>NC_138205.1:80825627-83410627 GCF_964194415.1 Vipera berus
GAAGGAGGAAAAATCTACAAGGATTTTCCAGGCAGTTGCAAGGAGTCACTACTAACTTGAAGGCATTAAAAAACTTTCATTTTAAAAACAACACTGCATTCATTCTTTGACATCACTACTATCCCTTGCATTCTTGTCCCATGACTACTTTATAAACAATCAATCCCTAATAAAAAAAAGTGGTTAGTAAATGTGTCACAAATTTGATTTTCAGATAAAGGTTCTAGCAAGTTTCAAAAATCAAAATATCATTAACTTGCTTTAGCTCCAGAAGACACAGTTGGTTACACTCTGTTGCTCAGATTTTCTGAGGAGATAGAATGCTCAGAATGTTTGCTATGCGAACATTCAAACACGTGGTAATGTCTGAACAAGTGCTATATTTGTATCCTGATCTTCCATCCGATGAGGCCTCATTTTTTCCATTCTTTGACATAAATGTATAATTTCTTACACAGGACAGCAGAATGTATGCTGAAAGCCAAATATCTTGGCAAGGCTTTAATTTGCTTTGCATATGGTATTAATCTTCAAAAGCCAAACTAAGTCCCTGAACATCAAAATGGACTTTAGAAAATATATTTATGTTTGTAAACTAAGTAATCTGTAGAACAAAAATTAATTATTCTTCAGCCTTAATTCTGCTTTGCCTTCTTTTCACCAATTCAAAATGTGTTCTCTCTCATTGTTTTTTTTAAGAACACCAAGGAAGTCCATTACTGTTGTGACAAATGAAGGCTAAAACATCTCCCCACAGTGATAAAGCAGTGTTTCAGTATACTATAAGCTATACATTTTTTTAAAAAAAATGTTACCATTCTAACATATAGGATTTGAAGCTGGCTATTATGGATCCCTATCGTATAAAATCACTGTCAAATACATGTTGATAGCAAACAAACTAGGTGATCCTAATTTTTGTATTGTTGTGCAAAGATGTTATACTACAATAAGGAAATTTTCTTCCTTACTAAAATTTCAAAGGTTTTGCCAAATTGTTGAATAAACTGATCTATATCTGATTTAGATTATCCTAACATGATGAAATCTCCAGTGATTTGCCACTTTGTCCTTTAGCAGATTTCAAAATAAAGCTACAAACAATGAAATCAATTGAATATCAAAAATATAACTCAGAATCTAAAAGATTAGTTCCATCTCCCAGATGAGATCTGCAGTGTGCGACTAGCCATTTGCTAGAAAATCACATAGATTACAAAAAAGGTTGTTACATTCAACTCTCATTATGATTCTAACAAAATTCACTATTATGTAGGCCCAAAATATTTTCCTGCTTGAGGCAAAGAGAACAAATTTGTCCCCTGTATAAAGGCAAAACCAGTCATTTAGTCATCTGAGGCAAATAAAAAATCCCATTAATGTCTCTTCTTATAATAATAATAAAAATAACAGAATAACAGAGTTGGAAGGGACATTGGAGGTCTGCTAGTCCAACCCCCCCTGCTCTGGATCTGGGCCAGATCCAGCCCACGATTTAGATGTGGCCCAGAGGGCCGCCCTAGAGAGGATAAGGGGCTGACCACGGCTGCTTCGGCCCTGGCCCACCCCAGCCAGCCCTGGTGCTCCACCTGGGTGCATGCACAGGAGGCAGCGAATGCATCCAATAAGCAGCACTCAGCTATGATGATAATGATGATGATGATGATGATGATGATGATGATGTTGATGTTGATGATGATGATGATGATGATGATGATGATGATGATGATGATGATGATAATCCTGAGGCTGGGCCTGGACAGCTATCGGGTGTGGTCCCTATGGTTATGGGATTACCGGTCTTCTGATTGGTAGTAGCTTAGCCACCGTGAACCAACCCAGGCACCTCCCATCACCAATGATGAGAAGAACTTAAAAAAAGTGCCATACCAAATCAGTTGTCGCCCGGGTCAACAAGGACCGCTGTGAGATGCTATGGCTCCTGGACATCTGTCAAAAAATGGGCCACAGGGCTCAGTTGTTACTGCTGGGGAACCAGAGCGTACAACTGTAAAGCAACTGGAACAAAAGCGCAAAACCTGGACAACCAAAGAAAATTGAGAAATCATCCAATGCTACTACCAGGCAGAACCAACAGCCAGGGGATTTTTAAAAAAATGATGCAACTGTGGAAGGAAAAGCATCCGGAAAGTGATGTAACCAGACAACGATTAATGGATCAAACACGTTTCATCATCCGTAATAAAGTTTTTACAGATGTGGAAATTCAACATCTAGGAACAATGGCTAAAAAGAAAACAACAAGCAATGATGATGAACAGGCTGAAGAAATTGTTCCAATACCTGAACAAACCGACCAACAAACTGACCAACCAACAGAAGAAGCCGCAACACAGGATGAAGATTCCCCTGTGCAACAACTCGAAAGTGTAGAGCTAAGTAATCTAGCAAAAATGCTGAAAGAAAAGATTGAAAACCACATCAAAGAAAACACAGAAAGAAAAAGACTGCCTGCCATCCGTGAAGTGCATAGCAAACGAGTGAAATATCTACTAAATGCTGTGAACAACATTTTAACTTCCATCCCATCCAGCACACTGTATGAAACAAACCAACTAATGTACAGTACAGCCGCCGTTATAACCACAGAATTGGGTTATAAAATGCCAAAAAAGAAACCCACTGGAACACCAAAGTGGAAAATTCGACTTGAAAATAAAACAAAAAAACTACGAGGAGATGTCAGCAAATTGAAATACTTGAAAAAAGGAAAACTAAAGAATGAAAAGCTGAAAAATAGTTTATACAAAAAATATAACCTGAAGGAAAAAACAATAACAGAAATAATGGAAAACCTAAAACAGCGTGTAATAGCAACAGCAAAGAAAATTGAAAGATATGAAGGACGAATAAAACAATATTGTGAAAACGTTCAGTTCAGAAGAAACCAGTACCTCTTCTATCGGTCACTTGATGAAAATAAAGTCCAAACTACTGTTCTACCATGTAAAGAAAAAACCTTAAACTTTTGGAAAGAACTGTGGGAAAACCCAGTGGAACATAATAAAACTGCCTCTTGGATCAAAGATATCCAAAAACAAGCAACACAAAACAAAATGGAGAATATTGTAATAACCACTGATATGGTTGCAAAACAAGTAAAGAAGGTCAAGAACTGGAGTGCACCTGGCCTGGGCTAGCTGCATGGATACTGGTTGAAACACCTCACCAGCCTGCATCACCGCATGGCCAATCAGCTTGATAAAATGCTTCAAAATGCCACAAGTGAAGAATGGTTAACAGCTGGTCAAACATACTTGATAGTGAAAGACCTTGAAAAGAGCACAGAACCAAGCAACTACCGCCCAATTACATGTCTGCCAACAATGCTCAAACCTTTCACAAGAATACTGGCAAATTCAGTATTCAATCATCTGATGGAAAACAATTTGTACCCAGCAGAACAAAAAGGAAATTATAAAAAATCAAGAGGAACAAAAGATCAGCTGCTCATTGACAAAATGGTACTTAAAAATGTAAAATGACAAAAAACAAATTTAAATATGGTGTGGATTGATTACAAGAAAGCATTTGACTCATTACCCCACAGTTGGATTAATGTGTGTTTGGAAAACTTTGGAATCAGCAAAAACATCTGTACATTTTTGAAAGCAAATATGCAAAAATGGAAAACAATTCTAACAGCAAATGGGGAGAACATTGGTGAAATCAACATCAGACGAGGAATCTTCCAAGGGGACTCACTTTCACCACTATTGTTCAACATTGCATTAATTCCATTGACAATAATATTACGAAACACAAAACTGGGATACCACATCTCAAGCCAGCATGGCAAGATAAACCATGGATGACTTAAAACTGTATGCGAAAAGCACACTGAACTTGAATCAATACTCAACGCAATTCAACTGTTTAGCAGTGACATCAGAATGGACTTTGGACTTGGAAAATGTGCTATATTATCCATGCAACGAGGAAAAATGGGAAAAATAGAAGGAATAGAACTGGGAAATGGAAGTATTATGAAAGCACTAGCAAAAGATGACAGTTACAAATATCTAGGCATATTGGAAGCAGATTACATCTTGAATGGAAAAGTCAAAGAGTCAACACAAAAGGAATACATCAGAAGAGTCCGCAAAATACTAAAATCAAAGCTGAATGCTGGAAATATAATTAAAGCCATTAATGCATGGGCAGTCCCAGTGATACACTACCCAGCTGGAATTATCAACTGGACATTGGCCGAATTGGAACACCTAGACCAGAAAACACGTAAACTTTTGAACATGCAACATGCTCTACATCCACGAGGTGTCATCGACAGTGTCGAGCCCCGCTGGCTCACCACTCTCCAGGGATGCCTCTCAACTCCAGGGGGCACCAGCCAGCCCGGTGTTACCTGCATCCTGCTTCCGATGCGCCAACTGGCCTCCGGTTCCTTCTGACGGTTCCGCAGTAGCGCAGAGGGCTCGACCCACCACCCACATAGCGCGGAACACCTGTGGAACAGCCGAACAGTCGGGGCCAGCGCAGGCAGCCACCGAACAGCTGACGGCCACACCTGCGCAGTCTTTTCCCTCTGCTGGGCCAGTGCAGGCAGCCGCCAAACAGCTGACGGCCGCGCCTGCACAGTCTCCTTCCTCTGCCCTGCCTTCGATAGGGGTCCTTGGGCCTCTCCGGCGACCGGCTGGCCGTGACCAATCCAGAGCGGCGCAACCACCCCAGGAGGCACATGGCTGTCGGGCCGAACTGATGGTGGGGATGCAATGGACACAGCAAGGAACGACGAGGGCTGTGGGCGTGTACGTGGGGAAGGGTTTGCGTGGTACAAGTGGTGGGGATGGGGAAAGGACGGTCGGGGAAGCGCGAGGAGGGGTTTCAGGGACTGGGCCAGGTGTTACCTGGCAGACTCACCTGACGGTTGCTGCCGTTGCACAAGGAGCGGAGCTGGCGTGCAGGGAGGAGATGGGCAGGGTCTTTATTGGATTGTGGGCGGATGCTGGTTTGTGTTGGCGGGGTGGGGCCGGGGCGTGTTCAAACGAAAAAGGAGTGTTGGAGCAGGATGCTGCCAACACTGACTTTATTCCAGTTTAGTCTGACTGCTTGCAAGAAGAATAAACAACGTCACTCGTACCTTGGATGTGTCTGTGGTTTGTCGTCAAGGAAGCATTGTGACAGACAGATTGTACCTGCCAAGAAGAATAGGGGGCAGAGGGCTACTGCAAATCCACCAAACTGTAGAAGAAGAAAAATGAAGTTTGAATGATTATGTGAATCAAAGTACAAAAAAATTGCTGCAGGCTGTGAAAACAGAGAGCATTATCAAAATAACAGAAACAAAGGCAGAATATAAGGAAAAACGGCTGGATGATAGATTAAATAGATGGAAAACCAAAGCTTTGCAAGGACAACATTTGAAAAACATTGAAGGAAAATGTGATAACAACTTGACATGGGCATGGCTTTAGATGGGAACCATCAAGAAAGAAACAGAAGGCTTAATACTGGCTGCTCAAGAACAAGCACTACAAACTAATGCCATGAAAGCGAAGATACAAAAATCTACTGACAATCCAAATTGCTGACTTTGCAACAACAAAGTTGAAACTGTTTCACATTTAATATGTGAGTGCAGCAAAATCATGCAAACTGATTACAAAGCTAGACATGACCGAGTTGCTAAACTAATCCACTGGGCATTGTGTAAAAATATGACTTGCCTGTGTCTGAAAAGTCATGGGAACATAGGGTGGAAAAAGTTGTTGAGAATGAGAGGGTGAAGATCTTGTGGGACTTCTGAATACAAACAGATCGCCATTTGGAACACAACACGCCAGATATCACAGTTGTAGAGAACCAAAGCGTACAGTTGATTGATATCGCTGTACCACAAGATGCCAGAGTTGAAGAAAAAGAACTGGAAAACATTATGAAATACCGCAACCTGGCCATCGAAACTGCGCGATTATGGATGAAACCCATAACAGTGATACCCATTGTCATCAGGGCAGTGGGAACTATGTCCAAAAACTGCAAAACACATCAAGAAATTGCAGCTTCCTGCAATAACTCGAGCAAAGCTACAAAAAACTGCGCTACTCAAAACATCTTACATTTTAAGGAGATACCTGGTTGATACCTAGGATGCTGGCAGCAACCCATGTCAACCATTAGTGCCAGTCAATTTGAGTGTTCAGTTGACTGTGTTTCATGCTTTATGAATAAAAGTTTTAATAATAATAATAATAATAATAATAATAATGATGATGATGATGATGATGATGAAGAAGAAGAAGAAGAAGAAGAAGAAGAAGAAGAAGAAGAAGAAGAAGAAGAAGAAGAAGAAGAAGAAGAAGAAGAAGAAGAAGAAGAAGAAGACTGGAAGAGACTTTGGAGGTCTTTCAGTCCAACCCCCTGCTCAGGCACGAAACCCTATACCATTTCAGACAAATGACTGTCCAGTCTCTTGTTAAAAGCTTCCAGTGTTGAAGAATTCACTGCTTCTGGAGGCAGGTTGTTCCACTGGTTAATTGTTCTAACTGTCAGGAAATTTCTCCTTAAGTTCTAGGTTGCTTCTCTCTTTGATTAGTTTCAATCCATTGCTTCTTGTTCAGCCTTCAGGTGCTTTGGAGAATAGCTTGACTCCCTCTTCTTTGTGGCATCCTCTGAGATATTGGAACACTGCTATCATGTCACCCCTAATCCTTGTCTTCATTAAACTAGACATGCCCAATTCCAGCAACTGTTCTTTATATGTTTTAGCCACCAGTCCCCTGATCATCTTTGTTGCTCTTCTCTTTACTCTTTCTAGAGTCTCAACATCTTTTTTACATCGTGGTGACCAAAACTGGATGCAGTATTGCAAGTGTGGCCTTACCAAGGCATTGTAAAGTGGTATTAATACTTCATGTGATCTTGATTTTATCCCTCTGTTAATGCAGCCTAGCACTGTTTTGGCATTTTTGGCAGCTTCAGCACACTGCTGGCTCATATTTAAGTGATTGTCCACTAGGACTCTGAGATTCCTCTCACAGTTACTACTATTGAGCAAGGTACCACCTATACTATACCTGTGCATTTGGTTTTTCTTGCCTAAATGTAGAACCTTACGTTTTTCACCATTGAATTTCATTTTGTTAGATAGTGCCCAATGTTCAAGTCTGTCAAGATCCTTCTGTATCTTAAGCCTATTTTCTGGAGTGTTGGCCATTCCTGACAAGCAGCTTGGTGTCATCTGCAAGTTTGATGAGTTCACCAAACCATTGATGAAGATGTTGAAGAGCACTGGGCCCATAACAGAGCCCTGGGCCACCTCACTACACACTTCCCTCCATGTAGATGCAGTTCCATTGAGAACCACACACTGAATACGGCCAGTCAGTCAGCTACAATTCCATCTGGTGGTGATGCTGTCTAACCCACATTTTCCTATCTTATCAAATAGTAGGTTGTGGCCTACTTTATCAAATGCTTTACTGAAGTCCAAGTAAATTATATCCACAAATTTCCTCTGGTCCACTAATTTTGTCACCTGGTCAAAGAATGCAATAAGATTTGTCTGGCATGATCTGTTTTTGACCAACTCATGTTGGCTTTTGGTAATGACTTTGTTTGCCTCTAAGTATTCACTGATTCATTGCTTGATTATCTTTTTCAGAATCTTCCCAGGTATTGAGGTCAGGCTGATAGGTCTGTAGTTTCCTGGATCCATTTTTTTCCTTTTTTGAAAATGGAAACTACATCAGCTCTTTTCCAGTCCTCTCGTAGCTCCCCAGTGCTCCAGGATCTTTGAAAGATATAGTTCAGTGGTTCTGTCAGTTCCTTCAGAACCTTGGGGTGTAATCCATCTGGTCCTGGTGATTTGAACTCGTCTAGCAGTTTGAAAGCACATAAAAATGCAAGTAGAAAAATAGGGACCACTACAGTGGGAAGGTAACAGCGTTCCGTGCACCTTTGGCATCTAGTCATGCCGGCCACATGACCACGGAGACGTCCTCGGACAAGCGCTGGCTCTTCGGCTTTGAAACAGAGATGAGCACAGGCCCCTAGAGTCGGAAATGACTAGCACGCATGTGCGGGGGAACCTTTACATTTACCTTTTAGGGTGGACAGGTGCTCACTTACAATTTTCTTGCCTATCTTAATTTGTGTTTCTGACCTTTTTTTTACAGTATTGTTTTTTGATAGGTTGGACTGTTTTTTTCCCTTTCTATAAAGACGGATGCAAAAAACAAGGTTAGTTCTGCTTTCTCCCTGTTGGTTGTCACCGTCTTGCCACTTTCTCCCACGAGTGGACTAATCATTTCCTTAATTTTTTCGTGTTTTTTACATGTTGAAAGAAGCTTTTTGTTGTTATTTTTGACTTTTTTCTCAAGCCTTAGTTCATTTTGAGCCTTAGCTTTCCTCACTTCAACTTTGTATGCTTGGGCTGATATTCTGCCTTAGTTATTTGCCCCTCTTTCCACTTTTATACTTCTATACTTGTCATTTTTGTCTTTCACTTTATCAGAGAGTTCTTTATGCAGCTGTGCTGGTTTCTTTTCAGAGCTGTTATTTTTCTTCTTTGTTGGTATTGTGCTAGCCTGGGCTTTTATTATCTCACTTTTTGAAATTTCCCAGACTTCTTGAGTTGTTTTCCCCTTTGGGATTCTCATTCATGGAATCCTTCCCAAGTTGTCTCTAAGTTTATTGAGATTAGCTCTCTTACAGTCCAAGACACTAGTTTGACTATGTTCTATTGCTTGTGCTTGCATAATGTTGAATTCCAATATTGCATGATCACTCCCCCCCCACCAAGGTTCCTGTGGCACCTTCTATCATTTCATCTCTATTAGTGAGAATTAAGTCCAATATGGCTGATCCCCTAGTTCCCTTCTCTACTTTTTGGGAGACAAAGTTGTCTGCTAGGTTTGACAGGAATCTGTTTGATCTTCCACTTGGTGCAGAGTTTGTCTCCCAGTTGATGTCAGGGTAATTTAAGTCCCCCGTTACCATTGTGATGTGCTTCCTACATACCTTAGTTAACTGACTAGCAAAAAGTTCATCTATTTCCTCTGTTTGGTTGGGTGACCTATAGTATACACCTATGGCAATGTTATTTTGCCTCTTTTATATTGACCTAAATGCCTTCAAGACTGTTTTCATCATTGTTGTGCTCTATGTCTGTAGAGATGTAGTTATTTCTTATCTAGAGAGCAACTCCAGCTCCTCTTTTATTTAGTCTGTTTCTTTTAAATAATTTAAATTCCTCTAGCTGTGTGTTCCATTTGTGTATTTCATCCCACCAAGTTTCCATAATGGCAACAATATCATGTCTGCCCTCATTTACCTGAATTTCTAATTCACCCTTTTTATTGCTCATACTCTGTGTGTTGGTGTATAGATATTTGAATCCTTTATGGCTGATCTCGTGCTTACTTTCTTCATAACCTGTGTGGTGCCTGAGTTCCCCTATTTCCTTACCACCCACCGCTACATCTGAGTACAGAGTCACAAGGATAATTTTTAAGTACATTCACTGTGTACAGTATTAATCATATTCTAGTGTAAACTTTTAATTTGAACTGGGCAAACCCTTTTTTCATTATGTTATTCTCAATGCATAGGGAACTTTTTTTTTCAATATGTCATTTGAAGTAAGTTCTACCAGACTATTTGCTTTCTCTTAAAAGCTCTTCAACACTTGAGATGATTAAACATTGTTCAATTGTCATTTGAGAAATAATTGTATTCTGGAAGCTGTTAAATACCGGTAATATTTCTTGACACTCCCCTGACTGAAGATTCAGATTTTTGTTTATATATTTGCAATTAGAATTACTGATATTTCTGAAAAGTCATTATTCATGTAACCCTGGCCAGTTAATTTCATTTATTTGTTTACAGATCATCATTTGCAGAATGATTTTTTTAGTGCAAATTATTATCTTTCTATTGAGGTTTTGCAAATATCAATTTTCAAATCTGCCACTTAGGATATCCATTTGCTATTCAGTGTTCATTCCAGGAGAATAGTGTCCTGATTTTTCCCAAAGATTTCTTTAACTGTACCAATAAGCTTATGAGTCCACCTGGCACCACCCTGAGTGGGTTATGAATGAATGTACACTAAAAAAGCAGAGTGCAATATTTAATATCAATGAAACAAAACACAGCATTAAACATCCAACACTTCATATCATCTTTTTAGGTTTAGCTCTGTGATAAGATATACAGCTTCATCAAATATAATTTGGGAATATATTTTTGACTCCTTTTTTTTCAAATATACAATTTCCCCCCCCCCCTCAACACAGCTTTCAAAAGCTGAAAGACATTTTTTCAAATTAAGTGTTTCAGAGAATAAATGTTGTCAGTTACTGTTTTGTGGGCATTTGGGGAGAGGGGAGCTGTTATGTTATGTTGTATCATACAGCCCGTAATTTTGAAACATCTTCATGTGTGAAAATGGGGTGATTTAAATTTCCTATTGATTTGGGGTTAAATCCAGCATTATAAACATTAGCTAATAAGAATCCTCATTATCCATTGTTAGACTTTTCAGAGACTCCTAATCTAAGTAAATTTGAGACACCCACAGAAAGAAATTTTCCCTTTTTAATTCCCTCTGCATCAGCTTCTATCTCTGTTTTCTTAAACATTTTACAATAGACTTCTAAGAAAAAAAACAATAAACTAGAATTCAGTAGAAAAATCATTTCAGGAAGTCAATGGAGGAGAAATTCTCGTTTTATTTAAGTAGCACTAAATGGCATTTTATTTTATTTTTTCTAAATTATTTTTTATTAAAGAACACAAATAATATAACATACAAACAATAACTAAGTTCACTAGGGTCTATAAAGTGGAAATGGGAAGCTGTTAACACTGTGGTGATTAAACATTTCAAAATAGAAAATCTATATCGATGTTAAAAAAATTTCTAAAATAAGCAACTCTATGTTCAAATGTATTTTTTAAAGTTCTAATCTTCATCTCCCTTCATTTTTCCAGGAATTCCACACCATGTTTTTTAGAAGTACCCATCGCCTATATAACTTGGGGAGTTTCATTTTTAGATGGAGACAAGAAATTTTCTTTCTTACCCTCTCAAAATCCAATTTAGTTTACTTCTTTCAAAGCAAATAATCACAAGGTAGTTAATTTTTTTTACAGATAGACTTACTTTGAGTCAGATAGATTCTTTGTTTTTCTAATGCATTCTAAATCATAAATGTTGAAGACATTTTAAAAGGTATTTGCTAAAAAAGTTCAGCTGTGTTTTGTTTGTTTGTTTGCAACAGGTTTGCCCAAACAATAATATTTAGACCTTCTTTTAATACACATGATCTTAACATTTTGAAGAAAAACTGATAATGGTTACTATAATAGGTCTTCATTGAAATACATAAGCTAAAAGGTTATAAGATGATGCCAAGATTTATACATCTTCCCTTATAAAAACTATTGTATGTCATTCTTGTATTTAAATACTTATTTTGGGGAGAAGATTGAAAGTGAGCCCAATCACCATAATTTAAATAGCCATGGATATCCAGAACAGATATTTTTTAAAAAAACAAATAAAGCTGCAATTTTATATGCATATCCTGAAAACAGTTTCTGTTGAACTCAGTACATATGAAGAGAGATCTAATAAGAGACATTGTGTGCAGTAATGAAGTCTCTTGTTATATTCAGCACCAAAGACAGTTGCTGTTTAACAAACCTGCAACTGGTCCAAAGAATCTCAGAGGTGGGACTAAGTCTCTCTAATTGATTTGCAGTCCTAGGATGTAGTTGTAAAAATGTTGCAATCAAAACTTTTTGTCCTCAAAATTACAGGTTTATTTCCCTGTTTCTTAATTCCCTGTTTTTCCCCAACCAATTTTCAATGATGATTCTATCACTAGCCAAGGAGAAAGTGACCGTGTCTAAATTTTGACCTATGAGAATTTTTTACTAACCTGAACTGCTCTTTGGGACTCAATCCAATCTGGTAAATTCCTTCTCCAGGAGCAGAGCTTCTCAGATGGTTCTGGTATTTTGTAGCTTATAGCAAGAGAGAAAGGGGGGAAAAACTTGAAGCATCCTAAAATAAATTCTTCATATGCCTATTTGCAGGGTTAAATATTTTCTCCTCCCAATAAAATTTTGGCAACCAAAATGATGCCCGCTGATAACAGTTCTGCAAAGTCAATTTGGAGGGGGGAAAAATCTGAGCTGTTCCTGAAGCTTGCTTTGGTGGCTGAAATGCTAGAAGAACTCCAGTGGGATGAACTTCAAGTGATTTTCCTGGCCTTCCTTAATGCACCATTCTTGGCATTAGACAAAATTAACTGGAGAAGTTTCTTCCTTGTTCAATCCCAGAAATGATTTTGGATTCAGAGTAGACAGGCAGGAGAACCATTGCTGACTTGTATAAATATAATATATTCTTCAAGGTTTTGCTGAAAAATGAATGGTATGTCCGAATACATGCTTTAATACTCATAATGTGAGAGTACTTAAGGTTATTTCCAATGATAACAATGGAGGAAATGGCATTTTAAAAGAGGCCTTATATTTCATATTGAACCATTGCCCTGTAGCAACCTAGTCAACGCCCAAAATCTGTTGAAGGGCAAAGTACCCAAGTCACTGTCTGGGACATTGGATTGATGTCAGGGATGCACATCTGTGGTCAGGACCACCTGTGTTTCTCAAATCACTGGAGCTACTTTCTGAAGTCCTTCCAAAAATTGTTTCCAAAACATGATTTTTCAAATAAGAGTAAAGAAACATATTAAATGCAGGGTAGTGTAGGGGGAATAATCACATCATTTGCATTTAATTCATTCTAATTTAATTTAAATTAGATGAGATTCAGTAGACTGTATGTTTTATCCTGGCTCTGTCCCACCTCTTTATGCAAATAAAAAATAAAGTCTTTTTTGCATAAATCTCAATTCCAGGTGTCTTCTAGGCAACTGTAGAAAAGCCATTTATCTATGAATTCTCCTTAGAAGTTTTTGATTTGTCACTCTACACTATAGCTGCCTATTCCTGATTGTCTCCCATCCAAATATCAATTAAGCCCAATCTTGCTTAGCTTCCAAGCCCAGCCAGTAGGACCTTTTTAGGACACCATACAGAGCCCTGGGTTGTGTATTCCTGATGTAAGAGATGCTCAATTCAAGAACAATGTACCCAACTTTCAAAGAGAGGGAACAAAAATACTGGAAATGCTATGTTAACTTATATAGATGACAACATTACTTAAAGGGGACAATGTTTCATTAACAATGATTTTTTATTACCATTGCAAAATTGTACATCAATATTCATTCACCAAAGAGCTGGTGTGCATGTACGTTTGTGTGAAAAGGAGTATAACTTTGTTCAGATCTCTACATCTGAAGAGCCGTGGTGGTGCAGTAGAATGCAGTATTACAGGCTGATTCTGCCCATTGCCAGGAGTTCAGTCCTGACCAGGTCAATGTTGACTCAGCCTTCCATCCTTCCGAGGTTGGTAAAATGAGTACCCAGACTGTTGGGGGCAATATGCTGACTCTGTAAACTGCTTAGAGGGGGCTGTAAAGCACTGTGAAACAGTATATAAGTCCAAGTGCCATTGCTATTGCTACATGCCAATACATAGTGTAGTGACAAGGGAAAAAACCTGTATCAGGTCACTAAAAACAAATAAAGTCAATAGCTGATTAGATGGAAATTGTGTTGAAGATGTACCATGCTCATGATAGTGTTTGGTAGAGTTCTATGCTGATTCTTTCCTCTGCATGAGAACCCTAAAACTAGGAGTGTCCATAAGATGGTGTATTTTTTAAAAAGACAAAATGGCAGCCATAACAATGCAATTGAAGCTTCACCTGGTTTTTATGGGCATCATACATACAATGCATACACACACACACATGCCGCACATACAGACACAAACACCCAAACAGGTAGAACTTCGGTCACATGGCCATAATCACCATCACCTTTTGTTATTGTCGGGCCTCGGGAGCCCGACACTCAAAAGGGGGTCCCTCCACCCCCCCGGCACACCCTGCCTCCCTCCCGCCGATCCTACCCGGCACCAAAACGGCTCGGAAGGCCCCGGGATCCACGCCGCCACTCCCGCCGCCTCCGGACGCGCCGCGGCTGCTGGCCTCGCTCGGCGGCGCGTCAGCTCACGGCTCCCCGGCCTGGAGGGCTCCGAGATCCGCGCCGCCTCTTCTGCCGCCTCCAGACGCGCCGCGGCTGCTGCCCTCGCCCGGCGGCGCGTCGGCGCAGGGTTCCCTGGCCTGCGGCCTGCCCGGTGGAGGCTCGGGCCGGCTCAGCGTCCCAGCGGCCTGGGAGGCTTCGGGAGCCTCGGCCTCGCGGCGGATTGTTACAGAGACTCCGCCGTTGCAGTCGCCTTCTCTGGCCGACGTCATGCCTGCACGGGACTGTGTGGATTGGGAGCCGGCGCTGCCATTAGGGGATGGGACCTTCCCCGCTGCGGTGACCGGGTGGCTGGGGGCCTCGGGCGTGAACAACGACAGGGGGGCACGGAGTTGGGCGCGGCAGGGAGTGGGTGAGGGGGGGAGCACGGTGGCGGAAACACACGGGAGGGGGCTTACCTGTCAGGCCGACGGGCGAAAGGCCTTGTAGGGGAGGGGTGGGGAAGATATAGAGAGTGGGAGGGCGGGGGCGTGTTTGGGTGGAGTATGGGTGGGGTTTTTGGGTGTGTATATAGTAGCGTTGGCTGCAAGTAGCGGCCAACGCTGGCTTTGTTCCCTGTTGTGGCTGCTGCCTTGAAGAATAAAGTGTTTGCAGATCGCATCGGTTGTCTCCCGTTCCTGTGTTCGGCATACTGCCCTGCTTGCTGCAGGACGGGTTTTGACAGAAAGCCAGCGTTTTCCCCTTAGCATCGTGGCCTGACTGCCCTTCTGCTGTGTTCCGTTAGTGCGCCATGGCAGAGGGCACGCAAGGGGCTGCTTTGGAGACTGTATCGGAGGAGGCTGGCGTGGCCGGGGCGGAGGCGACAGCCCCTGCGGAGAGGGGCGTGGAGGACGTCCAGCCTGCTGTGAGGCCTAAAGTGCGGGATGTACCACCAGCAGACCCCGTGGTGGAATCCCAGGGTGCTGGTAGCCAGTCCCAGGGGGGGGAGTGGTGGCTGAGCTCGATCCTGGGGCGCACAGGGGTCGAGCAAGGATGAACGGGCCGGCCCAGTGGGGCTCCACTGGGCTGGAGGGAGCGTCGGCTGACTGACGAAGACGGAGAGGATTACAGTTATTCAACCGCACCCGGGAGCCAAACCATGGACGTGCTGCGCGATAGGTTCGGAGAAGTCGGGGCTCGTGACGGCGGTTCCTGGGTGGCCATGGGCCCCGACGATGACACGGGACAGTGGTCTCTTGGGGGGGCTCCCAGTCAGCCAGCAACGTCCCGTTTCCGACTGGCCAGCCCAAAATTCAAGGTGCCTGGGGAGGGTGGCGTTCGGGCCCCATCCACACGAGCACAAGGAGGGCGTGATGTCTGGCCCACGCCTGATCGAGGCCCTGGCCGTCCGGCACCCAGATCGGTGGGGGTGTCCCAGGCTCAGACCCGTCCACCTGTTGGACATTGGGGTCCGGGTGTGGTGTGGGGACCCCCACCGCTTACCACAACCTATGACGGGCATCCCGACCGCCTGGCCATGTTCCTAGGGCAGGTGATTAACCATCTGGACGGGTATGCCCATGCCTATCCATCACAGTGGGCGATGGTGGTGGCGGTCACCGCGTGCCTTCAGGGAGAGGCTGCAACCTGGGCAGCGGACCTTTACAGTGACCACGCCCGTGAACTCGGGGACGTGGGGCTGTTCTTGGAAGCTCTGCGCGTCCGCTTTGAAGATGTGTCCCGCTTACATCGCGCGGAGGCTGAAGTGTTAGCCATCAGGCAGCGAGGACGACCGGCAGAGGAGTATGTGCTCGAGTCCGAAGGGTTGCGGGCAGGTTACGCTCGTGGCCCGAGCGCTTGTTGGTGCACCACTTCCGGGCCGGTCTGGATGGGGCTCTCCGACGGGCATGTGTGGTGCGGGGGGTTCCTGCACGGCTTCAGGATTGGTTCCGGGTGGCGGTGGAGCTAGATATTGGGTTGCAGGACACCCGGGGCAGGCCAGTAGTGGGTCCTGGAACCTGGAGGGCCCCGGAGGGGCCGAAGACCGGGAGCCGGAAGCCCGAGCCGGTGGCGACACAACCCGGCCCCCTACCAGCATCCCGTCCAACGATCCGCTGTTTCCGCTGTGACCAACCGGGCCATCGGGCGGTGGACTGCCCGTTACCTCCGCTACGACCAAGTTCCAACCCTCCAGTGGCGCGGGTCCCGACCCCCAGGAGGGCTGCGGAACGCTCCAGAACGGCGTACCAGGTGGCCGACAAGACACCCCGAACATCAACACCGGTGCGTCCAGTGGGCCCGGCGGACGGACGGACTGACACATCCGATGGGTCTGAGGATCACGAGTACGAAGAGGACCCGATGGTAAGCGCTCCGGTGTGCCCTTTTGTGCTGCCTGTGGTGTTGATAAGCCCACGAACGGGTGAGAGGAGGGAGTGTAAGGCCTTGGTTGATACAGGCAGCACGCGCTGCCTCATTAGCCTGGTGATGGCAAGGGAGGCCGGTATCCCACTTCAACGGCTCCCCAAACCTATCCGATTTCAGCAGGTAGACGGGTCCCTTTTGGGTGGAGCACCTATTACGCATGTAACGGCACCGGTGAGAATGGAATTGGGTACACACTGGGAGACTCTCCGGTTTGTCGTGGTGCCGTCTATGACGGAGGCGGTTATCTTGGGGCTCACGTGGTTGGACAGGTGGGGCCCCACGGTTTGGTGGGAGGGGGGATGCCGACACCTCCGTCTCGGGACAGGGCCCCAGCCTCCTGCAAAGCATTCCTTCATGGGTCCGGAGGGGATTGGTGGGCCAGAGGGGGCCGCTGGGGTGGGGACTGAGTTTGAGACACAGGTGCCACGGGAGTACAGCGATCTCGCAGATGTGTTCAACGAGAAGGAGTGTGATGTTTTGCCACCCCACCGCCCGACGGACTGCGCTATTGAACTGGAGCCGGGGGCAAAACTGCCGAAACCCCGTATGTACGCAATGGCACCCCGGGAGATGCAGGAGCTTCGTCAATACATTGACAAGAACCTGCGGAGGGGGTTCATCCAGCCCGCTCGGTCTAAGATGGCGGCCCCTGTCTTGTTCAGGGAGAAGAAAGATGGGACTCTAAGACTGTGTGTTGATTATCGGGGGGTCAACGCGGTATGTGTAGAGCACTTGTACCCCCTCCCTTTGGTGAAGGACCTTTTAGCTCATTTGGCTACGGGCCGGGTGTTCACCAAGTTAGACCTCAGAGAGGCGTACTACCGTGTTCGGATTAAAGCTGGTGACGAATGGAAGACGGCTTTCAACTGCCCGCTGGGGAGCTTTCAGTTTAGGGTAATGCCGTTTGGACTGCAAGGAGCCCCCGCGGTCTTCATGCAGTTGATCAACCAAGTCCTGCATGACCATTTGTACCGGGGGGTCCTAGTTTATCTTGACGACATCCTCATATATTCGTCAACGTTGGAGGAGCATGTCGCCTTGGTCCGGAGTGTGCTGACCAAGCTGAGGGACGCCCAGTTATATGTGAAGCTCTCTAAATGTGAGTTTCACAAACCCCGGCTGGACTATTTGGGATATCGGGTGCCCTCCAACGGGGTGGAGATGGACCCGGGGAAGGTGGAGGCTATCCAACAGTGGCAGGCCCCACGGACCCGGAAACAATTGCAGAGCTTTCTAGGCTTTGCTAACTTTTATCGACAATTTATTCCACATTTCGCTTCCATCGCCCTACCGCTCACGGATCTACTACGGACTAAACAGTTGGCAACGGTGCCGCGGCCAGGGCAGAAGCTTGTATGGACCACTACATGCCAGCGGGCTTTCGAGGCGCTCAAGGCGCAATTTGCTAAGGAGCCCGTCTTACAACACCCGAACCCTGACCTGCCCTACGTAGTACAGGCTGACGCAAGCGATGTGGCTGTTGGAGCTGTCCTTTTGCAACGGCATGCAATGGGAGGATTACGGCCCTGCGCTTACGCCTCCAAGAAGCTAACAACCGCGGAGAGGGCTTGGGCTATCTGGGAGAAAGAAGCCTTCGCGGTCCGCTGGGCCTTGGGGACTTGGAGACATCTTCTGGAGGGGGCTAGTCAGGAGTTCGAGGTTTGGACGGACCATAAAAACTTAGAAGCCCTGCAGACACCCCGCCGTCTGTCTCCGAAACACGTACGGTGGGCCCAATATTTCCACCGCTTCCGGTTCCGCCTCAAGTATGTGCCCGGGGGTAGAAATTTTCTGGCGGATGCCTTATCTCGGCTACCACAGTACGATTGTCGGAAAGAGGAGGTAGTACAGGCACTGGTACCACCGCCCCGCCCGGTAGAGGAAACGGAGCACAGGGCCAATGTTGTGACAGACGGGTTTCTGCGGACCTGTAAGGGGGTTTTGGCGACTGATGAATGGGCACAGGCGCACCCCGACACCCTCTCGTTGCGGGATGGCTTAGCTTGGCACGGGGCCAGGCTGTATGTGCCTGCGGCGGCGCGGGACCAAGCGCTCTATCAATGCCATGATGCCAGGCAGGCAGGTCATTACGGGTTCGTGAAGACCCTGCATCTGGCCCGCCGCCAGTTCTGGTGGCCGACCATGAGACGAGACATCGAGAGCTATGTGCAGAAGTGCCGCATTTGCGCAACCACCAAGCCCTCTACTAAGAAACCGGCGGGCCTGCTACAACAGGTGGCAGATCCCGTACGACCTTGGCAGGACATCGCCATGGACTTTGTGGTCGAGCTACCGGAAAGCAGGGGATATAACGTTTTGTGGACGGTAGTGGACCTGTTCTCGAAACAAGCCCACTTTATCCCGTGCAAGGGATTGCCTTCAGCCCGTCGGCTGGCCTGGTTGTTTGTTCAACACATTTATCGTCTCCACGGGGTGCCACGACGTATCATCTCCGACCGTGGAGTACAGTTCACGGCCCGGTTCTGGAGGGACTTCGTGCGTTGTATCGGAGCAACACAGGGCCTGAGCTCGGCGTACCACCCAAGCACAAATGGAGCCGCGGAACGTGCAAATGCGGCGGTGGAGCGATACCTGCGTTGTTATGTTTCTTACCAACAGTCTGAATGGGTAGACCTGCTATCCCTCGCGGAAGTAGCCTACAACAACGCAGTGCATAGCAGTACCGGGTTCTCCCCTTTTAAAGTGGTCTCTGGTTACGAGTTCGTTCCTATCGCGGGATGTGACCAGGGGGCCCTGGCTTCCTGCACACCTGGGGAGTGGATGCACCGGTTGGAGGGGGTGTGGGGGATAGCTAAGAAGGCGCTAGAGCGAGCTGCAGGGTCATACAAAGAGCAGGCGGACAGGAAGAGACGGCCGTTTGCACCTCCCAAAGTAGGTGATCTTGTCTACCTCTCCACGAAATACCTGCGGCTACAGGTGCCGTGTAGAAAGCTAGGGCCCAAATACCTCGGGCCCTTCCGGGTTATACAGGTAATAAATCCTGTCACCGTCAGACTTCGGCTACCCCCCCTACTTGGAAAGATACACCCCGTCTTCCACAGTAGCCTGCTGAAGCCTGCTACAACCGCCTCTGTGGCGGTGGGGGAGGGCGGCCCGGGGCCTATACACGGCAACCACTATGAGATACAGGAGATCCTGGACTCCCGGAAACGGAGGGGGCGGGTGCAATACTTGGTGCTCTGGAAGGGGTACCCCATGGAGGAGGCCACCTGGGTACGGGATGGGGATGTGTACGCACCACGCCTTCTCCGTGCTTTCCACCGGAAACACCCGGGGAAGCCGGGGGGGACCCAGGGGGGGATTGCTGGTCATGTTACAGACTGCTCACCTCTCTCTCCTTGCATTCCAGGTGGACCCCTGGTAGAGGGGGCAGCATGTCGGGCCTCGGGAGCCCGACACTCAAAGGGGGGTCCCTCCACCCCCCCGGCACACCCTGCCTCCCTCCCGCCGATCCTACCCGGCACCAAAACGGCTCGGAAGGCCCCGGGATCCACGCCGCCACTCCCGCCGCCTCCGGACGCGCCGCGGCTGCTGGCCTCGCTCGGCGGCGCGTCAGCTCACGGCTCCCCGGCCTGGAGGGCTCCGAGATACGCGCCGCCTCTTCTGCCGCCTCCGGACGCGCCGCGGCTGCTGCCCTCGCCCGGCGGCGCGTCGGCGCAGGGTTCCCTGGCCTGCGGCCTGCCCGGTGGAGGCTCGGGCCGGCTCAGCGTCCCAGCGGCCTGGGAGGCTTCGGGAGCCTCGGCCTCGCGGCGGATTGTTACAGAGACTCCGCCGTTGCAGTCGCCTTCTCTGGCCGACGTCATGCCTGCACGGGACTGTGTGGATTGGGAGCCGGCGCTGCCATTAGGGGATGGGACCTTCCCCGCTGCGGTGACCGGGTGGCTGGGGGCCTCGGGCGTGAACAACGACAGGGGGGCACGGAGTTGGGCGCGGCAGGGAGTGGGTGAGGGGGGGGAGCACGGTGGCGGAAACACACGGGAGGGGGCTTACCTGTCAGGCCGACGGGCGAAAGGCCTTGTAGGGGAGGGGTGGGGAAGATATAGAGAGTGGGAGGGCGGGGGCGTGTTTGGGTGGAGTATGGGTGGGGTTTTTGGGTGTGTATATAGTAGCGTTGGCTGCAAGTAGCGGCCAACGCTGGCTTTGTTCCCTGTTGTGGCTGCTGCCTTGAAGAATAAAGTGTTTGCAGATCGCATCGGTTGTCTCCCGTTCCTGTGTTCGGCATACTGCCCTGCTTGCTGCAGGACGGGTTTTGACAGTTATCATATCCTGCAGGGGCCCTGCTTGAAATGTTTATGAACCCTTAATAATTTATTGGATACAAAGCTTAACACTTGGCTTTCCAAACAGCCAAAGCTGTTCAGAAGCTACTTAGCTACATTCACATAACACACTTAATGTAGTTATAGAATTAATGCTATTTTCTAAATTCATACAATACTTTGCAATAAATCATAAATAGACAAATAAGCTGTGTTCGCACATACTAAACCTATATAAAATAAGCAAGGTTACCACTAACCAACTTTAGTATGCTGTAAAATGCTACTGTTTATTTAACTGAGCGTCTTAAGCATGCTATATGAATTCAGCAATTGTCTTCAGTTGTTTTTTCAGACTTTTCCTAAAATGGGCCAGCTGGAAAGTTGAAACTTGACCTCACTCTATGTAAGTAATCACAAAACTATGTACTGATCACTTGTCTGGAACTAGTTTTAATCAAAAGAATTAAAGCATTGTGACGTTGAGACAGGGCCATGTTTTTAATAATAAACACCCCCCCCCCGAGTAAGGTTAGAAATGACTGCTCTGAGATATATTTCTTTATTAAATTTATATGGCCAATCAATTCCATAATTGTTCTGAATAACATACATTATGAAAATAAAATAATAAAGACCAAGCAATAAAACATACAACCTAAGATTCATGTTCGCATAAGAGATCTAAGCATCCTTCTTAGCCCAAAGCCTGGGGCAAAGCCATGTTTTTAAGGATCATTAGAAGAAGAGCAAGGAAGAAATCATATACATATAATTCTCTGGGGAGATGCTGTTCCAGAAGAGAGACATTGCAGTAGACAAGCCCAACTTCTTGGATCCCATTAAATGGCACCATTTGATCAATGAGACTCCCAAGCAAGGCAACTCCCATTGTACACAATGGACATAAACTACTAGAGAGATGATTCCTCATATAGCCAAGCCCTACACCATGGAAGGTTTTATAGGTAGCAACCAGCACCTGAAATTGTACCAGGAAAGTAGCTAACAACGAACAGAGTTAACTGAGTTAACAAAGCAGAAGTTACATGCTATGGCATGCTCACTACTACCTGAATTCACTGAGTCCTGTATTATCTGTCACTTCTGAGTAATCTTCAACCCTTTTGGGCTAGATCACAATATTCCTCATGTGAAATAACCAAGGCATGAATGACTGTCTGGAGGGGCTCCCTAAGCAAGTATGGCTACAGCCGGCACACAAATTGAATCTGTACAAAGGCTTTCTTATCTGAGCTGCTGCCTGTTTTTTAAGCAAGACTTTCAAATTTAGAAAACACTTCAAAATATATAATAATAACAACAACAGCAACAACTTTATTGTCACATTCAATGTACACCAATCGGCATACATCAAAATGAAATTTTGTTGCATACAGCTCTCCTCCAATATACACTCCTTGTTCGTGGCCAGCTCAAGTTACAGATCTTCCATTTTAGTCTCTAGGGAGCAAACGATGGCAAACAGGACAGATGGAAATGGAGCTCCATATGGATTATCCCTCAAATTAGCTTGTATTCCTGCACAGCAACTTTGCCTCCTTTCCTTTTTCTGATCCTTTCTCTTCTACCTTTTCCTTAAAGAGGCCTCACTTCTTTTCACCCCTGGAGAACTCTGCTGCCGCCTCCAACTCCTCCAAAAGCCTCTCTCCCATCCTCTGGGCCTGCCGACAGCCTCATCCAGTCCTTCACTCCATAAGCCCCGGGACCTCTCCTCCTCTGCCTCATTTGGAAACAGCCCTGATTTGCAATAGAATCCGTCGCTGGGCCAGCAGTCAGATCTTGCTGCCAACAGTACAATTTCAAACAACACCAACGACTTTTAATGGTCTCACCAACAGTTCCGAAATAGTTAGAAACTTGCCATGCCAGCAAAGATTGCTGGTTGTATGTCATATGTTAGCTTATTTCCATCACATTGCTCAAACACATTAAAACCTTCCTGATCATGTGGCCTATATCCCTTAATATCCCTCCCAAAACTTTTCACCTTCAAGAGCCAATGCAGCCACAGCCAATCCAATCCATCTTAGAACTCATGAATAAAGAAATGCAAACCCACTGACGACTAAAACTAGAAATTCTACAAGATTTGTTGGTTCTCACTCTTAATCCCCATAGTTGGTCCAGAATAATGCCATGATTAATGGTACTAAAAGCCAATGAAAAACCATGGAGAATGAGAATTCTTCCAGAAACCTGGCTTCCGGTTTTGCACAGTAGTGTAGCAGCAGAGGAATCACAGGGCTCCATACCCTATGGGCGATTTCTGCCTGTTAGGGGACCCTAAGTGGGCCTAAAGTCACCCTGTAGAGCAGGGGTGTCAAACTCAATTTCATTGAGGGCCGCATCAGCATTGCGGTTGCCCTCAGGGGGCCAGGTGGGTATGGCCGGGGTGGATGTGGCCTACTGGGTGGGCTTGTCTAGAGTGCATATGGCCTACTGGATGGGCGTGTCCAGCTCTACATCATTCGCATCAAGGGTGCCTATAGGGGCCTGGGCAGGAGAGGGACAGATCTGAAGGTCTCTGGCAGAAGGAGGGTCTCTGGGCCAAAGCCAAGGCAGAGGGGGCCGTTCCCTCACTATTTCCAGGATGGCTTCGCGGGCCGCATGAAACCACTTCGTGGGCCAAATCCGGCCCCCGGGCCTTGTGTTTGACATGTCTGCTGTAGAGGCTATAAGGAAGGGGGAAAGTCCAACTGAGTGTGGAGAAACAGCAGTGAACCTGATTGGTCCATGAAAAGCCCTCCAAAAACCAGCAGGAGAAAGGCTACCTTAACTTCAGTGTCTTGCACAAGATACAAACAGCTGAAGCCCAAAAATACTATGGAAATATATAGAATTGTACAGCATCACAAATTATAAAATGTGGATTCACAATTGCTTGAATTCACATTTAATATCCTGAAAGAATTGCTTGTTTGTTTTTCCTTTTGCTTGTAATTCTTGAAGTTGTTATTGTGAGCTTGAAAACATACAATAATACCAAATAAAATTACAGATATCCAAAGTGGAAGGGGAATGATGATTTCTAAAGGCCTCAATTTTGAATTCTGAATTCTGAATAATTTTGAACAACTCTTCATCTAACAGGAGTAGTCATGAAATATAAATGTAGAACCTAGAAAGAAGCAAAGCAAAGCAAAGAATCAGTCTTGATTTTAGTGTCTACATGGACATATACATATAATTTTCTTGAGAACAATATGAGAGTGGCTTGCCATTTCTTACTTCCAAGAGGGCTTTCCAGCTTCTCAGTCTCATCAGTGGTTATAGAATATCCTGGTCTTCCATTCAGTATTAGCCAAATCTGATCTTAATTTTTTCAAGATAACCAAAACAAATTAGAATCTGCCATTGCACACAAACACATAGGTTTATCTAGAAAATCAGAAAAAACATGTGAAGAAAATAATGGTGAAACAGCTCCATATTGTTGTCTTTTGGTCATCATAAATCAAACCCTAATTGATATTCTATCATTCTGCAGGATTTCCATGTTTGAAATCTACATGTATGGTATCTGCTTCCATAATCAATTGAAATTGTGTAGATTGGGGATGACTTTGGAAATAATTATAAAGGATCTTTCTCATAGAAAAATTCTTTTGATATGAATTCTTTAAAAACTATAGTAAGACTAAAAATTGGACAGTAAAATTGGATGCTAGAGGAAACTAGAAGTAATGAGAGATTACAATTAAAGAACACTCAACTCTACTACTAATATAGAACAAAGCAAAATATTTTAACATTGGATATATTGAAGGATATTTTTGAACAATAGATAGATTAAAATTAACAACAGTTAATTTTAAGAATGTCTGCCTCTATAGCTAGTGTTTAAAAGATGTTATCGAAGAGGAACAAATTTTACCTGACAAAATTGGAGACCGATATGAAAGTGGATTTAAAAATGACAGGGTACAAGAATCAAATAAAAAAAGATGTTACACTGGATATACAATAGAAGCCATTTTATATTTAAAATGGATATGCAAATAACAAGAGAGAGACCTGCATTATTTTCCTATTAATGAATTTACAAAAGAGACTTGTTAAAGCTTTGAAGAACTTTGTGAGAAGGGACAAAGGAAAAAAAATGAGAAGCCCAGTTCTGGGTCTTTATTTGGACTAAAGATCAAAATTGTTGGAAGCAAAAGAAAAGATTGGAAGTGAAAGGAAAGATGTTGTGTCACACAGTCAGCCAGATGTTCAAACTGGATTTTGCACTTTTATCCACCTATTGAGTCCTTCCCAAGGACCTGGGATAGACAGACATTGATGGTTTTGTTTATGTTAGAGGTATTGTTGCAGGATATAAGCTGTTCTAAGTAAAGCTGTCCCCTTGAAATTGACTGGTGGTGAATTGGTCGATGCTGATGGTGTTCAAGTGGTGCTGTGATTGTTCTGGGATTTTACATAAGGTACCTATTACTATTAGTACTACCTTGGCTTTCTTTTGCCATAGTTTTTCTATTTGTAGATATTTATATTTTTTTATCTTCTCCCATTCCTTCTCTTTTATTTTGCTGTCTTCCAGATATTGCCATGTCCACTATCCAGACTTTTTTGCCTTCCTTATCAACAATTGTTAAGTCTGGTGTATTATATGACAGGTGCCTATTTGAATTCTAAATTCCCAGAGCACTTTAGCTTCATCATTTTCTATTACTTTCTCTATTTTATGGTCCCACTAGTTCTTGCTTGCAGGCAAATGATACTTCTGGCAGATCTCCCAATGCACTATCACTGCTAATTTGTCATGTTGTTGTTTGTGTCAGTCTGTGCAACCTTCTTGCAGCAGCTAACCAGGTGTTATAAACAAAGTGTTATAAGTCGAGGATTACCTGTATTAAGCTAATATCCAGCCTCTGTTGATTCTTCTAGTATAGAAAAAGATCCTATTTTTTACTGGAATTTATCTATCCAGGACTAAACCTTGTAATTTCCATTTCAGAGGAACCATTTCCATCTTCCAGCCAAATGTGGATTGAATAAAGTTTTCCCACCAGATCCACTCTGAATTATTTGACCTCATAGAGTCCTTTCTCAAATACTTCAGTGCTATCAAGAGACCACACCATACATCCATCTATTAAAGAAATTATCTAAATAAAATTGGATTAACAGACCTGTTTTGGAATTGTACTACTCAGGTAATAATAGATCATAGTTTTACTGTATTATTTCTCCAGAATTGTTCTAGTTATTAAAGTCAGAACTACAAACATATCTGCAAAGTATTCATTTTGCTTGCTGGAATATGTTTATTTTGTGTTCTAGTAGCCTGTAAAATATAGCATATGGAAAAACAATTTGAAGATACTTTTGAGAAATGTAATAGTTGGACATCTATACATCTGGATTTAGGAATTCCACAGAGCATGAATAGGAATATTAAAAATACAGGAATGTAGCATGCTATAAATTTTTATAGGTAATTTCTCCATCCTGATGTGCATATATCATATTTATTCAAATACATTTCAATTAAAAGTGGGCTTTTTTCATACACTATGGTTCATGTTTACACATGCTTGCTCAAAATAAATCCATGTCCTGGAGAACTAAAGGAACTGTACAGTTTCAGATCCAAAAAGTGATGCATTGTTATTGTACAAAGGAAAGTAATATCTTCCTATCTGCATATGTATAATATTTATTATCATACTCATTTCAATGTACCAGTATGTTTTCAAAATATTTGAATTTCACCTGATGCTAATCCTTTCCTATTCTGTATTATGTGATCAAGATCTTTATTCTTACAAATAAAAGAAGACTGTGTATGAGCAAGAACAAAAGTCTATTCATCTTTAAAGTACCAAAAAAATCACCCTGCATTAATGGATAGAAAATACTTTATGAAAATCTGCGGTTTTGGACTATAGTAACGTTTCCACTAAAGTAGAACTGATATGTGCCAAAATTCAAAAGATTTTCCACTGAATTAAAGTACAATTTATTTTGTACTATTTTCTCACTGAAAGTTAAGATTTCCCAGTCAAGAGAAATGCATCTGTTTCACCTTGTGAGGAGGGATACATACAATAGCAGGAAAGGAGAACATAGCAGAGTTCTTCAGAACTTCTTTAAACATATGGACCTTCACAAATTCAAGGTCCAGCTTTTCTTTTTAATTAGGACATGAGGCAATCAGATTTGTTTACCATGAGAGCAAGGAATTTATGATAGAGTGAATGTCCAACCCATTGCTTATTTATAGCTCAGGAAATGTTTGAAGAATTACAAAGAACAATGTACAGAAAATCTTTTTTTGGCTGGAAGGCTTCCTCTCCTTTGGATAACCTGTTGAAGCCAAAAGGGTAGGAAGGACTAAAATAAAAGGGGTACAGAGAAAGGATGCTATTGCTTTTCTAATAAACTCTGACATCCCTCTCTTTTGTCTTTTTTTGTCAAGCTATCATCCATGTGAAAGGAAGAAAAGAGTTTTTTGTTCAATGTATTTATTTCTAACAAAAAGCAATATTAAAAAATTGTCCGCACTTCTGCATGCATCTTAGAAAAAAAAACATTTCTACATTTAGTTTTACTAAAGATAAATATACAGTTGTCTGAAATATCCTATTTTGCTTTGTTTTGTTTTTCTTTTGAACAAAATATATATTTAGGTGTTGTAAAGCAATATCAAGTTTTATTCAATTTGTAATGTATATTACATATTCTTTGTTCAATCACATAATTCGTTCAATATTCCCAAAGTAGATAATCTGAAAGCATGGAAATACAATAGCATTAAAAATGAAAAGAAATCTTACTGTTTTGTAATACAATTTTGAGTACATCACTGTATTCACATTATTCCATGAGTACAACAGGATTTATTAAGGTAATTGGGAACAAGATTGTAACTTCAGTCTATCAGCAAAAAAAAATGTCATCAGAAAACAAATTCTTAAGGACTAAGAAGTTGACAATACACAGGTTGATCTCCAAGATGCCAAATACGTTGATTTTTAAAATGCTTGTTGTTTAAAATTTGCATTCAAGCACATATGAATTGTGCAGATTTCCTCTCTGCAACAAAGAATTTAAAAACCTGTTTCACCTGAAGATGGGAATTTATATTTGATTCATTCTACTTTTTTTCTTATTTAGTGCATAGCTAGGCATACAGTTTATAAATTTTCACACTACAGTGATACCACACATAAAGCATAACATTCTTCTTGAGTTTCAAATCTATTTTTATTTCCACCACAGCCACCATACCAGTACTGGAAGCACATGTTTTGCTGTTTATGGTAGTACCACTTCAGAGTATAATTTCCACACTCCCCAATGTCCTTGTCTTTTGAACAAGCATCTATAAAATAAAAATGCTTTGTGGTTAGTGACATGATATCAAAGTACTTGCATAGAAACAATAAAGAATGTTTCATTGGAAGCCTTATATAAAAAGAAGAACTGGGTCAGTAGTAAAAAAAAAGAGTTAAGAAGAGAGTAAGATGAGAAAATCAAATTTCTGTGTTTCTTACTTGTTTACTTTTTATCTTTCTGGTTTCTCTTTTCATTTTTTTATACTCTTATTGTATTGTAAGATTTAATAACTAGCTATAGCAAGGATGGGCAAGGCCCTTTTGTGCAGTTGCAATAATTTTTTCTGCAACTTACAGTGGCGTAGCGTGGGTTGTCAGCACCCGGGGCGGGGCAAGGCAACCGGAAGCGGAAATAGAGGGGCGGGCGGGCGGTGACGTCACGGCACTGCTGAAAAGACGCGCCCCGCAGCGGCGCTCTCCAAGCAGGAAGTGCAGGCGTGAGACCGCGTGCACTTGTTCACTTCGGGTTTTGGGTTTGGACCAGATATTTTCCATCGCCGGCTATCACGGAGCCGAACCGGGCGACTTTTAAGGAAGGCTCTTATCTGGAGCAGTCCGGTGCGTTGAGAAAGAAGGGACCCCAGTTTCTTCCTTCGCGGAACTGGAATCCAAAGTCACCCTGCCGCCGCCCTCCCGCACGCCCGTCCGTCCGTCCACTACCCTTTCTGGCTCGCTCTCCCGGAGCGGATGAAGGAGACACGGGAGGGGGCGGGGGCCGGGAGAGGGGGAGGGCCTCTGCAGCAGGGGTTGGGCCCGTGTGCGCCGCCTGTCACTGGGCGGCGTGTATGTCGGCGGCCTGGCCCCGCCCCGGCTCTTCGCAGCCCGCGGCGCGGACAGAAATGACACAGAGCCTCGGTGGCTACCGAGCAGCTCAGTGCGAGAGCGCCCCCCCCAGATGTTGCGCCTGGTGCGGCCGGCCCCCCCTGCACCCCCCACGCTACGCCACTGGCAACTTATGACTCTAAGACAAGCAAGATGCTGTGTAGAACTATGTCCCACACACCCACTCACTGCTTTTTTTTTGTTTCTTGGCATCATGGGGAAAAAGAGTCCAATGAGTCCACAAATATAGAGATGTTAGCTTATCTTTGGCTTGCTATGGGTTATTAGCTGTGCAGGCCTTCTCAGCTGTCAAACCTAGTTTTGTTTCCAGTCTACCTTCTACAACACCATCGTAATTTATTATTGTTATTTTTCATTCCCCATTTTACTCCAAGGATTTTCAAAGCAGCTTACATACAAATTACAACATAAGAAATTAAGGAGTTTAAAAACAACCCCAAGAATGAAATTCCTTAAAGTCAGTACAATGTAGAACTAAAAAAATATCATTTCTTAATAATTGGAACATATAAGGAAACCTCACTCAACGTTAGAAAACCTTTCTTTAAAAACCATGCTAAGTGCACTAGAATTGAAAAGGCCCTCTTGTCTTCACTTCTGATGATGGAAAGATCCAGAGACAAGTAAGTCTTCATCACTTCCATTTCTGGCAGATAGAAATACTCTCTGCACTTGGAAGCAGAATCAGTATCCTTCTTTCAAGCCTGGCAAGACAGTTTGAGAGAGAGATTCCACATTTTTTTTCTATCAGCTCTTGAAATGTATCAAAGGAAAAGAGAATTGTGCAGAATTTTCCCCGGATGGTGTAAATCCCTGTACTTATTTCATCTTGAGATAATTAAAAAATATCTCTGTGTAATTTCCTGTCTTGCCTTGTATACTCAGTTCTCTAGTGACATACAGCTTCCTGATTTTTCTATACTTTAATTAGGTTTTCTGTCTAGCATAAGTTTTATCTCTTTATGAAACAAAAAGACTTTATATAGTCATTTGCTTTGATTTGAAAAAAAGCAAAGCATGGCAGCGTAAGATATTAAATATGAATGACATCATCCCAGCAAGCTTTTTGGATATTCAGCAGTTCCTTTGAATACAAGTTAGCAAACATTTCTTACCATATTTGTTCTGTAGCATTTTCAATAGGGAGTTCTCTCTCTCTCTCTCTCTCTCTCTCTCTCTCTCTCTCTCTCTCTCTCTCTCTCTCTCTTTAAAGAATAAAATAGAGCTGGAAGGGACCTTGGAGGTCTTCTAGTCCAGCCCCCTGCTTAACCAGAAGAACCTATACCATCTCAGACAAGTTGTCTATCCCAGTGGTGGCGAACCTATGGCATGCATGCCAGAGGTGCCACTCTGAGCCCTCTCTGTGGCCATGCATGCCATCGCCCCAGCCCCACCTCTGCCTGTGGCCCCCTCACCAGCAGCCTCCCTGAAGGAGAGTCGACCCCGGGTGCAGCCCGCACAGAGCAGTGCAGCCAAGCACAGGCAGCTGGGACAGGACTCCACCCTCACCCCCATCACACGCAGATGATGCTGTTGGGCATGGGCGGAAGGCATGGCACTGCAGGGCCACCTGGGTGTTCTGCTGCGGCAGGCCATGGAGGTGGTGGGTGGCCCTGCGGGCGGGTGGGCAGAGCAGCGGCAGAAGGGGCAGAGCAGGCAGGCAGAGCAGGGGCGGGGCAGGTTTTGGGCTCTTGGTCTCTAAAAGGTTTGCCATCACTGGTCTAGCCTCTTCTTAAAAATCTCCAGTGATGTAGCACCTACAATTTCTGGAGGCAAGCTGTTCCACTGGTTAATTGTCCTCACTGTCAGGAAGTTTCTCCTTAATTCCAGGTTGCTTCTCTACTTGATTAGTTTCCATCCATTGCTTCTTGTCGTGGCTTCAGGTGCTTTAGAGAATAGCTTGACTCCCTCTTCTTTGTGGCAACCCCTGAGATACTTGAAGACTGCTATCATGTCACCCCCTAGTCCTTCTTTTCATTCAACTAGACATACCCAATTCCAGCAACCGTTCCTTATATCTTTTAGCCTCCAGTCCCCTAATCATCTTTGTTGGTCTTCTCTGAATTTTTCCCAAACTCTCAATCTCTTTTTTGTTATATGGTAATCAAAATTGGCTGCAGTAATCCAAATGTAGTCTTACTAGGGTTTTATAAAGTGGTACTAATACTTTGTGTGATCTTGATTCTATGCCTAGGATTGTATTTATACAACCTAGGATTGTATTAGCTTTTTTGGCAGCAGCTGCACACTGCTGGCTCATAGTCAAGTGATCGTCCACTAGGACTCCAAGGTCCCTCTCACAGTTGCTTTATTTAAGCCAGGTCTCACCCAATCTGTACTTGTACCTTTGATTTTTCCTGCCTAAGTGTAAAACTTTGCTTTTCTCCATATTGAAATTCATTTTGTTGGATAGGGCCTATTGTTCAAGTTTGTCAAGTTCTTTTTGGATCCTGAGTTTGTCTTCTGGGGTGTTGGATACTCCTGCCGGTTTGGTGTCATCTGCAAATTTGATGAATTTTTTGAACAATTCACAACCTAACGGCTTCCAGACATGGTTAACTACATAACCCTACTAGTAAGATTTATAGAATCATAGGGCTCAAGGGGACTGAGGACATCTTCTAGTCCAACCCTGCATGCAATGCAGGAGTCCTCTTACTATCTTGGACAAATGATGGTCCAATCTTTTCTTGAAAATTTCTATCTATCTATTTATCTGTCTGTCTGTTATCTATCTATCTAATATTTTTTTTATTTATTTATTTATTTATTTATTTATTTATTTATTTATTTATTTGACATTTCTGAACTGCCCATCACTCTCAAAAGGTATGGCTATGGTAGTTGAAAATCTCTCCAGTAATAATCCCAACTAACCTAAACATCATGAAGTTAGGAAAAGGATGTTGTAGACGTTAATGGAATGAAAAGGCAAGATTCATTGAAAAATTCATTCCATATGTTCCTTAGCTTCTTCAGTGCCTATTGCTTAATCATATTTTTCTCTAAACTAAGGTATACAAAATTCATCAGAAAATAAATATCCCATTTCTTCAGTTTCAATGCAATTTTGGTTAGGATGATGAAAGAAAAAGAATGGAATTCTTTTCTGTTCTTTCCTCCAGAAATATATATGTTTCTGTATATTGCTTGGCTTTGTTATTCTTTTAGGTTTGGATGATATACTACCTAATTTGAAAGCCTATTGCCCAATATGTATTAACAATAACTGGCCTAGTTTAAATAATCAGTTTCAAAGCTACATAATTAAAATAATATTTCTCTATCAGCCTTTTCTCCGTCTTCTAATGTCTTCCAAATTGACTACAATCCCCATAATTCCAATTCTATTATCTTCCAAGCTGGATAAGAAAGGAATTATAGTCTTTAACAGCAGAGATTTCTTCATAATATATGTAGAGGAATTCAAAGCAATGAGATATTTCCATTTTAAAAACTGTATTACAAATCCAAAAATGGTGCAAAACTTTAAAAATAAAAAAATTAAGATGGACTTGAAAATCACTTAAATGGAAATACTTGCTGACCAGCAGGCTATTCTCCAGAGATTTCAGATCAGTGTGAAAGTAAGAATTTCAGTTTAAATGCATTGTTAGATGTAACTTTGACTAACGTTAAACTATAATAAGCAAAACCAAATAAGCGAAATGAGAGTCTGACTACCTTAGTGCAGAACACGCTGAAGAAAAATAAAAGAGGTGGGAAGGAATGGGGTACATTTCTTCTATGCCTCAACTCTTGTTGCAGAATTAACCCTTTGATCAGAAAACAAAACTCATTACTGAAATGTATAAATGGCTCTTTAGCTTTAGGAGCTTTGGCTGTTTTTCTCAAAACTTTCCCCATCATTAAGTGCATGTATGGCAAGCATTGCATCTTTAATGTATTATTATATAATGATAGATGTATTTCACATGTTTAGGGAATTTTTATAAAATCAACCAACAGGCAATTTTCAATATTCCAATTTATATAACGTGCACATACATCCATATTTACATACCCTTTGGTTTTTGTAGTTTCCCAAAACGTTTTTCAGTCTCTGTCCCATCCCCATTTTGAATACTGATGCTGGTGAAGTATTTATTTTCTCTTTGACCATATTGTTCTTCTCTTGGTCCTTGGGTGGTCTTTAAATTTTTATTTTGCACATTTTTCCTGGATGATTCTGAAGGTTGAAATAAATCATTATGTTTTGATTCAGAGAACAGAATCCTATAAAGAGAAAAGAGAGAAGAAAATGTGTTAGTTACACAATTTTGAAAATTATACCCAAGAAGTCTATAATTCAGATTTGTATACAATTATCCAACTTAGGACTTTCTGATCAGCTAACGCCTATGGCAATTATTGCCACTTACTTCTCATGAGAAGAACTTATTTTTTTACCTGTCAGTTATCCCTACAGCTTGCTGAAAGGTGTCTCCTCGTTCCAGGTTGTCACATTTTTCCTGCAGGTTTATAGGAGGATAAAGATTCAATTCCCCTGGGAACATGGGAGGAGAGGAAAGAAAAGAATACCAAACACTGTTTAGATCCAAATATTACAATAAATTACTTATTTGTAAATGGAAAAATACCATTTTAAAAATACTATTAAACCAATGTCCTCATGTTCACATACTATGATTTGAGGAGACTTGATAGTGAGTCATGCCCTGACTCATGCATTCCCGTCACATGCTTATATCTCCCATTAGATCAGGAATGGGGAATTATGCCCCCTTTATGACCTGTAGACTTCAACTCCAACAATCCCTGAGCCAGCATTCAAAATTTCCAGCGCAGCTTTAAACTACCAGAGCATTCAAAGAATGGCTGGCTCAGGAATTCTGGGAGATGAAGTCCACAGTTCATAAAGGGACCATAGTTCCCCACCCCTGCATTTGAACATAGGCTTGGGTAAGAGATTACTGAGACAAAGACAGAATAATGGCCTATGTTCAAACAAGGACACTGGCTTAATGTTAATTAGCAAATCAGAATTGTGATTGCATCCAAGCTTATTTTTCTAATTTGCCTGGGTTAGGAGGCTGAGCTTGTCGATCAGAAGGTCAGCAGTTTGGCGGGTCGAATCCCGAGTGCCACGTAACAGAGTGAGTGACTGTTACTTGTCCCAGCTTCTGCCAACCTAGCAGTTCGAAAGCATGTAAAAATGCAAGTAGAAAAATAGGGACCACTACGGTGTGAAGGTAACAGCGTTCCGTGCGCCTTTGGCATCTAGTCATGCTGGCCACATGACGACAGAGACGTCCTCGGACAAGCGCTGGCTCTTTGGCTTTGAAACGGAGATGAGCACTGGCCCCTAGAGTCGGAAACGACTAGCACGCATGTGCGGGAGAACCTTTACCTTTTACCTTTAAGCATCTCTAGCAAGCCATGTAGATGTCAAAATAACAAGTGTATCAGGTATCAACAAACAGTTCCACAAAAGGAATTAAAGTATACCACTTACTTTTCAAAAGATTTAAGAAGGCCTTGCTAAACCTCAGAGCATATGGCAATTCAAGCTTATCAACTCTGCCCATATGTAATAGGTGCTGTTCCACTGGAACACTGGAGAGTTCTGCCGTTTCTGAATCATCAGCTTCACTGCCAAGGGCCAAGGTAAACATGGTGAATCCTTGACATTTAGCTTCCAATGACATTTTTAGAAGTTTCTCTCTATCCCAGGCGCTTGTCTTACTTCCCAGTATTGTAAAAATGACTTTGTGCTTTCTTGGCCTATCGACGTCCATGAACACATTATTAATGGTCCATTCCAGGGCATGACCCACAGCTGATGGACCTTCCAGCTGATGTAGTGATTCCTGAATATGCCTTTTCATCAGATGCTTAGTGTTGTATGTAGTCAAGTCAAACTCTTCAGATACTGGGCTTGATAATTCAGTCCCTGAAAAATTTCTTGGAGCATGTTGTACCAGAGCAACTCTTGCTTCTTTGTCTGACTCAAGTGGCAGGGAAGCAATATCAAAATAATCCAACATGTTGCTCATGAACTCCTTCATAGTTTCAAACTCGTCACTGTTGACATCCCGAGAGCCATCCATGATATAAGCTATATCCATATTTATATTAATCGGAGGGGGTTCCATTATTTCACATTGTGAAACAGGATTACATGTATCTGTGGAAGAAGCACAAAGTGGTAACTGTTTCCATGGAGTGACTGAAAAGATGAATGCATAGAGATAATATTTTGATTGGCTTCTCTTTTATAAATGTTTCTCAGTAAATGAATTTGAAATTACCCTCCCTCAGAGATACAAGAAATGCTATGGGTACGAATACAGGAAATTACAGTGTTGATAAATTTGAAGAGTATCTGGTTTGAGAAAGCATTTTAGGGCAGCCGTGATTAGAACTTGATGCATGCTTTAAAAAAAATCTCTCTATGTGATGTACTCATTCATCAAAACACAAACTACACATTTTCCTCTTTTTTCTTATATGCTGAGAATATTCTGCACATTAACTGGCTGAATGTATTTATTTCTTATTATTAAGAAATTAATTGATTTTTCAGTTCTACTTTATTTTAAAAGCTAGTAGCTGGGAGTATCCAGCGGCAGGATTTGGGTTTTTAAAAAGTCACTAGTGCCTATGCAATTGAAACCATGTCCCTTTTTCAGTTGTGTTACCAGCACAACACACATAAAAAGGAGAAGGGGTTCAAACACACAGCTGTAGCTGTCATCTTATTTTTTTTAATCCCTGCTGACAATGCCTCTGGTAGAAGCAATGGACATAATGAGTATCACGTTATTTTATAAAACAAGAGTAAAACAATAGCCCAAACAAAAGCAATATACGAAAGTAAATGAAAATGTATCAAATTGCACAAAAATATTACTTTAAATCGTCCTATTTAACTCAACCATATCTTCTGCTCATAATGAACTACTTATACAATTTCTTTAAAAATATTTTAAATAATGTATAAAAAAACCAAACAATGAATCATGGTCCACAGGTAGAATACCTTCTCCACGTAATAAATATAGATTACATTTAAGATTATGGTAACCTTCCAGTTTCAGACGTTCCTTGCCTTACAATTTCCTTTTTTTTCTTATTAGCATAATTCTCTGAAAGATTGTAATTTTTATCACTAAGCCAACTAAGCAAGACATCTTGGTTTCTAAATTTCCAGCTGAGCTTTATAGTACCAGATCATTCAAAGTCTTAGCTTCCATCTTAGTCTACGGGGTAGGAAAAGGAAGTAAAATCATTGAAATTATTTAACCTATGGACTGATGTTAGGATGCAGAATTGCACTGTAAGTGTGCACCGTTCGTTCTATCATTTTTCATCATCGCTGTTTTTACCAAATACCTATGATCTTAACATGACATCTTTTTGCTTAATTTTACCAGAGAATATCTGATGCTTGCTAGAACCATATACAAAGAGATAAAGGAAATTTGAGTTCTGAAATTAAAAGACCTAGCAGGTATATATAACCATTTTAAGAAATAACGAGGATCATTGAGCTCACCATAGCAGAGAGAACAAAGTGAAACATAATTCAATCTCTCTTCCTCCTTGGATTCCCAAACAAACAATTTAAATCGACCAGTATCATCTGTCTAGATAAATGAGAAGACAACATAGGAAGAAAAGCATTGGAAATATTTTCTGAACTGCAAGGTATTTTATTTATACATGCACACACAGAAACATACACTTATGTAGCTAGAAAGGAATTTCAGGGGTCTGTTAAAGTCCATTACTGGAAGAATAACAAAATATTAGAATTAAAGGAAAGCTGCAGCCTGCTTAATAACAGGAAAACAAATAATGGTAATGGTAATATGTATGCCATATTTTAGAAAGTGGAGTGGAAATAAAAAATGTTCAACTGGTGCTAAGAGCTTCCTTTTATTTTTATATCTTAATCTGACAATCTGGAATAAAGGGGATGTCCATCTTTCTACAGACTTTTCATAATAAACATTTTAGAATTATTATTTGTACTGCAAACTTCATAAAATTCTAAATTTCAAATGAGAAGATTCAGTTACCCCTTGGTTCATAATGGAGGTTCACATAAGTTTGGCTTCAAGTATGAATTAATAGTGTGTTTAGCCTTTCTTTGACCTAGCTTAATTGCTGGGGGCCCCTTCATGGATTACTGCCTTGTCGTGGCGAAGGGGCTTGCGTAATTCAATGAAGCTATGAGCTATGCCGTGCAGGGCCACCCAAGACGGACAGGTCATAGCTGAGAGTTCTGACAAAACGTGATCCACTGGAGAAGGAAATGGCAACCCACTCCAGTATCTTTGCCATGAAAACCCTATGGACAGTACCAAAAGGCAAAACGATATGACGCTGGAAGATGAGCCCCTCAGGTCGGAAGGCGTCCAATATGCTACTGGGGAAGAGCAGAGGGCTAGTACTAGTAGCGCCAGAAAGAATGAAGCGACTGGGCCAAAGCCGAAAGGACGCTCAGCTGTGGATGTGCCTGGTGGGGAAAGGAAAGTCCGATGCTGTAAAGATTTTTTCTCCATAGGAACCTGGAATGTAAGATCCATGAATCAAGGAAAGCTGGACGTGGTCAAACAAGAGATGACAAGACTGAACATCGACATCTTAGGTATCAGCGAACTAAAATGGACAGGAATGGGTGAATTTAATTCAGATGACCATCAGGTATACTACTGCGGGCAAGAATCCCTCAGAAGAAATGGAGTAGCCTTCATAGTCAATAAAAGAGTAGGGAAATCAATACTGGGATACAATCCTCAAAATGACAGAATGATCTCAGTTCGAATCCAAGGCAAACCATTCAATATCACAGTAGTCCAAGTCTATGCCCCAACCACCAGTGCTGAAGAGGATGAAATTGACCGGTTCTATGAAGCCCTACAGCACCTTATAGAAGTAACACCAAAAAACGATGTCCTTATCATCATGGGGGATTGGAATGCTAAAGTAGGAAGCCAAAAGATAACTGGAATAACAGGCAAGTTTGGCCTTGGAGTACAAAATGAAGCAGGGCACAGGCTGATAGAATTTTGTCAAGAGAATACAATGGTCATAGCAAACACTCTTTTCCAACAACCCAAGAGACGGCTCTACACATGGACATCACCAGACGGTCAACACAGAAATCAGATTGACTATATGCTCTGCAGCCAAAGATGGAGAAGCTCTATACAGTCGGTAAAAACAAGACCAGGAGCTGACTGTGGCTCAGACCATGAGCTTTTCCTCGCAAAGTTTAGGCTTAAACTGAAGAAAGTAGGGAAAAGCACTAGGCCACTCAGGTATGAATTAAATCATATCCCTGTTGAATATACAGTAGAGGTGACAAATAGATTTAAGGAATTAGATCTGATAGACAGAGTGCCTGAAGAACTATGGACAGAGGTTCGCGACATTGTACAACAGGTAGCAACCAAAACCATCCCAAAGGAAAAGAAATGCAAGAAAGCAAAATGGCTGTCTGAGGAAGCCTTGCAAATAGCTGAGGAAAGGAGGGAAGCGAAAGGCAAGGGAGAAAAACATAGATATGCCCAATTGAATGCAGAATTCCAGAGAATAGCTAGAAGAGATAAGAATGCCTTCTTAAATGAACAGTGCAAAGAAATAGAAGAAAACAATAGAATAGGGAGGACCAGAGATCTTTTCAAGAAAATTGGAGAGATGAAGGGAACGTTTAATGCAAAAATGGGCATGATAAAGGACCAAAATGGCAGGGACCTAACAGAGGCAGAAGAGATTAAGAAGAGGTGGCAAAATTACACAGAAGAACTATACAAGAATGAGCTTAACGTCCCAGATAATCACAATGAGGTGGTCACTGACCTCGAGCCAGACATCCTAGAATGTGAGGTGAAGTGGGCCTTAGAAAAGCTGAGCAACAACAAAGCTAGTGGAGGTGACAGTATTCCAGCTGAGCTATTCAAAATCTTAAAAGACAGTGCAGTAAAAGTGCTACACTCAATTTGCCAGCAAATTTGGAAAACTCAACAGTGGCCACAGGATTGGAAAAGATCAGTTTACATTCCAATTCCAAAGAAAGGCAGTGCCAAAGAATGTTCAAACTATCGCACCATTGCACTCATTTCTCATGCTAGTAAAGTCATGCTTAAAATCCTACAAGCTAGACTTCAGCAGTATGTGGATCGAGAACTACCAGAAGTACAGGCAGGATTTCGAAGAGGCAGAGGAACTAGAGATCAAATTGCCAACATACGCTGGATCATGGAGAAAGCTAGGGAGTTCCAGAAAAACATCTACTTCTGCTTCATTGACTATGCTAAAGCCTTTGATTGTGTGGATCATAACAAACTGTGGCAAGTTCTTAAAGAGATGGGTGTACCAGACCATCTTATTTGTCTCTTGAGAAACCTATATGCGGGTCAAGAAGCAACAGTGAGAACTGGACACGGAACCACTGATTGGTTCAAAATTGGGAAAGGAGTCCGGCAAGGCTGTATACTGTCGCCCTGCCTATTTAACTTATATGCAGAGCACATCATGAGAAAGGCAGGGCTAGATGAATCAAAAGTTGGAATTAAGATTGCCGGAAGAAATATCAACAACCTAAGATACGCAGATGATACCACTCTAATGGCAGAAAGTGAAGAAGAACTAAAGAGCCTCTTGTTGCGGGTGAAGAAGGAGAGTGCAAAACTTGGGTTGAAACTTAACATTAAGAAAACCAAGATCATGGCATCTGGCCCTCTCAATTCCTGGCAAATAGATGGGGAAGAAATGGAGGTAGTGACAGATTTTGTTTTCCTGGGCTCCAAGATCACTGCAGATGGGGACTGTAGCCAAGAAATTAAAAGACGCTTGCTCCTGGGAAGGAAAGCCATGGCAAATCTAGACAGCACACTAAAAAGCAGAGACATCACCCTGTCAACAAAAGTGCATATAGTCAAGGCTATGGTCTTCCCAGTTGCAATGTATGGCAGTGAAAGTTGGACCATAAGAAAGGCTGAGCGCCAAAGAATTGAGGCCTTTGAACTATGGTGCTGGAGAAGACTCCTGCGAGTCCCTTGGACTGCAAGGAGATCAAACCGGTCAGTCCTAGAGGAGATCAACCCTGACTGCTCTTTAGAAGGCCAGATCCTGAAGCTAAAACTCAAATACTTTGGCCACCTAATGAGAAGGAAGGACTCACTGGAGAAGAGCCTAATGCTGGGAAAGATTGAGGGCAATAGAAGAAGGGGACGACAGAGAATGAGGTGGCTGGATGGAGTCACTGAAGCAGTAGGTGTGAGCTTAAATGGACTCCAGAAGATGGTAGAAGACAGGAAGGCCTGGAGGAATGTTGTCCATAGGGTCGCGATGGGTCGGACACGACTTCGCAGCTAACAACAACAATTGCTGGGGGAATGGTCTGGTTTGCCTCCATATATAAAGGCATCTGATGTCTCTCCCCAGTCCATTGCTGAATATTCCAGTTCAGAACTCAGGTTGGACCCCAATGGTCAGAATAATGCTAATATTTTCCACTCCTGGGAACTTGGTCATTGAAAAAAGTTGCCCACAAAAACACCTCCACTCCCCTCTATAATTAAATTCCATCCAGCAGACAAGAACATGCACCATGTTCTAATTCACTCCTAATCTTAATTTAAATGAATGTATCTGGATTCACTTTCATATTTTCACAGAGATGCCTTATGATTCCCACTGTTTTGAAAGAAAAAGAGCAGATTCACTCAGTGCTATAGAAAAATTAAAGTTTACATTGATGGAGAACATGATCAAAGGTAAATCAAGGTCATCCCAGGCATTATTCATAGGGGGGGGGGGAAATCAAGCAAAATACTCCCTTCAGAGTTGGCTGGATATCTGTCAATATGGCCTGGTATTTTACAACTGATTCCAAAGAAATTAATTATTTCTTTTACCGTTCTCAAGTTTACAACTTTTGAAACTAAACCAAAAGGATTTAAAAAAAAAACTGGCAAGAAATCAGAGTAAAATTCAAGATTCTGTAAAAATCATTATACATTTGGAATGGGAATCTAGAATGCAATTTGGCTCCCTAAAATGCACCATACAATAATTAAAATGCAAGAATAATCCTGGATTCTATGTTTGCTATCCCCAACATGCATTAATTACCTCATTGGGCCTTCATGTTTCTAAATATCAAAAAAGAAAAAAAATCATGTCAAGTACACTGTTACTAAACAATTTCTGGGGTTGAAAGAGATTTATTTTCTTACTTATTGCCCAAATCCAATAATCTGTAAGGATACGTTTTTGCTTCAGATTTTCTTTTACATATAACTAACTTCAAAGGACCAAGTGAAAATGAATTAAGCGTTGTGATTGCTAATTTTATATTTGAAATAAAAACCTACACAACACAGACCAAGTTTAACAATCATTGCTCCAACGTATAGATATACATAGGCCAATGTTCTCCATCCCTGCTTTATTTTTATTTTTTTAAAACAAGTCTATAAACCACATCTGAGATCAAGTTGCAAAAGGTTGAAATTTTAATAAATAAATATGATAATCTTCCCATTTCACTCTTCTGACTTTATTGTTGAAATTAAATTTGCACATTTAATATTCAACAATGCATAAAATGAGAATTTGCCTATCTGTTTTCCATTACCCAAAATGACACTTGAATAATATAGCTATACTGGTTTCATTCCATGTAATCTTATTCTACTGCTAAAGATTCCCTGCAGCAAATAAATCTAGTCTTAGGTATGTGCAGTGGGCTTTTCCTGCTACTTGACATTTGGGAGGAGAGATAGAAAAGAAGTTAAGTTTCAGAAACAAGATGTGGGGTGTCAGAGAATGAATGGGGGTCTTACCCACTTTGGTCTCTGGGCTCACACTGTTTCAACTGCTCACTCTGGGCAATGAATGGTTGTAATTTATTTATTTGTATTTATTTGTATTACGTCTTTATTATTTTTACAAATAACTCAAGGCACAAACATATCCAACACACATTCCTCCTCCTATTTTTCCCACAACAATAACCCTGTGAGGTGAGTTGGGTTGAGAGAGAATGACTGGCCCAAAGTCACCCAGTTGGCTTTCATGGCTAAGGCATTGTACAACATTCACATACATTCAAGGAAAAAAAAATTGAGAGCACTCCCATCAGGAGAAAATATTTTCTAAAAACAAACATCTGGAAAATATTTCTAGACAATGGAGAGGAGTCAGAATTTAGTTATAATTCTGATGGTAATTTCTGAAATATCATATCAAAGTCCAGTTGACTCAATTTGCAGACAACTCTATCTGGATGACTGGGAATCTTCAGTGATAAAATATGTTAGTCACATCCATATTGCTACTGACACCTCTCTGATCACACTCCCTCATCAACCTGCCAGTTATTTTTTTCTGACGATGACCTCCTTACCAAAAATGCTTCTCTGACATTTGATGTTTCTCTCAAAGCAATGACTGCTGGGATAATATCTAAAGCGCTGAATTCCAGCACAGCTGTATTGATGGAAGCAGCATCTTGTGATGGGCCAGCAGTAAGGAAAACAGCAACTTTTTTTATAAGAGCCCCTTGGCGATGACGTTTAAAAGCATTCCTGGCAACAAAGCGCATGGCCCTTCCGATATTCCTTTGGCCTGAAGACCTCTCCAAAGGAATTCCCTGTACTGCCTCCATAAGGAGATCTTTCCTCTGAAAGTCGGAGAACCGGATGAGGTATTTTATATTGGTATTGTATGAAAGCACTGATATCCTAGCACCAGTTGGGCAATTGCTTCTGCTAATGCTCAAATCCTTCAGCAAAGACTTCATAATGTCTTTCATCCTTTCAAAGGAAACTGGAGTAACATCTTCAGACATGTCAAGAGCGAACACCACTTCAGTTGGGTAAACTGGACATTTGCTATTGCCTTATAATAAAAGTAAAAATGTATCAGAATGTTTCTTGGACTTAGAGAGCACAACTTTTTTTTCTTAAATATGATCTAATTCAAGTAACTTACCTACACAGCAAGCTGGATGGGATAAAAGAAAGTTGTTTTAATTCAAATTGTTATACTTATTTGGCCATCTACACAGTGTCAATAAACACAACAGAGAATTTGCTCTGAGCATGTTCTTTGTTCCAATATCCAATGAAAAATTGGCTTCAAATTGGTTTGGATAAAGCATTAAAAATATGTCACAATACTAGTATACCTTTTTTAAGCCCAAGTATATGTTAAAATTTAACTGAGCCATTAAATGGCTTTGAAAAATTTGCTACTGTTTTGTTTAAATATAAAATATTAATATAATTTAAGGGAATAATTGATTTAATTTAGGAATCAAATTGAATTTTAAAAAGCTAACATTGTTCCCTTTAAAACAGAAAAATTGTACATCTATAAGTTCACACTTTCCTTCTTTTTAATCTTCATTGTGGCAATTCCCATTTATCATCTACTATAACCAATGTATAATGATCTATTTATAATATCATCAAAGACTTGGTTACTGTAGTTCTGCCTCTTTTCAAAGTAAACTCAAGGAATATGCTTTCTTCTAAATTTGTATAGCTGGGGATTAAATAATTTAATACAACCAACCAAAACAAAATGAGTGGCTTTCTTAAACCTGATAATAGTTTTAGTAGTAATAGTAGATACTGGTAACCTGAAGTTACTACTTACGGCAGTTTCCTCTTGTAAGGTTCACAAGTTGACATGTCTGTAGACAACAGGAAAAATAGTATGATTAGTAGCATATATCTGTGCATATCTGCTCAGAAACCTACAGATTTACTGTATATAGGAAGTACCCTATCGATCTTGAGATTTCTTCTTAGCTTTGAAGTCAGTTAGAATTTCATAACTTTCCCAAAGTTTTCATTTAGGCTGCTTCTCTTTTCCTGCTTAACTCATGGTTTGCCTAATCAACAGAACTTTTGAAAATCAACCGCTATGAAGACCTTTTCTGTTTAAATATATATTTTTATAGTTAAATTAATTCTATATACAGAAAGGGTAGTAGTTAGCAATGTCAAATATAGCAACACATACCGTTATAGCAGTTGTGCCTTTTGGACCTTTTGGACCCTGGAGAGAAAGAAAAAATGGATTTATAAATGGATTTAGAAAGAGAGATAGTGAGACAGAGATAAATGATAGACAGACAGGTAAGAAGCAACATTAGAAATTCCTAAACCAGTACTTTTTCAAACCCACCAATTTGATATGCTTCTATCTTCATTCCATTCTTATGGTATTATTTAACATAGGGAAACCCAGACTTGGATTTTGTCTGATATATTTTTATATATTTGTTGGGCGTGTATTTTCTTGTTAGAATTAAAATACAAATATCATTAATTGTGGCAAATTTGTCTTGCTGTTACTACAACATCTGTTCTCATTTACAAAATATTTCGTTTTTAATCTTTTTAATTTTTTTTATGCCTCTGAAATAATATGATTTAGTGGAACATCAGGAAGTACAATTGTTTTATTAAATTTAAGCAAAGAAACATGCTTTGTTTAAATTATTTAAGATATTTAATAGTTCCCATAAAAGAAATGGTCCTGACTTACAACTGGTTCCTCAAAGTTATCACGGACTCCCCCAAATCTATTTACAATCCATTTTTGAAGTTATGATGTCTAAACAAACACACCCTATGATCATATGATAACATTTTGGATTCTTGGCAACCAGCTTATCTTTATAACCATTTGCATCATCCCACAGTTACAGGATCATGAAGTGTAACAATTTTTTTGCCAGTTTCTAGCAAAAAAAAAATCTAATTTCCAGCAAAAAATAATCACCCATTGGGGAATTTGACTCACATAATGACCATGACTCCATTATGGTCATAGGTTGATGACTACCTCTATTACAATATATCTATAGTCTGACAAATGCCTTCCTTGGAACCACATGACTTATATCTCCATCATTTGGAAAAATTAAAGTTTTCCTAGAGTTAACATCACTTAGACCTGTCTTCCCACCCTGACCTCCCAAATGTCTCCATCTCAGTTCTTTTCTCCTTCTGGAATACAAACATGGAGCTTTTCTACATACCTATATTCAATTGGCAGTCCATTACTCAGTAATCACATATACCCATAATCATGTGTAGTAACATTCTTCCTATGACAAGTTGCAATAAACAAAACACTCCTTAAATGTGTAAATTTAAATACAGCCTGATTGATGTACATCTCATCTTCTTTTCAAGCCTGTGAGATGCAGGGGGCAAGGACCTTCAGACAATGTTTTTTAATTGCAGCGCCATATTATGGAATAGCTTTCCTCTTGAAATTAGGTAAACGTTTTTAACACTGTCTTTCTAGAAATTACTTAAGACTGAGCTGTTCCAGACAGCATTTGGAAAAGAAGCTATCATCATTGCAATAGTTTGCATTTCATCTCCTTATTTCTTTTTAATTATTATTTTAAGTTGGTTTATGTTTGATAATGTTTCATATTATATATTTCATATGATATAAACTGGTAGGATTGTCTTGAGGTTTAGCAGTACAGAAGATCATTCAATAAAATAAAATAGATTTAATTTGGTAATGTTATTAGGTTAAATTTATATTCATATTACCATTCTTCCAGGTGGCCCTTGACTGCCTGGATTACCCTTTGTCCCTGGTGTTCCATCTCTGGCCTTAAACAAATTCAGAGAGCATGTTAATTGAATTGACAGAGCAATCTGGCTTAATTTTCGTTACAAAAATTGCTTCAATGATATCAACTATACATTAAGGCAACTGGATTCTTCTTTAAAATAGCTGAAACTAGGTACAATGACTACATGCAGCAGTAACTCTCTGCATATAGTAAGATGATAATCGAACAATTATTAATTAGATACAGCCATACTAATACGGGCCTTACATATTGCAGTTGTCCCAAAATGCTGAAAGGGATTCACATGCAAGACCATGTTATGATATAGTACTTTTGTGCATATCCTGCTATGACATAGTTATCAAGTTGAATATTGCTAGTGTTTGCATTATTTATAAACTACCGAAGAGTTTAGATCCAGGTTATTTTAGACACCACTTCCTTGTATGTGGACCTGCCCTTACTCTAAACTCTAAACTCAGATGACTGAAGAATTTTAGGTGATCTGAAAAAAACGCTTCTATTCCCCAATATAATTGTATGTGGGAATGACCTTGGAAGGCAAAAGGAAGAGCCACAGACTACTAGGCTATGATCAGATAAGAGGAGCTGAACCCATAGAAAGAATAAGGGCATGGCATATATCTCAGAAGGGACCATCTTTAGTGTCCTGAATATAAAGGCAAAGGGGGAGGGATGTACTTCCAGATTTGCAAGAGTCTGATAATGAAACCTTGCAATAAAGTTAGAGCTAGTACTTCTATGTGTGCTTCTTGTCTGCACTGTCTTGGAAGGCAGACACACATAGTATTGCACCTCTGTTTCCACATCCAATATCTTATTTTGAAACTAAAGGGGTCTGCTGTACATATAGGGGGGGGGAGTAAGAATACAATAGTGTTGAGGGCCGTTAGAATCTTCCATTTCTGCAAAAGAGAAGCAGCAATGAAAATGTATTACCCTTTGTTCTTTAATTCCTTTGGCACCTTTGTTTCCAGTATTGCCTGGATCACCAATTTCCCCCTATAAAAGAAAGCAGAAGCAGAAATTGCAACCGGGAAACCAGCATGAAATGATGTGAGAGTTTCAGATTTAGCATTTGTGTGTGTGTGTGTGTGTGTGTGTGTGTTTCTCAAAATGAAGCTGTAAAAGGTCCCACTGCAGATATTTAACCTGCAATCCGAGATTCCCATGACCCCCACCTCCCTTTTTTAAAAAAAATATTAATTTGGATGCAGTCAATTGTTGTTTTTTAATGTTACTAAGAGGTGAGAACAGAGAGAATAAAAATGGAGAAAATTACCTAATGTTCTAGTCCCAACCCAAAATTTAAAACTTCACTATCACAACATTCACTCTTGCACACCTGTCGTCCAGGGTTTCCAGGAGATCCAGTCAATCCCTGATATTAGTAAAACAAAAACACAGTGTTGGTTTTCAAACTGCTTATTCACAGTTTAAAAAAAAATCAGTGGATTGTATTATATATGTAAACAGTTAAGTTAAATGTGTTTAAACGGGTTACGTGAGGAAAAGCAAATCTGACAGGAGAACACGCGGGAACTTTGACAGCTGTCAAAGTTCCCCCGCACAGCGCAGGCGCAGCCACTGACAGCTCGCGGCTGTCAAAACACCGGACCATGCGGAAGCCTAGCTGTCAAAGAGAAGACGACGCGGATTGGTCCGGATTGACGCGGCGCCAAAAGAAACACTCCTGATTGGCCCTCGCTGACAGCTGCCGGCTATAAAAGCCGGCAAGGTTATTCTATGTCTTGTCTTGCTCTAAATAAAGTCTGTTAGTACTAGCCTGTCGTCCCGAGTGGTCCTTCGGCTACTTCACTGGCGACGAAGGTGGGATCGCTCCGGAGCTGAAGTCACAGCCAAGGGAGAGAGTTCCTGAGCTGAAGTCACGGCCGAGGAAGAGAGTTCCCGGCAAGAGCTGTCACTGGAAGTTTTAACTTCCACAGGAGCGACCCAGGACCGGACGACATGGCAAACTTCGGGCGTGTGAGGGAATTCGATACCCGCCATCCCGAGAGATGGCAATCACACCTAGGACAGGTCGAGGGATTCCTCCTCGTCAGTAAAATCACTGACGACAGGGCAAAGGCCGCTGCTCTACTATACATCAGCGGACCTCCAGTGTATGATGCTGCCGTGGGCCTGTTCAGCCCGGTGCCCATCACCGAGGTCTCCTACGCGGACCTGGTGGACCAGCTGAGCAAGTACTATATGCCGGCTCGCTCAGAACTGTACTGGCGGGTCCAATTCGCCCAGAAGAAACAGCGGTCAGACGAGCCCGCCAACGAGTTCATCGCTGGGGTCAGACACGCCGCGCGGAACTGCAGCTTCCCCGACTTGGAGGACCGCATCAGAGACCAGGTGGTGATCGGGTTGAGGGACGAGAGGCTGCAGAAGAAGCTGACATCCAAACCCGACATGAGCCTGGCAGAGCTGACTAGAGAAATTATGGCCTACGAGCACAGCCACAAGAAGAAGCCGACTACCACGACCCCAGAGAGCCCTGCGACCGTCTTCCAAGAAAGCGCCACCCTCAGCGACAGCGATGAGTCGGTGGATTTCACCGACGGAGAAGCCCTGCAACGCAGAATGGAACGCAGGCAACCAAGGAGAGGTGACACTTCGGAGCGCCGAAGGTCCAGGAACCCCCCTCCGCCACCTTCGCGTTACGAGCAACGGGCCGCCTGTGCCAGCTGCGGGGGCAACCATGCCAGGGGAAGCTGCCGGTTTAGGAACGCTAGGTGCCACAATTGCGGGAAGACCGGCCACATCAAACCGGTGTGCCGCAGCAAGGGCCGTGACAACATCAATGACTTGGAGGCAAACTCCCCAGGTAGGCCAGCTACCCAGGCCAGCAGAGAAAAACCGCCAGGGCCCCTGGTAGAAACAATTGACAGGGTAAACAGTTTAAGCTCTAAGGTTAAGATCAGGGTAAGAATTCAGGGGGTGCCCTGCCTCATGGAAGTGGATTCGGGATCAGCAGTCTCCTTAATTTCACTGAAAACTTATCAGGAGATCTGTCAACAGGGAAAGGAAAGAATTCCTCTGAGGCAAACCCAGGTCCACCTAGCAGACTTCCAGAAAACCCCCATTCCTCTGGAAGGGAAGGCTAAGGTTACCGTGCAGTACAAGGAGTTCAAGGGTCCCTTAGAAGTCCTAGTTACGCCAGGAAACCGCACTAACTTGATAGGGTTAAACTGGTTCGGGCCGCTGGGAATCGCCATAACCGGGGTAAATACAATTCAGGCACCCAGCCTAGAAGCCGTTTGCAACAAGTATGCAGACGTCTTCGATGGCACGTTAGGGAAATACACCGGTCCCCCCATCTCCTTACAGTTAAACCCAGCAATCCAACCAATTAAAATAAGAGCTAGGAGAGTACCCTTTGCCCTTAAGGAAAAAATTGAAAACGAACTCGATCGCCTCATAGATCTCGGGGTGCTCGAACCAACGGAAGGGGGAAGCTGGGAGACCCCTATAGTCACCCCAATTAAACCTAACGGGGAAGTGAGATTATGTGCGGACTATAAAGCGACCCTCAACCTAGCCCTCAGTCCCCACGCTTACCTGGTGCCAGCAGTAAGGGACGTATTTGCCTCTATCCGCTCTGGCGCCATTTTTGCCAAACTTGATCTCACGCAGGCGTATTTGCAACTGCCTGTCACCAATGACACGGCGGAAGCCCAGACAATTGTCACCCACCGCGGTGCTTTTAAAGTGAAAAGGCTCCAATTCGGCATATCGGCGGCCCCGGGTATTTTTCAGGGTATCATGGAGAAAACCCTGAAAGGAATACCCGGGGTCTGCCCATATTTCGACGATGTTCTCATCGCCGGAGAAAACGAAGCAAATTTAGCTGACAGGCTGTCAGCTGTGCTGAGCCGGCTCAGAGAAGCCGGCCTCAAACTGAAACGGGAAAAGTGCTCTATCGGAGTCACATCCACAGAATTCCTAGGGTACAAAATAGATGGCCAAGGCATCCACCCCACCACAGAAAAACTAAGGGCTATTCAAACAGCACCAAGCCCAAAGAATAAACAAGAGCTCCAAGCTTTTTAGGATTATTAAACTTTTACCATGCCTTCCTTCCCCATAAAGCCACTATCGCGGAGCCTCTGCATAGGCTCCTAGACAAGGGAACTGCTTGGTCCTGGACCAAAATACATGAGAATAGTTTCCAATCATTAAAAAAGATTATTTGCCACAGCTCAACGATCACCCTTTTCAGAGAAGACACCCCAATATGCATCGCTTGCGATGCCTCTCCCTATGGAATCGGGGCAGTGTTAAGTCACTTATTCAAGGATGGTACACAAAAACCCATAGCTTTCTATTCCCGCACTCTGTCTAAAGCAGAAAGGAATTACGCACAAATAGACAGAGAAGCCCTAGCAATAGTCGCTGGGGTTAAAAAATTTCACGACTACCTTTATGGGAGGCCCTTTACTATATTTACAGATCACAAACCCCTTCTGGGCATATTCACGTGGAATAAAACGACACCACAGATTCTCTCGCCGAGAATACTATGGTGGTCCACATTCTTATCAGCCTATTCCTATCAGTTAATACACAAACCGGGGAAGGAATTAGGACACGCAGACTGCCTCAGCAGACTGCCCATTCAAAGCAAGGACTCAGACCCAGCCCCAGCTGGACTGATTCTAGCAATCTCTCAGCTTCCAGATTGTCCTCTGTCAGCAAACATTATAGCCAAGAATTCAGCTAAAGACAAAATACTTAGCAGAATCCTTAAATGGGCCACAACAGGGTGGCCAGCACAAAACCCACACCCCCAATACCAGCCATATGTTAGCAGAAAAAATGAAATATCCACTCATAGGGGATGCCTACTATGGGGGAATAGAGTAATAATACCAGAAAAGAACATAAGCCAGACATTACACATTTTACATGAAGGACATCCAGGCATCGTCAAAATGAAGGCAATGGCTAGAAGTTATGTCTGGTGGCCGGGCATAGATAAAGAGATAGAAAGATATGTGGGAGGGTGCTATACCTGTCAAGCGACCCGGAACGAGCCACCCCAGGCACCAATCCACAAATGGGAAACAACAAAAAACCCATGGTCACGTATACATTTAGACTTTGCAGGACCTATCCAAGGACAGAGTTTCCTAATTGTAGTGGACAGTTATTCTAAATGGTTAGAAGTCACCCCCCTTAAGAAAACAACGTCAGAAGCCACTATACAAGCCCTAAGAAAAATATTCGCCACACACGGCCTCCCAGACACCATAGTTTCAGACAATGGCCCTCAATTCACTTCTCGTGAATTTCAGATATTCGCTATGAAGAATTGTATTAGGCTGGTCACGTCTGCGCCCTTCCACCCATCAAGTAACGGGATGGCTGAAATTATGGTACGCTCCACAAAAGAAGCTTTAAAAAAGTTCGTCAAAGGGAATTGGCAAAGGCGACTCAGCCAATTCCTAATGTCACAACACGCAACCCCATGCACAACAACTGGCAAATCACCAGCGGAGCTAAGATGGGGAAGGAGGCTGATAACACGGCTTGACAGACTGCATCCTGACACATATCCAGAAGAACACGAACAAACCCCCCCCCATCCGCACATTCAAGCCAGGGCAAATAATATGGGCACGATCTTACTCTGATAAAAACAAATGGGTCCAAGGGACAGTGCTACAACAAACAGGACCCATTTCTTACCTAATTTCCACACAGACTCAGGGCAACCTACGCCGCCATATCGACCAACTCAGACCCAGACAACCGCCATACACACCAGACCCCCAAACGGCGGAACTCGACCGGCAAACCCTTCCTGAAATACCAACGAACCAAGAGGAAGAAGAGCAAGGATACGCGCAGCCGGCAGACCCTGACAACGCCCCACTTCTACGTCGTTCTACCAGAAACCGAAGGGCCCCCACCTACCTAAAGGACTACCAGTGGGCAGGTTCCAACGACAGAGGGGGAGGAAACGATCCAGGGGAGGGGTAAGGGGTGTATTATATATGTAAACAGTTAAGTTAAATGTGTTTAAACGGGTTACGTGAGGAAAAGCAAATCTGACAGGAGAACACGCGGGAACTTTGACAGCTGTCAAAGTTCCCCCGCACAGCGCAGGCGCAGCCACTGACAGCTCGCGGCTGTCAAAACACCGGACCATGCGGAAGCCTAGCTGTCAAAGAGAAGACGACGCGGATTGGTCCGGATTGACGCGGCGCCAAAAGAAACACTCCTGATTGGCCCTCGCTGACAGCTGCCGGCTATAAAAGCCGGCAAGGTTATTCTATGTCTTGTCTTGCTCTAAATAAAGTCTGTTAGTACTAGCCTGTCGTCCCGAGTGGTCCTTCGGCTACTTCATGGATATTCTTCTTTTTAATTACTGTTTAATTAAATACATATGTGGCACCAATATTGTTTTACTCAACAGCCATCTTGGAAAGCCAAATCCATAACTGAAATAGCTTATGCCTTTTAATTGATTCAACAAGTGTCTATCATAAACCTTAATGTCCCAAATAGGTTTTTCTATAACACATCTGGTTTAAAACGTATCGCAAGCCATGTATTCAAGACAAAGGAAGTGACAGAATACAATCACCTACTTAGAGTTGCTTATTTGCTGACATACTAAAGAATTATTCAGATTTCCTCTTCCACACAACATTAACCACATAAAGAAAAATTGCAGTAGTTTCTGCACAAAACAAATGGAACCTAATCATGGTTTAACCAGTGTTGTTCTTCAAATGCATAAGTTTTCATAGAAAATATTGCCCAAATAGGTCTCCATATAAATATTTATGTGCAATTCTTTACATGTTAGCATTACAACAACATTGCAGGACATTACTCTGGCAATTAAGGTAAAAAAGGGCAGAGCGAATCAGTTCTGATACAACGACCATTAAAAAACAAACCATAAAACAGTTAGCTAGTCTTCTTCTGAAGCAATAGTTCATGTAAAGACCATAGACTCTATCCATCTTTTTAAAGCATTTTTTCAGTCTTTCAAGAAGAAGGAATTTCTAATGAAAGAACCTTTTTATATTTCCTGATGTATAAATTGGATGGTCAATGTAATGCTGTCTACGTTGTAGGAAAGATTGGTTTAGTTTCTTCCAAACACAATCTATCTTTTCTTTCAGTTATAATACCATAAGAACTTAGAATTGTTGATGTTTCCTCCCCACCCATTTTATAGTATACTAAAATTGCTTGCTTTTGACATAGAAAACCCTGATGATCAAAACTGTAGCTTATTCTAATAAAAAGTTGGATAAAAGTAGCATTTTAATGTTAATTTGGAATGGTTTCCATGACTACTTCAGCCAAAACATATAGAATTTTTAATTTAGTCCTCCATTGATGAACTGAACTTTATTGCTTTCTCTTGCCTTCCATGGAGTGGTTTGGATGCATAGATCTGTACTTTCCGTAGTTGATTGTGGGTTTTGCAAGCGTGGAATGAGACCTATGTTTGCAGCAAATGAAAACAACCATTTTCTACTTAACACAAAAACTAATGTAACATATTAATTACTTATTTTTGAAGAATTAGATCCCCATAATCCACTCGAAATACAATCACTAGAAACTTTTATGTAAGTCACATGAAAGCAGAAAGGTTTTTAGTAGGTTGACTCCAATTTATTTTTACTGAGGTACCGTAAGAAGTATTCTCAAATAGTTGCAGTCTGAATGTTTGTATTATCACTAGATTATGTTTATTTGTCCAAAAAGACTAAAGAATAATTCTTACCTTTGTGCCTTTTCTTCCTACAAGGCCATAGCCATTACTACCATCAACGCCCTATAAAATATGGGAAAAAAATAAATGGCAAATTAATGTTAATATATTCTATTAGGGCAAGCCTAACATTAGCCAGTGAGAACTAGTTTGGTGTAGTAGTTAAGACATCAAACTAAAAACCTGGAAACCCTGAGTTTTAGTCTTGGCCAGTCACTTTCTCTCAGGCAAACTACTTTTGAAAACCTTGCCAAGAAAACTGCAGGGACTTTTCCAGGCAATCTCTGAGAATTGGACAGGAGACAATATTTTTAATCAGCTAATTCTGGGTGAAAAGAAAAGAAAGGGAGATTTTTTTATTTATTACTTTGTTTATGACATAGAGATCCTTTTGGATGTTTTGCTAAAATAACATATATGTTACACAGAGAGGTTCTGCTTCATCTGTGTGGCAACAGCCCTGCCCGAGCTGCTCGACACCCTCTCAGGGTTGGCGGTGGAGTTCCCCAGGCTTACAGTGCTGGGTGACTTCAACCTGCCTTCCCTGGGAGAGTCGTCGGAGTCAGCCCGGGAGTTCATGGCTTCCATGACGGCCATGGACCTGACCAAGGTAATTCAAGGCCCGACTCATGTGGGGGGTCACACTCTCGACCTGGTATTCCTGTCTGGATAGTGGTTGGATGATCTTGGAGGGGGTTCACTGGTCATTGTTCCCCTGTCATGGTCCGACCATTATCTCCTGCAGCTGGTCTTCTGTTATGCCACCCCCCGCCGCTGGGCTGCAGAACCGACCAGATGGTTCCGCCCCAGGCACCTAATGGACCCAGAACGGTTCCAGATGGCGCTTGGGTCTATACCCATCGCCCTCACTCACAGCCCAGTTGATGCCTTGGTTGATGCCTGGGAAAAGGCGGCCACTGAGGCACTCAACTGTGTTGTACCCTTGCGACCACTGATCCCGTTGGGCTCCATGGTTTTTTGCAGAGCTCCGGGAGATGAAGCGTCGGAGACGGGGTCTAGAGAGCGGTTGGAGGTCCAGCCATTCCGAATCTGACCGATTGCAGTTAAGAATCTTCATAAGGTCTTATTTTGCTGCAATGAGGACAGCGAAGGCTAATTACTTCGCTGCCCTCATTGCATCTGCAGATAATCACCCGGCTGCCCTGTTTAGGGTGACTCGCTTCCTCCTCAATCAGGAGGTGAGAGAGGAGCCCTTGCAGGGTCGAGCTGAGGAGTTTAGTCATCATCTGACGGACAAAATCGCTCAGATCCGGGCCGGTTTGGACTCTAACTGGGCAGAGTCTGATATGGAGGAATCGGACGGTCTTGAGCATGTTATCTGGACTGGGTTCAATCCGTTTCCCCTGATGATGTGGACAGGATTATGGGGAGGCTGTTCCACCACCTGTTTATTGGACCAGTGTCCCTCTTGGCTAATTTATGCAGCTCGGGAGGAGACACGAATCTGGTTCCAGGCAGTAATATCTGCCTCTTTGAGTGAGGGTGTCTTCCCCGCCACTTTGAAGGAGGTGGTGGTGAGGCCCCTTCTCAAGAAGCCTGCCCTGGACCCAGCGATTTTAAACAACTATCGTCCTGTCTCCAACCCTTGCTTTCTGGCGAAGGTTGTTGAGATTGTGGTGGCGCATCAGCTTCCTCTGTTCCTGGAGGAAACTGATTATCTGGACCCGTACCAATCGGGTTTCAGGCCCGGGTACAGCACGGAGACGGCATTGGTCGCACTGGTGAATGATCTCTGGCGGGCTCGGGACAGGGGTTGCTCCTCTGTCCTAGTTCTATTAGATCTCTCAGCGGCTTTTGATACCATCAACCATGGTATCCTATTGCGGCGTCTCAGGGGGTTGGGAGTGGGAGGCACTGTCTTGCAGTGGTTCTCCTCCTATCTCCTGGGCTGCTCACAATCGGTGTTGACGGGAGGGCAGAGATCTGCCCCGAGGCCTCTCGTTTGTGGAGTTCCTCAGTGGTCGGTTCTCTCTCCCCTCTGTTCAACATCTATATGAAGCCGCTGGGCGAGATCATTCATGGTTTCCGGGTGGGGCATCATCAGTACGCTGATGATACCCAACTTTTTTTCTCCACCCTGAACCAACCCAGTGATGCCCTCGCCGTGATGTCCCACTGCCTGGAGGCGGTCCAGGTCTGGATCGGGAGAAACAGGCTTCATCTCAATCCTGCCAAGACTGAGTGGCTGTGCATACCGGCATCTCGGACTAACCAGTCCATTCCATCTTTAATGGGGGGTGAAGTGTTACCCCCCCGTCGATAGGGCTCGCAACTTGGGTGTTCTCCTGGACTCGCGGCTCAGTTTTGAAGACCATATAGGAGCCGTGACCAGGGGGGATTTTGCCCAGGTTCACCTGGTGCGCCAGTTGCGGCCCTACCTGGACCGAGATGCCCTGCGCACAGTCACTCATGCACTTGTGACCTCCCGATTGGACTACTGCAACACTCTCTACATGGGGCTGCCCTTGAGGACCACTCGGAGGCTCCAGCTGGTGCAGAATGCAGCCGCACGGGTTGTGATGGGGGTTTCCCGATACTCCCATGTAACACCTCTACTCCGCGAGCTGCATTGGCTTCCGGTTGCCCTCTGGGTGAGATTCAAGGTGCTGGTGATGACCTATAAAGCCTTTAATGGCTTGGGTTCGGGATATCTGAGGGAACACCTGCTGCCAGCATCAAGCTTCCTTCGTCCTGTGCGCTCCCACAGGGAGGGTCTTCTCAGGGTACCGCCGGTAAAAGATTGCCGGTGGACAATACCCAAGGGGAGGGTCTTCTCTGTGGGTGCGCCGGCCCTTTGGAACCAGCTGCCTGTAGAGCTTAGGACTGCCCCTGACCTTCGCTCATTCCGCCGGGACCTGAAGACCTGGCTCTTCGAGCTTTCTGGCCTGGACTGAGAGTATTAACTGGGGTTTTAATTGTATTTTAATTGTAATTGGGGTTTTTAGTTCAAGGTTAGTGTAATCATTTTAATTGTTTTTAATTTTTGTAACTTGTTGTATTGTTTTTTTAAAAAACCTTGTGAACCGCCCTGAGTCCTACGGGAGAAGGGCGGTATATAAGTTTAATAAAATAAATAAATAAATAAATAAAATCTCAAGCAGCCAAATGCACTGGATCAGCACACCATGTTTTGGGAAGCTCTAGCCAGGCAAGGAAGAAGGATCAAGCAGCGATCTAGCCTTAAGTTCTTGTGCAGCTGCAAGAAGCATAAGTTGACCATCACCATCCCAAACTCCATGGAACCTTATCTGATTATTCTCAAGGGAAGGCAAACAGTCTACAGAGAATCTTGTAATAGAGATAAAACACAAAAAGGGCATTGACTTAGACCTTTCCTAAATAGATCTGGTTCTTTTGACTGACACTATATGACCTTGGAGCAATGACATTTCAAGAAGGATGTGGGACCACAAGTGTACTGATTGTAATAGCAAGATACAATATATAACAAATATTTTAGATAAAGTAACTGAAACTATGAAAAGTCTGAAAACACAGTAATTTCTCTCCTTGCCTTGGGGACAAATTGTTTGTTCCAGTACAGGCAGTCCTAGTTCAGTTAATATCTTGTTTAGTTATCTTTTGCAGTTACAATGGTAATGAACAGTAAGTTTATGATCAATCCCACATTTATAACCTTTGCAGGTCTGTAAAGCAAAGGAAAGTAAGATCAAAAGCATAGTCGTGGTTTCACTTAGCAACCACTTCATGTAAATTGGTCCCAATTGTGGTCACTAAATGGGGACTGCCTACATTTAGAAAGCTACACTGCCACAGCCACGTGCTATCATCACCGATTTTTCATAGTTAAGGATAGTATATAGGTGAACAATAATCTATCTGAAACTGGAATTCTGAAATCCTGAATTTTTATACTGTTAGTTTTCAGTTAGGAATTATGAATTATAATCAACATTGAAAGAGTTTAACTTAAACGTCTTACCAAAAATCAAATATATCCCAACTCCAGTGACAAGTTCCTCTTTCTCAATCTTGAGCTTTTGCATCAAGTTAAAAAACAAGATTTGTTGTGAAGTTGAGGAGTCCAGTGCTTTAAAAATAAGACTATTTCATAAAAATAATTTAGAAGACAATTGCATGTGTTGCTCAGATGACCACATATAAAAGACCAAAAAAAGTCAAGATGGAAGCCACAACCATATGATTAAAACTCTGTCCTTTTTATTGCCATCACAATGCACTTAAAAAGAGGCACAAATTCAATTGTGTGATGGTGGCTGCCATCTTCATTTTTTTTGATCCTGCTGTTGATATTCTTTAATGTTGTTGTTTTCCTTGAATGAAACAAATTTTCTTAACACTGAGATAAAACTCTTGCAAACAATGGAAACGTCATGAACTTGAAACAAAAGATGAAGGAGCGTCAGTCAAATAAACCAGGAAAAAAAGAGGAATTCAGAAGCAATTAGGTAAAACTCACAGGAAAACCTCTTGCTCCAGGTAGCCCCTTTTGCCCTTTTTCTCCAGGATTGCCTTGTTCACCCTTTCATGGAATGAAAGAAATATTAGACACTCAGCCGCATTAACTATTGCTACCAATGATCCAATTGCAGTTTTCTTGCTCCCACCGAAACAAGAAACATAGGTCTAACTGTACCTCTTCACACACCAAGGAGGGTTTGGTGTAACAAAATGACAAAACCATATAAAACATGGCCCTTCTCATAGAAAGCTAGATGCTAAGGAAGCAGGATCCACCATTTTGTCTAGGAAGGTATGAGTTAGGGTAAATGCTGAAAAATCACTGCACAAAAAGTTTAGGTAGAACAGAGTATTAATACTGCCCAGCATTGTGCCACAAAAATGCCGCTCTTGAGGAAAGGGAACATATTCCCATGAGAAATCAGCGAGATTGGAAGATAACATAAAATACAAGAATCCCTGTACAAAATGCTCACTTTTTGCGCCGGTAAGATTGGACATGGAAGTCAGTATCACTAGCTTGGATTTACAAGTCAACCAGCATTGAAGTTAAAAGGTTTGCTGCTGCTTTTTTCCAAAAGAAAAGTTCAATGAATCCAACCAAAGGCTCTCTGATGAGTTGGATTCAAAATCAGATAGTTCTCATCTAACATGTAATAATTGGGATGTTGGTGAATATAGTGACGTATATTGGAGTATGATTTAGAGAAGTTAAAGCTCAGACTTTTCCACTCAACCTATATCATAAATGTACATATTATGGGAATTATTAAAGAGAGGGTTTTATGTATGCTATCTTGACCTCCTGCAGGTAATGTGAGCTATAAATCAAATAAAGAAAGAAATAACCATTACTAGGTAAGTGGATACACAGTTAAATGGTCAGAACTGATTAAGTGAGTTTATGATAAATATACAATCTCTAAAGCTCTTTCTTCGTTTCTTCATAACATTTTTGCTAATCTTGGGAAACTCTATCTTCCTCAAATTTATTTAATGTAGTTTTTAGCATAGTTTTCCACCTTTCTCTATTTCCATGACTTATTTTTTGCAATGCTTGTGAAATTCTACCTTCCTTATATTTGTTTAATAGAGTTTTTATCCCACATTTCCACTCAGATCATGGATTACTGCAAGTGAGTTCCAGAAAATAAAATGTAAACAATAAAATGTTTTTTTTAAAAAAAAATAAGAAAAATGCTAATGGTCAAAAGCAACAGGCCCAAAAATAGCCAAACTAAAATCAGGCCAAAGACTTCTGACATCCAGCCCACACTTGACAGAATATGGATTTTAAAAAAACCACATAGATATCTTGGAGTAAAAAGTTCTACACATACTGAATACTCAGACCAGTAGTTCTTTTCCCATAGCCTATCAGTTGCATTTTACAATAGATGGGACAAACCTATGCCAAGAAATTGTCACTGCTGTTCTCATTAGGCAGGCAAGAGACTACCCAGGGCCTGAATATTTAGGACTTTAAAGGAGAGGACCAACTCTTCCAGATAAATCCAGCAGACAATATGCAGGTAATCCTCACTTAACAGCTGCCTTGTTAGGAATTATTACAAGTTATAGAATAGAGGTACTGAAAAAGTAACTTTATGACCGGTCCTCGCACCTATGACTATTACAGCATCCCTGCAGACATAAGATTGAGATTTGAGTGCTTCAGAAATGGCAGATGTTATACCCATTATAAAGTCATGTGATCACTATTTGTGTGCTTCACAGATGGATTCTGACAAGCAGAGTCAATGGAGAAGTCAGAATTAAAATAGCAAATCATAGTCACGTGATGTCTTGTTTAATGACCATGTTGCTTACTGAAGGAGATGCTGATCCCAATTGTGGCTGTTAAGTGAGGACTACTTTGTAGTTCAAACTTGGAAAAAAAACACCTCAAGACTCGTTTTTATATTGCACCAAGTTCAAAGGAATGTGAGTAATCCCTGTGTTGGACAATTGTTTATACTGTATTAATAATAGAAATGATGTCAGCTGCATTTTATTTAAAAAGAAATGAATTTGTACCTTGCCCCCATATCACTGAAAAATCAGGAGTGCTCACCTTTGGTCCCACACGGCCTCCTTTTCCTATAGCACCAGATTCGCCTGTGATTCCTGCATTACCCTCCAATCAGAAGCACATATTGAAAGTTAGTTTTTAAAGAAAATGGAATTCCAGACTTTTATGGCACAGAATTAATGGCATTTTTTTTCAAGTACACAGCTAATGGACCTACTGCCACAGATACTACTGGCAGCCAAAATAGTTTTTGTGTTTTTTCTGTAATCGTATCCAAGTTTAAGCAATGTCTGCTAAATCACTATGCAGAGAGACACAGACATCCTATTTGCTCTACAGATGAAACTGAAGTCATTTGTTTCTTTTTTTAAAATGCCAATCCATGTCTCATGAAACAATCCAGGCCCACAAGTTATCTTTGGGGGAACTCACTTATCCAAAGGAATGAAACTTCAGGGAGAGAGGGATTTTTCCCAGAGGAAAAAAATATATAATAGAATTGATAAGACTGAAGTTCTAAGGAGAGAAAGATAAAGGAATGATGGTAGTAGTTGGATGCATTCTTTCATTAATCAAAATCTTTCTATGTCTCCACACATTTATATGTACAGCAATCATGATTTAAATCTGAAATTTGATGAAGGCTTAATTCTCTTGCAATTTATGTGAATTGTGTAATGGTGCCAATATGTGAAATACATTATTTGTGACAGTTGATCCGATTTGTAGAATAATATCATTGTGGAGATAATATAGTTTGATTAAATGACATCATTGCAATGACATGGAGAATAACAGATGCCCCTGTTTTCCTCAATCAGTTTATTAAAGCAAGATTCACTATACAAGAATGACAAAATTATTATGAATTGTTATTCTGTTGCTGAGGACCTGTACCAGAGACAAATTCTTTCTAGGTCTAATCACATATATAACAACACAGACATACAAAGAGATAAACACACATAAACAATATTTAGTTTACCAAAAGTACGGTAATTTCCACTTTACCTGATGGCCAGGTATACCATGAGGTCCTATGGGTCCAGGTATTCCTCGTAGCCCTAAAACACCCTAGTGAGGAATAAAGAGAAAAATTAGATTCAATATTAGTGAAAATCCATGGACCTCAACTCCCACGGCTTGAAGTTGAGAATTGAAGTCCATACATCTTCACATCACAAAGATTGAGAAATCATCTCACAGGATTCTCGTAGGGAAAATAGGAGGAGGAAGGCATATTGAATATGTTTGCCCCCTCAAGTTATTTGTAAAAATAATAAAGGTGAGGTATACATACATACATACATACATACTGCTGCACAATATAACTTAAATATTACCGTTTGTCCTTGTAGCCCAGCTTCCCCAGGATAGCCCTGGTTCCCTTCCTTTCCTAGTTCACCCTGTTAGATAAAAAATGAAAACATAAAAGAAATATGTATTTGTAAACCCAAATCCACTGATATTATTGTATTCTTGCCAAGTACTGACAATCACTGCTGCTAACCATATTAGTCACAATCCTAAAGGGAAGGAGACAAAACTACATGAGTATAGATACTTAAGCCACCTACTTGCCTCCGTTGCATCTTTCTTCAGTCCAATAACTTCCAATACCACTGGACTGGAAATGCTATGATTTATACACTACAGTAACCACCATGGCTGGGAATTATGAGAAATGCAGTACAATAACTGTGGATGGTACCAGATTGAAAAAAGTTGATGTAAGAAATTTAATAGGGTGTAGGATGCATTTTCTTATTAGCAATTTAGAAAAATATAAAGCCACAATTTTCTGTTTTTGCAAAATTAAAAAATAAAACAAATCTAATTTTGACATCAGTCATTCATATATACACATCTAAAGTTTCTGATATTTCACTTGAACATTTATAGAAAAAAGAGGGAGGGAGGGAGGGAGGGAGGGAGGAAGGGAGGAAGGAAGGAAGGAAGGAAGGAAGGAAGGAAGGAAGGAAGGAAGGAAGGAAGGAAGGAAGGAAGGAAGGAAAGTTTTTCACATGTTGATTCCTATCATTTAAATATTAATCAGTACATGTAGTCAACCTGGCTACATGTCCTGACTTTTACTTAAATGATAGGAAAATTGCCATAGCGCAAAACTTCCATATGTTGAAGCTGAGTCTGACTTAAACGCTCCTCTAGTTTTACAATAACATATTTCCTTTCACCATAATTGACTATGTACATATGAATGAAAATCATTGGGAATAACATTCCTTTCTTGGTCTAATGTTTACATTCTTCACATTAATATTGTTTTTAAAAATGGAAATCAAACCTATTATTTTCAGTTATACCTCATCTGCAACGTACCAAGCACAGATGCCTTTGATAATTCAGTTGAAATTTTAGAACAAAGACAATGTGAGCTATTCTAAGAAATAACTTAAGTTTAGCCATCTGAGGCAATATTTAATAAAGAAAGAGTCTAGATATAAATAAAAGAAAACCTAGCTATACAAATGATAAAATTTTAATGGAAAGATATTTTCCCATAACATTTTACTAAAGTGAAGGAAAAGAAATGTTTTATTAAAATGTCGAAGCCTACAGGGCCCTCTAGGGTTTTATAAGAACATTGCCAGTGAGTAGCTAGATTGTAAGGCAGACAAAAAGGAAATTATACTAAAGTCAACCCAGATCACAAGGTAAAGAAATGTTTGGTATGCAAGATTCCTTTATCCAACTACAATATTCATCTAATGGTCCTACTGGATTTCAGACGGAGCTTCACTGATGTTTTGTTACATGATTGGGTCAATGGAGCATCTGCAGGTCATGGTCAAGATTGTTCACAATAAAATCACTCAGATTTGCTCTCACGTAAACTCTAGCAATGAAGGAACAGTATTGTGATGTTATCTGGGGTGGTTTAAATCTATTAGTCCCAAAGATGTGAACACAGTCCTTGGATCTCAGATGCAGCCCCTTGTATTTTTGATCCATCTCCCTCCTTGTTTATTAAGAGGAAAATTGGATCCTTATGTGGTGGTAAATGCTTCTCTTGATCATTCCAGCTGCTTTGAAAGTGATGAGATTGCATCCATCCCCAAGAGAAGATAGCTGGATCCAGTCAATCTGGACAGTTTTAATCTGGTTTCCAACTATATTTTTCAAGAAGGTAGTTGAGAAGATAGTCAACATCCAGCTCTGGGGACATGGATTATCTTGACCCTTTTTAGTTGGATTCTTCAGTTTACTCTGTATCTTTTATTGGGCCAGTCTTTCTCCTTTAGCCTTATAATTTTAGTGGAGATTTCTATATGTAGCATTGTCTGCTACCACAAAAAATGTAAAATATAAATACAATAATGGGGTGTGATGGCTCAATGGTTAAAGACACTGAGTTTATCAGCTGGAAAGTTGACAACCTGGGTTCAAGACCCAAGCATTGCACAATGGAGTAAGCTCCCATTCCTGCCCTAGCAACTGCCCATCTAGCAGTTCAAAAGCATTAAAGTAGATAAATAGGTATCCCTTCAGTGGGAAGGTAAGAGTGTTCCATGTGCCTCCGCATATACTGTAGTCATGCTGGCCACATGAACATGCTAATATATTTGTAGAATGCTGGCTTCCTTGGCTAAGAAATGGAGATAACCCCTCCCTGGAGTTGGAAAAGACTGAACAGAGGAAACCTTAACTTCATCCTCTAAAAATACAGTGAATAAATAAATGTCTGAAAATGCAGCACATATGGCCAAATAATGGGATGGAAAATGGCATTAAATTTCACTATTTGAAGTATGAAGTATTTGCTATTTTTAAGTTGATAGTCAGCAAACATTCAGCAAAATGAAATACTGTCAAGTAAAATAAATTAATTAAAGTACCGAATAAACTCAAGGAAGGAACATTGTAAGGGCAGGAGAATTACTGGCAAAATACAGACATGAAAGTGAAGTAGGTGTTAAACTTTGTAATCAAATAACTAAAAAATATTATTAAGAAAAAAATATTTAAAAGAATGCCTAAATTAAGATCTGGACAGGTTGTACATCATGATTTTTTTTAAGTTTAATTATTGGCAGTTCAAGATTTGATCATAATGATAAGAAAGTCAACACCTTTTCCAAGAACAATTAGAAATATCATTAATTTTATGAATGTCAGTTTTCATTTAAATTGTTAATTCCGCATATCAGGATTGATTCAGCACTGGAATAAGTCTGTAAAAGCATTGATTAGTATTCATGAAATTCAATGTTAAATGAGAGAGAGAAGAAAACTCAGACTGTTCTCAGTAAAGCAGTAATGTGTGAATACAATGGTTACTAACCATTAAACCAGGAGGACCTCTTTGCCCAGTAAAACCCTAAAAGAGGGAAGAAAAAGCAGTTATAGTATCTCATACTGAAGCAAGTTATAAAACTACAGGAAATCCTTGATTTACAACCACAGTTGGGACTGGAATTTCTGTTGCTAAGCAAGGCAGTCATTAAGTGAGTTGCATCCAATTTATGACATTTTTAATTGTGGCTGTTAAGCAAATCAACACAGCTGATAAGTGTATAACCTGCTAGTTAAGTGAATCAGGGTTTCTCCACTGACTGCTTGTCAGAAGTCAGCTAGGAAAGTGACAGACAGGAATCATGTGACCAAGGAATGCCGCAACCATTACAAACTGCTTGCGAGTTGCCAAGTGCCTGAATTTTGATCATATGACCAAGCAGGGGCAGGGGGGAAGGGCTTGTGTGATGCAGATAAAAAATGAGCAAGTCTTTGTCCATGCCATTTTGATATTTTTGACATCTCCTATAGCCCTCTTTGTAACTATAGACCCCTTTCCTTCTTTTTTACAATGATGTACCTGTCATAGGCTAAAGCATCTTAAAACGGAAAGAGAAAAATATAATGCGGTGATAAAGAGGAAAAGACCAGGCTTGTATAGAAAAGGATTTAATAAGCTTAAGAGGCTTTTTTCTATTTGCCTAGGGCTGTAGTTCCCAAACTGTGTGCCACATCATTCAAGAGCATTGCAACAAACTCACAGAGGTGTCATAGAGCAAAACACAGCAATGTTTGACATCCATGAGACACCAGGTGAATTGCAAGCTGTGGTATACCATAAAAAAAATAAATTACTGAGATACTAGGGGCTCCATAAACTTTTGGCAACTTGTGACTTTACTTTGGTCTATGTTGTATTAACTATAGCTAATTTTAGAATATTTTAAAGAGAGATTACATTTGAGAAAGGGACAGGACTGTTGTGACTATTTGTTTTCTTTGCATACTAGTCTTACATTAGCACCAGTCTCGCCTGCTTCTCCTGGTTCTCCATCATCCCCTGGTTCTCCCTGCAAAGGAGAGCAAGATTATTTAAAATACATTTATTTTTTAGGTACCATAATATATTGGTGATGAATTCTGACCTGTGATTGAAGCAAATGTTCACAATATGGCCTGACTTTCTAAGCTTCCTCGTTACAACTGTGAGTGTATGTATGTGTGACTTGCAAACACATTTGCTGTGTAAACATGCGTGTATAAATCTGATTCAGTCTGAAAAAGCCAAGTAACAGACACTTGCAAATTCAGTTCATGCTGCCAATGGTATCTTGATTCCGTTTGGCTTCAACTAACTCTGGAAAGCTGCCAAAATCCAGAGGAAAACAATGAAACATAGTGCACCTCCGACAATCAGGCCTTAGTTAAGATGGAGCCACTAGACCAGGGGTCAGCAACCCACAGGTCCGGAGCCACATGCGGCTCTTTCATCCCTCCACTGTGGCTCCCAGTCCTCCGCCACCTAAAGAAAAAGTTTAATCAATCAATTCCAACTTCTCACGGGGGAAAAAAAGATCTCATGAAGTTGGAATTGGTTGATTGAACTTTTTTTTAGTCCCACAAACAAAAGATGTTTGTGGGCAGTCCAACAAACAAAAGAAGTTTGTGGGACTGCCCACAAGCTTCTTTTGTTTGTAAGACTGCACACGGCAACAGAGGAAGTGATGGAGGACCATGTCAGAGCTGGAAAGAAAGTGCCACATGGGTCCAATAAGGGCGGGTGGTTTTCTGCCAAGCATCTTGTATGAAGCCGGGGAAATGGGCTGGGTGGGGGGAGCTGCCAATTCCTCTGCCATGAGGCTTGTCAAATTCCCCCCAGTGGCCATGATCCCCCCCAGCCAGCCAGCCACCATCGCCCAACCTACCCCTCACCTGGCCAGCTGGCTGGCAAAAAGCCTCACCACTCTCCTCCTTGTTCTCCTCCCCACTCTGCTCCATCCAAGTTGAAGAAAGTGGAGACGCAGCAGCGGGATTGCTCTCAATAAGACAGGTGCATACGAGCGAGCAGCGCACCCGGCTCTTATTGAGAGTAATCTCTTTGCTGCACCTCCACTTTCTTCAACTTGGATGGAGCCGAGGAGCCACTGGGGGCTTCTTGAGTCGGAAGGATGAGCTTTGCTGCTGGGCCATGCCTGGGTTATGCCCTGCCGCTGCCTCCCAAACTCCTGGGAGTTTGCTGCTGGGAAAAGCCGCAGTGGCAGGGCGCTCCACACAGGGGAGGTAGGAGGGAAAAGTGGCAGCAGGGCATGTTCCACATGGGGGAGGAAAGAGGGAAAAGTGGCAGCAGAAGGGCGCTTTGCATGGGGGAGGTAGGAGGGAAAAGTGGCAGCAGCAGGGCACTCCGTGCAGGGGAGATAGGAGGGAAAAGCGGTGGCAGGGCACGCTCTACATGGGGGAGGTAGGAGGGAAAAGCGGCAGCAGGGCATGCTCCACATGGGAGAGGTAGGAGGGAAAAGTGGCAGCAGAAGGGTGCTTTGCATGGGGGAGGTAGAAGAGAAAAGTGGCAGCAGCAGGGCACTCCGTGCAGGGGAGATAGGAGGTAAAAGTGGTGGCAGGGCATGCTCTACATGGGGGAGGTAGGAGGGAAAAGGGGCAGCAGGGCATGCTCCACATGGGGGAGGTAGGAGGGAAAAGGGGCAGCAGCAGGCACTCCGTGCAGGGGAGATAGGAGGGAAAAGTGGTGGCAGGGCATGCTCTACATGAGGGAGGTAGGAGGGAAAAGCGGCAGCAGGGCATGCTCCGCATGGGAGAGGTAGGAGGGAAAAGTGGCAGCAGAAGGGCGCTTTGCATTGGGGAGGTAGAAGGAAAAAGTGGCAGCAGCAGGGCACTCTGTGCAGGGGAGATAAGAGGTAAAAGTGGTGGCAGGGCATGCTCTACATGGGGGAGGTAGGAGGGAAAAGCGGCAGCAGGGCATGCTCCGCATGGGAGAGGTAGGAGGGAAAAGTGGCAGCAGAAGGGCGCTTTGCATTGGGGAGGTAGAAGGAAAAAGTGGCAGCAGCAGGGCACTCTGTGCAGGGGAGATAAGAGGTAAAAGTGGTGGCAGGGCATGCTCTACATGGGGGAGGTAGGAGGGAAAAGCGGCAGCAGGGCATGCTCCACATGGGGGAGGTAGGAGGGAAAAGAGGCAGCAGCAGAGCACTCCGTGCAGGGGAGATAGGAGGGAAAAGCAGTGGCAGGGCACACTCCACATGGGGGAGATAGGAGGGAAAAGCGGCAGCAGGGCACTCTGTGCAGGGGAAGTAGGAGGGAAAAGTGGTGGCAGGGTGTGGTCCATGTGGGGGAGATAGGAAAGAAAAGCAGTGGCAGCAGGGCGCTCTGCATGGGGGAGTTAGGAGGGAGAACTGGTGGCAGGGCGCACTCCACACGAGGGACATAGAGGAAGAAACAGCAGTGGCAGGGTGCTCTACACAGGAGAGGAGGTAAGCAGCAGCAGCAGTGGAGTGCTGGGGGGGGGGAAGCAGCAGCGTTTTGTGGCTTCCAGTATTTTCTTTTCTGTGGGAAAGGTGTCCAAATGGCTCTCTGAGTGTTTAAGGTTGCCGACCCATGCACTAGACAGTCATTGAGTGGCTCTCTCTTTTTATTTTTGATACCTGTGATACACCTGAATCTCAAAATGAATTTTAATCAGCACTAATAAATGAATAGATAACATACTGATTCAGTATCATAAGACAACAAGATGCAGACTAGTCAAAATATGCAACATTATGTTTAGAAATAGCTATGTATGCTCTTAATGATTTGTAGATGATTGGATACCTGCTGCCCCATATTTCCTTTTTTACCCGGAAGACCAAGTTCATTGTTGTCAGATCCAAGAAACCCCTGAAAAGAACAAAAAAGCTCTTAAGTAGCTTCACAGACTTCTGCTTTTTCTGCAGCTGAAAAAAATGAGTCAGTGTAATAGAAGCTTCATTCATCTTAGTATAAAATAGGTTTTCAGTCAAAAGCAACAGAGGCAATCAATGTGGCCGGCAAGAAAATCTTTCAATATAATCTGAATAGCTGGATTCATGACTGAATGTATAAATACCTTCATGTAAAACAATTTCTATTTCCCTACCCTTTAAAAAAATACAGCAACATTCTGAATTATTGAACCAAGTAATTTCTTGTGTTTTCAACAATGGACTGGGAGACATCATGTCTTATAGTAGTATATCTCTGCTGAATTGTATGTATCTATATATGTTTAAAAACTAAAACACAGATCACCAAGACTAAAAATTTATTTTTAAAAATTAGCTTTTGTCAGCAGCTGCTGACATCGTCAGAGTTCTAGCCAGGATTGAAAATCATGTTTTTATAATCTCTGTAACGTCAATTGTTTGGCTAACGAGCATGTTACTGGGTCTATTTGGCTCATGCCCTCCTGAAATCTATATATGTATATACAAGAAATGATATGCATTAGCTCCTCCTGAATAGGAAGTTTACATAGGGCACTCTTTTGAACTTGAATCTTGGTTGAATCAAAAGGTTTTCAAAGTTTTTATGTACACTTTGGCATTTCTATTGATCCTATGAGGCTTGATAAGTTCTTATTCCTGATTTGTACCTTGACTCTGATTCTATGTTCAGCTCTTTGCATGAACGACAAAGGAAGCTTTTACCAGGTTATGAAAGCAGTGACACATTGTAAACTCCTCTCCTTTTATTGATGTATGCAATGTCATGGTGCATGTATAGAAGGGGCAGAACTTGAATTGAAACACTGCAATATTAGTTCAATTTGTTAAGCAATTGATAACTGTTGCTGGGAAGCTTCAAGGCCTCTTGTATTCCTTATTTGTATTTATTGTTATATGGTTTGTGGTTCTTCAGCATTAAATTAGATTAGAACTGAAAAATTTACAACACTTCCAGGGCTGCACAGTGTAGATTTTTATTTTTATTAGATTAGAATAGATAGCAACCTAGATGAGCAATCTGCCACAAAGTTATATAAAGCTTTCTTCAATGCTATTTCCAGTTTTTCAATTATGATCAGTTCCAACTTACAAAAACTTCCTACTTAAAGAAAAAACAAAAAACTTTCCAAAGAACTTTATGGCACCAGAATCAATTTTACAAAGCAGTTACAAAAGTTTTCATGTAAGCATGGAACAGAACAATACAGTAAGTCTTTGCCAAACTGTGTACTATATGGATAATATCATAGCTTTCCTGAGAAAAGCATTCAATTATGCAGAAGGGAGGAAGGAAGGAAGGAAGGAAGGAAGGAAGGAAGGAAGGAAGGAAGGAAGGAAGGAAGGAAGGAAGGAAGGAAGAAAGAAAGAAAGAAAGAAAGAAAGAAAGAAAGAAAGAAAGAAAGAAAGAAAGAAAGAAAGAAAGAAAGAAAGAAAGAAAGAAAGAAAGCTTTTGAAGTTGCAATGAGGGGATTTAGACAACCAAGACAAATGGCCCCATTGCTCTTAAATGCTTGCTTCTCTGCAGCTTTGAGACTCAGCAACTGGAAGAGGCCTCCAGACATGTGCAAAACATGGTGGTGCCTCTTCCAGCTACTGCAAGAAAAGACTGAAAAGAGTGCAGTTCCAGAAAGGAAGAAATATCAAGTTAAGAAAAACCAGTCATATCACAAATATCTGTGTAACGATATCAGCAACAATAACAACATGGGTTTGCCATGGGTTTTTTCCCCAACTCCCCAGCCAAAGTTACATTCTTTGGTATTCCATAGTACTCTCCTGTTCAAGCACTAATGAGGTCCAGTAGTGCTTAACTTTGTAGCCCAAACAGCCAGCCCCCCCCCTCTCTCTCTCTCTCATGCAAAAAATAATTCTAAAATTGTTATTTCTAATTATTGTCATTCCATTCCATTTGCTTTTTAAAACCAAAACAATAGCTGTTCTTAACTTACATTGTCTCCTCTTGCTCCAGGCTGTCCAGGCTGACCTGGTTCTCCTCTAGGGCCTTCTCTACCCTTTGGCCATGAAGAGAAGAAAGGAGAGTTCACTTAGGGTTCATCCGCCTATCATCCCAGTCATTGTTTGGTGCTCTGTAATCATGTTCACAGTAGTAAAGTGGAAAGGAAGTGGCTTAAAGTCATTTAACTCTAAGCTGGGTTATAGCATTTGTGTCTGATGCCCCTTGAGGTAGATCAATGGGCATTAATCAGTCTCTCTGTGTAGATAATGCATTTATTTATCATATAATCATTAATTCACATGACTGCAAAAAGTTTGAAGCTTGCTGACAACACTATATAGCAGTTTTCCCCTTTTTCAGATGCATTGACACTATACATGTAGGAGAATCACCAGCAAGAAATTTTGGGAGTTGTGATCTCAAGAGATCTGGACAGTGACAAATTAGGGAAAGCTGCAAGAAATTATAGTGCCCCCTGCCCATAATTGCTTTCAACATAGAATTTGGTTTACCCTTCGTCCTGAATGTCCCTTCTGTCCATGTGATCCAGGAACTCCTTGTTCTCCCTAGACCCCAAAAGAAAAGGACAGTAATTCAATAACCTTATGAAACATGTTTCTTAAAAGATCTAGATTAGAGATGATCTCCAATCTTTCAGGAGACATCTGGAAAGCCTTTGTGACTCTAATCCTTTTTAAAGTCGCTTTTACAAAGTATTCATTAGATTGTAACATTTAAACAGATGATCGGTTTTGTGACTTAATTCAGTTCTGCATTTATTCAGAAGCTATATGCATCTTTAAATCATCTACATAAAAATGGGATCATCAAATTGTGCTGCTGGCCTAGAAACCAGGAAACTGAGTTCTAATCCTGTCTTAAGTATGAAAGCCACTAGGGTGACTTTGGGCCAGTAACATTCTCACAATCCAACCCATGTCACAAGGTTGTTTTTATGGGGAAAATAGGAGAAGAAAGGAATACTATGTATGTTCACTTCCTTGAGTTATTTATAAAACACACATATACACACACTATATGTATGTATGTAAGCACATATGTATGTATATGGAGGATAAAAATATATTGAATAAATACCTCCTGTCCATCAATACCATCAATCCCAGAATTACCAGGTTCACCCTGTTGGAGGAAATATAAGTATGAAATTCTTTGTTATTTTTGCAGCATCAAATAAGAAGTCTTCCATGCATGACACATTCTTTTTTCTCCCTTCCTCTGAATATAGCTTAGGTAAAGGTAAAGGTTCCCCTGCACATGCGTGCTAGTCGTTTCCGACTCTAGGGGCCGGTGCTCATCTCCGTTTCAAAGCCGAACCGCCAGCGCTTGTCCGAGGACATCTCCGTGGTCATGTGGCCAGCATGACTAGACGCCAAAGGCGCATGGAACGCTGTTACCTTCCCACCGTAGTGGTCCCTATTTTTCTACTTGCATTTTTACATGCTTTCGAACTGCTAGGTTGGCAAAAGCTGGGACGAGTAACAGGCACTCACTCTGTTACACGGCACTCAGGATTCGACCCGCCAAACTGCCGACCTTCTGATCGACAAGCTCAGCGTCCTAACCCACTGAGCCACCGCGTCCCTTATGAATATAGCTTATGTATCCTCAAAGGCCTGATAAACCAGCACTAACATATATATATATAATGATACAACTAAATAGTTCTGATGAGGTTCTGCTAACCTAATAATAATAACCATCGGCACTGACAAATTCATTATCAGTCAATTGAAAAATGGAGCTTTACTTGGAACAATTTACATCCTGAGACAATATACGTAACACCATCAATCATCAATATCTGCCTATCCCAGATCCTTGGGGAGGACTTGATAAGCAGGCAAAAATGCCATATCCAGTCTGAATATCTGGCTGATTGTGTGATGAATCATAAATAATAATATACTGATAAAGAAAAAAATAAAAGCCCTACTCAAATTAACTCACTTTCACTTAATAATTCTGGGCCATTTTGAGAGCATGTCTGGACCTTCATGGTCCCATGACTTCATCACTGTATTTGAAAGCTTTGTTCTCCCATTCTCTCCTAGACTAGTCTTTCAAGAGTAATGTAGCTGCGTGATTCTTTATCTCCCACTCATATGAACAATTTCATATGACATATAATATGAAAGACATGAAAGGGAAAGAGATGTTATAATCAAGTACCTTCCTTCCCCCCCCCCCCGCCTCTTCACATGCAAGAGAGAAAGACATTTTGTTTCTTAGGACTTGAGGTGGAAGTGTAATTTTGTTTGTTCCTTGTTCTCAACATTGCAAGCTCAGCAGAAGTGGGGGGGGGAATAAAACTTTCCCCTGTCCAGTCCTATTCAACTCTAGGAAATGTTTCTTAGTCAAGAGAGCCAGCATTGTCTTTGGCCGGCAGGTCTATATGCCAAGGTGTTGTTACCTTCCCACCCAAGAGATATCTTTATCTGTTTGTATTTGCATGCTTTTGAACTGCTAGATAGGCAGGAGGCAGCCAAGAAATTAAAAGATGCTTGCTCCTGAGGAGGAAAGCTATGGCAAATCTAGACAGCATACTAAAAAGCAGAGACATCACCCTGCCAACAAAAATGTGTATAGTCAAGGCCATGGTTTTCCCAGTTGCAATGTATGGCTGTGAAAGTTGGACCATAAGAAAGGCTGAGCGGCAAAGAATTGAGGCCTTTGAACTATGGTGCTGGAGAAGACTCCTGCAAGTCCCTTGGACTACAAGGCATTCAAACCGGTCAGTCCTAGAGGAGATCAACCCTGACTGCTCTTTAGAAGGCCAGATCCTGAAGTTGAAACTCAGATACTTTGGCCACCTAATGAGAAGGAAGGACTCACTGGAGAATTCTGGGAAAGCCTAATGCTGGGAAAGATTGAGGGCAATAGAAGAAGGAGATGACAGAGAATGAGGTGGCTGGATGGAGTCACTGAAGCAGTAGGCGTGAGCTTAAATGGATTCCAGAAGATGGTAGAGGACAGGAAGGCCTGGAGGAACGCTGTCCATGGGGTTGTGATGGGTCGGACATGACTTTGCAACTAACAACAACAAGGCAAGAACAGGAGCTCACGCCATCAAATGATACTTGGTTCTCAAACTGCTAACTTTCCAGTGATAAGCCCAGCATCTTAACTGCTAGGCCACCACACCCCATACAGCAGAAGTGAAAAGAATGACAAACCATCTTTATCCTGATTTTGAAAGATGATGAGATAAAAATAATGAAGGTGGAGGTGGAGGTGGAGGTGCCCTTATTCAGTCCCTTAGGCTGCAAAAAGTCCATATCTACCAACTACAAGATAGTAATAATAATCAAAATAAATCTTCCAGTCGTATCTGTTGAACAAAGCATTTTATTACTCTATTTTAAAAATTTGCCTACCTTTTTTCCTCTATATCCTCTTACTCCCTGAAATGTAGAAGAAACCAGGTGTTACACAGAAGAAATTCAGAAGTCCTGAAACAGATTGCCAAATACAGAGTATTTTTCTGAACTAGAAATACTAGACAATCAGAAATGCAAATTAGCATTCAGGTAGTGGGGATTAGTAGATTTTTTTTTCTATACTGCCTTACAGTATAGTGATACTTCAAATGCTCATTCCCAGCAATTGTTCACCTCACATTAGGAACTCGGCAGCTTCTTTCTCATTTTTTTATTGTTCAGAGAAGCATAGAAAACAATGCATTTCTTACCACCCATAAGATTCCTACTGACTTTTAATCTGAAGTTCTTATGTGCAAAAGTGCTTTGCCCTCCCCCATTTATTGTGTTCAAAGCCCTATGAACAAGGATATTATATACCAAGCACATTTGTTGGGTGAAAAAAAACACACACCCTTCAACTCTTATTTTAACAGGAGCCAGCAACTCTAGCTGGCAAATTAGAGCAGTTGAGCCATGTGCAAACTTCCGTATCTTGTCATATTCTGTTTGTTATTGCTGCTACTGCTGGTGTTCAATCTTTCTTTTTTGAGAGATTATTTTTCTCATCTTCTCAGGGACACCTTCCTTTTGGTAAATACAAAATATAATTTACTGGATAAAAATGCACACCTTATAACATGGGAGAACTCAGAGTGTGTGTCAGGACCCACCCCAAACCACGTCTTAGGAAGACAAAATTCTTGGAGTCAAATCTATTCCAAAAAGAATCTTTACTATGACATGCTTGGTTGTAGGAAACGAGACAGGACTTAATATTATTCCACGAAGTAAACCCTTATAAAGAGTTCCCGGTTTAACCCCCCTTAACCCCATTTGTTCAGTCCCCCATCCTTTATCTCGTATCATCCCTCTCGTGGGAAAAAGGAACGTAGGACCCTTCATGTTTATTGCTCTCTTCCGTGACACAAGCCAGATGCTAGCCCCCCCTTTTGTTTCCCCAGTTCAAAAGGCTTCTCCTTTCCTTTGAAATGCCTAATACCGGTTCAATACACATCTATTCTCTTCTCTTTGGGAGATGGCAGAATCCATGGAATAATGTTTGAAACATTCCATTTATGAATATGATATAAATGGATTCTGACAGTGTGGTCAAATTGTTTCAAAGGCAGCCACAAAAATGCAATTCAACTTACACTTGTCTTTTTTTTATGTACATCACATAAGCAGAATATCAAACACATCACTGTGGCCACCATTTGGATTTTTTTGAAGGATAACTTACAGACACCCATGCATTCTCATTTCTTGAAGTGGAAGAGAACTATGAAATCATTTTTCAAAATGAAATGAGCACACACTGGAACCACACCAAGATGGTAAGAAATGAAATAATATGAAGTGTAATGTCACAAGAACACCTAAAGTGATCCCTTTGGGAAATGGTTTCAAGACTTGCCTTGGGACCTCTAGCCCCAGAGCATCCAACTTCTCCTTGCGTTCCATCAGAACCCATCAGACCACGATTTCCCTAAAGCAAAATAAAAAAGTGAAAAATTGGAAAACCTGTCCTTTGAATATGCCCAATGCCTTAGATACATTTGCCTTCTCTTTGAAGGATATATGGTTAATATCTCTAAGTAGAATTTCTGAAAATTGCTGAGTTGTCTCCTGACTACATGCTGTAAAATGCAGCCTTTGCTGAATCAGACCTAACAATAACTAAATAATGTAAGATTAACTAATGAGATAGACAAATATTACCAAAAACTATTTTTTAATACTATAGACATATTTAAATTGTGAACTTGTTCAAATTTGAGCTTACTGCACAGGTTTGTTAAGAAGCACATACAGACACCTGAATGAACACACATCCTGATGAAGGAAGAAATGAAGCAATCTTTTTCAAAGGTATAGTTCAGATGTACATATTGCTAGCATTTCATCTTCTTCTCCATCACCTATGTTTTATATTATTTTCTCCTTATAATAAGCTTTATTTGATCAGTGATCATAAATAATCTACAACTGAGGCATTGAATAAGATCTGCTGTATTCTTTAAACCCTATTCCATATGACTGACACATTCCATCTTATAAATGCCTGTCACAGAAGTATTTGTCTGGCTGTGTGCCTCTGCGCCTCTCTCTCCCTCCCTCCCTCCCCCCATCTCTGTCTCTGTCTCTGTCTCTGTCTCTGTCTCTGTCTCTGTCTCTGTCTCTGTCTCTGTCTCTCTGTCTCTCTGTCTCTCTCTCTGTCTCTCTCTTTCTCTCTCTCTCTCTGTCTCTCTCTCTCTCTCTCTCTCTCTCTCTCTCTCTCTCTCTCTCTCTCTCTCTTAGAATGTTACAAAAATAAGAGTTAATGTAGATTGCTAGGGATAATTCCAGGTGGTCTTATCTTAAGTGACCACAACGTATTCTTTGAATAATGTATTCTTGGTGTGTTACTTACAATTCCTCCTTCTTCACCAGGATGGCCTGAATAGCCCATAAAGCCTGTCTTTCCCTGAAAGATAACAAGAAGGACAAAGTCAAACTTAATTCAGTATAGTGTTGCATCTTATTGATAGCAGAGCTCTTTCTTCTGCACTTCAGCAAATGCGTTCCTCAAACAACAGAATACTTTCCTAACAGTAAATTATTATACCCAGATTGCATGTTCTTATTTTGAAATGTATAATAATTCCTTAATTAAAGACTATTGACCAAGCTCAACACGACTAAAGAAAAGTGATAGTGTTTTCTTGCAGACATTTCATTATCCAACTAGATGACATCATCAGAGCTAGAAGGAAGTAGAACCACTTTATATAAACAAAGAACAGACCTCATTCCCTTTCACTAAACAACTAGATAGCACCAATAATGTTACCAGTTGAGTAATGAAATGTCTGCCAGAAAATAAGAGACCATTAGGGACTCCACAGTTCAATCCAAATATTTTCTAAAGGTGAGACTAAAGAACAGTCAGGATTCAAAGCACATCGGACCATGTTTGAACAATATGTTATGCCAAAAGCAAACAAACTGTTACACAGCATAGTGTTCATATACAAATTATTGTTGGAAGAGATACCATTAAAAGATATTTTTAATTTTATTTATTTTATCCATCCAAATATCTAAATACATCCAAATCAATTGTGGGCTGGCTCAATTATTCAGTTCCTAGCTAAGGATTCAAGAAGACATCATAACATGTCTATTGTCTCAATAGGACAATCTTTTACAAAATAATGCAAAGAGAAATAAAAAAAAATTAAAAGTGCAAAATATTTTGTGAATCATTTGACACTGCACTAAGACCTCTAATTATACCCAATATGGCAATCTACTTTTTCTTGCACCATCTTTCAATCTTAATTTGTAAATCACAATATTCTGTTATTTTCTTCAGGGTTTTTTTAATCAATTGAATTGTCTCCTGGTATCATCACATCAGTGAACCAAGGGGATCATTTTTATAAGTAATATAATATACTATATTGCTAATGTATGGTATATTTTCACTGCCTGTTTGAATTTTCATTTTGTTTTGCAACTTTTGGGGTGGGGCAGGACACATAGTGGTTCTTGCATATAGCAAAAACTAATTTTCTACATTAATTGCAACGAACATTTTTGCAACCCTGTCATGACATTGTTTTTATTCTGTTTAAGTGATTTTGCTACAGTCACTGATGACTTGATCTACACTTTCATCTTCAATGTTATATAATTCTTTTCTTGTCTTTCTACTTTTTTCCTGTGTTCATTTCACCCAAAGATCTACTCTTGACAATATCCACATTTGTTTCTCCTACATCCAATATTCCTCATAATTATAACCCTTCACTAATTCTCTCATTCTTTCAATGTAAAATATTAAATTAGTTGTATTAAATTATTCCATTTGAATCATGATGATGATGATGATGATGATGATGATGATGATGATGGTGTCATCCATTCAATCATGTCCAGCTCTTGGTGATCCTATGGGCCAGGTCTCTCCACATCTTCCAGTCTTGTACTACATCTTTGAATTGTTCTATGCTCTGGCTGGTGTTTTTTGGCAGTCTGGTTTCATTTTCCCACTTAAATACAATTGTAATTGCTTTCTCCAGTGAATTCCCCCACATGACATGGCCAAACTAAGTGAGACATTTGAAACATACAGACCCTTTCCTAAGCATATAAAGTAGTCCCCATTTTCATTCAACCTTAGGCCTCTGAGTGGACTAATTATTTGTCTCATTTCCAATCTCTGACCTTATACTCTCTCAGAATATTTCTTCCCCCAGATCTCATTGATTCAGAATGATGCATAATGTTTTCCAAAACTCATACCTGATTCATCCAGATTTGCTATTCACTCTAGCTATTGTCATATTGTATGCCTTTAGCTTTCCTTCACAACTGACCCTACCACTTCATTTCCAGCATATATTCAGCAATTCCATCTCGATATACCATCTTCAATCATATCTATTACCCCTTTACCTTTCTCTATTGATTTCATAGACACATAATGTATTTGTTTTTCTTTCAGCTGCTTCATTTGTTAATTCATTATCCTTATGATTAACTTTTCTTACATTTCAAGTTATAATCTTTTATGACATGATTAATCACTAAGTAGACCTATAAACATCGTCCTCATCATGACTTTGGCCAATTAAGGCTTTTGCATAATTCTTTTTCTAAGAAAGCGAAAACATTGAATAGGTTACCAACTTAGTTTAATTCAAGTCATTCCCAGCTAACAGCAAAAGCAGTTTTCTCCAAGCATTTTCATGCTATCCAGGGCAGGGTAAGATCCCTATCTGGAGGCTACATTTCAGGACAATATTCTGTTGCCCAGATCTCACCAATTAATATGTGCAATGTCATTTACAATAGAAATGATACCAAATGGCAGTTTGCCCCTCCTCATGATGGTTTAATATTGGCTAATGAGAAAGAGAGTTATTGGTTCTTTAAATTTTTAAAAAATAGGACTGGCCTGTAAAAGTCTCAGTGAGTTTTCCTGTTCTCTCTGCGGTTGTTTTATTTATTTATTTATGCAGAAAATAAGGTTTTATTATTTATTTATTTATTTATTTGTTAAATTTATTTACCACCCATCTAGCTTGAGGCTACTTTGGGCAAGTTACAACAGTGAAACAGAAAGAAATGATAAAGCAAAATGTAAACCTAATAATAGGAAAGCAATGAAACAATAAAACAGTAAAAGTATAACAATATAAATTAAAAAGATGGGCAGGGGGAGCAGGAAACTTAAGGGGAAGGTAGGATCAGCCAATTAATCCAGAAGCCATCTTCAGTATTACTATATATGACTGAAAAAATTCAAAAACCACTAGATGGCAGCAAAGTGATATAGAATACTAACTCTTAGCTGCCACCTAGTGATTCAAGAGTTTTTTTCCTTTGTTGTGAACTTCAGCAAATTGCCATTTGTCAGCCTCCACATTGAAGATTGGTTGGGTACAATGTATATGTTGCTCTGTAGTTAGAAACAATTTTATGGAAATAACAAGATAGAAGATAGATCTAAAGCTATCTATAAAAGTTTGTTGTTGTTGTTAGTTGCGAAGTCGTGTCCGACCCATCGCGACCCTATGGACAATGTTCCTCCAGGCTTTCCTGTCCTCTACCATCTTCTGGAGTCCATTTAAGCTCACGCCTACTGCTTCAGTGACTCCATCCAGCCACCTCATTCTCTGTCGTCCCCTTCTTCTCTTGCCCTCAATCTTTCCCAGCATTAGGCTCTTCTCCAGTGAGTCCTTCCTCCTCATTAGGTGGCCAAAGTATTTGAGTTTTAGCTTCAGGATCTGGCCTTCTAAAGAGCAGTCAGGGTTGATCTCCTCTAGGACTGACCGGTTTGATCGCCTTGCAGTCCAAGGGACTCGCAGGAGTCTTCTCCAGCACCAGAGTTCAAAGGCCTCAATTCTTTTGCGCTCAGCCTTTCTTATGGTCCAACTTTCACTGCCATACATTGCAACTGGGAAGACCATAGCCTTGACTATACGCACTTTTGTTGACAGGGTGATGTCTCTGCTTTTTAGTGTGCTGTCTAGATTTGTCATGGCTTTCCTCCCCAGGAGCAAGCGTCTTTTAATTTCTTGGCTACAGTCCCCATCTGCAGTGATCTAGGAGCCCAGGAAAATAAAATCTGTCACTACCTCCATTTCTTCCCCATCTATTTGCCAGGAATTGAGAGGGCCGGATGCCATGATCTTGGTTTTCTTAATGTTTAGTCTTGGTTTTCTTAATGTTTAGTTAACATTAATTATAAAAGTTTAGTTAACATTAATTCAGCAAGGATTTCTGACACTTACATAATAGCAAAAAAGACACTGGTTTGTGCATCCTAAATTATATGGCAGGCATAAAAAATGCTTGGGCAGCCAAGAAATTTTGGAATCATATGATGTGGAACTCAAAGTAATTCCTATGTTCAATTCTTAAGCTGTATATGCTTCCCCCCCCCCCATTGTCCTAATTAGTGAGGCTCTATTAAAGCAAATACAGGTACTTTGTTTGGCCCTGTCAAATAACAAAATGTGCTTGCCATTTGAAGCATTAAGAGTATGGTAAGATGAGCTTCTCCAGTCAGATTGCCCTTAATATCTGTTGAACTATTATTTCCAGCACTCCTAAGCAATATGGCTACAAAGAATGCTGTGAAGAAAATCTGAGTCTAGTAGAGCATGGATAGAAGATCATCTCTGGAATTTTCATTGTATGTGTCTTTTAGATGCTAGTGCAGAAAGCCAAACATATAAACACAGACCGATTCCTTCCTTTACTTGACTGATTCTTTCCTTTATTATATAGAGTGGGGAAAGATTGGCCCATGCTGGCTCAGGAATTCTGGGAATTGAAGTCCACAATTCAGAAAGGGGCCATTGTTCCCTACCCCTGCTATAGATCATGCAATCCTAGTTTCTCTTTCGTTCTTTATTAGCAGAAGGGGGGGGCTAAAAACAGTGCGGTATATGATCTCTTTCTGATACCGATAGTCCTCAATTTACAACCATATGAGGGATCAGAAAATTTATCATTACCTGGTACAATCATTACATGAAACATCACACACAATTTTATAATTTTTGCTGCAGTTGTTAAGCAAATCATTCATGGTCATTAAGTGAGATATCATGTGACCCCAACTTGTGATCTCCTGCTGGCTTCCCATTTGACTTTGCTTGTTAGAAGTAATGAATTTGCCTGTTGGAAACTAGTTGGGAAAATTGCAAAGAGGATAGCATGATTGCAGGACGCTATGACTCTCGTAAATGTATGATGGTTGCCATATGGTTATAAGTGTGGGGACTAGTAGTAAGTCACTATGTTAGCACTGAAGTAATTTGGAACAACTGCTAAATAAATTATCATTAAGCAAGGACTATCTATATCAAGCAATAAATTAACAGTATCCAAATGATGATTTCAAATTTAAAAGCACATTATCACTCCATCTTGTACTATGTAAGCATTAATCAGCATAATTTGCAAATAATTTCCTTAACTATTCAAATCTTACCTTATTTCCAAGATATCCAGCAATCCCTTGAATTCCATCTTCCCCAAAACATTTGCAACAAACTTTACAGCATTTTCGTTCTATAATAGTGTCCTTCAAAACAATAAATGCAAATCAGTCATTGTACAAAATTTTATTAAATTAAAACCTGACCTGGCTCTCCTTTTATTTTTCATTTTGCTGTGAAGAAACTTACAATGGTTCTTCTCAACATGCTTGGTAATTCAGGGTTTCCAAAATATAAAGGCTCCCGATAACTAAATCCTCTACCAAACTCAAGTTCTTGCAACATATGATATTCTGGAAAATGTTTTAATCCAACAATCCAGAGTGCATTTAGCCCTGAAAAACAAAGGAAGGTTGCTGTTTGATTTTCTAAATTAGACATGTGGCTATATAAACTGGATTTACCTTTTTTTTCCAAGTCTGGGGAGAAGACAAGGAGATATCAGTGTTATTCATAAAACAATCAAAACAAAATTTCCTGAATGCTTAAAGGCTCAAATAAAGACTGTTATATTATGAAATGAATGTATTTGTATGTAAATAATAAGCAAACTAAAGCAAAATAAGGACAAACAGCATGTTCATAAACAGTTTTCCTTTTCTTCCCCCTTTTAGCTAAGCTGGTAAAAAGCAGGTTCTACTTAGATCAGGAACAAGTTATTGTACAAAATAAATCACTGCTGTTCCTCTACTGTAAAACCAAGAGTTGTTCATGTGTGAATCCTAGATTGTTTATGAGAATTTATATGGCCACCTCAATGACTTTGGGTGGCTTACAAAAAGTAAAAACCCAATATACAAACATTAAAAACAATAACACACACACACACACACACACACACACACACACACAAACATTTCCCTGGTTAAAGGTAAAGGTAAAGGTAAAGGTTCCCCCGCACATGCATGCTAGTCGTTTCCGACTCTAGGGGCCGGTGCTCATCTCCGTTTCAAAGCCGAAGAGCCAGCACTTGTTCGAGGATGTCTCCATGGTCATGTGGCCGGCATGACTAGACGCCAAAGGCGCACGGAGCGCTGTTACCTTCCCACCGTAGTGGTCCCTATTTTTCTACTTGCATTTTTACATGCTTTCGAACTGCTAGGTTGGCAGAAGCTGGGACGAGTAACAGTCGCTCACTCTGCTACGCGGCACTCGGGATTCGACCCTCCAAACTGCCGACCTTCTGATTGACAAGCTCAGCGTTCTAACCCACTGAGCCACCGTGTCCCTGGTTACTGAGGTACAATAATTTCATTTAGCTGCATGTTCAGATTAGGGATACAAAGCTATATTGTTACAAATTTTGTAGGAAAAAAAATGATTTTTGATCATAATATTTGGATGACTCATAGTCAGAATGAAATATAGGTAACATTCATTATTCCCCAGAAGAAGAAGAAATCCAATTCCCTCTTGAAGGATTTTATATAGTTGTTTTTTGTTTCTGTTTTTTTGCTTTCTTTCCATGTAAGAAGTACTTGGCATATTCACATCCATGTTTGGTTTCTCTCAAAGGTTGATTCCCCCTTGCATGAATAATAGGAGTCCAGCTAACATTATGCTCCAAGCATGCTGATGGAAATGCTTCCCTGGAGGAGAGGAAAAGTATAACAACAGCTCATTCATCTTATTTTTGGTTTGGGGCAAGGGGTCCAATTTTCCCCTTTCACTCTACATTTTTAAAGAATGTGCTTCGCACCGAGTTTTACCTTGTATTTTTCACTCCTTCTTAATATTTTCATACCGCAAACTGCGATGGGTTGTGACCTTGTAGAAAGCAGTATAAAAAAACTTAGGGTTGACATCATCATTACCTGGATGACTGAGAATCTCCATGACATTTATATATATATATATATATATATATATATATATATATATATATATATATATATATATATATATATATATATATATATATATATATATATATATATATATATATATATATATATATAAAATTATATATTGGGTTGTACGGCCATGGAACATATTCTGAAGATATAATGGGGAGGAGGACTGCAAGGGAGAGGGTACACCCCAATTTTTTCAGAATAAACTGATTCCAATAATGAAAGCAAGCCATGTGCTTTCATCTTAAAGAGGTAAAAACAAATGAGTTCACTAATTCTCTAGGATAGCAAAACCTTCTAGGTGATCTTGAATTCTTTGTCTATCAAAATGAATTGGAACAACCAGTGGAGAAAGATTTTGGGAATTAGAATCTGCAATGTTGTGGGTGCAGGAAACAGTCGACGCTAGGCAGATAGTTCAGCTCTTTATTGGGAGGTAGATTCAACAGGGGAATAGGGTTACCTGTGCCCTTTTTATACCTGGCCAGGTGTGCTGCCAGCCAATCAATTCAAACTGGACTTTCCCACTGAAACTAAACCCAGCCTGCAGCAGTCGCATTACAGTGCCACCTAGTGGTCTCTGTTGATCTGCGTTCTATACGCTGTAACCCCAATACATAGCACCCCTTCCCCCTTAAGCATGAACATTTCTTTTTTATACATGCATAACTATATACATTGTTTAATTGACAGACACATCCGTTTCCCTATGGTCGCACATAGTCTTTGAGATAGGCCAGAGGCCTATGGGTCCTAACTGACTGTCTCTGTGGTCTGGCCCTGTCCTGAGCAGCCGAGTTAGTTGGTAGCCTTGCTTCGTCCCCTCCCAGTGAACCTGTCCCACTGTCTGATCTTGTAATTGGTTCATTGTGACTACCTTGGGCCAGTGCCCCAGTGTCTGATCTTGTAACCGGTTCATTGTGACCACCTTGGGCCAGTTGTTGGCTGGGTTGAACAGGCTTTTCTGACAGCAGGTCTGGGTCCTCCTCTGCGTCAGTTTGGTGGTCCCACAGGCTTGTGGGTCCTGAAGGCTGTTTCCCTTGTTGATTGCTGGGCGGTGATCTTTCAGGAGCTCGTCTCCTGACCTGATCGATGTGTCTCTGGATCTGTCGACCCCCTTCCACCCCAATAATGTATGACAAGGGTCCTGTCCAATCAACCACCACCCCTGGAATCCATACATGTCCAGACCCATAATTCCTGGCCCAAACCCGGTCACCAGTGTGAAGTTCCCTCGGGGGGTTGGTTTGTTCCTTTTCCACAGCTATTCTGTCAGGGTGAAGTCTGTCCAGCTTAGTGATAAGCCTTCTGCCCCAACAAAGTTCCGCTGGGCTCTTCCCAGTAGCCGTGCACGGTGTGGTGTGTTGGTTTAGTAGGAATTGGGCTAACCTTTTGTGCTAGTCACCGCTGATGATGCATTTCAATGCATCCTTTGTTGTGCGCACCATGCGTTCTGCCAATCCGTTGGTGGCCGGGTGGAAGGGCGCTGACTTGACGTGTTTAATTGTGTAGCTCCTCATAAAAACCTGGAATTCAGTGGATGTGAATTGAGCGCCATTATCCGATACCAAGACATCTGGGAGGCCATGTGTGGCGAAAAGTCCCCTGAGCACCTGGATTGTCCTTGGTGTGGTCATGCTAGTTACTGGGACCACCTCCAGCCATTTGGAATGGCTATCTACTACCACTAAGAATAACTGGCCCTGGAATGGCCCCGCGTAATCAATATGGATGTGGGACCATGGTGTGTGTGTGGCCTCCCACTTGTGAACAGGCGCATGGGGCATCTCTGGTCTGGACCTTTGGCAGACATAGCACCCATTCACCTGCTCCTCAATGGCCTTGTCTAAAGCCAGCCACCAGAGGTAGCTCCTCGCTAGGGCCTTCATCCTTACCATTCCCAGGTGTCCTTCATGTAGTGATTGTATGACCCTGTCCCTTAGCTTCTTCGGAATGACTACCCTGCTACCCCACAATAAACAACCCCTGTGCGTGGATAGTTCATTCCTGTGTGTGAAATACACCTGGAATTCTGGGCCTGGGCTTTTCCCTTGCTACCCGGTTTCTACCCATGTTTGCACTCTGCTCAGGATTTTGTCTGCAGTAGTTCCTGCAGCAATATCCTTAGCATTTAGCGGGCATTCTGGCAGGTCCTGGATGGCCAGTATTTGAGCTGCCGGTGCAGCTAACCTGAGTTAGTGGCAGCCTACTTAATCCATCTGCATGGCCCATATCCCTCCCTGGCCTGTATACCAGTTTACAGTTATAGGCCAATAGGAAAATGGACCACCTGAGCATCCTTGGGAATAAAATCTGAGCAGTTTGCCTGTCCGTTGTGAACAATCCCAGCAGTGGCTTATGGTCGGTGAATATGGTGAATTCCCGGCCATACAAATAATTGTGAAACTTTTTTACTCCCGCCACTATTGCCAGTGCCTCCTTATCTATTTCAGCATAATTCTTTTCCACCCCTGACAGTGTCCTGGAGTAATAGGCGATGGATCTTTGGGTCCCGTCCCCTTCCAAGTGACTCAGGACTGCACCCACTCCATATGGGGATGCATCACACGCGATGCAAATGGGTTTGGATTCTATAAAGTGAGTCACAGTGGACTCACTTGACAGTAATTTTTTTAAATTCCTGAAACTCCTGTCCTGACTCTGGCTCTAGCTCCACACTGCCTGCTTGTCCAGCAGTCTGTGAAGTGGCTCAGCAATTGCTGCTTTGTTTGGGAGAAATGAATGATAGAAATTCAGTAGTCCCAGGAACGCCTGTAGCTTTTATTCTTGGGGGTGGGGGCCATCTTGATGGCCTTTATCTTGGACTCTGCAGGGTGGATGCCCTTGGCATCAATCCTGAATCCCAGGAATTCTGTGGCCTTAACGCCTATGCTGCATTTGTCCTTTTTTAATTTATGTCCTGCAGCACGAAATCTTCCTAACACTGCCTGCAATCTGTCAGCTAATATCTCTTCCGTGTCTCCAGCGATGAGGACATCATCAAAGTATGGACACACTCCTGGGATTCCCTTCAGAGTTCTCTCCATTATTTCCTGGAAAATTCCTGGAGCCACAGTCACACCGAACTGCAATCGGTTGACCCTAAAAGCCCCTCTGTGAGTTACAATAGTTTGCGCATCTGCTGTCTCCCAGGTAACTGGGAGCTGCTGATATGCCTGCACCAAATCGAGCTTAGCAAAAATGGTGCCGCCTTGGAGTGCAGCAAGAACGTGGCTGATGGTTGGAACCGGGTAAGCATGCGGATTAAGTGCTTGATTAATCGTGCACTTAAAATCTGCACAAATTCTAACCTCCCCATTTGATTTGAGGGGAGTAACTATTGGGGTTTCCCACTCTCCCCCCTCTACAGGCTCTAATACTCCTTGTTCCACTAATTTATCCAGTTCGCTCTCAATCTTTGGCTTGAGAGCGAAGGGAACTCTCCAGGGCTTTCATCTAATGGGCCTAACATTAGGGTCTAATTTAAACAAAATGGGTGGCCCCGTGTATTTTCCTAACGGTCATCGAACACGTCTGCAAACATTTTGCAGACGGCTTCGATGCTGTTGGCCTGGGTTTTGTGAATATCTGAGATACTGATGCCCAGGGCCTTGAACCAATCCAACCCCACTAGTCCTCCGGCCTTCAACCACGAGGACATCCAAATGCCCATGGAACCCCCTGAACCCCACGGACAATGTGGCCTCCCCCTTGATTTTAACTGGGGTGTGTTGAAAATCGGTCAATTTGATATCGGAGGGCCTCAATTTGACCCACCTTCAGCTGCGGTCGCACACGTGTTTAAAAGTCTCATGTGAAATCACTGAGACCACTGAACCAGAGTCCAGTTCCACCTGGCAGGGAATTCCCTGCAGACAGATGTCCAATTTAATTTTGGGGATGAGTAACCGGTGAACCCCGGTGTTACAAATTTTAAAATAGTCTATGACAGAGTGTTGGAGGTGCCCAGTACCTGATAATGCCTCGTCCTCAGACTGGATCTCATGCAGGCCATCTCTGGAGCAATTCCAGCAGACTGCAGCGATGTGGCCTGTTTTTCCGCAGGCCCGACACTTGGCCGTGCAGAATTTGTAGGCTGCTCTGGTGTGATTTCCCCCACAGCCTGCACACTTGGGCTGGCCGCACCGCCTCCACAGCTGGAGCACTTGTGTTGCGTCATTGGTGTTGTTGGCCTCTTCTGGGTTCCCTTACTGTTGTTGCACCCCGACCGTTGTTGTGGAACTTGGTTCCGGTGAACTGCGTCGATGTCGGTGGACTCTTCCGTGAGCCTGTTCCTGCTGTACGCAGCATTCCTGTGGTGCATGCCCTCTCCTATGCTGCTGGGTCAGGGTTCGCTTGGGTCCACTCCATCGTCCATGTCTCTGGCTAAGACCTTGTCCTGGACCCGCTGGAAGGTCAGGTTCGGCCTGGCACAAAACTTCTGCCACAACCATTTGTTGCGGAGGCCAAAGATGATCCGGTCATGAAGCCTCTTGTCTAGATTCGTGAATTTGCAGAAGCGGGCGGCCTGTCGCATGCCCGCTATGAAATCTGCCGCTGATTCACCTGGCCGTTGATCCCTTTTTTCAAAATGGAATCGCCAGGTCAGCTCAGACATTTTCTGGTTGAAGTGTCTGTTCAGCTTTTCCACGAGGTCATTGTATGTAACAGCTTCAATGGCTGTCAGTGCGCACAAGCCGACGGCCAGATCGTGAACAGCGGGGCCACTTGTGCACATTAGAGCCGTGACCTTCATACCGTCCTCCATGATCCGATTTACCTGTAGGTAAAATTCGACCTGGCTCAGGTGTGACTCCCAACGCTTGGGGCACCTGGGGTCGAAAGGCTGGATCTGGCCGATCTGTGCCATGCTGCATCTGATCCTGCCGGTCCTGCTTCGTGTAGACCTCTAGCGCGGTGGCTAGCCGGTTGATGTAGAAGGGAGAGAGGTGAAAAGATGCCTCTTTCCACCCAGCGAACGATACTGTCCCTTCGTGATTTCAGCTCTTTTTGAAGCAGGATCCCACCTTCATCGCCAGTGCAATGTTGTGGGTTCAGGAAACAGTCAACGCTAGGCAGGTAGTTCAGCTCTTTATTGAGAGGTAGATTCAACAGGGGAATAGGGTTACCTGTGCCCTTTTTATACCTGGCCAGGTGTGCTGCCAGCCAATCAATTCAAACAGGACTTTCCCGCCAAAACTAAACCCAGCCTGCGGCAGTCGTGTTACAGTGCCACCTGGTGGTCTCTGTCAATCTGCTTTCTATACACTGTAACTCCAATACATAGCAGAATCTAAGACCTAGCAGCTCCAAGTTATTTTGATGTGGAGTTTTATGTTTATTAATAATATTGATGTAATTAGGTTTATAATTTATATAGAATCCTCTTAAATTTAATTCTCTAACAGCTGTACTTGAATTTTAGCAACTTGAATATATTCAGTCACTATCCTAAGGATGAATACTTCCATACAATAAAGTCATGAATGCAGATAAGTCATGGGTGCTTTTTCAGCCCTGAAATGTTTTCAGACCTATTTGTAGGGGTGATCTTAGTTTTCTGAGAAGCAAGGAAGTTGCTGGAATCAGCTGTCTCTTTAACACATGTTGAGCACATTTGGCTAAAATTTAAAAAAACCCTTCAAGACAGCTGATAAAATATAACAATTTTGTATCCAATGTGTTTTGAAATGAATTCTTTTTAGAGGATATCATTTTTTACAGATAAATCAAGACAGTTGGAATCTGTTCTTTCATTACAGTTATTCAGAAACAGAATTTTTTCTTAAATACTTTGCAAAAATAGCTGATTGATTTTCCACCTCTTTTTGTTCTGAGTCTTCAGCACACATAAGATTTCAACATGTCTTAAAGTACCTAGATATTTTTTTCACCGATGTTTTGGAATATCATATCCAGCATTGATTGCCCTGTATTTATTGTTAAGCATTGGAGTGATCATGCATCAAAGGACTGTACCTCATCAATTTTTTTGGCTAAAAAATTAGCTTCTAAGACAGAGTGCATTTGGTTATTTGCATTGCTACAGAATTATATTTCTCTAACTAATATTTCAAAGAGACACAGGGTTTTAAAATGCTGTTTGGCAACCTCTAATAAAGTTACTCTAGGAAGTTCTGTCTTCATCCTGGAAACTACAATAGTTTACAATAGACAATACTTTAAAATTTTATTATAAGTAAAGAAAAAAAAGGGATAAGCAAGGCAGACTCCAAAACATTAAAACACCTTTTTTCCTTGAAATCTATCCTGCAAATAACCAAATATTATGGTACAATAGTAAAATGCAAAGATCTTTTTTATTATCTGAATACCTTGTCCACGGAGACCATCCACTGTAGTTTTAAGAACGTCTATCCTATCATTGGGTCCATCAGAAAATATGAGAAGAGCCTGTGATTGAAAAATAGCAAATGAAGATGGCATATCACATAGGTGGGTTTTGCAGGAAAGCCCAGCTTAGGGGGTTTGGGCACATCAAAAAGTTGTATGATAGATCTTGCAGCTGACTGTAATATTTCACTTTCTAAAATTTGACAGAGCCTTGTAATGGACCATTACTTTTAATAAGGGAAACTGAGAGCCATCTTTGCATACTACAGGTTACCATAAGTGGCCAATTGGGAAAGTTGGTCAAAATGGTAAACATGGTAGCTGAGATAGAAGTCTTATTCTTCTTTCTATTGTATGATAACTGCCACTTTCTCATCCTTTTAAGGCTTCCCTTGTGACCTATCATATATAAACATGGTTTCCATGATTCTACCTTGGTTAATTAGCAGTTTTCTTCCTACCCTCCAAACAAATAAATATGCTTCCATTTCTGCCAAGAAATAAAAATGATATTGGCCATATTCATTTTTTTAAAAAAGGAAATTAGATTTGGCAGCCCCCTCAGATAGAAGGTCCTAGTGGGCATTGTGGACTTTTGATGAGCCACAAAGACTGCAAGACTATTGCCTAGCCATCCAAATTTTTGGTTAATTATATGATAATTATATCACTCATCACTCTGCAGACACCTGAAAGGATGTGATAAAAACTTCTTGCCCTCCCCTGTCCAATTTGTTTGCCTTGCAAGGATCAGAATACAGCACTGTTTTCACATTAGATGGACTTTTAACTTCCTTTCCTTTATTCATTTTTTCAAAACTTATGATTATTCCTCAGAGGATATGCCTGGAACAAAGAAAGGAATCACTCAATACTCATTGAAATGTGCTTAGGTCATTACTGCTACATTACTGCTAGCCTTGGTGGAGCAGTGGGCTAATGCCTCCTTAAGTAACACCAGCTGCCTGCAATTAGTGCAGGTTTGCATCCCACCAGGCTCAAGGTTGACTCAGCCTTCCATCCTTCTGAGGTAGGTAAAATGAGGACCCAGATTGTTGGGGGCAATTAAGCTGACTTTGTAATAATGCCGCTTGGGGTGTGTGTGAAAGCCCTAATAAGCAGGCATATACATAGAATGAAGGCTACTGCTAAGCTTGTAAGCCGCCCTGAGTCTTCGGAGAAGGGCGGGATATAAATGGAATTAAAATAAAATAAAAATAAAACCTTGGTGGAGCAGTGGGCTAATGCCTCCTTAAGTAACACCAGCTGCCTGCAATTAGTGCAGGTTTGCATCCCACCAGGCTCAAGGTTGACTCAGCCTTCCATCCTTCCGAGGTAGGTAAAATGAGGACCCAGGTTGTTGGGGGCAATTAAGCTGACTTTGTAATAATGCCGCTTCGGGGGGCGAAAGCCCTAATAAGCAGGCATATACATAGAATGAAGGCTATTGTTGCTAAGCACATTGGTTTGTGCTTAAATTGTAAGCCGCCCTGAGTCTTCGGAGAAGGGCGGGATATAAATGGGATTAAAATAAAAAAATAAAAAAATTAAACAACAGCAAAATTATTACCTTCACATTGGCAGAGTCCACAGTAACCAATCTGTCCCAGAAAGACTGCAGGAAGTCCACTGTAAAATGAGTTTCCACAGTTGTTTGTACAGCCCAGAATTTCTGAAAGATTTCATCGCTGTAACTTTCAAAACCTGAGTCAAACAAAGTTGGGTTGCTTTCTGTGGATACTTGGTACCTGAACCTGATGTTATCTGCAGTTACTGCAGTACAACTGATGTTGTTTACAAAACTCATTTGTTGAATGATCTGAGGCAAGAATGCTTGCATTTTTTCCTTCAAACTGGCTGCAGATGGAGAACTCGCAGGCTCAGAGATATCCACCCCTATAGAAATATCTATCTCACAATCTGTAAAAAAGGGAAGGAAAATGTGCAATTATAAAAGTTATCTTTATCTACAATCTTTCCATCAGGACTGAGAATAGAAGTAAAATAGTAAAAATTAAAAATAGATGTTGTAGTCAAAATATCTGGGTAATCTTCAATTAATATAATCTGGCTTGAAAAAAACACTTGCTTTGTTGTTACTATTGTTATTGTTACTAGGAGTATATTTGTAACTCAGGATTGAAATGAGGGGACCTTGATGCTCTCTGAGCTTGGTTGTTTTCCTGAAAACATTTCATTAACCAAACTATGGTTAAGTGTGTCCGTATGTTGTGGAATTAAAGAGTTTTCATCGTATCTTCTGACTAATAGTTGGTGGTTGTGGCTGCATTCTGCTACTCTTGTAAGATTCATATGGACAGACATAACCATAGGTTCAACTGGGAAACTGTGACCATCCAAGACCAAAGCAAGTCCAAAAATGCTAAAGAATTTCTGGAAGCCTGGCACTATGACAAATAGACACATAGACATAAACAGCATCTACATACTGTGCAAAAGAGACAATCAACAAGCCAAAGAAAGAACAAAAAGATCAAAGCACTTCCCCACCAGCAATCAATACCCAGATGAGCATAATTTAACACCAAGTTTAACATCAAACCAATAATCAAGAAGTAAACAATATCCCTGTTGTGTAGTGAGTTCGTTGCGCAGGAGGCGAATGAGCTCAGCAATGGTCATGTTTATTTGCTTGCAGGATCTGAACTGGAACTGAGCTGCAGCCTGCAGCGATTTATAGCCTGGACCCTAGGTGGTAGCCAATAGGTTTAAAGCAACCCATTGCTGCCTAGGGGCAGCCAATAGCAGCACCGGAGACGGGGTGTCTGAGTTGCTGGGAGCCGTTAGCTAGCTCCAGCTTACCACATGGTGTTACACTTAAGCCCAATAGGTAACAATCCCTATCCAAACAAGCTAACAGTAAACAACCCAAACAAAAAATTCCAAGAAACCCTTTTTGTTACTTGCTGAAAATATCTTAACACTGGGATTTAAAAAAAAAGAACTGGTGTAATCCCAGTTGGAATGATGCAAAAAATAAATCAAGACTTTCCAAAGTATAGACAAGTGGCAGAATATTTTAGCTCCAATAATAATCTTGCAGGTATCAGCATAATGAGATTTTCTAGCAATCAAGCAATTCTGGACTATGACATGGATCAGAGCAAGCCCACATGTTTGCTTGATTTTATCATTTGAAGTAGATAGTTTATTAAGGGAAACATACAGATTCTCATTATTTGCTATGTCCTATAGTTACCATAAAGACTGAATTAGCAAATACTGAACCTCAGCTGGGAATGTCGGATGGCCAAGTTGGAACTGGTCAACTCAAATTTTCTGTTACTCTGTGCAAGTCCATGAATAATCACAAGTAATAATAATATTAGTATTGATTCTGGGGTTACAAATAAATTTTAGCAATTAGGCGAATTTGCAATTATGAAATCAGTGAATAATGAGGATCACTGTTTTTTATGTTTCTCAATAAAAAGTTAAGAATTAAGCAGGATGACAAAGATGGTGGATGATGCTCTTTTTTTCTTTAAGTGTTTCGGAAAATGTAGAAGCCTCTCTCTCTCTCTCTCTCTCCCTCTCTCTCTCTCTCTCTCTCTCTCTCTCTCTCTCTCTCTTTCTCTCTCTCTCTCTATCTCCTCCCTTCAAGGCCCTACATGGCAGGTGATACCTTAGGGATCACCTGCTGCCAGCGTCAACTTCCCTCCGCCCTGTGCGTTCCCACAGAGAGGGCCTCCTCAGGGTGCCACCGGTCAGAGAATGTCGTCTGGTGGCCCCCAGGGGGAGGTCCTTCTCTGTGGGCGCCCCGGATTTGTGGAATCGTTTGCCTGTTGAGCTCCGGATGGCGCCTGACCTTCGCTCCTTCCGACGCGATCTGAAGAGTTATTTGTTCGAACAAGCCGGCCTGGCCTGATGGGGGATGGGTTTGGATTTTATTGTTGTTTTAAATGTATTTTAATCTATTGTTGTAACTTGGGCATCTCGTTTAATTCTTTTTTAATTTTTGTATTTTTGCACTTTTATATGTTTGCCGTGTTCACCACCCTGAGTCCTTCGGGATAAGGGCGGTATACAAATAAAATTATTATTATTATTATTATTATTATTATTATTATTATTATTATTATTATTATTATTATTATTATTATTATTATTATTATTATTATTCCTCCCTCTCCTTCTCCCCACCTCTCTCCCCAACATAGTTACTATGGAATAATTAAGCGTATATATGAATTTCCTTAAAATTTGGCACATTTTTTTAAAAAAATAACACAAACATTATGTCAGTGCACCAACACAAAGGCTTATAAATGTTTTTTTAAAAGTTGTACTCTGTTTTGCATTATGTGCTCTGAAAACAACTTAAGGGAACAATAGAACTTTTTTTCCAAAGTTGCAAAATGATCAGCTTGTGATAGAGCCAAGAGGCTCTAAGCAAGCCACTAGATGCTGCTATAGCATTTTACAATTTACTATGAACAAGTTTTTATTAGTTGTGGGGACTGTTTGATTTGGATAATCCCAGATGCGAACTTTTGGGCTGGAAATAAACATTTGATGTGCTAGCTTTGACTTGTTCATGCCCTGCCACCAAGAAGATTTCTGTGAACTTTAACAATGATCCTTATGATGTCTGTATCAGGACAGATGATATTCCAATTTGAACTTGGGTATCAGGTAATCTAGACTCTTGCATTTCTAATAAAATCTCCAAAGATATTGCCCAACATATTCCATGGTTGATTCTTTATTGCTTCTAACACACGGGTCGGCAACCCGCGGCTCCGGAGCCGCATGCGGCTCTTTGAGCCATCTCCTGCGGCTCCCAGCTGCCTGGTGCGCGCGCACCTCTTTGAACGGGCAGTGGTGCGCGCGCACCTCTCCAAATGGAGAGTGGCGCCGCCCGTTCCGAGAGGTGTGCGCGCACCTTTCCGAAGGGCGGAGGTGCGTGCGCACCTCCCCAAACCTGCAGGTCTCCACGGCCCCGCTTCTTGCGAAAGCTGCCGCGGCCCATCTGCACGGCAGCTTTGCAAAGCTTTGGAACCGGCACCAGGCAGCCAAACTTTCGGGAACCCTTGGTTTTTTTTTTCTGACATTGCAGCTCGCCCTTGAGGATCGCTTACTGAATTCTCCGGATTTTGTTTTGCTTCTTTCCCCCCCCCAACCCCACTCCCTCCACCTCTCCCCGCCGTCTCCAGGCCCGGTTGATTCGCTTGCCCGTGGCGGTAAAGGAGGAGAGAATCGAGCGAGCTCCCCAACAGCGAGGAAGCCGCAGCAAAACGCCCTGCCTGCCTGCTTCTTTCCGCTGCCTGGCTGGGCTGGCTGACTCTCCCGCACGGCTCGCTTGCCTTGGGACCTAGTGTTGTTTTGAAGGGAGCTAACATGGCGACGGCTGCCTCCCTCCCCCGATCGGGGGTCTTATTGGGTGGATTCAATGGGGAGGGTTAAGGATTTAAGGTTAGATGCTCCCCTCCCCTCACTTTCTCCAGAGAAGGCATGGAGAGAGCAGAACCAAGGGGGGGGAGGTTGAGGAAAGCGGTTCCACAATGTCTGGCTAAGAGGGAAAAGCCAGCGAGCCAGTCCCGGGAAAGATCCCTACCGAGCAATCGGGAACCGCAAGGACTGGGGCAGCGGAGGCGGCTCCCGGAGAGCCCGTGCTCCGGGCGGTCACTTGCTTCGCGTCTCCTGAGGGAAGGGGGGGGCGACTGGAGCGGGCGTGTTTCCTCGCCTGCTGGGCGCCGCAATTTGCCCGGGGAACGCGTGGGCCCCGAATGGCAGCGTGGAGCGAGGAAGCGGACAGCCAGGGCTTCCCCGAGAGCCGCGGCCACACAGGGTATTCCTTGCCGCGCAGGCTGCTGAAGCCTGGCTCTGACGCCACTATGCCTCGGCTAGACTCCGGTATGGAGTGAGCGAGCGAGCGAGTCCGCTCCGCCAAACAGTGGAAGCAGAGTCCCCGGCCGCCAGACTCAGCCCGAAAGGTGGCCAGAGGAGAGCACAGAAGAATAGGCGAGACCCCTTTCTGGTCTTCGTGAGGTAGCGCTGTCTTGTGGAAGACAGCCCCCCCCCACCCCACCCCCGGTTGCCACGTCCGCCTCTTGACACTTTCACGATACCCCACCCCCCTTTTTTGTTTGTTTCTTTTCACCAAATGAGATACAAGGGGGGTGGGGTGGCTTCTTGGACCCAGTCCGGGAGACAGCTGGGGAGGTTAATTCCCCTTCAGGCGTGCTCTGAGACTCAGGCGCGCGGCGCTTTTCATTTGCGGAGCCGGGGGAAAAAAGTTGCCTTTCCCCAAAGTGCCGCGACACCCTTGAAGCGACTCGTAGCGGGCCCCGTTTTCCCCCCCTCCGTGCAACATCTGGCTATTCCCCCATTTGCCAGGTCTGCAACTAGAGGCGAGCGCCTCGCCTTCAGCCGAAGGGCAAAAGCCCGATCTCGTCCCGCTCCCCTGTTCCCTCAGAGCGCTGCCGGTGGTCAAGTAAGTGAGGCTGATGATTTATTTACACGTGAGACAGGGAGAGATGATTTCTTTATTCCGCCGGCGAGCACAGCACCCGGCAAGCTTTGGCGAGTCAAGAGCGCGGCTCTGGGAAGCGCGCCGGCCTTTCCTGCCTGGGTTTTATGAGGGACGAAGTGAGTTGGGCTGGAAAGCTGCGAAATGACCGCGCTTTTCCGTTCTGCCTGGGAGGATAAGGACAAATATTGTTAAAAATTGTTTTTAAAAGAAGCATCCCCATTGGATATCTTTTCTATGCAATATGTTGATAATTTATTTCTACTACTCTTGGAAACATCTCTTCATACCTCTCTCTCCAGATGATGTTTTAATGAGGTAATTGCTTTACCATATTTATGGTATCTTAAACCAGTCTAAACAATATTGTTATCCTTTAGCGGCGGTTTGGAGAGTGCGCGCGCACCTCTCCCAAGGACGGCGGCGGCTTTCTGACGCCTCCGGCTGGAATCACACCCATTAGCAGCACCACCAGGAGCGTCCGCCAGGGCAAACGAGGGGAAGGGCGGCTCCCCCAGCCTCGCAGATCCTCGGGAGCGGCAAGGACCGGGTTTCTGCTCGGAGGGAGGGGGGAGCGCAGGGGCCAGGCTGGGCACGCGAGGCGTTGTTCCCCTCCCGCACGCGAGGCATTGTTCCCCTTCCTGGCTGGGCTTCTTTGGGATGCTGGCGCCTGAACAAAGGGCGGGAGCCGCCCAAGGTGGGCTGCAGCAACTCGCTTCTCTGCCCCCCCTCCAGGCAAGCGGGGCTTCATCCCCCGCCTCTCCGGAACTGCCCGCGGCACTCCGACCCTCCCACTTTTAAAAGCCGCTGTTCTTAGGAGAAAAGCCCCCGTCGCCCCCTCCCCCCTGCGCGCGCCGGCCTGGCCCCGTTTGACGAACGCGGCAGGTCTCCGGACGGGATGGTGCGCACCTCTCCGAAGGGGAGACCCGCCGCCGCGCAGGTGCCTCCCATTTTGTGCATGCGCAAAATTTTTTGCGCATGCGCGGGAGTGGACGCACGCGCGCGCACTTTTTGCAGCTCCCACTTTTTTGTTTGTGTGACGGAACCGGTTCTGAGTGGCTCTTTTACTTTTTCCGGTTGCCGACCCCTGTTCTAACAGATCATATATAACATGTGTCACACAGCCTATATAATAATGTTCAGATGAATAGGAGGAAAAGATACCCTTAATTTTAAAACTTTCCAACTGCAAAAAGCAGACCTTTCTGGAATGCCTGTCACTTCTAAATCACTTTTGGTCCTCCCCTCCCCTTCCTTTCTTTGTGGGCCGTAAACATATTGTCCTGGATAGTGAAGTTAAAGTTCTCAGAACACTATTATGAAAGCTCAAGTTTGTCAATTTGAATGATGAGAGCAGACATTTGAGACAAGATCTGCTTCTAATATCTGGATTCCATACAAAGATTAGTTCATAAATATATTTTCTTATTAGATACATGCTAAGAATGAATAGTTCCCATATACTACAAAAAGCAGTGAGAAACACAGCATCATTAGATAGAGACCATTTAGGCTGATCAGAAGTGGCATATAATTATTTTTAATATTAAAAAATGTATTCAAAAGGGTGAGGCAGATGGTAAGCAACCAAATCTATAACTATAGAACCAATCTGATAAAAGAAATTCTGTATCACTAAAACTAACTGTACTTCTAGAGATAATATTGGATCCAAGGAAGTGTAATATATACATACACATATACATACCCAACACACTGATTACAATAGTGAAGCAATTGAAACACATTTAATGACACATCTGTCTTATCTGATTTTAATGACAACTTATCAACCTTCGTCTAGTATATTATTATATTCAAATTCTGATTTAAGATTATTCACTGCCTCATAGTTTTGATATAAAAAGGTAAACCTTGAGGACATCTGCATATTTGTGATACTTTTAACTCCAACTCTGAATAATTTCTCCAGGTTGTTTCATGTAGATACAAAACAGCATATATTAAATTAAAAACTGAGTCTCATGGAATTCATAATATAACTACAGTAATTTCTTAATTGTATTTTAAAATTATTGTTACAGTAGGATAGTGTAGAGCTGTGGTGGCTCAGTGGCTTACTCACCTCAACTTCTGCCCACTGAACAGTTTGAAAGCATGTTCTATGTGAGTAGATAAATAGGTACCACTTCAGTGGCAGGGTGGGGAGGAGGAACAAGTTGGTACTCTGTGCAGTCAGTCAGATTTCTGCTGGCTCTGAACCTTCCTATTTATGGCACCGATTTATGAGATGGCTCCTGGGAAGGGAGGGGGCCTAGGATGACACTGCAGGAAGAGCCATTTGTCTTTCTTTCTACTGCGAATCCAGCTCATCCTACTAGCACTTTGGGAAGCATGCGAGTATGCCCTACAACAGACCTGGTAAATTGGCAGCCAAACTACTATTCTGCACTAACATTTTGGTCTCCTGGCTAATGTAACAACAGCAAATGAGAATGGAGAAGAAAGAAGAAGGAAGAAGGAGGAGGAGGAGGAGATTGATAACATTGACTTGCTGTTGTCATTTTTGTGTTCTTTTAAATTACTATAATCTACTTTCCTTAATATCTAATGCATTCAGTATTTCTTAAATTTCCTCTTGGATTCTCTTCACACAACTGCAGCCTTTTTTTCCTCTTTTGATAGATAAATATCCTCCTTAATTGAAGCAAAGCAATTATTTAAAAAGAAAGTATTAAAAACTATCTCATATTTTGCGAATAAAATTAAACACTCTGAGGTGGAAAAAATAAGATGGAGATGTATAGAGTTTTAAAAATGCTGAGACTTACCTGGAGGGGGTTTATCACCAGGATTACAGATCTCTCTGACAATCTTCCTTGTATCACTTTGCAGTTGTTCAAAGTTCTCCAACAGATACACTCTGCTAGCAAAGCCAGCAATTTTTTGGAAGTCAAAAGGACTTAAATTCCCAATGCCTATTACAAAGATGTGGATGCCATCTTTTCTTAGAGCAATGGCTGCATCCTCCACTTTGTCATCAGAGTGCCCATCTGTGATGACAATCAAATACTGCACCACCCCATTATATTGTCGACCACCATTCACAGGTTCAAAGAAGCTCTTGACAAATTTCAACCCTGCGCCTGTGAAAGTGCGAGCTTTTAACTGAGCAATTGCATCAATCTTCTTTTTTATGGCATTATTATTAAAAAATTCATTGAGATAAAATTCTTTCTGAGGTTTTGTGCTGTACTGAGCCACTCCAACCCGGACCTTGTCCTTTGCAATCATAAAGCTATCAACTACTTCTTTCATGAACGTCTTCATAGTAGAAAAGTTCTGTGCTGAAATGCTGTCTGAGCCATCGATCAGAAACACAAGATCTGCCTCTCCAGTATCACAAGCTGCAGAAAGAAAATCCATTTGATTGTGAGATACAAAAAGATGAAGTAACTCTCAACACACCTAAGGTAATATTCTGAATACACTTCTAGGAAATACTGTAGGTTCTATTGAGCTCAGCGACACTTACTTCTATAATACTAAAATTATTATTGGGTAATAATTCCACACAAATCAATAGATTTTCTTTCCAGAAAATGTATTCATATTCTGTTTTATATATAATATTTTGTATTTTTGCAAAATTAACAAATAACTTTTTAGCACTGAAAATACCACAGGTAATTCTTGGCTTATGACAATTCATGTAACAATGATTCAGAGTTACAACAGCATTGGAAAAAAAATGACCTGTTCTCAAAGTTATAGCTGTTGTACCACCTGTGCAAAATCACATGATTGTGATTTGGTGCTTGGCGATTAGCTCACATTTCCAACATTTGCACCATCCTGCAGTCATGTGATCACCATTTACAACCTTTTCAGCCAACTTCTAACAATCAACAGTCATTTAACAGTTGCATGATTTACTTATTGACCGTGTGATTTGTTTAACTACCAGGGTCATAATGATCACAAAATTGGTTCTGGTCATGGGATGCCTTGTTCAATGAGTGCATCTATTAGTGACCAAAATTCCAATTGTGGTTGAAAGCTGAGGACTATCTGTACCACATAACATAACAAAATGTAATGTAACGTAACAGTAATAACTTAACAGACAGCCATGCTCAACAGATCTGGAGTGTACCATGTTAAAAAAGGGTAGGTTATCTCATAACATATTACACTTTGAAGTACTGCAAGATATATTTTTTTCTCCTAATGTGTGCCTTGAGGACTGAAAACTGTTGGCTATTTATAAATATAAATATTTATATTTACCAAATATAATATAATATTTATATTATTTAATCTTGGTAAGCAGATAGGGGAGCTTCTGGTTGTTGTTGTCCTATTTCTCCTGAAGTGGCACACTTATTGTATTATATTATTGCCTAACAAAAACATTCTGCAATATGAATAACAGGGGAGCTGAAGTAAATGAAATATACTTCTTTCCAAACGAAGATCAGTAAATCACATGAATCAAAGGCATAGAAAAGTAAAATATTTTATTGTATCTTGTACTTCCCAGACCAAATTCCTGCTTTTAGCTATATCTAGCATAATATCCCAACTTGACCCCCTACCAAAAGTTTGCAATGTTTCATACTGACAAAACATAGCCAAGTGTTTTCAAATTTAGGTATGACAGCTGCTTCTCATTTGGCCAAGATGCAGATTTTTAGAAACTACCTTGCCAAATTAAGGGAAGCAAGGAACAAAATGAGGGACTGTAGAGGGAAGAAGTTCAACTAGTGTCCAAATCAATTCCTCCAGTCCATCCCAAGTGGCTTTATTTGCCAAGTAGAGAAGAAGATTCAGTTTAGTGTGGCAATATAAAACGAATGCTAGTAATAAATCAAATATATACATAAACAAAGGTTCTAGTTACCTGGTTTTGATTCATCACATATAAGATACGTTATGTTTTCATATAAACTGTCCAGTGTGTTGTAACTGGGAGTAAAAAACCATTTTCCCTTCTCACCAACTATTTCTGCTAGTTCTGTTCTACTCGCGTCTTCTATTCCTACTGCAATGACCTGGATGCCTTCTTGCTTCAAAGCCTGAACTGCTGCTGAGAGATTAGGTCTATCTGTGGGTGTTGTTGGTTCATCTGTGATCAGGACGATGATCTTTGTGATATTTAGGTATGATGTTCGGCCACCATAAGCAGCACCAAAGCGTTCCCTTGCAAAATTCAAAGCTCTTGCTGTAAAGGTGAATTCTCTTAAAGGAACCAGGTTTTTAATGGCTTCCCTGAGTTGAAATTTTGTGGAATAGGTATTTAGCTGAAATTTTTCCTCAGGTAGAGTCCCAAAAATAACAGCTCCAAACTGAGCATTGTCTTTGCCCACAACTGAATCATTCACAATTACTTCCATAAGCCTTTGAATCCCCTCAAACTGCAGATCTGTAATGTCTCTGGATCCATGAACTACAAAGATTATGTCAGCAACTTCAGTTCGCTTGCATACTGTCATTAAAAAAACAAAATGGCAGTGTTAAAATAAATTTCTGCTTCTTTTGCTTCAATAATCTAGTGTCAAATGCTTCCTCACCCTTGCTGTTAACTTTTAGGACATTTCTTTGAAAAATATGAATTGCTAAAGGTGAAGTTAAAATAGAAACAATAGAGAATAGTGCAAACATAACAGTGTGATGGCTGCCTAGAGGTTAAGAGCTACAGCTCTCAAAAGCTCCGGGATAAATCACTCTGGGAAGGGATTGGTGAAAGCTGTAAATTAGCAACATCCAGAGGCTGCACCCATGGAAAAAAATTCTTAAATCAAGGTAGGATTCATAATGAGTAAGTCGCAGCCTTTGGCAAAGGCAACTGTTGACAATAAGGAAAATCATCTTGATGGAGAGGAGGGATCTGTTACCAGTGCAACAAGGAGGGAAATACCATTTAAGCCAAAAAGTGAAGGAAGAACATGACTGATATCTCTCTAATTCATATGAGGGGGAAAAGAAGGAAACCTAGATAGTTCTTTATTTACGACTGTTTGTTTAACAGTGGTTCAAAATTATAATGGCCTTGGCCACAGGTAGGCAACCTCGGCTCTTTTATGACTCATGGACTTCAACTCCCAGAATTCCTGAGTCAGCTATGCTGACTCAGGAATTCTGGGAGTTGAAGTCCATGAGTCATAAAAGAGCCGAGGTTGCCTACCCCTGGCCTTGGCAAATGTGGGTTAATAACACTTACTCAGTTCTGTACTCATGCTTAAGACGTACCATCCCCATGGTTACAACTGCAATTTGGGGGCTTGGCAACCAGCTCACATTTACAACTGGCTGCAATATCCTACAGTCATGATTACAATTTGCAAGATTTTTTGCCAATTTTTAGCAAAAAAAACCCACCTATTGAGTAAGCTGGATTCGCCTAATGACCATGTGATTCACTTAAAAACTGCATTATTTTCTTAGTGATGGTGGTAATTTACTTTGTGACTGTCATAAATTTTTTTATAAAATTGATCCAACTTGAATTATGACTGCAATGTGTTATGATGGAAATTCTGGTCCCATTTGTGTTCATAAATTGAGAAGTATCTGTAATCTGACTTGCAACATTACTACTTTTTTGTGTTCCATTCAGTCATATCTAACAAGTCTCTGCATTGTTACTTTAGCAAATTTTAATAAAAGTAATTTTAGTCTTAATGTGGAGTTGATTTTTTGGTTTCATCTATGTTTTGGTCGCTGACATCAGAATTACCCAAACTACTTTAAAATGTATTGAATGAACCAGAGCACTTTCTACTCTCTTAGCATCTAACAAATTATAGTAAACTCTCTCTCTCTCTCTCTCTCTCTCTCTCTCTCTCTCTCTCTCTCTCTCTCTCTCTCTCTCTCTCTCTCTCTCTCTCATTGCATAGCATCTTGTAAGATAACACTTGTAACATTATATAAAATAACATGGACTTCATCAGATGCATGGACACTTTTCTTAGGAATATGTAGGCAGCTATCATGTAGAGTAGAGGAAATAATGACTATAGCTGTTTTGTGCAGTAGGGAATTGGACACTTTGTGAAGCCTGTTGGTTTCTTTTGAATAAGTCACTTTTTCCAACTGTCCTTCAAAAAATATGTTTTTTATAAGGATATAATGCAAAATGTTCCAGTTTTGTTATAAGAAAGGAAGAAAATATACTGTATAATCTGCATTAGAATTCCTTCAAATTATATATACGGTATATATATATATATACTATATATATATATAATGTATATATATATATTATATATATATACATTATATATATATATATATATACTATATACTGTATATATATATACTATATACTATATATATATATATATATATATATATATATATATATATATATATATATATATATATATACAGTATATAGTATATATATATATATATATATATATATATATAATGTATATATATATAATATATATATATATAATATAATAATAATGGGACTCAATGTTCTCATCAGTCAAATAAGTTTGAAATGATCATATCGGTCTCCCTTTATTCTTTGTTAGCAAGCCAAAAAATTTACACACACACACACACACACACACACACACACATATATATATATATATATATAAGTTCTGATCTCAAATCTTTTACTGCTGTTTTCTATACAATTACTTGCCCTGTGAGGTAATCCAGATAAGAAATACAACCAGGAGTATGAATCCTGACTTTATTATAAGGTTACATTGGTTGGGTCTCACTCTTCTGGTGCACTGGAACAGCATTAAAACTTGGCCCTGCCTGCTAGCATGGCATGCAACTTTAGGGTTGGCTGATGACTTAAGGGCAATCCCTCTGTCTTTTTAACTTCTCAAATTGATTTTTTTTAAAATTAGTCTACTTTTTTATTGAAAAGTTTTAACATACAATTTTTCTTTAAATTAGTCTACTTTTTTATATAGATTTTATGGCTTTATTTGTGAACTGCCCAAAAACACTCAATATACACATTTGATTAATTAATAAATAGTATTGCAAGATTAAAAATATTTCTCCCCTTCTTTCCTTTTACTCTCAGGAAAGCTTGCCTCTCGTATAAAACATTTCCCACATTCTTCCTCCTGAGGCAGAGATCTCTTTTACATGCTGTCCAGTTGCCCAGTCTGTGGCTTTCCCTACTGTCTCCCAGGTCATTCCCACATACTATTACAATCATTAACCCTGACCCTGACAATATCTGGCTCTGGGTTATAGCAGAAAATATGGAGAGTGCAAAATAATTTTCTGAAGAAATAACGTTTCTCGCTTCAATACTTACCCTTGTCAGGGTTGCAAATCTGAAATAGAATTGGTTTCACCAGAAACACGAGTGATAGAAAATAATCCTCTGAAAATACTTTATCCTGAGTTCCAGCAATGTCTAAAAGCTGGGAGTTGTTTGCTTTCAGTATTCCAATTGCATAGATGATGACACCTTTCTTCCTGAGTGCCCTGGCTGCTCTTCTCACGTCGTCGCTAGATTCCTCATCTGTGACCACTATCAAATATTGTTTTACACCCAAACGCCCTCCCTCAGATTTGTCAAAGTAAGGGGAGGCAAAGTCTAGAGCTCTTCCAATTCTGGCTCCTTCTTGAACCTGCCTCATTGTAGTTATTGCTTTCCTCAGGTCAGCCTTGTTGTTGTACTTGTTCAGTGGGAAAACTTCTTCTGGATTGAAGCCAAATTGGAGCAGCCCAATCTGAACCTTATCAGTCCCAACATCAGACTTGTTCACAATTAAATCAATGAAATCCTTGATCTGTTCAAATTCAAACTGATCCATACTTTCTGATGTATCAATTAGCAAAATTATGTCAGCTTTCAAGTTTTTACAGGCTGAAAGTAGACAAATGAAAAAGATATATAAATATATTAAATAAATTTGCAAAATATTACAGGCCCAAACAATAGGACATTTTCATTTCAAAGCAATAAGTCCTTGGCATTCACTACCTAAAAATGTTTTTTGACTGTACACAATGTCTACTCTTCTTAACAAGAGATTTTTCCAGAACCTAGGCTGCATTTCATCTTTGCAACTGAGTTTCCACTTTTAAAAAAATAATGGGCTTTGTTCAGCTTCCTAAAATAATGCAAAATTAATTTAATTTAATTTAATTTAATTTATTAATATTTCTATACCGCCCTTCTCCCGAAGGACTCAGGGCGGTGTGCAGGGCAAGAATAAACACAAAGCTACAAAAATTAAAAAGTAATTAAATACATGCCCATAAAAAACAATAAATACATTAATAAAACCCCAATAAAATGATAGTAAAAACCCCACCAATCCCCCCTCAGGCCAGGCCGGCTTGTTCAAACAGGTATGTTTTCAGATCGCGGCGAAAGGAGCGAAGATCGGGCGCCGTCCGGAGCTCAACCGGTAACTGGTTCCATAGCTCCGGGGCACCCACAGAGAAAGACCTCCCCCTGGGGGCCACCAATCTACATTCTCTGACCGGTGGCACCCTGAGGAGGCCCTCTCTGTGGGAACGCACAGGGCGGAGGGAAGTTGACGCCGGCAGCAGGTGTTCCCTGAGGTACTCCGGACCCCTGCCATGGAGGGCTTTAAACACCATGACTAGTACCTTGAATCTCACCCGGAAGACAACTGGCAACCAATGCAGCTCACGGAGCAGAGGTGTGACATGGGAGTATCGGGAAACTCCCAACACAACTCTCGCGGCTGCATTCTGTGCCAGTTGGAGCTTCCGGGTGGTCCTCAAGGGCAGCCCCATGTAGAGAGCGTTGCAGTAGTCTAGTCGAGAGGTCACGAGCGCGTGAGTGACTGTGCATAGATCATCCCGGCTTAGATAGGGCCGCAACTGGCGCACCAGGCGAACCTGGGCGAAAGCCCCCCTAGTCACAGCTCCTATGTGGTCTTCCAGGGTGAGCCGTGAATCTAGGAGGACTCCCAAGTTGCGAGCCCTATCTACGGGGGGTAATAATTCTCCCCCCATAGCAAGAGGTGGAATGTCTGAATAAACCCGGGATGAAGGTATGCAAAGCCACTCGGTCTTGTCGGGGTTGAGTTGAAGTCTGTTCCTCCCCATCCAGACCCGAACCGCCTCCAGGCAACGGGACATCACGGTGAGGGCATCACTGGGGTGGTTTGGGGTCGAAAAGAAAAGCTGGGTATCATCAGCATACTGATGATACCCAACTCCAAAACCACAAATGATCTCACCCAGCGGTTTCATATAGATGTTGAACAGGAGAGGCGAGAGGACCGACCCCTGAGGAACTCCACAAATGAGAGACCTCGCGGTCGACCTCTGCCCTCCTGCCAACACCGACTGCGAGCGTCCCTGGAGATAGGAGGAGAACCACTGTAAAACCGTGCCTCCCACTCCCAATCCCCCAAGACGCCGCAGCAAGATACCATGGTCGATGGTATCGAAAGCCGCTGAGAGGTCTAATAGGACCAGAACAGAGGAATGCCCCCTGTCCCGGGCCCTCCAGAGATCATTCACCAGCGCGACCAATGCCGTCTCCGTGCTGTACCCGGGCCTGAAACCCGATTGGTACGGGTCTAGATAATCCGCTTCATCCAGGACCAGAGGGAGCTGATGTGCCACCACACTCTCAACAACCTTCGCAAGAAAGCGAAGGTTGGAGACAGGACGAAAGTTGTTCAATACAGCTGGGTCCAAGGCAGGCTTCTTGAGGAGAGGCCTCACCACCGCCTCTTTCAAGACGGCGGGGAAGCTACCCTCACTCAAAGAAGCCGATATAACTGCCTGGAACCAGCTGCGTGTCCTCTCCCGGGCTGCATAGACCAGCCAGGAAGGGCACGGGTCCAATAAACATGTGGTGGTGCTCAGCCTCCCCATGATCCTGTCCACTTCCTCCGGAGTCACAGAATCAAACTCCTCCCAGGTGATATCGACAAGACCACCCGTGTCCTGCTCGACAGACTCTGCCCAGTCAGAGTCCAGACCGGTCCGAATCCGAGCGATTTTGTCCGACAGATGCTGGTTAAACTCCTCGGCACGACCCTGCAAGGGATCCTCCCTCACCTCCTGATTCAGGAGGGAGCGAGTCACCCTAAACAGGGCGGCCGGGCGATTATCTGCGGACGCGATAAGGGTGGCGAAGTGGTTAGACCTCGCCTCCCTTATCGCAGCGAGATAAGACCTAGTGTAGGTTCTTAGTCGCAATCGATCGGATTCGGATCGGCTGGATCTCCAACCGCTCTCTAGGCCCCGTCTCCGACGCTTCATCTCCCGGAGCTCCACGGAGAACCATGGGGCTCGACGGGATCTGCACCGGGCCAGGGGCCGCAGGGGTAATGACTTGGGAGTTTTTTAAGAAACCTTTAAACAGCAGCTGGATTTTTGTTGGGTTTTACTCAGTTAACTATATTGCATATATAACCATATAATAGGCATATGCTATGGAGAAAGAATGAACAGTAGCTATGTTTTATATTATAATATTCATGCCGTTGTATTTTCTAAATAAAAATACCATTATAATCCAGTGTTCTTCACATTTACAGTGTTAACCCCTGAGAATTATGTAGTGAAATAACATCTTTTAGTGAACTACTATGTGTTCCTAATTAAACAATCCAAGCAGAAGTCACCAAGATGTGTGGACTTACTTGAAAGCTCTATTTGGAAGTCTAGCTAGGAGCTTGAATGGCCTGTTCCATGGAAACACTTGCAGATCTTGTAGGGAGTACAGAAACTCCCTTAAAGTACTTATTAAAAGGAAGGAAGGAGATCACAGGAGGGAGAGAATGGAACATCTATCACACACTCCCTCCAGCTGTAATTTAATGTGGGTAAGATCATTATTCTTTTTGGCATGGAAGTAACATAAAATTTAAGGTTTAAAATCTATTAACCAGTATGTGTTATCAAGGGTTGCCTTATTTCTTTATTTTATTTTCTTGCTCATTTTTGTCACATTCTCATTTAATAAGAAGTAAAACTAAATTCTGCTTGCTCATGAATTTACTCTCATGACTTTTCTTTAATAGGTCTTAGCTACCCCTTATATGTAGGAAAAAAACATCAAAAGTGAACCTCATATGAAAGCTTCTGTACTTGAAACAAGTGTAAGCCATACGGCCTTCCCACGGGATATCCCTTAATAATCACCCCAAAAGGGTGGAGATTTATCCAGCAAAGGTGAATTCTTTTCAGATGATGCTTTGAAAACATAAATATGATCCGTGTTGGAAAATTAAAAGGAATTTGTTTCCATATAAGCCTTCAAAAGATTGGTTATGATAAAACATTGAGAAACTTTCATTGAAGAAAACACCTTACCCTCAGGAGAACAAATATCCTGTGCAATATCATGTTTGATGAGCTTCAGGGAATCAAAATCATTCACAAAAAACATCCTGTCTTTGGTCCCAGCTATATCTTCTAGTTCTCTTTTAACAGCATCCTTGACACCTATGGCATATATAACAATGCCTGCATTCCGCAGCATTTCTGCAGGCATGGTCACTTGATCCTGGGATTTACCATCTGTAATAACAATGAGGAACTGGGGGACATTGTCCCTGGCTGAAGTTTTGAACAAATTCTTCATGTATTGTAAAGCTTTTCCAGTTTGAGTGCCACCACCAATCTGCCAGATCGCTTTTATTGCTTCTTTTAACTGGGTCAATGTATCGTACTCATTAATCAAAAACTCTTTATTGGGATCACTTCCATATTGAACCACCCCAAAACGAACTTGATTGGGGCCAATCTGGAACATGCTAATCACTTCATTCATAAAGACTTTCATATCATGGAACCCTTCGGTCTGTATACTGCCAGAACCATCAATCAAGAAATAAATATCTGCTTCCTCTGTCTCTTCACAGCCTAATGAAAAGTAGAAGAGAGGAAAGTAAGAATGACAATTCCTTTACTGTGAAGCCTACACTCACTTTCAATAAACATCAGTGAGATGTTCTACAATATTATCTCAGCTTCCCCTACTACTTATCCAGTAGTTCCTTGCACAAGATTTATGTAAAGAACTACTGCCTTAAGAACAAAGTAGGTGGTGTATTACAATTAAGGGTGGAGGAGAAGGTTGTTGAGTTCATACTAAGTATGAAATTATATAATTTCTAATTTTTGAAGCCAAAACACAAGCCGAGACTCAGTAAGTCCAAAAATTTGAAGGATTACATTATGTAAAATAGTAACAACTCTGTATGCTAGACAATATTATAAGCAAAAAGATATATACTTTGAGAAAGATGCATACATATATAGTTTAATGCAAACACTCAAGCATAACAAGACAAAATGGCCATATTCATATGCATACAATGTAGCTCCTGTTAGCTTACTGTAAATTTAAAGGATGTAATTAAAGGCATAATAATTATTTTTCTGCATCCTGTTTCTTTCCTAGAACATTTTTTCTTCCCAGCCATTTCTAACCTCCAAGCTTTACTAGGGGCAATTTAAAATCCAAAGTTTGAAGATGGAGCACAGATGGGAATCTAATTAAGAAGTTCTATTCCTCCCACTCACTATATTCTTTCAATGCTGTCCAGCTTTTGCTTTATGGGAAATGGGGACAAGACACAGAATAAAGCATGGATCCTTTAAGTTGGGGAAGCATGAAAACATCCCCAAAGTCAATCACATCCTGCAAACTTTATAGGTAATTATTGAAAATAGTTTAGTATTTCATTATGTAGTTTTATTTGGGCAAAACAATTACCGGCCCAGTGTCTGCTTCTTTCCCTCTTAAGGGAGGGAGGACAAGATGCTTTTGAACAGAGTCACCACAAGCAACTTTGCTGGCAGTTAAACAAAGCTATAGCTTCTTTTCAAGTTGTGACAATGGATTGGACCTCAAACACTCTATTTGCAGTGGCCAGCACATTGCTTATCCCACACATAATAGAGCCTTCTGCCTTTGCTAAACACAGCTTTCTCCAAGCCTTCCAGATTATGCAAACAACAACTCACAGAATTTTCAATTACAATTCTATTAAAATGGCTAAGAATACTAGATATGGCAGTTTATATTCTGGAAGAGAAATCTAACAGGTGAAGGCTGTGCTGAAGACCTTTTTTGGGGGGAGAAAAGAAATAGGTAGCAGAAGGTTGAACGGTGTGAATAGAATCAGAATAAGAGTAGGTTGATGATGGCAAGCTTCCCACCTTGATTCAACTATCTTTCATTTGATATCATCCACCCCTTACCTTATTTCTCTCTTTACTAGCTGCCCAAGAGAGAAAAAGAGAAAGAAGAAATAAGCATATGTGTGCCTAGGCAGATAAGGTAAGTCCAAAACAACCCCTCACTCACATCTAATTTTCCAAAGTTTATTGAAATGGGATTTGAGATTGATCAAGATATCACTCTCTTACCTTCCTTCAGGGAACGAACCCGCACTGGAATTGAAAATGCTTGTGAAACTATTTCACTACAAAGTTGTTTTTTGATAACATATTCCAAGTTCGATAGTTGCAAGAAATATTCCATGGTAGTAACATGTTTCCTTGGGGGATAAGATGCAATTTTGTATAGTTGGCTACTTGCAGAAATGTTTTGAATACCCACAGCATAAACTGTAACACCTGCTCGGCGAAGCTTGGATGCAGGAACAGTGAAATCATCTAGTGACTGACCATCCGTGATCACAACAGCCAATTGCTGCACTCCTTGACTTTTCCTGCTCCCTGCTCTTTTGGTGAAAACTTTTTTCCTTAGGAAGTCCATAGCAGCACCTGTATATGTTTGCCCACCACGATAAGGCAATCTTTTTAGATAGTTCATAACCTCTGATTTGTCTTCAAATGTATTCAGGCTAAACTCTAATCTTGGTTTATCGCTGTAAAGTACCAAGGCAACTCGTACATCATCTGGGGCAATTTCCAGAGCATTGATTATTTTGAGCAGAAAAGTCCTGATCAATTGAAAATTCTTTTGACCAATGCGAGTGGATTCATCCACAAGAAACACAATGTCTGCCACTGAGGCAGTGGAGCAAACTATGAACAAAATAAGCAAATAAAAGTTAGTAAAAACAAAGTGATAACCACACAATCTTAGAAGTTGCATGAGACTATTCCCCAGGTAAGTGTATTTAACATTGCTGACCGACATTTATTTGTTTAAGAAGTAAGGCCCAAATAGATGAAGAAATAATTGGAAATCCTACCAAAAAGTTAGAAGATACCAGGAGAATAATACTGAGGACTATATGCTGAAGAAAGAATGGAAGCTCATTAATGTAAACACTTCCCTGATTTGCTTCTGTTTTGCAAAAAGCCATGAAGCTATTTTCCAATAAGTTAAAGTCAAACATACCTGTTTTAACTTAGATGCTGATCAGAAATATTTGCTGGTTTGAAAGTAGGTAAATATTTTCAGTAGGTAAATATATATCATAGTTCAAATTTAGGAATTTAACCCAACCTCATAATATAAGCAATATAATTAGAGCCTCTCTTTCATGACATGTCATGGCCCAAGGCTCCTGGTATTGCTGGAAATTATCCTGATGTTTTATTAGTAGGTCTGTCTAACAATCATATATGAAGGGAAAAATTTGAAGTATCTATGACATGCACATTGCACCTATTGGCAATACTTAAAGAGGCTGTGCTGCCAACTAAATTCCAGAGAAGAAAGGCATGTTTAAGAAAACACCAACAGTTGCAATATACACAGTCATAAACACACTGAAATAATTTCCCCTTTGAATCCAGAACTCTGCACAGACCTGATTATTGAAGTCCTTTTAAGAATTAATGACATTCTAGTTCAAGTAAATCCATCTGAGAAAAATTCAGGAAATATTGTTCATTAACTTCATGAGGAAATATAATAACAATCATGTTTTGTTGTAGAAGCTGAATAAATTATATTAGCCTCCTTCCTATTTTAATGTGTAGTTCTTCTAGTGATATAACAATACCTGCAGGCACACTGGCATCTAAAACAGCCTCATACTCTTGCTGGACTGGTGCATCCACAATATCTATGACGATTTTCTGAAGCTGATCAAAATACTCTATGTCATCAACCTGGTCAAGTAGAGGGGAGGTAGCAATCACTTTCATTTCTTCCTCATCAGACTGTAAGACACCAACTGCTGCAATGTTCACTCCCATTTCTTTCAGTTCTTTTGCAGGTTTCCTGACATCATCTTCCGATTTAGCAGAGGAAAAAATCACTGTAAATTGTGGTGTTCCTTGCCGAAGACGGCTTCCGGCTTTCTCAACAAAATAGACTTCTCGCAAAAATTGGAGAGCACTGCCAGTCTTCAAAGGGCCTCCCATGAATACAGTGTTCTGCTGAATATGGTTAAGAATATCTTTCTTCGTCTTATATCTATTCAATAAAAATTCCACTTTCCCTCCTTCGCTGTACTGTGCAAGTCCAATCTGGTGTTTTTTAGCGCCAATGTCTAATTGTTCAACAATCTGGACAATTACTTTTTTTACTTTTTCAAAATTGGCAGATCCCATGCTGTTAGAGGAGTCCAAAAGGAAAACAATATCAGCATAGCGCTTTGTGAATGCTGTAGGAAAAATAGAACAGCATGCTTTTAAAAGACGTACACTCATACAGGATGGAATAGAACTCACATTACAATTGCAACTTATTTGTGGCTAGCCATTTCCTACTGTTCTACTGTGGCAGCTATTTTTTAAATGATACCCACATGCTCTCAAAATCTTTTTTTTTGTCAGAAAGCCCCAAGAAATCACTTACACAAAGTAGGTTGGATTTAATTAGTTGCCGATTTCTATGGAGTGGGACCCAAATCTCCCTGCCTCTTAACTTCAATTTCTTTTCAAGAATTCTTTACCAGACAAATAAACATTCAAGAGATTATTGTGTAAAGCTGAATAATTATATCCTACCAGATTAAAATCTGGTTGAAAAAAGAACAAAATAATCAGTGTCTCCACTCTAACTCATAGAGGGATATACCGTACTTGAATATATACAGTCTGACTTCCATAATTCCTTCTGTAACGTCTGTCTTATAAGAGTGGGAATGAAGATAATAACATTATTAAATATAAAAAGACAATGTGTCATGCCTATATTGCCTTCATTTTCTGTTTTGTGAGCCTCAGAGCATATTGTTGATATTCAGCAGCAAAGCTAATTACACATACATACACAGAGATACTTTTAATGCCTTTAGAAATGGCCAAAAATGCATCCAAATGTCTCTGGAACACTAAGTTTTAAGTTTTTTTTCTGTGCAAATGCAACTTTTAAAAAAGTCTTTGAATTTCCAAGTAAAGTAAAGCCTGAAAAGTTTTCCAAATTAAATTGGTGTCATAGAAATCACAATACAAAAAGAAAAATGCACCATTTGCCCAAAAAGAAAACTGTATAACTTAACACGGAAATAAAAGAATAAAAATACCTTCTGAAATCTTACATTACCACCAGAGGCCATTTAATTACCTTTAATTTGGCTCTCCAAAGCAAAGCACATTGTTTCAAGAAGGCTGTTGATAAGGTCTTGAAGGATATCAAAATTGTCAATATTAAACAGAAACTTATTAAAAGGTTGGTTTGCAATATTCACAAGTTCAGTGGTGTTCTGGATCCCAATGCCCACCACATAAATTAAGATTCCTTCATTTTTTAATTTGTGGGCTGGAACTTTAACTTCATCATGTGACTCCCCGTCTGTGAGTAGGACCAATACTTGTGGGATGTTTTCTTGAATTCTGCTCCCAGCAGATTCAGTGAAGTATTCTTCCTTGATAAAATCCAAAGCAGCACCTGTGTGAGTGCTTCCTTTCCGTAAAGTTAAGTTCTCTATATGTTCTAGAATATCATTTTTCGAAGGATATTGGTTCAGATGAAACTCGCTAAAGATCTCATCACTATACTGGGCCAGTCCAATTCTGACCTGGTCATGACCAACGAAAAGGCTGGAAATCAGGTTGTAGAGGAAGCTTTTCACCTTCTGGAAATTCTCCAGATCAATGCTTGATGAACTGTCCACCAAAAACACAATGTCAGCCACAGTGGCTTTTCGGCATACTAAATGAGAAATATACATATATAAGAAGAAAAAGGAGAGTTCATTAGCCCTTTCAGTCTGAGGTTATTTCTGGCTTCAAATATAACTTGAGAATTTCTTACTCTCATCATATAAATCTTTTTTCCCAATGAATTTAATTTTATACTCAGAACCAAAATAAAATATTTAAAAATATTATTTCAATATCCCTTTGAAATCATACATTTATTCCTTCATAAAAATATTAGCCACTTCTAGGCCAGTCATTATATCAACTTGCTTAATGACATCCAGTGCCTGAAAATGTAGTTAGCTGCTAAATTATAACCCTTTATATTCAAAAGACCCAAATATCTTCTGTTCTCGGAATAACTCCCATGCACTGCTAGGCTTAAAGTGTAAAAATCAAAATCTTTTAAAAGGAAGCCTGGAGAGAACATCTAATGCAGACATGTCAAACACAAGGCCCGGGGGCCGGATCCGGCCCACGAAGTGGTTTCATGTGGCCCGCGAAGCCATCCTGGAAACAGTGAGGGAACAGCCCCCGCTGCCTTGGCCCCGGCCCAGAGACCCTCCTTCTGCCAGAGACCCTCAGATCTGTCCCACTCCTGCCCAGGCCCCCATAGGCACTCTTGATGCGAACGATGTAGAGCTGGCCATGCCCACCCAGTAGGCCATATGCACTCTAGCCATGCCCACCCAGTAGGCCACACCCACCCTGGCCATACCCACCCTGCCCCTTGAGGGCAACCGCAATGCTGATGCAGCCCTCAGTGAAATTGAGTTTGACACCCCTGATCTAATGTATTCTATGGAGGAGCCTAAAGATGAAGCAATGAATAAAAATGACGAGCTATAATACTTTGGATAAGAGGTAAGGTAAGGTAATAAAAAATAAAATAAGATAAAATAAAATAAAAATGTGCACGGCCCAATTATAATGGGATTTAGAACCAATTTCAGTATTCTTGGTATTTGATATACTGTAATGATACACTTGCCCTGCTAAAGCAATGGCTTTCAAGCCACACTTTTAATTGCAACAGATATGAGTCTAATAAATAAACACATAATAACTGGCTTTTGTCCTATAGTTTTGATAAGCTAAAACTGTCCACCTAAGAATAATTTAAATGTCCACCTTCAGGATGCTTGGACAATAATTACAAAATAGGCACGTGAATAAGAACTTCAATTTTCTCTTAAACTAAGAGGATTACTTTTTCTCTTTCTCTCTCTATCCCTGATGCTATTGTTTATCTAGGTGTGATGGTAAGAAATTTTTTTCATCATATATATCTTAAACTGAAAAATATCCCTGTCTGTGAGCACTGGGGAACCAGCCTATTCTGTAAAAACTGGTAAACAAGCCCAATTCTTACAGAATGGTAATACACATCTCATGCGATTGGCAGACCTTTCCATTTTATAAAACTTCAGATGAATTCAGTGTCCCATGAAATTATTCCAGATAAGATGCATTTATATCTTTCTCAATGTACATGCTTGGGGAATGATACTGATAGAGTTATCTAGAAACATGAGGAGTTTTTAAAGGAGGAGACATGGACATCTAACTTTAATTTAGTGAGTTGTTTAGAGAATTGCAGATGGATTGACTCCAAACAAGTAGATATTTCAAAGCTTCAGTGGGAAAAAATAGTTCTATGACCATTTAATGAAAACCAGGCCGGGTAAAGGAGGAGAGAGAGAGAAAGAAAGAAGAAAGGTTTGTTTTCACAAATGTTTATAGTACCTCATTTTATTTTTACTCCTCTTAATATTATGACTATTAAAATGTACAACTGACTAAAATGAGAACTAAGTCATGCTGCACTAAGCCCTAGTGGGAAAGGATGTAAATTTTGGGACTTTCGAAGTATAGTATTTTTTATAATTCACTTTGCTATGAAAGAACTAATTCTTGACCCTTTGGGTTTTTTCCCAAAGGATATCTTGTAAAATGCTTAGGGTCATAAAATGAAAATTGGCAGCATATGCATTTTAAAAGTAAACAATAGTCGGCAGTGAATAGAGTTATCCTATTAATGTTATGAGATGGCTGAGTAGCGGAAGTAGTTCCTATTGCATCACACAAGGAAGTAAGGAGGAGAGAATCAGTTTGGTCTAGTGGTTAAGGCATCAGGCTAGAAACCAGAAGACCATGAGTTCTAGTCCCACTTTAAGCATGAAAGCCAGCTGGGCCAATCATTCTCTCTCAACCCATGACATCAGGCAACAAGCTGGTTGGTCAATTCCAGTCACAAGCAAGTGTTGACCAAAAAAACAACAACACACAAATCCTGCACTTGTGGGAAAACACTAGGAAGGGGGGGGGGAAGAGGTAAAAATGAGATAGGGAGGAGGCAGTGGTCTTACTCCCTTTACAACAATAAAATTTACTGGAAATGATTTCTAAATAATCCTGAGCATCTCTTTTTATAGTAGAATAAAAATTTGGAGAAATTGGAGCACCAATTTTAGTTTGCTACTGTACTCGGTAATTTAGTAAAAAATGCCCTTACCTCTCTTTAGTGCAGCCATCCCCAGAGAACTTTGCATACCCCACTGAGATACCTCATAGGATTACAGAATAATGTTAATGCATCTGGAGTGCAAAGTCTTGTTGGAGGACTGGGGGAGAGGAGGGAGACTGCTTTATCCTTGCCATGCACTTGATGAACAACAGATTCCCATTTCCTACCATAGGCCTGGCACTGGATAAGATGTTGCAAATTACACAAGCCACTAGTGTTAGATTATATTATTTGTTGTATATAAAATAAGGGGTAGGTGGCCATTTTTCATGTAGAAAATAGTTAGCCTTTTAAATTTACCTGGAGAAATATGTATAAAGTCTTGAGAGGCTTCTTCAACAGTAGTACATAACACTTGGAGTATGTTCTGAGAGATACCTTGCAAGCCAGCAAAATCTTCCACATTATAAACGTGCATTTCATCTGGATCACTAGCAATTTCCTGAAGCTCAGACAAAATAGCATCTTTGATGCCTATGGCATAAAGTATGATGCCTGCATTCTTGACTTCTTCTGCTGGCCCAGAAAAGTTGTCTTGACTTTGCCCATCTGTTATCACTAGTGCAATTTGGGGAACGCCTTCACTGTGTCGACTTCCAGCCATTTCATTGAACTGCTCATCTAGCATAAACTTCAAACTTTTTCCAGTTTTGGTACCCCCACCTTTGTAGATTAGATTTTGTATTTTCTCTAAAATGTCCTTTTTCTGATGGAAAAAATTCAACAAGAATTCATTGCGAGGATCATCACTATACTGAATCATCCCAACTTGAATTTTGTCTTTTCCAATGTCAAAACTGTTAACCAATGTGTAGAGAAAGTCTTGTATGATTCTGAAGTTTTTTGGTCCTATACTCCATGATCCATCCACCATGAACACAATATCAGCGACAGAAGCTTCTCTGCAGACTGAAGAAACACATGATAGTTTCATTTTCCATTCTTAGCATTAATTAGTTGGTGGCTAATTCACTACCACTGAATGTCATGATCATTAGTTAAAATAGTCCAATTTTTGAAATTTTCTAACAATCACAACCCGTATAAATTATGTGAACAACTGAAGCTTTCATATCTTACTTTTGATTTGGGGTGGGTGGGTGGGGAAGACTCTCGATGCCTACTGATGAATACTGAGTACTATGTCAATTGAATCATTATCTCCAATTATTATTGCAGAAATGTTTTTCTTTTTTCCAAAGTATGTACTATTCAATTACATTTTTTTTCTTTCTCCACCTTCCCCCCCAAGCTGAAATACCAAAAATAGTCTTTTACTTATTTTGAACAGCAATGGTTTATTTTTGCTTCTTTGTTCTTCTGTAGAAGAAGGATAGTGTCTAGGACAACTTCCTAACTAGTATTTCCATGTTTTTGAACTATAAACCTATTGGCACTGAGCATGGGGCAAAAATGGCAGTATAATCCAAAACTCTCTAGAAATTTCAATTAGTAAACATGCGAACAGCTGGAACTATGATCATTGAAGACCATTCAAGATCTTTGAATGATCTTTCATTCAAGAATATTCAAAGGCTTCCACCCTTTCCCCTTACTTTCCAAGCTCCAAACTAAGCTTGCACAAAGCTGCCAAATTGCAGCATTCGCAAATGGAGGATTTTCCCATTTGGAAAGGCTGTGACTGAATTCAAATCAATGACAATTGCTCCAGTCTTTGGATTATTATATCTATTTCCCGAATCTTATTTTCTTTTGAAAACTAAGTATATTTTGTAATTGATCTCATTGAATATCAAAGTATGACATTACCAGTAGCTTGAGCATCTGTGTAGCACCAAGTAGTTAAAATGGAAACAGTAAGAATGTAGCTCCAATTATTCATCTTGAACACACCTCCACAGCAAATACTTTTAAAAAGAAAAAAAACCTCAATTATCCATTCTAGAAAAAAAAAGATCATACTATTCTAATCCAGAATTTCACTGTCAGTAAGCTTACATTAACTATTAGTATATACCAAGCTTCTCTAAACTGGTGCATATTGTTCAAATATATTTATTATAATAATAGCACATATGTATGATGGTTAAGGATTATGGCTGTAGTCCAATACAAATGAAGGGTGCCAAAGTGCATTGCAATGGTATGATGCTAAATGTCTAGCTGGACTGTATCAAAAGTATTGCCTGCATTTACACAACACTCATGGTATAGTATTATGCTTGAACAAGTTATTATCTGTCCAAAGCTGCTTTTTCCAAATGGCAACTGGACTTTCTTTCAAAAAAGGGCTTAGTCCTTAATACATAAACAATTGGGAGTCACAGTTGCAATCATTGTGTTATCTCAAGTAGTTTCTTGAGGCAGAAATGGAAACTTGACATAGCTGAACCTAAGGAAGGTTAGAGATCCCTAAACCACAGTGACATGGGGTATCTCTGGAAGCTCAAAGTATAGTTTGAGCCTTAACTATGGCAAGCAGAAACAATGATTTGATATACATCAGAATTAGGCTCAAATTGTCAAAATCTGCTTTTAGTCTTTTGGCTGTAAGTAGTCAGATGGAGAGTGTTAGGCCAAACATCTATTATAATTAATAAAAGAAAGCAACTGATTCTGAATTCATCGTGACAAGGAAATCTTACAGATAATATTAGCATTCTTTACCACAAACTAAATAATTAGAATCTGTTGCTGACTGTCCAGCAGCTGTTCTGTTCAATGAAACATGTTTCATGTATTTCAGAAGCTCCTTCAGTACGACCTCCTGAAACTGTTTCATACTGCTTTCTCGGTGCATTTTTCCCTTTATGGAAAGTAGACTGCAAACCAATTCCAAAAATCCTGAAAGCAGTACCATCAGTCAACGTATGGCCTTGCAAACCGATGTTGATCTTTTCATAACAAATCCTTTTTCAAAACTAGCTAAGCCAAAATGCTTTGAATAAAGCCTCATAGCCCATACATCATATGAGAAGGAAAGAGTGGATTGAAAAGGAAGATGAATGCAGTGATTTATAACAGCTGAAGCTTAGCTCTGTATGGACATGCAAAAATCTAAGCTCAGAGTTCAACTTTCCCCAACTCAGTGGCTATCCCAGGGGTAGGCAACCTTGACTCTTTTATGACTTGTGAACTTCAACTCCCAGAATTCCTGAGCCAGCCATGCTGAGGGGAAAGCTGAGCATGCTGGCTCAGGAATTCTGGGAGTTGAAGTTGCCTACCCCTGGGCTATCCTGATTTGGGGGTTATGGGATTGCAATCCAATGCAGCCCAATCCATTTAGAAGCACTTGGTCAGGAAATCTGCTTTTAAAAAGTGGATAGTGTCAGAATCAAATAATAAGCACCAGAATGAAATTGTTGAATCTAAATCTTTCCAGAATTTCAGAAAGTATATCTCTGTATAATTTTATTGACTCGTTCTAATTTTGAAATAATTAAAGATAGTCTCCAATCTTAGAATAGAATGTCATTGGATTAAATTAGCTGAATTTCATAAAATATTTACTTCATGACTGTTTTTAGGATGGTGTGATGCAACCTGCCTAGACTTGTGTTTTGCTCTCTTTAATAATACCTTGATTTACAAATAATAGATAAATCATAGTGTGCTACTCTGATTTTATCTTATCATGTTGCATGAATCCAGCTATTGTGATCTATTCACTAAACAATAGTTAAACCATAGTTTATGTTACATATGAGTTCAAGAAAATTCTTCCTAGTCTTCTTCATTGGTGTTTAACCATTCACCTATAGCGATAATTTCATAAAATGTCACAGTAAGTTCAAACATCACAATAAAATTCAGTAGAAATAGAATTTTTAAAAAGAAGCTGACTCACCTGATGGTGAACTTGCTATTTCATGTTAAATGTATCATCACTCAAGTGACAACTCTGACAATGTTCTTTAATATATTTTATAAAAAAGAGGGGTGAAACATTAAACTCTCTTTGTATACAGTCTTTGTCCCCAGCACGGGGTGCTTGCACCCAGCCCCAAGAAATGAGAAGGAATCTTCTTGTCTCTGGTTGACTGCAAACACTGCAAGCTGCAAACACTCCATGACAAATTCTGCTTGGATTTCAGGACAGATGCAATACAGGACATTTGCAATCAGCCCCCCAGAAATGAGAGGGGTTATTCTTGATGTTGGGGGCTAGCTGCAAATGTCCATGCTGCAAAACTCTCTGCCAATTTCTTGCCTGGATTTCAGGATGGACCGTTTTCAGCCAGCCTCTTTGAGGATGAAAGCACTGCCTGCCAGAGGAATTCAGCCCTGGGCAAAGCTGAGATCCTCTGGCAAGCACCTCTTTTGTTCTCTCTTCTTAATGACCAGGAAATCACTTTTCAAGTGCAACTGGGGGTACCAGGATTGAAGTTGTTGAGTGAAGCAGTCACTTGCTCAGCTCCCTTTAACAACCCTTCACTCAATGACTAAAATTCTGGTCTCAACTGTAGTTTAATTCAAGGACTAGCTGTATGTATTAGCCACTTCCCCCACGCCAACTGCCTGAATAACAAAAAAATGTTCTTGGCTCCCCCCCCTCCCACTTTTTTTAAAAAAATATTTTAATGAAGTCCTGAATTCCATAGCAGGAAGCCAATAACCTTGAGAAATGAGAACAATGAGCTATAAAATGCAACACTAAAAAACACTGTTCAAGATTTATTTCATCTTTTGTTTAGACAATGTGGTATCAACCATGTTTCACTTGGGGGCTTGCTTCCAAGCAATCTGTTGCAGTGACTAACTTTTTATAAACATGGAATTTCTGGACAGTTTTCAGAGCAAAATCAAGCACTAATTATCTTGGTAATAAGATTAAGTCAACTAATTTGGAAAATAATCTGTTAGTAGTTCTATTGCTCCCCTTCATGGATTACTGCCTTGTCGTGGCGGCTTGCGTAATTCAATGAAGCTATGAGCTATGCTGTACAGGGCCACCCAAGACGGACAGGTCATAGCAGAGAGTTCTGACAAAACGTGATCCACTGGAGAAGGAAATGGCAACCCACTCCAGTATCTTTGCCATGAAAACCCTATGCACAGTACCAAAAGGCAAAACAATATGATGCTGGAAGATGAGCCCCTCAGGTCAGAAGGCGACCAATATGCTACTGGGTAGGAGCAGAGGGCTAGTACTAGTAGCACCAGAAAGAATGAAGTGACTGGGCCAAAGCCAAAAGGAGGCTCAGCTCTGGATGTGTCTGGTGGTGAAAGGAAAGTCCGATGCTGTAAACATTTTTTCTCCATAGGAACCTGGAATGTAAGATCCATGAATAAAGGAAAGCTGGATGTGGTCAAACAAGAGATGACAAGACTGAACATCAACATCTTAGGAATCAGTGAACTAAAATGGACAGGAATGGGTGAATTTAATTCAGATGACCATCAGGTATACTACTGCAGGCAAGAATCCCTCAGAAGAAATGGAGTAGCCTTCATAGTCAATAAAAGAGTAGGAAAAGCAGTACTGGGATACAATCCTCAAAATGACAGAATGATCTCAGTTTGAATCCAAGGCAAACTATTCAATATCACAGTAGTCCAAGTCTATGCCCCAACCACCAGTACTGAAGAGGATGAAATTGACTGGTTCTATGAAGCCCTACAGCACCTTATAGAACTAACACCAAAAAATGATGTCCTTATCATCATGGGGGATTGGAATGCTAAAGTAGAAAGCCAAAAGATAACTGGAATAACAGGCAAGTTTGGCCTTGGAGTACAAAATGAAGCAGGGCACAAGCTAATAGAATTTTGTCAAGAGAATATGATGGTCATAGCAAACACTCTTTTCCAACAACCCAAAAGATGGCTCTACACATGGACATCACCAGACGGTCAACACAGAAATCAGATTGACTATATGCTCTGCAGCCAAAGATGGAGAAGCTCTATACAGTCAGTAAGAACAAGACCAGGAGCTGACTGTGACTCAGACCATGAGCTTCTCATTGCAAAGTTTAGGCTTAAAATGAAGAAAGTAGGGAAAAGCACTAGGCCACTCAGGTATGAATTAAATCATATCCCTGTTGAATATACAGTAAAGGTGACAAATAGATTCAAGGAATTAGATCTGATAGACAGAGTGCCTGAAGAACTATGGACAGAGGTTCACAACATTGTACAACAGGTAGCAACGAAAACCACCCCAAAGAAAAAGAAATGCAAGAAAGCAAAATGGCTGTCTGAGGAAGCTTTGCAAATAGCTGAGGAAAGTAGGGAAGCAAAAGGCAAGGGATAAAGATATGCCCAATTGAATGCAGAATTCCAGAGAATAGCTAGAAGAGATAAGAATGCCTTCTTAAATGAACAGTGCAAAGAAATAGAAGAAAACAATAGAATAGGGAGGACCAGAGACCTTTTCAAGAAAATTGGAGAGATGAAGGGAACGTTTAATGCAAAAATGGGCATGATAAAGGACCAAAATGGCAGGGACCTAACAGAGACAGAAGAGATTAAGAAGAGATGGCAAAATTACACAGAAGAACTATACAAGAATGAGCTTAACGTCCCTGATAATCACAATGAGGTGGTCACTGACCTCGAGCCAGACATCCTAAAATGTGAAATGAAGAAAAGCTGAGCAACAACAAAGCTAGTGGAGGTGACAGTATTCCAGCTGAGCTATTCAAAATCTTAAAAGACGATGCAGTAAAAGTGCTACACTCAATTTGCCAGCAAATTTGGAAAACTCAACAGTGGCCACAGAATTGGAAAAGATCTGTTTACATTCCAATTCCAAAGAATGTTCAAAGTTTCGCACCATTGCATTCATTTCTCATGCTAGTAAAGTTATGCTTAAAATCCTACAAGCTAGACTCCAGCAGTATGTGGATCGAGAACTACCAGAAGTACAGGCAGGATTTCGAAGAGGCAGAGGAACTAGGGATCAAATTGCCAACATACGCTGGATCATGGAGAAAGCTAGAGAGTTCCAGAGAAACATCTACTTCTGCTTCATTGACTATGCTAAAGCCTTTGATTGTGTGGATCATAACAAACTGTGCCAAGTTCTTAAAGAGATGGGCGTACCAGACCATCTTATTTGTCTCTTGAGAAACCTATATGTGGGCCAAGAAGCAACAGTGAGAACTGGACACAGAACCACTGATTGGTTCAAAATTGGGAAAGGAGTCCGGCAAGGCTGTATACTGTCACCCTGCCTATTTAACTTATATGCAGAGCACATCATGAGAAAGGCAGGGTTAGAGGAATCAAAAGTTGGAGTTAAGATTGCAGGAAGTAATATCAACAACCTAAGATATGCAGATGATACCACTCTGATGGCAGAAAGTGAAGAAGAACTAAAGAGCCTTGTGTTGCAGTTGAAGAAGGAGAGTGCAAAACTTGGGTTGAAACTTAACATTAAGAAAACCAAGATTATGGTATCCGGCCCTCTCAATTCCTGGCAAATAGATGGGGAAGAAATTGAGGTAGTGACAGATTTTATTTTCCTGGACTCTAAGATCACTGCAGATCGGGACTGTAGCCGAGAAATTAAAAGACACTTGCTCCTCAGGAGGAAAGCCATGGCAAATCTAGACAGCACACTAAAAAGCAGAGACATCACCCTGTCAACAAAAGTGTGTATAGTCAAGGCTTGCAATGTATGGCAGTGAAAGCTGGACCATAAAAAAGGCTGAGCGCCAAAGAATTGAGGCCTTTAAACTATGGTGCTGGAGAAGACTCCTCCGAGTCCTTTGGACTGCAAAGCGATCAAACCAGTCAGTCCTAGAGGAGATCAACCCTGACTGCTCTTTAGAAGGCCAGATCCTGAAGCTAAAACTCAAATACTTTGGCCACCTAATGAGAAGGAAGGACTCACTGGAGAAGGCCCTAATGCTGGGAAAGATTGAGGGCAATAGAAGAAGGGGACAACAGAGAATGAGGTGGCTGGATGGAGTCACTGAAACTGTAGACATGAGCTTAAATGGATGCCAGAAGATTGTAGAGGACAGGAAGGCCTGGAGGAACATTGTCCATAGGGTCACAATGGGTCGGACACGACGTCACAGCTAACAACAACAACAGTTCTATTCCTATGATTTGAAAATCCAAGACCATACAGATAAGATTTGTGAGGGACCCCAAATGAAAGTGCTGTTTTAGTATGAGATTACCTATCTTGTGATCAAATGATGTTGTAATGAATGGGGGGAGGGGTTTCCAGCAACACCAATTATGTTAGGATCAGAGACTACAGATTATTAGACAGATTTATACATTAATGATTAGGGTTACGGTTAGGGTTAGGGTTACCTGGTGTTCAATAGTTACAGTTAAGAATTTGAAAGCTACCATAAAGACCTTCAGTTGATAGTCATAAGCAGTGCTTTTTTTGTAAAAGAAAAAAGAAAAAAAGGTCCAGAACTCATACATGTCATACAACCTGCCTTGCCTACCCTACAAGGTTCCATCCAAAAAAGGTGCCGGAACTCCGTTCTGGGCATTCTATGACAAAACAAGCCCTGGTCATAAGGTTAAAACACAGATCTAAAACCATGAGATCTAAAACCATGGGACTCAATGCATCAGAAAGTACCTTTCCTAAGTATCAAATTTTATTAAAATGCAGCTTTGGTGAGCTGCAGTTCACTTCATCAGATATATAGAGTAATTAAACTGATCTAGGATTTAAATGGAGGTGATATGGGTGGGGAAAGGGAGGGGGAAATAGATTGTTTATGCAGATACAAATTACATGTGAGACACATTACAAGTATATCATCAATTAACAATTGCAATCTTGCTATTAGGCTCACCTCACCAGTTCTGCCTGCAAGCTTTACATTTTAAGAAGCTTCAAACAATATGTTGACCAAAATATTGGAATAGTAAAATTTAGATAGGAATATTACAGTGGTGAACATATAATTCTGAGGCACATCAATTTTTAAGGAGTAATTGCTGCTTGAAACAAACAGCAGCATACTACATAGGTTCTTGTTACAAGGTGGATGGTCTTAGTTACAGAAGCAATGGATACAATAGTAGAAAATTTGAAATACCAAGACCAAGTTAAGGACAGATAGTCAGGGAGAAAATAGAGATAGGTAGATAGATAGATAGATAGATAGATAGATAGATAGATAGATAGATAGATAGATAGATAGATAGATAGATAGATAGATAGTCACTAAGAGTTGAAACTAACTTGATAGCACATTATCAATAAAATGTTCCTATTAGAAACAGTGCCTTCCAAAATCCCATTATAGAACTGGCTTTTTTTTTGTAAAAGTGGGTGAAATGAGCATCTTGGCATGCCAACCAGATAGAATATGAAATTTTGTTAGAAATTTACTTTCTTTTATTGAAAAGACATTTATTTTTATTTTTTTATTTTAATTCCATTTATATCCCGCCCTTCTCCGAAGACTCAGGGCGGCTTACAAGCTTAGCAGTAAGGCCATGGATGTGAGGTGTGTTTTTGCAAGCACCTGAAATACCAGCTGAGGCAAACAAGAAATCAAGCATTGGTTGATTTGAAATTCTCCATAATGGCCATAAAGCAAAAATGTTGACTATCTCTTGGTTTTCTACACATCCATGGTCATGTCTTGATGCTGAAAGTAGTCAACACACCCTGGATCAATTTCAGATGTGTTTTAAACTTGGATAAGAAAGACTGGGAAATGGAAAGGAAGATTGATTAGAACTGCCATATGTTAGATGTAAATCAAATCAATCTTGCTCAGTGAAAGGAAACAGGATGGATTTGTAATCCCTGAAAAGAATTCCAAAATTGATGCTAACCAGACAATTGGACTATGGAGCTATAGTCCAATATCACATCTGGAAAGCACCAAATTGTGGAAGACTGTTAATGGAGATTACTCAAAGTAGAAATTTTTCGCACTGTATAACATACAATGTGGATTAATTCTCCCAGAATTTACAACAATGCTTTGAATTTTATCCCAAAAGTGCTTTTCCAGAAGACAAGTGGACTTTCTTGGGTTTTTTCTTGAAAACATTTCGCCTCTGAAGAACTGAAGAAGCTTCTTGGATGAGAAGCAAAAGTCCAGCTGCCTTCTAGAAAAGCACCTTTGGGATAACAAATGACCTGGATAATTGATAATCTCCATAGATGCTCTGAATTTTACTGAAGACAGAATTGTGACAGGATTTTTGGATTATTGGATTTTTTCCATTCCAATATAGGATACTATCATACAAACATTTCCACCTTTGGAAATATATGCCCCATGATTACACATATTTTTATTTTTCCTTACGGAGAAATCAATGTCTTTTCATTGTGTGTGTCTGTATCAACTCCATTGCCAGGACTGGCAACAAATGTGAACAGCTTATTTTTCATTTATTTCATTATCGCCAATGGTGGCAATTGGGTGGGATTTATTTCAGTCATGCCTCTTGCCCTGCAAAGGCAACATGCACTGCCTTAAGAAGGCTGGGTATGATGTGCCCTTCTTCACTGAAGTGATTCACAACACACCTCTTCCAGTATTCTGAAGCAGAGAAACACACTGCTTTATCAAACAGCTTGGAAGGCATTAACCTTTGCCCAAATGCAACCTCCCTTCTGAAATATGCATAGGCTTAAAAATTAATAGTATTTGTACATCATTATGGTTTTTTTAAAAAAACAAATCTTAACATTAACATGTCAAAAGGAATGGTCCATGGAGCAGATAATCACTATTTCTGAATTTTGCTTATGTCTGCAAGTAATGCCTCAGTTGATAGTTCTTTGTATCAAAAAATATTCATGTGCATAGAAAACCCATAGCTGTCGCATTAGATATTAAGGAAAATGCTTAGGATCCATCTTTTTCCTGACATGCTAGTTTTTGACATAGGAGAACTGATTGTGAAAGGCTTCCACAGAACAAAAGAAATATATCTAAGTATGTTTATAACCTTCTACTTGAAAGCAACAAGCATGTAAAATGTTATTCGTTTCATTAAAAACATTAAAAGTAACATTAAGAAATGCAGCATGATAATAAAAACAGGGTAGCATGGAGAAGATACTAACTATATTTCATTTTCACTGAAATTAAAAGGTCCATTCCGCAGCTCCCCACAAGCTAACTTTCAGCTGCCCAATCTTACCTATCCTGGATTTGGGAACAAGTCTGATTTTTTGCTGACTCAGTGCAGAATATTGCACAGCTTATAGCCAAGTGCATTGGATTTAAGATTTAACTGCTTTTAATTGCTCAAAAAGCAAAGGTCCTTTTCACAAAGAATTCAATTTTTTACTGGTCTTCATTAGTAGAATAAGCTCAAAGGTTCTAAACTGATGGATTATTATTTTTAAATGTATTTGGGTAGACTAAAGATAAAGATGCATTGAGCAAAATTCAATTCCAGATAGCTATAACAACAACTTTATTGATTAGCCCTTGGGCCGTATCAAAGTGCAAAGTTCCAGCAACAAACCGTCACCAAAACTTGATAAAAGCAATCCAAAATGGAATTTGATAAAATACAATTTAAAATGGATTTGATAAAATACAATTTAAAATGGAATTAAAATAAAATACAATTTAAGATGAAATAGTAATAAAATACAATCTAAAATGAAATTGTAATAATGTACAATAATTTAAGATATAGATAATATATGATAACATTATATTTTGGAGTAGCCCTTGCAATCTACCCCAATCATTCCCACATATGCAGATCTTAACTGGATCATTTTGTTCAAGTACTGTGCTACGTTAAATGTTATTTTCAAGTTCTGACCGGACATAAGGTAAGTTATTTTGATGTGGGGATCCCAATGGGTCATTCATTTGGTATATAGACCAAGATACCTGTCTCTCACCCTCTTATACAGACAACAGTCAAATAGGATGTGAGCCAGGTCCTCTACCTCTGCCGCTCCGCAAATGCAGAGACGCTCATTGTACGGTATAGCATGAAATCTCCCATATCTGACCATTGTGTCAAGCTGTTCGAATCTCGCTCTCGTAAATATCTCCCTAAGATGTTTTGGGAGTTGTAACTTCAAATAACTGTCCACTTGAAAAGTACATTTGTATTTACTCAGCCATTTCAAGTTACCCATCTTACTAAGGATAGCTATATCAGTTTGTGCTTCTTTATCATTAATTCTTTGGGCAACTCTTTTTTTAGATTGTTCTCCTGTTACGCAAGAGACAGGAAGGCCACAGCTTCGTACAAAATTTGTTAGTTTGGTGATCCAGGAGATTTGTGATTGTAGTTTTATTTGCTCTAGTAGGCATAAGGGGCCCCATGGTTCTCTGTGGAGCTCCGGGAGATGAAGCGTCAGAGACGAGGTCTAGAGAGCGGTTGGAGATCCAGCTGATCCGAATCCGACCGATTGCAGTTAAGAACCTTTATAAGGTCTTATCTTGCGGCGATAAGGACGGCGAAGTCTAACTACTTTGCCGCCCTTATCGCGTCCGCAGATAATCACCCGGCCGCCCTGTTTAGGGTGACTCGCTCCCTCCTTAACCAGGAGGTGAGAGAGGATCCCTTGCGGGGACGAGCCGAGGAGTTTAGTCATCATCTGGCGGACAAAATCGCTCAGATCCGGACCGGCCTGGACTCTGACTGGGCAGAGTCTGATGTGGAGGAATCGGGCGGTCTTGAGCACGTTATCTGGACTGAGTTCGACCCTGTTTCCCCTGACGATGTGGACAGGATCATGGGGAGACTGAGCACCACCACCTGTTTGTTGGATACGTGCCCCTCCTGGCTAGCTTATGCGGCTTGGGAGGGAACACGAGGCTGGTTCCATGCAGTAATAACTGCTTCTTTGAAGGAGGGTGTCTTCCCTGCCACCTTGAAGGAGGCGGTGGTGAGACCCCTTCTCAAGAAGCCTGCTTTGGACCCGGCTGCTTTAAACAACTATCGTCCAGTCTCCAACCTTCGCTTTTTGGCGAAGGTTGTTGAGAGTGTGGTGGCGCATCAGCTCCCTCTGTTCCTGGAGGAAACTGATTATCTGGACCCGTACCAATCGGGTTTCAGGCCTGGACACAGCACGGAGACGGCATTGGTCGCGCTGGTGAATGATCTCTGGAGGGCAAGGGACAGGGGTTGTTCCTCTGTCCTGGTCCTATTAGATCTCTCAGCGGCTTTCGATACCATCGGCCATGGTATCCTGCTGCGGCGTCTCAGGGGGTTGGGAGTGGGAGGCACCATTTTACGGTGGTTCTCCTCCTACCTCCAGGGCCGCTCGCAGTCGGTGTTGACGGAAGGGCAGAGATCCGCCCCGAGGCCTCTCATTTGTGGAGTCCCTCAGGGGTCGGTTCTCTCGCCTCTCCTGTTCAACATCTATATGAAGCCGCTGGGCGAGATCATTCGTGGCTTCGGGGTGGGGTGTCATCAGTACGCTGATGATACCCAACTTTTTCTTTCCACCCCGAACCAACCCAGTGATGCCCTCACCATGATGTCCCGGTGCCTGGAGGCGGTTCAGGTCTGGATGGGGAGAAACAGGCTTCGTCTCAATCCCGCCAAGACTGAGTGGCTGTGCATATCGGCATCTCGGGCTAACCAGGTTATTCCACCTCTAACGATGGGGGGTGAGGTGTTACCCCCCGTTGATAGGGCTCGCAACTTGGGCGTCCTCCTGGATTCACGACTCAATTTTGAAGATCACATAGGAGCCGTGACCAGGGGGGCTTTTGCACAGGTTCGCCTGGTGCGCCAGTTGCGTCCCTATCTGGACCGAGACGCCCTACACACAGTTACTCATGCGCTTGTGACCTCCCGTTTGGACTACTGTAACGCTCTCTACATGGGGCTGCCCTTGAAGACCACTCAGAGGCTTCAACTGGTGCAGAATGCGGCCGCGCGAGTTGTAATGGGGGTTTCCCGATACTCCCATGTAACACCTCTACTCCGCGAGCTGCATTGGCTTCCGGTTGCCCTCCGGGTGAAATTCAAGGTGCTGGTTATCACCTATAAAGCCCTACATGGCCTGGGTCTGGGGTATTTGAGGGAACACCTGCTGCCGGCATCAAATGCCCTTCGCCCAGTGCGCTCCCACAGGGAGGGTCTGCTCAGGGTTCCGCCAGTAAGAGATTGCCCGCGGATGACACCCAGGGATAGGGCCTTCTCAGTGGGGGCGCCTGCCCTCTGGAACCAGCTGCCAGTGGAGCTGAGGACTGCCCCCGACCTCCGATCATTCCGCCGGGGCCTGAAGACCTGGCTCTTTGAGCTCTCGGGCCCAGGCTGAGGAGAAATTTATTTTAATTGGGGTTTTTAATTGTACAGGGTTGGTTTAATCTTTTTTAAATTGGTTTTTTAACTTTTGTATGTTTGATTTTTAACTCCCTGTAAACCGCCCTGAGTCCTCAGAGAAAGGGCGGTATATAAATGCAATAAATAATAATAATAATAAGTTGGGGAGTCTATCAGTCTCCATTTCATTAACTTTGCACCAGTAGTTATAAGCTCTAATTTTAGATAATGCCTGAATTGTATGAATTCCCAATTCAGCCCTAACTGTTGCAGCAGATGTTCTTGGATCTACACCCAAAATACATCTCAAATGCTGGGACTGTGTTTGTTCTAGGACTGTGGTTGAGTAAAGACCCCAAATTTCTGCTCCATACAAGAGCATTGTGGTAACCTTAGCCTTATAAACCTTGAGTAATGGAGCTAGGGACCCTGGGTAACTATGGTTCTTTAGTTTGAGCAATAAATTCAAACGGGCTTTTGCTCTAAATGTACTCCGTTGATGATGGCAGGCCCAAGATCCAGTCTTGGAAAAAGTTACTCCCAAATATACAAAGGGATTAACCTGCTCAATTGGTTCACTATCTAATTGCCACTTATGTCTCTGATGGTTTCTTCCAAACACCATTATTTTCGATTTAGATTTGCTAATGATTAAGGAGTTATCCTGGCAATAAGAGCTGAATCTTCTTAATAGCCTACGTAATCCTACTTGTGAGTATGATAATAAAATCATATCATCAGCATAAAGCAAGCTGTTACAGTAAGTATTTAGGATCATCGGCATGTGTACCATGGTATCTTTCATTAATCCTGGCAAGTCATTGATGTATAAATTAAATAATAATGGGGCCAGGATACACCCTTGCCTTATCCCTTTATTTGTGTGAATCCTGTTAGTCAGGGCCCCATTAACCCCATACCGCACCCTCAAACAGGTACTTGTGTAAAGGGCTTTAATCAAAGCTTAGGAGTCTGGGTTCTATTTTAAGAGATGTCAATTTACTCCATAGTAGGTCTCTATTTACCATATCAAATGCTGCTGTAAGGTCTATGAAAGCAGCAAACGGGGGTCTCCTCTTATAGGCATATTTGGCAATTAGATGGTTCAAGACAAAGCAGTTATCAATAGTAGATCTGTTTTGTCTAAAACCTGCTTGTTCTTCTGTGAGGATGTTGTTTTCCTCTACCCAGATTTCAATTCTGTTCAAAAGGTACCTAGCATATATTTTTGCTACAATGTCAATCAGGCTGATGGGCCTATAATTACTAGGATCCTTTTTATTCCCTTTTTTATATATGGGGACAATCCAGATAGCTATAGCCATGTAGGATTTGGGGAGAGGAAGTACAATTTTATAGGAATTGTTTGTCATTCTGCTCTGTTTAATTTTTCAGTAAAACCCACAGCACTGAAATAGGTAGTTAGTTCCCCATTCAAGTACCATTCAAGTACTTACTGGTCCTCAAGCTAAGTCAAATTGGAACTGGTTAGGATTTGAATAGGAAATTACTCTTTATGTTATACAGCAGTCTCCATCAACTCTAAAAGCACTCTGCCTCAAAGAGTGGGACCATATCAGTTCCTTCTCATTTCAAAAATGAAATCTATTGTTCCTTAGTTGTTCCATCATGGAGCATTCTGGGTTCCTTCAATTCAACAAAACCATCAATCAGGAGTCAGGAAATGTGCCTTCAGCCACAACTTCTGCCCTCTGAAATGAGATGCCTCACACAAATCCCTTAAATTTGTGTGGCTTTCACCACTTCACCATTCCATAAGGCCTTGTGTTAAAATTGATGGAATCCCTTGTTGGATGGGTTCCATCTATGATTTTATATAGATGACCAGATCCTATCTTGTTTTGTCCTGTGTTGTATTTCTATGGTTAATTACGGTATATTATGAGCAACGTGGCTCAGTCTGAAGCACCTAAATTGAACTGAAACAAATAAATAAACATCTGTCCAATAGCAACTAACGTACACATCGCCAAAGTTCATCTTATTGTGTCATTGAATCCCAATCAACCATGTGCATTTTTATATTTAAAAAGTCATATGTGGGATAACTTCATCTTTAGAGATGAAATTCTTTACTTTTTTCTTTACTTCTCTTATTTTTCTTTTATTTTTTTAGTTTGCATTAGTTTCTTTTTAATTGTAATATTTAATAAAATTATTAAAAATGTTCTCAACTTTTCCACTGAACAAATTTTTTTTTGAAATATTTAATTCAAATATGTTCAATATAGCTCAGTGAAGTGAAAATATGGTTCCCAGTGACTTATTGTGACTATGACAATTAATCAGTTTTAGCCACATATTAAGTTAATTTCTCTTTTTTAAAAAAGGTATTTTTGCCACTTAGCTAAAGATTAAGCATACCAGATCATAATGTGCATAGTAAACATTTCACAAAAAGAGGAAAAAAATAAACACAAAAAAATAATATTCCCAAAAAACCTAACTGACATGCTATTCAGTTATAAATGTTAATTGTGAGAAATTAAAACCCTTATATCACTATTACAAAATAATTTTTTCCTACCTACTTTTATAAACAAAAGAGGGAAAGGGAGAAAGGGATGGAAGATATATTTGCTATGGTATGAAAAACAATAATTTTTTGGAATACGTAGATACCACTGAAAAATATGAATATTGTATTTCTCAACATAGTTATTTACAATTGTAATAAATACACATTCAGCAGTATTATACCCCATATTGGCATCTATTTGCTGCTAGATTATAAGGTCATCTCACATCTGACTAATATCCCTTTTCCTTTCCCTATTTGGAAGAAAATTTATTCTTGGATTAGATTTTGTATCCAGACAGAATTGTGGAAACTTGTATGCCTTTTATACCTTTTTGCAATATTCTGCTTGTTGTTTCTTTTCTTTTGAACTTAGAGATACAAAGAGGCAATGATTACATAATTTTTAAATAACTATTAGTAAATTATTTTAGATAATTATTCTTCCTCTTACCTTCGAAAGCTGTTGCGTATTCTTCCTCCTTTTCTCTGCCCTGCGTTGTTTTCTCTGGAAATCTCAGAAAAGGATGACAATCTAAAATAAAATTTAAAAAAACCCTACAGAGCTTTAACACACATGTTCAGTGTTTCATTTTCCTTCCTAGAAAGTGATCCCTTGTTTTTTTTTTATAAGGGCTTGTTCCCATAATTCATAACAATCACAAGGATCTAGAAAAAGTTAGCAATGCATTTCAAGCATAGCCATTCTATGAGGTAAGAAAACTTATTTAATAATCCTCTTCTTATCTTCACAGTCAGGTCAATCACACTCAGAATCATTAATCTATTCGAAACACAGCAACGCTAAAATGCTTTGGTAACAAAGACACACTTTTCCCTTTAGAGGCACAGACCAAAGGATCGTGAATTCATGATGTTGTCCACAAAATCCTATTCATTAGCAAATCAGTCAATTTTAAATGTTAAACGTCTCTTTGAAGTTTTTATTAATGAACGATCTCCTGAGACAGCTGCTCCATGTGTTTTTAAGTAAAGAAAGTGAATGGAAAACTTGAAAGAATAAAACATTGCACTCACCAAACTACTTAGAAGCCCATCTGAATTTTATCTAGTGGTCCATATGATTTGCTCTCAGTCATCTCTTATTTCTCTGGAAAAGGGGCAAACACACTCCCTCCAAACTTAGAAACCCGCCTCCTAATTCTACTTAGGGCAGACCGTTTGGAGAATATATCCTCCCAAATCAACCTCTTGGCTCCTGTTTAAACTGAATAAATGCCCTGTGCTGCAGCAGAAAAGAAGTATATTTCCAAGATGCATTATTTTAAAATATATATTGCAAAGTAAACTATATACGGAGTCAAGTTGTTTTGATTTCAGTTAAATCCCTGCTGTACAATAACTTTTATAAATCTTCCACTTTTCTCTCCCTAGAATTGTTCACTTTAGGCATCAGCAATTAGACATTAATGTGAATTAATTGTTTAGTAATTATTGGAGCCCACTAGGGCATGGTGGCTGAGTGGTTAAGATACTGGGTTTGTCAATTAAAAGGTCGGCAGTTCTAGACCAAGTACCATGTGATGGAGTGAACTTCTATTACTTGCCCCAGTTCCTGCCCACCTAGTAGTTTGAAAGCATGTAAATGCAAGTAGATAAATAGGTATCACTTCAGTAGGAAAATAACAGTGGTCTGTGCACCTTTGGCATATAGTCATACCAGCCACATGACTCTAAGGCATCTTCGGACAATGCTGGCTCTTCCTCTGTAAACAGGAGATGAGCATCACAGTCTAGAGTTGGATGCAACTGGCAGGAGAAAACTTTCTCTTTTTTCTTTAACACAAAACAGGGAAATTATGTAATTGGGATTACAGCAGAAAGTTTGTTATCTGACAGCTCACATGAATAAATAGGAAAAGGTAACTTGTCTAAGTAGTCTCTCTTCCAGATATTAATTGAAAAATGTGAGTCAGTCACAGGACAATCACTTATTAAGAATGTCCTTGTTCCATCCTCACTCCCACTGCATTAGCCCCATCATTTCTTCCTTTTCAGTTTATTGGGATGAGAACTATGGACTTGCATATTCAGGGACAACATAAACTTACATTTTCTTCAGAATTCAGGTTCCCAGATGCAGTCCCTCCAGCCTTAAGAGATAAATCCAATCAAATAAGACATTAGTAACGGAGGCTGTTGCTATTATGAATATAGATCAATAGATGTCGCAGCTCATATTTCAGAAAGGTTTTATATAAATGTGTGTGTGTATGTGTGTGTATACAATCAATTTTTCAAAATGAATTCATTTTGAAAAATTGATTGATTGATTTTCTATGCCATCCATTATCCCTTCAAGATGAGTCTGAATGGCAGAAATGTGTATACAAAACATTTATGTCTAATATTGCTTGGCTAATAGATGAACTGCTACTTTTAAAAAACTATACTCTTGATTTTCAACATTGTGCTTTTCAGGTGACAAGTTCCATTTAAATGACTATAACAGAAGATCTATTCATACCTTAACTATTGATGAAAAACAGACCCTTGTCAAAACTCTTTTTATTAATGGCAACAACAACAAAAGTGGAAAGGATTCAGATTTGTAATTTAATTACAAATGTATATGGAACATAATTACTTCAAATTGAGTAAATGACTGAGTTCAAAGAAATTTTACATAGGGAAATGTGATGAAGCAGATCAGGGCAGATCTAGTGATTTTTATCTTGCTCAAAATTGTTTTAAATTAAGAAAAAACATACTCAGCTTGCAGTACTTAAAATAACTTGGCAGAAGGAGCCGTTCATTTATAGAAGCTTGCTTAAGAATGTAAGATCAAAGAATTTATGTAGATAATTTCATGAGGAAACAACAAAAGAAAAAATATTACATGGAAAAATACTAATGTTCTGGAATGGCTTAATTGAAAGGATTGTACTTAAACCCAGAGCCAGCAATTGAGAGACTGTACATCAGGCATGTCCAAAGTCCGGCCCGCGGGCCATTTGCGGCCCGCGGGGCGGTTTAATACGGCCCTCAACAGCCCTCCCTGCTGTATGTAAATGCGGCCCTCCCACGGCCCTCCCACGGCCCTCCCTTCTGATTGAGGGCCGCCCTTCGGGAGCTGCTCCCGCCTCCCCCGCCGAGGGGCCACCCCAGGAAGCGCAGGCCGGCCCAGCTGCCGCCCCCACCCCGCCAGCCAGGCTCCGGGGCTCCACGCGGCTTCCTCTGCCTCCTCCTCCGCCAGGCCTGCTCAGGGTCCGGGGCGGCTCCAGTGCGCAAGGGAAGCGCGCGGAGAGCGGATCGCGCCCTCATCCCGGCCGGAGCGCAGCCCAGAGGAGGAGCCGCTGGGCCGGGCATGCCCTGAGCGGCCAGGGGTCTCCGGTCGGGCCATGCGGCGCTGTGGGTGAGGCGGGGGTGGCCGGTGGGGGTCTCGGCCTGCCCGCCCGTCCCGCTGAGCACCTTCCCTGCGCGCCGCGGCTGCCCATGGCGGCGGCTCCGGCTCCGGCGGCGCTGGGGCTCCCGGGCGCAGGGGCTCCGGCGGTGCCAGGCTGGCCGCTCTGGTACCACAAGGACCTGAGCCGGGCGGCGGCCGAGGAGCTGCTGGCGTGGGCCGGGCGGGCCGGCAGCTTCCTGGTACGCGACAGCGAGAGCGTGGCCGGCGCCTTCGCCCTCTGCGTGCTGTGAGTCCGGGGACCCGCGGGCGCCGCCTTGGGGATGGGCCGTGGGAGGGAGGGAGGGGAGGGGAGGGGGCCAGGGCGTGCCTGCAGAAGACTCCCCCCCGAGGCTGGGCATTCCGTGGCGGCGGCCCTGGAGCGGGGTCTGTCCAAGCCTCCGATTTCTTTCTTTTCTCTTTCTTTCTTTCTTTCTTTCTTTCTTTCTTTCTTTCTTTCTTTCTTTCTCTCTCTCTCTCTCTCTCTCTTTTCTCTTTCTTCTTCCTCTCTCCTGCCTCCATTCTCTCTTCTTCCTTCCTTCCTTCCTTCTTTCTCTCTTTCTCCTTCCTTCCCTCCCCCCATTCGTCCTTTCTCCTCCCTGTCTCCTTCCCTCCCTTTCTCCCCCCCTCCCCCTCTCAGCCCTGCCTGGCGCTGGAGTCCCGGGGGTGACCTTCCGCCATGGAATCCGAGACGACTTTTTCGGCTGCAGAAATGTCAGCCTCCCGGGACGGGCTGGGCGACCCCCCAGCGGGGAGAGGTGACTCCCCTCCCCCTTCTAGTGGCTTTCCCGACTCCGGCCGCGCCGATCTGCCGCTCCTCCGGTGGGTTGAAGGGCCGGCTGCCTGGCCGAACTGCCGCGCTCCTTCCCCTTGCCCCGGGCTTGGCGCGGCGTCTGTGCCGGTGCAGCGAGGCTGACGGTGCGCACCTGGCCTGGCTGAGCGCGTGGCGGTTCGGCCAGGCAGGAAAAGGTGCAGGAAGCGGCCGCCGCCTGGTAACGGTGCCCGGGCTCACAACGTGGAGGCGGCAAGCAAGCGCGTGCTCAGGGCGAGGCGGCCGCGGTCCAGTGAGGGAAGAGCGCCGAGGGAGTGGCCGGCTGGGCTGCGCTGCTGCCAAGCAAAGCTCGGCCGGGGCGCCCGCTCTGCTCTGCCTGGCGCCAGCTCAGAGACTCCGCCCACCAGGCCCTTCTCCCGCTCAGCCAGGCCAGGCGCGCACCGTCAGCCTCGCTACACCGCCTCCACGTTGTGAGCCCGGGCGCCGTTACCAGGCGGCGGTCGCTTCCCACACCTTTTCCTGCCTGGCCGAACCGCCGCGCTCCTCCCCCCTGCCCCGGACTTGGCGCAGCGTCTGTGCCGGTGCAGCGAGGCTGACGGTGCGCGCCTGGCCTGGCTGAGCAGGAGAAGGGCCTGGCGGGCGGAGTCTCTGAGCTGGCGTCAGGCAGAGCAGAGCGGGCACCCCGGCCGAGCTTCGCTCGGCAGCAGCGCAGCCCGGCTGGCCACTCCCTCGGCGTTCTTCCCTCACCGGACCGCGGCCGCCTCGCCCTGAGCGCGTGCTTGCTCGCCGCCTCCACGTTGTGAGCCCGGGCGCCGTTACCAGGCAGCGGCCACTTCCTGCACCTTTTCCTGTCTGGCCAAACCGCCACGCTCCTCCCCCCGCCGCGGGCTTGGCGCAGCGTCTGTGCCGGTGCAGCGAGGGCGCGCCTTCTTTGCTGCCGGAGCTGCCCCGGCTTCGAAGCCCTCTGGCTCCCCTGGGCGAAGGCGACATCCAGGGAAGGGCGGGTGTGTCTCTCTGTGTGTGTGTGTGTGTGTGTGTGTGCACGTGCGCGCATTCTGTGTTTCACAGCCATTTTATGGGCTGGGATGTGGGGAGCTGGACAGGGGTAGGTAGGGCCCTGGCCTAGCAGAATTTGTGAAGTGGTGGAAGTGTGTGAGCTGTTACGAGAGTCTGACCTTGTCAAAGTAAGTTTGACAAGGTCAGACTCTCTGGTAACAGCTCACACAGTAACTTTTTTTTTAAAATTTATTTAAAATACATTGTGAAAACTCAGCTGTCAGTTGATCTTATGTTATAAAATGAAAAGTATGCCATTTGCAATTAACTTGGCATAAAATAATTCATTTGCATTTAATTGTAATTGTTCAAAGAATGTTCGGAAAAATGTTCGGCCCTCCAGCATGTTCACTTCATCCAATCTGGCCCTCTTCGAAAAAAGTTTGGACACCCCTGCTGTACATCCACTTCTCAGGAAGAACTTCTTGGCAAGAGGAAGCTTACTTGTCCCATCCAGAGAGGGAACAGCTGCAGAAAGAACACGTATAGAAATTATGCAGTTTATAAATAGTGCAGGCTAGGGAAACATTCTAAAAACTAAAGTAGACAATGATTAATTTTTAGAAACCTCATCACAGCTTCCTTCAACAGAACCATGTCCATAGTTTCTTCCTTCACCAAGCATGTAAGTCATCAATATCTCTGTAAATCATAGTCCAGGCCTGTCTGATCCAAAATTCAAGAGTGGCTAACATTAACTGATGTCTTCCAAGTATTTTGATTTAAAATTATCAGAATTCCCAACAATCTAAAAACTTGGAAAGTTGTTTTCCAGGATTTAATTGATAAAATGTGTTGTCAAATACTTCACCTCTTCAAAAACTATGTCTGCATATTGAGACTATACAAAATGATACAAAAAAGAAAGAAAAATAAAGATAGGACAAATAAAAATAGTCATTGTGAAACAGAACAAAACTAAATACAAACAGTAATATGAACATATTATCTATAAAATATTTTGCAACTGAGTCACAACAGACTATAGCCGAACATTTCTCCCAATTCCCCCATTTACCTATACTTACTATGACCTTCATTATTCAATACTGTGCTCTACCAATTAATAGATTCAACCATGACACAGACATTTATTGTCATTGTAACCACCATCACTATGGAATAGAGATTCCTAGAAATAATAAGACAGTATCAATCTTAGAATCACTCTGGATTAAAAACAGCATATTTAAATTATATGGAATAGAATAGAATAGAGTAGAGTAGAGTAGAGTAGAGTAGAGTAGAGTAGAGTAGAGTAGAGTAGAGTAGAGTAGAGTAGAGTAGAGTAGAGTAGGGTAGGGTAGGGTAGGGTAGGGTAGGGTAGGGTAGGGTAGGGTAGAGCTGGAAGGGACCTTGGAGGTCTTCTAGTCCAGCCCCCTGCTCAAGCAGGAGAACCTATACTGTCTCAGATAGATGAATGTCTAGTCTCTTCTTAAAAATCTCCAGTGATGGAGCGCCCACTATTTCTGAAGGCAAGCAGTTCCACTGGTTGATTGTGCTCACTGTCAGGAAGTTTCTCCTTAATTCCAGCTTGCTTCTCTCTTTGATCAGTTTCCAACCATTGTTTCATTCTTCTCTTTGGAGCTTTGGTGAACAACCTGGCCCCCTCTTCCTTGTGGCAGCCCCTCAGATACTGGAATACTGCTATCATGTCTCCCCTATCTCTTCTTTTCTTTAGACTAATCAAACCCAAGTTCCATAGACGTTTTTTGTATGTTCTAGTCTCCAGGCCTTTGATCATCTTAGTTGCTCTTCTCTGAATTTTTTCCAAACTCTCAACATTTCTACTGTTGTCCTTGACTAGCAACCATTCATTTAGTAACCATTCAAAGTTATAATAGTACTGAAAAGGAGGGCTTACAACCAGTTCTTATACTTATGACTATCTTTCATGCTGGAGTCATGTGATTGCTATTTACAATCTTCCCAACTGGCTTCCAACAAGCAAACTCAATGGGGTAAGACAGATTTACTTAGCAACCATGTAATTCACGTAAAACTATGGTGATTTGCTTAACAATGAGCACAAAAAACGTCATAAAATTGGACACTGTTGACTTAACAACTGCCTTGCTTAGCAATGGAAATTTTGGTTCCAATTGTTAGCATAAGTCGAGTGCAGAATTATTCTGCATAAGTGAAGAATTATTACAGGATAATGAGATTGTGCATCTGGAATGAGATATTGTGGCTTTTTTTAAACTTTGAAAGGTATAGGCAGATTGTTCGCTGTTGGTCCCCATTCGATACACTTTACCTATATTCTGATTTTTTTGCCACTTCTTTTTTCTTGCCCAAGGAAATCTCTGATACTTTATTTTTCTCCAGTTAACATTTCAATCAGGGCTTCATTCAGTCAAGATGGCAGCCATGATTGACATTTTTAAAAAATGTGGAGTTCAATCACCCTGTGGTAGACCTCATCTTGACATTTTCTATCAGTTCTAAGAGACACCCTCAGTTCTAAGAGATTGGGTGGGGAAAGCAAAAAAAAATTAAACAAGGAATGGAGATATATAGGCTAAGCTATTGCTATGTCTAGTTCTGGTAGTCAGTGGGCTTATAAGTGCTGAAAACCAGTGCCCCCAAAATTGAATTCCAGTATATTTCACGTCTTTAAAACTTATTTCATAAAACTGGTGTATTTTTCTCACTCCAGTGATTTTAAAATTCCAAATTTCATCCAAACCTATTTAATAACAAGTTGGAAAATGCCCCACTCTCTCCAATTTCACTATCAGTCATAATTCCAATGTCTCCTAGAAATTAAAAAAAATAATCTGTCCCCCCAGCTGGAAAGAAGTGGCTACCCCAATATATTTGAATAAAAAGTTCAATATAACATTTCTACAAACTGAGGAATCCATAATGTTTCAGTCCATACATTATTTATTTATTTGACAACTATGTCAGAGTTAATAATCACCAGAAAAATAATATTGTCTTTGTATTGGTTCAGACAGGAAAGAAAATGCCTTTAATCAAAGTTACTCTTACAGGTTCATATCTGAATGTGGTTAAAGGTATTCTATTTGTTTGTTAAATTTTATATGCCACCCATCTCTCTATCCAAAGCAATTGTATAAAAATTATTTATAACAGTCTTATAGAATAAAAGAAAAAAATGTACTCTCAGTTCATTTAAAGCTTAGAATTGGGCAGTCACATCTTAACAGTAACCAGTCTGAAGTTTATAGATTTAGGAAGCCAGAAGTATAGATGTCTTTCTTGTGCATTTTTGCCTCAAAAAGATCTTTAAAAATGTTGACATTGTTGTTTTGAGTATCTGCACTGTTTAGAATATCTGAACTGTAATTGAGCTGGAGTGCAAAGGTTAATATATTGTCTAAACCATCTGCAGTACAGATGCTTCAGTTAATGTAATATAAATTAATATATGATGAGACATAAGCAATCAAAAGAACTGTTATTACACAGACAGATAGAACAGATACTAATAGTGCCAAACTGACCCCAGTCCAGAATATGTTAAAGCCACAATCATTTCTCCTGGTTTCCACCCAAGGCAAATAAAATTTGGAAAGGATGTTTAATTTAATTCTAAAGAAAATAGCATTAGGCACCACTCATGGTCACTCATGTTCTCATCTTTTCCCAAGTAGACTATACCAAGTGCCTTGAAGACCATGCAGAAGCTCCAGAATATGGTAGTGAAAGCTATTACAGACTTGAAGACCTAGATGCATTTCCAGGTACTGGACCCAGGAAATTAGTTGGAACCAGGGCTTTTTTTCTCATAGAATACTCAGAATAGAGTTCCGGCACCTTTTTTGGATGGAACCTTGTGGGGTAGGCAAGGTGGGTTGTATGACACATGTAAGTTCTGGCACCTTTTTCTTTTGCAAAAAAAGGACTGGTTGGAACCCATCGGGCATTTTTGGTTTTTCAGACTTGTTTTACCCTTTTATAAGTTATTTACATTTGTTGTTTGACATCATTTTTATCTACTACTTTTTCATATAACGTTATTGTTTTATTTTATTACAGTTTTATTACAATATAGGATTATCACAAAGAGAGTTGAAAATTAGCAAAAACTAATATTTGGGCGGGGGAGAAAGAAGAAATAAAGAAAAAATAAAGAAAAAGTACAGAGAAAGTGTTCGCAATAGTTGCTGGAGTTGTTGTTCACACAGTTGTTCACATTTCCAACATAAATTTGAAGCACCATTCTAAACCAGGTGTGTCAAACTGCCGGCCCGCAGGCCGGATGCATCATAATGAAACCGAGCCTACCCCATTGCCGGCAATGGGGAAAAAGTCATGATACGTCATGCAACGTCACATGACATTGCGAGTTTGACATGCCTGTTCTAAACAATTACTTTATTGACATATACTAACATTTTATAAAAATTGTCTTTAAAATTATAACATAATATAAATTTCAGTCCATTCAACCAATATTATCCTATTCCGTTTGCATCCGTCCTCCTGGATTCACGGCTCAGTTTTGAAGACCATATAGGAGCCGTGATCAGGGGGGCCTTTGCCCTGGTTCGCCTGGTGCGCCAGTTGCGGCCCTACCTGGACCGAGATGCCCTGCACACAGTCACTCATGCGCTCGTGACCTCCCGATTGGACTACTGCAATGCTCTCTACATGGGGCTGCCCTTGAAGACCACTCGGAGGCTTCAGCTGGTGCAGAATGCAGCCACACGGGTTGTGATGGGGGTTTCCTGATACTCCCATGTAACACCTCTGCTCCGCGAGCTGCATTGGCTTCCGGTTGCCCTCCGGGTGAGATTCAAGGTGCTGGTGATGACCTATAAAGCCCTAAATGGCATGGGTCCAGATTACTTACGGGAGCACCTGCTGCCAGCGTCAACTTCCCTTCGTCCTGTGCGCTCCCACAGGGAGGGTCTTCTCAGGGTACCGCCGGTAAAAGATTGCCGGCGGACAACACCCAAGGGGAGGGCCTTCTCTGTGGGTGTGCCTGCCCTTTGGAACCAGCTGCCCATAGAGCTTAGGACTGCCCCTGACCTTTGCTCATTCTGCCGGGACCTGAAGACCTGGCTCTTTGAGCTTTCTGGCCTGGACTGAGAGTATTAATTGGGGTTTTAATTGGATTTTAATTGGGGTTTTTATACTTATTTAAGGTCTAAATGTAATCATTTTAACTGTTCTTAATTTTTGTAATTGTTGTATTGTATTGTGTTGTTATTTTAAAAACCTTGTGAACCGCCCTGAGTCCTACGGGAGAAGGGTGGTATATAAGTCTAATAAAGATAAAGATAAAGATATTGTAATCAAAAAATGTCAGTTTGGTTTATTACACATTCTTTTACTTGTTCTTCTATTTAAAATTTCAGCAAAATTTATACATTTTAGTAACATGTTCAGAATTTGCATACATTCTATTCCAAACTCAGATTTACATTACTCAAAACCAAAAAATCTTTTATTTAAATGTTTCTACTAATTATACATAAAAAAACCATTCCCAACTGCTACCTTCTGCCATGAGATCTCTTGATTTTATTTTACATTCTCTTCAACAAAATTCTAATAATCCTTGAGTTATAACAGTAATGGAACTTGCCCATTGCTGTCAAATGTTGAAAGAAGCATTAAATGAACCAAGACATTAATGACCATCCATCCTTGCTGTTACAAATGCATTCGTTAAACAGAATGTGTGGATAGTTAAGTGTGCATAGGATGCTTCTGGATGCCTGCCTTGGGCCTCCCAAGACCTTCCCCCATCCCCTGAGATGTCCCATGCTCCACTTCCCAGCATTTGGAGTCCCCACAGACACTTCAGTCTCCTCCACTCTTCACAATTGCTTACCTACCTTGCAAAGACCTGTAAAGCTCAAGAGGTGAGCGTAAGGAAGGAAAGATGGCCTTTCTTGTTGAACTACATGGAGGAAAGTGGCTTCTTTTTCCATCCAGCCAACATAATAGGCCTTTTTTCCCTCACTTCCCTTTTGGCTTACCTCTGTATTGTTTCTGTTGTCCACTGTTGGCAGATTTCAAAATAAAGAGATAATAAGCCTACAGGGAAGGCAGAGGGCTACTTATACAGTACTACTGTAAGCTCAGATTTCAAAACATGCGATGAGGGAAGTAGACTAGGCTGCAAGGTGGCTGGATCAAGCTGCTTTCTCCCACGTGGCCCAGCTAGAGAAACTTGTTTGCCTCCTCTTCCTCCCATCTCCTGAGCACTTACCTATCTTCACAAGGTAAGAGAGTGATTGTGGGAGCAGAGGAGGACCATGTGTGGAATTCAGTAGGGGGGAAAGCAGGCCCAATGACTTCATGGATTGTCAAGGCAGGATGTGGGGGGAACAGACAGGTGGGCATGGTGCAGTGTCTCTGCAGTTGGTCATAAGGGCAAATGACTGGGTGGATCTTGGAGAATTTTTAACTTTGAAATAGGGCTGTATATGGCTTTTGGGGGGAGGGTCTTTGTATCTTCAAACTGTCATTAAATGACCTGTTATACCTTGAAGACTAACCTGTATGTTATGAGAAGTTATTCATTTGTGCTTAATTATCAGCTCCCTACTAGTAAATGTTTTTGAGCTAACAACCACAAAAGGTTTTTGGGGATACAATCTGGGTTAGTATCCATTACATATTATCAGTACTGCATAGCTAACAAAATTATTTTTAAAATCTACATTATCCTTATGTTTATTGTACTATAAATATCCATACCACCCAAATCTCAAGTCATGTCCTTCTAACTCTAAAAGCCTTCTATTTATTAGCAAACAGCCACTCTTTCATTAAACAACTTCAAAGTATAATTTCAAAAATATACACTCAATCCTCTTCTTTCTTTTATAGATTGTAACATTTTATATTTAACTTGTATTTCTCCTCCCCCCCTCGACACACAAATTTATATATATCTTTTTACAATTATTTGTTACATTAGTTTCAAAACATGTATCATCTGAAACAAAAATAACATTCTGGGCAATACATTAATATTAATCACAGAAATTCTCCCCAACAATGACAATTAACTGTTGCCCATCTTAACATGTCTGTTTTAATTTCATTCTATGTCTTAATATAATTATTTTGAAATAACATATAGTTCATATTTGTCATAGTAATACCCAAGTGTTTCACCCTTTTCTCAATCTTAAAATCTGTTTTAGTCATCAACTCTGTTTGATCTTGTATCTTCACATTTTTTAACATCTTTGACTTCGGTGTTTTAATCCTGAAACCTGTAAATGCAACAAATTCTCTTAGTTTTCCCATTAATATTTCAATTCCTTTTAAGATCTTCCAAAGTCAGCATCACATCAACTGTAGGAGCTCTTAGCTTGTAAGGGTCATTTTTAATTTTTATTCCCACAATACTCTCCTCCCATCTTACATCTCTGTTCAAAAAACAACCAGTGGCCCTGTCTTCTTGCCTTTTGCATCTGGCATGGTTTTGCTAAATCTTCATTAACATTAATTTTGCTATCTGTGAAGTATTAATCAACTTCACCCATTTTATAACAGAACAGAACAGAATAACAGACTTGGAAGAGACCTTCATGGTGTTTGACTCCTGCATGCTGGGAAAACTGCGTTGAAAGAAATGAGGGAAATCACTGTGAAATATAAAAACGTGGTCTTAAAAAGTTAATCTGACTGAGCCAATAATTTCTAAAACAGGCCTTCTGTTTCCTGTGCTGATAAGCTCTTGGGTTGTTAATAGATCCAATAAATATTACTCATGTGGAATGCTTCCTTAAATTTCAGTATCTTTTTCCACAAACCCTGTTAGAATTTATTACCAGAAGCAGGAATTCAAATGGGATTTAAACCAAAGACAGCTTTTAGAGATTTGGAATGGATTTCCCTTAAAATGTGGCATGTTGTCATCAGCTACTCAGTCAACATCTACGCAGAAGAAAATGTAGCAACCCTCCTTTCCTAAAGATCTGTGATAAAAGCAGTTGAAAACTGCAATTTTGGAAAAAGGGTTTTCTCTTTTATCTCTCACAATGGTTAACAGGGTGATGAAACCATCTCTCACCCACAAACAGAAACCTTTTGGGGTTTTTAGTTTTTTTTTGGTGGGATTTTCTGTCTGCCTTTCCTGATCAATGTGCTGTCATTTTGTAGACTACACAAAGCTTGTTCTGGCACAATTCAGCAAAAAGATTAAATACCTTATTTGGAAATGAAGCTGAAATAATTATTTATTTTCTCAGCTCTCATTCTCTGCAAGGGAGAGCTGGGAAAGGAGTGCACTATCCTCCTTCCATCCTTCTGCTGACATTACACAGGATAGCAGTTAAAAGCAGAGAAGGGGGGGTCAGATTCTTAAAAAAACTAACAAGCGAAGATTAAAAGGGTTAGCATAACACAACCTTGTGCCCTCAAGGACACAGGGAAGGGAAGGGAATGTGCAGGGGTTTAAGGCACAGTTTAGCCCAGATTTTCAGAAGAAGGGTCAAGATTCAGCTCTGACCTATACTTAGCTGTGCCTCTAACATCTGTGCTACTGAAATTCAGATTTTAACATTAATAGTTTATTATAATTTTAAGAAAATGAAGAGAAAAAACTTACAACAAAAGTTCTAAGAAGAAACATCTAGGCTGCAGAAATATATATAATCATCAGATGGCAGCAAAGGAATACAGAAATTTCTAGTACTTTGCTGCCCCACAGTGTTCATCTCAATTTTTACAGATCAGATTTTTTATTTTTGTCTTCTTATAAACTCTTCTTATGCAGTATATGAAAAATAAATATAATGCATTTCCCATCTGGAACATAATACAGCCAAAATCAAAAATTAACAAAAATGTAAACCACAGTTAAGCAGAGATTGGAGAAGTGTAAATTGGTCTATATAATGTGCTGATATTAACATGGCAAACAGGAATTGTTAAAGCAAAATTTATGTATAAATAGCAATCAACATGGAAGAAAGCTTTCTTCTGTATCAAATCTAGTGATTGAGAACAATTAAAGCCAAATTATCACAAGGTCATAGAGCTCAACAGACTTGAGTTCTGGCAGAACAAACTAGCAGGGAGAGTTAACAGTGGGTTAGGATGCTGAGCTTGTCAATCAGAAGGTCGGCAGTTTGGCAGATCGAATCCCGAGTGCCGCGTAACAGAGTGAGCATCTGTTACTCGTCCCAGCTTCTGCCAACCTAGCAGTTCGAAAGGATGTAAAAATGCAAGTAGGAAAATAGGGACCACTACAGTGGGAAGGTAACAGCGTTCCGTGCACCTTTGGCGTCTAGTCATGCCGGCCACATGACCACAGAAACGTCCTCGGAGAAGCGCTGGCTCTTCGGCTTTGAAACGGAGATGAGTACCAGCCCCTAGAGTCAGAAATGACTAGCACACATGTGTGGGGGAACCTTTACCTTTACCTTATATATATATATGATAAATTTAAAAACTGGAATCCCAGGTGTAGACATTTGAAATCAGTAAAAATAAAACGATGAACTCTGGGATATAAGAAAAAAGCCTTCTTTATTGCTGAGTTTTCGTCAACTAGCTGTTGACATCATCAGAGCAAGGGCTGAATGATAAGGGAGCCAGTACATACACTTATATGACAGTTATAATGGTCAAGGTGTGGAATGTGAGTATGGCATGCTCATGTCATGCTCGCTCGCATATAACCATGGTGGTTGTGGCTTCGCTGCAAAAGCCTGGTTGAGATTTAAAAGTCATGCCTATCAACTGTTTGGCGTCATCTCTCAAGACCCCACTAAAGGCGGCCGTCTATTAAAAGAGGCTTGGCTGTCTGACCACCACTCAATCAATAGGCATATTGACTTATTACCACCATATCAAACTCTGAGGAGACATTTACAATAATATAAAATATATAAACATTTCAATACAGTCAACAAAGATACAAAAACACTATCCCACCCACCTGTCAAACATCATACCAACACAACAGATAAGTTTATTTCAACACAATCCACTCCAGTTGATCTAAATGACAGACAGAATTCTAACATAACCATGATGGTTTGCATACCCAATGTACCATCTGACACTCATGCACATAAAAACAACGCCACTTCTGACTACAACATCCAAGACACAAATCCAACATCACTAAACAACCACACGCAACAAACAAGCACACACAACACCCAAACAGCAACAGATTATTGAGACCACGACCCAAACTGAAACCTGTCTCACCATATGCGATGAAACAAGAAATGACAGTCCAGATTACCCATCCCACAGAATCACTCACAGCTGACAAAAATAACACTTGCCTTCATTCAAACACACCAAGCAACCGTGCAAACAAGAAGGGTACATGCAGCAACCTCACACCAAAGGAACTTTGAGATCCGAAAAACCAGGTCATACAACACAGCCAATCTTTCGGCAACCGGGTAAGGAGGTACGAGGGAGGGCGAGCCACTTACATGTCCCACAACAGAACCAGAACCATGACGACCGCATGCAAGGGAACAAGGCGACCTTTCTGACGCCACTTCGCACAAGGAACCTACCAGTCAGTGGACTGCGTGCGGCGCAACGAGGTTTACATGCCAAACAGCTGATAGGCGTGAGTTTTAAATCTCAACCAGAGACCGGCTTTTGCAGAGAAGCCAGAACCATTGTGGTTATATGCGAGCAAGCGTGTCATGAGCATGCCATACTCACGTTCCACACCTTGACCTTTATAACTGTCATATAAGTGTATGTACTGGCTCCCTTATCCTTCAGCCCTTGCTCGGATTATACCAACAGCTAGTTGATGAAAGCTCAGCAATAAAGAAGGCTCTTTTTTATATCCCGGAGTTCATTGTTTTATTTTTAATGATTTCAAATTACACACAAACACACACACATGTATACATATATGTAAATATTATATACAGTACGTATATGTATATATTTTGTAGTTTGTATTAGTTTTTTTTAAAAAATGTGGTTTTTAATAAAAATATTTTTTTAAGATGTAGAATTTTACCCTGGATCCTTGAATTTTTCACTTTCATCAGATCTGTATGTATACCAACACTAGCTGGAATGAGGTCCTTCTTGCATTCAGCATTCTCTTCTTTAAAGTGTGAGAGGGCTTTCTCTTCTCCCCTCCCCCAGATGGCTTAAATACTTGCAATTTGCTTTTGCCCAGGCTTCAAAAGAGTGACCTTGGATCATTCTTTTCAACAAATCTGAAGTAGGATAATTCATAAGTCTGCTTTCCCAAGAGTTCTGATGAAGGAGGCAGAGAGGCGGAGAAGAAGGAGAAGGAGAAGGAGAAGGAGAAGAAGAAGAAGAAGAAGAAGAAGAAGAAGAAGAAGAAGAAGAAGAAGAAGAAGAAGAAGAAGAAGAAGAAGAAGAAGAGAAGGAAGAGGAAGAAGAGGAAGAGGAAGAGGAAGGAGAAGGAGAAGGAGAAGGAGAAGGAGAAGGAGAAGGAGAAGGAGAAGAAGAAGAAGAAGAAGAAGAAGAAGAAGAAGAAGAAGAAGAAGAAGAAGAAGAAGAAGAAGAAGAAGAAGAAGAAGAAGAAGAAGAAGAAGAAGAAGAAGAAGAAGAAGAAGAAGAAGAAGAAGCAGCTTTTTCTTTCCAGCACTTCCTGGGGTGAGGATTTGACTACACATGTTTATAATCTCTGTACTACTGGATCATCTTAAAAGATATTGTCTAGGACATATTCAACCCACAGAGCATATTATTGAGTGCAGTTAAAAGACTGTCATCAAAATCTTGAGAGTTAAAAGAAATTCCATTCTATGACACTTCTTCCAACACAGGATGACCCAGGTTTAGGTCAAAATAGTTCACTCCAATAATTGGCCACAGCTGCAAATTAATGTAGCTTTGAATTATAAACATGCTTATATTATCCCATGGTAAAAGTCCTCTAAAGTAGGAGTTTACCTTACCTTACATAAACTTTATATATAGCATGTGCTTTTGAAAATCAACTTTCCTTAAACAGCTGTGATTCTTCAAGGAGGTTTACAGTAACAGAAACAAAGATGGAGCAATAGCCTCATGTTTGTTGTCCACTTCCATATCCTAGAAAATCTAAACTGTTTAGATTGTATTTGTATTTCATTTTGTAATAGTATTCTGGGAATGGTGCAATAGTAGGCTAACTAAAAATAATGAATGAAATCTTCTCTGGAAGCATCTAAAGGAGAAAGAGGGATTTAAAACTTGGGGTTTTAATTATCTTTGCATAGATTAAATTCTAATTATGAAAAAAGCAGAACATATAGATGTCCTAATCTGATGATTTTGAAGTAAATTCTGACTTAAGTCTTAAATGGTATTTAGTATTCTATACAACTGTCCTTGAATGGTCTGGACATTCTGGCTTAATCACCATTTGTTAAATAAAGATTACCTTAATGGAGATACACAGACTCCATTGCAAAGGCAACAAGCACTACTATATTTTTATGTCCAGAAAGTCCACATAATGTTCAGAACTGGCCGAGGCACTTCACTGAATTACAAGGAAGAGGAAGGAAAATAGAGCAAAACCAGACTTGCAATCTTAATAAAAAAATAATTGTAGAAATCCTGTGGAGTCTGCTTAGTGGGGCTGACACATATTTCAATAAGTAAACCAGAACTTACAAGATGTAATGGCTGAGTTCACACATCATTCTACCAGACATGTCAAACTCGCGAAGTCATGTGACATCGCACAACGTATCAGAGCTTTTTCTCCATTGCTGGAAATGGAGTGAGCGCGGTTTTGGGATGACACGTCTGGCCTGCAGGCCAGCAGTTTGACACCCCTGTTAAATGTTATGGTTTGCCACATTATGTCAAAATTACCAAATTTAATGTATAGAGAATTGAGGAAGCAGCCTAACAGTGCTTATATTTAATTAACTGCAGATTTTTTTTCAAAAGACAGCAAAAAATTGGGATTCCATAATATTAGGATCAAGCATCATCCAGCAAAGCTGAATGGTAGATTTCAGATGTTTTTTTCATATAGCATATAATACAAGCTTCATTGTCACTTAATGCACATGATTCCCATTAAAGAAATCCCAGGGCTGCAGGCCAGTCTGGAAAGTAAATAAAATATTTTGAAAAATCTCTTCTGTATCATTGCCTAAAAAAGTTATATGAATATATCCATGACATCATCAGAAGATAAGCTTGACTGAAGGATATGTTACCTTTTACTTTTCCATATGTTTCTCAGTTGCTGAGAAATCTGGAAGCAGAATGTGATATCACAGTGATTTGCAAAACAGATGGTTGTAATCATAGCCCTAGTTGGAACAAGTGAATTTTTGCTATGAATTTCCTTCATGTTAAAAAAGGCATTATTAGGGTTGTATTGCTCAAAAAGATAAATACTGTACACATGACTTACAGTCAATCATTCAGCAATGATTCAAAGTTATGGCAGCATTGAATGAAAGGACCACTGAAGTGTCCCCACAGTCAGACAATCAAAATTTGGGTGCTTGGCAACTTCTCCTCCCAACTTATGATTGCAACTGCGTCAATTCCTCCAACCTGCTTATTTCCCCTCCCCCCCAGCTATATACTCTTTTGGCTTCTTGCACTGAAAGTGGAAGCACCAAACTCACCTTGAAAAAGTTACTTATGACCACATCCCACTAGTGCTCTACTCACTAATCCTAAAACTGAGGAATTGAAAAAATATTCTGGAAAAAGCAATAACAAAAAGGAGTCAAATTGACTAGAAAGAGTTTTTATTTTTCATCCTTATGGCTCTGAGTGTACTTGAATCCATCCAATTATAGTGCGTTATATAAAAAGCAAAGTCAAGACTTTTAGTTTGATCTAATCTCTTGAGAATGACTCTCTCCTTCCAAGAGGAATAGAAATGCTCTTCTTTTCAATAAGAACAAGTATTTTCACCTCCGCTTTACGCACTCCAAAACGGATATCTTGACCAGCTATAAAACGCCACTTCTTTGAAGAAGCTGCACTCAGACCAAACCTATAAAATCTGCTGCCAGAAATCAAGTCCTAGTGGCTTCATTTTTGCTGCCGCCACCTGGTGAAGCGTGGTGGGTCTTGCACGTATGGTAGTCTTTCTCCACCGCCACTCCCAATCACAGAATTAGGAGCGGAAAGGGGTTATTGCTATTTCAAACTTAACAAAAATTAATGTTAAGAAATTTAGTGCCGAATTATCACTAGACACCAATTTGCAGCTCAAAGAGTAAAAACAGCTACTACAAAACCGTGAAGTTACGAAGACGTTAACACAGCAGGAGCTGTCATTCGTGCCTTCTATTGCGCAACAGCAGATGAACGCAAAAGAGGGGTGTTTTTTTAATGGTACGCTTTGGGAATCAAAAAGGCATGTCATTATACAATCGGGCACAGAATATGGGATGAGTAGCAATACAAGTAAACTGATTGCAGGATAGCTCATATTTCAGGGTGTCATAAAGATTTAGTCCAAACCAATTGCGCCTGCGCCCCTTGGGATGGGTGGGCGGGAAGTTTATAAATTCGAGCAAAGATATATATAGGCTATCACCAGATGGCAGAAGACATGCAGAAAACTGGAGCTCTCAGCGTCCATCTAGTGGTCGTCCACTTATGTGCAGCTTAGATCTGGTACTCCACAAAAAGACGATTCGGTAGAACAGTAATTATATGGTATGAATCCAACTTTAATCGATATTGGCACCTCTTCCTGCAATTCGGGAGAATAAGGGAAATTCCGCGTCTGAGAGAGCAAAATTGTCATTTTAAATGCCTGTGATAAAACGTTGCCCACTAAAACTTAAGCCAAAACCCATAGACGAGTCTTTCTAGTGCCATGGGACTCGATCGATTGTACTTTGGTGTCAGGCATTAAGGCAGGGATCTCTATTCCGCATGCGCCTACACTAAAAAAAAATGTTCCCGAAAGAAAAACAAGTCTTTTCCTTTTCCGGGATGGGGCGGGGCTACGGGGATTGCCCTGACTTCAGAGAGGAGGAAGTGGAGACCGAAAATAACTGCCCGGTGTTTGGGCCGCTGAAGCGAGAGGGGAGGACGTCCCTGGGCCGCGCGGCCCCTCTTCTGCCATGGACGGTGCAGCGCAGGAACAAGACGCGGTGAAGTTCGCGCAGGTGGCGGTTCAGAAGGATCAAGAAGGGAAATACCAAGAAGCTGCGTTTTACTACAAGGTGCAAGGCAAGGGGTGGCTGGGTGCCCAAAGGAAAGCCCCGCGCACTTGTGAATGGCACCCGGCATGGAGGAACACGCGCTTAGCCAGTCGGAAGAGCCGTAGAGATGGGTGGTGAGAGGGAATAGGGCGCTATTTGACGAAGCAACTCATATTTGCTCTGCCGCTTACTCTTTGGGCTAGAATTATCTCCCGCAGCTTCATCAGAGCTGGAACCTGTGCGCCTACTGACTGAATTAGCCTTTGCGGATTAAGAACTCGGGGGGGTTATTTTTTTCAGTATCATTATTTGTAGGGGTCTGTTTTTAGATATTTAAAGGGACCCAAATGAAGCTTTAAACTATATGCCAAAGCCCTTATAAATTAATTTTTTTAAAAAAATGAACATTTTGGCTGTGATCTCTGAGGTCATCGACCTGACTACCCTCAAGACTTGTTTTTTTTTTTAAAAAAAAACTTTAGTTTTATCCATAACTGGAAAAGCAGTTATGCATATGCATACAAATTTTGGGAATCCTTTGGAAATTTCTAAAATTTAATAAATCCTTTGAAAACCACTTGCCACATCTATTTATACTGATATATCATTAAAGCTATTAGAAAATTTCATACTTCGGTTATGTTTTCTTTCCTCAGGAAGCTGCACAAGCCTTGATTTATGCTGCAATGGCAGGATCAACCTTAGAAAATATTCCAGGGAAAATAAGTGAATATTTGGAAAGAGTTCAAGCTTTATATGCTGCAGGTAAATAATAAAAATCTTTCTTGTTTTCATTGTCATTCTACTCAATAGTCTAATAGAGCAGGGCTTTTCAATCGTACACATATCACCGGTGGTACATTGGCACCTGGCAGGTGGTAGCGACCTTGTCTAGCCTAGGCAAGTGTAGCGGGGGAGGGAATGAGCTAAAACAGTGCAGCACAGGACTTGCTGTGGTAGTCATCAGAAGCTGCAGGGTTGCTGGGACAAGGCAAAGGTCCCAGGATCGGCACTTCTGGCATACCCGGAATAGAAACGAGGAGGCAGAGACAGGAGAAGATATAAAAGGAGACAGTTTGGGCAGGAGAGGGAGAGAAAAAAAGGCACATCCTTGGGAAGAGGAGTCAGCTGGGCCTGCACCGAAGAGAAAAGGAGGAGGGTGGAGGAGGGGAGAGAAAGGAGAGGATTAAAAAACAGGCCAGCCGGGAGCCAATCTGCAACTTTGTGACAGCCATCCATGCTGGGCACGTACACAAGTGGCAGCGAAAAACAAGGAAGAAACCCAGCTGGGGAGAGATCACCCTGCACGAGGAATGAAGAAAGACAGCATTGGCTGGAGGTGACCAGCAATTGGCAGGTGACCAATTTGCCCTGTAGGCTGACCGCATTCTAAGCGCTTCCCTTTCACTTGGGATGTCAGGCCACATGCGCTCGCCACCTCCTGTGTATGCACCCAGGTTCAGCTTCTCGCCAGCTCCAGTGCAGCCTCTCCACACGGTGAAGAGAGTGCGCCACTGCCTGCTGAAACCAGGCAGGCTGGGGGCTGGGCAACATCACGCAGGTAATGTGGACTCTCCCCCGGAGCCTACAGAGCCGGGTGTGTGAAGTGAACAAGGGCCATTTGCTGGTCTCCTTCAGGGGATGGTGCCTTTCTTCATTCCTCGTGGAGGGTGGCACCTCCCCAGCTGTGTTTCTTGCTGTTTTTCTCCCTCATCGCAAATATCTTCCTGCCACTCTGCTCTTAAGGCTATGTGGGTTTTGTCCAGGAATTTACACTGGCCTTTCAAGCCATGGACACTGGCCATGCTGGCAACCTCTCCCCCTCCCCTTGTCCCTTCCTGGGCATGGAGGGAGGAAGGAAGGACATGGTAATGAGAAGCAGAGAGGCAGGGAATAAGGGAGGGAAACAGGAAGGAAGGAAGGAAGGAAGGAAGGAAGGAAGGAAGGAAGGAAGGAAGGAAGGAGATGGGAATGAGAAGCAGGGAGAGAGGGAGGGAAACAGGAAGGAAAGTAAGGAGATTGGAATGGGAAAGAGGGAAGGAGGGAGGGAAACAGGAAGGAAAGGAAGGAAGAAGATGGGAATGAGAAATGGAGGCAGGGAAACAGGAAGGAAGGAGATGGAAATGAGAAGCAGGGAAGGAAGGAGGAGGAAAAAAGGAAGGAGATTGGAATGAGAGGGAAGGTCTGAGGGAAGTCCTGCCAGAGCACTTGGCCACCATCAGCCCTGCTGCCCTTTTGCCATCCCCTGGCACCTTCCTCCTGGCCTATTCTGGTGATCTACCATCCTGTCGCTAAGGATGCTTTTGCTACAAAGTCGGGTCTCCTCGCATGGAGAGGAAGTGGGCTTCCCTCTGACCCATGAACTTTGCACTCCTGCACCCACCATGAGCAGCCTGGCCAAGGAGAGCGAGCACAGCAGCAGCAACCTCAAGGAGGAGGTAAGCGCAGCCAGGCGCCCCCTCAGGGAAGTGCGGCTGGACTGGATTGGGCTGCAAGGTCCTAGTGCCTTGGTGGAGCAGTGGGCTGATGCCTCCTTAAGTAACACCAGCTGCCTGCAATTAGTGCAGGTTCGCATCCCACCAGGCTCAAGGTTGACTCAGCCTTACATCCTTCCGAGGTAGGTAAAATGAGGACCCAGATTGTTGGGGGCAATAAGCTGACTCTGTAATAATGCCGCTTGGGGTGTGTGTGAAAGCCCTAACAAGCAGGCATATACATAGAATGAAGGCTACTGCTAAGCTTGTAAGCCGCCCTGAGTCTTCGGAGAAGGGCGGGTTATAAATGTAATAAAAATAAATAAATAAATAAAAATAGTGCCGCGGGAGCTCGAGGGCTGGGCTGGGTGCTTGCCCTCTGCTGCTCAGGGCTCCGGGCAGCTCACGCCAGCGTCCGAGAGTCCCCTGCATGGCCCAAGAGAGAGAGCAATGCTCCTCCAGTGGACCTTACTCTGGTGTTCACCCCCCTCCACCGGAGACCCCCCACATCCCTGCCCGGCTCCCCCCACAGACACCCCCGACCTGAGTGATGTTGAACTGGCCACGCCTCCCCCAGCCATTGACTTTGCTTGTCAGAAGGTTGCAAAAGGGGATCACATAACCCTGGGACACTGTGACCATCATAAATACGAATCAGTTGCCAAGCATCCGAATGTAAATCACCCTGGGGATATTGCAACAGTCATAAGTGTGAAAAATGGTCATAAGTCACTTGTTTCAATGCTGTTGTAACTTCAACCAGTCACCAAGCAAACTGTTGTAAGTGAAGGATTACCTGTACTTTATCACTTTTTTTCCTTTTTTTGGTCATCAAGTTTTTGACACCTTGCTAGGAGATTAGGTAAAGGTAAAGGTTTCCCCGCACATGCGTGCTAGTCGTTTCCAACTCTAGGGGCCGGTGCTCATCTCCCTTTCAAAGCCAAAGAGCCAGCGGTTGTCCGAGGACGTCTCTGTGGTCATGTGGCCGGCAAGACTAGACGCCAAAGGCGCAGGTGGTATAATCAGTGAAAAGATTGAAAAGCCCTGTAATAGAGCATCATTCCCCAAATCCAGAACCACATCTCTTCATGCAGGAAGTGAATATTTTTCATGGACTTATGAAATTTACAGAGCGGGCTTCCACTTTTTCTTATCTGTAGATATAGGAACAAAAATATTCCATTATTTCTCTTCAACTGAGGTAGTTATACTTTTTGAAGTTTGTCCAATCTCTTTGTTTTTGAGAACTCAGTTTAAATTGTTCTTGTATGTGGTTGACCATAAATACATAGCAGTTTTCATACGTGAATACCAAGTTGCTAATGAATATTATTTTTGTTTATCGTTTAGCTATTGTCAGTAAGATTTATATCCAGCCTCTTATGCAGATATTGCAACTCTAATAAGAGAAGTTCATTAGTTACTAAATAAGGCAGGCTAATAATTTTCTTCCTAATTTAGTTCAGTTGCAGAAAGTTGATCCATTGAAATCAAAGCAGCAGCTGGACTTGGAGCGTGCCCACTTCCTGGTCACCCAAGCTTTTGATGAAGATGAAAAAGGCAACAAAGAGGAAGCCGTAGAGCTGTACACTGAAGCTGTGGAGCTCTGTTTGAAAACAGTACGTTAAGCTACCACTTAACTTGGTGGATTTATGTTATGGTAAGAAATCCTACCCTTTATTCAGGTGACCTTTCAGGCAGATGTGTGCATACATCCATGTTTTCTTGATTGTTTTAGAACAGACATGTCAAACACAAGGCCCGGGGGCCAGATCCGGCCCGCAAAGTGGTTTCATGCGGCCCGCAAAGCCATCCTGGAAACAGTGAGGGAACGGCCCCCACTGCCTTGGCCCCGGCCCAGAGACCCTCCTTCTGCCAGAGACCCTCAGATCTGTCCCATTCCTGCCCAGGCCCTCATAGGCACCCTTGATGCGAATGATGTAGAGCTGACCATGCCCACCCGTAGGCCATACACACTTAGCCACGCCCACCCAGTAGGCCACACCCACCCAGGCCCCTGAGGGTAACCACAATGCTGATGTGGCCCTCAGTGAAATTGAGTTTTAGAAACTTGAATATACGACCATGGAAGACATTAAAGAAAATCTCTTTTTTATGGTGGGAAATTTCAGTAAAATAAATAACCAACCAGTATTTTGGATCAGGTTAGCCCTTTGAATTGCTTTCTAATTTTTATAGTAGAAAATATGATGTATGCACACATCCCAGGATAAAAAAGTGGTACCTGTATTTATATTCAGGAAGGTTTTCCTGATTTGGAATATTGTTGGGAATTACTTGTCCTGAACCTTTGTTTCAGATTTATTTTTTATTTATTTTATTTTTGTTTGTTTATTAAACTTGTTTGCTGCCCTTCTCGCCACAATGTTATTTTAACATTTTTCAAATTAAAAGGACACTCTAGACCAGGGGTAGGCAACCTCGGCTCTTTTATGACTCATGGACTTCAACTCCCAGAATTCCTGAGTCAGCTGACTCAGGAATTCTGGGAGTTGAAGTCCATGAGTCATAAGAGCTGAGGTTGCCTACGCCTGCTCTAGACCAATTTTAGGTACTTTGTCAAGCAAATGTGTAGCCTCCTGTTGATAGGGCGTGCAACTTAGGCGTCTTCCTGGACGCACAACTCAGTTTAGAAGATCATGTTGGAGTCATGGCCAGGGGGGCATTTGCACAGGTTCACCTGGTGCGCCAGTTGCGACCCTATCTGGACCGAGATGCTTTACATACGGTCACTCATGCGCTCGTCACCTCCCGGGTAGATTACTGCAATGCTCTCTACATGGGGCTGCCCTTGAAGACCACCCAGCTGGTGCAGAATGTGGCCGCGCGGGTTGTGATGGGAGCATCCCGATGCTCCCATATTACACCCCTCCTGCGTGAGCTGCATTGGCTACCGGTTGCCCTCCAGGTGAGATTCAAGGTGCTGGTTCTTACCTATAAAGCCCTACATGGCTTAGGCCCGGGATATTTGCAGGACCGTCTGCTGCCAGAAACGTTTTCCCATTGCCCTGTGCGCTCACACAGAGAGGGCCTCCTCAGGGTGCTGTTGGCCAGACAGTGTCGGCTGGCGACCCCCAGGGGGAGGGCCTTCTCTGTCGGGGCACCTGCTTGGTGGAATCAACTCCCCCGGGAGCTCCGGATGGCCCCAGACCTTCGGTCCTTTCGCCGTGACCTTAAGACATATCTTTTCCAACAGGCCGACCTGGACTGATGATAATGGGGTTTTAATTATAATTTTAAATGTTTTTATTGGTTTTAGTGGGACTTTGACATAATTTAATTCTTTTTTAATATTTGTATTCATTTGTATTTTTTTGTTGTTAGCCGCCCTGAGTCCTTCGGGAGATAGGGCGGCATACAAGTCTCATTATAAATACATACATACATACATACATACATACATACATACATACATACATACATACATACAGTAGCCTAGGTGGAGCAGTGGGCTAATGCCTCCTTAAGTAACACCAGCTGCCTACAATTAGTGCAGGTTCACATCCCACCAGGCTCAAGGTTGACTCAGCCTTCCATCCTTCCGAGGTAGGTAAAATGAGGACCCAGATTGTTGGGGGCAATAAGCTGACTTTGTAATAATGCCACTTGGGGGGGGGAGCCCTAATAAGCAGGCATATACATAGAATGAAGGCTATTGCTAAGCACGTTGATTGTGCTTAGATTGTAAGCCACCCTGAGTCTTCGGAGAAGGGCGGGATATAAATGGGATTTAAAAAATACATACTTTTACTGAAATAGAAACAAAAGATTTTAGTGTTAGTGAGTTCCCTTTCCCTGAATATCTGTGATTTCTACTACTGATCCAGAAAGTTAAATGTTAAAAGGGGGGGGGGAGTTTCAGTAGTTGTTGAAATCAGTGAAACTTTGCTATTGTTATAATAAATTTGCTCCAGTGATTTCAGTGAAACTATGACCAGATACGTTTATATCACAACCTTGTAGTAAATTTGAATTGATAAAAACCTACTCCCAATAACTTCACTGTTTCATGTCTGAAGCAAAAAAAAAGAAGCTTCAGAGCACCCAGGAGCATTCACATAGCACCTACCTATAACTCCCAAACAGCTCTTTTCCTTGAATTAGGTCGCGATTGTGGAAGATTGTTGGCTGGTTCTGAGAAAAGCACAGCAGAACTGTATGCATTTGGTTTGTAACCTCAGTCCAGTGTTACTACTGTGACTGTTGCAGGTACCACTTTTTTATGCTATTCTAGTGAGTCTTGTAGGCAAAACATCTTAGAGGAAGAGTTCACAATCATGATGTAACTCCACCAAGTATAACTCCTCTCCCCTCTCCTCCTTTTCTCCCCTTTCTTCAAAGAAACGTTGCATTTTGAGTAAAATTGAATTTAGTTTTGCTTTATTTCCTTGAATTTTTGAAATCTCTCTGTTTCAACTGCTGGCATTAATATCAATACATATGCTTTGTTCATTAATTAAAGCTGGACTTATTACTGATGAAATCATTTTTCCTTTTACATGTCTACAATAATTATATGGTCAAGGATTGGAGGACCGCATAACTGTCTAGTTCTCATTGAGAATTATAGTTACTTACGTTGGATTGATTACAGTAGTGCTGTTTCCAATAAAGGAGAATATTTGTAGCTCAGGGCTGAAATGGTGCTCTCTACGATTGTTTTCTTGCAGATATTTCATTACCAAATTAAATGCTGACCAAACTAGGTAACTTCCTCAGTGCTAGCTAGCATCAGTGTTAATTTGGATAATATCTGCAAGAAAACAGCTAAGCTCAGAAAGTACCAAGGAGCCATCATAGTGATATGTATATGGCAAGTATATTTTCGTTTAGCCGGTTATATTCCTGCAGCATATGTATAGTAATTATGGTAAAGTGAACCAAAAGAATTGGATTAACTGTGGGTAAGCAGACAAAACCATTGTAAAGTGGCTTTGAGCAAAAAATCTCAACTGCATCTTGGAACACCAAAACATAAACATAGGAAATACTTAGTGGATTTAGTTTTTATCCATGTGCCAACAGCAGCTTCTAATCAACTGTACCTAAGCAATTTTATTTTATATATTGGTGAGGGAAAGGTGCTAATAATAGCCTGATATGATTATACCTTCTCCATTTTCTATAAACAGTTGTGTAGTAAATGGGAAAGAAAATTTACTGGCAGCTGATTTCTTTTGTGGATAGTTTAACACACTATTTCCCTTCTTATTTTTTCAATATTGCAGTCTAGTGAAACATCAGAAACAGTTCTCCAAACAAAACTGAAGCAACTAGCTCGGCAGGCATTGGACAGGTAATTCTTGGAATTTTGTACTCACAATCCAAATAACAGTCCAGAACTGTGACATAACCATGTCTCAGGTATACAAGAAGACATTTTAACTGTTTGAAAGTAATTCTGAATATATATTTTTCATTCTGGTTTGTTCAGTATTGAATAAAACAAGGGTTGGCATAATTTCTAAATCAGAAGTCTTAGCTCATATACATATGATTTAGGTTTTGTGTAAAGTAACTTGGAATAATTGAGTTGCACTTAATTCCCAGCTGCTCATTAGTTTGGTTGGTGAGAGCAGAATCCACAATTTTGTTTGACCCTTGTGGTTTATATGTCAATAGGGAAGCATATAAAAGCAAAGGCTAAGAATGAACCTACTCTTTTTGCTGTATTGCAATTGCCATTTCCTTTAACTTAATTGTAGAGCTGAAGCACTGAAAGATTCAAAGCCATCTCAGAAAGACAAACCAGCTCCAGTGAAGCAAAGTCAGCCAGTGAGAACGTTTTTTCCATTGGGACCTGATTTTTCCTTGAATGATAAGCCACAGTCCATCAGACCTGTTCATGCTAGTGAACCTCAAGGTCAGCGATATACTGTGGAGGAGATCCAAGTGCTTAGGTAAGGGAGGAAAAATATATCTGCAACATGTTTATATAAAACGTAGTTTCTAATCTAGGCTACAATCTAGTTTATTGAATAGGTTAGCTTTTAAATAAATGTGTTTAGAATTTCATGCTGAAAAATACTATCCTAGAGATAAATGCAGCAGAATTTCTATATAAACTCCATTTGCTATTTCATGATTTTTAAAACCAGCATGCAGACATGCTTATAGATGAGTGTATTCAAAATATCAGGAAGTGAGTCACATTTTCTTCAGGAAGCAAATGAAAGAAGAAAAACAGTTGCTAATATTATGGTCTGAAACTTCCTTCACGCCCAGCTCTGCTCTGGGTAACTTACATAGACACATCCATATAGTTTTCCTATCTTAGGAGAGAAGAAGTTTGTTGTTGCCACCTCCTGGTTGCTTTTGCCCTTTGTCTAATCCAGGGGTGTCAAACTCAATTTTATTGAGGGCCGCATCAGCATTGCGGTTGCCCTCAAGGGGCCGGGTGGGTGTGGCCAGGGTGGGCGTGGCAAGAGTGCATATGGCCTACTGGGTGGGCGTGGCCAGCTCTATATCATTCGCATCAAGGGTGCCTATGGGGGCCTGGGCAGGAGTGGGACAGATCTGAGGTCTGTGGCAGAAGGAGGGTCTCTGGGTCAGGGCCAAGGCAGTGGGGGCCGTTCCCTCACTGTTTCCAGGATGGCTTCGCGGGCCGCATGAAACCACTTCGCGGGCCGGATCCGGCCCCCGGGCCTTGTGTTTGACATGTCTGGTCTAATCTGACCATCAGCCCTGAAATTCCCAGATAATACCTCATCCAAGCTGCTTAATTTTGTTCATTAAATAAATTCAGCTAGATGCTTCTGCTCTTTTTGGAGATTGGTATAATATTGCATAGTAAATAGATGAATCAGCTTTCTTCAAGCTGCTCCCTGTTGGATGTGATGGGCTGCAGATATTTAGAATAACAATGTTCATGGAGATTTGAGGAGTTGGTACTCATTGCATGATGGGGGCAATACATGGGAAAGGCTAGGTCTAGTTGATCTAGAATCACATTTCTACATGCTTAAAACAATTTAAAGTAGTGTTTTGTTTAAAAGCTCTATAGGTAGTCTTCAGTTGGGACAGGAGTTTCCATTCTTAAGCAGGGAGGTTGTTAAGTGCCACTGGAGTTTTTAAGCTAATCATGTAGTTGTTAAACAAACCTGGCTTCCCCCTATTGAGTTTGCTTGTCAGAAGCGCACCGGGATAAGTTGCAAATGGCAATTACATTACCCCAGAATGCTGCAGTCATCGTAAATACATGTTGGTTGCCAAATGCCAACATTCTGATCAGATAATCTTGGGGATGCTGCAATAGTCATAAGCGCAGGGACTGTTATAAGTCACTTTTCCAGGGCCATTGTAACTATGAATGGTTGTAAAGTGGAGGATTGCCTGTAGAAGCATCTAAGGGGAAATGCTGAAGGAACTGTGGCCATTTCACTTGAAAGAAATAGAGCAGCCTGGTTCTCAAAAGTTTTTTTTGTTTTTAAGAAATCCTTTATTACTGGGCATTTCCACATTAAATTAAGGTAGAAATGTCTAAGACTGACTTGGGGAGAAAAGAGAGAAGTACAAAATCTGTAATCATTAAGTGCCCTATGGCAGGGGTCCCCACCCCTCAGTCTGCGGACCACTACCTGTTTGTGGCCCATTGGGAATTGGCTGCAAATGGCTGGCAAGTATGGAAAGCTCCATTTTTTTAAAAAAAATCCCGTTTATATCCCGCCCTTCTCTGAAGACTCAGGGCAGCTTACAATTTAAAGCACAAATCAATGTGCTTAGCAATAGCCTTCATTCTATGTATATGCCTGCTTATTAGGGCTTTCGCCCCCCCCCCCCAAGTGGCATTATTACAAAGATTGCCCCCAACAATCTGGGTCCTCATTTTGCCTACCTCGGAAGGATGGAAGGCTGAGTCAACCTTGAGCCTGGTGGGACTCGAACCTGCACTAATTGCAGGCAGCTGGTGTTACTTAAGGAGGCATTAGCCCACTGCTCCACCATTTGCACAAGCAGCATGCATGCAGGCAACACCATCCCCTCCCCCTGTCACCACTGCTGGTCCACAGAGCCAGAAAGGTTGGGAACTGCTGCCCTATGGCAAGCATTTAGTGGAAACAGTGGGCAATGATAGTATTTGAATAAGACTATATGAGAATTCTAGGGCTCTTAGATTAGGAAGTTGAAAAAAACTTCCTGTAAAAAGAAAGACCATAGCAACCATCTTGTAAGAAAAATACATGGATGTAGCTCTAGAAATAGTTTAATGGCAGCACTTGCCATAACCAAAGGGATCTAGGGTCCTCTCAGCAGGAAATTTATTTAAACACAGTTTTTAAGCTTTTCAAAGTGAGCTTTATGTAGTTTTAATTATTCTATCACATACCTCCATGGCTTTGTCTCTTTGAAAGGTGGAATGTTGGAATACTTTTAAAACAACAGTTTGCTCTGTAAACAGGACTTTCAATGCAAACTGAAGAAAAATTGTGCACAAGATCTATATGTTTAATTCAGGTCTCGTAGTAGGAAGGGACCCAAATACTAAGCAGAACAAATCCTCATTGGCATGAAGAGAAAGAAGTAGAATTTGAACAAGTTCTGTTTTTCTAACATCTTGCCCTTTGTATTTAGGAAGACATCAAAAATAAATGGCACTGAATACGTCCCTTTCATGAGTGTTGATCTGAGAGAACGCTTTGCTTTTCCAATACCTTTCTCGTAAGTTTTATCTTTGTACGCACCAAATACTTTTTTCACTGCTCACCTTTTAGAGCTTTCAGTATTGCTGAACTGTGATACTGTAATAAACTATAATTACTGATATGTATGTATGCATACTGTTTATGTGTGAATGATGGATGCATGAATGGACAGCAAAAAAACATGCTCAACATCTGGTTATCAGTAGCAATTTTTCAAATTGCTGTTTTGGAAAAAAAATCATACAACTACATACTGTATGAATGTAAATCTGAAGAATTGTTATGTGGTGCACGTGAGTACATTAATCATATTTTAAACATGGAAATTAGTAATACACAAGCAATCTTTGTGTTCTGACATTGGGATTTTCAAAATGACTGATATTCTGATAGGCTTCTGTCAACAGGACAGATGTGGAAGAGGAGAAGCATCTGTATCTGCCTCTCTCTAGCCAATTTTCTTTTTATTAGAATTATTCCCCCAAGGTTTATGACAGAAGAATTTAAATTTATACCAGCAAATTATGTATCAGTTTGGCGATCTGTGAAAGCAATGGCTTCTTGCAGTGTATTTTCCAATGAATTACCTTGCTAATTTTGGCTTCTTCCAGTGTCAGACTTATGATGTCTGAAATGTGGACCTGAATAATATAGCAGGAATTACTGCTTTATTTCCTCTTTTAAAGCTAGAACTCTTTCCAGGTTTGGAGGGGAAAATCCAAAAAAAGTGGTCCTCTGGATTACCTCTAACAATTGTTGTAAACTCTATTTTTAAATTGCCACGATTCTGCTCACCCTTGCTGTAAGTTAAATATCTCTCCAAAGACTATCTGCTAACACTTGTTTACATGTTGTGCTGAGTTACTGAATAAGCCATAGTAGCTTTATTCCTACATAACATCAGGCCAAAAATCATGGTTTATAAGCCGTAAGGGTAGGGTTTACCCACTGCACTATACTATAATGTATTACAGTTAATCTTCGTTTAGCATGATGTAGATCTTAGCCAATGAGGGAATAGCTTGTGTCTTCTTAGAGCCAGGGTAATTTAGAGGATGTATGTGCAAGAACCCGAGAAGTAAAAAAAAAAAGAATTAGAAAATAAGGAATGTTCTATAATAAAGAGACTAGTTTGACTGAAGTGTAACATGCTCTAATTCAGATTAGGAACTAAATGGGTTTTATTAAGACCTGGGAAGCTAAGAACAAAACCATAAAAATGTAGTTTTGGGTCGCATGCACTGAAAATATTTAAATTTCATTTTTTAAAAAAAATATATCCTGAACAATAAGATGAAATGATATTTGCTAAGTATAGTATACTTACCAAGCAGTTTTGATTTCAGAGATAAATGTGGCCCATTGCCTTTGTCTCCTAAGCAAAAGGCCGTGTTTTCCCGGTGGATACGGCCAAACGATATAACAAATAATCCCACTATGATCTATACTGTGTCAAGCTTCAGCATTAAACAGGTAAACCTGATTTTTTTTCTGTTTCTCTTTTTATCTTTTGTCTGCAAAGTTGCTTTCTTGTATATATTGTACACTTACAGTTTTGTGAAAGTTTAACAATCACAATTGGGATTGGCAACTCCATCTCTAATCAATATGGATATTAAGTTAGATAACACATCACCATTAACTTGCAGCTTTACTGCTGCTTTTCCATTAATTCTGTTTTCAAAAGCCACCTGTGAAATGCACAAATAGTAATCACATGATTATAGGACAATACAGCAACTATAAATAAATGCAGGTAGTGAAGCAATGAATTCAATCACATGATCATGGAGACACTGCAGTAGCCGTAAGAGCAAGGTTCAGTAGTAAAGTTACTTTTCCAGCATCATTGCAACTTTGAGCAGTCACTAAACAGAGCAGTCACTAGATAAGATCTACCTGTAATTTCACCTATATTTGTTTTTACCGGAAAAAGAAGACTGGATGTTGCCTTACTCGGTCTCTTCTCTCTGTTTGCAAGCCCTGCAGCCTCAGTGTCTCTTCTCTGGTTTTATCAACATCTTGTGTTAATAGGCTCCAGGAATATTGTCCAAGAGTAGAACCGCTGTTCCATTTGCAGACTCAGACCCAGTAAAGGCAGTTGTCTCATGATAGTGAATGGAAATGAGGGAGAAGTGAGGAAGAGAACTAGTGACAAATGTTATCATTAAAACACATTGAAAATACTTTTGAAATAAGTTTGAATCTGTCAGAGAATTGACAGATTTCTAATTCAACTGAGGAAATAAAAATAGCCTTGAGTTGGATCAAAGTTGTCTCTATTATTATGCTGAACTGTAAGAACTAAATTCCTGAATTCTGTTTGTATTTGTTTACTCTTTTGGGTTCTTAGACAATTGTATCAGATTGTTCCTTTGTTGCTTCACTTGCTATCAGTGCAGCTTATGAAAGAAGATACAACAAAAAATTGATCACAAGGTACACTTTTTTCTACTCTGACTTGCAGGAGTTTTCTTTAATAATTTTATTTGTTGCCAGTAACACTTAATTTGGGATGCACTTTATTCTGATTTAAACTTTAGAAGTCAATAGCTTTGATTTTAGATGACAGTTTCAACATACTTTGTCAAATTGCTTTTTCATTTAATGTGTACAGTATTTTTCTGGATTTCTGATCAAGTCCTAAAGGAAAGAGATAAATCATTCAAAGATAAAATGCCTTAGTAGCAAAATTTTTATTCTGCAGACCTGTTATAGAAAAAAAGTGACTTTGTGTAGGAGATTCTGAAGTACTCATAGTTGTTTCACAAATATCACCAATGTTTGTAAACAAATGCTTTCATACTTGCATTCTAAATTGCATTGCAGTATATATAAAATTTGCTTTGCACAATCTTCTGAGTATTATCTTGTTCCCCATTCTTCAATGGGATCCTAAGCTAGTGTTTTTCTACCTGAGGAACTTTAAGATGGATGTTCCCATTCTGGCTGTCGGAATTTTGGGAGTTGAAATCCATCCATCTTTAACTTCATAGGACTGAGAAACAATGGTCTAGTTACAAGGTTTAATGTTAGGTTCCTGCATATCAGTGGCAATATCTGAATTCTAAACTTAAAAATTTCAAGGTAAATCCGTTATAAGTTCCTTCTTTAATTTTTAAGTTCTTTAATTGGGTGATGCTATAATTTTGTTTAAAAAAATATGCCCAAAAGTAAGTTTTCCATAAAAGTGAAAAGCAGTAACAATCTATATTTGCTATTATTCTGGTAAGTGCTATCCTTGTGTTTCATTGTCAGAGTATTTTACTTTCTCATACAGTGTTTTCATTTCTAACATTTCCTAGCGTAATTTGTGTCTTGAGATTTTTTTTAATGACGTAGAGCTTAAATCAGGGGTCCCTGGGCCACAGCCCACTACTGATCGGAATCAGGAATCAGATCGGAATTGGAATCAGGTCGCGCAAGTGGTGGGCGTGTGCACACAAAGCTCCACTTGTGCATATGGTAGGCGCTCATGCTCGCATGTGTAACTCCATTTGTGCGAGCAGTGGGTAATCACACTCACATGTGAATTCCATTTATGCAAGCGATGTGCGTGTGTGCCACTTGCACAATTGAGCTGCTTGTGCACGAGTCTGCCTCTCGCATGAAACCATTCCCTCTCCCCCCCCCTCCGGTCACCAAGCTGGAAGGTTGGGACTGTTGGCTTAAATGATGTATATCTAATATCTACAGAATGTAGTCTAATTTTGATTCATGTTTTTCTCAACATAGCATCATTTACCCACAGAATAAAAAAGGAGAGCCAGAATATAATCCATGTGGAAAATACATGGTCAAGCTGCACATCAATGGTGTCCCTAGAAAGGTAGAGATTTAACAGGTTTTATAAGCCCTCTATCCCATCATCCAATGGGTTTCTAACAATCTTGCTTCTGCAAACCTTCCTTTTGTAATAATTTCCTCAAAAATCTTACCAAAAGGATAATGTTTGCAGTTTTGCTTTGCATATTGTTTGATCTTATTCCATGTATTTTGACCAGGTGGTCATTGATGATCTGTTACCAGTAGATCACAGTGGAGAACTTCTCTGCTCCTATTCAAACAACAAAAATGAGCTCTGGGTATCATTGATAGAAAAAGCTTACATGAAAGTCATGGGAGGTTATGATTTTCCAGGTTCAAATTCGGTGAGTATTATGTAATTCTTGGCAAAATGTTAAAAAAAATCGGCTGACAAAATATCCCTTAGACTTAGTAGATAATTTTCCTTTTAATCTAGTTCAGTTTTTCTCACTGCAGTGGCCACCAGGTATTTTGAGGAACAACTGTCAACGAGGTTAAGGATGATAGAATTGTAGTCCAAAAAAATTGTAGTCTAAAAACTACGAAACTAAAACTACAAAAACTGCAAAAATTGTAATTAAAATTTGAAAATAAAAAGGCAAGTTACAACATTGTGATTAAAACTGTACAATTAGAAACTCAGTACAAAAAAAATGTATAAAAGAGATTGTAGTCCCCAATGTTTTGTAGTTTGTTTAGCAGAGTTGAACATGAAATGTGTGCTTCAATATAAACATAGTAGTGAGAATACTTGGCCTAATTACAATCACATTTTAAATTTAATCTCTGTAATTGTCAAGGAACCATTATATTTACCATCCAACAAAGAAGCAAAAAAGGAATTGACTCGTGTAATACAATTCTATCTTATTTGAAAACTAATACAAAATGTAAGATTACTATTCTGTTTCCTTATACGCCTGCATTAGAGAAAAAGAAATTTTGCAGAGATGTAGAATTATTATCGAAATGTATGCTCATCAAAAACTGCACTTCCCTGGAAGTATGATTTCATTAACCTGAAATGTACATTTTTTGTTGGTGATGACAGAATATTGATCTTCATGCATTGACTGGTTGGATTCCTGAGAGGATTGCCATGCACTCAGACAATCAAACATTTAACAAGGATAGTTCTTTCAGAATGCTTTACCAAAGGTAATTTTTGCTGATTTCCAAAAATGTTGTTACAGTCACAGTGTTGTAAAAGTTCAAGATATTTTTTTTTAATCCACTGTGGACCCTGTTTTTTTGAATGGCTTCCAGGAGAAACAGTGCCTACGTAGTAGGTGGTTGAAGAACGAAACTGACTGAGTATAGGTACATGCCAATGCAACTCAGAAATCCTCCTGAACTTGTGGCTCCTATTACATTTTGAAGTAGAAGCCATGGCCAAGGGATTCTTTGTCAAGCTGCCATGTAGTATGCTATTTATGGCCCAACCTTAGATGAGAAGACCCGGCTACAGTTACTCGTGGCTTCATCAGCACTCAGTTGACCTAAAATGCAGCACCCTACATGGCAGTTATTGGGTGGAGTATATTATATCTGTATTTACCTGCACCTGTACAAGTCCTTGAATTTGTTTTCTCTTGGCTTCTATATGCACGTTAATCTTTAAACCTGTTTACATCTTGGTTCCAAGATACCTTCAGGACTGTCCCACTAGAATTGGCCTGACTGATTCTTTTTGGGAAAAGCAGCTGGTGGTTCCCCATTTTACGAAGATATATCATGGCCAAAACACATAGATGTAGTCCTGAAAGTAATATCTATGGGACAGTCAGAATTATAAAGAATCCAGTTCCAGGGGTGAAGATGAAAGTGTGTTGTGTTTAATGTTCCAGGATTCAGTGGCCAGGGATTGACATAAGGGACTGGCTAAATTAGAAATATTGAGAAATGAGGGGTGAGTGTGTGAAATTTTCCCCATTATTTCCTAGAATTTTCTTGAATGTCTGTAGTAGCCGTCACATAGTTATATTTTCCAAAATAGTATCTGTGGGTTTTTTTTATTTAGAAAACAAAATAGCCAGGCAATGAATGGGGGAAGCATTAGCAGCCTTGTCTAAAGTAAACTTTTTGTTCTTGGCCAGATTTCACAAGGGGGATGTGCTTATTACAACAGCTACAGGAGTGATGACTGATGAAGAAGGGGAACAGTGGGGTTTAGTACCAACCCATGCCTATGCCGTTTTGGATATTAGAGAATTCAAGGTAACTGAAATAAGAACCTTTGGGCTGCCCTTGAGGACCACTCGGAGGCTCCAACTGGTGCAGAATGCAGCCGCGAGAGTTGTGTTGGGGGTCTCCTGATACTCCCATGTTACACCTCTGCTCCATGAGCTGCATTGGCTTCCAGTTGCCTTCCGGGTGAGATTCAAGGTGCTGGTAATGACCTTTAAAGCCCTACATGGCATGGGTCCGGAGTACCTTAGGGAGCACCTGCAGCCGGCATCAACTTCCCTCCACCCAGTGCGCTCCCACAGAGAGGGCCTCCTCAGGGTGCCACCGGTCAGAGAGTGCTGACTGGTGACCCCCAAGGGGAGGGCATTCTCTGTGGGTGCGCCGGATCTGTGGAACCGTTTACCGGTTGAGCTCCGGATGGCTCCCGACCTTCGCTCCTTCCGACGTGATCTAAATACCTACTTGTTTGAACAAGCCAGCCTGGTCTGATGGGTTTGGGTTTTATCATTGTTTTTATGTAATTTATTGTTGTACTGTATTGGGCATTATGGTTTAATCTCTTCTTAATTTTTGTATCTCTGTATTTTAGTATTTATTGCCCTGTTCACCGCACTGAGTCCTTCGGGAAAAGGGCGGTATACAAATTAAATTAATAAATAATAAATAAATAAATACTCTTATGGTTGACATGACTTGATTTTTTCTTTTTTTTAATCTGATCTCTTGTACTGCTGCTCAAAAACTGAGGGAAAGACAGACTTTGAAAAATTTGTCCAATTAGTCTTTTTTGGTCCCAAGCATTTTGGGATTAAAATGCTTAAAATAATGGAATAATGTTAGAAAGGTAAACAAGTCCATTGCAGAGGTGACACCTTAGTTCATTTTTTGAAGCCATTGGAGCCCTCTTTCCCGTCTCACCCCTGACATTTGCTGAGAAAGATTTACAAATTTTCAGTACTTCTTAGAAACAAAATATCAAGTTGTTTTGATATACTGAATGTCCTTAAAAAATACTGAACTTGAAAAAAAAAATTTAAAAAAATTACCCCTGCTTTCTGTGATATTATATGTCCTCTCCGTAGCCCTCGTGAACCCTGCCGTGGCCTGTCTCGTCTACAGTGGTTGAATTCTTTCAAAAACAGAGTTGCCGGTTTCAGATATTGCAGTATAGTGCTATTAAAAATCTGATTTTATCAGCTCATTCTAGGAATTAAATGGCAGAGAGAGAAACAGATAGAGATATTTATTGTAATCCATGATCGATAAAATTAATGACATTTAACTTCTTGTCTTTATTTTCAAAAAGAAATATATTATAAAGTCATATTCTACGTCTCCTCTTTTCCAGGGTCTCCGCTTCCTCCAGTTGAAAAATCCCTGGAGCCACCTACGTTGGAAAGGGAGATACAGTGAAAATGATATCAAGAGCTGGACTTCTGAACTTAAGAAATACTTAAACTTTGATCCCAGAACAGCTCAAAAAATAGACAATGGTAAAAGATCAAGATGATTTTTATTTTTTTTTTATTTTGGGGGGGGGGAGGGAACCAAGGCTACAAATGATTTGTTTCTCTTGGTACCCCTTTGTGGTCCAAGAGAAAAATTGCAGATGGCACGGTATCCTACCTCTCGTCAATCTGAAATAGGATTACAATCAAGGATGGTCTTTTACAAGAGAGAAAAGCAGAGCTGTCTGAATCACTGAATCTTCTGCTTGATAACTGTTTAAGATCCCCTTGCAGGGCTAAAATTTTCCAAGGCTGTTAATGACATATGATACAAACTAGTGCACGGGTCGGCAACCTGCGACTCCGAAGCTGTCTCCTGCGGCTCCCAGCCGCCCGGTGCGCGCGCACCTCTTCGAACGGGCAGTGGTGCGTGCGCACCTCTCCAAATGGAGAGTGGCACTGCCCGTTTGGAGAGGTGCACGCACACCTCTCCGAATGGGCGGAGGTGCGCGCGCACCTCCCCAAACCTTTGAAGAGGTGCGCGTGCACCTCCGCGCGAACGGGCAGCGGCGCCACTCTTTGGGAAAGCTGTCGCGGCACGTTTGCAGGCTGCCGAAGGCGGTAGCTCTGCAAACGGGCCGTCGCCGTCGCGCAACCGGGAACCGGTTCCATCACACATAAAAAAATTGGTAACCGCGCGCGTCCGCGCATGCGCAAGAAAAACCCTTTTTGCGCATGCGCAAAACGTTTTTTTACGCATGCGCGTGCATGGACACACGCACGCGGCTCCCACTTTTTTTTATGTGTGATGGAACCGGTTCCCAGTGGCTCTTTTCCTTTTTCAGGTTGCCGACCCCTGAACTAGTGCATATTTACCGGAGATAAACACCATTGAAGTAGCGAGGTTAATACTGGAGTAATTGTGAATAAGAAATTGTAACTTCAAAGGAAAGTTTTATCCGGATAAAGTGGGTGAAGTTAAGCATCTCCACTTAGATTTGGCAGAGGAAAGGCAGTGAGTGAGAGCCAGTGTAGTTTAGTTTATCATAGCAGCTAAGGAACTTATGTGAGACCAGGGAATTCACAAAGTGGTTTGGAGCAAGTCCTGCTTTTCTTCATCCTAATTTATACTTGCTAATCTCAGTTTTAAGGTGAAATATAAATGTAAGAAATAACACAATTCAAGAAATAAGTGATGAATTTTGCTTTATTAAAAATTGAAATCAGTGATCAATTTTAAAAGATCTTGATAAAATTACAGATAATTTCTGCAGTTGTAAAAACAAAACAAACACTGAAATGCATTGTATTCAAGTACTAAACTGAAACCTGTTGCCGCTTTTGAATAGGTGGAAGATTGTAAGCTAATTTGATTTAGGAACTTCTCAGTACTAATGTATAATACAGTCGTGCAATAGTGTGCATGCATTCTGGGAGTAAGTTTCACTGAATTCTTCGGAACTTATCTTTGAGTAAGAATGCCCAAGATTGCAATAATCTTTAATCCTTTTTTTCTACCATTTGATAATTTAATATTCAGTCACTGGTATTGGATAATAATTCATTGGTAAACAAAATTAAAACATTTTTATCTGCGTGTTTTTCCCTATATAGGAATTTTCTGGATTGCCTGGGAAGATTTATGCAAGTATTTTGATGTTATTTATTTGAACTGGAATCCAGGTCTTTTTAAGGAATCCACCTGCATTCACAGGTTTGTCCAATAGAAAAGGATATAAAATGCTTATTCTTCCTGTATACTTATTGCAAAGTGTAGAGATGGAAATAGCAGGAATGTTAACTTATTAGCCTCCCTTAGCCTAACATTCAAGTATTAATCCGTGATGCCTTTCTTTACATTTTGAAGCCTGGCCCAAGAATAAATGATTCATGTTTAAACTGGTGAAAAGTTATACCATCGCTTTTAGAGCATTTGTAAGCTTAGACTTGCACATCTGCAGCTGTTTTTGCTTTATTATTTCTCCCTAGTATTTCATGCTAATTTGCCAGATCAAATTGAGAGCAAGTGGTAGAATATTTAATTGTAATTGTGGAATTGCAATTTTTTAAATACTCATAACTCTATTTCTGCATTTCTCTTTTCTGAACAGTACCTGGGATGCAAAACAGGGTCCTGCGAAAGATGCTTACAGCTTGGCTAATAATCCACAGTACAGGCTGGAGGTTCAGTGCCCACAAGGTGGCGCTGCAGTCTGGGTTCTACTCAGTCGACACATTACTGACAAGGTGTTCATCACTTTTCCAAATAACTTGTAAAGGAAGCAAAGTGGGTGTTCTTTACGACAATTGAGTTACCAGAAAGATAGCCCAAATATGAAAAAACATATTTGATGCATATCTCCATATACAACGGATTGCAGTGTTCTTATGCCTGATCACAGTGGTACTTCATTAACTGCGGTGTAAACTAGACATGAGCAGAAGGAAGTAACTGGATGGGCTCTTTTAGCCTCCCATCCCCACAAGGATAACCAGTTTTTATCTCATTTCAGATTCCAATCAGAGTTCAGGGACTCATGATAAAAGATTTGGTATTTATATTTATCCTGTAAAAAAAGTTTATTTAAAATGAAGATGCATTTTCCCTATCCAGAATTTGCAATCCATTAATTGGGCATATTCCAGATCAGTTGGGCTACTAGCTTATGGCATTTTAGCTCTTGATGTGTGACTATGATGGAACCTGAAGTCTGAAAAAAATCAGAGATACTTAGATATGGGGAGGCTGCTGGATTTGAAAGGTCTAAAACAATTTTATGATAATTTAGGCAAGAAAGAATGTTGAATGAAATCCTGGCCATAAATAGTATATAAATATTTGGTTTTGAGGATTAAAGTGATTTTTGTAATCACTTTTCTGTAGGATGACTTTGCACACAACCGGGAATTCATCACAATGGTGGTCTATAAAACTGATGGGAAAAAGGTATACTACCCTGGTATGTATATCAAAATTCTCTTTCCTAAAACTTTCCTTTCTTCTTGACTAATTGTTGAAGAAAGATAAGAAGTTTGAATATAACTTTGGGTGAGAAGTATGTTTGCTAACCACAGCATCCACTAGGACTAGAGGGATGTCAAAAAAGACAAGATGATGGCCACAGCACAACACTGGACATAAAATGGTCAGAGCTTCAATCCTACTGGCCTGGCAATCATAAAGTTTCATTCACCTTAAAATATATTTTTATTGATTTCTTGAATTGAAAATTTGGACTAGAAATGTAAGATCTGCCCATCTCTCCATGTTTTTGTGCAGAGAATTTATTTTAGAAAGTTAGTGCTGTATTTATGCTGCTTCCCTATTAGTACCCTAGTAGAATATTAATTTATTACTTATATTAATTAGAGTAGTTTCAGATTGGTGTATTCTAAATTATTGTTAAATACAAATGAACTTTTTTATTTTCAGCTGATCCTCCACCATACATTGATGGAATTCGAATCAATAGCCCCCACTATCTAACCAAGATAACACTCACTTCTCCAGGCACTCATACATTTACACTTGTGGTTTCTCAGTATGAAAAACAGAACACAATTCATTACACCATCAGGGTAAGTGTATATGTAAACTTTTTAAAATGTTAAATGGAAATCATTAGCACTGCCACATCTTCAACTTCCGTGACTTCCATTATGAAAAATATTGTGTCTATGTAATAAGCTTGATAATGACCATCTGCCTCTGATTAGGATAGAGTTACCACCAAAATCCAGTGTGACTTTGCTTTGCCCAGAGCTCACACAAGTTGAGCTGTGTGTGCATTCACGTGTGTGCTGGCGCATCGCTCACACAGCCCAGTTCCCTTCTCCCAACCAAGCCGCAAAGGTTGGAGACCACTGAGTTGCACAAAAACTGTATAATCAGATAGCTTTTCAGTGAGAAGAAATCAAAATTATATAGTTCCATTCAGGTCCAGCCTTGTATGTTTTCCGAATACACTTCTTTTTTCTTGGGAGTATGAATCTTTCTGGGTTAAAGATTAATTTCTTCTTGATCTTAGGTGTATTCAGCATGCAAGTTTACCTTTTCTAAGATCCCAACACCATATACTGTATCAAAAAGGGTAAGAAATAATTAATTTTGTAGTTAAAATTTTACTACTACATCTTTCACTAACCTAACTATTTAAATGTTAGGTATCTACAGTCATACAAAGTAAGATAGTTTGATAGATATAGAGTTTACTTGCAGTCTTCTTTTGTGGGTTTTTATTACATAATATTGCATAATCTACTCCTTGGATTAGATTGAATAGAAAAGCTGTTCCTAAGTTGAGGTGTATTGGGATGCATGATAGTCGAAGAACATTTGATTGCATGATTGGAATTGTTTAGTCTAGCCAATTTTAATAGCATGAATGTAATATAATGCAAATAACCTTTGAAGTTCTATGCTAGTCAGAATGGCTCCAATCTCTCTTGGGCTGCCTCCCCAAACAGAAGAACCTTTAGAATAGCTCACTGGCTGAAAATTCTAGTCCCAATATATATATAAAGGTCACCAGGTTGGGAGAAAACAACTAAAATGTAGAGTATTTCTCATTAAGCCACTGTTAATAGGTTTCCATATCCTTTTCCCAGGATTAAATGATCCCTCACAGTTTTCTCTGATGTATTATTACCAGTCAGATTATACAGAGATTATGAGCTAGAAAGGAACCCGATGCTTCAAATCCAATTTCACTTTCTGGAACATCTATTCTTGTGTCCCTAAAAGTATGTACTAAGCATGACATCAAGTTAAGTCTATGTGATATGCTGAGAAATGAACTTTATCTTTTAAAATGAATAATGAGGACTGATTAAGTAGGAGAGATGAAATTAAATTGAAAGTTTTTTTAAGAAAGAAGAAGAAAATAGATGTGCCAGCTGAGAAGCTCTTGGGGTGATTTTCTTTCAGGTGAATGGACAGTGGAAAGGTCGCAGCGCTGGAGGATGTGGAAATTTTAGAGATACTTGCAAGAATAACCCTATATACCAGTTTCAAGTAGACAAGACTGGGCCACTCCTGCTTGAACTAAGAGGGCCAAGGTTTGTATAGTGTTTAATGATTGGTTAACAATACAGTTAACCATTTACAGGTAAGACTTGCAGTTTCAGACTTAAAAATATAGATTCACCAGTTGGAATTATGCTATCCATAATTTTCAGCCCGTATTATCAGCAATTAGAAATAAATAGTAGTTTTTAAAAGAATTATCATGTTCAAATTCCGAGCTCTATCCCAAACTGTGAGGCTGCCTTCATACATCATATTTAGCCATAAACAATGATTACAGACTTCAGTGACTAGATTCACATGGCAACTTTGGGAGAACAACAACAACTTTATTGTCACTTTGAATGTACACCAATCAACATATATCAAAATGAAATTTCGTAGAGCCAATGCAGCCGCAGCCAATCCAGGCGCCGCCATCTTAGAACTCTTAGAACATAATTCTCAAAATAATTCTGGAAGTTAAATACTGTTATGGCTTAGTACAAACTGTGAATCAAATATGCGTCCAGATAGAATCAGAGAAGGTACATCATTTTTGAAAAGTTCTAATTTTGATTTAAACTCAGAAACCTTCCAATTTCTGATTCATTTGTAGGCAGTACAGTGTTGGACTTGAAGTAGTAACAGTCTCTACAGTAGGAGATCCGGGATCTTTGGGTTTTCAGAAGAAAAATAGTGGTGATTACAGGTAATAGCTCATCTGATTTCTGCATATTTTATCGCTGTCCTATGAGATGCTTGTATTACATTATCTTCTCTCTGTATTTAACTTTCCAAGGTGTGGCTTTTGCTATCTGGAAATTGAGAATATACCTCCTGGTACTTACAACATTATTCCAAGCACTTTCCTCCCACAACAAGAAGGACCATTTTTCTTGGACTTCAATACTGCTACCCCTCTTAAAATATCACAGTTGCAATGAAGTTACCTGCAAAAACATTTTTAATAAAAATAGCACACTGAAGAACTATCTAAGAATTTACCTGAGAAAATGTTTATATGAGATACATAAAAGGAATGTGGACTGTCATAAGAAGAATTGCATCCTGAAATTAGAGCAGCCTATTATATTATATTTATGGTTGCAAAACAAAGTGGAAAACATGATTTCTGTTATTTGTGCTATGGTAAAGTTGAGGCAAATAAAAAAAATGCTCATGTACCCTGATACTTAATTTTGATGGCTTTGTTTATACAGAATTGGCATTTTTTATATATATTACGGAATTTTAAATTCCATTTTCCTCATCAGTTTTGTTTTTCTAACTGGTATGTCAAAGCAGTTTCAATTCTACATGCTTAATATGGAATAGTTGTCCTAGAGAAAAATGGTGGAACCAACGAACCATTCAAGGGGTGTGCACAGCATCGGCATCTTCCCACAACATATCCTCAGGGCCATAGCCCTTCAGTCCACTAAATATTGCAGACGTCCCCAGCGAACATGGGAATCCACAATGCGCACCACCTCATATTCCGGCTCCCCATACACTAAAACTGACTCCGGCGGGGGCTCACCAGCACAGCAGACACAAGCAAAAACTGACCGGTGGAATACCAGGTGGATGCACGTTTGGGCAGGCAGGGTCAGATGGTACACCACTGAGTTGACCGCTTCCACTGGGAATGGGCCTAGGAACTGGTGATCAAGCTTGTGGGACGGTCGCATTGTGGGTATGTGCCAGATAGAGAGCCAGAGGTGGTCACCAACCGCCAAGGGAGGCACATCTCGACGTGTTGATCCACGAAGTTTTTATAGTCCTCCTTGGCCTGCTCCAATTGTTCCTGTAACACTCGGTGATGAGTTCATGCAAGAAATGCGCAACTGCAGGCATCAGTAATTTCACAATGGTCAGAGGGAACAAACACAGATGAAATCTGTAGGTCACCAAGAATGGAGACATGCAAGTCGAAGCATGCTGGGCATTGTATGCAAACTCTGCCAGCGGCAGCAGATTCCAATTGTCCTGGATGAAATTCACATAGCAATGCAAATACTGCTCTAGCATGGCATTCATCCATTCCATGCCTCTGTCTATCTCTGGATGATGCAAGGATGAGAGACACCTGCACCTGTATAAGTTCCAAGAGCACCCACCAAAACCAGGCCATGAACTGGGTACCTCGGTCTGACACAGGTAGGCCGTGTAGCCGGATGATGTGACAGCCGTACTGTCTCCTGTGTCATGGGCAATCCTATGCACAGCATGAAATGGGCCATCTTGGTGAGCATGTCTATCACCATTACCACCGTCATGGCTCCCTGCAAATTCAGGAAAAGCGTGACGAAGTCCATGGTTACGCTTCCCCAAGGCCTTTCCATATTTGTTTAAGAGCACTTTCTAAAGCTAGATGATATTTCTTCTTTAACTGAAGGATAGTTAACCCATCATCAACCTTGTAAGAGTCCAGGCCAAGTTGATATCCGAGTACATTCAGCTGATTTTTCTGAAGTTCGGTGTCATTTTCAAGTTTTTCTTTCAAACTTCTTCCTTCATCAACATTTCATTCAATAGTGCCTCAATGTTGCTGTTTACAACCTGCATGTGTTCAAGCTGTAGCTCTTCTCTAATTCCAACTGCACTCCATAAATCTAGAAATTTTCTCATTATTTGAGTCACATTATTAACCAGGGAAGAAGCCAAAAGTTCACTTCCTCACAGAGGTTTTGTCCTATGAAGCCTAGAGGCAGTTCTACCACTGCTGCCACTCTACAAGTGGCAAAACTACAAGCCAAACCAGCCAAACTCACCAAGCAAGGGAAAAGTTTTCTTTGCAGGACACTTAGCAACTAGGTGATCAGGGCCTCTGCAGTACAGGCACAGGCAGTGCATCTTCTACCACAGAAAACTTTTAGAATGACTATCAGCCAATGCATTGCAAATAAAATGGGAAGGGTACAAAAAAGTACAATAAGTTGTGTAGGGTAACCCTAATTGTCTTTATAGCAGGTCAGCAAATATACTGTAGAAAATGGTCACTTATCCCTTAACTAGGATGTTGGTGATTGCTGGTAATGTGTAAGGGCCAGAATTTGCCACAGGAAAATGATTAAATATCACAACACCCACGAAACAAAACAGTTTAATTTTGTATCTCATAGTTTTTATAAAGGCAATCCCCAAACTAAATTTTATTACATATAGCACCTTACACAGACACAGACTCACTACTAACATTTTTAGTTCTCACTTTATTATTACCATTCCCATTGTTCCTTGCAAAGATCCTCAGCCAAAGTATAACCAAAACAATATGGAAGACTTATATATATATTTGAAGAATGAAGTTGTAAAGATTAAAAATAAACATACTACACATGAAAACAAAAGAGCAGAGGAGGCTTAGTGTGAAATAATTTTTACATTTGTTTTAAGAATATACACATAACATTTGACAAAACAAAAGCCAAATAAACAAATACTGAGAAAATGGATATTGCTAATCAGTAATGCTCAAAAAATACGTTCATTAAGGATGACCTATGTCAATTTTTAGAAATGTTAACTAGTAAAGCAACTCTGCTTTTTACTATTTCTTACTAGCATAAATACCAATTCTTGCTAACATGCTTCAACTTCTTTTCTATCTTATTTGGATTTTTACTTAAAGGATACTAACTTTTAATTTTTTAACTACTCCAAAAATGCTTGATAATGCAGAGATACTAGAAATTGCTCCCCATGTCAAAGCTATGGCAACATTTCTCTTTTTTAGTTGGTGGGTTGTGGAAGAATCTTCCTGTCTATGCTTAGTGATTATCATAACTGGTATCACAACAAAGTGGTATCCTACATTAATGTTTCCAACTGCCCATTTCATTTTGATCATAATATATAAACCAAAACTACTTCCCATCTCCATCCTCCCCCCAGCCATGTAAAAAGCTAGAAGGATCCTGTGCATTAATATTAACATTCTAATTACCTTTGAGGTATAACGTATCAACACTCGTGAATTCTATAGGAAGACTAAAGATATCTTAAATTCTGTTACATGAAGCAGCTTCCTTTGGTAACCCACAATACAATGCAAGGTATTTCAAAGGATTTGCTGCTAGCATCCTGGAATTTTATGGTGTTACACAGCAGCTCAAATCACAAATAAGACACCAGCTAATCCTCCAAACCTGGCTTTGCCCTCAGTGCCAGAATGGCCTAAACTTCACAGAGGACTGGTATTAATTATTGCTTCTCCCAAACTGTTACAAAACGTCTTAACAAGGATCGAGATTTCTGTCCTTTGCAATTTCTGTCCTGACCAAGATTTCTATTATATATTTAAATGCGCATATTTTAGCCCTCAGCAATTGTGTAAGTCTTTATTGTACAGTAAAGACAAAAATTTGGCATATATTAGTTATTGGCACAAGGTTTGGACAATCAAAAAACAGTTGTGTATAAATAAATTATATTCCTCATTAGGCTCCGGACATTACTTCACCCAGTTTGTACTATTATTTTGTCTGCACAAACCCCATCCTTGCCTTTCAGGCATTGTAGGGAAAGTTGCTTCAACCGATTGTCCAGAACTGGGCCACTGGAAGAAGAGCTGCTGTCTACGCTCTTATTCTTGTTCACTTTGTCAAGTATCTTGTTCTCAGCTCCTTCTGCCCTGTCTCCTGTGAAAATGAGATGGAAATATTTTGCAGCTTTGGACTATAAAGGGTAAAATTCCAGGACCCACCCCAAACCACGTCTTAGGAAGACAAAATTCTTGGGAGTCAAATCTATTCCAAAAAGAATCTTTACTATGACATGCTTGGTTGTAGGAATACGAGACAGGACTTAATATTATTCCACGAACTAAACCCTTATAAAGAGTTCCCGGTTTAACCCCCCTTAGCCCCATTTGGTCAGTCCCCCATCCTTTATCTCGTATCATCCCTCTCGTGGGAAAAAGGAACTTAGGACCTTTCATGTTTATTGCTCTCTTCCGTGACACAAGCCAGATGCTAGCCCTTTTGTTTCCCCTTTTGTTTCCCCAGTTCAAAAGGCTTCTCCTTTCCTTTGAAATGCCTAATACCGGTTCAATACACATCCATTCTCTTCTCTTCGGGAGATGGCAGAATCCATGGAATAATGTTTGAAACATTCCATTTATGAATATGATATAAATGGATTCTGACACTTGGGTCGGAGTCATACTCCGCTTATAAAGTATGTGTGCTTCTGAATCCAGTCCAAAAAGATCTTTAATTAACCATTAAACTTGGAAAGTCCTATCAATCTTGATTACACTGCATTTGATGGCCACCAAAACCATACAATTTTATCACCAGGCTTTATGCTTTTTAGTGCAGATCTGGCTGAGAAGTTGCATGTTACAAAATGCATGGAAAATTATCACCTTTCTTAAAAACTTCCAGATCATTTTGTTCCCTTTTCTAGCTTTCTCTACATCCTTTTGAAATACAGCAACAAAATAGCATATACTGTTCCCAGAGTTACATATCTCACATCTGCATTGTTTGTCCTTAGCCATTGTCTTATCTCTGTATTGCATTGATCTATGCCTTCATTAAGCCAACTTACCTCTTTCAATTTCACATTCAGGAGAGGATGCCCCACTACATTCACTGCGAGGTCCCAATAGAGGAAATACACCAAATTCAGATAATGATATAGGGCTAGACAAATCCAAGCTTTTAGGACGAGTCATCGGAAGAAATTGAGCTGGTATATCAAAAGGGCTTGTGGGACCAGAACTGAAACTAGATAGAGACTGAGTTTCAGAGTCTTCAGACACAAAGCTGCTGCAGTTGTCATCCTCAAATACTTCTGATGCCACTGTGAAAATGTTAAAAAAAATAATCAGCATTAATTAATTAACGAATAAACATGCTTATAAGCCATCTCAATCACAACTAACAGAATAATACAATCCTCATTAACTTGGAACAAATAAAACAAAATTCAGCATTATTTTCCCCTGTTTAGGACTTCTGTTCCCCCATCCCAAACCACTGCAACCAACTATTGTTTATGCTCGGCAATATATTAAAGAGTACTATCACCTCTTGCCAAAAGGAAAAAGGTAAAGTCTACTTTGACAGAAGCTCTATTCTAGGTAACTTCATGGATACTTCTAGGTGGTAATATAAAAATGGTGTATGATTACCCTCCTCAACCAATCACCGAAGGCCATTAGAAAAAAGTGAATTGTCATAAAAATAAATCAGCTGCATCCACACTCATGTTACGTATGTCGTCATTTTCCAAAGGAAAGGTTCAGCTAGAGAATGGTAAATACAAAAAACCCCTACCCTTCATCTATTTTCAAAATACTAGCCATGTCCGGTGTCCTAGCCCAGGGCTTTCAACCTTTTCACCCATTGTACCACTTTTAGGATATGGCAACATCCGAGTACCACCAGTCGCCTAGCAAGGGATCAAAAAATTGATGATCAAAAAAAAAAGGAAAAAAGTGATGAAGTACAGGTAGTCCTCAGCTTACAACAGTTCGCTTAGTAACTGTTCGAAGTTACAATGGCACTGAAAAAAGTGCCCCCCAAGCCACAACCGAGCAAGACACCTGCCTGGCCGGCCGCCCGGCAGCGCTCTTCCTCCTGTCCGAGGTTTTCATTGTTTTGAGCGTTTCTGTTGAGGATTGGCAGTGGGGGTGGGTGGTGGGTGGGTATGTTTGGTTTTTTTTCCCCCCATCTGCTGGATGGTTGCAGCAGGTTTTGGTCACTTCACATGACCCTGGGACACTATGATCATCATAAATATGAATCAGTTGCCAAGGATCTGAATGTAAATCACAAGACCCTGGAAACGCTGCAACGTTCCAGCTGATCAGCACTGCTTCTGGGCTCAGCAGAAGCGCCAGGATCAGCGCCAAGCTCCAGCTAGAGCCTGGTGCTGATCCTGGCGCTTCCGCTGAGCCCTGACAGCCGTGAAGTTCTAGCCGTCACCCTCAGGGTTGTGCGGTGCTGCCACCGGTTCAGCTCATTCCCTTTCCCCGCTACCACTTTTCTAGGATGGTCGCGTACCACCTGCAAGTGCCAATGTACCACAGGTGGTACCCGTACCACTGGTTGAAAAGCCCTGTCCTAGCCAGACTGTAAAGCCTGGCAGTCAGCAGAATTAGCCTGCAATACTGCATTCTAATCACTGAGCCACCATGCTCCTATGAAATCAACTCTCCAATTTTCATAGATGGATAATTGTACTAAATAGTTTAATACCTATTTTAAACCAATTTGTATGTTTTTAAGAAACTTTTAACAAAGTCAAAATTGAAAATAGATTTGGCAAAATTTTACTATTATTACAACAAAGCTGAGAATGTTGCTTGTCCTACTTTTCATGGTACAATCATCTCTCCTGGGATTTCCAGATTCCTGATTTGTCATATTTCTACTAAATATGAGAAATTTTCATTAACAAAAACCCTCCCAAAGGACTTTTATCAGATTCAAAACATTAGAAGCCACAGACAGTTGCGTAACAGAAAAAGTGAAAACAGCACTCTCTCACAACAATCAATTTCAACCCAGGGCTTTTTTTTCTCACAGAACGCTCAGAACGGCGTTCTGGCACCTTTTTTGAAAAAAAAAAAAGCTTTTGCACAAGCTGTGCTGCTATTGGCTTAAGCCTATTGCAGGCTTTGCTCTTTTATGACTCATGGACTTCAATTCCCAGAATTCCTGAGTCAGCTATGCTATTGGCTTTTGGAAGCCAATAGGAATTGCTGCTGAGCTTGCCAAAAGACCCAGCAGGCGAATTTTGCACAGGCAATTTGCAGTGAAGGCAGGAATTTTGCACTCCTCCCTGCTCCCCAACTATACCATCTCAACTAGGTAAGTAAGATATTATTTGCAAATAGGATATCCAAGTATGACTCAAGGAAATTTTCCCTGCATGGAGGGAGTAGTGGTTTGTTTCACTTTGTTTTACTTTTCAAATTGCTGTAGGGAAGAAATGATGATTAGAAAAAGGCAGGAAGTTATTTTTATTAGGAAGAATTCATTTATCCCATGCTAGATCTTTGGGAGCTTAGTACCACCAGCGTAGAACATTTGTTTTTCTGAAACTTCATTCAAATTCAATTCTTGATAAGGGCATTTGAAAAAAAAATATTTATTAAATTTATATGCTGACTATCTCACCAGGATGACTCTGAAGTCAAGGAGAGGGCTTGCAACTTCTGTTTGTAGTTATCCACGTTTCTGCACACTGAGATAATGGGCCATTGTACAAATACAGAGCCTATCATGCTTTTATATTTATATGGAACAGATACATTACCTGAAATTTTTGGAATGTGTAAAAAATTTGAACCAGCCTAGAAACTCATTTCCCATTGTTTGTGTATATAGAAAGTAAACCCTGAAATAGATTTGGAAAGAGCAAGGACTTTGATTAAATGGAAATGTTGCTAAGCATAGAACTGTTGAGTTAATTTGCAGCTGTTTCTGCTGTTTTCTTTTTATGTGCTTATGATTTTACATCACATTTTAAAATCAGCCAAATTGAATAGGAATAAGATTGTGACTGAAAGAATGGTAATTCTGAAATAGAGTAAATATCTTTAACTAGTAACGTTAAATTTAGCTTTAGTGTAATTTGCTTGTTCGCTGTAGCTAAAACTGGAAATTATATTTCTAAAGCATTAGTTTCGATCATTGGAAAGAAAAAAGATTTAATATTTATGATTCAAAAATATAAATATGTAAGAAACATGTTTTTAAAGACCTTTGCAGCTTGTTCTCATATATACCCTGCCACAAAGGAATAACTAAAATTATGAAATTTAGAATCTACCAAGCTTCCCTCCCATGGACAGAAGACAATCCATAGCTTTAGCAGCAATAATAAATCTAATTATGCTATGCATATTTAAGTTAGCCAAACCCTGGAGCAGTGGTAGCAATCTTCTATCACAATGGCAAGCCCTTTAAGATTATATATTGTTAATCATATAAGTGAAGAAATGAGGAAAACTGTGGTTAAAGAAATTGTTTGATCCAATAATAAAATTTCATTGATAATTGATGAATCAACCACAATAAGCAAAAAACTACCCTCATAGTATTTGTTCGATGCTGTATCGAAGGTATGGGAATGAATTCACCAGTAAATTTGTTTTTGGACTTGGTAGAACTTGAAAGAGTAACAGCAGAAGGAATATTTGATTCCTTACTCCAATGTCTTTACTCTTATGGGATGACAGAAGATTATTTGAAAAAAATATTTGATTTCTCTGGCATGCGATGGCGCCGCTGTGATGATGGGATGTAAAAGTGGAGTGAAAAAATTGCTGTCAGAATGTTTTCCTTCTATTATAGTTTGGCATTGTGCTAATCACAGACTAGAATTATCAGCAGGTGATGCTGCCAAGGAAACTTCAGGAATAAATAGATTCCAATCATTTATTGATAAACTGAATGTCATATACCATGCTTCACCAAAGAATAGCAGAGAGTTGCATTCATGTGCAGAATTACTGGGGACTGAGCTGCTGAAAATTGGAAGAATTTTAAGTACCCGATGGATGTCATCTAGTTTGCGTACAGTTTTGGCTGCATGGAATAATTTTGAATCCCTTGTGTATCATTTTGAACAAGCAATGCATGATCCTACAAGAGATAAAAATGATAAGTGTACTTATGGCTTGAAAAGAAAAATAACATCTACAGAATTTTTATTGGACCTAGGATTGATGTGTGACGCTCTCCAAGAATTGTCAGATTTAAGTTTGGATCTACAGGACCGCAACATCAACTTGTATAAGGCAAATAAGAAAATAAAAATACTGGTACAAGTTTTTGAAGAAAGAAGACAGAACTTTGGGCCCTATTATAATTGTGCTGTTGCTGCTGTAAGTGATCTTCGCTTTCGTGGAGTTTTACTTCACAAAAGAGATTCAAAAAAGGATCCTCCCATTGACCCAAGTATATTTTATACAAAATTGAAAGTGTCAATTGAAAAAAGATTACTTGATAGCAAAGATGATAGCAAAGTCTCACGTACTTGATCAAAAACATTGGCCTGAAGATGTTAATACTCAACTGACATTTGGAGAAGTGGAAATTAGAAACTTATCAATCAGACTGCAACTAAATGAAAGAGAAATGATTTGTGGATTCCGTGAATACATTCTCGAAAAGACATATCCAGAAAAACTGTTGCGTTTGATACAGACTCTGAATACCATTCCTATTTCTTCAAGTGAATGTGAACGTGGGTTTTCACAGATGAATCTAATTGCCACCCCAACAAGAGCTTCGTTAAAGACTACGACAATTTCAGCACTTTTGTTATCAAACTTGTCAGACCACCTCTGAGACTTTTCGATCCTTCAAAGTACGTTGATTTGTGGTTACTCAGAGGACGTCGTTCGGCCATAGATACTAAGAGCAAGGAAAGGAGTCAAGATGATTTACCAGACGAGAATTCGACAAAAGTTTGGAATTTTCTATGAACATTTGCCTTAAATACAATAAATTAAATGTATGTTAAGAATTGAATATATAATTGTTTAATTATATAAATAAATATATAAATAAAATTATATAAATAAAAGATTAACAAGATGAAAGTTCTGGCACCTTTTTTTTTAGAAAAAAAGCCCTGTTTCAACCACACCTCAAAAAGAAATTCTAATGGGAAAAATTGTTTGGAAAATTGAAAAGCACTTTGGCACTCTATTAATTATACTGTTATAATTGGCTCCTTGACACCTGGTACTTTTTGACCAGTTCTTAGTTGCTGATATAACCTTTGAAAAAAATTGACATGGCCAAAACTCTATACCTTTTTCTACTACTTACTGGAAACATTATCTGAGTCTAACTTGCATCCTGAAAGGTCTTCTGCCAAAGTACTATTGCCTTCAGCCCCAACACCACATCCTCTGGGCCCCATTGACGAAGCTCGTCGCCTCTTATGAATCTCGTCAGAGATCATCTCCAAGTTCTTCAAGGCTGTTTTGTATTCACCCTTGGCCAAAGCCAATTTTGCTTGGAGGTCATCCACTATCTTCTTTAATTGCTAATAAAACCATCAAAAAGATTTCCTCACTCAAAGAAAACCTTCTAAATATCCATATACAATAAATTGCACAGGTTTCAAGTGAAGAAAGACTTGCATTAGGGCACTAGGGGCCCTCTAAAACACCTCCCAGCTTTCCCATAAAGCTGTTCACCAAAATAATAAAGCTGAAACGATCAGCAGATTTACAGAGAACTGAACTCTTTTTTTTCTTACACAAATGTCTTATCATTCAATCTAGCATGTAGAATGAAGTATTCTAACTTTAAAATAACTTCATCCAATTTTAAGATCCTCCCACCATATTGGACTGATTTCTTTGATTCATCAAGCATGACAATCCAATACCTTGTGGGATGATTGATTATGGGAGTCCAACACCTAAGGAGGATACTAGATAAAGAAATTATCCTGAAAATGTTCTTTCTAGTTCTGGTGCTAGCTTCATTGAAGGCTTGATTGAAAGCTTATAGCTCAAACATAATATATATATACAGTTTTGTGGATTATTATAGCAGGTGGAGATGCTTTTCATCCTGGGTGTATATTTCTAATATTAGCATACAAAAGTGAATTATACACAACTTCACATGTGCAGGTTAACTATTTTTTAGGAAGAAGAACATTTCCATACTAAAAGGTTACTATCCATTACCCACAGCAAAATTTCCACCTTACTGAAATATACAGTATTGTCTACATTCCCCACACTACAAAAAATAATAGCAAATGTTCCCGGGGGGTGAGGGGGCGGAAGAAACTAAATTGTCTCCTTCTCTATAGAGTCAGCTGTCCTATGAGAAGACTTAATATATTTCTTGATTTATTGTTTTAATACGTTATAATTAAATTTTTGAAAAATCTGGTTCCTATAAAGGTGGTATAAAATTAATTAGAACTAAATAAATATGCTAAATGCTATGTATTCTTCCTCAAATTCCAAAAGACAATACCTCCCATTTATACAGAAAATTTCACATCTATAAAAGTTTCATCATTCTTAAAATGAAACAGCCGCTACAGCAGCAACAAATGTGAATGAGGGTTTTTTCTATTAGTTTTTTAGGAGTCAGATGGCTTTAAATAAGAAAAATCAATAATTCACATTGATGCTAATACCTAGTTGGCTAATGAACTATTTGCAAACAACCAAGCACAGAGAGAATCAAGGACTCCACAACTCAGTCCAGAACTACATATATTTATCTTCTACATAAAATAAATAAAAAGTACATACCTCTAATTGTACATAATATTTTGCTTTGAGTTCAAAATAAGGCCTATAAGGATGGGAACATAATAGCATTATTATTGGTAGAAGAACAATGCACTCCCTTTTAATTCCCATCCATTCAGCCATCTACCATCCTGTTGAAATAATCTAACCATCCTATCATTACAATATGTGGAATTTGTTTATACAAAACATACCGTAATACTATGCTAATGAATTTGTGTGACACTTCTACCCAGCTAAAAAATAATAATTTCATTGGGCTTGGGGTTGAGCAATAGATAATATACCTAAATTTAATCTATATATAACAGTACACAGATTCTCAATTACCTAATAGAATATTGAGAGTTAAGAACAATGATATTGAAGATATACAAGATACTCCACTGTCAAGGCAAAGAGGAGTGAAACACTAAGTTCAGAACATCCAGATAACATTCAGAAGTGATTCAAATAGACAATTTATTGAACTGCACGAAGGAGGAAGAAATAAAACGCAATAAGATTTGCAAGATTCTGTTATTATAGCTAGTCTTAATAAAATTAGCTCTAGCCTTCCTGTGGAATTGTCTTCTTGATCTAATCTACCTAGTGGGTCTGACAGCAAAGAGTAAATCCTGGAGAATGTTGGAAATTTTCTACGTGTACAAGTGAGATCAAGTTTAAATGAAACCGGATCCACCTTGCCCAGTTGCTTGGGATCTCCCAGAAGCTTCTGATCCAGAATCTGAAAGCCCTTTGGATTAAATCATTCTGTTGTTACAGCATAGCAGAGAGTGGAAAATGGTATCTAACACAGTGCTGTATCATAATAGAAAAACTACTAAAATAATGTTATAGTTTCATTTACCAGCCTTGAGCCATAAACTTGCTGCTAACATAATTTGATTAAGAGATGCTTTTAAACCATCCTGAAAGGCATTCGAAGCACAGGATAATAGTAGCCCAAACAGATAAATGAAGCACTAAATATGAGGGCCAGGCAGGATTCATCAAACAGGTCTTTTTTACAATGGTTAAACTATAATGTAGTTTTCCTGTGATTTTTCAGGCAACTCTTATTTTTACAATGATGATTAAACCACAACTTAAGGCTCATTGACTAAGACCATTGGTCCAGAGAACTCATAACTGCTAATACAGATTGATAGAAGATTTTATGAACAATTCTTTAAGCAAGACTTTTTTAATCCCTAATCTGACAATATCACAGCTAAATGATTTGCACTGAATCACATACTATATACTGCTGAGCTATGATCCCATAATATTTATTTCCTGTTTGTGACGCCTTCTGTATTTGTTCTGTTCTGAGCATTTGGAAGAAGTCTATGACTCAAGGCTGCCTTTGACATTTCCCATGGTTTCTCATGGTTCTATTTACATATGTCAGAAAACACTCAACAATCACAACTTCACACGATCCCTTGGAGATTTAAACTTACTTGGATTTGTTGATAGCCCTTTTCAACTTCTTCTCCAACTGCTTCATTCTGCCCATGGCAGCATTGTATTTGGCTGCTGTTTCTTTATGTACAAGCTCACTTCTAGTTTTTGTCTGCTCTGCTTCCATAACCTTTAAAAAGGGTTATGAAAATATTTTTGAGTTTAAGCTATTACATTATTGTTTTAGTAACAATATTCCTCAAATGTCTAAGTAATATCTGGCAAAATAGCATAGAAAAAAGAGGGCTCAGTGGAATCTGAATTGTAAATATCTTGCTATAATTTATTAATGTTATTGACATCCCATTGGCCACTTGACTAAAATGTTATAAAAATGCAAAAAATGACAAACTTCCATGTAAATTAAACTCAATCACAGAATCATGGAGCTGAATTTGAAGAGTCCATTTAGATTATTATATCCAGGTCTTTCTAAAAAGGCAATTACTTTTCTTTTTAACAATGGCCATAGAGCCTACTAAAAAATAGCTATTTAATTTAATCATAAATAATGCCCAAAGTCTGTTTAATATTAAATAATTATTACAAATCAATCCTCCTAGTTTTCTGAAGATAATCGTAATGCTGGGGAAATGGGAAAAAAAGAGAAAAGGATGGCCAGCACTCAGATGGGTGGATTCCGTTTTGGTGGCTAGGGGTGAAAGACCTGAAGAAACAAGTTATGTACCTTTAAGTCAATTTATTTATTTGTGCAGTTGCAGGCCAATCAATCATAGAGAGATTCAGCCTTTTTCTACCTGTTACTAACCTGTGGTTACTTTACCTGCAAACAGTCTTGCTGCTTTTCTACTGATATCTACTGTCTCTGAAGTAAGTGAGAGAACCTGTGCAATATTCTGTAAGGTATCAATTCCATCTTGCCTAAAATACTTTAAAAACTGATAGGAAGAGTCGTAATACAGCCTACCCGCTGTGTGGCATGGTTGAGCATTTCTTGCCATGCAGAATCAAATTGACGCCTGTCATCTTCCAGCAGCCTCTGTTCTGCAAGGGAAATGGTTTCCTTAGCAGCCCGTAGCACCTCTGTGGCTCTCTGAAAATCCTGTGTTGCTTTCTGCGCTTCTAGCTGAGCCTGCAATGAAAGATTAAATTGATCTAGACAGTGCTTTTTTTGTAAAAGAAAAAGGTGCCGGAACTCACCCATGTCATACAACCTGCCTTGCCTACCCTACAAGGTTCCATCCAAAAAAGGTGCCGGAACTCCGTTCTGAGCGTTCTATGAGGAAAAAAGCCCTGGATCTACGTAGAACTTAAGAAGGAAAGGGATAAATAATACCCAATGATTTCTTCTGATTTTCATTTGCTGATTTTAAAATGTCAGTACAATAGACGCCAGTAACTATTTCTATTGATTGAAGGATTATATCCTGCTTATATATGTAACATTCCCCATCTCATCGTATCATTAAGTAGATTTGTGTTGATCACTGCTTGTTTCAGTATTGTCTCCAAAAATGTACAAGTTATTCTATAGTTTTAACATATCCAAAGGACAATTCATGTAGGATGCTATACGTTCGGGCTGAACCAGCTTTCCTTCACATTTTGATGATAAAGTTCCTTTTCTTCCCTCTCAAAAATATAAGACCAAGTCATGGCTATGAATTGCTTGCTCAAACTATTTTGTTAATGTTTTTTTTTAAAAAAAAATATTGTATATTATAGCATTCAATTTTAAACCACCATTTTGCAACTATAGATGCTAGCTAATTAACCATTTGAGGTTCCATTAGCATGAAAAGACTTAGAATTTTTTTCAAGGTCATGTGCTCATATACATAATCAGATCTTGTTGCTAAGACACCACATTGAGTGCAGAAAACCTATTTTAAAACATCACTTTTCTAATAAATTAAAAGTAATATCTCCAACTTTTGAGATCCAGATTAGCTCTATTTAAAGCAAGCCCAAAAAATCAACAAGATTTAAGACGTGTATATTTAAATCCGATTTAGGTAATAACATATAATCTTTAGAGCAGTTAATAATTCCTATTAACTACTCTAATAGCATAAAATCTGATCCAGTCCTCTATCCTCTCATGCTGAATGTAGAACTATATAATCCAAAAATAAGCAGATCTTGCTACAAACCATCAATTTAATTACTTAGTAATTAAGGAGGCTTTTTGCTAATATAGGAGTGGGGAAGCTTTGGCCCTTCAGATATTGCTAAACTATGATGTCAATAAAATACCTCTTGTCAGAACCTTGCTAAGAAAGTCAGTCACACTGTTGATAAATAAATATCCACCTGTTTTCATCTAATGACCCTTCTTACTTTCCTTTGACTTTTTTCTTCTTTGTGTATCTACTGATAGTACCGTCTCTTAAGGAAATGTTTCAAACAATAATTGTAACTGACATTTTCTGCCAATCTATATAAATTAATTCAGAGACTTAATCTCCAACGGATCTCTCTCTCACACACACACACAAGATAAATTGGAAAATACCCCATAATATTATTTGGAACAATACCAAAAAAGCAGTTCAGTTGGTTCATATAGTCATTTTACTTTTTTTAAAAAAATCCAAGGTTGTATAGAAAGTTGTAAAGACAACTTTTCCCACAAACAAAAGTTCATAGGTTATTGATGTAAGACTTATCACAACTGAAAAGAGGCAGAGGCTATTCATTAAAGTTATTAGCAAGAAGCCAAATATTTATTTGCTTAAACGTTAGCAGACTATACAGTGTACAGTCATTATTCCCAAGGCTTTATTTTATTCACATGATTAGCAATAATACATTGATGGAGTTTCCACTGACAAATTACAGAAAAGCTGGTGCTAAATACTCACACACACACAATACACACAACATGAAAGAATCTTCTGTAACATGTACTTCTTACCGGCATTAGCTGATTGATATCTTAGGACTGCAATTATTATCTTATAAAATATTTTCCCTTGATAACCTATATATATAACTAGTCAAGGACAGAAGCAACCTAGAACTAAGGGGAAACTTCCTGACAGTTAGAACAATTAACCAGTGGAACAACCTGCCTAGAGAAGCAGTGAACGCTCCAACCCTGGAAGTTTTTAAGAAGAGACTGGACATCCATTTATCTGAAATGGAATAGGGTTTCCTGCCTGAGCAGGGGGTTGGACTAGATGACCTCCAAGGTCCCTTCCAACTTATTATTATTATTATTATTATTATTATTATTATTATTATTATTATTATTATTATTATCATTATCCTACATAATTTACTCACAACCAAGACTTGACTGAACATGACTTATAGAAAAATAATTTTCAATGAAAAAAATGGAAACTAGAAATCAGGACAGTGAACTACAAAAACAGAACACAGTAAGATGATTCCTAAACAAATAGCCAGAGTAAAAACGTTTCTGTGAATCAAAGAAATAAACAGCTAATTGATCTGGCTAGTATGAGAAACAATGCAAAATATTCAGCAGCTCATGTTTTCACAGGAATGGATGAAGGGTCATTACTTCAATTTGTTTCATTCCAACTACGGTAAATATCTTTTTATATTTTTTTTATTTAATTGCTTAAAAATCATAACCAATGTTTTTTTGTTTCTCAAATACACATTTTTATATTGAATTCTGCCAAATATGCATTTTTGAAATATGCTTTCCATGATACAATAAATTATTTTTATTAAATTTGTTTGAAGTTTTGTGATTTTAATGCAGAATTACATTCCAAATTTGTTTGCTATATTTGGCTAAATTGAAAGGGGAATTTATTTCAGGACCTCCTACATGATTGTGAGAATAGCCTCTGCTTGCAAAATAACATGAGGTTCCCACAAGGCTTCCTCTGTAGGAAAGCTGAGGAAATCAGTAGTCCAGGCAGTTCAAATGAATATAGGTTTATTGTACGCTACTGCTCTCTACAAGAATCTGAAGTACTAACAGTCAAAACAAATTGATAGATAAGGGTCAACAGAATTCAAGATCTCTTGTGGGCAGGAGAAGGAACTCAAGACCGATGACACATCCCACCCTTTGGCCAGCCTGATCATCTCCTACACTGAGCTTCGCATCAGCCAGAAACCTCTCAGAAGCTGCAAAAAACAGAAAAGTTGGGGGCTGCTGGGCCCTGGATTTGGCCCTGGGTGCATGAGTGGCTAAGTGGGTAGAAAGCTCAAGGCCTGCAATCTGAAGCTACTTTCTGCCCACTCCAGACAATCTGAATTCCCCTAGATAGATGGGTGGCAGGGTGAGAAGGAAGCTCAAGGTTGCAAGCTGCAGTATCTTCACATGCACTGCAGCTAGTCTGAGCTCTCCCAGATAGATGAGTGGTTGGATGGGAAGGAAGCTCAAGGCCTGCAAGTGAAGGACTCTGAGTGCCAAGGGAACGTGGGGAAGCCTTGGGAGGCCCAAGCAGGCAAACCTGGGCTTGTGCTAGCCTCCCAGGGCCTCCTTTACCTCCGAGGTACCTATGCTCTACTTAATGACCACACCCAGAAGAACAGGGTAGGGGTTGTTAAGCAAGGCAATCACGTGAGTTCCTCACTTAATGACTATCACAATTTGTGACTATAATTGGCAGGCTCCATTACTGTTGTAACTCAAGGACTACCCGCATAATACTTCAGAGTTTTTTACTTGTATATGTATTCTCAATCAACTTATACAAATCTGATTTGCTCCACAGGAGATCAAAAGGGCTAAAAGTTAGCATGAATTGTCAATCTAATGACTGCAGAGAAATTTTTACCATCAGCTTCTCACTTCAAGTTCAATCTTTGTTATTTAGACTGAATTCGTATACAGTACTGTAATTTTAAAAATCATTTTCTTAAAAGTAGATTTCATGGAAATCGATCAGGTGCATATAAATGTACAAATGTACAAAAATAGAGCCAAACATTAGGATACAAACATATGCATGCAGCAAAATTTTATTTAAATACATTATCCATAAAATTAATCACAAGTTTAACCAGTAAATTACATAACAATAAACAAGAATCCATGTTGCTCATGTTTTATATTGTATTTACAATGCCTTGGTCTTATAAGTTACCAGAAACAAATCTAATTGGCACAGATAGATCTTTGAGGAAGTTGAATAAAAAATTATAATTTGCCTAAAAAGCATTTTAAGAAAATGTATCAACGTAAGAAAACCTTGATGCAAATAGAAAAAAAATCTTGCACCTCATATTCCATATGAGTTGAAAGAACAACATCAGAAGTCTCCAGCAGCTACTTGTGAGTCATTTTATTCCAAATAACACAAACCCATATCAGATGTCATTTGTAATGCAACACATCTCATAAATAAGTCTGGAGAGCAGAGCATATTTATGCTGCAATTCTTAGCAGACTCGCTAAGACTTATGATCCTTATGACGTATGTCTAGTGTAAGTCTGACATACTCTCTAGATACTATAGAAGCCTTTCAGCAAATCTGAAGCACCCTTAAGGCCATGTTAATAATTTTTGATAATACACAGGAAGCGATGGGTTTGATTATTAGGAGAAAGCAGTTTCTAGAGCAGGGATGGATACCAAAGAAATGCAATCTGTTAAGGCTGAAACAAAACAAGGAAACCAAACATCTCAAATTACTAACTTCCACAATTTAGAGACAGGAAACCATTTCCCTCCTCTCCGCAATTTTGAATTAGGCTTGGTTTCCGTTCTCCTAGAATTCTACATTGACCTTGAATTGGATTTATATCAAGTCACCCAAAGAGATTCCTCAAGCGGATGTGCTTCAAAATATTATCAGACATTCGCAAAAGACAAAAACAACAAAAATCTGAAGGTTCAAGATTAGAACAGCCTTTAGGAAAGCTATTCTCCTTTCAAAAAATATCTATTCTCACTGCAGATTTGCAATTTAAACAATAACAAAAAGAGATATCTAAATTTGTTTGGTAAAATAAAAGACTGAAAGTTAAGGACAAGGTCCTGCCTGATGCTAAAGCCTTACTAAATCTGAAAGAGTACTTTGAAGCCTGTTGCTTAGTTTGGTTGAAAGAATGGGTAAGGCTGAGAAATACAAGTTTACTGGAGTTGGAAGGGCATGATTTTAGACTTAGGGGGCATGCCTACTTACAGTATGATGAAGTTAAGATTTATGTAGATGTCAGAAATAATTTTGATAGACAAGTCATTATGAGAATTTGGAACAAATGTAATCCTAGAATACGGTATGTTCAAAAATACCTTTATGGTCATTCCCATAAGAAGCACATTAAAGAAAAAAATCACAACTAAATAAAATATTTAAGGTATATTGAATTGCTAAAACCACACAATATGCAACAAATCAGCAAGCACCTAGAGACAAACTAAGTCATAACATGGGTTTCTCAAAAACACATCATTCCAGTCAAATCTTATTGCATTCTTTGACAAAGTGACAACATTAGTGGATCAGAGGAATGCTGTGGATATAATTTACTTGGACTTCAGTAAGGTATTTGATAAAGTAGACCACAACCTACTACTTGATAAGATAGAAAAATGTGGATCAGACAGTATCACCACCAGATGGATTCATAAGTGGCTAACCAACTGCACCCAACATGTACTCTTCCAATGGAACTGCATCTAAATGGAAGGAAGTGTGAAGTGGATACCTCAAGACTCTGTTTTAGGCCCAGTACTCTTCAACATCTTCATAAATGATCTGGATGAAGGGCCTTTAAAATGCCTTGGTAAGACCACACTTGGAATTTTGCATCTAGTTTTGGTCACCATAATGTAAAAAAGATGTTGAGACTCTAGAAAGAGTGCAGAGAAGAGCAACAAAAATGATTAGGGGACTGGAGGCTAAAACATATAAAGAACGATTGCTGGAATTGGTTATGTCTAGTTTAATGAAGAGGACAAGGAGTGACATGATAGCAGTGTTCTCAGGAGTTGCCACAAAGAAGGGGGAGTCAAACAATTCTCCAAAGCACCTGAGGGCAGGACAAGAAGCAATGGATGGAAACTAATGAAGGAGAAAGTAACCTAGAACTAAGGAAAAGTTTCCTGGCAATTAGAATAATTAATCAGAGGACCAATTTGCCTCCATAAGTTGTGAATGCTCCAACACTGTAAGTTTTTAAGAAGAGATTGGATAACCATTTGTGTGAAATAGTATAGGGTTTCCTGCCTGAGCAGAGGATTGGACTAGAAGACCTCCAAAGTCCCTTCCAACTCTATTATTCTGTTCTGTTCCTAGAATCAGCGGGCCCAAAGCTCAAAGCCACTCAGTATTCCCAGGGTTCATTTGAATCCTGATGTTCTCCATCCAGATCTCTCCAAAGATAGGACATTCACAACATTGCTTAATTCCACAAAAACAGAAATGTGCAGTAGTGTATTATCAACATACTAATGATACCTCAACCCATGATGGAAGGTAACTCAACCTTTTAGAAAAAGATAATACAATCTAATGTAACCAGAATGAACATTATATTTTACTCCAACCATACTTTTTATCCCAGTGCTGAATAGTCTGGTCATAAATAGAAAAATAATTATTCTAGCAAATGAACTTCAATAATAAGCCAGTATTTACTTACAGATAAAGAGAAAGACATCAAGTTGGCAAAAAAGCATTGGGGCAGCAGTGACTACCAATTTCCTGCTGGCTTCCCCACTGACTTTGTTTGTGGAAGCTGAGAAGGAGAATTGAAAACCACAATCTCATGATCGAGGAGATGTTGCCACAGCCACAACTTTGCAAATAAAGCTGGACTGAGCATAGTAGAAATTTCAATTGCACAGGAGTAATGGGTACTAGATTATTTTTATACATTTTTCAAATTAGTGGATTTTGGGTACTTTGATTCAAAAATTGTTGCAATATAATGTACTGTTTGGGCTAACATGAAGGGACAAACAAACAGATAAACACAGTGAGAGTTTTAGTAGCATATAGATTAAGAATTGATACCTTAGTAGTCTTCCTCTTTCTTTCCCTATTAATTTTCCTACTATGTAAGGAACAGTTTTTATTTGTTTGTTTGCTTCCATAAACCAGGTTGAGAGAATTTCCTATTCAAAAGGAAGTTAAATATAGCTTTGGTATGCTTGGTTAATTAACAGACTTTCTAGGAGCATGTTGGTATGGTATGGTGCAGTACAGTTGCGGTGCCGTGTGATGCAATGTAATGTAATGTAATATAAATATTCTTCCTGCTGCTATAAGAACTGGGAAAACTTATAGTTATGGTTACATATTTAGATATAACGATAACATACTGTAAAATAAGTCACCATTATTTATTCCCTTAGAAATAGTAACTTCTTTAAAATCAGTGAATTGAGACATTCTAGTTTTTAGCTTAAAATCTGAACTCTTAAGCTACCATAGCATTTAATGAATTTCAGGAGCATCTTCTAATTTTTATTCAACAACATGCATATATTTCATGGATCCAAAACTGTATTTTTCAAGAGGCAAAGAAAATACTCAAAAAGCCACTCGGTGGATTCTGAACAATTAAAGAAGCATAACTGCATCAGAAAAATTAATCCATTGTTATACCGAAAATGACCTAGCTCATAGCCCAAAAGTACAACTCTACAATTTTCACTAACATAGGATTATTTTTCTCCAAACAAATGTTCAAGACAGTACAATTCATATCATTACTTAGTTTGCCACAAATTCTACAAAAAGTAATGTTTTAATGAATATATAGATTAGTCTGGTGCTTTCAAAATCAGGATTGAAAACATCTGTATGAATAGAGTTCCTAACTAAAAAAAGATCTCAGGGCACAGAAAGAAATTTCTGTATTTTTTAGGCCATACCATGAATATACAGAAGTCAGACATAAGCAAATTAGCTCCCAATAAACCACCATGCATTCTTTTGAAGAGGGCAACAAGATCAGAATAGCTGCAGATTTAGCAAGGGAATAGACAATATGTATTAGGCTTTTTAGCTTTGGGGAGATCAAGTAGAGAAAAGGTCACAACTTCTCCCTTCTGCAGAGTCTGCAGAAACATTGTTCTAAAATAAGTAATAAATTCAGAGCACAATAAATCGATAACTGACAAGTATATTAGGCAGTATTCTCAATTCATTTTAGAAGCAGATCCAGGGAGCAGCTTTAGAAAATCTTCAAAAATAAGTCAATAATATGCTGCCTTGGAACATTCACATTCAGTTTGTGCCAATTCACTTTTTTGTTAGCTCACTTGGAAGCAGTGGTGGGATTCAGCCAGTTTGTACCAATTCAGCAAAACCGGTAGCTAATTTTTTTTGTTGCCCAGGCCCAGAATGGACTTCCAGAAGTGGCATCCACACAGAACCAGTTGTTCGCATATCTGAATCCCACCACTGGTTGGAAGGCTGCAATATTTTCAGACTGGCTATCACAAGTTAAGTGAATCCACCCACAATTCCATTATACGGTATGAAAAAGATTTAGGTGATATCACCATTATTTTTTTCCTTTTGCTTAGAGAAAGAAAAATCTACAGTACAACTTTCTATAAGTCATAATTGAAGAAAAAGAGAATAATTGATTCTATTGTGATGCATTTACAATAACTGCAGTGAAGAAGTATGAATGAATTACTAGAAATTTTGCAGTGATCATTAGTAGTAGGAACTGAGAATAAACAAGCCTTTTAGTAGATAAGTTCTGCGTGGGTGGTATTCATCCCGCTTGGAAGGAGAAAAAGGTCACTGTCTCATAGGAAGCATACAGTTGAAATACCCATCATAGCATCATAGCAGGGAGATCATGTGCTATAAACAATATCATTGTGTTTTTATTGTGCCTCTAAAGTTGTATTCCATTCAAGTAATTGCATAGTTTTTTCCAATTGTATTCTTACCTGCCTAGCAACCCTTCGGGCTTCCCAGTAAGGCTTTGAATCTTCTACAGATTTTCCAATCTTCTTCACAAGTTCATCCAGTTTTATTGTAGCTTCTGTCAGAACTGAACGGAATTTCTGACGTGCGTCCTACAAAGAAAAACACAGCAAATCTGCTAATACCTATTTCTCATAGATCACTAGCACTAAGTCATTTTAGGTAAAACTAGGGTTAGTTACCTAGCAGAATAATATTTGTGTAACTCAATTTCAAAGTTAATAAAATCAGTGAAAACCTGAGATAGTGCTAAACATAATGTATTATACTTCTGAATTTTATCATTTTTTAACACTTTCTGATACAACCTGATGTGAGAAGAGATAGAGTTTTTAAAAGATGTGAATCTTTGTTCACATAATCAAGTAATCTTCACTGAGCTTTAATCTAAATAAAAAGCAGTATTTCACAACATCTGCTCTGTCCCAAGTTTCAACTCTTAATGCAACATTGAGACCAGCATAAGTATACAACTTTTTATATTTTCAGGGAGAAAATCCTTTGGCTCTTTAGAAACATTAATCACTTTCCTCATTCCTTAACAGGTTACTTTTTCCAAATTACTAACTACTAAATGGTCTTTAAAGGAAAGGAAAAAATATCTTTAATTTCATATTAATATTCAATCAATTAATAGCTTTACTGAACAACATTAGTGTATTCTCAATCTCCTTTCTTCAAACAACCCTCCTCCTTGTTTTGTGTATTATTTCTTTTTCTTCAACTACCTAAAGTAGGATATAAGTGATTAAATTATTCTTCTATTAGCCAACACCTGCTGCCGGCGTCGACTCCCCTCCGCCCCGTGCGTTCCCACAGAGAGGGCCTCCTCAGGGTGCCTCCAGTCAGAGAATGTCGACTGGTGGCCCCCAGGGGGAGGGCCTTCTCTGTGGGCGCTCCGGCTTTGTGGAATCAGCTGCCGGTTGAGCTCCGGATGGCACCGGATCTCCGCTCCTTCCGGCGCGGGTTAAAGACCCATTTATTTGAACAAGCTGGCCTGGCCTGATGGGGAATTACTTAGGGTTTTAATATTTATATATATATTTTATTGTTTTTATTGTGGGCAATAATTTAATTCTTTTTTAACTTTTGTACTTTTGTAGTTTTAAGATATGCCCTGTTCACCGCCCTGAGTCCTTCGGGAGAAGGGCGGTATAAAAATTTAATTAATTAAATAAATAAATAAATAAATGACCTAATTAATTGCCTTGATTTGCTACACAATATAGTGCTGTTCCTAGATAGAAAACCTGGAGATGGAAAACTCAAGATGGATATTATCCACACCTCAAACAGGATAGAAGATTTCTGAGCAGACTAACTTATTTACTAACATTTGGAAAAGGATCCAGGGAGTCAATCTTTTCTTTCAGTGTATATATTATTGGCAATATTAAGATAAAGAGCGTGCATCCTCCTAAAGGGAAGGAGAGAATAAGTAGCAGAATAGCAAAGAGCACCATCCTTAAAAAAGATAATACAGGTAGTCCTCAACTTACAACCACAACTGGGACCAAATTTTTCATTGCTAAGCAAGGTAGTGCTTCATCACTGGAGGCTTTCAAGAAGAGATTGGACAGCCACTTGTCAGAGATGGTATATGATCTCCTGCTTGAGCAGTGGGTTGGACTAGATGACCTACAAGTTCCTTCCAACTCTGATATTCTGTAAGATTCTGTAAGTCTGTAAGTAGTTTTAAATAAGATATGCCCAGTTTTATGCCCTTTTTTGCCCAACTTCCTCTCCTTGATTCTGCTTGTCAGAAGCTGACTGGGAAAGTTGCAAATGGCAATCACATGACCCCAGGATGCTGCAACTCTCATAAATACAAGCCAGTTGCCAAGCACCCAAATTTTATTCATGTGTCTATAGGGATGGTCCAGGAATTGGTTGCATGTCACTTTTTTCAGTGTCATTGTCACTAATTTAATAATTATAAATTGAGGAATACCTGCATAAGCTTCATTGTACCCAAAGCTGATCAAATGATTTTGACATCGGAGGCAAATAAATATCTGTCCTTAGAAAGAGAAACAAAACAGGAAATTGAAAAATTGCTACTCTTTCAATTCCCTGAAACAATCATCCCATTCTAGGAGGACTGAAAGAAATGTAATGACACCAGTGTTATAAATTGCCAACAGATAGCAGTACTGATACAGTAGAAGCTCTGTCATGTTCTTTAGCATCTATTCTTTCACTTCAGTTAGCAGAAAGCTGTACTATTATATATTGCTATACTTTGTGAAATGACCAAGAAAAAAATGTTTAATTGTGCACCATGATTTTATTCTTGATTGCTGAAGGAGTTCTTTTACTCAGAATTCACTGCCAGCTACAGGTGGTTTACACTAATTATGTTGACGAAGGTTCTGTACCAAAATATATAAAGATGAAGAAGGAAGAGTTTATCAATGTGATCAAGAACAAAGTGGATAAGCTGTGATAGCAACCAAAAGGTTTCAAATGAGAAAGACTGAAGAACTAATTAAGGACTATCAGTAGATTGTTAAAAGGGTGCTGCCAAGCTCAGCATTTTTCATAGGAATGTGTACTATTGATCTCCTTCAGTATCAGAGGCTTTGTGCAAGATGGATCCTCACATGCAAAGATAAATTTAGGAGTTGAACTTTGCAAGCAATTGTTGTCATGCTAAAAGAATGAAAATAAAAAAAATTCCCAGCACTGTGACCACTGATGAAAAATGGGTGCATCATTATGACCCAGAAACAACATGTCAGTCCATGTAATATCATCACAAACTTCACCAGTGAAGCAAAAAATTCAAAACCCTTTGTCAGGAAAACCTACAGTAATAGGGGTTGGGGGTTGTAGCTTTTTTTGGATGCAGATCATGTTATTTGATTTCTTTGAACCTGGCACCACACTTAGTTCAGAATGCTGCATGTTAACATGCGACCTGGCCATCAAAACTGCGTGATTATGGATGAAACGTGTAACAGTGATGCCCATTGTCATAAGGGCACTGGGAACTATGTCCAAAAACTTTGCAAACTTTGAGGTATCATTCAGTTGACTGAGTTTCTTGTTTTATGAATAAAAGTATAATAATAATAATAATAATAATAATAATAATAATAATAATAATAATAATAATAATATAATAATAATAATAAAGTTGGAAGGGACCTTGGAGGTCATCTAGTCCAACCCCCTGCTCAGGCAGGAAACCCTATACCATTTCAGACAAATGGCTGTCCAGTCTCTTCTTAAAAACTTAAAAACGTATTGATGGTAGTGAGAACTGCCAGGATTGGCATTGCTAAGTGATGTGGTCACATGATGGCATGTTATAACTACATTGCTTAGTGACAAAAATTCCAACCCCAATTGCTATGGTAATCCAAGGATTACCTGTAAATTCAGATAACAAAAGAACTGATTTCAAGATTGCTTTCCTGCTTCATTTATTAAAATATTCCCTATTTAAATTAAAATTATGGAAGTATAGGCATTACTGTTCATTCAACCCTCTTACCTAATTGTACAGCAGACTCTGAACTTCAGAGTTCATTTTTGTGTTTCTGCAAGCTTGAATATTTCTTCAAAAATAAAGTTTTGCATTAGGTGTCCCTCCAAAATTACTTAAATATGGTTGGTTGTTTCTAAGTCTGAACCAATAGTTTATTTTGTGTTTTTATTTTTTGTATTTTGCCTTTATTATTTTTACAAATAACTCAAGGTGGTGCACATATATAACATACCTTCCTCCTCCTATTGTCCCCACTACAACAATCATGAGCTGGGTTGAGAGTGAGTAAGTAGCCCTAGGTTACCCACCTGGCTTTTTTGGCTAAGGCAGGACTTGAACTTACAATTTCCAGCTTTCTAGCTTGGTGCCTTAATTACTAGACCAAATTGGTCTTTGTTGATTGTTTTTGAGATGTTTCTGATGAGGATAACAATGCCATACCTCATGTGATGTCTCATTTAATGACCATGGTGATTTGCTTAACAATCACTTGTGAGGCTACTGGAACTGCTGTCACTAAGCAGGAGAGTCATAATTTTTACTTAACAACCACTTCATTTAGCATCAGAATTACCAATCCCAATTAGGCCAAGCTTAAGCGATGACTACTTGAACTACTAGTATTATTATCATATAAAGAATATTATAATAACATTAGAGATGTGTTGGTTGGGAATGTAAAATATATGTATTGTTTTATTTGCAGACGATACTATATTGTTGGCTCAGAATCCAAATGATTTGCAAAACACATCAGACTGCCTGATGCAGGGGTGTCAAACTGGCGGCCCATGGTCTGGATACATCATGCACAGGCCATGCCCACCCCCGCTCCGCAAAGACAAAAAATGTTGTGCAACGTCATGCTACATCATGCGACAAGATCAAGTTTGACACCTGTGGCCTGATGCAATATGGAGTACAGTTATGAAAATTCATACTTTCAAGACTAAGGCACTTATATTTGACAGGAAAGTAAATAAGTTCAAGTTACTCATAAACTGAAAAAAGCACTTGATTCACAAGGATGATTCCTGCATTCTGGTAGATTATTACAAAAATATGGAGAAATTGCAAATTTTTAAGATGCAGATACTGATAGAAATGGATGCAATATGCAATCTTTTGTGAGTAATGAATATTTGTCAAAAGAAGCAATGTATAAGGTTATGCTTCTGATTACTTTGTTATGTATATGTGAAAGTTGGATTTGCAAAGTGAAAAAATATAAACAGAAATGAAAGACCAGTATGAAAGAAACACTTTGTAATACACATTCATATAAAAAGAATGAATGAGAACTGAACTGTAAAATATGAAGGAAAAGTAGGACAAGAAGAAGCCTGAGAAATTTGTAACTGGCTAGGGATGATGAGATTCTGGAAAGAGAGAAAGGAGAAGTTTAACAAGCAAAAGTGACTATATGAAGTGTTGTATGGATTTAATGGAAGTCAGGATAATTTGCTAGGGGACTAAAAGGTATGGAGAGATATATCAAATAGTTTGGTATCGACTAAACTTTACACCGCACGCTTCTATTATGCATTTAATTTTTGTGCCTTACCCTTATTCCTTCTCTTGGTATAACGTTGCTTACCCTGGAAGGAAAGGATGATGGGTGTTGGTATATGTTTTGTTAATAGCTTGAAAAAGGTGGGTTTCCTCAAAGTAAGTACTCAATTTTTCTATTTTACATGAATTGATCAAGATTTCACACATTGGCTTTTGAAATGGGAAAATAGCAATCAGGAACTGAGGTGTAAAATCAGGGCGGCTGTGTGAATTGCATTTAACAGAAGAACATAAAAAATTTCATATTTTGCTTTTTAATTTCTGCTCTACATCCTATAATCCTATAACAGTCTGTCATGTGCAAATTTAATGCCAAGTAATAGCTAAACAAGTTTCCTTTGCTTATTTGAAAGTTGTTTCAGCTCATCAGGATCATATAAGGGGGGTAAACATGAACCTTGGTTTAGCAACCATGGTAGCAAATAATATGCTAACCCCTAAGGTTACAGCTCAACCCTATGTGTGAACTTAGCCAGTAGTATGTGACAGTGTAGCAAGGAATGTCTACATTGCTGAAAGAAATGACAGTATAACCATGCAGAGGAATTGAATTTCAGGCCAGTAATTTCCAGTGTTTATTAAGAACCATGAGAATTCCAAGTAGAGAAGGCTGTTGAGACCAGCATAGACTTCAGTATTTATGAGATACAGTAAAGATGTTGCCATGGGATTCCTTCCTATGACCTCAAATTTTGTTCAGAACTTTTCACAAATATTTATTTGGTTGAAAGGCCAAAGCAAAACAAATTTCCCAGCTGGGAATTTCAAAACATCAAAAACACCAGAGCCTTTTAACACTGAGTTAGTCTCTGTAAATTCAATTAATTTGAAGGTAGCATCTTCCTACTTGATCCACATACAAACTTGTGTATAACAGAGAATAAATATTTTAAAGTGGAATTTAATTGTCAGAAGTATTTGTAGCCTGAAATAAACAAGAACAGAATTAGAAGACTGATAGTAATTAAAAAAAGAGCACAATGATTTACATAATTGTGATACAAAACAGAAGGAAGCGTCCATTGATGCAGGACAGCTGGTAAAAAGCAGAAAGGACAGAGGAACAGCACAGAACAGCTGTAAGCAATGACAGAATGACTCCAGAGCACTGAACTGATTAATGTGGTTCTTCATCCAGAGCATAATCATTTTACTAAGGATGTGATTTAAAAGCTATAACATTATTATTAGCAATAGAATATAGTGCAGTTTTCTTTTGGTTGTCTGATTTGGTTAAGGAGCAGGAAAACTAACAATATACTGGCCTGGGTGCTGTTTACATAATGACATTTGGGAAATACAAATGTGATCAAAATTGAGCTCAGAATCTCAGGCATTGAGCAAATGGCTGCTTTGCTCCTTGATATTAATCCTGGCACTCCCAGTTATGGTTGTTAAGCAATCTCCTGGAGAGTTAAATGGGCAGAATCCCAGGTTAGGAGCATGAAGTGTCTCTCAGGGAAAGATCCTGGGAGGATCCACAGGGGAGGGGATTCTCATTGGGCTGCAAGGATGGAGCTAAAATCTTTAGGATTTTAACTCTCTTCACCCAATCCATCAAAGGATTTCACCCCAATGGCCAGAGGGGAGGGGAAATCTTTCATTGGGCTAAAAATCTCAGTTCTGAGGGGAGAGAGAGACAGAGCTAAGATTTCCCCAACAGAGCTCTTTCAGCCAGCCCACAAAGACTAGAGAGAAAGCCTCTAAGTAGGCAGCAGCAGCAGCAGCTTGCAATCTTCTCTGCTAGCTTCCTCACTGATCTTCTGAGGAAGTCTTTTTCTCAGAGAAGATTACAAATGGTGATTACATGACTGTGAGGTGCTTGGCAACTGGTCGTAAGTGCAAACATGTTTCCAAGCACCCTATTATGATCATGGGACCATGGGGAATGACACAACACTGACAGCCAGATCCTTTCTGAAGCTTAGTCATTAAACAACCAGTGATAAATCAAGGACTACCTGTACGTTAAACTTTTAGTACTTTGATTTCTTAAACTAGACAAAGTAATCTCTGGTAAATAAAATAGAAGTTGTTCTTCTTAATGAATTTCTAAAGTTAGATTCCAATAGGAAATTGTTGGGCTAGAATGGACATACTGGTTTGGTATGATTTGATAAGATCAACATTAGGAATGGCTACTTCATTTCAAAACACATTGTTGCTCATTAAGGGATTCATACATTATTAACTAAATATCAACAGGGCTATCTGACAAAACCTATCTGGGCTTGCATGCTAATCTGGGTTGAACCTGGATAATATTTCAAAGAAAACCACCCTAGCAGAGATTAGAAATTAACAAAACATCCTGGGAAAAAAGTTAATGGCAGATATCGTCAATACTATAATCAGAAGAGCTGTATAGATTGCATTCAAATAGCTTCCAGAGCTTAAGCTTGATTTAAGCTTATCTTCCTATATCAACCACTATTCAGAGTGGTTGGAAATTCTGAAAGCTGAAGTACAACATATTCAAGGTAGTGAGTATTCCAGGAATAGTTCTCTCATTTTGGACATTTCCTCTTAATTTTGTTTCACCTGCATAGTTTCTAGACTGTTTTTCCACCTGCCTTACAATATAAAAAATATTTCTCTATTTTGTTTTTGCATTTAGGCACATATGTGTGTAGATTTAACTCTATCAAATCAGTCTGATGTACAATGAGTTATTTTATATTTAGGATGCTGTAAGGCAAAAATTAAATATTTTACTATAATAAGTAATAATAAAAGAAAACAGAGCTGTGGGGATATTCAGAAAGAATAATGTAAGTGAAATGTGTGCAGATACATGTAGCCTATTTTTGGCTTATTTGTATTTTACAAGCTTTTGGTCATACACAAGCTCTGATATACTTCTGGTCTATAAAAAATGGAAGAAATCAGCTCACCAGGTATAGACTTTTTGTGATTTATTAAACAGTTGGACCTACTGAGAGGAGTAAAGAACAAGGGATAACACAACTCTCTTAAGACAAATCAGGATTGAAAACAATCTCTTCAGTTCCCTAAAACTTTGCAAAAAAGTAAGGCTAAAACACATTTTGAAACAACATGTAAAATATGGTCACAGCTGTGGACATTAGTCAGCCCAAGAGAGGAACCATAACATAGAGATGGTTGCCTCCTAATCCATTATATATCTGATTATATAGTTTCTTGTAAATGGTTGTATAGTATTTCTGATGTTTTTTTAAATAAGCACTGATGTGTGGCTAGATTCTGGGTTTTGATACAGAATTATATCTATTCATTTTGTGCCATTGTGCCCAGAGTAAAAAATGACAGTAAAGGTTATCTATCTATCTATCATTATGAAAAAAGGAATACTTTTTCCCTCTTGATATATTGGATTGTATTTATGAGAGTTGAAAGAATCATATGGCATTTTTACTGCCCAATAAGATTTTCAATTTTTTTTCTGTTGATAAATCTTAAATACAAAATTAAATAATTATTTATTTCTTTAATTATATTTCTCATACATTGATCCTTTAGTTTCACAGAAAGTTCCTTTTTTAAAAAAAAAAGCAGAATTGAATTGTGCCCATTTTATTGCAACTCCAAGGATTTGCAGGTAAGTGGTCTTTTGTCTTTATGCACTAAACTATTTTTTGCAAGAGATTTTAAGTTACAGAAATGGATGGCATCCATAAACACAGTTATTTGAATGACATAGAAACAGATAGACTTGAGAGAGGTTAGATATACTAATATGTTTGCTTTATTGCTAAATGAAAAATGTGTGCTAGAAATAATTTCCTTTTTCTGGACAACATAAATACTTTATATTTTTAATCTTAGCAATAAAGAAATAGTTTTGTTTCTCAAAACTGAAATTAACCAGGCTATGACTGCACCCCAATTATTTTCCATTATGCTTCTTTTATCCAAAGAATTGATGAAAAGCTGCATGTGTGGGTATATAACGTACATACATGCACACACACAAATCCACACACAAACACACACAAAAATCTGATCTTTTTCCCTATTCAACTGAGTTATTTGTGACCTATGAAGAAACAGATTACAGGAACAAATTATGTAATATAATGAAAAAATTGTATTTTTTAAAACAAACTACTTAAAATTGTGTCACATATGTATTAGTGCAGGTTCGCATCCCACCAGGCTCAAAGTTGACTCAGCCTTCCATCCTTCCGAGGTAGGTAAAATGAGGACCCAGATTGTTGGGGGCAATTAAGCTGACTTTGTAATAATGCCGCTGGGGTGTGTGTGAAAGCCCTAATAAGCAGGCATATACATAGAATGAAGGCTACTGCTAAGCTTGTAAGCCGCCCTGAGTCTTCGGAGAAGGGCGGGATATAAATGGAATTAAAATAAAATAAATAAAATAAATATTGATATTTTTTTCTGTTAATTTAAAGGTGCGCATGCGCACATACGCAAGGGACGCGGTAGCTCAGTGGGTTAGGACGCTGAGCTTGTCGATCAGAAGGTCGGCAGTTTGGCGGGTCGAATCCCGAGTGCCGCGTAACAGAGTGAGCGCCTGTTACTCGTCCCAGCTTCTGCCCACCTAGCAGTTCGAAAGCACGTAAAAATGCAAGTAGAAAAATAGGGACCACTCCGGTGGGAAGGTAACAGCGTTCCGTGCGCCTTTGGCATCTAGTCATGCCGGCCACATGACCACGGAGATGTCCTCGGACAAGCGCTGGCTCTTCGGCTTTGAAACGGAGATGAGCACCAGCCCCTAGAGTCGGAAACGACTAGCACACATGTGCGGGGGAACCTTTACCTTTTACTTATGCGCACATACACATACACATTCCCATTAGTGTTAATTCTACCACTTGAGTGTTACCAGTTCTTTTTATTCTATTCCAAGCAGCTTTCACATCCTCTTTTTCTCGCTGATTTTTCATTCCTTCCTTTGGAAGATTAATCTTGTAATATTTTTTCATACATAATTAAAAACATTCTTTGACACCCATTTCTTTCATTTCTTCCTTTTCCATCTTTTTTCCAAGATTCATTTCTGAATCTATCAACAACCTTTCATCAGTCTTGCATCTTTTAATTTTCTCAGTCTGTCATCACAAACTATCAAATTAATCATGATTTTACATTTGCCTGGTGTTTTTTTTACTATGTCTATATAGGAATGTATGCTTAAGCTATGTACTGGGGCGGAGTCTTTTTTCTAAGCAGATACTCATTAAATAATTGTTTTTAATTACCTTTCCTGTATTCCGATGTCTCATTCCCACCTTTCATCTCATATAGCAAAATAACTTCTTATCCAGTTTTACATTCATTCAAAATATTACATATTTTTGCAAAATTTATTGTGACACCTCTGTTATTATTATTTAACATCCAAACACTTCTATGGCATTTTGTAACATAATTTTTTCACTCTCACTTCCATACTCTATTTCCTTATATTTCAATTCATCCTTGGATGAATGTATCATTTATTTTTTCTCCCATGTAGTTGAACAATTTTCATCTAGTTATATTTTCACAGAAGTTACCGGTAATCTCTTATTTCATCATTCCCTAGAATGAAACAACTGTCTCCAATTATGGATTTCTACATTCATCCATCCATACAAACAATATGAAATTCATATTTTCTGACATACATTTCAGCCCTTTTGTTCAGAATTAACCTGTCACATCTCTGAATCTAATTAACAACTGCATTTCACAAGAACAGATTTTTTTCATTCAGATATATTATTTCCTTTCTCCTACTTTAAAAGTACCATATTTTTGTTTCTTTCATTTCATCTATCCATTATGCTCCTTTATCATTTGCTCTCTTAAATTTGACATTATAATTCCCTATGTGCCATAACCATCAGCAGGTGGGCACATAAATATTGCATTCTGCTGCCTATCAAAGTTTCAGTTTAACAACATATTCAAGTAATGTATTTAATAATGTAGAGAATGTGTAAACTAGAATACCAGCTTTATTTCTTTTCATACCATATGTAAGGTACCTCACTAATAAAGTGTAGGATAGATCAGCTTTGTCATGTTTTTTTGCCAATACATCAACAAACATACCCAAATCCAGTTTTATTCCTATCTTTCTATTCTGAAATGTTGCTCTAGAGAAGGATAGCAGTAGTAGGAATATATGCACTGTATATACATTGAGAATACAATTTCATAATCTAATATAAAGATAGTATAAAACTATCACTCTCTACAAGTTCACAGATACAGATCAAGAAAAACCACGAACTATTTGTCACGAACAGTTTGTCTAAAAGACAGGGACTTTCTTCTAAAGCAGAAATGCTTCTTTTCAGCCTTTAATAGTATGAACAAGGAATGCCAGGAAAAAAAATCTGAAAAGGTTCATGAAAGTTTACATAGAAAATATTTGATACACACAATACACAAGCTCATACTACAATTTTCTCCCACACAATTTACTAAAGTGTCTTTGTTCTCAGAGGTCATTCTTTACAAGCAATGTTCAAGTCAAGCTACCAAGGAGAGCCACGGACTACATAAATATGGGTCATAGCTCAACCTCAATACATCATTAAATACTTGACACAAATGTTGGCAAAAACTCTCTGTTTCAAACTCTGAGCTCTCCAACCCATGTGTTCACACAAACTAATATCTATTCTTTGAGCTTTTTTTCAAAATCCTAAATGTCTAAAACTCTTATTTCCTCCAATGTCTATTACTTTATTTTATTCAATGCATTTATCATAGTATCCCGCCCAAGCATGCTAATCTACACTTCAGATAACTCCATTCTTACTGTTAGAATAAGGCAGACATGTCAAACACAGGCCCGGGGGCCGGATCCGGCCCACGAAGTGGTTTCATGTGGCCCGCGAAGCCATCCTGGAAACAGGGAGGGAACGGCCCCCACTGCCTTGGCCCTGGCCCAGAGACCCTCCTTCTGCCAGAGACCCTCAGATCTGTCCCACTCCTGCCCAGGACCCCATAGGCACCCTTGATGTGAACGATGTAGAGCTGGCCACGCCCACCCAGTAGGCCATACGCACTCTAGCCATGCCCACCCAGTAGGCCACGCCCACCCTGGCCATACCCACCCGGCCCCCTGCGGGCAACCGCAATGCTGATTCGGCCCTCAATGAAATTGAGTTTGACACCCCTGGAATAAGGAATATCTTGCCTACAAAAAAGCATCTCTTCACTCTGTAGCATAAGAATGCTTGCAAATCTACTGGATTTATAAATATCTCTTAGATATTGTCCATGTCAACATGACAAGGATCACAGAATCCTTCTCCTTCCTTACCCATGTCAGCAGATTCTGTTTAATGTATTTTCACAATCTCTCTACAATTCAAATTTTCTTCACTCTCGTAAAAAGTTTGTGTCTCCTACACTTAAAAAGATGCCCAGAAATTCCTGACAAGATTATCATGTACTATCATGGAATACTAGAAGGCATATTTTCATTCCTTAAGCATTGTAATCAGGAGTATATTTCCAACAAGTATTTATAAGGAATTTGAAAGCTAAATTACACACCACATTAATTGTGCATAATCAATATAAAAAGTTTATGTACAAAGTGTTAAAAAGTTGAAGTGAGAAAACAAGCATGATCAGGAAATTGCCTTTCTACTTGAAAGCTACCTGAAAGCCAGGAACATAGCCAATGAGTGTTTCCTTTCTGGGGTTAATCAGCCCTTTTTTGAGAGGGGAGGATATTACATACAAAGGAAATAATTATAATTTCTTCCCTTGTATAATTGCCCTGATTCCATTTCGCCTTTCCTCTAGAGCAGCAATTTTAGTCTTCAGTATAACAAAATACACAGATTTTTTTAAACAAAATTTTAGGCTGGCAAACAAATATGGATCTTATAATCCAAAGCACTTTGGGGAAAGCATATTGGGACAAGGCAGCCTTATATAGTATATTTGACGCATGGCTCCGGAGGCTGCAACTAAAACTCCTACAGTGAACATTTTCAATCTACTATTTTCCAGAGAAGTTGACAAGCAACTTTCAAAATTCTCCACTAGCATGGCTTCTGTTTTTTTACTGGAAAATGGTTTGTATAGTTCCAACTCCTCTGGAGGATGGGTATGTTTGGGAAATACTGCATTCTGGCAACACCAGCTAGCAATCTGAAGTCATGATGAAAACTCCTTAATTTCACAATACATGGGCAGACTTACCCATAAGTTCAACTGGCAAACTGTGAGCATCCTTGGCCAAGCTAAGTTCAAAAACACTAGGGAATTCCTAGAGGTTTGGTGCTCAGACAAATCAGCTATCAACAGGCACACAGAATTAACACAACATTTACACACTATTCAGGAGAAAATAAAAAGGGAAAAAAGGAAAAAAAAGATCAGAACTTCACCTGGATAAACAGGAATTTATACTACAATTAATACCAGACTAATAATGAAGCAGTAAACAATACTCCACTCAAAGAACTACCAACTCAGACAAACAAACAGTAAACAACAACCTATTCAAGGAACTATTTAGAAATAAACATTTCCATCAACACTGACAAGGAAAACCACTGTATATAAACAGAGCAAATCTGAGTCCCTGCAGATGTTACCTAATTCAGGGGTACCCAACCATTCTAGCTCTGCAGACTGGGGATGGCAGCAACAGCAGGGGAGAGGGGATGACTTCCGCAGCGTGCGCTGCTTGACAAATGAAGCTTCATGTGCTCATGCTCACCTGCTGCTTGTGTGGCCCAATTCCCAAAGGGCTGAAACCCTGACCTAGTTGGATAATGAAACGACTGCAAGAAAACCAAACTCAGAGAGCACCAAGCTAAACCTCAACCACAGCTAGCCTTGCCCAAAATGTATATTCTAATAATGATAGGGAGATGGCTTTTAGTTAAACATGATACTAAATTATTATAGGCTAATATTACCAAATTAAAAGAATCATATCCATATCTACAGAGATAAATAAAAATAAAATCTCTGCTTACTAACATTATTTCTCCTATGGCACATTCACAATTTTTATTTTAAAAAATCCATAAGAGATAAAATACTGTACGAAATATGAACTATAAAATCTAAAATATTATAAACATATATCTACATTACAGACATAATTTTTTTCCTCCATATGTCTCAGCCAGGAAATCTCTATTATAGATTCTATTCTGGCACTCTGTCAATATATGTTGGATAGTTTGTTTTTCAGCCCCGCAGTCACAAATCGGTGATAGTGTTTTGCCCCATTTATAGACCATGCACATCTACCATGGCCAGTGCAAATTCGGTTCAGTGTTCAGGGGAACAACAAATATTTGTGTCTGTGACATTCCTTAAGTCACAAGTGTCCCCTACGTGGTGCTAAAGAACAGTCACTTCAAGACAAGCTTTGAAAACACAGCACCCAATTAATCTTAGCAATCTCCTGGCTACATCACATCACTAAATCTTAAATAAAGAGCCTTGATGGAGCAGTGGGCTAATGCCTCCTTAAGTAACACCAGCTGCCTGCAATTAGTGCAGGTTCGCATCCTACCAAGCTCAAGGTTGACTCAGCCTTCCATCCTTCCGAGGTAGGTAAAATGAGGACCCAGATTGTTGGGGGCAATAAGCTGACTTTGTAATAATGCCGCTTGGGGGGGGGGGCGAAAGCCCTAATAAGCAGGCATATACATAGAATGAAGGCTATTGCTAAGCACATTGATTTGTGCTTAGATTGTAAGCCACCCTGAGTCTTCGGAGAAGGGCGGGATATAAATGGGATTAAAAAAATAATAATATCACCAACAAGATGTTCCACTCAGAAATGCTTCAGTCACATGCAGGAATCTTACACAAAGCCAGCATTAAAAGCACACCATAACCTTCTCTAATCTTCTACTTTCTTCTGTAGATCTCATTCTTTTAATGATTAAATCACTTTTTGTATCAATAGTTATGGATTTTAATCAGGTTCATTACAAAGCAAAACATTAAGCTATCAACAGTTGTTTACTTTTAATAGCTGTTCCCTTACTAGCCTAACTAAAACCATCTTCACAGTTTATTAAGTACATACATTTAATTGATGTACTCTGGACTTAAATCAACCAGGAGTAAAGCAGAGATCTCTTTTTTTGCAACCATTTCACCTTGCATTCCAGTGAGGTTTCCTTGCCAAGAACTATCAAAGCAAATTGCTCCAGGGGGCAATATATGGTTGTCTTACAGAAGAAGTGAGAATGCCAAAGAAATGGATTTTGCAGACTGATAACCATTTTTTTAATGCTTTGTGATTTTCGTTGAAGAAAAAAAAAGTCATATGAATAATATGGTCATAATTGCAAGTCAGATGCAGCAGCCAATATATTATGGATTCATATTTTGATACAAGACTTCAAATTATAGACTTCCGGTGGCTCCGCGGCGACGGAGGGAGCCTTCCCGGGCTGCCCGCGGCTCAGCTGTTGTTTTTTTCGCCCGAAACAGCGCCGATCAGCTGTTCGGGCGAATCCGAAGCCCCCTCCTCGGGAGAAGAGGAGGGGGCAAGCTCCCAGGTAGGGGTAGAGTTCTCCAGGGCCGCCTGAGCTTATGGCTTGGGCGGCTGAAGGATTGAACTCCCCCGTAGCCTGGGCTGCTCCCAGCTGGCCGTCGCCTCTGCTCCTGATTCTTGGAGCAGAGCCAGCCGTCTGCGACCACCCCTGCCTGAAGGAATGACTATGATTTAAAGGAGCAGGCAGAGCGATACAAGAGGAAATGGTAAAGAGGATTACTATGTTTTACTCTCCAGCTTGATGGACTTTTTTGGATTACAAATCTGAAGTGAAAGTGCGTCATATTTGGTAAAAGATGGCGGCTAAACCACCCCCTAAAACTCTTCGGAGTGCTGGAACTTCTCCCGTGCAACAATCATTATTGCAGGCGCTGCATCCTCCTGATGTATTGACATCAAAGGACTTACAAGATGCTCTTGAAAAACATACCCAGGTAATTTTGGAATCAATTAATATTAGATTTGCACAGATGGAGGAGAAATTGGAGAAATTGGAGGAGAGAATGGAGGAGAGGATGGAACAGAAGCTCAAAGCGATGAGGGTAGACATCTTGACTTCAGTGTGTAAAGTGGCTCGGTGTGTGGAAGAATTGGAGGAAAAGCTAGAAGACTTGACTCAAAAGAATGCTATATTAGAAGCAAAAGTATTGGAGAATGAAAATAAAATGGAAAAGGAACTGTGTCTTGCTGAATATTTCCAGATGCAGTTTGCCATTAGAATTAGAGGCTTAAAGGAGAATACTAAGGAAGATCTAAAGCAGCTGGTTTCTGAGGCTTTTGAAATAGTGTTGAAACAGCCAGCATCTGAAATAAAAGGAGGCATGGACAAAGTGTTTCGTGTGAATTCATGGATTGCCAGACAGAGGAAGTTGCCTAGAGATGTGGTGGTATATTTTGCAAAAAGGGAAACTAGAGATGAAGTTATACAAGCTGCTTATGATACTAAAGTTATGATTGCTAATCAAGAAGTTTTGGTCTTAAAAGAAATTCCTCCAAAGATTCTAAGGAGAAGGAAGGATTTTACATTTCTTGTGCAAGAGCTCAAGCAACGAGATATAAGGTTCAGATGGGAGATCCCAGTGGGGTTGATGGTGACGCACGAAGGTAAAAAGTACCGTTTGGTTACTGTGATGCAAGCGCGTGATTTCTACAATAATGTTTTAAATGCAACGCCATTAACACTTTTGGAAGCTGGAAAGGGATCTGGAGAAGGAGTGCATCAAGAGGCCGAAGATGGTCAGATAGAAGACAACGGTGTTGGAGGAGATCAAGATACAACCTCGTTGGATGAATCTATAAAACAGAGGGTGACGCGTGCTGCTGCAAAACGATCTAAGAAGAGAAAGTAGCAGGAATCGCAGAAGTCTTTGGAACTTTTACGATATAGTCAAGTAGTCAAGTAGGGGAGGGGGGAAAAGATTTGGGTGTAGACGCAATATATTTCTATATTTGGTGGTTTTGTGGAAAGGGTGAGCTTTTTTGGATTAAAGTTCAAGTTTTGTTTGCAATTTTTTTTTTCTTTTTTGTTGTGTTTGGAATAATTATAGATGTGGTACGGGAAGAGGAACGGTCGATTACAGAAGAGTTGACTAAAGTTTTTTGATTTGGGATCCTTGGTTAATTTGGAAAATTATTTGTAAGAATGTTATATCATGGAATGGATAAAATGGATGGAGTTTATTTAGGATAAGTATAGGGTTGAGAAGGGTTTTTTTTTTTCTTTTTCCTTTTTTTTGTTTTTAATATATGTTTAATACTATTAAGGTTTGTTCCATTTTATATAAGCTAGAGAGTGTCCTTTTCTTATTCTAGTTTTTTTTTATATATATATTTAATATTGTTAAGGTTTGTTTTATCCTATATAAGCTAGAGAGTGATGGATTTTAGAATTTATAGTTGTTAGTATATGGTTGCTTAGGTTTGCTTTTTTTTATATATATATACCTTGTATTCAGCTCTGGGAAGTAGGGGGGGGGAGGGGGGGAGGTAGGGGGGGGAGGAGGGAGGGGGGAGGAGGGGAGGTAGGGGGGGAGGAGGGAGGGGGAAGGGGGGTTTTTCAAGGGAAAATTGTATTTTAAAACTTTTCAATAAAAAAAAAAAAAAGACTTCAAATTATACTTTGATACAGAAATCAATGAGTCGCTTTTGGCAAGATGGGTGGCATACAAATTTGATAAATAAATAAATTCAACTCTTGGAAGTGAATGTTTGCAACCAGTTAGAACAAACTGGAAGCTAATGAAAGTAGTATGTTTGGGAATAGACGTCACAGAGTAGTCTTTTGTTATCCATAAAAAACATTATTGATTATAAGCTAACACCTGTAATCTTTGTTGTTGTTAGTTGCGAAGTCGTGTCCGACCCATCGCAACCCTATAGACAATGTTCCTCCAGGCCTTCCTGTCCTCTACCATCTTCTGGAGTCCATTTAAGCTCACGCCTACTGCTTCAGTGACTCCATCCAGCCACCTCATTCTCTGTTGTCCCCTTCTTCTATTGCCCTCAATCTTTCCCAGCATTAGGCTCTTCTCCAGTGAGTCCTTCCTTCTCATTAGGTGGCCAAAGTATTTCAGTTTTAGCTTCAGGATCTGGCCTTCTAAAGAGCAGTCAGGGTTGATCTCCTCTAGGACTGACCGGTTTGATCGCCTTGCAGTCCAAGGGACTCGCAGGAGTCTTCTCCAGCACCATAGTTCAAAGGCTTCAATTCTTTGGCGCTCAGCCTTTCTTATGGTCCAGCTTTCACTGCCATACATTGCAACTGGGAAGACTATACGCACTTTTGTTGACAGGGTGATGTCTCTGCTTTTTAGTGTGCTGTCTAGATTTGCCATGGCTTTCCTCCCAAGGAGCAAGCGTCTTTTAATTTCTTGGCTACAGTCCCCATCTGCAGTGATCTTGGAGCCCAGGAAAATAAAATCTGTCACTACCTCCATTTCTTCCCCATCTATTTGCCAGGAATTGAGAGGGCCAGATGCCATGATCTTGGTTTTCTTAATGTTTAGTTTCAACCCAAGTTTTGCACTCTCCTTCTTCACTCGCAACAAGAGGCTCTTTAGTTCCTCTTCACTTTCTGCCATTAGAGTGGTATCATCTGCATATCTTAGGTTGCTGATGTTTTTTCCAGCAATCTTAATTCCAACTTTTGATTCATCTAGCCCTGCCTTTCTCATGATGTGCTCTGCATATAAGTTAAATAGGCAAGGCGACAGTATACAGCCTTGCCGGACTCCTTTTCCAATTTTGAACCAATCAGTGGTTCCATGTCCAGTTCTCACTGTTGCTTCTTGGCCTGCATATAGGTTTCTCAAGAGACAAATAAGATGGTCTGGTATGCCCATCTCTTTAAGGACTTGCCACAGTTTGTTATGATCCACACAATCAAAGGCTTTAGCATAGTCAATGAAGCAGAAGTAGATGTTTTTCTGGAACTCTCTAGCTTTCTCCATGATCCAGCGTATGTTAGCAATTTGATCTCTAGTTCCTCTGCCTCTTCGAAATCCTGCCTGTACTTCTGGTAGTTCTCGATCCACATACTGCTGGAGTCTGGCTTGTAGAATTTTAAGCATAACTTTACTAGCATGAGAAATGAGTGCAATGGTGCAATAGTTTGAACATTCTTTGGCACTGCCTTTCTTTGGAATTGGAATGTAAACTGATCTTTTCCAATCCTGTGGCCACTGTTGAGTTTTCCAAATTTGCTGGCAAATTGAGTGTAGCACTTTTACTGCATCGTCTTTTAAAATTTTGAATAGCTCAGCTGGAATACTGTCACCTCCACTAGCTTTGTTGTTGCTCAGCTTTTCTAAGGCCCACTTCACTTCACATTCTAGGATGTCTGGCTCGAGGTCAGTGACCAACTCATTGTGATTATCAGGGACATTAAGCTCATTCTTGTATAGTTCTTCTGTGTAATTTTGCCACCTCTTCTTAATCTCTTCTGCCTCTGTTAGGTCCCTGCCATTTTGGTCCTTTATCATGCCCATTTTTGCATGAAACGTTCCCTTCATCTCTCCAATTTTCTTGAAAAGATCTCTGGTCCTCCCTATTCTATTGTTTTCTTCTATTTCTTTGCATTGTTCATTTAAGAAGGCATTCTTATCTCTTCTAGCTATTCTTTGGAATTCTGCATTTAATTGGGCATATCTTTCTTTTTCTCCCTTGCCTTTCGCTTCCCTCCTTTCCTCAGCTATTTGCAAAGCTTCCTCAGACAGCCATTTTGCTTTCTTGCATTTCTTTTTCTTTGGGATGGTTTTGGTTGCTACCTGTTGTACAATGTTGCGAACCTCTGTCCATAGTTCTTCAGGCACTCTGTCTATCAGATCTAATTCCTTAAATCTATTTGTCACCTCTACTGTATATTCAACAGGGATATGATTTAATTCATACCTGACTGGCCTAGCGCTTTTCCCTACTTTCTTTAATTTAAGCCTAAACTTTGCAACAAGAAGCTCATGGTCTGAGCCACAGTCAGCTCCTGGTCTTGTTTTTACTGACTGTATAGAGCTTCTCCATCTTTGGCTGCAGAGCATATAGTCAATCTGATTTCTGTGTTGACCGTCTGGTGATGTCCATGTGTAAAGCCGTCTCTTGGGTTGTTGGAAAAGAGTGTTTGCTATGACCATCGTATTCTCTTGACAAAATTCTATCAGCCTGTGCCCTGCTTCATTTTGTACTCCAAGGCCAAACTTGCCTGTTATTCCAGTTATCTTTTGGCTTCCTACTTTAGCATTCCAATCTCCCATGATGATAAGGACATCATTTTGGGGTGTTAGTTCTATAAGGTGCTGTAGGGCTTCATAGAACCGGTCAATTTCATCCTCTTCAGCACCGGTGGTTGGGGCATAGACTTGGACTACTGTGATATTGAATGGTTTGCCTTGGATTCGAACTGAGATCATTCTGTCATTTTGAGGGTTGTATCCCAGTATTGCTTTTCCTACTTTTTTATTGACTATGAAGGCTACTCCATTTCTTCTGAGGGATTCTTGCCCACAGTAGTATACCTGATGGTCATCTGAATTAAATTCACCCATTCCTGTCCATTTTAGTTCGCTGATACCTAAGATGTCGATGTTTAGTCTTGTCATCTCTTGTTTGACCACGTCCAGCTTTCCTTGATTCATGGATCTTACATTCCAGGTTCCTATGGAGAAAGAATCTTTACAGCATCGGACTTTCCTTTCACCACCAGACATATCCACAGCTGAGCGTCCTTTCGGCTTTGGCCCAGTCGCTTCATTCTTTCTGGCGCTACTAGCACTAGCCCTCTGCTCTTCCCCAGTAGCATATTGGACGCCTTCCGACCTGAGGGGCTCATCTTCCAGCGTCATATCATTTTGCCTTTTGGTACTGTCCATAGGGTTTTCATGGCAAAGATACTGGAGTGGTTTGCCATTTCCTTCTCCAGTGGATCACGTTTTGTCAGAACTCTCTGCTATGACCTTTCCGTCTTGGGTGGCCCTGCACGGCATAGCTCATAGCTTCATTGAATTACGCAAGCCCCTTCGCCACGACAAGGCAGTAATCCATGAAGGAGACCTGTAATCTATTAAGCCTAACAATGTCCACCAACTCTGCACTTCTATTTATCAAGTATTTCATTCATTACATTTATAAACTACCTTTATTTCAGAGAGCAATTAATGATATATCTAAATGGGGGATATGTAGTATTCAGATATTGCTCATCTGCAAATTTCATTGGCTCTGACCATTGGCCAAATTGTCTCAGTCATTAGATAGACTAGGAAATGAATTACATAGGAAAACTCTACTACTTTTTATTGAGATTAACTATAATAATAGAATATTCTAAATCTGATTTTGATGCATCTCTTTATACTGATATTCCAGGGAATCAGGGAGGTATCTGCCTAAGCATTTTCCAAATATTATCTTAATAAATGTCATCAGAGTTATATTGATAACATTAGGAAGTGGAATTGTGAGTCTACCTCTTCAATGTTTTCTGTATCACAGAAAAGAAATGGCTATTTTTGGAATAACTAATAAGTGGCAATACCAGCTTTATAAAACAGATAGACGCAAATAATAAGAGTGTCTAGTCCAAACTCCTACCTATACAGGATGTTCATTCCTACAGTATTCCCATAACATTTTCTTAAGAACCTCATAGTGGATTATGATAATCTGTTCTATAGCTAATAACATCACATGGAAAGTTCTTTCTATTGTTTAATTAAAAACCTGTAACATGAGCAAACATTACAAGCTTCTTCTGTGTGTAACTTCTTAAAGATGGCTATCATATTATCATTTCATGTTCATATGTTCTCATTATTTCTTCACCATATTTCTACCAAACACTCCCAATCTTTTTCTTCATAGATTCCAGATTCCTTCCCATATCTATAATAATCTTTTCCAGCCAAGGAAGTTCCCTCAGTCCATGTATAAATGAAACATACTAAGTTTAGCTTTTCCTTTCTCTGGACTCAGTGCAGAAATTAAAACAATCTAGTGAAGAAAGAACACAAGCAATCTTTATTTCTGTCCCCAACTCTCTTATCCCCATGGAAGTTTGAGCAGCTTTTGCTACCAATAAAGTTATTAAATAAAGTATTTATACAGCTATATTATGCCTGGCTATTAATTTCCATAAACACTCTACTGATCAAGTTACTGGCATACACTGTAAATGCTCCATAACACTGTTGCCCGATTCAAAAAGCCACATATGGAAAGCACCTGCCAGTAAAGTTGGACATATTCCTCACTGCTTTTTTGCACACACTAACATCTAGAGATCCTAGCATATATTGCCTGGTTGAAATTGATGTCATTTCCCAGAATAGCTGCTTCTTCTTTGCCAAGACTCTTAATTTGATCTGATGCTGGTTATGATCAACTAAAGGACAGAGATTTAAATGTGAAGGTACAAGAAATTTGTGCTAGGTAAACACAATTTAGTCTTTTCCAACCAATATATGTGAAACAAGGTATAAATCACTTATATGGAAGAAAATGATCTAAATGGTTTGGTTATCCATCTCATTAAGGTAATGTGGTTTGCTTGGACTTGATTAAATATAATGTAGTACCCAGAAAACTAATGCCAAACAAATAGCATTTGTCTGTTATAGAAACTATTTCTTCTCCAATAAAATATTTCATTTTGTTCCTTCATATTTTAGATGTAAAAATCTGAAAATGCTGGGCTATCAAATCCAAACACCATCTCTAACAGCAGATAATAATTATATTATTTTTTGATTATCTATTATCTAGTTACTATTAAAAAGCAACAGGTTGATGATTGTGGCCAGTTTAATTTTATCTACTGATATGGGAGAAATAGGAAAAGCTTATCATGACAACATGACCCATGGTTTTATTTTGTTGCTGTGAAAAATAAACCAGGATTCAGGGGGGAAAAACAAGCACTCTAAATTATTAGTGGCTTATAGGCAGTGGTGGGATTCAGCCTGTTTGCACCAGTTCGGTAGAACTGGTAGCTAATTTTTTGTTGCCCAGGCCCAGAATTGATTTCCAGAAGCGGCATCCACACAAAGAACCGGTTGTTCACATATTTGAATCCCACCACTGCTTATAAGCCCATCTTTTTGGAACCAACCTAACCTGAGATTCTGGATTTATATATTACAGCTGTCTGCAACTCATTAGCGTTACACACAAAAATGGGAAGGGAGAGACTGTGTCAGAATCCATTTATATCATATTCATAAATGGAATGTTTCAAACATATCCCATGGATTCTGCCATCTCCCGAAGAGAAGAGGATAGATGTGTATTGAACCGGCAATAGGCATTTCAAAGGAAAGGAGAAGCCTTTTGAACTGGGGGAACAAAAGGGGGGGCTAGCATCTGGCTTTTGTCACGGTAGACAGCAATAAACAAAAGGGTCCTAACTTCCTTTTTCCCACGAGATGGATGATACGAGAGGAAGGATGGGGGGACTGACCAAATGGGGATTAAGGGGGGTTAAACCGGGAACTCTTTATAAGGATTTACATCGTGGAACCATTAAGCCCTGTCTCATTTCCTACAACCGAGCATGTCATAGTAAAGATTTCTTTTGGACTAAAAACCTGGCTCCAAGAGTTTTTGTCTTCCTAAGACGTGGTTTGGGGTGGGTCCTGACAGACTGAATCATCCACCACATTGCTAGTTCATAGTAAATCAGGAATTCTGAATTATTGTTATTTTCAAATATAACTTACAATTGCTCTGGTGTAACATAAGCTTTGAGTGTCACATGGCTTCACATTCACAGAAAAGAAAGATCAGAGAATATATTTTCATGTGGTCTCAAATTAACTTGTTTGAAGGTTGAGCTACATTATCTTGTAAATTGTTTTTAAGATTTTAGGAATACAATAATTTTGTTACTACTGTATTTTTTATATGTTTTAACATATTTTTAATAGTCTATATACTTTTGGTGTAAATGAATTCTATTTATAAGTTTATTTTCCTGATTTTTCTATTTTTGTACCTTAAGAAAATAAAGAAAACAATACTTTGAAACAAGATTAATTGCCTCATGGATCCCTAAGCATGATAATTTGGTTGGTGTAAGATTAATAAAGAAGATTCATGGAATTATGCACAGAATGTCTCATCCAATTTTAGTATCAGAAATGGATATATTTGACCTTCTTTTCCTTCATTCATAATCCACATGTTTTCATCAGTTTTTTCTGCATATTTTAGCACAAAAATCTAAATAAATATTTTCCAGCTGAAATATAATAAATAAAAAATATAGCTGGATGTTTAGACAAAACAGCAAGGAAAAGGTGTACCTCAAGCTCCGTTTCTCTCCGATTAATATCATCTGTAGATTGATTCAACTTTTCTAATTCTCCCTAGAAGAAAGGCAAAATAACATGTTGAGTAATAAGACACTGAGAGAGCTCTAGGAGGAATCAAGTTATTAAGTGTCATCTGGCAATTCACAGAGAGGCCCCCCAATGGAATGTTAAATGGAAACATAAGGATAGAAAACATTTAAAAGTAAAACTGAACTTTACTTTAGCTAAGGCTCAGTTTGAAAGGGCAAAGACAGAGAGAGACCAGACATATTTTGAAGGTTAATTTTTAACATAATTCTAATTTAAGCTTTGAGGGTGTTTTTCTATTACTATTGAAGCTCTGCATAATTATTTAGTGTGGCACTATTGGCAAAATGACAAATGATCAAATAGCATATGATTGTGAAAAATCTTTGATGAAAAATACAAATTTTCCTCGTTCTTGAAGGCTTTAAGGGTTTGGTTCCAATAATAAATAAAGAAATTCAATGTAACAGTCATAATATACTAAAATTATTTATTTTATATTATATGTTTACCCTGTCATTCTTTCAAGGAGAATAAGACACTGCACATATTCATCTCACATTCTCTAAAAAAGTAAAAAGACTCCCAGCTTTACTTTTAGTAGGAGAGAGAGAGATTGGACAAAGCTCACATGGCAATCAAGGTTCTTGGCTGAATTCCTTTTCCTGACTTAAGTCATAGGTATCTGCATGATGTCTGTATGGCAGAGAAGGGGGTAAGAATGTCATGTGTTATGAAGTCATGAATTATGTAATTTGCATTATTTTCACAATGATGCCACATTACACATTTTAACATTCCTTGTATCAGATAGTTACAGGGCTTTTTTTCTCATAGAACGCTCAGAACGGAGTTCCGGCACCTTTTTTGGATGGAACCTTGTAGGGTAGGCAAGGCAGGTTGTATGGCATGTGTGAGTTCCGGCACCTTTTTCTTTTAGAAAAAAAGCACTGGATAGTTACATAATATTATAACTAGATTTTGCATTTCTAGATTTTCAGTCCTCTGTGATACGAAAAAAAGGAAAAACAAATTTGTCAGATGCTTCACTTTCACTTTTTTACCAATTGTTACAATAGTATTATAGAGCAAACTAGCATGATTGCTCCACATTCAGAAAGAGTGCCAATAATCATAGACAAGGAGGAGTTTGAACTTACTCAAAAACAAACTTTTTTACTTCTTATCCTATTGCCAGAGTCTGTCTATTTTAAAAAATACAACCATTTTAAATGCACTTCAGGAATTTTTAAAAACAGAACCAATTTGGTGTCCTGGTTAAGATGCTGAGTTCTAGTCTGATATGAAAGGCAGCTAGATGACTTCCAGCCAGTCACTTTCTCTCAGCCCAACCCACCTCATAGGGTTATCTATCGTTGCAGGGAAAATAACAGGAGGAAGGAGTACAAACTGTTCAAAGTTACAGCAGCAATGAAAAAAGTTAATTACAATCGGTCCCCTTTTATGACCATTGGACCATCTCTCCAATCATGTGATCTAAATTAAAGCACTTAGCAACTGACATGATTTTATGATGGATACAGCATCCTGGAGTCATGTGGTCACAATGTGGGACCATCTCAGCCAGTCTGACAAACAAAGTCAATCAGGGAAGTCGGATCTGCTTAACAACTATATGATTTACTTAACAAACATGGCAAAAAGGTCAAATTGGTTGCAACCATCTTGCTTCTTGTCTCAATTGCCTTAAGTCAAGGATAGCTGGTATTCTGGCCTCCTTGAGTTACTTATAAAATCATAAAGGTGGGATAAAAATCTAATGCATAAATAACTAACTATAAAGAAACAAAGTCTTCTTCAAGTCAGGACTGGCAGAGAAGAAGGGAGGGAAAGGAGATAAAGCTTCTCCTTTTAAACAATGTTTTGGATCATTTGAAGTGCAATGTTTTTTCTTATTTTAACCTTACTTCCCTGTCTTTGGAAAGGTATTATGAAACTCTACTGAAAAGAATACTTGCACTGGATTTCCAATGTAATTGGCTGGTAGGTTTTTCCCACCATAGCAACATCATGATTATTATTACCAACCCCAATCTGATAAATTGAAGGAAACTCTTGATAAGTTCATTGACATGAGCATCAAAAGAATGAATATAGCATTTTTTTGTAAAAAATAATAATAGTGAACTATAAAAGCAATCAGGACTTTATTCATATCAAAAACCACCTAAGTGTCTTCCAAAGAGCTTATAGAATAAATTAGGGGGGGAAGCAAACAAAATACACATTCACCAAAAAATACCACAAAAATCACGGAATGGTTACAAACACTGCCAGCAAAATCTAGCAGCAAATTTAAACCAATGTTGAGACATTGGCATTACTGAATGATTCGACTTGTGCCAGAGAACTGGCAATATAAATCTTTTAGTGGATAACAGATCTGCCATAGGAGAGTCACCTTAGAGAAGGAATTTCATAGAAAATGTACAATGGCTATGCTATATAAAAAAAGTGCCATTTCCTTAGTCACCATAAATCATTCTTCTGATTCTTAAGATGAAATTTCCACTGACTACCTTCACAAATTGGCCAGGTTTGTACTAGGGAAGGAGATGCTTCCTACAACTTTGTCAATTTTGACAGCAATGGGAAAAGTGAGAGATTGTAATAGATAGAATATATAACATCCTTTCCTATGTATTCTTTATGTTAACCTTCCCACCTGATCCCTCAGGTTATGTTAAATCTGCATCTATTAAGAAGCCCTGCCAATAGCCTTCCAGTTCTGGTAAAGATGTCACTCCCTCAAGTCAAACTATCATGGATACACTTTTATTGGCAATGATATGAAATTGATTTGCCACCCTCCTTTTTCCAGGATGACTTTTTTTTTTCCTTTCCACCTATATGGCCTTGAGATTTCACAGCCGTTTCCCATTCAGGCACCAACCCACTTTTCAAGGTAGCCAGTTAAATGCTGTCACCTGAGACCAGCTTGGGAAGACCTGAACTACTAAACCGCATCAGAATTTATTGAGGACATCCAAAGGTCTCTCAGGGACTGAAACTTTCTTCATGGCAGGGTCAGATGACATTTAGAGCAGGAGCTGGCATCATCTATTAACAAGGATGAAGTACTGCCTTTTAATAGAACTACAGCAAGATCCTGCACATGGATTAAACTAACCCCAAGGCCCTTTCCAATCCTTTCTAACTCGCCCTCAACCTTCTAGGGTCCTTCTTGCCCAGGCACGACATCCCTTGGTGGTCTCCCATCTCCTTTTCGATCCACCTCCCGGTTCGCGTTGGTCCGCCATGCTAAAAAAAAATTGTAAAGATAAAAACGGATTGTGGAGAGGAGCTGAAATGAGGAAACCGGAGCAAACTGGGAGAGGAAGGATCCGGCTCGAGAAAGAAAATGCCGCTCCATGAAGAGCAAAGCACCTTTCGAATCGGGAGCATCTTTCCTTTGCAATGAGTTTCTCCAGCCAGCTGCAGAAAGACTTCGGGGAAATCTAATAAAGCCAAACCAAAAAAGAGGGTGGGTGGGTGGGTGGCAAACACATTACCATCAAAATAATGGGGTGCAACAGAGAGGAAAACGCCCCTGGAGGGAGAGAAAGCGAAAGATATTCTCCAAGATTCAAAGGACCTAACCAAGGTCGTACTACACGCGCACACAAACACACACACACACACGGCTGCTTACTTTGTAAATACAGACCTGCCCGCGCCCCGATCCTATCACCCCACCCACTTTCGGCTGCAATAGCGCCCCTGGAGCCACTCTCCCAAGGATCTCGGGTAGGGCGATCGGAGACTCCGCTTACTTGAATCCTGGGGTCCACTTCTTCCTCAGCTTCCGGAGGCTGCAGCTGGCTCCCTTCCTCCGCCGCGGTCCTCTTGGGTTCAGGATCCATGTTGGCTGAGCGCTATTTGCCGATCCAGAGAGGAGGAATATGATCCTAGCTCTGCGCTTTTGGGGGGGGAGGGGCCGCCGCCAAGCTGCTCCAGCAGCCCAGGTTCCACTGGCAGAGGACTGTGCAGCCTCTGCGCGTTGGCCTGAGTCTTTTACTCCTCGCCACGAGGCTGCGCCAGAAAGAAGGAACCGCTTCTCCGTTAGCAAAAGGGAGAAGGAAATGTGCCTCGCCCCCTTACTGCCGCCGCAACTGCTGTTATTAAAGCGGCGGCGGCGGCGGCGCTGTCACCAAGTGACTCTGTCCCTCCTTGACACCTATGTGAATTGAACTGTACCAGGCGTCTTCTTCCCCGAAGCAATTAAAGCAAGGCCTCCGAAGAATAATACAATAGCAACAACAATATTTTAAATGCGGTTAAGTAATACAAGCTTCGCCCCCAGGCCACTCGATTTTTTCAGTGCTGCAGAATTGCTCTCCTCCGCCTGGAATCGCTTCGGCAATCCCCACATACCACCAGCCTGGTCCAGTCAACCCGCGAGCTAGGACGCCTCAGAGCCACGTCGTGGGAAGCCAGCCTTACTGCTTTCTGGCGAACCCGCAAGGAGACTGGTGGGCGCCTGTCAGGTTTAAAGGAGTCGAGATGGCCCGGAAGCTTTTGTGGAGCACAGCTGCTTCACTAGGCACACAGCTGACTGCCATAAGCGGGTAGGTGTGCATTGCATGTAGGGGATGGATGTGGTCATGTGGACAGGTAAACAGCCATTGATAGGTTGATTGATTTGTACATCAGAGTCCCAGAAATGCTGTTCTGGACAACTTACCACAAAAATCACAATATCCCACCAACAATGAAAAAGTCAACAAAAACAAAAGCCACAACTGAAGCACATCAACAGGTACTTCCTCCCAGCAAAGTCTTTCTGAAGGGTAGGAGAGGGAGATTCTTCCACAGAACTCATAAAAATGAAACAGAGAAGTGAAAAAAGTCATCAACTTTCAGATATTTCTGAACTGTAAGTCCCAGCTACCATGAATAGTGTGAAGGCGCAGTTATATGTGTGTGTGTGTGTGTGTGTGTGTGTGTTAAGTGTTTGCTAGGCCCCAAACATGGGACAAATCTTCCATTTAATTCTTTGTTAGCAATCCAAAAAAATTTACACACACGTGTGTGTGTGTGTGTGTGTGTAGGGACGCAGTGGCTCAGTGGGTTAGGATGCTGAGCTTGTCGATCAGAAGGTTGGCAGTTTGGCGGGTTGAATCCCGAGTGCCGTGTAGCAGAATGAGTGCCTGTTACTTGTCCCAGCTTCTGCCAACCTAGCAGTTCGAAAGCACGTAAAAATGCAAGTAGAAAAATAGGGACCACTACAGTGGGAAGGTAACAGCGTTCCGTGCGCCTTTGGCGTCTAGTCATGCCGGCCACATGACCACGGAGATGTCTTCGGACAAACACTGGCTCTTCGGCTTTGAAACGAAGATGACCACCGGCCCCTAGAGTTGGAAACGACTAGCACGCATGTGCGGGGGAATCTTTTCCTTTATATATATATACATACACATACACATACACACATATATATATGTGTGTGTGTATATGTATGTGTGTATATGTATGTGTGTGTGTATATATATATATATATATATATATATATATATATATATATATATGTTTTCTGAGGTTTTCGCGGGTGTTTGTATGTATATCTTTGGTCATTCGGGTTTTTTCCCACATAGAATTGAAGGAGTAAGAGCAACGTTTCGACGAAATCTCATCCGTCATCCTCAGGCTGGTGGCTTCAGCTTCGTTCTTCTGGGAGAAGTGCACATTATGGTGGAAAATAAATATTTGGTCAATAACAAAAGTTCATCTCAATACTTTGTTATATACCCTTTGTTGGCAATCACAGAGGTCAAACGTTTTCTGTAAGTCTTCACAAGGTTTGCACACACTGTTGCTAGTATTTTGACCCATTCCTCCATGCAGATCTCCTAGAGCAGTGATGTTTTGGGGCTGTCGCTGGGCAACACGGACTTTCAACTCCCTCTAAAGGTTTTCTATAGGGTTGAGATCTGGAGACTGCCTTCGTTGCCCAGGCGGTGTGTTTGGGATCATTGTCATGATCCCAAATGTTTCATCTTCAATGCCCTTGCTGATGGAAGGAGGTTTTCACTCAAATTTCACGATACATGGCCCCATTCATTCTTTCCTTTACACGGATCGGTTGTCCTGGTCCCTTTGCAGAAAAACAGCCCCAAAGCATGATGTTTCCACTCCCATGCTTCACAGTAGGTATGGTGTTCTTTGGATGCAACTCAGCATTCTTTCTCCTCCAAACACGACGAGTTGAGTTTTTACCAAAATGTTCTACTTTGGTTTCATCTGACCATATGACATTCTCCCAATCCTGTTCTGGATCATCCAAATGCTCTCTAGCAAACTTCAGACGGGCCCGGACATGCACTGGCTTAAGCATGGGGACACGTCTGGCACTGCAGGATTTGAGTCCCTGGCGGCGTAGTGTGTTACTGATGGTAGCCTTTGTTACTTTGGTCCCAGCTCTCTGCAGGTCATTCACTAGGTCCCCCCGTGTGGTTCTGGGATTTTTGCTCACCGTTCTTGTGATCATTTTGACCCCACGGGGTGATATCTTGCATGGAGCCCCAGAACGAGGGAGATTATCAGTGGTCTTGTATGTCTTCCATTTTCTAATAATTGCTCCCACAGTTGATTTCTTCACACCAAGCTGCTTGCCTCTTGCAAATTCAGTCTTCCCAGCATGGTGCAGGTCTACAATTTTGTTTCTGGTGTCCTTCGACAGCTCTTTGGTCTTGGCCATAGTGGAGTTTGGAGTGTGACTGTTTGAGGTTATGGACTGGTTTCTTTTATACTGATAACAAGTTCAATCAGGTGCCATTCATACAGGTAATGAGTGGAGGACAGAGGAGCCTCTTAAAGAAGAAGTTACAGGTCTGTCTGTGAGAGCCAGAAATCTTGCTTGTTTGTAGGTAACCAAATACTTATTTTACCGAGGAATGTACGAATTACCGGTAATTCATTAGAAATCCTACAATGTGATTTCCTGGATTCTTTCCCCCCATTTTGTCTCTCATAGTTGAGGTTTACCCATGATGAAAATTACAGGCCTCTCTCATCTTTTTAAGTGGGAGAACTTGCACAATTGGTGTCTGACTAAATACTTTTTTGTCCCACTGTGTGTGTGTGTGTGTGTGTGTGTGTGTGTAAGACATATGTGTAAGACATATATGTGTAAAACATATATGTGTAAAACATATATATGTAAAACATATACACACACACACACACACACAAAAATCAGAACCTTATTCAAAACAATTTTTCTGAGTTCACACAACAGTGTATTACTTAATACATTTAGCATAGCACAATCAAAAATAATATTTTCTGGGTCAGTCACCAGAGATTTGGTCCTCCAAGCTTTCGGAGTAGGGCTGGAGTCTATCCTCAAGGAACTTCTCTCTCACCAGAATGTGTGGTATGTGACACATTCTGATGAAAGAGAACTTCCCTGAGAATGGGCTCCAGCCCTACTCCGAAAGCTTGGAAAACTAAATCTCTGGTTCTAGTGACTAACCCAGATTGGATCCTGCAACATTATCCTGAGACATGTATATTGCCTTCATTTGTGAGGTATTTCATTTAGTGTGTCAGGCAATCCATTAACAACTACTTCTGAACTTGCAGATGCGTAAACCGTGAAGTAATAGTGACTGGCTGGATAGGGTGACAATATTCCCATAGCATGCTAAGTCATGCTTTGCTTAATTGTTTATGTCACACATAATTGCTTTACTTAATGTAACTTAGTAAATCAAACACTCTCTCTGAGTTCACAAAGCACACTAAGCCACAAACTCATAAACTGCCTTATGGCTCAATGTGATATATAAACCCAATTAGTAGACTGGAAGAAATTACTATATTCTAAATTAAGATTTCCTGGGCTGCAAACATTCTTCCCTTTACCTTTTAGATCATCTAGATTCTAAATGTTTTACAGATCCTTTCTCTAGTGACTAGAAAGATGCAGAAAGGCTATGTACATGTGATATATCATATACAACCTGTTTGATTACAAACTAGTGGAAAGCCAGATCTCTTCTAAAAAAAAATATCTCAGAAATATTGGGACACCCAGAATTAACTATTGTATCTCTTGTATAAAAAGAATATGCATATTACTAGGAAGACTACGATTTCTTTATCAAAGACCATTTTAAAAAGGATTGACTACAAAAAACAGATTTGGGCTGCCTGGATAAATGACAATTGTTAATGAATATGTCCTACTTTTTTCTGTAATCTTTTTTGTAGTTTTTTGATATAGTCTGATAACTAAGTAATAAAATATGTTGTATTGTATTGTAGCACACAATAGAAATAGGATCTTGTAGGTCTAGTCCAACCCCCTGCTCATGCAGGAGACCTTATGGCATTTCTGACAAGTGGCTGTCCAATGTCTTCTTAAAAGCCTTCATCACTTGTCAGATGGTATAGAGTCTCCTGCTTGAGCAGGAGGTTGGTCTAGTCCAACCTATAAGGTCCCTTCCAACTCTGTTATTCTGTAAACAAAAGCACTTTAGACATTCGGTCAAGAACAACCACCAGAGTCATAGAAGCAGCAGCAATTGTATCTGGTAATTTACATGTCTCAGAAAAAAAATTATGCTAACAGGTTTTAGTATATGTTTTTACAGGCGTAGCACATGTCTGTGTATCAGAATAATGCCACTCATGCCAGCTCCGATATATTCACACCTACTCAAGAGAATGTAGGATTCACAGCAAGGAACTGTACCTAGCAATGCTTACTGCTGTGATGGCAAAAATGTCGTTTTTGGTTACATGCCAGGCCTCCAGACTCTCTGTAGGCAGAGCCTCTTGAGCCTCCAACACTCATTCAATTTTCAGAGGCCCCAGGGATTTTTGTGTGACTTCTAGAGGGTCTGGAGGTCACTCTGCATCTGAGATCTCATGAGGACTCTAGAGCCTCCAAAGCTCACTTGAGGCATGCTTTCCTGCACTTTTCAGAGCCCATGCAGGATCATTTTCCAGTTTCCAGGCCTAATACAATGAAGACCAACTCAAAATGGTACTTTGAAAATATTAGTTATGCAAGTATTTATTTATTAAATAATATATTTAAATAATTTAATGCATTACTTTTTGTTATGAATGGTTTCTCTTTTGTCCAGTGTGGGTATGTGTTCATGTGACATGCCAGCAGAGTAAAGATAAGCTTTTTCTGAATTTTTGGCATGCTAAGCCCAAACGTTTTGCCATCACTAACCTAATAGTAGTCATTGGAGAGTACACAATGGCATTCAAGTATATAAAGTGAATCTGCTCCCTCCTCCAAAATATAAAATGTCATAAAAATATGGCATGACAAGCCCCTTGTCAGCTGAAGCAGAATGTAATGCCCTCTTTAGAAGCAGCAGCACACATGTTCTTCATGCTCTTTCCCGATTCATGTTCCTTCCCTCTTTTTTGTGTTTAATCTGGGTTATTTTAGGAGAGTGCTAGATGAATATTTAAAACAATTTTAGTGGTCTTCCAAAATCATGAAGATAAGGAGCCTGAAAATTCAAGTGTCTGCAGCTCCAAATAGCCAGTAGGGGCTGGGGCAACCTCCAACTCAACATTGCCACTGGAGCACTTCAGATTGTATGGCTTGTATGGGGTGAAAGGGGAAAATAATGTTTTAAAACTTGTAATGGTGTATAGGAATGATCTTGGAGGACAGTTGGAAGAGCCACAATCTAGGCTACAGTCAGAAAGGAGCAGCTGAGTCTTGAGAAGGAATTGGGATGTACCAATCTCCTCAGTAGGAACCTCCCTAATTTCTTGCACTGCAAGAGAAGATGAGGGAGAGATGTACTTTTAGAGTTACAACCTTCTGTTAATATAACTGTACAATAAAGACAGAGCTAGTACTCCTGATTATGCTTCTTGTCTGGAGTAACTAGCAAGATTGAAAAAATTGGAACAACTAAAGATGAATGTAAGATACCTCCATGATGGCCTGTGCTGAAGCATAGGTAACATTGTGAAGATACACTCTGTAAAATGGTAAACAAAACATCTATGCTTCAGCTAACAGGATGTGAAACCAAGCTATGGATCTTAAATCTATAGTGTTCAGTTGCAAAGTTAGTGGTACAGAGTGATTCTTTGTTTGTTTATCCAGAAGTGATGTCACTAAATCTAGCTGTATGGCAAATTGACCTTGACCAATCTTGAAACAGAAGGAACAAATAATGATACGATATGATATACGATATGGTGTGATAGATGCATTGATATGATAGAAGACCACTGGAAAATGTTAGGACTATAGAATAGGATTGGGGAAAAGAAAAGTAGTATCAGCAAAAGGCAGGTACAAACCAATATCAAATACTTGCTAAGAAAACTTTGTGTACGTGTCCATGAAGTCGCCAGGATATAAGGAGACTTCACTTTAACCTCACCAACATCAGTGGAGCTTATTCCCAACAAATATGCATAAAAGCCTGCATAGTTACCTTTCTTAGAGTAAAATATCACTAAACCTTTGATGACTGAAGTAATTGTGGCTGTTCCTGGTTTATGACTGAAGTAATTGTGGCTGTTCCTGACCTATCATGAAATTGCATTGTTTTATAGTTAGAGAGAAGAGAGAGGTTGCAGTAGAAATGCCAAACTGTTTAAGAAAAAAATCTGGCAATATTATTTCAAGAGAATATGTATTTGAGAAACTATCTCAAAGTTAAAAAGTTTAAGGTGTTTTGTGTTTGTATGTATGTATGTATGTATGTATGTATGTATGTACGTGTGGGTGAGAGAGAGAGGGGGGGAGGGAGAGGGAGGGAGGCAGACAAAGAGACACACAGAAAGACAGGGACAAAAAGAGAAATTTCTGCTAGCTCTTAATGGGCTTTTGCTGATTAGGATTGAATAATGAGGGCTTATTATTTACTAATAGACAAAATATGAGATATAGGATTTTACTCTTTTTTGTCATAGTTGTCAAGCAAATCACACAGTCATTAAGCAGATCCATTAACTTTGCTTATTGGAAGCCCTCTGGGAAGATCGCAAAAGATGATCAAGTGATTCTGGAACAGACACTGAATCTATTATAAATACATGCCAGTTACAAAGCACTCACATTTTGATCATTTTTCCTAATAGTAAACTGGAATCTGTCTTCCTGAAATTTTAACCTAGTATTTTAGTCTACAGTCTAGAATGATAGACAACAGAATTTGACCTTCTTCATGTTAACTTTTTAAATTTTTGAAAGGCACTACCATATCCCCCCCATTAGTATTCTCATGGCTGAATGTTGTGTTTGTGGAATGTCTTTAGGGGAGGATCAAAAGAGTCAAGATGATGAGTGAGACTGTAGTTAAAAAGGAAAGAGGCATCAGTTGGGCCCACTATAATTTTATTGGGCCATCTGATGAATGATCCCAGCCAGTTCCTTCAATCTTCATTCTTGTGTCCTAGTTTCTTATGCTTTACTCTTTCTCTGTATCTTTTCTAAAGTTGTTCCATTTTTTTTGATGTCTTCCTAAAATATAATACCTTTCTAGATACAATATTTGAGCTAGTGTCTGATCAGTGCAGAACAAAGTAGAAAACCTTATAATATGCAATACTATATCATCTTAATGAGCTGAATGGGATTTGTTCCCAGATAAAGTACAATTATATAAAGATGTTATAAAAGAGTAACAACTGTCCATGAAATTTCATTTATGATCATTTGATTCTGGGCTACAAAATCATCACTGAACTGGACAGCTTCCTAACTAGTCCAGATCCAGATCACACTTTCCATGGCGAGAAAGAAAATATCAGCTCATAATTATTTAGGAGAACATGCACCTTCATCTTCTACATCTAGAGATCTTTTGGAACCTACTATTGCTCAGGTTTTGTTTTCAGTTGTTCCTCCTTATGATCTCTTCCAGGAATTTCCAATTCTTTTCCAGGCCCCTCTGGTTTCTCTAAGCAGCTACATTTCAACCTGTGCTCCACGACAAACAAGATACCCACACAGCATCTCCAAAGGCAGAGCTGACTTATTTTTATTTTATTAGAATAGATATTCCTAAAATTACATCTGAAGTGGCATGTACTGTATACATGTTTATGTTTACATTTCTTTGCATTCAGAAGACTAAAATTGGCTATAGTGGTGAATATCTGATTGCCAATTGAACTACAAACCAAAATACAAACACATGCCTGTGTGCACTTGCACACAAGCTTCATATGAGTTTATAGACTATATAGGTAATCTTTGACTTATGACCAGTGCTTTTTTTTGTAAAAGAAAAAGGTGCCGGAACTCACACATGTCATACAACCTGCCTTGCCTACCCTACAAGGTTCCATCCAAAAAAGGTGCCGGAACACCGTTCTGAGCGTTCTATGAGGAAAAAAAGCCCTGCTTATGACCACAATTGTGCCCCAAAAAATCTGTTGCTAAGCAAGACATTTGTTGAGTGAATTTTACCCCATTTTACAACTTTTCTTGACATAGTGGTTAAGTGAATCACTGCAGTTGTTAAGTTAGCAACATGGTTATTAAAGCAACCTGGCTTCCCCATTATCTTTGCTCATCAGAAGCTCACCAAAGGTGATGACATGATCCCAGGACACTGCAACTGTCATAAATATGAACCAGTTGCCACACATGAATTTTGATCACATGACAATGGATATGCTACAACAGTGGTAAGTATAAAAAATGGTCGTAAGTCATTTTTTCAGTATCATTGTAACTTTGAATTTTTTACTAAGTGAACTGTTGTCAGTGGAGGACTATCTGTAGTTCCGATTTCTGCCTAGATAAAATTGGTGTTAGGAACAAAACAGAATATTTTGTTTTTCCAGCCATCAGTTGTAACCAGATCTTATTATCTAGGGTTTCTTGCGATACGAACATATAAAGAAGTCAGGCAAGAGGGAGTGGGAGGATATTTTTTCAACCTGAACAGAATAGTTTGTGGTAGATCTATTGAGATGGTCTTATTTTTCCCCCACCCACTTACCATCTGCTTCCTCATTCACTGCCAGTCTTTCCTTAAGACTTTCTTAACAGTGCAGGTGGTTTCCTATACATCTAACAATTTGCATAACCTGCTTTTTCTTTCTGATCTTGCTCAACAAATACTTTCTTGTCTTTATGGATTCTGATGACACCTATCGTGTCTTATGAGGTTTTTCAGTCACCCAATCATTTTAGAGTTCTGCTCAACCTTATCGAAATATTCTGTACTATTCCTTTCTACTTCATCTTTGTCTTTGAGATCTTCAGCTCTCAACTATGAACACTTGCGATTAGTTAACCCAAATCTGAAAGCCAGTTTGAAGTAATGGTTAAAGAACTGAACTAGAAAGTAGGAGACCATAATTTCTAGTCCCTTAGGCACAAAGTCAGCTGGATGACCTTGGTCCAGTCACTTTCTCCCGGCGCTAAAAAGGAAGCAATGACAAACTACTTCTGAAATCTTGCCACAAAAACTGCAGAGACTTGTCCAGGCAGTCACCAGGAGTTAACATTGGCTCAAAGGCACTACATATATGTATGTAACTCAAAGGAATCCTTAAAGGAAACATCAGGCCAAAGACCATGAGAGGCATAGCATAGAATCAGGAATATCCTCTTGCCCAGTTAATTAGAGCTTGAGTTCTCAGTGTGCAATACTGTTTAACTCCCAAAATTGATAAATGAGTTTACTTGCATTTATCATCTTATAAAAATTACAAAATCATGTGATAATAGATAAAATAGTTGTTATTCTGGATCAGCCTGTCATTTAATGATTTTTCCCTTGCTAAGACCCCTGTGCTGGCCTGTATAAGCGGATACTATCATTAATAACAGTCTTTGCCAGATAGCAGAACTCGTGAAAGTACCTTTTATCATCCAGAAAGACCTTTATTTGCGTGCAGAGAAGAGTACAGCAAAACAAGGTGAGGTAGACGATGCATAGACGGTATTTTCAAGGTCAAAAGACAGTAACGACTCACAGTGTCTGCACGTGTGTCTGCCAGTTATGGAGGAGGAGATGAAACACAAAGGAACCAAGAAAAGGAAGCCCATCCCAGGAAGGGGAGGGGTGTAAAGGCACATGGTCAGGAGAAGGAGGAAATACGTCAGAGAGTGGGAGGAGTTGGCTGACCCAGTTAAAATAGCATATTATAATTTCCCCAAACAACCACATGGTGGCAGCACACTCCCTGTCTGGTATTTCATAATACCACTATAAACTTGATACCGGTAGGTATGCAAATACAAATAAATGGTTGTGATTTGCTTGTTGTCTTAAAAACCTGAGAGATATAAGAAATAAACCTGAGAGATATAAGAAATAAACATGCATACATATTGCAATAAGAATTGCCATTACAGGCCTAAAAGAGTCTAATGTAAACTTCAAATCACTTTTCTTCTTGAAGTCAGGATCCAACCAGGAAAGGCGACGAGTTCAGTCCTCAAGAGGCAAAAGCAGGAGAAGCTCTGTGATGGGTCTGATGACAGTTTTGGTGCCTTTCAATTCTTGAGCTTGTTGGTCCTTGAGCAGAACAAGGTCGCTAACTTGGAGATTGGGGTGAAGATGAGACATTTGTGACTGGAACATGATTTTGTTGCTCCCCGCCATGTTGCTCTCTGTCATAATTTGAAGCAGGGTTAGATGCAGGTGGTTGCTGTGGATCGCTTAGAAGTGGAGCAGGATGCATAGCTGTATAGTGCTTGTCACTATTGCATTCTGTGCACTTGACAGAGGCTTTACAATCTTTAGCAAAATGGTCATATGAAGCACAGCACCTGTAACATATTTCAAGCTCTTGAAGAACCTCTTTTCGCTCTTGCATAGTCTTTGCTCTAAGCTCACGACATTTTCTATGAGGGTGAGTTTTTTTGTGAATAGGACACTGACGATTAGGATCTTCATTCCCACCACCTGAATCACTCCATTGAGCAGGAAATGGTACAGGAGGTGAGATGTCCGTTTTTCTTATAAACACAGCTCCACGTAAGTCTCTGTGTGGAGCTGCTGTGTATGGAGCAGGCACACTGGGTTCACTGAAGTTGAAGCTGGGATGATTTCTTATCCAGGCTTGGTGGCTGATGAACCTGCAAAAATATGAGAATGGGGGAAAAGAAACACCATGGTGTCCTTTGTAGTCTGAGCCTTGCTGTGTCCATTTCTCCTGCAGGCCGTATGGCAGTTTTAACACCACTGGATTGACACCATGGGAGGTGTCCAGGTAGCTTAGACCAGGTAGACGTGGGTCTGTTTTTGCCAATTCTATCTCCATGAGGAGAACACTTAGTTCCTGGAGCTTGTGATTGTCTTTGTTGCCTATCTTCAAAAAGTTTTGTAGTCTTTTGAATAGAGCATTCTCTAATGCTTCTGGGCTTCTGAAGGCTTGTTCAAGTCTTGCCCATACAGCAGCGAGACCTGCGTCTGGAGTCAACATGCACTGATCTCGGTCTTTTAACACGATCTGCAGATTCTGGCCCCAGCCACTTTATGAGTAGATCGAGTTCCTCCTTGGCGGTAAGGTTGAGATCAGCAATAACAGCTTTGAAGGTTGATCTCCAGGATCTGTAGTTCTCTGGACAGTCATCAAACCTTGAGAGGCTAGTGGTGATGAGCTCTTGACGAATCATGTGTCTGGCGCAGTCAGAATGGTCTGGTCTCTCACTCCTTGATGCCAAAGAAACTTGTGGGACCCCTTGGGCATGAAAGCTCTCTGGTGAATAAAGGTGAGGTATGCCAGGATAGGATTATGTTGCAAGAGCATTCAGCTGCGGTGATCTCTCACTCCTTGATGCCAAAGAAACTTGTGGGACCCCTTGGGTGTGAAGGTTCTCTGGTGAATAAGGGTGAGGTATACCAAGATAGAATGCTGTTGCAAGAGAGTCTAGTTGTGGTGTAGTCCCTAAGGCTTGTGCTGGCTGTCAATTAAACCATTGTTTATTGCTGGAAGTTACTTTGTCATTGGTAGTAGGTGATGCAATTTGAAGTGTTGGCGCACCTGTGTTGTGTTGAAGGGTTGCAGGCTTTTGCAGGCTTGGGGTCTTTGTGTTGTTCGTAGGAAGTACAGTTGGCACACTTGTGTTGTGGTGTTGAAGAGTTGCAGGCTTTTGCAGGCTTGGGGTCTTTGTGTTGTTCGTAGGAAGTACAGTTGGCGCACTTGTGTTGTGGTGTTGAAGAGTTGCAGGCCTTTGCAGTTCTGGGGTCTCTGTGTGGTGAGTCAGGACAGCATTGCTCTGCATCGTTGGAAACATTATGCTTTAGCACATATTGACCGGTGCGTTCCATCGCATCTTCCACTTCTATTGGGATGGAACAATCTGGATCGGTGCTTTCCTTCATTGCCTGTTCATAGACCTTCAGCTTTGCTCAGGCAGCTGCCTCCTCCTTTTCCATTCGCAGAATCTTTATTCTGTATTCTGACTCTGCTTGACGGGCTTCCTCCTCTGCTTGGCGGGCTTTGCTCTCAGCTTCTATTTCAGCTTCCTTTCTGGCAAAGGAAACATGCACTTTCTTTGCCTCTACAAGTGCTCGGGCCTCTACTAGCTTGTCACTCAATGTTGAAGCTCTGGAACGAGAGGATCTAGCAGAGCGTACTGTGACTTTAGTTGATGTGGATCTATAAGATCTGGTCTCCTGCAGTTCAGTAATACGGAATTCTGCCTTATTCTTTGCATCTTGCACTAGGGAATCTCTTTGCTGGTTTAGTTCATCAATCGTGGTTAGCTCTGCTGAGGAATCATCTACATTAGAGTCATTCAAAAAACCTGTGTATTTTGCAGACAGCTGCTGGTAACGTTTATAAGCTGCAGATAGGTGATTTATAGAGCCTCTTAATTCAGCAGGATTATCATTAAGACTCTGCAAAATTGACATGCAGTGCACAGTTTTGTCCCATAAGTCTGACAGATTACTGGAAAATTCGTTTCTAGTTGCCTCATAATTTTCCCTGAGTTTCTGGGTTCGTCTTATTGTACGCTTGGGTTTTACAGCAGAATCAGCACACTCAGCTCCCTGAATGTCTGTGAGGTCTGAAACATGATGCATCTCTTTTGATTCAGCGATAAAAGAATGTTCAGAGCCTTGTCTAGACATTTTTTCAAGTTTTGCAAAAAAAAATAGGTAGTCTCTTTAAGCAGATTGCAGCTTAAACAGGGTTTATAACAAAGTCCAATATACAGAAACAGTTTTTCAGCTTTGCACAGAAAATGCTTATTAAGCTTCTGCTTTCACAAGATGGTGGATTTGCACTGAGCTTGCTTGCAGATAACACACACACATATGGATTGCAGGCAGTAGGAATTCAAACTGTCTTTTGACTATTCTGGATCAGCCTGTCATTTAATGATTTTTCCCCTTTCTAAGACCCCTGTGCTGGCCTGTATAAGCGGATACTATCATTGATAACAGTCTTTGCCAGATAGCAGAACTCGTGAAAGTACCTTTTATCATCCAGAAGGACCTTTATTTGCATGCAGAGAAGAGTACAGCAAAACAAGGTGAGGTAGACGATGCATAGACGGTATTTTCAAGGTCAAGACAGTAACGGCTCACAGTGTCTGCACATGTGTCTGCCGGTTATGGAGGAGGAGATGAAACACAAAGGAACCAGAAGGAAATCCATCGCAGCAAGGGGAGGGGTGTAAAGGCACATGGTCAGAAGGAGGAAATACGTCAGAGTGGGAGGAGTTGGCTGACCCAGTTAAGGTAGCATATTATAATTTCCCCAAACAACCACATGGTGGCAGCACAGTTGTAATTGGTGGATTATGCCAAGGGATCCCAGGCATTATTTGTCAGCTGCAAATCTGATCATAAATCCAAGAAGAAAACAATTTCAATCAGTTTTGAATAATTATTATTTGAGATGTTTGTTCTGTTAATCTCTTTTAAAGATCCTGAAACCTGAAGTTGCATTATTCTACTGATTTACAATAGGATATTTGACCTCATTAATTTTGATTTAGGAATATAGGCAATCTTTGTTTTCGTTTATTTAAGAGAAATCTGTTGGGAAATCTATTATGGCCAGGCTGTATAGGGGTGTCAAAAAGTCAAGATGGCTCATCAAAGCCCAGCTTTTTAAAAAAATGTGCATTGCTGAAATAACCCAGAGCTAAAAACAGTGCAACACTAGGCTCATGTCAGGCAACTAAGCCTTGTACAAGGCATTTCATGCCAAAGCATCATCACAATTCTCCTTCTCAAGGCAGTAATGCCGTTGTCCTCAATGAGGTGCTTTGTGTGACCCAATGTCTTTCACTAAACTGTTTCAATCTCTTCTATGTAGTGAAGTTGCTGGACACCAGACTCAAGAGTGACACAAGTGAAGCAACACCACACTTCATTTCCTTTTGCTGTTAGAAGGAAAGCAGAATTGCTTCATGAAGTATCTTTTGGACAAAGTTTTTGGACTCTTGCACAAGCCAGATTTCCTTTTTTTACTATGGTAGTATCCTTTTCTCCCAGGAGAGGCACTGTAGTTCTTACAGAGGTTAGATTAGTGGCCAAGCCTCCACTGTGTTTTCTCATTAAAACAGTTATTCACATTCTAAGGCACAGAATAGGAAAAACTTTAATAAATACCGCAGTTGCCTGATCACTTCTAATGTTATGTAAACCTAGCCATTGTGGTCTGTAAACCATGAAATGTAACTTAGTTTTGTGTATGCTTACATTGGCTAAGACAGAATCAAACCATATTATCTGTTAAAATCTTATGTGAATCAAAAGGTTGTGTAGGATGTAATCTGAATATTTGTTTTGATTTAGCATGTTATGTGAACAATGCCAGGATTATGGTAACTATTTCTGAAAGTTTAGTATGTCATAAGAACCATTGTGGCTAACTAATCAAATCACAGATTAACATATGATTCCAAATCATTTCCCCAAACACAGATCAGAGATGCAGGTTTCCCAGTGTTGAAAAGAAGAAATATGAGTATTTGTTTGTCTCTCTCTTGCGTAACAGAGAAATCCTAAAGTGAATGTACTAACTTTGTAACCCTGTTACAGAAAAGGGAACTGACGTATGGTCATTTGATGAAGCCACCCTATCTGAGATGTAAATTGATATATAATACAGGTATATTCTTATACCTTCTGTATTTCAAACAAAAGTAAATTCTTGGGGGAAGGTTACATTTAAAACAGCCACATTTCCTCTGAACTACTTTTGTATTTTCTTGGTTTCTATACCTTCTCAATTTGGTTTCCTTCCTACAAGTGCTTTTAAAATGTAGGCTTCATTGTTTATGAAACTGACAGGTTTATGGATACTACTTCCGTCAGTTCCAAAATTAGAACATAATGAGGTACCTTGGAGAACACCCTAGTTGTATTTATTTATTTATTTTTATTTTATTTTATTTGGATTTACATACCGCCCCTCTCCCAAGGGACTCGGGGCGGTGTACAGGGCAATTAAAACACTATGAACAACACATAATATACAAAAATTAAAATGAAATTAAACCAAATAGCCCTAAACAATAAAACACATTCTAAAATTTAAAATTTTTAAAATTTAAAATCTAAAATCCCAGTCCCTCAGTCCAGGCCGGCAAGTTCAAATAGCCAAATCTTCAGGTCGCGGCGAAAAGAGCAAAGGTTGGGAGCCCAGTTACCATCACAACCACAAATAGCTGCCACTTATGTAGGGTAATTCCATAAGGAGGTTTCCTTGTCTTACAAATCGTGTAGTAAACCTATTTCATCATTTAATAGAAAAAATATTTTATATTGGCTTAATTCCTACATTACACTAAGCAATTAAAATTGATTGTAGTTTAACTTGCTACACTGATCAAGTCACTGTAGGCTGCAAACTGTGTTAAAATAAAGCATGGTTTAGTAGCATTACCACCAACTATGTTTGCCTGATATGCTGCATTATAAATCTCATTGTACTGCACAAAATTGTCCTTAACATGGATATCATAAGGTACATAATCTAAGGTGCAGCATACAGAGTAAAACCATGAAAGATGACAGTATTTTAATGGTTGAGCAACAAAGTGAGACTGAACTCTCCTTTACAGATACAGTAGATACACATATGGAAGGAGAAGTGAAATTCTTCAGTTTCAGAAGTTTAGTTCTCCATGGTTTCAGGTAGAGATTTGTCTGGTCCTAGGTAGAAAATGGCCAGATTGAACCTACACCTTTTATATGAGAAATGCATTCTCAGCGACTGAGGTACACTTTGTGCTAGAGGACATAGGAGTGGAAAATGACATTTTGTGCCCCAATGACTTTCATGAGGCAAACAAATGTATATCTCTAGGATGTATGGACAGACATAATGTAAAAAGGTAGAAAATAAGACACACTAGATCATGCTGAAAAATGTTTGCTGCGAAAGAATGAAAATGATACAAATGTTCTACAGAGTAAAGATATTGGTATATGTACCAAATCCCCACAAAAGTCTAATGAGGGGTCTGGATTAAGTTTTCCAAAACAAATAGTGACCATGAATGCTTTCAAGGAACATGTGACCACAGCGCTAAAACAATTATGCAACATTTTAATTAATTTTAATTCCCAACTTCATAATATTTTTATTTTTAACCCAGTGATCCTCAATATGTAATTTGGTAGTTACTGTGTTATGGAGATTTGTACCATGCCTTGGCAAAGAGATAATAAATTGGTGTTAGCAGAGGTTGTGTTTCTTTAGAGAAGAGATGATACTTCTTGGATGTCAAGGTAAAGGAAATGGTGGGAAGTTTCAATTCCCAAAGAGGTACTGTACTACTAAAACTTGGGGTCAGGGATCACAGAGTAAGGAGCACAATGTAAGGATCCAGTTCTAATGGTAGAACAGAAAGAAAAAAAGCCAGTACTTCCTAGTCAGCCCACTTTATTTTGGATCTTCTGAATGATGAAATACAACTATTAGATCACTATTATGGTCTAATTAAGAGATATCCTAACAGCAAAAATGGGATTGTCATGTAATTATCCAATATTTTCACTTCTGTTACCATATGATTTTAGGCAGCCACTCTAACATTATATAACAACTCAGAAGAGGTTTATAAGCCAGTTGTGTATATGCCAGATAGAAGAACCAACAAAGAATTTCTTTTTATAATTTTAGTAACAAATAATAAGGCATGTGGATGAAAGTAAACTGAAAAAAATTATGAGCAAAAGAAGAACTGATCCGTGGTAACAGAACCTGATTATGTCACAATGTTGCACAGAGATTTCCTGCATGGACTGGTGATATCACAGCCCAGTTAAAGTGAGACTGTCTCTGAAATTGTTTTGAAAACAGTTACCAAGTAATCAGCCCAACAATATATTGTGCAAATACATTCCATCCTATCAGTACCAACACTCTACCTCTCTTCTTCGGTGCTATAAAACTACAGTGTAAACGAAGTTGAATATAACTCTGATCAAAAAGAAAAGCATGAACTAATTAGCTATGAAGTATAAAGGTAAAGGTAAAGGTTCCCCCGCACATGCGTGCTAGTCATTTCCGACTCTAGGGGCCGGTGCTCATCTCCGTTTCAAAGCCGAAGAGCCAGCGCTTGTCCGAGGACGTCTCCGTGGTCATGTGGCCGGCATGACTAGACACCAAAGGCGCACGGAACGCTGTTACCTTCCCACCGTAATGGTCCCTATTTTTCTACTTGCATTTTTACATGCTTTCGAACTGCTAGGTTGGCAGAAGCTGGGACAAGTAACAGGTGCTCACTCTGTTACGCGGCACTCGGGATTCGACCCGCCAAACTGCCGACCTTCTGATCGACAAGCTCAGCGTCCTAACCCACTACTTGATACCTAATATAATCAATAGAGCACCACAATTATGTCCTTTTTATCAATCAACTTTTAAATCATTTTAAGAATAGATTGAATACATTCAAATATTAAATGTAGTACCGGGTCAATATATTATTCTAGGCCATCGTTTGGTTTTAAACCCGGTTTCTTAATTAAGTTACAATGGCAGTGTTCATACACTAAGCCCTGGCTTCCTTAACATGAATATAATGGCTGACCGAGATGACAACCCATTAAGCTTTAAATCACAGTTTTCAAAACATTCTGGCTGGATTTGTGCAGCTTTCTTCATACAAGTTCTTCTCCCCGCAATAAATAAAAGAGGAAAAGGTACCTACTCTATTCTTCTAACCTCTTGTGAGTTATAAGTTTGAGAAAATGAAAATGAGGAATATAACTCAAGAATAAAAGATTAGCTCTTCAGCCCACCGCCATGACCTGACTGAAACTTGGCTTTCTGCTCACTGATTTTAAGCCTGAGTGAGCACTGTGATTTCCTAGGACTGTGTGATAGGGAAAGCATAGGCCAGAGTGAACAGAGCCACCCTTTTCCCTTACTCTTTTTCTGCCGGGCCTGTTTTTTTATGGCTGCTTCTCCCTCCCTCCCTCTCATTTCCTGCCTAGTGGGCTGCCAGGACAAGAGACAGTTTGTTTTGATCCAAGTCATAAATGATTACTAGGAGAATGATTTTGCAATTTGGTCAAGGGCCACATGGCCCAGATTTCCCATCTATTTAGGCCAAAAAAAAAAAACATCAGGAGATTCCTATCACAGATCTCTCAAGTCATGTCTAATCCAACATTTTTTTTTAATGGCACAAAGGCTAAGCCAATCACAGTTTAGTCAATTAATCATAGTTAAGCAAATATTTAATGTAGTAAGAGAGTCCAGCCTTTGCAATATTTAAGAAATAAGTTGCCTGATGTAGGACAAAATTTTGGCTCATTGTACTGGATGCAAGAAGTTGTAACACCATCAAACATAGCCTACTTACTTCCTATTATTGCCAGAAAACTGAAGACTGAAACCTGCTCTTATTACAACAGAAGTAGCCATCTTTTTTACTCATCCTCCTTTTAACAATTTTTTCCCATTTCAAGTGAAAATAACTCTGAAGCATACACAAATTTAGCCGGGTCTAATGGGTTGAACCAAACCAGTATCAATGACTATAATCACTTCATGTGCACATTAAACTAACATGTACTTTGGTTTGTGTCTTAGTGTATTGTGTTATTTCAGCCAGTATGATCTATGCTTCAATGTGTTGTTTGAACATTGACAATGGTTTACTTAAAACTGAGTTAATGAGTTGTGTGAGCATAGCTAAGTCTCCAAATGAGCATGCCAAATAAATACAGTCCAATAATGCTAAATAGGAGAATTTCTAGCTTCATCCCAGCTTTATCAATCAAATCTTGTTTTCCTGTCTGATCGCAGACAACGGCTTCTGTATTCAAGGAAGCATTGCTTGTTCCTCCAATTTACAATATTTATTTATTTATTTATTTTATTACATTTATATACCGCCCTTTCCCGAAGGACTCAGGGCGGTTTACAGGGTGATTAAAAAACAAAGATACAAAAGTTAAAAGTTTAGTTTAGTTAGTTCAATGGCAGTGGAACCAGAATTGCTATCACTAAGTGATGCAGTCATAAAGCATAATGTCACATGACCCTGTTATATAACAAAAGCAATTCTGGCTCTCCCAGTTAAAATGTTTAAGTGAGGATTACACGGGTTGTTAAGTGAGAAACCCATATGGCTGGGACTTCTGATTCCTGCTTGTTTGTTCCTCATTGTGTTTGTTTGATTGTAAATTGCAATCATGTAGCTGCAATCATGTGATTCTAACCCTAGCTTTTGGGTCAGGCATCCAAAAGCTAGTATCAGAATCACATCAAAATGGAAACACTTAGTCACTAGAATATATTGTAAATCCTCTAGTTCAGAGGTCCCCAACCTTTTGGGCACCAGTAACCGGTTCCGTGGAGAGAGGGTACGTGGTTTTGTGTGCTGCCTGCATCTTGCGAATAGGGCTTTACTTGTTTGTGCAAACCGATTGCTGGCATCCCACTGCCCGGTACTGCTCCACGGACTGGGGGTTGGAAACCCCTGCTCTAGTTCAGGGCCATCACAAGGTAAGGAACACTTAATGGTTGTAACCTCAGGACCACATGTACAAAAATATTTTGTTCAGCAGCAAAGTATTTCAAAGTGTATGAGCAAAATATATGTGTACGAACAGCTATCTTTCAGGCGTATCTGAATTTTGGCATCCAATGTGCTTATCTAATATTAGAGTTCAGATTCTCTCTCTCTCTCCATTCTATCTATTATCTATTCCGCCTTTACTATTTTTACAAATAACTCAAGATACAAACATATCCAATACACCTTTCTCCTCCTATGTTCCCCATAACAATAACCCCTTCAGGTGTGTTGGGCTGAGATAGAGTGACTGGCCCAAAGTCACTTAAGTGGCTTTCATTATAATGAGGTACATTTTATTTAACAAAAGAACTACTATTAGTTGGGATTGTATAACATATTAAATCACAATTTAAGATTCACAACCCACAAAAGGGGCTCATAATCAACAAACTAAACTACACTTAGTGACATACTATGTTTCTACAACTGTGACTACACTCACCCAGGGTTAACAAAAGGTAATGTTTTGGGTTTAAAAATAATAATGAATTATAAACTAACCATACTGGCTAGGTATGCACATTATGTTAGGCTAAGGTGTAGTAAGCTAGTACTGGCTCTCTGTTGTATCAACAAAGCTATCATGTAAAATCAGACACTGCTTACATATGAGGCTAGCCACACTTCTGGAATTTGCCTGACAATAAGCATTCTAAAGTCTTGCCAAGAAAAGCTTTGTGATCCTGAATGATAAATCTGAAAATTGGTAGTTTAATCGAAAAATTATGGAATTATATTTAAAATAAAAACAGAATTTTCAGGACTGTATTAATAGAAGAGGACTAGGCAAGTGCTAGGCTTATTTTCATGAATGTAATATATATATATTTATATTTATTAAATTTTTATACCGCCCTTCTCCCGAACGACTCAGGGCGGTGTACAGGGCAATAAATATCGAAATATACATACAAAAGTTAAAAAAGAATGTGGATGTCCAACTTTTTGGCTTTCTTGGACTGCATTGAGTAAAGAGGAATTGTCTTGAACATATATAAAATATATAATATGGTAACTATTGCTAAAAATAATATATTAAAATTTTACAATCTTGTAGGGCTGCATTGCCAACTGTCCAGGGCCGCAAGCAGCCCACAATGGTTTAAACTGAGTAACATAAGGAAGTAATCTTGAACTTCAACTGTCCAACAACTTATTAGCAAAAGCTTATTTTTGAGGCTTTCGAAATTTGCTTTGGAGAAAAACTCTTGGCACACATATGTTTTCTTTTTTGTTCAAAGTTTCTCGAAACACATATTCATTGACTATTTCCTCATATCCCACAGACAGGAAAAGTTCTGCCAAAAACGCTACAGGGAAAAAGGGAAGAATATTTTTAAGAAACTTGTGTTAAAGTACAAAGATGAAATGATACAAATCCTGAATAGGCAGGTTATTCTTCTCAAAACAAAAAAAATGAGAAACAGTTTTATTGATGGTTTTAAAAAAAGATATAGGCATCAATGCAGAAAAATGATGCAATATCCAAAGTCAGATTTTCCTTCCACTTGCCCAAGAAAGCTGCTAAGTATGGATTGTCCCTTTATGAGGTACTTAGGATATATCTTTTGAATAACAATCTATCATTAACTATCAATATACTTTTTTAATAAATTAGTTTTTGAGAAAACCTGGAGATTATTGGAGGCAGCAGGGCTCAGCTTCGAAGGTATCTCAATAGAAGCTTTTACTGAAATGTGGGCAATTGTCAAATCCCTTTGTGGCTGATTATAAAACAGAAATATCTTTAGTGGTTATAAATAAAATGTAACCCACGAGATACTTTTATTTTATAACCCAGCCGCAAAGGGATTTTATTTCATCAGGATTTTATTTATTTATTTAATTTCTATGCTGCCCATCTCCCCTACAAGGTGACTCTAGAATCTTACAAATTATTATATGAGGCTGCCTTCACATCCCTTACCTTCTGCCACGGTTTGGCAGTCAGAGTCAATAACATTTTTATTTTTATTTCTCTGAAAAGAAATGGGAGTAGGTTGAGCTACCTGGGGTTTCACTATGCACCTGCCCGGCCATGGTCAGCAAGAAGAAGCTGGACTAAAGTTTTTAGTATAATTTAATCCAGCGTTTCTCAATCTCAGCAACTTTCAGATAGGTGGACTTCAAATCCCATTCGTCTGAGAGTCGGAATCGGCATATCTGATATTTGCAAAGATTGAGAAACGCTGATTTAGTCAGACTCTCATTGCTTTCAAGAATACAAGGAAGTATTATCTTAAGAAGAAATCCTTAAATCCTAAATTGCTGAAATTGGATATAAAACGAATGTTGGAGGACATAGTTCCTTTAGTTTTCTTTATACTTTGTAGGGATTATTATTACATTTGGAGTTATACAAACTTACATTAGAAAAGGATTATATACATATCAAAATGAATGTTAACAGTTATTAAATAACATTCTGATGTTGAGGCTGCGATTTGCAGCTTTTTGATATTTAAACATATCTAGCTTCTTTATTGTTGAACAAATGATTTTTTTTTCATCAGTATGCTTGTATTGTAGAAAACCTTTCAGTAAAAATACCTGGGGATTATTTATAGATTACTATAAATACACTGTATTTTTGTTCTGACAGATTTTTGTTTTGTAAACTTTTCCTGCTTTTCAGTATTTGTTGGGTGCTTCCCATACTGTATAATATCTTAATTAAGATCTCACCATCAGAAAAAAAGTATGACCTGGTTCCATCTTGTCGTACGTAGAAATTTTCTTCCACCTTGCAAGCAGATTTAAACCTCAGCATTGCATGGTCATGAAGGCCATAATCTCTGAATAGGACATATTTACCTGGTTTTAAAACCTGAGAACAATATGAAACATATTAAGCTGGACTTAATTAATACACAAAACCATGTAATAATAAAAGTGGAACATTTTGTGCCACTTTGGCTCGGTCCTGTTAAGCAGACTTGACACAATTTCATTTCTTTCTAAAAGAGTTTAAAAATATTATTCCACATTAATTATAACACTAGAAAAATTAATTTCATAGTTGTCATAAAACACATTTCATAGCTTAAATCAATTCCCATTATTTGCTTGAACCTGGGAATCACCACCTTAGTTTGCATTTAAGACATTCTGAGTCATATTCCTGGGAATTAATCCACTTTCTAGTTATTACAAGATAGGTAAATACACCTGAAGCAAATATGTAATCCTCAGTTAATGACTGCCCTATTTAGCAAGTGTTTGAAGCTAGACAGCACAGAAAAGTAACTTTTTGAGCAGTCCTCAACCACTGCAGCATCCATGGTCATGTGATTGCCATTTGCAGAGAGCTTCTCACAAGCAAGTCAATGTGGAAACTGGCAGAAAAATCACGTCACAATTGCTTGATGTCTCGCTTAACTACCGTGTCACTTACTAATGGAATTGCCAGTCCAATTATAGTCATTAAGCAAGGTTTATCTGTATGAATTACCTTTCTATTAAATCTTATTTGGAAAAGACAAACCTGATACACAGCATTCCTTTTAGTTCAGACTATTTACAGCTTCTTTTAGTTAATACACAAATAAAGACCATCTCTTCGAAAGTTGCTGCAAGTCTGAATCATACAAGGATTGCTGACATATAAAATGTATTGTGTGAATTAGAGCACAGATTCTGTATTACAGGTAGGTAAAATGAGGACCCAGATTGTTGGGGGCAATTAAGCTGACTTTGTAATAATGCCGCTTGGGGGTGTGTGTGAAAGCCCTAATAAGCAGGCATATACATAGAATGAAGGCTACTGCTAAGCTTGTAAGCCGCCCTGAGTCTTTGGAGAAGGGCGGGATATAAATGGAATTAAAATAAAAAAAATAAAATAAATCTTTTCATAGCAAAAATACATGCTCATGGTAAAAACCATGTTATTATAACCATGCAGACTTGCCTTGTAAATATTGTGCAAAACTAAATGCATCTTCTCAGGATGAATGGCAGAAAGTACAAATATTAACATAACCACATCCACTGACTCTAGTGGTACATTTTCCACAAGATCATCTTTGGTCAGGTCACACAGGAATACTTTGCATCTTTTGGCATCATATAGAGAATTTTGCTGTGAAATAAACATATGGTACAACCTTATTTAAGTTTATATTTTGAAATCTGAAGCTGGCACAGTAAATCAAAGAGGATAGAACACTGAATAATACAGAAAAGTTTGGCTATCTTGGGAATTCTGGGAGCTGAAATCTGTCTACTTTCAGTTGCCAAGTTTGGAAAATAGTGGTTTAGATAGTGGATAGTTTGAAGCTGTTTATTATAATCTCCCTCAGTGTTGAACTGAAGACAACCAAGCAGAAAAGCAGGTAATTAAATATGAATCACAACCTTTCCCATGCTAGTATCTTTAGATCACTTTTTCATTTCAGAAACTTTAAAATGGTCTTCAAATTCACACTTGTTGAAATTGCTGACATTATTTGGTTTATGTACATTCAGAAGAAATTTTTCACCTTGGTATAAAATAGAAAAAGCAGACCTGATTGTTAATATTATATATACAATTGTACATATGTATTTCTTCCAGCATTAGGGTGTGGATCTTTTATTGTATTATGTATTATATATTTTTTTTACTAAGGCTAAGCACACTTCAGATATTATTGAGAAAAAGTGCTTTGGAACTTAGGTGAACACAGACCCTCTTCCGTGTTCATTAAAACAGCCATGTCTGCCATGCCAGAAAAAATAGTGTTAATCACCTCAAGAATAAAAGGGAACAACTTTCTGTTTTTCATATAGGCCTTAGTTTCTTGTCTGATTACTAAAGAGGTAGAGCTAGAACAAAAACAAAAAATAACGGGCATTCTCTTAAAGGTTTTGGAAGAATTTTGGTAAGGACCAGATGCAATAAAGGCAGACATTAAAGTTACTTTTTCATCACTGTTGTAATTGAATAGTCTCTATGCAAAACAATCGCTAAAGGAGAACTACCTGTATTAAAATCACAACAAAAATTGTGACAAATGAGCAGGAGCCTTGGTGGAGCAGTGGGCTAATGCCTCCTTAAGTAACACCAGCTGCCTACAATTAGTGTAGGTTCACATCCCACCAGGCTCAAGGTTGACTCAGCCTTCCATCCTTCCGAGGTAGGTAAAATGAGGACCCAGATTGTTGGGGGCAATAAGCTGACTTTGTAATAATGCCGCTTGGGGGGGGGCGAAAGCCCTAATAAGCAGGCATATACATAGAATGAAGGCTATTGCTAAGCACATTGGTTTGTGCTTAAATTGTAAGCCGCCCTGAGTCTTCGGAGAAGGGCGGGATATAAATGGGATTAAAATAAATAAATAAATAATTGTTTTTACTATAGTGATTCAGCATCATAAGCGATCTTACAAATTTTTAAAATAAGTAATTTCGATGCTCTGTTCCATAATATTCTGAGTAATATTAACCACTATGCATAAAACTCAAATTCCAGGCTAAGATAATTTAATGAACTACCAAATCAAATTAAACAAATGAGTAAATAATAGGTAGTTCAAATGAAAAAGTATCACCTCCTAAATGACCTAAATACAAACTCTGACATTGCTACACAGACATTAAAAATAGGACTTCAGCTAATAATGATTGTCTAATTCTAATTAATTTCAGCAATCTGAACCAATTTAATGATATTAAAACAATGCCATTTTTGCTTTCTTCTCATTTTTTTTAAAGCTTATCTTTCAAATATATGTATTCACTTAATGGAAGAAAAAAATGACAAATATTTTACGAACCTTTACATACTCCACTGCTCGGGGAGAGAAGTCACACGCATAAGCAAAAATATTCAAATCTTCTTCTAGAAGTGGAAATAAACAGTTCCCAACACCACAACCCGCTTCTAGAATTGTCAATTTTTGATCTTCAAACTGAAGAGGTGAGAAAATAAAAATTGTAATTGTCTGATCCTTTCAAACAACATGAATTAATTTTTGGACTAACAACATTAGCTTTTAAAATCAAATTTATTATAGCAAATTTCCATTTACACCTATTGTGATTCAAGTCATACAATTTATACAAATGTTGTATTTTAATACATACAACAGATGGAATCATCTTCTAGTGAATCAGAAGCATAAGATCAATCAAAGATAGTTTCTTGAAATTAAAGATATAAAACAGAATTCATGATACTTTTTGTATTCTATACAAAAATGAGTTATAACTTAATTATTGAAATTACTTTATCAACAAACTGGACAAAATTGCCCAGAATCCATCTAATTCTTTTGCTATGTCGCTCTGAATAGAGACTAACATTACCACTTAGCTGATCCTTACTGTTTCTGATAGTGACAAAATGCTAAGAATACAGTCCAGGAACTCCATTTGTTCACTATATGGATACTTGTTTCACACAGCACAACTCCACTTGCATCTTTTAGGAATTGGGACCAGATTCAACTCTGGAAAAATGAATCATCTTCAATCAAATTGATTGAAAAAGATAAAAATTGCAACTTTTCTGAGTTCTACAATCATAATTCCACTCATGATTTATAATAATGATATCTCGTTGCTGCAGGTGTGAAGAGCGTGCAGCCCTCCGGATGTTACTGAACTAGATCTCCCAACTATCCTATTTTGTGTGACAAATTGGTGAGGGTGGTAGGACTTCCAATTTGTCAACAGCTGGAGAACTGATAGCTTCCCAATTCAACTTTAGAAATTCAGTTCTCACCCAACTTTATAGATTTTTATTATTTGATAGCAATTGAGAATTGTCAACTTTCTAGCTTAATGCTTTCTGAGGATCCCAACTACATCCCCAGATGTCCAATTATAAACATTTTCCTAAAATAAAGTTTAATAGCCATCTTGATAGGAAAAAAAGAATTATTCTCCATCATTTTATTTTTATGTTTCTATTTTATTGCAAATGATAGACATGGTCACTACTATTGTTTGGCATAAACCAAGCATCTTTAAATTAAGTTGTATCATTTTGTTTTATAATTCTATGACCTGTTATTTTTCCAAGGGTATGAATGAATTAAAGCCTAAAATATGTACATGTAGTAAAAGTTCCTTTGCAGAGCAAGGCCTTCTGCATACCAACGAACTGACTGACAATATTATAATTTCCATCTCAAACTTTACCATGGAATCTGCAAAACAAACATACTGTACCAGCCTAGCCTGAATTTTATAGAATGCATAACATAATAAGATCAGTTAGAGCAGACATGTCAAACACAAGGCCCGGGGGCCAGATCCGGCCCATGAAGTGGTTTCATGTGGCCCGCGAAGCCATCCTGGAAACAGTGAGGGAACGGCCCCCACTGCCTTGACCCTGGCCCAGAGACCCTCAGATCTGTCCCACTCCTGCCCAGGCCCCCATAGGCACCCTTGATGCGAACAATGTAGAGCTGGCCACGCCCACCCAGTAGGCCATACGCACTCTAGCCACGCCCACCCAGTAGGCCACGCCCACCCTGGCCATACCCACCTGGCCCCCTGAGGGCAACAGCAATGCTGATGCGGCCCTCAATGAAATTGAGTTTGACACCCCTGAGTTAGAGGCTTTCAAGATTTTTTTATAGTAGTTCTTTACTGCCCTCTGGTGTCAAAGAATGTGAAACTCACTTTACGGCAGGCTTTTAGTTCTTCAAACTCTCTTGTTGTCCAGTGTCTGTCCTTAAAAAAATTGGTACTGTTCCTTTTGTAGAATAGATCCCAGTTCTTTTGTGCTTCTTTCTCAAGTTTCTGCTTCTTGAAGTCAGATACTAAGACCTGATTTTGGGTTAATTGTTTTGCTTCTTCAGGACCTAGAATTCTTGTCTTCTGCTCTGTTTTTGCGAAAGACTCATCTTCACAAGCAATTATTACCTCATCAGTATGTGGAATAGATGAGTGACTTTTCAGAATTTTGGATTTAATCATCTTAATTACTGGACATAGCAGATTCAAAGCTGCATTAATCCTTAATTAAATAATTGGCCATATCACATATCATGCAAGAACTAGATGCAAAAACACAATAAAGAAAGGTTATTATTTCTCAATTTTCTCTGGGTACCAAATAAAGTATGTTGACAATAGATCATTTCCTTTACTTTCATTTTCTAAAAGCACACTTTAATTAATCTATTAAGAGCTCTGCATGCACTTACAGGTCACAAAGAGAAATAATGTAACCAGTTAACAGTTCTTCATTACAGTAGTGAATAATAGTCCACCAAGATGGACTAGAAAATATTAATTTGATTCTTATGGCACCTTAAGCCCAGATGTAATTCGAGTTTCAGTTTAGTTTCATGTGTTAACCCAACCACAACTTAATTAATGCCACAATTTATTTGTAGGATGGGTTTATCACACAAACTAACCCATTAGTCAATAACCGATTGCCCCAAACCATAACAAAATTTATTCTTCCATTTACTCTTCCCTCAGTAAACCATGTCATACATACAGCAAACCAAGGAATAGCACAGAAAGCCATACCAGTTAGGCTGGATTTGTAAAACATGCATAACTGAACCATAAACTAACAACATAGGCTGGATTGTTATAAATATTACTGGCTGGTTTATCATGCAAATACAATTTTAGTGTAGTATTCAGTCTTATTACAGAGCTACAGCCGTCTATCCTAATCACAATTTGAGACAATGGCTATATACCACCAAATACCAGAAGGCTCAGTTTGATCATGGTTATTGGGAATTCTAGAACTGGTTTCAATTCACATAGAAGGGGTCAGGCTGCAGAAGAATGATCTATTCTAGACCAGTGTTTCTTAAAACTTTTTTCTCTCAGGACTTCATATCACATTACTTTTAAAAATTATAATATAGAGGATCCCCAAACAGCTTTTATTTTTATGGGCTATATTTATCAATATTTATTAAAACAATGCAGCTACCACTTCTCGTAGCTGTTATCGTATTGTTTTTCAACATAGGCTGGGAATACTTTTGAATTTGAGGATGCCTGAGATGGCCTAGGGCAGGGGTAGGCAACCTTGGCTCTTTTATGACTCATGGACTTCAAATCCCAGAATTCCTGAGCCAGTTGAAGTCCACAAGTCATAAAAGAGCCAAGGTTGCCTACCCCTGGCCTAGGGGAAGCCCTGGGTCTACACATAGAAATAGTGATCTAAACAATCCTGAGCTACATCAACTATTAATCTGACTGCACTTGGTTGAGTTATTTTGGGCTCAGAGGCAGTCCTTCAAAGGGAGGCCTCTGTTAGTTCTGGGTAGACTACCAGTCTAGACTACAGGTATTCGACAATTTACATAGTTGAGCTGAAAACTTCTGTTGCTAAATGAGGCACTTCTTAAATTAGTTTTGCCCTGTTTTATGACTTTTCTTGCAACAGTTATTAAGTGAGTCACTTCAGTTCTTAAGTTAGTAACATGGTTAAGTGAATCTGGGCTCCCCATTGACTTTGCTTGTCAGAAAGTTGCAAAAGGTGATCACATGACCTTGGAACACTGCAACCTTCATAAATATGAGTTGCTGAGTGTCTGAATTTTGCTCACATGACTGGGGATGCTGCAAGGGTCGTAAGTGTAAAAAAAAATAACTTTTTTGAGTGCCATTTTAACTTCAAATGGTCACTAAAACAACCGTTTTAAGTCATGGACTACGAATACCAACGAAAAAAGGCAATAACCAACCACTTACATTCTGTAGCCAAAACAAGAGTTCAAAGATCAGTCTGAAGTTACCAAGAGATGAATTCTCCTGGTAGGAGCCTTCGACTGTTTTTTTTATTAAAATCAATTAAATAGAAAAACTATTAATCTGACAGCATCTCAATACACCTTTTTACACTCCTGTTTCCCAAGAAAACACAACAGAAAGTGCTCCGAGGTGATCGATTCTTGTTCAGCTCGGAGGAAGGGCGTATCAGGCAGAAAGATCCAATTAGGGATCTGGATTAATTTCCGCGTCCTGAGGGTTGCTATCAATTCAAGAACCCTTTGCGGATCAGGCCAAATGCAGCAGTCTCATGCGGTGGTAGGCTTTCCCTAGTGCTTTCTTTCTTTCTATCATCTACCTACCTACCCACCTACCTACCTACCTACCTACCTAGCTGTTTGGGGCCGGTAAGGCCTTCCTCGTCCCGCCACCCCGCACGCCCTTCTTGCCCCTCAAAAGTTTCCCGGATCTCCCTGCCCAAAAACCACGAGGACGCCTTACGGTACTGCCGAGCCGCGTGGTCCCCTCTCGATCGGCTCCCCCGGACGGGGAGCCTTTTCCCAGTTGCACGCTGCTCCGATCCCGGAAGAGAAGGCGGCGGGGCGGGGCGGCTGCGGGTGTTCTTGTTGTTCTCGGTGGGCGCCGCAGTAGCCATGAACGGCGTGGCGAACCCGCTGCTGGACAAGGAGGAGCATCCTCTGCAGCTGGGCGAAAGCTTCGAGCGGCACCCTAAAGCCTCCTTCCACACCATTCGCTGTGAGTGCCCGGCAGAGGCGGCGCTTACGGGCCAGGCCGGCGACCCCCAAAGCATCGGCTTGATTAAGCTGGCTTGGCCCCGTGTCAAAAGAGAGCCCTAACCGCGCTAGCCTATGCCTGCCTAACCGATAATTGAGTTCAGGGTGACTTACTCCCAGGTTAGTGGGTAGAGCAGCCTTCCCCAGCCTGGTCCACTCCTCTAAGGTTTGGATTACAACCTCCCATCCTGCTCAGCCAAGCGGCAGCCGCGTGCTGTGGTTTACCTGGGAGCGCACTATGTTGGGGTAGGCATACCTACACTTCTGTGGGAGTAAGCCCAATTGAACTCGCTTTATGATACACGGTTGATTTTAGTATTTGGAGAATTGCTTGCTTGCTTGCTTGTTTATTAGATTTATGTGCTTGCCCATCTCGTCTAAAGGCGACTCCAGGCAGTTTACAATAAATAAAACATATTAACACTAAAATTTATTTAAATTGATAAAGATGGGAAGGAAAGTTAACAGATGTACACAGGGAGGGGATGGGGTCTTACCTCAGTCCATTAACCACCTCCAGAATGACATGTTGGGGTCCCAGATCAGTTGTCAGAGCCAGGTTTTCAGGCCCTTTCCAAAGGCCAAAGGGATGGGTGCAAATCTCACCTGGAAGGGGATAATGTTCTAGAGGTTTTAATAGCTAATATCCACAGAAAGGCTTAATAGGGTTGGATAGTTTGTGGATCCCTGTGTTGTGAGAATTGAGCCAATTGTATTCTTGTGGTAATGAGGCCACTATGTTAAACCACCATATGGTTCATTTAGAGTAACATTAAAAAAAAAACATCACCCTTTCAAAATATTCTGGACAAAAGTGAGATGTGAATGTAGTAGTTGCTTTTATTTACTCAGGTTTAGTGTGCTGTGTGAATCTAAGTTAGGGGTGTCAAACTGCCGGCCCATGGGCCGGTTGCGTCATGCGGAGGCTGCACCCACCCCAGCTCTGGCAATGCGAAAGAAGTCACAATATGTCACAACATGTCACATGACACAGCAAGTTTGACACCCATGATCTAAGTGATATGGTTAATTGACAGTTTAGTATTATGCAAACCCAGGCAATTAGATTAAATCAGTTACCTATGTTTGTTAGTTATGGATTAGGCAAATCTAGCCCTACTTTATCTGTCCCTTCTGTAAAGAGTTTCACCTCTAGACATTTAGTTGTGGGTTTTTTTCCTCACCAAAAAAAATAAATGAGGAAAACTTCATTTCTTCAGTTTCCAAGCATAAAATAATTTTCAGTTTCATTTTCCAATTCCTCACCAATAAGTTTGAAGCATATGAACGAGCTTCTAAGATAAAAAGAAATGAAAACTAGCAAGGAATACCACAAGCCAATCAGTTCTCCCTCCAGATGTTCAACAGAAGAGATTCAAAAATTTGCTTCTGTTACTTCTCTAGCATACATTGAGCCAAGAGTTTGCTTGCATCCAGAAAAAGTGTGGTGACATAAAAGCAAAGCCAATTTTAAAAAGCTGCCCACAAACTCCGGTACTGGAAAAAAAGATAAGAAAAAGAAAGAAGCTTATTGTAGGGCTGAGTTAGAAGAGTTTTTAACTCAGCCCTACACAGCCCTGATTTCATTAGATCCATAGTCCAGGATTTGCACAAAAGGTATATCTGGAGGGATCTTCAAACAAGAACAGTAAAACCTCAATTTCTGAGGCAGTTTACAATTCTTTTGAGTATCATCACATTAAGAAATATAACATGGCCCAGAGGACAGATTTTGCATAACAGGCAAATGACAAATATGGGCATTCATGTTTAATAAACACTCCCCTCTCTAATTATTCTATTAAAACAAAATTTTAATGTATAATGTATAATTATATTATATAATTATATGTTACACAATGTCATGTCATATCCAGAGACTTGATTTCAAATAAGAATACCCATATATGTGCTGTCTTGAGCTCTCAGAGAAAATGGCAAGATAAAAATTATAAATACATTTAATAACATAGGACATTGATTAATATCTGTTTGCAGCACCAGGAAAGAATTGTGCCTTTTGTAGTTGCTGTCAATGCAAAATGTGCATCCAGTTGTCACCTCAGGCTGCTAATAGTAGACTGCATATTATAGATGCTTATTATATATAATGTTGGTTGTATTACATCAAGTTACTATTAAACGAAGAGGAATATGCCAGGCCTATACTGACAATCATTCTTGGAATTGTTGAAAAGACAAGGACTACAACAGAAACCTTTTGTTTCATAGCTAGAATCAGTCTTCGTTGCATTCTTAATAATTTTTTGTGCTCTCAAACTAAGGTAGGGAGTATTATCTGAAAATAGTTATTTCTAGAAAAAAGTTGGTTCAGTTGGCCACTTATAGAGTTGCCATTTAAAACAAAAACTGGCCTTATGAATGAACTTCAAAAAAAAAAGATGGGTCAAGGAAATTTTAAAAAATTAAGGCTTTTATTTTTATTTTTTATAGCAGATAATAGCTTTTTGAAAAAATGAAGTATGCTGTGTTAGAATTTTTTGTGTTATTGGCTAACAAAGCACAACAGACCTAATTGCAGAAGAACATTATAATTTGGTAATTCAGTTTAATTCCTGTCTGCACATTCACTCTACTAAGCTGGTTCCAAAATTATTTGAATGCCAATGAAAACAATAAAATAAAATAAAATTAAAGTAGTAATGAGATTATTTCTAAATAAATACTCATCAAGCATCCTTTATAATCTGATGTATGTTTAATATCAGTTATTGTATCCTCTAGATGATTTTAAACCAGCATCTATAGATACGTCTTGTGAAGGGGAGCTTCAAGTTGGTAAAGGAGATGAAGTCACAATTACATTACCACATATTCCTGTAAGTTTCCCATATCTCACATTGCAGATTTGCTTTCTGTGTCACGGTTCCTACAAGCTTTGCTCTGAACTCTTCACATGTAGCCAAGGGAAACATGATGTACTTCATAAAAACAATTTGTGGGAACTCAGACTTGCTTAAGAAAACACCATTTTTTAACGACTGTCTGTTGAATATGCTGTGCATACTTTGAGAAAGATTGCAAAGAAATACTTTGGCCTGACTATAAATACGACTTTTTACTGTATCATTGAAATAAGCACTTCTGATTTCCAGGCAAGCTTGAAGAAAGATGCTGCTGCATTAGTTTAATGCATCTTTATATATGGCCTACAGTACTTTTTTCAAGCTTGTGTGGAATCTATATAAAGGTTAGTGTGTGTGCTTGTGAGATTTGTAATACTCTGATGTTTCAGAGCATGCACACCTCCGATAATCAACCTGAGACAAATATGTCAGAATCCTTCTCAATTTCTGGCAACTTTCTATATAGATGTTATATTTAAAACATTTTCATTGCCTAATATTATTTTGGCTATGTATGAATCCTAATGTACATTGAAGGATTCATAAAGTAATATTTCTGAATTCTCTAGAACCACAGTGAGGGGAAAAAGTATTTGATCCTCTGCTGATATTGTACATTTGCCCACTGACAAAAGAAATGATCAGTCTATAATTTTAATGGTAGGTTTATTTTAACAGTGAGAGACAGAATAACAAAAAATCCAGAAAAACGCATTTTAAAAAGTTATAAATTGATTTGCATTTTAATGAGTGAAATAAGTATTTGACCCCTTCGTAAAACATGACTTAGTACTTGTTGGCAGTCACAGAGGTCAGACATTTCTTGTAGTTGGCCACCAAGTTTGCACACATCTCAGGAGGGATTTTGTCCCACTCCTCTTTGCAGATCATCTCCAAGTCATTAAGGTTTCAAAGCTGTCATTTGGCAGCTTGAACCTTCGGCTCCCTCCACAGAGTTTCTATGGAATAAAGGTCTGGAGACTGGCTAAGGCCACTCTAGGACCTTAATGTGCTTCTTCTTGAGCCACTCCTTTGTTGCCTTGCCTGTGTGTTTTGGATCATTGCCATGCTGTAATACCTCTCCACGACCCATTTTCAATGCCCCGGCTGAGGGAAGGAGGTTCTCACCCAAGATTTGACAGTACATGGCCCAGTCCATCGTCTCTTTGATGTAGTGAGGTTGTCCTGTCCCCTTAGCAGAAAAACACCCCCAAAGCATATTTCCACCTCCATGTTTGACGGTGGGGATGGTATTCTTGGGATCATAAGCAGCATTCCTCCTCCAAACACAGTGAGTTGAGTTGATGCCAAGGAGATTGATTTTGGTCTCATCTGACCACAACACTTTCACCCAGTTCTCTGAATCATTCAGATGTTCATTGGCAAACTTAAGGCTTGTACATGTGCTTCTTGAGCAGGGGGATCTTGAGCAGGATTTCAGTCCTTCACGACGTAGAGTGTTACCAATTGTTCTCTTGGTGACTGTGGTCCCAGCTGCCTTGAGATCATTGACAGGATCTTCCCGTGTAGTTCTGAGATGATTCCTCACTGCTCTCATGATGATTGAAACTCCACGAGGTGAGATCTTGCATGGAGCCCCAGACCGATAGAGATTGACAGTTATTTTATGTTTCTTCCATTTGTGAATAATCACACCAACTGTTGTCACCTTCTCACCAAGCCACTTGGCGATAGTCTTGTAGCCCATTCCAGCCTTGAATAGGCCTACAATCTTATCCCTGACATCCTTGGACAACTCTTTGGTCTTGGCCATGGTGGAGAGTTTGGAATCTGATTGATTGCTTCAGTGGACAAGTGTCTTTTATACAGGTAACAAGCTGAGATTAGGAGCACTCCCTTTAAGAGAGTACTTCTAATCTCAGCTTGTTACCTGTATAAAAGACAGCTGGGAGCCAGAAATCTTGCTGATTGATGGGGCATCAAACACTTATTTCACTCAATAAAATGCGAATCAATTTATAACTTTTTTGAAATGCATTTTTCTGGATTTTTTGTTGTTATTCTGTCTCTCACTGTTAAATTAAACCTACCATTAAAATTATAGACTGATCATTTCTTTGATAGTGGGTAAATGTACAAAATCAGCAGGGGACCAAATACTTTTTTTCCCTCACTGTATGTTAAGTTCTGTAAATCTATTGATATTGAATATAAATAATATTGATGATATATTTGTTCCAGATATTGAATCATAACTAAACTTTCTGTTTGATTTCTTTATAAATTATATTCTCAACTATAAATAAAATATTTTGTTGCATTGCCTATCTGCATAGCGATAGAATATTTAATATGGTGTTTATAGTCACAAAGTTAGCCATATCAGTCTGCTGTAGCAAAATCAACAAATGTTTCTCTACTGGTTTATGACAATTGTCACTTCTAATTTCAGTTATTTCTTCTGTGTAACAGGCATAGTATACAGACAATTTTTCTTTGGAAAATTAGCAAATGAATAATCATTTTTGTAAATAGCAAGTTCTGTGTACTAATTTTGCCAAAGTAAATATGATTTCTTTCTTGCATCTAAAAATATAGCAACGACCTATCATAGAACAAAATATTAAGAAAATACAGATTAAAGCATAATCTTCTGAGTTGGATTTGAGACACTGATTATGCTATTTATTATATCTGTTTTTCTTACATATGCATAACTACCTGTTTAGATTTAAATATATTTTTATTTTTCTTCAATATCAGGGTTCTACGCCTCCAATGACTGTTTTCAAAGGAAACAAAAGGCCTTACCAAAAAGACTGTGTACTTATTATCAACCATGATACTGGGGAATATGTGCTTGAAAAGATAAGCAGCAGCATTCAAGTCAAAAAGACAAGGTAACACAGGCTCAAACATATGAGGCCAATATGGATCAGCATATAGTATAATTCAGGGATGTCAAACTCAGTTTCACTGAGGGCCGCATCAGCATTGCGGTTGCCCTCAGGGGGCCGGGTGGGTATGGCCAGGGTGGGCGTGGCCTACTGGGTGGGCGTGGCTAGAGTGCCTATGGCCTACTGGGTGGGCGTGGCCAGCTCTACATCATTTGCATCAAGGGTGGCTATGGGGTCCTGGGCAGGAGTGGGACAGATCTGAGGGTCTCTGGCAGAAGGAGGGTCTCTGGGCCAGGGCCAAGGCAGTGGGGGCCGTTCCCTCACTGTTTCCAGGATGGCTTTGCGGGCCACATGAAAGCACTTCGCGGACCGGGTCCGGCCCCCGGGCCTTGTGTTTGACATGTCTGGTATAATTCTTTTTGAAATAACTGTTCTTCTATCCCCTGCTTTTATCTTGACTATATAAAATAATAAACATTAAATATCAGAATGGTGGAAAGAAATCTAGTCTAGTACATAGTCTATAACCTCCACTCTTAAATGAAATGGCTATTCCAAGAATATCCGATATGCTTTCTCTCCCTATTAGAACTTTAATCATCACTGATCTTATCAGTCTTTAATAAAGTTAGCAGAGGGATGACCTAGGTCAGGGGTCGGCAACCTCGGCTCTTTTATGACTCGTGTTGAGTTGAAGTCCACGAGTCATAAAAATGAGCCGAGGTTGCCGACCCCTGACCTAGGTGATATTTTAAATTTTAAAAAATTAATTCTTGGGAAAGTTTAGCTGGTACTTAATTCTTGCTTCTTCAGTTGAAAGAATGGGAATTTAGCAGTTCCATAAATGGTACATTGGTATTATTTATTTAATCTTTAAGATTTATTAAGATCAGAGAAAATGAGAGAATAGAAATTAGATTTTATTTATTTGTTTGTTTATATTTCATATTTCTAAGCTTCCCATTTCTCTCAAAGACTGTACCAATCCTAGTTCCATAATTCCCTCAAGCTACAAAGAAGGATTAGAATTGGAAGAACTCCTCTGCATAGCCACAAAGGAGAAGCAATATGAGGAAACAGAAATATGAAGAGCGGACCCAATTACTCTTACAGAAATCTCCACACACATAAATTCACCACTTTTTGTATTATTTTAATTATAACTGGCAGAATAGCCAACAAAATCAACAGTTTTGGAACAGGCAGGAGTTGGGGAGAGACAGCCGCCTTAGATATATTAGATATAAAGGTTCTTTGTCTGAAAGGGAAGACCCAAGATTATACTGGACGTATTTCTAATATGAAAACAGTAGTAAGGGTTTCTTAAAATAAATAATGTGACTCAAAATAAATTAAGGGTATGGTAAGTTATGGAAGTTACTCGTCCCAGCTTCTGCCAACCTAGCAGTTCGAAAGCACGTAAAAATGCAAGTAGAAAAATAGGGACCACTACGGTGGGAAGGTAACAGTGTTCCGTGCGCCTTTGGCGTCTAGTCATGCCGGCCACATGACCACGGAGACGTCCTCGGACAAGCGCTGGCTCTTCGGCTTTGAAACGGAGATGAGCACCGGCCCCTAGAGTCGGAAACGACTAGCACGCATGTGCGGGGGAACCTTTACCTTTAAGTTATGGAAAGCAACTACATATTATACATGTTATCTGTTTTAAATATTTCCTTTCAGAGCTGAAGGCAGCAGTAAAATCCAAGCACGGATAGAACAGCAATCTGCTCGAGCTGCACAATCTTCCAGCCAGTTCAGAGCTCCAATAAAGCCTGCAGCTGGACCTAAAACATCCCCACTGAAAGACAATCCTTCACCAGAGCCTCAATTGGATGACATTAAGAGAGGTAGAACACTTACTATAGCCTGCCTACTGTCTGAGATGGAAAGAAAATTTATCACTCCCCCTTGTAAGTTTTCTTCAGTATATTTTTCCAATGGCAGGAACACAGCTTATAACCTTCAACAGCCAGTCACCTTACAATTATATTAGTTGAAACCAAATGTAATTTAATTAAAACTCTGACATTTTTAAAACCATGGACTATCTGGGGTGGGCTAAATAACTGAGAGCCAATGGAGCATTATATTTAAGTTAAAATTAGAATTTCAATCCTAGGGCAAAATCAACCATATAGAATTAGAATTGTAGGGGCAAGTGCTATCTAAATAAGTTTGAATTTCTTGAGAAAACTCAGGCTATATTTTTAATGAATAAATAAACTTTTAAGAAATGACCCTCCTATTTTTACTCTAGAACTAAGAGCTGAGGTTGAAATTATTGAGCAGATGAGTAGCAGTAGTGGCAGCAGTTCATCTGATTCTGAGAGTTCCTCTGGGAGCGGTGATGAAACTTCCAGCAGTGATGGGGGTGAAACTGCACATCCTTCTCCTTCTCAGCAGTGTAACAACAAGAATGTGGTTGCCAATGGTACTGGCAGGGCACAAGGCAACAATCAACTCATGAATACTCTCAGTAAGTATTTTCACTAAGTAGCCATCATACAACATAAATGCAACCTGGAAATTATAAGAACTATAGACCAAGATTTCACGAGAGCAAGATGCTCAGGAAGGCTGCTCTAAGTACAAGTTGCCCTCATTCCTGGGAGATAACGGTACTGAAATAACAAAATTTTTCATCTTTGGGAATTGGGGTTGAGTCTGTGGTTGACCACCTCCCATAAGGGTTGTCTGTGTAGTGATCTTTATTCGCTCCTTTTTCATGCCCAATTGAAATGCATCCCATTGGATCAGCTCAGTCAGGAGGGCTCCATGTGGCTCCCTTTAGGTAACTAGCCTCTTTCAAGTGACTTACTGTGGGAACAGTCTTCAATCAGCACTAGCATTCAGAAGCCCATAAGATGGTGATGCTGCCTACAACTTGTTTGCGTTAATTTCTGTCAGGCTACTGGATGTCAATGCTGCCCACACACAACTTATGGAAATTATATGTGAACAGGATGAGCACATTTGAGAAGTTGGTCCACAGACATCCTGCAACAACTGCAGGCAGTAGAGAAGCCAGCATAAACCATATGGTGTAAGAAGGGCAGCTCCCATCATCAGCCAGGAAAGCAATTTGAAAGGAGCTAAAAGTCACAAAGAAGCTACTTAGAGCCTCACAATCAAGCTGCAACTAAGTGAAAAAGAAATACAGGCATCTTGCTTAGATGATATAATTCTTTCAAAAATATATTTTACGCATCCACAAAAGCTTGACTGCTTTTTTGACATAATGTAACATTTGCACCTTTTTGCAGGTACGAAAATGTTTGTAGGCTTGGTTTCTATAATTGTGAATATAAGACTGCAGATAACAAGTGACATTTGTATTCACAAACACACTTGTTTTCTGTTGAGTCCTTGCTGTTCTCTGAATTGTTTCTTTGCTTGTAGATGTTTCATTACTTAGTTAAGTAATAGCAATAGCATTTAAACTTGTATACCACAATTTAGTGCTTTACAACACTCTCTAGATAGTTTACAATATAGAAGCATTATCTGCATATTGCCCCAACAATCTGGATCCTCATTTTACCATCCTTAGAAGGATGGAAGGCTCAGTCAACCTTGAGCCCCATCAGGCTCAAACTCCAGGCTGTGGGTAGAGTTTGCCTACAGTACTTCATTTTAACCACTGCTCCATCGGGACTGTCTCATAAGATCATCGGTTCCTTGACTAGGATATTATTTCTGCTTGATTGTTTGTCTGGTATTAATCCCTTCTTTTCCAGATATAAACTGCTGGAGAGAATGTGTTCTGGTCTTTTTGTTTCCTCCTTAGTTTTTTTTACCATCTCTCTTGAATTATTTGTAAATGTGATTCTCTATATATATCTTTAATGGCTGATTTGTCTGAATGCTGAGCTTCCAGGAATTCTCTAGATATTTTGGATTTAGCTTGGTTCTAGGATGCTTGGTCTAGGATGCGGTGGCTCAGTGGGTTAGGACCCTGAGCTTGTTGATCAGAAGGTCGGCAGTTTGGTGGGTCGAATCCCGAGTGCCGCGTAACAGAGTGAGCGCCTGTTACTCGTCCCAGCTTCTGCCAACCTAGCAGTTCGAAAGCACGTAAAAAATGCAAGTAGAAAAATAGGGAGCACTACAGTGGGAAGGTAACAGCATTCTGTGTGCCTTTGGCGTCACATGACCACATGACCACGGAGATGTCCTTGGACAAGTGCTGGCTCTTCGGCTTTGAAACGGAGATGAGCACCGGCCCCTAGAGTCGGAAACGACTAGCACGCATGTGCGGGGGAACCTTTACCTTAGTTAATCTTTATGTCATGATTTTTTATAGATAGTAATGACTTGCATTTTTCAGCATGACCTTAGAGCAGTTGTTGGTCTGACTGATTCAGATCTAGTCTAAAGAAACAGTACATGCAGTTGCTTTAGTTCATATTAGTTCAAAGTCCCATTACTGGGTCAAGTCTGATGTAGCCAATAAAAAACTTAAACTCTAGTTGTACACAAGTTTATTAAAGAAAATTATGAGCTTGTGATTTGCATAGGAATCATTGCAACATTTGGGCTTCTTGTGAATCATGCCAAAGAACACTAGAAACAGAAATAATAGAACTCCGGTCTTCAGTATACATATCAGAACTAATCCACTTGGAGTAAACTCTTTAATGGTCTTATAAAATTGCTGCCTATTTTTGCTGTCTTATGTCTCTGATAGCTAACATTTCATAATTCATCAATGTAGAACTTAATTCAAAATTAAGACAATTCTCTTTTTTTTAACAACAGGAAATGACTTGCAGTTGAGTGAATCTGGGAGTGACAGCGACGATTAAATTAGGTTTGCTGCTTTTGTTTCCTGTTATATAGAAATGCAGATTTAATGAAGAGTAATACAAAAGTGGTAACTGACTTACTAGAACCCATCTATATAAATAGAATTGTTAACATTATGTGACCTGAAGGGAAATGTTCTTGGAGCAGAACTGTCCTCTGTTTATTCTATGTATAAATTAAGTCTATTGTAGTATAATCTTTTAACTTTTTTCAGTAGGTGTGAATAATTTTAATCTAAAACTGAAATCTATCTTCAGACATGTCATATACCATAACCTGTAAAAGGTAATCATCTTGATGAATTCTAATCAGGTTCTTGCTTGAGTCCCTTGAAAATTTAAAGCAAAAGTTATTTGTAAGGTAGATATCAATCATTTTAAAAAGAAATACATAACTTTGATATTCAATGAGATATCAAAATAAGAATGATAGCACCTAAATTTCATAAGTTTAAGGCAGGGGTACAAAATTATACAAGTGGATATTTGTGGTGAATAAAAATTCCCTTGTGACAAGGAAAGTTTAATCATCTAGGAAAAAAAACCACTCTCACCTTGCTCCCATTTTTTCAGGCTGTCTTGAAAATATTTTACACTATAAACAAAGGCAAAGGTATATATAAACAGGCTAGCTAACAGAGTTTCTCAAAGACTAGTTGTGAACTTAGCTGTAAGGATTTACTAGGGCTTTTTATATTTGCAGGAAATTTATATAGTCATTTATGCACAAATGGCCATTTGTGTGCAAATAAAAAACATACAAATGTCATATTATTACTTATGCAAATATTTCAAATTGGGCATTTATGTCTGCTATCCTAGTATTGAAGAAGCCAGTATTATTTAGTGCTCCATACTCCCAAGTACAATTGAATTAACGTTACGTGTGCGAGATATATAACATTTCTGTGGATAGAAATGATAATTGTAAGATTTTCTTGTTTACTAATATTTAGTGCATATAGCATAGAATGATAAGGTCTGAAACTTCAGATGATATAAAAGAAATACTGTTTCATATTGATCTTGGAACAATTGCTAGCCAATCTTATTGCTAACAAGATTTTTGTTTCAAACACTGATAAGTCTCATCTGTCAAGCTGCTTTGGTTAGAAGAAGAGACAACCCTTCATATATTGTTTCCTAATGAAGTATTTTAAACTTCATACATGCTTTGTACTAAATACAGCTAACCCATTTATACAATAATTTGAAACAAAAAGCAGAAAATTAATGCAGAAAAAATCTTTCACCAATGAAATATTTCTTGAGAATTTCATGAGTTAAAAGTACCAAATTGTTTTTCAAGTTTAATTTAGTTTATCTATAGTTACTGTCCCATATTTTCAAATTACTAATATAGAAAATATTTTTGAGCAATTTACTTGTTAGCAACCTTAGTAAGAAGCATATCCAGCAATCTCCTACAATTTAGGCTGCATATTATCAAGATTGGTTTTAAGGGAATGAATATTAAAATGTGTGACTTCATTTTAATTTTATTATTGTTTTAAAAAGGGGACTAAGCAGACAAAGATTATTATTATTGTTGCTACTGGAATAAAAGTGCCTTGTGTTTAAATCAGATCTAGTTTTCCTCTCAAAAGTTCTACTGTTTTGTCCCACACAAGCAGCAGAGTGCTTTATATGCCAGTGCAAAGACATGGACTCAGTAGGCTGAAAAAATGATCTCATACCTAGTGACAAGTGAGAAACAAAGAGTTACAAGGCAAAACAGGCACAGTAAATATTTGTGTCTCTTTGGCTTCACATAGCAGCAGTAGCTATTGTAAAGAGTGTGAAATTGACTGGCATAAGTCAGTGCTCTGAATGACATCATAGCTTTCAGTTGTAGTATGAATTTTTCATAGACTCCTTGTCTAGAACTAACAAACAAATGGGGGGGGTAAACAAATTTATCATCAAGGCTATGAACCATTCATGACTGTCCAAATTCAGAATGAAGGGGATGTTCATTTTTGTTTTGACTGGCAAGTTGTATGCTATTAAGGCTGCAATGAATTCTCAGAACAGGATTCATATTTTCCCACAGCGTTCCAAGATGAGGTCATGATATTTGACAAAAGCAAGACAAACTGTTCTGGTTAATAAATATATAAATATTAATATGGCTTCAAGGCTATATGTACTTAAATGTACTTCTTCAAAAGTCAGCTTAATTAGGGTCTTTTTAAAAATGAACTTTATCATGGAATTTCAATTATTTTATAGAGGCATGCAAATAGTAAACTGAAGGAAAAGAATACTTCAACAGGGCTGAAGCGTTTTCAAACTATTCACGGTCCATAACACTTGCACAGGAGATGCTCTTTTGATTCCTAAAGAGAATTCTTGTGATTCATGTAGCCATATGTGATTTAAAAGCATGACTATTGAGACAACTGAAGTGTTTAACAGTTCAAGTATTAAAGGAATAAAAATAGGAATGAAATGGAATCTAAGAAGTATAATACATTATTTTTGATGTTATTTTGCCTCAGATGTACTTGTATCATCAATCTATATTTGTTTATATTTCTGTATTTTAGATTATATTATTTGTAACATTTTGTAGTTTTGTGTTTTAAAATTTATTTAAATAAAAGAATAAGCTTCAGCAGCACAAACACTAACAGAGCTTTCTCTCTTGTTACAACTCATCTGACCTGTTTGAACTTAATACCCTTTATACTGTTTTACACAATACAATACTGTTTTATACAGTACTGGTTTGAATACCTTAACCATAGTGAAGAATTGTTACTCAGTATTATTTACACATGAATGCACAATCTTAGATATACATGTGGTCCTGACCCAGAAACACAAGAATTGTTACAGCTTTGTAGTGTGCACATCACAGATTTAACAATATAGTTGTATTGGTCTTTGATCAAGTTGGCATGATTAACCGAATCACAAATACCAGCATTTTCCATAGATATCAAAGCTAGGATAATTAGTATACAACATAAGAATGGAGACAGGGATTGGAAGCATTAGAGACATCCACAGCATCCATTTAGCTGGCTGTGGGAACGTTAGTTCACAGTAGTTGACATACTGTGAAACAAACTAGGTTTCGGTACAAAAATCTAGCTGTAGACTAGAAAAATATTCCTGATTTATCAAAGATAAATCTTGTTCTGTATTTTGCCCACCAGTAGTATTAAAATCCGATGTCCAAATGGCGCAGTGGTTAGAATGCAGTATTGTAGGCTAGCTTCCGACTGCCAACAGTTCGATCCTAACTGACTCAAGGTTAACACAGTCTTCCATCCTTCTGAGGTTGATAAAATGACCCAGATTGTTGGGGGCAATATGCTGATTCAAATATGCTTCTGTGACAAAGAGGCCCAACATTAATTCAGCCTTCCATCCTTCCGACGTTGGTAAAATGAGGACCCAGATTGTTGGGCAATATGCTGACTGTAAATCACTTAGAGAGGGCTGTAAAGCACCATGAAGCAGTATATAAGTCTAAGTGTTATTGCTATTAAAGGTTTTTTGCAACTGAATTGTATAACATTATCTTTACCTAAATACAAAATGTAATGAGCTTTGAAGCTTTGCCTCAAGGTTGCTTGCAATCAGCCATACCCTGTCAGGTATTGTTGTGATTATGTTAATCTTTGATGATTTATCTTTACTGCAGGAGTATTTGGCTTGCCCACCTGAGAGTGGGCAGTTAATCCTGATGAATCCAAGGACCAGGCACCCATAAAAATTTTAGGAGTCCTATGATCTGTTTACCATTATAACATGGTTAACAAGGTACAACATTTTCTCCTTCCCCAAATGGTGCAAAAGGAAAGGTGATATGGTATGGAATTGGAAAGAAGATGCTTTCAATGAAGTAAAACATGTAATTCAATAAAGTGTATAAGTTCCAGATCAAGGGAATCTTTTAGAACTGACAGCAGGAGTCATAGAGCAGAGCTCCCCAACCTTTCCAGGTTGGTGGCCCGGAGGGAGGGAGGAGCAGGGAAATGTGCGCAGTGCACACACATCACTGCTGCTAGCACCCATGCGCAAGTGGGCCACTAATGCCTGCGTGATGCTGGCAGCAGTGCTAGCGCCCCCATGCATGCACAAATGGGGCTGCTAGTGCGAGTGAGCAGGGTGCATGCACATGTGCGCGCACTTGTTAGCCATTTCCACGGCCCAGTGGCCAAGAGGCCACGAACCAATACCAGACCGTGGCCCACAGGTTGGGGACCCCTGTCATAGAGGATAACCATACAAGGGATCTGGCAAACCAACTCAAATCAGAAAAAGCAGCCTATAGAGTTTTTGTTACAGCTATTCAAAAGTTCAGAAATATTCCATACTTCAATACGGTATGAAGTAGTATATAAGTCTAAGAGCGCTATTGCTGTTGATATAATCAATTTGCAAAATCCTTCAGGGTATGGTGAGGTTACATAAATTCATAAAGGTAAATGTCAAATATCAATCTATAACCATAAACCCATTTGACAGGAAGAATGTGCAAGTCATCTGAAATAACTAATTACAACCAATTGGTGCTCAAAACTAATTGATGGGCAAAAATGTTTTGGTGGGAAAAAGGAACAAGAGCCAAAAATTTAATAGCTCTATTCACACAAAAATTGAGCTGTAATGATTGTACAAACCATTTAAATTGTCACAAATGGATTTAATTTTAGCTTCAGACTAATGCCTTTCAGTTATCTGTGTCACATAAGCAATGTTGAGAGAATGAAGCATTAATCACCTCTGCTTTTGAAAAGTATCCCCAGAAAGGCAGCATAAAATGAGACTCTACTCTGCAGTTTCTTTTCCTTCTCCTATTTAGTGTAGCCTCATATATCTTGGAAAAACATACGTTACAAGGGAGTGGAGGTGAATTAAGCCACCATCCATCCAAGTTTATCCACAATCTTACTAAATCTTATTGGGCCACTGAATTGTCCATTTATCCCCATTCATGAGGAAGAGGAGTAGGCCACATCAATTCCCAGTCTCTGAATCTCACTGCACCATCAACAATGGAGCAGTATCTTTCAGGGGCACAATACACATTTTTGCTCCTGAGACCTCATCACTACTCTCTACCTCCCATTGTTTGAACCTGAAACAACACCTAATGAAAAGTTCTGCTTGCTTCACCAAAAATGTGGTTTCTCTAAAAATCAGTGACCCATTAGACTGCAAATGACAGCTGTATCTGAAAAATTGAATATTGGAGTTTTATCAGCCTCTCAACAAGGAGAAATTGCTTTTATTTTTAAAAAGTGCCAAAAATAAATTAATGTGCATTTTTTATAAAAATTAATGCATTGCTAATCTTGATACTCCATGCAATCAACATTTAGAGCTATTATGAAAATATAGCAGAGAAAAAAGTACCCTTTAGATCAGGGTTGTCAAACTCAATTTCATTGAGGGCCGCATCAGCATTGCGGTTGCCCTCAGGGGGCCGGGTGGGTATGGCCAGGGTGGGCGTGGCCTACTGGGTGGGCGTGGCTAGAGTGCATATGGCCTACTGGGTGGGCGTGGCCAACTCTACATCGTTCGCATCAAGGGTGCCTATGGGGGCCTGGGCAGGAGTGGGACAGATCTGAGGGTCTCTGGCAGAAGGAGGGTCTCTGGGCCAGGGCCAAGGCAGTGGGGGCCGTTCCCTCACTGTTTCCAGGATGGCTTTGCGGGCCGCATGAAACCACTTCGCGGGCCGGATCTGGCCCCCGGGCCTTGTGTTTGACACGTCTGCTTTAGATAATCTGCATGTAATGAGAGTAATGGGAAATTGAGTTTTATTCAAATAAACTTTCTCAGTTACTAAAGCTAAAAAAACATTACACGCATCTGTGAACTGCACTTGGTTCTTTTGGTTCCAGAGGTAATAAGCACACTAGTAAATAAAAGGATTTTAGGCTTTATTATTAGTTCAAGCAAACAGAATTAAAAGCATACATAACAAGCAAGATAACACCCAAATCTCTTAAAGGCTGCCAGAAGCTCCTTAACAATGACAGTACATATGCTATCAACAGTACTTAGTGCTCAGTTCCATTGCAGAAGCTCCCCAATTAACAACAATCCTAAAGGTTTTATCAAAACTTGGCACTGTGATTTCATGGCCCTACGTTCAGGAGACTGGAATACCTTACCTTGACTTACCTTGACACATGAATCTAGGATGGGAATAAAAAGTCTGAAATTTTTGCAGCAAGAGAAGCTTTGAAAATACATGAAGATTTCTCCCCCTTCTTTGTTCAGCAAGCAAGAGTGGAAAAGAAGTCTAGTTCTAAATTAGACCTTAATATGAAGGAGAAATCAAAACATCTAAGTAACTTTTCAAAATAACAATGCTCTTCCCACATTGCCACTACATTTCACCTCTGACATATTGTAATTTCTCTCCATATTTTTTTCTTTGCATGATTTCCAAGTCTCCAAATAATAAATGGTACATTTTCATAGAAACATTTAACTTTAACATATGGAATACATATCTATATAGCTATTAGAAAAATAATTACTGGATGCTATGCCAAATTTAAAATATTGATTATAGTTGGGCTGCATTCTAAAAACACTTTGCAAGCAGTCCTACACTTATGACCATAATTGAGCCCAACATTTCTGTTGCTAAGCAAAACATTTGTTAAGTGAGTTTTGCCCCATTTTACAATCTTTCTTGCCAGAGTCATTAAGTGAATTAATGAAGTTGTTTTAAGTTAGTAAGATGTCTATTAAGTGAATCTGGCTTCTCCATTGACTGCTTTACAGAAGATCGCAAAAGGTGATCACATGACCCTGGGACACTGCAACAAACCTAAATATGAGTCAGTTGCCAAGTGTCTGAATTTTGCTAATTTTTCTACAGGGAAGCTGCAATGCTCATGTGAAAAATGATCATAAGTCACTTTTTTCAGTGCCGCTTTAAATGATCACTAAACAAGTTGTTGTAAGTTAAGGACTACCTGTATTAAACTTCTCCAGCAACCTGAAGACCTGGCTCTTTGAGCTTTCCGGCCAGGACTGAGAATTTTAATTTTAACTTATTATAATTATTATAATTATAATTGGGTTTTAATTGGAGCTATAGGCGTTTTATATTTTAAGGATAATTTAATTATTTTAATTGTTATTAACTTTTTGTATTTGTAGTGTTATTTTAATTACCTTGTGAACCGCCCTGAGTCCCATGGGAGAAGGGCGGTATATAAGTTCAATAAATAAATAAAATAAATAAATCTGGAGATATAGTGGTCTTGAAAGGTGTTTTAAAACTGGATGCAAGATGAACAAACAGCATTCTTACTTAATGACACCTGTTCCTCCCTAGCTGATAGCAGATAGAGGGTCCCAATTAGTGCTAGGACATCAGCAATTGTGTTCAAGGACTAATGATCATGTATTCTTAAATTAGAACAAATCCAGCTATTTTAACAATCAGTTATTGAGTCACACGTTCAATATCTTTGTGACCCCAATTATCTGTGAAAGCTACTGTAATCTAAAATATACACAACAGCTTCAAAGAAAATTTTTCTAGAAAACAGAAGATAGAAAATAGTTGGAAACAATAACACATTTATCCACGCTGATCCTTTAAGGTATTAAGGTATTATTCTTTGGGCTATCCATCCCTTTCACTTGGCAAAAATAGCTCTTGCAAAACATTGCTGTCCCTAAAGTTATCTTCTATAATCTGGGTGCCAAACACCTGGAATCATTTATAAACAAACCAGACCTGAGAACAATCCAGTCATACTATACTATACCATAAATCTACAGCTATACTATAAATCTACAGGTCCAGAGATATAGCCCAATTGCTTTTTGAGTGCCCGTGGTTAGACATTTATATATTAAAGCCAAAGTGAGGGTATCAAAATAATTTGCAAAGGAGAGGGTACCAATTGCTTTTTTCAGCCAATTAATATTTTCCAGAGGCTTGTTAATAACCTCTTCCAGGAACATGACAGGTCCCCAAGTTACCATTTATATAGTGATAAATAAGCTTTTGTTATAAATACGCTTTTCATTTCACCAAAGCAGAGACTTAAATTAACCTCAACATCCTTTTTCTGTTCTAGAGTCACTTATCCATCCCTACATTGGGTGCTGTTTTAACTATGATTGGGTTTATTTCTTCCATATATTGTAGTACATAATTACCACCTATTGCGTTTTTCAACAGGACATACTGTACTTCTGCACTTTTGAATAGCTGTAACCAAAACTCTATAGGCCACTTTTTCTGATTATAGGTTTCCACAGATCCCTTGTATGGTTATCTTCTATGACTCTTGCTGTCAGTTACACATTTTACTTCATTGAAAGCATCTTCTTTCCAATTCCATACCATACCACCCTTTCCTTTTGCACCATTTGGGAAAGGGGAAAATGTTGTACCTTGTTAACCATATCGTAATGGTAAACAGACTATAGGACTCCTAAATTATCATGGATGTCTGGTCCTTGGACTCATCAGGATTAACTGCCCACTCTCAGGTGGGCAAGCCAAATACTCCTGCAGTAAAGATAAATCATCAAAGATTAACAGAATCACAACAATACCTGACAGGGTATGGCTGATTGCAAGCAACCTTGAGGCAAAGCTTAAATAGCTCACTACATTATACAATTACAGTATAATTATATAGTATTATACAATTATACAATTCAGTTGCAAAAAACTTTAATAGCAATAGCATTTAAACTTATATACCGCTCCATAGTGCTTTACAGCCCTCTCTAAGCGATTTACAGAGTCAACATATTGCCCCCAACAATCTGGGTTCTCGTTTTATTGACCTTGCAAGGATGGAAAACTGACTTAACCTTAAGCCAGTCAGGATCAAATTCCTGGCAATGAGCTGAATTACCTTGTAATACTGGATTCTAACCACTGCACCACCACAGCTCCTAATGCCATTTATTTCCCCTATAACTTTCGAAAATCAAGAGCTGCAAAGCTGGGAAGAAGAAAATGTATACATGTTTAGTATTGAACTGCTTCCCTAATCAAAAGTTGTTATAAAATGTTTGTTAGACCATATTAATCTATGGAGTCTGTATCAAACATTGTCTTAAATATATTTTATTTTCTGCTTTATTTATCATGTGCTATGCTGAGGGACAAATGAAATCTAATAAACTTCTATAATCCATGTAGAGTTTAAAAACTAAAACATATGAAGCTGCTGCCTCTTCTTTCTGATCACCTGCATTTATTATCAGTGAGAACTTTCCTCTTTCTTCACTTCAAAATACATTGAACTTTCCTCCTCATTGTTTGGGACTTTTTTTATCTGGTCAGTGGTCTTACTTTCCTGATTCCCTCTTACTGCTGCCATAAGCAGAGCCACCTGTAACTTAAATTTCTTTCTTCTAGACCCAGCCTCTCCTCCCTTTTCTGCCTCTCTTCCAAGAGCCTACACTATTGCAGGACAGGGTGAGATTATAAATTTATAGTTTACTTTCATGGGTTCTCAGTAAATTGATCTAATTCAGAGACATGTCAGAAGTAAAAGCACCCGAAAGCAGGACAAGAAGCAACGGATGGGAACTAGTCAAGGAGAGAAGCAACCTAGAACTAAGGAGAAACTTCCTGACAGAACAACTAACCAGTGGAACAACCTGCCTCCAAAAGTGGTGAATGCTCCAACACTGGAAGTTTTTAAGAAGAGACTGGACAGCCATTTGTCTGAAATGGTATAAGGTTTCCTGCCTGAGCGGGGGGTTGGACTAGATGACCTCCAAGGTCCCTTCCAACTTATTATTATTGTTGTTGTTGTTGTTATTATTATTATATTATTATTATTATTATTATTATTATTATTATTATTATTATTATTATTATTATTATTATTACATTGTCTATTCTCACATTCTTTTGACAACATTGGGCTGGCGATTTTCCCATAATGTGTGTGTGTGTGTGTGTGTGTGTGTGTGTGTTTTGAGTCAGTCGTGATTCTTAGCATTGTTGGCAACTTTTTCAGAAGCGGGCTATCATACCTCGTTCCTAAAGCTGAGAGACCATGACTAGCCCCAAATCATCAATTGGATGCTCTGAAAAAAGACAAATCCGAACTCAGTTTCTATCCAGGTACTATTAATTACTACACCAGACTGGCTCCTAGTAAAATTGTTGGCCCTTTCTTTTTTTGGTTTTAAAAGAAAGGAAGGAATAAAAAAGACACCTTTGACAAAAATGCCACTTCTTTGCAATGACAAGGAGTTCCAAATTCATACAGTGAATTATACCTTAAAGCTCACAAAGCAAGAACATAGCAAACTTCATTTCTTCTTGTTTTGTCTAAAATGTCCTCAGATGCATTGCTAAAGACAAAAAATACATTAATCAACCAGCTTTTTTTACATACTATATAAAATTTCCAGGCACTGCTGCTGCCTGTGGTGGGATATGCTTATTTAATTTTATACAGTTTTAAGTTTGGAAGGTAACATATCTGTTTTTGGCACACTTTTTAAAAGAAGTTTCATGAAATTGGATTCTCTTTGCTGAGAACTCTCTCCCTCTTTAGCCACTTAAGAGGCTTGGGAACATTTCTCTCGGTACCCTATATACAAGATACAGGAGGTTATAACACTGATAGTTGCCCTATCAGCATTATATAACCCTGTGCTGGGCTCAGCAGTGCCAGCAAAGAACTTAGCATACAGCAAGGGACTCCTTTCATAAAATGGTCCTCATCCCAGCTGTGAGACATTGCGCATCAGGTCTTGTAAACCTTGGCTGCTAAATCCCTGCCTGTATAACTATTCCTCTTAATTAATCCATTGCCTCTCTAATGGAATGACATGAAGGCATCTGCTCTTGGCAGCTGGGTTTCTGTACTGTATAGTCAGTATACACCAATCAAATAAGGATGCTTCTGTAGTGGCATTAGGCAATCTCAAATATTGGTTAATCAAAAGGTCTTTAGATCAAAGGTCACCAACCTTTCTCAGTTGGCGGGAAAGGGAGGGGCAGCATTTTATGTGCGTGCGTGTACGCATGAATGGGGCCGCGAGCACATGCGTGATGCAAACAGGGTGGCACTAGCACCCACATGATACTCACTAGCCCTGCCCCATTCTTGGGTGGTGCAGTGCCCTGTTTTTGCATGGCGCCCAGTTTTCACGCCCTTTGGTGCAGCAGCATACCATTTTCACACCCCAAGATGCAGCGACATCCCATTTTTGCACCCTGAGGTGTGGCAGCATCCCATTTTTGTACCCCACGGCACGGTATCCCATTTCACGACCTGTGGCGCTATCACCAACCCTTGCTGGCATCACACAAGTGGGATTATTTGAGCCACTGGGCCCAAACGCTTGTGCTGGGCCAACAAAGGATATAATTATGGTACCAGCACCTTGCCTAGTAGATATTCTTTTCCAGAACCAGGGCATTGTCACTGGATTATATCTTCATCCCAATTATGTTTTGCCAAATGTCAGGGCAGTGATCAGTTGCCTAGGCAATTGATTGTTTTGGATCCAAAGACAATGAACACTCCCTTAAATAAAAGGATTTTAAGTTTTATTTTTAGTTCAAGCAGACTTAAAAGCATAACATAAAAAGCAAACATAACAAGCAAGGTAATGCCCAACTCTTTTACAAGCTTCCAGGAGCTCCTTAATAACAACAGCAAAGATACCCCATGGGTAGCCAGTATTCACAGTACCTAGTGCTATACTCCATGCAGAAGTCCCCCCCCATAAAACAGTTTTTTTTTTAAATCAAAACCTGGCACCATGATTTCATGGCCCTGTTATGTTCAGGAGATTGCACACGACTGGGGTGGGAACTGCTACTCTTTAAGATTTTTACAGAGGACAAAGCTTTAGAGTTATGTGAAGGTTCCTTCCTCTTTTCCTTTATTCCACAGCAAGAGTGAAAAACAAGTAGGTTAGCTCAGAATGAACTCTGAACTTCTAGACTTATTCTTAATATGAAGGAGAAATCAAAACAGTAACTTCTTAAAATAATGATTCTTCCACATTGCTATTGCATTTAGCGACAGAAATTCTGGTCCCAGTTATGGTTGTAAGTTGAGGATTACCTATACTCAAACATCCAGTTCTGATGATGGTGATGTGTGTGGGAAATCCAAGCTATTGTTGCACAGTAACAAGTAACCAGCTGCAGACACTGTATTATTCTTTTTGGTAGGTCAGTTTATCTGAGGTCTAGAAAGAGGTAGGAGGGCAATCAAACAGCAATCATTTTATGATATTGTCATGTAGATGATCCATGAATTGCAAGGGAACAAATGTTGGTTCAGAGTAAAACCTACCGCATAAGGCCTTGTCTGTATTACTCTGCATATGCTGTAACTGACTTGATGCAAGGAACTTTAAAATCAAACAGAAGACAATTTTATTTATAATGTAATTTCCTGCTTAAAAATGATCCAACTACAGTAAAAAAAAGAAAAATTAAATAACAATTAAAATTACACAAAAGTAATGAAATAGTATATACTATGCAATATTTACAGCATAGTAAATACACCATTACCACATTCTAAATATATTGCCCAAACTTCGATGATCATAACTTGCATTCTCTGGACAGGATCTCTGAGTGAAGCTATGAACAGGATGAACATGTTATTATTGGCACCAGAAAAATTCTTCGACAAGGGGAAAAACTGTAGGCTGCAGTTATATGAACTCACAGCTTATAAGGTGCTTATCCCTGAGAAAAATATGGAAATGAAAATAAGGAAAACATTTTTAAAAACCCATTGCTGAATATCTGTTTATTCAAGAAAACAGATATTAGCAAATATAACCTGAGGCCAAAATCCCAACATGACAGGTAAAATATTTAGTTGCTGATATATTCAGAGTTTAAAGCTGCATAAATGTGGGCATCTCTAGATTTCAATCTATAAACAATAGTAAATATAGGCCCATACTGGAGGATAAAGCCACAGTGCCATTTTTTAATAGCAATTTTTTTTACTACTATATTCATTTGGTGCAATGGAGATATAATAATAATAATAAGTTGGAAGAGACCTTGAAGGTCATCTAGTCCAACTCCTGCTCAGGCAGGAAACCCTATATCATTTCAAACAAATGGCAGTCCAGTCTCTTTTTAAAGACTTCCAGTGTTGGAGCATTCACAGCTTCTGGAGGCAGGTTGTTCCATTGATTAATTGTTCTGTCAGGAAATTTCTCCTTAGTTCTAGGTTGGTTCTCTCCTTGATTAGTTTCCATCCGTTGCTTCTTGTCCTGCTTTCAGATGCTTTGGAGAATAGCTTGGCTCCCTCGTCTTTGTGGCAGCCCCTGAGATATTGGAACACTGCTATCATGTCACCCCTCATCCTTCTCTTCATTAGACTAGACATTCCCAATTCCAGCAACCGTTCCTAGTATGTTTTAGCCTCCAGTCCCCTAATCATCTTTGTTGCTCATCTCTGTACTCTTTCTAGAGTCTCAACATCTTTTTTACATCATGGTGACCAAAACTAGATGTAGTATTCCAAGTGTGGCCTTACCAAGGCATTGTAAAGTGGTATTAACACTTCACGTGATTGATTGCAACTCTATTAATGCAACCTAGCACTGTGTTGGCTTTTTTGGCAGCTGCAGCACACTGCTGGCTTATATTTGAGTGATTGTCCACTAGGACTCCAAGTTACCTCCTACAGTTACTACTATTGAGCAAGGTACCTCCTAAACTATACCTGTGCATTTGGTTTTTCTTGCCTAAATGTAGAACCTTACTTTTTTCACCATTGAATTTCATTTTGTTAGATAGTGCCCAATGTTCAAGTCTGTCAAGATCCTTCTGTATCTTAAGCCTGTCTTCTGGCGTGTTGGCTGTTCCTGCCAGCTTAGTGTCATCTGCAAATTTGATGAGTTCCCCATCTATCCCCTCATCCAAATCATTGATGAAGATGTTGAAGAGCACTGGACCCAGGACAGAGCCCTGGGGCACCCCAGTACTCACTTCCCTCCATGTAGATGCAATTCCATTGAGGAACACATGCTGAGTATGGCTGGTCAGCCAGCTACGAATCTGGTAGTGATGTTGTCTAACCCACATTTTATCAAATGCCTTACTGAAGTCCAAATAAATTATATCCACAGCATTCCTCTGGTCCACTAATTTTGTCACCTGGTCAAAGAATGCAATAAGATTTCTCTGGCATGATCTGTTTTTGACAAACCCATGTTGGCTTTTGGTAATGACTTTGTTTGCCTCTAGGTGTTCACTGATTAGTTGTTTATCTTTTCCAGAATCTTCCCAGGTATTGAGGTCAGGCTGATATGTGTGTAATTTCCTGAATCCATTTTTTTTCCTTTTTTGAAGATGGGAACCACATCAGCTCTTTTCCAGTCCTCTAGTAGTTCCCCAGTGCTCCAGGATCTTTGAAAGATGTAGTTCAGTGGTTCTGAGATCACATCTGCCAGTTCCTTCAAACCTTAGGGTGTAATCCATTTGGTCCTGGTGATTTGAACTCATCTAGGCTGGACAGGTGCTCACTTACCATTTTCTTGCCTATCTTAACTTGTGTTTCTAATTTGTTTTTTATGATACTGTTTTTAATAGGTTGGGCTGTTTTTTCCCTTTGTGTAAAGACGGATGCAAAAAATGAGTTAAATAGTTCTGCTTTCTCCCTGTTGCTTGTCACCTTCTTGCCACTTTCCCCCACTAATGGACCAATCATTTCCTTTACTTTTTTTTTTACATGTTGAAAGAAGCTTTTTTTGTTATTTTTGACTTTGGTCGCAAGCCTTAGTTCATTTTGAGTCTTAGCTTTCTTTCCTCACTTCATCTTTGCAGGCTCAGGCTGATATTCTGCCTTAATTATGTGCCCCTCTTTCCACTTTCCATACTTGTCCTTTTTATCTTTCAATTTATCAGAGTTATTTATGCAGCCATGCTGGTTTCTTTTGAGAGTTGTTAGTTTTCCTCTTTGTTGGTATTGTGCTAGACTGGGCTTTTATTATCTCACTTTTCAAAATTTCCCAATCTTCTTGAGTTGTTTTCCCCTGGAGGATTTTCATCCATGGAATCCTTCCCAAGCTCTCTCTAAGTGTATTGAAATTAGCTCTCTTAAAGTCCAAGACTCTAGTTTGACTCATAAAGGACAAGTATAAGAAAGAACTAAGTGAAAGTTCTACAGATAAACATTGAAAAAATAGTCCACAAATTGATTATAGATAAATGGCAGCTCTATAATCTGTAACACAGTACTATGTAAAGCAAGGGTGTAAATTCCACTAAAATTAATAGGATTGCGCTTTCCCCCCCGATGTGTGTAGAAACTAGTGACACCAGGCTTAGTTCCCTCTCCGTGATGTCCCGTTTCCTGGAGGCGGTCCAGGTCTGGATGGGGAGGAACAGGCTTCGGCTCAACCCTGACAAGACTGAGTGGCTGTGTGTGCCGGCGTCTCGGGAAATTCAGAATATTCCATCGTTAATTATGGGGGGTGAGATATTACCCCCCGTAGATAGGGCTCGCAACTTGGGTGTCCTCCTAGATTCACAGCTCTCCTTGGATGATCATATAGGAGCTGTGACTAGGGGGGCTTTCGCCCAGGTTCACCTGGTGCGTCAGTTGCGGCCCTATCTAGACTGGGATGCCTTGCGCACAGTCACTCATGCACTCGTGACCTCCCGTTTGGACTACTGCAATGCTCTCTACATGGGGCTGCCCTTGAGGACTACTCGGAGGCTCCAGCTGGTGCAGAATGCAGCCGCGCAAGTGGTGGTGGGGGCTTCCCGATACTCCCATGTAACACCTCTACTCCGTGAGCTGCATTGGCTTCCGGTTGCCCTCCGGGTAAGATTCAAGGTGCTGGTTACGACCTATAAAGCCCAAAATGGCATGGGTCCGGGTTACTTACGGGAGCACCTGCTGCCGGCATCAACTTCCCTTCGTCCAGTGCGCTCCGGCCTCCTTAGGGTGCCGTCGGTCAAAGAGTGTCGACTGGCGGCCCCCAGGGGGAGGGCGTTCTCTGTGGGCGCGCCAGACCTTTGGAACCGTTTACCGGTGGAGCTCCGGATGGCTCCCGACCTTCGCTCCTTCCGATGTGACCTAAAAACATATTTATTTGAACAAGCCGGCCTGGTCTGATGGGTTTAGGGGTATTTTAACACTTTTGTATTAATTTATTGAATTGGGCCGTTGTATTTAATATTTTTTAATTTTTATATATTGTATTTTATTGTATTGCCCTGTACACCGCCCTGAGTCCTTCGGGAGAAGGGCGGTATAAAAATTAAATAAAATAAATAAATAAATAAATAAATAAATAAATTTGATTATATATTGTGTTTCCCCCAAAATAAGACCCAATTGGAAAATAAGTCTAGCATGATTTTTCAGGATACTCGTAATATAAACCCCACCCCCAAAATAAGCCCGAGTTACCAGATGAATGCATTTAGTTCTGTATTTCCTCAAAATAAGACCTAACCAAAAAATAAGCCCTAATGCATCTTTTTGGAGCAAAAATTAATATAAGACCCGGTCTTATTTTCCAGGAATCATTGAAAAGTCTGTAAAACATCCTGCAGCACAAGCTCTAACTCTACGGCCCCCAACCTTTGGGCACCCGGGATTGGTTCCGTGGAGAGAGGTTTTTCCATGGACCAGAGGGGGCGTGTAATTTTACATGTTGCCTGCATCCTACAAATGCAGCTTCGCTTGTTTACATGGCCTGGTTTCTAGCATGCCGCGGCCCGGTGCCAGTTCACAGACAGATGGTTTGTAAACATGACTCATGGCTTAGAATGATTCATAATTCAAGATAATAATGGGTTATTCAGCAAGCCATATTCAACAAACTATGATTTAGTGTGATATGCAAATCTACCTGAAAGGATGTTTAACATAAATAAAGAATTCCATTTTTTGCCTTGAGGAAACATAAATAAAATTATTTTTTGTTAATATTATTAGATAATCCCTAACCTGCCTAGAATTCAAATGTTGACCTGCAGGAACGGAGCTGCTCTGTCTAGAAAATGAGGCTTGAAAAGAACATAGGTACAAAGTCCCAATCTAATTTAGGAAGTGTCCTCTGCCTGAGCAACAGTCCAGCCCAAGCCGTTTAAATATAATAAAGAATAACAAGAGCAGGCAGTGACCTTCAACAATTAAGCACCATGACAAGTGACTGAGCCCAGGACAGCCAGACAAACTTCATCAGCATAACTTTATATGTAATTAATATGGTATATTTTTTTTCTAATTTTTTAGCTACAGAAATCATTTGCCAGAAATAAATATACGTATATAATTTCTTTGCTGTTCTTTCTATTTTGATAATGTGTTTCTTCTTTCTTTGACTTAAAATCATACAGAAATTTGTTTAGCCTATACCTAAGTTACAGCAGTTAAAATGAGATAGCCAACCAATCTGGTTTGTGGAAACTTCTAGGTTCATCTTGTCACCTGATTGTATTGTTGGTTTGTTGAAAGAGGCCACTGGAGGTCACTGCACAGGTTTATTTTATAAATCCTAACACAGTAAAGTAAATCATGGAACAGTAGGATTCAAGAAAAAAAATCATAGTATGAACTAGTACACACACTCTTTAATAGTCTGCAACCTTCAAACTGTACAGGTAATCAACAGAAAAGTTGCAATATAATGAAGAGCATTCATTCACATTCTATTTTTCCCTGATGATGGAGAACAAAGACATTTTAACCTGGCTAGATTGGCAAATAGATGAATTAGGTCTTCCCACAATGCCAATCATTTCATTAATAAATTGGTTCTGATGCTGAGATTAAAGAGAAAATTAGTATAAAATTATCCTTTGTTGTGAAGGCTGCTTCTTTGTCCTAATGAGAAAAAATTAGCACAAAGATAGTATGGTGGTGTGGTAGTTTAGTAGATATAAAACAGGGAAAACACCAAGAGGTATGATGAGGCAGTTATTTCTTCTACCAAAACCCAGTTATCCTCAAGCTTCAATTCTGAACTGTATTCCAACAATTCCTGTTGTGTTGTAGTAGAGCCAGAAATGAATTGGCAGTGTTGCTCACAAAGATGGTGGCATGTGATTAAACAAATGCACTACCAATCCAGAATTGTTGCAGGTGCCCTGAGGAGGTGACCTCTGTTTCCAAGTATTTTGGGGAAGAGAGCAAATAGCATATCAGAAGGGCTGGAGGTGTCATAGTGCCCTATGTGTTGCTGAGCAATGGGGAAGAGGAGGTTCAAGAATCATTATATTAATAAAACTCTAGGAGAAGGCCAAATACATGAAATTACAGACAGGTTTCTGACCATATTAAGATGCAAAAATTTCAAGAAAGACAATTCAAAAAAAGTCCATTACAGTTCTGAACAGTCTAAAATTATTTCCGCCTAGTAACAGTGTCCAGTTATATTGTCTTAATGTTTATTCATTCAGTAATTTATCACAGTGATGTAAGAAAGGACATAAAACATAACATAAAATACAATAAACACTGTACAAATCAAATGATCTAAAGGTAAAGGTTCCCCCGCACATGCGTGCTAGTCGTTTCCAACTCTAGGGGCCGGTGCTCATCTCCGTTTCAAAGCCGAAGAGCCAGCGCTTGTCCGAAGACGTCTCCGTGGTCATGTGGCCGGCATGACTAGACGCCAAAGGTGCACGGAACGCTGTTACCTTCCCACCGTAGTGGTCCCTATTTTTCTACTTGCATTTTTACGTGCTTTCGAACTGCTAGGTTGGCAGAAGCTGGGACGAGTAACAGGCGCGCTCACTGTTACACGGCACTCGGGATTCGACCCGCCAAACTGCCGACCTCCTGATCGACAAGCTCAGCGTCCTAACCCACTGAGCTACCGCATCCCTCAAATGATCATACTTGATGGCTAAAAGGAACATAGCGTTGTGTGCCTTCTGATCACACAAGATCTTGAGGGGGACGGGGGGGGGGGAGATTGAATAGCAAATCCTCTCCTTTTACTGGAAGTTAGTTTTTCACTTACACATATTGCCTCCCAGTTTAGTAATCATTAAATGTTAGTCAAATAGACTTCTGCATAAAAATACTTAAGGCCAAACTGCAAATATTTTTCAAGACTGGAATTAAAAAAATATTTTACACTAGAGTGTAACTAAAAAGCAATCTTACATTTTTAGTTTTGAAATTCATCAAAGGCAGATGTTAATATTTGAAAATGCAAATCCCACTTTGGTTGGATTTGATAAGATCCAGAATGCTCACTGTGATTTTGCAAGGCTCTAATGCATTCGATTGCTTTGAAGTAGAAGAGGCCCAACTTGTGTTTTTATTTTGGAGCAAAAATCGGCCTAGAGAAAAAGGGTTGTCATGCAAATATTGGCAAGGGCCTTTAGAACCTAGATATCCGGTTTTATGCATGCGTGCTGGCAGAATATTTCAAGAATTACTATCCTGAGAGTTGGTAGGAGGGGCCTTCAAGCAGGTGGAGAGGTGGATGCGGCTCGCGAGCTTAACAGAAGGACTCGGGTTTGAGAAGAAACGGGTGGATCCTTTAAAATCCAAGTAGGATCCGGCAAAATCCAGCTTTTACCCACACCCGTTAATTGACCCCCACACAGAATTTAGCGCAGCTGCCCTGAGCCTATATTAGGCGGCCACTGAAGAGGAAAAGGCGGCGGCGGCGGCGGCAGGAGGAGGAGGAGGCGGGGAAGAAACAGCGAGCGACAGACAGACAGACAGGACAGACAGAGAGCGCCAAGCAGCCTTCTACACCCAGTATGTAAACAATATATGGAAGTTATCAAGTAACGTTAAGCTAGTAAGCGGCAACAATCACTCAGGGTGCAAAGGAGGGCCCTGGCCTGAAGCACCCCCACCCCCAGTAACCCTTCCTTTTCCCTGCCCACAGAAGGGCCGACTGCCCGGTTTCCTAGCGGGCGAGGGGAGCAGAATCGGATACAGTCACAAGCCGAGGAAGGAGGAGGCTGAAGGCAGCTGCCAGTACAGAAGAGGATGGATTTCCAGCAGCTGGCTGACGTTGCGGATAAATGGTGCTCCAACACCCCCTTCGAGCTTATTGCCACGGAGGAGACCGAGAGGAGGATGGATTTCTACGCAGACCCAGGCGTTTCTTTTTATGTCTTGTGTCCAGAGAACGGATGCGAAGACAATTTTGTAAGTAGAGGAAGAGGAGGTGGGTGAACGAGCGAGCGGGAACCAGCGGTTTTGTTTTTGTTTTTTGGCCGGGGGAAAAGGCTGGAGCGGGGAGGCTGCTTGCTGTTTTTGATTTCTTCCAAGTCCCATTCCTCTTCCCCCCCCCCCTTGTTTGCGGAGATGGCGGAGGAGAGACGTTTTTTCCTCCTCCCCCCCCCATACCGGGTGGGAGGGAAGATGGATGAACCTTCCATGGGTTAGAAGAGGGACCGCTGTCCTGTTTACTCTGGATCGTTATCGGGGTGTCTGGGAAGGCATTATTCCACACACACCCTCCCTCCCACCCACCCCAAAACACAGTGGAAATGTCACCTGCCTTTTTTATTCGTGTTGGCCCTACCAGGCTAAATGGAGAAGTGTGTCTGTGTTTTGGTATAGTATACATCACGGCCTATTGTGTCAGTTTAACAATAACCATTTACTGTGATTTCTCCCACTCCCTCATCCATTCAGCATGTGAAAAGACAACATTGCTTGTTTGCTAAGGACTGTTGCTTCTCTCAGAAGATATGCTAAATTCTGGTTAGCATTTGTCTCCCCTCAGGGCTGTTCTTACACTCTGGAACTTTCAGAGTACCAGAAGAGGGTCTCTGGGGCTATGTAGAGTGCATTGTTTTCACCAGTATGTCACTTGAGCTTTGGACTTAGAAGCATATCTGGGTTACCTTGAGGAAAGGAATTTCAGATATTGACTGAGTTCACCACAGTTTAGCTAAGGAAACCATACTTTATTCTGGTTTTCTAAACCTTGGCCACTTGAAAATATGTGGACTTCTACTCCCAGAGTTCCTCAGCATGACTGAATGAGGAATTCTGGGAATTGAAGTCCACACATTGTCAAGTTGTCAAGATTAAGAAAAACTGGTTTACTCTGTTAACCAAGTACTTTATTACCCTGTTCCATAACACTTTCAACCATGTGGCCTTGGTTTGTACAACAGTCTAGGCCAGACTGGTTAGCTGTTACTGGTCTAGTATGTTGTGGAAGCATCAATAGGCAGTATGATTAGTTATCAAGAATATTGAATATTATCTGAAGAGCTAAGAGTTCCTAAGTGTTACTCAATGCATGATTTTCTCCATTTGCAGTTATCTATAGCACAAGCATGGCCTAGCAACCTCCTTTTTCTGTTTTCATCTGATGCCTGCACATAACTGTGGTAGCTTTAAGCTATTCTTGTGTATCAAAATAAGAGTTTTCTCCTCACAGGTTTTGCCATGGATACAACCTGACTCATTTTACTAACAATTGGTCAATGATTTCTATGGAGAATGATCAGCCTGGCACTTATTGAACACTTTAGATTAGCATGAGTTTACCTCCTCCACTTCAAATCCTGGGTAGTGTTTTCAAGCCTCTGCTTTTGATATGGAGCAAGTCTGGGCCTTTTAAATTCAGCTCACTCCATTTGATCACTAGGTCTCAAACTGATCCTTGGGGCAGAGAACTGGATCAGCCTGAAAAGGAGCTGATCAATGATTATAATGGGATCGTACAGTAGACCAAAGAAAGAGAAAACTCACATTGCCTATGCTCTACATGGCACAATTCTTGCCATGCCTGTTTTCATACTACTTTTGAATAGAGTTTAATGGTGGTTAGGTCACTTTGAATGTAGCTGCCTATAATATTTGAGCAAAGCCAGAGACGTTTTGCCAGAAAGCTAAAGCCCCGCAGTGTAGTCATCTATTAAAACTTACCTCTTCTGTCAAGCTCCAGATCACATTAAGATGAGGATGGTAAATATCCCACCCCCACATACATCAGTTGGTGACTTTTGGTGGAGAGGGAGGGAAACAATGTATATTCCCTCTTTTCCCCCACCCCCACTCCCCAAGATTTTTTTCTGAAGGAACCAGTGTGAGAGAATGCTTTTGATTTGCTGCCTTTAGTATTCTAAACAAGCAAATGGTTTTAGGATGGGACATACCTTCCTCAACCATGTCTGCTTGCCTGTAGAGAATGACACAGGCAGGAAATAGCTACTTTCTGCCAACAGCATGTCTTAGTTTGCCAAAGTAGCAAGTGTCTCACCCTTTCTCTTATAATAATAGAGATAAAAAGCAAACCTAATTGGATTAACTATAGCAGAAAAAGGCAAGTTGTTATATTTTGCTCCATAGCTGCTAATCTACTCATTCTCCAGTCAAATTAGAAAGTTAAAGTATAAAACCCATGTTAAGCTAACTCAGCATCACAAAACAGTTGCAAGCTTCGAATCCTCGGAACTCTTCTTTAGGGAGGGGTAAAAAGGAAAGGGTTGCTGTTCTGGTCATTAGTCTGCCTTTAATTTCAGTTGCATGTTTCACTTCATAGGCTAAGTTTAAACTTTATAATAAAAACCATTAAGGGCTGAATTGGAAAACAGACTTTAAAAGTTCAAAGGTGCTTTTTCAAAGCTTCTTGGATGAGAAGTGAAACGTTTTCACGGAAAAAAACAAAGTCCAGTGGCCTTTTTGAAAAAACACCTTTGGGATAACCATGACCTGGAGTCTGGACGATTGAGAATCTCTATAGACTTTGAAAACTGGACACCTAGAGATTGCTGTAAAAATAAATGCAATAAGAATCCACTGTATTTCTTTTTTCCTGCTAGCTTGAATGACAGTGGAGTGGCCAGTTTTGAAGGTTGTGTTAAAATACTTAGAGCAGTGGTGGCTTACCTATGGCACATGTGCCAGAGGCGGCACGCAGAGCCCTCTCTGTGGGCATGAACCATCGCCCCAGCACACGTGGTCTCTAAAAGTTTGCCATCACTGGCCTAAGGCCAGCCAGCCTGGAGCCGCCATCAGGGAAGCACTCCCTCCCTCTGCAGCAGTGCAGCCTCGCTTACGGGCGGGCAAGGTGGGACCTCGCGGAGGAGGAGGTCCCTCTATGATCAGCTGCAGCTGTGCTTGGCGGGCAACCTGTAGGAGCCCAACCCCGTAGCGCTGGCCATGTGGTTGTGGTTCGCCCTGCTGCACCTACTGCTCCAGCGGCACCTCCAAAGGGCCACCTTCCTCCAGCGAGTCTTCTCCTTCCTGGCGCTGGGTGAGGACGGGATGGTGCCGGCGGCGGCAAACTTGGCTGTGTCCCAGCCGCAGGTGAGGTTGCAGGAGACGCCAGTGTAGAGTGTGGGCCAATGGCCACGAAGAGAGCCCAAGGTGGGGACGGGCAGGCAGTTACAGCGTCCAGCTTGGTTCTTGTGGATGGCGGCTTGCCTTGCTTCGGGTAGGGCTGCCTTCCCAAACCCTGACTGCTTCAGCCAGCCCTGCAGGGCACCGCCACTTCCTCTCAGCTGAGACTGTCCATGGGTGGGAGCAGCCGGAGTGGCGGACTCCTGAGCACGTTCAGAGTGCCACAGCTGCCACTGCTCAGGAGCTGGCAAGGCAGAGGTGAGGGTTACCCACTGCCTCTCTCATAGCTGCTAGCGCTTGGATATGCAGCCTGGCTCTACCTGGACTGGGAGATGCCATCTCGTGGGGGGCGCCACTCTGCCTGGGCCGTCAGGCGATACTTCCCGGACTATTTCCCCATCACAGTGAGCAGAGGAAGCGGGAGTGCTGGAACTTCTTGGGGAGAACCACCCAAGCGCAGTGGGGGTCGCCCTCCTTTAAGTGCACGGCCTAAACCTCATCTCCTCCACTATTGTCAAGCCAGTGTTGATGCGTTAGCCCCCCTTCCTTTGCCATCCTTTCTGTGCCCCCTCGGTCAGAAAGTGTCAGCCCTTTTTAGACTTTTATTTTTATTTTAAGCTTTTATTATCACCTGCATGCTGCAGCTGACTTTGGTCCCCATCTTCCAGGAAGCAGCCGCTCCCCCACCCCCATTGACACCGCCCAAACTGCGTGCGCCCCTTTCACTGCATGGGGCTACTGTTGTTGCTGCCGGCATGCATCAGCCGGCCTACAGCTTCCAAGTCTCCATTGGTAGGCCATTGGTCCCACCCACTCTGCCGCATTTTCAATGGAAGCAGGGTGTTTGTCGCCTTGAGAGCAGAGGGCAGGGCTGGAAAAGCCCAGGCCAGGTGGGAGAGTATGTGCACGCTCTTTTTCTTGAGGAGTTTCTCTCCGAACACTCGTACTTCCACATTGCCAGACCACATGTGAAGGAGCACATGGGCTTATCTCAGGAGAGGAATTGCCCATGCAGGAGGTGGGAAAGTTCATGGCAGCTCTGCCCTGCCCCCTGCCTCACCTCACCCCACAGGACAAGCCTCCTGCCCATTGCCCCACCCGCCAGAGACTCCCTGGATCTCCCCCAACCCTGCTTGGCCCTCACAGGTATCCGTTTCCATGAGCAACATCGAGGTGGCCATGGCCACCCTGGCCACATCCACCCAGTCTGCTGTGACCACTGTAGCCATGCCCACCCAATGGGCCACACCCACCCAGCACCCGGTGATAAGTGGTTTTTGGGTTGCAGTTTGGGCACTTGGTCTCTAAAAGGTTTGCCATCACTGACCGAGGGTTGCAAGTTCTTGGTATAAATCAATGTAGGTTTTCAGATTTAGATGCAATCCAACAAATTCACTATAATGACAATGTGTTTGTTTGTTTTGAAAAGTCACTAACGTTTTGTCCAATGTACCTTACATGATTGTTGTGTGGATGTATTTACCTGTGACTTATGGGCCACATCTGGCCTGTCCACTTATTCGATATATTTGCAAGAAAGTCTCCAAAAGTTGTTCAGGAATTTTAGTCCTTAATGTAAAAAGAGATGAAGATTATTACATGACATGCGCTATTGCCTTTTAAAATGTTTCTAATTTTAACTGTAGTTAAGTTTAAATTTTGTTGAATACCATTGCTTGCTTTTTGAAGTTGACATGGGAATAAAAAAACCAAGTCTGGTCCTAAGAGTAAAGGAAATTGTGTACCAAGTTCTATTGAAACAAATGCATATTAATAAAAAAATGTAAAAAGGAAAACCTAATATTTAAATACTAATTATGTAATTAAAGAATTTGGCTGGCTCTGACTTGTTGACCTTTAGTGTAATTTGTGGCCTTGCAAATTAATTTAACATAGTGTTAGAATTCTTAAATCCTAAAAAAGAGATTTATCTGTGGAATTGGGTATTACTGTGGAAAAAAAATACTATGACAAAATTCTCAATGATATTGGGCCTTTTGAAAAGTAATGGAGCAGAGCTTATATAGAATTTGATTGTTGGGGGCAATTATTTATTTATTTATTTATTTATTAGTTTTTATAAACCGCCCTTCTCCCGAGGGACTCGGGGCGGTGTACAGAGGAAGGAAGGTATACAGATCGAACAATAAAAATAATAAGAAACACTAATGAACACAAACTGGGACCCCAATTAACGCTATCATGCCAGGCCAGCCTGCTGAAACAGGAAAGTTTTAAGCTGACTTTGTATTAATGCCGCTTGGGTGTGTGTGTGAAAGCCCTAACAAGCAGGCATATACATAGAATGAAGGCTACTGCTAAGCTTGTAAGCCGCCCTGAGTCTTCGGAGAAGGGCGGGAGATAAATGGAATTAAAATAAAAAAATAAATAAAATAATGATAGTGTCATCATAGCATGATTTTATCTAGTGAGTTCTTCTTAGTGAGCTTCTGTTTTGGAAAGTTGCAACTGGTTAACTGAAATCATTCTAGTTGAATTCTACAAGAGCTGAGGTTATGCTTCTCTGGGGTAGCCTGATTCTTAAATAAAAACATCAGAATCTGGGAGAAGCAGTGAGTCAGTGGGGTTAGGAGGGCTAGAGCTTTTTAGAGGCCTCAGCAGATTCACAGTGGTGTATGATTTTTTTTTCTTTTGGAAAGGTTAGGGTGAGTGCAGTAGTGCCTTTTTCAATGGAGTTTGGCATGAAACTGCTCTGGTTAGCTAAGTATACAGTTTTGTTTTTAACTGAAGGGGAAAAAAAATAACCTTGCTTACTCTTTTTAGCCGCTATGGTGAAGCAAAAACTACCCCTCCCTTTTTCCCCCCTCTTTGTTAGCTACAGCCTTATGTATTTAACAGCGTGGGTACTGTTACTTCAATAGAAGCACTACTTTTCTCTCTTAATATAAAAGCAGCATCTAACTGTTTTTGGCTGTTCTTGAAAAACTCACGTAGGGTTGACCTTAACTGCTATTCAGATAGGCCTTGAGGAAATCTCAGGGCTGCAGAATTAGATAGGAAAGCCAGAAAACACCCTGGGCAAGAGCACAATTTACCATTTTACCTTCATTTAAAGAGAATGATGTAAATTTGTCTCAGTGCTGAATACATTGAATTTTTTTCTCCAAGGCTTTACTAACTTTCAACTAATTCTGTGACTAGTTCTACACATTAACCTAGTGCTATTTCAAGAATATAACATTAAAGTTTCCATTCTTGCAGCATCTGTGAATGTGTTTAACCCTTGCACATTTATCACTTATCTTCCCATCTCATTCACTGTTAGCTTGCAGGTTTTCATCCATCTCTTCATAATCCATGAAGCTTTCCTTTCTGTTTTTTGTTGTCAGAACTTGAGTGCTAAGTTCCTAGTTTATTAAGGAACAAGTCTTTTTTTTTATTGAAACGTTTTACAATTTTTAAATACAATGAACTCCCCCCTCCCCTCTCCCCAACCCTCCCCTCCCCTCCCCCCTCCCCGACTTCCCAGAGCTGAATACAGGGTATAATAATACAAACATAAACTAAAATATGCTAACAACAAAAATAAAACATTAAGTTCTATCGGACTTTAACTCTCCAGAATCATAATATTAATAAAGTAACAACTAATCATACATCATAAAAATCCACTACTTATTCTAATGCTAAATGAAACTTTTAGTCCCATATTTATTCTGAATATATTCAATCCATCTTCTCCATTCCACAATATATCTCTGTTGCGATTGGTCTTTCAAATATGCCGAAATCTTTGCCATTTCCGCCAAGTTGGAAACTTTCAAAGTCCACTCTTCTATAGTCGGCAATTCCTCCTTCTTCCAATATTGCGCAACTAAAAGTCTTGCCGCCGTAATTAGATGCAACATCAACTTAGTGTCTATAACAGTAGTATCTGTAATAATACCCAATAAAAACAATTGCGGAGAAAACTTTATCCTTTTCTTAAATATCTTTTGCATATTCCACCAAATTTTAATCCAAAAGGCTTTAACCTTTTTACAAGTCCACTATATATGAAAATATGTTGCATCCTCACAACCACACCTCCAACATTTGGGCTGGCAGTTCGCATACATGCTTGCTAATTTTTTAGGGTCTAAGTGCCACCTATAAAACATTTTATAAAAATTCTCTCTTAATATTGAGGAACAAGTCTTGAACTGCAGCTTAATTTCAGGATGAGATTCTGGCTATTAATCACTACAAAGCACAGTTTTTGATTTAGAAAAAGTATGGAACTTGTCCTATATCAAACTAAGATTTCCATTCACACCACCCTACAGTAAGCGGAAGGAAGGAATTCATGGCTTTAGTTTCAGTTTAGTTTATGAACCTTTAAATAAATGTCCTAATATACAATTTAGATGGGGTAGTGGTGGTATAATTTATGGCCTTGTTTACATTTGGGAATCAAGGCCCGGGGGCTGGATCCGGCCCGTGAAGTGGTTTCATGTGGCCTGTGAAGCCATCCTGGAAACAGTGAGGGAACGGCCCCCACTGCCTTGGCCCTGGCCCAGAGACCCTCCTCCTGCCAGACACCCTCAGACCTGTCCCACTCCTGCCCAGGCCCCCATAGGCACCCTTGATGCGAACGATGTAGAGCTGGCCACGCCCACCCAGTAGGCCATATGCACTCTAGCCACGCCCACCCAGTAGGTCACGCCTACCCAGGCCACACCCATCCGGCCCCCTGAGGGCAACCGCAATGCTGATGCAGCCCTCAATGAAATTGAGTTTGACACCCCTGCTTTAAAATATCCAGTTCTGCATGTTGCTGTTTTTCTTCCTCTTTCAAGTGTAGATTAATTACTATTTTTCCTTTTCAGCTTTCTACACAACTATAATAAAAACTTTTCCAATGTGAATTTTTGTTCATTCATCTGTCAATGGGCTTTACAAAGCATAAAAAGACAATCCCTGTCTGGGAATCTTGCAATCTAAAATTCAATAGATTGGGGAGAATAAACTGAGAAAGGAAAAAGGGCAATGCTTAGTTCTATCGTTTTTCTTGGTGTAGATGAGCCATCAATGATTGTTTTATTGAACAGATTTTATTTTATTCACTCCTAATGTCTCTAGACACCTTATAAACACAATAGCAATAGCACTTAGACTTATATACTGCTTCACAGTGCTTTACAGCCCTCTCTAGGAGGTTTGCAGAGTCAGCATATTGCCCCCAACAATCAGGGTCCTCATTTTATCGACCTCGGAAGGATGGAAGGCTGAGTCAAGCTTGAGCCAGTGAGACTCGAACTGCCAAACTGCTGGCAGTCAGCCAAAGTAGCCTGCAATACTGCATTCTAACCACTGCACCACCAGTGAACTCAATAAAATTTTAATGTATCAATATGCAAAGAATTTGAATTCTACAAAGTCTGCTTAAAATATTTAAGCTCCATTGTGAACTGGATGGCAAATGCATAATATTGTAGAGGTCCTGTCACAGGAAATAATGATAGCAGGATGTAATAGAATAATCCAATCTTGTAATTTTTATCGTTCCTTCTGCTCTATTTTTATACAAACCATTATCAGTTGGAATATAATATTTATTGCACACAATTTTTTTGCCAAGCTAGACTACTGAATAATGCAACCAAAATGTTCCATTTGCTGTCGTCTGGAAGGTCTCTTGAGTGTTGAAGCTGCTCCCACAGAGAAGTCTTGTTTTTTTGAAGTGATGCCAGGTGTTGAGAAAGCTTGGCTTCCCTCATGATGCATGCTAATAAGTCCTCCCTTGATGTTCCAGACATTAAGTGATATAGTGTCTGAACTTTTATTAGATTGATCAGCCTATAGAGAATGGGGACACACTGAGAGGCACTGTTGGCACTTGCTCTCTAACTCTAGGATTCAGTGGTTCATAGTCTGCCAAAGCTTGGCTTGATCATCTTCGGTTAGATTTATTTCTTTGGATGATCATTTAGACAGCAGTGATAAGATTACTCACACTAGAACATCTTAAAATCTGAGCTGTTATTTGATGTATGCATAGAATGGTTTGATACAAAAACTGAAAAAACATTGTTAAACTGTATTTCTTAGTGTTTGGAAACCATAATGTGCAAAAATTCCTAGCCAGCGTATCCAATCATCCAACATATTTGAAGGTGCTAGCTTAGGAAGGTATGATCTTATTGAAATACTTAATCTACAGGTTGACTAAAGAGGTTCTGCCTACATTGGTGCCCATCAAATTTATTGCCATGTATGGCATTTTAGATTTTTTTTTTAAAAAAGAATGATTTGCAATTGCAAGTTCAAACTAAGATCATGCAGCTTTCCTAAAAAAATAAAAAAATGACAATGGTAGCCCAATGTTTGAACCATGAGTAACTGTTAGAAAATTGACAAAATGAATGACAGAGTGTTATGAGTGGAATAGTCAATCATCTTCTGATAAATTGGTGCTAATAATGGCCCACAATCAGTTTTGTTGTGAATAGACAAAATTTCTTAGCACCTCACTGGCTTAGGAGGGTTTTTTCCCCCTGCACCACACTAGTTCTACCTGCAAGTGTAATTAAGTATTCCAGTTAATTGCAGTTGATTTGCACTTTTTGCTTAATGGGGACTAAATGGAAAGGCCAAGAGAAATATCAAACTCTTACAACTTATTTACTCAGGACAGGCATTCAACTGCTAAGAACAGAAGGAGCATCAGCAGGTTCAAGAGGCTCTGGTTTTTTGGGGTTTTTTTGGTTTTTTAAAATCCCATTTATATCCCGCCCTTCTCCGAAGACTCAGGGCGGCTTACAGTCTAAGCACAAATCAAATGTGCTTAGCAATAGCCTTCATTCTATGTATATATGCCTGCTCATTAGGGCTTTCGCGCCCCCCCCCCAAGCGGCATTATTACAAAGTCAGCTTAATTGCCCCCAACAATCTGGGTCCTCATTTTACCTACCTCGGAAGGATGGAAGGCTGAGTCAACCTTGAGCCTGGTGGGATGCGAAAGTTTGGCTGAAAGTCCTTGGTAGTTGCTTGACAGTGCCAATGTTGTGCATTGAACCTGGTCGTTTCCTGTCCATCTGCTATGTTAAGGGCAAGGAAGGAATTTGCATGTTGCATAAGTGAAAGGTATACATTCTTTTGTCACATAATAATCTATGTGTGCAGAAATATCTTTTTTTGCATTTCCTGTTTGTATATAGCAGCTGTTATTCATGGAAAAGGTAGGACTTAAATGTAACTATAATATAGTAATAGTAAACTAGAAAAGGTTGGATTTGGGGATAGGGGATTCATAGTGCCAGGGTTTTAACGTCTTTCTTCTTGATACTCTCTGTAGATCATATTAGAACCCATGGCCTTATAGGTATTGCTGAACAACAGCTTCCAGCATCCTTTACCATTGGCCATGCTGACTAGAGTTTCTGGGACCTGTTGTTCAGCAACATCTGGAGCATCAGAATATCATCTTCCTCTTTCAGAGTTTCAAATAACACTTTTTATGTTGTCATTTTTCATTTCTGGTTCATCACCCTTGCTTTGTCTTTCAGCATGTCTGGAGTGAAAGTGAGGACTGCTTACCTTTTCTGCAGTTGGCTCAGGACTACATTTCCTCTTGTGGTAAAAAGACACTACATGAAATTCTGGAAAAAGTCTTCAAATCATTTAGACCTGTAAGTGCACATTTTCTTTTCCAGTGATTTAGATCCAGTACACTAGGTGAACATAATATATTTCTTCTACTTCTCATAAACTGTCTGGCAAAACACACAAAAATAAATGTTTATTTTTTAACACTTTATTTTCTCCATCTCTGGTCTTCCATTTTGCAGGCTCCCTGCTGGGGCCGAAACGGACCATACTGACTCCCCAGCCAAGTGGGAAATTGTGAAGTTTGATCTTTAAATGTTGGGTCTGAAGAACTATAGAGAGGATGTCTATATTTATTTCTGTAGTGAAACTATTTTCTACTGCTTTTTTGATGGAATTTCATAACAGGTGTATTGACTTTCACCAGAAGAAATAGATGAACGAGCACTCTTTTTTCCTCATAAACTGAAAAAAATGTACATGCTGAATCATTTAAAAAAGTTTACTTCATTTTTTTTATCCTTCCATACTTCTAAAAACAGTAAAGTAGATTAACAAAATAATTTGCTAGCTCTTTGTGGTTTATTTATTCCAAAATAATAAAATCTTTTCCAGGTACAAATAGCATGGAAGGTAAGTAGTCTTATAATTCCTCCAATGATCCTTGCCTACGTTAGTAGATTGCTGTGAGACAAACAAATGCAGGAAAATAAACTTTGGCCCAGAATGTATAACTTTTAATATGATTTTATGATCCAAAATCATGTAAATTATTGAAAATAAAATTTAAGCAAGATTTCAAAGACTTGTCAATATAAACACATTTACTTGAAAGTGTGTTTTTTATGTAACTAAAAACAGCAGCTTCATTTTAAAAAACAAGAAACGTTGGGCTGCCTAATCTCCTGTCATTCATACAAAAGAAGCCAAGACTGAGAAATAAACAACACTAATTTTTATTATTCATTTTTCAATCAAGACTTCTTTTTTTATATGAATGAATTCAACACACACATTTTGTGTATAATTGGCCCAATGTAGTCATGCATTTTTGCAATCAAATTTTGAATTGCAAATTATTTCACACATATAAGTTAGATGTTGATTTTTCAGAATATTTACATATTCTAATTTTCATGGAAAACTTAAAAATTCAAGTACGATATATTTGTACATATCAGCAGAACAATGGATGCACTTTTTGTTTCCAGCTCAAAATATATGTATCTACCTTATATGGATTTAGAGTATTAGACTAATATAGTTTTAATTTGATAAGTTCAATGATTTTTCAGGGATGTTTATTTTCAAGCATGTTTCCATATGGAGGTTTTCTGATGCTGTCATTGAAAAGACATTTGTACATATATTCAGTCTCTTTCTTCAGTTGAATTTTAATTTAAAAGTATGGAATCAAAAAAGTTACAGTTCTGGGCTTTCTATTTTTTTATAACTGTACTATTAAACATATATTCCATCTTTTTTCTTATATTGCAAGCAACCTTCAGTGCTTATAATTTGAATAATTTGAAGGCCAATTATACATCTTTCATCTGGAAATACTTGTATTTCTCTTGATATCTGAAGCCCCTTCAGATTTACCAATAATTCAGCAGCAATAGGTTTCTAAGTCTGTTGCACTTTTTCATATGGAGATTTTTTTAAATGTCCTTGAATGTACAAATTAAGAACAAACAAGTGTGTTTGCAGACTTAAGTATTTTACTTAGAATGTCTGTTCAGAGAACTAGAATTGGCTGCAGCTTCTGAATAATAAATATTTTAACATTCTTTGTAATGGGTGAAATTCCTTGAATGAGATGAAGCACACTGATAAAATTATGCTGTGACTAGTCACTTATCAAATTATCTGTTTTCTTGAAAACATCCCTCAATCATGCTATCTTTGCCTTCTTTCTCGGCTAACTTTTTCTGAAACGAATACCGGTAGTTACAGAGTTAAATTTTAGAAGCCTTGATTGACTAATAGATTTTGAAATTTTGCAAGCAAGTTCATGGGTTCTTTCTGTTTGTCCACCACTTGTGACTTAGCCAATCTTTCATCTTTCTATTCAAAAGAGTTCCAAAATTGGTCATAATAGTTTTCATTTTCATTATATTGAAAGCTAGATTCAGAGAGAGAAAGGCTTTTGCCTGGAAGATTCAAATAGAATCTAGTCTAGTTTTGCTTCCTATAAATGAAAAATATTAAAACAGTGTCTGCAAGCCACTTGACACTTCTTTTCATTTTAAATTGAAATATATCATTCCACAAATATTTTTTCAGGTTTGTTCTTGAGTATAAATTATACTTCTCATGTCATTATTTCATATTACACTTACAGTTTATTTCTTCCTTCTTTACAAATAGCTATTGGGGCTTCCAGATGTAGATGATGCCTTTGAAGAATATCATGCAGATGTGGAAGAAGACGAGGCCGAAGCTGATCCCCAACAGATGGGTGTCAGTCAGCAGTAATATTCAGAGGAATTAAAATATATATTATCTTACCAGGTGGGGTCTTATGCTTCTGCATTAGCATTTTTGAATTAGCACATCCTACTGGAAAACCTGACACCCAAACCCAAAGTTTAAAAATAAAACAGCAATATTATTTTTGAAAGTCTGTGATGAGCTTTGCTAAGATGTGGTGTGAATTAACTCCTGCTTCAGTTAATATTTTATGATGTTGTCTTGGTAGCATTCTGCCATTGTTAACTTAGGTTTTTTTTTCTCTCACGGACTTGTCTTTTTTTGTTGTTGATATTATTATCATTTTTGTTTGTATAGAAGGATTAACATTTCACTGATCTTAATGTGATTTGAATGTTGAACAGGTTAGTGTGTTACATACTTGCAGGCCCTTACCAAGGACCATCCATGCAGAGAATAAATGCAATCAGCACTTTTGGTTCCCTCTCTCTCTATCTCTCTCTGTGTCTTTCTCACTTTTGTTTTTAAAGAAATATTACAGACTAAGGATCATGTTTCAAATTGATAGCATGCCATCAAACAATGCATTCCCAAGTCTTCCTAACTTTTGTTGGAAATATTTAAACAGGCATTTATTATTTTTATTAAAATCTGTAACAGAGGCACTATCTCCAGCTCCAAAATTGTATGTGTCCTTTTTTTTCAACTCTTGCAGTTTACAGTGATCATGGTTGCTGAAAAATGAAAGTGGTTTCCCAAATTTCTGTCATGGCCAACCTTTCTTAGTATGCTCGGCTTAAACTCTGCAGTGCTTAGCTCACCGATAACATCAAAGTTGCCCACGTTACCAGTTCCTAAAAGCCTTGAGAGATGCCATACACCTTTATCCATCTCCTGAAAACATCTTCATTTCCTTCCTATATTTTGGTTTAACACTGATATATTATTATAACTCAGGCCATGTTTCCTCATAGTTGGCTTCTAAATTATTTGCAACCTTTGTTAAAAATTCATGCTCATAGTAACAGTCAAAGAATTATTATGGACTCTAGCTGGAAAATACTGAAAGTTGCAGTAACACTAATGCATAGCAGTAATGAAGGCTGTACCAACTATAGTTGGGACTAACACATGGATGGAGACAAGTATTAGTGTAAGTAGGAGAGAACAGGTATGTCTAATCATATTTACTTAATTTCGGCCAGAATACTCAATAGATAATTAAATTAAGTTATTTAATTATTGCAGAAGGCTCCTTATAGATTAAACAGTTAATTAATATTATGCAGGGTTTTGTTAAAATAAGAATTTTCTGAAATTTTTAATTTACACATACATACAAGAAGTGGCAGTGAGTGAAAACTATCTTTTGTGACTGCATGAGGAAAATATTATTGGTTTGCCTTTTAGTAAATATCAGGCTTGGAGAAATCTTAGTATAGAAGTTTTCAGTATCTAATGCAGACATGTCAAACTCGCGACGTCATGTGACATCACACAACGGTTTTGCCATTGCCGGCAATGGGATGGGTGTGGCTTCCGGATGACGTGTCCGGCCCGTAGGCTGGCAGTTTGACACCACTGATCTAATGTCAGGAGCAGACAGCAGACTTCCTGGGAATTCTTCTGTTAATATTTATAATACTTAATATTCCCCTGATTGATTTTATTTTGTTAACATAATTCTAATTTATCCGTATATAATGATTAGAAAATATAATAGTGCATGGATGCAACCAAGATTTTTCTTCAGAAATGTTTCTGCTTGCCTAGGGAAAAAAATGCAAACTTGAATTGAGAGTGTCTTGGGAGTAATGTCATCAACTTGCCTTCTGGTAAAAGGGTGTTTTGTGACCAAACATGCTGATTTTGTGGGAGCTCTACAGTGTGTTTTCCAAGTTCCAAATGTGATCATTGGCCCAAAAAAGGTTGCCAAATTATCCCTCCCAGGTCCACTCGCTTCCTATAGAGTAGAACATCTATAAATCAACTGCCGATTTGGGAGTCCTCTACTGAGCTGATGTTGAACTCCATGTAGTACATAACCAATGCAATATTTCATGGATGATAGTGTAATTGGCACCATTTCATGCATTGCATCACTTTCTTGCATTGTGACACCTTTTAGAAGAAGCTCTTCTATTTGTCACTGTCTTTCTGAATTTACTGATTCTTCCATAGCTAATCAAATGTGCCATCCCTCAATGTTTAAATGGTGGTTGTCCACTACCTCTTGGTTGGCTCCTTACCTTTTATCTTCTAATATATAAAAGGGGCTTCCCTCTTGGATGGCAGCATAAATCCAGCTGTATATCTAGGCAGCTCCTAACCAACAGTTTCATCTGTTTTCTAAGACCTGGGTTTGATTTCTGCATTTCAGTTGGTATAATTGATACTCCATGTCAATGTTACATTCATAACCCCTGTTTATATCACTTTGTTCAAAGTTCTTGGATATGTGATGTCAGCATTTACAAAATGTAAACAATTTTCAAAGTTGTATCTCTGTAGCTTTCTCAGTAAATCAACTTACCAACAATTAAAAGCAATTTTCCATATTAAAAATGGACAAAAATATTTGATCAAAAATTTATCCATGAATTGATCTCTTTATCCAGATATAAATCACAGCTGGGTTCCTAAATAAAATAAGCATAGCTGTTCATCTCTATGACTTTTCGAGAAGACAAAGAATATTCTTAATATTTATAAAACAAAGATATATTTTAAATTCTTTAATAAATGAATAATTTTATAATTTCTAATGATTGATATCATTGTCTCTACCAAGACTATTTTCAAAGAAAGTTTTTTGTGGATAGTATTTTCTTCTGGAATTTGTTGCTGCTGAAGTTTGTTTTAAAGGTTATTATCCCTATCACCATCTTTTTATATATGATTCAAAGTAGTGAACATTCCTAATTTTCCTGTCTCCTATCTTCCCCATAACAGCCACCCTGTGAGGTGGGTGGGCTGAGAATGAATGGCTCAAAATATCAAAATAAAGTGTACCACACTGCTTTTTGCTCCTCTCTTCACCACTGTTTATATTCCATGTCTGGTCTCTAAAACAAATTAGCATTGTAAATCTGCAGGTGCATACAGGAAGTAAGTCTTACTTAATGCAATAAGATTTACTTCTAATTGTGTTGACCTTGATCACAGTTTAATAATTCATCCCATATATTCAGCTAAGAAGAAAGTCTCAGGTTATGTTAAGCAAGTTTCCATGTAGGGAGCACTGTTAAAATAGGAATTGTCTATGTTACCTGCTTCTATAAAAACATATACTATTGGTTGGGTTCATGTGTTGCAGTATGGTCTGTATAACCATGGTTTGTAAACAGTAGCTTGGATAATCCAAACTTAACAGCATTGTAGTTCAGCATGATTTGTGAATCATGTCACTGTCAATTGTGTGTGTGTGTATACACACATACACGCATTTCAGACATTTAAAAAAGTTAATTCTTGATCTTTGATCATTTGTTATTTAACAATTCAGAATAATCCAAGTAGAGTTGAGGAGCTTTTTGGATAATTCATTTTATTATTAACATTCACATCTGTCTGAAGTTTTGTAAACAATGCAGTAGATTTAAACTTCTGAAATAAAGTTTTGAATTTAAATCTGTGGGTTCTATTTAATGCTAGCAGGAGGGCACTAGAAGAAAAAGTAACATGTAATCATACTCAGGCTAGGAAGTGATATAAATGTACCTGCTAGCTGTTTTTTTAAGGACATAGAACTACAAATTAGCCAAGTACTTCATTGACTAGTATTTGTGAATCCAATCCATGTGATTAGCTTATGTTCTGCATGCTTTATAGTTAGGCTAACTGTGTAGTCATGGCAAGTATTATCATTTGAACAAAGCTAGTATGAAAATAAGCTCTTAGCGAGCTTTCTACTTATCTACCATATATTTTCAAAATTCAGTTATACATTATTATCAGATCTGGTCTATGAAAAACCAGATATAATTAGAGCATAGCAAAGGGAGCATCTAGAACAGACATGTCAAACACAAGGCCCGGGGGCCGGATCCGGCCCGCAAAGTGGTTTCATGTGGCCCGCAAAGCCATCCTGGAAACAGTGAGGGAACGGCCCCCACTGCCTTGGCCCTGGCCCAGAGACCCTCCTTCTGCCAGAGACCCTCAGATCTGTCCCACTCCTGCCCAGGCCCCCATAGGCACCCTTGATGCCAACGATGTAGAGCTGGCCACGCCCACCCAGTAGGCCATACGCACTCTAGCCACACCCACCCAGTAGGCCACGCCCACCCTGGCCATACCCACCCGGCCCCCTGAGGGCAACTGCAATGCTGATGCGGCCCTCAATGAAATTGAGTTTGACACCCCTGGTCTAGAAGATCTGGTGGCCCTACCTACACGTGACCAATAGAATCAAGAGTGCAAAGATAAAGATGAAAGAGATAGGTTTGATAATCAAGATGGATATACTAAAAACAGGAAGCATTTTTGTTTGCCTCATTTTAATTTCTCAATAAATATATATTTACATTCATTTTAAGAATAGAAAAAAGTGACATACAGGTGTAGTCTTTGACTTACAAACATAATTTAACAGCCTTTTTTTGTGTCAGTTGTTACGTGAATCACCATGGTTGTTAAGCAAACTCATTGTTCTGTAAAATTATGTTTTGCCAAAAACTGGAAGTAAATGCTTTTGGCAAAAATGTAAATCACGGATGTGTGACTGCAGGATGGTACAAATGGCTATAAAATGTGGGCCAAGCACATGAAGTGCTGTTACATGACTGGGGGTGGAGGGGGTGGTGCTGCTGTCAAAACTTAAGAACTGGGTCATTTTGGAGGGTCATAACTTTGGTCACTAAACAACTGGTAATAAGTCAAAGACTGCCTGTACAGTATTTGAAAATGCTGTTGCAAAATATGTCCAGTCATTACTGAAAGATTTCCCGAGTTGTGATATTTTGTCCATCCATTGATACCAACCAGTATTGCATAACAGCCTGAGCTGATCAATACATAACCACAAGATTTTTACAAAATGGGAAGGAAAGGAGGACTTTGAAGGAAAGTTTTAAGAGTTTGCAGAAGAAAATTCTAATTAGGTACAAGTTACAACTTTCTGTAATCTAATTCTTATTGAAAGCCAGAGCTTTCAAACTAAGCAGTGCTAAATACATCCAGGTTTTATATTTGGGCACTGCATTTATTGAAGAGAGGAATAGATAATAGGAACAGAAGAGAAAAACATTAATTCTCTGTAGCAAATATGAGCTAAGATGAATTTCTATTAGTACCAAGGCATGAGAGAATCCAATGACCTTTCCCTACACTGATTTTGAGTTCCCACAATATCTCAAGGTTTTGTAGTTAGATATCAACCAGAAGTATTTTTCATAGCCCTTTAACTATGTTGCATTACAATGGTCATCCCAAAGTAATGTAAGTAAATTAGCTAATTGTGAGAAATGATCAACATAGGAACATGGAACATTTTACCACCCACCCCCCAAAAGGTGAGATCTGCCCCCACTCTTTTCTTCTGCAAGAGCCTGAAGACTTGGCTCTGCCAGTTGGCCTGGGAACCCAATGGGGGAGTTCCACACTGGAGGTTGCTGCTGGATTGATGGCATGACCCCACCTCTGTGTTTCCTGCTTCACCCCAGCCCATCTTCTCATAGCACTATTTTTTCATTGTTCATTTCATTTGTTTATTTTATTGTTTCATTATTTTGCTATTGTTACGTTTAGACTTCTTTTCATTTCTCTATTTCTGTTGTTGTAAGCTGCCCAGAGTAACCTCATGGCAAGATAGGCAGCAAACAAATTTAACAATTTTTTAATGTTTTATTGTATATTGTTTATTAGAATATTGAACTTTCAAAGCAATTTCATTTGCACGCAACAATTCAGTAGATAAATAAGGATAATTGGTGGAGAATCTGAAAGATACATGACAAGAAAAAAGAGTGCAGAGGGAGAAGAAAACCTTTGATTCAATTACCCTACTGAACAACCATATCTGTCTACTTGTCTAAATTTGGATTTGCGTTACATTTTATTCTCTGCTTGGATTGGCCTGTTCTTTGCTAGCTTAGTCTTCTTTGATTTTTCTCTTCTCCTGCTTCTTGTTCTTGAGACACAACTTAATTTACTTTTCAATTTTCCTTTGCTTTCTCCCATCGGGGAGGGAAGAGTCACCAAAGGGAACTAATACTGCTCATGTTGTTTTTTCACTAATGCTTAATAAGATTCATCAGAAGCCCTTTTTCAGAAGTAGGATTTATTTGGCAATTACTCCATTTATAGTGGTGCTGTGTCTCTTTGTCTTCATTAACGGTTCATCCAAGAAAAAAAAGCTCCAAGAAGGAGCAACTCAGATCTCCTTGGGTAATGCTGGATCAGAAATTCCAGTTAAATGCCTAGGAAATTCTTTGTCAAGCTACATTTTTATGCTAGTTACAGGTAGTCCTCAGCCTATGACTGTAATGGAGCTTGAGCTAGGTCTACAAAGGAGGAAGACAAGCAGCAAAAAGCTCCGTAAACCCCAAAACATCCCAACGGGGAAAGAGTTCAGCTAGAGTAGGGCCAAGTGCCACATTCCATTGCTAGAGCGGCTTTCAAACAAGTCTCAGTGTTTGGCCAATTAAGTCATGCTTAATAAAGAAAACATCAAAAAGCGGGCAAAGGAACAGACTTGTTGAACAGCTAGCCAACGTGAGATTGCAAATATCTCCAGGCTCTTGCTAGGGTTTGGGGGAAATCCAGGAAGAGCTCCCCAAAATATTTCCTTTGATCAACCTCTCCTTCAGAAACCCACATTTCTTCAATAAAGAAAACATCAAAAAGCAAGGGGAGGGACAGACTTGTTAATCTGCCCCCCCTCCCCATTAATGCTGGAACTAAACTCCACCTCTGCCCTCCAATCTCGATCTTTTTTAATCACCTCATTTGTTAAATTTGCTGCACGCCTAGAAGAAGGGTGACAAAATGAGTGAGTTACTTACCATGATGAATAACAGCCAAGCTGAAGAGCAGAGACAAAAAAGCAAGCAGGCAAAGAAAATATTTTTGCATCTTGCTTTCATTGAGGAGCTGAAGAAAAAGTTCAACTCAAAAAAGTTCAGCCAGCTAGAGCACAACCTACACAGCATACAGCCAGCAGCAAGAAGCTGGTTCCTTTCTATGTAGGTTTATGTAGCCATCTGCAATAACTTTGAACAGCTACTAAGTGACCGGTTGTATCCTGAGAACTACCTGTATATATGTGCAAAACTTGGAATGCATGTGCAAACAGAACTTCTGTTTGAACTTCCTTTATTGTGTGATTTAGATTTTTCTGTGTAACGGTTCTTACAGACCTATTTTCCTGTGACTTCCATTGTTCCCTTCCCATAACCCATTCAACAGCAGAGCCAGGAGGGACAAAGGGGAAGATACTGATCTGTAATTTGCATTTTGATGGGCTTATTTGGTAAGACTGATGTTTTAATATAGAAACCCTTTGTAAAGAATGTAGAATAGTTGTGATTGGCCATTTTCATACTAGTTATAATTAATTTTGTATTCTTTCAAAAGATGCAAAAAATTTCCAGGCCCCAAATTCCCCCCCCCCCTACCAATTCTTCCCTATCAGTTCTCACTCTTAATGAAAGAAACTTTGCTTCTGAGATTTCTTTCGAAGGATAATTGGATTTTGACAAAAGTCTCCTGGTTGGAATGTGATATTCTTAGATTTACTTCATTGCAGGATGGCCGAGGAGTAAATGTGAATGTCCTCTCTTTCATTGTCCGATAATATCTTCACTGGTGTGCAGCCTGCCTTCCCTGTCTTTCCATGCTTCAGTTAAATTCTAAGGGAAGAAGACATCACGAGAGAACTCCACTGAGGTTTTTCAGATTGGAAAATGTGGACATCCAGGGTTATTTCAGGATTACGGTAAAGATGTGTGAGAGAAGCGTCCTTCGTCAGCAACCATAAAAGTAAATTCAATTAAAAGAGATGCAGAAGAAAATGTCAAGCGCCCTGAGAATAAAAATAATTAAAGTTTTTTTTTTCTCAGGGTGGGGAAAAAACAAACAAACTACAAGGCAGATGTGAGAGTAACATTTTTCTTAGAAAAATGATGGAAAATAGTCATTAGCCTGCAACAGATAGAGGAGCTGAAAATATCATTGAGAAGGCGCCAGAAGAAACAGCATAATAAGATCATTGACCTGCCAGTTTTTTCTTTTCAGGTTTCCCTTTCTGTCATGCTATTTGACAATGAATAGCGGTATTGCTGCGCTTCAAAAGACCTCAGTTTTCAATTTGACTTAACTATTGGTTGGTTTTGATTGACTTTATATTTTATTTATAATACATGTATTGATCCAAGACATGGAAAAAGAAAAGCGCACCTCTCACAAAAATGAATGAACAACACTCAACTATTGTCCCAGGCTGGTGGAACTTTCCTTCAACAAATAAGTGCATTAAAGTTATAAAGTGCAACAAAAGCTTTTAAATATTTATGCACAAGGTGCTCTTTATATATATCAGAATTCTCTGTTTTAATAAGATGGCTTACGATACCTACAGAAAGTAGTTACCTCAGCATAATTAAGATACATCCTTGATTAATTAGAATCCAATAATACATTGCATATTCAAGTTTATAGTTTTAAGGAAGGGAGGCAGGTTTTCATCATTTTGTTGGCATCTTTATTTGTGTTTTAGGAATTGTAGTTCTGCAACATTTGGAGGGCTACAGATTCCTTTAAAAAAAAAAGAATACCTTTTAAGAGTAATCCTTCAGTGTGATTATTATTATTTAGAGATTGCAAACCTGTAATATATATTGCAAAAAGAAAGAAGGATATTGGTTAACCTGCTTAAAATTAGTGCTCATTCAATGAATTCCTGTCCATGTTGCCTTCTCTTAATGCCTGGGCATAAAATCAAAAAATGTAGCTCAGCATCATTACCTTGCCATTAAAAAGCTTACCAAATTTTTCATGATGAAGTCTTTCTTTTCCTTCTACTGAAGAATGTAGATATGTTATGAATAACATTTTTTCAACAGAAAACTCTACACTGACTTGTCAGTTCCTTTTAAAGAGGAATGACTAAAGAGGAAGCTTAATAAGAAAAAACAACCCATGAAAAAGATTATTTCATTGTAGTTTTAAGTGTCTGGACAAACCCCTTATTTTGTTACAGTGTAAGTTTGATCTGCTATATTATCTTCTCTCAACCTTTTGGGATTTGTAATTTGATAACAAAATGAGGGTATCTTCGGAGTCTTCAGAAGATACCTCCTAAGAGAATGCTCCCTGTCGTTGGCTCTAGGCATTTCAGAATGTGCATTTCCACCATCTCCCCTTTGGGTTTTTAAATCAGTAAAGCAAGGGGCCGGCAATTAGTCTGAATTTGTATTGTATAGGAATGTGTAGATGCTGTAATGTTATTGAAAACAAAAACAGTTCATGAGGACTTTTATCTTTAAATTGAAAGCCTGGAAACAATAAAAGTCACTTGGGGTAGTGACTGCCAAGTAAATTGTCCAAGAGCAATGATAGAATATAATTTAATGGTGTCTTAGCTAGTTATTATCAGTAGGTGATTCAATAAAAATTAGATGCTGGGAAAATAGATGGATGACGTGTTTTGCATACTGTAAAGCTGCATTTACTCTGTGTTATCTTTACACAGAGCAAGAAAATAGTTCCATCAGAATTGAAGAGTTGCTGTAATGTCATTAATTAGAAAATTCCAAGCCAAATGGGAAAGACAGTATATTAGGAAAAGAACAGTATATTATATACATTAGGAAAAGACATTATATTATATACATTAACGTAGAGCTGTGCAAATTTGAAATAAAACAAAGGCTGTTTTTTTTTCTATCCCAAAGACTTTAGCAGCATGTCTTTCATGAGGAAATACTAGCAACATTTCTTGTTAACCTCTAGGGGCCAGTGCAATCTAGATTTTGATCACACTTCAAATTTTTGCTTTTTAACTTCCTTAGTAATGTAATTTTTGTTTGTATCGCTGATAGAAAATTGGCGCTGTCGTTGTCAATTTTAAACCACATGACACCTCCAATAGATTGTGAAAAGAAAGACTCCCCAGTCAAGGGAAAACAATCTTTTACAAAGTCCTCCCTTGCTAAGTGAGCAGCAATATTTACATGGACTAAGTGAAAATGTGCAGTCCTTATGATGTATCTTGTCTTTGTCCAAATCCTAATTATTATCAGAATCTCTCATTCCTGATGCTTTCATTTGCATTGGAAGAAGCAGAAACTCAGTTTTGAAAATTGAAGAGACACATGATGTCTTTTATTCAATAGAAAAAGGGGTGAGGATATTAGTTAATTTAAATAAAGCAGGGAAAGAAATAGCTTAGGGCATAAAACAGAACAAACAGGTAGAAATTAAGTGCTTGCTTGAGGGGCAGTAATTGCATGACTGATATAGAATGGGTGCAGTGATGGCTTTTGGGGTGCAAACCAGGAAATTCTGCACAGCCTCAAGTTTGCCCCCCCCCCGTTTCTTCATGAGTGAAGATTTAAAAATATAGTTTAAATTGCACCTAACAAAAAGTCTGTAGTTTTTAATTCATTTATTTTGTAATGTTTTTCATATCTGAAACAAGACATATGTTAGCGTAGTTTATACTGTAAACAATGCTATTTCTTTCCACTTGCAGATGACAGAAAATATATTCCTATGTCCACCTGTGTTTTATCAGGCAGTCATGGGAATTTGACTAGTTGTCGGGTCATTAATTGGAGTGAGACTATTAACAGAATGTGGGAATTATTTTAAAAGAATAGCTGCAAATAAATTATTTGAAGCCATCATGTTATTTGCCAAAAGGCTTAAGGAGCCTTTAGCCTTTTGGCAAATAATCCTAGATTTTAAGAAGGTAGAATAAGTGAGGTCATTCACACATTTGAGTGTCCATTTCATTAAACATTATCATGGAAAATATATAATAGCAAGAATAATGTGCAAATGTGAGATCTCATAGTAGACATAGGGAATCCCAATCTGAGGATTAAGTGAACCAGAGGAATTAGAGATGGTCCAGGACAAATTTGTGACATAAGTTCTGGTTTACCCTTAAGTACACCAGCAGTGGTGTTGAAATTAGAAGGGAGCTATCCTTTGATGTGCATAGGAGTAAAGAAAACAATAATTTCACATAGAAAACAGGTTTTCATGCCCAACACTTATTTGGCAAGACAATGCCTCCACAAAAACTTCAACAGTAGTAGATGAGCAGATTTGTGTTTAAAACTATTCTCACAATTTCCAGTAGGTCAGCAACTGTTGAATAAATTACTATACATAACTGAGGCATTTACTTAAAGACTATTATTATTTAAAGATAAAGTGCATGTACACAAGCTTCAGTTGGCTAATTAATATTGATTTCTTAAAGATGAAAAGGAATATCATTTACATCTCTCACATCCCATCACCCTGAGACAAGCTTTCACACAACTTTGCTTTCTGACAATACTATCAGCCTATTTGTTGGAAGGTATAAAGGATTGCCAGTTATACACCATTTTATGTATTTGTGATAGGTGAAAGATTTGATCCACTGCAAATTATATTAGGAACCAATAGTAGATTTATTATGCCTTTATTATGCCATAGTAGATTTATTATGCTTTTGTTAACCCAGTGTAATCTGGCATAGAAAAAAAAATCTATTTCATTTTGACCTATATAGACATATACAGTAAAAGAAATCAAGCTGTATTGTTTGAAATGGCCATAAGGAAGATAATGAATACCAATTTTGACAGTACTATTAATTGTAAGGGGTATGAATTAAACTGATATAGATTGTTGTAATTTTATATGAATTTTGCTAAAATCTATGGTTGCAAATAAATGTAGTAAATGTAACTAGTGGTCAGTTGTCAATTTTGTACTTTTGCAAGTTAATATTTTTATCAAAAAATTAAGAAAAAGGATTAAATACATTGAAAAAAATGAGACCCAGCTAAATCTCTAGCTATTCTTAAATTGGGACACCAACAGTAGGGATGGCAATTTTGTCACTTCAATTGCTATATGTTACATTATAATGGAACAGCTCTGTAAGTATTTGTAAAAATGGTAACACAAAGAAAACTTAGGAAGAAAGAAGAAAGAAAAATCATCAGGTCCAGTCCAAGGCGGGAGTAAACAAAATGGAGGCTAAGACACTGGAAATAAAATTGAGGCTGCTTGGGGGGAAAAAGGTTCTTGTTTATTTAATTACCAGAAACTTCAGTAACAGTATGTTTCTGGGGTGGCTGACAAAATGGAGTTAGGAGTTGATGGGTTTTTATACCTCCTTTGGGCTTTCTATTTGAGGCTGTTCCTGTTCCTGTGCAAGTATTTTGACCTGAGCTTTTGGTATTCTAATGGTGGTGGGTTTATCCTATTATGTCCTAAAGGTCATGTTCCTGTCCTTGAACTCTTTGTTTTTCTAATCCGCTTAGCTCCAGCCTTCCTCCCCCAGTTTTCCTGAATGAATTACCAAATCTGCATTTCTAAAAGCTGATTTCTGCTTGGGGGAAGGAGAAACTGGTTTCTGCCTAAGATTTTTCTCCATTATTCCTTTGGGGAAAGAATATAATATAATATTCTGCCTTTTTAATATTCCCCAAAATATTTCCTTCTCTAGGAGGATGGGTGGATGCTGACTTCCAACAATCCCCTTTGTAACAAACTTTTATTGACACAAGTTTAAGAATTGATCTGGTCAGGGAGACTTGATGGGTGCTTCTATAGGGGGGAAAACAAGCTGTTAATGCAAAGGGGAAGACACTGATGGAGGCAACAGAAAAGGATCCCTGCAGTGGCTCCCAAAAGGGGATCTTTTAACCCATGAAGGTCTAGAAGCCAGGGCAAAAGTTCTGTTAGCTGGAAAAGAAATTCATAGTGTTCAATATTCTGTGCTACTTCTTTTTAGAATTTGATGTTCCTGTGAACTTTCAGTCAGGTTTGCACATGCCTCAAAATTCTTCACAGCCATGTTTTGCCTTAGTAAATAATTACTGGCTACCCATTTTCAAGGGTTGCTTCTTGAACCTGTCTTAGCTCTTAGTTTAGTGCATCCAGGGGTTGTGATGTCCAATTGAGGTTAGCCAGTGTGCAAACCAGGGTATTAATATTTCTTAAATTGTACACAGCAAGCCCTAGGACTCCCGCTAATGAGACCACCAGTGCAACATATTCAGGGCTTGGTTTTAGAGATCTCCTTTCTGCTACCTCCTCAGTGAGGGCATGCCCCTCCCCCGTGGAATTTGCAGGAAGATATGCATGCAAAGGCCTTAGTGCCACAGAGCAAGAACCAGCCTGGGGAGCTTTACCTGAAGGTAGGTGAAGGGGATAGGCTCAGTGTGATTCTGAATGGTTGTGTGTGTATGTGTGTGTGCACGCGCACGTGCGTGCAGCTAATTCCACAAGACATGCAATACAAACATCCTGGATAAATTTTCCCTCACACCAGACAGAAGTCCAAGGTGTTCAGGACTTGCTGTGCCAAACATTCCCAAATGCCATCCCTCCATGAATCCATTCAACTGGCTAATTACAATATAAATGAGGCAAGAAAGAAAACATTACAATGCATTTCTGCCCTCCCCCCATAGTCTTTCCAGTTGTCTTCTGAGGCTTTATGTGGGGGCCAATCGCTCCAGGAGTCATTCCTCTCTCTGCAGCTTTCACAGGCATCTGGGTGGTGTAGGACCTGGGAAGATCTGTTCCACTCTGCTCACATGGTGACTTTCTAGTGGATGGCTGGATCCAAACCCAATTCCCTGGCTCAAATGTATGGAGGGTCTTCTCTGGAGGCAGCATCTGGGTCAGTGTGCTCTGCTCCCAATGGTTGCTGAGTCATCTGTGCAGGGCTGAAAGATATGAGAACAGAGTCCCCTCCCCGCTTTGTAGGTGACTCTCCCAGAAGAGGGATTGTTGGTCTGACACAGGAATGGAGAACAGAGGATAAGAAATGGAGAAATGGAATGGGAGGGTGGATAGCTTGTAGGCAGGATTTTGAAAAGGCATTAATACTGCAGTTGTTAAAGAAACAGATAAAACCAGTCACAACAAAATGTGGACACCACTGATGCGGAGAAAAGAGAAGCTGGATAGCTTGAGAATGCTGAAAGCTCCAAATAAGCCTAATATTTTAGTTTGTACAATTCTTGGGGCATGGAGAATCTACCTCTAATATTTGTTTTAAAAGATTTAAACATCCTGACAGTATTTTGTCCAACATTACCAATACACAGTTTAGATGAAAAGACCACATTATTTTAGAGATTTAAAAAATGCTTATATGCTGTAGGATTAGTTCCATAGTAGTTTCACTGATTAGTGATAGGATAAGAAAAGTAACTTAAGGTTATTTTCCTACACAAAAAACTTGAGTTCATGAGGCTCCTCATGTTTCAGGAGAAGGATAGACAGATAAAATCCACTTGCAACACATACAGAAAATGCACAAATAAAACTAGCAAATGAACAAAACTTTTCTTCTTCCCTCCTGACAAACCTGGGCTGTTTTAATGTTACATGGAGAAAATAAAAGGGGGACACAGTTCTCTTCATCCTGTTTTGCTGGCCAGGCAAAGGCAAAGGGTGAAGGTATTTTGGGGGTGTGTGGCTTATTTTAACATTATTTTCTAACAGAATTTAAATTTTTTGTCTCTTTGGATTAAATACATTTAACAGTTACATTTATGTAACACGCAAAGATTTTAACACACACAAAGGGAAAGAGAACAGAAAAGGGAAACAGAATTCTTAGCTTTACACATCCTGGTCATTCCCACCATAAATCTCAATTAACTCAAATTAGGGAAGGCAAAAATTTTAACAAACATTAATTGGTTGCATAGAAGAGGGGGAAGAATTTCCTTTTTCTTTTAGGTACCTTTATTTAGCCAAATTGGTTTTTTCCTGCTTCATCCCTGAGCAAAGTCCACTCCTTACACAATCTGTGTGTGCACTTCTTACACATTCCCACATGGATGGGCAATTTGTCCTGGCCCCAGACATCCATTAGCCTCCCTAAAGGAGATCTCGGTGGGATCCTAGATCCCATGCTCTTTCCCACTGTCTGCGATGAGACTCTAAGACTTTCTCCTGGGTCACTCACAACCTGTGGAATATACTGCCCACAGAATACACCACCCCCAACAGATGGAGGTACCTTCCAACCTGTGGTAAACCCTCAGTTTTTCAGGCAAATGGCCTGGGAGGACTCTGTCTGCTGTGATTTCAGAGTACAGTTACCTCCTTTCAGGATAGGACTCTGCTCAGTGATTTTTAGCTAGTTGCCCAGGAGTGAAACCCTTTCTTTCCTTTGCACTCACTTGCCATGGACTTTCTCTTCTCTTTCTCAAAAGGTCCTGCATTCTGGCCAAACCCCCTTGCTTTCCAGGGTCTGATGGTTGAACAGATCCTTTTTGCGGTTAGGAAAGGAGAGAGGGAGCAGGGTCCAGCTGTGGCAGAGAGAGATTCCACCTACACATATACACACAAACGCACAAACACAGAGAGAGAGAGAGAGAGAGAGAGAGAGAGCCTCTTTTATTATTGGGACTTATTATTGGGACTTATATGCCGCCCTATCTCCCGAAGGACTCAGGGCGGCTAACAACAATAAAATACAATAATACAAAAGTTAAAAAGAAATTAAATTAATGGCCCCTGTAGAATAAATTAAAATTAAAATTAAGTTAAAAATTAAAAACATAATTAAAATCCCTGTCAGTCCAGGTCAGCCTGATGGAAAAGGAGTGTTTTGAGGCCGCGGCGAAAGGATCAGAGATCCAGGGCCATCCGAAACTCAAGGGGGAGTTGGTTCCATAGGGCTGACGCTCCCACAGAGAAGGCCCTCCCCCTGGGGGTCGCCAGCCGACATTGTCTAGCCGATGGCACCCTGAGGAGGCCCTATCTGTGTGAGCACACTGGGCGATGGGAAGTCGTTCCCGGCAGCAGATGGTCCTGCAAGTATCCCGGGCCTAAGCCATGTAGGGCTTTAAAGGTAAGTACCAGCACCTTAAATCTCAAATCTCACCCGGAGGACAACCGGTAACCAATGCAGCTCACGCAGGAGGGATGTAATATGGGAGTATCGGGATGCTCGCATCACTACCCGCACGGCCGCATTCTGCACCAGTTGAAGCCTCCAGGTGGACTTCAAGGGCAGCCCCATGTAGAGAGCATTGCAGTAATCTATACGGGAAGTAATGAGTGTGTGGGTGACTGTATGTAGGGCATCTCGGTCCAGATAGGGGCGCAACTGGCACACCAGGCGAACCTGGGCAAATGCCCCCCTGGCCACGACTCCAATATGATCTTCAAAACTGAGTCGTGAATCCAGGAGGACGCCTAAATTGTGTGCCCTATCAACGGGAGGTAACATCTCTCCTCACATAACCAAAGATGGAACCTCTTGGACTAAATGAGATGCCGGTACGTAAAGCCACTCAGTCTTGGCCGGGTTGAGCCGGAGCCTGTTCTTCCCCATCCAGATCTGTACCGCTTCCAGGCAATGGGACATCACATCGAGGGCATCACTGGGTTGGTTCGGGGTGGAGATGAAAAGCTGGGTATCATCAGCATATTGATGATACCTCACCCCGAAACCACAGATGATCTCACCCAGCGGCTTCATATAGATGTTGAACAGGAGGGGCGAGAGTACCGACCCCTGATGCACCCCACAACTAAGGGGCCTAGGGGCTGACCTCTGCCCCCCTGCCAACACCGTCTGCGAATGGCCTGAGAGGTAGGAGGAGAACCACCATAAAACGGTGCCTCCCACTCCCAACCCCTCAAGACGTCGCAGCAAGATACCATGGTCGATGGTATCAAAAGCTGCTGAGAGATCTAATAGGACCAGGACAGAGGAATAACCCCTATCTCGGGCCCATCAGAGATCATCCACCAGCGCAACCAATGCCTTCTCCGTGCTGTACCCGGGCCTGAAACCCGATTGGTACGGATCCAGATACTCAGTTTCCTCCAGGACCAAAGGGAGCTGCCATGCCACCACGCTCTCAACAACCTTCGCAAGAAAGCGAAGGTTGGAGACAGGACGAAAGTTATTTAAAATAGCTGGATCCAAGGCAGGTTTCTTGAGGAGGGGCCTTACCACCGCCTCTTTCAAGGTGGCAGGGAAGCACCCCTCACTCAATGAAGCATTGATAACTGCTAGGAGCCAGCCTCATGTAACTTCCCGAGCTGCATAAACCAGCCAGGAGGGACACGGGTCCAACAGACACGTGGCGGCACTTAATTTCCCCATGATCCTGTCCACTTCATCCAGAGTCACTTTTGTCTCCTTGGCATTTAAATTTAAAATTTAGAGGTACTCATCTTCTTTCCAAGCAACCATGGAGCTCAGAAACTCAAAACTCCCTTTACTCTCCTTGCTCCAAATTGGCAGGGTCTGGGAAACCCACCCACAGACACAAGGTGTCTGTTGCAGGCAAGATGGAGGCTTACCCAGGCTGGGTCCCTTGGTCAGAGTACCATCTGGGTCCCAAATTGTTGAAAGAAAAATCATCAGATCCAGTCCAAGCCAGGAGTAAACAAAATGGAAGCTAAGATGCTGGAAATGAAATGGAGGCTGCTTGGGAAGGAAGTTTATTGTTTATTTAATTACCAGAAACTTCAGCGAAACAGCATGTTTCTGGGTGGCTGACAAAATGGAGTTGGGAGCTGGTGGATTTTTATACCTTCTTTGGGCTTTGTATTGAGGTTGTTCCAGTTCCTGTGCAATGTATTTTGACCTGAGCTTGACCTGTTTGGTGTTCTAATTGTGGTAGGTTAATCCTATTATGTCCTAAAGGTCATGTTCCTGTCCTTGGAGTTTTTGTTTTTCAAATCCCCTTAGCTCCAGCCTCCTCCCCCAGTTTCCCTGCACTTTACTAAATATGCATTTCTAAAAGCTGGTTTATGCTTGGGGGAAGGAGACCGGGAGCTGGTTTCTGCCTAAGATTTTTCTCCATTATTCCTCTGGGGAAATATAATATTCTGCCTTTTTAATATTCCACAAAATATTTCCTTCTCTAGGAGGGTAGGTGAATGCTGCCTTTCAACAGGAGAAATGCATCAGCTTATCTTAGCTTTAATTTAATTTGGACTTTGTATTTGAGGGAGATAAGAATCTGACCCAAATTACACGATGCTCAGAATCCCTAAATTATGCTCTACTTGAAGAATTCACCCAGGAAGCCATTTGACTCCGGGGGTAGGAACAAGTTCAGGGAAGTAGATATATTTACCTGGAGTATAAGTTATGGCCACTGCACTATACAGGCCTCAGAGTTCACATAATTCACCAAAATAACTTTATAAACTTTTAAACTAAGACTTTCATGGATTTATGTTCAGTCCAATTTATGATTTTCTTTTATCAAAATAAACTACATTTTACACGAGTATTGATCCTTCTTAAGAAAAATGTAAGAGTTCTGATGGTTATGCCAGATGTCTCTGTGGAAATGATTGGTTGGACATGCATGAAGGACCAATCAGTCAGCTACTTCTAGTCTGGTTGATTCTTGCCTCTGTAATGTATTGGGATTTTTACTTGAACTGTTCACGTGTCTGTTTGAATGCTGCTTATTGTTGCTCAATGGTGTGTCTGTATAATGGTCACTGACTAAGCCAGACTTGCTGTCTCCAAGAAGATCATTGGAGGATTTGGGATGGGAATGGGTTCCTTTAAACCTATTGGCCACCGTCTAGTGGCCAACCATATAAGTAGCTGCACAGCAGTCTCTGTTTCAGTTCTGTTCCTGTTTGCCTCAATAAAGTAATATTCCTGTTTGCAACCTCTTGTCTCGCTTATTGCCAGCAAAGAACTCACTACACAACATTGGCAATGAAGGTGGGATGCTGCTTCTCCGAAAGAGTGAGGCTAACACAGCGCCTGGCAGGGACAACGTTCCCCCCCCCTCGGTCGGCCTAGCAAGCCACGCTAGTGACCACCCCACCCTGCAGACCTGTCCCAGGGCCTATGAAGAGAAGCAGCATGAGGCAACGCGAGACACAAGCCGCGAAGACTTCCACCATGGCGAAAGTCGGAAAGCTCGAGGAATTCGATGTCACTCACCCAGAGAGATGATCATCCTACATTCAAGAGTAGAGAACTACCTCCGTGCAAACCAAGTTGCCGAAGATGGCCTGAAGGCTGCAACACTTCTCTGTGTCTGCGGGTCTGCAATGTTCGACATTGCAAAGAACTTAGTTGCATCGGCACAGCTGGAGTCTGCTACTTATGCAGACCTGAAGAAATGGATTGGCAACCACTTCCAACCAAAGTTGTTGGTGATAGCATGGAGGCATGCCTTCAAACAGTCAGTCCAACAACCCGGTGAGATGGCCACAGAGTTCATTGCGGTCTTGAGACAAGCTTCAACAAAAACGTTTCGCAAAAGAGACTCTCTCTCCAAGAAGCCCTAAAAGAAGTCATGGCGGGTGAAGCCACCGGTGGAGCCGTGAAGGCATTGCAGCCCGCCAAAAGCCTGTGGGAAAACTGGCCACATCACAGTTGTATGTAGAGGTCACCAGAAGGACCACCAATCGGACAATCATATCAGGAGAGGTACTGGGGGCCCAGGGCAGCATAGAGTAGGTTTCTGCTCCAGTCGTCGGAGCATTTGCCACACTGGAGTTCGCTGCCCCCTTAAGCCAAAACTTCGGCTTCAAGTTGAGCTGCAAGGCATTCCTTGCAGGATGGAATTGGACATTGGTTCAGCTGTATCCATTATTTACCTGGAGACCTTCCGGTTCGTGTGCAACCACAGCAAGAGATGGGCCAAGCTTAGGCCATCTGACATCATTCTAACTGACTTCTAGAATTCCAGAGTAGCCGTCAAGGGCGAGGCCACCTTGGCCGTCAAATTCAAGGGGTTTTTGGGGGCCCTAGATGTGATTGTGGTGGAGGGCCAGAGAACAAGCTTTATAGAGCTTGATTGGTTTGATTCACTGGGCATTCAAGTAACCAGAATCCACCAGACACAAGTGGTGAACTTTGCGTCAGTATGCGAGGAATTCACAAATGTGTTTGACACAAGCCTGGCAGAGTACAAGGGCCCTCCGATAGCCTTTAAGCTTGATCCTTCCATAATGCCAATTAGGATCAAGCCCCGTAGAGTGCTATTTGCACTGAAACACAAAATTGATGCAGAGCTGGACAAGCTAGTCAGTCAGGGGGTACTACAGCCCGTAGACAGGGGTGAATGGGAAACTCCCATTGTCACACCACTTAAGGCCAATGGGGAGGTCAGGATTTGCACTGATTACAAGTGCACCATTAATCGGGCACTACAGCAGCACACCTATCCGGTGCCAGTCGTTAGCCACATTTTGGCATCGCTGCAAGGGGGTACTGTGTTTGCTAGGTTACATTTGGCACAGGCCTATCAGCAGTTACCTGTGGACGAGGTCACAGCAGCCACACAAACAATTGTGACACATAGGGGGGGGGGCTTTTAAGGTCAAACACCTTCAATTTGGAGTTAGCATAGCCCCAGGAATCTTCCAGGGAGTGTATGGAGCATGCGCTCAAGGGCATTCCGGGGGCTTGCCTCTATTTCAACGATGTGCTCATCACCGGTGAGTCCACTGAGGTGCTTGTAAGGAGGCTCAAAGCCGTCCTTCAATGGTTCCGCACAGCGGGACTCAAGCTGAAAACGGACAAGTTATTTTATTTTAATTCCATTTATATCCCGCCCTTCTCCGAAGACTCAGGGTGGCTTACAAGCTTAGCAGTAGCCTTCATTCTATGTATATGCCTGCTTATTAGGGCTTTCACACACACCCTAAGCGGCATAATTACAAAGTCAGCTTATTGCCCCCAACAATCTGGGTCCTCATTTTACCTACCTTGGAAGGATGGAAAGCTGAGTCAACCTTGAGCCTGGTGGGATGAGAACCTGCACTAATTGCAGGCAGCTGGTGTTACTTAAGGCTCTGCGCAGGGAAAGCTTTAGAGTGAATTAGGAAAAGTGAAAAAGTGAATTAGGAAAATAGGGAACGGTTGCTGGAATTGGGTATGTGTAGTTTAACAAAAAGGGACGCGGTGGCTCAGTGGATTAGGACGCTGAGCTTGTCGATCGGAAGGTCGGCAGTTTGGCGGGTCGAATCCCGAGTGCCGTGTAGCAGAGTGAGCGCCTGTTACTCGTCCCAGCTTCTGCCAACCTAGCAGTTCGAAAGCACGTAAAAATGCAAGTAGAAAAATAGGGACCACTACGGTGGGAAGGTAACAGCGTTCCGTGCGCCTTTGGCATCTAGTCATGCCGGCCACATGACCACGGAGACGTCCTCGGACAAGCGCTGGCTCTTCGGCTTTGAAACGGAGATGAGCACCGGCCCCTAGAGTCGGAAACGACTAGCATGCATGTGCGGGGGAACCTTTACCTTTACCTTTAGTTTAACAAAGAGAAGGGTGAGGGGTGACATGATAGCAGTGATCCAATATCTCAGGGGCTGCCACAAAGAAGAGGGAGCCTAGCTATTCTCCAAAGCACCTGAAAGCAGGACAAGAAGCAATGGATGGAAACTAGTCAAGGAGAAAAGCAACCTAGAACTAAGGAGCAACTTCCTGACAGTTAGAACAATTAACCAGTGGAACAACCTGCCTCCAGAAGTGGTGAATGCTCCAACACTGGAAGTTTTTAAGAAGAGACTGGACAGCCATTTGTCTGAAATGGTATAGGGTTTCCTGCCTTAGCAGGGGGTTGGACTAGATGACCTCCAAGGTCCCCTCCAACTACTTCTTCTTCTTCTTCTTCTTCTTCTTCTTCTTCTTCTTCTTCTTCTTCTTATTATTATTATTATTATTATTATTATTATTATTATTATTATTATTATTATTATTATTATTATTATTATTTATGCTGTCTCCAAGAAGATCATTGGAGGATTTGGGGCGGGAATGGGTACTATAAGGTTTTACACTTAGCCTCACCATTGCCCCATCATTACTCAGGAATTTAAAAGAGCCAAAAGAAACTCCTGAGCCGAGGTTTCAGCAAGCAAACAACTTTTATTTTGATCAAAATAGAGTTGGGTGACCACATCTCTCTTTGTGGCTAGTAGAGAGATGAAGGCAACAACCAAGGAAGATGTCTTCCACCTTTTATACACCTTCAGAACAAAGAGATCTGGTCTTGGTACTAGGAACCAAAAGGTACAGAAAAATAATTCCTACATGATGACTCATACACAACAACCCAGGCTCCACCACAGCTCCTTTCCCCCCTCCCCTTTAACATGCTCTTTTCATGTAAGCAATCACCTGTACCTAACGCATGAAACATTTGCTTTTATACAACTAATTTCCCAATATAAAGCTCCTACAAAGCTGCTTGCACATAAACAAAGATGATTACAAAGTATCACTACTAATATCAATATTACTAACGTCAACCTTAAGCATAATAAAATCCCTTCATTCCTCCCTTTTTAATATAAAAGCCGAATAGGCTTAGGGACTCTTGAAGAGGGGAATATAGTCAGAAGGTTTCAAAATCATTGCTTTATCTGGTTTATCGTTATAGATAGGAGTGGCAGCAAAAATTGGTCTGGATAGAGTGGATCTAACAATTCTCTAAATAAATGGGATAAGGCATGATAAACACAACAACCCCCCTAAGGCCAAAAACCACAATGAACAATATCCTTTTCCAATTATCAAACATTCCCAAAAATCATCATCATCCAGTGCTCCTGTCCATGTCTGGACAGGGACATGAACTAACTTTTGCATTCCGTCAGTGACTTCTTTGACATATTCTTTATGTGTAATGTCGGACTGGGGTCTAATAATACAGTGTAGGGCCACAATGATGAAATAGAGGACCCATTTGGTTGGACAGTCCTTTTCTTTCAAGTCAAATGAAAATAAGAAGTGATGTCCTCTCAAGCTTCACATTTAAAAATGAAACAATTCTTTTGGGCCAGATCAATTAAAAAAATGTCTTTGATACTGAGGGAATCTCAATTGTGGTTTCCAGTTCAGGAAGATCAACTTGAACCCATATTTGTATATGGTTCCATTGATAGCAAGTTCAAATGATGCTGAGAAATCCATTGGTCTGGTTATCTGGAAGCACACTGGGTTGCAGAAATCCTCTGATTATGCCAGGTTGGGTAGGATGCGCAAACATATTTGGCATTTAATGAGTAGGCCTGTCTCCACACTTAGTCCATTTAGCGTGATGATAGTCAAGACCATTACATGCATTAAAAAAAAATCTGGCACCTGTCCAAAAGTCTCATGTGTATTCTTCCCCCAAAGGTAATGTCAGTATGTTCCTCCATATGTCCAGATTTAAAGTTGTTGGCAAAGCTGCACTGTATTGATAGGAGCATAACAAGTGACCCTGTTGCCCCTTTACAAGTGGAATACGTAGTCTTGTTAGAAACACAACTCCCTTTTTTTCATAAAGTATTGGGCCCATGGTCCTTCCTTCTACCAAAGAAGGTACGAGAGAAACAACAGTAGCAGAAGAAAAATATTGCAATACGCAGTCCAGGTTCCAGGAACACGATTTCCAGGATAGTCCAATCTATTAAGGTTTTTTTTCGTACTTGGATGGAAACAGTTCAACAGGCGAGGCAGGTTGAAATTTCATTTGCAGGCCATCCAGCTGCACAGCTTGTCACTGGAGAGAGAATGATGGGACTTTCCATGGACTCCAGCCTTGATTCCTTAAATCAGGAGGACTTGGCATGGTTGAGACCACTCAGGACTGGTATTTCTAGGTGACAGTTCTTTTCACCTGAACCCACTCTCCAGGAACAACAATGGGCAGAGACAGATGGTAGGGCAGCTTGGGCCTGTACTGAGATCGGAGACAAAACCTGCACCAGATTAAATATTGAGTAACTTTTGTTCTCTTCCTCACTGACATTCTTGAACCATCATGTAACAAAAGTCTCCCATACATCATTTGAAAGGGACAAAAACAGCTTTCCAATTGAAATGGCCTCACCACCAAATTTTGCAAAGCTTTTTATTTACTTGTTTTTATCACAGATTTGTTTAACCAAAATATAAATACAACCATAATAGTTGTGTCACAGTTTCTATTGTAGGAATGAGAGAAACTGTAAATGAAGAATGGAATGACAAATATCATACAGATATTTCCACTTTTTCAACAAAATTTGAAATTCACATTCTTTATGGCAAAAACCCAAAAGTTTCTGATAAAGCAAACCAGTCTTTCATTTATTACACATCCTATGAGGTGTTGAGTGTTCATTGCTGAGTACTGTTGGAAGATTTACCCTGACAAAACTCCCATATTCTCATTCCCATTAGAAAAACATGCACATTTTTTCTCTGTAAAAGCCTTTTGCTGAACTTCTGTGATACCTCATAAAATGTTGCAAAACTCCAGCTTGCCTGAGGCAAGCCAGCAATTGGGAAGATCAAATAGCAAAGCCACCAAGAACTCCTTGCCCTGCCCCTGATGGGATTAACTCCCAAAATAGAAACTGGACAAAAGAAATATCACTTAAGACAAGAAAGGGAACATTGGACAACCATTAAAACACAAAAGAAGGAACCAGCAAACCCACAGTCCTATGGCAGAAAAAAAGCATATAAAAATCACAACTCAGGACTGGGATACCACCTTGCAAGGCAGGAACGCTGAAGTCACTTCTATGTCATTCTTCCCCCCCCCCCTTGAAATAAAGACCTGCTTTGCGGTAGCTGCTGTCCTCAAATGTCTTCATCATCGGCTTTCCCCAGCTGGAAACAAACCAGGAAATTCTTCTACAGTACCATCAGCATTTATCCCTTGCTACCCCATTAGCATTTATCCCTTGCTACCCCGTCAGAAGGTCGGCAGTTTGGTGGGTCGAATCCCGAGTGCCGCATAACAGAGTGAGCGACTGTTACTCGTCCCAGCTTCTGCCAACCTAGCAGTTCGAAAGCATGTAAAAATGCAAGTAGAAAAATAGGGACCACTATGGTGGGAAGGTAACAGAGTTCCGTGCGCCTTTGGTGTCTAGTCATGCTGGCCACATGACCACGGAGGCGTACTCGGACAAACGCTGGCTCTTTGGCTTTGAAACGGAGATGAGCACCGGCCCCTAGAGTTGGAAACGACTAGCACGCATGTGCGGGGGAACCTTTACCTTTACTTTTTACCCCATTAGTGGCTGCTTCTGTGTTCTAACTATTGCTTTCTTTCTTTTTTCTGTTCTTTCTGTCTTTTCAACATCCGTCTCCCATCATGCAATATTCACCTCTCGCTTTCTTCTACTTCCCATGTTTCTCTCTCTCCATATTTCTGTAGTACATTCTTGTTCTTTCAACATTCTAAGGCTTGTGTTAAGGCATACAATTCACATGTTTGAGCTGACCACGTTAGTGGCAGTCTCCCTGCTGCCAACAATTTTAATGCATGCAATTCACAAGTCTGTGCAAACCAACGTAAAAATAACTTTCCTGTTTCTCCCTTCCATTATCCAGTAATTCACTGCCCATCTGCCACTCTGGCCTAACATCTGTCTTTTCTGCTTCCACAAGTACACATCTTCTATCAACTTTACATAAGCCAACTGTTTCCCTTTACTATTAATCCTCTTCATTTCTCTTCTCCAAAAGTATTCAAAAAATCCATAAGCATACTTGGAGTCAGTGTATATATTCTCCTTCTCTCTTATTAACAACCTCAGAGCATAAAATCAAACAGGTTAGTGCTGACCAAGGGAGGGAAATTCTTCCAGCTTCCACTCACATTTTCTCCTCCCCATCTACTATAGCACCTTCATTATGTCCCTTTTTTCCTTTTTCTCTTTCCCAATTTTTTTGCTATGAACAAGTGGTACCTCCTTTCGGCTTTTTGATTTAAAATTACCCACACTTAATAAGAAATGCTAATCACCAAGACTTCCCCAAATGTCAATTTTAGACAAAAATGCTATTGGCTGCCTCTTTCCCCCCCCTTCTGGATCAAAACCTCCTCCAAGTCATTCCTTTGCCTATATTTACAAAAAAAATTACCTAATGAAGAGCCAATAAAGGAGTGCTCACCAAACTCTGTTACAGCTTGTTAACATTAGGGTCCTTTTCTAACAGTTTTCAATACAAATCTTTAATCAAAACGGCATAGCTCATTCACAATCCTAAAAATCTTCTCAACTTCTTCCCTGTTCCAAACAATGACAGAATTCTCCCAGATATCACCCTCCATCAATGTGTCCTGCAACTCCACAAAAAGCTTAATGAGATATTCTAAGCCACGGAAACAGTTTTATATCAAATTCTAGTACTGCCTTTAACATAAAGTTAGTCAAATTCCAATTTAATCAGATTCCAATCAGATGGAAACAAACTTCCATCAAGTAGGTTAAAACTTACAAATCTAAACAAAACAACACAGAGTAATTTCTTTTAAAACTCAAAGATTCAAAAAAAAATTGTCCAACAAGAACTGTCTCCTCTTTCCAGAAAAAAAGCAAGCTGAAACTGCAAGAGTGGGCATCAAATTTAACATCCACCCCCCTACCTCAGACCAGAATTCTAAGCAGAGAAAAAAAACAGTTAAAACGACCAGCCCCCCCCTCTTCTCTCTCTCTCTAACACACTCTTAAAGTAACACAGCGGGGGGGGGAGAAAGAGACCGGAGGGGGGGAAAGGTAAAAGGAATTTTTCAAATCTCACCACTAAAAATAATAATAATAATAATAATAATAATAATAATAATAATAATAATAATAATAATAATAATAATTCGCTGTCCTTTACATGCATTTTCCATAAATTCACTCACAGATCCCCCATAAAACTCTTCTCATGCAAACACTTACAATAAAATCAGTAATTTACTGTTCCTTTCACAGCCTGGGATGGAGGTGGGGGTGGGTGGGTCTTTAGGGCTAACACACAGACATTTACACATCAGCAAATTAACTCATTCACGTCCATTCCAACTGCTGGCATAAACAATTTCACAATTTCATTTTATACTTTCTCCAGGCAAACCATACATTTTTAAATAAGGCCTTTTTTGGTGTTATCAGAGAGGATTTTAACCCACTTCCAAGTCTTGGAAATAACGCAGAACAACACAAACATACATATATACACAGATACTAATAAAACAACATTCATTCAGACATATGGCTTATCCCGCAAGAAGCGAGAAAAATCAGGAGGTGATTCCAACCAAACATGGTTTTATAGGGCCCTTTAACCATCTCCCATTTTTCTCACCATTCCAAGTCCAAGCTTAATGTTCCAAATGTCCAAACATATATATAACAAAAAAAAACACACACATCAATTTGGAGTTTGAGGCCAAAACAGGCCTCCCCTTTTAATTAAAAGGAGGGGAACATTTATGATTACTTACAATTTATCCCACCAACTTCAAAAGACAGTGGGGAAAGACTAAAAGGAATATTGAACCTGGGGTCTTTTGCAGGTATGAAGGGGGAGGTGTCATCACCTCCGACAAAAGGGAATCAAATAGTCCAAAGAGCCAGATTAAATGTTAACTTTCAACCCACGTTTTGCACTCTCCTTCTTCACCCACAACAAGAGGCTCTTTAGTTCTTCTTCACTTTCTGTCATTAGAGTAGTATCATCAAACATAGGCATAGATACATATAATTTCTTGTATGATCTTTGCTGTTACTTTGTTTTTGTTTTGTACTGGTAGGAAAGAGACAAGGGAATACCTTTTTATAGAAAGAGGTGACTATTAGGGATTTATTCTGAAAAATCAAGAATGGAGGCACTAAATATTGAGGAAACACTAAGAAAGAAATTCTTTCCTCTTAATAATAGATGATAATTATTTTTGTCTTAGTAATGTTGTTTGCTAAGAGGTTAAAAATATGAAGCATTTTTTTTCCTGCACATCTTTAAAAAGACAAAGAGAAAAAGCTTCATGGATTTCAATAATCAGACTCACAATCTTGGTACCCTGCTTATATGCTGTTTCTAGGTTCAAAAATGGGATTCATTTAATGTACAATTAGAAACAAAGCTTTATTACCATGTTTATTCTTAAATTCAGATGTGTAAAGCCTTGTAAAACAATGTGAAAAGACAGCTGCTAGAGCACAACTGTTTTTCCCAACTGGGTGTATATGGAAAATAAATGCAGTCAGTAGGATTGCAGCCACATGCAAGGATCTGGTTATTTTCTTACAGTTCCTCCTGGATTAAACATTCTTGTCTCTAACAGGGCAGAGAAACCAGCTAAAGATTCTGCCTCAGACTTCTGGTGAAAAGAGGCAGATAATTTTCAAAGGTTTTTATTAACTGACATAAAATTTATAGTCAACCGAGATTGACTATGACAAGTTTCCTTCACTTGTAAGAAACTGAAATATTTGACAAGCAAGCTCAGGGTCTTTGCATTTGTATGCCCCAGAGTTGTGTTTCTGAAGACAAGGGGAAAACAAAGTGAGAGGCCAGAACAGAACAAAAGATAGAAGGCAAGTGATGACGGGAAGTGCCAAAGTTACACTGTACACTGCAATAACTATATGCTGTGACATACAAGTTTGGACAATTATGCCATGTGTAGTTTGTAACCTTTGTTTCACAGCTGTGAAAAATGACCATTATCAGATTTGTTTTTCACTGATCTGTATTTGCCTCTCTAATATGTGTATCATTATGTAAGATTCTGCTTACATAAATTTATGTATCTGTATGTTTGAGTAAAATAAAATGCACAATCCCCAACAAGAAAATCTTCATCTACCTTCCAACTCTTTTTTGGTGTTATAAAGAACCAAGTGATAAAGTGGCAATACCATTTACTGTAAGCATTGACTTGCTTACTTATTTATGTTGTGTGATTCTTAAATAACCAGGTGAATTTGGTTCACAAAGAGAAACTTGAAGTAGCTGTTAATCCAGAATAGCTAATGGGATTCAGCAGCCTTACTTCTGTCTAGTAAATTATACTGCAGCCTGACAGAATAGCTGTTACTTGGGGAAGTGTCAGCCTAAACCAGATAGCAATCACAATCAGATAAGTTGTCAGCCTTCCAATAGGAAATGCAACAAGATGAACTAATTCTACTTTATTGTAAGGCTACATTAACAGAATCTTGCAGGTCTGAATGCACAACTCTCCTGCCACCTCTTTTTATAACCTGATAAATTAGGGCAAATCCTTTCTGAGTTTCTTTCTCTGCCTGTTACTCAGTTGCAGGTTCCTGTTTCTTTTATCTGATCATTCCTTAGGCAGCCTCTCTTCCTCCTTCTAGACCAGGGGTCGGCAACCTCGGCTCTTTTATGACTCGTGGACTTCAACTCCCAGAATTCCTGAGCCAGCATAGCTGGCTCAGGAATTCTGGGAGTTGAAGTCCACGAGTCATAAAAGAGCCGAGGTTGCCGACCCCTGTTCTAGACCCTCCTCTTCCAAGATTACTTTCACATTCCATTACCTGACTAATTCTACTTTATTGTTATCATCAATACATTCACAGAATCTTACAAGCCTGAAAGCACCATCCTCTCCCCTTTATAAGGGAGAAACTAGGGAGGCACTCTTCTAAGCCTCCTGTCCTATCCACTTCCAGCTGTGGGCTATTCTGTCTCTTATTTGATCATTTCCTTGTGTTGAAGGAAAAGTCTTCATCATAGCTCAGTCCAAGCCGGGGATAAACAACATGGCGACTGCTTTAGGAAGAATGTTACAGTTTATTGAAGAGGAGAGCCAGACAGAATGATGGCTCCAGCAGAAAAAAAGGGCCGAGTACATGTAGGGAGTGGGTTTTTATACCCTCTGGAGCCTTTTGTTTGGAGTTGTTTCCTATTTCAGGCTTTGTATTTCCTGTGTCATGTAGTCTGACCTGAGTCTGGGTGTGCCTTTCTGCTATTCTGATGGTGGTGGGCTAATCCTATTATGTCCCAAGGGTTGTATCCTGCTTCCCTGGGGCTGGGGCTGATGACTCTTAGATTTTTGTTGATTTTAGGGATCTAATCCCATCTTCCTGGCTCCAGTCTTTCTGACAAAATTAACACATCTGTAATTCTGCAGACTTGGTTTCTGTCTGGGACAGAGAGACTTGGGGACAGGATTGGTTTCTGCTTTTAAAATCCTTGAGGGAAATATATTCTGCCCTTTTAAATATTTTCAAGAATATTTCTTTCTCGGGGGGCTGATTTCCCACAAATCCCCCCTTTTTCCCATAGGTGCATGAATGACACACTTACTGGCACAAGATTAAAATTGATCTGGTCAGGGAGACTTGGTAAACAAGCTTTAAACTGTTAAGCCACAAAAAAAGGAAGACACTAATAGAAGCAAGCAGAAAAAGATCCCTTTAGTGGCTCCCAAAAGGGGAGCTTCCAACCCATAAAGGTGTAAACGTCAGGGCAAAAATGTTGTTAGGTGGAAAAGAAATTTATTGTGTCCAATATTCTGTGCCAATCATTTTCAGATGTTGGATGTCACTTTGAGCTTCCAGTCAGGTTTGCACATTCCTACCAAAATTCTTCACAGCCATGGTTTGCCTCAGTACATAACCACTGGCTGCCCATTTTCAAGGGTTGTTTCCTGCCTTAGCTCTTAGTTCAGTGCATCCAGGTTTGTAAAGTCCTATTGAGGTTAGCCAGTATGCAAGCCAGGCTATTAATTTTTTTTAAAAAAATGCACATAGTGAGCCTAGGATTCCCTATCTGAGTCCACCAGTGCAAGATATTCAGGGCTTAGGTTTGGAAATCTCTTTTCCTGCTACTTCCCTAGTCAGGGGATATGAATTGCAAATCACCTGAGGGGGCCTGGTTCCCTCCCCCTTGGAATTTGCAGAGTTGTACATGCAAAGTTTTAATGACACAAGGCAAGAATCAGGCTGGAGCTTTACTGAAGGTAAGTGAAAGAGATAGACTCAATGTGATTCTAATGCTGTGTGTGCATGTGTATGTGCAGCTACTAATCCTTCCCACCAGATAGAGGTCCAAGGTGTTCAATACTTGCTGTGCCAACTATTCCCATATGCCATCACTACATGAATCCATTCAACTGGCTTATTACAATACAAATAGGGCAAGAAAGAAAATTTTACAATGAGTTTCCACCCTCCCCCCATGGTCTTCCTAATTTTCTTCTAAGGCTTCACGTGGGGCCCAATGGCTCCAGGACTCCTTCCTTCCTCTGCAGCATTCACAGGCATCTGGGGGAATGGTAGGACTTGGGAAGATCTGTTCCATTCAGAGTGCATGGTGGCTTTTTAGTGGATGGCTGGATTCAAAACCCAATTCCATGGCTCAAATGGATGAAGGCAGCATCTGGGTCAGTGTGCTCTGCTTCCAAAGTTAGGAGGGGCCATCTGTGCAGGGCTGAAAGACATGAGAGCAAGATCTCCCACTTTTGGGGTTGTCTCTCCCAGGAGAGGCAGACAAAGGCATGGTGAACAGAGGATAAGAAAAGGAGAAGTAGATGGGGGGGGCTCAGGCACCACACAGGTTATGTAGAAAATAAACACAGGGTCAGTCATAAAGGACTCAAATGTACAGAGTATGAACAGTAAACAGGGGGAACTAGAAATTCAGGTAAATGAGGGCAGATATGATAATGTTGCCATTATGGAAACATGGTGGGATGAAACCCACAAATGGAACACTCAGCTAGAGGGATATAAATTATTTAAAAGAAACAGACCAAATAAAAGAGGAAGTGGAGTTTCTCTCTCTATAAGAAATAACTACATCTCTACAGAAATAGAGCAAAACAATGATGAAAACTGTCTTGAATGCATTTGGGTCAAAATAAAATAAAAAAGACAATGCCATAGGTGTATACTGTAGGCCACCCAACCAAACAGAGGAACTTTTTGCTAGTCAGCTAATTAAGGTATGTAGGAAGCACATCACAATAGTAATGGGGGACTTTAATTACCTTGGAATCAACTGGGAGACAAACTCTGCACCAAGTGGAAGATCAAACAGATTCCTGACAAACCTAACAGACAACTTTGTCTTCCCAAAGTAGAGAAGGGAACTAGGGGATTAGCCATATTGGCTCTAATTCTCACTAACAGAGATGAAATGATAAAAGGTGTTGAAGCCACAGGAACCTTGTGGGGAGTGATCATGCAATATTGGAATTCAACATTATTTCCAAGAATACTTCTTTCTCGGGGGACTGACTTCCCACACTTGATAGCATCTCTTTGCCTAGTTTCCCAAAGTCCTTGTCACATGTTGTTACAGGATAACTGAAAGGGAAGCTTAAAGGACGGCTTCTAGGACGGATTCAATTGCCCAGCACGCATTGTACCACCACAACCTGCTCTCTTTGCTGACCTATTGAAAGACATAGTGAAGGGAAGGTAACCATTGGTGATCATTCACATGAGTCTGCTGGGGGCAAGGTTTGGTCTATTGATGCTCCATGACCATTGGGACCCATAACATGCCCCTCCTGCTGAATATGATAGGACAAGTAGATGTAATGAGGCATAATTGGGCATTGGTGGTCTCTTGGTATCACATCACGTAGGACCTTAAAGAGTTTAATCTGCACTTTGAATTGGAAACAAACTGGCAACCAATGCAACTCATGGACCAGAGGAGTTCTTGAAGCACACTCCTCTTCCATTGCATTTTGTATCAGCTCAACCTTCTAGTTACTCTTCAACTGCAGGCCCATGTAGAGTGCAGCACAGTAATCCATTTGGGAGATCATTAAAGCATTAAAGTGACTGAGAGCAGAGCCTCCTAATCCTGGGACGGGTGAAACGGACATGCAGCGTGAAGCTGTGTAAAGGCCCTCTGGCCAGAACTACCACCTGCTCTTTTATCAGATGTAATGAGGTCAGAAGGATCTCTGAGTTGTGCATTGAGTTATTATGGGATAGTACATCTCCAACCACACAAAATATGGTAAATGCATGGCTACCAAAAGACCCCATACCAAAGCCACAAATCTTGCCAAGGTTCAGCCAATCAAATGCATGTTTACTGTAACCCTTTCTGATTCCCTACCATAAACTGGGTGATTTAAATTGTAGGGTAGCCTAATTCTGCTAGTGTTATTTTGCTTTAATATCTGGCCTCAAATTTAGGAATGCCTTTATTGAAATCTTGTCAAAATCTTGTTAAAGCTGGAAACTCAATCATCATCATCATCACACACACACACATATACACACACACATACACAAACACACAGACACACATATATATATACATATGTATATATACACATATACATATATATGTATATACACATATACATATACGTATATGTGGGCATTGGGTGGGCGTGGCTGCGGTGGTAATGGAAGACTGGGTGGGACTAAAAAGTTCAATCAATCAATTCTAACTTTGGAAGATCTTTTTTTTCCCCGCGAGAAGTTGAAATTGATTGATTGATTGAACCTTTTTTTTGCACACGGCGGCAAAGGCCTAGAGCGAAGAGGTTTTATAAAACCCAGCTGAAGGACTAGGACTGGAGCAATGGTGCGTGTCCTCACAGAGAGGTCTCTGTGTGCCATCCATGGCACGCGTGCCATAGGTTCACCACCATGGAGCTATGCCGTGCAGGGCCACCCAAGATAGACAGGTCATAGCAGAGAGTTCTGACAAAACATGATCCACTGGAGAAGGAAATGGCAACTCACTCCAATATCTTTGCCATGAAAACCCTATGGACAGTACTAAAAGGCAAAACGATATGACACTGGAAGATGAGCCCCTCAGGTTGAAAGGCATCCAATATGCTACTGGGGAAGAGCAGAGGGCTAGTACTAGTAGCGCCAGAAAGAATGAAGTGACTGGGCCAAAGCCGAAAGGACACTCAGCTGTGGATGTATCTGGTGTGAAAGGAAAACCTGATGTTGTAAAGATTTTTTCTCCATAGGAATCTGGAATGTAAGATCCATGAATCAAGGCAAGCTGGACATGGTCAAACAAGAGATGACAAGACTGAACATCGACATCTTAGGAATCAACGAACTAAAATGGGCAGGAATGGGTGAATTTAATTCAGATGACCATCAGGTATACTACTGCGGGCAAGAATCCCTCAGAAGAAATGGAGTAGCCTTCATAGTCAATAAAAGAGTAAGAAAAGCAATAATGGGATACAATCTCTAAAATCTCTGAATGATCACAGTTCAAATCCAAGGCAAACCATTCAATATCACAGTAGTCCAAGTCTATGCCCCAACCACCAGTGCTGAAGAGGATGAAATTGACCAGTTCTATGAAACCCTACAGCACCTTATAGAACTAACACCAAAAAATGATGTCCTTATCATCATGGGGGATTGGAATGCTAAAGTAAGAAGCCAAAAGATAACTGGAATAACAGGCAAGTTTGGCCTTGGAGTACAAAATGAAGCAGGACACAGGCTGACAGAATTTTGTCAAGAGAATACGATGTTTATAGCAAACACATCTTATTTGTCTCTTAAGAAACCTATATGCGGGTCAAGAAGCAACAGTGAGAACTGGACATGGAACCACTGATTGGTTCAAAATTGGGAAAGGAGTCCGGCAAGGCTGTATACTATCACCCTGCCTATTTAACTTATATGCAGAGCACATCATGAGAAAGGCAGAGCTAGATGAATCAAAAGTTGGAATTAAGATTGCTGGGAGAAATATCAACAACGTAAGATATGCAGATGATACCGCTCTAGTGGCAAAAGTGAAGAAGAACTAAAGAGCCTCTTGTTGCGGGTGAAGAAGGAGAGTGCAAAAGGTGGCTTGAAACTTATCATTAAGAAAACCAAGATTATGGCATCTGGCCCTCTCAATTCCTGGCAAATAGATGGGGAAGAAATAGAGGTAGTGACAGATTTTATTTTCCTGGGCTCCAAGATCACCGCAGATGGGGACTGTAGCCAAGAAATTAAAAGATGCTTGCTCCTGGGGAGGAAAGCCATGGCAAATTTAGACAGCACACTAAAAAGCAGAGACATCACCCTGCCAACAAAAATGCATATAGTCAAGGCTATGGTCTTCCCAGTTGCAATGTATGGCTGTGAAAGCTGGACCATAAGAAATGTCGAGCACCAAAGAATTGAGGCCTTTGAACTATGGTGCTGGAGAAGACTCCTGTGAGTCCCTTCTAATAAACCCAATAGTTAAATCATACAGAAGACTGTAGGGCGATTTGTCTATCTGAGAAAGAAAGCTAATTACAAAACCAAAGCTATCATTGCTCTTAAATGTCCCAAAGGAAAAAAAAAGAGAATGGAAGGGTGTCGAAATAACAAGAATTTAATAGGATTGTGCAGTGTTTAATATATAGCAGAGATTGTCTGAGGCATACTGTACTATACAGTTACTGTACTATATTCATCATCTTAGGAAAAAATAATAATTGAAAGGTCTACTTTCTTAGTGAATATTTTACTGTTAGCAATATTTTAATATTTTAACTGGTCTCTGATATTCCTTTAAATAGAGAACAGAAACCTGTAAAATAGGTACAGTGTGCTACACTTCAAAATAATGTGCTCATATATTCTAATAATATAAATATTCATGGATAATAGCAGTGCCACAATCTGCTCATGTCATCCTACTTCAGATTAAATCTAATATGAATATTTACAGTATGTTAATAATGAAATATTAACAACATAGGAAGCTGTGTCTCTATGACGCTCTTCATGAACCCTAACTGAATCAAGTTAAAAATGTTATTCAAGATTCACAAGAAAAAAAAGAGAGAAAAATCTATTTTTATTGTTGGTAGAGCTGCAATTAATTTGAGTATATAAAATAATACAATCTCCAAAGAGTGGTGGAGAGTAGATCCTATTACTAGGTAGGCCAAATAATTAGCAGTAGTCTTTACACTGCATTGGCATTTATTTAATTCTAACCCCTTGCTAAGTCCTTGTCTGCAAAGTATCATGCTTGCTTCCTGTCATCCAGCTGTCATACAAATGCCAGTGGAATTTGATGCGTTAACTTCAATTTAAAAAGGACTCAAGCACTAGAAAAACATGAGACACATCAGAACTTAAAAGCAGCAGAAAACTGTATGCAATGTCTTGAATAATAAAGGCAGCGCAAGTCTGAGCTTGAACTTAAAATGACTGTCTAAATTATTCTTTTTTTTTTGTTTTTGTATAGGTAAGTATTATTTCAATAAATAAAAAGTGAGTTTGATGCAATGGTTAAGGTCTTGGCCTAGAAACTAGATTGCAAATTTTAGTCCTACCTTAGGCATTGAAGCTACGGTAGCTAGGTGACTTTTGCCCAGTTACAGGGTTGTTGTGAGGAAAATAAAATAAAAGGAGGGGATATTATATATCTTTTCCACCTTGAGCTGCTTATAAAATAATAAAGGTGGGATAAATTCTAATAAATAGATAAAGACATGCAGTACGAAGCATAGGAAACTTGAGAGAAATATTTGTGGGCATGTTGGTATCATACTGGTATTCTAGTATACTGTAGGCAATAAGCTGTAGTTAAGGATCTCACTGCTTATGTAATAGTTGAATCTGGCATTTGTTAAATTACAATATTCAAAAACTTTTTTTCCTGAGAAATAATTTTGTACTTTATAAACATAGACATTGGAAACAAGGATCAAAATAAAATGAAACTTTGATTTGCAAAGAGTCTAAGCTACACTTTTAGGCTTTTCCTCATCTAAAAGATCCAAATTACTTCATAATGAAATCACCTTTTCTTTAATACTGCTATTTGGTGTTACATATGGAAAAATATCACCAATTATGGATTCCTTTGGTAACAGCATAGTAACTTCCTGATTTTTGGCCTCTAATAATTGCTCTCTTAAAATTAATCCAGTAAAATACTTAGTTAGTTCTTTAATAGATGTTGCAATATGCGTGATTGTCACTACAGTACTAATCCATAAGGCTGGTTATATCTGGTACAAATAGTGACACAGGCCATAAATATTAAAATCAGAATTAAAACTAATGACTCATTAATCCCTTCTCTGCTTTGCTAGTACAAAAGAAAACTGAGAGCAAAAATAATATAAATAATTAATTTGAGGGAAAAGCATAACATTTATATTTTGCTTAAAAATGTACACATTTGATACTCAGTATTTGTATTCAGCATTAAGAACCAGTTTAATGTAATGGTTAATATGTCAGGCTAGAAACTGGGATGCTGTGATTTCTAGTTTGGCCCTAGTCATGAAACAAACTGGGTGACATCGGGCACTCTTTTAAATTATCTATAGCTTAGCATAATGTTCACACAGACAATGTGGAAGAAATCAGAAGTGTTTATTTCATTGTTTATTGTACCTGATTCCTACATCATAAATATTTGTATCTGAATTAGGCAAGACAGTGTCTTATACTGTCATTTTTTTTTCTTTTTTCAAAAAAATTTTTTTTGATGGGTTTGGATAATATGGGTATGTCCATGAACTTACCTGGTCAAGTCAATTTGAAAAACACTCAGTTGTGGAGACAAAAGTTAGGATCTCTCTGTCTTTCTCAAAATTGGAATCTAGGATCATCCAATAAAGTTGAACAATGCTTAGATTTCTCTACCACAAGATGTAATAATGGATTAGTAATAATGGATAAAGGGACGCGGTGGCTCAGTGGGTTAGGACGCTGAACTTGTCGATCGGAAGGTCGGCAGTTTGGCGGGTCGAATCTCGAGTGCCGCGTAGCAGAGTGAGCGCCTGTTACTCGTCCCAGCTTCTGCCCACCTAGCAGTTCGAAAGCACGTAAAAATGCAAGTAGAAAAATAGGGACCACTACGGTGGGAAGGTAACAGCGTTCCGTGCTAGTCATGCCGGCCACATGACCACGGAGACATCCTCGGACAAGCGCTGGCTCTTCGGCTATGAAACGGAGATGAGCACCGGCCCCTAGAGTTGGAAACGACTAGCACGCATTATTACCTTTTTAATAATGGATAAGAAAAAAATCATCAAAGATAAGTCTACTATTATCAGTTACTCACTATAGATATAATGTATATATATCTATATATACACACACAAAGGAGTGGCCATGGGCTGGACTCTCACTTCCTATTAACAGTGATTGAGACTAGTCTTGTTGAAAGAAGTTGAACCAGCACAATACTGGGCTGCCCATCCCCATCCTCTCTAGCCCGTCGAAAAGGATACCATGATCAATGGTATCAAAAGACACTGTGAAGAGATCACCCAACAGTATGACCAATGGTATTTATATCCTATAACCCAGCATGAAACCTGACTGAAAGGGGTCCAGCTGACCCTCTGGAGCTGCCACCTTTCCTAGGAAGGGGAGGTGAGAAACAAGACAGAAATTGTTCAGAGAGCTTGGGTCCAATGATAGTTTCATGAAGAAGGGACACATTAAGGCCTTCCTTAAATAATGCCAGAAACACTCCTCCTGCATCTCTGTGTTAATCACCGCATGGATCCACCTGCAGGGCACCATCCTGGAAGCTTTCACCAACCAGGAGGAGCAAGGATCCAACAAACAAGTACAGTAGTTACCTTAACAGCCCCAAGGATCCTATCCATTTCCTCAGGTCCAACAGAATTAAACAATTCCCAGATAATCTGGCAAGTCCATTTCCTAGGCATCTCCCATGGGTCTGCTTCCTGCTTGGGCTCAAACTGAAAATAGATCTCAGCAGATTTTATTCATCAGGTATTCAATAAATTCCTCTGAATGGTCCTGTAAATAATCACCAAAACCCTCCTTCCCAAGGAGGGACCAAGTGAACTTGAGTAGGACTGTCCAGTGACATTCTGTGAGGCAATAAGACCGGACCAATAGTGACATTTTGTAGCTTTTACTGCCACGAAATAGGCCTTAATTGTGGATCTGACCCATGTCCAGTTGAATTCATTCTTAGTTTTTCTCTAGTCATGTTCTGACTGTCTTTTGGCAGCCTCAACTTCTCCATAAACCACACCGAGTTTCGGGACCAAAAAAAGAGAGGGCACATGGGCATGATCCTGTCCAGGGCCTTGGCCTCTTTCTGATTCTAGGTTCTATCCAAAGCCTCCATAGGGCCATGCAGCAGCACCCTGGGATATCTCCCAGCTCCTTTTGAAATCTGAGTGGGTCCAGTAGTCACCAAGGGTAGACCATTCAAATAGGCCCTACCTCACTGTGGTGGTGGTGTTGCATTGGAAATCTCACATTAGGGCATGGTCTGACTATGACTGGAGGATAATGACAGATTCCTCCAGTCACTGCTCTGACAAGAAAATCATATGAGTATGACCACTATTCTGAATCAAGCCTTGGATGATCTGGGATAGGCCCATGATGGCCATTGTGATCATTAACTCCTATGCTGCCTCTGAGGCTAAGTCCAGGGAAGGTAGCTTGAAGTCTCCAATGACCATAAGCTTTGAGATGGCCTCTAGCAGCTCAGGCAGGGAGGTTGCTACACAGAAGGGAGGCTGGTACAGTGGCAACACTCCCAACTGAACCTGCAAGCTCAGGTTTAGTAACAGGTTCACATCCGGAAACCTATGGAGCAAGGCCCCTGAAGGCTAAGAGAGATTTCCAGATGACAATTGCTATGCCTCCTCCCCTATCCTGAAGCCTTGGCTGGTGCCAGACCTTAAATCTGGCTGGACACATTTCTGAGAGGGGAACTTCCCTTTGGTCTCAGCCTGGTCTTGGTGATGCATCTCAAGTCACCTTGTTCCTTCCCAATAAGATCACAAATAAGGGAACCCTATTGTTGACTCACCTAACATTCATCAGTAGCAGCCAAAAGCTTGGGCCTCCAAGGGTCCGCTGTCCAAAGTCCGGGTGTGGGCTCAGAAGGCTGGAACACACTCTTTTCCTGTAATGGCCTGCCTTTTGGCTCCCATCTCCCATTTATCTTCCATTACTGTAATTACCGGTATGAATTGCAGGCAAGTTTTGGATAGATTCTTGGATTCAATCTCCATAATACTTACTATGGAGTCCAAGAACTTGGTTAATATCCAATGAGAATTGAGCATATGCCTTAAACATATGTTTAAAATTTTTGAAGTGGAGTGGATACATAGGAATCCTCTGGCAAGCAATCAGTGGCAAACAACAGGCTTGTTTGGTGTTTGGAGATTTGGTTTAGTGCACCAGGTAAGCAATTATGGCTGTTATAATAAACCATGGTTAAGCAAACTATACTTTATTGCAAGGTACCTAAAGGAAGAACATATGCAATGTAAAAATGACATTTAGAGGAATTCTTTGGGAATATATCCACATACCAGTAGGTTTGTCCCTTGAAAAGGCAACTAGCAGGACATCAGATTTTCAAAGAATGCTGCTTGTGAAGTACAAAACAATTACTCTCTCTGCAGTGTGTATTGGATATAATTGGCATACAAAACAATATAATTCTGTGAAACAAAAGTTATTTAGTGGAACAAATACATTAAAGCAAAGTTACAAGGCTCTCTGCATGTTATGCTAAACATGTGGCAGGATTTTTGAATTACTATACTTCTAGTCTCAAATATCCTCAGATATAAAGACCTTTCCCTGTTAGTGCAGGAATCAGTTCTATAGAAGTAGACATAGTCCTCACTTACCAATGGTAATTGTGGCCTAAGTGATGCAATCATTAAGTGAAACATGTGACCACATCAGACCTGTGGCATCACTTCCACCACAATCATTAATCAAATTACCCATGCTTCATTAAGAGAAGCATCACCTGACTGCAATTTGGGTGACCTTACTGCCAGATTCTGTTGACTTCACTCATTGGAAGCCAGCTATGAAGTGGCCATATAACAATCATGTCACCATGGGATTCCATGATGGCCATAAATGTTGCAAAACTCCTGAATTATGATAGCATGACTCCAAGTATGCCTTGATGGTTGTAAGTGTAAGGGCTAGTTGTAAAGTTACACTTTCAGTGCCATCACAACTTTGAACAGTTGCTAAACAATTGCTAAGCAAGGATTACCTGAGATGCTAGGCAGTACATTTCTTACCAGCCCTCTCAATTCCTGCCAAATAGATGGGGAAGAAATGGAGGTAGTGACAGATTTTATTTTCCTGGGCTCCAAGATCACCGCAGATGGGCACTGCAGCCAAGAAATTAAAAGACGCTTGCTCCTCTAACAACAACAAGCAGCTTTCCTTCTTTCTGCTCTGGATGCTATCCGATAGCCTCATTTTTTGTCTCCAATTCCCATTGGTCTGGCTTATATATGTTTACCTGGATGAGGTTTGTATGGTTTTGACTTAGTGTGTAATATAAAGCATCTCATGCCAAAACAGCAAACCCCAAATCTTCTTACCTTTAGAAAAACTGTTAAGATCTGGCTATTCCTTCAGGCATTTGGGACTGGTCGAGTCTGGTATCCCTTCATGGTTATCTTATTGTGTGCTTGGTCAACATTTTACATTTTGTATTTATCTACTGTATTATCTGTTTATAGTTATATTCTTTTTGTTTTTTCTCCTTTTTTTAGTTTGATTATATTGTATATTACCCAGAGTCACACTGTTTTAGTTGGGTACCTGATAAATCTTAAAAATGAATGAATGAATGAAATGAAATGAACAAATATCTATACACAATTACAATGTGTGATCCCATGTCCTCATTAGAGATTTCTAGAGACAAAATGGATAGAAGCTAAAAATATTATGTGGCCTCTATCTGCATCTCAAAAATTTAAGACCCATTGACTTCAGAGACTTTAATTGTGACTAAATCTGGTTCCAACTTGTTCAAAATAAGCAATCTGTTCAAATGATATCCTTAACATGGTGCCAGTTCACTAACTACCAGCGATCATTTTTAAACAGTTTTTCAGATAGTGACATGTGTAAGCCTGCTTGGATTTCAAAGACCTATTTTTATGGAGAAATTATGTTGTGTTGTCATAGAAACAGCTATGAAATGATCCAAGAATGTGCAATAAATGTTATACAAAGAAGGCCTGGATGCTAATGTATTCATAGTAAAATTCTGTTCATTTGTGTCCTGCTTAACAGTTGCCTCCAGATTTCTCCAGTGCTATTTGGCTCCTTAACAGCTGGAATCTGTTCAATATACAGGATTTAAGGTTTTAAACAATCGGCTTAAAAGGACACTCTGCAGCATCACTTGATGGGCCATGACATCTGCAACAACTGGTGGATGCACAGACTGCATTGATACTAAATTGAGCAACACTTATAAGCAACACAACCAGGGGGACTCTGTGTTGCATGAAAGATTTAATTTCAAAATGACCATGTGTAAATTCAAAGACATTAAACCCAGACTGTAGTCTTTTTGTTAGCAATGATGAATTAAGCATTTTGTTTTATGAGCATTGTTATAAGCAGTTTGGATACTAGTAGTGTTGTTAATGCTGAAAATCAAGCCACCAGAGTAAAGCCATAAAACCAGATGGTTATATTATTATTATTACTATTACTACAATTAATAGTAATAGTGGTAGTTATAGGTAAATAGAAATATTTTTACATGCAGATGTTTTCAAATATTTCACAATGTACAATCTGAAAGGAGGTTCTTCATCTTATGGAACTGTAGGGGCCATACTTTTTGTGTAGAGATATAAAGGACGTGGTGGCTCAGTGGGTTAGGATGCTGAGCTTGTCGATCAGAAGGTCGGCAGTTTGGCAGGTCGAATCCCGAGTGCCGCGTAACAGAGTGAGTACCTGTTACTCGTCCCAGCTTCTGCCAACCTAGCAGTTCGAAAGCACGTAAAAATGCAAGTAGAAAAATAGGGATCACTATGGTGGGAAGGTAACAGCGTTCCTTGTGCCTTTGGCATCTAGTCATGCCGGCCACTTGACCACGGAGACGTCCTCGGACAAACGCTGGCTCTTTGGCTTTGAAATGGAGATGAGCACCGGCCCCTAGAGTCGGAAACGACTAGCACACATGTGCGGGGGAACCTTTACCTTTACCTATAAAGGCCAGTATCCTACCCAGAATTATCAACATAGTAACAAAAATAAGACTTAAACAAGTAGCATATTGTTTAGAAATGAAATATATAAGGGCTAAACTAGTTTTTCAGTCTTGGCAAATATGTGTGGACGTCAACTCCCAGAATTCCTCAGCCAGTATGAGTTGGAATCCCCACATCTTCAATTTGCCAAGGTTGAAGAATGCTGGGTTAAACAAAATTTTGTTAAGCAACTTTAATCTCCATCTTTCTATGACTTTGCTCTCCCCGCCCCCAAGTCTGGATGGCTAATGAGAGCTAATTAATACTCTAGTGCAGTGGAACAATATCTATGCTCCCCTCACCCCAATAGACAACTCTTCTGCATCTTCTGGAATAATCAGAATCAACATTTTTAGATTTTTTTAATTTCAAATGATAAAATGGATACATTAAATCTTCAAAGATGGAAGGTATCTTTGTGCCCCCCAATTATATTTGGGGAACCGTAGGGGCAACCCATAAACTCTCTTCAAATCTGTCTCAACCCATCCTGAAAATGTAGGCTCTGTCCATTCTGGTAACATCACCAGCCATATTTTTATAATGCTCAGGGGCCAAATATTAAAAAAGAATAGAGCAGCTCCATGCAGCAAAGAGTTGCACAATAGACAGGTAGACAAATAAATTTTTCAAAGACAGTATGATTGGTTGAATGTCTGATTTGAACTTCCGCTGTTTTTCATGTATTCTATTGCATAATCAAAATTCTCTACAATATTCAGATTGAAGCTGCCCAGTGCAAGAGCCAATTGGTGTCATGGTTCTGGTGCTGTCCTAGAAACTAAGACTGAGTTTGAATCCTTTACCCATGATTGACTTTGGTTCTCTCTCTCTCTCTCTCACTCTCTTGGATATCAATATTTATTGGATATCAATCCAATAAAAAATATATTGTTGAAAAATTAAATGCACAAGGAACAAAGAACAATATGGATCCTACATTTGATCTTGTCTTGATCTTTCTGCAAGACAATTAATACACTATATTCTACTTACAGTTTCGTAAAATAGTGGACAAAGAGAAACTCGGTATGTAATAGGTTACATATATTGTGGATGTAAAATTATTTGGTTTTGCTACTCCACTGTGACAGTGAATTGCTCATTAAATAAGATTCTCTGGGTCACTGGCCTCAGGATAAATTAGGTCAAAAGCAGGATTTCAAAATAAAGCCCATGTTTCCTTTATAAATCAGTGTTATTTATGAAGTCAGATAGATCTCTGCCCCTGGAATGACAGAGTGCTTGTTAACAGACTAATCTACCCCAATCTTGGACTATATCTTTTGACTCCTTGAAAATAGAAATTTTTCTACATGTTCCCAGGTCTGCCTCTTTTCTTCCTTCCTTCCTTCCTTTTTTTCTTTTCTTTTCTTTTGCTAACTAGTTGGGAGACAATCAGAACACAGCCATTTCCCCATATATTCCATCTGGAAAGCATGGATGCCTTTCCTCCTGACTGATGTGTATGACATAATACTACAGCTATCTGCTAATGCTCTAGTTTAGTTCTACACATTTGGGGGTAACTGCTTTCTGGGCAGATTGAGCATGAATATAATATAAAGATGATGTCTCTTTAAAAAAAACCTATAATACTGGACCTCTAATTAGGTTTCTGATGGCATCTATAGATATGCATACATTCAGTGCAAATTGGTGTCTTCTAGTTTTGGCAATGCATAAATATCATACTCCATGTTAGGCATATGGTGATAGCCTACATAGTTGGGTTGAAAATATAAACCATGATGTTGTGACTTTAAGATGTTAATTGGCCAATGGGTGTGTAAGTGTTCTCATGGCCATAAGAGGGAGCTAGGAACGTAGCTTCTTTCTCTCTGAATTCTCTGCTCTCTCTACTATTACTGTTTTGCTGTACTGTTGGTTTACTACTGTGATAAACCTGAACAACTGTGTTATTGACCTCTGGACTGGTAAGAAGACTTTGTATTTGGAATACTCCTTGGACTGTTACTATTGTGTATGACCTGGAATGTTTATTATTGACCATGCATTTTTGTTTTTACACCACCTCAAAGTAAAATACTTTCTATTTTTCACAACTCAGTGTATTCTTGTGGTTACTGTGTGACTCTTACTGCTCTCAGTACCCTTCCTCCTCAGTACCCTTGTGGTAGCACAAGGAGACCTCTGCACAACAATTTCCTAACACTCCAAATAGTAATTCCTTAATGACAAAAACTTTGCTTGGGTGATGGATTGATGCAGATGGTTTAGTGATATACCTCATGCAAATTTCCAGAGTTCTGATAGTAAATGGTGAGTGATTCCCTTCAGGCTATATTAGAAGAATGTTGGAATAGTCCTTTAATTCTATGTAAATTAATGTGGAAGAATATAAGGAAGTTTTTAAAATCTTTTTTCATATATTTTCCATATAACTCTTTACTAGTTTGCTTTTCATTTCAGTGCCAAAGAGTTCAACTATAGCTGCACTTCCTTATCTGCTTGTGTATTATGCTACCCAACAGTAGCATAGTTTTTGCATGCACATTAACAATTAGATCTTCAAGAACCTGACAAAGAATCCATATTTCAAAAAACTAATGAAGATGTACCCCTTGGGGTTTATACAAACCTCTAGAAATGGTCTGCAAATTTATTTACCTTTTGGAGGATTGCCAGCTGCACCATCAGGGGAGACAAAACCAATGATATACATCTAGTGCAAAAGACAAACTAGAAACAAAAATTAAAATAAGCAAGAAAATGGTAAGAGAACACCTATCCAACCTTGACGAATATAAATCACCAGGACCCAACAGATTACATCAGAGCTCTGAAGGAGCTGGCAGATATTATCTTAGAACCATTGCACCATATCTTTAAAAAATCCTGGAGCACGGGGGAAGAACCTGAGGATTAGAAAAGGGCTGATGTGGTTCCCATCTGGAAAAAACAGACCCAAGAAACTACAGATCAATCAGTCTAACATCAATACCTGGGAAGATCCTGGAAAAGATAATCAAAAAACAGATCTGCAAACAACTAGAAGCAAACAAATTATAACTAGCAGACAGCACGGGTTTGTTAAAAACAGATCATGCCAAACCAATTTTATTTCATTCTTTGATAAAGTGGCTAAATTAGTAGAGTAGCAAAACGCTGTAGACACTGTATACTTAGATTTCAGTAAAGCATTTGACAAAGTAGACCACAACCTGCTGCTTAGTAAGCTAGAAAAAAGGTGGGATAGATAACAACACCATCAGATGGATCTGTAACTGGCTGACAAACCGTACTCAGTGAGTAGTCCTCAATGGTACTACATCCACATGGAGAGAAGTAAGCAGTGGGATACCACAATGCTCCATCTTAGTCCCAGTACTCTTCAATATCTTCATTAATGACTTAGAAGAGGGAATAGAAGGGAAACTCATCCAATTTGCAAATGACACTAAACTGGTAGGAATAGCCAACACCCCAGAAGACAAGCTCAGGATCTCAAAAGATCTTGACAGACTTGAACAATGGGCCTTATCCAACAAAATGAGTTTTAATGTGGAGAAAAGCAAAGTTTTACATTTAGTCAGGAAAAATCAAAGGTATAACTACAGATTAGGTGAGACCTGGCTCAAAAAGAGTAATTGTGAGAGGGACCTTGGAGTCCTAGTGGATGATCATTTGAATATGAGCAAGCAGTATGCAGCAGCCACCAAAAAAGCCAATACAATCCTGGATTGTATAAACATAGCCATAGAATCAAGATCACACAAAGTATTAGTACCGCTTTATAAAACCCTAGTAAGACCACACCTGGAATACTGCAACCAATTTTCATCACCACACTACAAAAACAATGTTGAAACTTTGGAAAAAGTTCAGAGAAGAGCAATTAAAATGATCAAAGACCTGGAGAGTAAAACGTATGAAGAATGGTTGCAGGACTTGAGTTTGGCTAGTCTAAAGAAATGAAGAAGCAGGGGTGACACGACAGCAGTATTCCAATATTTGAGGGGCACCACAAAGAAGAGGGCGTCAAACTACTCTCCAAAGCACCAGAGGGTTAGGGTTAGGACAAGAAGCAATGGTTGGAAACTGACCAAAGAGAGAAGCAACCAGGAATTAAGAAACTTCCTAACAGTGAGGACAATTAACCAGTGGAACAGCTTGGCAGAGGAAGCATGCTGCAGGCCTGATCAGCCTGATTATTCTGGCTGGTGGATTCCAGGAGGAAGGCCTGCCCTGCTGTTGCTCTTGCCCTCTAGAACATCTTGCCCCCATTGTGAGGTTGGTCCCAACCTCCTATCTTTTCATTAGGGCTGAAAGATGTGGCTTTGCCAGTTGGCTTGAGGCCCCAGTGGGTGAACAGTGCAATAGAGATGGTTAATAATAGATCCCATCTCCCCCCACCCCGCCCTTGCCATGTGTCCTTGATTTTAATATTTGATTTTAACTTTTTATGTTTAAACTTATATGTAACTGTTAGTCGCCCAAATTTACCCTCTGATAAGATGGGCAGCCAATAAAATTTATAAATAAATAAATATGTAGCTTTCTGTTATGTGTCAATAAATAGTTGCTATTAGAGAAAAGCAGTCTGTAGTTCCCTTCTCTACTTTATCTGATGTTGGGGGTACCAATTTTTAATTTTGGGGCACTTTAATATAGTTTAAATGAGAAATTGATAGCAGAAAGTGGCCTCTAGGCCTAATAAAGATTTTGATGGCCATAGAACTCTTGCTTATTCTTGAATATCCTAGAGATATTTCTCCATGGTATGCAATGATCTGGGATTCCATCACTAAGGAATACTGTGGGGCATGGACATTCATCATAAGTACTTTCATTGCACTTGCCCAGTAGTTTTTACTCTATACCAGGGGTGTCAAACTCAATTTCATTGAGGGCCGCATCAGCATTGTGGTTGCCATTGGGGGGCTGGGTGGGTGTGGCCAGCATGGGCGTGGCTTACTGAGTGGGGCGTGGCCAGCTTGACATAATTCATGTCGGGGGCACCTGTGTGCAGGCCTGGGGCAGATCCAAGGGTCTCCGGCAGAAGGTGGGGTGGGACCGGAGCAAGCACCGGGGCATGGTCCATTGGAGGAGCTCACTGAGCCTCAGGCTGTGCACGGGGCCCCTGGACGGTGGCATGGACTGCCCGGAACTCTGGGCAGCGAAGGTCAAGAGCCCAGCCCGACCCTTGAGCTCCCACGGCACCAGGACCCCACAGCCCTGCCTTGCCTAGCTGCACTTCGCCAAGGGGGCACCCACCTGCGCTTACCTCTTCTTCAAGGCGGCTGTTGCTGCTGTGCTCCCTTTCCTTGGCCAGGTTTCTCATGGTGGGTACAGGAGGACAAAGTGCATGGGTCAAAGGAAGTTCCGCTCCCTCTCCATGCGAGGAGACCTGGCTTTGTAACCAAAGCATCCTCAGCAATAGGATGGGAGACCACCAAGGTATGGTGAAAGGGCAACAGTGCTGCTGGTGGCCATGTGCTAAAGCGGGAATTCCCTCAGATCCTCCCTCCCTCTTATTCCAATCTCCTTCCTTCCTTCCTTTTCCTTCCCCTTTTCTTTCCTTCCTTGTTTCCTCCCTCCCCTCCTTCCCTGCCTCCCTCCTTTTCATTCCCATCTCCTTCCTTCCCTTTCTTTCTTCCTGTTTCTCTCCCCTCCTTCCTTCCTTCCTTCCTTCCCTCCCTCCTTCTCTCTGTGCCCAGGAAGGGATGAGGGGAGGGGGAGAGGTTGGCAGCACTTCTCTCAAAGAAAGAGTTGGAAGAGACCTTTGAGGTCTTTAGTCCAAGCCCCTGCTCATTACCATTTTAGACAATGGAATATCCAATCTCTACTTAAAAGCCTCCAGTGATGGAGCATCCACAACTTCTGAAGGCAAGCCTTTTCACTGGTTAGTTGTTTTCCCAAGTCCTTAGTTCTAGGCTGCTTTTCTTCTTGGTTAGTTTCCATTTATTATTGCTTTCTGATGCTTTGGAAAATACGTTGACCCCTTCTTTTCTGTGGCAGCCCATCAAATATTGGAACACTGCTATCATGTCACCACCCCTAGTCCTTTAGACTAAGCTAGACATACCCAATTCCCACAAACATTTGTCATGTTTTAGCCTCCAGCTCCCTAATCATCTTTGTTTACCATCCATTTAGACCAGATGGTCCCCCTGGTTTGATTTATAGAACAGTGGGCACAAGCAGAGCCTCCTCAGAGACAGCACCCCAATTATAGAACTTTCTCCCAAGGTGCGGCCCTAGGGCTCAATTGGGCTTGTTGCTTACATACCTGGCACCCAGCTGTGTAGCAACGGCCCTGCCCGGGCTTCTCGACGCCCTTTCAGGGTTGGTGGTTGAGTTTCCCAGACTTATCGTTCTGGGCGACTTTAACCTCCCTTCCCTGGGGGGGGGTCGCCAGAGTTGGCTCGGGAATTCATGGCTTCCATGACGGCCATGGATCTGACCCAAATAATCCAGGGCCTGACTCATGGGGGGGTCACACTCTCGACCTAGTTTTTCTATCTGGACAGTGGCTTGATGATCTGGGAGGGGGCTCGCCAATGATTATTCCCCTGTCATGGTCTGATCATCATCTCCTATGGTTGGTATTCCGGTTTGCCGCCCTTCGCTGCTGGGCTGCGGAACCAACCAGTTGGTTCTGCCCCAGGTGCCTGATGGATCCGGAATGGTTCCAGACGGCGCTTGGGTCTATACCTATCTCCCCCACTCACAGCTCGGCTGACGCCTTGGTGGATGCCTGGGAAAGGGCTGCCACCGAGGCGCTCGACCACATTGTACCCTTGCGACCCCTGATCCGGCGCAGATCCCGTTGGGCCCCATGGTTTTCTGTGGAGCTCCGGGAGATGAAGCGTCGGAGACAGGGTCTGGAGAGCAATTGGAGATTGAGCCAGTCTGAATCTGACCGATTAAGTTGAGAACCGCTACGAGGCTTTACCTCGCGGCAATGAGGACAGCGAAGTCTAACTACTTCGCTGCCCTTATCGCGTCCGCAGATAATTGCCTGGCCGCCCTGTTTAGGGTGACCCGCTCCCTCCTTAATCAGGTGAGGGGGAGCCCTTGCAGGGGCGGGCCAAGGAGTTTAGTCATCATCTTGCGGACAAGATCGCTCAGATTCGGGCCGGTTTGGACTCTGACTGGGCAGAGATTGACGGGGAGGAATTGAGCGGTCTTGAGAATGCCATTTGGACTGAGTTCGATCCTGTGACCCCGGATGAAGTGGACAGGTTCATGAGGAGACTGAGTTCCACCACGTGTTTATTGGACCTGTGTCCCTCCTGGCTGGTGTATGCAGCTCGGGAGGAGACACGAGGCTGGTTCCAGGCAGTAATAACTGCTTCTTTGAGGGAGGGTATCTTCCCCGCTGCCTTGAAGGAGGCGGTGGTGAGGCCCCTTCTCAAGAAGCCTGCCCTGGACCCGGCTATTTTAAATAACTATCATCTGGTCTCAACCTTCGCTTTTTAGCAAAGGTTGTTGAGAGCGTGGTGGCGCACCAGCTTCCCTTTTTCCTGGAGGAAACTGATTATCTAGACCCATACCAATCGGGCTTTAGGCCCGGGTACAGCACGGAGACGGCATTGGTCACGCTGGTGAATGATCTCTGGCGGGCTCGGGACAGGGGTTGCTCCTCTGTCCTAGTCCTGTTAGATCTCTCAGCGGCTTTTGATACCATCGACCATGGTATCCTACTGCGGCATCTCAGGGGGTTGGGAGTGGGGGGCACTGTTTTACAGTGGTTCTCCTCCTACCTCCTGGGCCGCTCGCAGTCGGTGTTGACAGGAGGGCAGAGGTCAGACCCAAGGTCTCTTGTTTCTGGAGTTCCTCAGGGGTTGGTCCTCTCCCCCCTCCTGTTCAACATCTGTATGAAGCCGCTGGGCAAGCTCATTCGTGGTTTCGGGGTGGGGTATCATCAGTACGCTGATGATACCCAACTTTTTCTTTCTACCCCGAACCAACCCAGCGATGCCCTCGCTGTGATGTCCCGTTGCCTGGAGGCGGTCCGGGTTTGGATGGGGAGAAACAGGCTTCGACTCAATCCCACCAAGACTGAGTGGCTGTGCATACCAGCATCTCGGATGAACCACTTTTGTCCATCTTTAACTATGGGGGGTGGGGTGTTACCCCCCGTTGATAGGGCTCGCAACTTGGGCGTCCTCCTGGATTCACGGCTCACTTTGGAAGATCATATAGGAGCCGTGACCAGGGGGGCTTTTGCCCAGGTTCACCTGGTGCGCCAGTTGCGCCCCTATCTGGACCGAGATGCCCTACGCACAGTCACTCATGCACTTGTGACCTCCCGGTTAGACTACTGCAATCCTCTCTACATGGGGCCGCCCTTGAGAACCACTCGGAGGCTTCAGCTGGTGCAGAATGCGGCCACGCGAGTTGTGATGGGAGTTTCCTGCTACTCCCATGTAACACCTCTCCACGAGCTGCATTGGCTTCCAGTTGCCCTCCGGGTGAGATTCAAGGTGCTGGTGATGACCTATAAAGCCCTAAATGGCATGGGTCTGGGTTATCTTAGGGAGCACCTGCTGCCAGCATCAATCTCCCATCGTCCTGTGCGCTGCCACAGGGAGGGCCTCCTTAGGGTGCCGCCGGTCAGTGAGTGCCGGCGGGTGATCCCCAGGGGGAGGGCATTCTCTGTGGGCGCGCCTGCCCTGTGGAACGACCTGCCTGTGGAACTCCGGACCGCCCCTGACCTTCGTTCGTTTCGCCAGGACCTAAAAACCTGGTTGTTTGATTTATCTGGCCTGGACTGAGGGGTTTTAAATTTTTAAATTTTAAATTTAAATTTTAAATTTGGGCTATTGTTATTTAACCTGAAGACTTGGCTCTTTGAGCTCTCTGGCCCAGGCTGAGAATTTTAACTGGGGTTTTATTTTCAGGGATAATTTAATCTTTTTAATTGTCTTTTAACTTTTGTATTTTGTATTGGTGTGGTTTTAAAATGCCCTGTAAACCGCCCTGAGTCCTTCGGGAAAGGGCGGTATATAAATCTAATAAAATTAAATTAAATTAATCCTATTTTAATTTTATCTTAACCTTTGTACTGTTTTAATTGTTTTTAACTTTGCCCTGTAAACCGCCCTGAGTCCTTCGAGAATAGGGCGGTATAGAAATCTAATAAATAAATAAATAAATAAATAAATAAATAAATAAATAAATAAATAAATAAATAAATAAATATGAACAGTACATCCCTCACCTGTTTAGAGGCAACTCCAAACATACTGTTCAGCCAGGCATATGTAGAATAACAACACATTTTATGGTCAAACAGCACTAAGTACTTTACTACTACTATTTTTCTTTCTTTATATACACATTTTTAATATTGTTTTAAGCAATGCTAGTGATGCTTTACAATAGTTGTCTTTGAGAGTTTTTTTTAAAACCACCCTGGATTTCTCAGAAACTTTAATTTCAAATTAGATGTAGATTTAATAAATTAGGCAGAAGAAACAAATGTTTACATACATCTAAATCCCAGACCTACTGCCTCCTAGATGCATACTACAGAGAAAATAAGGCATTGAATTCTAGCCAGCATAGCCACAGGATGGTGGGAACTGTGGTCCATGACACCCAAAAGATATTAGTTTGGGCAAGGCTGGATTAAATTATAAAAAAGAAGATGAGGGGAAGTAGAGGAAACACTTTCCAGTCTCTGACAAAATAATTTGGGGGGGGGGAGTTGACATGGCCTTTTAATTTCAGCTGACACCAATTCCTTTTAACTTCCTATTCAATCCAAAGAGTTCTACTGTATTATTGCCTGGATTTTAGGGAAGGAAGGAGGCAGGAATAGACCACAAAGCCAATCTGTGAGTTTGCTATCTCCACTGTCTGCACACCACCTTCCCCACGTAGCACGTGTATGAGGGACAGAGAGAGAGAGAGATCCCCTTTTTGTAAGTTTGCTTACTCTGCAACACTCCCCTTCACACTTTCGCTTCCCTGCTGGCTCTCTTTCTCTCTCTCTGTCAGAGAGAGAGAGAGAGAAAGAGAGAGAGAGAGATTTAAAAAAGAGAGAGGGGGGGGGGGAAGGTGGAAAATCCCCTTTTTTGTAACACGGCTTTCTCCTCCTCCCCTTCCTCTTCAGGCTCTCTCTTTCTTTCTCTCACAAACACAAACACACATGCACACACAGAGAGAGAAACCCTTCTTGAACGGAGATTTAAAAAAGAGAGGTGGTGGGAGAAGAAAGGTGGAAGATCCCCTTTTTTGTAACACGGCTTTCTCCTCCTCCCCTCTTGGCTCTCTGCTGTCACTCTCTCTCACACACACACAAACACACACACACACAAAGAGAAACCCTTCCTGCTTTCACCTTCTTCTCACCCTTTCTCTCCAGCCACCATAGAGTTCCAGGCTGCGGCTCTGCATGACTGCTGCGTTTCCCTCTCCAGCCCACCACGTGGTGGAGAGGGTGACTGGGAGCCGGCAGCTGCGCACTCACATCTTCGCGCCTTTCATCCCACAGGCTGGGCATACCCTGGGGTGCTAGGCAAGCAAGGAAAGGCCCTGCAAAACGGGGCCAGGCATGGGGAGGCTGCCCAGCAAAGCAGAGCGACTGGAGGAGAAGCCCGGCAAAGTGGAGCGTGGCTGGGTGTGATGGGGTTAAGCTGGGAGGGGCGGGGTGGGCTGAGGCAAATGAGCTGTAGCTGCTGCTGCCGCACACCACCAGCCCCTGACCACTTGCCATTTCTGTGTACATGTTTCAGGGCGCCCAGTTAGGTTGCGGTGGGCCGGGGCTGGGGCAGCGCAGGCCGGTTCCTTGCCATTTCTGGGACAGCCCCCCAGGGCCAAATCTGAGTCCTCCCCAGGCTGGATCCGGCCCGCGGGCCTTGTGTTTGACATGTCTGCTCTGTACATTCCTTGAAACTTCAGATAAGGAAAAAACATCAGGAATATATCCCCAAGGGAAAATAAAGAATGCCTTGATAGGGAGAGGGAGTTGACTCAGAGTGACCTATACACTCTCCTCTGATGATTAGGCCCTGTATGCGTATAGCTGGCTGTCCTGCATGATTGAAGTTTGTGTTTAGTATATGAAGTGTATAGAACTGTTAATGCAACTATGGCTTTGGACAGAAAATATGAACATAGAGTAGAGTAGGGAGGGCTTTTTTTCTAAATATAGTTACAATAAAAGTGATTTGTATTCCCTTTATTTTGTGCACATCGCTGGGAATACTTAAGGATAGCATTTACAGTGTGACACTAATTTCTTGAAACAAGGATGTTTAGCTAAAGACTTTGGAGAAAGAGGAAGTAATCGAAATGGCTGCATAAAAATCTCCTATGAGATCTTTGCCAGTGAAGTCTAACAAATCAAGAAAGAAGAACTAAACTGAGGCTGTGTGATTTTAGAGTTTCCCTTGCTTGCCCCTTTTTTCCTAGCTTCCTTATTTCTGTCAGCAAAACAGAGTTTGCACAAGCAATTAATTATACATGTGAGGTATAAAGGAGCCACATTCATACATTTTGCATCCGTATTTTATAGCAGTATAATACCATACTGACTTTGGGGTATTTCTTGTTATTAATGAGCACAAACAAGTTGAAACAAGATTTGACCTATTTACAAATTGTAGTTTAAATCAGTCATTATTCTTGATATCATAGGGACCCAGCTTATATAAAACTGAATATTACTATACTTCATGTACAGGAAATAATATATGAGTGAGAGGCTTACTGTTTAGTTTTCTTTTATATCTAACATGAAACATTGCAAGATATGGCCATATAGAAGAGTTAATTTTGGTGATATTCCTGTATGATACACCATGATTTTGAATCAGTGATAGATGCGGAAGAGGGTATATTTCTGCATTTTATTCTGTTGTTTTTAATTCTAGCCAGACAAGAATCAGGAATTCTCCACCTGATTCTGCTTCTCAGGTCTTTCAGCATGGTAGAGTGAATCATGTGGTTCATACATTAAAATACTATACAGTTTACATCTACTATATTTATATAACATATGCTAGTGCAGTGTTTAAACCAAAACACAAGTCATGTTATTGGCATCTGTTGAACAGTTGTAGATTGAAACAGCAATCCAGTGGGGCCTCTTTTTGTCTCACAGGCAGAGAACTATATAAACCATATTTATATCTTTGATATTGCAGAATAACTGACTTACAGCCACTCTCACAAGGATATAATATACGAGTGATCTCATGCTCCTGATTGCTTTTAACTTACCTAATTTACCTAATTAGAATTTTTCTTTTATTTTCATTTTTGACTAAAAATCTGTAATATAATTTCTGCTATAAACTGAGCTTACAGAAAATAATTACTAAGAATAACAATGAAATTTAATTTTAGATTTTCTGCATTTCTCCACAATTTATAAATCTTGCCTTTGGTGTTTTTATGAACTTAATAGCTGTGGGTGATACTTTCTACACATAATTTATCTACAAATTAGAGATACAGTTTGAAACAGGTGCTTGACATAAAATCAGGTATCACTCAGTCAACAACTGCCTTGTTCAGCAACAGAAATTCCAGTCTCAACTGTGGTTGTAAGTTGAGGCCTACCTAGAGTATCATTGGAGTCATCAGCCAGACCTGCTAGGACCAGAACATCAACCGAGTTCTACCGAAATCAACTTAATTCTCTACATCCCTCCTAGTCTTTCAGTCTGCCCTGGACACTGAGAACTGTGCCCCCAATGCCAGGCCTTAGTATCAACTTTTCCACCAGCAATCTCAGCTGTGTGAGAATCAATGGGTTTGGACAAAGCAATGTTGTCTGTCATCAAATCCACTGCTCCATGGCTATTAACAATGGCTACCTTTACAACGTTGTATACGAATTCCACAGCAGATTGATGCTTCCAAGTACAAGAATCTTGTAAGAGAATTATTCTTTTCCACCCCAGTAGGCAAAATCTTTGTATATATGCATAGATGGCATCTATTTATAGGTATGCATCTGCAAGTGCACATACAGTTTCTTACTACACTTGGCCTTTACGCATGAAAGAGTGCCTTATATTTAATAATTATATGAATAAGCCTTGGACCCATGCATTCATCCTTTTCTTCCCTTTTCCTTATTCTGGCATGTCTGTAACGAAATTGAGAAGTTTATTGGGATTAACTAAAATACTTTAACTGTGCACTGAGCTTTTTTTCCCCCTGCAGACATTTCATTATCAATCTACGTAACATCATCAGTGCTAGAATGGAGTGGAGTTTGTTGTCTATTTATATACCAGTAGCTTGCCCTGTCAGTGTTGGTGGGATTCTTCTTGGTGGTTCCTTGAACAGACTGTATACCGTTAGCATGTTTGTCAGAGTTGGTAGTTCCTTGATTGGGGTATTGTTTACTTCTTAATTGTTGGGTGATGATTACTGGTGAAGAGATGTTTTGGTCTGTTTCTTTTTTGATTTTTTGATTGTCTATTTTGAAGTTCCTGAATTCTTGGAAGCCTGGTAATCAAATCAGCAATCAACCGGCTCACAGAGATTAACAAGATCTACATACTATTCAAAAGAGACAATCAAAAAGACCAAAATACTTCACACATTAGTCAACATCCAGATAAAGAGAGATTAACACCAAGATTAGCCCTTGTAGCATTGATAATGTTATCTAGTTTGGTAATAAAATATCTGCAAGAAAACAGCCAAGCTCAAAGAGCCAGTCCAGGGGTAGGCAACCTCGGCTCTTTTATGATTCATGGACTTCAACTCCCAGAATTCCTGAGTCATGCTGACTCAGGAATTCTGGGAGTTGAAGTCCATGAGTCATAAAAGAGCCGAGGTTGCCTACCCCTGAGCCAGTCCATGGTGCTTCCTGAGCTTGCTTGTTTTCTTGCATAGGTTTCATTACCTTAACTAGGTAACAGTCAGACTAGTACTGACCTAGTTAGGGTAATGAAAGGTATGCAAGAAAACAAGCAAGCTTAGAGAGCACCAAGGACCTCTCATTTCAACCCTGAGCTACAAATATTCTCTTTTATTGGTAAGTTCAAAAAGCATCAAGGATTCCATAATTCAACCCCAAACTACAAATAGTTTCTTTTATTGGAAAGTACTTTCAATCTATCTTTTCCAAAAAGTCAAGAACAAATTACGATTTCTGGTTCTGTTAAAAATAAATGTAGTTCCTGATCTGGATGAAAAACCCCCCACAGATAATTAATTTAAATACAAAACAGTTTCTCCCTTCTGACCAACATCATACAGTGAGATTGGAGAAGACAGAACTGCCATGTGTTTACTGGTAACTAAAGCTCAGCATTGTTCAAACTAGTCCAGAATGTACCAGTCTGTATAAAAGGCATCAAAATTTATAGCTGTAGTATGAAGCAACATATTACTTTGAGATTATATAAGCTCTTACCAGCTTTATTACAATAATGTATTTTAATTTATTTAGCAGATTTCAGGAAACTGATAAGACTGCTCTCAAGGGCAGACTTTTGCAAAATAAACTCTTCAAACAGCAGTTCTTTTTAAAAATTGTTTTAATTTTGTCTGTATTATTTTTATAAATAACCCAGGGTGATGAATATATCTTCGTTCTCCTGTTTTCCCTACAACAATAACTCTGCAAGGTAAGTTGACCTGGGAGAGAGTGACTGGCCTTAAGCCAAACAGTTGGCTTTCATGCCTTAATGCAGGACTAGAACTCACAGTTTCTTGGTGTCTATCCTGGTGCTTTAAACAGTACGCCAGCCTGGTTGAAGAACCAAACAGTTCTTTAGAAATGATATGAAGCAAAAAGATATTTTTGGTTAGTCTTCATGAATTTCAGAAACTACTAAATTGTCAGTATTTAAAATGCAAAGTATATGTTAATTAAATTAGAAACACATATGCAAGTAGACATTCTTACTATTTACTTTTACAGTTTTACATGTAGTTCCCAAGTAGTCAATATTTTTACCCAAGTTGATTTTAAAAAAATGTATATATGTATATACCATCTGATTCAACAGACACTAAAAAACAATTTAATGGGTTTTTAAATCAGCATACCACATCTACTTTTCATCTCTCTGAGTACTGTGCTTTTCTTTAAAGATGGCAGATCTAATGCATGCTTGTTTCTCAGATCAAATTGAGCATGGAAATGTCCAAAGCTGTTTTCACTACATGTCAATGTGGTTAAATTTATTTTGGCCTTTTACTTCTTTTCCTTAAAAAATGAAATACAAGATTTGCAATAATGATGCCTAAAATGTTTATGTTTATATATTCCTTATAAATGGAAAAGGATTCTAAATTAAAATTAGCTTATATGTGAGTGGAAAGATGGGATGCAAATATTTTGAGGAGAAAAAAGTGACATTTCTTATAGAGAGGTATCCTTTCAAAATATACATTATTTCCAAAGGTTCCCATATTCCTAGGAAAAAATTGTGCATATGGATAGGCAGAAAGGAGAGAACAACAGAGGCAGTTGCAGAATGGACTAATTCTATTAAATGTCCATAGTTTTTACAGCCTTAGTCTATATCTTTATCAAAATTATTGTGATAAATGTTGAGATAAATAAACAATTGTTAAGATAATATATACTTCCAATATAAGATTCTACTTTTAGAAACTTTTGCTTCAAAATTTTGTTGAGATTCTACTATTGTATGCATGAGCTATCTTAGATGCTGTTTCTGTGTTTCTTTGCCATCAAAAGATTGTCATCCACTAAAAACAAATCTCAGTTCATGATTTCGTTTCTACCCAAGCCTGGCAATATTCACATACATTGCTAAACCAGGATTTTTAAACAGTGACTTTTAAACAAGCCGTAATAATCTGGTTTCACATATAACACTGATATATAATGGACTTGTATTATAAATAAAAAATAATCAAACCATGAATCAGCATGTTCTATGAATATAGCTGTTTGGAACCACTGTTTCATTTTGCTGTTTCTCTTAAAAGATTTGAAAGTAGAAAAGCGAATTCAAGTTCTTGACCAATCAGAAAGATTGTTTTGATTATTTCAGCTATCTCACCCAGTTCTCCTAAAACAAATAAGTCAATTTCAGAACAGTTAGAAATATTTTGTTTGCAAATCTTCTTAATCTATTTTTATCTCTGCATTCACTAAAAATATCTTTATATTTTGCAAATAACATAGTTTTATCAAGTCATCCTGCAATAAGAACTAGAAATTGTCACAGTAAAAGATAAGATTCTATGAAATGCATGTTGTTGTTCTTTTTTTAAAGAACAGGTTGTTGGTAGTGGTTTGTATTAAATTAACAGTTAGTATTTTTGAATTGAATATAGATTCTTGTCCTGTTTTATTTCTATTAGCTATCATGGCATTTTATAAGACATAGGCATATCTTTAAACTACATAACTGTTATGATCAAAACGCCAAGTTGACTACTCTTAATGACATAGTTTAAGAAGTGGTATTCTGAGATAATAATAAAGTAAGATTTGTTATTAATTGTAAAAAACAATAAGGAATAGATTTACAGTTGTTCCTTTTTTCTTCTATTTTACTTATTTATTAAATTTCTATGCTGCTCATCTCACTGATGCAGCGACTCATATTTTAGCATTTTTATTCGAAAAAATTACCTTCTTAAACTTTCATATGCATTAAACAACATATGCATATTCAGTTTACACATTTTAGAAAAAATAGGTTTATTGTGATGTTAGCTTAATAAAGATAGCCACAATGGGGGCAAAGTTAGGATCTTATTGGGATGTTTTTTAGTCTCGTTTCCAAATAAAGTTTGTGTGATGAAAGGCAAAAAATGGATAGTGGGTATTTTTTTTATTGTAGATAGCAAACATAAGGAAATATTTGCAAGAAAGCTAGCATATCTTTTAAGATCTGGAAGCCCAATTGGTAGCACCTATCAAGTATCATGCAAACAGTGCAGCTGTTACTCTTTTTTCATTGTAGCATATTTTTGAGATAGACGGTTGGAGGGGAAATCTCCTTCTCATAGAGAAAAGTTTATAATGACTTAATTATCAAATGTCATTAGATTTCATCTCTATATGATATGGGAGATGTCCACACAATTTGTTTGGAAAATCAGAATGAACAAAAGGCAATCTCGTCTCCATCAGTGCTAATGTTTCCATTTTAGGATTTATCACTTGGATTTTGCAGTGTACCTAGGTAAGTGTGGCTTTTAATTTGTAATTAACTTATGACATAACTTTTACAAAGATTCAGGACACATTAACAAGTAGTAAAACTGAAAAACTGTACCCCCATTAGGATAACTTTGCAGAAACTTTGTTATACTTTTGAGAAATTCAAAGACCAATTTACTTGCTGTAAAACCTACCTTATAAAAACTGTAACTACTAAATGTTTAAAGTTACTTAATAATGAAATTATGTATTACTAAAAAGAACTGCATGAAATTAATTATAAATTGCTTAAATAACAGCTTTCAATCTTCAGTATACAGTATACATTAATTTCCTGCATAGTTATGTGCAGTACAGTTGTTTTTATTAGTACATATTCACTGAAAAATATAATAGTTGTTAGCTTGGTATTCACGACATTGCAAGTTCTGAATTTCACTTGCTTTCTCTCTGAAATACTATACAATGTAAGATCTCTGGATATCATATAGCCAAGTTTCAATATGTAACAAATATTAGAACTCTAAAACAACAGAGTTCCAGTCTTGCACATTTGCGCAGTAGCACAGCAGCAAAGGGATTTCAGGGCTCCGTGCCCTTTGGCTGAATTTCTTCCTGTTAGGGGACCCTAAATAGGCCAGAAGTCGCTCCGAAGAGGCGACAAAGAAGGAAGTAAGTCCCGCAGACCATGGAGAGACGGTGGGCAACCCGATCAGTCCAAGAGAAACCTTCCAGAAATCAACAGGAGAAAGGCTAGCCTAACTTCAGAGTCTAGCCCAAGCTACAAGCAACTGAAGTCAAAAAGCACTATTTTAAGCTGATTGTAAACAGCGCGTTTGAATCTGGGCAAGATCATCGATTTTTTCTATCCTACTTATTAACTTTCCTGGAAAAAAAAATTCCCAAGAAGCAAAAAACCTCCGAACGTGACGGGGGGGGGGGATTTTTGCCCCACCCTTTTACTAATGGAAGTGGCAAATTAAACCTTTTATGGAGGACCAAAACATACAGAAATGAAATGAATATAGAACCTAAATTTGGATATATTTGGAATTGCTGAATGGTTAAGATTTTCATTTTAAAGGCAATTTTCTATTTTGATAATTGTTTGGGGCAATTAAGCTTTGTAATAATGCCGCTTGGGGGTGTGTGTGAAAGCCCTAATAAGCAGGCATATACATAGAATGAAGGCTACTGCTAAGCTTGTAAGCTGCCCTGACTCTTCGGAGAAGGGCGGGATATAAATGGAATTAAAATAAATAACAATAATAAATAAATAAATAAATAAATAAAAAGATATTGTACTTGAGTTATATTTTATATCTACAGCGACACCTACAAGAATATGGAAAGACTCTTTGATTCAGCAGAATATATTGATTAAAGATATTGGGCAAAATAAGAAGTCCAAAATGAAAATTAAGAAAATAGATGATGGAATTAATCAGAGAGAATATTTTAAAAAGAAACACCTGTTTGAATATGGTTAAAGTAACAGAAACCCCTTCATGGATTACTGGCTTGTTGTGGCGAAGGGGCTTGCGTAATTCAATGAAGCTATGAGCTATGCCGTGCAGGGCCAACCAAGACGGACAGGTCATAGAAGAGAGTCCTGACAAAACGTGATACACTGGAGAAGGAAATGGCAATCCAGTATCTTTGCCATGAAAACCCTATGGACAGTACCAAAAGACAAAACGATATGACGCTGGAAGATGAGCCCCTCAGGTCGGAAGGCATCCAATATGCTACTGGAGAAGAGCAGAAGGCTAGTACTAGTAGCACCAGAAAGAATGAAGCGACTGGGCCAAAGCCGAAAGGACGCTCAGCTGTGGATGTATCTGGTGGTGAAAGGAAAGTCCGATGCTGTAAAGACTTTTTCTCCATAGGAACCTGGAATGTAAGATCTATGAATCAAGGCAAGCTGGACGTGGTCAAACAAGAGATGACAAGACTGAACATCGACATCTTAGGAATCAACGAACTAAAATGGACAGGAATGGGTGAATTTAATTCAGATGACCATCAGGTATACCACTGCGGGCAAGAATCCCTCAGAAGAAATGGAGTAGCCTTCAGTCAATAAAAGAGTAGGAAAAGCAATACTGGGATAAAGGTAAAGGTAAAGGTTCCCCCTCACATGCGTGCTAGTCGTTTCCGACTCTAGGGGCCGGTGTTCATCTCAGTTTCAAAGCCGAAGGACGTCTCCGTGGTCATGTGGCCAGCATGACTAGACGCCAAAGGCGCATGGAACGCTGTTACCTTCCCACCGTAGTGGTCCCTATTTTTCTACTTGCATTTTTACGTGCTTTCGAACTGCTAGGTTGGCAGAAGCTGGGATGAGTAACAGGCGCTCACTCTGTTATGCAGCACTCGGGATTTGACCCGCCAAACTGCCGACCTTCTGATCGACAAGCTCAGCGTCCTAACCCACTGAGCCACCGCGTCCCTAATACTGGGATACAACCCCCAAAATGACAGAATGATCTCAGTTTGAATCCAAGGCAAACCATTCAATATCACAGTAGTCCAAGTCTATGCCCCAACCACCGGTGCTGAAGAGGATGAAATTGACCGGTTCTATAAAGCCCTACAGTACTTTATAGAACTAACACCAAAAAGTGATGTCCTTATCATCATGGGGGATTGCAATGCTAAAGTAGGAAGCCAAAAGATAACTGGAATAACAGGCAAGTTTGGCCTTGGAGTACAAAATGAAGCAGGACACAGGCTGACAGAATTTTGTCAAGAGAATATGATGGTTATAGCAAACACATTTCCAACAACCCAAGAGACGGCTCTACACATGGACATCACCAGACGGTCAACACAGAAATCAGATTGACTATGTGCTCTGCAGCCAAAGATGGAGAAGCTCTATACAGTCAGTAAAAACAAGACCAGGAGCTGAGTGTGGCTCAGACCATGAGCTTCTCGTTGCAAAGTTTAGGCTTAAACTGAAGAAAGTAGGGAAAAGCACTAGGCCACTCAGGTATGAATTAAATCATATCCCTGTTGAATATACAGTAAAGGTGACAAATAGATTTAAGGAATTAGATCTGATAGACAGAGTGCCTTAAGAACTATGGACAGAGGTTTGCAACATTGCATAAAAGGTAGCAACTAAAACCATCCTGTAGAAAAAGAAATGCAAGAAAGCAAGATGGCTGTCTCAGGAAGCTTTGTAAATAGCTGAGGAAAGGAGGGAAGCAAAAGGCAAGGGAGAAAAAGAAAGATACCCCCAATTGAATGCAGAATTCCAGAGAATAGCTAGAAGAGATAAGAATGCCTTCTTAAATGAACAGTGCAAAGAAATAGAAGAAAACAATAGAATAGGGAGGACCAGAGATCTCTTCCAAGAAAATTGGAGACATGAAGGGAACGTTTCATGCAAAAACAGGCATGATAAAGGACCAAAATGGCAGGGACCTAACAGAGGCAGAAGAGATTAAGAAGAGGTGGAAAAATTACACAGAAGAACTATAGAAGAACGAGCTTATATACAAGAACTATACAAGAATGAGGTGGTCACTGACCTCAATCCAGACATCCTAGAATGTGAAGTGAAGTGGGCTTTAGAAAAGCTGAGCAACAACAAAGCTAGTGGAGGTGACAGTATTCCAGCTGAGCTTTTCAAAATCTTAAAAGACGATGCAGTAAAAGTGCTACACTCAATTTGCCAGCAAATTTGGAAAACTCAACAGTGGCCACAGGATTGGAAAAGATCAGTTTACATTCCAATTCCAAAGAAAGGCAGTGCCAAAGAAAGTTCAAACTATCGCACCATTGCACTCATTTCACATGCTAGTAAAGCTATGCTTAAAATCCTACAAGCTAGACTCCAGCAGTATGTGGATCGAGAACTACTAGAAGTACAGGCAGGATTTCAAAAAGGCAGAGGAACTAGAGATCAAATTGCCAACATACGCTGGATCATGGAGAAAGCTGGGGAGTTCCAGAAAAACATCTACTTCTGCTTCATTGACTATGCTAAAGCCTTTGATTGTGTGGATCACAACAAACTGTGGCAAGTTCTTAAAGAGATGGGAGTACCAGACCATCTTATCTGTCTCTTGAGAAACCTATATGCGGGTCAAGAAGCAACAGTGAGAACTGGACACGGAACCACTGATTGGTTCAAAATTGGGAAAGGAGTCCGGCAAGGCTGTATACTGTCACCCTGCCTATTTAACTTATATGCAGAGCACATCATGAGAAAGGTAGGGCTAAATGAATCAAAAGTTGGAATTAAGATTGCTGGGAGAAATATCAACAACCTAAGATATGCAGATGATACCACTCTAATGGCAGAAATTGAAGAAGAACTAAAGAGCCTCGTGTTGCGGGTGAGGAAGGAGAGTGCAAAAGTTGGCTTGAAACTTAATATTAAGAAAACCAAGATCATGGCATCCGGCCCTCTCAAGTCCTGGCAAATAGATGGGGAAGAAATGGAGGTAGTGACAGATTTTATTTTCCTGGGCTCCAGGATCACCGCAGATGGGGACTGTAGCCAAGAAATTAAAAGACGCTTGCTCCTGGGGAGGAAAGCCATGTCAGATCTAGACAGCACAATAAAAAGCAGAGACATCACCCTGTCAACAAAAGTGCGTATAGTCAAGGCTATGGTCTTCCCAATTGCAATGTATGGCAATGAAAGTTGGACCATAAGAAAGGGTGAGCGCCAAAGATTTGAGGCCTTTGAACTATGGTGCTGGAGAAGACTCCTGCGAGTCCCTTGGACTGCAAGGCGATCAAACCGGTCAGTCCTAGAGATCAACCCTGACTGCTCTTTAGAAGGCCAGATCCTGAAGTTGAAACTCAAATACTTTGGCCACCTAATGAGAAGGAAGGACTCACTGGAGAAGAGCCTAATGCTGGGAAAGATTGAGGGCAATAGAAGAAGGGGATGACAGAGAATGAGATGGCTGGCTGGAGTCACTGAAGCAGTAGGCGTGAGCTTAAATGGACTCCAAAAGATGGTAGAGGACAGGAAGGCCTGGAGGAACGTTGTCCATGGGGTCGTGATGGGTCAGACATGACTTTGCAGCTAACAACAACAACGTAACAGAAAGATTTTGGATATGAATTTTACTTTAAGAGGGAGGAGACCCTCAAATAACATAGTACTCTCTCTCTCTTCTCTTTTCTTCTCTTATTTCTTGATATGAGTAATATAAGAGTTAGAATGGCATATATATATATATATATATATATATATATATATATATATATATATATATATATAATATATATATATATATATATATATATATATATATATATTAGATATTTAAATGTGATTGATTTTAAGAAAATTACAATGGATTGAAAAAATATTTTGAATAAGAGTTAAAATACCAGATGACTAGATTTATTAAATGGAATATTTAAATATTAAACATATTGTTAATTATGGCAAGAAAGAATGGAAAATTTTTGGAAATAAATATGTATTAGCTTAGGGGAAACATGGGACTTTCAGTAGTATACTATCTTTTTATCCCTCTTGTTCTTTTTTCCTTTTTTTAGTCTTATTTATTCCTTAAGTAAGGTAAAAGTTATGGGATGGTTTACATGAGAAAAAATAGAATCAAGTATTTAAATGTAATTAAATTTGAGAAAATCTTAACCAGTAAGAATGTCTTGAATATTGTGGGAAAAACAAATGTAAAAAGAACTGTAAACGGGATCTATGGTGAGGCAACCAGAATAACTAGATAGAAAAGAAATATTATATTTATGTGATTATTATTTGCAGAATTATTAGAACAAAAATTATATTCAATTGTTATCTATCAAAACAATAAGAATTGTATTAACTTAAGATTGGTAAAAGAGAACATTATGGGAAGAAGAGGAAATCAAGTAAAGCTATTATGTGGATTATAGACCATAGAAACCAATTGTTAGCGAATGTTTTTTAAATGTAAGCCCAGACAACCCACCGTTTACCGAATATTAAGGTGACCTATTAAAAAAAAAATCATTAAAAAAGAGAACTGTAAAACAACGATCCCCTCCACCAAAGGAAATCACAGTGAGTGACGTCACTACCCGACACATTATTGCCCTCGCTGCTTCTAAAAATTAAAAATAAAGAGAGAAGCTTCCAACTGGCAAAATATTTCCCAACAGCTTTTTTCACTCTGGGATCCTCCAGAAATATTCTAATCCTAACTTCCAACATTCCCAGGAACATGGTAACATGCCTTGGAATTCTGGGAATTGTAGGCCGATTATTTTGGAAAAACACCGGGCCAGGTAGAGCCCCGTATAAAGAAAATAAACGTGCCCTTAAACTTGTGTACCTTACATTTCACTCCTCTTGCTCACGACACCTGTTGGAACTAAACGGAGCGGAAACACCCGCTTTATTTTTCAACTTAGAACCGTGGGTATTTTTTCCCCGGGACAGAAGTTACGTGCTGTACCCTTTGCCCTCCAACCCAGGCACCCAACGTTAATCCGTTTGAACGAGTCTGAACGGATACGATTAACACCTCAAGGCTCGCGGGTGAACAGGAGAGATTGACTGACAGGTTCCTTCCGCTCTCTAACACGCTTCCAACAGAACACTGTACAGATTTGGGTTTCTTCCCCCCCCCCCCCCCGCCGCCGATAACGACCATTGCCAGGCAGAAACTGAACTACCCCTGTTCAGCACCGAGAAAAGCTTAGCCTGTTGATCGGCCGGCAGCGGCTTAAAAGCGCAAGGCCGGCGAAGGAGGGAAGGAGGCAAAGAGAAAGAGAAGCGGAAAACGCGCGAGTCGGATGGGTCGGTGCTTGCCTCATCCCGCGGGCCGCAGCACGTGTTAACCTGCTTTCCTACTCCACCCGTCGGAAAGGGCCGGGTGTGTTATCTCCGGGACTGGCAGAGGGCGGAGCAGGAGGAGGCCAGAATTTCCCCGCCTCCCGCCTCCCTCCCGCCATTACGGCGACAAGGCAGTACAAAAAGAGCGAGCGAGCGACCGCGCAGCGGTGCCGCCCCCTTGCCTCGCACTTGAGTGAGCGCTGGGGAATCGGGCCGTGAGGCAGGGAAGCGGCGTTACGGGCGAGCGGCCGGCTGCGGCCGCTTTGCTCGCTCTCCTTTCTGCAGGGAAGGATGGCGGAAACTGCGGGGCTGAGCTTTCAAGCCGCAGCTGCAGCGGCGCCGTCATTCCGCGCCGCGGTTATAACTGCTGGAGCCTTCCCCGTCGCTGCTTCTAGGGTCCCGCAGAGGTGGAAGCACATTCGCAGCCCCGGGGCCGCTAGCTGAGCCACCGTTTCCTGGTACTTCTTTGGCGCTCGGCTTAGACGGGCGAGCGGTGGATGTTTCGTTCTCTACTCCGTTTCGCCGGCGGGTCTCACTGAAAGGAGAGGCGGGAGAAGAACGAGGAAAAAGAAGGTGGTAGCGAAGGAAGGACCATGGGCGCTAAGCAGAGCGGCCCGGCAGCCACCAACGGCCGAACGCGGGCTTACTCCGGGGGAGACTTGCCGTCCGGCAGTAGCAGCGGCGGCGGCGGCATTAACGGGACGGGCGGGCGGCCGATAGGCGGAGCGATGAGGTACACACACCTGGCGCCTGGAGCGCACCACGCGGCCTCCGACTCCTCGACGAGCAGTGGGGCGGCGACGGCGGCTCCCCCTTTGGCAGCTCCCAGGAGTAGGTCTCTGGGCGGGCCAACTGTCTCCGGGACTAGAGCGGCGCATTCTGCCTTCAACATCCCCAACAGCAGCGGCCTCTATGGCTCCCAAGACTCGGTCAGCAGCACTCCCGAAGAAGGGGGGCGGGAGCGAGCCACGGCGAGTGGCGGCGCAGAAGGACCCGGCGAGACGAGCGGAGGACCCCGGCTGGTTATCGGCTCACTGCCCGCGCACCTTTCGCCTCATCTTTTTGGAGGTAAGGATTCCTGCCAGGCCATAGTGAACAGGGCCTGTGAGAGTGGGGAGTGGGGAACTATACCGTTTGGTAGGGGACAGTGGTGCTGGGGAGTCACTAGAAAAATGTGGGTAGAAGGAAAGGGCAAAATTTTCATTGTTAAATCTCCAAAATGGGCAAAATCTTTATAGCGGTTGAACAGTTTTAGGACGGGATCAGACTCTTCAAAAGTTTGATCTTGGGACTCCTAATCTCCTCCAAGTGGAAGAGCGATATATATTCCCCTTCAGAGATAACAGCAGTTTTCCTTGTGGACAGTGGAGCTGCTTGTACTATTGATTAAGCCGCGCTGTTAATAAAGTTAAGCTACACTGTGTTCAGGAGGTTAAGTCTCCTGTTTATAGCTACATAGCTTTATACACTTGACTATACAAATCTGTTCAAAGTAAGAATGTAGTCAAGTGGGAGTTACTCCCAAACAAGTCTATCTGAATACAACACAGACTTGGAGTTACATTATTAAAGGTGGTAGCCTTTATACATGCAATTTACAGCTGCTGTTGTCTTGCTCTCATAGATTACCATTGCTTATGCTACAGGAGACCACTTCCTAAGTGGTTCACTATAATACCTGACCAAAACTAATGACACCACTGGGATGTAAATGATCAACAAGTGGTTTTGTGCTAAAGAGTCCTACTTATTTCTAAACAGATTTTTTTTTCTTAAAGTGGCAAAGCCTGGATTTTAATTGCTAATATATAAGGAATGGGTAGGACATTAACTTCTGTATCAAAATCACCCAGGATACCATATTAACAATATGGTACTAGTACACAATAGCTATTGATTTCTTCAGCAGAAAAGTTCAAGTGCCAGTGTGGTCTCATAATGGCTTTAGACAAGAAACACATAGTTAAAATGAGAATATATGGAAATTATGTTAAAGTTTCTTTCAGATACTTCTGAAATCCAAATTGACCCCAGTGACTGCAAAAGTATGTGTACTTTAAGTCACTATGATCAGTCATCACAATCTGTTACTTTTCTGCTGACTAAAGAGGTCTAGAGAAATACAGTCTCTCCAATATCAATTGTTGATGCTGTCCATTCAAACATGTCATATTCTAGGTGATTCTATGGAATACTATTCTCCACGTTTTCTGATCTTGTTATGACTTTATCAATTGTTTTATGCTCTAGATGGTGTTGGCTTTGATTGTGTCTAGCCACTATGTTTTTTGGCATCCTTGTTTCCTTTTACTGCTAACCATTTCAGGCATAACTTTCTTTTCCAATGATTTTGATCACATGACATGATTAAAATAAGGAAGACAGAATTTTCCAGCACTGTGTTCAGTTTTATACATTCCAATACTTAATTGTCATCTTTGCTATCCAAAGAATGTTCTTTGGATACCTTCTTGTTGCCTTCTCCAACAAGACAACTTGAATGACTTAATTTTCCTTGTGTCAAATTTTTTCATGGTTCAACTTTTGCAAGTGTAAGCAACTATTGGAAAGCACAATACTGCAGACTAATCTGCATTTAATTGCCATGCTGATGTCCTTTTCCATAAATTCATATTCATAATTGCTGTGCAACTCAGTGTGATTTGACTCCTTTTTCTGGGCAGTGTTCACTTCTTTGATCAGTTGGTAATCTTAGGAAAGTAAATTTTATCACACATTCACTCTCTTCACTGTTAATTGTTCTTTTGGAATATTTTTATTCCATTCCTAACAGTGATCATGAATTTAGTCTTCTTGAAGTTCAGAAAGAGGTCACATTTCTCTTTCTCCTTTTGATTAAATTTTTTTCAGATCTTTTTTGGTTTCTAAGAGGAGAGTTTTGTTGCCAATTGATTGAAGAGGTTGAATAAGGAAAGTGAAAGAATGCAACCTTTCACTTCTTTTTCTGTCTTGAACCAATCAGTGTCTCTATGAGGTGTAACTTATCTTCTGCATTTGGGCATTAGGGTTTAACTTATTTTCAATTTCTGTATTTGTACATTTGTGATATTTATGTCACTGTTCACCACCCTGAGTCCTTGGGGAGAAGGGTGGTATACAAATCAAATAAATAAATAAATAAATAAATAAATAAATAAATAAATAAACTTGATCAGATATCTTCATATCCCAGGCCTTCTAGGGCTTTCCACAGCCTGTCATGATTCACACAATCAAAGTGTCAATAGATACTATTTTGATATTCTTGATTTTGCCATTATCCAGTGTAGATTTACAATATAGTTGTGAGTATCACAATCTTATCAATTACTTTTTCTAAAACTTTCTTATAAAGAAAACTTCAACTGTTTAATTGTTTCATGGTTGCATTTATTTTGTTTGCTATAAAATTGAGTAATTTTCTCTGAGCTATTGGTGCATTGGAAAAGGTATATTTCTTACAATAGTTTTATATTATTTTATACTATACATATCATATATGTAACATTTCTTATGTCCTGGCTCAGATATACTTAAGTATATTTACGGTTGAGGGAACAAGTTTGGACGACACAAGAACCCATGTATAGGGTTTATCAGTGAAAACTCCAGTTTAAGCTTACTGGTTCACTCCAGTTGGCTAGATAGAAAACATTTGTCTTTTAATTTTATGGTGCTGTGTACTTCTGGGCAGTATTAATTTTCAGCCTCAGGTGGATTCTCTGATAAACTATACTTCTGGATTATTGGGTTCTCATGGGATTGATGTCTTTAAATAGCTTTTGAGCACAAAATGAAAACAAAGTTATCATGAACAGTAGGATATGAAGAAACAATAAGAAAGTCTCCCCAGATTTTTGTGGGACAAATGTGATTGAGTTTCAGTCTTGTTAATGCATGCACAAACAATGTAAATTAAAAATTGAAATATGTGTGTACATAGCATTTATGCTATTAGTAGACACATCAACAGTGTAGAACAATCAGCGGAAAAGCTTCTCTCCAGATGTTGTGGGTGCTCCACCACTGGAGGCTTTCAAGAAGAGACTGGACGGCCACTTTTCTAGAATGGCACATTTCGAGGGTCTCCTGCTTGAGCAGGGGATTAGACTAGAAGACCTCCAAGGTCCATTTCAATCCTATTTTTCTATGTTCAATATTCTAATAGGGACCTATACTTTTCATATGTCTAGCTAGTGGAGACTTGGATACTATACTATGGTGGGTGCTTCAAGAAAAAAACTGACAAAAAATCATAGTTGCTCCAAATAAGAGGAAGAAATTGAAATTACATTTATTGTTTTAGATCAGACATGTCAAACACAAGGCCCGGGGGCCGGATCTGGCCCGCAGAGTGGTTTCATGTGGCCCGTGAAGCCATCCTGGAAACAGTGAGGGAACGGCCCCCACTGCCTTGGCCCTGGCCCAGAGACCCTCCTTCTGCCAGAGACCCTCAGATCTGTCCCACTCCTGCCCAGGCCCCCATAGGCACCCTTGATGCGAATGATGTAGAGCTGGCCACGCCCACCCAGTAGGCCATACGCACTCTAGCCACACCCACCCAGTAGGCCACACCCACCCTGGCCATACCCACCCGGCCCCTTGAGGGCAACTGCAATGCTGATGCGGCCCTCAATGAAACTGAGTTTGATACCCCTGTTTTAGATCAATGAACAAGGAACATAATTAAAGTGGCCAGCTTCCTAGCAATGAAAGAGAAAGCATTTGAACTAGTGTGCAGTTGTTTATTTTAGTTATTAATTGGCATTATTAATTTTTTAGACTATATAAGGCTCTATATCTTTTTGTAAACAATATATAACATTCCTTGATGTAATTTACAGTATAAATTGTGAATAAAAATACCAGGGAAGCAATGTTGTAGGATGAATTAATTGATCTTTTGTAATATCTGGAATTAATATACTCTTGACATTATTTTTGTTTAGGTTCTCCCATACCTGAAGATCAGCTATTGATATTCCTTCATGTGGAATTAAAATAATAATAATGTCCCCAAATGCTTTTCCAAAAGGTACTTGGACTTCCTTTGGGGGTTTTTTCCCCCCTTGAAAATATTTCACTTCTCATCCAAGAAGCTTCTTTTGAATTAGAAGTAAAATGTTTTCAAGGGTGGGGGGGGGAAACAAGAAAGTCCAGTCAACTTTTGGAAAATCACCTTTGGGACAACAATGACCTGGATAATTGAGAATCTCCATAGACAATAAAAACTAATGTAGTTCTAAGAAAGTGGTTTGGGGAAACCATTAGCCTAATTCATTCCCAAAATATTCTATGCTTTGTCTTGCCATTTGGCATAAGAGATGAACTTGGAAAGTCAGGAACCTACAAGTCCTAGCTGAGGCTGAATTATCAACTCAACATTAAATAGCTGCTTCCCTTCAGAAAGCTATGAAAAGAACAATCAAGTTTCCCTTGTCTCATAAAGTCAGGAAGGAAAGATTTGATATGTACACATAATACATAAATATAATAAAACCTATTTAATTTCAATTCTGCCAAATCATAATCCATCTAGAATGCTTTGATAGGACTTCCAAATTCCTTTTGGGTTTAAAACATTTTGTCACGTGCATATCACATAGTAATGATACCAATTGACCAGTACTCATAGAGCAACCCTCATTAAAAAAATAGGCCAAAAATAAAATAGTATTTACTGCATCTAGAAATACTTTTGTTCTCTTCATTCTAATCTGTAATTAACCGAATCGTATTTGTGAGCATTCTGTCAAGCCAATTTATGTGTGGTGGTGGGGGTCTAGAACAACTTGGCACAGGCAGCTCACCATCACCAGCTTGCCACTGCCAAGTTGGTAATGACTTACAAAGCCCCACATGGCATGGGTCCGGATTACCTACGGCAACACCTGCGGCCGGCGTCAACTTCCCTCCGTCCAGTGCGCTCCCACAGAGAGGGCCTCCTCAGGGTGCCTCCCATCAAAGAATGTCGACTGGTGGCCCCCAGGGGGAGGGCGTTCTCTGTGGGCGCGGCAGACCTGTGAAACCGCTTGCCGGTTGAGCTCCGGATGGCCCCGGACCTTCGCTCCTTCCGGCGCGATCTAAAAACTTACTTATTTGAGCAATCCGGCCTGGTTTGATGGGTTTGGGGTTGGGGTTTTAACATGTTTTTTAATTATTGTATATATCGGGCATAATATTTAATTGTTTTTTAACTTTTGTACTTTGTCTTTTAATACTTATTGCCCTGTACAACGCCCTGAGTCCTTCGGGAGAAGGGCGGTATAAAAATTTAATAAATATAATATATAGCCAATTTGCCCTAGGCAGAACTGGCTGCAGACGGCTGGAGAGAGAGCTTGGCAGGCAAGTGAATGGGTGGACAGAGGATTGACGGCTGAAGGCTTCCCATTTTCACACACACACACACACACACACACACACACACACACACACACACAACCACCGTCTCTTCAGTCCAGAGCTTGGTGTAGCAGCAGTAGTGTGTGTATAAAATGGGATGCCCTCAGCTGCTGCCCGCCATCTGCCCTACCAATTGCTGCTGCCACTGTCATCCCTAGCCTCTTCAGCCCCGAGCTCCACGGTAGCAGCAGGGTTGTGTGAAAATGAGATGCCCCCAGCTGCTGCCCCCACCCTGCCTACCAGTGCTCTGTCACTGGCCTTTTTGGCCTGGAGCTCAGCAGCAGCGGCTGTGTAGTGTATGAATATGGGATGCTGCTGCCACCATTCTACACTCTGCCCACCTGCTCATTCACCACTTTGTGGTGCATTCATAACAATCTGGAACTGAGCATGCTTAAAACTGTAGATATGAGAGTGGGTTTTAGGAGGAGCCCTTTTATTCTACTTCCTCTTATTACATACAACAGCACAATATCAGCAGTAGAAGCCGTCAGGTTTTTGGGTTCTGTAATTTCCCAGGACTTGAAATGGACACTTAACATTAGAACCATCATTAAAAAGGCACAATAAAGAATGTTCTTCCTGCATCAGTTCAGAAATTCAGACTGCCCCAAGAGCTGTTGATACAATTTTACAGAGGAATTATTGAATCTGTCATATTTACTTCTATAACTGTCTGGTTTGGTACAACAACCAAACAGGACAGGTACAGACTCCAGTGGGGTCTGCGTAGTCCTGGAATCTAGTATTTTTGCTCTTTCATGGGATTATTATCAAAGTATAAGAACTAGGAAGTTCTTCCATAATCTCACCCAGTTTTCAGAATATGATCAATTGCTCTGTGAGAGATATCCAGACGCATAGAAGCTTAAGAAAGTAATTCTAGTTCTGCAAAACATATAGCAATCAAATTATTGTCTTAAAACGTAATATAATAGGAACTTAATAGGAGGAGGAAAGTAATCATACAGAGTACACAAACATATTGGAATGGAATTTTTGAAACATTTATCTTGTAGAATCATCCTTCAAGTTTTCCAATAACTTCAGTAAGTTATAACAGAGCTGTATATAATTAACTATTGTGTTATAATATACTGCTGGAAATTGTGATACAAAATCAGGAGGAAGAATGTTATCCTGAAAGTAGTATCTTAATTGGCAATTTTACCTGTTTGCATAGACCAGGGGTAGGCAACCTTGTCTCTTTTATGACTCGTGGACTTCAACTCCCAGAATTCCTGAGCCAGCACAGTCATAAAAGAGACAAGGTTGCCTACCCCTGACATAGACCCTACTGTCTATTATGATTCAGGTTTTTCTGATTCTCTGAGCTTATGCTTTCTAAGTCACAATTTTGACTGAGGCTGCAAAATGTTCTGAGAGTGAACATGAAATTGGCTCATGATACTGCCAATTTTGTTTGTTGTTTGATTTGTTTATAGTGGTGAGGTGAGGGGGTAGGTTCCTTTCATTTTTTGCTAATGGGAAATGAATGTCAATTGCCAACAGTCTTAGTAGAATATCTGTGTTGCTATAACTGCCCAGCCTTTTTATAAATTTGTGTGTACTACTTGCAAGTATGACACCTTAACGAGTCCTACTTGTGATTGCTTTGAGTATAACCTGGAATTTCCACTTTTATGATTTTGAAAGGATAATCTGAATTTTAAACAACAGTAAACTCTATTGTGGTACAAGTTATGTAAATATAAATGTTCTCTGCTTAAGGTACAGTCACTCATGCGTACAGTCACTCATGCGCTCGTGACTTCTCGTCTAGACTACTGTAACGCTCTCCACATGGGGCTGCCCTTGAAGTTCACTCGGGGACTCCAACTGGTGCAGAATGCAGCCGCGCGAGTTGTGCTGGGAGCTTCCCAATACTCCCATGCTACACCTTTGCTCCGCGAGCTGCATTGGCTGCCGGTTGCTCTCCGGGTGAGGTTCAAGGTGTTAGTGATGACTTACAAAGCCCTACATGGCATGGGTCCGGATTACCTACGGCAACACCTGCGGCCGGCGTCAACTTCCCTCCGTCCAGTGCGCTCCCACAGAGAGGGCCTCCTCAGGGTGCCTCTGATCAAGGAATGTCGATTGGTGGCCCCCAGGGGGAGAGCGTTTTCTGTGGGTGCGCCAGACCTTTGGAACCGCTTGCCGATTGAGCTCCGAACGGCCCCCGACCTTCGCTCCTTTTGGCGCGATCTCAAAACCTTTCTTTTTGAACAAGCTGGCCTGGTCTGATGGGTTGGGGCTGGGTTTTATAATTGGTTTTAACTTTTAATATGTATTAATTTATTACGGGCATTGTAGTTTAATTACTTTTTAATTTTTGTATCCTGGTTTTTATTATGTATTGCCCTGTTCACCACCCTGAGTCCTTCGGGAGAAGGGCGGTATACAAATTAAATTATTAAATTATTAAATTAAATTATTAAATTTTTACAAGGTTTGTTCAAAATAAAATAGAAAAGTTATTTGGGTTTGGCTAAACCAGGGGTAGGCAACCTTGGCTCTTTTATGACTCGTGAACTTCAACTCCCAGAATTCCTGAGCCAGCCATGCTGAGGGGAAAAGGAGAGGTTTCCAAGCTGAGCCATGCTGAGCCATGAGTCATAAAAGAGCCAAGGTTGCCTACCCCTGGGCTAAACAAAGCTAAGAAAATATTCTATATGGTCTCTGTGCATGTATTTATTTATATTCTCTAGCAGGGCTTGAAAATAAGAGTTTGTACTAAGTATTTGAAAATATTGCTTGTCACCACAATTCAGGCTCTATCCTGCAAATATGTGCATCTGTAATTCCTATATATTTTCCTTTCATATAGATATTTGCTTTAATGTTTATTGCATATAGAAGATTGTATCTGAAAAAAGTCAGGAATAGCCACATTCCTTGTGAGTTAATCTACCTTTAGGGCAAAAAAGACCTAAGTTAATTCAAAATCTTCAGGGCTCTTTAAAGTAGTGTGAAGTCTGTGATCTGTGAAGCTATAACTTGGCAGTAGCAATGGTAAAAGGGATTCTAAGAAATAACTTAGCAGTAATTTAGTTTAGCCCTTAGGTTTATATACTTCATTCCATTATACATTTTTTTACTGGAAGCCTCTGTATAACTGAATATTACTATTCAAAAGGAGGTAACACATGAACCTTATAATGTCCCAGTAGGTTGATGTTTTGTAATTATAGGCTATAGAAATTTAGAATGTCTGTAACCATTTCGAAAATATTTCCTCTGTTTTAGAAAAGATATATGCTATACTATTCTTTATATGTTTTTACAGCATTATGAACTATTTTCACATATAATTCTATCAAATTTGGGGAAAATTTGATTTACAGGTTATTAAAATGTAGGTAGGTAATATTTATATAAATCAGTTACCAGATTATTGAAATATAAATATTGTAAAAATCTAAAAAGTTTGTCTACAAAGTGAATTTAAAATTGTTATTAATAATGGAATTAAATTTGAATTTTAAAGAAATATATGATCAGTTATATATCTAAATAAATCACTTTCAGATTAATTCTAATTGGGAAACTGCACTACTGTTTCAATTCCCAGAATAGTAATTTTTATATTAGTAATAGTTTATCATCAATAGTTCATCATCAATAGTTCATCAACTATATTTAATTATGAACCATTATGGATTATAATCCTTCAGATGGATTTGTTCTGTTTCTGAAGTTCGGGTTTCACTAAACATAAAATTTTACAATATTACAGTAGATCTTGTCTCTTTAAAATAAGAATATATCTTTTCAGATTATATAGAAATGCTAATTATTAAATGAAGATTCTTACTATATTAGTTCTCTTGATTTGAATAAAGTTTTTAAGGTGCAAAATTGATATAAGATCAATTTTTTATGAAACACTCATTTAATATTACTTCAAAAACTTTTATTCAATTTTGTACGTATAAAAGGAAATTTTATTTCCTTTTTGCTGTGTTGTTTTCTAGCTTTTCCTGCCCTTTTTACTTTTTTTTTTTAAAAAGATTGCAGTGCAGATATTCACTCCATTCATAAAACGTGCTTCCTTTATATACTGTATTTTAAAGCTTGCAAAGCAACACATTAACTTCCTCAAACTCATTCATTCACAGTATAAATCCTTAGTTTAAAGCATCCATGTATTTGCAGCTGTACACACATGTATAGTATAACTTATGTTTAAAATGGTACTTTAACTAGTAGAATAAGTCATATTAGAACAGGGGTGTCAAACTCAATTTCATTGAGGGCCGCATCAGCATTGCGGTTGCCCTCAGGGGGCCGGGTGGGTATGGCCAGGGTGGGTGTGGCCTACTGGGTGGGCATGGCTAGAGTGCATATGGCCTACTGGGTGGGCGTGGCCAGCTCTACATCGTTCGCATCAAGGGTGCCTATGGGGGCCTGGGCAGGAGTGGGACAGATCTGAGGGTCTCTGGCAGAAGGAGGGTCTCTGGGCCAGGGCCAAGGCAGTGGGGGCCGTTCCCTCACTGTTTCCAGGATGGCTTTGCGGGCCACATGAAACCACTTCGCGGGCCGGATCTGGCCCCCAGGCCTTGTGTTTGACATATCTGTATTAGAATGTTGTACAGCAGTGGCCCCCAACGTTTTGGGCACCAGGGACCAGTTCCATGGAGAGAGGTTTTTCTGTGGACTGGAAGGGATGTGGTTTCGCTTGTTGTCTGCAACCCATGGAGGAGGCTTCGCTTGTTTGCGCAGACTGGTTTCTGGCATGTCGCAGCCTGGTGCCAGTCCACGGATCTGGGGTTGGGGCCCCCTGTTGTACGATGTGCTTACATATTTATTAAATCAGTTATATGACTTAGTTATTTTATTCTAGACTGCATGCTAAAAATTATTTACATCCGAAACTTCATGAAAAAATCCTTCCTAATTATTATTTTCTGAGTCTTTATTAAGTCAAACTCTTTGTCATACTGCTTTGTATTATTAAAAACTGCACTATTACAGGTAGTCCTTGATTTACAACAGTTCATTTAGTGACCATTTTTCACACTTATGACAATTGCAGCATTCCCATGGTCAAATGATCAAAATTCAGAAACTTGGTTGACTTTTATTGATCATGCTTACAATGTCTATGGGTCTTGTTTTGCAAACTTCTGACAAGCAAAGTCAATGGGGAGGCCAGGTTCACTTAAAAACTGTGTTACTAACAATTGTGATGATTCACTTAACAACTCTAGCAATAAAGGTCATAAAATTGGGCAAAATTAATTTAATATCTGTCTCAGCAATAGAAATTTTGGGCTCAGTTGTGATCGTAATTTTGGGACTACTTGTATTTATTTGATTGACCGATATAGCTGCCCAATTTGCAAAAGCAATTCCAGATATCCTATAATTGACTAGAAACATGTAAACAAAGCTACTTGACATAAGATATAACAAACTCCCAGAACAGAAAAATAGAATAATCAAGGCTGACAACATTTCAAGGCATTTTAGGTAGCTCATTCTGTAGTATAACCCAATGCCCGGGGAAGAATCAGGTTTTCAGGGCCTTACATAAGACCAATAGATTGGGGCAGGGAGCATCTGAATCTCATTCTGTAAGGCAAGCATTGTGATAGAGAAGGCATGCCTCCTGGATCCCACTAGTTATCATTCTCCCAGATGCCATGGGCCAAGCAGATGTAATTGGAGATGGGTAATGTTAGATAACCTGTCCCTGGTGCATGATGGCTTTACAAGTGATAAATTGAATTTCACTTGGAAGCTTATAGATAGAGTGTAGCTTGCAATAGGGAGTCAATGCAGCCTGTAAAATGACAGTATTACATAGGCATATTGAGGTACTCATAGTTTTCTTAACCACTGTATACTGGATGAATTGCATCTTCTGGGCCGCTTTCAAAAATAGCTTCAGGTAGAGCATGTTGCAGTATTCTATTCTGAGCTGAAGGATTGTGAGCAAAACTGCCTGACCTGGGAAAAAGTGCAGGTGATATACAACATAGATTTGTGTCTTAGCCACAGCTACCACTAGTTCCAGGAGATGAGAGTCCAAGAGTATACCCAAATTATACAGGTGAAACTCGAAAAATTAGAATATCGTGCAAAAGTTCATTTATTTCAGTAATGCAACTTAAAAGGGGAAACTAATATATGAGATAGACTCATTACATGCAAAGCAAGATAGTTCAAGATGTGATTTGTCATAATTGTGATGATTATGGCGTACAGCTCATGAAAACTCCAAATCCACAATCTCAGAAAATTAGAATATTACATGCAATCAATAAAACAAGGAGTGTACATAGAACAATATCGGACCTCTGAAAAGTATAAGCATGCATATGTACTCAGTACTTGGTTTGGGCCCCTTTTGCAGCAATTACTTCCTCAATGCAGCATGGCCTGGAAGCTATCAGCCTGTGGCACTGCTGAGGTGTTATGGAAGACCAGGATGCTTCCATAGTGGCCTTCAGCTCTTCTGCATTGTTCAGTCTCATGTCTCTCATCTTTTTCTTGGCTATGCCCCATAGATTCTCTATGGGGTTCAGGTCAGGCGAGTTTGCTGGCCAATCAAGCACAGTAATCCCACGGTCATTGAACCAGGTTTTGGTGCTTTTGGCAGTGTGGGCAGGTGCCAAGTCCTGCTGGAAAATGAATTCAGCATCCCCATAAAGCTCATCTACGGAAGGAAGCATGAAGTGCTCCAAAATCTCCTGGTAGACGGCTGCGTTGACCCTGGAATTAATGAAGCACAGTGGACCAACACCAGCAGATGACATGGCTCCCCAAATCAACACAGACTGTGGAAACTTCACACTGGACTTCAAGCATCTTGCAGTGTGTGCCTCTCCATTCTTCCTCCAGACTCTGGGTCCTTGGTTTCCAAATGAGATGCAAAAGTTGCTCTCATCAGAAAAGAGGACTTTGGACCACTGAGCAACAGACCAGGTGTGTTTTTCTTTAGCCCAGGTAAGATGCTTCTGACGTTGTTTGTTGTTCAGGAGCTGCTTGACAAGAGGAATACGACATTTGAAGCCCATGTCCAGGATCCGTCTGTGTGTGGTGACTCTTGATGCACTGACTCCAGCCTCAGTCCACTCCTTGTGAAAGTCCCCAACACTTTTGAATGGCCTTTTCCTGACAATCCTCTCCAGGCTGCAGTCATCCCTGCTGCTTGTGCACCTTTTTCTTCCACACTTTTCCCTTCCACGTAACTTTCTATTAATGTGCTTTGATACAGCACTTTGGGAACATCCAACTTCTTCTGCAATTACCTTTTGAGGCTTTCCCTCCTTTTGGAGGGTGTCAGTGATGGTTTTCTGCACAACTGGCAGGTCAGCAGTCTTCCCCATGATTGTGATTCCTACTGAACCAGACTGAGAGACCATTTAAAGGCTCAGGAACCCTTTGCAGGTGTTATGGCTTAACTAGCTGATTAGAGTGGGACACTTTGAGCCTAGAATATTGCACCTTTTCACAATATTCTAATTTTCTGAGATTGTGGATTTGGGGTTTTCATGAGCTGTACACCATAATCATCACAATTATGACAAATCACGGCTTGAACTATCTTGCTTTGCAATGTAATGAGTCTATCTCATATATTAGTTTCCCCTTTTAAGTTACATTACTGAAATAAATGAACTTTTGCACGATATTCTAATTTTTTGAGTTTCACCTGTAGTAGTTCTGCCTGGAAGAGTGCAACCCTATCCAGTTGTAAAGATGGAGAGTCTCCTGAATTAGGGGACCCAAAACTCACAACTATTTGGTGTTATTTGGTTGAGCCATAGCTGCTTCTCCATCTGGGCCCCCATAGTTTTGAGACATTAGAAGAGAGCTTTGACAGTGGTTGGCTTAGTATAGAGTATAATAGAATATTAGTCTGATCCTATAGTGATGAATTACCTCATCCTTCATTTTCATGTGGATGTTCAGTGAAGGAAGAATTTTGAGGCCCCTATAAAGAAAGTGATTCAGAGTAGATCATTCTGTTCACCACCCTATGTACCACCTGGAATGTGGAGAAAAGAGGGAGTTTTTTCAATGCCTTTTGTACAGAACTCTACAAGCATTAACAAAGGACATCAGTAATGTTCTTTCAGCAGTTTATTTTCATAGGCATTATATGGCAGTCCTTTTCTTCTAAATATTGCTGTCTTTTAAAAAGTTTTTAATTATTGAAACTTAAAAATAGAAGGCATGGTATGTGTTAATTTTTAACAGTTTTTAAAAATGTCATCTTTAGAAAAAGCATAAGGTAGACATTGTAAAGGTACAAGATAATTCTTTTTTCTTGCTTGCTTTCCTAATGTTTTTCCCCCTTTCCATTTTTTCTAATACTTAAGACAAAAGCATTGCCCATCATTACTAGGATTTTGATACATTGATAAGGACCACTTTGATATGGCATGGTATTTTCTCTCTATACTAATGACTGCACCTCAAGGGAACCCTTTGTTAAAAGTTATGCAAGTTGCAGACAATACAACAGTTATTGGCCTAATTCGAGATGGTGATAAATCTGCATATGGACTTGAGGTTGATCAACTGGCCCTGTGGTGCAGCCATAACAATCTGGAGTGAATATGTTTAAAACTATAGAGATGAGAATGGATTTTAGGAGGAGCCCATTTATTTTATCACCTTGTACTATGTTTGACAGCACATTATCAGCAAATCTTTGGTTTCTATAATCGTCCAGGACTTGAAATGGATACTTAACATTAGAACCATCACTAAAAAGGCACAACAATGTTCTTTCTGCATCAACTCAGGAAGTTCAGGCTGCCCCAGTTTTACAGAGGAATCATTGACTGTCATATGTGCTTCTATAATTGTCTGGTTTGGTACAACAACCAAATAGGACAGGTACAGACTCTAATGGATATCTAAGACTGCAGAAGGAATATCTGCAAATCCCCTCACTTCCTCAGGACGGTGCTACAGGGCATTGCAGGCCAAAACAACTAGACATAAGGACAATATCTCCTCGGTCCATCACTCTGCTGAACACCTAAATTCTCACAGTGCTGTCTTGTGTCTATTTGTATTTATCTAACTAGTATGGCTGTAGCACTATTTTTATCCTTATTATCCTTCTTACTCCCCCCCTACTTATTGGCATTATTATAATGATGATGATTATCATCATTATGTTGCCTTGCATGTACACTGAGAGCTTCTGCACCAGAGACAAATTCCTTGTGTGTCTAATCATACTTGGCCAATTAATAAATTTATTCTGTTCCATTCCATTCCATTTATTGCTCATATGTGGGACAGAGCAAAGTTTAGAAAGCAGTAAGAGCTAACTTTATAAGTAGAATTTCTTGTTCCCAAAGGCCCAGATTTAGGACTAGTGCTATAACTTTTCTATTGCTAGGTTTATTTAGCTGATAGAATGAAGAAATTACATATGCAATATTCAGGCATACTATGGTTTAGGGAAATTGCTATACTATCAACTTTTCTTTTTGCAGTCAGGAGTTCCATTTCTTACCTACTGGTATTTATTTTAATTTGTCATTTTATGCACTTCTTTATGTACATGTCATTAATGAACAGAACAACAGAATCAAAGCAATGCTTGCACACAATTTTTCTTAAACAGAAATTTTGCTGGGCAATTTCAAAAAAGTAAAATGAACTCTGACACTGTGAAAAAAAGTAAGTGCTGACTCTTTCTACTTCTTTCTATTGAACTTGCTATATCCAAAGTCCAGTGGAGTTTACTTATCAGTAAAGAATAGTCAGAAGTTGGAAAGCCGGTCAAATAATATATTTAGACTTTAGGTTCATTTCTCCAAGTTTTTTGCATTGATGCTTTATAGCACAGGTGTCAAACTCACCATGTCATGTGACATGTCACAATGTATTGTGACTTTTTTTTTTTTTGCATTGCCGGAGCTTTGACACCCCTGCTTTATAGTAAATGATACATTATATCTTTTGTTGCTTCTTTTTCAAAATCATGCTGTTGTTTACATTTCACTTTTTATTCATAGAAATTACTACAGGATAATGAGTCACATAATGTGATACCATTGGGTTGACCATGTTTATCATTCTTGGTTGTCAATGAACCACAGTCTGGAATTGACCCTATGGACTATCCATTGTTAGCAGTACTTCCTCAAAGGTATCTCCTCCCACATATTTTCCTTTTTCCCCCTTTGATATTTTACTTAATTGTCTTCTGAAGTGTGGACGTTTTGGAAACATGTAAATGTGATTAAGTAAGCTGTGAACAGAAAGCTTAAGAAACAGACCAGATATGCTCTTAAGCTTTATTTTTTACTTAAATCTGATTAATGATTATAAAAAGACTAAAGACTTAATGATTATTTAAAAAAAGACTTTAACTTGTCGCTTAACAAATGGTTGCAAAATTGAATATTAAAATTTAGTAACTGTTCATGTTAAGCATCTAAATTTTGATAAATGATTGTTAAATTAAGCATTCTGGTCTAAAGGGAAGGGGGGGAGTTTCTTTCTAATGTATTCCAACACCTCATAGTGCTTTGTAGAGTCCTTCAATTCTTTGTCAATCTCCCCTTGAGATGGTTAGATGGAGAAGTGCTGAAGAAAGTGCAAAACAACAGGATAGTTTTGTCCCAGGAGATGAAGTTTGGAATCCTTTCCTCTCCTGCAAAATTTCTTCTCTTTTAAAGTATCACCTGGCCTATTTGACCTTTTACTACTTCTCTACAAGAGGAAAGTATATGTTATCTTATCCTCTTTCCCCTACAGTAGCTTCTTGTTTTAGCTTGTGTGAATGTTACTATCTCCAGTGTTTTGTATCAGATGCAGAATTCAAAAGAGAATGGAAATGGGTCAAAGGGAGGCATTCTATGAGGCAAATAAATATTTATACTTTTGACACAATACATTGGGCAAGTAGAGTTTTTTGGCATAACAATAGTAATTGCATAGAATTTGCTTTGGTGATTTTCTTTCAGGTTATTTCTGTTCCACAATCTTTCATAATCTAGATCTGTATCTTGTATTCTGTAAATTTGTCTGTTGGTGCAAAATATCAGACTAATTGCTTTATGTAGGGAAAGATTGGGGAAGAATTGGAAAGATTGTTAAGTCACTTTTTCGCTTGCCAAAGTGAAGGTAGGAACCAGGGTAAAACAATAGTTCTTGCAAACAAGGAAATGTATTGCTCAAAAAATGCTGCAGTGTTTCAAAGATTAGTTTTACTGTGGTTTCAGATATATCACATGATCAAAAATAAGATGTTTCATCTCAGTGTTGTGGTATAACAATATTGAGCTACTTTCACAGTGGTGCAGAATCCTTATGTAGTATTGTCCTGTCTATAAAAATAATTTCTCAAAAAACTTAAACCTTAGGAGATGTAAATTGCGTGAATATATTGACATCTGATGCTGCATATTAAATTACCTGGCTATTTGTTAAGCTTATTTAATCATTTGATTGGCTTTGTCAAATGTTGGAACTTTAGGATATCAAAAAGAAGTATCATTTATCTTTGCTAAATAAAATGCAGATAGCATGTTTAACAATGATGACTTCATCATTGATATAGTCCCACAATATTCTACTCTTCAGTTCAAGATATTTTCTTCAATAAGAAGCATCCCTTCTTCCAATTAATCAATTAAAACAATTTTTACTTATGTACAAAGTGTGATATGTTACCGTTCAAAAAGCATGTGTGGTCACTTCATGATATCAAGTTTGATTTTTGTAAGTGGTATTAATGAGATTCAAAATATATTTATTGTAAATGGCCCTTGAGTGTAGATGAGGCCCTGGATGTTTTCACTCGAGAGTTTGGTGAGTGTATTCATTATATGTAATTTATGTTCATGAATTTCTAATTTTATCTTAGTTATTCTATTTTAAATTTGCTGGTACAAAATTTTTAAATGAAAATAATAATTAAAATATCCTCTCAGATGGAAAATTGCAATGCCATGTATACTTGCGTAGCAGCCCATCCGTGGATAACTCAACATTCACATTTTTAACCAAAATACCCTGATAAATGCACCACTTACCGTATGTATAATTCCTTTGTTTATATATTTTTATATGTTTTAATTTTCACAATTGACTTATCCATGGTGGCAACATATGTGACATGTGATTATATATTCTTAATCTATCCTGTAGCTGAAAGATACTGGTGTTGTGATTGTATTCACATCATACAAACATTTTAAATTGGATTGTCAAACTTAGTTTTAATTATAAAAAGGAATATGGTTTTTATTTAGAACAAATATATCTTCTTAAAACCTGAAGTTATTGAATAAAAACCTCAGCTTTTAAGTATTGAAAATTACAAATTTAGAATTTCTGTAAATTTATCTGGTTATGCATTTCCCTAAAGACAGATGAATTTATTTAGAAGTTATGTAGAGACTCGGTATATAATATTGAGTGAGGAGATAGCTTGCTGTAGGGTAAGTTTTTTTCTAAATGAAAAAAACCTTTATCTCCATACCCAATATAGAACATTTTATCTAAAGATAAAAACAAAGCCTAAATTTCTGTAGAAATATACATGTGTAAGATCCACGTTGACCATGTTAAAAACAATAGGTCAGGTCTCATATGCCACCAATTTCATCAAAGGTAATTCTAGCTTGCTAACAATAAAAACACCAATATAAAAAATGAAAACAGTAGAGACATTACATTTGAATTAAAATTGACCACAGATAGAGAGGAAGGGAAGAGATAGAGTCTCTTCCATTAGCTGCCTCCTGAATGACAGGCCCACATTGGGACTCCAGGCCAGTTAGCAAAGCAGCGTCTTTGGGCCCTTTCAGAGGGCCAGAAGGGTGGATGTGGATCTCATCTTGGAGGGCACAATGTTCCCTGAGGTGAAAGCTCTGGCAGAAAAGATTTTTCCTGGACCCTGCCAGAATTCCTTAGAATTCTTTGACCAATGGGGTCTGGCTGCATGGTCCTTCTGCCATCATAAACATTTGAAATGTTTATTTTTACTGGCGGTTTTAAATAAAATGAAATCTGGAGAAGTTAAAATGTAAAATATATATAAACACAAACAGCAAAGATTGTATTGAATGGAATATTTTCTGCAAGTTTCTCAATATACAAAAATATAAGGCACGGATGTCTGCTTTCTCCCTTACTCTTTGTAATCCCTTTGACAGATGCAAACAATTAAAAGACTTTGGTTGCTTTTTTGAATACAAAATGAAAACTTAGATAACAGCAAAAAACTTAAGCTTTTATGAAGAAATTTTTCTGAAAAGGCAGACCATTGTAAGATAATAGACTCAGTGGAATACCTAGAGTTTCATCTAATAGGAAGCAATAAAGATATAGTTCAAAACAATCAACAAACTATCTCTGATCATTTGGATTCTCCTTTCAGAGATATTTCCTACCAGATTCCTCAATGCCTTCAACAATGAGAGACCTTCCAATGTACTGTCTTCACTGGAAATGGAAAAGTTGGGACACATTCAGAGATGAATCTGCCTTGAAAATAGCCCACATATAGGACAGTTAAACATAAATGCAGGAAATGTTTTATGACATTTTGTATGATAAAAATATATTTTTTATAAAATATTGCATAAAATTTGCCAAATTTTAATTCCACTGGTGTCTTGGGTCTCAGATTTTGTACACATTCTCTAAGTTAGCTCATTTGAGGTACCTGGGTTCAAAAATTGTTGCCTTATGATCACCATTTTGCCCAGTTAAAATGTTACAGTGAAGAATATTTTACTAGTATATAGATTATGGAAAGAAATAAAATGAGATCTTGAAGAGTGGGAGAAGTCAGAAAAGGATTTATTGCAACAATAAAGATGAATTTTATGCAAAATGAACTTTGCATTTCAAATGATGCTGATTTGAATTTCAGACAAAAATCTGCCAGATTCACAAAACAGTTAACAGATTTATATGGATTGGGGAAAAATAAGATTTTAAAAAATAAGGTTTTAAAATTCTACAGGGTTCAAAAGAAGGTAAATTAACATTCTCCAAGTTAAGACTGTACAGAGAGCAAGCTTCCTGTTATAGATAGCAGAAGAGATAAAATCTTTGAAAAGTAGAGTATTAGTGATGAACAATTATAGCTGTTGAACTTTATAGGTAGCTGTGGCAAATACAAAAGAACTTGAAAGAGTTTATAATAAGGCAAAGTTCTTTAAAATCTGGAATCTTTTAAAGAAAGAATAATTCATTATTTCTTTCCAAAATTTATCATCAGGCCTAGGGAGTCTGGAGGTGAGATTTAGTCTTTGCATTATTAATTGTTACTAGTGACTTTGTTTTCAGCTCAGCTCCTGTTTTGCTTTCTCTGTGCTTTCTCAGAGCTTGATTACTTCTTTTTTCTTTTTTTTTCTTTTTGAGAAGTAATGACCATGAAACCTACTTGAAACTTGTGATATGAAAGAGTTGTGACTTAGATTTTTTGCCTGTTGGCTGGAAGGACATTTTTGTTGTGATTATGACATGGGTATATAACATTCTCAGAAATAACTTTCAAGCAGCAATCAGTATTCTTAACCCATTTGGCAGGAAAATGTGTGAGACGGTCAAAATAAGCAGACAAAATTGATTGACAAATGAAACTTAACTTGCAAGCAAAAACTTTTTGACAAGCAAAAAAGAGCCAATTTGTTTTTCTAAGCATAAAGACTTATTTTTCCCCAATAATAACTAGGACAATTAGAACTGAATTCCTATGGATATTATGTTTTTCTTTTTGTGACTGAAATTTGTACTTGCCAATGGTATAAGCCAGTGGTGGCGAACCTTTTAGAGACTAAGTGCCCAAACTGCAACCCAAAACCCACTTATGCATTGCTAGGTGCCAGCTGGGCGTGGCCCACTGAGTGGGCGTGGCTATGGTAGTCATGGCAGCATGGGCAGATGTGGCCACCTCGGTGTTGCTCCTGAGGAGGGATGCCTGTGGGGGCCGGGCAGGGTTGGGGGAGATCCAGGGAGTCTCTGGGGGGTGAGACAGTGGGCAGGAGGCTCCTCATCTTGTTTTGGCAATAAGCCAATCAGATCACAGTAGGATTCAATTATTGTCATGTATGGAAGCTGAGAGGAAGACATTTGTCAGTGTGTTATGTGATCACTATCAAGTTGGTTGTGTTTTTTGTGTTCTTTCATTGAGTTTGTAAAATGTAATAAAATTAAAGTAATGCTGCAAAGAGTTGACTGGTTGCCCAGAAAGCGATGTATAATGGTATTATTAAGTGAACAAGGCTACAGTTATAAAGAAATTAGAAGAAAAATTGGTGGAAGCTTAACCAAAGGTGGCATTTCTACTGTACACTTTTCCCAAAAGGTTTCCACAATTTTGGCCACTACTGTACAAGGGGGGAATTAAACAATGAAAGCACAGTGTCTTGGATTTTACAGGTTGCTGGAAAAGTAATTCATTTTACCTGATGCTGAAAATAACAGAAATCTGAAGCAGAGTGCCTGTACTAGCAGATGCAACTGATATAAAATCTGAACGAAGAATGGTCAATAAAGCATTCTTGGTTGTCTATTTTATCTTTCCTAATAAGTTGTAACCAGGTTCCTCACTTAACTTTGCAAAACCTGTGGGTCCCACGCCATTCCACATACCTGCAAGAAAGCAGCTGCAATCCAAGTACTCTAACTTAGGGCTTTTCCGGTCGCCTAGCAAGGTGTCAAAAACTTGATGACCCCCCCCAAAAAGGAAAAAAAGTGATAAAGTACAGTAGTCCCTGACTTACAACAGTGATTGAAGTTACAAAGGGACTGAATAAAGTGGCTTATGACCATTTTTCACTTATGACCATTGCAGCATCCCCAGGGGTCATGTGCCTCTCTCCTTCTCATTCCCATCTTCCTTCCTTCCCCCTCCCCTCCTTCCTTGCCTGCCACCCTTTCTCATTCCCATCTCCTTCCTTCCTTCTCATTGTCTCTTCCTTCCTTCCTCCCTCCCATTGTCCCTTCCTTCCTTCCTCCTCTGTGCCCAGGAAGTGTGAATGAAGGGAGCAGAAAGCTTGGAGCAAAGGGGGGGGAGGGGCGGGAAGTGTGAATGAATACTTTCTGATTTGTACATTCCCCCCCTTAGCTCCAAGCTCTCTCTGTGGTTCCCTCCAGGCTCGTTCTCTTCTGTGCATTCACACATTCCCCCCCATTCGCTCCAAGCTTTTTCTTCTGTTCCCTCCAGGCTCGCTCTCCTCCATGCATTCGCACATTCTCCCCATTCACTCCAAGCTCTTCTGTTCCCTCCATGCTCACTCTCCTCCATGCATTCGCACATTCCCCCCATTCACTTCAAGCTCTTCCATTCCCTCCAGGCTCTTTCTCCTCCGTACATTCGCACATTCCCCCCATTCGCTCCAACCACTCTCTTCTGTTCCCTCCAGACTCTTTCTCCTCCGTACATTTGCACATTCCCCCCCCCCCCGATTTGCTCCAAGCTCTCTCTTCCGTTCCCTCCAGGCTCTCTCCGTGCATTCGCACATGCCCCCCCCATTCGCTCCAAGCTGTTCCGTTCCCTCCATGCTCTCTGTCCTCTGTGCATTCACACATTCCCTGTTTGCTCCAAGCTCTTCTGTTCCCTCCAGGCTCTTTCTCTTCCGTGCATTCACACATTCTCCCCCCATTCGCTCCAAGCTTTTTCTTCTGTTCCCTCCAGGCTCGCTCTCCTCCGTGCATTCGCACATTCCCCCCATTCACTCCAAGCTCTTCCATTCCCTCCAGGCTCTTTCTCCTCCGTACATTCGCACATTCCCCCCCATTCGCTCCAACCACTCTCTTCTGTTCCCTCCAGACTCTTTCTCCTCTGTACATTCGCACATTTCCTCCCCCCCCCCCGATTCGCTCCAAGCTCTCTCTTCCGTTCCCTCCAGGCTCTCTCCTCCGTGCATTCGCACATTCCCCCCATTCGCTCCAAGCTCTTCTGTTCCCTCCAGGCTCTTTCTCCTCCGTGCATTTGCACATTTTCCCCCCAATTCGCTCCAAGCTTTCTCTTCCCTCCAGGCTCTCTCTCTTCTGTGCATTTGCACATTCCCCCCATTCGCTCCAAGCTCTTCTGTTCTCTCAAGGCTCTTTCTCTTCCGTGCATTCACACATTTCCCCCCCCCATTCGCTCCAAGCTCTCTCTTCCATTCGCTCCAGGGTCTCTCCTCTGTGCATTTACACATTCCCCCCCCCCGTTCGCTCCAAGCTCTTCCGTTCCCTCCAGGCTCGCTCTCCGTACATTCACACATTTCCCCCGTTTTCTCCAAGCTCTCTCTTCCGTTCTCTCCAGGCTGTTTATCCTATGGGGGAGAGGGTGAGTGCTGGGCCACAGAGCCCAGACGGCCAGTAGAAGCCGGGCCATCTCCTCGCCACCACCCGGTGGCCATCCGGGGGTTCCGGGCATGGCCCACAGCGCGGTGAGTGACTGCCTGCTATGGCAGGGGGAGGGAAGATGTTTGCCCCAAGCTGCTGCACAGATCGCTGTGCCGCCGCTGTTCCCCCACCCGCCACATGGATCTCCTTTTCCCCTCCACCATTTCCCCCCCGCACGAATCACCGTGTTACCGCCACTGTTCTTCCCCACCACATGGATCTCCTTGCCACCGCCACCACCGTTTCTTTCCCCCGCACGGATCGCTGTGCCACTGCCACCATTTTCTCACCCCCACCCCCTGCATGGATCGCCCTGCCTTCCTTCCCAAGCTTGAATGCACGGCCACGGGGTGATTTTGCAACACCCCAGCAGCCCGATCCGAGCTCCAGAAGCTTGTAAAAGGCCTCTGCCGCCTGGATTGGCCATGGGGGCCCCCCTGCAAAATCGTTCTGCAGTCTTACCTGGACTCACGCTGGCAGCTGCTTCCGCCATCCAGCCCTGATCCGCCCTAGCTCTTGCACCTGCTTTGACTCAAAAGTGCAGAGAGAGAGAGAGTGCAAGCGCACGTGGAGAAACAGAGGGGAGGAGCCTGGCCCCGCCTCCTTCCGGGGTGATGGCATGCGTGCCCACAGGGATGGCTCCACATGCCACCTGTGGCACGCGTGCCATAGGTTCACCACCCTTGGTATAAGCACTCAATTCCATATGTAAACAGTATAATCTATCTACATGGCCTATTATAGCATAAAAATACAAAGAAAGAGATATAGTTAATAAAGCAAAATGGGATTATTTATGTATTTTCTTTCTTTTCAGGATTCAAATGCCCAGTTTGTTCCAAGTTTGTATCTTCAGAAGAAATGGATTTACATCTTGTGATGTGTTTGACAAAACCAAGGATAACTTACAATGGTAAGGAATAAAAGTCCATTATTAAGTCTAATAATTAAATTAATATAAACTTTGCAACTTTAATGTATTTCAGGTTATATTCTGAAAGTAAATATCTGGTTCCAATAATTAACATCAGTACAGAACATATCTAAGCTTTATGTTCAATTATCTGACATATTGTTTATTTCAGCTAATTTTCTCTTTAATGCTTCTAGATTATGTTTTTATTTTCAAGAATCATGATTAGTCTTTGAAAATTACTTAACAAAGTAAGTAAGAAATGATGAGAACATACAGTATTTGATACTGTGAATTTAAGCCAATGGCTTATCTAGTTTATTAATAGCATTAAAGAATTTGAAGTCAGTGATTTTTTTCACTTTGATATTTATGTCTTGGCTATTCTTGCAGTGAATTGAAGAATCAGAAGTGAAGATTGTAAAATATTCTATTAAGTAATGAATCTTTAATTTTTAATCTTTAATTCAAATGTGCAGAATAATCTATCTCATAGGGCATGAGATGAAAATTGATGTGGTTCAAGTTTTAATATTGTGTTTACCGTAATATTAAGTTCTTGGTTATTGTGTACACAATTTGATATGTATTTCTTAACATCTACTTTTTATCAGAGTACTCAAAATATTGTAGCAGAAACATACATACACACAAACACACTGCTAAACTGACTATTTCCAAGCTGAGTGTTATAATTTGTTTTAAACAAATAATCCAGGAGTTTTAAATGGATAAACCTCAATTTTAGGTTAGATTTGTTGGCATATTCATCCATCAAACTGAAAGTAGGTAGTGAGGCAGAAGTTGAGGGAGTCCATGATTCTGAGAACATATATTCTCTTCTATTGTAAAATTTGAAACTATTAATCGTCCTTCACAGTGTTTTGGAACTGAATAATTTATGCATTAAATGCTTCTTGGACTGTTTAAATAGAATTTCAATAGAACTTTGTCTACCCTTTTTTAAGGTACAATAACATAATATAATGTTATAATAGCTAAATATAGTTATAATAGCTAAATATTTTTTTATAAAAATATTTTATTGCCCACTTTTTCCAAAGCATATAAACATGCATCACAAGAAACTATTATTATATCGAAACATTCAAAAACTAAAATACATATTATTTGTATTTGTATCACTGGTCAATATGGTAAATAGAATTGGTTTACGAGTACAGCAGCAAAAATTACAACAAAGTAATTCTTAGGATGCACAAATAATAAAACCATTTTTATTTTTTAAAAAAATAGGAAAAACCAAATAAAGAGGGAAATATTTTATTCTATTATAGTAGCATATTTGTTATATTTATCAACAGTCACTATTCTACTAATAAATACTACTATAATATAATTGATATTATTGCAAAACATCACAAAATATCTGTTATAGAAACACATTGTGCTACTTTTTTTGATTGGTGGAAAATATTTTCTCATCCAAAACAGATTGCTGACAATCATTTTTTAACATCTGGAATAATCATTTCTCACATTTTGCAATATGATTTTTTTTTAACTACCCCCTTGTTTAATACATCCACAATTTCTGTTAAACAAACTTTGATGTACAATTCAATATCACAACATTTAAATATTTCCCCCGAAATCTACTTAAATACCTTAATATACCATTCCAAAAAGTTACCAAATGATCATGACTATATTATATGGGTTAGTGAACCCTCACATTTTTTACACTGCTTGCATAAAAAATCTTTAGTTTTTTAGAGGACATAAAATCTTAACACAAACTAATCCAGGGAGGAAGGGAGGAAGATTGGTTCTGATTTCCATTGCAGCAATTATAACTACAATTACAGAATTATTGCTTAGTCTTAATATTTTTATGTTGAAAAGATTGTAAGAAAATGACAAAGAACTTTATATACCATGCAGCATAAGGCTTAAGTAATAAGACAATTCTATTAAACAAAATTTAGTTTATTTAAAACAGTAGAAAAATGTTTTGATTCAGAATTTTAAAGGATACTCGTCATTTTTTGCAGTCTCGATTGATTGAATTCAAGAAAATCAAAAGTGTGAAAAGTAGGGTAGAAACCAGATTAGAATGGTTTAAAATCATGTTCATAATTCTGATTTGCAAAGCTGAGATGTCACCGACCATTTCAACATTGTCTTTGTCCTAGTTGAAAATGAGCTGTTCCAAGCTTACCAGAATAATATTGTAGTCATAAGTCCTATAGCAATATTCACCCTTATCAATTTTTAAAGAAGCATTGATGACATAAGATTCCATCTACTTAATTCTAAAATACAAACATCTTACACTACAAATTTATATTGCTTCTATCTACATAATCTGTATTGAGATCACTGCTAGTCTTCTACAATATATTGAAAATAATTTCTTATTTAATCTGGTTCTAGAACATTACCTAAAACTGAACATGAGAAGTCAGTTTTAGAGTTTAATAGATACACAAAATCATTTAAAAGATTAGAAATATTTGAAAAATTTTAATGGACCAATACTGATCTGTGGTTAGTGTCAATAGTAATTTTTAATTGACTTCTATCTTCTGATAAAAATAAATGATGCCGTTAGCTCCTCTTGAAGGAACAAATTCATTAGTTCAACTTCTTTAAAAGTTTTGTCCATATAAAATAATCCTTACATTGTAAAATAGATTTTTTCATATTTGGCAAATTACAGAATTGATATAATATGAGGAGCCTCTGGATAGTGGATCAGTTGAATGATTTATTTATTTGGGTTTTGGGTTTCTAAGTGAAATTATATGTGCAAACTATATTATAACAAGTATGCAGAAATGGGGTCAAATCTATCTTTTCTCTGAATCCACCACATATAATTGCATAGTATATGTATTTATGTTTATAATCCGTATTAAACTCAATGATCATAAGGAAGCAGCATTTGATTGAAAGGTGGAACCTGAATTTTCCACTTTCAAGGTCTACTATTTCATGTGGCAAAATTTGAGAATAGGATGTATGTTACTGTATTTATTTTGAGCTAACATCGAATGTTATTGCTTGACAAGAGATGAAGAAGTAGCCATTTCATATGTTAAACTTGTGTATTGCTTTAAGAGATTGGGAGGGGGGAAGAGGAGGATTATTCCTCAAGGCCATCTGAAATTAAGGTTTTCTAATGGAAGGGAAACTGATTCTTCAAATTAATAGGAGAATTTGATTAATGACAAAATTAGAAAGGTGCAGAATTATGTTTTAATATATTGTGCAAGGGGGGCGGAGATTTCAGATTCAAGCTTCCTTCGAGCAAAGCATTTGCCAGTGTATTAGGCTGAATAAAGGACTTTTAAGGTAAACAATGCCTCAGAGTCTCTTGAAAAGCCCATACGTCGGAAATCTGATGTCTACTATTTCATGTGGCAAAATTTGAGAATAGGATGTATGTTACTGTATTTATTTTGAAAAAATGGAAAATATTGTTTTTATGAACATGCAAAGATTTTAATGCATGCCCCATCGTTAAAACAGGCAGTTAAAATCTAATTGTATATATGTCCGTCTCTCTGTGAGTACAAACATGTAAATAAGTCTTTGTGTGACTGTCAATGCTGCAAACGTTGACATGTTTTGCACTGACAATATAAAAGGCAGCCCTTTGCTTTAACTGTTGGGTTTTGAATCACTAAAATGTGGGAGAAATGCAACCTAGATGTTTTGACAAGATAAGGGAGCCACGTCAAAAGGGAAGTGAAACTTTGTGTGTTGAATTAATTGGTAAATGTGATTCATGACTTGTAAATAAGGGAGGGAAATTCTGTATGATGTGGGGGGTCAAGGGGAGGAGAATTCAGATTCTGGCATCCATCCATGAGTGCCGATGCTTCATTTCATTATTATAGACTTTTTAGATAAAACAATGCCTGAATGTTGTTTTAACTGTCTCATTAATTGGAACCATGACAGTGACTGTGAGTGTTGTGCTGTGTGTTTATAAAATTTTAAAGATGAGATTGGTCATTATAAAATTACATTTGTTCAAGATAATTGTTATTTGGAGCAAAAATACTTACTGAATATATACACTAGCTACAGTTTCAAAGTTACAAAAAAGATTTTATACAGATTTACTGTCTTTTTTTTAGAATAACAGTTATTCTTTAATGATCAAAGCAGAAAGAGGCTTTGTTGCTTGTTGTAGGCCAAAACATACAAATGAGATGAAATGAAAAGCACTACAAAACTTATATTTAGAGGATTTGTAAAGTTAGTTCAATTTTTACTGAAAGAAGTGCAGTTCTCAGAGTTCTAGAAATCCCACTATTACTACTACATTTGTGTCAGAAGCACCTACCAAGGCGGTTGAAAGGATTAGCCAGTGACATCATTGTTGCCGAGGGGATGCGTGAGGTGGCTCCTTTTTTGTCCCTGGTATTTTCCGATTGAAGTGGTACCTATTTATCCACTTGCATTTACATGCTTTTGAACTGCTAGGTTGGAAAGAGCTGGGCAAATTGATGGGAACTCATTTAATCATGTGGCTTGCCTCTCGGTTTACAGCTGTCGACCTCTCAATGATTTTCTGACTCAGTGTCCTTACCACATGGGCCACCAAGCCCCCTGCCCAACACCTCTATAGTTACATTATCATGATCTGGGTGCTTGGCAACCCATTCACCACCCTACAAGTAGTTACTAAAGCCCCACAATCACTTGATCACCATTTGCAACCTTCCATGCTGGCTTCCCCAGAAAGTCAAAGGGGAAGCTAGGAGGGAAGATAAAAGTCATTGGGATAAATTTCTCCCATCCCTGTACCCTTCCTCAACCCCTTTGTCCTCATCCTTGTCTGGCCCCTCTTGCACCCTTCCCAACCCATGTGGCACTTCTTGCATATACTCTTGCGCACTCTCAATCTACACAGTACCTTAAATATCCTGTCGTAAATCCTCCCTGACATGCATGGCATGTCATGCATTTCATTGTACACATGAATCCTCCCCACATTACATGACACCTTTTCTCACCCTTGTTCATCTTCCCCGCGCCAGTCACATACACCCACACACCTTCCTCATGCAATATCTGTTTAACATTCTCTCCAACCTGCATGACATCTCTTGGCATCTGTTTCTTGCAGCACATCTCATACACCTTCCTCAACCCTACCCCATATCCTCTTCCACCCTGTTGCTGCCTACCCCATCCGTACCTGCTTGCAGACCTGGGACTACAACTTCCTGCTCCCTTTCATACTGACTTGGTTAAGGGAAGTTGACAGGAAGTTGCCTTGCCTAACAACCATGGGATTCAGTTATTGGCAGCCACTGAGACTGCAGGGATTGCCATTGTAAACAGTGTGATTGTGCTTTAAGACTGTATCACTTAGTGATGGAAATTACAGTCCATATTGCCATTTTAAGTAGAGGACTACCTGTTTATAGTTGTAAAGCATTTTCCATTCAGATTTTTTCTGTGGTGTTGAAATAAGTCAGTTCATTCTTGATATTCTAGACGGGGGCAGGGGAGATCTGGTTTGGATGCTTTCATTAAATGTTTTTTGGGAGATAGATTTTGTTTTGATTGGCTTTGCTACTTGCTTATTATGCTGTCTTGATATAAATTTAACATTATAGACATTTCAGCAGAAAACCTTGGACTTACTTTGCACTTGAGGTGGATGAAACAGACATTTCAAGGCTTGATAAAATGATCTACAGAAACTCCTAATACACTTAGTTTTCAGAATGTCTCAAAGTAATGGTAAACAGAATTTAACTACTTGGCTAATAAGTAACACATCTTAAGTTGTATCACAACAAGCAGCTGACATTTGAAGTTGAGCTAAGCAGGACCAGGTCAAAAGTTAAGAGCTTGGATAGCTGTGGTAGTTAGCAAATGCTACTACGGTATTTTCTTTTCCTCCTTCAGAATAGGTAGTGACCTTATGGCTGCTATAATAACTTCAGTTTGCTGTAATATTTTTGCATCAGTTTTTTTCTGTACTTGTTTTTCCTAGGCTTTTTTTATTATTATTTATTTATTTTTATTTATCTTAATTCCATTTATATCCCGCCCTTCTCCGAAGACTCAGGGCGGCTTTACAAACTTAGCAGTATTATATGAAGAGGAGTGAACAGAGTTGTGATTGAAATTCTGACTGGTAGTCAATCTGACGAATTATTGTTAAGCAATAAATATGTGTCAAATTATTCAGAATACAAACCTAACCTTCGTTTATCAGTAGCTTAATTCTGCTTTTGCATTACACATAAGAAATATTAACAAGTATTTGTTAATATACTTTTGTTATACAAGATAAACCTACTAGTGATAGAGAGTACTTGTACTATAGAAGTCACCTAATACAAAATTCACTAACTAGTATTTACTTGTATTTTTCTGTTCCTTGACTCAGAATTTCCAGAAATCAAAATACCTGGAAGTTAGCAGTGTTGTAAGGGGATTTGTACTAATGTTATTGCATATCATGTTCTTTACGAATATTAATGTGAATTTCACATGATTATTTTAAATAGATTTATACAGTAATAAAGTTTACTATAGAGCAAACCATTTCTGAATCAATAAAACTGGCATCGGTTTGTCTGCTGAATAGAGTTTACAGGTAGTCCTTGGTTTATGATCACAATAGAGCTCAGAATTATAGTTGTAAGTTGTGGTTGTTAAGATGCCCACACAATTGCTTCATTCAACAACCGCAATCCTATTGGGGTTGTTAAGAGAGAGTGGATTGTAGGCCCAGGTCTGCACTCTATTTCAAGTCCAGGCTTGCACTGAAGCATTCCCCCAGTTTACATGTGTGGTGTATGCTTGGCTTCCCAGAGTCTCCCGCACCCCCTGAGGCACTTTTTACCTATTTCCCACCCCACTGAATCCTATAGGGCATGGGCCTACTTCCTACCCTGCCAGACAGGGGTCCTCCCCATCTCATCACTGCTTGCACCACTTACCTCAAAGATCAATACAATGCATAGACTTCCTACAGAGACCTTCTTAGAACATTCTGGAAATGAGTGCTATTCTTTCAATCCCTGAAGGGCCTAATTTTCCAAATTTATGATTGGAAAAATCATGCCCTCCTGAGAGATTGTGAGTATGGCGCCTGCTTCCAGATGTTCCTTGTTTCCAGGAAGACATGAGCTGATCTTTATAGAAAAGATGATCTTTGGAAGAGGTCATTGGAAAAGATATGACAGAGCAGGGAGGAGAGTCAAATTCTCTGGTACAGAACAGGGGGAAATGATAGTGTAGGGGGGGTGGAGGCAGCTCCAGCATCCCTGCAGTTGGTCATAAGAGGAGGTAGATTGCCCAAAATTTCATCCGGAGACTGCAGTAACTTCAAATACAGGCCAACTGTCCCTTCATTCAGCACTGTCATAACTTTGAACAAATGGTTGAAGGTTGAGGACTATCTAGATAACTGCATAAATTGTAGTTTCATTTATGTCTTCTGTGTATTAGATTCAACATTTGTTATATATATACGAGATTGGGAGAAATAGGTTAATGTGCATATGTTCCATATGGTCTTTCCTTATTTCAGTAGAGCAGGCATAGTAAAGTGTGAAAGTATCTTTATAAAAAAGTAAAATAATATGTAACGAGATGTAAATGTTTACAGTGTTTTGTCAACTGGAGATTTATAGGTGATCTGAATTTCTTGCATTGTGTTTACTACTGTTGGACATAGTTTTTTCACTTTTCTTCACATTTTATGATAATTTCATTAGCTGGTGATTACAATATAGTAAAAATATTAAAGTATTTTGTGACAGAATTAATTCACTAAGGAACCAACAAGTTGGAATGATGTTTATTAGTCCAAATTAGCAGATTATAGTAAATAATTGTTCTTATTTCCAGGCAGGACAAAAGCAAAAATTGTTATGCTATATTGATATGTCTAGTTAAATGAAAAAAAGGAGTAGACCAGGGGTCAGCAACCTGATACAGTGAAAGAGCCACTCGGAACTGGTTCCCTCACAAAAGGAAAAACTGGGAGCCGCAAAAATGTGTGCGCATGTGTGTACATGCGCGCATGTGCAGAACAGGGTTTGACTGAAGAGTGGAGCCAAGGCGAGATACGCACCTACCCTGCATATTTGAATTGATTGGTTGAACTTTTTTAGTCCCACTTTTTTTTGGGGGGGACTGCACATGGCAGAGGACTGGGAGCTGCATGAGGCTCTGGAGCCGCGGGTTGCAGACCTGTGGACTAGACGTAACATGATAGCAGTGTTCCAGTAGCTCAGGGGCTGCCACAAAGAAGAGGGAGTCAACCTTTTTTTCCTAAACTGTTGTAATTTAGGAATGAATTGTAAAAGGACTACCTATACTGTTCATTGTAAATGAATTGTAAGTCAAGGACTACTTATACTGTTATAATTGTAAAAGGACCTTAAGGAGATGTTTTCTCATCCTCTATATTGTTTCATGTCTAGATCAGCTATGATGAGAAGAAACTATATTAACATAGGACAAACCAATAGATAAAATACAAAGTAACATGACTTCTAGGGAATAATAATAAAAAGAGTTGTATCTACTGAACAGAGTTTATATATACACAAGTTGTTACTTCAGTTATATCTTCTCTATATAATAAATTCAACGATTTCTTGATCAACTTCTTTTTGTGGAACTTGTGTAGTCAAACTAATCATTCCCACAAAGAAAATGAGAAGAAACCCTTAATAGGGCAATATCTCCTATGAAATTGAACATAATCATGACAGTGGAATACAGTTTTTTTGCTGCTGAAATAGAATGAAATGTCCTGGAAGAAGATATGGTGGATTAACTAAACAAGAGTGTTCCATTCATAAAATCATCTTGCGGATGTCTGTATTATTCTTTTAACAGCCACAAGCATGTGAAACATTATGTTTTTGAATGAATGAACCTTTATTGTCAAAATACAACCATGTATACATTGAGATTGGCTGAGCCTCCCTTCATGCCCCCCACCACCACAACTCACAGTGACAACAAACCCACCATCTTGTGATACTATGTGAGCTGATTGCACAACATACCGGCCTCGCAAGTCAATCATACATAAAATTATAAAATTATTTCCCGTTCAAGAGCCTGACAGCCCGTGGATAGAAGCTGTTCTTCAGCCTGTTGGTACGGCTGGCTATACTCCTGTATCTCCTACCCGATGGTAGGAGAGTAAAGAGGTAACGACCAGGGTGTGAATCGTCCCTGAGAATTTTCCTCACTCTTCCAAGGCAGCGAGCCCTGGCGATGTCGTCCAGTGGTGTCAGGGGACAGCCCACAATGTTTTGTGCTGTGCTCACCACCCTCTGTAATGTTTTCCTATCCTTGGCTGTCAGGCCAGCATACCAAACCACAATACAGTGCGAGAGGACTCTCTCTATAGTAGACTGGTAAAAGAAGGTCATTAGTTGTTGTTCTACCCTGTTCTTCTGCAAGACCCTGAGGAAGTGGAGTCTCTGTTGGGCCTTTCTGGCCACCTGGATCGTATTCACTTTCCAAGTAAGATCTTCACAGAGGTAGACTCACAGGAATTTAAAGGAGGAAACTCTCCACACAGCGCCCCCCCCCGATGTAAAGTGGGGCAGGTTCCTCTCTTTTCCTCCAGAAGTCTAGCAACATCTCTTTTGTCATACTGATGTTCAGGTGCAAGTTGTTCTCTAAATACCATATGGATAGTTTTTGTACCTCCCCCCTGTACGCTGTTTTATCTCTACCTGTAATAAGACCCACTATCATTTGCGAACTTAATTATCGTAGTAAATGGGTCAGACTATACACAATTGTATGTATACAATGAGTACAGGTAGGAGCTAAGCACGCAGCCCTGTGGCGAGTCAGTGCAAAGCTTCATGGGGGTGGATAAAACCAAATTGCAATATAACTTTGTGAATAACATCATTAGGTTTAAAACATGAAGCATTTAATTTTTAAAAAACAAAGTATTAAAAAAATAACTATTGTGTCTGTTAATTTATCTGTTTCCATAGAGGATGTCCTGAGTAAAGATGCTGGAGAATGTGCAATATGCTTGGAGGAACTGCAGCAAGGGGATACAATAGCACGATTGCCTTGTTTATGCATATATCATAAAGGGTGAGTGGATACAAAACATAATTCAAGAACTAACTATTGGACTATATTTAGAGGCATGTAGGCAGAATCCATCATACCTACCATGTCTTTCCTGCTACTAAATGAACTGTCAAAATTAAATCCAATTATGATCATGTTGCATTGGTATATTTAATGTTTCAGTTCAAACATAATTATGTCATTTTTGATATCTGATAATATAATGCAGAAAGATAAAAGCTTTAAAGGTTTACCTATGTAAATATTGACACATTTATTTTTTAAAAATTGTCCTGTTGGGCAATTATTTTTTAAAAATTGTCCTGTTCTCTTGGAGACCATATATATTTGAAACAATTTAGAGTATTTATCCAGGGATCTGGTGTCTATTCTCTCCTGCTCTCCCTCCCTCTTTGTCCCCCTATCCCTCTCGCTCTCGCACAGACTTTTTAAAGTACTTAATACAGGTCTTAAGGGAGAAGACACTTGCTTTCTCATTACATTGCATTAGTAGCTTTAAAATATTGGTTGCTGCATATACAACACATATGTCTGAAGGATGGGCAACATCTCAGTGGGTGAAGTATTTAGTTGAGTGCTTAGGCCTTAGGCCAAGGAACACAGTGAACAAAATTTTGATGCAATCACTTCACCAGGTGAAAGTGGATTCTGGGTGGTGAATAGATTGCAGGGCTCACCTTGCCCTTCTTTGCACTTAATTCTCAACTTTAAGACTGGTTATCAGACTCAAAAAGAAGTCTTCAAATTTCTGATTGCCATACCATTCCCACAATCACGTGTTAATATTTTGGTGGTTGGCAATGGGCTTGCAGTTGTAGTGACCGCGTAGTCATATGATTACTTTTTGTGACTTTTTTTTTACCATTTTACCATTTATTGGATAAGTTGAATTCAGATTTACGACCACTTGAAAATAATAGGAGGAAGGTGTATTGGATATGTTTGCCGCCTTGAATTACCGTATTTTTCGGACCATAAGACGCACCGAACCATAAGACGCACCCAGTTTTTAGAGCAGGAAAACAAGAAAAAAAATCTTTCTCCTTCTCTCTCTCTTTCTCTCTCTCTCTCTTTCTCTCCCTCCCTCTCCCATAGTCCCTTCCTTCCTTCCTTCCTTCCTTCTTTCCCTCCCTCCCTCTTTGTCCTTCCCTCTCTGCATTAGAGCAGTACCCGCGGAGGCGGCCCTGCAGCCCGGCTTTCTCTTGGAGAAAGCAAGCTGAAATGGAGTGAGGGAGATTGCCAGAAATGCGAATCGGCCGATCTTGCGCTCCTGCAAACTCCCTCGCTCGGTTTCAGCTTCCCTTGCTACAAGAGAAAGCAGGCTGAAACGAGGCCGATTGCAGCAGCGCGAGATCAGCCGATTCGCATTCCAGGCAATCTCCCTCACTCCGTTTCAGCTTGCTTTCTCTTGTAGCAAGGGAAGCTGAAACCGAGCAAGGGAGAGTGCAGGAGCGTGAGATCGGCGTTTCTCAGCACATGCCGATTCGTGATCCTCACAATCTCCCTTGCTTTCCACTTGCGGAGGTTGGGGCTGGCCATACGGATCACCTTCGGACCATAAGACGCACCCTCGTTTCCCCACACACACACACACACACTTTTGGGGGGAAAAAGTGCGTCTTATGGTCTGAAAAATACGGTATTTAAAAAATAATGAAGATGGGATATAAATAAATATATAAATAACCAGGTGATTTGCTTAAAGACGATCATAAAACTTCATAATATTGTTCAGTCACACGATGACTCAACTTTACTACAGTGACTTAGGAACAAATTTCCATTCCCAGTTGTGGTTGTAAATTAAGGACTACTTCAATTTGATTAGGCGTTAAGGCCCACAAAGCTTGTTCAGTGAAACATAGCTATTTATGAATGCGTGAAACACAACATATTGTTTCATTTATTTCTTTAAAACCAATTAACTTTTGAAAAGTCATTTACTTATGTAGTTTTTCTAATGATACCTAACAGTAGCAAAAATATTTATTTGAAAATCAGTGCCTTATAATTGGCATTTTTAATTGTCAATTTTAACAAAATTTAAAATATAATTTGTTCTCATATTTAAGCCTGAATTTTTCTCCTTTTTGTCATTCCTTAGATGCATAGATGAATGGTTTGAAGTAAATAGATCTTGTCCTGAGCATCCTTCAGATTAATCGCCAAGTTTGCTGCTTTTAAAGGTAAGAGTTGTTAGTTTCTTACTCTTTTTAATGTCAACTAATAATTGAGTTACTATTAGCTCTCTTTTGATTTACAAGTAGTCCTCAATTTACAACCACAGTTGAACCCAAAATTTCTGTTGCTAAGTGAAACATTTGTTAAGTGAGTTTTGCCCCATTTTATAACCTTTCTTGTCACCGTTGTTAAGTGAATCTGGCTTCCCCATTGACTCTGCTTATCAGAATGTTGGAAAAGGTGAACACATGGTTTTGGAACACTGTAACTCTCATAAATATGAGTCAGTTCGCAAGCCTCTATATTTTGTTCATGTGACTATGGGAATGCTGCAATGGTTGTAAGTGTGAAAAATAGTCATAAGTCACTTTTTTCAGTGCTGTTGCAACTTCAAACAGTCACTAAATGAACTGTTGTTAAGTTGAGGCCTACCTGTATATTGTTGTGTTTGTAATGGTACACAAGGTGTATATAACAATAGGGTCTACTGTATTTCATTGTCATGAATTCCATATGCCAGTTCGTTTTTAAAGAATATTTTGAAGTAGGGATGCTATCTGAGCAATGTCAATTAGCCTATTCAGAACTGATTTGTAATCCCTAAGATCTTTGCCATGATTTAATCATTTTTTTCTTGTTGGGATCACTGTCATATTGTAAGGAAATTTCTCTTTTTTTTTTTAAATCCAAAAACTTACAATCTGAAGGAAGAAAGCAGCATGTTTGAAATGAGAAATTCCTATTTTGAATGCCTGCTGCTGTTTCTGGTATAATATTTATATTTAAAAAATTTGAATTCAGATACAATACAAGTTATTTTAGGTTAACATCTCTTTTAATTGTGGGCACTTTAATTATATTGTGTATCTCCTAGATAGTGGATATAAAAGAAGCCACATATGTATCACATGGATGTTTTGATTGCCATGGTTTAAGCTTTAGAATCAGAATAGAGCTGGAAGGGATCTTGGAAGTCTTTAGTCCCAACTCTCTGCTCAGGCAGGAGACCCTAGCATTTCACACAGGTGGCTGTCCAGTCTTTTCTTAAAAACATCCGGTGATGAAGCACCCACAACTGGTTAATTGTCCTCACTGATAGGAAGTTTCTCCTTAATTCCAGGTTGCTTCTCTCCTTCATTAATTTTCATCCATTGTTTCTTGTCTTGCCTTCTGGTACTTTGGAAAATAATTTGATCCCCTCTTCTTTGTGGCAGCCCATCAAATACCAGAATACTGCTATCTTGCCACTCCTAATCCTTCTTTTCTTTAGTCTAGCCATACCCCAATTCCTGTTTTTGCCTCCAGGCCTTTGATCATCTTAAGTTACTCTTCTTTGCATTTTTCCCCAAAAGAGAAAGGGAAAAAAAAACCTCTTGCTTCACTGATATAGCTTTCGTATCCAATTGCAACAAAAAGCATAGAGTTAGAGATGTAAACTATTGATGCTGCCACAAAAAAGAGCTGATTTGGTCTACTGGTTAAGGCGTCAGCTAGAAACCAGGAGCCTTAAGCACAAAAGCCATCTGAAGGTGATTTTGAGCCAGTCACTCTCTCAGCCAACTCATTTCACAGGGTTGTTGTAGGTAAAACAGGAGAAGGGAATATTAGGTATGAATACCACCTTGACTAATTTATAAACATAAAAAAGACAGGAAATAAGCAAACTAGCTTGAAGGAATTTTCTACTATTGATATTTTAATGATATATTGTATTGTTGCTGCATTGTAATATTGTATTAGCAGTATATTTTTTAAAAATATGGTGGCAGTCCTAACTAATGTACTGCAGATTACCTGTAACCAGTGCCTGTTCTTTGCCTAGTTATGGTAGAATTATCTACCCTTAAATATAGAAATGATAGATATTGAATAAAGAGCTATATTCGGTCAGTTTCTCTTATTCAGTCAAAGGTTGTGATTGCAATTAAGACAGCCATAAGTTTCACTAAATAAACAAATTTACTTCACAGAGTTGTAACAACCAAATTACCAGAACTTTCTATACAACCTTGAAAAATATACATATCCCCAAAGTGTTCCAGTACTTATAGTCCAAAAAGCCATAACTGATTCAGAAGTAGAAGGTTTCTATCTTAATCTTCATGCTTAGGAATTCCTTCTTAATGGAGACCAGATCTGTTCTTTTCTTCCTGGTTTCAGAAGTGCAGTTAAGATCTAGTTATTTCATTTAACATAGGAGTAGAACATGACTGAGCAAAGGGTGGGTTCATGACTTTATTTTCTTTATATTACATGTGGAGCTATCTTATACTGATCTTGATTGTTATCTGTCCAGACCAGAGCCTTCAGGAATAGACCACATACAAATAAAGAAGCTATGCTAAAAGATATTAGCCATACGCTGAAGTGAAAGTAATTATTTCTCAAAACTATTAATATTAAAGAATAAGTTCAAGAAAATTAATTATAATTATTTTTAAATACCTGAATATCAGATGTCCTGATAGATACTACTGTGATTTAGAAAATGTATTTTACTCTCAAGAAATATAATTGTATGTTTGTTAATCTTTTGTAGTCTCTTACACTGCTTACCAGAAGTAATAGATGTGAAGTTCCATCATTAGAAGTCAATCTAAAAGTGAACTTGTGTTCGTTTTGGAGTGGGAAAGAAGAAGATGGAACAAGCATGGGACAAATGGTGCAAAGCTGGATCCTCAGTGTACCAAATGCTCATCTAAAGGCATCACAGGGATTTTGAAAATGCTGCACATCCTGGAAAAATTCTCTCCCACAAACTTCATTGATATTTTATATTTACAGGCCAAAGTTACTTTCATTTTTTTTAAAAGCAGTGTACAGAAACAGAATGTTCTGACATAATTCCTTGAACAGAAGCTGTATGCTCTACATCAGACTGGAACATTTTACAAGGAAGATGCCATTTTTTCTTTGGGAATCCCCTATTCTTTTTTCTCACAGTAAAGGAGACAAACTATGAGAATCAAAGATTCTTCACTCAATATGCTGTTCACATTTTTATGGAAAATAATGCAATGTTCTTTCTTTGAATCTTTGAAAATTTTGAAAAGTAAAGCTTTTGTCACAAAGCAGCCCAAAAAAAACAAAATGCAATCAAGGCTAATTCTGAATTAATATTCTTGATCCAATTAGAGTTATTGAAATCCATAATCTCTTCTCATTTCTGTATAATAAAGTACATTGTAAATTGTAAATATCAATGCAGCAATTTTTTTTTGAAAATGCATAATCTAACAGCTATGCAATATTTTTTAAAAAAAACTTATAGGGACATGGCAAATAACATCTTTCAGAATGCTGCCAGTCAAGCTAATTTAACGGGTATTATATTTTTAATGTTTCAGGTAGTTATTTTCTTATACTATCACAGTTACCAGTCCACCTTTCCTTAGATTCAGTAGTCACAAAGGTAGGAAAGATGAAATGTTTCATTGGGATAATATCCGGCCTTTTTAAAACTTTTGTATTGGAGATTACTGTATCTCAATGGCTGGTCATAGCAGATTACAATAATTTGCATCAATGTCATTGATACATTAGCTGTAATCCTACACCCAGTCCCATGTGCTTCTTGTTGATATAATCAGGCTTACATACTTTCTGGGTATATTGCCTGTATTCTTGAATCTATAATACTTTACTACACAATTGTGTCTTATCATAAATTGTAAAATGGGCTTTCTCTGATAGGGTAGAGAAGAAGCTGATCAAATAAAATTATGAGCTGTTAATATATTTGAGGATGTTTTTAGAAGCAGTTAAAATATAAAGTTTGTGACAACATGAAAAACTATTTAATAAAGGTGATGGAAAACTTGAAACTTGAAATGAGAAAAATAAGTTGTGTAATCAGATTATTTCATTATATTTATGTATTCTGTTCCCCTAAGATCATTTTAAAAAGATTATTCTGTTGACTTATTGTTATTAATGACTTGTTACATTGCACGTAATTCATGTGCTTATAGAAATATTTCGTACATTTGCTGTACATTCACAACTCTTAAAATTTTAAACCAAATATTAAATTCATGAAGAATGTCTTTTGCAGTGTACATATGTATTAAATGCTATAGCCAGCAAACTTTACTTTACTTCAGAAAGAAAAAAATATTGTATTTTCTTTCTCTGGTTCAATATTACATAATGGTCAGAAGTTGATGTTCAGCAAGCATGAAATTCCCAAACCACATTTGCTTGCAATGTGCAAAAAACAAACAACAACACAAGAAGGGGTATTTACAGGAAAGAAGTCATGAGGGACAAGTGGCAAGAACCTGAGTCTTTTCCCATTCGCTGGTTTTTCTCTAAAGGGTTTCTTTCATTTTTCAACACTAAATTCGTAAAAAAAAAACATAATATGAAAGATATTTCTTTTATTCAGAACATCTAAGACAACTTTAATTAAAACATAATATTGGCTGTGTAGCGTGGGAATGAGAGAACTTTGCGATTTGTTTTTTTAATTGGATCAACTGTTTAAGAACCAGGTGCAAAATACTGAGATCAGCCAGAGCCAAGTGTAAAGGACATGTAACTAGAAATAAAACAAACTTTTGGATACAAAATACTTTTGAGAATCAGATATTTGTTTGAGTTTTCCTAATTATCTCATCCCTTCATTTTATTTATTTGAAATAATTTATTTTTTTTATTTATGCAACTCTCAAATTGAGCCTGGTCCCCAAACCAATACCTTATAAGGGAAGAGAGTTCCTTTCCCTATTATTTTAACTGCCACTACTTATGTAATAGGGATAGCCTTCCTCAGATATTCTGGGTTTTTTGAACAAATCCTACAAAGAAATGTGAAAGTTAAAGAGTTTGTGCATGTTGCTCTGCTTACTAGACTGAAAAGTCAGAAGCCATTGTTCTAAATTAATTCACTAATAAAATGAATTTGAGATTTCAGGCCTAGGGTAAAACCATGTAAGTTAGAAGTTCAGGCCTGCTGTAAACCACAGTCCACTGGGTAAACTGTGGTAACTGTAGTGATAACCACTTAGCAATCAAAAGGTACGTTCTTTAATGAGAAAGTTGCCAGAAGCCACATCTGGCTGAGTTGATGCCAAATTCCAAGTGGTAGATACTACTTTTATTATTTCCTCCTTTTCATTATCACTTCTTCACACACTACTCATCTATTCATTGAAACAAACGTGCACACACATATAGTCCTGGTCGGACATGAGGACCAGAAAACGGCTCCTTTTCCTGCAGCAGTGCATTGAGAGTCCCAAAGGTGCTTTTTCCAAAAGGCAACTGGACTGTCTTGGTTTTTTTCCTTTGAAAATATTTCATTTCTCATTCAAGAAACCTCTTCAGAAGTGAAACGTTTTCAAAGGAAAAAACTCCAGTTGCCTTTTGGAAAAAGCATCTCTGGGACATCCATTGTCTGGATGATTGGGAATCTCCATAGGGTATAGTATAAAGGTCGAAAGGTGTTAGAAGTAAAACCATAAGAGGGCAGCATTATTTAAAAAATGGGTTATGTTATTTTCAGTCATTGTTCTCTCTGGTTGGGATATATACATGAGTCAGCCTGCTTTTCTTTTCTCTGCATGATGATGGGAATACATAGGAGACTGAAATCTACATGTAGACTAGTTAATGCCTTTGTTTTGAAAGTTAAAACTTTCAACCTGGTATAGTACTAGCACATCTGAGAGTAACACTCTTAAATTCTCAATCACTATCCCAACCAAGTGTTAGTTGTTCCAGCACACTTGGAGCCATAAGGTTGGAAAAGGTTGCTATGAACAAATGCAAAACAGCAGTATTTATTTAGGCTGCTGGTTTGTATATTTGAAAAATTGATGCAACAAAATGTCCAGCAGAGGTTATTCCATGAGATAACATTAATACTGTGCAATAATTATTTGCAGAAGTTATCAGCCCAAAGGTATTTTTAAGCTATCAGGTCTTGCATTGCTTCAGCATGATTATTTTAAATCTAAAAAGTCTAGGTGATAGAATTTTAATTATTTTATCAACTAAAATATTGATCAGTGGAAACTTTAAGGAGGCATTAATTAATGCAGCTAGTTAGATTTGCTTAATTTTGAAACACTAGAATGTCCTTGAAAAAAGATAAAAAATAGTTCTAATTTGTGAACTATTTATTAAATTGTAGAGTACCATGGATTGCCTTTAATATCCTAAATGCAATTATATTGAGGTGTTAACAAGGCAGAAATTTAAAAAAAATATTTTAATTGATTTCATAGATTAATTTATCTAAAAGTGCCAATCAATTGTTGATTGTTCTGTTTACAAGCTCTATAAAGTGCATTCTGACTCAACACTTTTCCATGTTTTGACACCTTGATTCTTAAACACTGGCAACAATTTCAACAGATTGTTTACATAAACTGCAAAGATGGTTTTGGAAAAATTATATAATCTTTGGTTTCCAAATCTGATTTTCAGATAACCTTTTTTCATGTTGACCTTGTTTTTTCATATTGACCTTGTTTATTGCTTACCAATGAGCCACTGGGTTGCAGAGAATTTAGAAATGTGTCCTTAATTCATTTGAACTATTGGCCACTTCACTGTACACATTGGTGTAGCTGAAAGTGGTATGCATTCTACTAAGCATGATTTCTTTGGGATTTGCATGCTGTGTCAATTCAAACATTGTGATTTGCACACTATGACTTAAGAATCATTGTAATGTTTGAGACCAGCCAAATACGATTTATTTAAAAACATGGTTAAACAAATCACAATGTGTATCTGGTATGTCTGATAATATAGCCAGAATTTAAATGCTAATATGTATTGTAGGCAAGGATTTGTAACAGTAGACAAAATTAGGAAAGCTGTCTTTTTTATCTTCTCATTGTGAAACTCCTAAAAAGCTTCCAATGTTTTCTCGAAACTGTGGGAACTGTGAATGCCTTATATAGGCACTCATTAAAGTAGGATTGAAATGTGATTTTGGTTTAACAAGAACTCTAATGTCATCTCCCTACTAGTCTTAAATACACATAATAATTTGAAAAATAATACAAAGATATTAGAATATACATTTGAAGAAACTAAATTGCCAAACCAACTTTTAAATGTGAGTGGATGGTTAAGGAATAACTAGACTGGTGAAGAGTACGAACTTTTTAACCCTCCCTGGAGCTATTTGGATGGTTGAAAGAACCCACTGAAAATCAGCAGTTCAAATTAAGTATTTCCACAAAATGGGAAATGAAACTTTGAGGATGAACAATTTAATGAGGAACGTTATAATACTTGGTGATGACAATAAGCAAGAAATCTTCCTTCATTATTCTGTTGATAAAAGTATAATAAGTAACATTGAATGTAAAATACGTTTTTTTAAATGAGTTATATGATTGGGAAAAATTACTTGAAATTTTTTTTAGGTACATCTAATTAGTCTGGAAGTATACAATTATGATTTTTATTTTACTGATCAAGGCTGTACATTTTAAGTAACATTCCATTTGTTTAAAATATGTACATGTTAATAAATTTTTGAAGCATACTTTATGATTGGGTGTCTTTTTAAGTTTTATTTAAACATATACAGGAAGCTGACCTCAGTAATTATAACAACTTCAAAGTACATTTTGCTTCTTATGGATTTTTATTCAGTTTGTCATTTTTGTTATGAAGAAAATGAATGCAGTATATTTTAAATGTGTGGTGCTTCACTCTTATTTCTATTCAGCTGCTGGCGTAGAAGAGTGAACTGCGTGGATTATCCACAATATGCAATATTAATCTAGATAGAATATTCTAGAATATTCTGTCTTCTACATGCCAAGAGTTAGCAAGGACCCAATACATTTGTGATTCAGAAGAAGACCATCTCTTCAATACAGTCTCATCATTCATCATTTTAGCCATTGTCTATCCATTGTAGGATGAAGGCCTCTTCCGCATGTTTCCAACCAATACGGTCCTGAGCTTTCTTTTGCTAATTAGGCCCGCAATACTTGCTGATGTCATTGCTCCATCTTGTTTTAGGTCTCTTTTGTGGAGATGCATTTTATCAAGTGGAATCCATTCTATGACTGCCTTAGTACACCTGCCATCAGTTGTTCTTGCTATGTGACCAGTCCATTTCCATTTCCATTCTTTTACTCTCTTGATGATATCATATACTTTTGTTTGTTTTCTAATCCATGTGCAGGTCTTTCTACCTTGTCTTGTAATGCTGAGCATGTAATCTTTCCATGGGTCTTTGCGCCACTCCTAGCTTTTGTATTGATTGTGAGGTTAGTGTCCATGTTTCACTGGCATATGTTAGAGCAGGTAGTACACACTGATTGAAAACTTTTCTCCTCATGCATGGGGACAGGTTGTTCTTGAAAATTGTGCTTAACTTACCAAATGCCTGCCAACCACATTTAACACATTTAACGGGTTGCTCCTCTTTCCTAGTCCTATTAGACCTCTCAGCGGCTTTTGATACCATCGACCATGGTATCTTACTGCGGCGTCTTTGGGGGTGGGAGTGGGAGGCACCGTTTTACGGTGGTTCTCCTCCTACATCCTGGGACGTTCGCAGTCGGTGTTGGCAGAAGGGCAGAGGTCGGCCTCGAGGCCTCTTGTTTGTGGAGTGCCTCAGGGGTCAGTCCTCTCGCCTCTCCTGTTCAACATCTATATGAAGCCGCTGGGTGAGATCATTTGTGGTTTGGGGGTTGGGTATCATCAATATGCTGATGATACCCAGCTTTTTATCTCCACCCCAAACCACCCCAGTGATGCCCTCTCCGTGATGTCCCGTTGCCTGGAGGCGGTCCGGGTCTGGATGGGGAGGAACAGGCTTCGGCTCAACCCTGACAAGACTGAGTGGCTGTGTGTGCCGGCGTCTTGGGAAATTCAGAATATTCCACCGTTAATTATGGGGGGTGAGATATTGCCCCCCGTAGATAGGGCTCGTAACTTGGGTGTCCTCCTAGATTCACAGCTCTCCTTGGATGATCATAGAGGAGCTGTGACTAGGGGGGCCTTGGCTCAGGGTCGCCTGGTGCGTCAGTTGCGGCCCTATCTAGACCGGGATGCCTTGCGCACAGTCACTCATGCACTCGTGACCTCCCGTTTGGACTACTGCAATGCTCTCTACATGGGGCTGCCCTTGAGGACTACTCGGAGGCTCCAGCTGGTGCAGAATGCAGCCGTGCGAGTGGTGGTGGGAGTTTCCCGATACTCCCATGTAACACCTCTACTCCGTGAGCTGCATTGGCTTCCAGTTGTCCTCCGGGTAAGATTCAAGGTGCTGGTTATGACCTATAAAGCCCTAAATGGCATGGGTCCGGGTTACTTACGGGAACATCTGCTGCCGGCCTCAACTTCCCTTCGTCCAGTGCGCTCCCACAGAGAGGGCCTCCTTAGGGTGCCGTCGGTGAAAGAGTGTCGACTGGCGGCCCCCAGGGGGAGGGCATTCTCTGTGGGCGCGCCAGACCTGTGGAACCGTTTACCGGTGGAGCTCCGGATGACTCCCGACCTTCGCTCCTTCCGACGTGACCTAAAAACATATTTATTTGAACAAGCCGGCCTGGTCTGATGGGTTTAGGGGTATTTTAACGTTTTGTAATTTATTAAAATGGGCTATTGTATTTAATATTTTTTTAATTTTTATATATTGTATTTTATTGTATTGCCCTGTACACCGCCCTGAGTCCTTCGGGAGAAGGGCGGTATAAAAATTAAATTAAATAAATAAATAAATAAATAAATAAACACACCATTCAATTTCCTTTATTGTATCACCTTCCACGGAGATCCGTTGGCCAAGGTATATGCTCTGTAGTAAATGTATTTAGGATAGCTACTTTTTCCTGCATTAAAGCATAGTCTATTTATGATCTTAAATAATATTCTGAGACACAATTTGCACTGTTGCCAATTTTGAATAGACCAGTAGTAGGCAACCTGATATCTTTAGGATTATTTAGATTGCAACTTTATATAACCCAGCCAATAATATAATCCAATGAAATCTTTTGCTTCCATTAGAAACTATCATACGGATGTCTTCTACTTTCCAGATATTACGATTGATTTTATGATTGCGGCTAGATGAAAACCTTCAAAACTTTTATAAATTTCAAGAGGCACTTTTTGACTTTGCAGTACAATAATAAATTGAATGAAAATTACCCCAGTCTAGTTAAGTGCAGTTCATGTGTAGAATTTAAATGAACACCTGTTAACTCTTATTGCAGCTGATTTAGGTTTCACTGCAGTGTATTCTAGAATTGCCTTCACTTATCAGAGTTGTGCCGCATTGCCTTAAGTTAGTGTAACGTATGTGTCAGATTTGCACTGACATTCCAAACTAATTAATAGAATTCAAAGTCATTTCCACCAGTGTCAGAATTCTTACAAGACACTTGCAAAGTGTTCATTTTGTACTAAAATGGAGTGCAGTAAGATCCTCAGCCTTTGCTCTTTGTGCTAATTAATTTGGGAGAACAATTAGCCTCTTATTTGTTCTTTCAGTTTTCTTTGGATTTCACAGAAACATTTTTTGCTAAGTAGCATACATAGATTGGACAAAACTCATTCATACAAAGATTTGCCATAATTTTTTTCATATGTTACTACTGGCGAGTTAGAACACACTGAAAAGTAATGAAGTCCTGTATTAAATAATTTCTAATGTGTAATTCTTCAATTTCATACTAAATAATATGCATCAAGAGATACTAAATATAGGCAAAAAGCTTGGCTCCAGAATTGCCTTTTGATTTTGTGCCAAAGTAGCAGAGGGAGAATATGGTAGTCTTTGCTGAGCTTGTGATCTTAAAAGGCATGATTTCAGTGCCTGCTCAAAAGGGTGAACCATCAAGCTGCAAGAACTGCTGGCTTGGAATATGTGTCAGAGAGACATGAATGCAGAGTTTTATTTTCTTCATTTCCTTCTCTCTAGAGCAGTGTTTCTCAATCTCAACAGTTTTAGGATGTGCAGACTTCAATTCCTAACATGCTGCCCAGAGAGTTGAAGTCTGTGCATGTTAAAGCTGTTAAGGTTGAGAAACACTGCTCCAGAGCAAAGCTCCTTTTGTTCTTCAAATAACAAAGGAGTGTGGGATACATCTATCTCCGCAGGTTCTTTCTTCCCTTTGTGCAAATCAGGGTACTTTTTATCAAATGCTCTGTCTCACTGTTGTTCTGGTGCTTTTGACCCCTCCCTCCCCTTATTCAACACACCCACCACCTCCTGTCAGCTGTCCAGCTGTTTCCAAGGAAATCTGTATCTGTCAGTCCTGAAGAAACAGGCACATAATACTAGTCTAACCTATGCTGACAGAATTTCTTGAATATGCTTTTTCACAAGTACTATAATCCTCCCTGCTTTCAGAGATATTGTTCTTGACACCATTGCTCTGGTTATATACAGACCAAGTCACTTTCAAGCATAACAGATGTTCCCTCTTCAGTCCTAGCAAATGTACAACTGTTACATTATATGTAGGCCTTGACAATTTCCTACAAAACCATATTTCCTGTCTGGGTAAAATTCTTGTATGCTTTTCCTTTCTAGCACTTAATGGCTCTGCAACAAGGAGTAACTCCGATGTCAGCTCAGTAATATTCTTAATTTGCCAGCAAATGTGAAAGCCTGATTTGGAAACTACAATATTATCTTGAAATGACTGTCCCTCACATCAGAAATAAAGGATTTCAAACTGTATGGAGAAATAAATGTAATACTTGTCTGCAACTATTTATTCATTTATTTGCTTGATTGTTTGCATCTCCCTTTTATTATTTTTACAAACTACTCAAGGTGGTGAACATATCCAACACACCTTCCTCCCATGTTCCCCATAACAAACAACACTGTGAAGTGAGGTGGGGTGAGAGAGAATAACTGCTCCAAGATCACCCAGCTGGTTTTCATGGCTAAGGTGGGACTAAATTCATGATCTCTTGCTTTCTAGCCTAGTGCCTTTAAAGCATTTACATCTTTTCCTAATAAAGTGACAAATAAGAGCTACATTTGCAAACATGCAAATGGTGATGGTGCTGATGATGACCTATAAAGCCCTAAATGGCGAGGGTCCGGGATATCTGAGGGAACACCTGCTGCCAGCATCAAGCTCCCTTCGTCCACTGCACTCCCACAGGGAGGGTCTTCTCAGGGTGCCGCTGGTTAAAGATTGCCAGCGGGTAACACCCAGGGGTAGGGCCTTCCCAGTGGGTGCGCCTACCCTTTGGAACCAGCTGCCCGCGGAGCTTAGGACTGCCCCCGATCTCCGTTCATTCCGCCGGGACCTGAAGACCTGGCTCTTCAAGCTCTCTGGCCCAGGCTGAGAATTATTAATTTTAAATTTTAACGGGTTTTTATTTTCTCTCAGGATTTCATTTAATCTTTTTAAATTGTTTTAACTTTTGTATTGATTTTCTTTTAAATATCCTGTAAACTGCCCTGAGTCCTTCGGGAAAGGGCGGTATATAAATCTAAATAATAATAATAATTAATAATAATAATTAATAATAATAATAATAATAATAATAATAATAATAATAATAATAATAATAATAATAATAATATGCCAATATTAATTCTCCTAAGCTCTGTAGATGATAGAATATTGTAGAATATTGTACTCAAGGCATCTGTATCAATTATTACATCTGACGACATTATATCTAATGGCATTGAATTTGCTTGGAAAAATGAGTGCTGTAGGCCAATGAAGAGCATCAAGGTAAGACGTCTGTAAATTGAGAACAAGTTCTGTCCTGTCTTTCTTGAATTGTCAGAACTGATACTTACAAATAGGCTGTCAATTATTAAAAATGGTGGATAGCATTCTTTCTTGGGTCAGTGAACCACTGAAGCCATTTTGTTTTTCAGAAACCACTGAAAACAAGTTGCATATTAAAAATGTGCAATTTCAGTGGTCTTGAAAGCATTCTGCAATGTCACTGGTTCATTGGTTCAAGGAAAGGAAGTTTGAAAGCTGTAGGTTTTCAGAACTGCAATTTCCAAGAGCCTCAACCAACATGGCCAATTGTGAGGGTTGCTGGGAGCTGTTTTTCAGTGAATATATGGAGGATCAAGGGCCAAAAATTTCCCATAGTATTTTATCTATTTGTTTTTTAAAAGTATTTCAGATTTAGATTTAAAATAGTTTTCAAATTTAAAATTCTGAGAACTTAAAGGTGTATTCAGATATCATATTAAACCATAAATCCTGCTTTAGTAAACTGGAAAAAATATTAACAATGGGATGAAGCATGCAACAGTCTTCTCCCTCTAACTGAAATACCATTTCAGTGTCTGGATTAAGCATACATTTCAGACCTTGGCTCCTCTGTCCTAGTTGATAAAATACAGACTGCTTAATCTTGGATTAAAAGATGTCTCATTTTGTTTTTTTAAAGCCTTGCTGGGCTCAGTATCAATGCTTGGCTCAAGGTAAAAGTTTGCATTATCACATGCCAATGGGAAAAAGTACAAATGTTAGTACAAAGATCTTACATGATTACATTCTTTTTTCAGTGTCTCAAGATTGTATTTCCTTGGCTTAGGTTATTCTGACTTCTGAATTTCTAGAAATTTAAAAAGGTTACTGTCATATTTATTTATTTATTTATTTTTATTTTAATCCCATTTATATCCCGCCCTTCTCCGAAGACTCAGGGCGGCTTACACTCTAAGCACAAATCAATGTGCTTAGCAATAGCCTTCATTCTATGTATATGCCTGCTTATTAGGGCTTTCGCCCCCCCCCCAAGCGGCATTATTACAAAGTCAGCTTATTGCCCCCAACAATCTGGGTCCTCATTTTACCTACCTCAGAAGGATGGAAGGCTGAGTCAACCTTGAGCCTGGTGGGACTCGAACCTGCACTAATTGCAGGCAGCTGGTGTTACTTAAGGAGGCATTAGCCCACTGCTCCACCAAGGCTGGTATATACTGGACTGAAGTATGAAAGAATCTAGCTGTGTCTATTGGATTCTCTAAAGTCCAATATGCATTCAATATATAGATTCTTGACTGATTGTAAAGTAGTTCAGATTGAGTTGTAAAACGTAATGTGCTGTTTTGGATTGCAACTCACTACTTCACTCCAAGCTCAGAATTTTCATCTGTGGCATAATCTTTACACCTTACTCAGCAAATTAAGAAAACCACTCCCTTTAGGAAGCCCAATCAATGAAGAGGACTTTGAAAGAGGGATCGCAGCTGCATCCAGAAGAGAAAATCTCTTTTTTTCCCCTTTAACTTTGCCCTTCTCTTAACTTGACAATACACACATAACTGCTTTGGAGCTTTTTGGACTTTTGGTTTCTTTCATCTACTTTTGTCTATTTCAGATAGTAATGAAATCTCAACATTTAAGGATATTTGCAATCCTGCATTCTCAATTTTGATGAACTGATGTAGCCATGATTTTACCCTTTCACACCACAGAGTTCATTGAGAGCAAAATATAAGAATTATTTGTTTCTTTCTCTTGATGTCATGTCCCCTCTAATAAAGTTAATGTAGCTGAAATGGCTCTTCTTTTACTCCCCACAAACCCCCTGAGATTCAAACCTCAAAATCAAACTGGAAAGAAAATATTTTGTTAAATCAATGTATCCTATTTATCCCCTTCACATATTACTGCCTTGTCGTGACAAAGGGGCTTGCGTAACTCAATGAAGCTATGAGCTATGCCATGCAGGGCCACCCAAGATGGACAGGTCATAGCAGAGAGTTCTGACAAAACGTGATCCACTGGAGAAGGAAATGGCAACCCACTCCAGTATCTTTGCCATGAAAACCCTATGGACAGTACCAAAAGGCAAAAAGATATGACGCTGGAAGATGAGCCCCTCAGGTCGGAAGGCGTCCAATATGCTTTTGGGGAAGAGCAGAGGGCTAGTACTGGTAGCACCAGAAAGAATGAAGCGACTGGGCCAAAGCCGAAAGGATGCTCAGTTGTGGATGTATCTGGTGATGAAAGGAAAGTCCAATGCTGTAAAGATTTTTTCTCCATAGGAACCTGGAATGTAAGATCTATGAATCAAGGAAAGCTGGACGTGGTTAAACAAGAGATGACAAGACTGAACATCGACATCTTAGGAATCAGCGAACTAAAATGGACAGGAATGGGTGAATTTAATTCAGATGACCATCAGGTATACTACTGCGGGCAAGAATCCCTCAGAAGAAATGGAGTAGCCTTCATAGTCAATAAAAGAGTAGGAAAAGCAATACTGGGATACAATCCACAAAATCACTGAATGATCTCAGTTCGAATCCAAGGCAAACCATTCAATATCACAGTAGTCCAAGTCTATGCCACAACCACCAGTGCTGAAGAGGATGAAATTAACCGGTTCTATGAAACGTTCCCTTCATCTCTCCAATTTTCTTGAAGAGATATCTGGTCCTCCCTATTCTATTGTTTTCTTCTATTTCTTTGCATTCTTATCTCTTCTAGCTATTCTCTGGAATTCTGCATTCAATTGGGTCTATCTTTCTTTTTCTCCCTTGCCTTTCGCTTCCCTCCTTTCCTCAGCTATTTGCAAAGCTTCCTCAGACAGCCATTTTGCTTTCTTGCATATTTTTTTCTTTGGGATGGTTTTAGTTGCTACCTCTTGTACAATGTTGCGAACCTCTGTCCATAGTTCTTCAGGCACTCTGTCTATCAGATCTAATTCCTTAAATCTATTTGTCACCTCTACTGTATATTCGTGAGGGATATGATTTAGTTCATACCTGAGTGGCCTAGTGCTTTCCCCTCCTTTTTCAGTTTAAGCCTAAATTTTGTAATGAGAAGCTCATGGTCTGAGCCACAGTCAGCTCTTGGTCTTGTCACCCTGCCTATTTAACTTATATGCAGAGCACATCATGAGAAAGGCAGGGCTAAATGAATCAAAAGCTGGAATTAAGATTGGCAGGAGAAATACCAACAACTTAAGATATGCAGATGATATGACTCTAATGGCAGAACTAAAGAGCCTCTTGTTGCGGGTGAAGAAGGAGAGTGCAAAAGTTGGCTTGAAACTTAACATTAAGAAAACCAAGAACATGCTATCCGGCCTTCTCAATTCCTGGCAAATAGATGGGGAAGAAATGGAGGTAGTGACAGATTTTATTTTCCTGGGCTCCTAGATCACTGCAGGTGGGGACTGCAGCCAAGAAATTAAAAGACACTTACTCCTGGGGAGGAAAGCCATGACAAATCTAGACAGCACACTAAAAAGCAGAGACATCACCCTGTCAACAAAAGTGTGTATAGTCAAGGCTATGGTCTTCCCATTTGCAATGTATGGCAGTGAAAGTTGGACCATAAGAAAGGCCGAGCACCAAAGAATTGAGGCCTTTGAACTATGGTAATGGAGAAGACTCCTGCGAGTCCCTTGGACTGCAAGGCGATCAAACCGGTCAGTCCTAGAGGAGATCAACCCTGACTGCTCTTTAGAAGGCCAGATCCTGAAGTTGAAACTCAAATACTTTGGCCACCTAATGAGAAGGAAGGACTCACTGGAGAAGAGCCTAATGCTGGGAAAGATTGAGGGCAATAGAAGAAGGGGACGACAGAGAATGAAGTGGCTGGATGGAGTCACTGAAGCAGTAGGCGTGAGCTTAAATGGACTCCAGAAGATGGTAGAGGACAGGAAGGCCTGGAGGAACGTTGTCCATAGGGTCGCGATGGGTTGGACACGACTTCGCAGCTAACAACAACAACAACATCCTATTTATGTGTTTACACTTTATCTATTTGGATGTTTTTTTAAAAAAAATCTGGCCCCAATGATGAAGAAATGTATTGACCTAATTTGTGATGTCAAAGGCTACAGTGAGCTCCTTCCTGCCTGTGATGTAGTTCAACTTAATGGTCTTTATTGGTAGCTGTGCATGAAATTAATTCAGAACTAACTTTTTTAATGAGTGTCAGGATAACACCTGGTAGGTCAGTTGATTGAGTTCACCTTCTGCAATGCACACTAATTAAGTTGTCACCTAATCAACAGAAATGCTGCAATTGGTACAAAGGCTATATGTACTTTCAAAGGCTCTTTGCTAGCAGGATTTTTATTACTAGATAGTTGGAGTCTAGCATTTCATTCATATAATTGGAATTTATTTCCAGAAAGGATGGGACTTTATTAGAGCATCAAATTCTAATACCTTAAAACCTGATGGGAATGTGGTCAGAACAGTGTAAGTGATTAGAATTTGACTCACTTTCCTCAATATGGAACATGTGAATGCTGATTTGAATGTTTTGAATCTAATTTAGATTCAAAGAATTGAGCTCTTCTACAAGTTAACGGGAACCTTTGATTAATGGTTCTGTTGCTGACGATTCAGTTAACTAAAAATTGAATTAGAATACCGTAAAGCAGGTTCCCTTTTGCTCAAGTTATCTACTTAATATCTATGTCCAACTTAATGTTCTCCAGATATTCTGGGTTATAAGTTACACAATGATTAGCTAGCTGGCTGGAGTAATGTCTGATTCATCTGAATACAACTAATTTGGGGAAAACTCATGCATATAGTAAACATATGTAATTTTATGATTTGCCTAACTAGTTTGGACTTTAGATCATTCAGTATTAAATTTGGTAACATACTTGTTCAAGGGACTTTCCTGACTGCTTTGGAGAACTTGTGCCACACTACCATGAAAGTCTAGAATTTGTGATTTAGCCTGCAATTCTAGTGCCTGGTTTGAAATGGAAAAAGGAAAATGGTAAAATAACAACAACAACAAAAAAACAACACTGTCCCAGATACTGTCTTGATCAAGATGGTTGATTGGCTGCACTTTGTAATCAGTCTTCCAAACATTTCATCATTATCTCCTAAATGAGAGACAGAAGATACTTGGGGTTTGTTATTATTTTCTTACTGAGAAACTAAACTCCTTCAAGAATATGACATACTGAATGTTTTTAAGATTGTAAGTGTACTAGGTTGTTATGTCCTGATATCAGTTATCTGGTGAAAAAACAGGCCACATTATGTGGTATCCTTGACTAGTGTTCTTCAGGTTCAGATTGTTATTTAGCAGACAAAACAAAAAGAACAACTTTCCTTTGAATTTTCAAAGGCCCACTTGCCTAAAGGTATTGCTTGTTGCCATAGGCAACAAAGCAAGTACTTATTTGCATATTTCAAATAATAATAGGGTGTTAGGCTAATTACTTTGAGTAATATGAATCTGAAAAACTAAGGAAACAGTTTCCCTGCCAGTCTTACAATCCCTTGTTCTGTCCCTGCTTTACCTGCCTGCTGGTAAGGTGCAAAGGCAAAAAGCCGCACAGGCAAGAATTCTGATCCTCCCAGATTCCCACAAGGAAACTCAGTGGGAGAGCCAGCAGAAATATGGAAGTTGTGTTTATTTCCACTGTTTTTTTGCTCAGCTTGGTCATTTTGTTTCTCTGTTTAGGCATCTCTGAAATGATGACCGAATGGGGCATTGTTTGTCTGATAAGTATTATCTCTCAACCAGCATGGTTACTATTTCAGCATGTCTGGAGGATAGGGAGATTTTTTTTTAAAAAAAGGAATAGGTTATTATTTTTAATCCTATTTCCAGTTTACATATTTTATCTTGTATTCAACATGCAGAATGGAACCTCACAAAGCCTAATTTTGATTTATTATGCCCTGGCACAGAAAACACTATGAGCTTGTACCCCTGTGATGATGGGGTTCTTTTCTGCAGGCTTCCCCACTTGGATTTCTGAAGTCTAAACAGGCACACTGCTTTACTTCCTGAACTTCTGCTCTGAACTTCCACTCTCCCAAAGAAGATTCTTCATGTGATCCGATTTCCATAGAGAGAGAGAGGGAGGGAGGGAGGGAGGGAGAGAGAGACTATAAATATGTAAAGACAGTGTTCTGAAATGCTTTGTAGAGAATTCTGTCTTGTCTATAATCACTTTTAAAAATGGAACATTTATATGTGAAAAAAGAGGAAAATCGCAGAAGCATATATTACTTCTATACTAGCTAGCCTTGCACACTTATCTATACATCCATGTCAAACACATTACAGGTAATCCCTGTTACAAGGGTTCACTTAGCGCCCGTTCGAAGTTACGTGAAAAGCACCCCCTAATTCTTATGAGCAAGTCCCCAAATTATGAATCTTGCAGCACCACGGCAGTTGTTCGCCCTTACGAACTACTGCAGAGGCTCTGCAACATTCACTGTATTCCCCCCCTCCTCACAACTGCTTCCTGCTGCACCGGACTCACTTACCTTGCAAAAATCCTCTCTGCCATGGTTTCTTTCCCTTTGAGGGAGAGGAGAGTCAGCTTGGAAATGCTTTTCGTGCCGAGAATAGAAGTTTCCGGAGTCCGTGATCTTGCACAAGTGTTTGAAGTTACGCCAAATCACGGACCTCAAAAACTTTCATTCTCTATGCAAAAGGAGTTTGCGGTGCCTGTTTCCTGTTCTGTCCCAACTCCTTTCTGCCTGAGGGCAGGTCCAAAGCCTTTAACTGAGAGAGAAGGCCAGGCCCCTCGCACCTGCATCTGGCCCACCAGAGCTGACCACACTGGGGGAGGAAGTGACCCCATTGTCCCTGGAGCCTTGGAAGCCTCCTCCAAGCTGCCTGGAAATGAGGCTGGGGGAGGCTTATTTGTGCCTCTGAAAGTCAGATCCAGGCCTCAGAGACCTGCTCTGTTACCACCCAGAACGGGGGTTGGGAGAGGCTTCTACATGCCTCTGCAAGTCTGTTCCGGGTGGCAGAGCTTGGAGCAGGCCTCTGAGGCCTGGATCCGACCTCCAGAGGCACACAGAAGCCTCTCCCAGCCTCTGTTCCGGGGGTGGCGGCTGTGTGGCTCTGGAGTTGGAGGGAAGCCGGAGGCAAGTACCGCAAACAGCGTGAGAGTTCAGGCACCCATTCTCTGCAAAAGAGGATTGATACATGAACTCATGCGATATTACGGCACCCAGGAGCTTCCATCTCCTGTCCCTCAAAAACAGGAATCGCGGCAGAGAGGAGACAGAGCTTTTCAAGATAAGTGAGTCCGATATGGCAGGAAGGGAGGGTGAAGCATGAAGTTTCTTAGTGGTTCAGGGAGGCCTTGGGGGCCTGTCCCATCACTAGGCCCCCCCATAGCCTTCCCTACCCTAAGATACCTCATGTGCACTTAACGAGCCGTGTGCATCTTAACGAGCAGGGTGTGATCTCGTTCGAGGTATGAGATTCATTCCCATGAATTTTTGAGTTACAAATTGAATGGGCAGGCTCCATTCTATTCGTAACACGAGGACTACCTGTATTAGCATTTAAAGGCTTTTTACAGCAGTGATAAAATGTTCATTCAAATATAGAAAAAGAGGTCAATTCCTCCTACCACCATAGCTAATGGACAATGAGTATATTTCAGTCACTCCTTGCTTTTTCTCAGGATGCTGTTTAGAAGACCCAAGACTACCATGGGTGATTCATGAGTTTCATGAATTCCAGTTTTTAGGACTCGGAGTCTCCAAGATTGTCATTTTAATGAAATGAAATGAAATGAACCTTTATTGTCAAAGTACAACTATGTGTACATTGAGATTAGCTGAGCCTCCCCTTGTGCTCCCACCCCCCAACACACAGTGACAACAAACCCTCCATCTTACTACACCATGTGAACCAACTACACCACACACCGGCCTTCCAAGTCAATTCTGCATAAAATTCACAAAAGTTATTTTGTGAATGTTTTAGCAGAAAATCAACAAAATTGGTATGTTAATTCTCCAATAGACTTAGCATACCTACAAAAGAGCCCAACAGGGAAGAATTTGGGCTAAAAGCTTTCTCTTTCTCTCTTTTGATGTTTTTAGGTGACGCTTTCACACTCTGCAGCTTTCAATAACAGTAAAAAAAACTGCGTGGCTCTCAATTTTAACTCAAGATAGTTGATAGTTGGATCTGGGAATACAGTATCTCTTTGGGTGTGTTCTACGGCTCCCCTTCCTCGGGTGACATCTCCTGGATTTATTATCATTTGTTCACACTTGCTAGATCATTGAACATTAGTCTAAATCATTTGGAACTTGGAGAACTTGGTGAATTGTGTTGTTCTAGAGTTACAAGTTAAGACTATACTTTTTGAATTTACCAGCCAGTTTTATTCTGGTTTAATAATGGTCACAATGCAACTGTTAGCATTTTATGCTGGACTGTTTCAGTGTTTTCTTTAATTTTAATGCTAATTTAAATATTTTGTTGTTGTTTTGATGTCATCTTGCTGGATGATATTGATAGATCTTGAAAATTAAATGCTTTGAGACGAAGCAACACAACCCTCCATTTCATTACGGAAAATGTTCATTCCCACATTATGGCTGAACAGAAAATAAGCAAGCTTTTTAAATGCACTTTGTAATATGCTACTTTGCAAATGCATAATTTTAAAACAATATATCTAAGGCCATTTCCTATTTCCACACAAGACTACGCTGCCCTCAGTAATGGCTATACTTTTCCCATAGTCTCAGCTTGGCCAGTGAGGAGCATACTGGGAATTGTAGTTCCTTATCTCTGTCTATCAATAAAGTCTCTTTGTCTGACAGATGAACTTGCTATTAATCGTTAGATCATCTTACATCACTTCTCATGTCTGTTGGCTTTGCGCTATTTTTTAATCTCTGACTCAACAACACGTGTTGGTGAGCCAATTGATGAAAATAGTCCTTAGCAGCTCTTTGTTGGAAAAGTTCAGCTCTGACTGAACAAAATGCATCAGAGGGCAGAACCCACAAGTATTTCTATGTTTGCAGAGAATATCACATGTAAATTGTAGCAGATCCCAAGAAAGCCCCTTTGCCCTTTGAAAATGCTTCTGATTTGCAATAGTGGAAAGAAAAGACTGATTCATTTATAATACAGAGCTCAGTACAGGTCATAGTTCAAGCCATGTGGGTGGCTGTAAGTGGAGCTTTCCCCTTAAATTTTGATTCCAACACCCAGCTTCCACTTGAATTTCAGAACATTGTGTGAAGTCACCATGCTTGCAGCAGGATCCACATGGGTATCAAAAAAGTCAAAATGGCAGCTTCGATCCTTTATTTATTTATTAAATTTTTATGACACCCATCTTCCTTATAAAATGACTCTGGATGGCTTACAAATTAAAAAAACCCAAGCATTTACATGGTTACAGCTGGGGTCTTGACTTTTTTTTTGATGCCGGCTCCCTCAAGGGCACCCCTTAGTATTTGATATACCAACTGAGTGGCAGTTTCAGGAAGAAAATATCTGATAGTAAGAACATTAAACCTTTTTTCACCAATTTGATTTTAGTACAAATTACCATGTCCAAATGGCAAATAGGAAAGGATCCTATAAAGGCCCGGGATATTTGCAGGACCGTCTGCTGCCGGGGACGACTTCCCATCGCCCGGTGTGCTCACACAGAGAGGGCCACCTCAGGGTGCCATTGGCTAGACAATGTCGGCTGGCGACCCCCAGGGGGAGGGCCTTCGCTGTGGGAGCACCAGCCCTGTGGAACCAACTCCCCCTTGAGCTCCAGATGGCCCCGGATCTCCGGTCCTTTCGCCGCGGCCTCAAAACACTCCTTTTTCATCAAGCTGACCTGGATTGACGACGTGTTTTAAAATTGTTTTAATGTTTAATTGTTTAGCTAATTTATTTTGGGGCTGTTTGTTTAATTCTTTTTTAACTTTTGTATTGTTGTTTTTATTGTTGTTAGCCACCCTGAGTCCTTCGGGAGATAGGGCGGCATATAAGTCCCAAAAATAAATAAATAAATAAATCCTTACATAAATAGTTTGTGCCTGCGTCATCTGCAGTTTGCTGAGTCACTTTTTCTTTCCTGGTAAGCCAAGGAGTTTTGGAGTGGTGTTTTTCACCTCTCATGGCAGATTGTCATTTGGGATGTGTAATTATTTAAGGGGATGTATCTTTCCCCAAAAGCACTGAAGCACTGTAATGTACTTCTGCTTTCTTCCACTCCTCTCCATTAGCATATTGGCACTGCATCTTTTTTTATAGACAAGTTTTATTATTTTTTTAATATTTACATATACATGTATTTGTGAAACAATATGATGGGTGGGTAGTTAAAATAAGAAAGGCCACACCTAGAATACTGCATCCAGTTTTGGTCACCACAATATAAAAAAGATGTTGAGACTGTAGAAAGGGTACAGAGAAGAGCAACAAAGAAGATTGGGGAACTGGAGGCTAAAACATATAGGGAACGGTTGCTGGAATTGGGTATGTCTAGTTTAATGAAGAGAAGGACGAGGGGTGACATGATAGCAGTGTTCCAATATCTCAGGGGCTGCCACAAAGAAGAGGGTATCAAGCTATTCTCCAAAGCACCTGAAAGCAGGACAAGAAGCAACGGATGGAAACTAGTCAAGGAGAGAAGCAACCTAGAACTAAGGAGAAACTTCCTGATAGTTAGAACAATTAACCAGTGGAACAACCTGCCTCCAGAAGTGGTGAATGCTCCAATACTGGAGGTTTTTAAGAAGAGACTGGACAGCCATTTGCCTGAAATGGTATAGGGTTTCCTACCTGAGCAGGGGGTTGGACTAGATGACCTCCAAGGTCCCTTCCAACTTCTTCTTCCTCCTCCTCCTCCTCCTCTTCTTCTTCTACTTCTACTTCTACTTCTACTTCTTCTTCTTCTTCTTCTTCTTTTTCTTTCTTTTTCTTTTTCTTTTTCTTTTTCTTTTTCTTTTTCTTTTTCTTCTTCTTCTTCTTCTTCTTCTTCTTCTTATTATTATTATTATTATTATTATTATTATTATTATTATTATTATTATTATTATTATTATTATTATTATTATTATTAAATAACCAGTTGTAAATAGTTCAGGTTACATCAACAGAGATGCCCTCTCTACTTCCCTTGGTTATTACATAGTCAAAATAGGCAAGTTAGTACATTTCTAGTTGTAACCTAGTCAATCAACAAAACTTAAAATACATTTTCATTAATACATATCAATATCCTGTTTTTAAATTTTATCTGATTGCAATAGGATATTCTAAAGTGGCCCATAATATATAGGAAAAAGCTTAAGTTTTGGGTAACCCACAATTCCCTATTTCAATAAAGAATAATTCTTTTGTCTACAAAACTTATATTGTTCATTACAAAGCATTCTTATGTTTTACCATTAAAATCTAATTTTCATCTTAACAAATCACCAGTTATTAGAAATATGTTTTTTGCCTTAACCATTCAACAATTATTAAAATACTATCTTTTATATATAAAATTCTAGGTTCTATACCAGTGATGGCAAACCTTTTAGAGACCGAGTGCCCAAACTGCAACCCAAAACCCACTTACGTATCGTTGGGTGCTGGGTGGGCATGGCCCATTGGGCAGGTGTGCCCCATTGGGTGGGCGTGCCCCATTGGGTGGGCGTGGCTGCAGTGGTAACGGCAGACTGGCTGGGACTAAAAAGTTCAATCAATCAATTCCAACTTTGCGAGATCTTTTTTCCCCCCGCAGAAGTTGAAATTGATTGATTGAACCTTTTTTTTTGCACACAGCGGTGGAGGCCTAAAGCAAAAAGAGTTTATAAAACCCAGCTGAAGGCCTAGGACTGGGGTGATGGTGTGCGTGCCCACAGAGAGGGCTCTGCATGCCACCTGTGGCACCCGTGCCATAGGTTCGCCACCACTGTTCTATACTATGATTCAAATGTAACCACTGAATAGTCTATAAGTCATCTTGACTGTACATCAATTATTAAAATATTATCTTTTGATATGTCATTCCAAGTGCTAAGATATAGTTCGGAGTTATATTCTAAACGCTTACATTTGTTTACCTTTACAGATCTAAAATCTAAATGTAAAATCAGTTATATTTTTTAGAGATTCCCCTTAATCCATAAAAAAGATTTTTATAGTCTAAGTCTCAAAAGAGAAACAAGCTCAGTTTTTTTTAAATCTAACTCTTGCCTTCCTTTTGTGCCAATCATGCTTCCCTCTTGGCATCTTTAAAATCTCAAATGTATCTTCCTTTCTTCCTATACCCCTTATTTGAATCCAAGGAGCGTATCCAAATGTCAGTTTTGCAAGGAAGATGTCCCCTTTGTAACCATTGTATTTTTGCTTTGATAATTCAGTTTTTGATGGTTGATATAATATAGTTGTCATTAAATCAGTCAAATCTTTTTTTCCTTCCAATTCTATCTGGGTTAGGTAGAAAGTAGTAGCTGATATTATGATTGTCCTTTGATTAATTGAATTCTCAATATATTGTATTTGAAGGCCTTTAGTGTCTTCACTCTTGGTGTTGTTTTCTTCAGGTGCTGCTGCTTTTTGGGTTGCAAGTTTTGTAGTTGCCATTAAATTTTGGACTTTAATGTCTTCTGTAGGTTGCTTTTGTTGTTCTTTGAAATCTCCTATTTTAGTATTAGTTTCCACTTCTATTTGATTTTGGGTTATCTTTTCCTCATTTAAAATCAAAATTTGATTTGGTGGCTTTAAGTTGTCAGATTTTTCTTGCAATTTGGCTTTAATTTGCTCTGTCATTGCCAAAATCGTGTCCAATATCAGTTTATAATCAAGTGGTGGGATGTATTCATCCCTTTTGTTGTTGTTTGCAGTTAAATCTTCCATGGAGGCTGTTTTAATAATAGTCATAGATTTTCCACCTCCTGAAGAGTTGTATTCAGTGCCAGGTGTTCTCACCCTTATCTTAGTCTCAAGGATAGCTCTGTTATTCAGTGAGCTCTCACAACAAAAAAAGGAAATTTACTTGCTGTACCAGGTTTCGCCACAAGATGTCATCAGTAACATATAACATGCAATGTAGAAATTTTCTTTTCTTTTTCCAAATTAATATAGAACTTTTGTAGGATTGGTCCAAATTTTTTCTTAATTCACAGCTTAGAGAAAAGATAGGGTAGTGGATTCCCAGCAACAAATAGAAGCTTTTTTTAGTAAATACAGATGAAATTACTTAATTTCTTTGCTGAATTAATTAAAGTTCTTTTGCAGCTTTGAGGTTTTAAGATTTGTTCCCAGAGTAGATATTCGCCGTTTTCTCAAAAAATGGGGAAGGAGGTTTTCAGGAAAGTCCCACAGGAAGATGGTTAGGGAATAAGAAAGGCAAAAGCTCACCCAGGTGCTAGGTAATGCTTTGGCTTTCAGCAGGGAGCGGCTTAATGATCGGCCATCTTTATGGCCGGTCTCTTCTTCTTCAGGCCAAAGGAGATGATTCCGGATTCCAGTGGAGGGCTGCCACCCTTCCACGATCACAGGAAAGTCCTCCTCTTGGTAATCGCCCCTCCAGGGCGATTTTTGACCCTTTCAGGTCCTCCAAAAAAAAGAAACGGACGGCAGGAAGCAGGCTGTTCCTGCACATCCGGAAGCGCCACATGCACAAACCGAAAGCCCAGCTCTGCATCTTTTTTGAGCATGACAATTCCTAGTGATTTAATAGGTAATGTCATGAAGTTATCCTGGCAACAGTGCAGAACTTGTTTGCTCTTGCTTTCTTCCAGAATATATTTCAAGTTTCCAGCCTGCATCTTGGAATTCTTTTGTTACTCTAACCTAGTGTTTTCCAAACTTTTAATTTTAAGATTTATGGAATTCCCCAGACAGCTTGAAGTCTACACTTATTAAAGAGCCTTGGTGGAGCAGTGGGCTGATGCCTCCTTAAGTAACACCAGCTGCCTGCAATTAGTGCAGGTTCGCATCCCACCAGGCTCAAGGTTGACTCAGCCTTCCATCCTTCCGAGGTAGGTAAAATGAGGACCCAGATTGTTGGGGGCAATAAGCTGACTTTGTAATAATGCCGCTTGGGGTGTGTGTGAAAGCCCTAACAAGCAGGCATATACATAGAATGAAGGCTACTGCTAAGCTTGTAAGCCGCCCTGAGTCTTTGGAGAAGGGCAGGATATAAATGTAATAAATAAATAAATAAATAAATAAATAAATAAATAAATAAATAAATAAATAAATAAATAAATAAATAAAGTCAACAAGGGTGAGAAACCTTGATCCAACCAAATACTAATCAAGACTGATCTAGTTTAGTACAGAAAGGAACTGGTTTCCCCTATTTCCAAAGGCATCTAAAGCTGTTGATGTTAAACTTACTAAACAAACTGATTAGCTTATTCCTACAGTTCTTAAAAGACAAATTTATTACAATAATGGAAAAGGCTCCAAATAAAAACCATTTACCTCCAAGGGAACTATATTAAGCACAAGGCTTCTGTAAAGTTTTGGTCTCCTAACTTGTAACACAAGTCTATTTTTATTTTCAGGGACCTTAGTTCTGCTGAACAACAACTCCATTATGAGCTGCCAACTCATTGGAAAGAGCCCATTTGCCAATGTACCTGGCAGTTGAAAATGTGTTTTCTAAGAAACCTAGTGAAACAGAGTGGATTTCTTATTTATTCATTCTGTAGATGCATTTGGCCATCAAAATGACCCTTTTGACTTAGTGATTCCAAGAACAAAGAGCTGTTTTACAGTTTGTTGGAATTATTATTTTTTGCTGAGATGGCAGTGAAGGGGAGAGAATGGCTGATATCTCTCTTGCCATGATGTGATTTACTTTAAAGCTCTGTATGAAATTAGTGATTCAGTAAGCCATGTTCTATGTTGGTGCTGAAACTGTGGCCCTACATCTGCAGGGGATGCCGAGATCATCCCTTAAAATTCTTAGTGAATTGTCACAGAAGGAGAAAATTTTAAGTGTGCAGATAGTATTTGCATTGTGTCAGATTCCATTTATATTTCATTTCTAACTCTCTTTCTGTGCAAACCCAAATCTCACCCCCCCCTTGGATTCTGCCATTCCCAAGGAGGAAAGGGAATAAACATGGGAGTTTATTGCCTCCATTTCCTCTCCTTAGATGTAACTTTTTGTTTATCTAGTCTGCCTGTTACCCATCACAATAAGATCGATGAGAGGCATTCTCTCTCTGATCTTACGAGCAACTAAGAAAGAGGGTGGGGGGATTCTGGTTTGTGGGGGGATTCTTAGTTATGTGCCCCTCTTTCCACTTTTTATAGTTGCCCTTTTTGTCCTTCAATTTATCAGAGTTCTTTTTGCAGCCATGCTGGTTTGAGAGCTGTTATTTTTCTTCTTCGTTGGTATTGTGCTAGACTGGACTTTTATAATCTCACTTTTCAAAATTTCCCAAGCTTCTTGAGTTTTTCCCCCTTCAGTATTCTCATCCATGGAATCCTTCCCAAGCTCCAGTTTGTTGAAATTAGCTCTCTTAAAGTCAAAGACTCTAATTTGACTGTGTTCTATTGTTGTGTCTTGCATAATGTTTAGTTCCAATATTGCATGATCACTCCCCTCAAGGTTCCTATGGTTTCAACACCTTCTATCATTTCATTTCTGTTAGTGAGAATTAAGTCCAATATGGCTGATCCCCTAGTTCCCTTCTCTACTTTTTGGGAGACAAAGTTTCTGCTAGGTTCGTCAGGAATCTGTTTGATCTTCCACTTGGTACAGAATTTGTCTCCCAGTTGATGTCAGGGTAATTAAAGTCCCCCATTACTATTGTGATGTGCTTCTTACATACCTTAGTTAACTGACTAGCAAGAAGTTCATCTATTACAATGATGGCAAACTTTTTAGAGACTGAGTGCCCAAACCGCAACCCAAAACACACTTATTTATCTCAAAGTGCCAGGGCCGCATCAGCATTGTGGTGTCCTCAGGGGGAGCAGGGAGGCACCTCTGAGTGCTGCCTCTGGCATGCAAAAACTCGGGGCGCAAAAATGGGCCACCATACTGCAAGACACAAAAACGCCCACCGCCACACTGCAGGATGCAGATACAAGGCACTGCACCACGCAAGAATGGGGCACGGCTAGTATCACATCACGCAGGCACTCGCCCTGCCCCATTTCCAGCATGTGCGTGCTCACAGCCCTGTGTGCGCATACACACATGTAAAATGCTTTCCCCTCCCTTTTCTTCCAGTCCACCAATTGACAACAGTTGGTGATCTCTGCTTTACCACCTCTACTCAAGCTTGCTAGTCAGCCGCTTCATCTCCTTTGTGCTGGGCGGGGCTCCTGCTCCGGGCAGCGGCGGCGACCTGATGGATCTGTTGCTGGTGGCGGTGGCATGCATGCCAATAGAGAGGGCTCTGAGTGCCGTCTCTGGCACGCGTGCCATAGGTTCGCCACCACTGATCTATTATCTCTATTTGATTGGGTGGCCTATAGTATACACCTATGACAATGTCATTTCCCCCCCTTTTATATTGATCCAAATGCATTCAAGACAGTTTTCATCAATGTTATGCTCTATTTCTGTAGAGATGTAATTATTTCTTATAGAGAGAGCAATTCCACCTCCTCTTTTAGTTTCTTTTAAATAATTTAAATCCCTCTAGCTATGTGTTCCATTTGTGGGTTTCATCTCACCAAGTTTCTGTAATGGCAACAATATCATATCTGCCCTCATTTGCCTGAATTTCTAATTCACCCTGTTTTTTGCTCATGTTCTGTGCATTGGTGTATAGACATTTGAGTCCTTTATGACTGATCCTGTGTTTACTTTCTACACAACCTGTGTGGTGCCTGAGTTCCCCTAGTTGTGTGGCACTCGCTATTAAAAGCTTGATTTTGCTTGACAGCAAGGTTGATATTCTTGTCCACACATACATTTACGTTACATGCACTGATAACCCTATAATTTTTAGATTGCCGGGGACAGGGATGTTCTGTATCAATTAACTCACTGTCCCCATTGTTTAGTTTAAATATTTCTCCAGAAAATCTGTGAATTTATTGCCAAGTAACTCAGTTCCTTTCTTGGATGGATGCAAACCATCTCTTTTGTACACTTTTTCATTGGACCAGCTGCAGTCATGGTGACTAACATAACCAAAGCCTCCTTTAGCCATGTATTGAATTCTGCTATACGTTGGCCTTGAATCACAATCTCTACACTCCCCCCAAGAAAGCTTTGAATTAATTTAAAATATATGGTGCCATGGGGAGAGGGGAGGAATCACATTTTAAAGGTGACGTAACAAATTACCAATTGGTCATTTACAAAAGAACAATTCATTCAATGTGTCCATTTATTTTAAGATTGCAAGAGTATTCCTATTTCCTCTTGGTAACAATGATAATGGGTTCACTAAAAACATGTGGTATGCTAAGTCTGTTTGCTTTGACTTGTAAACAGTGGTGTTAATTAAACCATTTCTACGTATCTTTTTAAAAAGTACTGCATATATGAAAGAAAAGATAATGTACAATGTAACCAGAACAAATACAAATCAAGGGAAGCAGAAAATGAAATACTTTAATAAAGAAAATAATTCTTTCAATAAATTGAACCTTGATTGGTGGCATTCCGTCACATCAGAAACAAATTGATATGCAGTTATAATATAAAACTATATATCCATAAAAGTAAAACATTTTTAGCTATAGTCCATGTCCAACAAATGCAAATTCTTCATATATCAAATTAAATTCCAAATTACTTATTGTTCAATCTTTCATATTTTTTTTATTTCTATTTCCAACCCCAATAATGAATTTATCAATACTTGAACAAAAAGATACCACAATGGAGCACCCCCCCCCCGAAACATCTCATTTGTACCATACTTCTCTTCCAACAAATTGAGGCTGAGATTCAGCCCTTATTAAATATCCTCAGATAACCAAAACACTAAACAAAGAATTTTTTTATGAACAAAAGTTATTTAACATTCTGTAACACTAACCCAATCATTTGACTAAATTGATAATTTAAGGACCACTTATGTGAGCATGTTGGATGAATCTCCCCTCTTCTCTCTAAGTTCTAGGAGTAAATTGGCACAAGTTCCAAGTGAGCCAGTAGCAAAACAGGGATGGTTCCTGGCTTCAAAATGGCAAGTTAACTGGTGATCAAACCCTAACCCTGCCCCTTTTAGTACAGTTAACACTGCCTATCTCACTTAGGGCACATAAAAAAGCTTTACCCATGACTTTGAAGCCAGTGACTTTGGATAACTTTGTACAAATTTGCTCTTCAGCACAACCTTTGTGAAATGTAATTCTTCTCAAAACTCCCCATACCCTTAAAAGGGTGGTAGCGCAAAATCAGGTCTAAACCTTAACAACTAATACCTGCAATAGGTCGTGGAGAAATCCATCTTGCCATTTTCCTTTGCACCAGTCAAAAGCATCATAGTTGGCATCAAAGGCAAGACTGGCTGAAGGCAATTTGCTATGTCCCACTAAGAGAAGGGGATTCACTGAAGGATTTAATTCTGTAGCAACCGCAGCATCCAAATATCTTCCTCCCAGCAAAAACAAAAAATATGGGGCAAACATTTGAGGGAGAAGTAAGGGAAAAAGCAGGCAGTAGATTTTTTTTTCAGATGAGCTGCAAATTCCTTTAGTTCTGATCCTCCAGTTTCAGTGTCCTTTAAGGCAGGGGTCCCCAACCCCTGGTCCATGGACCAGCACCAGTCCGTGGCGTACCAGCAACTGATCCGTACAAACAAGTGAAGCCCCATCCGCAGGATGCAGGCAGCACATGAAACCACACGCTTTTCCCCAGTCTGTGGAAAAGCCTTTCTCCCCAGAACCGGTCCCTGGTGCCTAAAAGATTGGGGACCGCTGCTTTAAGGGTTGTCTTCTGAACCAGGTTTCTGCTGATGTATCTCCAAGCCTGCTCCCAACAAAATGTTGTTAGGGTAGAACAGGTTAATTACTAAGCAAAATCCTCCTTTCAAACATCAGTCTCAAGACATGCACACAGGGCCCATCTCTTTGTTCAAGTTTTAGGTCCATTTTGCCCAGGCTTCTGGCATTGCTCTGAGCACTGCCAAAACTATACTTTTTCCTGGCATGACAAATACCATCAAATCTGGAAAACGTTTCTCAGAAGCCAATGAGTCTCTTTTCATTTTCAAAGACTTTGGCCTCTTCTTGACTTATTGGGTTTCCGTTTAAGCTGTTGAAAATGGAAGAGACAAAAAATGGTTTTAAAAACCAGCTGTTTCTGCAGCTGTATCAGTAAGTGTGTTTCCTTTTTTTTCTCCTTAAGCTTCCTTTCTAGCTCTTTCCATTGCCTGTTTCTTCTAGAATAAGCCTGTTTGGATTGGAGGATGTGGAAACACTTCAGAGCACTAACAGCCCTTCAAACATTCCCCAAGCTTAGCCATTGCCAGGGGGATACTGACACTAATGTTTGATCAATTCTTGTGTTTTGAGAAAAATATTAAGGTTCCTCCTCTTCTTCAGCAAGAATTTGCTTTAATTATTGTGAGGTGAGCTCAATTTAACAGAAATGAAATTGGATCTTTTCTGCTTCCATCAGATTTTTATACAGTTAATTGGGGTGGAATTAATTAAGCAACATTAACTAAGTTAATGTAAATCACCATCTAGGGAACTTCTCTCTGTGTGTGTCCTTGTTAACAGGGACAGCAAATCTGTAATCTTCCAGACGCTGATAGCTTACAGCTGTCAGCGTCCTTCACTGTGGGCTAAAAATCTGTAGGATCATCAATTGCATAAAGCATGAAAATGATAAGGAAACAGAAGTATAGGCATCACCTAGGTCAGGGGTAGGCAACCTCGGCTCTTTTATGACTCGTGGACTTCAACTCCCAGAATTCCTGACTCAGGAATTCTGGGAGTTGAAGTCCACGAGTCATAAAAGAGCCGAGGTTGCCTACCCCTGACCTAGGTATATTTACTTTAGCTCAGGGGTGTCAAACTCAATTTCACTGAGGGCCGCATCAGCATTGCGGTTGCCCTCAGGGGGCCGGGTGGATATGGCCAGGGTGGGCGTGGCATACTGGGTGGGCGTGGCTAGAGTGCATATGGCCTACTGGGTGGGCATGGCCAGCTCTACATCGTTCGCATCAAGGGTGCCTATGGGGGCCTGGGCAGGAGTGGGACAGATCTGAGGGTCTCTGGCAGAAGGAGGGTCTCTGGGCCAGGGCCAAGGCAGTGGGGGCCGTTCCCTCACTGTTTCCAGGATGGCTTCGTGGGCCGCATGAAACCATTTCGTGGGCCGGATCCGGCCCCCGGGCCTTGTGTTTGACATGTCTGCTTTAGCTAAAGCACTGAGTCAGAGTATGTTTATATAACTGCCTACAGAAAACACCTACAGGCATGTTTAGTTTATACCTATGATGATCCAAATAAGATAGTCCTTGACTTATGTCCACAATTGAGCCCAAGACCTTTGTTGCTAAGAGAGAGTTAAGTGAGTTTTGCTCCATTTACAACCACTTGTTAAGTGATTCACTGCAGCTGTTAAGTTAGCAACATGGCTATAAAGTGAATCTGGCTCCCCATTAGCTTTATTTGTCATAAGATTGCTAAAGGTGATCACATGACCCTGAGACACTGCAACTGTCATAAATACGAGTCAGTTGCCAATGTCTGAATTTCAATCACATGACCATGGAGATTCTGCAATAGTCGTATATGTGAAAAACACTCATAAGGCACTTTTTTCAGTGTAACTTTGAAAGGTCACTAAATGAACTATTGTTAAGTCGAGGACTATGTGTATTGCTAAATGATTAACTCCTGGCAGGTTTAAGCAATTGGATCAGTGATGAAGGTTTCTGGGAGTTGTAGTTTGCTCCAACAAGAGGCCAAGGGCATCCCCACTCTTGTTTTCCCTCTCTGAGGAGAAATATTCAATTTAGGGGGGGTTCCACAAAGGGCAGGGAGCTGAAGGCTCACTGGTGGGTGTTATTCCTCAGATCTTACCAGATTTCTTTGAGAGTTGTATTATCCTGGAGAGCATCAGCTAAACTCTTGGCTCCTTGAACTGTAATCTGATTCTGGATAAGCCTGGGGGATAGGGGAGGGGAGGAGGAGGGAGAAAACAGGCTGAAGACAAATATTTTGCACTGATCAAATTCTAATGCCTACTTTGTAGCATCCTGCCTGTCATGCACTTGGCCAGAGCTTGGTGCGTCTGATGCAGAAAATCAACCCTCTTCTTAACAAATGAAGCTGGTGGCTAGCCAGGAATTAATGGTTTCTGATTTCCATCTGCATGGCTGGCCTGTTTGGAATCAGACAATCTTGCCATAGATGTGGAGCCAAGAGGCTCCAAGCCTCTTCAATTTAAAGTGTAAGAGCTTCTTTCAAGGTTACTGAGCTTAATTGTACTATTAACTCTACGACTCCTCTGTGATCAGAGCACAGCAGCTGTCTGGGGGGATTATGCCGGCTGATTCCACACAACTGCTTGACAAGGCCATTCCCTGGCCACATTGTGCTAGCTGGGAACCACTTCAGTGAATGCCTCCAAAGACTTGCTCTGGAGAGTTGTCAACTGGGATGACTGTACTAGGAGACTGTTTTCCCTTCTTGCCTCATTTGTGTCTCATCTGACTACTTGCTGCTTGCACCTTTTCTAATGTGAAGCTCAAAAGAATCTGAAAGGGTAAGAGAAGAAGGGCTTTAAAACAAAAATGTGGTGGGAATAAACATATCTTCTCCCAGACTGATTTTCAGGGCTGAGTTGAATGACTATGACCCACAATGTACCTATTTTGAACTCTTGAGTCAGGAGTAACAGCACTCACTAGAAATAGATGAGTCTCTCCCCCCCCCCCGCCCCCATTTGTATGTGCCAGGAAAAAACAGTGAAGCATAATTCTTCTCATCTGATCAGCAAAGATGAAATTCTTGAGGGACACCAGGCTAAATTCTAACCTGATATAGGCAAACATCTTCTTTAGTCATTGGAAAAACCATTGGAACATAATGGTTGACAACTGGCCTGCTTTGCTAAGTGATTTGATTGCAGAGATTCTGCTCAGCTAATTGTGAACTTGTTACTGGAGGGAAAAGAGACTGTGATAGCTAGTTTCTTAGCTTGGTTAGACAATGATGCTTAGAATTTTATATATACAGGTAATCCTTGACTTACAACTATAATTGGAACCAGAATCTTGGTTTATTGTGCGAAGCGGTTGTTAAATGAGATGCCCACATGACTGCTTTTCTCAACAACTGTGATCCTGCCTCTCCCAGTTGCAGTCATTAAGCAACTCTGCAAGTTAAGTGGGCAAAGCAAAGGAACTACCTGTGAAAGAGAGCAGGCAGCTCCTCTATGTGCAGAAGGGAACTCCTGCAGTGGAGGGCAGGAATGGAACTCAGACTTTTGGGATCTGAGCTTAGCTTCTGCAGCCTGATGAAGGACCTCACCTCATCACCACCACCGTGCAGCGAGAGGAAATTCTTTAGCTGGCTACAACAGTCCGCACTCTTCCCTGCTGGCTTCTGGGAAAGCTGGCAGAGAAATTACAGACAGCAATTGCATGATTGTGGAGCTTTAAGCAACCAGTGAAAAACAAATGGACGATGTATTAGAACTGAAAGTAAAACACCCTTTCCAAGCAATCATAACTTCAAACAATTGTTGAAGGACTGGTTGTAAGTCAAGGACTATCTGTATGCCTATGAATACACACAGCCTAATAGTGATGAAGCATCACTGGGTAAATGCTGCTTTTCAGACACAAAGAAATAAAAAGTGGGACAGTCCAAGCAAAGAAGAAATTCTTGGGTGCCGAACAATCTTTAGAGTACATTTTCTGAACAGCAACCTAGTTGCCTGTTTGCATAGCTTTATAAAGTTGGTTGTTGTTGTTAGCTGCGAAGTCGTGTCCGACCCATCGCGACCCTATGGACAATATTCCTCCAGGCCTTCCTGTCCTCTACCATCTTCTGGAGTCCATTTAAGCTCACGCCTACTGCTTCAGTGACTCCATCCAGCCACCTCATTCTCTGTCGTCCCCTTCTTCTATTGCCCTCAATCTTTCCCAGCATGAGGCTCTTCTCCAGTGAGTCCTTCCTTCTCATTAGGTGGCCAAAGTATTTGAGTTTTAGCTTCAGGATCTGGCCTTCTAAAGAGCAGTCAGGGTTGATCTCCTCTAGGACTGACCGGTTTGATCGCCTTGCAGTCCAAGGGACTCGCAGGAGTCTTCTCCAGCACCATAGTTCAAAGGCCTCAATTCTTTGGCGCTCAGCCTTTCTGATGGTCCAACTTTCACTGCCATGCATTGCAACTGGGAAGACCATAGCCTTGACTATACGCACTTTTGTTGGCAGGGTGATGTCTCTGCTTTTTAGTGTGCTGTCTAGATTTGCCATGGCTTTCCTCCCCAGGAGCAAGCGTCTTTTAATTTCTTGGCTACAGTCCCCATCTGCAGTGATCTTGGAGCCCAGGAAAATAAAATCTGTCACTACCTCCATTTCTTCCCTATCTATTTGCCAGGAATTGAGAGGGCCAGATGCCATGATCTTGGTTTTCTTAATGTTAAGTTTCAACCCAAGTTTTGCACTCTCCTTCTTCACCCGCAACAAGAGGCTCTTTAGTTCTTCTTCACTTTCTGCCATTAGAGTGGTATCATCTGCGTATCTTAGGTTGTTGATATTTCTTCCGGCAATCTTAATTCCAACTTTTGATTCATCTAGCCCTGCCTTTCTCATGATGTGCTCTGCATATAAGTTAAATAGGCAGGGCGACAGTATACAGCCTTGCCGGACTCCTTTCCCAATTTTGAACCAATCAGTGGTTCCGTGTCCAGTTCTCACTGTTGCTTCTTGACCCGCATATAGGTTTCTCAAGAGACAAATAAGATGGTCTGGTACTCCCATTTCTTTAAGAACTTGCCACAGTTTGTTATGATCCACACAATCAAAGGCTTTAGCATAGTCAATGAAGCAGAAGTAGATGTTTTTCTGGAACTCCCTAGCTTTCTCCATGATCCAGCGTATGTTGGCAATTTGATCTCTAGTTCCTCTGCCTCTTCGAAATCCTGCCTGTACTTCTGGTAGTTCTCGATCCACATACTGCTGAAGTCTAGCTTGTAGGATTTTAAGCATGACTTTACTAGCATGAGAAATGAGTGCAATGGTGCGATAGTTTGAACATTCTTTGGCACTGCCTTTCTTTGGAATTGGAATGTAAACTGATCTTTTCCAATCCTGTGGCCACTGTTGAGTTTTCCAAATTTGCTGGCAAATTGAGTGTAGCACTTTTACTGCACTTTCTTTTAAGATTTTGAATAGCTCAGCTGGAATACTGTCACCTCCACTAGCTTTGTTGTTGCTCAGCTTTTCTAAGGCCCACTTCACTTCACATTCTAGGATGTCTGGCTCGAGGTCAGTGACCACCTCATTGTGATTATCAGGGACGTTAAGCTCATTCTTGTATAGTTCTTCTGTATAATTTTGCCACCTCTTCTTAATCTCTTCTGCCTCTGTTAGGTCCCTGCCATTTTGGTCCTTTATCATGCCCATTTTTGCATTAAACGTTCCCTTCATCTCTCCAATTTTCTTGAAAAGATCTCTGGTCCTCCCTATTCTATTGTTTTCTTCTATTTCTTTGCACTGTTCATTTAAGAAGGCATTCTTATCTCTTCTAGCTATTCTCTGGAATTCTGCATTCAATTGGGCATATCTATGTTTTTCTCCCTTGCCTTTCGCTTCCCTCCTTTCCTCAGCTATTTGAAAGCTTCCTCAGACAGCCATTTTGCTTTCTTGCATTTCTTTTTCTTTGGGATGGTTTTGGTTGCTACCTGTTGTACAATGTCGCGAACCTCTGTCCATAGTTCTTCAGGCACTCTGTCTATCAGATCTAATTCCTTAAATCTATTTGTCACCTCTACTGTATATTCAACAGGGATATGATTTAATTCATACCTGAGTGGCCTAGTGCTTTTCCCTACTTTCTTCAGTTTAAGCCTAAACTTTGCAAGGAGAAGCTCATGGTCTGAGCCACAGTCAGCTCCTGGTCTTGTTTTTACTGACTGTATAGAGCTTCTCCATCTTTGGCTGCAGAGCATATAGTCAATCTGATTTCTGTGTTGACCGTCTGGTGATGTCCATGTGTAGAGCCGTCTCTTGGGTTGTTGGAAAAGAGTGTTTGCTATGACCATCGTATTCTCTTGACAAAATTCTATCAGCCTGTGCCCTGCTTCATTTTGTACTCCAAGGCCAAACTTGCCTGTTATTCCGGTTATCTTTTGGCTTCCTACTTTAGCATTCCAATCCCCCATGATGATAAGGACATCATTTTTTGGTGTTAGTTCTATAAGGTGCTGTAGGGCTTCATAGAACTGGTCAATTTCATCCTCTTCAGCACTGGTGGTTGGGGCATAGACTTGGACTACTGTGATATTGAATGGTTTGCCTTGGATTCGAACTGAGATCATTCTGTCATTTTGAGGATTGTATCCCAGTATTGCTTTTCCTACTCTTTTATTGACTATGAAGGCTACTCCATTTCTTCTGAGGGATTCTTGCCCGCAGTAGTATACCTGATGGTCATCTGAATTAAATTCACCCATTCCTGTCCATTTTAGTTCGCTGATACCTAAGATGTCGATGTTCAGTCTTGTCATCTCTTGTTTGACCACGTCCAGCTTTCCTTGATTCATGGATCTTACATTCCAGGTTCCTATGGAGAAAAAATCTTTACAGCATCGGACTTTCCTTTCACCACCAGACACATCCACAGCTGAGCGTCCTTTTGGCTTTGGCCCAGTCGCTTCATTCTTTCTGGCGCTACTAGTACTAGCCATCTGCTCTTCCCCAGTAGCATATTGGACGCCTTCCGACCTGAGGGGCTCATCTTCCAGCGTCATATCGTTTTGCCTTTTGGTACTGTCCATAGGGTTTTCATGGCAAAGATACTGGAGTGGGTTGCCATTTCCTTCTCCAGTGGATCACGTTTTGTCAGAACTCTCGGCTATGACCTGTCCGTCTTGGGTGGCCCTGCACGGCATAGCTCATAGCTTCATTGAATTACGCAAGCCCCTTCGCCACGACAAGGCAGTAATCCATGAAGTTGGTTAGGATACAATAAACTGGAGCATCTTTTCTAGCAGAGACAAAATTCTTCTTGTTTAGGTTCTGTCCAGCTTTAACATCCATGTGGCTTTCTAGATGTGTTGGATTTCAATATCCATGATTCTAACCCTCTACTCTGTCAGAAGTCTATGAAAGATGATCTTGAAGAAAAGCTATACTGGGCTATGTTTTAAAAGTAAGTTGACCCTGTAGTTTGTCTTTGCAGCAGCTGAGAACCTTGTCTGTTCCAGTCATATATGTATGCCATGCTCATCCTCCATTTGTGGCCAGATTAATGATCGTGAGGTGCAGGGCTTTGCAGGGGTTATCTTCTCAATGGGATTCTTTCTTACAACACACCTTTAAAAAAATTACATCCTATTTTTGATATTTTAAATGTTGCTGGGTGGGACAATTTTAAGAAGCAGGTGGATCTTCTTCATAAGGCAGGAACCTCCCAAAGTTTTTTTTTCATTGGCTAGACTGAGACACATTGTTCCCTGCCTCTTCCCCTTGAGGTCCACATTCTCCAGTTACCTGAAGTCCCTGGCATCTTGTGTAGAGCTTTGCCATGTAGTTTCTCCCTAGCAGGTTCCAGATTTAATGGCCAAATGAGGAGGTTGCCCTGGCCATATATAGATATGCAGAAGGTCTACCTGTGAGTTGGGATTCTGGATTGTCCAGGTTTTTATACTGGAGGAATTCTGTTGAACCATATTTTTATGCATGTCAGGCACTTTTTCTCGGGGTGGGTGGGTGGGATTTAGTGTGTGTGTGTGTGGGGGGGGAAATGGTTGGAGCATATTAAAGCAGGACAGCTTTCTGTAACATTGCCATATAACACTACAAAATACTACATTGAGTCCGCTTTGTTCTTTGTTTTCTTCATCATTCTTTTTACTTATCCTTTTACTTATCCCTTAAGAGGTGAATCATCTTGATTGAGTGCACTGGCAGAAAGGCAGTACACCTAGATGTAGCTTAATCTAAATTCAGTCATAGGTCCAGCAGACCAAGTGAACCCAGAAATTCTGTTTTATCTTTTCCTGCCCTGCCTTTGGTCATACTGGTGAGAAAGTCACAGAGTTGCTGACTTAAGGCATCTGGGAAACTGAATTATGCCATAACAAACAAAGGATGAGCAGGCAGCCTTTTTCCCCCAATTATTGCTTATGGCCTTGTACAAATCTTTTAATGACTGTTTTTACTGGAACTTGTTTGCCTGGTGTTTGTCTTTTGTTCTGCTTCTTGTTTTTGTAAACAGCCTTGAGGATTGGGTTGAATTAAAAAGCAGACTAGAAATGAAAAAGCAAGCAAAGGGACAGATGTAAAGAAGAAATAACATCTAGGTTACTGAAATTTATTAACCCTGGTGGCCAGTCTGATTTGTAGAAACACCTAATGGTTTGAGTCAACTAGCTCAGAGCCCAAAGGTACTTCAGCCTACAGAACAACAGCTGTTTTATCAGGCAGGAGAAAAGAAGAGAATAAAGAGGAAGCAATGCAGTAGCTCCAGTCTGCTGAGGAATCAACTCAATCAGACTCTCCCCCTTCTTGAACTGGACATTACTTAAGAACTGGAATTAAACTTTTAGAACTGGTGCATAGTTTGGAGAATGTTTCATCTTGCCCCGTCATCCCTTCGTCTTTTCATATGATTTCTTTCAGAGTTAAATGTGTGAAGGAGTGTAGAGCTGGTCATGCGGGTAGGGACAGAGCGAGCCAGCAGTTAAAGCAAAGGGGGGGGGGGGTTGGGTTTACGAAAAGATTATTAAGTCCTGAGAAAGTATGAGAAAGAAACTCAATAGTATAAAATGGGACAGACAGAAACTTGGATGAAGGAAAGAATTGATGAGAGACAGACTCGAGGTCTACAATATTTCAAGTCTATGGGCTGCTCCCAGTGGTGGGATTCAAATATGTGAACAACCGGTTCTCTGTGTGGATGTCACTTCCGGAAGTCTGGGCCTGGGCAACAAAAAATTAGCTACCGGTTCAGCCGAAGTGATGCGAACCGGCTGAATCCCACCACTGGCTGCTCCTCTCTGGCATCAGACTTCCAAACTATCAGTTTACAATAGTCATAAGAAGAATTACTCCTTTGGTAACGTAATCATATGTAAAGTGGTAACACTAATTTATCCCTGGCTTTTAAGAAGATGATGTCAACATGTCTAGCCACCATTTCGGCTGATTATCTAAACCTGGTATCTTATGAGTGCAGAGATAGGCAAGCTGGTGCCTGCCAGGCTCGGTTCTCTGCTCCACCTGATTTTAATTTAAATATAGACAGATGGATAAATAGGAAGCTGTCACACTTCAAAGCAAAGGGCAGCTTATAGTGTCCTATTTATAAGAATGCTTCTTATGCTGGTAATGTGCTCATCTATCCTGAAGGAAGACCAAATGAGCTGGGATGGTGAGAAGCCTAGAAGCCCCAGCACCTCTTTGTCACCACGATGATGCCAAAATGATGAAGCATTATGTCATAATTCAAGCTTCACCTATCTGTAAAAAGGTAAAGGTAAAGGTTCCCCCGCACATGTGTGCTAGTCGTTTCCGACTCTAGGGGCCGGTGCTCATCTCCGTTTCAAAGCCGAAGAGCCAGCGCTTGTCCGAGGACGTCTCCGTGGTCATGTGGCCGGCATGACTAGACGCCAAAGGCGCACAGAACGCTGTTACCTTCCCACCGTAGTGGTCCCTATTTTTCTACTTGCATTTTTTACGTGCTTTCGAACTGCTAGGTTGGCAGAAGCTGGGACGAGTAACAGGTGCTAACTCTGCTACGCGGCACTCGGGATTTGACCCGCCAAACTGCCGACCTTCTGATCGACAAGCTCAGCGTCCTAACCCACTGAGCCACCGCGTCACCTATCTGTACACATGTACAAAGAGCAAGTAAGGGATAGAACTTGATTTGTGATCATTTCTGCTACTCGCCCCTGTCTCCCTTCCCACTGGTTGAGGTCTGTCATTAGAAATAAGGATGGAGAGCCAGCTCAGCTATTTTGCTAGGAAAGTGCTTGGTGATTGCTCATGTGCCTTTTGTGAACATGTATGCTTCTCTGAAGGGGCCATTTTGTGACATGCTTCCGGCATTCCAAATGGGGTGGGCATCCAGAAAGGTTACTTAACACCTGTGTTAACAAGTAACAGTCTTAAAGACCATCAAATGGTCTTCCCTATTTTGCTTCTGCTGAAATGAGGATATTACTGTTTGGTGTTGTTTTTCTGTGTTTGTCATATGTTGTTTTTTATTGATTTTCTCATTTGTAACATGCCCTGATATCCACTGGGATAGTGTGGACTGCAAATAATAAATACAGAAATATGTAACATTAAATGGATCTTTCAGTCAAAATAATTTAAATAACCAACTATGGATCTTCCTACAGAATTTTTAATAGTGCTTAAAATATGGGTTTATTGCCCCCAGCCATGACTAAGAATGTGTCCTTCATAAACCAGTGTAACTCACCACAGATGGCCCAATCTCTTGTTAACCTTTACCATTTCAGCAAAACTCTCAGCTGCTTCATCATCCAACTCATTTTTTGTTAGCCTAGTCAAGAACACAAAACAAAAGGGTTTCAGTCATGTGAATGAATGATAGTTGAGCAGTTAAATACATTGTCATTCTTGTCTTAGTTGCTAATTTTGATGCCATATTATCAAAAATCTTGGCAAGCCAAAATGGATTTAAAGAAAACTCTTTTCAGTCCAATCTGTCTGCCTGCCAAGCACTATGCAATTTCTATTGTGCATAACTGCCTTTGGGGGCATAACTAGATGACACAGTTTCATTTTGTTCACTGTTTGGTTGAGAAAGTAAGAGGTCACTCAGACCAGAGAGCCAACCTACTCCCTCCTTATTCAAAGTCATTTCTATGTGTCCTGAAAACTTTTTGTTTTTGTCCCTGTTATTATACACAGCTATGTAAATCACTCAAAGAAGATTTGGGAAATGCCTGGGGTAAAAATGGGAATGAAGGGGTGTGAGAACTTCCAGGAAACATCAGCAAGTCCAGTTAGCTTTCCCTCAATTACCCTATAGATATATTCCAATGATCAGATGAGGACCCAGATTGTTGGGGGCAATTAAGCTGACTTTGTAATAATGCCGTTTGGGGTGTGTGTGAAAGCCCTAATAAGCAGGCATATACATAGAATGAAGGCTATTGCTAAGCTTGTAAGCCGCCCTGAGTCTTCGGAGAAGGGCGGGATATAAATGGAATTAAAATAAAAAATAAATAAAATGTGGCATTTCCAGGAAAATATTTTCCCCCCAGTAATTCCAGAAAAGCATTACAAATACAGTGTAACTCAGGGACTTATTACCTGTCCTAAGCTATGATCCTATTTCTGTCTATAGACCAGAAAAAAAGGAAGAAAGTGTCTAAATGCAGGGATCCCCTTCAATTATTCATGGGGTGTGAATACTGAGAACATATAAGACTAATAGCAAAAAAAATATGCACTGTATTTTCACTTCAAAAACAATGCTCCCTTGAAGTTCTAGCCAGTTGACCATCCTGACCTACAACAGGTCACTCTCTTCTGCCTCTCATGATTCTGCTCTTGCTTTCATTTCTGATGTACTCTCAACATGTTATTATTGACACATTATTCAGATGAATCAGAAACAGTATCTAGGTACCTGCCTACAGTTTCTAATGACTGCAGCTGCACCAAGGAAAAATATATTCTGCCTCAGCTCTATTCATTTCTTGTTCATATTGTTCAAGTGCTGTAGCCATTGTTCCCTAGAGTCTTGCACCAGATTCTGGCACCACTTAGGATATCTTTAAATGCCATCTGCCCCTTTTGTTAGTGCTAGGACTGGCTGTTCTAGAGATAACTGTTGTTTATTGTACTGGTCACAATCAGCTATGCATTGTTAGAACTCCAGCAGAATAAAGGAGCGGAATGGTCTGGTTTTTATTTATTTACTAAGGCATATCAGACTTAAGTGTTTCATACTTCTGCTGCCCAGATGAGAAGAGTATCATAAGCAGAACTAATGTGCCAACCTCATCCTTTCCAAACAGGTCAGAGTATAACTACCAATAATCTCAGACAACTCCGACTTCAAGAATTCCAATCCTATCACGATTCTATAATCCAACACCAACTATAATTTTCCGATACATACAGCATCTCAAGAATATATGCAGTACAGTATGATATAGTAGAAGATAGTACATCAGATTGTTTCTGCAACCCATCAACAAAGGTTAACAGTTCTTATATAGAAGCAAGCAAGAAATCCTTATATATCATAACGCCCTCAGTTTGCTGTTGATTGTATTGGCTCAGGACTGATCTGAGTGAAATAAAAAAAAATCTAGCAATTGGAAATTGTTCTCTTTCAGTCTGGGTGCACAACTGAAATCATTTGGCGTAATAAAAAGAATCAATTGTTTTAAGATATTTTATACTAACTGCTTCAATGACACTTTTTGGAGAGGATGCTTCTTTTTGCGCCAAGTTCCTTGTTGCTAGGAATGGATTTTTTTTTTAAGGAAAGAACCCTATTTCCTTTATTGTCATTTTTAAAGCTGCCACCAACTTTTACTTCAGGCAAATTTGCTTGTTTTGACAAACCTGAGTAAGTACAGTTTCTTTCTCAGCTGCCAGTTTCTTCCTCTTTTTTAGTACAATGATATTTTTTCTCTTCTTGATTCCAGGTTTGTGAAGAAAGGTTTTTTATTACAAGATCTGGGAATACAGGCTCAACTCTTTCAGTACCCACTATTCTACTCTCTTCAAACTGGGAAAACCTAGCTTATCCCTTTCAAACGACCACATTAACATGTAATTCTAACTTAGAGTGCCTGCACTGTGTGTGACAACAGAAGGTCTGAAACCAGAACCTCCTATTTCATGGCCACTTTGGGATAGGGATTAAGGTGCTGGCCTACAAACCAGAAGACCGTGAGTTCTAGACCTGCCTCAGGGGATGAAAGCCATCTGAAAGGATGATTTGGGGCTAGTGACTCTAGGGTTGTTGTTGTGGGGAAAAAGAGGAGGAGGAAAGGATATTAGGTATATGTTCGCTGTCTTGAGTTACATGTAAAAATAATAAAGGCATGATTTAAAAGTCTAATAAATACAAAACAAATGACTGTACTGAACTACATAAAAGCCTATATAAAAGGAGGTACATTCTGTTTCAAATCTTCTATCCCAATTGTTCGTAGATGTTATCATCCAAGTAGCCCTGTTTCCATTCTCAAGAGACTATAATAACAAAATAGGATCTATAAAACTATAAAAATGTGGCCTGCATATCCTTTTTCATCTTGTGATTTATCTTTTAGATTGGCCAACATTCCTAGCTAGTGTGCCCAGAACTGGGGTACTGTTGTGATCTCATCTCCCTATGATGCTTTGGTCCACAGTTCCCCTTTCCTCTCCTTTGTTGACAGTGAAAGTAAATTGGGCAGTTTACTCTTTCCATATGAATGCCTCCAAACTCAGTCCTTTTGATAGCAGCTTTAAAACATGCTTTAGGGATACAGTCAGTACTACTGTTTGAATGAATTGTGTCTTTTTTTTCTGATAACAACCAGTAAGCAGATGTCAGCAAAGCTTAGATATTGCTTAATCCAAAAATGAGCATAATTGCAGTCTTCTATGTGATTTAGATGACAAATAAAGTAGGGTTCCAAATCATACCAGCAACTGGACTTGCATCAAACAGTCAGGGTACAGTTTCAGGTCACCTGTTTGAATTTGTGGAGATGGACAGAGATGGTGGCAATCTGGGACATGGCCTTTCCAAGCTTGAAATTATCAAGATGTCCAGGTTAACACATAATTGGGGCAGGTTTACACATTATCAGTCACTATCTTTCAAGCTATCCCCTTCTCAAACTGCCAAAGTTTCATAGGTTGTTCAGAGTTAGCCTGTACATCAATCCAGCTTAGTGGGACCTTAGCTTTTCTGGAATCAAACATGCCAGAAAGACATTTGACAATGCTGTGATTTTTAACCTCCCTCCCCAGAAGATTAGGATGCTGTGAAGCAGATTTCTTCCCCCATTTTTGCAGAAAGAGCATGTTCAAGACTCTGTAAAGTTCATCCCCATCTCCTCCAAATTCCTTACCAAAATATATTTACACCATTGTTGTGTTTCATCGCTTCTGCGAGGCTTTTACCTCCTTCTGTGGTGATGCCGTTAAAGGCAAGACTGTGAAGGAAATGATGGAGAAAGAGTTTTAAAAATCCAGAAAGTAGTACCATCCAAAGAGCAATAACTATTTTGATTAGGTTTTAAATCATACTTTTAACAATCTAATTAACTGTAAAATTCTGCAGATGCTATCTTAGGGAGTTACAGGTATCTTAATACAGAAGAAGAAACTGGAAAGATTTCCTAAGTTCTATTTGTACTGCAAATGGATCCTGGTAACCATCAATTAGTTGTTGGCAGAACACATAATTAGCTGTAGACAGCTAACTAAAGAAAGTCTCTCACATTTTCACAATATTTTGAGCATAGCATCTCAAGCTGCATTAATGAAGAAATTCATGACTGCAAGGCAAGCACAGGAGCAAAGTGAAAGGGCAAGCTGTTTGGAAAATATGAAAAGGAATATAGCTCCCAAGTCCCTCAACTTATGTCTTCTAAGCAGTCCAGGAACTATATTCATAAATTCATTTTCTATGCACTTGATGCGAGTTCAAAGAGAGGTCAGTGGGCCTGCTGCCTTCAGGGGCTGCAATGACAAATTCAGGGAAAATGTTTTGTTCTGATTTTCTCCCAAGTTTGGAGCAGTGTTTTCTTTTAAGTCACCTGGCTGGGAAATTCTGGGAGTTGAAGTTCACACATCTTCAAGAAAAAACACTAATTTAGAATCTCTAGGGCTAGGTTGCAGTTAGAAGCAGGAATAAAGGTCTGATAAAGCTATCACAAGATTGTTGCCCTTGAGACAAATAAATAAATCTAATCAAACCTTTCTCTAAAAAAAATAACAATCAGGAAGATGAGAAATCAAAACTGCTTACTAGTGCAGGGGTGTCAAACTCAATTTCATTGAGGGCCGCATCAGCATTGCAGTTGCCCTCAGGGGGCCGGGTGGGTATGGCCAGGGTGGGCGTGGCCTACCGGGTGGGCGTGTCTAGAGTGCATATGGCTTACTGGGTGGGCGTGGCCAGCTCTACATCGTTCGCATCAAGGGTGCCTATGGGGGCCTGGGCAGGAGTGGGACAGATCTGAGGGTCTCTGGTGGAAGGAGGGTCTCAGGGCCAGGGCCCAGGCAGTGGAGGCCCTTCCCTCACTGTTTCCAGGATGGCTTTGCGGGCCGCATGAAACCACTTCGCGGGCCGGATCCGGGCCTTGTGTTTGGCATATCTGTACTAGTGTCATTACGCAGCTGACTAGGAAACCAAAAGACATTAAGTTCTCAGACTAGAAGTTCCATTGTCACTGATAGTAGCTACTGGTCTTGGGAAAATAAGTGCCCTAATGAAATTCATTACCCAATTCCTCATGTCATACTTTTTATAGCCACTACAAACCACCCTAAGAGCTTTGGAAAAATAAAAACCTTTGAATAGCTAGCTGTTTGTGAAAAAACAGACTAAAAACAAACAAATTAGATTAACTATGTGACAAATACACAACAGTCTACCAATGTTTACTGACTTAACATTTACCCCAAATCACATCTGTTTTCTTCCTGAAAACCAAGCACAAAAACTTTTTTTAGGGGGAATTCCCAAGCTTAGAAATAATCAAGATTGTGGAAACAACAATTGAGGGTAGCCTTCCTTCTGGAACATTTTCTTTCCTTCCATAAATATTTGTATGCTGTTTACTCATTGGGCTCTAGGTGGTTTGCACTACACAAAGATCTTTCAAATATTCATAAAATTGAAATAGAACAATTCACTAAAACAGAGTTGTTGGCTCTTATTAGTAAAAAGAATGCTACCATTACTAGATAAAAAAAACTTTCTGCCAATATGTTGTCCAAGAGAGCAGCATCTTTACCATTTTTTTCTGGAGGAAATAAGGGGAGGGTCGTATTGGCTCAGGGCACAAGCGCTTCCAGAAGGACCCTGAACTCTCCTCTGGTTTCTAATCCAAAAATTTCTCTTGGGATGGGCATCTAGAGCATTGCTCCCCCTGCTGGGCTGTACAGGGAGCAAAGATTATTACCTCAAGACCATTCTGAAGGAAATAAGGGGGAAAAATGGATATTTCTTCAGGTCAGGTCAAAGAACTTTTGTCTAAAATTTATCCATTTTTTCACACACACACATAGATACACACACATATACACATACACAACCCACATATATCGGTTGCCAGTTGAACATGCGTGAAGTAGAAATCAATAAGAGTTCTTTCTTCAACAGAGCCCTTGGGCAAAAGTATTTTTATTGGAACCTAGGGGGAAATGTCTTTGCTTACAGAATGTACACCATCATTAATAAGATCATGACTCTTTCTAAAGGTATCTGGTGAGTGACATGACTGAGTACATTCTCACGGCCTAGATTCAGTAATTTTCCTCTCAAGCTGTTTTACAAACTAGCTGGGAATTCTGGAAGTTGTAGTTTCAAAACATCTATAGGGGACAGGACTGCAGAAGGTGACATGAAAAAACAGGCCTGTCCCAATTACTGGGATTTATACTTAGTAAGGAATGGAAGCAATGATAGTTTATTACGTTCTATTGGAGTGACACATTGGGTGTGTCCTAGGATAATCAGATCTGGGCTGCAAAAAGATCTGGATAACGATGATGACAGCAAATATGGTATCTGTGCTGTCATCTAATGGTTAGCTTACTCAATAAGTATTCAAATTGGATGTCATGATCTGTTGCCCTACCTACCTCTGCCACCTTAGAAAAATGCATAGGTTCCTCTGGGGGGATGTTCCTTGGCCTTCAATGAGACCAATTTTATTTTTATATTTTTCCATATGAAAGCCCTCCTGCCGTGAGTGCATTTATGCCACTGAACTTACATGTCTGCCTTTTAAAAAATATGTGCATAGCTACTGTCATTTATCTGAAAGAAATCCAGTAAAGCCTGCCATCTTGTGGAGGAATTAGAAATGCCTACATTTCTTCTTTAAACCAGCAGATGGAATACTATATTTTAAGTCTCCTTGCTAAATTTTGAGAACCAATCCATATTTTTATTGGGTTTTTGTATAGTCCAATGTAGACTGACAATATCATTTTCTAACTGTCACACTGTAAAACATCACTTATATTTGAGGTTTTAAATGGTCGATGCTCTACTTTATTCTTTAAAATTCATTGCCAAATGTTTATCAGCTCCTCTAGACCAGTGCCCCCCCACCTGTGAGACGTGGCCCACTACCATGGCTCACACTCATGCTAGCACCGCCCCAAGCATCCCATTGGTGCTAGCACCCTGTCCCAAGCATCCCAACAACACTAGCACTGCCCGACCCCTAGCGTCCCACCGGCACTAGTGCTGCCCTGAGCATCCTGCCAGCACTAGTGCTGCCCATTTGCAGCACTAGCACCCACACAGCCCCATTTGCATGTGTGCATGCGCTTGTATGGTCATATGCATGTGTGCATGCGCTCACGACAGCTGTTTGTGTGTGCACATGCATTCAAGTGCAGCCCATTTGTGCACATACACATGGGGCTCACTTTTGAGCATGCACGCAGACCATTTGTGCACATGCACGTACCGATGCCTGCCTCCCTTTCCAGGCTGCCAAAATCAAAAAGGTTGGAGACCTCTGCTCTAGACTTCCACAGGTGTACTTATATGTGGGGGGGGGGAATCCCAGAGTGTGATTGTATAATCCATGTTTTGGGCTATCATATCTAGGTTGCAAAAACCTAGACAATTACTTGATGGCAGAAAAGAGATTTTCTGTTGGTAGAAGGATATTTGAGCAACTTTGAGAAATTTTATTTTTTAGCTTTGATATGCCCGTTTAATTTTTCACATGTTTTCTATATCAAAATGGCAGGAAATTCTAATAGCAATTTTGAGTGATCATGATTAGAGTAGAATCCAAGGCCTGCAGAAAGGTGACCCAACTGTCCGAAAAGGTATTTCTCCAAAGAATATTTGGTTGTTCTACCAATATTTGAATTTCTTCCAATACTATAACTATGTAAGTAAGGCTCTGGTGAAGGCATTGTCGGGAATTTAAAGAATGGCTTTGTAATGCTCTGGAGGATAGGATGAAGAAGAAAAGAGAGGTGACATCGACAGTGACACCAGTATATTGAGATTCTGCACAAAAGGCTCATGCTGGTTTTGCAATGCACATCGAACAATTCTGAAATCTAGCGGGCCTTTGGGAGGACATGTGGCATGAATATCAGTCTACTCATAAATATTTTACCTGATATTGGTTAAGGTGGGGTGATTTTTCAGTGCCTCTGCAAAAGCCTTTGCTCCTTCATCCCCAATCGTGTTACCCCACATTCTGCCAAAGACAAAAGACCAGGTACATTAAAGAACATTACCATCATGGGCTTTTAAAAATATTTTTTAAAAATTCTGCCTTTATTATTTTTTATAAATAATTAAATCCAGCAAGCATACTCAATGCTCCTATCCCTATTTTCCCCCCACAATAGCAAGTCCTTAAGATAAATTAAGCTGAGGCAGAGTGATTGGCCCAAAGTCACCCAGCTGGCTTTCATGCCTAAGGCAGGACTAGAACTCACATCTCCTAGTTTCTAACTTTACACATTATAATAATAAGCCATCAGAATCATACTAGTTGAGAATTCAGGATGTTGGAGTGCTCATACAGGGAAAATGCTTAGGATGGGGGTAGTTGGTTGAGGCATAGCATAATATATGAACTAGGTCAACTGTGGCTTTTTCAATAATTATAGGTTAGATAGAGGTAGTCCTTCACTTACAACCATTTTTTTAATGATGGCTTGAATTAATGACAATCTCTGAAAAAGTCAGTTACAGCTTAAATTTGAACTCGTGTCTGTTGCCTCATCCCTGCAATCATGTGATCATATTTTGGGTACTTACCAACTGGTTTACAATCTGTTGCAATACCCTGTGATCATGATTTGCAATGTTTTTTGCTGGTTTCTGACAAAAACAGTTGCTTAGCTGGATTTGCACTAACAACTGCATGGCTTGAATTATAACCACGATAACTTATGAGTGTCACAAAAATGGCAGTAAAATCAGATTCAGTCACAAGATGACTCATCTTATGATGGCAATGACCTACAGTGGAAATTCTGGTCCCAAATTGTGGTCATAAATCAAGGAATACCTGTACCTGATGTCCTAAGGGTACTTTTTCAAGACGCAACTGGACTTTGCTTTTCTTTGAAGACATTTTGCTTCTCGTCGAAGAAGCTTCTTTAGCTCTGACTGGATGGTGGGGAATGGAAGGATTAATATTCCTTGCAAACAGCTGGTCATTTGCATTCTTTTAGAGAGTTGTTGAGGCCACCTGGAAGTTTATGTGTCCTCAAGGTCACCTGAGTGGTATAAATGGGTGTGGAGCCTTCCTGGAATTGCAAAAAGGATTGTGTTGTAGACTGGAGATTGTTCAACAGAGAGGGAGGGATACAAAATCAGTTGCCTCTTGAAAAAGCACCTTTGGGACAATCATGACCTGGATGACTTAGAGCAGGGCTTTTCAACCTTTTCACCCATTGTACCACTTTTAGGATATGGCAACATCCAAGTACCACCAGTCGCCTAGTAAGGTGTCAACTTGATGACCAAAAAAAAAAAAAAAGGAAAAAAGTGATGAAGTACAGATAGTCCTCAACTTACAACAGTTCACTTAGTGACTATTTGAATTTACAGTGGCACTGAAAAAAGTGCCTCTCAAGCCACAGCCAAGCAAGACACCTGTCTGCCTGCCCGGTAGTGCTCTTCCTCCTGTCCGAGGTTTTCATTGTTGTGAGCATTTCTGTTGAGGATTGGCAGTGGGGGTGGGGTGGGGGGTGTTTGGTTTTTATTCCCCCCCCATCTGCTGGATGATTGCAGCAGGTTTGGGTCACTTCACATGACCCTGGGACACTGTGACCGTCATAAATATGAATCAGTTACCAAGCATCTGAATGTAAATCACAAGACTCTGGGGATGATGCAACATTCCAGCTGATCAGCGCTTCTTCTGGGCTCAGAAATGCCAGGATCAGCGCCGAGCTCCAGATGGAGCCTCACACTGATCCTGGCACTTCCGCTCAGCCCTGAGAGCCCTGCAGCTCCAGCCACTCTCGCTCAGGCTTGTGCGGTGCTGCCAGCGGTTCAGTTCATTCCCCTCCCCCGCTACCACTCTTCTAGGATGGTTGCGTACCACCTGGCAGGTGCCAATGTACCACAGGTGGTACCTCTACCACTGGTTAAAAAGCCCTGACTTAAATCTTCATAGACACTGTACATCTGGTTTACATTATATGGAACAGAATGAATTTTAAAAAATCTAAAAGTACATATTTGCAAGTACATATTTTTATATGTTGGATTTCTTTCCTAGTTTTTCTCTGGAAGTTCAAGACTAAAGTCTCGTCTCCCCTTGTTTTATCCCTGCAACATTAACCTGTGAGAGAAAAACTTGCCCAAAGTCAGCTAGTGAGCTCTGTCAACTAACCCTTATATAATTCCAATTAAATTAAAAATTAGTTAAATTTTCATTGTTAACTGCCCTATTTTCTATAACTATATTTAAATGCATGAAAAATAGCTTTGGCTGAAAAGCTAATATAGTAGCAAAACATGTTGAACAACCTTTTAAGTACAGATTGCTTTATTCACATTTAATTTGGATATTTTTTTAGATACATCAACAAACCAATTCCTGAGAGATTCCCCCATCTATGCAAATTTCTCTTTGAGCATATTAATTGACTATGGATATTTATAATTTGTACTTCTTAAGATTGCAAAAGTATATTTAAATGTAAAAAGTTTTTCAATCAAGTTCAGTTCTTAGTGATTCTGTGTGTACACACACCCATAGTTTTCTTGGCAAAAATACAAAAATAGTTTGCCACCCTTCTTCTGAGATGGTTTTTTTTTTTGGACTTCCCAATTTAGCTCGCAAGCCTGAGATTCTATTTGGATATTAGCTTTGGGGAATTTTCATCAAATTTATTTAGGGGTTGCTGCCCATATAGTTCCCAATGATGCAGAATTTAATTTACTTTTGTTTCTGTGTAGTTTGTTTCCTGTTTCTTTTTAATTTCGTTTATATATTATCTTTTACGTCCGGTGGATAAGTTAATAACTAAATTTAGGTATCTTTTTTAAAGTTCTAAAAGACAGGAGACAAAGGAAGTTAACAATGGGATTAGAAAGGAGGGTTAATAAAGCTAGACTTCTTAGCAACATAAGTATTAAAATGAAGCTACAGATGGTCCTTGTTTAATGACTACTTGTTCAGCGATGATTCAAACTTCTGATGGTGCTGAATGAGTGGCAGTTATGATCACACCTCATACCTATGGTCATTGCAGTCTCCCAGAGTCATGATCGCTATTTGCCACCTTCCCTCACAAGCAAACCCAATGGGGAAGTCAGCTGGAAGTAGGAAGTCACAGTCATGTGAAGTCCTCGTTTAGCGACCCATGTGGTCCTTGCTTAAAGACCACAACTGGACTCCTGGAAGTGTCGTCACTAAGCAGCAAGGTCACATAGCCATGACCATATCTCTTAATGGCAAAGCTTCTGGTTCCAACTAGCATCATTAAATGAGGACGACCTGTACTGGTTTCTGACCAGAACATTTTTTTTAAAAATGCCATACTCACCCAATTTCATACATAGTTTTACTTTTCTTGATGGCATGAGCAAGATTTTTCCCTCCCTCGCTTGTTATTTTGTTTGCTCCTATCCTGCAAAGAAATTATTTTCCTGGAAATCAAATCAACCAACATTTTTGTTTCAATGCTGTTTTAGATACCTAACATTGTGTTGGGAAAAACTGGCCCTTTCAACATGACTCAGTTAGCCTTATGCCCCATTCCTACACCAGCATATAATTTGATAATCTCAGTTCCAATCCTTATCCTTCCTTTATTACCTGTATTCTGGCTCGCTGCTCCATGGTGGTTTTCCTGCTTTCAGATGTGTAGGTGTTTTAAGCCATCTGGCTTTGTTGCCCCACTCCTTTCTAACTGACATCAACTTTCAAATATCTGTCAATTATATCTTTGCTGTGACTGGCAGAGAAACATCCAGCAAGAGAAGATATGCCTAAACCAGCTTAGGCTGTTTTTGCTACTTTGCAGTTATGATTAATCACAGTTTCACATTTGTCACATTCTAAGTAGTAGCTGAAGGGACGTGGTGGCTCAGTGGGTTAGGACGCTGAGCTTGTCAATCAGGTGGTCGGCAGTTTGGCAGGTCGAATCCCGAGTGCCGCGTAACAGAGTGAGCGCCTGTTACTCGTCCCAGCTTCTGCCAACCTAGCAGTTCGAAAGCACGTAAAAAGGCAAGTAGAAAAATAGGGACCACTATGGTGGGAAGGTAACAGCGTTCCGTGCGCCTTTGGCGTCTAATCATGCCGGCCACATGACCACGGAGACGTCCTTGGACAAACGCTGGCTCTTCGGCTTTGAAACGGAGATGAGCACCGGCCCCTAGAGTTGGAAACGACTAGCACGCACGTGCGGGGGAACCTTTACCTTTAAGTAGTAGCTAATTTTTAAAAAGTGGAAACTTCCAACATTCTTCAGAGAAAAAGCCAGCACACTAGTCTGTTCTGATATCATTCAACCAAGATTTAGCATTGCATCTAAATAGAACGACTTGCCTTTTACTAGTACAATATGCTTTTAGTTCATACTGCGTACTATTTCTGCTCTTTTATGAATTTTTGAAAGTAGAATGCTTACAGTAATTTATATCAATAGGTAGACTTCTCAGTGAACTAATTCAAGCTTCAGCAGCTCTTTTAATATCCATCCATTCATATGGATCAAATGCAAGATTTTTTTTTCTATTTCTGAAACTGTAGATATTCTGAACTTATGTCATATGACCTATTTTTTAAAATATATATTGAAAGCTGTATTGTTGCAACTATTCTGCTGTATTGTTCTAACAAGAAATATTACTTCATAAATTTTACTATTCATAAAATATAGTTCAAATACTATACAATTAGCTTTCTTAAATTATCCCTATGGAAATTTTTTAAAAAATCATCAACATTTTGGAATGAAAAGTAGATAAGCATCTCTGAACCATTCTTTTTTTTTGAGGGGGAGGGGAGTGGGAAATCTCCCTGGAACTATGATTAATGAATAATTTAGGACTGGAATACTAAGAATTTTTACCTTGGCCATTCATTCATGGGCTTTTACCAACATAAAAACCCATGAAGGAATAGACAAAGGCTGCTTTATCAACTGATTGAAGACTTTTAAATGGGCTTATCATCTATTTTTAATTGATTCATTAAAGCTAAACAGATATTGTACATTACACAAACCATATGCAAATCGAATCTTGGAGGCTTTTTTTTGAAGGATGTGTAAATTAATTTGTAATTTAATTACAAATTAAATTGTAATGTAATGGGTACGAGAAATTGCTTATCCTTCTAAAATAAGACAATTAAAATATTGAACAAGGCCTTTCATTCTTTGCACTAATGTGCTTATATGGAAACAGTTTCTAAAGCTGATGAATCCTAGCCAAAACCAATCTTAAAATAATTTTGGGAAATATTCATATGGGAAGAATATTGTTAAATAAGATACAGGTAGTCTTTGACTTAGAACCATAATGGAGCCTGCTCGTTACAAGTCACAAGTTGTGGTAATTAAGTGAGGTACCCATGTGATTGCCTTGCTTACTAACCCCAGTCTCTGCTCACCCTGTTGTAGTCACTAAGTAACCAGGCAGGTGGTTAAGTGGAGCATAAGGCTCCTTAGGAGTGGGGAGACCCTGGGAGATTCAGTGCAGGCCCAGGCTTGTATTGCAGCACCTCTCTAGCTCAAAGGTGGCCATGGCCTCTACCATTCAGAGGTACCCTGTGCTCTGCTTCCTGCCATACTGGGTCTCCACAGGCTTTGGGCCTGCTTCCTACCCTCTGGGTACCAGTCCCTCCTCCCAACCCCATTCATGTCACAGATTGACCGTATACCTTTTTGGGAAGAAGCCTCTCAGTCACATGGCCTTCCTACATAATGGTCCCATAGGAAATGACTCCCATTTTGGAACCACCCACAATGAATGATACACCCCTCAGCTTTGTAGTGCCATCCCAGAAGTGGGCACCATTTCGGAGGGGGATACATATGGAGTCACTATAGTATCCCTGCAGTAGTTCATAAGGGTGCTAAGTGGCTGAATTTTGTTCACATGACTGCAGAGGCACTGTAGAGGCTATTGACTTTGGACAAAGGATGTAAGTCCCTTCATTCAGTGCCACTGTAACTGAATAGTTGCTGAACAATCAATCATAAGTCAAAGATTACTTGTATATTGAGTGGCTGATTCTGCCATTTACAAAGCCTTGTCAATTCATGACATTCAAAGAGTGGGGCTGCTACAGAAGTCTGCAGGGATACTATTGGTTACTCACATTTACATAATACAATATACTTCACTGATTAGCCAATTGATCAAACATGAGCATCAGCCACAATAAAGTACAATGAGTACAGTGCAGTGATATAAAATGTATACAAATTTATATAAATAATCCTCAAATGTAGGATGACATAAGATAATTGTGCAGCTTGGATTTAAAAGATCCAAAGCCACTCCTTGGTGTCCATCATTTTTTGGGGGGCCTTCTCATGCCAGAAATATCAGCAATTAATGTAAAAAGATTTTTCCCACTAAAGTTGCCAAGGAGTTATACTTACATGCTGGTGGCTCAACACTGGTTGTTGAACATTTCCATTGTCATCCAAATCCTCTCTGGCCAGTGATCTTGGAATAAGAATTACCCTTCAACTTCTACCAGATGTCAGATAAATTTTGATTAACTGGACTCCAATGTGATAATTTAATCTCAGATGAACCCAATGATAACTGCAAGGCTAATAATAGTCAAGCTAAGACCCTCAACATCTTAGGATTTTCAAGACAGAGCATGGATGTTCTCATAAAATGGCTCCTATAGGAAGATTCACCATTTCCTATAACTTTTACCACGATGGGTCTAATCAGAAAAGACTCATTTAACCAAAATTGTTCCCCTTCACTGATCTCCTCACTCCACCCAAATACTTATTATCCATCCCAACAAATGTTTTCTAGAATAGCAGATACTATTCTAAACAAAAGACTGGTATCTACCTACCTACCTACCTACCCTATACACATACATACAGTTGCAAGAAAAAGTATGTGAACCCTTTGGGATTACGTGGAGTTTTGCATGAATTGGCCATAAAATGCGCTCTAAACGTCATGTAAGTCACAACAATAGAAAAACACAGTCTGCTTAAAATAATACTACACAAACATTAGCTGTTGTCATGTTTTAATTGAACATAACATGTAAACATTCACAGTGCAGGGTGGAAAAAGTATGTAAACCCCTAGCCTAATGACTTCTCCAAGAGCTAATTGGAGCCAGGAGTGAGCCAACCTTGTGATGATATTGGATGTGTTGCTGACAGCTGTCCTGCCCTTTAAAAACATACACCTGTTTTGGGTTTACTGGTCTCAAGAAGCACTGTCTGATGTGAACCATGCCTCGCAGAAAAGAGCTCTCAGAAGACCTACGATCAAGAATTGTTGACTTGCATGAAGCTGGAAAGGGTTACAAAAGTATCTCCAAAAGCCTTGATGTTCATGTGTCCACGGTAAGACAGACTGTCTACAAATGGAGAAAGTTTAGTACTGTTGCTACTCTCCCTAGGCGTGGTCGTCCTGTAAAAATGACTGCAAGAGCACAGTGCATAATGCTTAATGAGGTAAAGAAGAATCCTAGAGTGTCAGCTAAAGACCTACAGAAATCTCTGGCACATGCTAACATTTTTGTTGACACATCTACAATAAGGAAAACATTCAACAAGAATGGAGTACATGGGAGGACACCACGGAGGAAGCCATTGCTGTCCAAATAAAATATTGCAGCACGTTTGAAGTTTGCAAAAGAGCACCTGGATGTTCCACAGCACTACTGGCAAAATATACTGTGGACAGATGAAACCAAAATTGAGTTGTTTGGGAAAAACACACAACACTATGTGTGGAGAAAAAAGGAACAGCACACCAACATCAAAACCTCATCCCCACTGTAAAACATGGCAGAGGGAGCATCATGGTTTGGGGCTGCTTTGCTGCCTCAGGTCCTGGACGGATTGTTGTCATTGATGGGAAAATGAATTCCAGAGTTTATCAGGACATTTTGCAGGAAAACGTACGACCATCTGTCCGCCAACTGAAGCTCCGTAGAGGATGGGTGATGCAACAGGACAATGACCCAAAGCATACAAGTAATTCAACGAAACAATGGCTTCAACAGAACAGAATACGCCTTCTGGAATGGCCCAGTCAGAGTCCTGACCTCAACCCGATTGAAATGCTGTGGCATGACCTTAAGAGAGCGATTCACACCAGACATCCCAAGAATATTGCTACACTGAAACAGTTTTGTGAAGAGGAGTGGTCCAAAATTACTCCAGATCGTTGTGCAGGTCTGATCTGCAACTACAGGACATGTTTGGTTGAGGTTATTGCTGCCAAAGGAGGGTCAACCAGTTATTAAGTCCAAAGGTTCACATACTTTTTCCACCCTGCACTGTGAATGTTTCCATCTTATGTTCAATTAAAACATGACAACGGCTAATGTTTGTATAGTATTATTTTAAGCAGACTGTGTTTTTCTATTGTTGTGACTTATATGACATTTAGAGCGCATTTTATGGCCAATTCATGCAAAACTCCATGTAATCCCAAAGGGTTCACATACTTTTTCTTGCAACTGTACATACATAAATATACATGTACACACATTACACTACAAGCCACTAAACCAAACAGAGGAAATAAGTGAACTTTTTGCTAATCAGTTATCTTCTATCAAGAAGACTGCAGCGTGCCATTTCTCATTTATTTCTCATTGCTAATTGAGAGACAAAATCACAAAACTGAGTCTCACTTATTTTGGCCTTGTCATGTGAGAGAATTCACTGGAGAAAGCAATTATTTTGGAAGTAGTAGTGTTAAAAGGAAACCAGGCTGCCAAACAACACAGTGGCTGGATACCCATCAAAGGTGACACTAGCTAGAGGTTAGAACAACTCACAGGAGCAATGCAAGATTGGAAGATGTAGAGAAACCTGGTCCATAGAATTGTCAAGAGTCAGACATGATTGAATGGATAACATCATCATCATCATCAATTAAAAGAATCTAAATATTTATTTTTAAAGTCAGATGGGGTGAGGCAGCAGGAGGGTTGCAAGGCTAATATTTATCGGCATATTGGTGTTCATGAGAATCTCACTGGGTAACTCAAAAGTACTTTTTTGCTATACAAGCAGTCACCCCTGCCTATTCTTCTCCCACTCCATCATGGCAGCTGCTGGTAGAGTAATGCAAACGAGATTCACCATGTAAGGGACTCTGGATACTGCACAGTTGTATTGCTCCAAAGCTCAGAGATACTTAACTTTTGTATCCAGCAACATGGAAAAATATTGGAGTGATTTAAGAGGCAGAGTTCATTTTTGAAGGCTTAATCACTTGACGGCTAGGATGGTATAGGGATGGGAGAAATACTTACTTAACATAGATGAGGCTTGGACATTCCTCAATGAGTTTTGCCACATATTTTGCTCCAATATCAGTAATCTGGTTGTTATATAAGCTTTGGAAGGAATAATAGCAGTTAGGATATTAACTAATAAAGTTAATTATATCAAGTATATATTTTCAAAAAAGTACAAATACAGTTTCCCAATTATAAGCTAATTGAGACATAAGCTTATTTACTGTGCACAAGAATCAATAAAAATTAAAGAAGCAGTTCCATAAAGTTTCAGACCTCTTTTGTTATGGATTGTTGCTCATTCAGTAGCTTTGATGCATAAACAGGTAATCCCCGAGTTACAGGCGTTCACTTAACGCTTGTTCAAAGTTACGTGATGAGCGCCCCCTAGTACTTACGAGCAAGTCCTGAAGTTACGAATATTACAGCACCATGGCAGTTGTTTGCCCTTATGAGCAACCACAGTGGCTCTGCAACATTCACTCTAGTTATTCCTTCCCTCCCCACCCCTGCCCTGGGTCTCCCTAGGCACCAGGCCTTCAATACTCACCCTGTGAAGATCGAGATCCTTCGCTTTCTTGGCTACTCCAGGCTTTCAGTGCGTTCGCAGAGAATGGAGGCCTAAAGTAATGCAACATCACGCAAGATCAGTGGGGTGAGATCTCACACTACTGATCTCGCATGATCTCATGGTACTTTAGGCCTCCGTTCTCTGCAACAGAGAACGGAACTGAAGCTGGGGGAAGCTTCCACGTGCCTCTGGAGGCTGGATCGGGGCTTTGGAGGCCTTTTCCAGGCTGCTGCAGCCTGGATCTAAGGCTGGGGGAGGCTTCTGCGCCCCTCTGGAGATGTTTTCCAGGCCGCTGCTGCCCAGATTTGAGGCCAGGGAATGCTTTTGTGACCCCCCCTGCGGCCCGATCCAGGCTCCATAGGCCTTTTTCAGGCCACTGCTGCCCGGTTTGAGGCCATGGAACGCTTCTGCAGCCCTCAAGCAGCCCAATCAGGCCTGGAAAAGGCCTCTGGAGCCCAGATCAGGCCACGGGTGCACGGAAGTGTTCCTGGGCCTCAAATCCAGGTGGCAGCAGCCTGGAAAAGGCCTCTTGAGCTGTGATCGGACTGTGGGGGGGTTGTGGAAGAGTTCCACGGCCTCAAATCCGGGCGGCAGCAGGAACCGCGGCAGAGAGGAAATGGATCTTTTCCAGGTGAGTCCGGCGCGGCAGGAAGGGAGGAGGAAGCATGCGGTATCTTAGTGGGTCGAGGAGGCCTTTGGGGCCTGTTCAAGCACTAGGCCCTCCATGGCCTTTCCCACCCTGAGATACCTCATGTTCACTTAATGAGCCGCGTGCGTTTTAATGAGCAAGGGAATGATCTTGTACCTCGAATGAGATTTACTCTATGAGTTTTCAAGTTACAAGTGGAATAGGCAGGCTCCATTCCACTCGTAACTCGAGGACTACCTGTACTGCTTTTTGGATTGATGTTAGAATAAAACCCATTAAATTTAAGGCAATTTTTTCTAAGTGGACAAGTATAGGTTTGCCCCATTAAAACAGAAATTACCAGATAGGTGGTACATAGGTGTCAAACAATCGCATCACATGACATATCGTGATGTTTCATGATGTTTTTTGCCTTAGCGGAGCCAGGGGAGTGTAGCTTGCGTATGACGCATCCGGCCTGTGGGCTGCCAGTTTGACACCTCCGTTTTAAAACATTTCCTCTTAAGACAATTGTATTTACTTCTTTGACCAAGGAAAATCACTACACACACACACAGTATCAGCAACTTCATTATCACCACCAACTCCACTGGCAGGGCAAGCTATAATATATAAACAGGGACCAAATCTCACACACACTAGCAGTGATAATGTTACCTAGTTGAGTAATGAAATAGCTGCAAGCAAATAACTAAGCTCAGAGAGGACCAAAGTTTCCAGTTAAATCCTGAGCTACATATATTCTTTTTTATCAGTTTGATATGCTGGATGATGTTTGTGGACACTGAAATTCAACCTCTGCAAATAAAAGTCGAATGGGTCTATTAGCATGTAGTGAATCGGGCACTGCACCTTCACCGCACCTCAGCCTAGTTTTGCAAGTGCTCTTCAATTCATCTATTCAATAACCTTCCAATTGTTATTCTGTTACTTCATATGCTGCACTAAATATAAAAATACTAAAGGTAGAATATAAATAAATGTGTGTTGATAGCAATCAAGTAATGGATCAAATGATCTGGTAATAATCTAGAAATATGTGAGTCATTACTCAGTCTTTCACATTATTCCCCTTGATAATTGGAACAGGCCCTTCACATAATGAGCATCTGAGCTCATCCTTTGTACATACCCCAAATAAGACACAATTTTGAATTTGGAGAGTTCCTCGTAAAGCACTCTCACACCTTGATCTGTGATTTGGTTCACACTCACCCTGAAATAAAAGGAAGACATGTGATAAAGTAGTTGGTTCACAGCACCATATAAGGGGGTGGGTTGAAGTATGATCCTTTTAATTTGAAGAGGCACCAGCAGATTTAGCTTTTTTTGCAATACCATTAATCAGTGTTTGAATACAGAACAAAATGGCCTCTTTTCTCTTAAACTAACTGAAGCAGTTTATTCATAAATAAGTAAACCAATCTCTAAAAGAAGCTATTATAATTCCTACAAGTAATATTTTAAGAAATCCTAGAGTCACTCAAAGGACAATTTTACCAGCACTGTGTAGATTGGAAGGGGGGGAAAAAAGGAAGGATAAAGAGATTAGCTTCAAATGCTTCTCTTCTATGTCAAACTTACCCATGATATTTACTCATGATATTTGGAAACAAGTCTGCTCCCCGATTCTTTCAAGGAGAAGTAGCTTCTTTCCTTATATCAGTTCCTATTAAATCATTGTGTTACTGTACCTGAGTACTGCCAGATGGCTAAAGCAAGGTTCCAGTTGCTTAATCCCATAATCATTGATGTTGTTATTGTCCAGATCAAGGGCCAAGCGTTTCTGGAAATGATGCATAACAAAGGCAATGGCACTACAGTCAGCAGAGTAGGCATTGCAGTAAGTCAGCTTGATGTAATTAGCACGCATGCATTTGGCAACTCCTTTACCAACTTTCTCACTCTGAGTTTCATAGATGCATCTCAGCATCCAAATAAAGTTTGGCATTACTTGCACCTGTTTGTATTCTTTCAGCCTTGCCCGAGAGAGACCCTTTAGATGAGACTTCATGCTTTCAAAAAAATAGGCCAGAAGAATCCTCCGTTTCTTCTTGACTGTGCTCAGAGGAATCAGATGCCTCAAGAGTTTCTGCCTTGCCTTGGAAAGCAAGCCACACAAGAAGAGATTAGTAAAATGAAAATGTTCTTTATTTCGGAAAGGATCTCCTCCTGTTGGGCGGTAATGTTTTGACCAGGAAAGAGGCAAGCATGAAGACAGAGTAGTGTCTTGCATGGAGCATTCAGCAAAGAACTGCAGCAAATCCCTGGCCCCCACTTTCTCATCTGTTATCAGATAAAAAGCTGCAAAAAATGACTGCAAAGTCAAGTGCAGGAATTCATAGGAAGATTGGTCTACATTATCTTCATAATTAGGAACTGCCCTGAGAAATCCTAAATGTAAATCCTGCTCAAGGAGGTTGCTGAGGACTTCCTCTTGCTCAAAGACAAAAAGAGATTTCTGCATCCCCACGTAGGCTATTTTACTCAGTGCAAACAATTTCTCTTTATTGGACTTGTACGTTTCTTCTTGGCTTCTGTTGTTCTTCTTTAGCAAATTTGTCTTCTGAATGCGATTCAGGTGGACTTCAGTCATGAGCAAGAAAATGTCCGTAAGAGTGACAGTAAAGTCTGGGAGCTCATGGCTATCAAACGCAGAGTGGAAATGTTCAAAACATTTGAAGATAATCCAGCAAAACAATGGCACCGAACACAAACTGCTTAGATTTGGGTTAGCTTCCAGTTGATTCAGAACTAAAGTTTGACATCCTTCATCTTTGAAGAACATTTTAGTATAGTCTTTCAGGTTACTATTGGAAAACCCTCGGAGATGTACTTTCTTCCGAACAATGTTTTTATCAATTTCTGTCCCTGTCCTGGCTGTCAGAATTTTTCTAGATCCCTTCAAAAGTTTTCCACTGAGGAGGCCCACCAGAAGAGCAAGTGGGTGAATAGATTCAGTGGGAGAGCAGATTTCAGGAGTACTGCTGAGATCAAAATCAGAGTGAATTTCATCAAAACCATCAAATGTAAACAAGACAGTATGAGGGAATTTTACAATGAAGTCAAAAACCTCCTCTTGATCCTGATCTGGGAAACAGTTATACTTGAAGAGAAGATCCTTTAAACAAAAGGCTTCTTCTTGCTTAAAGCAGCTGAACATTCGGCATCGGAAACGGAAGAAGAATTTGGCCCCTATGTCAAAGGCATTCTTGGACCAGAGATTTTGCATCTTTTGCAGTAACATGGACTTTCCAATCCCAGCATCCCCAAAGACATATATGGTCTCTCCATTTTCATTGATCAGCCCAAAACTGTCAGTAAGTAGATCTTCTAAGGCATGCACATTACTAAGTTTCTCATTTTTGTGACTGAGAAACTCCATAACGTTGGCAGAATATATTTCTTCAAGCAACATGTCCTCCTTTTGGGCATATGACATGACGAACTTTGTTTCTCGACCCAATTCATCCTTAAGTTTCTGCTGGTATCTGCTGACTAAAGATAAAGCTGAATATTATTAAATGAAAATTTAATGCAGTTCATCTAACAGAAAGATTACTAGGAGCCAAACTGTATTCTACTCTTTCATGTTTCTCTGGAACATGTGAGAATTTTCAAAGCAGTTATGTAATCTTTTAAGGGACTGGCACTCAAAAAATAATAGTAAAAAACACACACACACTCATAAATACCAAGTATTTAGATCATAAACTTCTCTTTACACACATAGACTTCCTCCACATAAGTAAATTGCTGTAAATGTGTGCCAGGAAATTGAGGTTACCCCCCTGCAAACATACAAAGTGTAATTTCACATGCATGACACTGTCACTCATTACATCTCCTAAATGCACATTAATTTTTATTGCCCTCTTTTTAAAGAGTTTATAAACTGTTTTTGGAAAGCTATATTGCATATGTGCATTTGTGTACATACATATTATTGTATTTGTATTCATACACAGATTGATTGATTGCAATATTTAGATTTGCTTTTAGTAGCATTCAATTTTATTCCAACATTCTAAAGTTTTATCTTTGGTTAACAATTCTTTTGATGATATTTTATGTAGGTGTATTAGGTTTAAACATCATTTTCCATAGGCTAGCATATTTCCACCTTGCAAATTGCCACAGGATTACTTTACTCTGAACCCAATTGCAATAATAAATATTAAAATAATGATTATATAAAATTATATACATCTTTCACTTACCTTGCCCAGTGGGCTGTCTCCCAAATGTGATGGTTATAATGCCTATCATTTTGTTTTGTGTCAAGTAGTCATAAGGAATTCAATACAGGCACTCCTCAATTTGCAATAATTTGTTTAGTAACTGTTTGAAGTTACAATGGCACTGAAAAAAGTGACTAATGACCATTTTTTTACACCTACAACCATTGTAGTAATCCATTAGTAATGTGATTAAAATTCGGATGCTTGGAAACTGGTTCATATTTATGACAGTTACATTGTTAAGTGAATCATGAAGTTGCTAAGTCAATCTTCTTCCCCCATTGACTTTGCTTATCTGAAACCAGCTGGAAAAGTTACAAGCAGTGATCACAAGATCCCAGGAAAGTACAACTGTCATAAATATATGCCAGTTGCCAAGTGCCAGTATTTGATCATGTGTCCATGGGGAGGTTTTAACAGTTGTAAATGTGAAAACCAGTCATAAGTCATTTTTATCAGCGCGGTTGCAGTTTGAAACAGTCACTAAACAAATGGTTTTAAGTTGAGGACTACCTGTCTATCCTACCTTTTTAACTAGTTTTGGTTTTATCCGGCTATTTTCTATATTATTACCACTACCACCATCATCATCACGCTTTGGTTTCCACATTGAAAAAGCTAATTTTAAAAATTAAAAGAAAAAGAGCAACTGGAACTTCTCACCTGGGTCAGTATTTTCCACAGCTTTGCTACAAATGACTTCTGATGGGTGGAAGCCAATCTCCTCCAACCAGGGATGTAAGTCATAATAAGCATCACCAGCTTGTTGCAGGACATACAGGCAATACTCTGCAACTTCCTCACCTTTACTCTGGGCTAGATCCAGAATTTTACGGACCTTAAGAAAAGATCAGATAAAGTCTCAAGCATATTTAGGCTAGATAAAACTATTCACTGGATCACCATCATACATGGTACAATTGCTTGATGCTACAAATGGCTATAACAGTAAAGAAATTTAAATTCATTCTACATAAATGTTAATATAATTACAATTAATTAAATTACAATTAGTGTGCTTGCTCCCTGCATATTTAGCAATCTCCTAACATCCAATATAATTCGGTGATAAGTTTTGGAGAATTCCAGAAGTTACACTAAGGCAAGCAAGACAGGAAATACAAGTGGCATACCTCAATTTCTGGAGGAATCCTATTTTATTACACACACACACACACACACACACACACACACACATAATGGGACATGAGAATCTTTATAGAAACTTCCACGGAATATGACTGAAAACGTTTCTAGAATTAAAGGAAGCTTCCATATTACATTTGAAGAAATCTCCATTTCAGATGCCTACACAAGTGCAGAATTCAGGAAAGGGAGAAGCTGGCAACCAGGCCAGTCTGCTTATTTCTATATATTTTATGTCCTTAAGCAACTAACAATACAAAGAGCTACGTAAAATAAAATAAAAATTCAGGAACATTAATAGGAAAAAGAAAAAGACCACTATCAAGTTAGCCAACTTTGGTAATATAAGTGCATTTTCACAAAAACAAAAGTAATCAGAAGCCAGGAAAATCTATAATGAAGGACTCCTGTGTATCAGTTTCTTGATAGACAACAGCAAAAGTTTTGAAGCTTCAGATGCTGCTTAACTGGTTCATCAAGCAGATCAGCCAGAACCTTCTGGAAACTAATAATTATTAACTACAGAAACAGCTCAAAGATTATCAGACTCTGAAGAAATTAATTCTTAAGAGGTAGGGAAAAGCATTTAAAAGGACACTTTTATCCAGAAGTTCATTTTTTCTCTTTTGTTGTTTGAATAACTATAGATATTCTCTTTCCATCCAGATTTTTTGTTTATTGGAATGCTGAGTGAAGGGAAAAATTATTCATGTGTATGATGATGCAAGAAACTACACACTCTCTTTGTCTATAAAATTGTTTCCAAAACAAGTCAAGATTATAAGGAAAAGGAATTTTAGCTTTGGATCCTCTCTATATGAACAACAGCAATTTATGTTAAGCTAGTAGCATACAAACATATATACTGTTAGTCCATCAAGTTAAGGAAATGCCTTCTATCAAACATGCTGAGACAGGAATAAAAAAATAAAGATTAGGTAGAATTCCTTTTATCTATTGCCAGCACTAATCCCTAATTTTCCCTGTACACCGCCCTGAGTCCTTCGGGAGAAGGGCGGTATAAAAATTTAATAAATATAAATATTTTAATAAATATATAATTTGGTGGAAGACAAATGAAAAATTCAGTTCTAGTTCCTCCAGCCAGCCTTTTTCACTTGCCCATATGAATAATTGTGAGTAAAGACAGTTTATAGAGTATCCTAAGCCATGATTTATTACTAAACCACCCTGGTTTATTGATTAAACTACCCTTAAGCCAAAGACTGAAATAAAATATATACTGTACCTTGTCTGCTTGTGTACGATACTGTACAGCAATCTCTGCATCTTCTACGGAGAAATAGTCATTCTTAATCAAGTTGTCAATCAAACACTGGGTGTTGCGGATTCGATTGACTAGCAATTCTCTGTGGACTTTCAGTAAGTTTACAAAGGATAGTGAATCTCCTCCCGCTGTAGCTTTGTGTATAATTTTTGTTTTACCAGCTAGTTGCTCTGCCATTATGATAATAAGAGGCTGTGCTTTCCAAACTCATACTTGGGCAGCTGCATACGTGAAGGGCCGATTTCAACAAGACAGACAATCAATGCCTCACCTTGGTGAATCTGCAAAGATAAGAGTGTATTATAACATTCAGCTTTTTAAAACCTGGCAGTGCTAGGTGGTTATGGTTGTTATACAACCAAAACTAAAAAGAAACATTTGGACGTATCTAACAGACATATTGGCTAATATATTTTGCAAGAATGTTCTAAACTTCATCATTATCTTAGCTCCAAATTCCTATGAAAAAAGGGCTTGGCACATCTCCTGCAGGATAAATAGGGAGCTGGTTTCATTCACTGCTAAATCATGATCTGTTGAACAAGTAAGGCCTAGGTTCATATACAAAGTTAGGCAATAAAGTATAGCTTACAAGCCATAACACTGAAGATTTAAGTAGGCGCAGAGACTGGGGAGGCGGGAAGATAACATCCAACTTACTGTATACGTTGTTTGTATTGGCTGTGGCTTTAACACCTACCGGTATTACCCATTTACTTATTTTCATTTCACTAAATTTATTATAGCCAACTCCAGCAGGACACCTAATGATTTAGACATTAGACATCTCTCTTTCTCCCCCTCCCTCTCTTATAAATTTATAGTTACTTTCTTTACTTTGTCTTGCTGCTTTATTTTGCTTACTTTCCATCTATATAAAGTTTAACTGGCATGTGCTTAGAGCTTTATTGCTTTTACTTGAGCTTGCTTTTAGGTGTTGTTTTAGTCTTGTACCATATTGGAGGTAGGGACGCGGTGGCTCAGTGGGTTAGGACGCTGAGCTTGTCGATCAGAAGGTCGGCAGTTTGGCGGGTCGAATCCCGAGTGCCGCGTAGCAGAGTGAGCGCCTGTTACTCGTCCCAGCTTCTGCCAACCTAGCAGTTCGAAAGCACGTAAAAATGCAAGTAGAAAAATAGGGACCACTCCGGTGGGAAGGTAACAGCGTTCCGTGCGCCTTTGGCGTCTAGTCATGCCGGCCACATGACCACGGAGACGTCCTCGGACAAGCGCTGGCTCTTCGGCTTTGAAACGGAGATGAGCACCGGCCCCTAGAGTCGGAAACGACTAGCACGCATGTGCGGGGGAACCTTTACCTTTACCTTTATATTGGAGGTCCCTGGCTGTAAATAAAATTGCAATTTCTGATATTATAGACGAAGGTTAGAGAATCAACGGTCATCTTGCTAGAGCTATGTCCTCCTCTAAAACATTTCTGCTGAAATCAATTCTGATTTGTCCCACTGTTTTCATTGGTATCACTACCCCAATTATGATTAAATCTAGATTCAGCTATCTGGAAACAAATTATTCATACTTATTTGGAAATAAGTCTACTACTGATAACATTGTACAATGGCTAATTTAAACTATAATTAATTTACCAAATAAGCCATAATGGCTGGGTTCACATGTAGGGCTTAATATGTTTCACTGAGACATAGACATGTTTTTTTTAAACCACAGTGGCTGAACTGATAGAACATGGTAGGCCAAAACCAAAAAAAAGTTCCAGTTGTTTTACATTGGTTTACTCTTTAAGGGACAGAAATTTTAAATACTCACATTTCAGTTTTTATGAGCATAGGACAAGTGGAACTACTTTAATTTTATAACATCTTTCACACCAGCTGCCTGCAATTAGTGCATGTTCGAGTCCCACCAGGCTCAAGGTTGACTCAGCCTTCCATCCTTCCGAGGTAGGTAAAATGAGGACCCAGATTGTTGGGGGCAATTAAGCTGACTTTGTAATAATGCCACTGGGGTGTGTGTGTGTGTGTGAAAGCCCTAATAAGCAGGCATATACATAGAATGAAGGCTACTGCTAAGCTTGTAAGCCGCCCTGAGTGTTCGGAGAAGGGCGGGATATAAATGGAATTAAAATAAAATAAATAAATACTTCTTGTCAGAAAAAGATTCTGGTCATTTTAGAAAAATATATCAGTTTCTTGATATACTCACACCCTGCTTCCACTTAGCTAGCCTTTTTTCAGAACAGAGGAGGAAGAAAAAAAAGGGGGAACAAACGCAACTGTTGTGACAATAACCATGTTGCATTTATACAGAGAGGAGTTCATTCAAGCAACATCTCCCACTATATACATATTAGTAAATCAACATCTCCCACTATATACATATTAGTAAATGAGTGAGAAGTCTAAGGGGGAAAAAAATCCTGAGAATAGAGATTACAATGGGCACATTCAAAGTATTTAATTATTTAATCACAGGTAGTTCTTGACCTCCAACCAGTCACTTAGCAACCTTTTGACATTAGGATGGTTTTCCCTGGGGTTACTTACAATCTGGATTCAAAATTCCAATGGTTGCCCTCCCTCAGTCACATGATCACACTTACGGATGACTGTGGTGCCTTGCAGTCACACAGTCAGCCACGGCCACATGATCATGATTTTCAGTGCTCCCTGCTAGCTTCCCACAAGCAAAGTTTTTGAGGAAGCCAGTAGAAAGTTGCTCTCACTGCTTTTTTGGCCTCCCGTGGTCATTCATGATCTAGTTATTGAACTGCAGTCTTCTTTTCCCTATTTTATTTTTATAGCAAATATGTGACATAGGAAGAGTTGAAAGACGGTGCCTGCTCCAAGTACAGCTTTAGAATAAGTATCTGAATCACTGAATGTATTACATCTAGTTAACAATCTGATTACTAAAGTCTACTGCAGACATGTCAAACACAAGGCCCGGGGGCCGGATCCGGCCCGCAAAGTGGTTTCATGTGGCCCGTGAAGCCATCCTGGAAACAGTGAGGAAACGGCCCCCACTGCCTTGGCCCTGGCCCAGAGACCCTCCTTCTGCCAGAGACCCCCAGATCTGTCCCACTCCTGCCCAGGCCCCCATAGGCACCCTTGATGCCAATGATGTAGAGCTGGCCATGCCCACCCAGTAGGCCATACGCACTCTAGCCACACCCACCCAGTAGGCCACACCCACCCTGGCCATACCCACCCGGCCCCTTGAGGGCAACTGCAAAGCTTATGCGGCCCTCGATGAAACTGAGTTTGACACCCCTGGTCTACTGGCTCTCCTAGGTCACGGGTCGGCAACCCGCGGCTCCGGAGCCGCATGCGGCTCTTTGAGCCGTCTCTTGCGGCTCCCAGCCGCCCGGTGCGCGCGCACCTCTTCGAACGGGCAGTGGTGCGCGCGCACCTCTCCAAATGGAGAGTGGCACCGCCCGTTTGGAGAGGTGCGTGCGCACCTCCCCGAATGGGCGGAGGTGCGCGCGCACCTCCCCAAACCTTTGGAGAGGTGCGCGCGTACCTCCACGCGAACGGGCCGCGGCGTCGTTCTTTGAGGAAGCTGCCACGGCCCGTCTGCAAAGCTGCCGAAAGCGGCAGCTTTGCAGATGGGCCACGGCAGCTTCCTGAAAGAGCGACGCCGCGGCCCGTTCCAAGAGGTGCGCGCGCACCTCCCCGAATGGGCGGAGCTGCGCGCGCACCTCCCCAAACCTTTGGAGAGGTGCGCGCGTACCTCCGCGCGAACGGGCCGCGGCGTCGTTCTTTGAGGAAGCTGCCACGGCCCGTCTGCAAAGCTGCCGAAAGCGGCAGATTTGCAGATGGGCCACGGCAGCTTCCTGAAAGAGCGACGCCGCGGCCCGTTCCGAGAGGTGCGCGCGCACCTCCCCGAATGGGCGGAGCTGCGCGCGCACCTCCCCAAACCTTTGGAGAGGTGCGCGCGTACCTCCGCGCGAACGGGCCGCGGCGTCGTTCTTTGAGGAAGCTGCCACGGCCCGTCTGCAAAGCTGCCGAAAGCGGCAGATTTGCAGATGGGCCACGGCAGCTTCCTGAAAGAGCGACGCCGCGGCCCGTTCCGAGAGGTGCGCGCGCACCTCCCCGAATGGGCGGAGCTGCGCGCGCACCTCCCCAAACCTTTGGAGAGGTGCGTGCGTACCTCCGCGCGAACGGGCCGCGGCGTCGCTCTTTCAGGAAGCTGCCGTGGCCCATCTGCAAAGCGGCAGCTTTGCAGACGGGCCGTCGCCGTCGGGCAACCGGGAACCGGTTCCATCTGACTTTTTTAAAAAAATGGTGACTGCGTGCGTCCGCGCATGCGCAAAACATTTTTTGCGCGTGCGCGTGCATGGACACACGCATGCGGCTCCCAGTTTTTTTAATTTGTGATGGAACCGGTTCCCGGTGGCTCTTTTACTTTTTTAGGTTGCCGACCCCTGTCCTAGGTTAATTCTTCCACTTGTTGTGTGGGGGAAAGCCCTCCAGTTAGAAAAGCTCTAATGAACTGCTACATGTTAAAATGTAACATTAAGAAAAAGTTTACAAATTCAGACTGCTAAACAAATCATAGGCTCCTAACTTTTAGAAACTCAGTATTTTCATTCCATTATTAAAACTGGGGGCTTCCATCCTTTAGGCAATTCAAATATAAGCTTGCTAAAAACAAGATATCCATCATCTTTGAACTGGCATCCATCATATACCAAGCTATGCCAGCTGGAAATCCTGAGAATTGTCATTCTTATATCTACATAGCAACAACAGAAGGAAAGTTGTTTCAATTCTCATTCAATATTGTTTTTCCATTGCTGATATTTTTACACAAAGAGAAAGATGGATAAGAAGAAAATAAAGTATTTTTTTAATTATAGGACCAGTTTTCTTGGAAATCTTTTCTACACTGAAAGCTCTCGAATAAAATTATTTAGCAGTGAGAATCACTTGTGTGAACTGAGTCTTTGGGATGAGCTGTATTTTTTCAATACAGACACAGTGCTTCTCACAGTTGATGCTCAAGAAAATTAAATCAGTTAAGACCAATTTGGGTTTCCTCTTAACTCAGAGCTTTAAACCCATTCCATGTACATCCTAGCCAATAAGAAACTCTACTTAGCCTTTTGCTCAACTTTTATTCTTGCTGAATTGCTTAACCATAATTTATAGCTTAAAGACATTTATTCTAGAACAGAGGTCCCACACCTTTTGGGCACCATGGAAAGGTTTTCCACAGACCAGAGCGTGTGTGGTTTTGTGTGCTGCCTGCATCCCATGAATGGGGCTTTGCTTGTTTGTGTGGACCAGTTGCTGGCATGCCACGGCCCAGTACCAGTTGAGGGCCCGGCGGTTGGGGAACCGTTCTAGAAAACAGGCAGCTGACAGAAAGATAAAAGCTAACACCTGTGATTGCTGTTGTGGTGCTGAAATCATTGTTAGCTGAGAGAGACAGTGATTAGTCCAAACTCAGTCTGACAACCATGACTAAATAGAGTTTCATTCTGGGTCTGTCTTGTCCAATTGTCTAACTACTAGACTAACCTACGGCATGTCTTGAATTTCCTCTCCAATTGGCCTCAGTTAACACAAGCAATGGCAGGGGATTGTTTCTCAAGTATCTGCTAAGTACTACGTTGCCTATCCCTAAAGTACATTAGGTTAGTAGTTCTGCAGTCTTCTGCTATAGTCTCTCTGCCTTGTCCCCTTGTTAAGTCTTCAGCTTGCACTTAGCTCCTTCAGCACAACTGTGTCATACCTTGCAGCAACAATAGCTTGTAATTTTGAGTCACTTGGTAGATCATCAACCACCACCTGTCAAGTCACCCATAAAATTCATGCAACTTTCCATGGTTGTGTGGCTATGATCCTGTGCTAAGAATTAAAGTTAAAATCTGGTTCTGCCACTGGAATTATACTCCTAGACTCTAGAGAGTTCCCTTCTATTTCCTTGATGCCTTATAGCAGTGATGGCGAATCTTTTAGAGGCAGAGTGCCCAAACTGCAACCCAGTTGCAGTTGTATTGTCGGGTGCGGGGTGGGTGTGGTCCATTGGGTGGGTGTGGTCCATTGGGTGGGCGTGACCCATTGGGTGGCCATGGTTGCGGTGGTCATGGCAGACTGGGTGGGCGTGACCGGGGTGGGCAGGGCCACCTTGATGTTGCTTGTGGGGAGGGATGCCTGTGGGGGCCAGGCAGTGTTGGGGGAGATCCAGGGGGTCTCTGAAGGGTGGAATGGTGGGTAGGAGTCTCATCCTGCAGGGAGAGGCAAGGTGAAGCAGGGGTGCCATTGCCGCAGGGCAAGGTGAGGCGAGGCAGGGGCCAGGGCAGCTGCTGCCTGACACCCTCAGCTCCAGCATACAGCAAGCGCATGGGGGCCAACTGTGTCCATCAGCAGCCACAGCCTGCTTTCCCCTCGGTTTCGGCACGATGTGGCTGTTTGCCGCCTTGCGTGTCGCACCCAATGCAGCTGCCATGGGACCACGGAAAAAGCCAAGTGGAGGTAAGGAACTGGAATGCGCCGGTGCCCTTCTCCTTCTCAATCTGCTGCCGCTGCCTTGTGCAAAAAAACAAAGGAAGGTTTTTTGGGGAAAAAAGGTTAGTCAATTCCAACTTGGCGATTTTTCACGAGAAGTTGGAATTGATTGACCTTTTTCCCCCAAAAAAACACTTCATTTGTTTCCTTTCACATGGCAGCGGATCACAAAAGAGAAATGGCACAGGACTGGGAGTCAGGTAAGGAAAGAAAAGCAGTTTCTGGTGGGAGCGATGATTTCTTTCCTTACCTGCCTCACTTGTTCCGAGGCTGCTTTCCGCTCAACCGCATTGCTCTTGCCAATGGCCTGACCGCCCACTTCAGCGCCCTCCCTCCCCAAGCCTCCAATGCTCCACCTGCTGCTTTGGTCAACCTGCGGCCCCCACCTCAACACCCTGCCCACCACTACCCAGCACGGCCGCCCTGGGGCTTCAGGATCTGGCCTGGCATGGGAAGAGCATGCGCCCCACCCTCCCGCCACCATGCAGGGTAAGGTTGCTGCACCCCTGCCTGCCCAGATGCCCTCATCTCCCCCAAGCGTTTTTTACTAATCTGCCTTTCAGCTGCATTCTGTTTCTCCGTTTGCTTCTCAGCCTTCGCCATGAGTTTGTGGGACTATGGATAAAAAAAAAAAGTTCCATCACTTTCTAACTTCTTGTGAGATCTCGTGAGAATTTAGAAAGTCTGATGAAACTTTTTTTTTTTACCGATAGTCACACAAACACGCGGCGAGGGCTGAGAAGCGAAGAGAGAATCGGAATGCAGCTGAAAGGCAGATTAGTAAAAAAACCACTTGGGGGAGGCGAGGGCATCTGGGCAATGGCGCACTCAGCAACCTTACCCTGTGTGACTTTGGCAGGTGTTTGGCAGGGGGAGGGAAGCAACTGGTCTACCACCATGCTAGTGCTGCCGCATTGCTTCTCTACCCCATGCACAGGCCCCGCCCCACCCCTTGCATGGAGCGCCCTGCTCCTGCCGCTCCGCTCCACCCCCATGCGGCACCTTCTTTCCAGCTCCGATGTGTCACTTCCTCTGCCGCTGTGTGGGACTAAAAATAAAGTTCAATCAATCAATTCCAACTTTGCAAGATCTCCCCCCCCCCCGCAAGAAGTTGAAATTGATTGATTGATGGAACTTTTTTTTTGCACATGGTGACAGAGGCCTAAAGTGAAAAGGTTTTATAAAGCCCAGCTTAAGGCCTAGGACTGGGGAGATGGCACGCGTGCTCACAGAGAGGGCTCTGCGTACCACCTGTGGCACGCATGCCATAGGTTTGCCACCACAGCCTTATAGAATTTGACTTATTATCAGCAATAAGTCCACCACTGCTTCACAATGCTGGCTTCCGATCACATATCTTGCTACCGCCTGCATCTGACAATAGTTTCAGCCCAACACATTTTCAGAGCTCTCATTTAGAGAAGGCTGGCACATGTTTTTAAGTATCATTTTTATCTACACCCCACATTTTGATCAAAACAGGCAAGATTTTAAAGCACTGCAGTTTGTTAGCATCTGATGTCAGGTGAAACTTAGCCAATATTATGCAAACCTGACTTAAATAAACTGTGGCTCTCTGAGAAAAGGAAATAGCTCACCACTGATTTGGGGAAAGGCTGTTTCCCCTCTCCTTTTTATTATCAGCTGCTCTCAGAAAAAGCTTCTCAAGAATTTTCTCTTGGGTCTTCATTGCCTCCTGCTCATGTTCACTGATAGCTGAAATTGACATTACCCCCCCCCCCACACACACACACACTAATATCTTCTATTCCCTGTTTCCATGAAGGGTTCATTCACATTTCTTTCCTGCCAGGCGTTCCAAAGTAGGAATCGCACTTTCGCTTTTAACAGCCTCCCTTTTACAACTAACTACCCAAGAGACAGAACAGATGCCTTCACTGTCAGACTCTGAGACCATCAACAATTTCGTCGTTTTGAACTTTTAAGGCACATACATTAACTCGCGCGCTTCTCCAGTGCCAGTTACCAATTCGAACGGCAACTTTCTTCCCAAGACGCTCAGAACTATTCGAGGATCTGTAGGAAAGGGCTTAAGCCGTGCCGAAAAGAGCACCGACCTCTCCTTTTCCGAGTTGCATTTGGGCTGTTTGCAAGATGCTTAACGCTGCCCTCGTCGCCTCGCCTCGCCTCGCCCAACGAGGGTGGAAGCAAGGCAACTACAATGAAGCGAAAGTCATTTGAGCCCTACTCACGCTTCTTTGCCAGGCCTCAGGTCCAACTTCCTAGCGTCCCCGCAACCCCAGGGACCTCCTTTCCTGTTTACCCGTCTGATTTCACACGTTCTGTACACTTCCACCAACCTCGGGACGCACTTCAAGCGTACCTGCATGTGGATAGGCAGGGCTGGCGAAGGAAAAAGTAGCAGAGGCGGGGCCCATCAATCGGGCTTCCTGCGGGCGCGGCGGGAACTTGAGCGTCAAAGGAGGAGCGGGGGATTCCACGCCCTGCCTTTCCTCTTTCCAAACTCCCGCCCCTGAGATCAGTGCCAGGACAGCCCGCCGAGTCTTCCCAACTGGCGTGGGTCAGCCTCGCCAGGCCCACCGCGGGACTAGAAGGAAGTCGGTAGAGGTCCTCGCACCCGAAATTTTATGGATTTCATTTCATAGTATATAGTTCTTGTTCTTAAGACCAGCAACGTTGCCTAAAAACAAGTAGCCTATTTCTCTCTTATCAAATATAAACCTTACCTGTAGGTCATACGATCACAATATGTAGCTACCCTACAGGATTTCTTAGCGCAATTAATACTTAGCCCTAGGTTTCATGAAAGCTCACATTAACAGCCTCTTACAAGATCAAAAGTATTTTCCTTTCTTTCCTTTTGCAAAACTAGGGTGGGGCCCCTTCTGAGACAAAAGCCATGTCCTCCCTCCTGTGGGCTGAGACATTTTTTACAAACCACTGCCTAGTCTGGGGTTCTCCCTCCTGTCCCAATGTCAGTCAGAATATCATTATAAGGCTGTTCTTTGAACGCTTCCACTACTAAGTTTTAAAATAAAACTGTTTTGAAAGGCTCACTGGTCAAGGTGAAGGGGTGAGAATTAGTTAATCCTTTTGTTTACAAAGATCCATGTTGTTGGACACTCATACAATATGCTGCACAAGACTTCCCGCATCTATAAAAAAAGATAGTTTTATCTTATTAGGTACTGCAGCTGTATTAAATATCTTTTTTATAGTTTCTTCTAAGAATTCTAAACCCTAGAATTATTGTCCAACATAGGGACATCTCTAATATGAAAATGGAATTTCATGGAATTATAAATAGTATATATATATTTTACAAGGCAAGAAACAATTCCCAGTTCAGTAATATATATTTAATGCAGAAAAAGTTTGATTTTAAAAGATTGTTTAAAAAGATTGATTACTGGAGAACTGGGATAATAACAGTCCATCACAGCAAAGTTAACATACATTTGGTCCCTGCTTAACCACCCTAATTGGGTTCTTAAGATTGGGATGGCATTTCCATTGCTAAGTAAATGAAACATCATTTGGCAGCTAAGCTTTGCAATGGGAGATAGGCAAGTGGAGTGGGTTGAAGCTCACGCTGTAATCATAAATATGGGTGGGCTGCCTAATGCCCAAATTTTAATCACATGATTATAGGAATGCTGCAACGGCCATAACTAGCATTTGTTCAGTGCTGTTGTAACTTTGAATGGTTGCTCAACTAGCAATTGTTAAACAAGGGCTACTTGTAATATCCAAGATTGCCTGTAATATCCTTTCAACAGTTGGATTGAACCGGTGCTGAAACTTTCAGATTAAAGTACAATTTGGAAACCATTCCCAATCTCAATTTATTGCAGAATACAGAAACACAAAAGCTTAAAGGAAAACAATGGATTTTATATTAGTGAATTAATAATCAAGGATCATCTTACACCTTATGGTATATATGATACCCCCTAGTCATTTTGACTTTAAATATATTTAGGTTATGGTAATAAGAAATAGACACACAAGATGCCAAGACAGTAAAAGCAAGTTATACTAAAATTGATCTTCATTATTTTGTTTCCCTGATGCACTGAGAGCAGCTTTAATTTCTTCAAAAACTGGTACAGGTCCTGCATAGTTGTTAGTCTCTATAGAATTTAATTTCTTTTGATAATCCATTGGCAATTCATTCTGTTTTGCACCCAAACAGATGACCTATAAGAACAAAAATAGAAAGGTTCCATCATTAGATTTCTATTACTTACACAAATAAATAGAAGAAGGATGAAGAAATATATTATAGCTGCTTCAAACAAACCTCACTTGAAGATTAAACAGTGAGCAAGAGACAGCTGGCTGCATTCATTATCTCCATCAAGAAGTCAATCTAAACCATTCTTGGTATTGGTGTAGGTAGGTTGAGTAACAGAGATACAAAAGCACTTGCAATTCATTCCACAGAATCCAATGAATTCCAAATTAAAGAAGTATTATAAAAATAATAAAAATAACTCCAATTTTATGAGATAGCCACATCGGCATCTCGGGATATTCAGGATATCCCATCTCTTTCTATGGGGGGTGAGTTATTACCCCCCGTAGATAGGGCTCACAACTTGGGAGTCCTCCTAGATTCACAGCTTTCTTTAGAAGACCATATAGTAGCTGTGACTAGGGGGGCCTTCGCCCAGGTTCGCCTGGTGCGCCAGTTGCGGCCCTATTTAGACCGGGATGCCTTATGTACGGTCACTCATGCGCTCGTGACCTCTCGTTTAGACTACTGCAACGCTCTCTACATGGGGCTGCCCTTGAAGACCACTCAGAGGCTCCAACTGGTACAGAATGCAGCTGCGAGAGTTGTGCTGGGAGTTTCCCGATACTCCCATGTTACACCTCTGCTCCGTGAGCTGCATTGGCTTCCAGTTGTCTTCCGGGTGAGATTCAAGGTGCTGGTATTGACCTACAAAGCCCTACATGGCATGGGTCCGGAATACCTTGGGCAGCACCTACGGCCATCATCAACTTCCCTCCGCCCAGTACGCTCCCACAGAGAGGGCCTCCTCAGGGTGCCACCGGTCAAAGAATGCCGACTGGTGGCCCCCAGGGGGAGGGCGTTCTCTGTGGGCACGCCAGATTTATGGAACCGTCTTCCGGTTGAGCTCCGGATGGCGCCCGACCTGCGCTCCTTCTGGCGCGATCTAAAGACTTATCTCTTCGAACAAGCTGGCCTGGCCTGATGGGATGGGGTTGGGTTTTACTACTTTTAATGTGTTTTAACCTATTGTAAGAGTTGTGGGCATTTTGTTTAATCTCTTTTAATTTTTGTATTTTGTCTTTTAACATGTACTGCCCTGTTCACCACCCTGAGTCCTTCGGGAGAAGGGCAGGATACAAATAAAATTAATAATAATAATAATTTACTGTCATTACAATCACCTGTTTTCTAAAAGGTTAAGGTAGTGTAAGCGAGGATCACTATTAGCAAGAATCTGATGAGGCAGCACTTTCATCAAATGATGAGTGGCCCATGTGTAAGACAGAGTTTAATGATAGATTCCACAAGGACCATGCCAGGGGACCTCTAGGCAAACCTTGAGTGTGGCATTCATTAACTGCCTTCACACAGATGTTTGGCAACAACACTGTAATATATCTTAGGCCTTTTTTAAAAAAGCTTTGTCTGATCTTAAAAGAGGGCAGGGTTTAGATGGGGAGGGACTTGTGTAAATCAAAATTTAGGTATATACTTTGGAAAAAAATTCAGAAATATCAGCTTGGCAAGGGAACGCTTGCTGACCTTGAGTAACATAAATAATTTCTATTTTATATATTTTACAGTTCAGTAGCTGAATGATGGGGAAAAGGACAGAAATTGTAGTTATATACTGGAATGTAAAAGAATGTTTCTGTTGGTCCAATATTATGGGAAGCACATATAATGAAGAGGAATAGACTCGTGCGTGTTTCAGGATAAGAGAACAGCCTGTTAGTATCATGTGAAAAGATTCAAAATGCAAGGATCAGGGCATAACTGTCTTGGCATGAAACTAATCTGTAATTACCATATTGGAGTTTGCAATTAGTTGCCAGCAGGACTATTCCAGACATGCAGTAACATTATTAAATTTCATAGCAGGTTATACAAGTTCAACTGTTTACACTAGAACACACACATATAAATATTGGCAGAAACGTTTGGACATAGCCTCTTTGTCACCATTCCTCTGGGTAAAAGAAAACAGGAATAGAGAAAAGAGATAAAAGATTGGTAGATTTTTTTTCATCTTTTGCTTTGCAGATTAGAATCCAGAAAGACCTACCTTTCCATTCCCCATGGACAAGAGTGTTAAGTGTAGGCTGGAAGGAATTACAGGGTCAGCTTACTTGAAAATATAGAGTTCTCAACCATCCCATTCATTTTCTTACTACCACACATATACAGGTAATCCTCGACTTACGATCACAATCGAGCCTAAAATTTCTGCTAAGCAAAACCTTTGTTTAGTGAATTTTATCCCATTTTATGACCTTTCTTGCCACAGTTGTTAAGAGAATCACTGCAGTTGTTAAGTTAAGGGTTGTTAAGTGAATTTGTCTTCCCCATTGATTTTGCTTGTCAGAAGGTCGCAAAAGGTGATCAATGATCCCAGGACACTGCAACGGTCATAAATATGAGTCAGTTGCCAAGTATCTGAATTTTTTTCACACGACCTTGGGGATGCTGCAATGAAAAATAGTCATGTCACTTTTTTCAGTGCTGTTTTAACTTTGAACAGTCACTAAATGAACTGTTGTAAGTCGAGGACTACCTATATTCAATCCTGCAACCAATTCTACATCAAAATCCTTTACAGTCCAAACATCTTATCAGCTATGTGCTGGACAAAAATATGAATGTAAGATGGAGATTGCAATCTAAGATGGCTCTGCAATGGATTCAAGTCAATAGGATTATTAAAATCCTGGGGGATCAGTAAAAAGCACAAAGCTTCAGAAAATCCCTCCTTTACAGCCATGGCTACAATAATGGAAAGCAGTTTTTGAAAATCCATTAACCCAACATGATGGAAGATGCATGTTGACTCCATATGTCTGACCAGTTCTTGCCAGTTTTCAGGAACGAAAAATAAGAAGTTTGGCTAGACCACTGTACCAAGCAGTAAAGCCCAGTGTAAAATGCAAACAGAAACACCTTATTTCAATGCAGCAAATCTTTTGTAGATATGTACCAACGAGAGAAAAAGAGAGAAAGACAGGGGATTAAGAGAACCCATAGTAAACATGGAGTAGCCTTTTATAATTTATTCTGAGTAAAAGTCCTATACAAAAAAGAAACTGAGTTATGGTGCCAAAGGAAACTATTGCAAAGCTTTATTGCTTGCAATAAAATTTATTATTAATCAATATGTACATATAATTATTAATCTACCCTTGATAATAATGTCATAAATCAAATATACTCACATATTAGTTAACTGCAACAGTATTCAAATTAGTTTAATCTTTTACATGAAACTAACTACTTTTTTTTAGGTTCCTTCTATTACATTTATATTATGCACGTTGTTCTAGAATAGATGATGAACTGCTGGAGGAAAATGAGTCCTTAGTCCATAGAATTGCAAAAGGCAATACAGTACCCTCTTATATTGTGGAGAAGGAAGATCTTCGACATAGTCATTCATCTGATAACTACGACATTTAACTATTTTCCCATCCCGAGTCCGAACTGTTACTTCAATTGGAATATAAATGCCATTTTCTACTCCTTCTTGTCTGAAATGGAAAAAGAAATGCCATGCCAAGTAAATAACTAAGAGCAAACATATATCCCCTGGAAACAGCTATTTATTCAGTAAAGTATTACATAACACTTCTTTGTAAGTGACTTAAAAGATTTCTCAATCATTCTTGAAACAATAGGCAAACAATGCCCAATTTTGGATAGTTAAGGCTGCATCCAGAAAATAGCTATCTCAGCTTCTCAATGAAAACTTAGTACTAAAGGTAAAGGTTCCCCCGCACATGCATGCTAGTCGTTTCCGACTCTAGGGGCCGGTGCTCATCTCCGTTTCAAAGCCGAAGAGCCAGCGCTTGTCCGAGGATGTCTCCGTGGTCATGTGGCCAGCATGACTAGATGCCAAAGGCGCATGAAACGCTGTTACTTTCCCACCGTAGTGGTCCCTATTTTTCTACTTGCCTTTTTACGTGCTTTCGAACTGCTAGGTTGGCAGAAGCTAGGAGGAGTAACAGGCACTCACTCTGTTACGTGGCACTTGGGATTCGACCCGCCAAACTGCTGACCTTCTGATCGACAAGCTCAGCGTCCTAACCCACTGAGCCACCGCATTCCTTAAACTTAGTACTACATGTACATAAAAGAACAAAAGAAACAAAACATCTTTAATACCATTTTTTTTAGAATTGCTCCTTGGAATCCTGTGACATAATAGTCCACTAACACTAACTTTTGTTCAAATGCAGATGTGATCAGCACTATCTTTGTGTAGTCTATGTGGGTCTAAAACAGAGTTAGACCACTAGATTCTCCACAGGCACCTTGTACTACAATTCCCAGGACTTAGAAACCATGGCCAACTTCAGAAATTGTGGAAATTATACTCAAAACCAACCTGACGTTTTCTTCTAGAAGCTTGAAAAGTTTAATATAACCCAATTCCAGTTAAGATGAAAGTTCACATAAGTTAATTTCAATATGTCACAAGGCAGTATGAACAATACCAACTTGAGTAAAGGACAGCAATATTTTCTCCTTTCATTTTCTGTTATTTGTGGTCCAGCCAAGCATACATCTTAGCATGCTTTCAAAATGAATTAAACAGAGTTAGGGCTAGAACTAGAAAGATCTACATGCACTTCTATCGCTATCCTTACCTCTGCCACAGAAGCTCATCAGATGACAATTTCTCAACTCCACTGACATTACAGTACTAGTTGTGCAGATAAAATTGGGTATCATCTGGAAATCTGGGAGGGATGGTGGGATATAAATAAACCAAGCCCTAGATTTTTTTTTCAAAATATGTGGCAAGCACTGGAAGTCCATTTCGAAGTTCAATTATACTGGTCAAATTGTAATAAGCATTTGACTTTGATACCAATATAGGTAGTCCTCAACTTACAACAATTGAGCCCAAAATTTCTGTTAATAAGTGAAACATTTGTTAAAGCAATTTTGTCCCATTTTATGACTTTTCTTGCCACAGTTGTTAAGTGAATCATTGCAGTTTTTAAGTAAGCAACATGGTTGTTACGTGAATTTGGCTTTCCCACTGACTTTGCTTCTTAGAAGGTCACAAAAGGGGATCACATGTCCCTGAGATACCCTGAGTCATAAATATGAGTCAGTTCCCAAGCATCTGAATTTTGATCACATGGCTATGGGGATGCTGCAATGGTCATAAGCCACTTTTTCACTTCTAATGGTCACTACATGAACTGTTGTAAGTTGAGGACTATCTATACTGGGAACCTCTGTAATTAGAGGGTTTTTTTTAGCTTGGACAATTCTTGAGAGGTATACAACAAACATTCAGAATAAAATCTTAACAATATAAACTGTGCATACGTTGATAGGCAGTGGAAGAACTCTTATGTAACGCACCTATCCAGAGAACATAAGTCACTAGTATTCATTTTCCATATTATCCCCCATACTTCTTCACCAGGGCTATAGACAATAGTAGCTGTACCTCCTTTCCACTGAAGACTTTGTCTCCCTTGATGAGAGCTAAAAGCAAGTTTATAATCCTGTGGATTAAAACAGGAAGGTCACTCATCTCCAGTTTTAAGTTTCTTGTTTTTCTATAATGTAGTGAATGAAACAACATTTAGAAAGACAAAAGAAGCAGACAGGAAAAATTGTTTCTTAGACTTAGGACACATACCGAATTAAAATTCCATCTATAGAAAAATTTAATTAGAAATGAGATCATAAAGGGAAAAAAAGTCACAATGAGCCATATTTCCGTAGTTAGAAATTGATCTGAAATCTATTTGGAATGCTTGCAACAAAAAAACATAATTGGGCAACTAACTGGCTTTCAAACATTAAGGGTAAACATTGTTAAACCTTTTTTCTTCCTGTAAAAATAATCACAGAAACAAACTCAACAGAGGCAGAGGTGAATATTCAATATACATCCCTTACATTATATAGTTACAACTTTAAATATTAATTTCTTACTGATATTGGTTTCTAGGACAAAAAGGAGTCAAAGACAGTACAAACCAGTAGTTGTGCTATGGTAAGAAAAACCACAGAAGGGTTTCTTAACATTATTCTTTCCCGCAACAAGTTACTACCATAGGCAAAATAGAAGAAATCTTCACTTTCGTAGTTTTGCTGTTCCAAATCCCCACCTGGTCCAGTACGATTGTTAAAGGCTTCCATCTTTTGAAATTGAACCAAAGAAAGCATTAATTAGACATTTACTCTATACAAATTAATTAATCATAGAAACAGCATGGAATATCATAGAATTCTCTTACATTTAAACCTGTAAATAATACATTTATTTTCTCCACCATTCTACAGTATAGCTGTTTATAAAGCCTATAATCTTTAGTCTGAGAACTATGAGATAGTGTCAGCCCTCTAAAGTATAACAAATGTGGAAATCAAAGACATTCAAGCTCATACTAATTTTGTTGTAAGGCTATAATAACATAATCTTGAAAATCTGAAAGCACCTCGCTCCATCCCTTTATCTTAATAAGAACAAAGCAGCATGTCTGACACTCTTTTTCAAAATTACATTTCTGCTCTGACTCGGATTTTTTAATCTGATCAATATCTTGACTATGGCTTTTTATCTTAATCCTCAAGGTTATTTCTTTTGCCCATTGCAAACATAATGGTCCTACACTTATTTAGAGAGACTTCCAGGAACAAGCTTTTATCCCATCTGTAAGCACCACATCTTTCCATCCCTCCAGAGAAAAAATTATATTTCTTGCTCCTGTATTTTCCCTTTTGGAAAAGTTAACTCAGAGTGGATCTTTGAAAGAACTCCCACTTGTGAGCACAGTTTCCAGATTTATTTATTCCAAGTGTTTCTCCAAAACAAAAAGCACAGGAAAATCAAGTAATCTTTGGAGCAAGCACATCTAAGTGGCTAGCACAGGGGTGTCAAACTGGTGCCCCACCCCAGGCCAGAAAAGTCACATAACCTATCGAGTTTGACATCTGTGGGCTAGCATATGCAAGCAGTTGTGTCACAGCATGTTTGTGATGCAAAATAATAGTGACACTAGCTCTGATAAATAGTGCTTCAATACACTCTCAGTGGGGAATGTCTTCAACAGCGGCACACAAGGATGCATCACTTCAAGATACTCCAGACACCTGAAGCAATTCCTCCTTAATAGCTATATGACATCTGTGAATGGAAACCAAGGATTTACCCTCACCATGACATCATTCAGGAAAGAGGGAGGAAAACAGCCCTTGACACAGATATTGCTTTCACTGGAATTGAAATTGTTTACCAGGATGCGTGCATTGGATAGTAATTCATGATTAGCTTGTAAGAAGGAAACATCACCTAGTTTTACACTGTTCAGCCATTATACACATACATCATACACGCTGTTCAGCCATCATTCACCTGTGATTTGCTCAACAATGATTTATTAAAACTAAAGAAACTACATAATGGTTTAGCATATTTTACGAACTTCAGGAAGTTTGTCTCTTCAGAAAAAAGACCTGAATGCTGCAAAATATAACCAATCCCTAAAGAAGATGTAAGCATACAATACCAAACAAATCCGTTTATATCCTGGCAATGAGCTACAGCTCTTTAAAAGTAGCACACATTTTTTACTACTGAAGTATAACTATATCTCATCCTAGAATATGTGGTCAGTTTATTATTTTGTGATATTCTACTGTCATGTTTCAAAGTGAAATTTAGCCCAACAAAGAATGAATTCTTTTTGGCTATGCATTTCTAAACCCAGTAACCGATTCATATCAAAGTGCTAGTTCAGCTAGCAAAACTGCTAATATGACAAAAGCACATCCAGAAACATTCCTACAGGCTGCACAATAAAACTACAATGTAAACAAGAGTTATCTAAAAGGCAGACAGGAAGGGGAAAGCCATGCTCCTCTGGATGCTTCTAGCTGCAACTTCTAGCCAGCAAGCCTAAAGGTGAGGATGTTTGGAGGCTGTACTTCTGAAGCATCCAGAGGACCATCAGTTACCTTAAAAAGTAGAATTGTATCCGATTTCCTTAGTTGCATTTTGCCATCTTAAGGGAAAGCCAAGTAATTGTGCAGACATGTTCAAACAAGTGCTTCCATGATACTTCTCTCTTAACTAATTTCAGGCCCCTGAATGAGACAGCCTGATTGCCATATATCAAAGCAATATATTCCCCTTATTCTGGCACTGTCCAAGTGCAATTTTGGGCATATAAAATCTGTTAGGACTTATTGTGCATTACCTTGGAGAGAAGCCACTTGACTGCTTTGGCCTGAAAGAGAGGTAATAGAGATAGCGCAAAGGTTAGTAAAAGGGATAACCCATTTGCTGCAAGTGTAATGTTCTGTTGAGGCTGAGTGGCTGTAATATAGAAGTGCAGAAAAGCCATTAATTCATTTAACCATCTTTCCCTATTTTTTGTCACCTTTCAGATTCAAGAGGATGAGAGACCAAGTTGCTAAAATATTCCTTCCTTTTTAAAGAAGACCCACACTGGATTAGCCCATTCCTCACAGTGAGAACTGAAATTAAGATATCCCTGTCGTGCTTTATTTCCGGCCCTTGCAGATTTCAATATTAAGCACATACTGGTCACTAATTCGGAGCAGAAGGAATTCAATTCAACTCTACGACCCTCGTCTTCTTGATTCCCGGTTCCTCACTTAACACACGTATTCCCCACCACAGATCACTTGATCCAAGAAACCGCCGGTGGAAAGCCTCCTTCGTTTCACCTGGTCGGGGCTTCCTCTGCGACACAAACACCACTAACTACCCATCAGGTCCCCAAACAACCCTGAATTCCACCTCTTTCCCGGCTCTAGATTGCTACCATCCCACTCCGTCCTCACCACTTCCTCATTCAGTTCCGGACTGAAACAAACAATCACGATGACTCTGCCCATTGGCTAAGCACACGACAGTCTCTACCCTCCACCGCCTCTTATTGGTTCCAAAGAGCTGGACCTACCTTTTTATGCTTGTTACGATGAGAGACAGGCCGTGCTGTGCTTCAAAGCATGTTTTGCTTATCTGTATTTTTAAGATAAAATTAAATAATCTTCTCCTATTCCCCCCCCACCTGATCTAAAACTACTTCGTGTGGTGGAGTGTTTGCTATTTCTAGCGTTCAATTTCCTCCCCCCTAACGATGACAATAAAAAATAGGCTTTGGGGAGGGATATATATTTCATATGACATAACATTGAGGCAAACCGTTTTTCTGAAACTGTTTAAGCTTCTATCTGCCATCGTTTCAAAGTACACATGGCTGCCTGTGAATAAGAACTCTGAAATTCTATCAGCCTGATATCTCAATAGAAGACCAGTGGGAACCGTGAAGAGCAACGACGGGGGGGGGAGGAATCTATTGTATTGATTTTAACGGCTTGCTGTCAAGAAAGCAATGTATTTTTTCCAGCATTTTGCTGAAATGCTAGACCTGATCTGAGAGATTTTCCTGATGTAATACCTTACAGTTCAACCGTTAATTTAGGAAGAATCCACCACAACTTTTATTTGAATATCATTTGTTCCTGGAACACACTAAAGGATAGCACTTACGTCTTCCTTGTCCACTTTGATAATGGGTGCAATTAGTATTGGAAATTAAAATGTGGAATGTTTTCAGCCTATATTGTAATTGTCAGCCTGAAATCTTACCTTGAGAACATTGCTTGAATTCCTGTCCATTTTTAACATTTGATTAGTATTACAACTTGAAGGGCAATATTGTGCCTTGAATGTATGTACCATGCTTGATACCTTAATAAGCAAAGAAGTTTCTATATTCTACATATGCAAAAGGCTAATTGGCAAATTAAAGGCTTATATCATTCTAGCCAATACACCAGCACTGGGCAGTGTGGTTATATAGTATTTGCAAAAAAACCAGTAACCACAAACAAGCCACCCATGCTTTTATCTAGCAAGTTGTATGAATGTAATCTGTAATACACTATTGTTAGATCATTGATCTGTTGCTATTCAAGGATTCAGCTGTGTCTCTAGCCAGACTAAGGCTTGGTGGGCCAATGTGAGACATAGATGCATATCCTAATTTAAAATTGTTCCACCTGTCTGTTTGATGCATTCCTGAAATGTTCTGCAGGGCCCATAGCACAGGCATGTAACATGATAAAGATGGACTCCCAATTGAAAAGTAAGATGGGAACATTTTATATAAGATATTAGATTATGTGCAGAATTCCATTGCTGAATGTATACAAGTATTTTAAGACTAATTGTACTAGAGAATTGCTCCAATAAGAGAGTGATTGTTAATCTGGGACCAACTGTATTTAAGTACTTCCCAGTTGACAATGAACTTTGTTACATAAGGCTTGGTTTTAAGAACAATTTATTTCTTCAAGCTGACAGTACTATAGTCACTTAAATAGTTTGAAGTCTCAATCAATTACTAAATATACGGTCTATTATATGACCATGGAGTAGTGCTTTAACTTAACACACGAATAATTAACCCATTATACAGTACTTATTGGTGTATGCTTACTAGAGATACAATAAGCCACTTAGATATGTTAGAAATAACAGAAAAATAAAGAAAATGTTTGTATGAACACTTTGACAAATTGAGAGACTATTTCTGAAGTTGACATCTTAGAATTAGGAATAGTCTTTAGGGATTATTCTGCAGGAATTCTTCAGCATAATCTGAACTTTTAGGAATTTCTGTGGATTAATTTCTTACTAATTAGATTTCAACTACGCCAAGTCTCGAGTCTGCTATGTTCTTTAGATAAGAAACACAAATATTCCCTTTTTCTCAAAGTGTGAAGTTTTGATCATTGTGCTATTTTGACTTTTTTGACACGTGACTATGAATATCCATATCATGAATGTAGAATTATAACCCTTAAAATAGCACTATTTTTCTTTGAATACAGTATGAGTGATAACTGTCTTGAAGAGATGTATTTATACACCAGAGTAGATCTATATGCAACTGAATGCGCATAGACAGCAAAGTAGGGAATATGATTGTTGAATCGGAACATCAACTTGGTCTTGAGTTTGTGTCCATTCCTATTTCTGCTGTGGGAGAGTGTTTCTATTTTGAAATAGTTCATAACCGTAAGATGTTTATGTTTTTTTCTGTCCAGACTACATATGGACCCAGATAGCTCAAAGAAACAGTGGCCAATGGCAGTGTTTCCCAACCTCATATAGCCAATGAGAGCTATAATTTTGACATATCTGAGTAGTTAAACTTGAGAAAGGCTGATTTATGAAGATGTCCAGTAGCAATTTTCAGGAAGAAATATCCAATTTAAATAATGATTAACAAAGTCTAGTAGAAAAGTGATATAACAATATAAACCATCTCCATGGTGGTATACAAGACAGCAAAAGCAAAATCACATTCATTTATATACGAACATTCATTTGTCTCCTTTTTTCCAAGTAACTAATGCAGAGGATATCTTCCTTTCGTTTTTACTATTGTAACAATCATATGAACTAAGCTGGGCTGAGAGATTCTGAATGATTCAAGGTTATTCCCCAGTTGCTAACTCATCTCTTCAGAACAATACCATCAGCAATTTTTATTTAGACAAGAATATTTGGTGTATTGTTTTCAAAAGTAATATTTGAATACATTGTTTGATACAGAAGACTTAGTCCAATCTTGGAATAGTTGCTTTATGCCACATTGGTTTTTCATATTATTATATACATCACTGCTTCTTACTATTGTCCCTGCAAAAGCTCTATTATATTTTTACCATTACAGATTGAAATAATATTTGCCACTACCAATTCCAAGTATATATTGTCACTGTACTCTTTTATTCTTGTATTCTTTTTATTTTTTATTAAAAACATGTTGGGAGAATGACATTTTTCCTAGTGCAAAATGCAGTTGATGGAAGGGGTATTTTTAATTTAAACTCATGCCCAATGGAACATGCCGCAAACACCTGTTATTTTTCTAGGCCAATATCAGTGATTATTTTATATAAACTGATATAAACTCTATATAAATTGAATCATATGGTTCAATAAGGCTCAATTCCTTCCATTTTTTTCTTAAATTTTGCTAGAAGGCTGGTAATTAGTTTTTATAACCATTAGGGGCCAGCCTGACTCTACACAGAACAACAAACTAAAGCTTGCTGTTCCCAATTAAATGTTAGCAAAGACATGTTGATAATGCATCTGAGAATATATTTACTGTTCCTTTAATTTCTGATGGCATTAGTTCAAGATCTTTGAATCCCTGTTGAATAATTTCTCTTCCCTCTCTTTTGCTTCCCTATAATTGCTTTTCCTTCCTGAAGATTAACTGGAATTCAAATGTATTGCTTAAAATATAAATTATTCAGAGATAGTCATGTATTACAAGTGAAGGAAGGAGAGAATAATTTCTTAGATTTTTAGAAACCTCTTCTGGACATGATGGGACAGATAAATATTACCAGGGAGAGGCAATCTCTTAAATAACCTGGTCTCATGCCCTGTAGGGCTTTATGTAATAACCAGGACCTTGAATTGCACCTGTAATTCAACTGAAAATCAGTATAGCTCACTGAGCAGAGTTGTAACATGTACTGATGTAGGTGTTAACATAACTACACTTGGTGCTACATTTTGCACCAACTGAACCCCCATGAAGAGCATATTACAGTACTATACAAGGAGGATGACAAGGACATGAGTGAGAATAGTGTTTCCCAATCTGGGAACAGATGCAACTGTTGTGCAATCTGAAATTATGCCAAGGCACTCCTAGTTGTAACTGTTTATGCTCTTTGAGCAGGAGTTATGAGTCTAAAAGGACTCCAGATTGTGCACAAGGGCTGTTTATGGCATACCAGGGTCAAAAATGGTAAGTTCCAGGACTTTGAACTTACTCTTTCATTACCATATTGTTCTGTTCCAGCCTACGACCGGCCCTGTTTGTGTGTCAGAGACAACCCCTTTTTTCTTTTAACAATCAATAGGCTGGAAAAAACCCAACCCAAATTTATTTACAGTTCCAAATAATAAAGTCTTTCAAACAAAAAAGTAGCACAATATTTTCTTCAACCAAAAATACATGATTCAAAACATCCAACAAGAGTCAAACAAGAGTCAAACAGATTATTAAGAATAGACCAGGTTTCTCTTTAAATGTCTCCAAACGGTTGCCTTCAGCAACCAGCACTGCCCACACCTTCCCCTTTTATTATCTGTCCCAAGGCATGGCTTCTCAATACCTTCTCCTTTCACTGAGTTGCCTCATAGATTTTCTCTGCTCTGCTCTGCTGGATTGCCTTCTGCTTCTAGTGTCTCTGAACAGATTCAGCTGTGATTCTTCTGAGTCCGACACCTCCTCCTCACACAGCTGAGCCTCATGAGGAACACGACTGGAGGGGCCAGGCTGACAGTCCTGCAGTGCATCAGAGCCTCCTTCTGACACCGAAGGCTCTCCAAACCCCTCCTCCTCCTCAGATTCCTCAGACTCAGCTGCTCGGACACAAGCTGACGCTGAATCACAACACATATCCTGCTTACACTCCCTATTTCTGCCATAGCAATTTCCAAATAATTACCATGTTTCTCCAAAAGTAAGACCCGGTCTTATTTTCTTTTGGGCTCTGAAGTAAGCATTAGGATTTACTTTTGCGGAGGGCTTAATTTTTGCCAGTACCAGTAGGCTGTGAGTGTGTGGGGCTGGAGCACGGCCTGTGCATACAGTGGAGAAGCAACACAGCAGTGAAAGCATGGTGGCAGACCAGGTACGGTACCAGGGCAGGTGGGGCACGTGCCCTTCCTGTGCCAGGCCAGCCCCTGCATGGCTATGATGGGAGCGGCGGGAACGGCACCGAGGTGGCAGGTGGAGTGCTAGAGGGAGGCAGGGTGGTGAAGCGGGTGGGTGTCCTGCCGTCAGCACCCATGCCTTTCCTTGTCTGACTCCCAGCCCTGTGCCATTTCTCCTTCGCTGCCACATGCAGGGAAACGAAGTTTGTGGGGGGGGGGGAAATGTCAATCAATTCCAACTTCGTGACAAGCTGCAGGGAACCTTGTGCATCCTTTTTGCACTGCTGTTTTTGGCGCTGCATCTGGCAAACAGTGTTTGCCTCGCTGTTTTCGGCAGTGTTTTGGGGGGAGGATCTATCCCCATTCACAGTGTGGCCGTTGTCCAATTGCCATGCCACCTCTCAGGAGGGCAGCGTTAGCTGCCAATGCAGCAGTGGGGAAGATGGAAGGCAATCCCGCCCACCAGATCAGCCTGGCAGGGGTGGGGTGGGAAACCAAGTGGCGTGAAAAGCAACGCTTGGAGTCTCCGGGAGCTGCAGGGATCTGGGCGTGCCCTTTGCAGTCTTCCTACAATATGCAGCCTCTCCCTGTAAGCAATCTAGCTTGCCCAAGGTCAGGTTGGCCATCATGGGAGGCTTGTCCCACATGTGTGGCAAAGCTGGAGGATGGGGACAGGTCACACCTCCTGCGATGGCCAACCTGACCCTGGACGACCCTGGATTGCTTCAGCTGTGAGGAGCCTGGTCTAAGGTTTCCTGAAGCTGATGGGAGCTGAACAATTTGGCCAAGCCACAAAATTGAACTCGCAGTGGTGGCAGCAGGTAAGGCAGGGGGAGGCAAGCGATCCAACCTGCTGAAAAAACTCGGTGGGACAGAGTGGGTGGGGTTAAGTAGGGATTACTTTTTGGAGTAGAGCTTATATTAGCCCAAACCCCCCAAAATAAGCTAAGTCTTATTTTATGGCTAGGTTGTATTTTTGGGGAAACATAGCAGGTAATCATTGAAATCTTATTGGGGGTAATCATATATCCTATCCCATGCTGACTCCCCTCAAGTTCTACAAAAATAGAATCCAGTTCTGCATTTAATTCTCATGATAGTTCCTAGAATGGAATTTGAAGCCTTGCTTGGATAGCTCATGTATTCTCCATGCATGTTATTCTTGTGCTCTTCCCCCTGGCAGATGTCAGGCTGTTTGACTAGTAAAGTGGTGGTTTTCATTGCCAGGGTGTTGAATTTCCCATCTGCAGGGAGCCATGACCATTGTAACTCGACATAGTAATTGCTACCTCTACATGATAGTGGTCTACTGGAGAGTTAGTGAAAGCCTCTTACTAAATCTTCCTTATTTATGGAAGATGCCAAGTAGTGTGACCATTGCCAAGAAAATCACCAGTAGGCAGTTTCATAACTGGTGGATAGCGATGGTATGCCTATCATAGAAGCTATAGAAATGATTGTGGGTTTTCTATTTTTGACATTTGTAAGAAATGTCTTGCTCTTGATGTTATTGCTTTTAGGCAATTACAATATGAGAGACTCTAACCTGCATGGAAGCCAACAGTTTAGCGTATCTGTTGGAAGACCCACTTCTTTGGCTGGGTAATAAGATGTTATACTGCCGTCACATTCCTGCTCCCACTCCTTGTATATATTTAAGTGTAAACACTGGTGTGATGAAGTAGGTGAAAATTTCTTTCTTTTTTTTAAGCTAAATATATAATTCCCCTGAAATGAAACTTCTAAACACATTAGTCCATGAAAGGTCAGCTGTGTGGTGGATTGTAGGTTAAATGGAAAATAATTGGATTAACTTGCATTCTCCCCACTTCTAATAAAATAAACTAGGCATTACTACAGTGGCGTAGCGTGGGGGGTGCAGGGGGGGCCGGCCGCACCGGGCGCAACATCTGGGGGGGCGCCCATTAAGCTCGCCGGAGGGGGACGATTCTGCTTCACCGAGGGTCGGAGGAGCGAGCGAGTGGGCGGAGCATAGAAAGCAACCGCATTCGCTGCGCCCAGCCAGAGCGGGATCCCGTCCTCTCGCGGCTGCGGATCGCCTCCTTTCTCGGGTGGGGGTGGGGAGGCTTGGCGGCGTCTCGCCTCCCTCTCTTTCTCCCGCCGCGGCTCTCCTCCGCTTGGCTCTCAACCTGCAAGCCCGGCCCCCCCGACCCAGCTCCCGCCCCCGTCTCCTTTCCCGGAGGTAAAGGTAACAACTGCAGCCGCCGCACCTGCGGCTGCTTGCTGCTCCTCCTCCTCCTCCTTCTCCTCCTCCTCCTGCCGTATTGACTCTCTGTGGCCACTCGGTTGCCCCTGCAGGAGGCGATCAGGACGCCCCCCCAACACACGTCGCCAGCAGCGAGAGTTTCCAGCCAGTCCGGCGAATCTTTGGGGCGAGGTGCCAAAGAGAAGGAGGCGGCTTGGCTTGGATAAGCAGCGTCTGGGCAGAAAATAGGTCAGGCGCCACAGCAAGTATGAACTCCTGGGGTTCAGCCTAAGCAGGCAAAGCTGCAGGGTGGGTTGGTTGGCTTTTCCGGCTTTGGAATAACCTTGGGAAGCTGAGGCATTGTAAGTTGGAAGTCATTGTTTGTTGCCTAACATGTTGGGTCACCCCACACCACATGCTAAGCCATAAACCGTGGTTGGTATCCAGGGTTTAGGACAAGATGGAGAAAACTAGCCAATTGTGGGATCATAAATCTTGATGAAGCCCATCATCGCTCCATGTGATGTATGCACTCAATCTACAAACGTAGTCCAAGCCTATTCACATCTGTTGTAAGGTCATTCTCTCGTGGGGTTTATCTTGACATCCACTAAGAGTGGAACAAACATGCCCCATTAACCATTTTCAACGCCATGTCCTCTCTTTGTCTCATCCTAAATCACAGCTGAGGCACCTTAAAGTTGCCTTGTTTCAGTTTTAAACTAGCATTTTCCCTCTTCTCCAGAGACCCTTTTTTGCCTTGAACCTAACTCAAGGGTAGGCAACCTTGGCTCTTTTAGGACTCATGGACTTCAACTCCCAGAATTCCTGAGCTAGTGGAAGAGACTCGAGTGCTAAAATCCACGGGTTAGGGGGCGCAAATTACTTGCCTTGCCCCGGGTGCTGACAACCCACGCTACGCCACTGCATTACTATAATTAAATGAACAAATAAAGGTAAAGGTAAAGGTAAATGCTGATCTGACTGCTCACTCAGATCAGCATTCAGGTTAATTCTTTTCACATTTAACAAATGTTAAAAAATGTACCTGCTTGTGCACCAAACATTTCTTCATAGATGCATAAATTTGATTTTTGTTTTAGAAACCTGCATCCTCAGAGATGTTTGCAGAGTGTGGTAAAAGATGTCACATTAAAAGAAAGAGCAAAGTCATTTCATACGGTCATCTTTACACTTTGATCTGTGGATGCCCTTTTACATTCTGCAGTTTACTTTGATAGTGACAGATTCAGTTCTGTGAATACAAAGAATACCCCACTTACCATTGCTTTAACTGCTTAGATGAAAAAGAGTGTTCTGTGCATGTTAAAGATGGGTGTGAAGCACTTATATTTTTTATTTATTAAATTTATATGAAATGAATATGCTGCCCATCTTGCTCTTGCCAATGGAGAAATGAATATAAGATATTTACGATCCCCTGAGTCAAGAGATGGATGCAAGATTGGATTGGAGGGCAAGCCAATTAAGTTTTAATCCATTGACTGCTAGTGACAATACATGATTTATTTTTAGTTCATATGCAAGAGTTTCACCTGTAAGGGCAATCTATTCTGTTTTCTACAGTATTTTTAATACACAACTTTGATTTGATTTAATTGATTTGATTTGAAAAATTGCTTTTTTAAATTATGTATCTTCTCCTAAAATATTTTTTGTATGCATTTCCCCCATAAAATATTGGTTTTTGTTGTTTTAATGTTCAGATTGCTGAAAATTTGAGAAGGGTTATAGTCCAATTTTCAATTCACATTTTAGTATGAGAAGTTCACACTAGATTATTGTGCTTCAAACCATAGACCAAAAATCCTTATAAAGCATATACTGATATCATTATAACTCTTGGGGGGTGCTAGAAGGCTGAGAAGATAAATTGTTCATATATTTCAATATAGGGAAATGATCCTGAATGTTTTTTTAATCCATTAAATAACTTTCCCTTTATATAAGGGCAGTGCTTTTTTTGTAAAAGAAAAAGGTGCCGGAACTCACACATGTCATACAGCCCGCCTTGCCCTACCCTACAAGGTTCCATCCAAAAAAGGTGCCGGAATTACGTTCTGAGCGTTCTATGAGAAAAAAAGCCCTGTATAAGGGTAAAGACTTCTAGCTTTGTTGCTTCTTGGAAGATCTTGGAAGAGCCTTGGTGGAGCAGTGGGCTAATGCCTCCTTAAGTAACACCAGCTGCCTGCAATTAGTGCAGGTTCGCATCCCACCAGGCTCAAGGTTGACTCAGCCTTCCATCCTTCTGAGGCACCGTATTTTCCGGTGTATAAGACGACTGGGCGTATAAGACGACCCCCTACATTTCCTGTTAAATTATAGGGTTTGGGCTATACTCGACGTATAAGAATACCCCTCTTCCAACGCAAACCAAATAAAAATTTAAAAACATCAGATTTGATTTTAATATGGTAATTTTAATTCAAATGCTTATGACATGCAGGTACTTAGTAGGAAAACTGTCACTTATAAACATAAGGCTGTTTGTCATCAAACATGTAAACATAAAACAGTGCAAGTGGATTAAACATAATAATAATAATAATAATAATAATAATAATAATAATAATAATAATAATAATAATAATAATAATAATAAGTTGGAAGGGACCTTGGAGGTCATCTTGTCCAACCCCCTGCTAAGGCAGGAAACCCTATACCATTTCAGACAAATGGCTGTCCAGTCTCTTCTTAAAAACTTCCAGTGTTGGAGCATTCACCACTTCTGGAGGCAGGTTGTTCCACTGGTTAATTGTTCTAACTGTCAGGAAGTTTCTCCTTAGTTCTAGGTTGCTTCTCTCCTTGACTAGTTTCCATCCGTTGCTTCTTGTCCTGCTTTCAGGTGCTTTGGAGAATAGCTTGGCTCCCTCTTCTTTGTGGCAGCCCCTGAGATATTGGATCACTGCTATCATGTCACCCCTCACCCTTCTCTTTGTTAAACTACACATACTCAATTCCAGCAACCGTTTCCTATTTTCCTAATTCACTTTTTCACTTTTCCTAATTCACTCTAAAGCTTTCCCTGCGCAGAGCCTTAAGTAACACCAGCTGCCTGCAATTAGTGCAGGTTCGCATCCCACCAGGCTCAAGGTTGAGTCAGCCTTCCATCCTTCCGAGGTAGGTAAAATGAGGACTCAGATTGTTGGGAGCAATAAGCTGACTTTGTAATAATGCTGCTTGTGGAGGGGGGGTGAAAGCTCTAATAAGCAGGCATATACATAGAATGAAGGCTATTGCTAGGCACATTGATTTGTGCTTTAAATTGTAAGCCGCCCTGAGTCTTCGGAGAAGGGCGGGATATAAATGGGATTAAAAAAAAAGACCAAATGGGAGATCCGCTCCAGGTTTTCCAGCCAGCCCGCCCAGTTCCTGAGTCAAATGTGTCCTTAGAGCTAAGCAGCTGCTCTGGCTATGGCATTCCCCACCTGCCTTTCAAGTTGCTCTTGCATTCCCCACCTGCCTACAGCTGCTCTTCAACTTTAGAAGGAAAGACGCCCAGACCCCAGCCTGTAAAAAATTACAGACTGCAGCTTCTACTCCAATTGGTCCCGCTTTCCTTGCGCAGACTAAATGGAAGATCCGCTCCAGGTTTTCCAGCCAGCCCTGTCCCTAAAGTTTCAGCACCCGGCAAGACGACCCCTGACTTTTGAGAAGATTTTCATGGGTTAAAAAGTCGTCTTATATGCCGGAAAGTACAGTAGGTAAAATGAGGACCCAGATTGTTGGGGGCAATAAGCTGACTTTGTAATAATGCCGCTTGGGGGGGCAAAAGCCCTAATAAGCAGGCATATACATAGAATGAAGGCTATTGCTAAGCACATTGATTTGTGCTTATAGTGTAAGCCACCCTGAGTCTTCGGAGAAGGGCGGGATATAAATGGGATTAAAATTAAAAAACAAATCTTGATCGAGGTTGTTCCACAAGTAATCAGTTTAGATTTCTTAAAGTGTAAAGAAGAAAAGGTATTGTCAAGATAAGAAACATTGGATAGACTTTTCTCTGTTCGAGCAAATGTGATACTTTTTTTAAAAAAGATCCTCATAGAAACGTACAAAATTGATAGCAGAGAAAGACCTAGTGGTCCATTGAGTCTGCCCTTTGAGTTTATTTGTTTTCTTTTTAATTAATCAATTTTATTTTATTATTATTTTGATTTTTTGCTTATTTTTTAATTTTTAATTAATTTAATGATGAACATATGTTTACCCCAAGCAAGTTTAAATTCAGTTACTGATGATCATCTCCACTGGATGTTGGTTCCAAACTTCCACTACTCTTTCTGTGACATCATACATTCTAACATTTTGAACTTCCCTTCCCCTGACACTTTGTTCTTGATTTTTGCTTAATATTGAATATACTGCCTTCTAGAACCTTATTTACACCCTTAATATATTTAAAGGGTTCAATCATGTCACTCCTCTCTCTTCTGTCCTCCAGGCTGCACATACTCAGTTCCTTTTCCACCATTTTCCAACTTTTAAACAAGCAACACTATTTTTAGCTAAATATTAATTGGTTCTGAATTATTTAGGAGCCTGAACAGTGAGCATCTACAAAACCTGCAGATGACCAAGCCAAATATTCCTGAATTTAATTCCCATGGGCTAAAATCCCTGTTGTTGTACCTACCCAATCACTTTTCAAAGCAAAGCAAACTGACAAATTGTGACAGGTTAAAAGAATTTATATACTTAATAGTTATTTTATAGCACACCTCACTTCTTTTGTGAATTGGGCCTGCCTGATTTCTGCCTCTGTTAGCTAACTAGATCTAGCCCTTTTTCAGTCTGGTGGTCCAAAGTTTCTAACTAAAAAACAATAGATTTAGCCATAATGCCCTCTTTTTCACTTGCATTTGGATTTTATTACTGCATGTTGACTGTATTCAGGCTCTACTGAAGGCAGTAAGATTTCAATTGTCTTTAGTCTTCCATTCCTTATTCATATAAATAGTCATATTTGAGGGCTCAGTAAAACATGGTTTGGTTCTGTCTTTTGATTCTGTTTATATGTCCAATGGAAAAAAAATTCTGGGTAGAAATAAATCGTTCAAGAGGAATGGTTTAGTAATTTCCAACCTTGACAACTTAAAGATGTGTAAACTTCAACTCCCAGAATTCCATACATTTTCAAGCTGCCAAGATTGTGAAACACTGGTTTAGTATATTTTGATTACAAACTCTGTTTGCTGCTAACCGAGGTTCTCTCTTCACATATATTTGCATTTAAATGAATAGATATTTGCAGTAGAATTCCACATATTTCTATTTAGATGTCTCATTGAGTTCAGTGGAACTTATCCTAAATTAAAGTAGAATTTTAGTTTGGTTCTCAGCTGGCAAGCTCTTTATATATACATCTGTCACTTATTTTTAAACATATTATTTTTATGGCCAGCATGAGGTTAGCAGGAACCCTTGGGAGTTGGTGAAAAAATCTTTGAAACAGGATTTCCTTCCTAAATATGGTATTATGTGAATCAGAAATCACTGTGTACAAAAGCCTGTGATGCATGCTTCAGAACAAGATGTAAAAGAAACAAATATAGAATGTTCAGCTGCTCCTAATTTTACCATGGTCTCCTGTATGCAACAAAATTACATTTTGATGTATGTCGATTGGTGTACATTCAAAGTGACAATAAAGTTATTATAAAACTTTTATTCATTAAACATGAATCTCAGTCAACTGAACATTCAAATTGACTGGCACTAATGGTTGACAAGGGTTGCTGCCAGCATCCTAGGTATCAGTCAGGTATCTCCTTAAAATGTAACATGTTCCGAGTAGCACAGTGTTTTGTAGCTTTCCTGGAGTTATTGCAGGAAGCTGCAATTTCTTGATGTATTTTGCAAAGTTTTTGGACATAATTCCCAATGTCCCGATGACAGTGGGTATCACTGTTACACGTTTCATCCATAATCACACATTTTCGATGGCCAGGTCGCAGTATTTTGTATTTTTTTCCAGTTCTTTTTCTTCGACTCTGGCATCTCCTGGTACGGCAATATCAATCAACTATATGCTTTGGTTCTCCATGACTGTGATATCTGGCATGTTGTGTTCCAAGTGGCGATCTGTCTGTATTTGGAAGTCCCACAAGATCTTCATTCTCTCATTCTTTTTCCACCCTATGTTCCCACAATGTTTCGGACACAGGCAAGTCGTATTTTTTACACAATGCCCAGTGGATTAGTTTAGCAACTCAATCATGTCTAGATTTGTAATCAATTTGCGCGATTTTGCTGCACTCATGTATTAAATGTGAAACAGTTTCAACTTTGTTGTTGCAAAGTCGGTAATTTGGGTTGTCAGTAGATTTTTGTATCTTCGTTTTCATGGCATTAGTTTGTAGTGCTTGTTCTTGAGCATCCAGTATTAAGCCTTCCATTTCTTTCTTGATGGTTCCATCTTAAGCCATGCCCATGTCAAGTTGTTATCACATTTTCCTTCAATGTTTTTCAAATAATGTCCATGCAAAGCTTTGGTTTTCCATCTATTTAATCTGTCATCCAGTCGTTTTTCCTTATATTCTGCCTTTCTTTCTGTTGTTTTTATAATGCTCTCTGTTTTTACAGCCTGCAGCAATTTTTCTGTACTTTGATTCACATAGTCATTCAAACTTTGTTTTTCTTCTTCTACAGTTTGGTGGATTTGCAGTAGCCCTCTGCCCCCTATTCTTCTTGGCAGGTACAACCTGTCAATGTCACTTCATGGATGTAGAGTGTGGTGCATTTATGCGTTTTCCGGTCTAGCTGTTCCAATTCAGCCAAAGTCCAGTTGATAATTCCAGCTGGGTAGCATATCACTGAGACTGCCCATGTATTAATGGCTTTAATTATATTTCCAGCATTCAGTTTTGATTTTAGTATTTTGCGGACTCTCTTGCATTGACTCTTTGACTTTTCCATTCAAGATGTTATCTGCTTCCAATATGCTTAGGTATTTGTAACCATCATCCTTTGCTAGTGCTTTCACAATACTTCCGTTTTCCCAGTACTATTCCTTCTGTTTTTCCCATTTTTCCTCATTGAATGGATAATATAGCACATTTTCCAAGTCAAAAGTCCATTCTGATGTCGCTGCTAAACAGTTGAACTGCGTTGAGTATTGATTCAAGTTCAGTGTGGCTTTTCGCATACATTTTTAAGTCATCCATGTTTAGTAGATGGTTTATCTTGCCATGCTGGCTTGAGATGTGGTATCCCAGTTTTGTGTTTCATAATATTATTAATGGAATTAATGCAATGTTGAACAGTAGTGGTGAAAGTGAGTCCCCTTGGAAGATTCCTCGTCTGACGTTGGTTTCACCAATGTTCTCCCCATTTGCTGTTAGAACTGTTTTCCATTTTTGCATATTTGCTTTCAAAAATGTACAGATGTTTTTGCTGATTCCAAAGTTTTCCAAACACACATTAATCCAACTGTGGGGTAATGAGTCAAATGCTTTCTTGCAATCAATCCATGCCATATTTAAATTTGTTTTTCGTCGTTTTGCATTTTTAAGTACCATTTTGTCAATGAGCAGCTGATCTTTTGTTCCTCTTGATTTTTTATAATTTCCTTTTTGTTCTGCCGGATACAAATTGTTTTCCATCAGATGATTGAATACTGAAATTGCCAGTGTTCTTGTAAAAAGTTTGAACATTGTTGGCAGACAAGTAATTGGGCGGTAGTTGCTTGGTTCTGTGCTCTTTTCTGGGTCTTTCATTATCAAGTATGTTTGACCAGCTGTTAACCATTCTTCACTTGTGGCATTTTGAAGCATTTCATCAAACTGAGTGGCCATGTGGTGATGGAGGCTGGTGAGGTGTTTCAACCAGTATCCATGCAGCTCATCAAGGCCAGGTGCACACCAGTTCTTGACCCTCTTTACTTGTTTTGCAACCATATCGGTGGTTATTACAATATTCTCCATTTTGTTTTGTGTTGCTTGTTTTTGGATATCTTTGATCCAAGAGGCAGTTTTATTAAGTTCCACTGGGTTTTCCCACATTTCTTTCCAAAAGTTTAAGGTTTTTTCTTTACATGGTAGAACAGTAGTTTGGACTTTATTTTCATCAAGTGACCGATAGAAGAAGTACTGGTTTCTTCTGAACTGGATGTTTTCACGATATTGTTTTATTCGTCCTTCATATCTTTCAATTTTCTTTGCTGTTGCTATTACACGCTGTTTTAGGTTTTCCATTATTTCTGTTATTGTTTTTTCCTCCAGGTTATATTTTTTGTATAAACTATTTTTCAGCTTTTCATTCTTTAGTTTTCCTTCTTTCAAGTATTTCAATTTGCTGACATCTCCTCGTAATTTTTGTTTTATTTTCAAGTTGAATTTTCCACTTTGGTGTTCCAGAGGGTTTCTTTTTTGGCATTTTATAACCCAAAGTGACAATAAAGTTGTTGTTGTTGTTGTTATTATTATTTCTGACTGGACCCCTTAGAACATTTTTCATGGTAATAGTATACAAAGAGAAAACAGAGTTCCTATACCTTATTTTCCACTTCAGTTCCTCAGTGCACTTCTCTCACCTTAGCATAAACACAATATTGGTGCACTCCTAAAGAAAATAGTCCAGACAAAAATGTTAATGTATATCTGCAAGTAGTCCTCAAGTTACAACCAGTTGCTTAATGATCTTTTGAGATTATGATAGAACTCCTTCAAAAGCTACTTATGATCCTGTTCCAAATTATGGCCATGGTAGTGTCCCAGAGATCATTCACTCTTATAACAGGTTACAGGTAGAGGGGGGATTTAGCTGGTTTGCACCAGTTCGGTAGAACCGAAACCACATTTTTTGTTGAGTTCGATGAACCGGTTATGATAAATCTGTGCAAGCCTCCCCTGCCACCTTCCTCTGCTGGCTTTGATTTCCCTCCGCCAGCCCTCTGTCACTGCCACCACACTTTCTTGCTGCCCTGCATCAGCTGGCATCTCCCTTCTCCCTTCTGGAAATGGCAGCTCCGTTTTCTGCTGCTTTCCTCCCAGCAGAAGGGAGGAAAGGAAAGATGCTTCATATGGAAAGAGACTAAGCTCCAGGAAAATACTCCAGCTGGAGCTGGGCAAGGAAAGCCAGGCTCCCATTCCTGATGGTTCTGCAAAGCCCTTTAGAAGTGGATCCACTTCCCACAGGGTTGGCCTTGGCACCTGCGTCGGATGACAAACAGAAGAGCTTTGCTCTTTTTCTCCATGAGGCTGTTTGAAATTGCACCCCTCCTTTTCACTTTTCTGCCTTAAAATCCAGAAACATCTTTTCTTCCTGATCAGCTGAGGATACGGTAGCTACTGGTATGATTTTTGTAAGAAACTGAGTGTCTGCTCTGGATTTTAAGGGCTGGGGGAGGGATAGCAAGGCTGGCGGAGGGACCCGGCAGGGGAGGTTTGCGCCCCCCAGTCACAGCGCAAGCCAAGGGAAAGTCAGCGTAGAAGGAGACAGTGGCTACTGCTGGGCAGGTGACCTGCAGGGAGAAGCAGGGGCGCCAAGGGAGGCAGGGCCTGAAGAAAGCCCCTCAAGTGGCAGATGCGGCTGTTGCACAGTGGCGGCAGAGCTGTTTGCTGTCACTACCGCCTGGCTCCAAAGGGACAGAAGGGGACTGAGTAAGGTCCATCCTCCATAGCATGGCAGTCTGGCTTGGGGGGGTGAAAGGGAAGAGGCGGTTGGGCAGCTGGGTCATTGAACCGGTGGGGGGAGGTCACCAAGCAGGAAGTGGCCTAGGTGCAGGATGCGTGGGGCAGTTCCCCCTCCTGCCCTAGCTTGGTTTTTACATGTGCACCCCTTAAAAGGTTCTGTGATTTCAGAGGGAACTGGTTGTTAAATTATTTGAATCCCACCAGTGGTTACAGGGTTATTGCAGTAGTCTCCCCCATGTATCTCCCTTATTCCACCTTGAACTCAAGTCAAATTCATCAGAACTAAATCTATCCTCATTCAATGAAAAGGATTACAGCAGAGAATAGGAACCTTTTTGGTGAGCTGCTGTAATTAGAATGGCTTAAAGACAGTATGTAAGGGGTTGCATGAATTATAAGGAGTAATATTTTTTTTTGCATTTCCTGACAAGGTTCCATAATAGCAGTTGGATAATATTTTAAAAACATTTCAGTGGGATGGAGATTGCTTTTTCCTAAATCACGAATCAGAAGTCATCTGGTAGCACCTTTTCAGACTACACATTTTAATCAAAGGCATAATTTTTTGTGAGCCATAGTTTAGTGTGTCAGATGCATGAAGTGGCCAAATGGGTGCAGATTAGGATAAGAAGGGAGGGGGAAATGGTGTGGTTATGCAGATGCAGGTTCATTAATGGGCACAAATTTGAGATTTGGACTCAAACAAAGTAATATCAGAGCATTTCAATTTTCCATATCACTCCATTATAGATCTTGAGGTCATCATTTTGCAATCATTTGTTAATCTGAAAAAAAGGTTGCCAGACTTCTTAATTTTGGCTATCACAGACCAATATGATGCTTTTCTTACACTGACCAAAATCATTAGGCTTTTATGCATTACCATGCACCTTAATTCAAAACATATTTGGCCAAACTGAGATAACTAGCAGCTGCTGTTAGCAGTAACCACCTTAAATGTGCTTATGGTTGTAGGGCTACAAGTTGGCCACTCAGGTTTAAAAAAAATACTAAATCTTATGTAGACTACATAACACATTAAGCTACAGACTAGACAATAGACTACAGTCCTCTGAAGTTATTACTGATGAATAATGGAAATATTCATAAGAAACCAAAGACTATGCATCCAGGGATAGAAAGAAAGGTTCTTATAAAAAATATGTGAAATATAGTAAAAGCCATGCTATGATCAACTCAAAATTTGAAATTTTAGCTTAACCCAGACTTTATATCTGAAATATTTGAATGAAAATATAGTACAGAATATATATTTTTAACAAATTAGGCACAACAGCTGTTCTTCCTGACTAATTTTGTGGACAAGTTAAAACACTTCCAGTAAAGAAGTTAAATGGTTGAAGAAAGGTGTGTCTTTTAAGAATAACATGATTCAGAAACTAATTACAAAGAATCCTTTTGGCCCTTCAATCTCAGCAATCTTCCATATATAATGTAAAAGTGTTCCTGGCAAATTTTCTGGGATTCCATTCTTTATTTTTTGCAAGCATACAACATTGTCAGTGTACAGTATGTCAGTGTGGCAGGAGGCTATGCAGCACCTCGTGCCGGTGCTGCCATTGTCTTACGACATGGCACAACAAGCCATGTGGCCTCCTGCCACGAGCAGTGGCACTGGGCAACAGCGCGACAGGTGTTGGGGCGTGGGAGGCTTGGCTGTGGCAGTCCTAAGGTAAGTGGGTAAGACATCCCCTGAAAATAAGATCTGGTGCCTCTTTTGAAGGCAAAAATAAATAAAATGAGCCTTGGTGGAGCACTGGGCTAATGCCTCCTTAAGTAACACCAGCTGCCTGCAATTAGTGCAGGTTCGCATCCCACCAGGCTCAAGGTTGACTCAGCCTTCCATCCTTCCGAGGTAGGTAAAATGAGGACCCAGATTGTTGGGGGCAATTAAGCTGACTTTGTAATAATGCCGCTTGGGGTGTGTGTGAAAGCCCTAATAAGCAGGCATATACATAGAATGAAGGCTACTACTAAGCTTGTAAGCCGCCCTGAGTCTTCGGAGAAGGGCGGGATATAAATGGAATTAAAATAAAATAAAAAATAAAATAAAAAAATAAGACCGGGTCTTATTTTTGGGGAAACACGGTTTAAAGCAACTTTCCATAGTCTTGTACTTTCCAGATGTATTGGGTAACAAATTCCAGAACTTCCAATCTGGAAATGCTCAGAAATGTGGCATCAATCCATTGGAGTCTACGATATCAGAGAACACTAATGTAGTCTTTTGATCAGAGGCTTTCCACAATCTTTTTTAATACAAGTTTTAGTGATTTTTTAGTTTTACATCCAGGTATTTATGAAGCAATACGGTGGTTGGGTAGTTAAAAGTAAACAATAGTAAATAACAAAGTCATTTGTAGATAGGTCATCAACAAGAATTCCCTCTCCAATTCCCTTAGTTATGATAGCATAGTCAAATTAATCAAGTTAATACATTTCTAATTATAACACAATCAATTAGAACAATTTTCATTATATTTTCACATATACATATCCATGTCCTGTTTTTACATTTTACCTAATTACATAAGCACATTTAAGGTGGTTACTGCTAACAGCAGCTGCTAGTTATCTCAGTTTGGCCAAATATGTATAATAATAATAATAAGATAATCCGAACTAGCCTATAATATATAAAAGAAAACTTAGTTTTCGGGTAGCCCACATTTCCCCATTTCATTATATAGTAATTATCCTGTCTAAAATACATATATTGTTCATTTCAGTGCATTCTTATGTTATACAATTTTTTTCTATTTAAGATCTTAAAAGTTCACTAATTATTGAGAAAATATCTTTTGTTGTATCCTTCCAAATTTTGTAATTTAAGTCAATTCTAATAGCTAATTTTCCTTTCCTTTAAAGGTCTAAAAGTTAAGTATAAAATCAATATGTATCTTTTAAAGATTCCCCTTAGCCCATTAAGAAATTTTTTAGCTCTATCATTACAACAAATATATTCTGTTTAACATCTTAGTACTTCATCCATTTTTTAAAATAATATCTTTTATTATATCATTGCAAATTCTATAATATAATTCAAAGTTATGTTCTGATAGCTAATCTATTTCATTATATAGTAATTATCATATCAGAAATACATACATATGCTATTTGTCATCCTTACAATTCATCTACAATTAAGAAAGTATGTTTTATTATTTTAGCTAATTTTCATTCCCTTAAAGATCTATATCCTGAATATAGACTCAGTTTATATCTCATAACAATTGAGAGAAACATTTAAGCTTTATTATTGCAAATCCTAACACTTACAACAGAAAAAGGAGGGAAGTTCAATTAAGTCTAATTCTAGCTTTCTTTTTGTGCCAAGCAGGCTTCCATATCATTGCCTTTAGCTTCTCAAATGTTTCTCCCTTTCTTCCTACGCACATTGTTTGAATCCAGGGAGACCATCCAGTTAGCAATTTATCATACAGAGTGACCCCTTTGTAGTCATTAAATTTTCGTTCCAGTAAATCCAATCTCCATGTTCGGCATAGTGCAGTTCTTCTTGGTTCACTCTGGTCTTCTTCTTCTTTCCAATCCATCTGGCTTACGTAAGAGGTCATATCTGGTGTTGTAATTATTGGTTGGTTGGTTGAAGTCTTGGTGTACTGTATCTGAAGGCCTTTGGCATCCTCCATCTTAGTATTGCTTTCTTCAGCTTCTGTTGCTTGTTGGAATGTAGATTTTATAGTTGAAATCAACGTTTGGGCTTCAAGGCTCTCAGTAGATTGTACTGGTTGTACTTAGAAGTCCCCTGTTTTGTTGTTAAATTCCTCAACCTCTGTTCGTTTTTGGATTGTCAATTCATCAATTGTAGTCAGAGTCTCATTTGGTGAGTTTGTGCTATCAAATTTATCTTTAAGTTTGGCTTTTATTTCTGCAGTCATTGCCAGAATTGTATCAATTATGAGTTTATAGTCAAGTGGTGGGATATAATCTTCCATTTCTTTAATATTTTACAGATAGGCCTTTAGTAGAGGCTATTTTAATAATAGTCAATAAATGTCCACCTCCACTATTCCAAAAGGTTGTTTTCAGTGCCAGGTGTTCCTAATTTTTATCTTTAAAGATAGTGTCAAGGACAAATCTGTTAAAGCCAGGTCTCAAAATAAAAAAAAAAAGTTTACTTGCTATACCGGGTTTCACCACAAGATGTCCTCAATAGCCTATACAATCCTTTTGCAGAGTAATAGAATATGTCTTTTATCCAATTAATTCATTTTTAGCAGTAAATAGGATAGTACGTCCCTGTAAAAATAGACAATAAAAACTTTTTAGTGGCCCCAAAATTTCAGAGGTACAGATAGAGTTGCTTAGTTATTTAGCTTAATCATTTAATTTCTTTTGAGGCTTTAAGGTTGTAAATCCCCAAGTAAGCAGTCGCTGAATTTTCAAGAAGGGGGAAAAAGATTTTCAAGAAACTCCCACAGGAAAGTAATTAGGGAAGTAAGAGGAGTAAGGTCTTACCCAAATCCTCCAGATTGCTTCGTTGTGCTTGATAGTAATTTTGGCTTTCGGCAGGGAACGGCTCTTCTTCTTTTGGCCAAAGGAGTAACTCCGGATCAAACGGAGGGCTACCGCCCTTCTGCAATTGCAGAGAGATAACCTCCTCATGGTGGTCGCCCCTCCAGGGCAACTTTTAACCCTTTGCAGGGTCCTCCGATGAAGTAACACCGGACAGCAATGGGAGAGCTTCTCCCAGTATGTCCACCAGCGCCGTGTGTGCAAACCGGAAGCTCCGGCTTTCCACAAATAATCTTATTATTTTCTTAATGCAGTTGATGGCTTATATATTCAAAATGTCTGTTAATATTTCTTGACATGTTATGATTCGCTTAAACGATACTTAAGATCTTGTACTTCAAGTACTTTAAAAAAATATTTTAAAAATATTTCTGGAAAAGAAGAGGAGGAAAAAAAGAAAAAATGTAGTTACATGAACCATCATAGAAATATGCATTTTGATGTTGCTTTATGTAGTTGAGACATATGCTATTAGTCATAAAAAAGCCCCAATCTTTGTCCAAGATTTAAAGATATATAATAGAAAAACAAGGGAAGGAAGGACAGAGTTTCAAAGTAGTCATCCAATGCTGAGTGAGTGTGCACTCAGTGACTAATTATTATCTGAACATTTGGAAAGTGAGAAATCAGGAAGACAGGAAATGAGATACAAAATAAAAGAGCACATTGATGTAAGACATTAGTAACCCAGAACAAATCAAAGCCAAAAGCTTTTAACTTCCACCCATGTCAGAGACTCATAGATGTTGGAACATCTTCACCCGTCATCTAAATCCACCTCCTTCTCCAAATCATATATATAAAAAAATTCTAGAGTAATCTACCAAAGGGATAAAATTATGGAAAGGCAACAGGTAAAAAAAATCATACTATAATAAATCTATTTATTATAGATTCCAGTTTTTCTTCTAGTTGTCAGGTTTACATGAAAGTTTTCAAAAATACAAGAAAAAAGAAGTACATAAAACTTAGGAAATTCAGAAAAATAGTTGGGTTTGAGTACAACTTTCATACTCACTCTCAAACAGCAGGTGTCATGCTTTGTCTTTTTCTGACTTCCAAAAACATCCTAGCTCTTCACAGGTATGTGGATGTATATATGTTTATCAAAAGAAACATATTTATTTTTAAACAAATTTGAGATCGTATCTACCTTATTGCCAATCAGATTTCACACTTTTATGGTAAGATCTTAAAAGTGTAAAAATGGACTGTCTTGTTTTTTCAATGATTGCACTTCTCCATGTGTATTATTGAAGGGTGTGTGTGTAAGGAAAGGGGTGGGTTCCTTTGAAGAAATTTACCCTAACTTTTTGTATTGCATCATCTATTTTGCAATACAGATCCAACATTGTGGAACAAAAACATATCCTTTGGAAAAAAATATATTGTAGCTGTGATCATATGTCATAAAGGTAAAAGTATAGATTTCCACTGTCCAGTTGTGTTTAACTCTAGGGTGTGGTTCTGTTTCTTAGCTGAGGGAGCCATCGTTGTCTGAAGACACTTTCCAATGGGGTTATGTGGCCAACATGACTATATGCCGAAGTGCACAGAACACAATTACCTTCTCACCTATTAACCTACTCACATTTGCATGCTTTGGAACTGCTAGGTGGGCAGGACCTGAGGCAAGTAATGGGAACTCACCTATTGCACAGTTCAGATCTCACTTTCCAGCTGACAAGCTCAGTGTCAGGAGCCATTACGCCCCCTCATATGTCACAGGTAAGGCAATCAGCAGCTATGCTGCAGAAGCACTATGATTTGGTGGTGCATGATTATCAAAACCCTAGTCTACTGATTCCATGCTCCCACCTGCTGTAAAAGTGGCTAAAATATGCTGCTTTGTGTTTTGGGATTTTGTTTTTAAATTTCCCTCTTCCCCCCCCCCCCAACCTGGCTGGGGCAAATCTTTGGTAAAGACCAGAATAAAGTCCAACAAATTTTACGCAGCCATTTCTTTTTGCACTGCTTATTGCTTCTTGTTAGTTATACAGAAAAAATAAAGAGATAGAAAAGATTAAAGCATCATTTTCTCCACTGGAAGCCGGAACCTATGGTACTACCATTCTCTGTGGAATAGAATTGATTATCTTTAGTGGAGGGCTTCCAAGTTGATTATAATTCTGTTGGGGAGATGATAAACCAGGAGTTATCCACGTTGTGTTTTCCACTAGACATAATGGAAATTGAAGTCTCAAACATTTGGAGGGAATTACTGTAGACTGTATATCTCTGTTCTAAATCATACACAATCAATATTTAAAGGCCACAATTAAATATTTAAATTTAAAGAAAAAAATAGAAACCAAAATAAAATAAATTAATAAGAAAAACTAAAGAGAAAAAAAGTTCTATCTTATATATGAAATTAAACGAATCTAGTCACTAGTTTGCTACTAAATACCATACATTAATATAATTAATACAAAATAGTATTTTAAAATCTCACAAAATCTCTATCATACAGTAGTAGAATATGCTGCCTTTTCCAAAATGGATATAGTTCATGATTTCCATGAAAAATAAATGTTGAAAAATGGCATCTATGGAAGGGTGAGACTGGATTTCTGAGAAGGGCTGCAGAAGATGTGGGAACAGGGCAAATTTACTCATAGTAATAATTGGGTGAAAATTCAGATTTATCTGAAGACAATGCTTCTTCTATAGTAACATCATGCCAGTATGCCTTCAGCAAGCCAGTTTTGATCAGCATGGCAATGGAAAATGCAAAACAGGACAGTTAGATTTATTTGCTGCACAATACTGAGATATTATTATTTTTGTATAGAGAGGAAAAGAAGGAAACATTTCCTGATGGTAAGATCTGTACAACAGTGGAACAATCAGAAATCTCTCCTATAGAAATTGTAGATTCTCCATCTTTGGAGATTTTGAAGAAAAAGATGCTTAGCTCTCAAAGATGATGTAAATGTTTTTTCTGCATACCGCAGAGGTTTACATTGGTTAATCTTTATGATCCCTTTCAACTCCACAATTTTATGATTCTATGAAACGTAGGGAGTAATTGCTAACTTCTTTCCCAGCACAATTTACAATATATTTATTGTAAATTCTGAATTACTTAGAGTGTTACTATCTTAAGAACTGTTCAAGTATAAATTAAGAACTGCTTAGGTATAAATTTATGTCTAGACAGCAAGACAAACACTTCTTAAAAATCACTCCTAATTTCAGAATACTTTTGTTAGCTGTGTATGAGATGGTCTTCTCTTGCACAAGCACAAGCTATTAACACATAATCCTTCGAGAGTTATAATTCACTTCAGCCCTTTTAATCTTAGTAAATGAATCAAGGCCCTCTGACATTGTTGAACCATAACTTTTACCACTGCTTTAGTTTGTTTTAACGGATCTAATTTGTTTGCTTTGTCAATAGTTATTTTAACTACTTCTGCAAGAAAAGGTAGGATGCAAATGGAAATAATATAAACAACTGATTCCAGCTGCTTTGCTTACCAATTTTTTGTCTACTTTTTAGAAGGCGAAGGGTTAAGAACTGACTAGAAAAAAAGTAAGCTGTTAAAGCAGGGAATACATGTTGACATGGCCAAGAAATAAGTTTTAAGTCTTAGATCTCTGTATGGAATCTAATTGGCATCTTTACTAATCTGTAGGCATCTAAGGCTCAAATATCAGCTTCTTCTTGTTTGGCTATTTATTGCAATTGCTGCTCACTGTCAGGCTTTCTTAATCTTCTGGATATATTAGCAGAAGGAGATGGGAAGAGAAAGTAAATCCATACTTAGCTGTGATTTTTTGGGGGGGAACAAGCAGGACAAATCAGATGCATTCAATAGAGCAAGGGTGTCAAACTGCTGGCCAGTGAGCCAGTTACATCATACAGAGGCCGCGACCATCCCAGCTCTAGCATTGCAAAAAAAAGTCACGAAGCATCGCAACATGTCATGTGACGTGGCGAGTTTGACACCCATGCAATAGAGGATTGTTCTGCTTCTACAACCAAGAGGGCTGTGGGAAATGAGGGAGGTTACAGTGATGTTGCCAATGAAAGAATGTCACAATTTGACAGAAATCAATATAATTAAGCAAAAAGCAGGGAAGTTCTAGAAATAGGGGACCATCTGCTTACAAAGTGCCAAAAATTGAATTGTGACAATTTTGTCAATTATTATGATGAAATATAATTAGAGTGTCATTATGCCTGAAATCCCTAAAGAGAATCTGCTCTTCTAGACAGTAGGTGTCCCCCTTCTCGCCCTACCCCCAAATGCCTTTTCAGCAACTCAATGAAAATTTTGCCTGAACAAAAGCCTTGGAAATTTGGCGAGGCCATGAGATATTGAAACAGTAAGCTCACTATATGACATTTAAGCTGCTGTTTTCTGGGTGAGTTGTTATTCTGCATAGATTGCAAGCAAACAGAAACAGCTGCTTTATAATAAAAGGGTTTTAGGGCAATCGGATCTGAGCTGCAAAAATCCAGGGCATTTAGATAGCAGCCAAGGGAAGCATAAAATTCTCACTCTTGGCCGCCATCTTCTGGTTTCTTCAATTTCTGTAGTCCTGATTTTATAACCTCAAACGATTAAAACTCAGCACCAAGGCTCGCTCAGGCTTCATCACTGCAAATCTCTAAGTCCTGGGTGGACAGCCTATGACCCTAATATACCGTAGTTTCCGGCGTATAAGATGACTTTTTAACCCATGAAAATCTTCTCAAAAGTCAGGGGTCGTCAGGTGCTGAAACTTTAGGGACAGGGCTGGCTGGAAAACCTGGAGCGGATCTTCCATTTAGTCTGCGCAGGGAAAGCGGGACCAATTGGAGTAGAAGCTGCAGTCTGTGATTTTTTACAGGCTGGGGTCTGGGGTCTTTCCTTCTAAAGTTGAAGAGCAGCGGTAGGCAGGTGGGGAATGCAAGAGCAACTTGAAAGGCAGGTGTAGCCAGAGCAGCTGCTTAGCTCTAAGGACACATTTGACTCAGGAACTGGGCGGGCTGGCTGGAAAACCTGGAGCGGATCTCCCATTTGGTCTTTTTTTTAAAAAAATCCCATTTATATCCCGCCCTTCTCCGAAGACTCAGGGCGACTTACAATTTAAAGCACAAATCAATGTGCTTAGCAATAGCCTTCATTCTATGTATATGCCTGCTTATTAGAGCTTTCACCACCACCCCTCCACAAGCAGCATTATTACAAAGTCAGCTTATTGCTCCCAACAATCTGAGTCCTCATTTTACCTACCTCGGAAGGATGGAAGGCTGACTCAACCTTGAGCCTGGTGGGATGAGAACCTGCACTAATTGCAGGCAGCTGGTGTTACTTAAGGCTCTGCGCAGGGAAAGCTTTAGAGTGAATTAGGAAAAGTGAAAAAGTGAATTAGGAAAATAGGAAATGGTTGCTGGAATTGGGTATGTGTAGTTTAACAAAGAGAAGAGTGAGGGGTGACATGATAGCAGTGATCCAATATCTCAGGGCTGCCACAAAGAAGAGGGAGCCAAGCTATTCTCCAAAGCACCTGAAAGCAGGACAAGAAGCAACGGATGGAAACTAGTCAAGGAGAGAAGCAACCTAGAACTAAGGAGAAACTTCCTGACAGTTAGAACAATTAACCAGTGGAACAACCTGCCTCCAGAAGTGGTGAATGCTCCAAGACTGAAAGTTTTTAAGAAGAGACTGGACAGCCATTTGACTGAAATGGTATAGGGTTTCCTGCCTTAGCAGGGGGTTGGACTAGATGACCTCCAAGGTCCCTTGCAACTTCTTCTTCTTCTTCTTCTTCTTCTTCTTCTTCTTCTTATTATTATTATTATTATTATTATTATTATTATTATTATTATTATTATTATTATTATTAAGTTTAATCCACTTGCACTGTTTTACGTTTACATGTTTGATGACAAACAGCCTTATGTTTATAAGTGACAGTTTTCCTACTAAGTACCTGCATGTCATAAGCATTTGAATTAAAATTACCATATTAAAATCAAATCTGATGTTTTTTAATTTTTATTTGGTGTGCGTTGGAAGAGGGGTAGTCTTATACGGCGAGTATAGCCCAAACCCTATAATTTAACAGGAAATGTAGGGGGTCGTCTTATACGCCCAGTCGTCTTATACGCCAGAAAATACGGTATCATCTTCAGAATTATTTCATTTGCAACCCTTGGTTGAACATCAGTCAGGTTAGAAAACCTAATACTTGGTTCAGACCTATAGCATGGAGTGGCCAAAGGGAGGAGAAAGGAGGGAAGCTTTTAGCAAGTACCCAATTTAAATATCTGGTAAGAACAATTTTTATTTTCTAACATTATGTTGGGCAGGAAGTAAGAGAGAGATGGAGAGTTAAAAGGAGAGAGGATGGAATAGCCACTTTGGTCTTCAATCTTGCTTCTGTGAAGATGCTCTCCGGGTGAATAGTCATCAATGGAGTAATGGAGAATTGGAATCAGGAAGTTCATACGCAGTGCAAAAGTATTTGAGAAGCACTACTAGAACATTTTTTAAAAAAATTATTGAGTTATCATTCACCACAGTGACTTCTCTCACCCAGGAGCACTGAAAGTTAGAAAGTGATATTCATTAAAAGCATTTCATACAGAAATTTTGGCTGTCAATATTTGTCACTATACAGGTAGTCCTTGTTTAGCAATCCTTGTATTCATAGCCTTTACTGGGCTGTAAAATAAAGGAAAGCTGAAGTAAGATCATAAGCACACTCATGATTTCACTTAGTGACTGTTTTATTTAATGACCAAGTTGCTAATCCCAATTGTGGTCACTAAGGAAGGATTACTGTACCTGTATCTATCTAGCAAAGACTAGAGAAATTATAATCATCCGATGATCAACCCTTTAGTCTTTGTAACTGTACAATAACCCTCCATTGTAGATTTTCAACTGTTAAAGATAGTGATTGTATGCATTTTAATTGTGCCAAAATTTGTGTTCCAATTTCCTGCAAGTTTTATTCCAGATGAAACAAAGTTTCAATTTTATACCTCATTTTCAAAATACATTAGAATTCCTTTACAACTTCTCTTTAGTAATTTTACACCTTATTGTTGCAAGATAGCAGGGATGTTGGGAAGTTTTTATTGTATATTTCACCACCACTTTGTACCTTCTCTGGCTAATTTGGTAGGATTTTGCAGGATGCCAAACAGACTGAATTTACCTGGAGCAATTATTATGCCCTGAAGGATCACAAGTAGTCCTTATTGAACGATCATCTGTTCAATGGCCATTCAAAGTTATAACAGTGCTGAACAAGTGGGGTCCATTATGATGGATCCTTGTTAGTTGCAATCATTGCAGCATCCCCACAGTCCTATAATCTCAACTCAAGTGCTTGGTAACCAGCTCACAATAGTCACAGCATCCCACAATCACATGATCACCATTTGCGACCTTCACTTCTGGCTTCCCACAGGGAAAATCAATGGGGAAGCTGGCTGGAGGTCCCAAATAGCAATCATGTGACTGTGGAACACTATTACAGTGGAGGATTTGTCTAACAGTGAAAACTGGAACTGCTGCAACTGCATCATAAATTTATGGTATTCATTTAGTACCAGAGTTGCCAGTCTCAATTTTTGTATGAGAATTCCCAACCATGCAAATATTTATCTCCTGTGAAATTCTAATGTAATTTCTTTGCTGAGGTTCAAAAATGTCAAGAGGCGGATATTGTCCTTGTGACCACCATTTTAACATTTTTAGGCTTCTATTTCTTTCCCATTAAGTGGGAATAAATATTATTTTAAAAACTGCAGAAGAAAAATTTAACAATACTCTGAAATGACTGCTTACCTAAAATGGAGAGAAACATTTTTCATATAATTTGCTTTCAAAATAGAGGAATTGTCCTAGATTTAATTTTCAGAAAATGTGATATTGAAGGCTGATGAATAGCATGTTTCTCTTTTGAGTAGGGGATCATGTTAAAATTGGGTCTTTTTCCTTCTGAATTAAGGTGATACATGATTTAGTGCCAGCTTCATGTAAATGTAAAAACTCTAGTATTGGTTGCAGGTCTTCAAAATCTTTCTTTATTTCCAAGTTTCCACAAGTTTTTAATTCTCCTGGCTAAAAGTTTGTAATCAATGATGATTTAAAAAAAAAATATATGTAAGACGGTCTCAGGAACCAGAATTGTACTCATCTAATTACTTTTCATCCTGTTGACAAAGCGAAAATAGGCAGACCTATTTAATCCTAGTAATTTATGTAACCATCAGAAATCAGTTTAGGTTAAGCTTTGAATATTGTTTGTTATGCATAACAGATTAATGGCAAATATTTAGATGTCAGTATTTCATGAAAAGTATCTCCATGAATTCAGTTACACTTTTCAAAGAGTGTGCTCCATTCTCTAAAATATGCTGTTTCCCATCAGCTCCTAAATCAAGGGTCTTCAACCCCTGGTCCATGGACCGGTACCGGGCCACGGCATGTCATGGTCTGCACAAACAAGCAAAGCCCCATCTGTGGGATGCAAGCAGCACACAAAACCATGCACATTCCAGTCCATGGAAGAACCTTTATCTATGGAACCAATCTCTGGTGCCCAAAAGGTTGAGGACCTCTGTCATAAATCATTGTGGGCATTCAGAGATACATAATTGGAATGCGGAATTCAGCTTTCCTCATTGAAGTAATTCACCTTCAAGTAAAGTCCTTTCTGTCCAATTGATTGAAGATGGAGAGAAAGAGACAAAGTGATCTCACTCTTTAAAATAGATTTTTTTATTACATCAAAAAAGCCATCTCTGTCTCTCTGATAACAATGTGATGTACATCTTAATTATTTTAAAGGACAAAAAGCCCTGCAAATTTATATAATTTTTTAAAAAAATGCTGAAGCATTATGCCTATTGTTGAAAAAAGCTACCGAATGTTGACAAGCAACTCATACCAGTAAACTGCTGCTGCAAATCTGGTGAAGATTTACCTTTAAATTCCACATACCTATATTGCAACTACATCAATGTAAGTCTAAACCAACCAAATGATGTAATGTATTATGCAGATCTAGCTCTTTACTCTGTAAATTACTTAACTTCCTATGATTAAGTCAACTAGCTAATAACTAAATCATCACTTTATGGCTTAGCACACAGGTGTCAAACTTAATCACATCACGTGACATATGACAGATAGTGACATTTTTTGGCTCTGCAGAGCTGGGGTGGGCATGGCCTGCACGTGACGCATCCGGCCCATGGGCCGCCAGTTTGACACCTCTGGCTTAGCATGATGTAAGAAGCTGACTGATGAGACACATTTGTGTATTTGAGGTTTGTGCATACACATTATTAAAGCAATCTGTTGTTTCAAAGCTGCTAGGGCAGCATTTTTTATTACTATGAAAAAGCCTTTTTAAAGAGTACTTAACTAACCTGGGTTATCTCCTTATATTCTAAAATTCCAATTTAAAATTCATTGCCTTTTTAAATGATAACTATATCTTTAACAGGGGTTAGGACGCTGAGCTTGTCGATCAGAAGGCATGTAGAAAATCAGTAATGAGACTTACTGGAATTAATTCCACAGTACAGTCAATTTTAAGAATCACAACTTGCTTTATATTAACAAATATACTAGCTTCCTTTTCTAGGATACTTGGAAGGGCTGCTGCCACTGGTGGGATTCAAATATGTGAACAACTGGTTCTCTGTGTGGAGGCTGCTTCTGAAAGTCCATTCTGGACCTGGGCAACAAATAAATTAAGTAACTGTTCTGCCGAACTGGTGTGAACCGCCTGAATCCCACCACTGGCTGGTCCCCATTTTAAAGACATGCTGGGAAAGAGAAGAGGACAACTAGCAGCAAGATGGAGGACTCAGTTCCACTATTGGAAGACTGAAATAATAGATTAGGGATAGATCACCATGGAGAAAGTCTACCTATATAGTCACTTAGTGCTGAAAATTGACTTTATTGCGCTAGCTGAGTATTGGAGGCATAAGTAAGATTGCCTACTGCAAACCTTGGACTACTACAGGATTTTTTTAAAATAGTTAAGAATATACTTGATGGTACATAATCAAAAATCAATCAATACAAAGTTAATGTTGCAATTAGTTCTGGATTTTTGTAAGCATATGCTAGTCTAATCCTCCCAAATTATATGTACTATTGGGGATTATGGAAAATTCATGCCAATTGGCTAATTTACTGAATATAGGTGGGCTGAGATAAGAATCAAAGACAGTTGTGAGGTTTGCTAAGGACAGGAAATACAAACAACTAACAAGGCTGATCCCTGGCCTAATTCTTGTATTGGTATAATATAGAATCATGTGATGGGCTAATACCAATACTGGAAAAAGAAGCTGTTAGTATTTTCTCATCAGTGAATATTCCTTCACATACTATATTTGTGTTGATGGAGCATGACAAAAGTGGAAAAACATAGGAGTCATTGCTATATGATTATTTTCTGCCCTCCTATGCCCACTTTTCAATACCCGAGGAACATTACAATGATCTTTTCAAAGGGCTCTGCCCCCATTCTTTCAGAACTTCTGCATATTGATTCTCCCTATATTTCTTCATGACACAAAAATTGCCACACCTCAGAGCGCCATCATCCTCTTTGTAGCTATCGGAATATTCTTAAAAACTCATTTGCCTTCTTGGAGTGCTGGATTTTATCCTTTGTCACATCCAGGAAGTTTGCATGGAGAATCTCTGTCATCCAGGTCATGGTTGTCCCAAAGGTGTTAGATGTTCTTGTTTTTCTTTGAAGACATTTCGTTTCTCATCCAAGAAGCTTTTTCTTCTTCAAGAAACATCTTCAAAGAAAAACAAGAAAGTCCAGCTGCCTCTTCAAAAAGCACCTTTGGGACATCCGGGAAGTTTATTCTCAGTATCTCACTTCACTGTATTTTTCCATCAGCTTCAGTATTCCTTCACCTGTCCAGCTACCTTGCAAAGAGATTACTGGGTTGTCTTTTTTTGTAGGAAAGGAAACGGATGTTCAACCCCCCCCAATGAAAACAGAAAAGGGATTTTTAAGAGAAATAGGATGAGAACCACAAAGAACTATATATGCTCAGGTGAAAAGGATCTGCTGGCACTTCATAGAATGGCTGGCATTCTGCCCAGATATTGTAAGTTGTTAGACTATTCCACTATCACTATTACAATATTAATAAATAATATTTATCATTCAGGTCTGAGTTACGCTGGGACAGCATCTCTGGGTAAGATCATGAGCCTGCCAGATGGCGAAGTTCAGTAATTCCGTATTCCCAGAAGGCTATAAAGGAAAATCAAGGAAGAAGGTGAAAATAGAGGGAATGCCCATCTGGCGGTTGGCTCTATCAGGATTTGGCAGGCATTTCTGGAGTGATAAGCTGTACTCAGAAAACCATCACACCGCTGCTCTTCCTGGTTGGATGGTCCCACATCGGCACTAGAAGAAAATATGAAGTGCAGAGTCAAAATGGGGATGTGGGGACAGTCTTGGGCTTTCGGTTGGGAAGTACGGTCCGCTGTATCCTGAAGGATTAAAGTCCCATTTAAGCGTTCACGCGAATGCAACCGAAACTACTGTTCGTTTGCCCAATTAAGAGAGGTCTAAGATTACGGCTGGGCACGTGTTCGGCAAGCATCCACAACTCGGCGACCTGTTTTCGACACCATTAATAAAGGGCTCTGCTCGGGACTGCAAGATGCGCTCGCTTTTCCCCGTAGCGGATTTCGACCCAGAGTGTCCCCCTTGCTGGCGGGAAGAGAACCGGTGGATCGGCTGATTCCCGGCTGGCGTTGGCAGCGAGGAGGGGGATTGTGGGTCGAGGTCTCTCTTTTTTTTCTGGCCAGATCAGGAGGCGCTAGGGCCCATTCCCAGCGCCACTCTGTGCTCCGTGAACAGCAGTGGGAGGGGCCGGTAGCAGCTTCAGGCGAATTCACAGCAGGGAACCAGCGGAGGAACAGAAGAATTGGCTGCCTCCCGCTGCGCAAGGGACAATTTCGTCATGTTGGTCCTGGCCGCCGATCCTTGCCCACCACCTCCTGTTTAGCCGGATGAGAATGAGTCCCCGGCCTGATTTGAGCAAGCTTCCTTTGCCTCCCACCGCTCAAGATATAAGACAGATCAAGTGGAGTCTCTTGTATCCTGGTCAGCAGTGACATTGTTCTGACAGCTGCTCCTGAGAAAAGTAAGGGACTGGTCTTTCTGTGAGTGGTCAGGTGTGTGTGTCTGTGAGAGAGAGACGTTCGCTACTAAAGATTAGCAGAGGGAGGGAGCCGCTGCGTTTCAGTGCAGTTGCTCTGATTTGGAAGGAGTGAAGGCGAACAGTGTAGGATGCTGTACACCCAGGGCAGCCTTCCCCAACCTGTATCCTCAATATGCCTTAGGAAAAGATTGTAGTGGGCGTTGTAGTGTGCGGTTTAATCTCTATACAGCCGAAAGGGGAAGCTAGGTTTAGATTTGTGGGGCTTCATAGAATGTGTGTAGGTCTCTGTCACACAGAAATATATATACACACATATACTATGTGGACATAAAAAAATTAAAAAAGAAAAGCTGAGGGATATCTATGGCCTGTGTCTCAGCTTGATGGATTACCCTTAAATCTAGATCTAAAAGATGTTCAGACAGAGACTTGTAATAGATTCAGCCAAAACAATAAAAGCTTATTAGTAAGGTTAGATGCATCAAGCAAGCATATGTTTAAAAAAGGGGAAATTTTGGACAATCTAAGCAATGTAAAGTTGCTTAAGCATTCGAAACAATTTTTTAAAAGATTAAAATTGCTCTGTTTTTAGCCCTGGCTTTAAGATTGCCATTCTTTAAATGCTTCTCCATGATGAATATAAGAATTATGCTTAGAAATAACATAGGTGATAACTTAGGTATATTTTAGGTAAGATTTTTACTTAGATTTCATATGCAGGCTTTGTCCTGATGACCCATCTACTTAAGAGCTTCCTGGCCTGCTAATACCCATGCCATCAAAGAGGTTGTTCAATGTCTAATGGCTCATTAATACAGCAATCAAAGCTAGATCTTAATCCCAGACTACATAAAAACAGCTACAGATCTGTTCTATGGTTCCTTTGTACACATACTCTTTTCTCCTTCTCTTTCTTTCTCACCAAAACATAGAACACGGGGGTCTTTTTATGTCACCTAATTGCTTGGGTACATATGTAGAGAATTCCAATGATACGCACTTCCTGTTTCTGATGCAGAGACATGCTTGCTCCTCATCACATACACCTACATACGTTCTTTCTTTCATCTAACAGTACCTATAATATGGAGCATGGGATTTGTTCGTGCGTGCATGTTTCTAACACACACATTGCCTTTTACTTTCTCAAAACGTACCATCTCACCTGAATAAACAGAAATCCACTTTGTGTATATCTTTTGTGTTTCTCCTCTCTTGTGTGCTCATTTATCATCCCGCTCCTGCTATAGCTTTGTACATTTGTTTCTTTTTTGCCCTATATTTTTAAAGGAGGGAATAACATCTTATACTCGAATTTGCAGGCAACATTGTGCTTGTTTTAAAGTTGTCTGAGAACAGATGAGAACAGCAACATGTAACCTTGGAATATAATTTTGGAAGGCAGATGGGAGATTTTTTTCGTTCCCAGTGAAGCTCTTTACTTTGCCAGGTCCCACATTCCTTGTTGCATCTACATATGCTAGATAAGTGCAAGGAACTTCAACATTCAGATGCACAAGGATGAGGAGTTCTCTTTCCAAATCAAAAGGATTAAAAAGGTTTTCCCCTGCTAAGCCATCCCCCACTCCCCACCCCTGAAGAGTTACCATTTTTGTACTCTTTTCTCTGCTGTCTCCTACCTGTAGTCTGAAACGCAGCAATTTTCAATTCTAAAACATGTTCAGACCAAGTCTCTGTAATTCCTGCTTCACCCGTTTGCAAAATTCATTTATTAGTGCCTCTCTTCTCTACTTCCCAGCTTTTCTGAAGTCCTTCTTTCTATTGGTTGTTGCATCATCTTATTGCTAAGCACATTTGATTTGTGCTTAGATTGTAAGCCGCCCTGAGTCTTTGGAGAAGGGCGGGATATAAATGGGATTAAAATAAAAATTAAAAAAATAAAAATTATTTGTAGGCATCATCTTGTTTTGACGTCAAAGCAAATTGCATTTCTTCTATTTCTTTTTGTTAAAAAATGCTGAACATGCATTTCTCCTGCTATGTAGCTTGAACAAAAAGAGATGTTTTCTGCATTGTCCTGTTAGCCCTATGAACAAATAAGTTACTACTCACAGCAGAGGGGCATTATTGACCCAGTTCATTGGATGCAACTTATATTTCTTCAAGCAGACATATTTAACACATTTGCTGAGCTCATACTTGTTGCTATACAAGTCGCATAACACTTTCATATGGGATGACATTTTCGATTTCATGAAATTTGGAAACAATTACTCCCCTGTGTAGTTAATCACTTGTAATTGAATTAACAGTTTAGAGCTGGTTGTACTGTATTTATTTTATCTTATATTCCACTATCATATTAATACTGAAATATAAGAGGTGCTTGAGATTTTAACTGTTTTCAAAACAGCTAGTTTTCATTGAGACTGATGGTTAATAATATTAGCTAGCCAGAATATCACAATTTCTTTTATTTAGTCTTGTAATCCCTTATAGAAAACACCTCTTTACTTTTTTTCTGTGTTTTTCCAGGAAGGATGAGTAAAGAATTTTTCATGTGTGATCTCATTAGCTGGAGACTCACTGTGTTTAAGCAAAGACATACCAAAACCCTCAATCCTTAACAGTTTGACTATGTTAATTAATTGTAGCCAAAGGTGACCTGAAAGAACCAAAGACTTTTCTGTTTAAAAAGGCTCTTTTTTTGGACCTGTGAGTTATTTTTTGGGGGGGGGGGAATCTGTAAGCAAAATAATATTTGAAAGCACTGCTACATTGACGCATTCATAATCTTAAGGAGAAATAGAAAAAGTTTAGATGTCCATATTCAGCATCTTAGCTGTGAAATTCCTTTCATTCATTCATTCATATATATATATATATATATATATATATATATATATATATATATATATATATATATATATATATATATATATATATATATATATATACACACACACAAACAAACACACATATGAGTCTCTAATTTTATGATTCTGATTTATTTGCTTTTCTTATTAGTCATCATTTTTATTAATAAAAATATTTTATAAGTTCTATAAAATGATACAAAAACATTTTTATAAAATGAAATAATACCTGAGTATGTTTAGATAGCTTTATCTGGCATTGGATTGCTTTTTCAGTTTTATTGCATCTGGCTAACCTTGCTTAGGTCTTGAAGCTAATCAGGGTCTGTCCTGATTAATACTGAGAGAGGCTCTTTCTTTCAGGACTGTGTGAAAAAAATATTGTAGAAGGTAGCAGTGGCAAACCATTTCTGTATTTGCTATCAGGAACATTACATAAATGCATCCAGAAAGGAACCAGGAGTCATATTGCTCTTGAAGAAGTCCATACTAATTAAATTGTTTTTTCACTAACTGCTCCTTAGCTACCTCTTGTCCAGAAGCTCAGTTTAGGAAATATATGTGAATGCTATAAAGGTACAGGTAAAGGTTCTCCCACACATGCGTGCTAGTCGTTTCCAACTCTAGGGGCCGGTGCTCATCTCCGTTTCAAAGCCGAAGAGCCAGCATTTGTCCGAGGACGTCTCCGTGGTCATGTGGCCGGCATGACTAGACACCAAAGGTGCATGGAACGCTGTTACCTTCCCACCGTAGTGGTCCCTATTTTTCTAATTGCCTTTTTACGTGCTTTCGAACTGCTAGGTTGGCAAAAGCTGGGACGAGTAACAGGCGCTTACTCTGCTATGCGGCACTCGGGATTCGACCCGCCAAACTGCCGACCTTCTGATCGACAAGCTCAGCATCCTAACCCACTGAGCCACCGCGTCCCTGTGAATGCTATATAACAGGGCTTTTCAACCTTTTCACAGATTGTACCACTTTTAGGATATGGCAATATTTGAGTACCACCAGTCGCCTAGCAAGATGTCAAAACCTGATGACCCCCCCCCCAAAAGGAAAAAAGTAATAAAGTACAGGTAGTCCTTGACTTACCACAGTTCATTTAGTTACAACGCAATTGAAAAAAGTGACTTAAGACCATTTTTCACACTTATGACAGTTGCAGCATCCCCAGGGTCTTGTGATTTACATTCAGATGCTTGGCAACTGATTCATATTTATGATGGTCCCAGGGTCACATGATCCCCTTTTGCAACCTTCTGACAAGCAAAGTCAATGGGGAAGCCAGATTCACTTAAGAACTGTGTTAACTGCAGTAATTCACTTAACAAATGTGGCAAGAAAAGTCATAAAATGGGACAAAATTCATTTAACAAATTTCTCACTCAGCAACATAAATTAAGGGCTCACTTGTGGTTGTAGGTTGATGACTATCTGTATGCCCACTTATCACACTTTTAATGGGAAACTTCTGCCTGTTTCTCTGACATTAATCTTTGCACTGTTCTATCCCCTTCTCTCCTTCTTGGTTGACTCAAAGAAGCCGATAGGTGATTGCAGGGGCTTTGGGATGTGTGTGAGCCTTCTACCATTGAAGAGGGGACATGTTGGGGGCGTGTTGGGGTGCTAGTTGGCTATCCCCCCAAAATTCCCTAACCTTAAAACAGCTCTTGGGTGGCAATAGTTACGCAGCACGAGGGGGTCAGGAGAAAGAGATGCGGCAATGCTAACTCCCAAGACTGAGGGGCTCAGATGCAGCTACAAGCAGGAGAGGCAGTGGGGAGCAAAGAAAGGAAATCAAACCTGATTGACAGGGAGCACAGTAACCCTGGCCCTACTCCACAGAGGGCAGATCCCCATCATCCCTGGCCTGGCAGGGGTTTTCCTGCTGCACCATTGCAGACAAAGGAGGGCTCTGGTGAGGAGGAAGAGGTGGTGGAGGAAGAAGGTTTAAACAAGCTTAGCAACCGGAGTGGGGATCCCCCCCAAAAAACAAACGTGCTTCATGGGTAACCTCCCAGCACAACAGAAGTGACCAAAACCTGCTGCATCCACCCAACAGACGGGAAGGGAAATAAAAACCAAACAGCCCCCCCCGCTGCCAATCCTCAACAGAAATGCTCATGACAATGAAAACCTCGGACAGGAGGAAGAGTGTGGGGGGGGGCGCAGCACGCAAATGATGAAGGCGTGCAGCTTCTGGCGTGGGGGGGGCATGGTCTTTTTAAAAGAGCAAAACGAGGCAAAAAATAAAAATCCCCCATTCCAGCGCCCAATAGCTGGATGTGATCTTTTTTTTTCTTGTTCAGAAGAGACACTCTTCTATTTTAACCTTTTTTCCTTGTCATTTTTTGGATTTTTCATCCTGCTTTTCTGAGAGGGCAGCATTTGGGGGGAGGGTGAAACTGCCCCCTTTCCCTCCCCTCCAAGCCACAGCCGAGCAAGCTACCCACCTGCCCGCCCGCCCGCACTATTCCTCCTGTTTGAGGTTTTCATTGTCGTATTTCTGTTGAGGATTGGCAGCCGGGGGGGGCTGTTTGGTTTTTATTCCCCCCCATCTGCTGGGTGGATGCAGCAGGTTTTGGTCACTTCTGTCGTGCTGGGAGGTTACTCACAAAGCACGTTTGTTTTGGGGGGATCCCCACTCCAGTTGCTAAGCTTGCTTAAACCTTCCTCCTCCTTACCAGAGCCCTCCTTTGTCTGCAAAGGAGTGTTGTGTTGCCACCCAAGAGCTGTTTTAAGGTTAGGGAACCTTTGAGGGATAACCAACTAGTACCCCGACACCCCGCCATGCCCCACTTCAACTGCAGAAGCCGCACTTCCCCAAAGCCCCTGCAATCCCCTATCAGCGATCACATGCTGCTCCGAGGAGGAATGCTGGAGGCAAATGGGTGGAGGCAGGAGGCTCAAGGAGAAGGAGACGTGGCCAAGGGTAGAAGGCAAAAGATCCTAAACCCACCGCCAATCAGCTGTAGCAGCATGTGCCGATCCTCGGCTCTCAGCAGAACCCAGGGGAACCTCACACAGTTTCACAGACTCTCTGCCCTAAGACTGCGTGTGGCTGCCTGCCACCCATCAGCTGGGGTCTCCTGGAGTCTCAGGAGAGTCCCGGTGATACTTCACGCAGTTCCAACTGACTCACCCACAGGCCTGCGTGGCACTGCTGCCACTTCACCTCATCCACTTTTACACTTTTTAAACATTTTTTACAGTGCTTTTCAACCTGTCATACGTGTACCACCTGCCAGGTCCTGACATACCACCAGTGGTACTCATATCACCGGTTGAAAAGCCCTGCTATATAGGAGCCGTGGAAGTGCAGTGGTTAGAATGCAGCATTGCAGGCTAACTGCCCACAGCCAGAAGTTCAATCCTGTCTGGTTCAAGTTTAACTCAGCCTTCCATCCTTGCGAGGTTAATAAAATGAGAGCCCAGATTGTTGGGGGCAACATGCTGGTTCAAATATGCTTCTGTGACAAAGAGGCTCACAAAGACAGCAATCTGTTTTGGGTACAATCTATCCAGTCAAGGTAACACAATCCTAGAAATGAAAGACTGAATGGTGACTGTGTCTCAAAGGAATGCTTACTAATTCAACAACAGAGCAATCAAAACACATCCTCCTAATACAGCACGTTCATGGAGTACATACTACACAGATATAAGAGTATATCTATGTTGTAATTCTCATCCTTCTGTCAAACATGTTCAAATGGTAATAATGCTTGTAATAATGCTTTAAATTACAACGGCTATGATTAGTAGTGAACATATGCAAGAGAATGATTCCATTTTCAGATAAAATGGAAAGGGAAGGTTTGGCTGGGAAGATTTCATCTTTTTACTAGTAACTTCCAGCATTTTAACTGAAGGAAGAACATAAAAAGTTATATTCAAAATATGCAAATTAACAATAAAGAATAAAATGTTATATTGGATAAAAGGCTACCTTTAGCAGGATGTTTAACTGGATATTATGATCTAGCTCAGAGGTCTCCAACCTTTTGAGCACCAGGACTGGTTCTGTGGAAAGAGGTTTTTCTGCAGACTAGAGGGGGCGTGGTTTCATATAACTGTCTACATCCCGCAAATGGGGCGTTGCTTGTTTGCGCAGACCGGTTTTTGGCGTGCTGAGGCCCGGTGGTGGTCCATGCACTAGGAGTGGGGGATTCCTGATCTAGCTGGCATATTTCTAATAAAACTTATAGAACAAAATGCTTAGTGTCCAAGGAGAAATAGAAATCTGACCTAAAGAAAGAAAACGTCAAAGTTGGCTCAAATTGCAAGCAGAATATATTAGAGATGAGAAATCTTCAACACAGAAATGTGGGTTCTACAGTATGTACGTTAGCCATTAGGTCTATCAACCACAGGAGCAGAGGAAAAACAATACTTCTGTAGGTTTCTAAGTCTAAAGCAAAATATCTAAGAGGAACAGATCAAATGAATATAAGTAAAACCAAAGCAATAAAATGTTGCAACAAATAACAAGAGAACAGAAATCCCTGAGGAACAGAGATACCTGACAGAAATAGGCAGGCAATAGACTGGAAACAGGAACCAAATACAAAAACAGGGTCACAGAATTGCATAACAGAATCACCAGATAATTGGCTAAGAATAGATAAGTCAATTAATATAGGGCTCTCATCAAGTAAACTATAAAGCAGGGGTGTCAAACTCAATTTCATTGAGGGCCGCATCAGCATTGCGGTTGCCCTCAGGGGGCCGGGTGGGTGTGGCCTGGGTGGGTGTGGCCTACTGGGTGGGCGTGGCTAGAGTGCATATGGCCTACTGGGTGGGCATGGCCAGCTCTACATCGTTCGCATCAAGGGTGCCTAAGGGGGCCTGGGCAGGAATGGGACAGATCTGAGGGTCTCTGGCAGGAGGAGGGTCTCTGGGCCAGGGCCAAGGCAGTGGGGGCCATTCTCTCATTGTTTCCAGGATGGCTTCGTGGGCCACATGAAACCACTTCGCGGGCCGGATCTGGCCCCCGGGCCTTGTGTTTGACATGTCTGCTATAAAGACTTAGCTTAAAGTTTTCCAACAAGACTGTATTTTTCCAGTTGATATCTATTTGTGGTGTTTTCAAAATGCCATTCTCCTTAAACTCTCCAAATGAACTGAGTTAATATAGTTGAAAATTATACTCATATCAACAGAAGCACGTGAAATGAAAGTTGATAGAAAAATCAACTTTTGTAAGGCTTTATTTCTGTTTGGATTACATAGGAATAATTGCCATTGAATTTAATGGAATTTAATTCTCAGTAGATTATATTGAAAATGAGGCAAAGGTTACTCTTTTTTCCAGTAAAGTTGGAAGACAATAACTTCCTTGGGTAAAAATTAAGAGACAGTGTTATCCAGTATTTAAGTTCAAGTGTCCTGAATCTTTTACAATCTATTTACCTTCTACTTTAAATATGACATGGGTTTTACTCTACAAAATAGAAGAGCATGGAAGATTCCAATCTTATTCCCCATTCCCCTTGTCTATTAAGCTTAAGTGCAGCATACACTATATTTTGAAACAAAAAAAAACCTAGTGGCAATTCAAAACATACCCATTAAAAGTAACTGCAGCTAATTTGGTCTAGTGGTTAAAGCACCAGACTAGAAACCAGGAGATAGTGAATTCTATAGCCACCTTAGGCATAAAAAAGATGGTTGGGTGATTTTGACCCAGTCATTCTCTCTCAGCCCAATTCACCTCACAAGGTGGTTGTGGTGGGAAAATAGGAGGAAGAAGTAGTAGGGATGTTTCTCACCTTGAGTTATTTATAAGAAATAATGAAGGCTGGGTAAAAATAATAATAATAATAATAATAATAATAATAATAATAATAATAATAATAATAATAATAATAATGATGATGATGATGATGATGATGATGATGATAATGATAATAATAATAATAATAATAATAATAATAATAATAATAATAATAATAATAATAATAATAAAAATGAAGCAATTGGGGAATGATTGGGGAATTCAAATTTTGCAATCTAAAGATAATGTGTTCCAATAATCAACTACCTCCCTGTATGGTATGGGTTTTTGAATGCAGTAAGTCTTTAAAATAAGAAAGTGTTCCTACTTTTTTGATCAGTGACTAGTGATGAGATAATGATTTTTCTGGAAACAAAACTTGGAACTGAACCCATCTTTATTCTTGTATTCTTACAGTATTTTAAGTGGTTGGACATGTATTCCTTATTCAAAATTACTGTATGTATTGCCACTATCCAGCTTTCCCACTTAAGCCCTCTGTGTGCTTTCTGATTAATGTTACATTGTGATATGTTGGGTTATAGTTTAGTGGGATGTGTAAACCTAGCCGTTTTTAAAAATTCATTTAGTGTGATAATTTAATTTATTGTGGTAATTTATTATGGTAATTTGTATTACTGTAATAATTTAACTATTTTGCATTTATCTAGCCACTGTAGTTTAATCAAATTATAGAGAAAACAAATGGTAATTTACAACAGTTTGTAAATCCATCAATATATAGAGACTTAGTTACATGTATATAAACATCTATAAGAATGTCCTAAAAATGCATTTGCAATATGGATATGCTGGACTTCAGCAAGTATCATTTACAACCAGCATAGGCAATCCATCGATATCCTAAACAGTATTACATAGCAACTTTACTTATGGTTAACTTAAACATGCTTTACTAAATCAGACTAAGGTGTTTTTTTTCTGGATTTTCATTTATGAACAGCTTGGTTCGGATTTTCACAAAATGCTAAGCTAAAATCTCATTACCTGGTATTTCATTATGTTAGTTGAAGACACAATGCTCTTTTAAACTGGTGTTTTAAACTTTGTGGATATTTGCCCTGCTGAAGAAGCTGTAAGAGCTAATTAGTCTGAATTTACTGAGGCAATATAGATAATGGGAATACCGCAATTTTCCTCATTAACACAAATAGAGTAACAAGTAGAACTCCATTTCTTATATTAGATTGCAACATAATATTTGAGTGCTGGTGCCATAATTGAAATTGAAGCCTGGATGTAATTGTTAACATTTGCATTTTTATGATACAGCCTCTATTTGATCCCTATTCAAATACTGATAACCATATGCAAAGAGAGTCAGTCGGTAGACTGGAACTCCTGATTTATTTCAGATCAGTAAGAGGAATTCTGTGGAGAAAGCCATTCTTGTAGACTGGCAGGATCATAGATTTGAATCTCACTCATTATATCCAACTATGAGCATTTCTGGAGGTGGGAGAGCTTCCGTAATTCCATGCTACAGGGGAAGCAGGAATTCCTTCTCAATTTTACACAAGAGACAATTCTAGCCAGGCTGCTTCACAAATCTGAGATCAAATCCATCCTCAGGATATGTCCTGGGAGAGATGTAACAATCTTTTCTGCTCCTTTTCTCCTTACCATGTGTACGTCAAGAGATCCATACACTTGGAGGTATTTGGAGACATGGAATATAGATAAATCATAGAATCTAGTGCAGGGGTGTCAAACTGCCAGCCCACAGGCCGGATGCATCATGCGGAAACTGTGCCCACCCCATTGCCATCAATTGCAAAACCGTCCCAATACGTTGTGCGACATCACGTGACATCGTGAGTTTGACGTGTCTGATCTAGTGCATCAAAGGAATCTGAAAATTTAATCTTATTATAAAGAATTGGTGAAAAGAATTTAGCTTGTGATTGTTACATATATATAATGCAAGCTAATTATGCTGATGATAATAAAGCTGGATTGTGGACGTTGCAATTCATGAATATAGCAGAATGGGAGAGAAATAATTGTCACAAAACACATGGACCTGCAAATAGAAGTAGAATGGCTAAGGCAAAAGAAAGCAAAGATAGGTCCTTGTGTGTAATCCCAAAACTTCCACAATACTACTTGAACATCATCAGCAGTGACAAAGCCACTATTAGTCAATTGCAAAAGGTAGCTTTACTTGGAACAGCTTATATCCTGGGACTACATGTTTAACAGCATTGAACATTCACCTCAACCCATCCCAGGTGCTTGGGAAGGACTTGATTAAAATGCAAATCTAATCTACACATCTGGCTGACCATGCAACCAACCATAATAATAATATGCTTTTTATAATTCCTTTTCATTCTTGCCATAAGCATGCAACATTTATTAACATATCTGAATAATCTATTAGAAATCACACATACAGCAGACAAGACTGTCACAGTATCTTGAATTGGTTAGAAGGGTGGCATTTTAAAAATCATAGTTTCTAGAGGGCATCCATTTGGGGAAAGGTTCTGTGGACATTAACCATGATAAAGGTTCACCTATTTGCCTATGCCTCATTCAATAATATGCATGTTATCAGCTAAGTTTAATTCAGATACAATCTGAAATGCCTCTTGTATAATGTGTAAAAAAGTTGCAGATCAAACAAATCAAAATCACAACATCTACTTGTTAAATTTTTGCTCAACAAGACAAAAGTTCTGTAGTGAAAAAAGGAAGACACTTCTAGTAGATAACAATATATGTATTATAAATACAACAAAATATATCTATTATCCAACTTTCCAGCTAAGACCATCCAGATATCCAGGGAATTTTGGAAGTTGTCATCTTATGTATACAGATAAATCAATACAAGAGTACAAGGCCTATATTCAATCCAGTAGACTTAACTATAGTTACCTTCCTCAACTCAAGCTAATCAACTTGGGCCTCAAGTGTTAAAGTTCACTTTAAGAAACTGTTTCCTTCAAAAATTAATAATATCATTTTTCTTCTCCTTATTTTTAGGTTTCCAAGTGTAGTACAAAATGCCAACCATTGTCACCTTATTTTTTCTACTTTTAAGCATTGCAATTATTGTTACTATTACTCTTGTTCAGATGAATCGGAAACAGATCCTTTCTCCAGGTCTAAAGGTAGGCTTAAATAATAAGCTAGGACTTTTGCAATATCTAATGTTTAACTGAGATATTAATTGCTGAGCCAATAACATAATATTGAAAGCAAATTGCCTGAAAAGGCTCAGCCCAAGGAGAAACTACAGTTAGTTGCCACACTTAGCTGAGAACATGAGAGCAGTGGTGGGATTCAAATATGTGAACAATCGGTTCTCTGTGTGGATGCCGCTTCCAGAAATCCATTCTGGGCCTGGGCAACTAAAAATTAGCTACTGGTTCTGCCAAAGTGGTACGAACTGGCTGAATCCCACCACTGCATGAGAGACACTGTGTAGATTGAAGCCTGTTTATTGTCTTTTTTCTAGATGTTTTCCAAATATGCTGCCCTTCAACAACCATAATCCTTAGCTAAAGGATAAAAATAGAAAACCTGAGGGTAACTTGCTTAGATAAGAAAAAACAAACAAACGCAGGGCATGGTAGATTTTAGCTGACCAATTAAAAAGAAGCTGCCAAAAATATAAAAAAGTTTTAACATAAAATACCAATCAAGAAGAGTTAACATTGTACTTAGGTAATTAAATTAATAATCATGTAATATGTGAAGTTAGTATAGAGAATATTTCTGGACAATTACTATTAAAAATCTGAAGCTATCTATAGGGAGACTATACAGCTTCTTGTGAAAGGATCCATATTAATTATACAGTTTTCCCCTAAAACAAGATTTGGATTTGATGGGTGTAGCTACTAGCTTTTCGTACCAGTTACAACTTGTTGATGGCACTATTCTTCTAACTATCAATTCCAAGGGAGAAGAAAAAGGGGGAAATTACTAATGGAGTAAGTTCAAAATTTGAGATGCATTACAAGTGCAGCTCTTTTGAAGAAATTAATGGAACTCTAAGAGGCAGTAACCATTTTCAGACTCACACTGTAACCTGAAAAACATTGCAATGTTTTAATGAATTTCAAAAACTGGGTGGCTGGCTGTGATCCAAAACATGTCTTCTGAATCATTGTAAACAATAGTTAAGGAAAAACAGTTGTAGTTCTAAACAATGCAGTAGAGCAGGGCAGTAGATAAATTATGTTCCCTGTGATATTTTGGACTTGTGCCATTTGCTTCTTTTAAAAACTAATCTTCACTAACCATATATTACTCTGCAACTTTGCATTTAATGCTACAATTCCAAGAAAATTTATTTATTTCCAAATGAATAACTAAGGAAGTCTTCTGGAGCTCATCAAGATTTGTTCCCTGATTCAGTCTGTTTATGATTCCTGCCTAAAATACTTTATTTCTTATAAAACAAGACCATGTTGTTAAATATACTGGTCTGGGGGGCTCTGAATTCAATGGACAGTATTACTACTTCAGAACATTACTGTAATAATAATAGTATTTGTTCACCTGGTCACACATGGATCACCTTTTACTGTTTCTGTGTGAGTCACAAGTATCTGCATATGAGAATTCCACTGTATATATTTACCCTGGATCACAAAATGGAGATTTACAGAACACTGTAAATTCTCAAAAGTCAGATGTATACTGCAGCCTTAACGAAAGAAACATGAAACACATTTTGTGAATGCAAAGAGGCATTGCATTTGTTTCTCTTGAATAGCTATGCCTGTTGCTGCATAGTAAGCTGGTTTTTGACATGGAGGAAGATTTGTACATTAATATATATAATAGTCAAGCCTGGGTTTGAATTATTTGATGCCTAAAGGCAAAGGCAGGCTGACCCAAACATTCCACATTCAGATATTAACCTGACACTGGCATTACAATGGCTATCCTCAGAACTTGCTCAGTGCTCATTTGAACAAAGGTTAAAGTGCAGCAGTTATGACATTAGTATCATGTGGGATGTAGATAGGGTCACCCATACCTTCATATGCTTTGCTGATGATTTGCATGGCACGGGCTGATCTACATCTTGATCTGCTCTCACAGTTGCCAAAGGCACTGCCTCTAACATGGTGTCCTTAAGATGCACTGGATTTCAATATAGATGGGTGCAGTGGTGGCTACCGATTTGGGGGACTGAAGTCAACACATCCAGAAGGCGCCTTACTGGGAAAGGCTCTGGTGGAAAAAGGTAGTGTAGTAAGACTCTTAATGGACCAAAACTGCATCCAAGAAATATTACTGGTATTAAGGGATGAAAATGGCCAGGGGTCTTGGAGGACTCAGGGGATAAGGTGATCTGATCTGAAAGAAAAAGCAGGTTCCTGCTATCATAGAGCTTCTCTCTACCTGGCATTAGGACCATACAAATACCATCAAAGTTAAATAACATAAATACAAATAATAATATTAAGCTTGTGTAAAGAACTTGGGGGCTACTTTTCTTGGATTATAATCTGTCTTTTCTCTCTGCTTTTCTCAGTATGGAATAGTGCTTGATGCTGGTTCATCTCGGACAACAGTCTATGTATATGAATGGCCAGCAGAAAAAGAAAATAATACCGGAGTAGTAAGTCAAACTTTCAAGTGTAATGTGAAAGGTGAGGAAGAAATATTGAAATAATTGCCTGGAATAAAAAAAAATCACAAGGATTGAACTGTCTTGATGGAAGAGAGTGAGGACAAATCAGTTTATATGTTTGAGTCATACTGAGCACCGATCTAGTGCATGATAAAATGATTTTGGATCCTAAGTCAAGGATTTCTTCTCTGCTTAGAATTGCTACAACAAAAGGGCAGATTTTCAAGTTTGGAATCTAACCACAGACAAAACTATACATAAATGGTTATATTCACGACTATGGAACTATTACACTAATAGAGGAAATAAGTATGCTTTTATCTCACATGAATTTTATAGATATTTATCATTCTTCTTTCTTATCTTTTCTATATCTGAAAGTGAGAGGGGTCAGTTTGATAAAGAAATTACCTGTATAATCATCAGGAGTTTCATAGGTAGAATATGTAGCCCTGACCTGATCAGAGCTCACCTGTTTTCATCACTAATCTTTCATGTTTTGGACAAAGTAATTTCCAGATTAACCAAACTTTAAATGTTATTTGATCTGTTGCTTTTGAATTCTTCATGCAAGGGTATCTTTTTTTGAGGTGGCATGTACTCTCTAATCAAACAGATTTGTGTGTTAAGTGAGTTCCTCACTGGTAGATACAAACTCACAAACCCCTCTGCTCCTGCAAACAATTAGGAATTGAAATAACCATGGCAGCACTTGATGTTCTTTCCAGACTAATAGTACAATAAAAACTGTAGATACCGTATATACTAGGTAGGATCTGCAGCCTCCTAATAGAATCCTACCTGAAAATTATTAGTTTTTTTTAAAGCACTGCTTTTATGAATAATGAAATAGTAGACAAGTCACAATCTGCAGCACTCTTAGGCAGATTCTCAGTCTGATAATCTCACAAGGTCAGGATTCTCTTAAAGCACAGGACCACATATTTAAATATTCCTCATTTTAGAATGGATCATCAGTCTTTCTAGGTCCTGTTTTCCTCCACCATTTGTATCTTTGGATATGCTCAAAGTAAAGAGTAAAGTGAGGCATATAAAGTATCAATCAATTTTAGCAGATAAAGTTATTCTTATCATAATCTGTTCAGACATAGTGCTTGATCTCCTAGGATAAATGCCAAAAAAGACATTTTGCATATTTTAACCTGGACAGTTTCAAATAAAGGAAAGGGTATTGTGGAGAAACATTTTCAATGTGCCTTCTTCACAAATCTCAAAGATAGTTTAGGAGAGTTTTCTCTAAAAGTGCAATTTTCTTACCAGAGGAAACATTAATAGTTATATAAGCAAATAAGCTTATGTATCCAGTACGTAGTAACTTGGTTTTCTGGACTTCCATCAGATGAACGCTAAGGTATTCATATGGTTTTCAGCAGAAATTTTTGTCTGATGTCCCAATGAGGCTTCATTATTGCACTAATTTAAAAGTGATTGGCTTATAGTATTTGTAATCTATATAAGATGTAAACTCAGAGGGTTGTTTGGTGAGAACTGCCAGGAATCGTGCTATCTATATTTTGATTGGTCTGCCTCAAAATTTGCTGATCAGGTGATATATCTTACCCAGCTTTATAGATCTGTTGATGGCTGATTTATTTATTTGAATGGCCCTTTTTCTGTTTGTGTGATCTATTATCTCCATATACATCCAGCCAAATATGTAACCTGCTTTATAATGTTCTAAGAATTTTCAGAGCAATTATCTCACAGCACATAAGATCACTGCATAGGAACACACATAAACAAAATTAAAACATGTTGCCCTCACCAAGTCCCCCCCATCAGAATTTAATTACCTCCAAAATATATTCATCTCCTCCAAACACTAGGTCTCATAGTGTCCAGAAACCAAGCAATCAAACAAACATTTACAAGAATTCTGCGCAAACCAAAAGATTACATACCTGGCAGAGATAGAATTAATGTTATATACAAATTAACAGGACTGGAACCAGCACTACATAAGAAAACAGGATACTATTATTTAAAACTATTTTAGATTTTTTAAAATTCAGCTTCATAATGCTTATCTATGAAGATTCTCAATCTTCTAAGTCATGATTGTCCTAAAGATGCTTTTTCCAAAAAGCAACTGGATTTTCTTAGTTTCTTTTTTAAAACATTTCACTTCTCATCTAAGAAGCTTTTACAGTTTTAACTGAATTTATAATGCTTGTAAACCTCTTCTGTTTTTCTGTTTGTTTTCTCAATTCCTGATTTCTTTTATATTGTGTTTTTAAATAGATACTAAAATAAATTTTAAAAAATTAAAAGTTCTAATACACCATTATTGGCAATTACAAATAAATACAAGATACACAGATATATAGGCTGCAAAAATCTGGATTACCACTAGTGGAAGTAGAGAAACAGATATATTGTGCTGATCTTGGCAGAACAAACTAAATATATTTTAATTATTCTTTCTAGGTCCTGGAATATCCAGCTATGGCAGCAACCCTCAAGAAATTGCTATGCCCATCAACGATTGCATGAATAAAGTAAAGGAGAAAATTCCTTTTCATTTGCATAAAAGCATACCTGTCTACTTGGGAGCCACAGCTGGCATGAGACTTCTGAGGTATAATAGGAAAATTAGAGCACATTCTGATATGGTTCTTTTAAATAGGGCCGCTACACATAATTTTTTATTCATTTGTTTCAGTACAGACTGCAGCAGAGCATAATAACAATTCACAAGAACATTTTCTCCTTATTTAACCCCCATTATTCTATGAGATTAATAGATGAATTAGCTGACCCTATACACCCAAAGGAGATTGTGATCTTTCTTAGATAGATTGTTGGGAAATAAAATCTTTGCAGATATTAAACAGATTTTTAATGACTTTAAAAAAGTCAATCCTAGGTCTGAATGTTCCTGGGTATTTCACAATAGGATTAGCTTTTTTAAATAAATTTCAGCAAACAGAGACCTTGATATTCTCATTTGTACAGCTTTATTGCTATTTTGCATATGTCTGTTTTATTTCTTTAAAATCATGTACGTATAGATTTTTGTGGGTTATGCAATGCAAATAATAATCTTTCGAATGTCCATGATTGAAATAAAATGTTTTTGTCAGTTTTTTGAAGAAAATAGCGAAGGATTGAAATTTTGGCTTACTAAATGATTTATAAATAGGCGCACATAATTATGGTCAATATGTATTATGATATCCAACTATGATACATATATGTATAATGAGGATCCACAGCATTTTCTCTTGTGGATGCATGACAACAATTCAACCTTGCTAATGCATAAGCATTTCCATACAGTATGTATTACATCTGTTATTTAGAAAGCAGGACATGCATTTTTGCAATAGATTTACAAAGCAATAGCATATATGTCTACTCATAAATAATTAGTATTCCATTTAGTGAAACTTCTAAATAAGCAGGTATTGATAATTACATAGAGTATACCTGTGGGAAAGCCTCATTGATCTTTCTAAGGAAATATGGATAAACATGCAGCTTTATCTTGGGGCTTGTTCACACATGTATATTCATAACTCACCCACTGTAATGATGTTTGAATGATCCAGCACAAATTAATAAGATACAACCTGGTTATCATTTCAAACACAATCTTTTCCAAAGAGTTTATGCTTTTAATTGAAACAATAAAATAATCAGATGATGTTTTGTATGCATGTCTGAATTAACCTTTGATGGTTTCTTATTAAAGCCTGCTCTTCACAAATTAAAAAAAAATCATCAACTTTCTGTAGTTAGTCGATTTAGTAAATTATGAAGATAAGCATCTCCTTTCAGACACTTAGCATTTTGTCTTCTGTGAATTACTTAGGTTGCAAAATGAATCAGCAGCCAGTGAAGTCCTTCAGAGCATTCAGACCTATTTCACGTCACAGCCCTTTGACTTTAGGGGTGCTCAAATCATAACTGGGCAAGAGGAAGGGGTATATGGATGGATTACAGCCAACTATTTAAAAGGCAATTTCTTGGAGGTGTGTGGAATATTATGCATGTTTACTACATTCTATTATTTCTCACATATCTAAATGGATATATGCTGTGATTAACATAGCCTTCCCACACTTTATGCAAGGCAAAAATTAAGGCATTTGCCTAAGTATAATAATATAATGTATACAGGTAGTCCTTGACTTACAACCACAATTGAATCCAACATTTCTGTTGTTAAGCGAGGCAGTTGTTAGGTGAGTTTTGCCCAATTTTACAGCCTTTCGTGTGACAGTTGTTAAGTGAATCACTGAAGTTGTTAAGTTAGTAACACATTTAGTTAGTTAGTACACAGTGAATCTGGCTTCCTCATTGATTCTTGTCAGAAAGTTGCAAAAAGGTGATCACATGACTATGGGACACTGCAAATGTCATACATATGAACCAGTTGCCAAGTACCTGAATTTTGGTCACATGACCATAGAGATGCTGCAAAAGTCATGTTTGTGAAAAACTGTCATAATGTACTTTTTTGCGGTGCCATTGTAACTTTCAGCAGTCACTAAACGAACTGTTGTAAATTTAAATGTGGCAGTAATGTTAGGAAAAGCTTGCCAGCAAAAGTTCCCACTTTTAATTTGTTTTGTTTAGTATTGATTTTCTATATGCCAAATATAAACACCTTATGCATTTAAAGTATTTGTTATTAATTCTGAATACATATTCATAAAAATTTTGGGCAAGTAATAAGAAAGGAAACCCCTTTTCAAAATTTCATGAATCGTTTAATCTATAAATTGATTCAAGGAGAAATCAATAATATTTTTTTTTGAAGATTCTGGACATATCTGCAGAACCTGGTCCATCTGCAGTCTATGGTGTCACTATTATGTCCCATGTTTATCTGCTCTAAAAGCAAGGCGATTTCATGAGTACTGCACAGTGTTGATTGATGGAGTATGCAGTCACTATTCAGACTCACTGTTTAATGCTAAAAGATCAAATTGAGAAAGGAGGATAAAGTGAAATAGTAAGGCAGCCACTGTTTTTATGGCTAGCAGTTTTTTCCTTTCATTGTCTGCTTAAGTGAAAAATTTTTTACAGTGGAATTGTTCTTCATACTGAGGATAATATGTATAAACTTCACAGTGAATTGTATACTTCGTTCAGTTGTATAGGCTGAGTGCAGTTATTACTTGTATTATATTATACAGTATTCATCTCTCTCCCTCCAATGGGCATATTTATTTTTGAAAAATTGGTGTTGTTTATTTCAAAATTCCATGTAAAAGTTATGAATCACCATGCAGAGCTACATTTTTATTCATGCTGTAAACAATAGCTCTTTGATTCAAATAAATTTATAAATAAAAAAAATTGAATTCTACCTCCTTTCTAGTAATATCCATGTATGAAAAAATTTAAAACTTGTAAAAAATGTGAAATTATCAAGATTGTTAGTATATTTGTCAGGTCAGTTCTTTAAATGAATAAGAAACGTATTAAAAGTGTTCTTTCAAATTTCACTGTTAGCACTTAGTTATTGTCCTTATAACTGAAACTTTTTATAGCAAGAATAAATAATTCATATCGGAATTAAGAAATTCAAAAGTCTTTCTAAAGCGCTCTCTCTCTATATATGTGTGTGTGTGTGTTAAATGTTTGTTAAGCATTCAGAATACACTTGCTTAGTCCCAGACACAGGACAAATCTTATTTCCTGTTTCAGCCTAGCCCAAGGCCATCTACAGGCAGTAGCCACAGCAGTGGAAGCTCATATTGGTCTCCCTTCATTCTTTGTTAGCAAGCCAAAAAATTTACACACACACACACACACACACACACATATATATATGTGTGTGTGTATGTGTATATATAGAAGGGACGTGGTGGCTCAGTGGGTTAGGATGCTGAACTTGTCGATCGGAAGGTCGGCAGTTTGGCGGGTCGAATCCCGAGTGCCGCGTAGCAGAGTGAGCGCCTGTTACTCGTCCCAGCTTCTGCCCACCTAGCAGTTCGAAAGCATGTAAAAATGCAAGTAGAAAAATAGGGACCACTACGGTGGGAAGGTAACAGCGTTCCGTGCGCCTTTGGCGTCTAGTCATGCCGGCCACATGACCACAGAGACGTCCTCGGACAAGCGCTGGCTCTTCGGCTTTGAAACGGAGATGAGCACCGGCCCCTAGAGTCGGAAACGACTAGCACGCATGTGCGGGGGAACCTTTACCTTTACCTTTATGTGTATATATATATACGTGTGTGTGTATGTGTGTGTGTGTATATATATATATATATATATATATATATATATATATATATATATATATATATATGTGTGTGTGTGTGTGTGTGTGTGTGTGTGTGTGTGTGTGTGTGTGTGTACATCTCTCTTGCTCATTCCACAAGATCTAGCAAAGAGGCATGTTTTGGGTGCCACTGACAAGGGCACTAGATTCTATACCTCAGCTTATTTGAGCAGTGTGATTTTACAAAAGAAAAGGGAAATGTACTACTAATCCAGTTTTCATAGAGTATGAGTGCATAATAAAGTTGTGAAAAGACAAAGCTTTTAGAATAAATATTTTTTATCTTATTTCAGCTTATCCAGTATGAACTTCATCCAACTTCAACTTCTAGGAATCTCAGCAATGAGAAATTGGAAAGGCATCAGAGCTGAGAAAATTCATTCATTGAAGCTGGTTATATAGACACTGGCCAACCAAAGAGTTGTATCTCTGTTTAGATGTTTTGGCAACCCTTTGGCCTTTCCACCAGTGGTGGGATTCAAATATGTGAACAACCAGTTCTCTGTGTGGGTGCAGCTTCTGGAAATTAGTTTAGGGCCTCGGCAACAAAAAATAAGATACTGGTTCTGCCGAAGTGGTGCGAACTGGCTGAATGTAACTACTGCTTTCCACTCAGCTTGGTCATTCCTTTCTTGATGGCATCTCTCAATAGGCTAGAACGTTTTTCTCTAATTAGCTAGTATTTTGTTTCTTTGCAACTATGAAAAGTGAGTTCCTCAATTGTAGTTTTTAATGTAAGTTCTATCTAAAAGAATCCTACAGAATATTAGAGATTTTTCCATTTTGATTTGAGCATTATTTTCTAATATCTTCTATGTTAAGAAAGAGAAGAGCAGAATCCCATAGCAGATGATATTTCAACTTGGTCTTTTTTATATATAGAAAAACCTTTGGAGTGCCTGGGTCCATCCCCGTGGAGTTGAGACTATCGGTGCGCTGGATCTAGGAGGGGCTTCCACTCAGATATCATTCATTCCTGAGGAAAGCATACAAATTTCCAACAGTACACTACAAGTACAGCTGTTTGGTTACCAATACAGGGTGTACACCTACAGTTTCCAATGTTATGGGAGAGACGAAGCGGAGAAAAAACTGCTAGCTTCAATTCTGCAGGTATGACTGGGATCAGGTTCATTAGGACTTAGATGTGATTGAATGTGCAACTGGAAGAGGAGTGGGGAAGAGTTTTGGCAACACAGCTTTCCTGTGGCCTGGATGAAGAGACTGCATAGTCCTGAGCTGGATGGTGTGAGGGAAAGATTCAGGGTAGCCACACTTTAAAATCTCAAGAATATAGTTAGTAGCTTAGAAGGTTAGAGTTTTAGTTTGGCCAGATTTTGTTCATAAGGTGTAAGCAAATAAAAATTGGGCTTGATTGGATTTTGCTGTTGTTGTCTCTGGGCTTGGGCATGATATCAGCTCTGGATTCCCAAAATGCTATCCCATGTTCTATCAAATATAACTTCTGATACCACTAGGCTTCTTTATCCCCAAGAATGCTGCGTCCATAAAAATAAATAAATGAATAAATAAAAGAGAGAGAGAGAGAGACAGAGAAAATTCTTGAAGAAATTAAAATGGAGCTGAAGTAAGACTGCATCATTGCTTTGTTTATAAACGTAATGAATCCTTCTTGGCTTTGTCTTTTTTATTTTATATGTGTTTTCATAAACTTAGGATTCAGACAGTAAATCCGGGATAAAAAATCCATGCTATCCTCAGAATTATAGAACTGTTCTGACAATGAAACATTTATATGGAAGCCTTTGCACAGCATTTCTAAGACCAGAGAGCTACACCCCAAGCCAGCCTGTACATGTCATAGGAACTGGGGATCCAGTCCTTTGCAGGGAGGCAGTGTCAACGTTATTTGATTTCAAATCTTGTAGAGACAGAGAAGACTGCTCATTCAATGGAACCTACCAGCCAAAAGTTAAAGGGAATTTTGTGGTAAGTCCTGATTATTGGCTGTTTACTGCATTGTTACTTTATTTGGTTGACCGTGAATATTATAGATACTGTTTCTAATTTTATTGTATTGTAGTTTTTATATTTAACATTTGCTAAAGTAAAATGTTCTTTTAGTCACTAATCTGGCTTTATTTATAGGCCTTTTCTGGATTTTATTACACAGTCAGTGCTCTGAATTTAACTGGACAATTTTCACTGGCTGAGTTCAATTCAAGCATGTGGACTTTCTGCTCACAGGATTGGAACCAGGTCTGTATCAATCTCTAGCTTTTGGAAAAAGTACTAGCAAAAGGCATTGCATATTCCTATGCAGAGTCAACTTTCTTAGTTCAAATGCTTAAAGAAAAAGCTACTCTTAGAACAAATATTGGTCATAAAGCTATATGACACTAGGCACCAATCAAGTGTCATGCTGCTAGGAGTGATCCAGGCTAAGTTGAACAAATGTTTAAGACTGCAGTCTCTACTGGTTTTGAAAAGAACCTCATTGAGTGTAGTGAAATTTATTGGAGCAGACCAAAGGATTCCCACATTTCTTAAATTGTGCTTTTTGATTTACATTATTTGAAAAACTGAATATAATATAGTACAGGTAGCCCTCAACCTACAACCAGAATTGAGCCCCAAATTTTGGTCGCTAAGTGAGACAGTTGTTAAGTGAATTTTGTCCCATAATATGACCTTTCTTGTCACAGTTAATGAATCACTGAAGTTGTTTAGTTGGTAACACAGTTGTAAAGTAAATCTGAATTTCCCATTGACTTTTGCTTGTCAGAAGGTCGCAAAAGGTAATGACATGATCTAGGAACACTGCGACCATCATAAATATGAACTAGTTGCCAAGTATCCAAATATTGATCGCGTGATCACATGGGGATTCTGCAACAGTCATATGTGAAAAATGGTCATAAGTCATTTTTTAAAGTGCTGTTGTAACTTCAAATGATCACTAAATGAATTGTTGTAAGTTGAGGACTATATTCCATTCTAATAAAATTACTAAAATAGTTTTAGTAATAGGTTATATCAGACTTTCTATTCTCTGGAAAAATATATATTTTGAAAATTAACTGAAACAGCTACTTCCTGACATATGATATTATTTGCCTATTGTATCAATACTTCTTGAGATACTTAAGTTTGCAATTAATTACAGCAAAGATCTCTCTATGAGATTTCAGGAAGTCATTTTCTTAGGTACAGTATTTTAATCATTATAATCACAACAGAAAAATAGGAAATAGAATTTTTTAAAAATAAATCTTACTTCGTTATCAATAGTCAGTTTTGTTTTTCAGTTGCCATTTATGCTCTCTAAATTTGAGGAAACATATGCAAGATCTTACTGCTTTTCAGCAAACTATATCTACCACTTACTTATACATGGGTATAAGTTCAATGCTGACAACTGGCCTCAGATTCATTTTCAAAAAGAAGTAAGTTAATTATGATTTAAGATTATTTAATTCAGAAAAACACAGGTCTTGAAGAATTAAAAGATCTGGAAGGGATTCTGAGTTAGAGCCATTTTATATCTCCATATATGTTCTTAAAGCTGCCTCAGTAAAGAAATTGGTTTATTATGGCTCAGTAAAGAAATTGGTTTATTATGGTCCAATTATAAAATGTGACCAGGTGACAGATTTGGGGGCTTTTAATACTATTTCATACTATTTGATAGAACTTAAATAACTAGTCTAGTCTGGATTTATCATTTAGATTTAATGTATTAAATATTTTCAAATGCTCCTGGCTATAGAAAGAAGCATTCATTTTAGATCCTCTACGTTTTTATCTTGCTTTATGCATTAAGGAAAAGGCAATACTTTGAAATGCCACACTAATTTTTCTTTGCAGCATTTCTAAGACCATTCTGATTTTCCTTTTACATGACAACCATTACATAGCATTTAATCACACATTGGGCTGCTAAGCTATATTGTGACTTGCTTGGCTTTGGTTCAGTTTGTTGAGTAAATCCAATAAACTTGGTAATTCAATAAATTCTGGTTAAATAAGGAATAGTTTAATACAATGGATGAACCAAACTAATAAGATTAGAAACCAGATTTGCATCACGAGGGTCTTTCTTGTCATAGATTCAGCTTTGGGAAAAGTTAAATATTTGTCCTGAAACTGTCTGTATAAATGTTCTTGTTCAGTATTGTAGGAGTTATTTCTGTGGTGGGATTCAGACAGTTCACACCAGCTTGGCAGAACCAGTAGCTAATTTTTTGTTGCCCAGGCCCAGAATGGACTTCCGGAAACGGCATCCACACAGAGAACCGGTTGTTCACATATTTGAATCCCAAAACTGAGTTATTTGTTTTTAAAATGCATGTGTTGTCCCTCAAACTGGGTCAAAATGTTAATTAATCTTTGGAAGAATAAAATCAAATCCCACAAAATAAGAATACTGTAAATAAAAAGATCCTCTCAAATAATTTACCATTAATATTAAGATATGCAATTTACAAGATTTTTACCCTTGCTCACTGTTATTTCTCTTAGGTGATAAAACTAATACCCAAAATTAGAATTGTACTTAGTTTTGATTTAGTTTCCCTAATAAGTTTAATATACATACCGTATATGGAGCACACTATAGTTCTGAGTTCTGATATAAGCCCTTAATCTATGGAAAGGGAAAAAAATACATGAATTCAACCTTATATAAAATAATTTTTTATTCAAATATCTGTGGTATTATTAAAACAAGCAGTAGAGTGTTATCTTGCTGCCAAAAGGCTCCCCTCATGTGTGCATCCAACTAGCAAAGATAGGTCATGGCACCACTTGTGCAAGATGGGTGAGAATATTTTAATGGCCCACAACTGCTTCAGCACATTTTCAGTTTTGTCTGGGCTTGGAAGCTAAGGGTTGGGCCTTTGATGAAAAATTACAAAGAAATTTCAGAGTTGTACACTATTTTTAGCAACTAAAAAAACCCAAAAGAAGATAAGTATATCATTTCAGTGTTATTTTAAAATTCAAAAGAAAAATTACAAGCTCTTGTCCATTTAGTTACCAGGAGCTGAATTTAATGAAGAAGTGTCTTTCTGTTTATATGGAGCATACGTTTGGCTTGCCTGAGTTGTACTGAATGAAGAGGAATTGTATTGGGCCACATATAAAATATAATATATAGTTAAGGTATATAAATCACAAGGGACGCGGTGGCTCAGTGAGTTAGGACGCTGAGCTTGTCGATCAGATGGTCGGCAGTTTGGCGGGTCGAATCCCGAGTGCCACGTAACAGAGTGAGCGCCTGTTACTCGTCCCAGCTTCTGCCAACCTAGCAGTTCTAAAGCACGTAAAAATGCAAGTAGAAAAATAGGGACCACCACGGTGGGAAGGTAACAGCGTTCCGTGCGCCATTGGTGTCTAGTCATGCCGGCCACATGACCACGGAGATGTCCTCGGACAAGCGCTGGCTCTTCGGCTTTGAAACAGAGATGAGCACCGGCCCCTAGAGTTGGAAACGACTAGCACGCATGTGCGGGGGAACCTTTACCTTTACCTTATATAAATCACATAACAATGTTAAAAGTTTTTGACCTTGTGGGGTTGCATTACTAATGGGTTGGACATGGCGGATATAGAGCATTTGCATTTTGTAATAAAAACGGCCTTACATTTTAATGGCAGTAATATGGTGTTTCTTTTTTGTGCTTTAGGTTGATAACAGCAGCATTGCCTGGTCACTGGGCTATATGCTTAGCCTCACCAATATGATCCCAGCAGAAAGCAATAGAATTTGGTTACCTATGAATCCTTCTCTGTTTGCTGGACTGCTCCTCTTCTTCACAGCAGTGGCATTACTGTGTCTGATTTTCCTGGTGTATTCATATGTTCGATCCCGCATGCAAAAGAACACTTGTCAAGTTGAGCATGTGTTTGCCATAGAATAAATCAAGTTCAAGAGACCAGAACTTTCAATAATTATGTAAAAAGCACAGGAAACCCCCCCCAGTAGCTATAAGAAAGTATCACTTTACGAGTATCTCAATCTATTTTAGTTCTCATCTAGAATTTTGATGCAGTTCAAGATTTAATTGTTTATTTGAAGATATAAAAACAAAAAATCAAGCAGGGGCAAAGGACTGTCAGAAGAGAGTTTTGATTTACCCAAGAACTAAATAGCCTTTACCCCTTTTGATTGGGGGGGGAAAATCATCTAAGGCAAATTAGCCAGGTTTGTTTGTATTTCTGATCAGGATGATTAAAGAATAATTTGCAAAATAACCTTTTAAACATTACTGAAGTTGAAATTGGAAATTCTCTATAACAATTATTAACAAGATTAGTAATATGAAATGAAAAAACTTAATTTCATGTATGCAAAAGGAATATGACCAGAATCAAAGCAGAAGGTTATTGGGAAAATATGTTCTCAATATCTTACTGGAAAATAATTCCTACATGTTTAGGCTTATTGGACAGGAAAGATCCACAATCAGGAAATGGGTTAAGGAACCATACAGAACTATAGTGTCTCTAAAATATCGTTGCCCACCAATTGATGTGCCAACAATGGAATTCATGCATTATGTTTGCATGAAGTCAATAAACTCTGTAACACATCTCCTCCCTACTGCAAGACATATGATTTTCAGTGCCCTCAACTCATCAGCTTGATGGCAAGTCTGAAACACTCAGGTATCCTTCCCATATCTATGTTGCTCATAAAACAGTGGTTTGGATTTCAATTTACCTCATTGTTTTTTAAAGTAACTATTCCCCCCTCCCAACCCTGATTTGTTGAGTCTACAGCTCTCAAGACAGCACAGTCAATGTATCCAGAAGATGCAAAGCTGTAAAAGAAAAAGAAAACTTAAAAATGACCCTTTGGGGAGAAGTATTCAAGACTCAGATGAAGAAGAGACTCTTGATAAACAGCCAAAATGAAAGGGTGGGAGGAGAAAACTGTTTTAGAAACAAAGCTACTCTTATTAGTTCTCTACATAATACATGAGGTTGGGAAATAAAATATTAATGCTACTTGTCTTTTGTACATTTAGAAGAGAATTTTCTAACCATTCAAGCACAGCAGCAGAGGTATCAGACACATCACAAACCATTTATTTCCTGTCTTCCTGGAACAACGGATAGAGGTATCAGAAATATTTGCAAAAACCTTCATTAGTAGAACTGACATTCTGCACGGAGGATCTGATTTGAATCTGGAGTACATTCCCATGTAAGAGAAAATGAGGAAAATACCCTGGTGTTCAGGCAAGCCTAAACCAGTTGGATGATTGATTATTCATGATTATCTAGACTTAGAGCCTAGACCTGGCGTGGGAACTATTAATCAACGGGGCTCCCTAACTTGCACATATTGCCCAAACCTGGCACACTTCCTATGATTATCACATCTGCGTTTCAACCACTGTTCTAGAAGCAACTGGTTTTCCCGTTTTTAACTATTTAGATTCCCTACTTATTAGTTTGTGGCAATTATAATTGTTAGAATAAGGATTCCTTTACTTTTATAAGATATTCGTATCTAATCAGGGCAGGTTACAAACGTTAACTTGTCAAGAAAGAGGTTGAAATCCAAAAAATCTGTTTAAAAAGCAGACTTAATAATTTTAAAGTCTGTATGTTAAAAGCCAACATAGATTGGGCTATCTTTTCTCCTTCTCCTACAGGAACTCTCAAACAAACCAATAGTAAACTCCATTCTTCGGCAAACCCAGTGGCTCTGTTCACAACAACACGAAATTGATTAAAAGCTCTGTAACTGCACAAATAATATTCTAAACTCGACGAGTTTTAATCATGATTATTATGTTCAGGATACTTTGCAAATGACCAAAATGTATTAAGAACAGGAAGAAGCAAACAATTCGAATTCGGACCGTTAATTCAGTCGAGAAGACTTAAAAGTTGCCACGGATTGCCCAGGAATTATTTTACTATCAGCCCACAATCAGCATACATGCACCCACACGAGCACGGTTTAAGAGATGGAGGAGAAGCAGAAGATACATTCTCTCAAATTTCTGCCACAGGATGACGCATGCGCAAGAAATAACCTTTTGAATTCACTCAATTGAGTTCATTCCTTCCTTCAAGAAAGAGCAAAGGGGCCGGTAGTGCGCATGCGTAATAGTATTTGCTGTTGTCAGTCAACGTGGCCCTTCTGTCCAATCTCTGCTATGCAACCTGCACTTCGCCGCCAAGAGAACGATTGAGACCCGCCTCTTCCTCTGGTGCACATCCGCAGTTGGGATATCACGAGGCATCCGGAAGCTGTTCTTTCTCTCTTTGTGAGTCGACTCGTGTGGCAGCCATCATGGTAATCGCGGGCGCATGGCCGAGGCCTTGTCCACGGCGCTTTTCCTAAGACTTGCTGAAGTGGAGGGTGATCGTGAAGGGTTTCGCGACAGCCTTCATTTCCCCTCGGCTGATTTAAACCGAGAAAGAGGATGGCGGAAAGGGCCACGGGGAGAAGGGCCGAAGAGTCTTGTGCTGGACGTAAATGGAAGAGATGGTGGCGGGCGATTAAATGAGGGCCGGGGGAGTGGTGGATTTTGTCAGCTTTTTTATCATTTTCTTTTGGTGGAAAAGAGAATAATACTCAGCCATGATAAGAAAGTCTTCAACAGACGTTTCTCAGATTTCTGTCACTTTTGTAGAGTGGCCTGACTGCAAATTCATGAGGTGTCTGCCCCATCGCATCTAAAAATGATTTTGGGCTGAGAAGAATATATTGTATTATAATTATATTTGTTTCAACTATTCAATTATCTTAAAGTTCAGTATTAGGGAGTAAAATTGCTTTCTTTGAAGGACTGTTACGAGAGCTCCATAATTCTATAAGCTTGTCTAGTAATGAATCATTTGAATAATTAAAATAAACTTTATCTCATTAAGGTGTTCAAGCGCTATGTTGAGATTGGCCGAGTTGCTTACATTTCATTTGGACCACATGCAGGAAAACTAGTTGCAGTGGTTGACATCATCGACCAAAACAGGGTAAGTTTCACTGCTTATGCTATATGTTTAAAAAAGTGATATATTTATCTGGTAGATAGTAGTGATAAAGAATTTTACTTAGGACTGGTTATTCCATCCTTTAATCCACCAATAGAATAGAATACAATAATTTTTTTGGCCAAGAGTGATTAGATACACAAGGAATTTGTCTCCAGTGCAGAAACTCAGTGCACACGCAAAACAACAGAGTAATAATAATTATAATAATAAGATGGTAGGAAAGATGAGAAGGATAATAACACAGCTGTACCACATGGATAAATAGACATAATACTGTGGCTTTTCTTACTATACAGCTTCCTTTTGTATGTACCTGTGTTAGAAAATATGGTTATGTTAAACACTCAAAGAGGCCATTAGCATGTATTCCAGGGTAGTTACAGAAGAGAGGATTTTTTTGTAGTTAGCATAGAACTGCAGGCTTCTAACTTCTCAACAAGCTTGTAATTTTGTGGGCTTAAGGAGAGAGCTAATGATTTAGTTGCCTAGATGAATAGCTTGCTTTCTGTATAAAGGTGTTTCTATAACCAGCTTGATTTACCCTGAATTCTTTAAAATACAGTGATTGTCTGCACTATGGATAAAAGCACATAAAACTTATGTTATAGTAAATTTGCTTTACTAGGTATGATTATTTTTGGCAAGGTTATAAGCTCAGTACCTAAATTCTTAATTTGCTCAATATATAACATCCATTTTACGTAGTTTCATTGTGTTCAATAAACGTACCCTTAAGAGTAAATCCCAACCAGGTGTGTGAGACGATATTCCAGAGAGTGCAAAAACTTGGTTTTTCAAAATTATATTGTATATGCATAATTCATTGCTGTTATTTCAAACTTTTGTAAAGGGTTCAAGAATATATTGGAAGTGTTCTAGGGGTATGGGGTGTAAAAATGTTGGGAACCGCTGCTTAAGAAGAATATGCATTGGTTTGCGATATGAAATTATGTTACTGTAAAGTAGTATCCACACTAGTGTTCTTGAGACTCCTTTAAATCTTTCTTATGGTCCGTAAAAAAAATCTCCAGAGATAGAAATTAAGATCTGTGGTATCTTATAAATAATGTTACTTGTGAGTGTAAAATGAACTGAAAATAGGGGGGGAAATCACTGATGACCTTTAACTTCTCCATTAAAACTCCATTTACTTCTAGGCCCTAGTTGATGGCCCTTGCAGTGGTGTCAGAAGGCAGGCTATGCCCTTCAAGTGCATGCAGTTAACTGATTTTGTTCTGAAGTTTCCTCACAGGTTGGTTATATGGTACTTCAATATTACTGCCTCTAAATTTGAATCGAAAAAGAAACACTTGTCTTATTGCTGGTATTGCAAGAATATTAAGAGTTTATCCTATTTTATCATTGCTGAAAACTATAAGAATATGGAAAAATAGCTCGCTCTTGTATATTTATTCCCAAGAAAAATCCTTGATGTCAGCATGGGCTGTTCTATTATTTTAATGTTCTACTTAATTTAAAGTAAGTTATCATAAAATAGTTGCACAAGATAAAAAAAGTATTCCTTTTTTCAGAATTATGCAGCTATTTTACAGGTAGTCCTCAACTTACAACAATCCATTTAATTACCATTCGAAGTTACAATGGCACTAAAAAGCAATATTATGATTTTCACATTTACAACCATTGCAGCATTGCCATGGTCACATGATCAAAATTCAGATACTTGCCAGCTAATTCATATTTGACGGTTGCAATATCTCAGATTCAGGTGGTCTCCTTTTGTAATCTTCAGACAAGCAAAGTCAGTGGGGAAGTCAGATTCACTTAACCATGTTACTAGTTTAACAAAGATGATTCACTTAATAAGTTTGTAAAATGGGGTGATGCTCAACAAATGTATCACTTAGCAACAGAAATTTTGGGCAACAAATTATGTTCATAAATTGAGGACTACCTCTACATTCCAAAGTACGACACAACTGATTGCCAATATTACTTGTGGGTGATTTAAACTAGGTTTAAATCCTTATTTAAAATTGGCTTATTTAGAATTAATATTCATACTGTGAAACTAAATGTATGGGCTACTAGTAGGTCTTTTCTATATTTATTTCTTCTATACTTTATAATGTCTATATGAAGAATTGGCAAAGGTTAACCATCAACTTGGGATGAGTTATTAATATGGGATATTGGTAAACTAAAACTTAGGTACAGATACTTTGGAAGTTTGGTGAAGACTAAAATGATTTGGAAGAAAAGAGCTCTTAGCTAGAGCAGTTATATTAATAAATAAACATTTAGGAATTCCTACAAGTATTACTATTACTTTAATACCAATGTTGGCTGTAGATCAGGGCTGTCCAACCCATGGGCCAACTGAGACCCCATAAGATAAAAGTTAGTTGTTTATGTAGATTAGCCATATCATATATTTCGTGTGCAGCCCAAGATGATTCCTCTTCACTCGGTGTGCCGCAGGCAGTCCAAAAGCTTGAACAACTATGCTCTAGATGGAATCACATTGCGCCTGAAGGAGCAGTGCTGTCACTTGGGTTTGTCCTGGAGTCAGTAGTTTTGGTAAATGGCTAAAGACATTTTTGCCTCTATTCACTTATGCCTTAACTGTACAAAGAATAAATAGGGCTGTCAGTTATTAATGAAATTGTTTCTTCAAAGAAGAAAAGCTATGCATTTTTGAAAATAACTTTTTGTGCCAGTTTTTTTTAAAAAGGGACTAATATGGGAAGTTACTGATGCTGTGATTACTTAGCAGCATCAGCAGAGAGTTTGGAGATCTATTAAGTGGCACAGGAAAATAAATATTTTTAAATGATCTTAATGTAAATATATGTTGATTGTAAGCTAAAGATAACCTTACAATTTTTTTTGTTTTAAATACAGTGCTCGTCAAAAATGTGTGCGAGTTGCCTGGGAAAAAGAAAACATTAATGAGAAATGGAAGGCCACCAGATGGGCAAAAAAAATTGAGGCTAGGGAGAAGGTATGTGTTTCAAAAAATGCAAAATATGCAATAGCTGTGAGTTAAATGGCATTTTGGAAGCAGCTAAATAATGAAATACAGTTAAGAACTCTGTTTTTCAGTATTTGTTGCCAGTTAACTGCCTGTGTAATCAGTTCAGCAAACACCTTCTTTAATGTTCCTGCTATTTCAGGTACAGCAGACTGTAGGACTTTGGAAAATACTGTTTCCCAAAAAATAAGACCGTCTCTTTTTTTTTTTTTTGCCTCCAAAAGAGTCACCAGGTTTTATTTTCGGGGATTGTCTTTTATGCTCACCTCCGGCACTGATAGCCCTGCCCAGCAGGTCCACTTCTTCTGCGGCCGAAGGAGCAGCTTCATTCTATAGCTGCATTCCGGCCTGCATTTCACAGTCAGGCCTTTCCGGAAGGCCTATGCAGCTGAGAACCGAGCTATGAGTTCAATCCATAGCTCGGTTCTCAGCTGCAGTGGCTTTCTGGAAAGGCCTGTGACTGAGAAATGCAGAAGACACCGCAGAAGAAGTGGGTCGGCAAGGAGGCCAGGCTACAAGGTAAGTAGGTGCATGGGGCAGCTCCACATCCCTGCCCTAGCTTGCTTTTTAGATCTTTCCCTCGCTCAAAACAGGCTTATTTTTGGGGTAGGGCTTATATTAAGCCCACCCCCAAAAATCAAGCTAGGGGTTTTTTTCGGGGTAGGTCTTAAACTTTCAGGGAAACACGGTAGTTGGAATTGAGATTATCCTTTTTCCTCATACTCTGTCCTGAACTTGCGACAAAACAGGGCATTTGCTCCACATGGTTACAGATGCTCTGTCATAGATAACAATAGGAACTTGAAATAATCCTGTTATACATCACTCATTCTCTGAACAGTTTACAGTGTCGTCATATTGCCTCCAACAATCTCAGTCCTCATTTTATCAACCTCGGAAGGGGGAGTCAACCTTGAACTTCAGGCTGTGGGCAGTTTGCCTGCAATATTTCATTCTAACTAAAGAGCTGTGGTGGCACAGTGATTAGAATGCAATACTGCAGACTTGCTCACTGCAGGAATTCTATTCTGAATGGCTCATGGTCGGTCGACTCAGCCTTCCATCCTTTTTGAAGTTCATAAAATGAGGACCCAGATTGTTGGGGGAAATAGGCTGACTAAACTGCTTAGAGAGGGCTGTAAAGCACTATGAAGCAGTATATTTAATTTAATAATTTAATTTGTATACCGCCCTTCTCCTGAAGGACTCAGGGCTGTGAACAGGGCAATACATAATAAAAACAGAATACAAAAATTAAAAAGCAATTAAACCATTATGCCCATAATAATTAATACATATTAAAATTAGAACTATTTATAAAAACCCGACCCCATCCCGTCAGACCAGGCCAGCTTGTTCGAAAAAGAAGATTTTGAGATCTCGCCGGAAGGAGCGAAGGTCGGGGGCCATCCGGAGCTCAACCGGTAGGCGGTTCCAAAGGTCTGGCGCGCCCACAGAGAACGCTCTCCCCCTGGGGGCCACCAATCGGCATTCTTTGATCGGCGGCACCCTGAGGAGGCCCTCTCTGTGGGAGCGCACTGGACGGAGGGAAGTTGACGCCGGCCACATATAAAGTCTTAAGTGCTATTGCTAACCACCATACCACCAGGGATCATCAGTAGTGCTAAGTGGTGCCTATTGAGACTATTGAAAAATATCTAAAGGAATGATTTTTAAAGGGGCTTCTAATACAAAATACTGTGAGACAATCACTGTCTCTCACTCCAGCATACTTAGATCATTCTATGCTCGAGCTATATGAAAAGAAAGGATATAAATGTAGTCAATAGTAGAAGCACAATTAATCCAGCTTTTTGTAGAGTGTTTGCACAATCTTTAAAATACCTTGGAGAGGCTTAATTAGTTTTATATCTTTTTTAATTAAAATATTTTTATCCCTCGGGTTCTTCAAATTTTCCTATCTTAGTCTGCTTTTTTCCTAGATTTAATCATTTTAATAGTACATAAATCATTGGTTAAACATGCATATAGATAAAATAAGCATAATTGAATCTGCACCGCTTCATTGAATGCTCTAAATTCCTGTACAGTCCTTTCTATGGATGACATGGGCCATTTATTGGTTCTTCAATGTAGCTAAAAGGATAAACTTTAATCTGAACTTATTCAGAAAAACTTCTACAAAACTTGTAATAAGTTAAGAATATAAAAATAAATTGTTCCAATAGCTTCAGTTTTATATTCATGTTTTTAAGATTTTAATTTATATATTTTATACTTGTATGTGAAGAGCTATATGATTGTGGTGAAAAAAAATTAAGCTTAGCCTGTGCTTTTAGACACAGAAATTACAGAATATGCTTCTCTGGTGCCTGTACTACAGAGACATTTGCAGTATTTTTGTTTTACCATTATAGGTTGGATTCTATTAATGACAGTAATTGGCATCAGCAACTCCATTGTTAAGTGACACAGACATGTGACCACTAACTTAACAGGAGAAGTTCCAGTTGGGGTTATTAAGGGCAATATCTCATGATCTACTGGCTTCTGTGTTGATTCTATAGTTAGAAGCTGACAATGAAGGCCAAAAAAAAAGAAAAAAGAATCACATGACCACGGGAAACTGTTGTCATTGTGAGCCGGTTGCAAACATCCAAACCACAGCCAACGTAATTGTGGAAATGGTGCAGTTTGAAAGATCAGCTATAAGTCTCATTCAGTGCCATTGTAATTTTGAATGGTTGCTGAATAGTTATTAATAAGGACTACCTAATACTGCATCAATACCTAGGGCACACAAGACAATGTTATACCACTCTGTTCTTTTCAAATACTGATTCTTTTATTGCCAGGTTCTTAGGCTGATTTATCATCTTAATAAAGATGAATTTGAAAATAAAAGTTATGTATGAGATGACCAGTTGTATTTTGCTAATGCCAAATAAGACGGCAGTTTTGGGTAAGGCTCAGGATCTCAGACTTCTTTGTCAAAAAATCTTTCCACAGAAAGCCAAGATGACAGATTTTGATCGTTATAAGGTCATGAAAGCAAAGAAAATGGTAAGTATAATTGCTGTATTGTGTTTTTGCCAAATAGACTTTCCTAGAACTGAATATAATGGTTTTAGATGCAAGGTAAGATCTTTACGTTTGCACTGTGCAATTTTTGCTTGATTTCCTATTGTGTAATTTAACCCAAATTACAGATATGCCTGCCACTTAGAATAGATTGATTAGAGTTGTCTCTAAACGTAAATAAAATGAATACACATCCAATGTCAACTCTTGATGCAGCTGGCTTTCTATTTTTAGCTGTTCAGCAGTAAATTTCTTTTGAAATAAAAAAATTGTGTGAATAGGATTATTCTACAGTAAATATTGTTCTTTTTTTTCTGCAGAACGTAATCAAAAGTTTAATAAAATTATTGAAATATGACGTAGTTGCTCATAAGTAAACAATTTTAAAAATGAAAACATTCTTGCCTTATAATTATTACATAATTGTTTTACAGAGAAACAGGATCATCAAGCATGAAGTTAAAAAGCTTCAAAAGGCACCTTCTACCAAGAAAGCATAAATTGTCAACAAATAAAAATTTCAATTGAATAGGCACCTAACATGATTGATGACTTGCCTGATTATTTTTCTCTTACTACTTTCACCAAACTAACAAAACCTAAGTATTTATAGGACTACTGTACTTAATGAATAAACCTTGGTACAAGGTTAGAGCTACCCCGCAAACATTGGGCAGATATATATATTATTTATTAAAAGGACTTGTCTGTATTTAAAAGATACTCATCTGAAGAAGCAGTCTCAGGAGTGGTATAAAACATTGTGTTAAATTCAGAGGTAAAATCTACAAAGAGCATCCTTACATAGGTCTCCCACTGCTCCAGATGAATCAGTCGTATGCAGATTGATGGCCATCTTTTTGCTCTGTATGCAAACTGGTGACTGTTGAGTGTGTATTGGAGGCAGAACACAATGTGCCTGCAGACCAGTTTTTCAAAACACTTCATGATAATAGGGGTGGTCTATAATCACTGAGGCTGTTAATAAAGGACTTCTTTGGTAATGGAAGGGATGTGGTGGCTCAGTAGGTTAGGATGCTGAGATTGTCGATCAGAAGGTCGGCAGTTTGGGTCGAATCCCGAGTGCCGCGTAACTGAGCGCCTGTTACTCGTCCCAGCTTCTGCCAACCTAGCAGTTCGAAAGCACGTAAAAATGCAAGTAGAAGAATAGGGACCACTACGGTGGGAAGGTAACAGCGCTCTGTGCCTTTGGTGTCTAGTCATGCTGGCCACATGACTACGGAGACGTCCTCGGACAAGCACTGGCTCTTCGGCTTTGAAACGGAGATGAGCACCGGCCCCTAGAGTTAAACAACTAGCATGCATGTGCGGGGGAACTTTTACCTTGGTAATGGAACAATGATGGAGGCCTTCAGACAGGATGGAATAGTGGACCGGGATAGAGACTGATTAAAAAATCTTGGTAAAGACCCCAGCCAACATGGGTCAAACACCTTAAAATAAATGTGAAAGCCTGTAATAATTACCCAAGTCAGCCAACATCACCATCTTCAGACTCCAGTCTCTCCCTCCCTTAATACTTGGGGCAAATGAGAGGACTGCCAAAATCAGCATAATTCACTTTCTTGTAGTTAATCCAGGAAGGACAAGGAGCAGGGAAATTTACCAACCCAGCCATGGTGAGCATAAACAGTATCAGGTTAAAGTAATACCTTGACATCTGGAAAAGGATTTTGTAAGCCAACTTCATTTCCAGCCAGCTTCTCTGCAAGAGAGTTAAAACTGAGATACGGTGTATTTAACTAACAAACAAGGTAGGCAAAAGTTCAGAATATTTTATATTTTGCTTTATTTTATTGAAAAGCTTATTATTTATTGCATGGTACTATTCTGTTCCTTTACATCCCTCCTATGTTCCAAGAAAAGATTAGGGTGTCTTTTTTAGACCCATCTGTTTTGGAAGTGAATTCTGGCAGGTCTCATACAGCTGCTAGGTTGTACTTTTGTGCCTCTGAATGGAAAGCAGATAGAACACTCGAAGGACTGGACAATTTTGCGAGTGTCAGTTGGTTAACGTGATAATATTATCCATTCAGTCAACTTTTTATGATTCTATGGGCTAGGTGTCTCCATATCTTCCAATCTAGCAGTTCTTTTGAGTTTCTATGCTCTGCCTGGTGTCAACTTGGATAATGTCCAGCCACGGTGTTCTTTGATGGCATTTTTTTAATTAACTATTTTTTAATTTTAAAGTTACACCAAAAAAGGATTACATATTTATTCAATGCAAAATAATGCTTAAGGCTATTTAATCATGGTTAGATACATATTGGCCCTGACAACTTGCGGTCAGTCTTCGACATGCCAACCAATATTTAGTAGGGCTTTCAGCCTGAAAATAATTTTACTGCATGCTCTAGAACAGGACTTTTCAACCTTTTCACAGATAAGTACCACTTTTAGGATATGGCAATATTTGAGTATCACCAGTCGCCTAGCAAGGTGTCAAGAATCTGACACCCCCCCAAAAAAAGTGATTAAGTACAGGCATTCCTTGGCTTATAACAGTTTGCTTAGTGAGTATTCGAAGTTACAACGGCACTGGAAAAAGTGACTTGTGACCATTTTTCACACTTATGACCATTGCAGCATCCCCAGGGTCATGTGATTTACGTTTGGATGCTTGGCAACTGATTCATATTTATAATGGTCAGAGTGTCCCAGGGTCATGTGATACCCTTTTGCAACCTGACAAGCAAAGTCAGTGGGGAAACCAGATTCACTTAACCATGTTGCTAATTTAACAACTGCAGTGATTCACTTAACAAATGTGACAAGAAGTCATGGGGCAAAACTCATTTAGCAAATTTCTCACCCCTCCTCTTATATCATCTCTCCCCCCTCTTACATCCTTTTACTCTCCTCCTTTTATATCTTCTCTCCCCCCTATTTTATATCATTTTCCCTCCTTTTATATCATCTCTCCGCCTCTTTTTCAGTGCACCTCCAGCTGACTGCTCTCAAGATTGCTTTCTTCCCACCCCTTGTCTTTTCTCTCTCTCCCTCCTGCCAAAACCTGCTCCTGTTATAGCCTTTCCTCTCTCCCCCTCCTTTTTTCTTCCAGTGCGCTGGAAGCACCGATCAGCTGGAGCTGCATGCGCTGCTCCTAGGCTCTCAGCAGAACCCAGGCAATACCTCATGCAGCTCCAGTTGAAACTCTGCCTGAAGACTATGGGGCTGCCTGCCACCTCCAAGACTGCCGCCAATCACCTGGAGCTATGCACGCTGATCCTGGACTCTCAGCAGAACCCAGACAACACCTCATGCAGCTCCAATTGAATCGCTGCCTGAAGACTGTGTGGGGCTGCCTGCCACCCCTAAGGGGAGCTGCGTGCGCTGATCTGGGGGTCCCAGCAGAACCCAGGCAACATCTCACACAGTTCCAGCTGACTTTATCACAAGCCTGTGCGCCGCTGCTGCCGCTTCACCTCATCCACTTTTACACTTTTTAAACACTTTTTTACAGTGCTATTCAACTTGTCATGCGTACCACCTACCAGGTGTCCCATGTACCACAGTGGTACGCATACCACCAGTTGAAAAGCCCTGCTCTAGAACACAACTGGATTTTTTTTTTACTTCTTTAGTGAGAAAATTACTACTTGCTTCTATCTTGCTATAGAGAATCTTACGTTGTTTTGACTACGTTATTTTGACTGTAACATTAGATGTGGAGAATAGCTTTGGTATTTTTTATGGAAAGGGTTATTGTTACCAGCTGTTATTTCTATTAATGGTAGTTCTTAACTTTACAGTCATTTGTTTAACAGTTCAAAGTTATGTCGCTGAAAAAAGTGACTTACAACCTGATCTTGTTTCAATCATTATGCCATTCACAGTCATGTGATCACAATTCAGATATTTGACAATGATTGCTGTATCCTGCAGATAAGTGATAGTGATTTTTTCTAGCCAGCTTCTGACAGAAAAAATCAATTGGGAGAAGTCACATTTGCTTAACAACTGTGTGATTTGTTTAATGACCATGGCAAAATAGGTTGTAAAATTGGGTGTGGTAACATGATTCCTTATTGATGTTGCTTAATGAATTTTCCAGGTTCAGTTATGGACTGAAGTAGTTGAAGTACCTGTAATGGAACCAATGTCTAGTTCAATGTGTGGTATTTCTAGGTTGGGCTGAGAAATATATTTTAAAAACCTAGAATTCAAGAAATCAGTGTCCACAATCAGTGTACTGGTGGATTAATCTGATTTTATATGAGGTAGATTTCTAGACTAAGAGGTCAGAGATGGTTATTCCATGCAAGTTTTTCCCACTGAAGTCTTCATTCCAAGACAGGTCTGCTGTAATAATCTTTTGTTTAAGTTTATAAATACAATCTAGCTTTTCTGTCTCCAAAACATTTTGTTGCCTTCAACTCCAAAGCACAGTACACTGCTGTCCTATGTGCTGTAGTTAGCTTGAAAAATGTTGTTAGCAAGTGCAACAGGAAGATCTCCCTAGCCATGGGATCTAACTTCACATTGAGCATGGGTTGGTGTCCTCAACTGCCCTTAAAGGAAGAAGAATCATCCTGAAGTAGAGATTAATAGCATTTGCTATCCGGATGCTGCCTCCATCTTTTTGTGGTTAGCCATTTATAGTCAGTAATTGAGGAATAGTTTTTGAATAGGGTTAGGCAAACATACAATTCAAGTCCTATCCAACATTTGGGCATTATCGCAAATATATTTTTAAAAATATATTTACCTTTTTCCTGGTTATGTATCATTTTTCTCTTTATGTGAGAATAAGCAGAGGAAGAGTCCACAAAAACCTCTCTTACATATAAAGTCTAAATTATGAATATTTACTTAGATCTATGTGGTATGAAGAAAAATTGTATGATCTAGTACTAATATTTGCTTTTTTCTGCAAATTTGAATATATCAATATGTGGGTTTCTTTACAGACTTGAGAAACTGAATATGGTAGGGAAAAAAGCTTAGACATCTTTTCAGTTAGTATTTTGTGATACCTGCTTTAACAGATATTCTAGCTTTCAATATTTCCTGTAATAAGAGCCTTGTAATCTGTTGGAACCTCCAACCTCTTTTCAATTTCAATTTTATTTCCTGGCTTCAACAAAGGGAGAAAACATTCATGTAGTTGGCCAGCAAAGGGTGGACTGATGCTGGCACTTGAGGTGGACATTGCAGAAGAGCTGGGCAGGAATACACTTGCCATGTGAGAAGCAGAACATTTAGTGGTGATATATGAGGGCAATTTGGAAATAAAACTCAATTTGAGCATGTACGAGTAATAGGCACAGGGTTAGCGATGCCCATCCTATGGCACCATGCGCAGTAGTTCAGTAGGCAGTGAGGAGTGGAAAGTGTTGCAGTTGACTCGTCCACTAGATCAACTGAAAATGAACCTGTTTTTTAAATGAAACAGTGGCTTGTGTTGCACCGCTTCAACAATAACAATGTGCTTCATAATGCTGTTACAGGGTGTCTTCATTCGAGATTTTTTTTGCAGAAGGAATTTCAAACCTTGTAAGATGTTATGACAAGTGCCTCAATTTGAATGGCGATTATGTCAAAAAATAATGTAATGTTGTAGTTTTCTCGTGTGTAATACAAGACAGATACTGTATCTGTGAGTGTCTGTCATTGATAACCAAATGGAGGTTTATTTCCGAATTGCCCTTGTATTTGCAGGAGACTTGTCTGGATGCAGGAGGCATTAGTAGACGAGTTGTGCAAGCAAGAGAAAGAATGTGTGTGTGTGTGTGTGCACAATGGCTTAATAGAGGCTGAGAAGAAGGTGTAATCGGAATAGTTCTAATCCAATACCACAAATAGCTTCAAAAGTACTAAGGGACAAGCCAGAGACTTGGTCAGGAACATGCTGAGGTCAAAATGAAGCAGGAGTCAAGAACAGGAATTCACAATGCACAAAATTGGATGCTGAAGTTGATACCAGCTATTGAAGGCAGTCCCCTAGGCACTTTAAATCTCTCTGATTAGCATGCACAGATGAGGCTTTCCCTACCCAGCAGTTGCCAATATCGAGACACTGGGTTTGCTTGTGGAATCAGCATCTTGTCGCTTGTTCCAAGGTTCTTACAGATAGTCCATGACTTATCATTTGTTTAACAATGATTCAAAATTATGACAGCCTCAGAAAAAAATGACTTATGACCCATTTTTGAAGTTACAACCGCTACACCATTCCCATGGTCATGTGTCTGCAATTTTGGAGTTTGGCAACAGTCTTGCATTTATGATAATTGTAATGTCTTGAGATTATATAGTTGCAATCTGTGATCTTCCCAGCTAGCATCTGACAAATGGACAAAACAGGGAAGCCAAAGTCACTTAACAACCATGTGATTCAGTTAATGACCATATGATTTGCTAAACAACCAAGGCAAAAATGTTCACAAAATTGGATTCATTCACATGTTGATTCACTTAATGACTGCACCCTTTATAGACTGAAATTCTTGCCTCAGTTGTGGTCATAAGTTAAGGACTACATATACTTTGACAGTATAGTAGGATTTTCAGGCCAGGGAAGTTTTCCCTTGCTTCTTGGAGCTTGGTTCTTAAGCTGTGACACTCGATTTCTTTGCCAACTATCAAAGAATATCTTCACTTCCATCAAACTGTTCAGAATTGCTGGATATTATAAAAAAAAGTGCAACTGAAACTCCATCCATTTTTATGCGTGTCAGTAAAGTTGATCATCAGGGGCGCAATTGTTCATCTGTTAAAGACACTTGACTTGTTGGCTGGAAACTCAACAGCCTAGGTTTGAGACCCAAGTGATGCATGATGGGGTGAGCCCCTGTTCCTTGCCCCAGGTCTCGCCCATCTAGCAGTTCAAAAGCATGCAAATGCAAATAGATAAATAGGTAAGAAACAAAGATGAGCACTGCCCTAGAGCCAGAAATGACTGGACAGGTGAAACCTTTACCTTGCCGTGGTCACCATCTTGAATCTTTGAAACTAGAGTTCACAGGTTACATAAATATCTAAAAAAAGAATGAACTTTCCAGAACTAAATACATAAAATAACATCTGAACAAGGGAGCCATTATATCACATATCATATGAACTGAATGTTGCATTTTTAGCATGCATACAATTAACCAAACTGTTCAATTTCCTCCTGTAAAAAATTCAAGAAACAATGTAAAACAATAGTTTTTGTTTAATTTTAAAAACATGGGAGTGTAAAAAATAGATGCCCAAATAATTTTCCATTGACGTTTGCAAATGGAGGCGTCATTTTATAATCACGAGAAATATAAACTCCTATTTTATACAAGCTCTGTGACTTGCTTTCACAACTATACGACATACAGGTCAGAATTAGTTTGCCACAAGATGGTGATGTTTCTCTCTTTCAAGTTCCTGACAAAAACTTTAGTTCATTTTAATTGTAGCAAAACGTACAAAGCAAATTGCTGGTAACAGTTTATTTATACTGTGATACAATTCATGACATAAAATGGCACCTGTGCAATCATTTTTAATTTTCTTATTTTACTGGTAAATATAATTTTGAGTTCTGATCAGGAAAATAGTCCTGGCCATTAATAAAAACATTTTTTTATTTCATCATTTGAGGTATTAAAATGGAAATGTTGACTATTTTCATTTTCATGTAAAAAATAAAGGCTTCCTTTCCCAAGGTGCAGTATTAGTTCTGAAACATACTGTAGTTAATGCTATTTGGTTTTGATATAGATGCCTTGTTGCAAAAATAATGGTATTATTGAAAGGGATAGCTTATCTAGTAATTTTCTGTTTTCTTGCTTATTCATCTTCTAAGCAAATAAGCTGAACTGATAATACAGCCATCAGTAGCCATACACTAGTCAATGACATCAAATTATTGTCTTTCTGCTGGAGTTTTTTCAGACTCCTTTTTGGAAGACAAGATTAAAGCCAGAAGTTTATCATCTGTGCCTTGATATTAATTTTGGCTTGAAATGGCAGTTTTTAGATGGGAAGCTCAGCTTGGATGGAAAAGCAATACTGCTTCTATTGTAATAATGTAGAGAGATGGCATCTTCTGACCAGAAGGATTACTCTAAGCCAAAAAAAATTCTGCAGCAACTAAATGTGAAGTATATTGAATTATAATACTGTCACTCAAGATTATCTGAATTACACAGATACACTTTATAAATAAAACTGAGTAACAGTAGGTAACAAGTATGGCTTTTATGTGCTGTTTAGAAGGATTTTAGAAGAAAGTCTTATCTGCCATTCTCTCTCTCTTTGCTTAAAAATGTAAAGGTAGCTAAAAAAGGAACGCTTTTAAGATTTAACTTGATTTGTAAACATATTTTTTTTGTAAAATAGACTATAAATAAATATAGTGAAATAAAAAAAATCAAGATTTTTAAAAAACGTGGTGTTACAAGGCAATAGAATCTTGGTTTGAACAAAATTCAAAGGTTTGAATTGTAGGAAGACAGCACATAGACACCCAGAGAAGGAAATAGTTTGGGGAATATTAAAAAAAGCAGAATATACAGTATTTCCCAAAAGGAATAATGGAGAAGATCTTAAAAGGCAAAAAAGTCTCCTTCCCCTGCCAAGCCAGAAATCACCAGGCGAGATGTGAAGAAATGCAGATTTGATAATCCTTTCAGAAAGACTGGGGCCAGGAAGCTTGGAGCTGATGGGATTAGAAGGACAAAGATCCCTAGAACTAACAACCCCTCACCCATCCAACACAGGACATAGCCTTCAGCCACAGCCTCAGGGAAGCAGGACATGACCTTTAGGACATAATAGGATTAACCCATCATCATCAGAATACAAAAAGCCCACACTGAATCTCAGGTCAAAGTTCATGCCACAGGAACAACTCCAAACATAAAAGCCCAAGAAGGTATAAAAACCCACCATTCCCTGCACTATGTGGTCAGCCACTCCAGAAACATGCTGCTGTCACTGAAGTTTCTGGCAACTCAATAAAGAACTTTTTTTCTAAACAGCCTCCATTTTGTTTATTCCCATCTTGGACTGGACCCTGATGAAGCTTTTTCTTTAAACAGTTTGGCAACCCAGATGGGATTTCAAGCTAACCTCACCAATGGACCGGGACTGGATAACCCTCCATGTTGTCAGCAGCATACTCCTTGACTCTGGCCATTTGGAGCAAGGGTAGTAAAGGAAGTTTTGAGCTCAAGGGCTGCTTTGGACAGAAGATGAGTATCTCTAATTTTTAACTTTTAAAGCCCAGGGGAGTGAGGGAAATGTGTCTGAGTGAGTGAGAAGACCCTTTTCCCAATCACAGCTGGATCTTCCTCCCTCTGGCCTCTCCTAACTGCAGAAAGGATCTGTTCAAGTTGCAGACCCTGGAAAGCATGGGGGTTTGGCCAGAGTGCAGGACCTTTGGTTAGGGAAAAGGGAGAGGCTGTGTGAAAAAGCAGTCGAAAAGTGAATGAGAGAATTGGATTTGGGCAATTAGCTAAGAATCATTGAGCAGAGCCCTATTCTGGAAAAGAGGTGCCCATACTCTGATTAATTTTGGCAGACAGAGTCCTCACAGACCATTTGCCTGTAAAATTGTAAGGTGGTGGACCACACGTTGGAAGGTACCTTCACCTGTTGGAGGCAGTGTAGTACCACGGATTGTGGGGGACACAGGAAAGGAGCTTTGGAGTCTCACCGTGGACACTGGCTGACCTGAGGAATACCAGAAAATGGGGAACTCAGGGTCAAAGATCCCACCAAGATCTTCTGTAGGGAGACAGATGGAGACTTGGGAGCGGGGGAAGTTGCCCGTCCAGCCAGGCATGAAATTAAGACGTGCGTGCACATTATGCAGGAGTGGATTCTGTTCAGGGATGAAGCAGGAAAAAATAGTTTGGCTAAATAAAGGTACTTAAAAGAATATAAAATATAGGAATAGTTATTCTCTTTCTCTCTCTCTTTCTAAACAAACATACAATATGTTTAAGATTTGTGCCTTCCCTAATTTGAGTTAACTGGGATTTATGGTGGGAATGACCAGGATATGAAAATCTAAGAATTCTGTTTTCTTTTGCTGTTCTATTTCCCTTGTCTTTGTGTGTGTGTTTGTGTCAAGGTCATTGTGTATCTTTGAGTTAAATGTTAATTGTTGAGTGTCTCTACTCCTAGAGGCAAGAATTTTAAAATTCTGCTAGAAATCCTGCTTAAAATAAGCCACCAAAAAGAAAAATACCTTCACTGCAAGTTATCCACCCCCCATTCCACTTCTCCAATTTTTATCCTCTGACCAGCAATGCCTCTTCTCAGAGAGTCATTCACAAAGGGAGAAGGGTATCCTGTTCTCATATCTTTCAGCCCTGCACAGATGACCCTCACAACCTTTGGAAGCAGAGCATACTGACCCAGATGCTGCCTCCAGAGAAGACCCTCCATTCATTTGAGCCAGGAAATTGGGTTTGAATCCAGCCATCCTCTAGAAAGACCATGCAACCAGAGTGGAACAGATTCTCCCAGATCCTACCATCACCCAAAGGCCTGTGAAAGCTGCAGAGAAAGGAAGGACTCCTGGAGCCATTGGCCCCCATGTGAAGCTTCAGAAGACAACTGTGAAGACTATGGGGGGAGGGTGGAAACTCATTGTAAGGTTTTCTTTCTTGCCTCATTTCCATTTCTTGCCAGTCAAAATGGATTCATGGAGGGATGGCATTTGGGAATGGTTGGCACAGCAAGTCCTGAACACCTTGGATTTCTGTCTAGTGGGAGAAAAAAAATTGTCCAGGATGTTTGTATTGCCTGTTTTGTAGAAATAGCTGCATGCACATGCACACACAGCATTCAGAATCACATTGAGGCTATCCCTTCACCTACCTCCATGTAAAGCTCCCCAGGTTGGTTCTTGCTTTGTGGCACTAAGGCCTTTGCATGCATACCTTCCTGCAAATTCCATGGGGGAGGGAACCATGTCCCCTCAGGTGATTTACAATTCATATGCCCTCACTGAGGAGGTAGCAGGAAAGAGATCTCAAAACCCAAACCCTGAATATGTTGCACTGATGGACTTATAGTGGGAGTCCTAGGGCTTACTGTGTGCAATTTAAGAAATATTAATAGCCTGACTTGCACACTGGCTAACCTCAATTGGACATCACAAACCTGGATGCACTAAACTAAGAGTTAAGGCAGGTTCAGTAAGCGACCCTTGAAAATGGGCAGCCAGTGGTCATGTACTGAGTCAAACCATGGCTGTGAAGAATTTTGAAGCAAACCTGACTAGAAGCTCAAAGTGACATCCAACATCTAAAAGAATTGGCACAGAATATTGGACACCATAAATTTCTTTTCCACCTTAACAGAACTTTTGCCCTGGCTTTAGACCTTCATGGTTGAAAGGATCCCCTTCTGGGAGCCACTGCAGGGATCTTTTTCTGCTGCCTCTATTAGTGTCTTCCTTTTCTGCATTGTTTAAAAGTTTGTTTAACTGTTTAAAAGTTTGTTTCCCTATATCTTGGCACCCCCAAAGAAGCACCCATCAAGTCTCCCTGACCAGATCAATTTTTAATCTTGTGCCAGTAAAAGTGTGTCACCCATACTTATATGGCACAAATGGGGATTGTAGGAAGATAGCCCCCCCCAGAGAAGGAAATAGTTTGGGGGATATTAAAAAGAGCAGAATATATTTCCCGAAAGGAGTAATGGAGAAGATCTTAAAAGGCAGAAACATCTCCCTCCCCACCACAGCCAGAAACTCAGCAGGCCAGGTCTGTAGAAATGCAGATTTGATAATCCTTTCAGAAAGACTGGGGCCAGGAAGCTTGGAGCTGATGGGATTAGAAGGACAAAGATCCCTAGAACTAACAACCCCTCACCCATTCAACACAGGACATAGTCATCAGCCACAGCCCCAGGGAAGCAGGACATGACCATTAGGACATAATAGGATTAACCCACCAGACTATAAAAAGGGCACACTGAACCTCAGGTTAAAGTTCATGCCATAGGAACAACTCCAAACACAAAAGCCCAAGAAGGTATAAAACCCCACCATTCCCAGCACTATGTGGCCAGCCACTCTAGAAACATGCTGCTGTCACTGAAGTTTCTGGCAACTCAATAAAGAACCTTTCCAAACAGCCTCCATTTGGTTTATTCCCGGCTTGGACTGGACCCTGATAAATATTTTTCTTTTAAAAGAATGTTTGCTAATTTTAATAAAAATTTGAAAAAAAGGATGAAGGGAAAGGGACAGGAAATGACATTAACTGCAGTAAATAAAATTATTTCAATTTAAATAGCAATAAAATGTGAGCAATCACAAGAGTGCAACAGAGTTACAGGATGAAAAGAAACAAGCTACTGCAATACAAGGCTATAACTCATATTGAATGAATAGTAATCCCAGTCTTTTTTACAGGTTTTCTTATATACAATTTTAGGTTGCTAAATTGGAGCCAATGAAATGAGATAGGAGAAGAAATAGCCCTTGACTTTGACTCTTACTTTTGAGCCTGATGAAAAGTAAATTCTTTCTAACAGAGCTTGATTTAATAGCTATATGGCTATAACTATATCATTGATGGGACAGCAGTATTGTCAGTGGTAAATCCCAGAGAAGTAGTTAGGCAGAGAATTCTAATGGATAAAATTCATCAAGATTATGATTCCAAGAAAACTTTCCAAGAGTGAAAGCAGCTTCGTAATGGAACAAATTGCTGGAAAAGTAATGGACTAACCTTTGCTGGAGAATTTAAGCAAAGTCTTCTTCCAGGGATGGTGGAACTATATTTTTTCCTGCAAATCGTGTATTAAGTTTAGACTTGACTTGCATTATCCCAGGAGTCCCTTCCATTGTTTATCTTCTGTAATTGTATGTACTTAATTTTTTTGTTGCAAATTAGGCTAAGCCTTGTCAAACAATCAAAGGGACAGACATTAAGTCACAACATGAAGGAAGATGGAAGAGGTGTCATTTAAATGTTCTGGAGTTTTGCAATGGGGGAGAAGTGGAATGAGTGTTTCTCTTTTTTGTGAATGCTTCTTTTCTCATATACTTTCAAGTTAGCAAACCTTTGCTAAACTTGTAGTAGAAGGCAAACTCATTCAACAAGGAGATTCACTGAATTTAAACCAACACTTTGTTCTTTATTGTCCTGCTACTGTTAATGTATTTGCCACACATCTGGATTTCTTCCTAGAGAATTCTGGCCTTGTTTTTAATCCCCTCCCTCCCTCCAATGCTTATTTTGGCTATCACTCTGCTATTGCATCCATTCTGTCTTTCTTTAAATAAATCATGTACTGAAAAGGTCCCAGGAGGGCTATGAGTCCACAACACTCGTGCTTAATATTTATCATTCTGTATTAGTATAGCCCATCAGCATAATTTTTTTTAAAAAAAATGAACAAAAGTGCTGCCAATCAGCAGCCCTGCACTGATTAAAACTGACCCTCGCTGATTAAACAATTAAAATGTAAGTTCATTTGCCTATTGATTAAGCTGATTCAAGCTTTCAGCTTCCAACATGTAATCCCTGTTACATGTGAAGAGAACATAATGGAGGCAAATGTCATGTAATGAAGTAGCTACAGCTCCAAACCCAGCAACTTTTTTTTTAAAGCTGGCAATTCAAAAGCAGGTGCTATGAGGGATGAGCAGAAGGCAACATCTCTCATTTTTGGCCAACATAGCTTTTAACCATGACTGCTGGGGATTATGGAATCTAATACAAAAGAATATAATGTAGCTTGGGACTGGGCTGTGGAGTCACTGATGTTTGTTTGCTTGCAGATATTTAATTATCCAACTAGGTAATATCAACACTGCATTGATGCACTCATACGTGTTGACTAGGTAACATCAGTTACAAAGTCAGGTAATGAAACACCTGCAAGCAAACAACAAAGCTTAGAGCATCAAGGACTCGATGATTGTGAGATCTGTACTGGATGGCCCTAAGCTCTGATGTGATATTTTTGAACAGAGATCTCCAGGAGCAGGAGCAGACAGCTTTATGGCAAAAGTGATTTAAGAGATGTCAGGAAACCTGCTGTATTGTAACAAAAGCAGAGGGAGAAAAACCCATCGTTGTTATTATTGTTGTTATAATTCCCCCTCAATTTTCATACCAGTGTGTCCATTATGCATGGACTAGAAGAAGCAACTGAGACTTGTGGGAGACAGAAGGAAATTGTTTAGCACAATAATTGCCAAACAGTTCCAGCTGATTCTATTCCCACTTTTCATATTGACATGTCTGGAAGCGATTCCAGTGATTGTCAGCTTGAAAAACCTGGAGCTAGGCTAGCTTCAAGAGGTTGCCATGAATAGCAACGTATCACAGGAAAACTGTGAGTGAGTTCAAAACATACAATGTATGAAATCAGTGCAACACTGATTACCTGCATCTGGAAGTTCCAAAGGGTATTTAAAGTGCTAATTGTGGGAAGCCCCCCCCCTCCAGACTAAATTTATTCCACAGAATATTAAAAGAGGCAGAATAGAATATTTCCCCTAAAGGAGAAGAGGAGAAAAATCTCCTTAACCAAGGCAGAAAGCAGCCCCAGTCTTTTTGCTATAGGAAAACAGCCTCAAGCTGAAGCCTAAAGAGCAGGGGTGTCAAACTCAATTTCATTGAGGGCCGCATCAGCATTGCGGTTGCCCTCAGGGGGCCGGGTGGGTATGGCCAGGGTGGGCGTGGCCTACTGGGTGGGCATGGCTAGAGTGCGTATGGCCTACTGGGTGGGCATGGCCAGCTCTACATCGTTCGCATCAAGGGTGCCTATGGGGGCCTGGGCAGGAGTGGGACAGATCTGAGGGTCTCTGGCAGAAGGAGGGTCTCTGGGCCAGGGCCAAGGCAGCAGAGGCCGTTCCCTCACTGTTTCCAGGATGGCTTCGCGGGCCACATGAAACCACTTTTGCGGGCCGGATCTGGCCCCCGGGCCTTGTGTTTGACATGTCTGCTAAAAAGGGTAAGTTTTGTGAATGGAAGAGTAGAGCCAGTCAGGACCTCTACAAGACCCCATAGGAATCTGGCTCTTTGAGCCACTTGTAGCTTTTGTATTGACTATGAGGTTAATGCCCATGTTTCACCAGCATATGTTAGAGTAGATAGTACACACTGATTGAAAACTTTTTTCTTCAGGCACAGGGGGAGGTTGTTCTTGAAAATTATGCTTAGCTTGCTGAATGTCTGCCATTTAACATTTAACCTGTGGTTCAATTACCTAAATTGTATCACCTTTCATTGAGATCCCTTAGCCAAGGTATATGCAGTGGTCTACTATGTCTAGTTCTTCTCCGGACATAATTTTTCTTTCTTTGGTGAATTTATTAAACATAACCTGGCTGCATCTGGTGCATCTAATAATCCAGAATATATAAATGTCATACAAAGTAGAGTTTGCTATTTATCAAAGCCTAGTAACAAATCATATATTGAAAGTTAGTGGTAAATTTCAAGTATAGCTTGTCAAACCTTGATTATATCTTCTCTTAAGTAACTTCTCTTAAAATGATCTTATGTCTTTATAAATACTCAGGTTAAAATTTATTTTGTAAAATCAAAATCTATGACTAGTGCAGGCATTCAAAGTACTTTCAAAGTGATTAATATTTATATGTTACTTATATGTAAGGGTGTAGGTCTATACATATGTTGTATATAGTATATTTAAATGTGTGTTATGTATGTGTACACTTTGAGAACAAGTGACTAAATTTCATTTTTAATGTGTGCCATTGTGCCCACAGTAAAAAATGACAATAAAGGTTATCTACTATCTGGCACCATATTCAGTGCTTATACAATTTATGGCTTCAATGGCTTGCTATTTTGGTATATGTATTCAAGTCCCTATTCATTTTTGGGAGCTAGTATATGATTCCTCAAATGTGGCACAGGCTCTTTACAATTTTAAATGTCCCCATTACCTTTTTGCACATGGATTTTGCTTTGGCACAGAATACAGTTGTAACCATATTTAAGTATATATGCTTCAGTCTATCCCATGCTGCCTAGACTGTAGCTTCCATTATATCTTCATGGTCAGTTCCTGAAGAATTATGGTCATCTACTGATAAGCTACATGTGTTTGTTTTGTATAAATCCATTTTTAATTTTCCCTTGTTAAATCTGGATTAATAGAACAACATGTACAATTGATATTGTATAAGACAACCACCATTCATCAAATAATATCTGGCCTTTTTTCTATCTAAGATTTTTATCCTGTCTTTTTATATATTACTCAAGGGAATGAACATAGTGAATTCTCCTGCCTCTTATATTCTGCACAATAACACACTTGTGGATTGCACCGAGAGTGAGTTTTACTAGCCCAAGGTCTAGCATCTTAACCACAACATCAAACTGGCTCTCATTTGTCCAGAGAGCTTTATATTCTATATTATGAACTTGTCTCCACTTGAAGGGAACTGGAGTAAAACTTGGGAAGTCAGATGATGAATGAATATTATGACAAGTTCCCATAAATTGTAATATAAGAATGTCATTAAATGTTCACAAACTTTTCCTAAACAGAATGCAGTCTTCCCAACCTGTAACTTATAGACAATCTGACTTGTACAGTTGTTGTTGTTGTTAGTTGCAAAGTCATGTCCGACCCATCGCGACCCTATGGACAACGTTCCTCCAGGCTTTCCTGTCCTCTACCATCTTCTGGAGTCCATTTAAGCTCACGCCTACTGCTTCAGTGACTCCATCCAGCCACCTCATTCTCTGTCGTCCCTGTTCTGAACCAGCCCTCTTCTGGCCTTGTAAAGGCAAACCCCTTTTTAGAAAGAAGAGACTGGAGAGCGTCCAAGGCTAAAAGGCATCCGCCAAGATTTATTACGCAGTTAACAAAAACACTAGAGCTTGTCTTCTCAAGCGGAAAAGTTGCTTTCAGCAACCAGCCCCTCCCCAAACACTCCTTTTATAGAGAGCTCAGGGCGTGGTCTCCCTGTGCCTCCTCCCGAGGAGTCCCACATTCTTTCTTTGTTTGTTCCTGCTCGACTGCCTCCTGCGTCGGGCGTCCTTGAACAGGGCCAGCTGTGGGTCATCATCTTCCGCACTATCAGGCTCACGCAGCTGAGAAGAGGGCCCCGGCTGGGAACTCTGCCAAGCCTCCACGCCATCATCAACCGGTTCGTCTCCCACACGGTCCTCCTCCCCCTCATCTGAGTCATCCGACACATCTGAGCCGGCTGCCGAAACCACAGGCTGGCCCTGAGTCACAACACTATCCTGCACCGCAGGGCCCTTCCCCCGGGTCTGCCGATCCGGATGCGGTCGGGATGGGAACTGTTCGTGAAACGCAGTCACCAACGCAGGGGCATGAACGGCGGTCGCGTCTTCCCATGTGAAGTCCTCCGGCCCGTACCCTTTCCACTCGATCAGGTACTGGAAGCGACCTTTCAGCCAGCGGGAATCCCTGATGCTGGCGACCTCGTACTCGGGGGTGCTGCCTCCATCACGAGTTCCTGATGGGGGAGGTTCCGCTTGGCGAAGTGGACAGGCCGGTTGTTCGGGGACCAACAAGGACCGATGGAAGACGGGGTGCACGCGCAGGGAACGTGGCAGAGTTAAACGATAGGCGACCGGATTGATGACGGCCTCGACTGGGAACGGTCCAAGGTAACGGTGGTCCAGCTTCCTCGCCGGCCGAGTGGATGGTAGGTTCCTGGTGGACAGCCAGACCCGATCCCCCACCGATAGTGGAGGCGTATCCCTTCTCGACCGATCGGCGAACCTCTTGTAGTCGGCCTTGGCCTTCTCCAGCTGCCGTCGCACCAACCGATGGATCGCCTGTAACTCCGCCATAAATTCGTTCGCTGCCGGCTCCGATGAGTCCACGGGAGAAAGGGGGAAAAACCGGGGGTGATAACCCACGTTGGCCAAGAACGGTGTCATCTGCGTGGAGGTGTGCTGCGAGTTGTTAAAGGCAAACTCGGCTATGGCCAAATAGTCCACCCAATTGTCCTGCTGCAGGTTAACGTAGCAGCACAGATACTGCTCTAAGATGCCGATGACCTTCTCGGTACCCCCGTCGGTCTGAGGATGATGCGCGGACGAGAGGCAAACCTTAATGTCCAACGCCCGCATCAACTCCTGCCAGAAGCGGGCTGTAAACTGGGCCCCCCTATCGGAGACGACTCTATCGGGAAGGCCATGCAGCCGGAACACCTGTTGGATGAACATGCGACTAGTGGCGCGAGCTGACGGTAAGCCGCGACAGGGGATGAAGTGCGCCATCTTGGTCAACATGTCCACCACCACAAACACTGTCGTGAAGCCGGAGGATGGGGGTAGATCCATCAGAAAGTCCATGGACACAGCCCCCCAGGGTCCGATGGGTGTTGGCAAGGGCTGCAGTAAACCAGGCGGGGCCCCTGTCGCTGACTTGGCCTGCCTGCAAGGAATGCAGGAGGTGACATAAGACTGGACATCGTGTCGGACTCGGGGCCACCAGAAGGTACGGGAGACCAGGTTCAGAGTCTTGAACAGGCCAAAATGCCCCGCAGCCGGGTTATCATGACACTGGCTGAGGACGAGTCCCCTGAGTGGCCCTCCTGGAACATAGAGCCGGTCACGATAATACAGGAGTCCATCCGCGACCGACCAAGGCGAATCTGGCCCCACCTCTTCCTTCCGCTGAGCCACCCACGCCTCCTGCTGCTGCGCCTCCCGGATCCGAGCCCGTATATCCACCGGCTCCCGCACCGCAGCAAAAGACTCGACGGGGATCACTGTCCTGGGCGGAAGCTTGTCTTCCGCTCGGGTGTATTCGGGCTTTCTGGACAGAGCATCCGCTCTCTGGTTGTGCCCGCTTGGTATGTACCGCACCCGGAAGTCAAACCTCGCAAAGAAGAGGGACCACCGGATCTGGCGTTGATTCAAATTCCGAGCGGTCTGCAGGCTTTCCAGATTCTTGTGGTCCGTCCGGACCTCGATCTGATGCCGCGCCCCCTCCAGATGATGCCTCCAAGCCTCAAACGCCGCCTTGATGGCCAGCAGCTCCTTCTCCCAGATGGTATAGTTGCGCTCCGAGGGGTTCAATTTCCGAGAGTGATACGCGCAAGGGAAAAGGGTACCGCTGGGCGTCGTTGCCTGGAGTAACACGGCCCCAATGGCAATGTCGGAGGTGTCCGCCTCCACGACAAACGGCCGTTGCGGGTCGGGATGTTTCAAGATGGGCTCCTTCATGAAGGCGTCCTTCAAAGCCTGGAACGCCTGTTGTTCGGGGGCGTTCCACTGGAACCGAGTCTTCTTCTGCAGGAGCCGGGTGAGGGGGGCTGTCAAGGCAGCAAAGCCAGGGATGAATGTCCGATAGTAGTTGGCAAATCCAAGGAGTCGCTGAACGTCCTTCACGCGACGCGGGGGTTGCCAACTCTGCAACGACTCGACTTTACTCGGCTCCATGGCGATGCCCTCAGGAGAAATGCGGTGACCCAGGAAATCGATGGTCACCTGGTAGAACTGGCACTTCTCCAACTTGGCAAACAGCCGATGTTCCCGGAGGCGCTGCAGGACCTGACGGAGATGCTGATGATGCGCTTCACGCGACGGGGAGTAAATCAGGATGTCGTCCAGGTAAATCACGACAAACTGGTCCAACAGATCCCGAAAGATATCGTTCATAAAATGCTGAAACACAGCGGGGGCGTTGGTCAGGCCAAACGGCATCACCGTGTACTCGAAATGTCCATAGCGAGTACCAAACGCCGTCTTCCACTCATCACCCGGCCGAACCCTGACGAGGTTGTAAGCTCCACGCAGGTCCAGTTTCGTGAAGATCTTAGCCTCCCGGAGTCGGTCCAAGAGCTCGGGGATGAGGGGCAGCGGGTAGCGGTTACGCACCGTGATGGCGTTGAGTTTCCGGTAGTCACAGCAAAGCCGTAACTCACCCGACTTCTTTTTGACGAAGAGCACGGGCGCAGACACTGGCGAGGACGAGGGCCGGATGAAACCACGAGCCAAATTCTTTGTCAGGAAGTCCCGCAATGCAGCCAACTCAGGCTCCGACATGGAGTACAAACGCCCCACTGGGAGAGGCGCATCAGGGACTAGATCAATGGAACAGTCATAGGGCCTGTGCGGGGGTAATTGGTCCGCCTCTGACTCGCTGAACACATCAGCAAAGTCGGACAGTTCGGGAGGCAAGGAAACCCCTGAGGAACCCTCCACCTGGCCGGCACAGATATGGCTGGTGTGGTCCACGCACTGCAAACTTGGGAAGGTGACCAAGTTCTGAGACCAATAGATCTGTGGATCATGCGCCCGGAGCCACGCCAGTCCCAAGACCACGGGGAAGTGCAGATCCGAAGTGACGTAAAACTGAATGGCCTCCACATGGGTACTGATGGCCATGCACACGGGTTGCGTGGCGGCCGTAATAGGCCCGGACAGGAGCACTCGACCATCGATGGTCTCCACAAGCATGGGCGGATCCACTGGACACTGGGGAACAGCCCATTTGGCCACAAAGGCCGAATCCATAAAGTTAGTGGTAGCCCCAGAGTCAATTAAGGCATGGACCGGAATCCCCTCTGGCTTGCCAGGAAGGATCAGTCGTGCCTCCAGAATCAAATGCCGTGGAGGTTCACAGGCACCGTCGGAACGGCGTCGCTCGGCGTGGTCGTTGGGGGTCGCCCGATCTTTCACACCGTCTAGATCGGGCTCGGGCCGTTTCCCGATAGCAAAGCAGGGGACTTTCTCGGGGCAGGCTTGGTCACTGACGCCCGCTGACGCTTCTTCGGGCAAGAAGCAGCCAAATGTCCAGGGTCCCCACAGTAAAAACACAACCCCTCCGATCGTCGTCTGTCCATTTCCGTCACCGATAGACGGGACCTGGCGGCACCCAGCTCCATTGGCTCCTCCCTCTGGACTGGGGGCTCACGCACAACAGGGGCGGCAGGGGTCTGTGGGGTGGCACGGCGACTCTTACGCTGCTGCAGCCGGGCATCGATCCGCAGACAAAGATGGATCAGCCCATTCAGGTCTGAGGGAATGTCCACGCGGGCCAGCTCATCCAACATCTCCTCTGACAAGCCATCCTGAAAGGCATCCACGAGCGCAGCCTCATTCCAGGCGGAATCCTGGCTAAGCAGCTGGAAATCGCTGATATAGGCCTGTAGAGGGCGCTGACCCTGCCTCAAAGCTTTCAGGCGTCGGGTGGCAGTCTGCGCCTTAATCGGGTCCTCGTACATGAGGCGCATATGATCACAAAACCCCCCAAAGTTATCCAACAAAGGGCTAGGCTGTGCCAACAGAGGCGTGCCCCAACGAGCTGCATCTCCCGACAGAAGGCTCAACATGAATCCCACCTTATCTCGGTCAGTGGGGAAATCAGCTGCTCTCACGCTGATATAAAGCTGGCATTGTCCCAGGAAGGCAGGAAACAGTTCTGGTTTACCAGCAAATTTATCCGGCATAGCTATCTGACATTTCCTCCTGGGTGGGGGTGCAGCATGTACCTGAGCTTGCAGTTGTGCCACCTGAGCTGCCAGCAAAGTGAGTTGCTGGGTGAGCTGGGCATTCTCGGCAAGAAGCTGCTCCATCGTAGTAATAAGGGGTGGGTGGCTGAAAGCAAACTGTTCTGAACCAGCCCTCTTCTGGCCTTGTAAAGGCAAACCCCTTTTTAGAAAGAAGAGACTGGAGAGCGTCCAAGGCTAAAAGGCATCCGCCAAGATTTATTACGCAGTTAACAAAAACACTAGAGCTTGTCTTCTCAAGCGGAAAAGTTGCTTTCAGCAACCAGCCCCTCCCCAAACACTCCTTTTATAGAGAGCTCAGGGCGTGGTCTCCCTGTGCCTCCTCCCGAGGAGTCCCACATTCTTTCTTTGTTTGTTCCTGCTCGACTGCCTCCTGCGTCGGGCGTCCTTGAACAGGGCCAGCTGTGGGTCATCATCTTCCGCACTATCGGGCTCACGCAGCTGAGAAGAGGGCCCCGGCTGGGAACTCTGCCAAGCCTCCACGCCATCATCAACCGGTTCGTCTCCCACACGGTCCTCCTCCCCCTCATCTGAGTCATCCGACACATCTGAGCCGGCTGCCGAAACCACAGGCTGGCCCTGAGTCACAACAGTCCCCTTCTTCTATTGCCCTCAATCTTTCCCAGCATTAGGCTCTTCTCCAGTGAGTCCTTCCTTCTCATTAGGTGGCCAAAGTATTTGAGTTTTAGCTTCAGGATCTAGCCTTCTAAAGAGCAGTCAGGGTTGATCTCCTCTAGGACTGACCAGTTTGATTGCCTTCCAGTCCAAGGGACTCGCAGGAGTCTTCTCCAGCACCAGAGTTCAAAGGCCTCAATTCTTTGGCGCTCAGCCTTTTTTATGGCCCAACTTTCACTGCCATACATTGCAACTGGGAAGACCATAGCCTTGACTATACGGACTTTTGTTGACAGGGTGATGTCTCTGCTTTTTAGTGTGCTGTCTAGATTTGCCATGGCTTTCCTCCCGAGGAGCAAGCGTCTTTTAATTTCTTGGCTACAGTCCCCATCTGCAGTGATCTTGGAGCCCAGCCCAGCCCTTGTACAGTTACCAGATATCTGAATAGGCAAAGGGACACAGCCAATTGAAAAGGAGGAGAAAGGGTGGGGAGGGTATGAAGACGCAATAACTAACTTTATTAGCATCTGCAATCAAAATTATAAAAGAATCATACTTAGCCCTAAATGTACATGAAATTACTTTTTAGTAATCTGGATCTGATTTTTCACTCAGAGGAATGTGCCAGTTAGCTTAACTGATTATTGAAAGTGTTGTCAATTTCAGACAGCAGGACAAAAAAAAAGGATATATGAGGTCACAGAAGGTGCTTGTAAGGGGAAAAAGCTGCTCAGGAAGAAATACTTTGTTAGATAATCAAAAAGCCAGCAATATTGATTTTAATTTTATGTCTGCTAGACAGAGGACATGTGCACAAGGAGACTTGACTTCCCAACAGTTTTTCGTGGCTTACAATTAATCAGAAAAAAGAGTCAAAAACTGCATTAATGTCTCTTCCATTAATGGGGTATGTGACACTGCAGAAGTGCAAACCATATTATTTCTAGTACAGAACAGAAACAGAATACCCAAGGCTGGATCTGTTTTCTCCAAACTGAAGAATGGAACAACCTGCCTCCAGAACCTGTGGGTACTCCAACACTGGTGTTTTTAAAGAAGAAACTGGACAGCCATTTGTCTGAAATGGTATAGGCAAAGGGTTACCTGAGGAGAGGGTTGCACTGACTAGAACACCTCCAAGGTCCCTTCCAACTCTGTAATTCTGAGCTAAAGACCTAACCACTTCAATGGCCCAAGACTTCTGACTAGAGAACTACCTGTGCCTGCAAGAAATCTAGAATGAATGGACCCCTTTGCTGCAATTTGTAAACTAAAGTCCTGATTTAAGACATTTTCATTCAACTTGTTGCAGTGGCTATGTGGCTTTGCGCATGCATGATTTCAATGTTCGGGAAAGGTCCAAAAGGCAAGATGGCAGACAAGAGAATCATATTGTAAGTCTCTCCTCTTTTGCCTATGCCAGCTTGCCTTTTTCAAATAGATGCTATTGCATGTGTGAGAAGAAAAAAGTATGAGAAAGCCAGCTGGTATTCAAGCTGGAAGGGTGATAAACCATATTGATTTGCTTGTAGGGTGGTGGTTGTTTTTTTTTAACTAGCATGTGTACTATAGTATCCATGTTGTAACACAACCAATAAAGATTCAAAATATGTCAATTGGCCCTTAAAGGATGCAAATTCCTCATTCTAAAGTACGAAAATTAGCAGGGTAGGTATTTAGGAATTTAATTATTCTGATTTGGTTCCTGGACTGAATGATTGATCAATAGATTGTTAGGCAGGTCATCTGTTCTAATTACAGAGAAGAGCCTTGTTATTTAAAAAGTTGTCCATGCCAAAACTGAGTGACAGATGGAAAATTAGGGAAATGAGCAGGGGGCAACATTTGGCATTTGAAAGCAGACAGAGCTATCTAATCATTATTGTTTCTCTAGAATACATTTTTCGGTCAAATGCATTGAAATAAATGGCAGCACTGCTGCTAATTATGTATCATTGCATGTAAATATCATGCAAGTTCTCTATCTTTTTTGGTGATCTGTATACTGTTTGGGGAGGGCCTGTGAACTTCCAAAACTTAGCAAAACCAAAGACAAAGCAAAATATTTTTTAAAATGGATCCAATAGTATAAAAAGACATTTTAAAATAAAACCATGTAACAATCTTTCTAAGGTCTGTGAGGAAAGTTGGTAAATATTCATTCATCAAAACTGAATTGCCACTATTATGCAAGTCCCGCTTTTAATTTTCAAGAGTGCCTGCAGGGTGTGTATGTGTCAAATAGTCAAGATAGTGGCCACAGTGCAATCAAAGCTCAGCCCCTTTGTTTCTTGCTTTGTAATACATGTAAAAATGGGTGGCACTTTGATTGCATGATTGTGGCTATTAACTTGACTTTTGAGACCTTCCTTGTGGGCACCCTTGACAGCTTTTACTCTAGCTTTTACTTTATCACCAAGGGTCTTGGCAAGTGGATAACCCAGGCCTAGACATTTAAATGACAGATTTTGTGGGAAGTCAGACCCCCCACCCCCAGAGAAGGAAATATTAAAAAAAGGCAGAATGTTATATTTCCTCAAAGGATCTTAAAAAGGCAGAAAAGCATGCCCAGTTTTTCTTAATAGCCGCAAGTCTCCCTCCCCCAAGCAGAAACCAGCTCTGTAAAAGTGCAGATATCATAATCCTTTCAGAAAGACTGGCACAAGGAAGCTTAGAGCTGATGGGATTAGAAAGACAAAAGATCACCCAAAAAATCTAACACAGGAAATAGTCATCAGCCACAGCCTCAGGGAAGCAGGATATGGACTTTGGAAACATAATAGGATTAACCCATCAATACCAAAAAGGCAAACTCAAAAGAACCTCAGGTCAAAGTTCATGCCACAGGAACAGGAACTCCAAACACAAAAGCCCCAGAAGGTATAAGAACCCACCACTCCCACCTACATGTGGTCAGCTTTCCAAGAGGCACACTTCTGTCTGGCTTTGCTCTTCAATAAACTACAACCTTCTTTCTAAAGCAGTCTCTATTTTGTTTATTCCCGGTTTGGACTGGACCTTGATGAAGATTTTTCTTGCAACAATTTATAGAAAAAAAATGTCTTTGCCTGTCGTGCCTGCAGGACTGTGCCATTCTGCAGTGTCTTGGAATAGAGGCAATAGAGACAGGAGAGGGAATCAGCAGCGAAGACAGCAGCACATTTTGTGCTTGTTCAAAAGTGAATTGGGAGCATCTCAGATCAGCAATGGATAAAAACCTAGAGAGATTTTGAAAAGGGATGAGTCAAGTGATGTTGTGACACAGTAAAAGGGGGAGGGGGTTGATTGCATGGTCATGGCTGCCATCTTGATTTTTTAAATATAATTTTCCATACACTATGATAAAACCCTTTGTCTGCATGTCCTAACTTAAACCACACAATTTTTCATTGTCAAGTAAAAATGATGTGGATATCACTTACCCTTAGATTCCAAGGCATGAATCCAAGAGATTCAAAGCTGTCACAAGCTGTGTTTGCCAAACATACTAGCCTATACCAAATTGAACTGTGGCATGTTGATTTCACTAACCTACTTGGATAGATTTGTATAAGACATTGGTTAGCCTGTGGCTCAACAACTCCTGCATTTACTCTTTCTTGGGATCAAGAGCCCAGTTACACTTTGTCTGTCACAGCAGCCTCTGTTTCTGCAGCTTTTTCTGTGGTAGAGATGCCACAGGGAATCATCTGCTTGAATGAAGTTAACTTATCTTTTGGGAATGGAGGTGTAGTGAATGAGTGAAAAAACAGCTCTAATGAAGCCCACCGTTAACTTCAGGGAGGGAGGGAGGGAGGGAGGGAGAGAGAGAGAGAGAGAGAGAGAGAGGGGGGGGGCTTTTATTGTGAAAAGGACGTCAACAATGAACAAGCCTCCCGCTTATCCCATCTCTGCAAGCCTGTAGGATCTGCAAACCTGGAGGACTTTAGAACTAAGTTGGGCTGGCTGCTTTAGCCCGATGTCGTCAGACCTGCTCCTGCCTGCCATTAACGCACGTCCAAGATCAGTCCAGCAAAGCTTCTCACCGCGGCCGCGCTGTGCCATCCTGAGCGGTTTTAGCAACTGGTGCGCAGATATCTGGAGGGAAGGGGAAATCTGACCTCTTTTTGGATGGGTGGATGAGTGACAGGAAGCGTAAACTATTCAAGTTCTCTGGTGGGACGTTGTCTTGGCGAGGGTGCGTGTGGTTGCAGTTACTTCAAAGATAAATGTAGAAACCCCAACTACTTGAACGTCTGGCGTTCTGAGCGACCAAGTTGCTATTGGAAAAGGGATCGAGTTGAGCGATAATGAATGCAAGCGAAAAAGAAGGAGATTAACGCCCTGTCCCGGAGCCTTATATAGGATATAAATAAATACAGGACGTGGTAAAAGGGAATAGGGCACGTCTGAACATGGTAAGCTGTTGTCTTATTTTTACCAATATACTCTCAAGCATCTTTGTTGTGAAGTAAGCTTTTAAGAAGAGACTGGACAGCCATTTGCCTGAAATGGTATAGGGTTTCCTGCCTGAGCAGGGGGTTGGACTAGATGACCTCCAAGGTCCCTTCCAACTTTATATTATTATTATTATTATTATTATTATTATTATTATTATTATTATTATTATTATTATTATTATTATTATTATTATTATTATTATTATTATTATTATTATTATTATTATTATTTCCGATGAAGGTCAATGGAGAAAACTAATTGTGTAGTGGATTTCAGCCTACTTAAATGTATCCAGGTATTTAAGAATAATCTTTTTGTATCAGAAAATCTTCGCAGAGAAGATGCATTGATCCCTTCTCTCTGTCTATTTCCTTTGGCAGTTCCTCTGGTTACAACCACAAATATCCCATTTATTTATTTTTATTTCAGTGATGATACCTTGAAGCATGCTATATTTTTGTTAGGTTAATTTTAAGAAAGGGCCTGATAAAAGTTTTGCATAAAACTAGAACAAACCACCATTCTAGAGACTCTTGCAAATCATTTTAAGTAATCTACCAGAACAGACATCCAGAATAGCTTGGATATTTTTGAGATTCAGATGAAAGAGAATCTGGATGGTATGAATCAGGCTATGCTGACTTCATTAAATGTGTTAATCATGGTTAGTTAAATGTTACAAGGACTGCTTTAAGAAATAACCATCAGTATGTTGTCACTATGATTGGGTTCACACAACACACTACTATTGTACATAGACTGAAACAAGGCACTTTATAATTTAATGCACCATCTTAAACCAGAACTGGAGAAAACTGTTGATGAGTATAGATATAACTGAGCAAAAAGTTGGTAAGGTTGCTTTTTTGTATTTTAAAAATAGAGGTGGATATATGGGGACTGAGGGTTTTAGGAGGGACATATGTTCCTAATAAGACCAGGAGAAAGTTGTGTCTTTGACCTTGAAGAACTGTTTATAATTAAACTATAGTTAGTCCTTGAGTTATGACCATTCTGTGGTACCATTAGAACAGGGGTCTTCAAACTCGGCCCTTTTATGACTCATGGACTTCAACTCCCAGCATTCCTCAGCCAGGTACGCTGGCTGAGGAATTCTGGGAGTTGAAGTCCATGAGTCATAAAAGGGCCGAGTTTGAAGACCCCTGCATTAGAAGTTACAATGGTGCTGAACAAAGGGACCTATGACTGGTCCCCAAAGTTTCATTTCATTTCATTCATTCATTTATTGGATTTCTATACCGCCCTTCTCCCTAGGGACTCAGGGCGGTTCACAGGGCATATATAAATAACTGTACAAAAATTAAAAGAGAATTAAACCATGCCCAATTAAAATACAGCAATAGTAAAATAATAAAACCAATTAAAAACCCATATTCCCCTTCAGGCCAGACCAGCTAACTCAAACAAGTGGGTCTTCAACCCGCGACGGAAGGATCGGAGGTCCAATGCCATCCGGAGCTCAACCGGCAGTTGGTTCCATAGTGCCGGGGCACCCACAGAGAAGGCCCTCCCCCTGGAGGCCACCAGTCGACATTCCCTGACCGGAGGCACCCTGAGGAGGCCCTCTCTGTGGGCACGCACAGGGCGGAGGGGAGTTGATGCCGGCAGCAGGTGGTCCTCGAGGTATCCCGGACCCATGCCATGTAAGGACTTAAAGATCATAACCAAGACCTTGAACCTCACCCGGAAGACAACTGGTAACCAATGCAGCTCGCGGAGCAAAGGTGTAACATGGGAGTACCGGGAAACTCCCAAGACAACTCTCGCGGCCGCATTCTGTACCAGTTGGAGCCTCCGAGTGGTCTTCAAGGGAAGCCCCATGTAGAGAGCATTACAATAGTCTAGGCGAGAGGTCACGAGCGCATGAGTGACCGTACACAGGGCATCCCGGTCCAGATTGGGCCGCAACTGGCGCACCAGGCAAACCTGGGCGAAAGCCCCCTTAGTCACGGCTACTATATGGTCTTCCAGGATAAGTCGTGAATCTAGGAGGACTCCCAAGTTGCGAGCCCTATCCAAGTTATGGCTGTTATAGTGCCCCCATGGTCATATGATCATGATCTGCTTGATTTACATTTGCAGCTGGTTGCCAACCTTCCCACAATCATATGATTGCCTTTTGCAATCTTTCATGCCTCCTTTTCCCAAGAAAAATCAATGGGGAAGCTGGCAGGAGAAGGTGTAAGTCACTAGGGTAATTCTCTCCTATCTCAACCTTTTATCATTAACACACCCACACTCTCTTTTTTCCCTTGGCACACACATACTACCCTCGCCTTCTCTCACTCAAATGCACCATACACCCCCTTTCCCTCTGCTCTCTCTCTCTCTCTCTCTCTCTCTCTCTCTCTCTCACACACACACACACACACACACACACACACACACACTGCATCACCTTCACTCACATGCATCACAGTATTTTCCCTAACTTGCATGCAGCATGCGCCCGGTCTCCCAGAGTCTCCCCCATCCATCTGCAGCATCCTTATGCTCTTTATCTGGGAGTCCCTCTGCTTCCCTTTAATGACCTGTGTATTTTAGCATTACAAGAAGAAGCAAACTGCCTGGATTGCTGTCACATAACATTGTACTTTTTATGGCAATATTGCATACTGACCACAATCCTGGTCCCAATTGCCATCATAACTAAAAGATTACCTATTATCCTCTACATATCTTCACTTACAACAGTATGTCTCAACCTTAGCAATTTTAAGATGTGTGTACATACTGGCTGGGGAATTCTAGGAGCCAAAATCCATACAACTTAAAATTGCTGAGTTTAAGAACTGACCTACAACAAACAATATCTGTCACAAACCACAATTATACTAAAATATATAATGTAAACCATTATCGTCATGTACGTGCCGTGATACCGATTTGTATCCCAAAATCTGATGCACATATGAAACTTTTATGTAGCCTTTGCATGATGGCAACTCACAGAGTAAGTCATTTACATCCCACCTATATCTCTCATAAGTTACCCTTACTGATGGTCAAGATTGCTGCATAGGCCAAAGTATCTTGAGGGCATCAAGTTATGTATCCAGGTGGTACTGTTGAATTATTTGAAGTAATAAGACAGTTTCTTTCTGAAGATGGGGGTCTTTTCAATGTTGTAGAAAACAGACAAGTAAAGGCAGGATATAATAACACATACAGTATTCAGTCATTCTTCCACAGTGGTGGTTTGTTTTTGCATACAAAATACACAGTGTAAACATAACTACTGCAGATATTCCAAGGACTGATTAGTTTGAAAAGTATAGAAAAGTTAATAGAACGCCATTAAAGAACATCGAGGGCTTTCAATAGGACATCGTCCAGTTTATTTGTTGAGAAGATGATCTTGCTTCTGGTTTTTTCTGGTGTGGGAAACTTACTGTCTGTATATGCCACAGGTCTGCAACCTGCGGCTCCGGAGCCACATGCGGCTCTTTCAGCCGTCTCCTGCGGCTCCCGGTCCTCTGCCATGTGCAGTCCAAAAAAAAAAAAAGTGGGACTAAAAAAGTTCAACCAATCAATTCAAATATGCAGGGTAGGTGCATATCTCGCCTTGGCTCCACTCTTCAGTCAAACCCTGTTCTGCGCATGCACGCATGTACCTGCATGCACACACATTTTTTGCAGCTCCCAGTTTTTCCTTTTGTGAGGGAACCGGTTCCGAGTGGCTCTTTCACTGTTTCAGGTTGCTGACCCCTGGCCACTGGACTATGTTTCTCACAATATTCTGCATGTTCTTCATTATTTGAGCATTATTTTAATTCCTACAAAAAATAAACAAACAATAGTACAGTTTTCTCTGATTGCCATTCAAATGTGCTGTGAGTGCCATATTTCTTAATTACTATGAATTTTGCTGATCTTGACTAGGAATTCTGTTGTAATCCCACCATATTTGAGAGACACCAAAATGAAGGAATGATATTTGCTTATTAAAGAAAAACTGTGTTAGAATAGCTATGCTTCTACCATTTCTTCAACATGATTGCTTATGGTAATTCAAAATGTTTTCCAGAATCCTTACCCAAATATAGAAAAGTAAAGCAGTTATTTCCTTTCTCACTTTTTCATCCGGGTCCTGAACAAAACAAGTTTTGTTTAATGTCTGTAAACATACCTGGCAAAAATACCTGGTAATCCATTTAATCCATCTGATGCTGCATACTAGCTGGACAGTAGGTAGAAAACTGTTTGGCAATGGATAGTGCAAGTTGTTGTTAGAAAGGAGGAATGCTGAGCCTGTTTTTCTTTGGAAGAATTTTAGCCTTTCATCAAATCTGCAAAGTTGCACTTTTCAGTGCTGGAGTGTGCATATTAAAATTGAACCATAATATTTCTGGTATTTTAAAGTCCTTTGCAGTGGCACTAATCCAGAACTGACAACCATACAATTAATGTTTTATACTTGCTGAAGAACAGGTCACAGTACTAAAAATGGAACTGGATGTTCAATTTAAGCATGTTCATTCTTTGTATTCTTACTGTGCATGTGAATAAAGCATTTTGATATGTTTTGGCCATCTTTATTGTGGTTCCTGAATGAACAGAAAAAGTCATGGGTGGAGGATGGGTATTACTGACTATTGGATACACCTAGAACAGGGATTCTCTTAATTTTTATTGCTATAGGGTGTAGGGTTAGTCTTTTGGGTTGTTGCAGACTTGCAAGCTAGAAACTGTGTGATGTGCAGTCATGTGAATAGCCATAAGAGACTTGGCTATTCACAAAATGGCTGCTATGTTGGATATGAACAGTCATCAACCATTTACCCAAACACTAACCTCCCACCCTAGGCATGATACTAAGTAAAGTTTTTGTGGGGATCAGAGGCAACTACTAGAGATTTCGATATACATTTATCAGGAATATCTTGTTGCTTCTTGCAAAAAACGGGACCTAAGATTAAGTAGGAAACGATATACCTTTCTTTGTCCTTCACTTTTTCCTCTTTCCTCTTTTTTTTCTGTTGCAGCAGCAAAACATTACACTCCTTGCCTTGCTTAGGCCATTGGCTGCATTTTCAAATCACAACACCAAACCTGCTTCTAATTTATGTCAATGTGTAAAAAAACCCTAAAAGAGTGAAAATTACAGTAGCCGAGATTCCACGTTTGCACACATACTTGAATCTTCTGGCAGGACCTTGGAGGAAGCTTCCAGAAAGGACCTCTGTGTTGATTGACAAAGATGCTAGCTATTTTTTAACCTCTTGGAGTACAATGGTGACGTGTAGAGCAAGCCTTGCTAGGAGCTTTGCCAGAGAAGACCACAGAGAAAACTAGCATGTTTATTTATTCTTGAAATTGTGGTCAGTATATACCGCAGCATTCTTTCAGCCTACTGGCCTCCAGATGTGTTGAACTACAACTTTCAAAGCCCCAAGACATTTAGAGGACTATAAAAGCTGTTGCCTGAAACATCTGGAGACCATCTGTTTGAAGAAGCTTGATCTATAGAAGGCTTTTAGAAGAACAAAAGGCTCTACTTTTCATAGCTGACATTGTCGGACATGTGTGCTTTCTACTCTTTTCTGCACTTTTCCCTGTGGGAGTGCCAGAAGCAGGGTAATCATAACCAGCATCATCCTTTTTGTTGTGTACTGGGTTCTTTGCAAGCAGGAGACAAGGCTAGAGAGTTCAGGCAGGAACGTGCTTTATTGAATAACAGGAACTGAACTGGCAACCAAGGCTTCTACGCAGCTATTTATACATCTGGCCACTAGGTGGCGGCCAATAGGAACTTATTCCCTCCCTAGAGCCAACCAATGGTCATCTTGGAGACTGCCTGTCTGAGGAGCCAGCAACGGTTACACAGACTCCCTGATTAAGCAATCTCCAACAGCATTCAAAGACACGTGGTACAGTTCAAGTAAAACAGGCCCAATACATTATACCCCTCCCTCCTAGAATGTACAAACATTATATAAAAAATATTTGAAAAATACAGCAGTAATACAATTGTTTGCAATAACACAATCACTTCAGAACAAAATCTTGCAAATAGGTTGGTGGTCTGCGCAACCTTGCAGATCACCTGGGGGATCCAGGCAACTCCTGGTCTACCAGCTTGCCCACCAGGCTAGGTAGACCAGGACTCATGAGTTCGCGAGGGTCGGATTGACTCGAGTCCCTTTGGCTGGCCATTCCAGGTTGGCCCAGACCAAAGTCCAATGAAGAAGCAGACTTAGCACAGCGGCTGTCTTGATCAGGTTGACTTTCCCCATCAGGGGACCCATGTTGCACTCCTGGGCTTTGCCCATCTACAACCACCTCCCCATTGTGCTGACTGATAGAGTCCTCAGAGCATGTGAACTGCCTCTCTTGGCTGCCAGTTTCTGGCTCTAGGAGCGGACTCGTGAGATCCTCGCTTTGTGGCCGTTCTGGGAACTGCTTCCACAGCTGATCAATATGATGGCGAACGACTCACCCACCATCCAGAGGCACCTTGTATGAGAGGGGGCCCGATACTTTGGCAATTTTATTTGGCACCCACAAGTTCCCATGCCCATAGTTCCAGGCCCACACCCCATCACCCACTTGCAACCCCCTCGGAGGCTTTGGGCGAGAGGTGTCTGCTGCCACCCAGTCTGGATGCAATCTGTCCAGTTTTGTGATGAACCTTCTCCCCCAGCGAAGCTCTGCTGGGCTCTTGCCTGTTGCTGTGCAAGGCGTAGTGTGCTGGCAAAGCAAGAAGTCAGCCAGCCTATGGTGCCAATCTCCAGTCACTATGCACTTGAGTGACTCCTTTGTTGTGCGCACCATCTGTTCGGCCTGCCCATTAGTTGAGGGGTGAAAGGGAACCAGTGTAGCATGCCTTATGAGGTTAGTCCTCAAGAAGGCTTGAAACCCTGCTTCTGTGAACTGGGCCCTGTTATCGGATCCTACAAGGTCCAGTAGCCCGTGTGTTGCAAAAAGCTTTCTAAACACCTGGATACTCCTAGCAGTAGTCATATTTGCAATAGGAATAACTTCCAGACATTTAGAATGGCTGTCGACCACTATCAAAAATTGCTGTCCCTGAAAAGGCCCAACGAAGTCAATGAGAATCCTTGACCAAGGAGTATGTGTTTCCTCCCATCTGTGGATCGAAGTGTGTGGCACTTCGATTCACAGGTAGCTTCGTGCCAATGCCTTCATTCGGACTATGCCCCGATGCCCCTCATGTAAAGATTGAAGAACCCTGTCTCCTAATGAACTGGGAACAATGACCCTGCTCCCCCATAAAATGCAGCCTTTGTGAGCTGAAAGCTCGTGTCTACGTGTGAAGTAGCTCTAGAACTTGGGTCCAGGGCTATTTTCAAGCCACCCTGTGTGAATCCAGGACAGCACCCTGCTTAAAACCTTGTCTGCAGCAGTTTCTGCAGCCACATCCCCAGCATGAAGGGGAAACTCAGGCAAATCCTGAATTGACAATATGCGAGCTGCTACAGCCGGATCTGGCTCTATCTGTGGCAATGGCAACCAGCTAAGGCCATCTGCATGGCCCATGTCTTTGCCAGGTTTGTGAACCAGCCTGAAGCTGTAGGCTGACAAGAAGATGGACCATCTTAACATCCTAGGGGACAGAATTTGCGGCATCTGCCTATCTGTAGTAAATAACTCCAACAGTGGCTTATGGTCAGTGAAGACCATGAATTCCCTGCCATACAAGTAATCATGGAATTTCTTCACCCCAGCCACAATGGCCAAGGCCTCTTTGTCAATTTGTGCGTAATTGCGCTCAGCAGAGTACAATGTCCTTGAGTAATAGGCAATTGGGACTTGAGTCTCATCACTTTCCAAATGATTTAAAAAGCCTCTACCCCATAAGGGGATGCATCACATGCAAGGCATACAGGCAATGACTCTTTAAAGTGAGTGAGCACTGAACTGGAAGACAGTAGTGACTTTACTGCCTTGAAGCTGTTTTCGTGAACCTTGGTCCACTTCCATGGGGTGTTTTTGTTTAAGAGCCAGTGTAACGGTTCTGCCACTGTGGCCTTGTTAGGAAGTAACACATGGTAAAAAATGAGACCCAGGAATGCCTGAAGCTCTCCTTTTGACCTGGGGCTAGGTGCCTGCTCAATGGCCTTCAGCTTGAACTCAGCAGGGTGGATGCCCTCAGCATCAATACGGAAACCCAGGAACTCAGTAGAATGGATCCCAATGCTACACTTATTCTTTTTAAGTTTAAGGCCTGCTTCGCAGAACCGTTGAAGAACGGCTTTGAGCCTCCTTGAAAGCACCTCAGTGGACTCACCAGCAAGGAGCACAGAGTCAAAATAGGAGCAAACCCCGGGAATGCCCTTGAGCGTATGCTCCATAACTCCTTGAAAAATGCCAGGGGCTACACTAACCCTGAATTGGAGGCGCTTGACTTTAAAAGCCCCCCTGTGCGTTACAATGGTTTGTGCAGCTGCTGTGGCCTTGTCCACAGGTAGCTGCTGATAAGCCTGTGCCAAATCTAACTTCACAAAAAACGTATCCCCTTTCAGTAATGCCAAGATGTGGCTAACGACTGGCACTGGGTACGCATGCTGCTTAAGTGCCCGATTAATGGTGCACTTGTAATCAGTGCAAATCCTGACCTCCCCATTGGCCTTAAGTGGCATGATAATTGAGGTTTCCCATTCACCCCCATCTATGGTTTAAGGTTTATTAAATTTATATGCCGCCCTTCCCCCCGAGGACTCAGGGCGGCTCACAACAATAAAAAGTTAAAATATATAAATACAAAAATTAAAAGAGAATTAAACAATATAAGAAATAAGAACAATTTAAACCAATAAAAAACCAAATTTAAAAACCATGATCAGTCCAGGCCCGCTTGTTGGAATAACCAGGTCTTTAGGTCACGGCGGAAGGACCGAAGGTCAGGGGCCATCTGCAGCTCCGGGGGCAGTTCGTTCCAGAGGGTCGGTGTACCCACAGAGAAGGCTCTCCCCCTGGGGGTCGCCAGCCGGCATTGCCTGGCCGACGGCACCCTGAGGAGGCCGAATCTGTGGGAGCGAACTGGGTGATGGGAGGTTGACATAGGCAGCAGGTGTCTCGCAAGTACCCCAGGCCTAAGCCATGTAGGGTTTTAAAGGTGATTATCAGCACCTTGAATTGCACCCGGAGGGCAACCAGAAGCCAATGCAGCTCACGCAGGAGTGGTGTAACATGGGAGTATAAGCTCCCGTGTGGCTGCATTTTGCACCAGTTGAAGCCTCTGGGCGCACCTCAAGGGCAGCCCCATGTAAAGAGCATTGCAGTAATCCAGGCGAGAGGTGACAAGGGCATGGGTGACCGTGCATAGGGCATCTCGGTCCAAAAAGGGGTGCAACTGGCGTACCAGGCGAACCTGTGCAAAAGCCCCCCTGGTCACGGCAGTTAGATGATCTTCCAAATTAAGCCGTGAATCCAGGAGGACACCCAAGTTGCGGGCCCTTTCTGAGGGGGGCAATAGCTCCCCCCATAAGAAGAGATGGAACCTGTTGGACAGTACAAGATGCCAATATCCGCAGCCACTTGATCTTGGAGGGGTTCAGCCTGAGCCTGTTCCTTCCCATCCAGACCTGCAATGCCTCCAGGCACCGGGACATCACATCAAGGGCATCACTGGGTTGGCTCGGGGTGGAGATAAACAACTGGGTATCATTGGCATATTGGTGATACCTCACCCCAAAGCCACGGATGATCTCACCCAGTGGCTTCATATAGATGTTGAACAGGAGGGGGGAGAGAACTGACCCCTGAGGTACCCCATAAGAAAGGGGCCATGGGGTAGATCTCTGCCTCCCTGCCCCCCTACAAAGCGAAGGTTGGAGACAGGACAATAGTTATTCAACGAGGCTGGGTCCAGAGCAGGCTTCTTGAAGAGGGGCCTTACCACTGCCTCTTTTAAGGCGGAGGGGAAGACACCCTCTATCAATGAAGCATTGACAACTGCCTGGAGCCAGCCCCCTGTCACCTCCCCGGTGGCCGAAACCAGCCAGGAGGGACATGGGTTCAATAAACAAGTTGCAGCACTCAGCCTATGCATAATCCTGTCCACATCATCCAAAGTCACAGGGTCAAACTCACTCCAAATGGTATGACCAAGACCTGCCCTCTCCACTCTGTCGGATTCCGCCCAGTCAGAGTCCAAACCAGTCTGGATCTGAGAGATTTTGTCCTGCAGATACTGAACAAATTCCTCAGCCCTACCCTGCAAGGGGTCATCACTCGGTCACTGGTTAAGCAGTGAGTGGGTCACTCTAAACAGGGCGGCTGGGCGATTATCTGCGGATGCAATGAGAGCGGAAAAGTAAACACGCTTTGCTGCTTCCATCGCCACTAGGTAAGACTTAAGACAAGTTCTTAGCCATGTTCAATCAGATTCGGATCCACTGGACCTCCAACAGCTCTCTAGGCATCTTTTCTGGCGTTTCATCTCTCAGAGTCCCTCGGTAAACCAGGGGGCCACCCGGGATCTGCGCTGGGTCAGAGGCCGCAAAGGCACAACTCGATCCAAGGCTCCAGCAGCAGCCCTCTCCTAGGCTACCACTAGGGCCTCAGCAGAGTCATGGGCAAGGGAAGCAGGAAATGTCCCAAGCTCCGTCTGGAACCTCTCAGGATCCATCAGGCGCCTGGGGTGGAACCACCTGGTTGGTTCTGCCTCCCAGAGGCGGGGGGTGGCGTACTGAAAGTCTAGCCGGAGAAGGACATTATTGGACCATGACAGGGGATGGATAGTTAAATCCCCCCTACCCAGATCAGTAATCCACTGCCCAGAGATAAAAACCAGGTCGAGTGTGTGCCCTCCATTATGGGTCGGGTCCTGAATTATTTGAGTCAGGTCCATGGCTGTCATGGAAGCCATGAACTCCCAGGCCAACTCAGACGCCTCACCCATGGAAGGCAGATTGAAATCCCCCAGAACTATAAGCCCGGGGAACTCAATCGCCAACCCAGGCAAGATGTCGAGGAGCTGTAGTACCCCTGTTCAACTAGCTTATCCAGCTTTGCATCAATCTTCTGTTTAAGTGCAAATGGCACTCTGCGGGGTTTGATCCTGATGGGCATTATGGCAGGATCAAGTTTAAAGGCTATCAGAGGGCCCTTGTATGTTCCTAGGCTAGTGTCAAAAACGTCCGCGAAGTCCTCGCATACTGACACCAAGTTCGCCACTTGTGTCTGATGGATTCCGGTGACCTGGATGCCCAGAGCATCAAACCAATCTAGCCTAATCAAGCTCATTCTCTGGCCCTCCACCACAATCACATCTAGGGGCCCTGAAAATCCCTTGAACTTAACGGCCAATGTGGCCTCACCTTTGACGGCAACTTGAGAGTTTTGGAAGTCAGTCAGGATGATGTCAGTCAGGATGATGGCCTAAGCTTGGCCCACCTTTTGCTGTGGTTGCATACGAAGTGGAAGGTTTCAAGAGAAATGATGGACACGGGGGAAATGCGTTCCCTGCCAGGCACTTGGCTGGCCTCACGCCCTAGTGACTTTCAGCTCTTCTGAAGAAGCAGGATCCCATCCTCATTGCCAGTGTTGTGTACTGGGTTTTTTGCAAGCAGGAGACGAGGCTAGAGAGTTCAGGCAGGAACATGCTTTATTGAATAACAGGAACTGAACTGGCAACCAAAGCTTCTACGCAGCTATTTATATAGCTGGCCACTAGGCGGCGGCCAATAGGTTTGAAGGAACCTATTCCCTCCCTAGAGCCAACCAATGGTCGTCCTGGAGACTGCCTGTCTGAGGAGCCAGCGACCATTACACAGACTCCCTGATTAAGCAATCTCCAACAGCATTCAAAGACATGTGGTATAGTTCAAGTAAAACAGGCCCCATACATTACACTTTTATGTCTGTTTGCCTTTTCCAGAAGGAAGAGAAAGTGTTTGAAGGTAATAGAAACAGACTAATAAATTGTTTCAATAGGCAAACCTATCCCTCCCAAAGTCATAATTTTAGGACCACTGGGGCTGCGCAGCCATGAAGACAATATTCAGAGTTTGTGAGAAGGTGGAGAGCTGAGTTTAAAGAGATATGCCGGGGACCAAGGTTAAAACAATATGTTCTTTGTTGATGTAATGTCTCTATCATTTTATGGATGATGTATCAAATCATGGATACAGATTAATTCATGGATTAGCTGGTATATAACATTACCTGATCACTATTGTAACAGGTGGGGTTTTCCATTTGCAAATAGTCCATTTCTGATGAAATACTTCCAATACAATTTTTGATTCTGCCAATCTTGACTGAAAACACAATGACTTCCAATGGAGTTGATCCATACAGTAATTAAGTTGTTCGAATCTGAGGGATGAGAATATACTCAGGAATCAACTCTGTGTGTCTGGTATGAAATGCATGGAGATATGATACTGCAAGATTTTTCAGTGTAATGAGATTGGTATGTCACAAATACCAGATCAACATGTATGTGAGGAATGTTCCAAGCATTAAAACTGGTATGTGATTTCTCACTACATGTTAAGTTTCCAGATTACCCTCTTTATTTAATTTTTGCCACTGGTGATTTTTTTGCAATTGTTCACAGTAGTATTACTCCATTATATTATATTCACTCAAGATTCTTCACAAAGTAGCTTAAATGAGAGAATAAACTACCAGCTGCACTAAAGGTGTATCTCCTGAAGAAATAAGAACTAGATATTGATCAGTCTCCTTTTCTCTATATAATATCCAAGCCAAAGCAACCTTAAATGATCTCCAGATGCATTCACCTAGAAATCTTTCTGTGGAAATGAATGTGATTCAAATTAGCATATTTACTTCAATAACCACAGTTTGGCTCAAGTATTTAGGTTTCTTTATTTAATACTAAAACAATTGAAATTTAATAAAGGTTGAACATTACATTCAAAGAAACAAAATACTTTGATAATTCAGGAAAAAATCTTTTTTAAAAATATTATTTATTATTTTATCATAAAAGATAAGATACAAAACAGTAAAACAAACAAACTGAAATAAAACAAGAGCATACATTCCTAAAAATTATTTTAGGAATGTTAGGGACAAACTTAGCAATCACAAGAAAATCATAGCCACTGTAATGTACTTTCAACACTTGGTTTTTTGAAAAAGTCCCCTAGAAAGCAAATCTGCTGTAACTCTGGAACACCTACCTCTTTGCAGGTAGCACCAGTAACTCCCTTGGCTACTTCTTGCAGTAGTTGCCCAATATGAGTAGGATCCTGCTATTTTGAGATAAAAAAGATAAAATTATAGTTAGTGGGAATTTTAAAATGAAATCATCATTTTTTAAAAATGCCTCTCCTCCCCAATCTCCTCCAACATAGGGAAGAAAATTCATCATGTAAAAAAGGTAAAGGTAAAGGTTCCCCCGCACATGCGTGCTACTCGTTTCCAACTCTAGGGGCCGGTGCTCATCTCCGTTTCAAAGCCAAAGAGCCAGTGCTTGTCCGAGGACGTCTCCGTGGTCATGTGGCCGGCATGACTAGACGCCAAAGGCGCACGGAACAGTTACCTTCCCACCGTAGTGGTCCCTATTTTTCTACTTGCATTTCTACGTGCTTTCGAACTGCTAGGTTGGCAGAAGCTGGGATGAGTAACAGGCGCTCACTCTGTTACGCGGCACTCGGGATTCAACCCGCCAACCCGCCGACCTTCTGATTGACAAGCTCAGCGTCCTAACCCACTGAGCCACCGCGTCCCTACATTCAGCATGTACGCCTTCTTTTTTCATTGCCTGCAGACCAGATACAGTCTATATGCCATGGTACTGAAAACTGTTAAATGCATCTCATTCTACTACTATGATGTTGGCTGACCCGATTAAGGAAATATAAGAGCTTAAAACTTGTGGTAGATGTTGCAATCTGATGTCCCAATTGTTCCTTCAGCTTGCATAATTCTATCGACCCCACTGTCCTGCTCACTTCCCTTTTAGAAGCCCAGGCCATTAGTGTGAGGAGCAAAAATTCTCTGCACATACATGTATAGGTTTCTACAGTATATGTACATCTAGGATATTGCCTCCTTATTCTGGAAGGCTTTTCTCCTGAACAAGCAGTTATCTGAGGAAGGCAAACGCTCTCAGAAGTGATATTGATGGGACCGAGGGCTTATCTAAAGATTCCTCTCTCTGTGTTCATGTGTATGTGTGTTTGTGGTCATTTATTTGGAAGGAATGGCTAAAACATTCAGGAAAAAAGTTAAGATATAAATCATTTCCAAGACTGCTCGGAAAAGTTTTAAATTGTTATTATTTATTCATTCGTTTTCACCTATACTATTTTGGGATGTAAAGAATGTGCACTTGATCTCCAACTTCATTAGCAACAGCTTGGATAATCATCATCTTCCTCTCTCTGGATTTACTTCTTAAAGCCTTGAAGAACTCTGTGATGGAACAAAGAAGAAATGAAGAGCAATCAAATCCTAAAGCAAAATTTGAATAAACTAAAAATGTAGATGGTTAGAAGTAAAAGTAAGGATTATAAAGTTGGTTTATTTGATCAAGGCTAAGTAAGATATGCTGTTACTTCTGGCTACCATTTTTGGATTTTCTGCTGACACCAGGACTGACAAGACAGTCCTTTGTGGATTTATCTATAGATAACATGGCATATGGCATGAAGAGACAAATGTAACTTTAGAGAAGGTTACTAAATTTGTTTCTACTTGTTCTGAAGATTGGATTTTTTTTTCTCTTCTGTTTTTCCTTTCTTTTTCCTTGCATTTTGTATTCCTCTCTATTTGCTAAATATAGCTTGTATTAGATTTTATTATAATAAAAATTGTTAAAATCCATTTATCCATTCATCCATCCATCCATTATGTGGTTATTAACTAGATATTGCTGGTGGCCAAAGTATTGCCATACAATTATTAGTCGTAAAGCATGCATAACACGTTTTCATTATTTTTTCAGAAAGGCTGAAGTTTTCCCCAGACTTTCTCAACATTTGCTTTTCTCTAAGCCGGGCAAGGCCCTGGGCCAATATTTTACAGAGAATGCTTGGGCAGATGTCTTTGCATTAAGAAGCAAATGGTGCTAATCTAAACATCTCTTTGCATTTTTTTCATCTTTAAGTTTGAGAAAATGAATTATATTCAAAGGATTTAGCATCAAGGAGCACTATTTGCATAAGACTGCTTTTTTAATATAATATATATTGACTTCCAAGATTAAAGCTTTGAAATGACAGCAGATACTATGTCAGGGTGAAAAGCAGTTTTTTCCATAAATCACCAGCTGTCTTGAGTGTAAGTTCCTTGAGATTGGGAGATTTCTGGTGCCTAGATGAAGATCAGAGAGAAAAAAGAGGCTTTTTTTTCTCAAGCTGAATCTGGGAAAAGGGTAGTTATGGAATGTATTTATTCTCCCTATTTATGTTAAAAATTAGATTGTGTCTTCCTGTCTTGCTTATCAAGTGAATACATTTCTTTTAAAGATCATTGGAATATTCACGCAAGAATTTTTTTTGGAATAACTTTAAGGCCTTTAATACCTTTGGAACCGCTTGCCGGTTGAGCTCCGGACGGCCCCCAACCTTCACTCCTTTCGGCATGATCTCAAAACCTTTCTTTTTGAACAAGCTGGCCTGGTCTGATGGGTTGGGGCTGGGTTTTATAATCGGTTTTAACTTTTAATATGTATTAATTTATTACGGGCATTGTAGTTTAATTACTTTTTAATTTTTGTATCCTAGTTTTTTATTATGTATTGCCCTGTTCACCGCCCTGAGTTCTTCGGGAAAAGGGCGGTATACAAATTAAATTATTAAATTAAATTAAATTAAATTAAGGCTCAGATTGCAGCATTAGTTAAATAATATACGGAATATCACACACTAGTCATAAGTGTATTGCACTGTATCATACATACCCTCACTTTCAAGGGTTATCTACATGTGTATGTGCACATGTACGCATGGAAAGTATTTCCAAAAACCAAAATGCCGAGGCACTTTTTTGTTACCAAAACAAAACTGTGGAAAAGATTGTAATGAAAAGTCACGTTCATTTGCAAGCGTTCATAGCAAATGGCATGTTTACTTTGGAATTGCTCATATAATTTTTAGAGGAATGGATGTCTTCACCTCTAAAGAGACCAGAGGAAGAACAGACAAGGAAATTAAAGGCAGATTTTTGGCATGGTTCCTTTCATAACTTATATTGATTCTGTTTCCACAAGGCAAGACTATGTTTGGAGCAGGAGCCCTGGGTAGAATGAATTACAATAATAAGGGGGGGGACCTGGAGGAGAAAAAGGTACAGATGGAGAAATGAAGACCCTGAACTTTATGGCTGAGAGAAGTAAAATTATTAGATGCAGAATGGGACATTTATATTAAATAAAATGAAAGGGAGCAGAAAAAAGAGCTCGTCAATTCTAAGTAAAGGCTTTACTGAAATTCCGTCTACTTTATGGATAGGAACCATGAGAATGAATTTTAATAAGGTTGGAGTCAGCCCATTCTGCTTTCATCAAGAAGTTTTAATTTTAATTCCAACTCTCAAAGACATTTGAAAAAGTTGTTACCAGCTGCTTATTGTAGAATCCTCAATCAGTTATTAGAAATGCTTGATTTCTCTCAGATTATTGAACATTTGGTCCTATTTGCAGCTATCATAGAAATATAGCTAACAACATCATAACTAAAAAAAAATATCACCTTCAACTGGGGCTGCTAATTAATACCAGTCCCTAGACTCTGGATATGGTGGCAGACTTAACAGCGTTGGCAAACTAGATTTACAAATTCTCGTCTTCTTCAGCTTTCCATCATTTGGCCCTCCTCTGATTATAGAAATGAGATTCTATTAAATTATCTCAAAGCAGCAGTGCTTTTTTTGTAAAAAAAAAAAAAGGTGCTGGAACTCACACACGTCATACAACCCGCCTTACCTACCCTACAAGATTTACCTTTGTAGTTGAAAAAAAAAACGCCTTCAATTTTTAGTGTATCTAAAACAGGGCTTTTCAACTGGTGGTACGCAAGTGGTACGCAAGCACATGGATGGTGGTACGCATAGGACCGGTAGAACAGCACTGTAAAAGAAATGTAAAAAAAAAGTTTAAAAAGTGTTTTTACTAACCTGCTTTTAGCTGCATCCTATTTCTCCATTCACTTCTCAGCCTTCAGGGTTTGTGGGACAAAAAAAAAAGCGAGATCTCACGAGAAGTTAGAAAGTCTCATGGAACTTTTTTTTCTTTTTTACCGATAGTCCCACAAATGTGGGGAAGGCTGAGAAGGGAATGGAGAAACAGAATGCAGTGGAAAGCAGGTTAGTAAAAAAATGTTTGGGGGAGGCGAGGGCAGTCACCTTACCCTGCATGGTGGCAGGAGGGTTAACGGGTGTGGGGGGGCCAGGAGGAGCTGTGTAAAGCAGGTGGAGGGGAGGCCAGATAGATTGTGGGCGCTGCTTGGGGTGGAGGGTGATTGCAGGTGCGAACAGGACAGCCACACAGAGCAGAGGTGCTGCTCGGGACTGGAGGGGAGGCTGGGCAGATTGCGGGCACTGGCAGTGGCACTGGTGCGGAGGGTGATCGCACACACGAGCGCCCTCCATGCCAGCACTGCCACCAGTGCCTGCAATCTGCCCAGCTACCCCTCTGGCCCCAAGCAGCGCCTCTGCCATGTGTGGCTGCCCTGTTCGCGAGGCCTTCTCTCACTTATTGGATATCAGCAGCCCAGATTTGGTACCTCCACTTAAGACCTGCTGAGGTGATTTCTCTTCACCAAGTGGGAGATGTGACCCAGTGCCTGCCGCCGCGGCTTGCTACCATTCCCCATGTTTTTCAGTTGACAACCCGTAGCTGCCCTTCAAAGCAGCTGGCTGGAATGGGCGATCTAAAAGCCTGATCAGCCGAGACGTCTCCAAGCTGGGGACCTGGCTCCTCCATCCTCCTTCGCCTGCCCGGTCACCTGGCTGGGACCCAGACCTCCCGCTTGGTTGCAATGCGGAGGCTCCCATGTAGTGTTGCTTCCAGCCGGCAGAGGCTGCTGTGGCGGCAGGCGGGCAGGCGAGGGAGGCGCGGCATCAGCGCCCTCCTCCCTTCCCTTCCCCTCCTCTCCCTCTGCTCACTGCGCTGTCCTTGGCATAGATAAGGCTGAGCAAGAATGCGGGAGGCAGGGGTCCTCTAGGCTCGTGCTGGGAGCCATGGAAAGCAGCAGCCAGCCCAGGGTGGAGCTGCCCCACTGTGGTGCACGAGGATCCGGAACAAGCTCAGCTTCCTTCTTCCCAGCTCCGGGAAGCCGAAGCCCTTTGTGCCTGCTGCGGCTGCCACCTGGCCTGCCAGCTCCTCCTGGGGAAAGAAGCTGTCCCACCCCGCCCCGCTGTGGGAAGCGGCCTGACTACGCTTGCCTTCGCTCGCCGGCTTTTCTCTGCCACTTGGGCTGTCCAATTGCAGCAGCCGGACCAGCCCCTGAGCAGCTATGCTGGCTCAGGAATTCTGGGAATTGAAGTCCATGAGTCATAAAAGAGCCAAGGTTGCCTATCCCTGACTTAGCTCTAAGGATGCACCTGACTCAGGAACTGGGGGGGGGGGCAGGCGGGCTGGCAAACGAAGGCGCCACGCTTGAAAACCTGGAGCGGATCTCTTGTTTGGTCTGCACAGGGAAAGTGGGACCAATTGGAGGAGAAGCTGCAGCTGGAGGCAAAGTCCGGTGGATTCTCTCCGCTCCCTCCTCACCAGCTCCCCCCTGCTCCCCCAAGCCTTAGACCTAGGGAGGGAGGGAAGGAAGAAAGGAAGGAAAGAAGAAAGGTAGGGATAAACAGTAACATGCCTTTTGAAAAGTTTGGTTTCCCTCCTACCCACTCAAATTGTAACCCATGGATTCCCCCCTCACACACACACAGGTACCCTGCAACCTGAGGGAGGGAGAGAGGGAGGGACAATGGAAGGGAGGGAGGGAAGGAGGAAGGGACAAAGAAGGAGGAAAGAAAGGAAGGAAAGAAGGAAGTAAGGGACAATGGGAGAGAGGGAGGAAGGAGGGCACCCACCCCAGTCAACCCCCCCTTCACCAGAGACCCATGGATTCCCCCCACACAGGCACCCTGCAATCTGAGTGATGAGCTGCCCCCCTCCCCCGGCCATTGACTTCGCTTGTCAAAAAGTTGCAAAAGGTGATCACATGACCCTGGGACACTGTGACTGTCATAAGTATGAATCAGTTGCCAAGCATCTGAACGTAAATCACATGACCCTGGGGATGCTGCAACAGTCATAAGTGTGAAAAATGGTCATAAGTCACTTTTTTCAGTGCCATCATAACTTCAAACAGTTACTAAGCGAATTCTTGTAAGGCGAGGACTACCTGTACTTTATCACTTTTTTCCTTTTTTTTGGTTAAGTTTTTGACAACTTGCTGGGTGACTGGTGGTACTCGGACATTGCCTTATCCTAAAAGTGGTACAATGGGTGAAAAGGTTGAAAACCCCTGATCTAAAAGACTAGGATTTTGTTCAAGGTAAGTTAATACTATTAATGTTACCATGCACTGTGTGGTTTTAAATGACAAGAAGGCATTTTATTAATCTTTTGGGACATGTGATGTCCCGTTGCCTGGAAGCGGTACAGATTTGGATGGGAGAAAACAGGCTTCGACTTAACCCGGCCAAGACTGAGTGGCTGTACATACCGTCATCTCGTTTAGTCCAAAATGTTCCATCTCTGACTATTGGAGGAGAGATGTTACCTCCCATTGATAGAGCACGCAATCTGGGCGTCCTCCTAGATTCACGACTCAGTTTTGAAGATCATATTGGAGCCGTGGCTAGGGGGGCATTTGCACAGATTCGTCTTATATACCAGTTGCGCCCCTTTTTGGACCGAGATGCCCTACGTACAGTCACCCACGCACTCGTTACCTCCCGTATTGATTACTGTAATGCTCTCTACATGGGGCTGCCCTTGAAGACCACCCGGAGGCTTCAGCTGGTGCAGAATGCAGCTGCACGGGTTGTGATGGGAGCTCCCCGATACTCCCATATTACACCACTCCTGCGTGAGCTGCATTGGCTACCAGTTGCCCTCCGGGTGAGATTTAAGGTGCTGGTACTTACCTTTAAAGCCCTACATGGCTTAGGTCCGGGATACTTGCAGGACCATCTGCTGCCGGGAACAAATCCCCATCGTCCAGTACGCTCGCACAGAGAAGGCCTCCTCAGGTTACCGTCAGCTAGGCAATGTCGACTGGCGACCCCCAGGGGGAGGGCCTTCTCTGTGGGAGCGCCAGCCCTATGGAATCAGCTCCCCCCTGAGCTTCGGATGGCCCAAAACCTCCAATCCTTTCGCCGCGGCCTCAAAACACTCCTGTTCCACCAGGCCGACCTAGACTGACAGGCATTTTATTTAATTTATATTTAGTATTTTTAATTTATCTCTTAAATTCTCTAATTTAATTTATTGCACAGATGTTCTCAATTTTATTTCTATCTTGATCTCTGTACTTATTATATGTTTTGCTGTTAGCCGCCCTGAGTCCTTCGGGAGATAGGGCGGGATATAAATCCCATCAATAAATAAATAAATAAATTTACCACTGGCATACCCATTTAGTTTAATGAGTGGAAATGTCAGCTTTGTATGTGGAATTAAATTGGCCCAATAAAACAGAAATTGGTTGCTTGTAAAAGATTGAATTATTTTTAAGAAGTTGTCAAACAAGTATCTTTGCCACGAAAACCCCATGAACAGTACCAAAAAGCAAGAAGATATGACACTGGAACATGATCCCCTCAGGTTGGAAGGCATCCAATATGTTACTGGGGAAGAGCAGAGGGCTAGTACTAGTAGCGCCAGAAAGAATGAAGCGACTGGGCCAAAGCCGAAAGGACGCTCAGCTGTGGATGCATCTGGTGGTGAAAGGAAAGTCTGATGCTTAAAGATTTTTTCTCCATAGGAAACTGGAATGTAAGATCCATGAATCAAGGAAAGCTGGACGTGGTCAAACAAGAGATGACAAGACTGAACATTGACATTTTAGGAATCAGCAAACTAAAATGGACAGGAATGGGTGAATTTAATTCAGATGACCATCAGGTATACAGTACTGTGGGCAAGAATCCCTCAGAAGAAATGGAGTAGCCTTCATAGTCAATAAAAGAGTAGGAAAAGCAATACTGGGATACAATCCCCAAAATGACAGAATGATCTCAGTTTGAATCCAAGGCAAATCATTCAATATCACAGTAGTCCAAGTCTATGCCACAACCACTAGTAGTGAAGACGATGAAATTGACGATGAAGCCCTATAGCACCTTATAGAATTAACACCAAAAAAATGATGTCCTTATCATCATGGGGGATTGGAATGCTAAAGAAGGAAGCCAAAAGATAACTGGAATAACAGGCAAGTTTGGCCTTGGAGTACAAAATGAAGCAGGGCACAGGCTCACAGAATTTTGTCAAGAGAATACGATGGTCATAGCAAACACTCTTTTCCAACAACCCAAGAGATGGCTCTACACATGGACATCACCAGACGGTCAACACACAAATCAGATTGACTATGTGCTCTGCAGCCAAAGATGGAGAAGCTCTATACAGTCAGTAAAAACAAGACCAGGAGCTGACTGTGGCTCAGACCATGAGCTTCTCGTTGCAAAATTTAGGCTTAATTGAAGAAAGTAGGGAAAAGCACTAGGCCACTCAGATATGAACTAAATCATATCCCTGATGAATACACAGTAGAGGTGACAAATAGATTTAAGGAATTAGATCTGATAGACAGAGTCCCTGAAGAATTATGGACAGAGGTTTGCAGCATTGTACAAGAGGTAGCAACTAAAACCATCCCAAAGAAAAAGAAATGCAAGAAAGCAAAATAGCTGTCTGAAGAAGCTTTGCAAATAACTGAGGAAAGAAGGGAAGTGAAAGGCAAGGGAGAAAGAGAAAGATACATCCAATTGAATGCAGAATTCCAGAGAATAGCTAGAAGAGATAAGAATGCCTTCTTAAATGAACAGTGCAAAGAAATAGAAGAAAATAATAGAATACAGAGGACCAGAGATCTCTTCAAGAAAATTCGAGATATGAAGGGAGCGTTTCATGCAAAGATGGGCATGATAAAAAAACCAAAATGGCAGGGACCTAACAGAGGCAGAAGAGATTAAGAAGAGGTGGCAAAACTGCACAGAAGAACTATACAAGAACAAGCTTAACATCCCAGATAACCATGATTGGGTGGTCACTGCCCCCGAGCCAGACATCCTAGAATGTGAAGTGAAATGGGCCTTAGGAAAGCTGAGCAACAACAAAGCTAGTGGAGGTGACAGTATTACAGTTGAGCTATTCAAAATCTTAAAAGACGATGCAGTAAAAGTGCTACACTCAATTTACCAGCAAATTTGGAAAACTCAACAGTGGCCACAGGATTGGAAAAGGTCAGTTTACATTCCAATTCCAAAGAAAGGCAATGCCAAAGAATGTTCAAACTATCGTACCATTGCACTCATTCCACATGCTAATAAACGTATGCTATAAATCCTACAAGCTTGACTCCAGCAGTATGTGGATCGAGAACTACCAGAAATACAGGCAGGATTTTGAAGACGCAGGGGAACTAGAGATCAAATTGCTAACATATGCTGGATCAGGGAGAAAGCTAGGCAGACAGAGCTGGAGGGGACCCTGCTCATACCATACCACCAGCAGGGCATTTTTAAAAACAATCGAGGATAGGAAGGGCAACAATAGGAAAAGAATGCAATTCTGGGAAATCTGTCAAAAAAAGGTGCCGGAACTCCGTTCCGGTGCATTCTATGACAACAAAAGCCCTGCAGCTAGCTACCATCCATCCGGCATTAATAACCACTTTATTGAGGAACAACGTAGTGACTTTTAGGACTGTCAGTGTTAGAGCATACATGTGATGCAAACAGGGCTGGGCTAGTACTTGCGTGATACTTGCTAGCCCTGCCCCATTCTTGTGTACAGTGCCCTGTTTCTGTGCCCCAAGGTGTAGCGGCATCCTGTTTTTGCACTTCATGGCATGGTGGAGATCTATTTTTGTGCCCTGTGGTGTGTGGCATTGGCCCATTTTTGCACCATGCAGCATGGCATCCTGTTTTTGTGCCCCCCGAGTGATATCTTTAAGAAAACTGAAGCTGATAAATTTCCTTGTTAGTATTATTCTCTGAGATAATCTTTTTCCTTAGTATTTCCCAAAGGTATGGCTAAACTAAATTCATAAGATGTTGTTTATTTGTAGGATTTGCTCCTACATCACACTACCAGCATAAATGCTAACAAATAAATAAAAATAAAATTGTTTGTATGCCCAATTAAAGCTAAAGACTAATTTCAGAAAGCTGAAGAGCTTTGTTTAATCTCACGTATAAAATCAAAATAAAACACCAAGAAGTTTGTACATGGGTTTGCAGTTATCCCAATAAAGTTTTTAGAGTTTACAAGGTGATGTCGAGTGTGTATATTTTTATGCTAAAAATTTTAATAAGTACATTGGCTCCTCTGAATAAATTGTAAAAGCAAGAATCTCTTTTTGTCAAAGCTGTGAATTTGCCTAGACAGGAACATCCACAAGGAAAGTCAAGTTAAGATGATGGCCATGACGCATACTATCATTTATATGCATTGATCGTGTGACACATGTAAAAAAGGCAGAGTTTCAGTTGTGTGGTCTCAGCTTTCATCTTGACATTTTTACTCCTGCTTATTAGGCAGGTGGCCTAAATTCCATCATTATAAAAACTTTCCCCAGCCAAGTGGCCTCAGGAATTCTGGGAGTTGAAGTCCATGAGTCATAAAAGAGCCGAGGTTGCCTACCCCTGCACTAGACCATGATGCAAGAATGCAGAGTTGCTGCTGACTGTGTGCATGTTTTTTAAAACTACACAGCTGATATTCAGTAAGTAGAATTTGTCTCCATGGCAATCAGGTGAGTCTTGTCATAATAGCAGTGGTGGGATTCAGCCGGTTCGCACCACTTCGGCAGAACCGGTGGCTAATTTTTTCTTGCCCAGGCCCAGACCTCTGGAAGCAGCATCCACACAGAGAACCGGTTGTTCACCTATTTGAATCCCACCACTGTATAATAGGATTTATTTGTGGAAATCTTAACCTCTTTATAATAGCCCTTTTTGAAATCCAGCATATATCAACCACTCCAATAAAAGCATTGTGTAAAAGTATCTGCAAGGTGCTTTCACAATCTGTTGCATGGCATTCGGCATGAGATTGCTTTTAAAGAAGGCTCAACTCAGCTCTGAAAGAAAATTAGCTCTATAATTGCATTTAGATATTGTTTTTAATAATTTAGTCATGTCTGACTCTTGATGACTTTATAGGCAAGTGCTCTCCATGCTACCCTGTTAAGCACAGCTTCTTTCAATTGTTGCATCTTTGCATAAGATTTGATGTTATCAAACATTTACATAAACCTATATTCTATTCTTGTTGCCACTCTCTTTTCTTGTCCTCCATATCTTGTTCCACTTTTAATATTTAAATTCTAAGCGCCTCGAAAGAAGGCTCAGGATAGAAATAGTCTTCTTTCTAGGTTTAGGATATCCATTTGAGTATAACTGCATAGATGTTAAGCTGTAGCTTTAGAACTGCTTTTACATTCTTCTCTGTGAAGAACATGCTCTTCCAGGTGAGAGATGGAGAAAGTTGGACTTTTGGAGGAGAATGCAGTTATAGCTAATCCTCAACTTACTGCCATTCATTCACAGGCTCTTCGAAGTTATGATTGTTGAAAAAATGAACTTATAATTGGTTTCTGAAGTTACAGTCATTGCAGTGCCTCTTCCCCCCACCCCGCAGTCACATGATCAAAATTCAGGCACTTGTCAGTGTGGCCACAGGGCAGTGAATAAGGAGGGCTAGGCTGGAGTAGTTTGGAGGGTCTGCTGGGATGGCCAAGCGATGCGGTCCAGTGTATGGGAACAGCCAGTGCACAAGGGAACATATAATAATTACTCTCTGTGAGAAGTGAATTGAAAAGTTCAATAATCTGTACTAAGATCAAGGATTTGTGTCTGATTTCTAAGTAATCATGGAAAACATTGGACATCTTTTCCTTTTGGACTTTTTCCTACCTCCTTAAGTGTTATTCAGGCATTGATTAGTCAAGTACTAAAAACATGATCAGGGAATTTCCAAATATTTCTGTCTTTTTGTATTCATAATTATAGACTGTAGTTGCATACTAAAGCCCCTTTCTTCACATGTATTTCTTTAAGAAGTTCGTGAATCCTCTAGAGGGCTAGAAAGGACAAAGCAAACTAAAAGTGAATTCCACAAGACAAAAGTACTGTTCTTGGGAAAGAAAAATCTGGCTCCACTGGGGTTTCTGGATGGAATAACCTTGCCTCTGAAAGAGCTGGGATGTAGATTCTTCTGGGTTGGCAAGTACTAGATAGAGAACTTGACAAGGAGAACCTTTGCCTATCTGGGGTCGGGGGCATTTCTTGGACCATCAATTCCTGTACACACCACCTCAAGGTAATACAGTTGGAAAATTGTCTACTGGAGATACATTTAAGGCTATCGATAAAATGCAGTACAATTAGTCACTTGCTGGCAGTCGAGACTGAATAATGCAGTAGAATTCTTTAATTGCAAGGCAGTGCGCTGGGTACCAGGAATTTTCTGAGCACAATTCAGAGTGATAGCTTTCACCTGAGTGGAAATGTTGTGGGCCTGACCATCTCACTGTTGAACTTCAGATAGTCTTTTTTGGCATTTGGGATCTCAGTGGTTGAGATGGGCTCGCTGCCATTTTAAACAATAAACAATATTAGTATTCTTATATCATGGTTTCAATATTTAAAACAATATTACTATTTTAATATTGTGGTTTCAGTAACTTCTTCAGTAATTAAATTTGTGGCTAGCCTTGGGACTTTTATGATATTGCCTTTATTATGTTTTATTGGATATGAACTGTGTGCATCCTGTGATGGAGCAGTAAATAAATCTTTGCAATAAATACATGAATCAATGGCAGTTGAATGTTGATACAGAACTGTGAGAAATGGCAACGGCATGGCAGTTTTCTTCTCTGTCCACACATTTTATACATTATATGTCAATGGATATTCTGTGGGTTTGGTTTACTCAAGTGGAAAGCTCTGCATATTTGCCTTCTCTGGAAAATAAGATCTCCTTTTCTTATTCCACAGGCCCATAGAATTTGGTGCAGAATAAGGCTAAAGAGATCTCCTGTGGCTGGTTACTGCTTCTTGCTTGCATTATCTGTGATCACTTTTACAAGCTTCTGTCCTACATTCCTGAACAAGTCCAAAGATTTGAATTTCCAGCATTTGCCTAGGGAGATGCGTCATATGAAACCTGCCCTTTCTAAGCATCTGCAGACAAATTTCACTATCCCTCTTATCCAACAGAAATCACATTTTAGGCTTGGCAAATGGACTCATGCACAGGGAAGGCAACCCCTTTCAAATCCTAGTCCAGCTTGCAAACAGAAACGCCTGCTGCACAGACAGGGTGAATTAAGTGGTAAAGGTTTTAACAAGAGGAGAGATTTCCCTAGCTGGATTAAAAAGTATAACATTGCAGCAGAAAATGACCTTGGCCTTGGCAGAAGACTCCAACATGAAGAGCATCCTTCCAGATCTAATGGGGGGAAAAACAGCTTTGATATGACTTTGACTCTAAAGGATGTTGGAAGAGACCTGAGCTTCCCACTGCACCCAAGCAAGAAGGAGGTGAATTGGAAATGGCAGAGGCAGTTAGCCCCCTTTCTACTTCCTTTACAAGATGAAAAGCCTGGAGCCTTTTTATTTCTTAAGGACACTCCTCCAAGTGAGCTCACTTTATCACAGGAGCAATGTAAGCCAGATGCACAGGCAGCTACTGCTGCCTGCCAATCCTCAGATTTAATCAAAACACTTATCTCAGACAAACAATCCTTCCAGATCACAACCAACACTCAGGAACAGAGGGATAATGCTCATTTCCATAAACTTCAGAGATCTTATCTTTGGAATGCAGATGAAGAGGAGCTGCAAAAATCAGAACAATGCAAAAACTTGTGGTACAATGATCTTAGTTTGAAAAAGGGGAACAGGCTGAAGTTTGCTGAGGAAAACCTTCCATGGTTCACTCTGGATGACGTGGAAAAAATGAGGCTTCTGGCCAATGGTACAGTGGTAAAGAAGGACCGAATTCCTGGCCATGGGCAAATAATTAGAGTTGCACTGTCACATAATCAAGATGCCCTTTTTCATGACTCCCAAAGTTTGTGCTTGAATGGACTGTGTGGCTTAATCAAAAGGTCCACTGATCTCTATGAGGTTCTTGCATTCCACTTGGACAGAATTTTGGGGCTGCGTCGGAGCTTACCTGTGGTGGCCAGGAGATTTTGCAGCCACTTGCTACCCTACAAGTACACCAATGGTGCTACTAGGCCCATTGTATGGTGGGCACCAGATATACAGCACTTGAATGATTCTAATAATGATCAGAACTCCTTTACTATAAGATGGCTGCAATACCAGGACTTATTGCAAAAACGGTGTGGCATGGAAGATTCCAGGACATCACTTGGGAAAGCTCCTTGTTTAACTGTCCTACATTCTGAATGGGCTAAATTGGCACTCTTTGATTTTCTTCTGCAGGTAGACTGGTGGTAGATCAATATTTTGGATAGGAGTCAAGATACAATACAATACAATACAATACAATACAATACAAAAGTTTGCAATTTGTAACGAAAGTATCACCAAATCTGATTATATACAAAGGATACTCTATCAAGTTCATAATAGGAAGGGGTTCACACTAGTCTTCAGTTCCAAATGGTAACTGATTCTAATTTAATGAGGAATGATTTACACATAATATAATAACTCAGGGTTTCGGGATACATTTTTGAGTTTATAATAATTTAAAGAGTATTAACTAATAATTAATTGGTAAATTAATATGCAATGAATATGTGCTATAGTCATTTTAGCTGACTCATCTTAATAGTAGAATTCCATGTTTCCGGGTTCAGAGTTTGGAAATAATTTCTGATTTTACATTCATGGGCTATCTAATTGTGGAAATCTGTCATTTGATAAGCAACTTGATGTTTCTTTTCACATTATTTAGTCATTTAATCAATGAAACGCATGGTGGAGATCTATCAGTGACCAATTCCAACCTAGGACACAATGAAATCTGGAGTTCTTAAACAGCCTGCAGAAAACCATTTCATACATTCCATATTAAAGCAGTAGAAGAGACTGGACAGCCATTTGTCTGAAATGGTATAGGGTTTCCTGCCTGAGCAGAGGATTAGACTAGATGACCTCCAAGGTCCCTTCCAACTTTATTATTATTATTATTATTATTATTATTATTATTATTATTATTATTATTATTATTATTATTATTATTATTATTATTATTATTATTATTATTCAGAAACCTGGTTTCCAATCTCCTTAGTTCACAGAATTATTAGGAAGGTAGAAATGTACTAAATAAAAACAATAGACACACAAACACAAATACAGTAGTTTTGAAAACACTAGGAATGCTCCCTTGTTTTGACTTTCATGAATATTCTATTCATATAACAAATTTAGTCCTTTTCTCTCAAAGTGCACCATTGTTTCTGCTAAGTTATTAAATCGATAAATAGAAATTAGTTGGAAAGTATAAGGATAGCTTGTCTTTTGGTAGAATTAGTAATAGAAAGATTTTTATTCTGTGTTTTGATCACAGTAATATTTAGGACGCCTTACAAAAAAAATCTTAAAGATATCAGAGTACAAATACACAATATAAAATTCAAGCAGCACACATAAAACCAAATAGAAAAAACTAAATACAATATTTTCCCCCTTTTTTAAAAAACGCATCTCATCTGCTCTTGGCCCTCAGTTAAAATTTCTAAATCCAAATTTAATTTGTATAGTGTTAATTAATTTATCTTTAAGGTAACATTTTAGTTATCACTTGTTGCTAATTATTATAATTCCTATTATGAATGCAGAAAAACCGAATGCAAGTTAAAGCTTTTCTCACATGTTCACCCATCCATCCTACTGTGTGGCACTGTAAGCTGTTTTTGAAACCTACAAATGCTTCAAGAACCATTTACGCTCTGGCATAATGAATTGCTTTCAGCATATTAAGCATGAAATCTTTGTTCAAGTTGAAGTATGCAGATGTAATTCCAAACTTGTAGAAATAGGAAGGAAAAAACCCAGTGTTCTGCTCATTTGAATTTTTACAAACCATCTTGATTTTTTTTTACTCCTTTATGGATGCCTCTGATTAGATTGATGCTGGAGAGCACTGCAAAAACAACTTGATTTAATCTAATTTTCAGAAAGCCAGTTAGGCCTATTAGCATTGTTGCTACTTTTCTATGGGATCATTTTCTTGCATAAAATTAAGTATAAAGCATCAATATAAAGCAATATGTTTATAGGCAATAGCTACAGTATCCAATGGTCCCTTCTGTGATTAAGAGCTGGGAAAATAGCAACTATAAGATCTTTGGAATTCTATCTGCTGATGAGCTGAATCCTATATTGCATCACTTCCATGATCCTGGAAATGAAATAGCCCCATCTAGAGAAAGTATATGTTACAATGATGCCATCATATTATTCTTCATCCTTTCTTCTGGGAAAATGTTCTTAGATCAAGATGCAAACTTTTTGATTTCTTATGCTATCCTGGAAAATGCTGTACTTGGCATCCTGTGTGCTGGGCTCTCAAATGTTGTAGGTCATGATAGTTTTTCTATAATAGAGAAGCTTTTAAGGACAAAAATTGGTTTGCAGAGATTTGTAGAGCTTCTTCAAGCAGACAATCTTACAAGAATTCTACTGAGACCAGCTCACATTTTTACTCCTAAATGTTACTGAATAAATTATTATAATGTGTTTACAAAAATGTGAAGTCACAGCTGCCAGTTCTTTAGCTGGTGTTGACCTTCATACACATTGAGTTCTTCCCAAGAACCTAGAACCTAGGATATTGTAATGTATTGACATAGTATGTGTATAGTATTGACATTGTGTGTGTGTGTATATACATGTGTATATACATATACATATGTATACATATGTATACATACATATATACACACACACATACATATATACATACATACACACACACACACATATATATATATATATATATATGTGTGTGTGTGTGTGTGTGTGTGTGTGTGTGTATGTATACATGTGTACGTATATAAAAAGGTAAAGGTAAAGGTTCCCCCACACATGGTGCTAGTCATTTCCAACGCAGAGGACCAGCGAAAGCTTAGATTAGGTAGATATACTTTAAATGGTTACTTTTTATTGCTTATTATGATCTTTTAGCAATAAACGACTGTTTTTTATCCATCCCACTTATTGAGGAATAACACAGTTTTAGAAACAAAAGGAATTGCATCTTTGACTGGTATATTTAGGAAATGTGAGTTCCAGTCAGGATTTTAAAAATTATCTAAGTAGCTTAATGTTATAACTTCCTCCTCCTTCTCCCTCTTCCCCCCAAAAACTAGCTGCATTGATTGGAATCGTCCTACAAGTCCTCACACCCCACAGAGAGACATATTGAGCTCTGATGGGACAGTGGTTAGAATGCATATTGCAGGAAAACTCTTCCCACAGCCTGGAATTTGATTCTGATGGGCTTAAGGTTGATTCAGCTTTTCATCCTTCCAAGATTGATAAAATAAGGTCCCACATTGTTGGGGGCAATATGCTGACTCTGTAAACTGCCCAGAGAGTACTGTATTGCTATGGGCAGTATATAAATCTAAATACTATTGCTATATTGCTAATATTTTCCTGCTGTGAGTTACCAATAAAATTGCAATTGTTCTATAGACAGCTCTTAGCATGGATAAGATTTTCAGGTGAGGAAAAAAAGCTTCCTAAGTGTGTGCCCTATAAATAGGTAAAGGTAAAGGTTCCCCCACACATGCGTGCTAGTTGTTTTCAACTCTAGGGGCCGGTGCTCATCTCCGTTTCAAAGCCGAAGAGCCAGCGCTTGTCCGAGGACGTCTCCGTGGTCATGTGGCTGGCATGACTAGATGCCAAAGGCACACAGAACGCTGTTACCTTCCCACCATAGTGGTCCCTATTTTTCTACTTGCATTTTTACATGCTTTCGAACTGCTAGGTTGGCAGAAGCTGGGACGAGTAACAGGCGCTCACTCTGCTACGCGGCACTCGGGATTCGACCCACCAAACTGCCGACCTTCTGATCGACAAGCTCAGCGTCCTAACCCACTGAGCCACCACGTCCCTGCCCTATAAATAGCTTTACTTAAAAAAAACCCCAGATATTTCAGCTTTTTGTGTTAAATAATACAAAATACAAAAAGAAGCAGTTTTGTGTTTGGCTCTTCAGCTTAATTACTTTGGTTTCCAAGATGTTTGATCCAGTACCTCTTCTTGTGAGAAGGGCAGACATGCCTCTGATTACTCAACCACCAAATTCATCAGGTTTTCATTTTTTGTGCAGTCATAAAAGACAAGAAAGCAGAAATTAGTTTCAGGCTTCTTATCTAAAACATCTGGGAAGCCTACAATACCTAGTTTCCACTCAAACTGATGCTGCAGGTGTGTTCTTGCAAAGTTCCCCCCCTCCTTTTGCCTTTACACTATAATTATTTCAGTAAATTAAACATCTTTCTAAAAACAATTAATAGGCAATGTTAAAACAAAGCAGCCACAGAACATGGAAAAGATAAAAAGTTCTGCCTTTGGGTTTTTTTTTCTTTTGTTCCTTTTGTGCTTAAAATGGCTTCCAATCTCTTTATGCCTTTTTTGTTCTTCAGAAAGCAGTTGGGAGGTGCGGCTGGAAGGGAAATGGATAAATAGATTTTTCTCTCTAATGTTTCTTTACTTTTACCTGCTTTGCCTGAATTTTACTTACTTGTTTCCTTACCTAATGCCCTCTAGATATATTGGGATTATAATTCCATAATTCCCTACATATATGAAGGGCACCAGTTTGGGAAAGACCATAACAATACTATTAGGAGATAGTTATATATCTCCACATAATGTCTCATTTAATCTTGAGTCCTGTTGAACTGGTTTGAAGTAAACATGCATGTGACCAGGCTAAGTAACTACCCAAAATTTATTATTTTTTATTTTTTTAAAAAAAATAATTCATGGCTGTAGGCTGCTGTTTCTTTGCATGCAAAAGTTTGGCAAGTTACTAGGATATAAATGCAATCCATAGAGTAATGAACACTAGAAACCAGCAGTGGGAGCACTGGAAGGCTTTAGTTACCGGTAGTTTGTGTGATACAATCTGTTGGTTGTTACATCAGAATATACGGAAGCAAAACCAATTCAAAACAGAGGACAGAGCAGCCCTAAAAAACCTAGAGGGACCAAACCATTATCATTTTGCCCTAGCACACAAATCAACTAAAGCCCTCCAAAACATCTTAAGTAAACCAAAAGAAAAAAACAACAGGTTACTTACAACACAGTGTGTAAGTATTGTAGTAACAACCTCTATGAGGGACAGACAGGCAGAAGATTAGCAGAGCGTATCCATGAACCCACCCTAACAGGCAGAAGAAAACAATGAAAACTCCTTAATTTCACAACCCAGAGATGGACTTCACCAGATATAGGTGAGCTGGCTGTAAAGATCATTCGTGGCATAGGAATTTCAGGGATCTTCCCATTTCCACTCTGAAAAAGCATCTGTGGAGGGATGGATGAATAGCAGTAATTTCAGTGCCACCAACTGTGTAAAACTGGTCCTGGTATATTTTTTGAAAGGTGTCAATATTTTCCCTGGCAACTCCAGACAGTGAGAAAGCAGAGTGATGGTTGATCATCTGCCAACTCTCACTTTCAGACATTCTGTGAACAGACCATCTGTTGTAATGCCGAGAATATCAGCTCAGTTTTATTAAAGAAATAACTGAGCTTTCTCCTGAGATGAAATTAGCCCAAGAAACTTTTATTGCATGAGTGGGTTTAAGTTACCAAATTTCATTAAACACATTTGCAGAGGAGCATAGCTATAATTCTCTGTGATGCCTAAATATATATGTAATTAGTGCTTAAAATCTTTCAGTCCAAAAGATTCCATTGAGACAAGGATTCTGGAAGAGTGCTTCATGTGAGAAGTAAGGATCTGCCCAAGGTTGGTTCTAGGCTTTATTGGGCCTCTGAAAAGCATTCTCCAGTAAATGTCTTGCCATTGGACACTGATGAAGCTAAGCAGTGATGCTGTTATCAGGAGAAATAACACTTTGACTGGCAGCCAACCTTCCTATTTTACAGAGTGCTCTGACAGAATGTTCTTAAGACACAATGAAGAATTAAGAAGAGCTCACCAGAACATACAAAAGGGGTTAAAGGCAGGCCCTGCTGAATGTTGGAGATCATATTGTTTGAAGTCATTATATGCTGTGCTGTGCAAGTACATTTTTCATTCCCGTGAAATGATGATTGGTCTCCCATTCCTATTATGAACTTTTCATCAAATTTACATAAGCCAACTGCTGCATGAACCTGTACAGCACTCTAGTTGGCAGTATTTGCTTTTGCTAGTTAGAATACGGGAGCAGTGTCCTTTTTGTAAAGAGCAACTAGAACAAAGAAAGCAAAGAGTTAACACGACTTAGAAATCCTTGGTTGAACAAGCCAGAGTACTATTAATATTAAAATATGATTCAAGAGCATGATGACTGGCTTTGGGGCTAAGTAAAAAAACTAAAGCAGATTGTAGTTTAGAGAGTGAGTGAGCAAGATGGGGACATAATTCATCATCATCAAGTCTGTTTTAGCCACATCTAAGATTATTTTTGGTGAATGTTATTTCTTCAATGAATAGACGATAAAGAATTTAACTTTTCGCACTTTATTTTGTGAACTGTCTGATGGATATCAAAATGATTCCTTTTAGATAGATGCTCTCAGGGTGGAAAGCCTGTTTGTGGGAACAACTCACCATTGCATTCATCTGCTGCATCAAGAAGTGCTCTGACTTTCCCAGTATGAGAATGAACAATAGACGCGATTAAAGGGAAAAAAAAGAGATAAAACACACTACAACAGCAATGAGTAATATTGCGATATTAAGTACAGTTCAAGCAAAACAAGATTTAAAGTATGTAAATGCAGTGCTGAATACTTCTTCATAGAATTCTTTAAATAGTTCTCCAAGGGGTGGGGCTCACTTTCCAGGCGTTTTGGGGGAGCCTGCATGAACAGCAGTGTCACTTCTGCAAATCTCCATGAACAGCTATGGGAACAGTAGAGATGCCAATAGGTAGGGCAGTCAAGTGAGGAAGGACATCCCTCCAAAGTTCACCCTGTTTGATTCTGAATTCAAAGTGGTTACCCTTACAAATATCCAAAATTTCAAAGTCAATTTATATACAGAAAAGGGTAACATCACAGTGAGAAAAAGACATACTAGTCGTTGTACACAGCAGCAAGGAAGAGAACTAGAAAATGTATTAGGAAAGAAGGTTATAACTTAAATGGATGCAAAACTTTTACAATTGTTGGAAAGAAAGAGTGCATATCTCTGCCTGTCAGTCATTCAATCAGCCTTGTTTGGTAATGAGACCCATTGATGATAAGAGGCTTATTCCTATGTATATCCATGTACCATAGTGGACTTTGTAATCCCTATACCCATTGTGTTTCCATTCTTAATTTAAAAATAATTATTTAAAAATAATTAATCTAGACTAGAATTTAGGTTCAAATTTAGAGCTAATGAGCACTCTACTAGACCACACTGTCTTTACACTTACTTGATTACACAATGTCCTAAAAAGACTATCCTAGAATTGTCACTCATCAATTAGCAAATACTATAGTTATCTTGTGTAAAATGAAAAGTTCTTTATCTGATGTGGCTAAAATAAAACGCTGATCCCCCTCTACTTTCCTATTTTTCACAGGTCCATGATCGTCTGGATCGATATTGCTGTGGTTTCCAGCCCGATTTCTCTGAGCCTTGTGTTCAGGAATTGCTCCATGAGAAATGCCAAAATCCTGCAGAGCTGCTTTTGGTCCATATTTTGGTATGCCCAATTACTGTTGAAGCCAAGTGATTTACAGAATAGCCAACTTATACATAGTTGTGTCCAGCCAGTTAATAAGATGTCAAAACAAATGTCTGGGATGAAAAAGATAAAGAATGAAGTTACAACTTTGGAACAGCACACACACACATACTCTCTCTCTCTCTCTCTCTCTCTCTCTCTCTCTCTCTCTCTGTGTGTGTGTGTCTGTGTGTGATGTGTGATGAATCAGTTTTAAAAACTAGTAACCAACTACAGTACCCTCCTAAGGAACTGGGTGAGCGATATACAAAAACACGTGTGTGTGCGCGCACACACACACACACACACACACACACCAGTGTTACAGTAGCTAAAATATAAAGTAGGGAGCTTGCCCCATGATCTAAGAAATTAATAATCATCTACATATGTGTATAACACTGTGTGTACTGAAAATGGGTCCTAACCTGGCGCCAACATCAATAAAGATATCCAGATAGAAGGAATGGCTTTTCAAGCTTCTTTTATTGGAGTACAACAGTAAAAGCACGCAGCAGCTAAAGAAGCCAAGAACAATGCACAAGCACAAATTTTATACAGTTATGATTAAGGAAGTTAACACTCTAACAATCACACATTGGTTCCTTGACACGTTTCTTTTGATTGAATTCTTCTACTTCACCCTCCTTCTTCATACATGACATGTTGATGTTAATAAGCTTTCTTATCAAAAGGTGTGTCTTTTACTATTATAATAAGCTAGAGGTTACCAAAGTTTATATATCTATGTGCCTTCTAATCATCCTTCTAATGTGTCCTTCTGACTTGTAACTTTCTTGTTGCTAGACACTAGTGTCCCACCGTTTCTTACACTGCAGCTGCAACGCGGTGGCTCAGTGGGTTAGGACGCTGAGCCTGTCGATCAGAAGGTCGGCAGTTTGGCGGGTCGAATCCCGAGTGCCGCGTAACAGAGTGAGCGCCTGTTACTCGTCCCAGCTTCTGCCAACCTAGCAGTTTGAAAGCACGTAAAAATGCAAGTATAAAAATAGGGACCACTATGGTGGGAAGGTAACAGCGTTCCGTGCGCCTTTGGCGTCCAGTCATGCCGGCCACATGACCATGGAGATGTCCTCGGACAAGCGCTGGCTCTTCGGCTTTGAAACGGAGATGAGCACTGGCCCCTAGAGTCGGAAACGACTAGCACGCATGTGCGGGGGAACCTTTACCTTTACCTTTAGTGTCCCACCGTTTCTTACACTGCAGCTGCAACTTTCTACGTCAGTAATTCCTTTAACAAACTTTCCTAATTCCAACCTGAGTCCTTCAGTATAAACTGGGAAGTACCTAAGGTGATCCTTCCCCAGGCATTAAAGGCTTTCTACCTTGCCAGGGAAGGGGGGAAAACTTATTTTACAACTTTACTGCTTACCCAATTCCTTAGGAAGGCACTCAAGCTAGTTATAGTTTTTAAAATCCATCCATCATTTAAACTGTAACCTCAGTGATTTAACTGGAACTTTCTCAGAAGAGTTTCCTGAAGGATTGAACTCAGAAGTACCTCGTGATGATTTCTGACTCGGAAGCCTCAAATCAACACTGTTTTCAGAGGAGGCTCCCTTCTTTTCTACAGACATCTATTTTTCATGTTTCCTCCCATTGGGCTGAGAAGATGCAATTGATCTATTATATGACAGTTTACTGCATGTCAGACATACTGGTTTGTACAAAGGAAAATGCTTGAGGGCCTGGAAGATTTTGGATCTGCAACTCTCTCAATGGAATGGCATCCAAATAACTTCCTTTTTGTTTCTTTTGACTTCTTTATCCACTCTCAGTGGGGTGCTGAACAAATCCTATGATTCCTGCAGTGCTGGAATCATTAAACATTGCAGAATATTGAATAGCAAATTTAAAACATCAGGGGCCTTCTGGAGGAGGGTTAGGGTTCCTAAAAAAAGTCTAAGCTATAGCAGTTGTCAAATCCACAGCATTGTCAAATATTGGTCCAACATCTATTTTAAATGAAAACCGAGACGCTGGAAGCAATATACTTTGAGACAACTCTTCTGTCATCTTAGCTTTGAAAATACCATCCCACTACACTGAAAATCTTGGCATGTATTTTTATAATCCTAATTAAGTTTGAATGTTGGCTTGATATGCTGTATGATTACTTTCTCTTGAATTTTCTTTTTCTTGCAATATTGTAGAATATGTAACCCTAAATACTGTATGATGAGCAGCAAGGCAAACACTCCAAAATTTAATCAAACATTGCGTTAGTCCGTTCACATCATTACTCTGTCCTCAGTTAATTGCCAGGATGATTTTTTCCCCCCTTCTTCCAGGTGCGGAGAAGCAAACCTTCTCATTTAGTGTTTATTGACAATGCAGGAAGACCTTTCCACCCTGAAGCAAAACTTAATTTCAGACTTCTGCAAGGCATAGATGGGTAAGGGGGATGATAGAGTATATGAGTTAACAGAACATCAGTTTCATGGGGTACGGATGCTAAATACATTTCCAAACAAGAGGGAATAGAGTGATGGTTTTAATCAGTTTCTCTTTCTATTGTATCCTATAATGTCCTGGAAATTAGCTTTGATGGGAACCCTCAAACATAAAGAGGAACTGGACAAAATCACTTGGACTTTACTGCAGAGTGAATCTCCATTGGATTCTGGTCTTTCTACTAGTACAATTTAAAAACCCTTTCATTTGTAGAAAAAGTCTATTTTGATTGAAGACTAAACAATGAGGAAGAAAAGATAACCTACCAGCCTTTTCATCTGAAGTTTTTTTCATGTTGCTTTCTTTGAGTCAAGCTTGACATGATATCAAATGTTCAATGGCATTTCATGTGTCTAGTATTTTTTAAATTACCATTCTGGATTTCTTCTTGCCAGCTAGGTGAGAAGGCTCTTAAATCCAATAACATTGTCTGCTAAGTGATTCCAGGAGGATATAAAATTTGGTTACAATGAAAACAATGATAGCACAATGATGCTGTTTATTTATTTGTTTGTTTATCACATTTAGAAACTACCCATCTCTTTCATTTCTAGGCAATTCTAGGTGGTGTACAAATAGCCATAAAAACATAAAAGATATAAATGAATATTGTAATAAAAAGTTAAAAGAATAAAAGAGTTAACATTTAAAAGATGAGGGGGACAGACTTTAAAGGGTTAACCAGCCCCATGGCTGTGTGCTCTTCTATGGACCCTAAGCGAGTCAGCAGTTGTTTACTGCAATTGTATATATGTCTTCCCAAAAGAAAACTTGCATACACAAAAACATATAGGATTGCAGACTTTAAGGCACAAAATTTTCTGTGCCATATAGTTTTATGAACTACAACTCTTTTCTTTAGATGAATTGAATTATAATCCTTGATAATTTATGAATGTCATTAAGACTGAATTTTAATCAACACCATGTGCTTTGCAAGAAATATAAAAGTGTTGTGAATCTACATGTTTAAAAGGTAGAGGTGTTATTCTATTAAGTTTCTGAAAAAAATCCCCTTTCTATTTATATTCTTCTCAGGTTTCCTCGGACAGCTATAACAATACTCCAATCAGGATGCCTACAAAACCTGCTTTTGCAATCCTTGCATGTAGATACAGAATTCTGGGCAAGTCAAGGGGGATATGAAGGTCTGAAGCATTGGCTTAATACCATTGACAGGAGAGGCCAGGCTCTTCTTCAGTACATTAAAGAACATAATTTGACCATCATTGAAGATTCCTTGGATTAGGTTTTGATGACACATATTATACGTCTATCTGTTTTGGGAAAGAGCACTGAACTCTGGAAAGACCCAGTGCCCTGGTGATGGGCAGATAGGCAGGCACTCTGCTAACTATAGAACCTGTTCTGTGTGAATTCAGACAAATAAAATGGCTGAAATAAAATTGTAAAGTGTAGTGTGGTTGGATAATCATATACCAGAAGCAGAATGAAGATGTTACAATTGATATTAATACAGCCTCAGCTGGATATCCTTGTGAGGGATTTCCATAACACATTTCCAGATAAAATGTCCCTCTATTTTCCTAATGAAAGTTGGTTTTCTCGTGATGGCATTCCAAAGCAAGACCAACCAGTTATCTCAGCCAGAAGAAATTGTTAGAAAGAAGGTATGCAAGATATTTTTGTTAAGAGATAAAAATTCTGATTTGACACACATTATCCATAGGGCTTTAATGATACAGAACTGGTTTCCCTAATCTATTGCCCTCCAGGTTTCAGGGTAGAGATTCTGTATTGTAATCCCAACATTATCTACAAGGTATCCTCTTGAGGGAGACTAAATTAGAAGGAAGGGATGGGATGGACCAGACGTGATTATTTTGTTTCAAATTGCCTCAAAATCCAGAAACTCAATTTTTCTAATTTCATAGAGTGGAAAGGAAGTGGCTTAGTTAGAAGGATCAGCAAATTTCAAAAGGATTCAATTATCCTGGTTTGAGCCAGATAAAAATGCTGAATATTTCTAGAAGATGTGTAACTTGCCATCATATTGCTAGCGATGCTTCTTAAAAAGAAATGGATTTGATTGACTGCAAGGGCTGTAAAATGGATCAGCAACAAAAACTCACCAGGTCTTTCCATAATCATGTACTGTTGAACTTTCTCCATTTGTAAGCATGCCCTGGATTCTAAAAAGTCTCAGCATCAGGTCATTTTGTATAGCAGGCTGGCACCTTCATTGTTTGTCCGTTCCAGCAACTCACAGCTTTGAAAAGCCATCTTAAAATTATTTCTGCCTTTCCTCAGTCACAGTTGGTTGTCATGGAAATGATTAAGATGACTTGCCATGGAAGGCAGCCATCGGCAGCTAAAAAAAAACTCTTTATGAAATAAATACCTTATTTTCATGTAAATCAGTTCTGCTTATGATTGGGAGAAGGTGAGAAAAGAAAAGCAGACACTGTATGCGACAGGACTGCAGAAAATAGCATATTGTGATATTTTTGGTGTTTTTATTCTATTAAAAATCCCAGGCCGCACCTCACAATTCACTAGGCATATGTCAGGTAAATGATTTCTCTCCCACTACCCCTCATATTCTTTATCAGACAAGAAATGAGACACAGACAGTATTGGACTGAGAGAAACAACTCAGAATCCATTTTTGTATAGGTTTTCTATTAAAGCCTATTAAAATGAATGGAGCAGTTTTCCAATTTGCCAGATCTCTTCATCATATTGTACAAAATCCTATACAAAATGAGGTGGGCAAGATGCAGACAAGTTCAAAGTCAGTGCTTGTCTGTAAGCTTAACATGAAGACTCAGTATTAAAAACTGTAATTGCAATTAGAATTAATCTATCACCAATGAATAAGTTAATATCAATTTGGTCCCTAGCATATGGGACAAAATAATGTTGTACTCTCAGGTTTTGAAAAGCAAGGCTCAAAGAATGCCTTGAAAGAAACATGCTACTTCAGAAATGAAAAGAAAAACATCTGTTTTCATTTTAGCTAAGTCTGAGATTCACTATATCATCTTATTTTATTTTTCATTTTTATTGTATGCCTCTTATCTTGCCTATAGATGACTTTGGGTGGCTTACAAACATTAAAAACAGATAAACATTAAAACAATAATAACATAATAATAATAATAATAATAATAATAATAATAATAATAATAATAATAATAATAATAATAATAATAATAATAATAATAATAATAATAATTTGAAAATAACAAAACCTGACAATGGCTAAGATCAGGAAAGTTGGGGAAAGAGTCAGAGAGGCTAATGCTAGCTGCACAAGACCAAACCTTAAGAACAAATGCATACAAATCCAGAAATGAGAAGTGCTGCCTCTGCAAAGAAGCTGAGGAAACAGTGGATCACACCCAAAACAACTGGAGTACCACTGGAACACCATCAGCACTGACAAAATCACCACCAAATTACAAAAGGCAGCTTTGCTTGGAACAGCTTATATCCTGCAATGGTACCTTTAATACTATTAATGATGTCCCACGTCCTTGGGAAGGACTCAATAGGTGGATAAAAGTCCAAATCCAGTTTGAACATCTGGCTGACTGTATGCTGAACCACAATCATAATTTTGCCCAATGGAAGTTCCCAAAGGTTATATGCTTCCTGAGAGATTCAATGTTTTTACTTATTTATAGATTACAGGAGAGAGATATTGGAAAAACTCACTGTCATTTTTATTTGTTTTAATGCTTCTTCAGGCATTTCCAATTTAACCCTTCAAGAGGTTCTTTAAGTTCAAATGACTTCAGGCAAACATAATAAATTAACTTCATACATTTGTGCTTTCCCCTTCGATGCTCATTCAAGTGGCATTTAAACTATGAGATTTAGAAGGAAATATTAGCTCTTCATTAAAGAGCCTTTTATGAGTCAAGTCATAAAAGGGCATTGGAGGTTAAAGGGTGATTCATTGGCTGTTTCCAGCTATTATTAACTTAAATGGGAAATCTACTAGAATTTATCATCACACTGTATCACATTATTGAGAGGTGAATTTCCTAATTCCCTGTGTGGATATTAACATAATATTGTTCTGCCATGCAGGAGCATCTCTGAAAAAATAAAATAAAAGTGTGGTAAAAAGAGGTGTAAGAATTAATTGCAGTTCATAACTTCCAATTCCTCATGTATGTGATTTTAGTAATGCTGTTCCAATTAAGTGAAGGTCCTCAAACTTGCCAAAGAAAAACAGTTTAAAAATTGTGGGGCTAAAAGCCCATATCAACACCCCGGTCATCAAATCACAGATCTCAAATTGGCACGATTGCTCATTAAGCCATCATGCAATAAAGATAATTTCTGCCTAGTTCCAGTGCTTGGAATCTAAAAAATACACAATTCTTCCACTGAATGCATGAATTTTGAAAATGCCAATGTTGCACCTGGATATGCCTACTGCTGTTTCTATTTTATGTGTATTTGTGCGAGGCAGAGTTGTGTTTTTTTTAAAATCACCATTATAAGCAAATGAACAACATAAAAGTAGCAAATAGTGAATAAAAAGCAAGAGAGAAAGAAGCAATATCTGGTGGAAACGTGAGGACCATTGCTTGGAGAAGGCAGGCTATGGAGAAAGATGAAAATGGGGGACAGAGGGAATATTAACAGAGTTGACAGTTATAGTAGTAAAACTTTTCAAGCCATCCCCCAGCATTGATTTAGCTACTAAGATGTCATGGAATCTCTTGGAAGAAGATTCTCATTCAACACAGAAGGTATGTAGAGAAGAGATATTTCAGCGCCTGGAAGATTGCAAAGAAAATTGGGAATTAGATATCCAATCTGTCCTTGCTCCCATATTAAATTTCTGGCATTGTTATAGAGAAAACACATAAAAGACCATCTACTGTATGTTCTTATGAACTACCAACAGTTAAGATATAATAATATCTCAAAATTCAAGGTGTTAGTGATGACATACAAAGCCCTACATGGCATGGGTCCGGATTACCTACGGGAACACCTACTGCCAGCGTCAACACCCCTCCGTCCTGTGCGCTCCCACAGAGAGGGCCTCCTCAGGGTGCCACCGGTCAGAGAATGCCGGCTGGTGGCCCCCAGGGGGAGAGCATTCTCGGTGGGTGTGCCAACCCTTTGGAACTGCTTGCCAGCCGAAATCCGGATGGCCCCCGACCTTCGCACCTTCCGGCGTGACTTAAAAACCTATCTATTCCAGCAAGCCGGCCTGGCCTGATAGATTTGGGGTTCTATTTGTTTTATTATTGCTTTATTGTATACTTACTTTGCTCTGTCCACCGCCCTGAGTCCTCCGGGAGAAGGGCGGTATATAAAACAAATAAATAAATAAATAAATAAATAAAATATGCAGGCATGCCTCAACCATGGAAGAAATACAGGGATATAAAGAGTTACATTTATTTACAACAATTGAGTCATTTAGGATTATATTAATAATAATAAAACTTTCCATGTATTTTCCAGAGCTTCTGTTTAAAGTCATCGTAAGAATAGCTGATACTAATAGCACTTGTCTGATTTTATGTATTTATATTGTTTGGTAGCTGAGTCTCAAAAGACTCTCATGAATGTGTTATCACATAATAACAGTTCCTACTGTGATGAATTTTCTTGTATGCACACACACACACACACACACACACACAAACACACACACGTGTACATACAAGCAAACAAACCAACCTGTCAGGAAATGAAGCAGATCAACTAACTCAAGATCCCTGACTTTTTGTTGAAATGAGCAACTTGGGATAATTTTTTCACCTGGTCATGCATATAATCAAATGGAGATGAGAATACAAATGTCACTATTTTTTTAAAATTATTTAATTACTAAATAAATCAGATCACCCATACAAATATGGAGACTTGGAAAAATATTACAAAAACCAGCCCCTCTCTTTTTTAGCCCAACCAAACAGGATTGTTGCCATGGGGGTAAGATAAAGGGAGTGAAGGTTTAAAGTATATGGATCCAAAGTATCTTTCACACTTTGGATATGAAAACTACACAATTTAATAAATCACACTGAAGTTGCCTTGAACACTTGGAGGAAAAGGAAGATATAAATAAATTAGTAGTCATTTATTTATTCATTAGATTTATACCTACCTTTCATACTGCAGCTGAAGGCAGCATACTGAACATTCTCTTGTATTTTTCTCCACAACAAACACCTTATCAACTTGACCACTCAGGGTTTTAATTTAATTTAAAAAAGTAATATGCCAAAATCAATTTAGCAGTCTGGTCTGAAACACTTGCATGGCAGATAACCTTCCTCCTATATGTGCTATTTTTTCTATTTACAGGTAGCTTATATGTGACAGTATTCCCAAATAATCCAATCCATGTAACACATGATTCACACATTAAAAGTATGTTGTCCTCATAGGAAAGAAGCCATGTTTGTTTGCAGTAGCAAAAAAATCAGTAGTCTGATGGAAGCTTTTCTGACTAACATTTTTTATCAAAAGGCATCAGCTTGTGTAGTGTCTTTCTAAATCTGCACAGACCTACTGTAATTATATAGTTATGCTGTATAGCAGGGCTTTTCAACCTTTTCACCCATTGTACCACTTTTAGGATAAGATAATGTCCGAGTACCACCAGTCAACCAGCAAATTGTCAAAAACTTGACCAAAAAAAGGAAAAAAATGATAAAAGTACAGGTAGCCCTCAACTTACAATTTGCTTAGTGACTGTTTGAAGTTATGACGGCACTGAAAAAGTAACTTATGACCATTTTCCAGTTATGACTGTTGCAGCATCCTCAGGGTCATGTGATTTACATTCAGATGCTTGGCAACTGATTCATACTTATGACGGTCACAGTGTCCCAGGGTCATGTGATCACCTTTTGCAACTTTTTGACAAGTGAAGTCAATGGTGGTGGGGGCAGCTCATCACTCAGATTGCAGGGTGCCTGTGTGGGGGGAATCCATGGGTCTCTGGTGGAGGGGCGGTTGACTGGGTGGGTGCCCTCCTTCCTCCCTCTCTCCCATTGTCCCTTCCTTCCTTCTTTCCTTCCTTTCTTTTCTCCTTCTTTGTCCCTTCCTCCTTCCCTCCCTCCCTTCCATTGTCCCTCCCTCTCCCTCCCTCAGGTTGCAGGGGGCCTCTGTGTGTGTGTGTGTGGGGAGGAATCCATGGGTTACTATTGTGAGTAGGCAGGAGGGAAACCCAACTTTTCAAAAGGCATGTTACTGTTTATCCCTACCTTTCTTCTTTTCTTCCCTCTATTCTTCCTTCCCTCCCTCCCTAAGTCTAAGGCTTGGGGGGGCGGGAGGGGCTGGTGAGGAGACAGCGGAGAGAATCCACTGGACTCTGCCTCCGTCTGCAGCTTCTCTTCCAATTGGTCCCACTTTCCCTGTGCAGACCAAATGGGAGATCCGCTCCAGGTTTTCAAGTGGGGCACCTTTACTTGCCAGCCCACCCACCCGCCCGGTTCCCGAATCAGGTGCATCCTTAGGGCTAACGCAGGGATAGACAACCTTGGCTCTTTTATGACTCATGGACTTCAACTCCCAGAATTCCTGAGCCAGTATAGTTGCTCAGGGGCTGCTCCAACTGCTGCAATTGGACAGCCCAAGTGGCAGAGAAAAGCTGGCACGCGAAGGCAAGCCTAGTCGGGCCGCTTCCCACACCTGTGGGAGAAGACACCGTGGGGGCGGGGTGGGACAGCTTCCTTCCCCTGGAGGAGCTGGCAGGCCAGGCGGTGGCCGCAGTAGGCAGGGAGAGCTTCAGCTTCCTGGAGCTGGGAAGAAGGAAGCTGAGCTTGTTCCGGATCCTCGTGAGCCACAGTGGGGCAGCTCCATCCGGGGCCGGCTGCTCCTTCCCATGGCTCCCAGAGCGCGCCCGGAGGACACTGCCTCCTACCTGCTCGCTCAGCCTTATCTATGCCGAGACAAGGATACCGCAGGGAAAAGCAGAGGTAGAGGAAGGGAAGGGAAGGGAGGAGGGCGCCAATGCCATGCCTCCCTCACTTGCCCGCCTGCTGCCACAGCAGCCTCTGCTGGCTGGAAGCACCACTGCAGAGGAGCCTCTGTGTCGCAACCAGGCGGGAGGTCTGGGTCCCAGCCAGGCAACCGGGCAGGCAAGGAGGACGGAGGAGCAACGTGTAGCCAGGTCCCCGGCTTGGAGATGTCTCCGCTGATCAGGCTTTTAGATTGACCGTTCCAGCCAGCCACTTTCAAGGGCAGCTACGGTTTGTCAATTGGAAAACATGGGGAACAGTAGCAAGCCGTGGTGGCAGGCGCTGGGTCACATCTCCCGCTCGGCGAAGAGAAATCTCCTCAGGTCTTAAGTGGAGCTACCAAATCTGGGCTGCTGATATCCAATAGGTGAGAGAAGCCCTCGCAAACAGGACAGCCGCACACGGCAGAGGCGCTGCTCAGGGCCGGAGGGGAGGCCGGGCAGATTGCGGGCACTGACGTCAGTGCCGGCACGAAGGGCGCTCAGACGTGCGATCACCCTATGGCCCCAAGCAGTGCCATGCACATCTTTCCCCCTCACGTGTGCGTTCGCTCTCCGCGCCAGTGCTGCCGCCAGTGCCCGCAATCTGCCCAGCCTCTCCTCCAGCCCCGAGCAGCACCTCTGCCGTATGTGGCTGTCCTGTTCATGCGTGCGATCGCCCTCCGCCCCAAGCAGTGCCTCTACAGTGCAATCGCCCTCTGCCCCAAGCAGCGCTCACAATCTATCTGGCCTCTCCTCCGCCTGCTTTACACAGCTCCTCCTGGGCCCCCCACACCCATTAACCCTCCCACCATGCAGGGTAAGGTGACCGCCTCTGCCCCCCCCACCCACATGCCCTCACCTCCCCCAAGTGTTTTTTTACTAACCTGCTTTCAGCTGCATTCCATTTCTCCGTTCCCTTCTCAGCCTTCCCCACGTTTGTGGGACTATCGATAAAAAAGAAACAAAAAGTTCCATGAGACTTTCTAAATTCTTGTGAGATCTTGTGAGAAGTTAGAAAGTCTCATGGAACTTTTTTTTTGTCCCAAAACACTGAAGGCTGAGAAGCAAATGGAGAAACGGAATGCGGCTGAAAGCAGGTTTGTAAAAAACGCTTTTTAAAAACTTTTTTTACTTTTTTTTTACAGTGCTGTTCAACTGGTCCTTCGCATACCACCAGCCCTGTGCTCGCGTACCACTAGTGGTACGCGTACCACCAGTTGAAAATTCCTGCTGTATAGCTCTGTACCATTCTCCTTTTGAGCTATCTCTTTGGCTATTGTGGGAATCAGTACTAGACTAGTTCCAGGTGCGATCTGATCCAGGTTGGTTCTTCATTTTCTTTTTTTAAAAAACAAGTTTTATTAATTTTCCAATTTTACATCAAAATATTAAAATGTTTAGAAAGCAACATGGTGATTGGGTAATCAATAGTCCAGTAACAAAATCATTTGTACCTACCTCAGGTGAAATCATCTAAAAATTCCCTTTCTGTTTCCCATAATTACTATGTCACAATCAAGTTAATACATTTCTTTTTATTTTATTTTATTTTATTTTTTATTAGTTTTCCAATATTACATTAGTATCTTTAAAAAGCAACGTGGTGTCTGGGTTACAATAGTTCCATTTCAGACAAATACATATTATTACAAATCTCCAAATTGTTGTAACCAATACTTCCTCTCTTTTTTCCTTTAATACATACTATCTCTTATCTAAATTAACATACTTCTCATTGCTATCCGTCAGTCATTTAATAGTTTTCTTATATTTATCAATACTTTAGTATATTTTATATTTTAACATTCCATCTTTAAAACATCAAACACCTTATATATTTTTCTAGCTTTAATTTTACATTGATATTAAAATTTAACGTTTAAAATTTCTCATTTTCATATTGCTAAATAACCTCCTTTCCCTTTACACAATTTTCTCCAATACCTAGTAATGTAATACACTTCTTATTTATCTCATTTCCATATCAATATTAGTAGTACAGTATTAGGATAGTAGTCATTAGGATACCAATTGCAAGGAGGAGAAAGAGGAGGACAATATAATATTCTTATTTCTCATTTATAGTTTCCACATATTAAAAATTAACCAAAATTTCTTCCATTTCAACATTTAATATATCCTCTCATGTCACTATATCCAAGTATATTAGTTACATTCTATCATTCTTAACATATATACATCTTAGTCCATATCATTTAAAGAACTCAATATTTCAATGTTAGCATTCATACATCTGTGTTTTATTTTTATTTATTTTTGATTAGTCAGTATTTTTATCTACTCATCAAAACAATCTCTTGTAATCCAAGTACAATCCTGTCTGTTTTGGTATTATCTATTTCAGGCCTCTTAAGAATGTCCATATTTCTTCAATCTTATTCTTGCTTTCTTCCTTTGCCATGTCATTTTTCGCTTCTTTGCCTCAGGGTCATCAAAGCATTCTTGTGTTGTTATATCATATTGAAGTGGCCCTCCAGTCTCCACTTTTGAAGGATTGAGGAGTCTGTTAACAGCACCAAATCTTCTCATTATTTTCACCTCTTGATATAATTGTCCTGGTCTGAATAAATTTTTTTCCACCTGTTTCCCATTATAATCTTCAGAAGTCTGTATTTGTTGAATATTTAATTCTTCTGCCAATGTATTTGATTGTTCAATTTCTTCTGTTAAGTGCTGTCCCAATTAAAATATTAGTTGTAGTCAGTTTGAGTTTGTTTCTTCAAGATGCTTTCTAATTCTTTTCCAAAAGCTCTTATTTCATTGCCAGCTGTAGAAAGGAACTGATACGTTTGGTAAGATATTTCCCACATAGCATAGATTTGTTTTTGAAACTCTTCCATAGTGAAGTTTCACATCTGGTGTTCAAGGTTAATCTTATCTTGTTTTTCTTAAATATTTTCTTGTTTTTTTTTAAGAGAAAGTCAGATTGCAATTTCAGGTTTAGCCACTGGGTGTCCCCCAAGTACTTTGAAAATTATTTTCTTTTAGTCTGTTTCTTTTTTCAACGTCTTTTTTAAAAACACCCCTGGGCTTGCTCGCCGCTTATTTGAAGGGAGGATTGAATTCCCACCTCCGTCTCTACAGGGAGGAAGATACTCAGCAGCTTATTTAGATGAAAAGAAGAAGATTAAGGTATAAGAGAGGAATCTTACCCCCGTCTCTTCCATGCTGCTTTTATGTTGCCTGATGGTAAGTTTGACTTCGGCTGTCTGCAGCCTAGTAACTGGCCATATTACTATGGCCAGTCTTTTGTCCGCCGGTACAAAGGGAATGCAGGCACTAATGGGGGGGGGGGTTGTGGCTCCCTTGCGTTTCTGCAAAAGCCCCTTCTATCTGGTCACCCCTCCAAGGCGGCTCTTCGGCCCTTTTAGGACCCCCCCAGCAATGCGAAACTGGATGTGGAAGTTGAGAGCCGTCCTCCAGACGTCTATGTCGGCTGGCTTGGCAAACCGGAAGTCCAAGTTAATACATTTCTAGTTATAACACAATCAGTTAAGATATTTATCAATATATTTTTACTTATAGTTATCATGTCCTGTTTTTAAGGTTTTACCAATTTTCAATTACAGTGCTCCAATTTAGCCTTTAAGATCCATAGTATTTAACTTTCAGGTAACCCAAATTTCCCCTATTTCATTACTTAATAGTTATCATATCTAAAATAAACATATTGCTTAAATACATTCTTATTTTATTTCACAAGTATATTTCACAGATATATTCTATTTGTCATCCTAGTACCTCATCACTTACTAATAAAGTATCCTTTGTCTCAATCCAACTTCCATATTATAAGTCAAAACTATATTCTAATAGCTAATTTTAATTTCCCTTGTAAGTCTAAATCCTAAATATTAAATCAAATAATATCTTTTAAAGTCTCCCCTTGACCCATTAAGTAAAATTTTAGGCTCTTCCATTATAGATTAAAAAAGGGGAAAAAAGAAAAAAACATATTTTTTTAAAGTCTAACTGGCTTTTTTTGTGCCAAGCAGGCTTCCATACCAGTGCCTTTAAATCCTCAAATGGATCTCCCTTCATTCCTACACATGTTATTTTAATCAAGGGAGACCATCCAGTTGTCAATTTTTCAAAGGAACTGGCCCCTTTATAATCATTAAATTGTTGCTCTGATAGTTCATGTTTAGATCACTATATTTGTCATCAGTTCAGTCCAGTCTTCTTCTTTCAGTTTCATCTGGCTTGGGTGAGAGGTCATGTCCAGAGTTGAAGTTGTTGTATGGTTGTCTTAAGTTTTCAGTATGTTGTAGTTGTAAATCTTTAGAACCCTCCATCTTAGTGTTGTTTTCTTCAGTTTGTGTTGTTTTTTGGGTTGCAGGTTCTTTAGCTGACATCAAGGTTTGGCTATCGGGGTTCTCAGTAGATTGTACTTGTTGTTCTTTAAAGTCCTCTGTCTTGATATTAATTTCTTCCTCTTCTGTGGCTTTTTGGATTGTAGATTCGTCGATTGAAATCAGGGTTTCATTTTGTAAATTTAGGCTGGCACCTTTGTCTTTCAGTCTAGATTTCGCCTGCTCAGTAATGTAAGGATTGTTTCAAGTATAAGTTTACAGTTAAGTTGTGGATAGTATTCCTCCATTTCTAAGGTGTTTGCAGATAGTTCTTTAGTGGAGGCTATTTTTAATAAAACTCAGTAAATGTCCACCTCCACTATTCCTGGGAGTTGTTTTCTCCACCAGCTGTTTCAAATTACCTTTTTAAGATAATGCCTTTTTACCTTACCTTTTTTAGATAATGCCAAGGTCAGCTAGGCTGTAGTCAGGTCTCACAGTAAAAGGTAAATTTCCTTGCTGTTCCAGGCTTTGCCACAAGATGTCCTTAGTAGCATATAAAATCCTTTTCCAAGCTCCAATTAAGCTTTTATCCAGTTTAAATTTTTCCTCTTTTTTCCCCATCCTAACAAATAGATAGGGTAATAGGTCCCCGTAGAAATAGGAACTTTTTGGGACCTCAAATATCCAAAAGGTGCAAGTCCATTTTTTAGTTGTTTAATTTGGTTATATTTTTCCTTTTTTTTTCAAAGCTTTATATCCCCAAGTAGGCAGATGCTGCTATTCCAAAGGGGGGAAAAACATTTTCAAAATGCTCCCACAGGAAAGTAGTTGTGGGAATAAGAAAGGTAGGGTCTCACCCAGTTCCTCCGCATTGCTTTCTTCATGCTTGTTAGTGCTTTTGGCTGGTATGGCTTGATGATCGGCCATGTTGATGGCCGATCTTTTCTTCGCCGGTCCAGAGGAGCTGCTCCAGATCAAACGGAGGGGCTGCTACTCCTCTGCGAACAGTCCTCCAGGGCGACTTTCGATGCTTTTCAGGGTCTTCCAACGGACGAAAACTGGGCGGCGGGGAGGAGAGCTCTCTGTGCACATCTGTCAGTGCTGCAAGCGCAAACCGGAAGCTGGTTCTTCATTTTCAAGTGGCTTTCACACAACTGTCTAAATCTGATTTTGCCATGGGTCTATTTGCTGAGTTTTCATAATATATTAAACACTAAAATAAGTGAACACAACAAACCACTAGCTAGCCTATCCAAGTTAGAAACTGGTCAGACTTAGAATATAGTCCGCACATCTTTATGGTAGAAATACATTCATGATATACTAGCAATGCTGGTCATTTACTGAAGCAGTTGGGGAGAAATTAAGTCAAATATTTAAGCCAGTTAAGGCACCAGATTACAAATCATCATGAGTTATAGTCCTGCCTCAGCCAGAAAATTGGCTGGCTGACTTTGGGCTACTACCTCTCTCTCAGCCCTAGGAAGAAGCTGGCAAATGCTTCCAAAAATCCTTCAGGAATCAGGAATCAAGGCTAATTTCAAAGGCAGGTACATATACCCAGTATTAAACTGGAGATCCCTGGAATGATTATAGCTTCTGAACTCTTTTCCCATAAAGTGCCCAACCAGCTTTACATGGCTTTATATGGCTACAAATCTCAAGATTGAGAGACCTTACTGTTTTGAGTATCAGATTTCAACTTGAATAGATAAAAATATTATGTTATGAGAAAAGCTGCTTTAACTCTTTTTCTAGTTCAAGTGATAAGTTATTAGGGAGCTCAAAACATTAGGATGGGAAAAATCAAGAACATCAAGAAAATAAACTTTAAGAAAATCTTTAAAAACAAAGTTAAAGGACAGAAGCCTTGTGTTTATAGGAGAAGAAAACATGAGCAGAGACATGCCATAGCTAAAGTCCTAAACAATCCACCTTCATTCTCACAGTGTTACGAAAATGGGGGTGGGATCCTTCTGTTTGTATACTTTTTGTGCATGTTTAAGAAGAATCTGGATTTTAGATTTCACGTTTGGCCTTGACAGCCGTCCTTTAAAGCCCTATCATATATTTGTCAAGAGAAATTTAAATACCATCATCTCCTAAAAGCAATTGAATGTAGTGAAACTGCCGTGGATCAATGAACCACCCACTCTTCAGACATTTCATATTTCATCCCATTTGATTTTATTATCTCTATATTTATATTCTCTTCTTCAAGACCTAAACCACCACAAAGCTATTCAATATTACCAAGCCAATATAAATCCAATTCAAACAAACCCTTCACCTGAAAAAAAAATCCATGGGCAAAGTTTACATGGAAAAACTGCAGCCATGAAAGTACTGTACTGAGGGGATAATCTGGAGTTGTTTGAATAGAGATTTGTATACAGTTACATATGATGAGAAGCTGTCCTGTGGTAGCATCAAAAAGGCCCTCTGTTGTTGACACCTGTTTTGTCTTATAAGATGGAAGAGCTATAGTTTTATCCTCTCTTTTAAAAATATATACTTTGTCACCTCAAGGTTGTTTATTTTTCCCACAACAACCCTGTGAAGTGGATTGAGGTGTGAGAGAGTGAGTGACTGGCTCAAAGTCACCTAGCTGACTTCATGCCTAAGGAAGGCCTAGATTCCTACAGCGCCTTAATCATAACACCCAACTGGCCCTCAAATGTATTCATTCTAGCTCAGGAATGCTGAGGAACCCTAACTTTAGGATTTCATATATCAGCTTTGTAATTCAAAGTCAGGCCGGAGCAGAATAATATCAACCTGGAAGAGAGCTACTGGGAAGGCATAGCCAATAGTAGCAATCCTCAACTTTTCCAGCTTGGTAACCCAGCAAGAGGGGGGATGGTTCCATGTGAGTGGCAGGCATGCACGTGCACAAAGCATGCATGTCTGCTGCTTCTGCAGCCCGGTTCCAAACAGATGTGGCCCAGTAGTGGGCCATGACCCAGGAACTGGGGACCCCTGGACTAGAGAGACAAAATGTTGGATTGACGAGTATTCAGAACCCTTTATGGCATGGGATCAGGGTATCTGAGCAGCCACCTCAACTCAAAGTCCTGCTTGTTCTTATTTATTTATTTATTTATTTATTTATTTATTTATTTATTTATTTATTTATTTATTTATTTATTTAAATTTCTATACCGCCCTATTCCCGAAGGACTCAGGGCGGTTTACAGGGCAAAGAATTTTGGCTGGTGGGTCCAAGAGAAGAGCCTTTTCTGCTCTTTTCTGTGGCCTTTCTTTGGAATATTCTCTCCCTGGAGGTGGGATCAGCACCTGCTCTCCTGGCCTTCTGGAAGAGCTTTAAACCTGGCTCTTTTGGCTGAGCTGGAACCCTAATAGGATGCTCTATGCTGGGAATGGGTGATTGGATAGAGATAAGATCCCCATCACTATGTTGCCTGTCCTCTTTGTTTTTACTCTTTATTGAATTTTTCTACATTTTAATCATTATTTAAAAAGATAATTTTATCATTCCACCAGAATAGCTGCAATGGATGGCATATATATTAAATGAAATAAATAATAAATAAATGTAATTTGGATCAAGTCCAGAGATTTGGTCTGAGGAGTCAGAATATCCTAATTTGATCCAGGGATTCAGCTCTTCCACTTCAGAAATTCAGAACCTTAGCATTTGACGTTAATTAAAGGCTTATTATTCCAATAATAAATAAATCCATTATTCTTTATCAGAGAACCTGTGGGCCTCAGGGTAATACTGAACTAATACTCCCAGCATCTTTTACCTTTAACTATGTTAACCTGAAGCTCACAAGCTCAGGAGACTGGAAACTAAATCTTAAAAAGAGACTGAAAAACAGGCAGCTTCTTCTAGGCAGCTTTTCAGATTTCCAGTTTAGTCGGCAACCTATTTTTCTACTTAGAATATATATTTTGTCATATTGTGTTTGTCACATAGTGTTCAGGACTCTTGTCATAAATATTGTCATGGATTATATTGCATTCAAAGCAGATTTCTCCCCCTTGTCTGCAAAACGTATCTGTTCAGATAAAATCTTAATATTTTCCCCCATCTTCTTTTATGACATGTTTATATTTTAGCTAAACATTAATTTGACAGACTGGAATCTTTCTGTCCCTGAATACTTACTCTGTTTTCTTATTACTAGCTTAATGTTGGAATAGCATAGAGCCTTTCAAGGTTCATCAGTATTCACTTTCCTCATTTCAGCAATTGGAAAGCTTAAATAACTCAGGCTAATGAGATGCTATTTTGCTGACATTGTGACTTTTTTTTGAACCCAGCTCAATACTAATAGTTCCTCACCTTATTCTGTCCTCTTTTTACATTCATTTATGCTTTTAAAAAGATTCTGATAATTTGCATTTAAATACCCATTTAAATATGTATTTGTACATGAATTTTCTCTCAGAATATAGATTTATTCATTGGTGCAAAGTAGCTGGTGAATTCTAATCTGCATTTCAGGCTAACAGATATGAATCTGATTATGTCATATTACATCTCCCCAAGCTTGCATTTCCTCAGGTTTCCTATGGCTTTTTCATTTTGTATTGTAATAACAATTTACCCACTATCCATCATTCCTAATAAATATGATCAATTATTTTTTCTTTATCTGTAACCTCCCAGAACTATGGGCTGAATCTGAAAGAAAGAAAAAGCTATGCACATTTGGCTGAAAGAACAATTGTTTTAAAGCAATGCTTACCTTTTTAAACATGGAACAAACCATGATTAAGTGCCATTTAATTCTCTGCCTGCCTACATTATAGAAGCAATCAGATTTTCTCCCTCAATTTTTTCTATTGTATTGTTTTCCACTCCTGTTCAGATTATTAATGATGATGCTGTGATGGCTGCTATCCAGTTACTTTAGTTGGAAGACACATTAGTGGCTTTACTCACAAGTGCTCATCAAAAGCAATGAGACTGAGTGACCGACCCTAAGATTAAAATTTTGTCTTCGCAAGCTCTTTTGTTCTTCAGTCTCTTTTTGAACTTTCAAAAAACATTACTCAAGTTTTAAAATATCTAATTATGTTGCTTTTCTTTTTTACAGTAATCTTTTAGTTTCATATGGTTCGTTTATTAAAATCACACTGATACACGTCTTCCAGTATCACACCCAATTCTGTTCAATTTGGACCAGACAAAGTAAGGCAGGTCAATACCAGATGGTTTGGTAGAAGGATCACAAATGGTCAGGCCACAAGAAGGTACCTTGGACCATTCCTCTCTCCTGGCATTCTGTTCCTGTTAAACTGGGGAGATGTTAAGTGAATGGCTGTTTTCCAAGATGGAAAGATTTTTCTTCCTTCCCTCACCTCTCATTCTTTCAGTATATATACTTTTTACCTATCAGAGCTCCTGTTCCTTTAAAAAAAATCAATGCACAAATTCTTTTTTTGCTCATCATCTTTTACTTCCTACTGTTGCATGAACAAGATGAAGCAGAGCTAAATGGTGATTCTTCAGAAGTTGTTGAACAACCATTTGTAGAATCTTTTGTTACTGAACGTGCTGGCTGTAGCTAGTGGCAACTGAAATTCAGCAATATATGGAAAGCCACCTCTGAAGCACAGCAACTGTTTTCATAACAAGAAGTAAATATCCCCTCGGCGTTACAGGATTACATTCTCAGTTTTTCCACCCTTTCAACTAAACTTCCATTATTCCTCATCACAATGATTCTGGCAACCAAAGATAAACCCAATTAACCTTGATAAGTTCAGACTGAAAAAAGTTGGATTGGATTGTTACATTATAGCATGTACCACCTATAATTGCAGCAGCAAATTGATTTATTTATGAAATTTATAAACTGCTTCTATTTCAAAGATCGTAGGAGGCATATAGAATAACTGAGTAATCTTGGGAAGAAAAATGTGTCAAATCTTTGAAAGACAAAGAAGGAAGACTCTGAACCAGTTACTGGTATTTTTCGGATGACCGATCCTTCTTGAGATGTGTTGTTCTACTCTATTTTATGCTTGTACCAATGGTAATTCTAAGCTATCAAAGAAGATGAATGCAAAATTATGGGGTGGATAATTTGTATAATAACTACCGTATATACTTGAGTATAAGCCGAATTTTTCAGCCCACTTTTTGGGCTGAAAAACTCCACTTCGGCTTATACTCCAGTCAACAAAAAAAAAGAACTGTCCGTTCGTTCGGAACAGGCTGCTGAGAGAAGCTGCCTCGCCTGCTGCGCCCCCAACAACCGCCGCTGCCGCTTTCCCCCCCCATCGCTCACCCGCTGCCCCCGAAAATGCCGCTGCCGCTTTCCCCCCATCGCTCACCCGCTGCCCCCGAAAATGCCGCTGCCGCTTTCCCCCCCCCATCGCTCACCCGCTGCCCCCGAAAATGCCGCTGCCGCTTTCCCCCCCCCCCATCGCTCACCCGCTGCCCCCGAAAATGCCGCTGCCGCTTTCCCCCCCCCATCGCTCACCCGTGCTTTCCCCCCCATCGCTCACCCGTGCTTTCCCCCCCCATCGCTCACCCGTGCTTTCTCTCCCCATCGCTCACCCGTGCTTTCCCCCCCCATCGCTCACCCGTGCTTTCTCTCCCCATCGCTCACCCGTGCTTTCCCCCCCCATCGCTCACCCGTGCTTTCTCTCCCCATCGCTCACCCGTGCCGCCCCGAAAATGCCGCTGCCGCTCGCCCGCTTGCTCGCTTCCTCGCCCGGGGACCAGCACCAGCCAGCCAGCCCGCCGGCGAGAAGCCCGGCCCGGAGGTGAGGGGAGGGAGCGGAGTCGCTCACCCGTGCTTTCCCCCCCCCATCGCTCACCCGTGCTTTCTCTCCCCATCGCTCACCCGTGCTTTCTCTCCCCATCGCTCACCCGTGCCGCCCCGAAAATGCCGCTGCCGCTCGCCCGCTTGCTCGCTTCCTCGCCCGGGGACCAGCACCAGCCAGCCAGCCCGCCGGCGAGAAGCCCGGCCCGGAGGTGAGGGGAGGGAGCGGAGTCGCTCACCCGTGCTTTCCCCCCCCATCGCTCACCCGTGCTTTCTCTCCCCATCGCTCACCCGTGCTTTCCCCCCCCATCGCTCACCCGTGCTTTCTCTCCCCATCGCTCACCCGTGCCGCCCCGAAAATGCCGCTGCCGCTCGCCCGCTTGCTCGCTTCCTCGCCCGGGGACCAGCACCAGCCAGCCAGCCCGCCGGCGAGAAGCCCGGCCCGGAGGTGAGGGGAGGGAGCGGAGTCGCTCACCCGTGCTTTCCCCCCCCCATCGCTCACCCGTGCTTTCTCTCCCCATCGCTCACCCGTGCTTTCCCCCCCCATCGCTCACCCGTGCTTTCTCTCCCCATCGCTCACCCGTGCCGCCCCGAAAATGCCGCTGCCGCTCGCCCGCTTGCTCGCTTCCTCGCCCGGGGACCAGCACCAGCCAGCCAGCCCGCCGGCGAGAAGCCCGGCCCGGAGGTGAGGGGAGGGAGCGGAGTCGCTCACCCGTGCTTTCCCCCCCCCATCGCTCACCCGTGCTTTCTCTCCCCATCAAAGATTCTTGGAAGTAATGGTTGGAAAAGTTTGCAAGTCTTTGGGAAAGTTCAAGAAGTGAAAGGAATACCCTCCTCTTGAAAGACCAGATAAGGCAGACAGGGAGATGAAGAGTTCAACCGAGTTTCCTCTTTTGTTCAGGCATCTGCACCCGCTGCTTTTAAACTCGCCTGGCGCTGCAACGGCACCCGTTTCCCCCGGCGAGTTTTCCCTACCTGGCCCCTGCAGAATCGCGGCGGCGCCCCCGGAGAAGCCTACCCCGAGGCTGCGGCCGATTTTTCCTTCTCCTAGACTCTGCCGCCCAGAGCGTTGTTTCTCCCCCTCATGCGTGCATGGGATGAGGCGAGAAACCAACAGCCTGCGTCCGTCTCTCTTTATGTATATTTCTGTATATATCTTATCTCGGGATCTAGACCTTTCGAAGGAGAAGGGGCGGCTGGAGTTCGTGAGTTGCTGTGGGACCCAAGGGTTGGGGGAAGAGAGATGGGAGGGAAAAGGGGAGAAACCTGCCGCTGGCTAGTTCTTTGTCTGATCGGGGAGCCTGAACAAAAGAGGAAACTCGGTTGAACTCTTCATCTCCCTGTCTGCCTTATCTGGCTTTTTGAAACGCACCACCGGCTGCTCCGTCCAGAAGCCCAGATTCGGGAGGGCTGCTTGGCTTCCACTTGAGCCCATCTATGTCCGCGGGCCCCCCCCCACTACCCCTAGACCTCCGCCGCCGGCGGAGGCTGGATCCGCGCTCTGCAGCGGCAGGGCGCGGATCCAGCAGAAAGAAGCAGGCAGGCAAGGCACGGAGATCCGGAGACCTGCTGATGATTGGGGAGGTTTGGGCACCTCCCCAAACCTCGGCAGGTCTTCGGATCTCCGTGCCTTGCCTGCCTGCTTCTTTCTGCTGGATCCGCGCCCTGCCGCCGGCAGAGGCTTGTGGAGCACGGATCCAGCCTCCGCCGGCATGCAGGCAAATCCTGCTAAAGGGCTTTCCCCCCCCCCACACTGGATCCGCGCTCCGCAAGCCTCTGCCGGCGGCAGGGCGCGGATCCAGCAGAAAGAAGCAGGCAGGCAAGGCACGGAGATCCGAAGACCTGCCGAGGTTTGGGGAGGTGCCCAAACCTCCCCAATCATCAGCAGGTCTCCGGATCTCCGTGCCTTGCCTGCCTGCTTCTTTCTGCTGGATCCGCGCCCTGCCGCTGCGGAGCGCGGATCCAGCCTCCGCCGGCGGCGGAGGTCTAGGGGTAGTGGGGGGGGCCCGCGGACATAGATGGGCTCAAGTGGAAGCCAAGCAGCCCTCCCGAATCTGGGCTTCTGGACGGAGCAGCCGGTGGTGCGTTTCAAAAAGCCAGATAAGGCAGACAGGGAGATGAAGAGTTCAACCGAGTTTCCTCTTTTGTTCAGGCTCCCCGATCAGACAAAGAACTAGCCAGCGGCAGGTTTCTCCCCTTTTCCCTCCCATCTCTCTTCCCCCAACCCTTGGGTCCCACAGCAACTCACGAACTCCAGCCGCCCCTTCTCCTTCGAAAGGTCTAGATCCCGAGATAAGATATATACAGAAATATACATAAAGAGAGACGGACGCAGGCTGTTGGTTTCTCGCCTCATCCCATGCACGCACGAGGGGGAGAAACAACGCTCTGGGCGGCAGAGTCTAGGAGAAGGAAAAATCGGCCGCAGCCTCGGGGTAGGCTTCTCCGGGGGCGCCGCTGCGATTCTGCAGGGGCCAGGTAGGGAAAACTCGCCGGGGAAAACGGGTGCCGTTGCAGCGCCAGGCGAGTTTAAAAGCAGCGGGTGCAGATGCCTGAACAAAAGAGGAAACTCGGTTGAACTCTTCATCTCCCTGTCTGCCTTATCTGGTCTTTCAAGAGGAGGGTATTCCTTTCACTTCTTGAACTTTCCCAAAGACTTGCAAACTTTTCCAACCATTACTTCCAAGAATCTTTGATGGGGAGAGAAAGCACGGGTGAGCGATGGGGGGGGGGAAAGCACGGGTGAGCGACTCCGCTCCCTCCCCTCACCTCCGGGCCGGGCTTCTCGCCGGCGGGCTGGCTGGCTGGTGCTGGTCCCCGGGCGAGGAAGCGAGCAAGCGGGCGAGCGGCAGCGGCATTTTCGGGGCGGCACGGGTGAGCGATGGGGAGAGAAAGCACGGGTGAGCGATGGGGGGGGAAAGCACGGGTGAGCGATGGGGAGAGAAAGCACGGGTGAGCGATGGGGGGGGAAAGCACGGGTGAGCGACTCCGCTCCCTCCCCTCACCTCCGGGCCGGGCTTCTCGCCGGCGGGCTGGCTGGCTGGTGCTGGTCCCCGGGCGAGGAAGCGAGCAAGCGGGCGAGCGGCAGCGGCATTTTCGGGGCGGCACGGGTGAGCGATGGGGAGAGAAAGCACGGGTGAGCGATGGGGGGGGAAAGCACGGGTGAGCGATGGGGAGAGAAAGCACGGGTGAGCGATGGGGGGGAAAGCACGGGTGAGCGATGGGGGGGGAAAGCACGGGTGAGCGATGGGGGGGGAAAGCACGGGTGAGCGATGGGGAGAGAAAGCACGGGTGAGCGATGGGGGGGGAAAGCACGGGTGAGCGATGGGGGGGGAAAGCACGGGTGAGCGATGGGGGGGGAAAGCACGGGTGAGCGATGGGGGGGGAAAGCACGGGTGAGCGATGGGGGGGGAAAGCACGGGTGAGCGATGGGGAGAGAAAGCACGGGTGAGCGAAAGAAGCAGGCAGGCAAGGCACGGAGATCCGGAGACCTGCTGACGTTTGGGGAGGTTTGGGGAGGTGCGCGCGCACCTCCCCAAATCTCCCCAAACTTCGGCAGGTCTCCGGACGGCGGCGGCTTGGGAGAGGTGCGCGCGATCCTGGAAGCACCGAAGCCTCGGCCGCGCGCAAGTCCTCGGTAAGTTCCGGGCGGTCACTTGCTTCGCGTCTCCTGAGGGAAGGGGGGGCGACTGGAGCGGGCGTGTTTCCTCGCCTGCTGGGCGCCGCGATTTGCCCAGGGAACGCGCGGGCCCCGAATGGCAGCGTGGAACGAGGAAGCGGACAGCCAGGGCTTCCCCGAGAGCCGCGGCCACACAGGGTATTCCTGTGTATTCAGGCTTGCAAAATGGCGGATCGAGCCTCTGCTGGCGGCGGAGGCTTGCAGAACGGCGGATCGGCTTATACTCGAGTCACGAACTTTTTCCAGTTTTTGGGGGTGAAAATGGGGGTCTCGGCTTATACTCGAGTCGGCTTATACTCAAGTATATACGGTATGTGTCTCACACAGATGTGTGCCTGTTGAAAGGTAATATTCAACTAACCAATTTGTAATTTCATTTTGTCAATCACCCAAGGGATACGAAATCATATCTGAAAGATTTGGACCTTCTAGCAGCTTTTAAAAGCTCATGTTAATAATAATTTTGTGCCTGTTTTGTACTTTTTAGGATTACCACTTAAAAAAACACAACTTTGCCTTTAGTAGTAGTTCAACACCATGGAATTTAAATAGCCTAAGGCTTTCCCAGTTTTTTAGCTGTACTTTCAAGCTGCATTTTCAGATACAGGAACTAAGAACAATAAAACAGCAAGTTAGCAATTCCTACTTTATTTTACCGGTTATTTACATATTATCGGAAAGGAAAGCAAATCTGGGCACAGATCTAGATAGCTGATTGTTTTATATATGTAAATATGCCCACTTAGAAACAGTTATTCATATTTAAATAGAAATACAATATATCTCACCCAGAGAGAGAAAACAGTGACCAGATGTCTTGTGAGCTTCTTGCAGTAAGATGCTAATGCAGAAATTAGGAGCATGTAATCCTTTTAATGTCACTATGTTCCAAATCCTAAGCCAACATGAACAATAATGAAAACTATTATCATAGTTTGGGAACATATGCAGGGTTTCAGAGGCCCTACTCTTTAGTAATGATTCATGAGCCACATCAAGGCCTTGTTCTCTTTATATTTGGATTATACATCTTCACACTCTGACAAGCCTCCAAATTCACATTCCAAAATTGTACCAGGACACTTCAGCAAAGTCATAGGGGTGTTGTTGAATATTTTAATGCTCAATAAGTGGAATTTCCCTAATTTTCCCCAAGGCATTGTGGTACATAACTTGGAAACTGCTAAGGATGCTGGGAAAAAGAATTGTGACCCCAAGGACAGCATGAACCAAGAATGTTAGGGATGCCTCCACTTTTGCCCTAGGTCATAATTCAATTTTAACCCCCAGACACCATGTGGTTATGAATAATGAAGTCCAAGACATCTGGAAAAAAGGCCTTGATTAGGGAAGGCTGTAAATACAATAATTCTTTGAATAGAAGGCCCCTGACCACCCCTATTTTGAAAGACTGTCATTGTTTAGCATTGAGAACTCAGATCCCTCTTTACTGTTTCCAGAACTGAAATATCTAACCTGTTTTTTAAGAACAAATCAAACTGGCAAGTCACCCACTGAGAGGGCTTCCATTTAGAGGGATATAGAGTTGACTTGCCTGTTTGATTATGACAGCATGATCAAAGCCACATAATCGTACATTTGTCTTTGTCTTCTGTTAATGTTTTTTTTAAATAATAAAGCTGTGATTATTGGGGAAGGGGAGGGTCAATCCATATTAATACAATAAGTAAGGACAAATGTCTTTAATCCCTTGCTTCTAACTGTGGTTTCTTCCTGGATTCTCCTACTGAAAATCTATAAACAGAGAAGCCATCCATAGCACCATATTTTTTGCCCCAGTTACACTCAACTGTTTTATATATTGCTACTCCATGATACAGTTCTGAGGACAATACAAAAATAGTAAATCCCAAGAAATTTACACCTTAAAATTATACAGAAACTTGCTTAATGTTGTTATACCTCATAAGCCTTTTTGCATTCAGTGGATTTACTCTCTTAGTATTGTTCTTAGTCTGCAGCTTTGCTTTTTTAAAATTTTGTTTATTCATATGTTATTTTTCCCCTCAAAGCAGCACATTTAGATAGTCTAGGGAAAGTGGTATATTAGAAGATTGGATAAGATGGAAAAGAAAAGACAACCATTAATTTTGTCTGAACTTTCTATTTCCGTATTTCAGAATTAGCAAACTTGAGCCAGGACAAATTTTAATGAATCGCATAGAATAAAGTCTTCCTCTAAAGCAAACACAAGGCGAAGCCATCCTAGAAACAGTGGGGGAAGGGCCCTGCTGCCTTGGCCCTGGCCCAGGCCAGCCAGGAGCCAATGTACAATTTTGTGGTGGCCATCTATGCTGAAATGTATTCAGTCTTAGCTCCACAAGGCCATCTGGAAACAGCGAGGGACTGGCCCCTGCCATGTCAGCCCCGCCCCCTGGGCGCACGCTAGGGAGGTATCACGCTTTGTGAGGAATGAAGAAATGCACAATTGCCTGGAAGTTGCCAGCAAACGGCCCTCGCCTACTTCACATATCCGGCTTGATGGGCTCCAGGGGAGGGGTTTCGGCAGGCAGTGGGGCACTCTCCTCACAGCGCCGAGAGGCTGAGCTGGGCGGCACGAATCCAAAAAGAAGTGCGATGCTGCCCAGCCCCCAGCCTGCCCGGTTTCAGCAGGCAGCGGGACGCTCTCCTCACAGCACTGAGACGCTGAGCCAGGTAGTGCAAATCCAAAAAGAAGCATGACGCCACCCAGCCCCCAGCCTTCCCGATTTCAGCAGGCAGTGGGGTACTCTCCTCACAATGCCAAGAGCTGAGCCGGGTGGCACGAATCTGATAAGAAGTGCAATGCTGCCTAGCCCCCAGCCTGCCCGGTTTCAGCAGGCAGCAAGGTGCAAAGCCAGCTCAGCTGGAGGCTGGACGGCATCATGCTTCTCTTCGGATTTGCACTGTCCGGCTCAGCCTCTTTCTGCTGTGAGGAGAGCGCCCTGTTGTCTGCCGAAATCGGGCAGGCTGGGGGCTGGACGGCATCGCACTTCTTTTCAGATTTGCACTGCCTGGCTCAGCCTCTCAGCGCTGTGAGGAGAGCGCCTTGCTGCCTACTGAAATCGGGCAGGCTGGGGGCTGGACAGCATTGTGCAGGTAACGTCAAATCTCCCGCTGCTCATGGCGTCCCCTCCCCCAGAGCCCACCAAGCCAGATATGTGAAGTAGGTGAGGGTCATGTGCTGGCCACTTCCAAGCAATGGTGCATTTCTTCATTCCTACGAAGGGTGACACCTCCCCAGCTGCATTTCTTGCCTGTTTTTCTCCCTCCCTCATCTCAAATATTTTCCCACCACTCTATTCTAAGGAAGGAAGGAAGGAAGGAAGGAAGGAAGGAAGGAAGGAAGGAAGGAAGGAAGGAAGGAAGGAAGGAAGGAAGGAAGGAAGGAAGGAAAGAGAGGGAGGGTCTGGCTTAGTCCTGCCCTGCTGCCCTTTCACCATCCCCTTGCCTATCCTGGGAGTCTCCCATCCTATTGTTAAGCAAGCTTTGGATACAAAGCCGGGTCTCCTTCCATGGAGAGGGAGTGGGCCTCTCTCTAACTTTGCCCTCATACCCATCATGAGCAACCTGGCTAAGGAGAGCAAGCACAGCAGCTGGGCACCCCCTTGGGGAAGTGGGGCTGGGCTTGGTGCTGCGGGTGCTTGAGGGATGGGCTGGGTATTTGACCTCTGCTGCCTAGGGCTCCAGGCACCATCTAGCCCCCCCCCGCATGGCCTGAGAGGAACAGTGAGGCTCCTCCAGTGGACCATGCCTTGGCACTTGCCCTGGTCCCACCCGCTTCTGCCAGAGACCCTCAGATCTGTCCCACTCCTGCCCAGGCCCCCACAAGCACCCTTGATGTGAAGGATGTAGAACTGGCCATGGCCACCCAGTAGGCACACTCACTCCAGCCATGCCCACCCAGCAGGCCACACCCTTCCTGGCCACACCTCCTGGCCCTCTGAGGGCAACCGCAATGCTGATGCGGCCCTCAATGAAATTGAGTTTGACACCCCTACTATAAAGTTTTCTTACTTTCTGCTCCCAGTCACTTATTTCTGAAGTCTATGAAAGTAAAGATAAGAAAAAGAACCATCAAATTATATTCATGATTTTTTAAATGCCTCCACTGGACTTTTAGAATTGAGTTAGAATGAATAAAAGAGCTTTGATGCATAAATCTTGGGCATACTGGAAAATGTAATGTACTATATTAAATGGCTTAGGTTATACAAAATATAATTACAGCACAGTGGTGCAAGGTGGGAAAAGGTAAAAATATGAAGCTACATTATAGAAGGGAAGATGCAGAAGATGAAATGCCCTTCCTGTTAGACCAACCAGGCAACCAGCCCCAAATAGTCAGGAAGGAGGAAAAGGCTTAGAATAGGAATAGTATTTCTCTACCTTGTGTTGGAAGTCAGCACCCGCCCACCCTCCTAGAGAAGGAAATATTTTGGGTGGATATTAAAAAGGACAGATTGTTATATTTCCCCAAAGGAATAATGAAAAATCTTAGGCAAAGACAGCCCCAAGTCTCCCTCCCTCAAGCAGAAACCAAGCAGGCAAGCTTTTAGAAATGCAAATTTGATAATCCTAGAGAGACTGTAGCCAGAAAGCTTGGAGCTGATGGGATTAGAAAAACAAAGATCACTAGAACCAACAACTCCTTACCCAAAAAATAGCCATCAACCACAGCGCCCAGGGAAGCAGGACAAGACCTTTAGGACATAATAGGATTAACCCACCACCATCAGAATATCAAAAAGGACACGCTCAGAAGTTCAGGTCAAGGTTCATGCCACAGGCACAGGAAATGACCCCAAACACAAAAGCCCAAGAAGGTATAAAATCCCACCATTCCCAGCTACATCTGGTCAGCTGCTCCAGAGCCACATCTCTTATGGTTTTGCTCTTCAATCAACTACAACCTTCTTTCTAAAGCAGTCTCCATTTTGTTTATTGCCAGCTTGGACTGGACCATGATTAAGATTTTCTTTCTACAATTTGGCACCTAGGATGGGACTTTAAGCTAACCTCTCCAATGGACTAGGTCTGGGTAAGCCTCCATCTTGCTGGCAACAGACCCCTTGTATCTGAGGGTGGATTTCCCAGACCCTGGCCATTTGGAGCAAGGCTAGTAAAGGGAGTTTTGAATTTGAGCTCAAGGCTGCTTTGGAAAGAAGTTGAGTAACTCTAAATTTTAACTTTTAAAGCCTAGGGAAGTGAAGGAAATGAGTCTATGTCTGTGTGTGTGAGTGAGAAGACCCTTTTCCCAATCACAGTTGAATCTTGCTTCTTCTGGCCTTTCCTAACTGCCAAAAGATCTGGAAAGCATGGGGGTTTGGCCAGAGTGCAGGACCTTTTGTTAGGGAAAAGGGAGAGGCTGTGTGAAAATGGAATGGAAAAGTGAATGAGGGAATTGGATTTGGGCAACTAGCTAAGCATCACTGAGCAGACCCCTATTCTGAAAGGAGGTACCCTTACTCTGATTAATTTTGGCAGACAGAGTCCTCCCAGACCATTTGCCTGAAAAACCGAGGTGTTAACTGCAGGTTGGAAGGTACTCCATTTGTTGAGGTTGGTGTATTCTGCGGATGGTGTATTCCGCAGGTTGCGAGGGACCCAAGTAAAAAAGGGGAAAAGGGGTGGTCTTGGAGTCTCATAGTGGACAGTGGGAAGAGAAACCTAGGAAATGGGAAGCTTACGAGTCTAGAATCCCACTGAATTCTCTCCTAGGGGTCAGGACAAATTGCCCGCCCAGGCAGGAATAGAGAAGAAGCACGTGCACAAACTGCGAGAAATGGACTCTGCTCAGAGATGAAGCAGGAAAAACCAATTTGTCTAAATAAAGGTACTTAAAAGAAAAGGAAAATAAAATATAGGAACAGTTATTTTTTTTCCTCCTCTGTTTTCTATGCAACCACGTGTTATGTTTAAGATTTGTGTCTTCCCTAATTCGAATTAACTGAGATTTATAGTGGGAATGACCAGGGTGTGAAAACTGAGTGTTCTGTTTTCCTTTCCTTTACTCTTTGTGGTTGTGTGTGTGTGTGTCAAGGTCTTTGTGTGTCCTCGAGATAAATGTTAAATGTTGGGTGTCTCTAATCCCTAGAGTCAAGAATTTTAAAATTCTGCTAGAAATTCTGCTTAAAATAAGCCACCAAAAGAAAATACCCTCACCCTACTTTGCCTGGTGAACAAAAGAGGGTGAAGAGAAACGAGTTCTTTTTTTCTTTCTGTGTGCTTGTAAGAACAGCCCAAAGTTTTCAGGAGGAAATGTTTTAAGTTCATCTACAGGAAAAGTTTCATTCTTGCATTTACTGTATATCTTTGAATGGGTTTCATCTATTTAATATCTGTAAAATTAACCTTAATGTCTTTTCAAACGCTGCCTGCAAGTTATCTCCCCACCATTCCATTTTGCCATTTCTTATCCTCTGTCCTCCATTTTTCATATCTGACCAGCATTGCCTCTACTGGGAGAGTCACTCACAAAGTGGGGAGGGGACCTTGTTTTCATGTCTTTCAGCCCTGCACAGATGATTCTGCAACCTTTGGAAGCAGACCATACTGACCCAGACGCTGCCTCCAGAGGAGACCCTCCATTCATTTGAGCTAGGAAATTTGGTTTGAATCCATTCATCCACTAGAAAATCACCATGTAACCAGAGTGCAACAGATCTTTCCAAGCCATACATCAATCAGATGTCTGTGGAAATCTGCAGAGAGAGGAAGGAGTCCTGGAGCCATTGGCCCCCACATGAAACCTCAGAAGACAACTAGGAAGACTATGGAGGGAGGGTGGAAACTCATTGTAAGGTTTTCTTTCTTGCCTCATTTGTACTGTAATAAGCGAGTCAAGCAGATCCAGGGAGGGACGGTATTTGGGAATGATGTGCACAGAAAGTATTGAACACCTTGGAATTCTGTTTGGTGGGAGGGAAAATTTGTCCAGGATGTTTGTATTGCATGTCCTGTGGAATCAGCTGCACACACACACGCACCATTCAGAATCACACTGAAGCTATCCCCTTCACTTACCTTCAGTAAAGTTCAACAAGCTGGTTTTTGCTCTGTGGCACTAAGGGCTTTGCATGCACACCTTCCTGCAAATTCCAAGGGGAAGGGAACCAGGCCCCCTCAGGCGATATGCAATTCATATACCCTTTCTGAGGAGATAGCAGGAAAGAGATCTACAAACCCAAGCCCTGAATATGTTGCACTTGTGGGCTCATAGTGGGAGTCCTAGGGCTCACTGTGTGCAATTTAATGGCTTGGCTTGCACACTGGTTAACCTCAACTGGACATCACAAGCTGTGGATGCATTAAACTAAGAGCTAAGGCAGGTTCAGTAAGCGACCCTTGAAAATGGGCAGTCAGTAGTTATGTACTGAGGCAAACCATGGGTGTGAGGAGTTTTGGGGCATGTGCTTCAAAAACCTGACTGGAAAGCTCAAAGAAAGTGACATGTACCATTTAATAATAATAATTTAATTTCTATACCGCCCTTCTCCCGAAGGACTCAGGGCGGTGTACAGGGCAAATACAATAAAAATACAGTATACAAAAGTTAAGAAAGAATTAAATAATGTAGCCCAATTACAATAAAAATGAATACAATTAATATTAAAATAATTAATATTAAAATACCCCAAACCCATCAGACCAGGCTGGCTTGTTCAAATAAGTATGTTTTTAGGTCACGGCGGAAGGAGCGAAGGTCGGGAGCCATCCGGAGCTCAACCGGTAAATGGTTCCAAAGGTCTGGCGCGCCCACAGAGAACACCCTCCCCCTGGGGGTCGCCAGTCGACACTCTTTGACCGATGGCACCCTAAGGAGGCCCTCTCTGTGGGAGCGCACTGGACGAAGGGAAGTTGATGCCGGCAGCAGGTGCTCCCGTAAGTAATCCGGACCCATGCCATTTAGGGCTTTATAGGTCATTACCAGCACCTTGAATCTCACCCGGAGGGCAACCGGAAGCCAATGCAGCTCGCGGAGTAGAGGTGTTACATGGGAGTATCGGGAAACCCCCACCACCACTCGTGCGGCTGCATTCTGCACCAGCTGAAGCCTCCGAGTAGTCCTCAAGGGCAGCCCCATGTAGAGAGCATTGCAGTAGTCCAAACGAGAGGTCACGAGCCAATGAGTGACTGTACGCAAGCCATCCCGGTCCAGATAGGGCCGCAACTGGCGCACCAGGCAAACCTGAGCGAAGGCCCCCCTAGTCACAGCTCCTATATGATCTTCCAAGGAGAGCTGTGAATCTAGGAGGACACCCAAGTTGTGAGCCCTATCTACGGGGGGTAATATCTCACCCCCCATGATTAGAGATGGAATAATCTGAATTTCCCGAGATGCCGGCACGTACAGCCACTCAGTCTTGTCAGGGTTGAGCCGAAGCTTGTTCCTCCCCATCCAGACCCGAACCGCCTCCAGGCAACGGGACATCACATCGAGGGCATCACTGGTGTGGTTTGGGGTAGAGATGAAAAGCTGGGTATCATCAGCATATTGATGATATCCAACCCCCAAACCACAAATGATCTCACCCAGCGGTTTCATGTAGATGTTGAACAGGAGGCGAGAGGACCGACCCCTGAGGAAATCCACAAATGAGAGGCCTCGAGGCCGACCTCTGCCCTCCTGCCAACACCGACTGTGAACGTCCCAGGAGGTAGGAGGAGAACCACCATAAAACGGTGCCTCCCACTCCCAACCCACTGAGACGCCGCAGTAAGATACCATGGTTGATGGTATCGAAAGCCGCTGAGAGGTCTAATAGGACTAGGACAGAGGAACAACCCCTGTCCCGAGCCCGCCAGAGATCATTCACCAGCGCGACCAATGCCGTCTCTGTGCTGTGCCCGGGCCTGAAGTCCGATTGGTACGGGTCCAGATAATCAGCTTCCTCCAGGAAAAAAGGAAGCTAATGCGCCACCACGCTCTCAACAACCTTCGCAAGAAAGCGAAGGTTGGAGACCGGATGATAGTTGTTTAAAACAGCTGGGTCCAGGGCAGGCTTCTTGAGGAGGGGTCTCACCACCGCCTCCTTCAAGGCAGCGGGAAAACTGCCCTCACTGAAAGAAGCAGTTATTACTGCCTGAAGCCAGCCTTGTGTCCCCTCCCGAGCCGCATAAACCAGCCAGGAGGGGCACGGGTCCAATAAACACATGGTGGAGCTCAGCCTCCCCATAATCCTGTCCACCTCTTCCAGAGTCACAGGATCGAACTCCTCCCAGATGACATCACCAAGACCGCCCATGTCCTCACCGTCAGACTCTTCCCAGTCGGAGTCCAAACCGGTCCGGATCCAAGCGATTTTGTCCGACAGATGTTGGCTAAACTCTTCGGCACGAGGATATTGGCACAGAATATTGGATACTAAATATCTTTCCCACCTAACAGAACTTTTGCCTTGGCTTTAGACCATAATAGTTGAAAAGCTCCCCTTTTGGGAGCCACTGCAGGGATCTTTTTCTGCTGCCTTTATTAGTGTCTTCCCGTTTTTGCATTAACAGTTTAAAAGTTGTTTATCAAGTCTCCCTGACCAGACCAATTTTTAATCTTGTGCCAGTAAAAGTGTGTCACCCACACTTATATGGCACAAAGAGGGGATTATTGATGGAAGTCAGCACCCGCCCACCCTCCTAGAGAAGGAAATATTTGGGGGGGGGTATTAAAAAGGACAGATTGTTATATTTCCCCAAAGGAATAATGAAAAATCTTAGGCAAAGACAGCCCCGTCTCCCTCCCCCAAGCAGAAACCAAGCAGGCCAGCTTGTAGAAATGCAGATTTGATAATCCTTTCAGAAAGACTGTAGCCAGGAAGCTTGGAGCTGATGGGATTAGAAAGACAAAGATCCCTAGAAGCAACAACTCCTCACCCAAAAATTCCAACACAGGACATAGCCATCAACCATAGCACCCAGGGAAGCAGGATATTACCTTTAGGACATAATAGGATTAACCCATGACCATCAGATACCAAAAAGGACACACTCAAAAGTTCAGGTCAAAGTTCATGCCACAGGAATAGGACACAACTCCAAACACAAAAGCCCAAGAAGGTATAAAAACTCATCATTTCCAGCTACATGTGGTCAGCTGCTCCAGAACCACATTTCTGTCTAGCTCTGGTCTTCAATAAACTACAACCTTTGTTCTAAAGCAGTCTCCATTTTGTTTACTCCTGGCTTGGCCTGGACTCTGATGTTTTTCTTTCTACGCTTAACTACTTTAAGATGTATGGACCTCAATTTCAGAATTCCCGAAAATTCCTCAGATACTGATTGACGAACTTTGGGAATTGTAATCCACACATATTAAAGTTGCCAAGGTTAAGAAATAATGGAATACTGTAGAGGGAACTGATAGCAATAGCACTTTGTCTTATATATCACTTCATAGTGCTTTATAGCACTCTCTGGGTGGTTTACAGAGTCAGCATATTGCCCCCAACAATCTGGGTGCTCATTTTACTTAGAAGGACGGAAGGCTGAGTCAACCTTGAGCCAGTCAGGATTTAAGTCCCGGCAATTGGCAGTTAGCCTGCAATGCTGCATTCTAACTACTGTGCCACCAGGACTATCAGATGTCAGTTAGGGACTTGGCAGAGAGTCATTTATATATTTATTTCATTTATTTATTACATTTTTGAAACTGGCTATCTTCCTCACTGAGTAAAAAATATTAAAACATAAAAACTCTATATGAAATTTAAAATGGCAGCGATAGATTATAAATTAATAATCATTAATTAAAAGGCAAAGGGAGGGTTTTCATGGTGCTAACCATCTTCATGGTCTGCACCTTTAAGAAGACTGCTTAATTTATGCTGTGTGAAAGAGAATGAACAGTGAGGCTCAGGGTTGTTTGAACTTCCTATTATTCTACTACAGCAATCTGAAAAAAATAAACCACAAACCTGAAAGAGGGGAAAACATGAAAGAGGCTTATGAGGAAATTTTAATTATTTATATTTATAATTTTGCTTTACAAAGGAAAATTCGAAAGCAAAACCAAGAAAATAAATAATTAAATGAACTAAATCTAAAGGACAGATTTCTGAAATAAAGGATTATTCTTCATAATGAAAAATGTAGGGTTATTCTGTATTAAACGTGGGTCTGCATTCTATTCCTTAATGATATAGGTAAAGTTCTAGAAAGTTCACAGCTAGATGAGAGATATTTTTCCTATTTGATGTCCCAAAATGGAAAAACAACAACCCTTTAGTGTGCGTGCTCCACTGCTGAGAGACTTGGCAATAAGCTAGACTAAAATAAGAGCTGAAAAGAATCTGCTTTGGGTATCTCTGAATAAATGTGGGTTGTGGAAAAAGAGCATTTAGCTTTTGACCCCCATCTATTGTAGAGACGTGTTTTTCCTGAGAAGTGGAGGTCCTATATAGGCACTATTTTGAGCTTTGAAAGAAAATACATGGCATAGTAGATCAAACCATAACAACGTGGACAAAAATCTAAAAATTGTTTTTAGTTAAGACAAATATTAAATTGCCATTATAGATTATGTAGGCACTGCTTACTAACAATTTTGATTATTCTTTTAGGCAGACAGAAGGCAGCAGCTGGCTCCTAAGTTTAAGGTTCCAATTCCATGTTTTATGCCATCATATTTCTATTTGAGTTCTGTACACTGCCTTGAGAAATGAAATATAACTGTTGCCAACATAGGCATTTGAAATGGTGTCCCCATGCATGACCTATCTCAGGGGTCGGCAACCTCGGCTCTTTTATGACTCGTGGACTTCAACTCCCAGAATTCCTGAGCCAGCTATGCTGGCTCAGGAATTCTGGGAGTTGAAGTCCACGAGTCATAAAAGAGCCGAGGTTGCCGACCCCTGACCTATCTCATCAAAAACAAAAGGTAAAGAAGCCCTGAGAAAATTATATATCATAGCTTGATGTTTAACTATCCTCATTTAAAGTATTATATTTCAATTCAGAAATCAGACTGGATTTTTTTTATTTTTGTTCCAACAGCTTCTGACACCTTATAAATTAATTTTCCTATATTTAGCTCACCATCTGTGTGCTGAGCTAGAAAGTAACTTTGCTTTAGGAGCCACTGTGGTTTAAGGATGTAGTAGCTTGTTCAACTGATGAGACTATTACTTCAGATTGAAGACACCTTTATGCAGTCTTTGTGGCAAGGAAATATTGGATGGTATTGAGAAATTTTGTAGCTTCTTCTCCTTGCAAACTGTTCCCAATATATAATGAACAGTCTGATATCACACTGACCCTGGGTGGGCTGACCCTGGCTTAGTACATCAGTTTTCACTCTTGTAAGGAGGGTATTGATGATCAACTAGCACAGTGAAGAAGTGCCATCTTCACTTCCCAGAACATCTCTGAACTTTGACTGACTTTGTAGTGTAAACAGTATATTTGAGATATACTGTTCTATGCCTGTTGCTTAGTTTTAAGCCAGGCATTGTTGCCTGACTTAGTCTCTATAGTTGAGATGGTACAAGGATGGAGCCAGCTCAGCTTGGAATGGGAAGAGGAGCACCAGGCAACACAGTTTTAGCCTCTTAAAATATCTTCAAATTTGATACCAGCTCTATCAGTATCAGTGGCGTAGCGTGGGGGGTGCAGGGGGGGCCGGCCGCACCGGGCGCAACATCTGGGGGGGGCGCTCGCACTCGCAGCTCTCTGCCCCTGCCTGGCTCACTCACTCTCTCTCACTGCAGTGCTGGCTGTGCAAATCCGATCCGAGCCGCCGGATCGCCGCCCACTGTGGAGGGGGGGTGTGCCAGGCGTGCGGTGTGGTGCGGAGAGAGAGCGAGGGACTATCTGGGGGAGGGACAGTGCAGCGGCCGCCCAGCGCAGCGCTGAGCGCGGGAGAGAACCAAATTACTTGCCTTGCCCCGGGTGCTGACAACCCAAGCTACGCCACTGATCAGTATATATCTACATTTGAGCCATACAAGCTAATCACCATTTAGGAAAATCAGGGTAAGGTTTCCTTTGAGTCAATCTCAACTCTTGGTGGTTTTCTCAAGTAAGTCCATGTAATTTTCATATAGTTTTCCAATGCCATCTGCTGGGATATTTGGTTGGCTTCCAAGTGTAGCTTCCAATGCCAAACTTCCAAATACCATCCAGGCTTAATCCAGCTTGTTTTCTGAGCCCAGAGAAGGATAGTCAAGATAAAATTAGGGTAGTTAATAGATGGTTGGCAGAGAAGGATTTAAGATAAATAATGCAGAATAATTACCTTGCTTTTTTCTCTTTAATTTGAAAAGAGAGAATTTGCTTTTGCCTCTGACAAAGAAGTCTGGTGGAATGTGATCAGTGACTAATGTGTTTGTGGATGTTCTGACTTCTATTGTACAATCATCTCACCAGCTGTCTGCAGCTCTGGGAAGGTGTGATGGTCACTGAATCAATATGGTGATTGCTATCTTGGGATTGAAGCCCCACCCCTTTCGTACATCAATACACAACTATAAGAATGGGGCTTTCAACAACCATCTCAACTTTTTGGATCTCTTTTCTCTCCAGGGACAGTGCTGGCATCTTCCCTGTCTTTCAGCTAAATCCTAAGGAAGCCATTGTCATGCCACAAAGTTTATTTTTTCCAGGCACAGCAGTCTGAACAATGTCAGAATAGGGCTCTGCACACTTGGAAAGTAATTCAGAAGTGCTTTAGGCCTCACACAAACACAAGAGATTCCTGCTACTCACTGAAACAGTTCGGTTTTTTGCAGTTGCAGTTTTGCAATTGCTACAGTTGCTTTAAATTGGGGATCATGAGTAAGCAATCAAAACCCCAACCCCTTTTTACATTCATCTAAGGACATACATGAAAAGGAGCTTGATTCCTTTGACCCCTTGGAAGCCTGAGATTTAAGATGTGCATTCATTAAAGTTAACAACACTCTTAACCAGCAATAGCAGCAATTTTGTTCAAGGTGGTGCAGCGCCAAAAACAGAACACCCCCCCCAAAAAAATCCCAACCCCCAAAAGTAATAATAATAATAGCAAGAAGTGCTATATTTGCATGAAGTCTAAAAGTATCACTTTTGAATCATTTTCAAAATGTGCAATGATAAAAAAATGGTGAATGATTACATTTGAAATTGCTCAAAAGTGGAAAAACAAAAATAGTAAAACAATAAAAACACACCAATCTGCATTAACTTGAGTGCACTGAGGGATACATCTAAAGTTAAAGCAACATTGGGAAGACTCACCAGCATTTTAAATATTTATTGACAACTTCAGGTGCAATGCATTTTATAACTAACTTTAATTTAGGTTTGCACCAAAGTGCCTTTCTAATGGAGGACATTTTCCGACATTATTACACTTTAAACTGAGAACTGTAAAGCATAACATTCTGATGCCATAGAATTTTCTTCTATGTGGTTGCGTACATTTGTATACAGTTCTTTGGTTCAGACGTCTTGGAAGTGGAAATGTAAGGTGAATTCTAGATTGGTTATTACTGTAATCTGTATAAGTATGTGTGTGTGTTTGTATGTGTTTAACTCCTTTTATTATTTTTTCACTTTATTTTCATGTAAATTTTATACATATATATTGCCTTTGTTCATACAATGCAAAGAGTTTTTAATGATAATAATGGAAGGATTTGGCTGGGCTAGGATTCTTTTCCAGTCACAGCTCAGTACCCTACATTTGTGAATAAAGACTTACAAAATCAATTCTTACTTACGTTGTGGGGCTGGCCGAAAGGCTTTGCGGGAGCCTGGCCAGAGATAGGGAAATGGGAGGCTCGGACAGCTGCTGCCAGTTTTGGGCACGGCGGGCATGGACTGGGTGGAAGGAAAGAAAGGGGGAAAGAGAAAGGGGTGGGGTGGGGTGGTGGTTGTTGTTGGGGAGAGACCAGGTGAAGCTGAAGATGAGTTTGGGGTTTTATGTGATTCCTTTCTTCTGAAATAAAGGGAAGGAGAGAGAGAGTGAGAAAGTGGAGTTTTATTGCTTTCTTTTGCAGGGGGGATATTCCGAGCGAAGGGAAGAGTGAGAGTGAGAAGAGGGAAAGCTTGCTGGGGTTTTAAATTAAGTTTTAAAAGAAAGAGGAGAGGGGATTTAGTATAGAGAGACCTGGGACTACGAGTGCCAACAGAAGAAAGGAGATGCTGGTCGCTACTGCTTTGGAGACCGGCGGCCATCCGAACTTTGATCATTATCACCAGTGCAAACTGAAGACATTGTGGGGAGCTGCCCTCATGGGGCGAGATGTTGCTGCGGAGCACTGACTATCTTCACTAGTGCTTTCTGTTGCTGCATGGAGCTGGAGGGCCTCCCCCCCGTTTTTCCAAGCGGCTGCTACAAGCCATTGACTACTATTGCCACGACTGCCAGGGGGTTGATAAACACTGTCACACACTGACAGTGGCTAGGGGTTGGTCATCTTTGTTCCTGTAAACCCCATTGATGATGAGAACCTGTCACCCCTTCACTCTGCGTGAGCTCGGACATTTTATCAACACCTTGAGAGCATGGCTGCTGGGCATAATGGAAGTGGGGGCTAGCAGGGCCTGGGCTTTGGCGGCCTCTGATGGGGTAACACTACACTTAAATTTACCTCTGTGTGACATCTAATCTGCTTCAAAAAGGTCAATAATTCAAAACAAATCAATCTCACCTGCTCTAAAGAAATCTCTGCTTAGTACTGAAGTGGTGGTGTTTTTCTTCTACAATGTATTGTTTAGAAACCTGAAGATCTTGAAATTATGATTTATGAATTGTTTCTGTTTAGGTAAGTGAGAGAATGAGAAACAAATTCTATCTGGTATCTGCGCGGTCAACAATATGGTTCCAGTGGTACATTACGTAAATAAATCCTTAAAAGTGCACATTTCTGTTAAATGCATTTTTGCTTTTTTCCACTAAAGCTATAGAGACATGAAAACTAAATAATTAAATCCTGTTGATAAATACATTTCCTGACCCTTGAGATAAAAATTACTACCCCAACCAAGTGTCAGATACGCAGAAACGTGAAAATAAAGGTTTGACAGGTAGAAAATACTTCTGGTATGCATTTTACTGCCCGACTCTAGTTGAGATTAATTGCCTGGCTGCTGTCCTCAGTGTACCAATGAAATTGAATTCAAAATCAATCAAGCAGAGGAAAGAGGGAGATTTTACAGAAATGCCTCCTTGGAGTCTCCTTCTAATTCCCAATTACTCCCATTTCTTCAGGATTTTGCCTTTGAACAGCTCCCCTGCCTCTCATCCTTGCATGTGCCATGTATAAATCTACTAAATATGCAGAGCTTAAAAAAATGGGAGAGAAAAAAATACCCTGAATGTTCCTCAGGGTTGAAATCTATCAAATTGCAATTTTTAAAGGCCATTGAAGAATGATAAGTTTGAAAGATCAGGTTTTAGTAAACCTCTAGTAAGTCTGAAGAAAACTGTATAGCTACACTTTTAATATTTCTCTTCCTTCTCTTTTGAAAAACATAGTCATTTTACAGCTTTCAAACACCATGACCTAATTTACTGGGGATAATCTAGGAGGACAAACTATTAGTCTATGATAGTCAAAAAGTCAGAAAATCGGATAGCACCTTTTTAGACTAACCAATTGTATTAAAAAGCATAAGTGTCTGTGAGCTACAGTTCTTTTCATCAAATGCATAGAGTGATTTGATTGATATAAGATTTAAATTGGGATAAGTTGGAGAGAAAGAGGAAAACAGGTTAGTTATTTGCAGGGGCAAATGACCATACATGAGAGACAGATTACAAGTACCGTATATACTTGAGTATAAGCCGAATTTTTCAGCCCACTTTTTGGGCTGAAAAACTCCACTTCGGCTTATACTCCAGTGAACAAAAAAAAAGAACTGTCCCTTCGTTCGGAACAGGCTGCTGAGAGAAGGGAGCGGCAGAGCCTTGCAGAGCTGGCGGCAGTCCAGCGTTGTTTCTCCCCCTCGTGCGTGCGTGTGTGTGTCAGACCCACGGGAATGGCTGGTAGGGAAGCGGCATTCCGGCATTCCCCCCCTTCCTGTGTGTCGAGCCCACGGGGCTTGACACACAGAGAAACGCAACTAGTCATTCCTGCGGGTCTGACACACACACACACACACACACACACACACACACGCCGCCGGGCTCGGCTCCTCGGCAGGAGGGGCAGCCCCCGCCGTGCCCCCCTCCCCTCCCGGCCCGCAGCGCCGCCGCTGCTTCCTCCGGGCAAGTCGGGGGGGCTTGCGGGGCGAAGGCACCGGCCAGGGGGCAGGCAGGGCGGGAGGGCGGCCGCGCAGCTCAGCGCCGCCCCAAAGCCACAGCCCGCTGCGCCCCGAACACACCGCCGCTGCTGCTTCCCCCCCATCGCTCGCTCGCCCGCTGCCTCACCCGCTGCGCCCCAAACACACCGCCGCCGCCGCTTCCCCCCCATCGCTCGCTCGCCCGCTGCGCCCCGAACTCACCGCCGAACTCACCGCGCCGCCGCTTCCCCCCCAATCGCTCGCTTGCCCGCTGCGCCCCGAACTCACCGCCGAACTCACCGCGCTGCCGCTTCCCCCTCCATCGCTCGCTCGCCCGCTGCACCCCAAACTCACCGCCGAACTCACCGCGCCGCCGCTTTCCCCATCGCTCGCTCGCCCGCTGCGCCCCGAACTCACCGCCGAACTCACCGCGCCGCCGCTTTCCCCCCCATCGCTCGCTCGCCCGCTGCGCCCCGAACACACCGCCGCCGCTGCTTCCCCCCCATCGCTTGCTCGCCCGCTGCGCCCCGAACACACCGCCGCCGCCGCTTTCCCCCCATCGCTCGCTCGCCCGCTGCGCCCCGAACTCACCGCCGAACTCACCGCGCCGCCGCTTTCCCCCCATCGCTCGCTCGCCCGCTGCGCCCCGAACACACCGCCGCCGCCGCTTTCCCCCCCATCGCTCGCTCGCCCGCTGCGCCCCGAACACACCGCCGCCGCCGCTTTCCCCCCCATCGCTCGCTCGCCCGCTGCGCCCCGAACTCACCGCCGAACTCACCGCGCCGCCGCTTTCCCCCCCATCGCTCGCTCGCCCACTGCGCCCCGAACACACCGCCGAACTCACCGCGCCGCCGCTTTCCCCCCATCGCTCGCTCGCCCGCTGCGCCCCGAACACACCGCCGCCGCCGCTTTCCCCCCCATCGCTCGCTCGCCCGCTGCGCCCCGAACTCACCGCCGAACTCACCGCGCCGCCGCTTTCCCCCCCATCGCTCGCTCGCCCGCTGTGCCCCGAACTCACCGCCGAACTCACTGCGCCGCCGCTTTCCCCCCCATCGCTCGTTCGCCCGCTGCGCCCCGAACACACCGCCGCCGCCGCTTTCCCCCCCATCGCTCGCTCGCCCGCTGCGCCCCGAACTCACCGCTGAACTCACCGCGCCGCCGCTTCCCCCCATCGCTCGCTCGCCCGCTGCGCCCCGAACTCACCGCGCCGCCGCTTCCCCCCCATCACTCGCTCACCCGCTGCGCCCCAAACTCACCGCCGAACTCACCGCGCCGCCGCTTCCCCCCCCATCGCTCGCTCGCCCGCTGCCTCGCCCGGGACCAGCGGTGGCGCAGCAGCCCAGCCAGCCACGTGGAAACAACGCTTTACTGCCACACACACACACACACACACGCACAAGGAGGGAAACAAGCTTGACTGAGGAGGGAAACAACGCTTGACTGCCACACACACACACACACACACACACACACACACACGCACGCACGCACGAGGAGGGAAACAAGCTTGACTGAGGAGGGAAACAAGCCCCCACACACACACACACACGCACGCATGAGGAGGGAAACAAGCTTGACTGAGGAGGGAAACAACGCTTGACTGCCCCCTCCCCCATACACACACACACCCACGAGGAGGGAAACAACGCTTGACTGCCGCCTCCCTAGCAGACCTCCCCATTCCTGTTAGAAATGGAGCCCAGTACTTCTAATCCTGCACCAAAACAAAGACGCAGGTCATACGAAGCTGCTTCAAACTAAAGGTTGTGTCAAGAGCAGAAAAAAGCAATAACAGTATTGCAAGTAGGGAATTTGGTGTTGATGAAAAACAAGTGAGGGAGTGGCGGAAAATGAAAGCTGAGTTGGAAAAGATTCCAAAGGCAAAAAAAGCTCAATGTGGTTTAACAACTCCATATGTGGCTCTAGAGACTGAATTGCATAAATGGGTTATGGAGTGTCGTCAAAATGGTTACTGCGTAACACGCATGGGAATTCGCTTACGTGCCCTTCAAATGGCTAAAGATGACAAATTAAAAGTACCAGGCATTGAAAATTTTGTTGCGTCAGCAGGATGGTGTACTGGCTTCATGAATAGGTATGGCCTATGTTTGCGGCAAAGAACAAAGATTTCACAGAAGTTGCCAAAAGACCTTGATGAAAAAGTGATGTCATTCCATTCATTCATCATAAAACAAAGAAAGATCCATAACTATGACCTGGGAGATATTGGGAATATGGATGAAACACCTATGACCTTTGATCTTCCAAGCAACAGAACCGTGGCAAGTTTGGGAGACAAAACTGTTTTACTCAGAACCACAGGTAATGAGAAAAACCATTTTCTGCCGATGTCAGCACCCCACCGTCCTGTGCGCTCCCACAGAGAGGGCCTCCTCAGGGTGCCACCGCTCAAGGAATGTCGGCTAATGGCCCCCAGGGGGAGAGCATTCTCAGTGGGTGCGCCAGCCCTCTGGAACACCTTACCAACCGAAATCCGGATGGCCCCTGACCTCCGTACCTTCCGTCGCGACTTAAAAACTTTCCTATTCCAGCAGGCTGGCCTGGCATGATAACGTTAATTGGGGTCCCAGTTTGTGTTATTAGTGTTTCTTATTATTTTATTGTTCGGTCTGTATACCTTCCTTCCTCTGTACACCGCCCCGAGTCCCTCGGGAGAAGGGCGGTTTATAAAAACTAATAAATAAATAAATAAATAAATAATTTTACAGTTGTTCTGTCATGTTTGGCTAATGGAACTAAGCTGCGGCCTGTCATTATTTTTAAAAGAAAGACCTTGCCTAAAAAGGTCAAATTCCCACCACGAATTACAGTGCGCCCACATGTTAAAGGCTGGATGGATGAAGATGGAACAAAAAAGTGGCTGGAAGAAGTTTGGAATGGACGACCAGGAGCAGCCTTAAAGAAAAAACCATCATTGCTAGTTTGGGATATGTTCAGAGCCCACACATCTGATGACATAAAAACATTGGCAAAGTCTTCTCAAGTTACTTTAGCCGTTATTCCAGGTGGGCTTACATCTGTATTACAGCCCTTAGATGTGTGTTTAAATAAACCTTTCAAAGACCGTGTGCGAAAGATGTGGTGCGAATGGATGTCATCTGGTCAAGCCCGACTAACAAAAGGTGGAAATATGATGAAGCCTGACATAGAACTGATAGCAAAGTGGGTTCGTGATGCATGGGAAGAGATTCCAGAGGACATGGTGAAGCACGCCTTCAGGAAATGTGGCATAAGTAATGCTATGGATGGCAGTGAAGACACTGCTTTGTATGAGGACGACAACTGTGATAGTGATGACAGCGAACTCTGTGACAATGTATATGATGATAACCTCACACCAGCTACAGCTGAAGCTCTGTTTGCAGATACAGATGAGGAGGAGGAATCCAGTTTTGAAGGATTTTGATGCTTGTGTTTTAGCTTGGTTGCTTATTGAGTTAAGGTTTTTGTACATTTAAAGTTATTGTTAATACTTTAATGTTATATATTGTTTTTGTTGAATATACTGATAATATCTTGTTTTTGTTGAATATACTGATAATATATTGTTTTTGTTGAATATACTGATAATATATTGTTTTTGTTGAATATACTGATAATATATTGTTTTTGTTGACCCTCTTTTCCACATGCCTCAATTAAAGCAATTTTATTGTTATCTACCTGTATTTTTATTTTTGAAATTTACCGTGAGCTGCTGCATTTCCCAGCCTCGGCTTATACTCGAGTCAATAACTTTTTCCAGTTTTTGGGGGTAAAATTAGGGGTCTCGGCTTATACTCGAGTCGGCTTATACTCAAGTATATACGGTATTTTATCCATTAACAATTGTAATATATCAAATCCTACTTGGGTTTAACAATTCTGTGCAACTGATGAGCGAGCTATACCTCACAAAAATGTATGCCTTTTAATAAAATCTGAAAACTCCTAATTGTTGCCCTTACTAATATGGATACCGACTGTAGCTTTGTGATTACAGCAGATGGCAGCACCAAGCCAACCCTAACTAAACCTGGATAAGCTGAGCATAATAAAGCTGCTGTAGCTTTATTATTACTGTATATGTTTGATACTTTAATAAGAGATCCATAGAAAAATTGAAGACTGTAAGTTAGACTCCTGGCCTGGACTGAGGGATTTTAAATTTTAAAGTATTTAATTAAATTATATTAAATGAATTTTAAAATTTTAATTTTATTGTTATTAGGAATTGTGGGCTTTACTAATTTAATTCTATTTTATTCTTTTTGTACTGTTTTAATTGCCCTGTGAACCGCCCTGAGTCCTTCGGGAATAGGGCGGTATATAAATTCAACAAACAAACAAACAAAAGACAATGCTTAACTACTAGGTGATACATGGATGTGAAGTGATCAAAACCTAAGCTCCACTCAAGGTCTGGGAAGAAAGAAGGAAAAAAACAGTATTTATGGAACAGAACATAGCATGACAGAAGAGTTCTGAAATGGCACTTTTGGGAAAATGAAAATAAACTGCTATATTAATCCTTAAGACAAGAATCCTAAACCCATGGTTGGACAATATTTCTTTTTAGAATCAACTAAAAAAAACTCATCCAAAAAAAAGCAAGGCATACTGTGTAGTTTGATTTTTTACATATGAAATGTAGCAGGAAATATTAGCTCAAGCACTGGGAAAGGTTATTATTTAAGAGCCTTTCTGTTCATTCTTGAGTCAAAAAATAAACGTGTACAAAATGCGTAGTCGTCATTGTCAGCGCCTGTCCTTCCACTGCTGCTATTGCCAGGCCTTATAGCCATTTAACTTCTCTCCAATATGACAAAGCCTAACAATGTTACATGCCTTGAGGCTGTCCTAAGAATTAGGTTGGGGATAGTGGGAGATGCTACTTTTTATATCAATACAGATGGAAAGATGACTTAAATGAGTCTTATTCTAGGGTTTGGAGAAAGTTAAGGTGATGACATCATAAGGTAGCAGTAGACAAAAAAAGTTGCCAGGGTTTATTTGTAATGTAGTTAGATTGGGGGGATGTGAGGCTCTAATGTTCGAGACAAACCTGAAAACCTATCTTTAGATAGATAGATAATAGATAGATAGATAGATAGATAGATAGATAGATAGATAGATAGATAGATAGATAGATAGATAGATAGATAGATAGATAGATAGATGACCTTTATTGTCATTTTTTACTGTGGCTACAATGGCACACATTAAAAATGAAATTTAGTTACTTGCTCTCAACACACATAACACACAGTTAAACATACTATATGCAACATACTACACCCTTACATATAAGCAACTTATAAATACTAATCACTGTCCATCATGAATAAATAACAGAAGGAGGAAGATTTAGAGTTTACAAGGTTAATACTGTATGGAACAAAACTGAATCTGGATGTTCTGCTTCAGATACCACAGAGCCTCCTCCCAGAAGGTAGCAAGGAAAAACAGGTCATGAAGAGGATCTGTAGTGTCCCAGAAAATCGTGCAGACTTTGCTCAAGCATCACTTCTGTGCTGTTCTGGATGGAAGGGAGGGAACTGCCAATAATCTTTTCAGCCATCCTCACCACCCTCTGCACCACCTTCCTGTCTGAAGCAGTGATGCTTCTAAACCAGACAGTGATGCTGTATGACAGGATGTTCTCGATCGTTCCTCTGTAGAAAGTGGTAAGGACAGGGGAAGGAAGATGTGCTCTTTTTTATATAACTATATTTTTTATTTTTTTATAATCACAGATCCTTAATATTTTGTCTGGGTTCCAATATTTAGCTTACTAATATATGTTGAACTCCTTTCCCTCTACCTCATTTTTCTAGCCACTGATAAAATGTATCCCATGTTCTAAAGTATTCTGAATCTTCTTTCTCCTTCATTTTCAATGTAAGTCTGTCCATTTCTGCATAGTCCAAAATTTTCCTGATTATCTCTTCCTCCCCTGGTAATTCTTCATCTTTCAAATATTGAGCAAATGCAATTCTCGCTGCCGTTAATACATCTAACATTAAATATAAACATTCTTTCTCAAACTTTCCTGAAATTATAGTAAGAAAATCAAGAATCCAGTTGCACAAAGGAGTGTTTAAGCCTAAAAGGACCAGTTTGTCTACTAGATGCTGGGGAATGATTGTATTAAATGTTGAACTGAAGTCAACAAACAACAAACACACATGAGCATTTCTTTCCTCTAAGTGCTTCAAGTTCAGATGGAGAACAGAAGAAGTAGCATCCACGTAGAGGGATTTCGTCAGTAAGCAAATTGAAGTAGGTCAGATGCCAGGCTAGATACAATAATGTCTTTTAGCAATTCTACCCATGTTTCTGAATTGGATTTATTAGTAAACTTATTACTTCTGAATTTTGACAGCACGGCTACTGTTGTACAACCAGCTCATTACATCTCCCTCCACAAAAAAAGAGATTTTGATATGTTTTTGCTGGATAGTCGCCATTGTAAACCTCTTGAATTTTGGTCTCTCTTTGCTCTAATCCAGATCTACCATATATACCTCACTACCAGGACATCTACATATAGGTTTAATAATTTTTAAAGTATTCTTTGATCCCCACTACTTATATCCTGCCTAAATATACATCACTGAATATTATAATTTTTATGGAGACAGCAGGTAAGATAATCATAACAAGAAAATTAACAAAGTGACAAGAAAGATTTATCTGGTGCTAAACCAACCAGCCTGAAATTTCTCTTAACACAATCCCAACGTACATTATTTAAAGAGTGAAAAAATCTGTTATCTTGTTAATAGGCTAATTAGAGATGTCTGGGACTATGAAAAAGGCAGAATTCCAGCAAAGTGTCATTTCACTTTGGCAACTTATAGTATGCATAAGTTCATGTAGTTACCAGTGGCCTTTTGTTACTTAGGATTCTAATAATGAAACTTGGAAAGTACATTGAGCTTCCATACAGCAAGGGAGAATCCACTTCTCTGAAAGTATTCGAGTGTGTCTGCACGTGCACATACAGGTGAAACTCAAAAAATTAGAATATCATGCAAAAGTTCATTTATTTCAGTAATGCAACTTAAAAGGGGAAACTAATATATGAGATACACTCATTACATGCAAAGCAAGATAGTTCAAGCCGTGATTTGTCATAATTGTGATGATTATGGTGTACAGCTCATGAAAACCCCAAATCCACAATCTCAGAAAATTAGAATATTGTGAAAAGGTGCAATATTCTAAGCTCAAAGTGTCCCACTCTAATCAGCTAATTTAAGCCATAACACCTGCAAAGGGTTCCTGAGCCTTTAAATGGTCTCTCAGTCTGGTTCAGTAGGAATCACAATCATGAGGAAGACTGCTGACCTGACCGTTGTGCAGAAAACCATCACTGACACCCTCCATAAGGAGGGAAAGCCTAAAAGGTAATTGCAAAAGAAGTTGGATGTTCCCAAAGTGCTGGATCAAAGCGTATTAATAAAAAGTTATGTGGAAGGGAAAAGTGTGAAAGAAAAAGGTGCACAAGCAGCAGGGATGACCGCAGCCTGGAGAGGATTGTCAGGAACAGGCCATTCAAAGGTGTTGGGGACTTTCACAAGGAGTGGACTGAGGCTGGAGTCAGTGCATCAAGAGCCACCACACACAGACGGATCCTGGACATGGGCTTCAAATGTCATATTCCTCTTGTCAAGCCGCTCCTGAACAACAAACAACATCAGAAGCGTCTTACCTGGGCTAAAGAAAAACAGACCTGGTCTGTTGCTCAGTGGTCCAAAGTCCTCTTTTCTGATGAGAGCAACTTTTGCATCTCATTTGGAAACCAAGGACCCAGAGTCTGAAGGAAGAATGGAGGGGCACACACTGCAAGATGCTTGAAGTCCAGTGTGAAGTTTCCACAGTCTGTGTTGATTTGGGGAGCCATGTCATCTGCTGGTGTTGGTCCACTGTGCTTCATTAAGTCTAGGGTCAACGCAGCCGTCTACCAGGAGATTTTGGAGCACTTCATGCTTCCTTCTGCAGACGAGCTTTATGGGGATGCTGACTTCATTTTCCAGCAGGACTTGGCACCTGCCCACACTGCCAAAAGCACCAAAACCTGGTTCAATGACCGTAAGATTACTGTGCTTGATTGGCCAGCAAACTCGCCTGACCTGAACCCCATAGAGAATCTATGGGGCATTGCCAAGAAAAAGATGAGAGACATGAGACCGAACAATGCAGAAGAGCTGAAGGCCGCTATTGAAGCATCCTGGTCTTCCATAACACCTCAGCAGTGCCACAGGCTGATAGCTTCCATGCCACGCCGCATTGAGACAGTAATTGCTGCAAAAGGTGCCCAAACCAAGTACTGAGTACATATGCATGCTTATACTTTTCAGAGGTCCGATATTGTTCTATGTACACTCCTTGTTTTATTGATTGCATGTAATATTCTAATTTTCTAAGATTGTGGATTTGGGGTTTTCATGAATTGTACGCCATAATCATCACAATTATGACAAATCATGGCTTGAACTATCTTGCTTTGCATGTAATGAGTGTATCTCATATATTAGTTTCCCCTTTTAAGTTGCATTACTGAAATAAATGAACTTTTACACGATATTCCAATTTTTCGATTTTCACCTGTATATATGGAAGTCCACATAGCTGCAGCTTTCCACAATGATGGAAAGATGATATGTGATGATATTACAAAGTAAATCCAACCCTTATATTCCCCGCATTTTAGTGTTCGACACAAGGACTTCAATCATAGAGTTTGCATTGTGATTTCAAGGCCCTATTTGGTCACTTGGTCTCCTTTCCACGAAACTCTGTCACATTAAATGCATCTAGTAGATAAGCAGAAGTCATTGAAGACATAGGCAGTAGTTAGGATTTAAAATCATAGGTCTACTGATCCTGAACCAATTCCCTGAAAAATACTTCCAATATGACTGTGTTTGCTAGCAGAAGGCAGAGGAACAATTGCAACCAGCCATCTGTGAGAAAATTTACCATCCCACTCAGCACGTGCAACCAATCGTTTTGGGGTTCAGAAAGTCTTTGCAAAAACAAGTTGCAGGGGATAAACAAACTGCAAGCCCAGCTGACTAAGTCTAGTGGCCTTTAATGAAACAAAATGACACTGAGTAACCTGGTCTTTTGCTTTGCCAAAAGGCAACCAGGCTCACAAATAGAACAGGACACAGCAATTTCCTTACAAGAAATATTTCTACAGGTACAGTAAATAGCAGACTTGGCTTTTCAACCTGGTTGCTAGGGAATGCGTTGCAATAAGAAGCCCTATAATACTTGGTTTGTGTGCTTGAGTACTGTTTCAACTTGGGAGAACTTGATGGTCTTCAAAAAGGATTTGCACACACAGACTGCAATTTTGCCATCTCTTTAGAAATAGTTCCTGAATTCTAAGCTTAGCTATCTCTGATATGTCTCAAAATGCTTCCAGGTAGTTCCACTTTTACTCTACTTCCCCTAATCACTCACAAATCAGCTGATGTTTAATTTTTTACTATTCTTTGGCTCTGAAGTCCTGGGAGCAGATGGGGAATACTAGGAGCCAACCAGATCAGCTGATCAATACTAAAAATTAAAAGACTAATATGCGCAACATGTCCTCAATATTCCCCCACAAAGAATACGCAGTCAGGCCTTAAACATGTGTCAGCTCTTTAAGATAGACCAGATTAGGAAGCCAGAATTATGAATGCTAATACTACTTTTATTATAAGGTAACAATAAAAAAAGTTTGCAAGACTGTCAGTTTAGGTTCGTGAGAATTAGGAAGGTCATATCTAAGACACCTTTTCAAAGTCCATTTTGCCAGGGTTCAGATTTCTCTTATCTAATCGTAGCATTGGTTGTGGCTCTTCCTCCTTTTTTTCAATATTATTTGGACTTCGGATTATACCATGTTTTCAAGCATATGTGCATAAAACAGAAAGCGTGCTGTTTTTATTACAAAAAGGAACATTATAGAAGCTCTGTTACCCATTCCTGGTTGGCCACATTTCAACAGAAACAAAACACAAAACAGCTTTGGATGTTTTGGTCACAAGAAAAAGGGATTCAGAGAAATTTCTTGGGCTACAGAAATCTAGAGGACCTTTAGACAGCAACAAAGAGGTACAGAAAACAATAACTCCTTGCTACCATCTACTGGCTATCCAGGTTTGTCAACCCAGATCTCATGCCCTTCCTTGAACTAAGAGCAATTTGTTTGCCCTGGGGCAGAAGTGCTCTAATTAGACTGAAAATGAGAAGAGATTGGCAGGTTTTACATCTCACACCAAGACACAATCCTTTCATTTAATTACCTCCTCCAGGTCAGGAGAATATTCCAACGGAAAACATGAAATAGTCTCCTCTTTTAAATATAAATGGTCTACGCCTGAATCTAATCTTGCAGGAAGTCAGAAACATGAACTACTTACAACTTCAGAGCTAGATTTTCCCCTACCACCACCTAATCCTCCCCAACAAACAAGGTTTGCATTTCTACCTAGTAGAAACAGAGCAAAACAAAAACAAAAACAAAAAACAAGCAGGAGTAGATTACAATAAATAAATCTCATTTTTTCCCAAGTATATCAGAAGATAGCAGTCATTTTTGGAATACTTTAATCATACGAGGTTTTGTAATTGATAGAAGGTAAAGGTAAAGGTAAAGGTAAAGGTTCCCCCGCACATGCGTGCTAGTCGTTTCCGACTCTAGGGGCCGGTGCTCATCTCCGTTTCAAAGCCGAAGAGCCAGCGTTTGTCCGAGGACGTCTCCGTGGTCATGTGGCCGGCATGACTAGACACCAAAGGCACACGGAACGCTGTTACCTTCCCACCGTAGTGGTCCCTATTTTTCTACTTGCATTTTTACGTGCTTTCGAACTGCTAGGTTGGCAGAAGCTGGGACGAGTAACAGGCGCTCACTCTGCTACGCGGCACCCGGGATTCGACCCGCCAAACTGCCGACCTTCTGATCGACAAACTCAGCATCCTAACCCACTGAGCCACCGTGTCCCTTAATTGATAGAAAGCAAACATCTTTTGAAGTAACTGACCCATTGTGCTTTCACCACCAAAATTAAAAAGAGCTATGCTGTACAGTCATGATTTATTTTCATCCTGCCATTTGCCATATTGCATTGCCTTCTATGATTGCATCATAGTTGGGACACAGACTTTTATAATGGCAATTGCTCTTGGCATCTGTGACTGTTGTAACTAATTTCTGTGTCTACTTACTTTAGGATAAATACGAAAGTCTGAGAACACCAAGGGAGACAGAGTGACAACAACAAACTTCAAAGAATATACTGAATCTGTCAGGTGAGTCCAATAAGCTAGGACAAAATTTGACTCACAAAGGGGTTGCCATCTTAATTTTGTAACCCTTCAAACTGTGTCCCCTTGCGCCTGCAGAGTTGCTTAATTTAAGCATCAGCAAAGGAAGGTTATATATTAATGAGAATTAAGTGTTAGGGTACAACAAAAGGGAAATAATTATCTGATTGCAATTACAGTTGGAGTGAGTTTGTTATCTCACAATTTACAAAAATAAATAGGAAAAGCTAGCTTGTCTAAGAAGTCTCTCTTCCAGTGTTTAATTGAAAAATGTAGGTTAAAAAACAGTGACTGAAACACACTCTTTTTGGCTATTTGGGATGAATTAGAAATAAATGCTATTATGATCATATATATTACATGGCTGTCTCATAAGACTGACTTCACAAGAGCACCAGAACTTGTTAGGCAATGTGTGTATGTAAACATACATATCCAGAAATATAGACATTGAAGTCTAACTCATGGAAAAAATAGGTAGTAGAGAAAATTTCTGAAATATGAGATAAATTTTCTGAAACTGTATCAGAAATAAGGCTAGCTAGAAGTTCTCATATTTAATCCTAACATGAACAATTGACAGGTATTCTAAATGAATAAAAGCATGTTATTATCCTTCAATGAACCATCTTGGTGTGGAGCTCCAAAAAAACAACTGCCTGTTACAATGGACGCATAGTGGAAAAACAATTCTCCAAAGGCTTGATTTGAGTTGAAAAAGGAACATGAATGTATTCATCAATATTTGCACAATTGTTGTGGATTTCTACAACTGCACAACTAAATTGGATGTTTCAATAGCCAGAAATGAATTAGAGAAACTGCATCTCCAAACAACTGAAATATAGCAAGAAATGGTCTATCTAGAAAAGAAATGTGTGCCATTTTAAATCCTGACCTTCCCATCACTTTTTCCCCACTAGTGTTTTCTTTCCACAATTTCTTGTGTTGTTACCCTTCATCACCAATGTTTATGTAAGCTGAAAAGAAACATTATTGATGTTGCAGAATCTGCAGATTGGAGCAGTGTGTAAATATTGTTACTTATTTCTTCTGGGTCAATATCCTGATCTACTGCCATTACAAGTTTACTCCTCTCCTCCTTGCTTTATTTTATCTTGCTTTTGCATTATTTGGTTCTGAGATATTAGGGATAGGAAAGGAAGCATTTTGTTCCAGGTAATTTTATTGCCCAGCACTGTCCTTCAGCAGTGCCAACAGGTTGTCGGATCCTCTGGTTGCCCAACACTTAGGCTACACAAAGTTTTCTTGCTGCTTCTATGTTACAACTTTCAACTTTCTATTATCACTATGCAGCTGTTCTGTCCTGCTCTACATTTCCCCCACACCTTCTATTCAAACATATTGCTTTTGGCCATCTCAAGGTCAAACATATTTGGGGGGGGGCTTCAGGTGTCTTTTTTACAGACAACAGTTCAATGAAGGTAACCCATAATATCTATATTAACCAACACCAAGTTGTTTGGTGTTAAGATAGCAGTCATGGTACAATCAAAGCTTCACAGTAGGTCCAGCACATAAAAAAGGCAGAGCTTCAATCATATTGTTACAATCACCATGATAACGTTTTTGACCATGCCTTGAGGACAAACCCTAAACAATACAAATATATATTTATAATTGCTTATTATTTTAAGAAGCTCCAGAGAAGTACATGGGTACAGCAATAGCACATAGCTGAGATAATATTTGATTTCCCAAACACTACATGCTTAAATGGCATAGTTCTTCAAATATTACTATGGAAAACTATCCATTTGAATAGGTCTCATTATTTTGGATGAATTCATAATTGTAACACAAGATTGAGGACAATATTATAGGGGATGTGGAATAAATTAGTTGCTGAAAATTATTATGATTAATTGGAAATAAGTCTCTTAGTTAAAATCACTGCTATTAGGAAAAGAAGGACAGCAGTCTTATTACACACTCAATATTAAATGTACCTCAAATTTTATATATTGGATCAATTATCTTTCATTTATTCATCATCTGGTACTGGGAAGGTACAAATGGAAAGCGGAGACACTGCTCCCATTCACTCCCATCTACAGATCATTGGAGTGACTTTTTTCCAGTCAGTACTTATGTGAGGAAAAGGCGGAATTGCAGCCCAAGAGGTATTTCTGAACTCTCAAAATCCCTGAGTATTTCTTTTGTTAGCTAAAGCTAAGGCAATTTGGAGTGCATAAAAATCAGGAAGATTCTTGGCAAAGTTTCATCTATATTGTCTATCAGGGAAACTGGTAACTACCTCCCACTGTATCAATAAGTGATTAAAAATATGATCAAGGAATCTACATTCAATATTAAACTAAATATGACTGCCAAGATTCCCCTTTCAATACATTTGGTTGAAGAAGATTCTGTGAGAATCTTACTTTTTGGTTATAAATAGCCACTTGGGCTGACATCAAACATGTCAATTCTTTCTAAATTTCCTACCAGTTTAAAAATTTAAATATCTCAACAATTGCATCCACGTTTTCCTTACAGCAGGGGTCCCCAACCCCCGGTCAGTGGATTGGCACTGGTCGCAGCATGCCAACAAGTGGGCCACACAAACAAGCAAAGCTCCATCCTCAGGATGCAGGCAGTATTCAAAACCAAACCCCCTCCGATCTGCGGAAAAACCCTTCTCCATGGAACCAGTCCCTGGTGCCCAAAAGGTTGGGGATCTCTGCCTTACAGGATGATATTTCTTGTTATATTAATGAACAAAGATCTACCATCTTCATAGACTTCATATTTATTATTTTTTTTATCAGATGTTCATCGTAGGCATTGAGATTGGGTAAAAAGAACAGTGGCGTAGCGTGGGTTGTCAGCACCCGGGGCAAGGCAAGTAATTTGCGCCCCCTAACCCGTGGATTTTAGCACTCGAGTCTCTTCCACTAGCTCAGGAATTCTGGGAGTTGAAGTCCATGAGTCCTAAAAGAGCCAAGGTTGCCTACCCTTGAGTTAGGTTCAAGGCAAAAAAGGGTCTCTGGAGAAGAGGGAAAATGCTAGTTTAAAACTGAAACAAGGCAACTTTAAGGTGCCTCAGCTGTGATTTAGGATGAGACAAAGAGAGGACATGGCGTTGAAAATGGTTAATGGGGCATGTTTGTTCCACTCTTAGTGGATGTCAAGATAAACCCCACGAGAGAATGACCTTACAACAGATGTGAATAGGCTTGGACTACGTTTGTAGATTGAGTGCATACATCACATGGAGCGATGATGGGCTTCATCAAGATTTATGATCCCACAATTGGCTAGTTTTCTCCATCTTGTCCTAAACCCTGGATACCAACCACGGTTTATGGCTTAGCATGTGGTGTGGGGTGACCCAACATGTTAGGCAACAAACAATGACTTCCAACTTACAATGCCTCAGCTTCCCAAGGTTATTCCAAAGCCGGAAAAGCCAACCAACCCACCCTGCAGCTTTGCCTGCTTAGGCTGAACCCCAGGAGTTCATACTTGCTGTGGCGCCTGACCTATTTTCTGCCCAGACGCTGCTTATCCAAGCCAAGCCGCCTCCTTCTCTTTGGCACCTCGCCCCAAAGATTCGCCGGACTGGCTGGAAACTCTCGCTGCTGGCGACGTGTGTTGGGGGGGCGTCCTGATCGCCTCCTGCAGGGGGAACCGAGTGGCCACAGAGAGTCAATACGGCAGGAGGAGGAGGAGAAGGAGGAGGAGGAGGAGCAGCAAGCAGCCGCAGGTGCGGCGGCTGCAGTTGTTACCTTTACCTCCGGGAAAGGAGACGGGGGCAGGAGCTGGGTCGGGGGGGGCCGGGCTTGCAGGTTGAGAGCCAAGCAGAGGAGAGCCGCGGCGGGAGAAAGAAAGGGAGGCGAGACGCCGCCAAGCCTCCCCACCCCCACCCGAGAAAGGAGGCGATCCGCAGCCGCGAGAGGACGGGATCCCGCTCTGGCTGGGCGCAGCGAATGCGGTTGCTTTCTATGCTCCGCCCACTCGCTCGCTCCTCCGACCCTCGGTGAAGCAGAATCGTCCCCCTCCGGCGAGCTTAATGGGCGCCCCCCCAGATGTTGCGCCCGGTGCGGCCGGCCCCCCCTGCACCCCCCACGCTACGCCACTGAAAAAGAATACCCAACCATTGTACCTATGAAAAATAGACACTCTACTACAAAAATAGAATAAAAAGCAATAAAACAAAAATAATTTACGGAAAGCATCCAGAGCAGGATTTCTGGAACTCTTTCAAACTCCTTATTAACAGCTCTGCTTTAGATCGTATGACTAGGAAAGGATTTTCATTGGAGGAAAAAGTAATCTGAACAAGTGGTCAATTGCATCTTCCATATGAATGCACTGGGGGATTTTTCTTCATCTTTTGCCTTCTCAAGTCAAAAGATCATTTCATCTTTTGTTGGCTTTTTCAACCATATCAACATTGATCATCTTCCATGTCCTATTCAAATTGAACAGAGTTCTATTTAATGCATAAATATCAAAGACAAATGTGCTTGAATAGGTTTTAAACAGTTTAATAAATATTCTGGTACCGAATTTCTGCTCTGGAATACAGAACTTTGGGGGAACAAACAAAAAATAAATTAAAAATTGTACATCCAGTATAACCAAATTCCAGTATAAAGCTATATTTAAAAGATTTACCACACAAAAGAGAGAGAAAAGTTCCTAGAACAATCAAGATAAAACAATTATTCCACTCTGATTTTGTAGGCTCATGCCTGTTGCCTCTTTAAAAAACTAAGAGAGTTTATCTACCAACTGGATGTAATGTTACACAGAATGGAGAAGACATTCAGAATGCAATAAAATGGACACATAGGCACTATCATGGTCTGCAAGTTTTTATCCATCTTCTTAAAACTACAGAACACCAGGATTGGGTTTGTTTTCTTTGAAGCTAGTAGCTAGAGAACAATTATGTACTGCAAACTAACATATCTGCAAAGGGCCCAAGGAGATTTTTGTTGAAAATGCATCGGATCCACACCAAATAGTTTGTGAATGGCTTAATGTTGTCTGAAAATGTATGGTTTTGGTGGGACAAAATATAAGGCATGTACGTATTTTCTCCTTGCTCCTGAATCCAAACTTCATATTTTACTTCTCTAACCTTCAAGTATTTCAGGTTCCACGGGATTTGCCAAGATACAGAGAGCTTAGCTTCACTGGTACCCTGGACAGAGGCCTGGCATTTGGCATCTCTAACTTTGCCTGGATAGAGGCCACTAGTCCACTTTTGCTTCTTAGGCCCTGGTTTGGTTTTCACCGTTTGCCTAATCACCTGGGTAAGGGAAGCAATGTTAATTTTGGTGTCCTGGTAGATACGGAAAAGCCATTCTGGGTTACGGCAACACAGATGCCGGGGAACCTCATTGTTCTTTATAATGCGATCTTGTTCTGCTTTGTCTAAGTGGGCAATTCCTCCTTGATCCCAGGGTCTGTCTGGATAAGTCACAGTATTCTCCTTTTCAGTGTTTTGCCATGAAATGTACTGAAGATCCATACCAGGAAGGGTAGATAATGTCTTGTAAGGTGTGTAATGTTCAGGATTTATGGCAAAAGGGAAGAGTTCCACAACAGTGGCTCCTCTTGGCAGGAAGAGAGACATAATAAGTTGAGCTCCATGCATGCTGACAAGCATGGATGCATTGCTAATCAAGCGTACTATTTCTGAAAATGTATGGTCTTCTATGGAAACAGTAATGGTTTTCATCTGAAATTCTTGGGCAAGTGCCAAAATTAACTCTGCCTCATTTAGGATTAATCTATTGATGGTTCGGCTGAATACTATTATATATTCCTCACCAGGTATTCCTTCCAAGCTCACATTTAGCCTCTTCATCATAAATGTTTTGAACTGTCGGATCTCATTGCCAGAGACCAGGATGTTGGCTTTTGGCCCCTGGGGCTGAACAAAACCATACTGATACCAGGTTGTGATTTTAGACAGACCCACGTATGACTTGGTGAAGCACAGGAGCCGCCCAAGTGTTTTAAGCTGCTCTTTTAGGAGTGGTTGCTTACTGCTAAGCAATTTGTACAGCTCAAAGTGTAGTCCTTCACCCCAGCCTTCCATGAAGAATAATCTGGTCTCCAAGTCCAAATCAGGGAACTGCAGCATTGTATAGAAAATTGGAAGGAGATCATCATGGAAAACATGCATCAAATTATCTGGATTGAACCTATTCATAATCAGCGCTACATCAGGAACAAAGACAGGCTTTGGCATAAATTTCAGAGCTGCAGCAGGCAGTTCTACAAAATTGAAATATTGGGTATTATGGTCCTCCACTGTGGAGAGATCAAGCAAGGCAGGCTGAAATCTTCTGGAGCCCAAGTTTGGAAGCATGACAGAAGAACTGCTATGGAAGAAGACAAATTCCTCAGCTTCGGTGGAATAACAGAGAGATTCAAAACGGCATATACGATCAGTATGCATCCTGCCAGTGCACACCATCTTGGTACCATCTTCTGCCAGAGCTTGAAGTGCAGCATGATAGTCAATGCTGACCTGAGAGAATTCCTGGGACTGGCGCATAAGGGCTAACTCCTCTTCCAGCACAAATACATGGTCGTGCAGCTTGATATACTTCCACAGCACAGCAGCAAGGATGCACACTAGCAAGGCGTTAAATACTGATGCTATGTTCATTCTGGACCCAGGTCCTAGCAAGCGGGCAGGTGGTGAACACTAAGGAAGAGGGATGCATTCTCAGTCTTCTTTATCATAATGGAGCAGAGGCCTAAAAAAACAAAGTAAGGGCAAAAACAGTCATCTAAAGTTCATTATGTTGTTGTAATGGAATAATGGCTACTCTCCATATCTCCACCCCCTCCCCCGCGATAAATTCTTCAGTTTTTGTGCAAGAAGGAAGGACTGCAGATAATGTTTAAAAATATTCTTTGGAACAGCTGCTCCAAACAAATTCACTGTAATTTTAGCCTTGCTCTCTAAATAAAAATACATGTTATATTACAGACTGATAAATAGCTGCTACATACCAGCAAACCATTTCTGCTCTTAAAATGCTCATATAAAACTTTACTCATGGACACACTTATGAAAGAAGGTATACTTATAGCCACACAGACCTTCTTTTGTCCCAAACCAACTATGTGATTTGTTTTTAGTTTTGTGCCTTATTTCTTGCAAAAAGAAAACTAGCAGGGGGAAAAAGGGAGAATCTTTGAGTTTCAATGTGACACATGACTACTTACATATGTATAGAATTACTGCCTAATGGATATGCCAGCCAAACAGGAGCATTTTACAAATCTTACCCTGTATCCATCACATACATGTAGGTTAAAGTTACAAGCCATATACAAACAACACACCTGAGCATTTGGTGTTGGTTACCCTTTCCCTCTTTTGCATCCCAGGAGAGAGAGAGAATCCCCTAAAGAGGCTAAAGAAGATCCTCAGCAGTTTTTCCCCATGTGTTTTCTCCATGTGTTTCCTACCCATCACCCCAAGCATCAGCATTAGAAAAGTCAAAGCAGGAGCCTGTGCTTCATCTATTCTAAGGGATCCTCTCGTCTGCTTCTGAAGGGGCTGTCTGAGCGAGCTCCAGTTGTCAGGGGTGGCCTATTACTCCAGCTGACTCTGCTCCCTGAGGTCAGCCTGGGCAACTGGGTAATCGCTATAGTGTTGCTGAATAGTTGCAGAGGGCAGAGAAATGGAAACAGATCACCAGAGAACAATTTTTACAAAGCTAAAAAATGCACTGGGAATTGGAAAGAAGGTTCTTACGCTTTGTAGTAGTTAAAAGGAGAGGCAGGCGGGCATGCACACAGATCAGACCAAAACAAAAGGCTAAGAGGAAAATGGAACATCAGGCATAAGAGCACGAAAGAGAATTAAAAAAGGAAATTATCCATTTTGATCTCCCACCTCTTTATAAAAGCTATGGTACTTCAAACCATCACAGGAATCAGCCCAAAATAACAACACTGTACTCTTTCTCCAAGAATTATATTGTTAAAGAGATAGGGCTATCTGTGCTACAACTCACACAAGCATACTACTCCCACCAAAGATTAGTATCTTAGATTGCAAACTTTCAGGAATAGAGTGCAGTGACCCCATACAAGTGGATGGGTGGGTAGAAAAACCTTCAATCAACATGGGAACCTAGGCTGAGTAAGATGAAAGGTGTAATCCAAGAGACCTCAAAGGACTCTTAAGCTGATCTATATATCTCCTTCCAAAGCTAGCATTTTGATCCCACTTCAGAACCATAACTTAATATTTTAGTTTGATCCAGGCCTTTTTTTCTTAAAAAAAAGGTGCCGGAACTCTCAACTTGTTAATCTTTTATTTATATAATTTTATTTATATATTTATTTATATAATTAAACAATTATATATTCAATTCTTAACATACATTTTATTTATTGTATTTAAGGCAAATGTTCATAGAAAATTCCAAACTTTTGTTCAATTCTCGTCTGGCAAATCTTCTTGACTCCTCTCCTTGCTCTTAGTATCTATGGCCGAATGTCATCCTCTGAGTAACCACAGATCAACATACTTTGAAGGATCGAAAAGTCTCAGAGATGGTCCGACAAGTTTGATGAACAAAAGTGCTGAAATTGTCTTAGTCTTTAATGAAGCTCTTGTTGGGGTGGCAATTAGATTCATCTGTGAAAACCCACATTCACATTCACTTGAAGAAATAGGAATGGTATTCAGAGTCTGTATCAAATGCAACAGTTTTTCTGGATATGTCTTTTCGAGAATGTATTCACGGAATCCACGAATCATTTCTATTTCATTTAATTGCAGTCTGATTGATAAGTTTCTAATTTCCACTTCTCCAAATGTCAGTTGAGTATTAACATCTTCAGGTCAATGTTTTTGATCAAGTACGCGAGACCAATACGCCAGCTCATCATTTTTGCTATCAAGTAATCTTTTTTCAATTGATTCTTTCAATTTTGTATAAAATATACTTGGGTCAATGGGAGGATCCTTTTTTGAATCTCTTTTGTGAAGTAAAACTCCACAAAAGCGAAGATCACTTACAGCAGCAACAGCACAATTATAATAGGGCCCAAAGTTCTGTCTTCTTTCTTCAAAAACTTGTACCAATATTTTTATTTTCTTATTTGCCTTATACAAGTCGATGCTGCGGTCCTGTAGATCCAAACTTAAAAATGACAATTCTTGGAGAGCGTCACACATCAATCCTAGGTCCAATAAAAATTCTGTAGATGTTATTTTTCTTTTCAAGCCATCATAAGTGCACTTATCATTTTTATCTCTTGTAGGATCATGCATTGCTTGTTCAAAATGATACACAAGGGATTCAAAATTATTCCATGCAGCCAAAACTGTACGCAAACTAGATGACATCCATCGGGTACTTAAAATTCTTCCAATTTTCAGCAGCTCAGTCCCCAGTAATTCTGCACATGAATGCAACTCTCTGCTATTCTTTGGTGAAGCATAGTATATGACATTCAGTTTATCAATAAATGATTGGAATCTATTTATTCCTGAAGTTTCCTTGGCAGCATCACCTACTGATAATTCTAGTCTGTGATTAGCACAATGCCAAACTATAATAGAAGGAAAACATTCTGACAGCAATTTTTTCACTCCACTTTTACATCCCATCATCACAGCGGCACCATCACATGCCAGAGAAATCAAATATTTTTTCAAATAATCTTCTGTCATCCCATAAGAGTAAAGACATCGGAGTAAGGAATCAAATATTCCTTCTGCTGTTACTCTTTCAAGTTCTACCAAGTCCAAAAACAAATTTACTGGTGAATTCATTCCCATACCTTCGATACAGCATCGAATAAATACTATGAGGGTAGTTTTTTGCTTATTGTGGTTCATCAATTATCAATGAAATTTTATTATTGGATCAAACAATTTCTTTAACCACAGTTTTCCTCATTTCTTCACTTATATGATTAACAATATATAATCTTAAAGGGCTTGCCATTGTGATAGAAGATTGCTACCACTGCTCCAGGGTTTATTTATTTATTTATTTATTTAGTTACATTTATATACCGCCCTATTCCCTGAGGACTCAGGGCGGTTTACAGGAAATTAAAAAATTCACCATACAAAAGTTAAAAAACCAAATTAAAAAATATTAAATTGACCCTGTATACTTAAAACCCCAATTAAAAATTTCTCCTCAGCCTGGGCCTGAGAGCTCAAAGAGCCAGGTCTTCAGGCCCCGGCGGAATGATCGGAGGTCGGGGGCAGTCCTCAGCTCCACCGGCAGCTGGTTCCAGAGGGCAGGTGCTCCCACTGAGAAGGCCCTATCCCTGGGTGTCACCCGCCGGCAATCTCTCACCGGCGGCACCCTGAGCAGACCCTCCCTGTGGGAGCGCACTGGGCGAAGGGCGTTTGATGCCGGCAGCAGGTGTTCCCTCAAATAGCCCGGACCCAGGCCATGTAGGGCTTTATAGGTAATAACCAGCACCTTGAATTTCACCCGGAGGGCAACCGGAAGCCAATGTAGCTCGCGGAGTAGAGGTGTTACATGGGAGTATCGGGAGACCCCCATTACAACTCGCGCGGCCGCATTCTGCACCAGTTGAAGCCTCCGAGTGGTCTTCAAGGGCAGCCCCATGTAGAGAGCGTTACAGTAGTCCAAACGGGAGGTAACAAGCGCATGAGTAACTGTGCGTAGGGCGTCTCGGTCCAGATAGGGACGCAACTGGCGCACCAGGCGAACCTGTGCAAAAGCCCCCCTGGTCACGGCTCCTATGTGGTCTTCAAAATTGAGCCGTGAGTCCAGGAGGACGCCCAGGTTGCGAGCCCTATCAACGGGGGGTAACACCTCACCCCCCATCGTTAGAGGTGGAATAAGTTGGTTAACCCGAGATGCCGATATGCACAGCCACTCAGTCTTGGCGGGATTGAGACGAAGCCTGTTTCTCCCCATCCAGACCTGAACCGCCTCCAGGCACCGGGACATCACGGAGAGGGCATCGCTGGGTTGGTTCGGGGTGGAAAGAAAAAGTTGGGTATCATCAGCGTACTGGTGATACCCCACCCCGAAACCACGAATGATCTCGCCCAGCGGCTTCATATAGATGTTGAACAGGAGAGGCGAGAGGACCGACCCCTGAGGAACTCCACAAATGAGAGACCTCGGGGCGGATCTCTGCCCTCCTGTCAACACCGACTGCGAGCGGCCCTGGAGGTAGGAGGAGAACCACCGTAGAACGGTGCCTCCCACTCCCAACCCCCTGAGACGCCGCAGCAGGATACCATGGTCGATGGTATCGAAAGCCGCTGAGAGATCTAATAGGACCAGGACAGAGGAGCAACCCCTGTCCCTAGCCCTCCAGAGATCATTCACCAGCGCGACCAATGCCGTCTCCGTGCTGTGTCCGGGCCTGAAGCCCGATTGGTACGGGTCCAGATAATCAGTTTCCTCCAGGAACAGAGGGAGCTGATGCGCCACCACACTCTCAACAACCTTCGCCAGAAAGCGAAGGTTGGAGACTGGACGATAGTTGTTTAAAACAGCCGGGTCCAAAGCAGGCTTCTTGAGAAGGGGCCTCACCACCGCCTCCTTCAAGGCGGCAGGGAAGACACCCTCCTTCAAAGAAGCAGTTATTACTGCATGGAACCAGCCTCGTGTTCCCTCCCGAGCCGCATAAGCTAGCCAGGAGGGGCACGGATCCAACAAACAGGTGGTGGTGCTCAGTCTCCCCATGATCCTGTCCACATCATCAGGGGAAACAGGGTCGAACTCAGTCCAGATAACATGCTCAAGACTGCCTGATTCCTCCACATCAGACTCTGCCCAGTCAGAGTCCAGACCGGTCCGGATCCGAGCGATTTTGTCCGCCAGATGATGACTAAACTCCTCGGCTCGTCCCTGCAAGGGATCCTCTCTCACCTCCTGGTTAAGGAGGGAGCGAGTCACCCTAAACAGGGCGGCCGGGCGATTATCTGCGGACGCGATAAGGGCAGCAAAGTAGTTAGACTTCGCCGTCCTTATCGCCGCAAGATAAGACCTTATAAAGGTTCTTAACTGCAATCGGTCGGATTCGGATCGGCTGGATCTCCAACCGCTCTCTAGACCTCGTCTCCGACGCTTCATCTCCCGGAGCTCCACAGAAAACCATGGGGCCCAACGGGATCTGCGCCGGGTCAGAGGTCGCATAGGTACAACGCAGTCAAGTGCCCTGGTGGCAGCCGTTTCCCAGGCCTCCACCAGAGCATCGACTGGGCTGTGGGTAAGGGTGATAGGTATAGGCCCAAGCGCCCTCTGGAACCGATCCGGGTCCATTAGGCGCCTGGGGCGGAACCACCTGGACGGTTCCGCCGCCCAGCGGCGGGGGGTGGCATGACGGAAAACCAGCCTCAGGAGGTGGTGATCTGACCATGACAGAGGGGTGATGGACGGGGAACCCCCTCCCAGATCGTCCAACCACTGTCCAGACAGGAACACCAGGTCGAGAGTATGATCCCCCTCATGAGTCGGGCCCTCAATAACCTGGGTCAGGCCCATGGCTGTCATGGAAGCCATGAACTCCCGAGCCAACTCCGACGACCCTCCCAGTGACGGCAGGTTGAAGTCACCCAGGACTATAAGCCTGGGGAACTCCACTGCCAACCCTGAGAGGGCGTCGAGCAGCTCAGGCAGGGCTGTTGCCACACAGCTGGGCGCCAGGTATGTAAGCAACAAGCCCAACTGAACCCGAGGACCACATCTCAAGAGGAGGGATTCACTCCCGGCCATCTGGACAATGGTGGCCTCCCGGGGACACAAAGTCTCCCGAATAACCACTGCCACTCCACCACCCCTGCCCTGAGCCCGCGGCTGGTGCAGCACCCGGAAACCCGGCGGGCATAACTCGGTGAGAGGCACCCCTCCCTCCGAGCCCAGCCAAGTTTCCGTGATGCACGCTAGATCCGCACATTCCTCCTCGATCAGGTCACGGATGAGGGGAGCTTTGTTGACTACGGATCTAGCGTTAAAATAGACCAACCTGAGCTCAGGGGCCTGATCACCCTCATCCCCGGGTAAGAGGGTGCTAACCGGAGGGTCGGAGCGCGCCACCGCTCGGAGATAGCGGGGGCGCGATCCCAGGTGTTGATATGGCCCTCCGCGCAAACACCTGCTGCCTTTCCCTATCGCCGTGGGGATTTGAAGCCCCACCCCCACATTCCCAGAACCAGCAGCCACCTCCTCCGACCCCGTCCCGTCGGGACCTCTAACAGGTCCAGACTGAGTGCCGGTTAAAGATTCCCTCTAACTTAAATATGCATAGCATAATTAGATTTATTATTGCTGCTAAAGCTATGGATTACGGATTCACATTTCCCATGGATTGTCTTCTGTCCATGGGAGGGAGGCTTGGTAGGTTCTAAATTTCATAATTTTAGTTATTCCTTTGTGGCAGGGTATATACGAGAACAAGCTGCAAAGATCTTTAAAACATGTTTCTCACATATTTATATTTTTGAATCATAAATATTAAATCTTTTTTCTTTCCAATGATCCAAACTAATCCTTTAGAAATATAATTTCCAGTTTTAGCTACAGTAAACAAGCAAATTACACTAAAGCTAAATTTAACTTTACTTGTTAAAGATATTTACTATATTTCAGAATTAGTATTCTTTCAGTCACAATTCAATTTGGCTGATTTTAAAATGTGATGTAAAATCATAAGCACATAAAAAGAAAACAGCAGAAACAGCTGCAAATTAACTCAACAGTTCTATGCTTAGCAACATTTCCATTTAATCAAAGTCCTTGCTCTTTCCAAATCTATTTCAGGGTTTACTTTCTATGTACACAAACAATGGGAAATGAGTTTTTGGGCTGGTTCAAATTTTTTACACATTCCAAAAATTTCAGGTAATGTATCTGTTCCATATAAATATAAAAGCATGATAGGCTCTGTATTTGTACAATGGCCAATTATCTCAGTGTGCAGAAACGTGGATAACTACAAACAGAAATTGCAAGCCCTCTCCTTGACTTCAGAGTCATCCTGGTGAGATAGTCAGCACATAAATTTAATAAATAACATTTTTTTTCAAATGCCCCTATCAGGAATTGAATTTGAATGAAGTTTCAGAAAAGCAAATGTTCTGTGCTGATGGTACTAAGCTCCCAAAGATCTAGTGTGGCATAAATGAATTCTTCCTAATAAAAATAACTTCCTGCCTTTTTCTAATCATCATTTCTTCCCTACAGCAATTTGAAAAGTAAAACAAAGTGAAACAAACCACTACTCCCTCCATGCAGGGAAAATTTCCTTGAGTCATACTTGGATATCCTATTTGCAAATAATATCTTACTTACCTAGTTGAGATGGTGTAGCTGGGGAGCAGGAAGGAGTGCAAAATTCCTGCCTTCGCTGCAACGTGCCTGTGCAACATTTGCCTGCCGGGTCTTTTGGCAAGCTCAGCAGCAATTCCTATTGGCTTCCAAAAGCCAATAGCATAGCTGACTCAGGAATTCTGGGAGTTGAAGTCCATGAGTCATAAAAGAGCAAAGCCTGCAATAGTCTTAAGCCAATAGCAGCACAGGTTCTGCAAAAGCTTTTTTTTGTGCAAAACAAAAGGTGCCGGAACACCGTTCTGAGTGTTCTATGAGAAAAAAATCCCTGGTTTGATCCAACCTGTTACCCAAATTTAAAAAAAAAGTTCTGGCTTGTTTTGTTTGAAGGCAGGAGCAAATCTAAAATGGTATTTTGCTGAAAAAGCAATAATTAAGCAGTTAAGAGATTCACTTTTGTAACTAGCTTCCAAGGTTATGTCAACAACAGAGGACTCAGTGATATCAGATAAACAGGAATTAATATGTCTAACTGTGTCAAATTACAATCCAATTCTCTTTACAATCTAATCCAAGGAATTCACAGCAAATTTTGACCAAATAGGTCCTGGTATGAGAAAAAATTGCCATACAAAAACAAAACAAAAACAAAACACACACACAAAACCCCAGTAAAGAAAAACTGTTACACTTGGTGGTTAAGATTCTAGGCTAGACAGGTATAGTTCTAGTCTGATATGAAAGCCAGCTGGGTGAAATGGGCCAGTCATTCTTTCTTAGGCCAACCCTCTTCACAGAATTGTTGTTGTGGGAAATACAGGAGAGGAAGGAATATAAGAGTATAAATATAATGGTAACTGTCTTAATTATTTATAAAAATAATAAAGATGGGATAGAAAGTCTTTTAAAAAGCTTAATTTAAAAAAATGTGCAGTTTTGTATGTAACAACTCAAAAATTAGAAGAGATGGGTAATAACTTTTATTCTGTCCTACAGAAATACTGGATTATGACTCCTAGAATCCCAATCACTAGCCAGAAAAAAATAAGAAGAAACTAAGGGAAGGTTAACAGAAGAAACAACAGGTTTGAAATGAAGAAAAGAGAACAGTCCAGCAAGATAAGCGAGGACAGGAAACTGGTTGACCTATTTTCTTTTGATTATTTTGGATCTCTCAGATGTATTTTAGAATTGAGATACTAAATCAAAGGCAGAAGAATGAACATTGACCCGCCATTGGATATCTCTTTATTTTGATGTTGTCAACTGTTTCAATGGTGACATTTATGTAACATATCAAATGAATACACACTACTCTTTGTTAGAAGAGTAGGCTAATCTAAAGAGAAGATAGTGTGCTGTATGCACAGAGGCACTTCTTAATCTGCTGGATTCTAGAAAAAAGTCACACAGTCTTAAAACACTTCTTGTCCACCTTCAGCAAAACCTAGGTATGTTTTCAGCAAGGAAGTGAGCATAATGGTTTCTAAAGGGTTTCAAGCCCATGGGGATCAATCAATCCCTAAAGACCAGGAAAGAGACACGAATTATAAATTAGTAGCTCTGTTGAAGGAGAGAAAGACATTGCTGTTTTCCTAAATGCTGAATAAAATAGCCTGAAAGGGAACATAATCTAACCTTCCCAGGATTATACTATCCAGTTTCAGATTAAAAAAAAAAGGGGGGGGGAGGGAACAAACTGTGAAAGATTCAATCTATGAATTTATGTCACAGCAATAATTCCCAACATTAGAAAAGCTAATTTACCTATTTTCTTCAAAAGTGCTCAACAAGAAGACAAGCGCACAACTATGTACATTAACTACAAATAAACTTGAACCTACCTGCTAACATCTGAAGAGTCAAACATATTACTTTCATCTCCAGAAACAGAATGCTCCCATATCATCATATTCCTTAAGTTATCTATGTTTGTAAAAGACATGCTGGCCTCATTACACTGAAAATGAAAGTGTAGTAGTAGATGGATAGATCAACAATAGGCTGCACTTGACCTTTTGCAACATCCAATGTGCTACCATATATAATAACAAATGATGCAGTTTTAGATTAGCGTAAAGAAATGCATGCTGGAAAATGAACTCCTCACTTTGGTAATCACTGATTCAGTATTACTGATGGCAGTAACTAAGATGGAATTCCTGCAATTAATATGAATAGTTCTGCGAGAGCAATAACTCATGATGCCACCACTGTGAAAGAAGAAATCTGTGTCAGTGACCTCTGGGAAAGAGACTGGATAATAAAATGTGATGGTCACCTATCAGGAGAGCTAAATAGTCCATTCTCCTGGAGAGTCAGTCCTCTGGAGTTCCGCGTAATGCTGAGATTCAATCATCCTAAGTCTACAGTGTGACTAGATTTAAAATATTGTATACAGTTCTGACAGCATTCCAAACAAGCTATCCTTTGTGAATCAGTTAACTACGTGTATGCCTGTGTTTGAAAGGTTCGATTTAATCCCCGATTGTGGCTATAAAGAGTTGTTGTACCTCACTCTGTCCAAAATGCTACTGCTTGCACTATTCTGGACCTTCCTCCCACCCCACCCCACCCACCTACCATATCTATCATCTATCTGTCTGTCTGTCCATCTGTCTTATCTATCTCCTGTCAGATCTTTATAGCTGACCTTCATAAGCAGCATATCCCTGAGTAGCTCACAATCAATAAAATAATATCAGTTTAAAATACATAAAAACAATCTAAATAACTTCCTGGTGTCCTTAAATACAACACATAACCATACAGCCAGGAAAAAAAGTTTCTCTGGGCTCCAGCCATTACCATCTCAAGATCTGGAAAACCCAAATCTTCATGGGTTTTTGGAAGTTAGGAAGGGAAAGTCCTGTGGGATCTCCAAATGGCAGGTCCCACTGGGTGGCAACATTTAAGGACTTGGAGTACACTCACTTGCCAAATCTAATGAAATGATCAGATTCCCTTAGAGAGAGGTGGTCTTGCAAACAACCTGGCCCTGTGATAGTCTTTAGCAGTAACCAATTTTTTATAGTTATAATTATTGCCAAATATTAATTGATTGGCTATTCATGAAAGAAATCAAGAAAAATTTCTGGTATTGACACTCTGTGCCCTGCATATAAGGAAACCCAATTATTTGAAAGACCTCCTGGTGCCTCATATGCCTGTTGATTCAAGTATCAGTGATGGTCAATTCAACTCCTAAGTACTAGAAGAGCTACAACTGACTTTTTTGATCTGGCTCCAGTACTTTATAATAGAGTCCTATCAGAATTTACATGTGAAGTCAGATTTCTTGACATTTAAAAAAGCCCTCAAAATCTTTCTTCTCCCTGGGGTCCTGTGAAGCTGATTAAAAGGGGGGGGGGAAACCTATTTGAATTATATGTTATGGGAATATTCTTTATAATTTAAAAGCTCATGTTTTGATTTCATAACACACCATAGTCTGTTATAGTATTATTTCTATTCTTTATCTGTATTCTGCTTCATTATAGCTCCATAACAAAATAGATTTAGTATTATGCAACTAGAACGATCAGAAGAAGCTGCCTCCACAACTGATTTATCTACAGTAGCTCTGGGTTTTTGTAGATTCATAGAAGTTATATGACAGCTGAATGACATTACCTCCATCTTCATAAATTTGGGTTAAATACAGTATTTTAATAAACAAAATAGGAAAATCCTTAAAATTAGCTCTTTTGTTACTTCTGTATGCTTACTCCATATAATCACCACTATAGGATACATGCTTCTGCCAACTGAGAAACTTCTTAAACCTGTCAGGAAAGAACTCTACACTTTGTCCCTTCAAATGGTCCTGGCACCTCTTCATTGGAATCAGAGATGTTTGCGAAGGTTTATTTGATTTAGGGAAAAAGTGGAAATCTGGAATGTTTAGCAAAATCCAACTTTGCGATGCCTCTTGAGGTATGAGGCTTAGTATTATCAAACTGCAGCAATTTCTTATATTTTCAAACTCTGCTTAATCTTGAGTGTAATGTATTACTCTGAGTTGATTTAGGTAGTCCTAGACTTAGACAGACCCCCCTCAGGAGTACTTACGACCTGGATACAAAGTTCCAATGGCCAGGTCCCCCCACGCAACCATGTGACTACATGTTGGATCCCCAATAATTGGCTCACGTCCTTTGCAGCATTCTGCAGTCATATGATCAAATTTCTGCAAAACCAGCCCAAAGCAAACCACTGACTCATTTAATGACTATGGTATTCGCTTATCAACCATCACATAAAAGTCATTAAAAAAGGTCGGTCATATGGATGACCTAATTTACAACTGTCATGACTTATGACTGTGATGGGCAGGCTTCATTAGTCATATGTTGAGGACTATGTAGTGATGCCAGATTTAAGGAAACTTAACACTATCTGAACCCCCAAAACTAACCAGGTATTTAACTAGCGAAAACTGGGCTACTTATTTTTTTATTTGCATGTGGGATGATCTTCCATGGACTGATTCTTTGTTTCAGGGTCACAGAGATGAATCCACGTTTCACTGGCTATTTCAATGCTTTGAAAAACTTCTCTTTCATTCTAGTAGCATGACAAGCATAAACTCTTAAAACTTTCATTTCTGCTCAGCTTGTGAGGCATCAATCTTGCACAAATCTCCCAATATTGAAAAACATCAGTGCAGTATCTATTATATTGTGTTATGCAATACAAGAATGGGTGACACACATTCCTGTGAAATACTAGTCTGACAGAATTTGTTTTTGGTTAAACCATCAATTGCCATTAATCAACTTGCCAATCTTTTCCTGTGAAACTCAATGGTTGTCTTCTTTGTTCTTGATCACATGAACTGGCTCCTCCCAGTTCATCATCTTTATGTCTTTTTGACCAGGTAACAAGTAATGCAGCTGGTGATGAATTTTAGTTGGAGGAACTCCTTTGTCTGCCAAAATTCAGGCACTGCTTGTTGTTTCAAGAGTACTGTACAGCTTGAACAACAACTCACAAACAACAGCTATATGTTTTTCATAGCAACTCTCCATCCACTGTGGTAAAATAACAAATTCTAAAGAATATGTCAGAGTTTTTGGTGCATCAGTATTGCCATCTATTGGTAATGCATATCACTGAAGGCATTGCTCTTCAACTTAATCCATGTATAAATTCCAGTTTTTCAAGAGAAACATCTGAGGATCCACAAATAGTTTATTTTTTAATTAACACAATAATGTAAGTTCCTAAGGCAAGTATTTATCATCTTGTTATCCTGATCCCATTCCCTTCAATGGATATCAGAGATTTACTTGCTGCCTGACAAATGTATGGCTACTATTAAGCTGTGATGGGTTTTCAAGGCAAAACTGATCTAAATTTCTCCTACTCCTTTTCTTCTAATAACAGACATGTACACGTAAATTTATAATTAAACTTGTTCATAAAATTTCATGGTTGTGTTAAAATATATAACCACTTATATCAACGTACTCAGAAGTGAACTTAAAACTAATGGTTTAACTTATTTTTAAACTGGAAAAGAAATAACTGATCACATTTGCAACCTGAGCAGTAAATGTATCCTCTACCTTTTAGAATTACTGGTCATAATTTATTACATAGACCATTAATGAGAACCTCTCAGTATTTGGGGGCCTGTATGGAAACCACACAGAAAAGATGAGATCAAGACTTCCAAGCTTGTCCTTGATACCCATTTAAAAAAGACAAATACTTCCCTATAATTCCCACCCCACCTTTGCAAGATTCCATATTACCCTACTCTGCTTGAAAGCATTCCAACCTGGGTGGAGTTACAGTATGTCTGTAAATTAGAGCCTTGGTGGAGCAGTGGGCTAATGCCTCCTTAAGTAACACCAGCTGCCTGCAATTAGTGCAGGTTCGCATCCCACCAGGCTCAAGGTTGACTCAGCCTTCCATCCTTCCGAGGTAGTTAAAATGAGGACCCAGATTGTTGGGGGCAATAAGCTGACTTTGTAATAATACCGCTTGGGGGGTGTGTGAAAGCCCTAATAAGCAGGCATATACATAGAATGAAGGCTACTGCTAAGCGTGTAAGCCGCCCTGAGTCTTCGGAGAAGGGCGGGATATAAATGGAATAAAAAAAATAAAAAAAATAAAAATTAGATCATGAGCCTTTTAAATGATGCTTCAGGTGTGATGTGGAAGCATTCTGAACTACAAGTAGCATAATGTATGGCAAATATAATGTAGTAAGATACAGTGGCATTCCTTGATCTGGTACCTTGATCTGGTACCTTCCAGATATGCTACATTTTTCTAAGCCATTTAGTAAAGGATTTAATTCCAGCACTTGTGAAGCAAAAAGAGATAAGATGCTTGAAAACATGTATTATTAGGATCAATAAGCTGAAAATCTGAGATAATGAAACACTAAAGCAGTAAAAGATTATAGGACAATAGTTACACAATGAACTATGCTATGTACTTTGATACCATGGATTATTTTAAATATCATCCTAGTCTTAGACTAAAAGATTGGCTTTCCAAAAATACACTGGGCTTTTAAAATGTGTTTGTGTAGAAAGGGTATTGCCTTTTTTGTTGTTTTTTTAAACTGAATTCCCACTATAGAGTTGTAAAAGAAATTGACTGCAAATGTATTTGGAATCAATTTGCAACATCACTTTAGGATGCATGACTTCATTGGATATAGTTCATTAAAATTCTTCTTCTTCTGTCCCATACACTCTCCCTGCCACCATAAAAGCTTGTGAAAGAGGTACCTGCAAAGAAATGCATGCTTCTGAACATTGTATAAGATAAAACAGTATTTATACTTTTTTTTTAAAAAAAGTTGACATTACAGGATAAAATTATCCACATCAAAGCTACTTATGCATAAAAAATAAATCCATATTTTAAGTTTCTGTGGAAACTTATGTTAACCATTACATATGTCAGGGAATTATAAATAAAAGCTCTGTGTTTCATGGGGAAAAAGGTTAAATCATTGTTGATTTTAAACCAATCTTTAAAAAGGATTGTATAAAAACGAGGCTAGTTATTTGCTGAAATATGCCTCCCTCCCTTGTGCCTATTTGCAAGTGAAGCAGCAGCCTGATATCTAAATCCACAAAAGTGTCACCTTCCATCTTACATCGCTGGAATGAAGATTGGGTCAGAGACACAGAATGCAGAGACGGCTACTGGGTGGTAAGATGTAAAAAGCAACATAAAATTTACTTCTTGGAATCAGCACAATCACTACACATGATGAAAAGAGAGCTCAAAATCCTTTTGGAGTGAACATCTCTGAATCTATTAGGCATCCATATTTAGCAATTTACAGCCCCGGATCTAGCAAGGTCTCTTTTACAACCCTTGGCAGCTAGAAAATTGCAGGCTGGGCAAGGGAATGTTTGTATATTCGTCAGGACTGGGTCTCTGCAGCCAAATGTATTTAAAAGGTTTCTTGTTTTATTAGCTTAATTTTATTCAACACTAAAGCCTCCAGGATAAAAACATGAGATGAAACTGGCATTTTACGTTAAGCAGTTCAGAGAACATAATAGAACATTAACAACACTGGTTTAGGTGGGTTGGGAAAGCAGAATCACTCCCTCAATGCGGCTACAAATTTGATTTTCAAATGTAGTCACAGAACTATCAAGCTACTAGCCCACTGCTTGGGGAACAGGATTGGGTTGCTATGCTACTGCCGGAACTCACACGTCATACAACCCACCTTGCCTACCCTACAAGGTTCCATCCAAAAAAGGTGCCGGAACTCCATTCTGAGCATTCTATGACAAAAAAAAAAGCCCTGGCAGAATTATATTTTGCCTCAACAAAATGGCTTCGTATATAAAGTTCTTACTCCATCTTTGGAATTTGCACTCCTTTAACAATGCTCTAAGAAATATTAACATGCCTGGGGAATGCATGATTGGAAAAGGCTGGTTTAGTTGAATCAATGAAACTTTCTAATGAAAGTATATTTCAGAAGGCTCTGACTGCAATTGATGCCTATTTATATTAGGCGTAAGTGATGAAGTGAGAGATGTAGAGGTGCACCAAGAGGACTGAATAGAAGAGCTGGCTTACATCTTTTTCACTGACCCCTACAAACAACTGGCTGACAATTAGAACTACACACTAAATTCTTCTGGTTTCATTCCAATTCTAAAAATTCTCAGCAGTGATTGTGCTAGCTAGAAATTCCGAGAACTGATAAACCTAGAAAACACAGAGATTGGAGAAGCCCACTGTAAGTTATAGATCTTTGTGCAGCTTTCACTTTTAAGGTTAGAATATAATGCAAAAATCAACTTGGGTGATGAGCTTCTGATGGAACTGTCATAAATTACACAGATTTATGTGAACAGCAACAGATGACATATTTGTGGGTCATATCCTGGGTTCTATGGATTACAATCTGGAATTCTATGTTAGGAGAATTTCTTGACATGGCCTAGAAGTCAGATATACTTATATATTGACCTACAACATATCCTGTGATACAAATACTGTGTTGGATCTGAAATCTTCATTATGCGGTATTAGAGGTTAGGACTCCCTTCTTACCATTATTTCTTTTGTGTTTCCACACAAAACTTCCAACACTGTCATTGTCTGTTTATTAACAGAATCTCTATTTAGAAGCATTATTTAGGTATTTATTTTATTTTATTTTTATTTTATTTTAATCCCATTTATATCCCGCCCTTCTCTGAAGACTCAGGGCGGCTTACAATTTAAGCACAAACCAATGTGCTTAGCAATAGCCTTCATTCTATGTATATGCCTGCTTATTAGGGCTTTCGGGGGGCCCAGCGGCATTATTACAAAGTCAGCTTATTGCCCCCAACAATCTGGGTCCTCATTTTACCTACCTCGGAAGGATGGAAGGCTGAGTCCACCTTGAGCCTGGTGGGATGCGAACCTGCACTAATTGCAGGCAGCTGGTGTTACTTAAGGAGGCATTAGCCCACTGCTCCACCAAGGCTCCTTTATCAGGTTCCTGTGCTTATTTTGTGGGATTAGAGAATGAGATTATTCTGAATGAGGGAACTGGGCTTCCTCATTCATATTTCATGACATATCTAGAAATCCCAATACCCCAAATCCTTTATGTTATTCTGTCACAACGTGGATGCTCAACAATATATAAAACAGCCCTGCCCCTTGCTACTGCAACACTTCCCTCTCTGAGCATAAATAGGAGTAATAAGTGGACATCGAATCAAGTAGCAAGAACAAAAAATAATCAAAATATTTAAAGAGTTTCAACAGAGTAAAAGAATAAAAACAAAGCTTCTGGCTCAAAAAAAATTAAATGTACAACAGTAATGAATTAAAAAACTTTTCATCCCACTGCAAACCTTTAAATTTTTATGGCCTCTTTCATAACTACTTGAATTAAATTGCATTTTTAACCAAATTTTATCATAAACCATCCTGGGAGTTTTATCAAAAGTGATATTACAAGCATCCTGAATGAACATAAACCTTAAAAATACATTTACATTTTTCAGTAAATAATCAACCCATGTAAAAGGAAAATTTAGAGAACAGATTTTTTTCCAATTTAGACATTCTTTTTATCTATTCTCTTGTTTTTTATCCTTGTTCTTACATATTTCCTACCTATAGTGAGATATAACACAAGACAATAAGATTTTGGTGGTGGTGGAATTATGCCTCAGAGAAACTTGGCATGCTATTTATTGAACTGGATAGAACACTTCATTTTTGCAATGGCATTCCTTCAAAATCATTCTGCCTTTAAGTTAAATGCTGTTTTTCTCCAAAGCCATGCTTGGCATTAAATGGTAAGTGTCCTGCAAATTTATACATTCTTCCTGCATAGTGGCCCATCCATATTTTGCCTGGGCAGCATCATGTGGGCATCTCCAGCTCTTATACTGCATGTTTCCTCTGGCAGCCATTTTGTGACTGCATAAGCAACCCCCCATAGGCATTTAATTCCACATTTGTCCATCTGTCTCCAAAAGATAGAGAACAGAAGTGATATAATAGAAGCTATTAAGGGATGTATTCAGACCTCTTATGTGAACCTCTTGCAATATTCATTTCTCATTGAAGTCAATTCTCATTCTCTATGTGGGCAAGTGCTACCACATAGTTTTTTGTCATCAGGGCCTGCAGTCTGGAGAAGTCAAGTGCAAATGCCAGATAAGGCATACTTTTGAACCTCTTCGGAGGAGCATTGGCAATGTGCTTTTCAAATAGAAAACATGATCCTAAGTGAAGCATAGCATATAAAAACACTTAATTAAAACTCAGTGGACTGGATCAGATTAAGTTAGCTGAATTTGGATCCAAGCAAAACTCATGGGATTAATTATCATTGACTTGGTTTTTTGATCTTTCTGAGATTTAATTGAACTAGTATTAATCTGGAAATAGCTTATTGGTTTTAACCAAAGAAACCATCTTCTTGATCCTCCCTTTGAAGTCAACGCTGCTCTAAAATGATAATGACTTTCTAATGAGAACTGCAGTGGTAAATTAAAACAACAAATAACCCTTAGCACTCAAACATTTCATAATTCTGAATACTAAGGTATTTGGCATGCAGAAGCAAAAAGGCTCTAAATTTTTGTTATCCAAACAACATTTTCCTTTGAACTTTGGTATTAAAAATGTGCTTCCTTTTTGCCTGGTTTAAAGAAAATTCGCTGGTCATCAATAATTTACTTCCCTACTGAAACATTATCCTGACAACAGAAATAGAGAAAAAATGTTGTGCACACTTGTGAAAACCTTTTAAAAGAGCTAGTCAAAATATAGCACAATGAGATATCAGCAGCAAGTAGTATAATAGAGGAAGTGAGAGAGAAAAATCTCCCCATATCAGTAAGTATGCTAAATGTTCTTTCTTCAAACTAGGGAGCCGCATGCGGCTCTTTGAGCCGTCTCCTGCGGCTCCCAGCCGCCCAGTGTGCGCGCACCTCTTCGAACGGGCAGTGGTGCGCACGCACCTCTCCAAATGGAGAGTGGCACCGCCCGTTTGGAGAGGTGCGCGCGCACCTCTCCGAATGGGCGGAGGTGTGCGCGCACCTCCCCAAACCTTTGGAGAGGTGCGCGCGTACCTCCACGCGAATGGGCAGCGCCGCCGCTCTTTGAGAAAGCTGCCACGGCCCGTCTGCAAAGCTGCCACCTCCACTCCCTTCCTTCGCCCGGCCTGCTTTTCCAACCTCACTTCCCTCCCTGCCAAAGCTCCTCCTTTTCTACTCAAACCGATTTTCGGGGTTCCTCGGCTTACACCCCTTGGCGAGAGACCCCAAACGTCCCTTTCTCGCCGCTCCTCCCTCCCTGCCTGCAGAGGCTCTTGCCCTCCCCTGGCTCGTTCAACAGGGGGGGAATAGGTCGGGTACCCCTTTCCCCCCGAAAACAACACGTGTAAATCTCAAAACGACCCTGGCAAGCTTCGCACAAAGCCGCCAGGTAGACCCGCGAGCTGGGGCTCAGAGCCAGCAGCTGGAGGGGAAGAAAAAGACGGCGCCGTCTGAGGAGTCTCTTCTTCGGCTATCTTGCTCTGCCCGTCTCCCGCTTGAAAGAACCTCCTCAGCGGATCGGTGTGGTGAAGAGGCCGGGCTTCCTTCGGGGGGCCTTTCATTCCTGTACAAGGGGGAAGGGGAACTCTCTGTGCTTTTGTGTGTGCGTGCGTGTGTGTGTGTGTGTGTGTATGTAAAGCACAAGAGAGGGAGGAAGAGGGGGGGGGAAGCGAGATCTCAAGCCCCGATGTTTCCTGCCTTCCACTGCCGGCGGCCGCCCCGCATTCTTAGCATTCCTAGGCTGTGACTCCGAGGTCGTCGTTGCCGTCTCCGCTGAGCAGCGCCGCTTGGAAGAGAAAGGGAGCAGGACAGGCACACTCGCCCCAGCGGAGTGGCTGGCCCTCGTTTCACTAAGTATAGCAGTTAATGAAAGTGTGTTATGTGAAGGAGTTACAAATACAGCAATTACCAACTTGAGAATTGGTAGTGCTTTAATGGTTCCATCTATCTCATCTATCCTAAGCTAAATTTGACACTGTTGTTTATATTTATTAGCTTCCTAAATATGAAGTGTGCTTGAAATCCCTTCAATAATGTTTAGAAAACCATAATGATCAGTTTTTCCCCACCATCATGCTCTCTAGGGGCACTAGGAACACGGTTTTTAGAAGTTGAAACAAAACTACACTGGAACACAGCATTCTGGAAAAGTTGGACCACACATGTCTGAAAGACACCAACTTATGGAAACTTCCAACACTAGGTTAGAAAATACATAGAGTATACTAAGCTAAAGTTAACTCCTCTTCCTCTGGAGCCACTTTTATCAGAAACTATATAAGATGTAAATACAGATAGCATGAGCTATGATGTGAAAACATTGTTTTGGCAAGCTCTGAAGAAGACTCAATTCTAAATCTAGCTGAGTGAGGCGGTGAGCCTATAATCCAGATACTCCGGAGGCTGAGACTTGAGCTCAGGAGTTCTGGGCTGCAACGGGCTATAGCAATTGGGCATCCTTATTAAGTTTGGCGTCAATATGATGATACGGTGAGTCGAGGGCCACCAGGTTGCCTAAGGAGGGGTAAATCGGCCCCAGTTGGAGACGGAGCAGGTCTAGATCTTAATATGAGATTGTACCTTTGTTTACCAATCTTTCTCCTAATTAACAATTTCCAATTCTAGATTTCATTTAGAAAAGCAGTATTTATTGAGACTGTTGTCTTTCCTATATAAGCACAAAAGGCTTTGAAGACCAAGGCCATTCCAGGAGAATAAATTTTGTTCTTCCATTTTAACCTACTTGCAATACTGCAGTTGCTGCTGAACACATTCAGCATTTACAGAAGCACAAGACAATATTTCCTCCCCCAACCCCAAAGGATTTTTAATGCGGGCCATCCTTAAACACATTTTTTCAGCCTTTAATACAATGGAATATCTGGTCAGTATTGCCCGGGCCAACCCACCTTGCAGAGTTGTTGTAAATTTAACATTGCAGAAGGGTTGCAGATACAGGATGGAGCTCTGAGAAGAAAGGCAGGATAAAAACCTAATTAATAAATAAATACCCAGAGATGCTGGGGACTCAATTTTTGCATATAAAGCAGGCACTCTATCATGGAGTACACCCCTCCCAAAGGGCTACAAGCAACATAGAATAATAAATACAGGTTTTGCTTTTACTTCAATACTTCAGAGCCACATTATTAATTTTTAAAAATATATTTCAGCAGTTTGTTCCCTTTATTGTTGCTGGTTTCCTGACTTGCTGCTGGAAAGGAGATCAATAAAATCAATTTTGTTGTTTAAGCAAGCACAGGTGATGTTAATATTATTTTAAAGCAGCCCATCTGTACTGGGAAGATTTCTCTGAGCTAAGTATTTAAAGAAGGATTTGTAGGTACAAAGAGGTCCATGAGAGGCATAAGGGCAACATTTTCAGTGTCTGAGACATTGTACTATGCTGAAATACTGCTGCTAAATCAAAGCAATGTAGTAGGTGTACAGATATTTTATGAAATAAATTATCACCAGAGTTAGCCCACACCTTATTACAATTTATTCTTTCATATTTGTTTGTTAGATTGCTAATTTAAACAAAGGACACTGGGCTTGTCGACCAGAAGTCTGGCAATTTGAGACCTAAGTACTGTACGACAGAGTAAGCTTCTATTTCTTGCCCCAGCTCCTGCTACTCTAGCAATTTGAAAGCATCTCAATGCAAGTAAATAAATAGGTACTATTAAGGTGGGGAGGTAACAGCATTCCATGTGCCTTCAGTGATAATCATGCTTTCCACATGATCACAGAAGTGTCCTCAGACAATGCTGGCATTTTGGCTGTGAATTGGAGATAAGCACTGCCCCACAGAGTCAAATATGACTGGCACGGGAATCCTTAATTTTACCTTAATAGAAATCTCCAAGATTTTCAAACCAGACATCCAACTGTGGCTTCTTTTAATAACAGGGAATACCATCCCCCACACACAGGTTTTTACCTGCTTATAATTTCTGCTGTTCACGCTGGCCTGAAGTAGGCTGTGGAATTCAATAGTGTATCTGTTACAATATCAGCTGAATACCAGTTAATAGCACACATTCTGACAGATGTACATGTGAGGAATATACATGCTTTTTTTCTCTTAAAAGGTCATAAGAATTGTGGACTTTTCCTACCTCCTCTATTACTGCACTGAAGTCAATCAAAAGTTAAAAAAAATCACAGTTTGGTTACGGCTTACTCACTCTTTCCTACTGAACCGAGTTCTAAACTGGGAATTCTGAAGTTCATAGATTTGCTCCCTGGGAACAGCAATTAAGTTTGTTTTGCCTCAGTCGACAATGTAGGACTATTTACTTTGAAATTTACTTTAAGTAGGATATACTGCCAAATATATTATCAGCATCAATAACTAAATAATACCTCCTATGTTTCTGCATGGCTTAAAATATGCAGCCATAGCACATATTTTAATGAGGTGATTATTAATACATTTTTAGGACACTGCATTTCTTATTTGGTTATCTCAAACATAGACACACAACTGTTGTTTGAATCTTTTATAAATCTTACCCAATAACACTCACAGCATAATAGAGAATGTGGCATAATGTGTGCCAGTTTTAAGGTCCATTTGTAGAATCAATTTTCCATATACACTGAATTAGTAAATATCAGAAATAGTTTTTTAAGGTATCTAATATGGTAACCTCAACTGTGAAATCTGTGAATATACAATGGAATCCAAATATAATTAAATTTTAAACCAGCTCTAATATCTAAAAACAGCACTACAGAACCTCAACATTGACTGCAGGTAGCCTCTTTTCAATCTGATGTTCTCCAAAGGTGTTGGGCAACTCCCATTGCCCACCCACAGCTAGGAAGCACACAAGCTGCAGTTCAACACATCTGGAAACCCCTGGGGAAGGAGTAAAGTAATAGAGGGTGAGTTGGTTACTAATTTCTGAATATGCTGGCGGATGTATTTGGGATTCGGTGAAGCAAGGGAAACCTCAAGGAACTGACCCGCGATTTCTTTCTCTTTTCAAAAGCTTTGTTTTGAACGCTGGCATTTTCCAAAGCTTATAAAAATATGGTGGGGGACTGTGATTAAACCCAACCCCCAAGCTGTGCTTATAAAGAAAATTCAAAATACCGTTATCGTGCATCCATTCCGACCCCCAAAACTTATAGTACCCCGAATCTCCACGTAACGACATTAGTTAACTGGGAGACTTCGTGAAAGCACTCGCTCATCCCACCCCACTCATCCCAGGGGGAAGTCCCCCTAGGACGAACAGAAGGCCAGGAAGAATTACAAGGACTCGCAACGAAGACGACTCTTTTCACTCACCCTCGTGATTTTGAATGCCATCAAAATAATAAGAGCGAAGTAAAAAAGCTGCCTCTCTTAGCATATCTGAATACGAGTCTCAGAGCGTACTCCGCAGTCGGAAAAAAGTGCTGTTTGTCTTGCAACCCGTTCTTTCCCTCACCACCGCTGCTGTCCCCGTCCCAAAAAGAACTGGCCCCCTCCAGACCAGTCTCCTCACCTCCTGCAGCGCTTCCTAGGACATTGCAGCAGTTCTTGCCCTGCTGTTGCGCGGCCGCTGTTTCAGCAATAGGCTCTCCGCCCGCTACTGGGGACGCATAACTTTGCCTCGCACGACGCCGACGCATCGGCGGTGGCCCGCAATTACTGGAAGAGAGTCGTCCTCCTTCCGGCTGCTCCTTTGCCTACGCGAAACGAGTGCGTTTAAACCGCTCTCTTGTTTATCACCGTTGCTTTTCGGCCGGCGCTGCTCCTAGGCAGGACCCACCTATGCTCATGCTCGGTCCCGGCATGGCTGCCACGTTGCATCCTGGGGGTTGTAGTTTTCTTTCTGCCCATTCTGCCCATTTACATGAGGAGCTTATTTATTTTGCGCATCGTAAATTCTCATGCAGAATCTGTTCAGGCTATAAACCTATATATACTTATCTGGGAATAAATTCCACTGAACTTACTTTTGGTAGGCAGACATTAGACTGAATAATTAGCCAGCAAGATGTTTTTAAACATTAGCCAATTCTTATCAGCAACATGTATAGTTCTCTCAGGCATGCAGTATCTATACAAAAGCCTTAAAAACCAGGGGGTTTCCTGAAGTGTCTGTGGGTAATCAATCCAAATATTTTGTGCTATTTCTATTTCATTTTTCTCTCCTCAACATTTTAAAGTTAAAACAAAAATTGATGATTGAGAAGTATATAAGAATTACCTCCAGAAGTCAATTATGACTGCAGTTCTCAGGAAATAAGAGAAAATTGTAATGAATGAGGGTGGTTTGTTCTCTGAGCTTGTGGGTTGGTTTCCAAATGTTAAAATTCATTGTAATGAATTTTAAATTTTACCACCTCCTGTTATATGTCCTCCATCATCAATATCATCATCATCATTATCATCATCAACTATTAATGACAAGAATAGTAAAACTTGGACAGCAAAATTGCAATACCATAAGATAACATAATAAAAAAAACTTATTTAAATCTCCATGTGATTTCTCTTTAGAGCACGGGTGTCAAACGCACCACATCATGTGACGTGTTGCAACATATCACGACTTTTTTCACATTGCCGGAGCTGGGGTAGGCACAGCCTCTGGCTGGCAGTTTGACACCCCTGCTTTAGAGCGTATAAATCTTTTGCCTACTCATTTATCCAAATTGGCTGGGCCAACCCACCCTTTGTACCAAGAGAGGCATTTACCCCAGGGGGTGGGTATTGTGATGTGAAGCAGCAACAAAGTTTTGGGTGACAGGCTTGAATGTTTCACTTAAGCTGTCCCATAGATATTTCTAAACTAAATGGCACCCCGCTCCAATTTGATGACACATATTGTACCTTCTCAGGAATTGAACGGCCAATCTGCTGGAACATGGGAGGATCATCTTGTCCTTCTACTCAGGCAACAAGATGCTAGGCTGATTATGAATGTTACTCTTTTGGAATATTTCTCAGCAGGAAATAAAAAAAGTATTCAGGCCTATCGCTCAATAAATGAATAAGAGCAACCAACAGAGCCTTCAAATGCTGCCTTATATTTGCTACTGTTTGTATGCATAATTAGATATTCCCAAGGTGAAAAGACACTTAAACATCTTTCGAGTACATTAATGTCAGCCTTTAACTGCTGAAGTGTTTGGCCCTGATAACTTGATGCTTATCTAGGGAAAGCTTACTTTTTAATAGCTGAGCATTGCATCCCCCCACAGCTTGTTTGGTTTTGATGCATACAGTATACATAAGCACCTAGTCTCCTAATAAGAAGCACTTTATTTTATTTCATTTTAATGGCTGTTATCCCTCCCAATGTTCAGACAAGGCTACCAGAGCAGTTCCCATTTGGGTCACTAAGAAGAATATAACAATGGTGGGATGGGGCTGCCATTTCAAGAATTCCCATCTAGGATGGAACTGGCAAGGCAGCAGTGAAAGATATCTTCACAGAACAGAAGAGATGTGGGGCTGAAGGAGCAGCAGTGACCAAAATGCTGGTGATAGTTCCCCTTGTCTAGTTTTGGGAAAGTTGATCTTCAGTAAAAATAGATTCCAGAATAGTCAGATAGGTTTTGAGAGAATTGACGCAGCTTCTAGTTTGGGTGATTCAGTTGTTGTATGCTGTAGATTTATGCTGGACTCAAACAGCAATATCTGTATAAAAATGGAGAGTCCAGCTGGCAAGGGAGGAAGAGAGGGACGGGAAAAAAAGAAAGTAAGTTAAGGGAAAAACTCTGAATTGGATTTTGTGACCCAAACAGCTTAGTGGAATAACAGAGTTGGAAGAGATCTTGGAGATCTTCTAGTCCAGGGCTTTTCAACCAGTGGTACAGGTACCACCTCTGGTACATTGGTACCTGGCAGGTGGTACGTGACCATCCTAGAAAAGTGGTAGTGGGGGAGGGGAATGAGCTGAACCGGTGGCAGCACAGCACAAGCCTGAGCGAGAGATAGCTGGAGCTGCAGGGCTGTCAGGGCTCAGTGGAAGCGCCAGGATCACGGCTTCTTTGGGGCTGTCAGGGCTCAGCGGAAGCGCCAGGAGCAGCGCCAGGCTCCAGCTGGAGCTCATTGCTGATCCTGGTGCTTCTCCTGAGCCCAGAAGAAGTGCCAGGATCAGCTGGAATGTTGCAGCATCCCCAGGGTCTTGTGATTTACCTTCAGATGCTTGGCAACTGATTCATATTCATGACGGTCATAGTGTCCCAGGGTCATGTGAAGTGACCAAAACCTGCTGCAACCACCCAGCGGGGGGGGGAAATAAAAACCAAACACCCCCACCCCCAATCCTCAACATAAATGCTCACAACAATGAAACCTCGCGCAGCCGGTGGGCAGGCAGGTGTCTTCCTTGGCTGTGGCTTGGGGGGCACTTTTTTCAGTGCCATTGTAACTTCAAACAGTCACTAAGCAAACTGTTGTAAGTCAAGGACTACTTGTACTTCATCACTTTTTTCCTTTTTCTTTTTTTGGTCATCAAGTTTTTAACACCTTGCTAGGTGACTGGTGGTACTCGGATATTGCCATATCCTAAAAGTGGTACAATGGGTGAAAAGGTTGAAAAGCCCTGCTCTAGGGAGCAAGCCTACTACTTTCAATAAATATCCCTAGTCTTGGTCATAAAACTGTATGATGATTCATGTGATAGTCACTGAGTTTCTTGAAAAGTACGCAATCACCCAGCTTGATTTTCCCTACATTAAGCAACTAAGAATAAAATAGTATATGTGTATTTTTTAAAAAAAACTTTTAGAGAATGCCATTTGTAAAAACAATTTAAAATAGATCAATTTATTTCAAATTCAGAAACTGACAAGATAGTTTTATTTATTGAATATTTTGATAAAAATGGACACTGTGGATAGTTTTAATCAAATACTTAACATAATCTTATCTCTTCATTATTTTAAAAATAATCAAACACTGTTGTTATCATTATGTCCGCGGGAGGCCACCACAGTCCAGATAGCCGGGTGTGAGTCCCTCCTCCTGAGATGCGGTCCCAGAGCTCAGTTGGGCTTGCTGCTGGTGTACGTTTCACCTAGACACGTGGCGGCAGCCCTGCCTGAGCTTCTCGATATCCTCTCAGGGTTGGTGGTTGAGTTCCCCAAACTTATAGTTTTGGGTGACTTCAACCTACCATCCCTGGGGGGATCATCTGAGTTAGCTCGAGAGTTCATGGCTTCCATGACGGCCATGGACCTGAAGCAGGTTATTCTGGGCCCAACTCACGGGGGGGGGGGTCACACACTCGATCTGGTTTTTCTATCCGGACGGTGGCTAGATGATCTTGGGGGGGTTCCCCAATTAATTTACCCCTGTCATGGACTGATCATTATCTCCTGCGGATGGTCTTCCGTTTTACCACTCCCTGCCGTGGGGTTGCTGAGCCAACAAGATGGTTCCACCCTAGACGCCTTATGGACCCTGAGCGGTTCCAAACGGTGCTTGGGCCCCCACCTGCCTCCTTTGCTCACAGCTCGGTCGATGCCCTAGTGGAAGCCTGGGAAAGGGCAGCCACAGAGGCACTCGACCTAGTTGTACCCATGCGGCCCTTGACCCGACGCAGATCCCAACGGGCCCCATGGTTCTCCATGGAGCTCCGCGAGATGAAGCGTCGGAGACGGGGCCTAGAGAGCTGTTGGAGGTCCAGCCGATCCGAATCCGACCGGTTACGACTAAGGTCGTTTACGAGAACTTATCTCGCAGCGTTGAGGGTGGCTAGGTCTAACCACTTTGCCACCCTCATCGCGTCCGCAGATAATCGCCCGGCCGCCCTGTTTAGGGTAACTCGCTCTCTCCTTAATCAGGAGGTGAGGGAGGAACCCTTGCAGGGTCGAGCCAAGGAGTTTAGTCGATTTCTGTCAGACAAAATCGCTCGGATCCGGACCGGTTTGGACTCCGACTGGGCAGAGTCTGACGAAGAGGATACGGGCGGCCTTGTCGATTCAATCTGGGAAGAGTTTGATCCTGTGACTCCTGAAGAAGTGGACAAGATCATGGGGAAGCTGAGCTCCACCACGTGTTTATTGGACCCGTGCCCCTCCTGGCTGACTTATGCAGCCCGGGATGGGACACGAGGCTGGCTCCAGGTAGTGATTACTGCTTCTTTGAGTCAGGGTAGTTTTCCCGCTGCCTTGAAGGAGGCGGTGGTGAGACCCCTCCTCAAGAAGCCTGCCCTGGACCCAGCAATTTTAAACAACTATCGTCCGGTCTCCAACCTTCGCTTTTTGGCGAAGGTTGTTGAGAGCGTGGTGGCGCAGCAGCTCCCTTTGTTCTTGGATGAAGCTGACTACCTAGACCCGTACCAATCGGGTTTCAGGCCCGGGTACAGCACGGAGATGGCATTGGTCGCGCTGGTGAATGATCTCTGGCGGGCTTGGGACAGGGGTTGCTCCTCTGTCGTAGTCCTTTTAGACCTCTCAGCGGCTTTCGATACCATCGACCATGGTATCCTGCTGCGACGTCTCAGGGGGTTAGGAGTGGGAGGCACAGTTCTCCAGTGGTTCTCCTCTTACCTTCTGGGACGTTCGCAGTCGGTGTTGGCAGGAGGGCAGAGATCGACCCTGAGACCTCTCATTTGTGGAGTTCCTCAGGGATCGGTTCTCTCGCCTCTCCTGTTCAACATCTATATGAAGCCGCTGGGTGAGATCATTCGTGGTTTTGGAGTTGGGTATCACCAATATGCTGATGATACCCAGCTTTTTATTTCGACCCCAAACCACCCCAGTGATGCCCTCGACGTGATGTCCCGTTGCCTGGAGGCGGTCCGGGTCTGGATGGGGAGGAACAGGCTTCGACTCAACCCTGACAAGACTGAGTGGCTGTTCGTGCCGGCATCCCGGGAAATTCTGATTATTCCATCATTGGCCATGGGGGGTGAGCTATTACCCCCTGTAGATAGGGCCCGCAACTTGGGGGTCCTTCTAGACTCACAGCTCTCTTTGGAAGAGCATATTGGAGCTGTGACTAGGGGGGCCTTTGCCCAGGTTCGCCTGGTGCGCCAGTTGCGGCCCTATCTAGACCAGGATGCCTTGCGCACAGTCACTCATGCGCTCGTGACCTCTCGTCTAGACTACTGTAATGCTCTCTACATGGGGCTGCCCTTGAGGTCCACCCGGAGACTCCAGCTGGTGCAGAATACAGCCGCGCGAGTTGACTTGGGAGTTTCCCGATACTCCCATGTTACACCTTTGCTCCGCGAGCTGCATTGGCTACCGGTTGCTCTCCAGGTGAGGTTCAAGGTGTTAGTTATGACTTACAAAGCCCTTCATGGCATGGGGCCGGATTACCTACAGCAACACCTGCGGCCGGCGTCAACTTCCCTCCATCCAGTGCGCTCCCACAGAGAGGGCCTCCTCAGGGTGCCGCCAATCAAAGAATGCCGATTGGTGACCCCCAGGGGGAGAGCGTTCTCTGTGGGTGCGCCAGACCTTTGGAACCGCCTACCGGTTGAGCTCCGGATGGCCCCCGACCTTCGCTCCTTCCGGCGCGATCTCAAAACATTCTTTTTCGAACAAGCTGGCCTGGTCTGATGGGATGGGGTTGGGTTTTTAAAACTAGTTTTAACTTTAATATGTATTGATTTTATGGGCATGATGTTTAATGGTTTTTTAATTTTTTTTTTATTGAAAAGTTTTAAAATACATTTTATCTTTAACTATCCCCCCCTCCCCCCACCCCTACCATGGTTTTTTAATTTTTGTATTCGATTTTTATTGTGTATTGCCCTGTTCACCGCCTTGAGTCCTTCGGGAGAAGGGCGGTATAGAAATCAAATTATTAAATTAAATTAAATTAAATTAAATTTGCCAGACATAGAACAGACCTTTGTCTGCGTATATGTTTATGTATGTACACACACAAAATGTATATGTACATATCATAAGATTCTCAGACGTAGCAGAATGTTTCCACAGATTTTCTAGGTTAAAAACATTTTTTCTGCTTGTACTAAAGCTTCTAATTATGCAACTCAATTCTTTGAAGATGAATTGCTAGGAATTAGAATAATGCATTTTTAAAAACTTATCTTGGGAAGACCATTTCAACTTTTGTAGGAATAATAAATTCATTTATGTGTTATCAAATTCCCAGCAACTGTGGGAGGTCTATTTGAATGAAATTTTAGTATTAATTGGCTGCTGATATATAAAACTTTCATTCTGCTGATTTTTACCCAATCAAAACAAACTAGTAAATACAGGTAGTCCTTGACTTATAAACATTTGTTTAGTGACCACTTGAAGTTACAATGGCACTGAAAAAAATGACATGACTGTTTTTCACACATCATTACAGCATCAGTGGTCAAGTGATCAAAATTAGAATTACTTGGTAATTAGCTCCTATTTATGACAGTTGAGATCCTGGGATCTTGTGATTACCTTTTGTGACCTTCTGAGAAACAAAGTCAGTGGGGAAGTTCAGTCAGATTCACTTAATACTAATTTAATAACTGCAGTGATTCACTTAACAACCGTGGCAAGAAAAGTTGTAAAATGGTGCAAAATTCACTTAATGACTGTCTTGATTAGCAACAGGGCTATAAGTGGTTGTAAGTCGAGGACTACCTGTATAGGGATTTCTCAAACTGTAAGAAAAGTTAAGTTGTTCTGTATTCCTTCTCTATTTCTCCAGCTTCTCAGCTCTGAAAGATAACATGATTTGTTTTACTCACAAGAGAGATGACATCTAGAAGTTTTATTATCAATGTTTATTTATAAATACATCCATATGATAGTTTGACTTTTAAGAATATTATCATTGTTATTATTATGCTTTTCAATTAATAAGGATTTACTAGATTAGAATTAATAATCATAAGAAAAATAAAATTTTACTATAGGCCAGCAAAAAAATGCAGGGGATTTAATTAAAAATAAAAGCAACAACAAAATTGCAACTGAACTGTGAAAAGCTGGTAAAAGTTATTTTCTCCATATGCTTAAATAGCTTTATAGGAAAAATAGCTTTTTCTCCTATACAATTCTTTCCTTGGGAAGTTTTCTTCCTGTTCTATTGATTTGATTTCAAAAGTGGAGCAGAGCTGTTACTGTTGTACCTTGGGCCATTGAGGCGTAAGGTCCCAGTTCCTTATGTAAACTTGAGATACCATATCAGTCTAATCAGATAGCCCAAGTGGAGACTTCTTGATCAAGCAGCACTCTATTTGATCAAATTAAGCAGCTGGGTGGCCAACAATCTGGAATGCTGGCAGAGTTATGTGCCACACCTTAGAAAGTTGGTAGCATTGCTTTATAAACTTTGTTAGTCAATGAAAATCAGACAAAAGAGTCATTACATTATAAAGAATCATTCCTGTACACTCCCTTATTCCCTCCTTCAGTATATTGCATCCATGTAAATGTTTCCCACGCTTGCATGACATTTTCTCTGGTGCAAAAGCTGATTACAAAAAGTAAGAAAGCAACAGTTAGACTAAACAATTTCCCTTTGTTCCAGAACCCTTCAGAGATATCAGATGCTGTGGGTTCCATCTTCCTTTCTGTTTAGCCTTTAATCACTGTAGAACTATGAAGTCCAAAATGAAAGCTCCTCCCTTCCTTCCAGGCCCCATGCTATGGAATCCAGATCAGCAAATGGAAGGTCTTGTTTCTGAGTTGGGAAGGTTTTTGGCAAATGAAATCCTCTCATGTTAGCTTTTAGTGTTGCTCTGAATTTTCACAACTATTGTTCTAATTAGTGGTTCATATGATGTTCACTATATGTTGTAAAAAAAATTATACACTTCAGCAGTATAATTACACAGTAATTAATGTTATATTGAAAAACTGTACTCTCCATGACATGTCAAATTCTAGGGTTATTTTAATATATTTTACTTTTATTTATTTTTCTGATTTATCCCACTTTTTCTACATAAATAAATGAAGGCAGCAGATGTAATGTATTGGGCTTAGTCTTACTTAAGTATATCACGTGGGGTTAATTGCTGGAAGGTTGCTTAAGCAGGGAAGCTGGCTAACAGCTCCCAGCTCCTCAAACAACCCGTCTCCAGTGCCGCCATTGGCTGCTTCTAGGGTGACAATAGGTTGCTTTAAACCTATTGGCCGCCGCCTAGACGCCAGGGTATAAATTGCTGCATTCGCAGCCCTGTTTCTCAGTCCAGTTCCTGCACCCAAATAAAGAATGATTTTTGCTGAACTCACTCACCTCGTCTCGTCAATCAAGCAACGAACCCAGTATCTAATACTGGTGACGAAGGTGGGATTCTGCTCCTCCAACTGAGCTGAAGAGTCACTAGTGGAGAGGCCAAACACGCCTGGCGACAATTCTCCCCCCCCTACGGTTGGCCTAGCACAGCCATGCTAGTGACCACGCACCCAGAGGACCAGTCCCTGGGCAACGGAGGAGCAGGACAAGAAGACAACAAGCCCCAGCCGTGAAGACCAGCTGAAATGGCAAAGGTCGGAAAACTGGAAGAATTTGATATAGCTCACCTGGAAAGATGGTCTTCGTATGTATCCAGGGTCAAAAATTATGCACGAATCAAGTTGCCGAGGACGGCCTGAAGGCCGCTATGCTCCTGTGTGTGTGTGTGGCCCAGCCACATTCAACATCGCGGAGAACTTGTTCGTGCCAATGCCATTGGAGTCCGTAATGTTCATGGACTTGAAGAAACGGCTCGGAGACCACTTCCAGCCCAAGCTGTCGGTAATCACTTGGCGCCATGCATTCGAACAAAGGGTTCAGCAACCAGGTGAAACAGTGTCTGAATTCATTGCGGCATTGAGGTAGGCCGCATGCCTGTGCCAGTTCTCCGATGTCAAGGAGAGGCTGCGAGACTGGCTTGTTTGCGGTCTCCGGAATCAAGAGTTACAGCAAAAACTCTTTGCCAAAGAGATTCTGTCGTTCCCAGACGCTCTGAAAGAGATCATGGCGGACGAAGCCACCAGCAGGGCCGTACAAACCATGCGGTCCGCCAAAACAGCACAGCACGAGGAAGCCGTCCACACGCGGAAGACCCAGAAGACAACACAGAAGTCGACAAGCTACAAAGACACAACGACCAACAGCATCACAGTGACAAGCAACAAGGGGCAACTTACAAGGCAGATCCCTTCCTTAGGTGCCCAGGATGTGGCAGCTGCCACCAATACATGGACTGTAGGTTCCGGACAGCCATGTGCCAGGCCTGCAGAAAGACCGGCCACATCGCATCCATCTACAGAGGTCGCCAAAAGGACCGGCAATCGAATCACCAGTTGGACATTCCGACAAGGAGAGGTACCGGGGCCCCAGGACAGTATAGTGTAGGGTTTTGCTCCAACTGCAGAAGCATTTGTCGCACGGGAGCTCGCTGCCCTATTAAGCCGAAGTTTAGACTGCAGGTGGAGCTGCAAGGGGTTCCCTGCAAGATGGAGTTGGACACGGGCTCAGCCGTATCCATTATTTCACTTGAGACATTTAATTTCGTCTGCAATCGCAGCAAGAGATGGGCCAAGCTGAGGCCATCTGACATTGTACTAACTGACTTCCAGAATGCTGATCTTTTGTTCCTCTAGATTTTTTATAATTTCCTTTTTGTTCTGCTGGATACAAATTGTTTTCCATCAGAAGATTGAATACTGAATTTGACAGTATTCTTGTAAAAGGTTTGAATGTTGTTGGCAGACAAGTAATTGGGCAGTAGTTGCTTGGTTCTGTGCTCTTTTCAGGGTCTTTCATTATCAAGTATGTTCGGCCAGCTGTTAACCATTCTTCACTTGTAGCATTTTGAAGCATTTCATCAAACTGAGTGGCCATGCAGTGATGGAGGCTGGTGAGGTGTTTCAACCAGTATCCATGCAGCTCCTCCAGGCCAGGTGCACTCCAGTTCTTGACCTTCTTTACTTGTTTTGCAACCATATCAGTGGTTATTACAATATTCTCCATTTTGTTTTGTGTTGCTTGTTTTTGGATATCTTTGATCCAGGAGGCAGTTTTATTATGTTCCACTGGGTTTCCCCACAGTTCTTTCCAAAAGTTTAAGGTTTTTTCTTTACATGGTAGAACAATAGTTTGGACTTTATTTTCATCAAGTGACCGATAGAAGAGTTACTGGTTTCTTCTGAACTGGATGTTTTCACAATATTGTTTTATTCGTCCTTCATATCTTTCAATTTTCTTTGCTGTTGCTATTATATGTTGTTTTACGTTTTCCATGATTTCTGTTATTGTTTTTTCCTCCAGGTTATATTTTTTGTATAAACTATTTTTCAGCTTTTCATTCTTTAGTTTTCCTTCTTTCAAGTATTTCAATTTACTGACATCTCGTAGTTTTTTTGTTTTATTTTCAAGTCGATTTTTCTACTTTGGTGTTCCAGTGGGTTTCTTTTTTGGCATTTTATAACCCAATTTTGCAGTTATAATGGCGGCTGTACTGTACGTTAGTTGGTTTGTTTCATACAGTGTGGTAGATGGGATGGAAGTTAAAATGTTGTTTACGGCATTTAGTAGCTCTTTCACTCGTTTGCTATACACTTCACGGATGGCAGGCAGTCTTTTTCTTTCTGTGTTTTCTTTGATGTGGTTTTCAATCTTTTCTTTCAGCATTTTTGCTAGATTACTTAGCTCTACACTTCCGAGTTGTTGCACAGGGGAATCTTCATCCTATGTGGTGGCTTCTTCCACTGGTTGGTCAGTTTGTTGGTCAGTTTGTTCAGGTATTGGAACAATTTCTTCAGCCTGTTCATCATCATTGCTTGTTTTCTTTTTAGCCAATATTCCTAGATGTTGAATTTCCACATCTGTAAAAACTTTATTACGGATGATGAAACGTCTTTGATCCATTAATTGTTGTTCGGTTACGTCACTTTCCTGATGCTTTTCCTTCCACAGTTGCATCATTCTGTTTTGAAATTCCCTGGCTGTTGGTTCTGCCTGGTAGTAGCATTGGATGATTTCTCGATTTTCTTCAGTTGTCCAGGTTTTGCACTTTTGTTCCAGTCACTTTACAGTTGTACGCTCTGGTTCCCCAGCAGTAACAACTGACCCTTTGGCCCATTTTTCGACAGATGTCCAGGAGCCATAGCATCTGACACGGTCCTTGTTGATCGGGGCGACGACCGATCCGGTATGGATTTTTTTTATTTCTTCTCACCATTGGTGATGGGAGGTGCGTGGGTTGGTTCACGGTGGCTAAGCCACTACCAATCCGAAGACCAGTAATCCCATAACCATATGCACCCAATAGTCATCCAGGCCCAGCCACAGGTTGTTGTTGTTGTTGTTGTTGTTATTATTATTATTATCATCATTATTATTTCAACCATTGCTCAGTCCAGATAGATAAGCATCCCACCCTATTTCAGGCCTGGAGAAAAAGCCAGGAGTTCAAAGTGTGGCCACATCATCCCCATTCACCAATTTTGCCTCTTTCCCAATTCTGGTCTGCTTCTACTATAAATACAAAAGGGTTAAGGCAGTGGGCCCAAAATATTCAAGAACCGATTCCATTGGATACATGGGAGGTAATTTGGGTTAGAAATGTAAAATTTACTCAGGCCCAAAATTTAAGAGAAAATTTTTACAAAATGTTTTATAGATGGCATCTGGATCCTAAAAAGTTGTCTTGTATGTATCCTAATTTACAGCCCAAATGTTGGAGATGTGGCAGTTTGGATGCTACTTATTTTCATATCTGGTGGACCTGTAGAAATATAAAAGCTTTTTGGATTAAGATTTGGTGGAACATTCAAAAGATTTTCAAGAGAAAGATAAAGTTTACTCCACAATTATTTTTATTGGGTGTTATTACAGATTGTGATACTAAAGAAACTAACTTGATGTTGAATTTGATAACAGCTGCAAGGTTATTGGTAGGGCAATATTGGAAGAAGGATTGCTTGCCTACTATAGAAGAATGGATGCTTAAAGTGTCAAATTTAGCAGAAATGGCTAAGATTTCTGCTTATTTGAAGGATCATTCACAAGAAAGATACATTTCGGTCTGGAGAAGATGGATAGATTATATTCAGAATAAATATGGGACTAAAAGTTCCATTTAGCCTATGAATAAATTTTAGAGTATTATTATTATTAATAGTTTATTATAGTGGAATTTTTATTAGTTTTAATTATATGATATTATTATTATTTTTAGTATTAGTATTGTTTAACAACTTGGATATTGTATTGTTTAATAATTAGGATATTAATTTGTTTATGTTTTTATTATTATTATGTCTACTTTTAATCTGTTTATATTTATGTTAAAGGGGAGTTAAAGCGCATTATGGACTTGGTTAGTTATATACCCGTATATACTTGAGTATAAGCCGACTCGAGTATAAGCCGAGACCCCCAATTTCACCCCCCAAAACTGGAAAAAGTTATTGACTTGAGTATAAGCCGATCCGCCGTTCTGCAAGCCTCCGCCGCCGGCGGAGGCTGGATCCGCGCTCTGCAAGCCTCTGCCGCCAGCAGAGGCTCGATCCGCCATTTTGCAAGCCTGAATACACAGGAATACCCTGTGTGGCCGCGGCTCTCGGGGAAGCCCTGGCTGTCCGCTTCCTCGCTCCACGCTGCGGAAAGAAGCAGGCAGGCAGGGCGCGGAGGTCCGGAGACCTGCCGACGTTTGGGGAGGTTTGGGGAGGCGCGCACCTCCCCAAACCTCCCCAAACGTCGGCAGGTCTCCGGACGGCGGTGGCTTGGGAGAGGTGCGCGCAATCCCGGAAGCACCAAAGCCTCGGCCGCGCACAAGTCCTCGGTAAGTTTTTTTGTTGACTGGAGTATAAGCCGAAGTGGAATTTTTCAGCCCCAAAAGTGGGCTGAAAAATTCGGCTTATACTCAAGTATATACGGTAGTTGGTTATTGTTAGTTAGATTATGATTATTATATTTGTAACCCTGGACTCAGCTCTGGGAAGTGGGGGAGGGGGGGGTTAGGGCGGGTTGGTTTTGGGGTTTATATTGTAACTTTTATAAAACTTTTCAATTAAAAAAAGGGTTAAGGCAGAAAGTACTTCTTTTGGGGATGGTCCATGTTAATGATCTCAATAAAGTTCTGTGTCTTTTCCTATGAAGATATTGATAATGAAATTGTTCTCTGTCTCTGTCTTGCTTTCCTTTGTCCCACTTTGCCAGTTAACTCTTTTTGATATTTGCTGATGTTTAATAAGTAAACATTAAGCTTGTTAGATGAAGTGAATGCCATTTGTGCTTTGTCTGATCTGGATATATAAATGGAATGGCTGCAAGCTAAAGTGAAAATTTGTTGGACAACTTTTCCAAAACAATTCTCTCTAAAACAGTGGCCCCCAACCTTTTTGGCACAAGCAACAGGTTTCGTAGAAGATAATTTTCCCATGGCCCGGGCGGGGCACAGTACCAGCCTAAAGCCCAGGGTTTGAGGACCCCTGCTTTAAAAGATAGTAGGTTAGGGGCAATTCAAACCTCCAGGTAGGAACCACAATAATGATTCTCCTATTTTTTTGTGCGTGTGTGTTTGTATGTGTGTCAGTTTTTGATTCCTCATGACTGCCTAGACTAGTCCTTGCAGTTTTCTTGACAAGATTTTTTGTAACGGTTTGATCTTTCCTTCTTCTTCCTAAGTCTGAGATAGTATGACTGGGCCAACTGGCTTCATGCCTAAGATGGGACATGGACACAGACTCCCAGTTCCTAGCCTACAACCACTATACCAAACTGGCTTTTTTTATTCAGCCTTTTAAAAAGTTTGTATTGTATAGGTATTTTGGGCTCTCAAAAATTATCTCTAGATTGTTCAGAATGTCATCTATATACAAGGAACTGAAAAAAAAACAATTTCTTTCTGATTCTATGTCAACAATACTCCTATTTTTAAATGGCTCTATGTCAAGATGAATCTTAGAAAATAACTACATGAATGTTCTAAGTCAGGGGTGTCAAACTGCCGGCCTGCAGGCCAGATGCGTCATCAGGAAACCACACCCACTCCATTGCCGGCAATGGCGAAAAAATTCTGATACATTGCATGATGTCACGTGACGTCGTGAGTTTGACATATCTGTAAATCTAAGTGGATCTCCAAGAAAGTGAAGGGATTTGGGCTGATTTTGAAAGAAAGATTATCGGAATGTTTTCTAGAATTCTAGGGATTTTAGTTCAGTGTCCTCTGAAACAAAATGTCTAAAATAATATTTTAACAAAACTAGGCATCAGGTATGAAAAAGTTTGGAGTTTGCATAGCACAGTGAAAGTGACCTACTTATACTTCCCTTCCTTAAATGAATTCATGGATTATGAATTCACTGAATTCAACTACTGAATTGAATTGAACTTTTTTGAAGAAACTTTGTATTTAAATAGTAAAATATTTTGCTTTAATTAACATATAAATATTGCTTAAAATATATGTATATAACTTTATGGGAAATAACTATTCATTAATTTATTAGGTAGGTGATATCATTCCACTCTTTTGTTTTCTTCCCCTGTATAAAACTGATTATGATATTATGTTAGATTATTATGCTTTTGCAAAAATCTTAGACCATATTGTTATTTGATTTTTTTTTTAGAAAAAAAATAGTTTTTGCCGTGGAATTTAAATGCTCAAGGTATTGAGAGTCACTTTCAGTTGTGGCAGGAGATAAATAATTGCTCACAAAAGGAATACTTATAAACTATTTTCTTGTTTTCAGAGATATTTGAAGGTATGTGTGTGTGAGTGGGGATGTATGGATCAACATGGTGGACCCAGCAATTATAATGTTGCACTCACAATCTTTCAGATTTTGATCCTCCTTGTAGTCACCCTTTCTACATCTTTCTAACAAACTTAGGGAGAGCTTTTATTCCAATCCATCACAATTTTGCACGTGGTAAGATAAATTGCATGGATGAAGAGCTATTACTCCATTAAACTGTCTAAGCTGGTACCAAAAAACCCCCTTTGAGATCAATTGCATTGATCACCTCTTCTCAACCCCCTTTTTATTTTTTTTCTCTGAATTTATTTGTCAGATGGAGAGATGGAATTATTGTAATTTTTTTAAACTCCAGTGGGTTTAATCAAGGCTTTGTTTCTGAGTTTTGGATTATTATTACTTTTTAAAACCCCTTTCTTACTGATATGTTACAAACTATTGAAAATAAGGAAAAGAAAAAATAATTCTGAGAGAATAAATCATTGAGTTTCTAATGGGCAGATAGAATGGATTTATAAATTATATTTATAATTTTAACATATATCATACTTTATCATAATTTATTATTTTAATAAATTAGGGAGTTTTTGTGAGGATTGGGTTCTTCTGTACTCCAGCCAGGGAGTTTAGTAAAATGAAATAAATAATAACATAATCAATAGTTCTAAAGTGCTGCCCAGTAGTGTTAATAGTACTCAAATGCCTCCTTTCATATGTGCCATGAACAGCTCCCTAAAGTGTAACTTCCTTAACAAAGGATTTTAATAAAATTAGTAGTAATTAGCACAATGCAAAGCCAAACTTTACATTAGAGCATTTTCTTTATTTGCATAAAGACCTTTGAGATCCAAATGGATCTTTAAATTTTTTTAAAAAATGACAGCTTGGTTTGGGAATACAGTATATACAGTATTTCCCCAAAAGTAAGCTCTATCTTGAGTTTCAAGGGTGGGCCTAATAGAAGCTCAACCCTGAAAGTAAGCCTTACTTAAGAGCCTGAGCAGCTGGCTGCCTGCCAATTCCATCTGGTTGCTACTGGACCATAGATATGAGGTGAAGGCGGGGGGAGCTGTCAGTGCCGCTACCATTAGGTGAAGCCGGTGGGGGAGAGGGGATCTGATCCCCATTTACCAGTACCCTGCTGCAGCTTCTCATGCTGCCCCACTGATTCTTCAGCCAGTTCAATCATTTTTGCGAGATTTTTTTTTTTTTTGCAAGAAGTCGGAATTGATTGATGGACCTTTTTTAGTCCCACAAACTTATTTTGATTGTGGTACTGCACACAGCGGCAGAGGAACGTAACATATCAGAGCTGGAAAGCAGGTGCCGCGTGGGTCAGATTGAGGGGGGAATCTGCCAAGCACGTTGGTGGGTGCAACGCGGCTCGGCCAAAAGTGGCTGGCTATACAACAAGTGGGGCAGTGTGGGGCAAATCCTTCACCTGCCCACCCTCTTCCCTTTCACTCTCCTTCCAAGCCAGACTGATAGCACTTTTGGCCACCTGGCCCTCTTCACAGCTTTGCCCACACAGCCACTGAAGCAGCAGGTGAAGAGCTGGAGCTAGAAAGCACATGTTCCAGCTCCATCACATTTCTCTGTGGGCACAGAGCTGGAGAGCTTGCCCCACCACTGCCCAGATGCCTTCTCTTCCACCAAGCATTTCTTTGCTTACCTCTGTCGTGTTCCTCTGTCGCCGTGTGCAGTCCCACAAACAAAAGAAGTTTCTGGGACTAAACAAAAAAAGTTTAATCAATCATTTCCATCTTCACAAGATCTTTTTTTTTGTGAGAAGTTGGAATTGATTGATTGATTGACCTTTTTTTTAGTCCCAGAAACTTCTTTTGTTTGTGGGACTGCAAACAGCAGTGGAGAAACACAATGGAGGAATGCAACAGAGCTGGAAATCAGGTAAGCAAAGAAATGCTTGAGGGAAGCCTCGGCGCCCTTCCTGCCGCTACCCAGCATGATTGCCCTGGGGCTGCAGGTGCTGGCCTGGGACGGGAAGGGCATGTGCCCACTGCCAGCCCAAACTCTGTCATATGGTACTTTTACCATAGTTGGTCCACCACCACGCTCTGAAGTTGGCCCATTGCTGCCGTGCTGCATCTCCTCCCCATGTGTCCGCCACACCCTATTCCCCCTCCCCCTGCACTTGCTGCCTCCTGGTAATGTAAGACCTACCCCCAAAATAAGCCCTAATGCTTATTTCAGAGCCCAAAAGAAAATAAGACTAGGTCACTGTGCGACCTGACCCAGGTGAGAGGTGGAAGTCTGCCTGTTCTTACCAAGAAAGATTTGAGGAAGAACCAGTCTGAAGAGCAATTTGCCTATGAAAGCTTTAGAGAGTGACTGGCGAAAGTTCTTCTTTCCCCAGCAAAGGAAGAAAGATTGTTACATAAAGAATGCGACTGACCACAGCTCTGCATATGGTAGTCTACCAAAGGGGCCCTTGAGATGGTTTTAAAGAAAAGTGGCAATTGTTTCTCCCCGAAAAACATAGGGAGACAGTGTTGGTTGTTCTACATGATGACTGTGGGCAGTTGAGACCAGAGAGAACTTTTAAGCTGGTAAGAGATTGGTTCTACTAGTCCTACATGAGTCAAAAGTTATTATTGATCCTATCTGCACTGTGTCCACTGTTTGGTTCTGATAGACGAGGACTCAGAGTGGTTTTGCAATGAACGAGTTTATTGAATACACATAAGTCAACTGTCAACTGTCAAATGTTGCAAGCTTTTATAGTGGAACTGTTTGAACTGTAACCAATCAGCAGAGTCTATTTTCCCGCTTCTTGTTTGTGGTAACCAATGAATGCACCGGAATCTCCCGCTCTAAACCCAGCTATATTGCAATCTGCTATTCCCCTTGTTTGCAACTATTTACAGACACAACACCCCTTACCCCCCAGTTGTTGTTATTATTGTACAAAATCCTTTAAATATTTTGGTGGCCTATGGACTCTTGAAGGGTATCTATTTCTCTGGCTGCTAGAGTCACTTCTTCCTGATTGTCTGCTTGGCTGATTGCCTCTGTTGGACCTGGACTCTTGGCTACCTGACTCTGACACTTCCCTGTTGCTGTTTTGTGGATTTGTTTGCGTTTGAAGATCAGCTATCGCTGGCCTACTCCGCAGGGGTATTTCCCAGTCAATTTGACTAAATTGTTGTTGTTGGTTACCAGGGGATGAGTTATTTTGCGTTTCTGCTACCCCACTATCTGGCGTGTTGTTATCACTGAACCTGGATGTAAAGTTCCCCCCAAATATGCTTTGATCCCCATCTACTGGCACACATCCACTAGTTCTCTTCCTCAGCTGATCTATGTGTCTTTTGCTGATCCAATTCCCTTCCCCCTCAATAGTGTAAGACAGGGGCCCCAATATTTCAGTAACCACCCCTGGGATCCATTTGTCCCCTTGTGCATAGTTCCTGGCCCAGATTAAATCCCCCACTTTAAATGTTCTATTTGGAAGGTCCAGTTCAGCACTTGGTAGAAGTCTGTCAGGGTGTAATCTGTCCAATTTGGTGGTTAGTCTCCTTCCCCACCTCATTTCAGCTGGACTTTTGCCGGTAGCTGTACATGGGGTCGTATGTTGGGTCAGCAAAAATTCGGCCAGTCTTTGATGCCAGTCGCCCCGAATGATTCTCTTTAAGGCGTCTTTCGTGGTCCTCACATTTCGTTCAGCCAAGCCATTGGTGGATGGGTGGAAGGGTGCTGATGTCTTGTGTTTAATCGAGTTGGCCTTGAGGAAATCCTGGAATTCAACAGAGGTGAATTGGGGCCCGTTATCAGACACAATTACATCCGGTAACCCATGAGTGGCAAAGAGGCCCCTTAATACCTGTATTGTTCTACCTGAAGTTAATGAACTGACTGGAACTACCTCTAGCCATCTAGAGAAACTGTCCACTACTACCAGGAATGTTAACCCTTGGAAAGGTCCAGCGAAGTCAATATGAATCCTGGACCAAGGATTCCTAGCTAATTCCCACTTATGCGTACGAGTGTGTTGTTGTTCTGGCCTAGAACGTTGGCACAAATGGCAATTGGCAACACATTCCCCAATGTCATTGTCCAGTCCTGGCCACCACAAGTGGCTCCTAGCCAACGCCTTCATACGAACTATTCCTGGGTGCCCTTCATGTAACTCTAATAGAATAGCTGGTCTGTGGATTTCGGGAATGACCACACGGTTTCCCCACAATAAGCATCCCAAATGAACTGACAGTTCACCTTTCCTTCTAAAATAGGGAATGTACTTGGCATCAGGGTTGGCATTAGGCCACCCGCTCAGGACCCAGGCCATTATTCTCTTTAAAGTTTGGTCATTATTTGTTGCCACAGCTATATCTTTAGCAGTTAAAGGCCAGTCAGGAATGTCCTGTAGGGACATTATTTGTCCCACCGGGGCAGGGTCTTCCTCAGTAATGTTTAATGGCAGTCTGCTAAGGGCGTCAGCATGTCCCATGTCCTTGCCCGGTCTGTATTGGAGAGAAAATGAATATGCCGAGAGGAAAATGGACCACCTCAGCATTCTGGGTGACATGATTTGGGGAGTCTGTTTATCCGTGGTAAACAGTCCCAATAGGGGTTTGTGGTCAGTCAGTATGGTAAAGTTCCTACCATAAAGGTAGTCATGGAACTTTTTTACTCCTGCCACGATTGCTAAGGCTTCCCTGTCTATCTGAGCATAATTCCGCTCAGCTTTGGTTAGCGTCCGGGAATAATAAGCGATTGGTCTTTGTATACCTTGGTTGTCTAAGTGGCTGATAACAGCCCCCACCCCATAAGGTGAAGCATCACACGCTAGGTAAATTGGTTTATTTTCGATAAAATGGGTTACTGTTGATTGGCTGGAAAGAATGTCCTTTAAAGTTTGGAAACTAACTCTATGTTTATTCAGCCACTGCCAAGGAGTCTTTTTATCTAAGAGTCTATGGAGGGGTTCTGCAATGGCAGCCTTGTGTGGCACAAATGTATGGTAAAAGTTCACTAAGCCAAGGAAGGCTTGTAATTCAGCCTTGTTCTTTGGTTCAGGAGCCCATTTAATTGCTTTAATTTTGTCAGGGGTAGGATGTATTCCATGTTTGTCTATCCTGAACCCCAAGAAATCAGTGGACTTAACCCCAATGCAACATTTTTCCTTTTTTAGTTTCAAACCAGCCCTCCTAAATCTTTCCAATACCTGTTGAAGCCGCTCCACTAACATTTCCTCATTTTTTCCAGCTATCAAGACATCATCAAAGTAAGGGCATACACCAGGTATGCCCTTTAAGGTCCTCTCCATCACTTCTAGAAAGATGCCTGGAGCTGCTGCAATACCAAATTGCAGTCTGTGGACTCGGAACGCCCCCTTGTTGGTAACAATCGTCTGTGCTTCTGCAGCCTCTTCAGAAACAGTCAATTGTAAGTACGCATGCGCCAAGTCTAGCTTGGCAAACATGGCGCCGTCCTGGATCGTGGCGAGGACCTGCTTCACCGTCGGAACCGGGTAAGCATGTTTTTTCATTCCAATGTTCAGGGTGGCCTTGTAGTCAGCGCAGATTCTCACATCCCCATTGGGTTTGAGGGGTGTGACAATCGGCGTTTCCCACAAACCACCCTCAACAGGTTCCAGGACGCCCTGGCCTACAAGCCGGTCGAGCTCGGCCTCGATTTTTTCCTTCAGGGCGAAAGGTACCCTTCGGGCCTTAAGCCTGATAGGTTTTACTGAGGGGTCTAGATTAAATTTAATTGGGGGACCTTTGTATTTACCAAGAGATCCATCGAATACGTCTGCAAAATCATTGCAGACTGATTCGAGGGTCTTATTTTTAATTACTGAATTTATTCCCCCAATCCAAATGCCCAGGGCTGGGAACCAGTTAAGGCCAATTAAACTAGTCCTTTGTCCCTCAGTGACTATTAAATCTAAAACCCCCTGAAACCCCTTAAATTTAACGCTAAGACTAATCTTTCCTTTTATTTTTATTGGGGTTTTTTGGAAATCGGTTAATTGAATGTTTGTTGAACTAAGTGGAAGTTCCCTTCCACTTATTTGTTCAATCCTTTCAAGGGTTTCACTAGATATTATTGACACTGAAGCCCCTGAGTCTATTTCCATTCTGCAAGGAACCCCTTGCAGGTGGACTATGATTTTTAATTTTCCATCTGGAAAATTGCTATTTTTCCCTTTCCTACTGCGATTGACACGCGCCACATCCCCTAGATTTGAAATTTCAACCCTGGGTCTAGGGGTCTCTTTGCCACTAAAGTAAGGGGTTACCTTACCTTCGGCCCACACATCGACTTCATGAATGCGGTTGTCACGAGCACGGTTTCTACAGATGGCCTGGATGTGGCCGGTCTTCCCACACGCTCTGCATTTTGCGGTACGGAAACGGCAAGAGGCGCGGGGATGGTTGCCTCCGCAGCTGCCGCACCGGTTGTCATTGTCGCGCGGTCTCGTTGTGGCGTCTCTCCAGGGTCGTTGGGCCCCTATCGTTGGTCGTTGCGGCGTTGCGGTTTGGTGACGGCGGTTCGGTTCAGGCCCCTCACTTCGGGATGAGTTTGGCGCCATTTTTCCGAATCGTCTGGAGACTTCAGCAATATCTTCTTCCCACTGCTGGTCCACCACCCCGCAGTCCACATAGCCTTCTTGGTTGATCTCGGCAGACACGGCCATGCTACTGCGGGGGGGGTCGCGATACCCGGTGGACTCGTATGTTAAAAGTTCGTCCAACACTTCTTGCAAATCGCCGGTGGGTTTGGCGATTATTCTGTTTTGCAGCTGCTCGTCTCTCAAGCCCAGTACAACTCGGTCCCGAATTCTAATTTCTAAATTGTCGTATTTACAACGTACTGCGGCTTCCCTGACGGCAGCAACGAATTTTTGTATGGATTCTCCCGGTCTCTGGTTCCTTTTCTCAAAAATGCGCCGCCAGAAGAGTTCGGATCTCCTGGGTGTGAAGTGGACCTTTAATTTGGCTAGGAGGTCAGCATATGGCACGCTTGAGACCGGCTGCGGTTGACACAGTCCGACAGCGATTCGGTAAACCGGTGTGCCACAAATTGTCAATAATGCTGCCGCCTTTTTCCGGTCGTCAGTGATTCCATTCACTAGCAGGAACCCTTCGACTTGTCCGATGTATTCTTCCCAATCCTCTGGAAAGTTTGGGTCGAATTCTTTCAATGACCCTATTTGCGCCATTCGGAGAATTTTTCTTATTCCGCCGCGGCCGCTCGGTTGACTGTGACACGCTTTCGAATTTGCCGCCCTTTGCGCAGCAATTCCGCCGATTCTCTGGTCTTCTGTCTATCCCACCTTCGTCGCCAATTGTTTGGTTCTGATAGACGAGGACTCAGAGTGGTTTTGCAATGAACGAGTTTATTGAATACACATAAGTCAACTGTCAACTGTCAAATGTTGCAAGCTTTTATAGTGGAACTGTTTGAACTGTAACCAATCAGCAGAGTCTATTTTCCCGCTTCTTGTTTGTGGTAACCAATGAATGCACCGGAATCTCCCGCTCTAAACCCAGCTATATTGCAATCTGCTATTCCCCTTGTTTGCAACTATTTACAGACACAACATCCACGAAAGACGTTACCCCACCCAGGGCTACCTACAAAGTCAAGGACCTATTGAACTATCATGACTTCCTGTGTTTGGAATCCAATACAAGTGGGCAGGAAAATATTCTGGTATTAACAGGTCATCCATCTACTATGCCCAGTCTTTTCCAACTAAAGATCAAAGGGCTGCCATGGTGGCCAGGGTCTTAGTGGAGATTTTTTTTGTCCATTATGGACTGCCCCAATGAATACATTCTGAGCAAGGCAAAGACTTTGAGAGCAAGCTTTTCAAACAATTGCTTGATCTCTTAGATGTTCAGAAGTCATGAACCACTTCCTATCATTCACAAGGTGACTTGCAGCCTTAGGGGTTTAACTACACTCTTCCTCAACTGAGGAAGGACCTGAAGACTGCATAGGAGAAAACTCAAGCTGCTTCAGGGTTTCAAGAAAAAGAACCATGAGTAAGGGTTCAGGACTTGCAGATGCTCAGGACTTAGGTGCTGCTGAGGAATACAGTATTTCCAGAAGCATAAATTAGTTGATTGGTGGGGTTCCCAGCCTTACATTGTCTGTGAGAAGGTGGCTGGGCTGCCAGTGTACCAGATTTGCCCAGATGGAAGCATGAATCCCCTCAAAGTTTGGCATCAAAACCATTACTTACCTCTGCATGAAACAATATGAGAGCCCCAGCAGCCCAAGCCACAACTCACTAACCCTGCCCAGCATGGAAGGGCCCAGCAATCTGATCACAACTTCCTGTGGAAAGAGAAGAGGAGGAGGATGACAGTGATGAAGAAGGAAGCTGTATGGACTGGATGTGGCCATCCAAGCCTAGTTAGGCCACACATCCATGTCTGACACAAATATTTCTTTAGGGACTCTTAGGCTGGAGACCTCTGAATTTGTGTCTTATGACCAAGAACAGGAAAAGGTTCGCATAGAGCCTCCAGGTGAGGCAGGAAAGCCTTCCCCACAACAGCCAAAGGCAGAGGGTGAATGAAATCTTTGGAGGAAAACCCTCCACCTCTGTTGAGCAAAAAGAAAAAAAAGTAAAAAGGGTGATACACCCCTTCAGAGATTGACTTATGATTCCCTGGGCAATAACATGGAGGAGGCTGTATTAACTGCTGGAAGACCTTTTGGAGTTCAAGTACACCCTGTTGGGACATCAGAGGAACATACTCTTGGTGGGAGTATTGCCCAATTATAGGATTAATATAGTTTCCTCAACAAAGGTTTATGTATGTAATAAACTTTCTTTATGTAAAATTTCTTTATGTATTATATTGTACATTAACTTACATAGCTGTCCAGATGAACTGTTGTTATCTTTCTCTTTCTCTCTTTCTTCCATCTCTTTCTTTTTCCCCTTCTCTTCCTTCCTCTCTTTTTTGCCTGCCTTTCCACCTGGTTTGCCATTTAATTTTTTGGGAGGAGGGGGAATGTTTAATAAGTAAACATTGAGCTGTATTTTTTTATAGTAGGACTGAGAGCTATGTGTATTAACCACATTTAATTTCCCAACATTTGAAAAGCCTTCCTTGGGAAAGCCAGCAATATTTCAGATTATCAAATTGGTTCTTTTAATTGCTCTGCAGTTAACTCCTATTCTTATTCTAATAATGGCAAAACTGCAAAACATAATTATAACAGGCAATGATACCCCCTGCTGACAGCTGAGTATGGCTGTGATTCAAGACAACACAAGAGAAGCTAAACAGAAAAATCATTAAGAGGTTGCTGTGACACATCTTTCCAAAATGTGGAGCTGGACAAGATTTAATAAAGCAATGACCTTAAAGCAGCCCTTAAAGAAACAAAATCTTATTGCTATAACAGTACTACAATGGCATAATTATTTATCTAGTAATATAGTAGATTTTACTATTAAAGCATAGCCTTACAACACAGCAGTTGTAATTAATTAACCAGCATTACTCCTTACTCAAATATATGGCAGTCCTTTCTGCAGTTGGGCAATTTGTGATTGAAGTAGGCATTATGTTTTGGGAAAACATGGCTGCTGTTCTGCTGTTTTTTTAAAGCATCACCATCACTTAGCTAAAAGTTCTGTCCTTCAACCACTTCTCAGGAATGGTTTAATTGGTTTTCCAGTATACACCGTGTTTCCCCGAAAATAAGACTGGGTCTTTTTTCCCCTCCAAAAGAGGTACCAGGTCTTATTTTCGAGGAATGTCTTTTATACTCACCTCCAGCACCGACAGCCCTGCCAAGACAGCCTACTTCTTCTGGGGCTAATGGAGCAGCTTCATTCTGCAGCTGCATTCTGGCCTGAATTTGGCAGTCAGGCCTTTCCAGAAAGCCTATGCAGCCAAGTACCGACTGCTGAGCTATGGATTCAATCCATAGCTCAGTTCTCGGCTGCAGTGCCCTTCCAGAAAGGCCTCTGATGGCAAAATGCAGGCTTGTGGACACCGCAGAAGAAGTGGGCTGGTGAAGAGAGGCCTGGCTGCAAGGTAAGTGGGTTTGGGGCTTGTGGGGCAGCTCCAGCCCCCCCACCCCTGCCCTAGCTTGATTTTTAGATGTGTGCCTCGCCCCAAAACTAGGGCTTATTTTTGGAGTAGGGCTTATATTAGCCCCCCCAATCAAGCTAGGGCTTATTTTTGGGATAGACCTTACTTTTGGAGAAACACAGTAGTGAGTTGGACAAAATGGCTTTTGTGGTCCCTTCCAATTTCAGCCTATGCAATACATCTTTATGAATCACAACAACCTGTATATATCACAGCTAAAGTTATATCCACTCAAGTCTGAGCTGTGGCCATGCAGGCATTTATTGTGGAGAGACCCTGCAATCCAAATATCCTACCAGCATTGTTTCTTTTTGGTATGTAAATAATATACCCTATGTTCCTTTCAGTACAACATTTTTCAACAGCACAAGGTCACTGTGCAATGACAAGACTCATCGCAGCTTTCCTTTTTCAGTGCACCTGTAACCATGGCAACTCTGGAGATGCTGCTGACTTGGGATTAAAAAAAGAGGGGAAAAATCAGCACAGAGCTGGTGGGCATGTCAAGTCTTGGATATCTTGGAACACATTTTTAATTACTGTGTTCATTTAATTACTACTGCAGCTTCTTCTCTGGTAAGTTGCTTTTCTGTAAGTTGAATGGCTCATTGGACACTGAGATAAATCTGCCGTTTCTTTTAGTCAAATGGTAGAAATTAAAGTTGCTGGACAATTTATGCTAAATTATTTTTGGAGGTACCCATTTATTCTGGAAGTAAAATGGCTAAACTACTTTGTTGGTTAGGTCCCTTGAGTTCATTCATCAGGCTAGATTTCTTTTCAGATATGAATTGCCTGACCAAGATAAAATCTGAATTCTTGACCCGTTATATGTAATTGTTAAGCACAACACTGAATCAGCCAACCTTAAAGTCTCAATGGCTCCATTGTTTTTTATTGTGCTCATAACCCCTAACTGGCTTTTATAAAATACTCTTGTCTTCAGCAATAGAAACACTTATCTTTATGATGCTGAATACTCACTCTCGTTATTTTTAAAGGTGTGATAGCTATATTTCCTAATTTTGAAATATAAATGTGAGAGGCTCATAACAGTCTCTTCTAGTATTAAGTATTATTAAATTGTTAGATTTATAGTCTGTTTTTATTTCGCCCAACTCAAGAAAGCATAATCTCCCCCCCCCCCTATTTTCCTCACAACAGCATCTTTTCAAGGTGGGTCAGGCTGAGACAGGGTCACCGGCCCAAAGTCACCCAGCTGACTTCCATGTTCCATGTCTCCTGATTTTTACTCGGGCACCTTCACCACTTCACTAAATCGGCTCTCATCACAAATAAGCCCATTTTGTCCCACTCTCTCTGATTTAATTCTCAGCTAGAGGAACTCTGCTCATTCACCCTTTCCACATCCCACTCCATACACATCTTCTGCCCTTACCTTCCACCTGACTGTGGATTTCCTCGATAGCTGTTACTCTAAAATCTGCAGAGGCCCCTAGTAGGCCTATAGTTTGAGGTGTTTTGCACAATACACTGGTCATTTTCTGCTTGCCATCCTAGGCTACATTTACTTTTTCCAAAATTACTTATAATAAAACATTTCACATATTCAGGACAAAGAAAAGAGAGGAGCAGGGGACTCTGCCCAATCCAGACTCACAGCCTTGTCCCAAATTGTTTAGTCACTTGCCAAAGTTTTAGGCAGAACTTTTCTAGCTGGGGATCGAAGAGAAATTAAATATGAAACCATCAATATACAAAATGTGCTTCTCCCTTGCAGCTCTAATCTCTCATTGGTTGAAATTTGCAGATCATACCTGCTCCCTTGATAAACCCTGTTTTTAGGCCTGTGTCCTTCTGCAGTGGTCTTGTAACTTGATTTGCTTGCATTATTTGGGGGGATAGGGTGATAAAGAGTTCTGGAAATGGTCTCTTGATTGACTGAAGCACAGTTAAACAACGTTCCTAGTGATTATGGTTGGTTGCAGTCAGTCAGATGTTGAAATTGGATTTGACAATTTTTGTCCACCTCTCAATTCCTTCCAAGAATCTGGGATAGGCAGATGTTGCTCGTTTGATGGTGTTAAAAGTATCATCACATGATATGAGGTGTTCCGAGTAAAACTCCCTTTTGCAATTGATTTTGTCAATGCTGATGTTGTTCAAGTGGTGCTCTCACGACGTCACGTGACGTCGCGCGACGTATCGGAACTTTTCCCCATTGCCAGCAATGGGATGGGCGCGGTTTCTCTGTGACGCTCCGGCCCGCGGGCCGGCAGTTTGACACCCGTGCTCTAGAGATATTTTGGTATTAAACCCAAGGCACCTGTTACCATTGGTACTATCTTCTTTCTTCTGCTATAGTAATTCTACATCTTTGTAGATTATTAATTAATCTTTGTATTTTGTGATTTTCTCCAGTTGTTTCTATTCTCTTCTGCTGTCTCCAGGTGCTGCTATGTCTACTACCCAGATGCTTTTGCACTTATTGACAGTTGTTACATTTTACTACCGGCATATTGTTTATAAGAGAGACACTCTTTGCTAGGCATGTTCTGATGAGAGCTATCCATCCATAGTTGAACTTCTGACATAGCTCTCATCCTCCTCAGAGCATTCAAGCCCCACAATCATATCAAGATAATGTCTCACTGGGGGAGGGGGAGGGTTATTATGGAATAGGCAGATCTGGATGTTTGATGGTGTTACAGATAACGTCACAGCATGGAAGCTGTTCCCAGTTCCCTTTTCCAATTAACTGGTGACTTTGTGAATGCCAATGGTGTTCAAATGATGCTCCAGTTGTTTTGGGATTGCACACAAGGCACCTATTACAACTACAACAACAACAACTACTACTACTACTACTACTACTACTACTACTACTACTACTACTATTTTGTACTTATATCCAATATATACTTACCTGAGTTCAAGTTGAATTGAACTGAATTCCCCCCCCAGAAATCAATGCAATATAAATTAATTATAATTAACAGATTTTTATGAGCTTACCCCATTGTGGCTTAATCTGGGGCTAGCCCACTGAGGTCAGTCTAAGAAGTAAATGATGAGAGGGATATTAATAGTAGGATTACAGGCAGAAAAACTGAAGCAGTGAGAAGGCTGTGAAGAAATCAATAAAAGGATTTAAAAGAATAGTTTTATTCAGTTTCTGACAGAGGGCAGTGTTTAGTTTATTTTCACAGTAAAAATATTCAGGCTCTTTAATAAAAGGGCTGCTAGAAATAAATAAAGATACACATAGAGAGGGGAAGAGAGGGAGAGAAGTAGGATTTTAATCAAGCAAGATCACCTTTATTTTAATGTAAATCATTAATTAAATCATTAGCCACTATGTCCCCAAAGTCATCCATATTCAAAGCAGTAGAAAAACCATGCTTCCAATTTTAAAATACAGGAGTTAATTTGGAGGAAAGCTTTGGATATATGTAAGAACTCATTACTCAGCTGAAAGATTTTCATTGCAGTTGAAATGCAGTATCTAAGAAGTTGACCCTGTTACAATTTAGTGAATGAGGTTTGGCCTTAAAACGGCATATTAATAAATCCAGTGGCTTAATTCGTAGCTTTACTCTGCAGGGGCAAAGGTAGGCCTTCTACTGCTGGAGCTGAAGCATAATCTTACGCTATTGGCTGCCTTGGACAAAAAATGGCCATCATTTCCATTAACCTAAGAAGCTCTTTGCACACCTATTGAATACTTATACTTTCATTGTATATATTTACACAGTGCAAATAGTTTTGTATGGCTCAATTGGATGCAGTCATGTTACTTTCTGTAATAGTTCTTCAATTAAAGTTATTATTTATTTATTTATTTAGTTTTCTATACCGCCCTATTCCCGAAGGACTCAGGGTGGTTTACAGGGCAATATTTAAAAGACAATATAAATTAAGATAAAAATAGAATTAAAAAGAATTAAATTAATAATAACCCAACAATAAAACAATGTTAAAACTAACCCCCCCCTCAGTCCAGGCCGGATAAATCGAAAAGCCAGGTTTTCAGGTCCCAGCGAAACGAGCGCAGGTCGGGGGCAGTCTGGAGTTCCACAGGTAAATCATTCCAAAGAACAGGCACGCCCACAGAGAATGCCCTCCCTCTGGGGATCACCCGCCGGCATTCCCTGACCGGCAGCACCCTAAGGAGGCCCTCCCTATGAGAGCGCACAGGATGATGGGAAGTTGATGCCGGCAGCAGGTGTTCCCTTAGATAGTCCGGACCCAAGCCATTTAGGGCTTCATAGGTCATCACCAGCACCTTGAATCTCACTCGGAGGGCAACTGGAAGCCAATGCAGCTCGCGGAGAAGAGGTGTTACACGGGAGTATCGGGAGACTCCCATCACAACTCGCGCGGCCGCATTCTGCACCAGCTGAAGCCTCCGAGTGGTCCTCAAGGGCAGCCCCATCTAGAGAGCGTTGCAGTAGTCTAACCGGGAGGTCACGAGCGCATGAGTGATTGTGCGTAGGGCATCTCAGTCCAAATAGGGGTGCAACTGGCGCACCAGGCAAACCTGGGCAAAAGCCCCCCTGGTCACGGCTCCTATATGATCTTCCAAACTGAGCCGTGAATCCAGGAGAACATATAGCAATAGATGAAAGCAAAGCAAATGAGCCATGACACATTCCACGTTATGTCATGATTGGTGTGGGCACCTGATATTCCAGGAATCAGTACTGGCTCCCCGGACATTATTTCTGAAAGTCCAGTTCCATTGGACTTCACAGAATCTAATTCTAAGTAGACCTGCAGAGGAATAGGGTCTGCTTAGAATCCTCCTAATTTCAGAGCTGATCATGGCTTTCAGAGTAATATAAAACAGATATTTTCTAGATTGCACCCATAGATAAAAGAAAAATAGATAAGCTGTTCTTACTTAGGTCGTGGAAAAGGATGGCCATTGTGTAAAAAAAAAGTCAAGGCTTCCTTAGTGGCATTGTGAATTGGAACCAGAAGAAAGCAGTGTATGGTATAAATTATTATCATGGTGGTAACAGATGGTTAAAAGTTTTGGTATGAACTGATCTAGTATATATATTCTAACCCAATGAGAGAATCAGAACTCAATTATCACCCAAATAAGACATTTCTAGGTTCTAAAAATACAACCAAACACATATTTTAAGACACAATATTATTTAAGAATGCATCCTATGAAATAGCATATGTTTATGGTGTTTTATAAAAATTTATTCAAAATGTCAGTTTAAACACAATTTTATGCTTTAAAAAACCCCCAAAACAATTCATGTGGAAGTGGAATAGATTTGACTCGAAAGTACACAGTTGCAAAACTGAGTTTAAAGAATGCAGATTTGCCTAAATCATGGGAGACATTATAAATAATAAAAATAATCATAAAGTTGGAAGGGACCTTGTAGATCATCTAGTCCAACCCCTTGCTCAGGCAGGAAACCCTATACCATTTCAGACAAATGGCTGGCCAGTCTCTTCTTAAAAACCTCCAGTGATGGAGCATTCACCACCTCTGGAGGCAGGTTGTTCCACTGGTTAATTGTTCTAACTGTCAGGAAGTTTCTCCTTAGTTCTAGGTTGCTTCTCTCCTTGATTAGTTTCCATCCGTTGCTTCTTGTCCTGAGTTCGGGTGCTTTGTAGAATAGCTTGACTCCCTCTTCTTTGTGGCAGCCCCTGAGATATTTGAACACTGCTATCATGTCCCCCCTCGTCCTTCTCTTCATTAAACTAGACATACCCAATTCCAGCAACTGTTCCTTATATGTTTTAGCCTCCAGTCCCCTTTGGTCATGGTGACCAAAACTGGATACAGTATTCCAAGTGTGGCCTTTGAATCAGTTTGTTCTCAAGGCAGAGGAAAGAGACGGAGAGGGAGAGGGAGAGGGGGGAGAAAGAGAGAGAGAGAGAGAGAGAGAGAGAGAGAGAGAGAGAGAGAGAGAGAGAGAGAGAGAGAGAGAGTTATTTTGGGGGTTGGGATGATAATCCAGCCGTCTCTCTCTCTGTGTGTCTCTCTCTGATCTTCTGCTCACCTCACACTCTTCTTCGACAAGCTGACACACCACAGACATTCTGATTGGGCTACCTTTAAATCAGCGCTCCTCTCCTGCCCTTGCTGCGTCTCCCTCTTCCTTCCTGGCAGCCAGGACTCCGGCACACCTTCCCAGCCAGCGGGGCCAACAGTAGCGCTGGCTGGGGATCACAGGGGCTACGTTTCCTTGGGGCCATGGCTTGTGAGAATGCTGGCCTGCTCAGCAGAGGCTCCGGCAGACCGCTCCCACGTGCGCCTCAGACGGGGCCAGCCTGGGCCTGGGAAAGAGACTTCCTGGTCATGCTTCTCCCAGGGGGTGGGGCGCCCAGGTGCCAGCTGGCCAGGTGAGCAGAAGATTGGAGAGAGAGAGAGAGAGAGAGAGAGAGAGAGAGAGAGAGAGAGAGAGAGAGAGAGAGAGAGAGAGAGAGAAGGGAAGCGCAAGTGCCTCTCTCTGTCTCTCTCTCTCTCTGCAAATGGCGGAGGAGGACTGGGAGCTGCAGTGGAAGGCTGTAAGAGCAATATTCGGCTCCAGAGCCGCGGGTTGCCGACCTGTGGCCTATACAGCTTGAAAGTGTGAGCCATCCTGAATGACTGAGATTCCAACTCTGCCCAATATTATCCACCTTGTGAAATACTTCCTCCAATTTGTACGCACAACACTCTGATTACCCCTTGCACCCCATTTTTTTCCTTTCCTTTCCTACCAACTGGACTTTTAAAAAAATATTTTATTGATTTTTTTATATTAACAATCTTTAGTGCTTAGTAAGCAGCATGTTGTCTGGGTTAATATATTTAAAAAAGAATAATAATTAATTTTTATAATTCCATAATCAATATGTTAATTAATGATATATTTCCTTGATCTTCTCCTCTTCCAGTAGTATTCTCCTTTTAAACAAATATAGTTCTTAATACTTTTGATACATACAAGGTTGGATATAAACATTTTTCTTGTGTTTGTACAAATAACAGTAACATCAACATATAACATCTTTTCTAATCAGCTTATGTTTCAATTGTATTTATAAAAGTCATCTTATTAAGTCACTATATGTCCTGTTTTCAAGATTCTTAATTAAGTTTAATTTCCTCTCTTTATTCAAACCATTCTTATCAGTCATATTTTTTTCAATTAATTACCTTTAAATATCCAAACTTTTCATTCATATACACCATCCCAATATTTTTACATTTCATATATTCATAAAAGTACTATACTACTTATATATCTTATCCCTCTCACTGTAGGATCCCTTTATATCCATAATTTATCTATTCTTTTAACCATATTCAAACAAGTGTTTAATCATATAGTACTCGATCTGGTAAGTCGCATCAAATCTCTTAAATCTAACTCTACCCTTCTTCTTTTGCCAAGTAACTTTCCAAGTCAGTGTGTTCAGCTTGCCAGAGGATTCTTCCTGTATTTTTGTGAATGTTGTTGGGAATAGGAAAGACAAGTTAGGTAGGATGTGTGGGTTTTTCTGTCTCCTGAACTTTAATAAGTCTCCTGGCTGCTCTATAATCCATTTTATTAGATCATCTTTCTTGTCTTCAAGTTTGTTTTGAAGCCCTGAAAAATAAAATACCTTTACCATTTCCATTGTTGTAGCAAAATCTTGCAAGTTTTCTTTTGTTTGTATTAAGCTTCTTTTCATTTGTAGCTTCCCTCTTTGGGTCACTGTCCTCTGGTTTATGTTCTGTTATCTCATTTGTTTGTTCATTCTTTGTCTTTGTTTTCTGAGAGTTTTTTAATTGTAAGTTTAGATTAAAATGTGCTCATTTATGTCATCAAAGTTGTTTTTAATCTCATCATGATTTGAGACAATTGTCATCTGAATTTGTTGCAGCATTGCATACATTTCCTCCTGGAAAATATTTGCCATGTCTTGGAGTATTGCTCCTGCAGATCTCTGATGTTCCAGGCTGGGATCTTCAGAAGGAAATATTTGGTGTGGTTTCCTGCTACTTTTAGATAGGTATGCAACATCCATTTTGTCTCCCCCCCCCCACCAGATAGTCTTTCATCGGTACCATAGTCTCTGTGATTAGCCTTGTCAAACCAGCCAATCTTAAAATCCAAACAACCAAATCTTACATAGTTCTTATCTTTATATATGGTTTTTATAATCCAATGCATTTCCAATTGTCAAAGCACCACTAAAAGCAGTATTTTATAATGGTTCTTCTTCAGGGGTCTTACAATTATCAGCCAGCCAAAATTGCAGTCCAGAATGTTTAACCGCCTGAGAACTTTCCAGTAAATTCCCCCTTAGAAGATTAGCCAAAAGTCAAGGTTTTTCTTTCTCTGCAAACAATTCTTAAGATTAGAAATCACAGCTCGGTAAGTGTTTATAATCCCAGAAGGTCAGCAGTTTTTATAACAAATATAGTTCTAACTCTGTAGTAGGTGGCCCAGTGTATTTTCTTTCCTCTGTTCTCAGCTGTTTTCTATTTGGCTAGAAGTCACTGAGGTTTCAAGGTACAAGTTGTTCTTTATTTCTGGGCACCCTGCCAATTTCTGAGTCAATGTAGCTGTTGTTCTATGCTCTAATCCTCCACTAGATGTCAGTAACTTTTCATTTTCCAACTTTTAAAACAAAAAAAATATTTTCTTGTAATTTCATCAGTACTCTTTCAGATGTGGAATCTTAACAGTTTTCATAATTTTCAGATTTATCCAGACTGTAGTGTTATTAATTTCATTTCAATATATTTCTGTCCCCCATAAAAATTAAATTTCTGCTTCCATCTATGGAAGGGTAGATATACGGTGCCCTCCCTCCTCACTTTCAGAGGATTTTTTTGCTTTTGGGGGATCTTTTCCAGGAAATCAGTTACAAAATAAAAGAGAGAAGATTGATATTCTCACCCAGTTCCAAGCACACTGTTCACAATTATTCTGGTTAGTGCTTTTGGACCAGCTGCCAGTAGCTTGGGCTAGTCACCGAGGTGCAGCTAGCCTTTCTCTTGTCAGTTTGGAGGGCTTTCCCCAGATCTAATGTATCAAACGCCATCATTCTGTGATCATCAGGGGCCCTTCCTTCTTCGTTGCCTCTCCGGAGCGACTTTAGACCCATTTACAGTCCCTTGACAGGCCGAAACCAGCAGTTTGACCCAAATGCATTCAAGACAGTTTTCATCTTTGTTGTGCTCTATTGCTGTAGAGATGTAGTTATTTCTCATATAGAGAGCAACTCCACCTCCTCTTTAAAGAACTAGACTTGGAGAAAAGGGCTGAGCTGTGGGATTGATGTTGAAAAAGTACATTAACAACACCATAATGAGGAAAGGAAGTGAAAAGCCATGTCTTCAGAGTGCAGCAGCCACTGAGACAGGATTTTTTTTTTTACTAGAGAAGAGATGGTTCTTTCAATTAGACTTCCAATTATATGATTTAAGTCAGGTATAAACTAGTCAATTCCAAGCTTTCATATTTGCTAGTTTTATCTGACAGACATAACTATTTAAAAAAGGAAAGGGGCAAAAATGTTGTGGAAGCTGGGATTCTGTTACCCACACAACTAAAGAATATTAAGGAGTGGGTGAACAGTCAGAAGAAACAAGTGGAGTCACATTTCCCAATGCAGATAATGTTGTTTCAAGCACCTTCCTCCATGCCCAGCAACATTGCTCAGAAGCAGCATTTGGAAAAGTGAAAAGAAGGAAAATATCATTTCCAAAGTAGAGCATCTAAAACTGTCTTCAGTTTGCCTCAGTTTGAGATGACAATGTAATACTGGTAGTGGTATGCAGACATGCTTTGACACTTTCACTCTCTTCTCTTTACTCCAATTAAAAGAAACTCGTGAGTGATTTCCCCAGTTTTGCAAATGGTTATTACATGCTAGTACCTGAATTGGTCTGCATGTATATTGTTGAACTACAGTTCCCAGAAAAATTGTAGAATTGACCAGAAATTGAATCCTTATAAAGAGAGATTAAAGAAATGGAAAGAGAAGACTGAGGGATATATGATAAAACTTTTCAAGTACCTGAAAGAATGTTATATGGAAGAAAGCCAGGTTTGCTTTCATCCCAGTAGGCATAATATGGAAAAACAGATTTAAATTACAGCAAGGCAGATCATGGTGGAATGTTAGAAACAGTAAGAACAATTTGCTAATGAAACCAGTTATGCAGAGTGCTGTGGGTTCACCTCAAGATGAAACTGGACAGCTGCCTGTTAGGAATGTTTTCATCTGAATTCCTATATTCAGCAAAGTGGGTGGGACTCTATGGTCATATTATTCAGAGAAAGCAAAATCCTCTGCGTTGGGAAGTTTCCTGCTCTTTCTTCTAAGTGTGAATCTGGATATCTGCCCCCAAATCCTATCCTGATGCCACCCTAGACTACAATGCCATTGTCATAACTACTGATGGATAAGTGCAGCTATGCCATAGATACAGAGGAAGCCAATGATGCCTTTTTAAATACAGACTCTCTCTCCCTTAGAGATGGAGATGACTGTTCATAAGTTTTTGTAACAAGCTGATGCAGCCCTTAGCATAATCTGGTGGCTTTCAGATACTCCCGGAATTTTGGGTGTTGTAATCCCAATATATCTGGAAAGCATCGAGTTATGGAAGGCTACAGAATGTGTGGTAATCCTATCAAGGCAAATATAAAATGATAACAATGATGGGAAGAGGATGACCGCAGTAGCTACTGCACATGGAAGTAATTCATCTGGCAAGGCTACATAGAGGTTAGTGGAACTAAATGTTTAATATTCCTGAGAAAGAAACAAAGAAAACACACAGTTTTTAGCTATGCTTGCCCTACTCTTTCTAGATTTATGTCAGAAAGCTATTCTGTAATGCAGTGATTAACCATGAATCTGTTTCAAACAACCTTTGTCACCATCCCAGATGAGGGTAAATAGGCAAGAATGCCTAAGGGCTAGTTTGGGGATTTTCCCTTTCAACTGATATTGTTTGATCAGCTGTTAGTATGAAATTTGAGTTTGACATGAAAACTAAATCCTTTATTCCCCAGCTGTGAGAGACTACAGAGAGGGAGCAAGGTCACTGTGGGGATAGAAAGCTCTTTGCCTTTTTAATGAAAGTGATACCCCCTTCCCGTCACTTCACAAACGTAACAAATGGTCTCTTGAGGTTACTTGATCCAGCATTACATCATCAGAGCAATGGAAAAATTGATGTACCATAAAGATCTGAATGGATAAAGCCAAGAATAAAAGCAAAAGCAAGGGGGGAGGGAACAAGACTGACTCTATCTATGAGAAGAGCATTTGGGGTGAGCATAGCCTTGTAGGAGAAAGTTTGGAACAAAATATGCTCTCCAAAGAAATGCAATGCTAAAATATTAGTATGGCCTTGAACTATACTTTATTTCAAATAATTAATAATGGCTTGTTTTGTTTGGTGTTGGTTAAAAAAAATCACCACCAAACAAACATATGATTGTTTAACCCAAATCCTAGCAGATGTCAATGGAAAAATCAATGATATTGGACTGTCACTTGACTTTTAGAAAAGCAACCTCTCTCCTATTTCCCATCGTATTGAAAGAATGCATGTCAACAAAAGACATTTTGAGCAGGATTGGTGGGAAAGGGAATGGCTCAAGATTATAATCAAACTGCTCTCTCTCTCTCCCTCTCTCCGTCTCTCTCTCTCTGTCTCTCTCTGTCTCTCTCTCTCTGTCTCTCTCTCTCTGTCTCTCTCTCTCTCTGTCTCTCTCTCTCTCTGTCTCTCTCTCTCTCTGTCTCTCTCTCTCTCTCTCTCTCTCTCTCTCTCTCTCTCTCTCTCAGAGGTCATGGACAAATAAGCAACACCTATTTTGCTTATTTAGAAGTGCAAGAAATTTTTCCTTTCTATAGCTGCCCCTACTTTAAAATCAATATACCAAGACTATTAAGTCCAGAATCTTAATTTTCCTAAGCACACCAATAAATTTTAATTTGGTGTATTACCTACTGAAGAGAAACCCAGTCTTCTACAGCTTAATATCTGTGATGTTTTCCTGCTAAATGGCTACACCAAAGAAGACAGTCCATTCACAGAATGGCTATCATGAATGACCACACATTTCCCCAGCTTCAGTTAATAGTCCACTGCAACTGATGCATACCAGGTTGGCGAAGCTGTGTTAAGTTTTTAGCCAAATAGCCAAAGTGATTAATCCTTGAATTTTAGATGGCTTTCAGATCCATTTTGTAGCCTCAAAACAGTCAGAAAATGGTAAATAAACCATGGTGATCTAGTTAGCTGGCTATCTTAATAAAAAATGAATATAATATGTATTGACAAGTGTGTAGGATTTATTTATAAATTATGTTTTGCTTTGAGATACTTTAATGAGTGGAGATGGAAGAGAATCCTGCCATAATTTCAGACAGGGAAAGAATGTTGACAGCTTACAAGCAAATAACATTTTGAGATTGATTTCTTGCAAAATGTTGGCATCTTTGATGGACATTGAAAATTGTGTTTTATTTTCCAACTAGGGAATGTCATATTCAAGTATTTATATTCCTCCCAGTCTGAAATGTTTAAGGATCCTTCATTTATATGGATTGCATACTTCAGAGGTTGAATATTTTTTATTTTCCCCTCTGTCTCAAGGAAGAAGTTACCGCCCAAAAATCAGTCACTCAAGGAAAATAGTCTGTCGAAGGTCTGTCTGATGTATGGCAATCTGGGTTTTAAATTGGCTTAGCATATTTGGGTTTGGCTGTATAAAATAAGTTATAAGATGTATAAAATAAGTTTTATTTAGATAAAAAGTCTATCTCACCCTTCTGGTACATTCCCATCATTCAGGGTATCTAGTAACAGTTTAAACCATTCTAAAAATTTAAATTCAAATAAAGACAAAAATTATTACTAAAAAGAGTTTAAAATTAGTAAATGTTGACAAGTACAATTTAAGCCTTATCAGTATACATTTATACAATCTGACTGTCTATGAAATGGATACTTTCCTAAATTCTCCCCCATATGTCTCCTTCCTTCTCTTCACCTTTTACATCTTTCTTACTAAGCACCAGAAATGTCTTGGGCACTGTTCTCTCATGTGTTATATCTATGGCAAACAAACAAGGTGTTGCCCAATATGCAGGAAAACAAAAAAAGAAATACCAGAGAGATTCATGGAAACTAATTTGATCTAAACAAACTATCATGTAGATTATTTCTTAACTATACAATGTTAATACCATTCAATATCACAGTAGTCCAAGTCTATGCCCCAACCACCAGTGCTGAAGAGGATGAAATTGACCGGTTCTATGAAGCCCTACAGCACCTTATAGAACTAACACCAAAAAAATGATGTTCTTATGATCATGGGGGATTGGAATGCTAAAGTAGGAAGCCAAAAGATAACCGGAATAACAGGCAAGTTTGGCCTTGGAGTACAAAATGAAGCAGGGCACAGGCTGATAGAATTCTGTCAAGAGGATACGATGGTCATAGCAAACACTCTTTTCCAACAACCCAAGAGACGGTTCTACACATGGACATCACCAGATGGTCAACACAGAAATCAGATTGACTATATGCTCTGCAGCCAAAGATGGAGAAGCTCTATACAGTCAGTAAAAACAAGACCAGGAGCTGACTGTGGCTCAGACCATGAGCTTCTCCTTGCAAAGTTTAGGCTTAAACTGAAGAAAGTAGGGAAAAGCACTAGGCCACTCAGGTATGAATTAAATCATATCCCTGTTGAATATACAGTAGAGGTGACAAATAGATGTAAGGAATTAGATCTAATAGACAGAGTGCCCGAAGAACTATGGACAGAGGTTCACAACATTGTACAACAGGTAGCAACCAAAACCATCCCAAAGAAAAAGAAATGCAAGAAAGCAAAATGGCTGTCTGAGGAAGCTTTGCAAATAGCTGACGAAAGGAGGGAAGTGAAAGGCAAGGGAGAAAAAGAAAGATACACCCAATTGAATGCAGAATTCCAGAGAATAGCTAGAAGAGATAAGAATGCCTTCTTAAATGAACAGTGCAAAGAAATAGAAGAAAACAATAGAATAGGGAGGACCAGAGATCTTTTCAAGAAAATTGGAGAGATGAAGGGAATGTTTAATGCAAAAATGGGCATGATAAAGGACCAAAATGGCAGGGACCTAACAGAGGCACAAGAGATTAAGAAGAGGTGGCAAAATTACACAGAGGAACTATACAAGAATGAGCTTAATGTCCCTGATAATCACAATGAGGTGGTCACCAACCTCAAGCTAGACATCCTAGAATGTGAAGTGAAGTGGGCCTTAGAAAAGCTGAGCAACAACAAAGCTAGTGGAGGTGACAGTATTCCAGCTGAGCTATTGAAAATCTTAAAAGACGATGCAGTAAAAGTGCTACACTCAATTTGCCAGCAAATTTGGAAAACTCAACAGTGGCCACAGGATTGGAAAAGATCAGTTTACATTCCAATTCCAAAGAAAGGCAGTGCCAAAGAATGTTCAAACTATCGCACCATTGCACTCATTTCTCATGCTAGTAAAGTTATGCTTAAAATCCTACAAGCTAGACTCCAGCAGTATGTGGATCGAGAACTACTATAAGTACAGGCAGGATTTCGAAGAGGCAGAGGAACTAGAGATCAAATTGCCAACATACGCTGGATCATGGAGAAAGCTAGGGAGTTCCAGAAAAACATCTACTTCTGCTTCATTGACTATGCTAAAGCCTTTGATTGTGTGGACCATAACAAACTGTGGCAAGTTCTTAAAGAGATGGGAGTACCAGACCATCTTATTTGTCTCTTGAGAAACCTATATGTGGTCCAAGAAGCAACAGTGAGAACTGGACACGGAACCACTGATTGGTTCAAAATTGGGAAAGGAGTCCGGCAAGGCTGTATACTGTCGCCCTGCCTATTTAACTTATATGCAGAGCACATCATGAGAAAAGCAGGGCTAGATCAATCAAAAGTTGGAATTAAGATTGCCGGGAGAAATATCAACAACCTAAGATATATAGATGATACCACTCTAATGGCAGAAAGTGAAGAAGAACTAAAGAGCCTCTTGTTGCGGGTGAAGAAGGAGAGTGCAAAAGTTGGGTTGAAACTTAACATTAAGAAAACCAAGATCATGGCATCTGGCCCTCTCAATTCCTGGCAAATAGATGGGGAAGAAATAGAGGTAGTGACAGATTTTATTTTTCTGGGCTCCAAGATCACTGCAGATGGGGACTGTAGCCAAGAAATTAAAAGACGCTTGCTCCTCGGGAGGAAAGCCATGGCAAATCTAGACAGCACACTAAAAAGCAGAGACATCACCCTGTCAACAAAAGTGTGTATAGTCAAGGCTATGGTCTTCCCAGTTGCAATGTATGGCAGTGAAAGTTGGACCATAAGAAACGGCCGAGTGCCAAAGAATTGAGGCCTTTGAACTATGGTGCTGGAGAAGACTTCTGCAAGTCCCTTGGACTGCAAGGTGATCAAACCAGTCAGTCCTAGAGGAGATCAACCCTGACTGCTCTTTAGAAGGCCAGATCCTGAAGCTAAAACTCAAATACTTTGGCCACCTAATGAGAAGGATGGACTCACTGGAGAAGAGCCTAATGCTGGGAAAGACTGAGGGCAATAGAAGAAGGGGACGACAGAGAATGAGGTGGCTGGATGGAGTCACTGAAGCAGTAGGCGTGAGCTTAAATGGACTCCAGAAGATGGTAGAGGACAGGAAGGCCTGGAGGAACATTGCCCATATGGTCGCGATGGGTCGGACATGACTTCGCAGGTAACAACAACAATACAATGTTGGTGTGAACAGACCTAATACAGCTTTTCCCCCTCATTTTGTCAGCTGGACCAAGATTTTTCCTGATTCAATGTCCAGATTCAGTCTTTACTTTTTTGAATGGAACCTATTTCCATTTAAAATCAAGCACAGTGAGATCCCAGAAATAGAACACTTGTTTCAATCATCAGATGAATATGAAATTAAGTTACATTTCTTTCAACACCTTATAAAATGTATTCACAAGAGCAAGAGATTAAGTGGGAAAAAGGTATGCTAGAGATATCACAAGCATCTGCTGATTGGTGTTCTCCACAGATATTTTTTCTCTGACTGAAGATGAATTTGCCAAAATCTTACCAAACTGGCTTTTAAAGTTCATTTGGGATTTTTTTTAAAAAAACCCCACTGTGTTGTACTTTACAAATAATGTTTTGTCAGTACCTTTTATATTAAAGCAATACATCTTTATCTCTTCAGTCTTTATAATGTTTACTTTAATAATGATTTGTTGGTTGTCATGCCAGGTTGAAAGCTATTAATTGTACTGATTTGTTATGTATTAACAACAGAAGTATATGCATTCATAAAGGTACTGCAACAAATTCTCCACCCAGTTATCTCTCTCTCCCTCCCTCCCTCCCTCCCTCCCCCTCTCCCTCCTTCTGCCCCCCTCTCTCTTACATATCTTTCTTACTAAGCACCAGAAATGTCTTGGGTAGTGTTCTCTCATGTGTAATATCTGAGGCAAAAACCCAAATATTTTGAAAGTTAGCAACTTTTAGTTCATCTTTGCCAGTGACTTCCCTTATCCTTTTTTGACCTAACATCAATTTCTGGCTTTACTCATGTTAATAAACTGTTATTTTGAGCTGTTGGCAAAGAAAAATAGCAGAGATATTTTTTTACATTAAACAAAATAACAGAACTGCTCAACATTCAAAGATGTTATTCACTGACTCAGTGTTCAAGAAGCATAATAAAGCTACTTGGTGTATTTTCTTTTTAAAGTCTTCCTCTGATATGACCTCTGCATGCCTTACACAAGTATCATCAAGTCCACCAATCCATTGTGCAACAGTGACTCTAAACAGACCAGTTTAGAGATTCCATTGAATACAGGATGCAAATAAGGACATAGAAAGCAGCAAAAAGGCTCAACTACCCACGTCATATTTTCCTTTAAAATGCAGCACAGAAAGTATTCTTGGTTTTACTAAACTGACTTGGGATGTACTTGCAGGAGAGGTTTTTATCTTTTAGTTGCTTGTGCCATTCACAAAATTTTATCACAAATACAAATTATTTTCTCTAACATATGGAGCTTTTAAGTGTTTCTGCATAGTCACACTTAAAAGCTCCATATGTTAGAGAAAATAATGAATAAAATGTGGACATGTAAATTTGTGCCTATGTACACTACACTCTACACACACACACACACACACACACACACACACACACACACACAGTATATACACATGGGGGAGGGAGACCAGTATCTACCAACAACAAACCTTAACAGCTGATCTGCATGTTCATAATAATTTGTATTTGTGATAAAATTTTGTGAATGGCACAAGCAACTAAGGAGAGAGGAAAATGGGAAAATGAGAATATGTGTGGGTGGCGGGGGGGGGGGGGAGAGAACTGAGTACTTAGGAACTTTCTCTTATAGCTTACCCAGCACTCTTTATTTTGGTAGTTCTCCTGAATGCAGCTTTTCCAGACATCACTCCATAAATTTCTCCAGTGCAAGCATATTTAATATAGATTTATTCCACTATTCTTTTAAAAATATCAGTTTTTGATCAGAGAAGAACAAATGCTAAAGAGGTTGGTACCCTCAAGGAACCCAATTTCATAGGTTTGCAAATCTACTCCCTCAGAAATTCATAGTAATTTTTGAGTACCTCTATTTAAAAAACTCTTACAATTTCTTTGTAACTTCCTCCCCTTCTCTCCTTATTTAATAAAACTGTTATAGCAGCAAAGGCAGCATAATTGCTTAATGCCTTTTGATTAGTAATGCTAGGAATCACCTATCTGGAAACATTAAGTGATGACAACAAAGGTTATGTTGAATTCTAAAAAAAACATTCATAGTGAGTCATGTATCATCCTCCATCTATAATGTCAATATAGCCATGTAATATTATTGATGGGGGGGCATATCTTACATATAAGAATAAGTGGATAGAATGTGACACAAAGCCCATTGAAATGACTTCATTATTTCAGTGCTTCAGGAAAAGCTTAGATTACTTCCTATAGCCAAACCATTTGCAAGCCTGTATCTTTTTTATTTTGAACCCCAGGAAAAATTCAGTATTATCAAGAAATTGAAAACTGATATTCTAAATTCTGAAGCTGACTACTGGTGCTATATGTTCCCTGAATATCACCAGCAGTAGCTGAAAAATAGTTGGATCCAGGTAATTACTTGCATAGGAGCCCTAGTAGCACAGTGCATCACCATCATAAATCTCTGGATTGAAATATTGCGTAGTAAGCAACAAAGCATTGGGCTGCAGAATTTGCATGAGTGTGAATATAATGCCTCTCTGCTTTTCATTAAGGTGGCCAGACTAATCTGCACACAACTTTTTAGAAATTGCAGCTGCTTTAATAATCACACTAAATTTAATGAGGTAACTTCCTCAAGCAGAGACATAATTGTTCAAACTCTCATGTAAACCTGAAAAAGAACTTCCTGCTTTAATAAAAGACAAAGAAGTGCTGTTTAATAATTACGTGCTGTCAACATTTTTTCCCCAAATTGTTATGAACTGCCTAGGAAGCAGATCCAGTCTCCTTATCCCTCTCGTATCTTGATGAGAACACACCCAATATAGAACCAGATTGCCTAAAAACAGCACAGCACAATATTCCTTCTCTACTTGTCCTTCTTATTTTGCCTTGTAATTTCTACATAAACATTTAACTGTATGTTGATAATGATACATAAGCCACATTATTTTATCATATTAACTGAAGAAATAGCCATCTGTTTCCAAGAGCTTTTGCCGAACTGCTTTTTGCATCACCATAAGGCGGCCGGTTAAGTTACCAGTGATAGTAACTCTGACCTTATAAAGAAACCAGGGAGATTGATGCACCCTCTTCATCCATCTCCTGTAAAAGACTGCAGAATGGCAACATTGAAATGAATATCTTTTTAATTTGGAACACTGCAAAATACAAATAGCAGGATTGTCAAGGATTGATTCTGAGGAATAGCCAATCTTGTCATTGTCTATTGCTAGTTCTGGCAGGAAGAAAAAAAACACCAGCCCAAATGAGGATATATGAGCCAGAATCCTTATTGTCCAGAATTATAATCCAAGCCATTCTTCAGAGGACGGTTACCAAAGGAGTTAAAACTCCTCATCTCACCCAACCTTGGTGCTATCTGAACTATGTTGTTTTGCTTTATAGATAAAAGGTCAAAGTGTGTAAAAAATACTATCACACTCTATAATAGGTAATCATAGTATGAACTTAGGCCTAATAGGTGATTTCTCCATAAGCAACTTGTAACAACTTCTAAAGTCATCCAACTATTGCCATAGTGCTAATATATACTGTACTAGTGTAATAGTAATGAGGACAGGCATTATAGTTAACAAAGACTATAATATGAAGATGTAGTCTGTAGGGTAAACAAATCTCATAGGAAGAAATAACCTGTTTGCACAAAGGAAACGTGCTTGTTTTCCAATAAATGTTGTTACAGCTTTTGAATTATTAAGATGGTGGACTTAGCTTGCTGCAGATGTTAACCTGGTAATAATTTGCAAACATCTAAATAGCAGGTGGTGGTGGTAGGAGCTCAGTTGCAAACATGATCTCCCAGGAAAGAAGAAACAGAAACTCTACTTATATTTATTAGTATTACAAACTGGGGAATTATGGATTTATTCAGACCTATAGTCTTACTTCAAGGTATTATTTTATCCAGTGGTGGGATTCAAATATGTGAACAACCGATTCTCTGTGTGGATGCTGCTTCCAGAAGTCCATTCTGGGCCTGAGCAACAAAAAAATAGCTATCGGTTCTGCCAAAGTGGTGCGAACCGGCTGAATCCACCACTTATTTTATCACTTTGCTACCTCCTCCAAAGCTGTATGGAAAGTATCAGGCCCAGTCCTGCCTTTGAACCCACTAGCGTTTTTAATTCTCAGAAAAATGGAAGAAGATACAATATTTTTCTTGAAAGAGAAACTCTGCTACCTATTGTGTTAAAAAGGCTGTAGAGGCTGAGGAACCTGGATGGGGATACCAGATTTCAGCTGAACTCTGGTAAGATGGAGTGGCTGTGGGTACGCAGAGCTTTCAGAATCCAGACACTTACTACCTTTAGCTTGGATGGGATTGCAATATCTCAGACAGACCTAGTGCTCAACTTGGAGGTTCTCCTAGATTCATGACTTCTGCTCAAAGAGCAGGTGGCAGTTGTGGCTAGAAGAGCTTTTGCACAACCTTGCATTGTGTGTTAACTGTGCCCTTTTCTGGATCATGAGGCCCTGAACTCACTCACACCCTGGTCATCTCCTGCTTGAATTATTGCAATGTGCTTGTACCTGGGGCTATTCTTGGAAAGTATTCAGAAGCTATAAATTGGTCCAGACTGTAGCAGTGTTGACAGTTTTGGAGGTCCCTAGGGTGGCACATGTAATATCACTGTCATGCAAGCTGCACTGGCTGCAGATCTGCTTCCAAGTGCAATTCAACATGTTGGTCATTGTCTTTAAAACTCTGTACGGCATGAGTACAAGATATGGGTGAAACCATCTTTCCTCAGTGGAACTGGCCTACATTCCTTACGCTGGCAAAAGAGGCCTACTGTGCACCCATCAGCCAAGGAATTTTGCCTGGTGGAATCTAGGAGAAGAGCCTTTTCAGAACATCTTGTAAGATTCCCCCCACCCCCCATTGCTTTTAGCCTTTAGCCTTCAGGAAAAGCCTTAAAACGTGGCTATGTAGGTTGGCTTGGAGTCCTGAAGGTGAAGCTGTTGGTTGAAGGTAGCTGATGCAGTAACAGAGAACATGCCCCCATTTCCCTGCTCCAAACCCATGATTTTTTTAGTTTATTTTAATTTTTTGTAATTCTGATCTGTTTTTACATTTATAATTATTTTGATATCTGTATATTTATCATACCGTAAGATGCTCAGAATTTCCTTGAACCTTAGATGAGTAGCAAATACATTTAATAATAAGAGACAGATGGGCTAATTGTGGCTGCACAAGACCAAGCTTTATAAGTAATGCATACAAAGCCAGAATTGAGAAGAAATCAATAGACAAAAAGTGGATCATCTGGTTAGCAGCTGCAAGAAGACTGCACAGACTACAAACTGACTACAAACAGCATGATAAACTAGCAACAATGGTGCATTGGAAGATCTGCAAGAAATACAATTTGCCTGCAAATAAGGGACCATAAAATAGAGAAAGTCATAGAAAATGAAGAAGCTAAGATGCTCTGGGATTTTAGAATTCAAACTGACAGGCACCTTCCACATAATATCCCAGATTTAACAATTGTTAAAGTCTGAATAGTGGCCAGGCCAGTGGAGACAGCAGCATAGAAAAAAAAGAACTGGAGAAGAGAACAAAATACAAAGACCTGCAAATAGAAACAGAATGATTTTGGCAAAAAAAAGGCAGATAGTACCAGTAAGTAATGGACACCTTTGGTGCAATCACAAAACAATTGGAGCACCACTGGAATGCCATAGAGTTGACAAAATTACCACTGCGGACGCTAGAAGGTGAGCTCTGTCTTCCATGTTTGGTTTCGTTCTGCTGGAGGATCCTGGAAAGGGTCGAAAATCGCCCTGTAGGGGCAACAAGCAAGGAGGGGACCCCCGCTTGATCACGGGAAGGTGACAGCTCTTTCTCTCAATCCAGGGTAGCCCTCCAAACTGGCAAAGGAAAGATCGGCCATAGCAATATGGCTCGTCACAAAGCTGCAGACAGCCGAAGTCAAACTCACCACCAAGCACTTCTAAAACAACGCAGATGAAACTGGGTGTGATCCAATCTTCTCTTTATCCAAAGTATTTTCTTTTCCTGTAAAAGCTGCCCAAAGTATTTTCCCCCTGTAAGGAGAGAGGTAATGGAATTTCTATCTCACCCTCTAAGAATAGCGGCGACTGACTACCCAGGGGAATTAAAGCACTTATTTTTATTGGAGACTTTTGTTTTTATCTACAAAAAAGAAACAAAATTGGAAAAAGGATTATAAAAATTTTGGACTTAAAAAACTTTAATTGGCATTGGTGACATCTTGTGGTGATGTTTGGTATTACAACTTGTTATTTCTTAAAAGAGACTTGGCTCGAAGCCCAGACTTTAGATAAGACTCTTTTGCCCTTGGTGCCACCTGTGAGAAACTCAGCTGTAAAGAGAATGGCAGGGTGACATAACTGGCCTACTTGAACTATGAATGTAAACCTTTACTGACTTGTAGAGTTATATGTGGGGAATTGCCTTCCTATCTCTTTATTTAGGAACATTGGTTACTATATGATGAAAGACCTTGGACTATAAAATCTTGCTTGACAAACGAACTCTATTATAAAGACTATCTATAAACACGTGAAAGAGAGGTCCCATACCTAGTTAAAAAAATTTAACGTCTGATTTTAAAGTCCTCAACTTAACACATTATTAAAGGAATATGGATGAAGACCAGGAAAAGATCCTTTCCATGTTGAAAGTAATACATGAAACAATTATTTCAGCTTATGATAAAATAAGACCTAACATAAAAGAACAAGATGCCAGCTTAGATTCACAAACCCAAACTTTGACTACAACCAAAGAACTAACAATACAGAAGATAACAGAAGAAGTGGAACAATCAAATATTAAGACAGAGGACTCAATTGACCAACAAATACAGTTAATGGAAAATCCAGAAGAGGGAGTGACAACACTGAAAATGGAAAAGACTTTCTGGATTTAAAGTTAATATACAGAAAACCAAGATTTTGGCCAGAAATATGACAGTTTCGCAAAAGGCTCTCTTAGAAGGACTAACTGGATTTGAGATTGTTAAAAGGGTTAAATATTTGGGGGTGCTTTTGTCGCCCTCTAATACAAAGTTATATAAAAATAATTATGAAAAACTATGGGGGAGAATTCAAAAAGAATTGGAGAGTTGGGAAAAATTGCAATTGTCTTTGTTGGGACGGATTGCAGCAGTGAAAATGAATGTCCTGCCTAAATTTTTATTTTTATTTCAAATGATACCGATTCTTAAGAAAGATTCTAATTTGGAGGAATGGCAGCGAGGTATCAATAAATTTGTGTGGGCAGGGAAAAAGCCACGAGTTAAACTTAAGATTATGCAGGATACTCGTGAGAGAGGTGGGCTTAAAATGCCCAATTTTAAATTATATTATGAAGCTGCTGCATTAGTAGGAATAAGTGATTGGATTAATTTGACACAAGAGAGATTATTAAATCTTGAGGGCCATGACTTGTTGTTTGGCTGGCATGCATATTTGTTGTATGATAAGAAGGTAGACAATGTGTTTAGAGTGCATATTTTAAGACAGGCATTGCTGAGAGTCTGGAAGAAGTATAGACATAAATTAGATTGCAAGATACCACTGTGGGCAATTCCAAAACACGCAATAGAAAATATACATGCTGGTTTCAAACATGATGTGACTACGTACAAGGAGATCCTAAGTTTGGAAAGAAATGTTTGGTGTTTGAAATCATATAGCCTCTTGCGAGAAGAGAAGGTTGTTCAAAACTGGTTTCAATATACTCAGTTACGGGCCAGGTGGAAAGAAGACCAGAAAAATGGTTTTACAATGACTGATGAAAATTTGATAAAGCAAATTAGAAATCAGGGACCCGCACATATTAAACGGATATATCTTGCGTTGATAGAGATTGATTCGGAAACAGAACTTGTTAAGGATTGTATGATAAAATGGGCCCAAAACATCCAGGAAGTTATCACAATGGACACGTGGGAAAAGATTTGGGTGAGGAACGTAAAATTCACACAAGCTCAAAATTTAAGAGAGAACTTTTACAAAATGTTTTATAGATGGCATCTAGATCCTAAAAAGCTTGCAAGTATGTATCCGAATTATCAGCCTAAATGTTGGAGGTGCGGTGATGAAGACGCAACATATTTTCACATATGGTGGACTTGTAAAAAGGTTAAGGCTTTTTGGATAAAAGTCTGGTGGAACATGCAGAAGATTTTTAAACAGAGGATAAAGTTTTGTCCGCAACTTTTTTTGTTGGGAATAATTACAGATGCTACAGTTGTGGACACTAAGTTGATGTTGAATTTTATTACGGCAGCAAGACTTTTGATAGGTCAGTATTGGAAGAAAGAGGAACTGCCGACCATAGAAGAGTGGACTTTAAAGGTTTCCGACCTGGCAGAAATGGCGAAGATTTCGGCCTATTTGAAAGATCACTCGCAAGAACGCTATATTATGGAATGGAGAAAATGGATTGAGTTTATCCAGAACAAGTATAGGGTTAAGAGGTTTTATGTAGCATTTGAATAAGTCTTCTTTCTTTTTTTCTTTTTTTCTTTTAGTTTTTTTATATATATTCAATATTACTAAGGTTTGTTTTATCCTATATAAGCTAGAGAGTGATGGATTTTAGAATTTATAGTTGTTAGTATATGGTTGTTTATGATTGTTTTTTTATATATACCTTGTATTTAGCTCTGGGAAGTCGGGGGGGGGAGGGGGGGAGGGGGGAGAGGTAGGGGGGGAGGGAGAAGGGAGGGGGAGGGGGGTTTTTAAAGGAAAATTGTATGTTAAAACTTTTCAATAAAAAAAATGGAAAAGACTTTCTATATAAATCAGAAAAAGAAGAAGAAGAACAGATTGAATGGAAGATAAACATATCAAGGCAATTATGGGGAATTGGAATAATAGGGAGACAATTTAATGAATACAAATGGGCTAGCCCTTCCAAAAAAAATGGCAACTAAATGCTCTCTCTTATTTCAAATAACATGTATAATAATAGAGGGAGATCTATTTGATGATTTAAAAGCACTGATATGGAAGGCTAGATGGCAAATGAAGAAAGCCAGAATAAGGCTGAAGAAAATTGGGGTTTTGATTTATTAGAGGGGATTTCATATTATTAATTAGAGGGTTAAAGGAGAAAGTTGAGATAAAGGGAATTTTGGTCATTAGATTTAAAATATTTGGAAATTAGTTGAAAATAAGGATTTTATCTGTTTAGTAGGAAATAGAACAAGACTATATTCAAATAGATAAAATGTGTATTTTGAATATTAGATCCTGTTATGAATTGAGATAAGGGAAATTTTGGTTACCCAAAGCCTGAAAATTATAACTATCAAATGTTAAATTGGAATATTGATGGGAAATTAAAAATTGGAAAAAAATAATAACAGGACATGGATTGTTTATGAAGATTGAATGTAAATGTAATTAAGATATGTATAAGCTAAAAATTTATTGATAAATGTAATAATGATATTTTTACTGAGTTGATATAATAAGAACTGATTAGCTTAAACATGAGATAGTAGATATTAAGGAAAAAAGAGAGGAAATATTTGATGTTGTATCTTGGGATTTGTACTAAAGATTTTTATATTTTATATTTTTATATATTTTATATTGAACTATTGATTAACCCAGCCACCACGTTGCTTTTTAAATACATAAATGCAAAATTGGAAAATTAATAAAATATTATTTAAAAAAGCAACATTTAGTCTAAAATCTGGCTAACTGTGTGAGCAACTGTAATAAAAATGAGATAAAACATTACTGACAACATTCACAGAGGGGATATGAAAAGCAGGTGGTGGGAAGTGCTTGGAAGCGGAAAATTGTGTGCAATGTAGTGGTGTTATACTAGATCTGTAGGGTCCTATATTTAAAGCTATTATCAATTCAGTAGTTTTTTTAAAAGCAAATTTATTCATTTTAAGATTCCCAGCAAAACAATGTTTTCCAGCTATTTATCAACCAAATCACATAAATGTTAAAAGAAATATTTCTTTGGTTTTCCCATCTCACCCTCAGAAATATAGTCAGTTTTCTAAACTTTTTAAATTACAGAGTAAGAAAAATTACTAATGAAGTGGAAAATTCTAAGTAAATTATGCTTCTGTGTAGAGTCCTTGATTCTTTGAACTGATATTCTCTTTGCAGTTATAGGTCACATCCTTTATTATGGTTATGTGACACTTTGAGACACAACCTAACCAATCTTATTTTTTTAAAGTCTTGCCTGTTGTGTAAATCCAACTCATGTGCTTAGAACTTGAAAAATTGGGTTAAATGAAAAAGTCATGGATAAACAAGCCATGCAAATACAGCTGTTCTCTCTTCCTCTGCCCTAAGCATTTTTGGTTGTCCTTAGAGCACCCTTTCCAGCCTCACAATTTCCCCAAGAAACTCACTGTTAAAATTCAGCACCAAATTATCAAATAAAGGCCACGCATGCTGGGATTTGATGAGAAATTATGAAACATAGTACAAGTGTGATAAGCTTATCATGGGCTTAAACATTTCTGGAATCATTTCCACCCCCCAGGAGAAATTAGACAAAAAATATATAATATCTTACTACTATCCTCCTTACAACTCTAAGCTACCCCAATCAGCCTCAGTACTGTAGTGTGATGAGGCTAGACAATGTTGCAGATACATGCAAATACAGTTAACACTGCAATCCTAAACTAAGTTGCTAGCTGGGATTCAGTTTGAATGGACAGTACTGTTAACATCCCCCTTAGACAAGGTATCATTCTGCACAAATGACTTTGAACATTCTTTAAATATAAGGAAGATGCAAGCATAAGCAATCTGAGATTCCACCCTCTGCAGAAAGCTAATTGAAAAATGATGAGGAAAAGCGACAGTGATGCTGGATTTTCCTTTTTTAATCAGCTAAAATCCAAAAGTCTCCCTCATTCTATTGCCCAAACTGTCTTTGGCATCCGCTGAAAGTTTTCCACTGTGCAGTCCATCACTGGTCAGCAGCAGATGCAGGACATTCTGGTCAAGCTATTCTAAGTAACTTGCTGATCTGATCTGCACACTGAGGAGTTAGATGAAGATCTCTTTTAGAGATTTGTTCAAAGAATTCCCTCCCACTTAGTTTTAAACAGCACAGAATGTACTTTTCTGAACATGCATCATTGTAATACATTTATGGGTTCCTGTAGGCTCTTGTATTATGCACAGCATAATACGATGAAGAAATGGCTGAACAAGCCTTTTAGTGAAAATTGGGATGTTCCAAGCATCTGCATTTATGCTGCCCAGAATACCTTGGAAAAACAAGCATAGCTCTTAGGGCAAATTAAAACAGCAATTGGCTGGCACTTAAAAAAGCATTGCAATGGGGCAAGTATGACTATAGTGTCACATAGATGGGTTCCAAAGGTGCCACCTTGAGATGCCAACTCTGCTTTATATTACCTGAAAAAAACCCACTTGAGACGTTTTCATGATATAAAACATTTGCTTCGCTAGTACAGCAAGTGGCATCCATTCTGATCTCTTGCCTGATGCTATTGAGGCTTCGTCTCAATCCTGAGAAGACTGAGTGGCTGTTCATACTGGCATCTCAGGCTGACCAGCCTTCTCCATCATTAACAATAGGGGATGAGGTATTACCCCCCCCCCGTTGATAGGGCTCGCAACTTGGGAGTCTTCCTGGATTCACGGCTCAGTTTGGAAGATCATATAGGAGCCGTGACCAGGGGGGCTTTTGCCCAGATTCGCCTGGTGCGCCAATTGCGTCCCTATCTGGACCGAGATGCTCTACGTACAGTCACTCATGCGCTCGTGACCTCCCGGTTAGACTACTGCAATGCCCTCTACATGGGGCTGCCCTTGAGGACCACCCGAAGGCTTCAACTGGTGCAGAATTCAGCCGCGCGAGTTTTGATGGGAGCTTCCCAATACTCCCGTGTAACACCTCTTCTCCATGAGCTGCATTGGCTTCCGGTTGCCCTCCGGGTGAGATTCAAGGTGCTGGTAATGACCTATAAAGCCCTAAATGGCTTGGGTCCGGACTATCTAAGGGAACACCTGCTGCCGGCATCATCTTCCCATCGTCCTGTGCGCCCCCACAGGGAGGGCCTTCTCAGGGTACCGCCGGTTAATGAATGCCGGCGGGTTATTCCCAGGGGAAGGGCGTTCTCTGTGGGTGCGCCTGCCCTATGGAACCAACTACCCACAGAACTTAGGACTGCCCCCGACCTTCGCTCATTTCGCCGGGACCTGAAAACTTGGCTCTTCGATCTGTTTGGTCCAGACTGTGGGATTGTTAATTTAACTGGGTTTTAGATTTACTCTTGGGGCTTGAATTTAATTTAATTGTTTTATTTGTTTTTAATTTTTTGTATTATAACTGCCCTGAGTCCTACGGGAATAGGGCGGTATACAAATCCAATAAAATAAATAAATAAATAAATAAATAAATTTCTCCTGTAATGGCTGTGCTAGATTTCTTTGAGGCCATTTGTTGGTGGCAGCTTCTGTTATGGGTGTTCCAATCCAATCCATTTGCTAGTGGTAGCTTTTGTTATTGGTATTCTAATCCAGCAGTTATGGGTATTCCAATCCATTGGCTTTTGTTAGCTCCAGTCTTACCTGTGAGGTGAAAATGTCTTAAAAACTATAAAGCTAGAGTTGCCACGTTTTCCCCATCTTTCACCTTTGACTTCGAGCAGAATGACCTTCCTAGGCAGTGGATGGGACAAAGCTTAATTCACACTGCAGATATAAAGATAAAAATTATCCTATCAATCATGTCTGATTCTAGGGCACAGTGCTCATCTCTGTTCCTTGGTTGGGGGAGCCAGCACTGTCTGAAGAAAATTTCTGTGATTATGTGGTCACCATGGCTATATGCAAAAAGTGCATGGATGCTGTTACTTTTCCACTGAAGTGGTACCTATTGATCTATTTGTATTTGCATGTAGATTTCGAACTGCTAGATGGGCAGGAGCTGGAGCAAGTAACGGGAGCTCACCCTGTTGTGCAGAGCTCAGGTCTTGAACTCACGCTGTTAGCTCTCCAGCTGACAAGCTCAGCATCTTTAACTGCTGAGCCATTGCACCCCGACTGCAGATTTATACAGCTGCAAATATCAACAAAAGCCTCTGCTTTTGATACTTGTACTCCTGCCACAGCTGTTCAGCTACATGTTTTTAAGACATGTGGTGACCTTTAAAAAAAGGATCCCTAAACAGCTTCGGTGATCATGTCTTCTGCTTCAAGTCACAGAATGATACTATAATTCCCTCTGTAAATATAGCAGACAACACAACACTGTGCATTTGTAATGGCATTTGATCACATTATAAATGCAACACGTACATCCCTATCTTCTTTAATATGTGATTGCAGAACACCACCTGATCGTGAAAAAGATGGTCTCTAAAAAGAAGAGCTTCCAGTACATAGCAATTGTGGAAGCTGCTTTACACTAAGTCAGATTGTTGGTCCATTTAGTACAATTTATACCAATGATGTTGTTTTCCTTTTTTAAAATGAAGGGTTGATGAATTGTAGCTAAATTGGACAGAGCAGCATGGCATAGTTCTGAATCTCTTCCTCTCTGCCAAAATATGAAATTACATTGTGGGTCCCATGAAGGCCACTATTTTCTCACACACTGCTATTGAAAGTTTAGATTGAGTCTGCAAGATTGTGAGGCTGAGAAATAAACTATGAATCCTAGAGATAAACAACCACTGGGAGAGGAATTTGTTATTAGTTCATAAACAGCCACTCAGTTTGGCTGCAAAGAGCCTGGGTAGAAGATACTCAAAATATCAGAGACTCCACTTTAATATTAGAGTCCATTAATAAAAACAGGGCAAAGCTTCCAAGAATATGTACTTTACCCCCAATACTTGCAGGCCTACTAAAGTCCATGTGATTCTTTCTTCCTTGATTGTGCCCTGTGGGGTGAGATTTGACAAATTTTTTTTTGCATGCTCAACAGACGTTCTATTAGGGACTGCTGCTTTTTTAGCTTTTTCTATTCCTCCTTCCTGAATCACCATTTTAATTTTCTTACTTATCTTCAAAGTTAAAATATAAAATTGGGAAAAAGAAAAAAAAAGAAAAATGAAGAAAAAACAACCATCAAACGCTGACAATAAAAATAAAAAACATGTACAGGATGTAACAAATAATAAGTATATCATTAGCACTAACATTAAAGATAAATTATCCACCCTGGTTGAATGCTGGACAATATTACCTAAAATATCTGGTACTTTCTCCCCCCACCTATACAGCACTACAAGTAATTAGAAACTTTGCCATCAATATTTAACAAAAATACTATGTTGCATAAAAATGGCACCAATGTGAAAATCAATGTATTTATCAATCCATGGACTCACCATCTGTTCAGTGTGTGTGTGTGTGTGTGTGTGTGCGCGCGTGCGTGTATAAAATAAGTAGTAAATAAGTATAATCCTAAGAATAAAACTAATCTTCTAAGCCCTCGGTTATCTGTTATTCTATTTAACATAGAGAATGTCGACAAACAACTTCCAATCTCTTATAAACTTATCTAATCCATTGACTTTTATCAATCCAGTTAATTTCGCCATTTCTGCCAATTCAGTCCATTTTAAGTCCATTCTTCAATACTGAGCATCCATTTTTCTTTCCAATATTTAGCATAATCCCTGCAGCAGTTACCATGTGAAGAAATTATGTCCTAAATTATTTTTCTGTTGATTTATCCACCTAAAAGACAGGCTTCAGATTTCACCAGTATTTGTATTTTAAATATTTTTTGCATTGTCATTATTATATTTACCTAATATGATTTAGCATACTACAGATAGTAAAATGTACCTGGAATCTGATTGCATTTCCAGTGCTTGTTGGAAATCTTGTATATATTTTCACCAGTTTGTCCAGAGTCCAATACCAGCGATACTTATTCAAGTTTTCTTTAAAACTGTAATTTAAAGTAAATTTTAGACCATTGGTCCATGCATTCTCTCATTGATCTAACATTATGTTATAACTGCCTAATTTATCATATAATCTTTAACATATTTATCTTCCAGATTCATCTTAAGTAACATTTTATAGACGTTAGCAATCAGGTGGTCATCTCCAGAACATAACTTCATATGCAGTTCAGATTTATCTATCTTTTTAATTTTTCTTGTTCTATGAAGTGACCATTAGCAATAAGGATGACAATGATCTCTGCATTCAGATTTTATACCTGACACTACATCTTCTCAAATACTGGGCTGGGAGAGATTTCTATATAAAATCTGGGAACGCTGTTGTCAATTTAAAATAGACTTAACAAGATGGGCTAATGCAAGATAGATTAATATTTACTATATGCAATTGTAGTTGCAAGATAGATTAATATTTACTATATGCAATTGTAGTTGTGATCATGGGAACAAACATCAAACAGAAAATACAGTATTAATTAGATCAAAATGTTATTTTTGAGTGGGTGACCTCATGATACTGCCTTTAAATTACTCCTTTCTTTTCATGCTGATGACAGACAGGAAAGGTATAGCAATTGCTTTACATGTATATCCAGTGTACTCTGCAAATATTCCCAAGGCGTCTCTTGAGTGCTAGTCTGCCGTAATGTTTTCAAATATCATGTCCATTCACTTCCGCAGCCATTCTAATCTTTGTCACCTTTTGAAGTTCCATCATCAGTTTATACTTTATACAACTGCACAGAAATATGTAGCCAATATTCTGTCACAGAAGAAATTATTTCTATTCTCTCCCACAGTTAAAAGGGCTGAAATTGACAGCCAATGTATCTCCTTACTATGCTTTTTGGCTCCTACATATCTAAACCAAGTTTTGCAAGAAGATAAAGTGAAGTAGCTAGAAGCAATAAAAAGTCTGGTTGGTGAAATCTACTCTAGAAACAAAGGAGAAGATTGCAGATCTAGCCTGAATCAGATTTATGTTCATGTGGAGGATATCCATGCAAAAATTATTATTTTATACTACTATTAGCTTCAGTTTTTGTCTGGGTCAGAAGGTATAATTCTAGAAGTTAATGGATTTTTACCACAAAGACAGATTTAAAAGCTTCTTAACTTGACAATGCCACACATGACAGCTTCCTAGTTTTGCAAAAATGTATTTTTTTAAAAAAAAAATCATGATAACTTAGATTGTAGCTAATAGCCATCCACGTGTTTAGTCATTTCTTGAATCCTCCTTTGCTCATTGCTTCACTGATATCTCCCAGTAAATTGTGCAAAGTAGCATTTCCTCTAATGAGTTTAAAGCTGTCCTCTGCTTCTGAGTTTCTTTCTTTTTCTCATTGATACATGTATACATACTATTGCCTTCATGTAATAAAGTGGAATGTGGACCTTAGGTGGGAATCAGACAGATGTTCAATTAGTTTCTCAAACACTCAGATCTGGACTTTGCATTATGATATATCATGGAGTAGGTACAAGAAGGTTGAACCAACCCCGTTGACAACACCCAATTATAGTGTCTGCAGAGGAGGGAACAAAAAAGTCACAATGGTTCATTTCTGTAAAACCAAAGCCCCAGCCCTTTTTTATGCATGTCCCAATCTACCAAAACATTATCTTCCAAAATCCCTAAGTTTAATACATGTTCAATTGCCCTTTTGCACTGTGTGCTCAGTCAGCATCTACTGCATGCAATAAATGATCCTTTTATCAAATCCAGAGATAAGAAGCTATGGGTGTTAGTGGCTGAGTCGATTAAGTATATGAGCCAGCAATGGGAAGGGCCTTGACCAGAAAATCCCAGGTGCAAATCTTCACTCTTCTACTCTTTATGCTATGGCAATTTGTTATACTCTTATAGCCCAATCAACAGACAATATTTTGGAGATAAAACTAAAAAAGAATTCTTCTAAACCACCTTGAGTTCACAGTTAATATGAAATACAATAAATTAGACAAGATCAAAATGATCCATTGTGAAGGGTCATGAGGCAACCACGAATTTCCTTTCTCTCTATGGAAATATGTGCAGTGGCTTCTTCTGTGGAAGGAGTAACAATTCACCAGGATCCCTCCTTTGCAGTTGATGTTCCAACTGAGAAGTCAACAGAATGTGTGAACCATATCCATTGCCCTCAAAGCATAGCCCATCTTTCATTTGAGCAGGCAAACATCAAAAACCTATGCCAGCCAATGTCCTAAGTATCAAAAGATTAGTACCCTCATACAAGCAATGGCAAATTTATTGACAAGAAAACTACATGGACATGTTCATAAGAACCTAGGATATGAAATCATATGAAAAAAAACCATTCTTCTTTGACTCTGCAAACTAATACAGCAATGGAGAAAAGCAGACATATGGTTTGCAACGTTCCTATTCTTCATTAAATAAAAATGTAGAAGCAGGGAATATTTCTTTCATAGCTGAAGGGGCAAATATTAAATGCTACAGAACTATTCACAATTGGTCTATGATGGATATTTTGCTGTTGTCCTAACAGATGATTGCTGGTATAATCCTATTCATTATTTCTCCTAGCATAAGATTCTCTGGATAAGATTTGGTTTCTGTAAATTTGTATTGGGGTATGATAATACCCACTGAATACAGAAGGGCCTATATCTGATTTATTATTACAAGTGCCTGACCTCCAGTTCTACTGGAGTGTCATTTTCTTGTAGGATCAGAACTCCTAGGAATAATAAGGTCTCCAAATTCTTCAGATAACATGGGAGTTGAAGGCCACACATCTTAAAGTTGCTGAGGTTGAGAAAATACAGGCCTATAAGTCCATTTATGCAAAACAAAAACAAAATAAAAAACAAAATATAAAACAGTCATTAAAAGCTATGCAGGGCAATTGCATAATTATGACACTAATGTGTTATTGAGTCCTCATGTCACAACTAAAACAGCAAGCATTAATCATAATTGAACTCAAGTGTTTAGCATTAAATAAATTAGCAGCTAAATTCTTTTTGGTTGCATCAGTTCATATTTTTGGGGATATACTTAATGGAAAATATTACCCCATAGAGAAAACAAATGTAATGAGAATGTGATCCAGAACAGTCTATAAAAAGCATTCAAGGAACTCTTGATGGAGATGCATACCCAATATGGGTGATAGGAATGCAAATCAGAGGCTGAACATTGAAACAGAATTACATGAGCTGGAGCTGAGAATAGTTATTCCTCCTTCATCAGGTCACTGAATCATTAGTAAGCTATATGTGAAAGCAAAAGGCATAGGCTCCAACCTTCACCTGCAGCAGGATTTAGCACAAAAACATTCCTTAATAGAATGATGTTCTACTTGTGTTCAAAATTCCACAAAGTCATGGATCTTGACTGGTTAATAGCAGGATGTTCACTTCATATTCTAGATGTTCTGAAGCATGTTTTCTAAGGCTGGGACATTTTATATCAGGAATTCAACAGCAGGTAGACAGTTAGCAGTGGCAGCTGCAGCAATAAAGTGGTAGGCAAGCAAATTATCTGTATGTGAGGGAAGGCAGAACTGCACACAGAAGGATATAGACTTGTTGCCACTTCCTGGGAATGTTGCACAGACATATTGGAACCCTGAACTTAACCAGCTTTGGCCAGTTTGCCTCCCCTAGGCTGGAGGAGATAGTAATGGTATAGTCCAGCAGCCAATATTCACAGTGTCAATTTCCTTCATGCATTTAAAAGTTGTTCCTGGAACCTGGTAGAGGCCTCATTCATGGATCTATATTAGAAGTCTTAAATTAGTTATGGCAGAATAGTTTCACACTCAAAGACTGGCTGTTATTTTTGTTACTGTGGATCGTTCCATAATGTTCCCAAGGCACATGGCTTCTTGCTGATGACTTGCTGATAAAGTTCCAGTATTGGGCTGAGGTAAGCCCCTCCTCTTGTCCCATGAGTGATCAACCATGTCAAAACTGGAGGGTTACAAGAGTAGCAATTTTGCTATGGCCTTGATACAAGGCAGTAAATGGTTCCTGAGAAACAAGTATGTGCCATTGCCATAAGTCTGAAAGAGAATGAGTATTTTATTGGAAAATACTTCTGGTTTGCTCGTCTTTTAGCTCCTGGGATCCTGTCACAATAGTATAGGACTGTAATTAGATGATGGAGTCCACGTGCAGCAGTGCCAACAGATCAGCAATAAAATTTGGAAAAACAATAGAGAGGAATCCTTGGGAAAGTCAACAGTTCATTCTTTTTTTAAAAAAAAAGAAATGGAGGAATGGATGGGTGAGCTAAGCAGAGATGAAGAGATAAAATACTATCATAGATGGCAAGTAAGCACTGATTGACTGACAGTTCTCCAGGCATGACCTCTAGCTAGAAAAAGCAGACATTGATTGCTTCCTATCTAGAGAAAAGACATTTGGGTGCTGTCAGGATTACAACTTACAGAAGCTGGTGACGATAAGTAAGCCACATACAGGATTTTTGTGTGTGAATTCAATCAGTAACAGCAATAACCGAATATACTGCCCTGTTATCAATTAAAATGATTCATATTTTAAAATGGATATAGAAGGAAGAGAGAAAGAAAGTCTGCTCATTTAGAAAAGTCCACATTCATTATTTTACTTTATTTCATTTCCCAACTGATATTCTGAACTCTCAAAAAGTAATTAGGACTGACATGGACATTTAGCAGCATAACAATATAACTAGGTAAAGTAAAGGTAAAGTTTCCCCCGCACATGCGTGCTAGTCGTTTCCGACTCTAGGGGCCGGTGCTCATCTCCGTTTCAAAGCCGAAGAGCCAGCGCTTGTCCGAGGACGTCTCCGTGGTCATGTGGCCGGCATGACTAGACGCCAAAGGCGCACGGAACGCTGTTACCTTCCCACCGTAGTGGTTCCTATTTTTCTACTCGCATTTTTACATGCTTTCGAACTGCTAGGTTGGCAGAAGCTGGGACGAGTAACAGGCGCTCACTCTGCTACGCAGCACTCGGGATTCGACCCGCCAAACTGCCGACCTTCCAATCGACAAGCTCAGCGTCCTAACCCACTGAGCCACCGCGTCCCTTAACAATATAACTACTACATTATATTAACTCTTAATTTTAATTCATGTGGAGGATGCCAGTCTGTAGAAAGTCTAGTAATATAGTACAGGAGCTCATTGTGAGTAATTATTGCCGCTGAGTCAGGAACATGAACCATTTCCTATGAGCAAAAAACACGTGTTCCCTTTGACTAAACTGGCTTGAACCCCCACATTTTGGGCAATCCAGCAGAAAGTTACAGGATAGAAGTCAGTTAAAAATCTGATTGAAAGTACTGCCTAAATTTGTTCTATGAATTGTCTGAGATCTGATGCTGAATATTAGCAGTTGAAAGATTTCAAGTGATAAGTGAAACCAGACACTCAAGGATTTTTGAACCAGTACCAGCTTTAATCAGCACAGGATTAGATATACGTTTTATCCTTGCAATACACAAAAAAATAGCAACCTACATGGGATAGGTTTTCTAGGTTTAATACACCTCCAGGGTACTAAGTTCAGCCTTTTATCTTCATTACCCTTTTCTGCAGTCAGCATGAAGTTGGAACAAATATCTTCAGAGAATGCAGTACTTAGAACATACAACATACTTAGTCTATGAAAAGCTTTTTCTGGTTTTAGAAAGCTGTTCTATAATAAAGTAGTTCAGCCTTATTAGATACAAAATTGCTCAACAAGTTGCTTTGGAACAGAAAAATGAATTCTGTCCAATCTTTCTAAAAACTCTAAGATCGATTTAAGAGTTATCCTCAAATTGAGCTGATTTGTGAAGTATATAGTTTAAAGATGGATAAAAACACAAACAATATTTTTTAAAAACAAATCAGATGGGAAACCTGAAAAAATATTCCAGTCTCTATACTCTATCCAGGAAATAATTGACTTTTGCAAAATAGTTAAATCCATTTGCCATTTGAGGATTTGACTAATTGCCATAAAAACCTGTTTCTTCCTCCAAGCATTGGGTGGTGATGAGTGCTGAGCTGGGAAACTGATTTGGCACTTGAGGATAAAGATCATTTGATTTTTATATATTTTTATTGACTATTGTTAGCTGCCGCAAATCATATGAGATGCACAGCCATATCATTTCTGTAAAACAAACAAATAAATAATTTTTGTCCCTCCATAATTCCAGTATTGTCATTAATAACTGCATATAATCATATGCAACCATTCATTTTAGGAATAAACATGTAAATGGCATGCTAATTTCAAATTGTGATAAGATAAGTGAGAATACCAAGTTGAAAATGCTAAATAAATCATCATTTTAGAGGTGCCACACTGAGAATTTTGAATAAATACCAACCCAGGTTGTTGATGAAAACACCTTTGTGCCTTTCAACAATATTTAATAGATGAGAAATAATAGGCAAACACAAATGACTAAATTATTATATTAAAATTCTGTTAAGTGGATTGTAAAATAAAATCAAGAGAACTGGTGGCAAAGGGATATGGTTGTCAATGGTTTTTTTATTTATAGTTTTTAGTTCTAAAAAGGAAATTAAGTTATTGGATTTAAAGTAGACAACAGAGTTCTACATTATAAGAAATGATAACTAAAGTTGGAGATGAAGGCAGATAGCAAGAGGCTCTGTGTACTCAGTTCTACTCAGAAATGAATGACTGAATAGGCAAAATGATTCCTCCCACCAAATGTTAAATATAGACTGCATTCTAAAAAAGGAAGGCATGGAAAACATTTTTCATTTCACTCTTTAACAATTTACATTTTCCTCATATGATATCTCATTATTTCAAGAGATCATTTTTAAACTACTGGAGTGCTTGATCTAGCTTCATTATTTAAGTAGCTATAGCAAAAATGAAATAATTAAAGCCTGCAAAGCTTCTTTGGACTTAATTTCCTGGTAATTTCTGATCTGGAATATTTCGTTAAATTTCCTTGTATAGTCTGGATGTGCTTGTCTGATAGTGGTAGTGTTGTATATTATTGATTTGTTTGCTTCTACCAAAAATAATTAGCCAATATGTTGCAACTAAGCTCTAAGTATTGACAAATTTGCTGGATTCGCATGTTTTACATCCACATTTTTAATACACCAATTTCATAGTTCATAATTATGAATATAGCAAGTTATTATTTTTAAAAATGAATAACATTCTCACTCTTCACTGATTTCATACAATTACTCTCTCAATAGGGTGGCTCCCAGTCTTTTTTCAACCTTAACATGCTGATTTTGACCTCCAAAGTCATTTCATGGCTTGAATCCAAAAGTACTGGAAGAAATGCCAGACTCGCACTTGCCTAATCAAGACTCATTTTCCAGATATTGTTGTCATCGAAGAATGCGAGGGGTTGGGCATAAAAAAAGTTTATTAGGAATAGGTGCTTGCAAAAATTGACCTATCAAAGAAAAGTATACACAAAAACTGGATTCTGTGGATTTAATTATTCACTATCTGATTTTCAAATAAGAAAAATGAACTTATAATTAGAAAGAGAGAATATCCTACAAGTCTTGAAAGATCCATTTGATTACCCTTAGAAGAAAGACAGTGTAATTTTAACTCTTTGTATTAGTCATTTCTTTTTGGCTTTACATCTATCTCTAAAATAAGGCTGCCAGGTTTTGGTTGTATGAATTCAGATGATCACTAGAGAGAAACAATCAGGTAAGCAATCCCAGCTCTTTGCTCCAATCAAGATTTTGGCAGCCCAGATACAGCACTAAGATATTAAGGAAGAAAATTCTGCCTGGGTTTCTTCTAGGCAGTGGCGTAGCGTGTGGGGTGCAGGGGGGGCCGGCCGCACCGGGCGCAACATCTGGGGGGGCGCCCATTAAGCTCGCCGGAGGGGGATGATTCTGCTTCACCGAGGGTCGGAGGAGCGAGCGAGTGGGCGGAGCATAGAAAGCAACCGCATTCGCTGCGCCCAGCCAGAGCGGGATCCCGTCCTCTCGCGGCTGCGGATCGCCTCCTTTCTCGGGTGGGGGTGGGGAGGCTTGGCGGCGTCTCGCCTCCCTCTCTTTCTCCCGCCGCGGCTCTCCTCCGCTTGGCTCTCAACCTGCAAGCCCGGCCCCCCCCGACCCAGCTCCCGCCCCCGTCTCCTTTCCCGGAGGTAAAGGTAACAACTGCAGCCGCCGCACCTGCGGCTGCTTGCTGCTCCTCCTCCTCCTCCTTCTCCTCCTCCTCCTGCCGTATTGACTCTCTGTGGCCACTCGGTTGCCCCTGCAGGAGGCGATCAGGACGCCCCCCCAACACACGTCGCCAGCAGCGAGAGTTTCGAGCCAGTCCGGCGAATCTTTGGGGCGAGGTGCCAAAGAGAAGGAGGCGGCTTGGCTTGGATAAGCAGCGTCTGGGCAGAAAATAGGTCGGGCGCCGCAGCAAGTATGAATTCCTGGGGTTCAGTCTAAGCAGGCAAAGCTGCAGGGTGGGTTGGTTGGCTTTTCCGGCTTTGGAATAACCTTGGGAAGCTGAGGCATTGTAAGTTGGAAGTCATTGTTTGTCGCCTAACATGTTGGGTCACCCCACACCACATGCTAAGCCATAAACCGTGGTTGGTATCCAGGGTTTAGGACAAGATGGAGAAAACTAGCCAATTGTGGGATCATAAATCTTGATGAAGCCCATCATCGCTCCATGTGATGTATGCACTCAATCTACAAACGTAGTCCAAGCCTATTCACATCTGTTGTAAGGTCATTCTCTCGTGGGGTTTATCTTGACATCCACTAAGAGTGGAACAAACATGCCCCATTAACCATTTTCAACGCCATGTCCTCTCTTTGTCTCATCCTAAATCACAGCTGAGGCACCTTAAAGTTGCCTTGTTTCAGTTTTAAACTAGCATTTTCCCTCTTCTCCAGAGACCCTTTTTTGCCTTGAACCTAACTCAAGGGTAGGCAACCTTGGCTCTTTTAGGACTCATGGACTTCAACTCCCAGAATTCCTGAGCTAGTGGAAGAGACTCGAGTGCTAAAATCCACGGGTTAGGGGGCGCAAATTACTTGCCTTGCCCCGGGTGCTGACAACCCACGCTACGCCACTGCTTCTAGGCATGCTAGTTGTATTTCAGGAGTTTTAGCTTTGAGAAAGGCAGCTGCCGAGAATGCACACCTTGTAAACTGAGTCTAGTACACTATCTATTTCCCCTCAGAAGGTTTTTTTTTAATTTTTTTTGCTTCTTTAGTCTTTTTACAAGGCCATAATGCAAACTGGTATCAAAGTATAAGGTCTGTTAGCCTTTAGTGAGATTGCTGCTCTCAAAACTACCCCTTCAATTCATATCTCCATAAAAAGAGGAGAGAATAAATAGTTTGTTGCAATCTAAATTCCCAGATCAAGATATTTTTATCTTGGAATGTTCTAGGCTTTGTGAAAAGAGAATAAATTCTCCAATCCCTTCTTGGCTCATTTACAGAATCAACAATTTCATTCTCTGAAAAGTATCAGCTCTGAATTTCTCCAGCTAAAAAAAAAAGAACAGAGTGGAACAGTTGTTCCAAAGCCTGGCTTCTACTCCCTTATGATAAGAGTGAATTAATTCTATAACTCCAGTTGCCAAAGCTTACCAACTAATGTTGAAGGTGTCCACTTTTCATGTTGCTGCTTTTGAAATGTTAAAATCTCCCAAAAGGAAGCCTCAACTTCCAGAGAAGAAACAGCAAGATGAAAACAGCTCTGCTAAAAGCAGACTCAATGACCACAGTGGAATGAAAAGCCAGGAAATAGACTGGCTATTCACAATTTCTCTCCACACAAGGAGAAAACTTGAGATTTCCCACAAATTCACCAAAAAACTTGCCCCTCGTGAAAGATAGCAAGACAGCAGTCTCCAACTGCTGGTTTAGTACTCAGGGAGATGAACAGATAGTCATCTTGCTCAAACCACAGTTAGTGCCTTTAAAAGGACACTGGATTCTCATACTTCCATTTTTAATTACTTTTAGAAATAACTTGTTAACTCCTTTTCAGCTATAAGGAACCTTTGGACCAGGGGTGTCAAACTCAATTTCATTGAGGGCCGCATCAGCATTGCAGTTACCCTTGAGGAGCCAGGTGGGTGTGGCCAGGTGGGTGTGGCCTACTGGGTGGGGGTGGCTAGAGTGGGTGTGGCCTACTGGGTGGGCATGGCCAGCTCTACATCGTTCGTGTCAAGGGTGCTTATGGGGGCTGGGCAGGAGTGGGACAGATCTGAGGGTCTCGGGCAGAAGGAGATGGGACAGGGGCAAGTACCAAGGCATGGTCCACTGGAGGAGCCTCACTGATCCTCTCAAGCCTTGCGTGTGTGGGGGGGGGGCTGGACGGTGGTGCGGAGGTCAAATGCCCAGCCTAGCCCTCAAGCACCCGCAGCACTAAGCCCACCCCCACTTCCCCAAGAGGGTGCCCAGCTGCTGTGCTTGCTCTCCTTAGCCAGGTTGCTCATGATGGGTATGAGAGCAATGTCAAGAGGGAGGCCCACTTCCTCTCCATGTGAGGAGACCTGGCTTTGTCTCCAAAGCTTCCTTAGCAATAGGATGGGAGACCACCCAGGTTAGGCCAGGAGGAGGGGGCAAGGGGATGGTGAAAGGGCAGCAGGGAAGGACTAAGGCAGGACTTCCCTCAGACCCTCCCTCTCCTTCCTTCCTTCCTTCCTTCCTTCCTTCCTTCCTTCCTTCCTTCCTTCCTTCCTTCCTTCCTTCCTTCCTTCCTTCCTAAGAACAGTGATGGGAAAATATTTGAGATGAGGGAAGGAGAAAAAGAGGAAAGAAACGCAGCTGGAGAAGTGTCATCCTTCATGAGGAATGAAGTAATGCACCATCGCCTGGAAGTGGCCAGCACATGGCCCTCTCCTCACAGCGCCGAGAGGCTGAGCCAGTGGCACAAATCTGAAAAGAAGCACAATTTCTACAGCATGACTAGATGCCAAAGGCGCATGGAACGCTGTTACCTTCCCACCGTAGTGGTCCCTATTTTTCTACTTGCATTTTTATGTGCTTTCGAACTGCTAGGTGGGCAGAAGCTGGGACGAGTAACAGGCACTCACTCTGCTACGCGGCACTCGGGATTCGACCCACCAAACTGCCGACCTTCTGATCAACAAGCTCAGTGTCCTAACCCACTGAGCCACCGTGTCCCTTAAATCTACATAACCCACCCAAATTCTAAGGACAGGAAACATAATAGGATTAACCCACCAATACCAAAAGGACACACTCAGATTCAGGTCAAAGAACATGACACAGGAAATACAAAGCCTCAGACAGAAAAAACTCCAAATATAAAACCCAAAGGAGGTATAGAAAAGCCCACCACTCTGTGCTACATGTGGTCAGCTTTCCCAGAGACATCTTTCTAGCTGGCTCTCCTCTTCAATAAACTGTAACCTTGTTTCTAAAGCAGTCTCTATTTTGATTATTCCCAGCTTGGACTGGACTCTGATAAAGATTTCTCTTTCTACAACATAATAAGACTTAAAAATTGGTCACTAGAGAGAACTAGAAGGCACTAAAAATTACAGTTAAATACTAATGCTAATTCATAATGCAACAAAATATTTTAACACAGTGTTTAAAAGATGTTATGAAAGAAGAACAAGTTTTACCAGACAATTATTGTGATCTCAAACTGGATTAAAAATGACAGGCTGCAAGGACAATACAGAAAAAAATGCAACACTAGACATACAAAAGAAACTGACTTAATAATTAAAAGAGATATACAAATAAACCAAGAAAGTGGCCTGGATAATTTTTCTTTGGATTTATAAAAGAGGCTTCTTAAAGCTTTGGAAAAGGGGAAAAAAAGAAATTAAGTTTTAGGCCTGCAATATTGCATTCTAACCACTGCCTACCATGGTTCTCAAGGTTGTTAAAGAAAATCAAGGATGTTAAAAGTAAAAGGAAGAAATATTATGTTGGATTATTTGTTCCAAGATTAAATTTTTTAAAAATCTCTGGTAACCCCTTAATGGGTTTTTGCTGATTACGACTGAAATGATGAGGTTTTAAGGGTTTGTTTATAGATAAAGGATGAGATATGGGATCATTTCTTGTATTTAGCAAAAGCTGTTTAAATTACTAAAATTGTTTATACTTGTAACAAAGGGTGAAGTAATTTCTTTACATATTTCTTTTCTTTTTCTTTACTATATTCTATTTTTTATTTTTTTTCTAGTTTTTCATTCTGTTTTCTTTTTGGGGAGCAGGCAACTTCTATTTTCCTCTCTCTATTCTTTTTAAATTTGCATTAGCTTTTATTGTTGTAAATTTTTAATAAAATTATTATTATAAAAAAGGAAGTCTCGTTTAGTCAGTGTTCTCCAGGTGAGTTAAACTATGTTTAACTATATCTATATATTTAAACTATCTATCTATCTACCTATCATCTATCTATCTAACCTCTCTGTTTCTCTCTGTCTTTGTCTCTAGATAGATAGATAGATAGATAGATAGATAGATAGATAGATAGATAGATAGATAGAGATATAGAAATCACTACATTTCTAGACAAATTGTCTGCTGGATAGAAATGGTGGAGTTGGTAGTCTGACACACTAGGAAAATGTTGCCTGGAAGCCTGAAGATTCCTGGTTAGGTATATGAATAGACTTCACATATAGAGCCAGACTATTTTAATTTTTATGAAAGCATTTTGCGCTATCCAATTCCTTCTCTTATTGGTGTACATATGCAGATGATGCTTTGTGTTGCCACACAGCAGAAAACTAAACACATGGGGAATGGTCATATTTTTTTCATCACACACATAAAGAATAAATCATTAGAATTCCTGTTTCTGGTTTTAGAAAGCTGTCGGGTCAGGTAAGTTGTTATTAGATTCCTGATGAGAAAACCTATCCTGAATTTAGAGGTATACAATGAAGCCTCAGGTAGTTTTCCTCTTCAATGAAATATCTTTTCAAATCCAGGGCTCAGACTGAATGCTATCCGCACTAAAGAAAAGGCCTGCAGGATCATTACATTTTGCTTACTGTGTACTTCTACACAAACTTCTCTTGGAAGTATTTTTCCCCAACTATGTTTACTATTGTTACTAAAACAGAACCAAGGGCAAATCATTTATCAAGAGAGGGGCTAGTTGTGACAACACTTGTCTTAGGTTATCTCTAGAGCAGATTGGTATATTAAGAATTGAAGATACAATGTTATGTCAATTTTATTCTCACTTGCAGGATTGCAAGTGAAATATTCTGTATTGCCCCGTGGCACTTGCATTATTAACAACACAGATAAAAATAATTTACATCTTTCTTTTCCATAGTATTCAGGAGAGGCTGTGCAAAGTACTTGACAGATGCTTGGAAGCAGTAATGACTGGATGAGGGCCAAAAAAACTGAAGCTGATTCAATATAAGATGGAGGATCCAGTTTTCAATCTTGGCTATTTACAGGATAGTAGCATTCCCTCTGAAGGTGCATGTAGCTTGTTTTGAAACAATTCCTTGTTCAAGGAGACATGAGATCTACCTGTGATCCTGCAACTTGCCAAAATGTACATACACAAATGTATAACGTAGGAAAAATTTTCTAATTCTAATTTCTGGCAGGGCAAAATCAGCCATGGGGTGCAGAGCTCTGTGATCCCTCGGCCGGATCACTACAGGACGGAACTGGAAGTCCTCTGTTTTTTGTTTAATTATTACTCTTCCTTAAGCATGAAGTTGTTAGAAAAGTCAGGCAATGTTCAACAATGTAAAAGATTTCAGCATCTATAAATGGAAGAACTGCCTTGCTAACTTTTTTGAAATAGCAAATAAGTCCTGCATTCTGTCTTCCTGGGATTGTGAAATTCATTTATGGAGAAAACAACAACTCCATACCTTGGTAACTGGGGAAATCCTGTAAAGACCGATGAAAATGAAAGCTCTATTTTTAGCAACTTCTTTGGCTGATGAAAGTAGTGCCATTGACAGGCTCCAGATGGGATGTCATCAGTCCCCTATGTCCCCAGCTCTGCCTGAAAAGAAAGGGTGCTCTCTTATTACCACTGGGGGAAGAAATCAAGACCTTAAGGAGACTCTAATGAGGCTGGATCACCTTGGAGAATTGACAATGCCAGTGAAAGTAAAACTGAACTACCACAAAGCGTTCATTAAAACCAGGGAAGCCCTCAGTGACTCATCTAGTTTCAATTAATACGGTATATAACAGTGATGGTGAACCTTTTAGAGACTGCCCAAACTGCAATCCAAACCCCAAACCCCGGTATCGTTGGGTGCCCAGTGGGCGTAGCCCATTGGGTGGGTGTGGCCCATTGGGTGGGCATGGCTGCGATGGTAACGGCAGACTGGGTGGGACTAAAAAGTTCAATCAATCAATTCCAACTTTGCAAGATTTATTTATTTATTTTATTACATTTATATACCGCCCTTTCCCGAAGGACTCAGGGCGGTTTACAGGGTAATTAAAAAAACCAAGATACAAAAGTTAAAAACAAATTTAAAAAAATTATATTCTTTTTTTCCCTGCGAGAAGTTGAAATTGTTTGATTGAACTTTTTTTTTATTGAAAAGTTTTACAAAGTTTAAGAAACATATAAATTGAACCCCCCCTCCCCATCACCCCACCCCCCTTCCCTCCCCCCCGACTTCCCAAAGCAGAATACAGGGTATTATGTATAACAATCTTATACAAACATATGCTAAATATCTGTTAAAACATTAACAAACCTTCCACTCTTTAACTCCCTTATAACAAAACTATAATAACTATAATAACACATCTTTTTAATTGCTAGAGATTATTCATAAGCTATTTGAAACTTTTTAGTTCCATATTTATTTTGAATATAATCAATCCATCTTCTCCATTCCAAAATATATTTTCCTTGCGATTGCTCTTTCAAGTATGCTGAAAATTTTGCCATTTCAGCCATGTCCATTACTTTAAGTGTCCATTGTTCTATTGTTGGTAAGTCTTCTGTCTTCCAATATTGCACCACCAGAAGTCTGGCTGCCGTTATTAAATGTAACATCAATTTAGTTTCTATAACAGAACAGTCCAAGATAATACCCAGTAAAAATAATTGTGGAGTAAATCTTATCTTTTTCTTAAAAACCTTTTGAAGAATCCACCATATTTTTATCCAAAAAGCTTTAACATTTTTACATGTCCACCATATATGATAATAAGTTGCCTCTTCACTACCACATCTCCAACACTTAGGTGGTTGATTTGGATACATACATGCTATTTTTTTGGATCTAAATGCCATCTATAAAACATTTTATAGAAATTCTCTCTTAAGTTTTGTGCTTGTGTAAATTTTACATTTCTAACCCAGATTTTTTCCCAAGTGTCCATCATTATAGGTTCTTGAATATTCTGAGCCCATTTTATCATACAATCTTTAACTAGCTCCGTTTCAGAATCAATCTCAATCAATGCATTATATAGCCTTTTTATATGCGATTGACTTTGATCTCTAATTTGTTTTATCAAATTTTCATCAACTCTTGTTATACCAATTTTCTGATCTTCTTTCCATCTAGCTTGTAATTGTATGAACTGAAACCAAGTCTGTACTATCTTTTCTTTTTTTAATACATTTAAAGGTTTCAGTTGCAAAATGTTCCCTTCCATTCTAAGAAGCTCTTTATAAGTAAACACATCTTGTTTCTGCTCCACATTTATATTTCCTATTGCATGTCTGCGTATTGCCCATATAGGTATTCTGTTGTTTAATAAATATTGATATTTTTTCCAAACTTGTAACAGAGCATTCCTTAAAATATGAGTCTTAAAGACATTATCTTCCTTTTTATCATATAATAAATACGCATGCCATCCATACAGTAGGTCGAACCCCTCAATATTGAATATTCTCTCCTGTTAAATTAAACCAGTCACTAATTGTTGATAATACAACTGCATCATAATATAATCTCAAATTGGGCATCTTAAGACCTCCTCTTTCACATGCATCTTGCATTATTTTAAGCTTTACTCTTGGTCTTTTCCCTGCCCAAATAAATCTATTAATACCTTTTTGCCACTCATTTAAATTTGCATCTTTCTTAAGTATTGGTATCATTTGAAACAAAAATAAAAATTTTGGTAAAACATTCATCTTCACAGCTGCAATTCTCCCCAAACAAGACAATTGTAATTTTCTCCAGCTGTCAATCTCCTTTTGTACATTTTGCCATAACAATCCATAATTGTTTTTATATAATTTCACATTCGAAGCTGTGATATATACCTCAATATTTAACCTTCTCAACTATTTCAAATCCTGTTAATTTTTCTAACACTTCTCTTTGTTTTATAGTCATATTTTTTGTTAATATTTTGGTTTTTTTGCTTATTAATTTTAAATCCAGAAACTAGCCCATATTGCATTATTACATCCAATAATTCTAAAACCAATTGGTTAGGTTGACTCAAAGTAACAACCAAGTCATCTGCAAACGCTCTCAATCTATAATCTTGATGCCTAATTTTAATTCCCTTTATCTTATTTGATTCACGTATTTTAATCAATAATACTTCCAGTGTTAAAACAAACAATAATGGTGATAGGGGACACCCCTGCCTTGTTCCTTTTTCAATTTTACAAATTTCTGTTAAATTACCATTAATGATTATTTGTGCCATTTGTTTTTGATATATTGCTTTGATAGTCTGTAGAAAATAATCCCTGAATTCCATCTTCTCTACTACTTTAAATAAAAATTGCCAGTTCAATTGATCAGAAGCCTTCTCTGCATCCAAGAATATCAATGCTGCAGAGACTTGGTTATTTCTTTCCAAATATTCCAGTAAGTTGACAATTTGTCTTACATTATATTTCATTTGTCTAACAGTTATAAACCCTGATTGGTCATTATGTATCACTTGTTGCATTAAGTGCATTACTCTATTTGCCAATATTTTAGCAAAAATCTTGTAATCAATATTTAAAAGAGATATTGGTCTATAATTCTTTGGTTGACTAAGATCTTGATCTTCCTTTGGAATCAATGTTATAAAAGCTGTTCTCCATGATGGGGGCACTACTCCCCCAATTTGAATTGCTCTAAATAAATCCCTTAAAGACTCCACCATTTCTGACTGTAAATTTTTATAATAACTAGCTGTCAGTCCATCTATTCCTGGCGATTTACCCATTTTCAACTGTTTAATTGCTAAGACAATCTCTTCAGAAGTTATTAACTGATTCACACCATCCCGTTGCTCTTGGGTGATCTTAGGGATATTCACCTCTTGTAAGTATTTATCTATATCTATACCTTGAATTAAGGGCCGCGGTGGCTCAGTGGGTTAGGACGCTGAGCTTGTCGATTGGAAGGTCGGCAGTTTGGCGGGTCGAATCCCGAGTGCCGTGTAGCAGAGTGAGCGCCTGTTACTCGTCCCAGCTTCTGCCAACCTAGCAATTCGAAAGCACGTAAAAATGCAAGTAGAAAAATAGGGACCACTACGGTGGGAAGGTAACAGCGTTCCGTGTGCCTTTGGCATCTAGTCATGCCGGCCACATGACCACGGAGACGTCCTCGGACAAGCGCTGGCTCTTCAGCTTTGAAACGGAGATGAGCACCGGCCCCTAGAGTCGGAAACGACTAGCATGCATGTGCGGGGGAACCTTTTATACCTTAAATTGTATCACTTGCATATAATTTAGAGTAAAATTCTAAAAATACCTTTTTAATAATATCTTGTTGATACACCTTTTTACCTTTATATTCTATTTTCTCTATAATCCGAGATTTTTCTTTTTTCCTTAACATGTAAGCTAACCATCTACCTGGTTTATTAGCATTATAAAAAGTATTATGTTTGGTGTATCGTAAGTTAGTTGCCACTTCATCTGCCATCAACATATTGAACTGCCCTCTCAATGTTAATTGTTTCTTTCACTTTTTTATCAGCAGGGTTCAAAATAAATACCCTCTCCTTCATGAACCTTTTCTTTTTTTGCACACAGTGGCGGAGGCCTAAAGCAAAAAGGTTTTATAAAACCCAGCTGAAGGCCTAGGACTGGGGCGATGGCGCGTGTGCCCACAGAGAGGACTCTGTGTGCCACCTGTGGCACGCATGCCATAGGTTCGCCACCACGGGTATATAACTAAGGGCTTGACTGTATTAGTCATTTGACATGCTTTGGGTGTGTTTTAGATGCCTCTAATAAAAATAACTGTCCAATGTTAAGTGCAGTGGCAACTGTTGTCCTGCTGGAAACTGTATTAGCTTGAGGATAATGAGTTTTCCTACTTCCAATATTATGCCACAAAAAGTTGATACAAGAGATCAACCCAAGTTATAACAGGCCTAGTCACTAGGCCCCATTGTACTTTCTTATGGTAATTAATGCTCACGATAAAAGTGATAGACCTGGCTTCATACAGCAAGGCTGGTAAGAGTATTATAATCACTGTGACAATGTGGTGCGATGAAATATTTAGGTCCACTAGACTAGACCAGATGTTAGATGAAGACTTTCAATATCTATGGCAAGGTAAATACGTTGGGGCAGGTAATGATCTCACTCCCTCTTCAGATCATTGTTGGGGACCAGGATTGGGAACAAGCATACTAGAACTAGACTTATTGCCAATTTCTGAAATAGTCCATTCAGGTGTCACGCCCTGATGAACTAATTCTATTCTATTGTAAGGTTACATTAACTAGAATCTTATCAGCCTGAGAGTACATTTCTTCAGGTTGTTGTACCAAACCAGACAGTTATAGAAGTACAAGGTACAAAGACTCAATAATTCCTTTGTAAAACTGTATCAACAGCTCCTGGGGCAGTCTGAACTTCTTGAGGTGATGACACAGGAAGAATGTTCTTTCTTGTTCTTTTTAAATGATGGTTCTAATATTGAGCATCCATTTCAAGTTCTGGGAGTTTATAGAATCCAAAACCTTGAAGGACTCTACGGGTAGTCTTCAATTTATAACCACAATTGAGCCTATAATTTCTGTTGCTAAGTGAGAAATTTGTTAAGTGAGTTTTGCCCCATTTTATGACCTTTCTTGCCACAGTTCTTAAGTGAATCTCTGCAGTTGTTAAATTAGTACCATGGTTGTTAAGTGAATTGGTTTCCCCATTGAATTTGTCATAAAGTCGCAAAAGGTGTCACATGACCCTGTGACACTGCAACCATCATAAATATGAGTCAGTTGCCAAGTGTCCAAATTTTGAGCATGGGACCATGGTTGCAAATGTGAAAAACTGTCATAACTCACTTTCTTCAGTGCCATTGTAACTTCAAATGGTCATTAAATGAACTGTTACAAGTCAGGGATGACCTGTTCTGTGGATACTATGCTACTGAATATGGTAAGTTGGTAGAATAGAAGGGCTTCTCCTAAAATCCACTCTCATCTCTAAAGTTTTAACCCTGTTCAGCTCCAGATTGTTACAGCTGCACCACAGGGCTGGGTGTTCAACCTCCCATCTATATACAGACTCATCACTGTTTTGAATGAGACCAATAACTGTTGTTATCATCTCCAAACTTCAGAATTTTAACAGACAGTTCCCTTGAGGTGCAGTCATTGATATAGGAGGATAAGAGCAATGGAGATAGCGCTCAGCCCTGAAGGGTGCCTGTGCTAATTGTGCATATACTAGATATAATTTTCCCTAGCCTCAGCTGTTGCTTTCTATCTGTTAAAAAGCTGATGATTCACCTACAAGCATGAACATTTACAATGAGCTGAATCAGTTTGAAGTGAAGGATTTCTGAATGATGATATTGAATGCTGAGTTGAAGTCCACAAAAAGGATCCATGCACAGCTCCCTGGTGACTCAAGACGTTGCAAGATGTAGTGAAATGGTGTTATCTTTAAAATAGAACTTGCACAACTTTTTCTAAGATCACCAGAGGTGGGGAGCCTAGAGGGGTGGAGATAGGTGTAGGAAGATTAGCTATTGTCAATGTATCTGAGGTGGGGAAGGTAGCAGTAGATGACAGTGATCTCCTCTCAAACTTACAGTAGAACATGTTCAGGCGATTTGCCATTTGGCAATTCTCTTCAGTAAGGGAGGGAAGTCTGCTGTAGTCAATGATGTTTTCCAGGCTTCTCCACTCAGTTGCAGGTTTATTAGCTGAGAAATTATCTCTTTTCCTGTAGGCCTCCTCTTTGGCATGATGAAGCTGCTTGAGCTTTGCTTAAACCAGTGGTGTCAAACTGCTGGCCCACGGGCCAGACACATCATCCAGAAGCTGTGCCCACCCCATTGCTGGCAATGGCAAAACATTCCCGATATGTCTCGCGACGTCATATGACATCACGAGTTTGACAGGTCTGGCTTAAACCAAGGCAAAAACTATTACAACAGTATAGTGCTTAAGTTCCTTCTGGCCAGGAGACTGAAGACAGAAAGTGGTCCATGTTTAGACAACAACAACAAAAATGCTTTTGTCTTTTTCTTTTTTAAAAATGAAAGTTTGACTAACCAAATGTTTGTCATATAAATCCAAATAATAAAAATAAATATTAAAACTGATTCTGGTTTCACTGACAAAATTAGTGAAAAAGTGGCAGGTGAATTTGACAAATTATTTCAATTTCTGATGTAGTTCCCATCTTCAAAAAAGGGGGGAAAAAGTGAATCCAGGAAACTACAGACCTATCAGCCTGAACTCAACCTGGGAAGATCTTGGAAAAGATAATCAAGCAACGAATCAGTGAACACCTAGAGACAAACAAAGCCATTACTAACAGCCAACATGGGTTTGTCAAAAACAGATCATGTCAGACAAATCTTATTGCATTCTTTGACCAAGTGACAAAATTAGTGGACCAGAGGAATGCTGTGGATATACTTTACTTGGACTTCAGTAAGGCATTTGATAAAGTAGATCACAACCTACTACTTGATAAAATAGAAAACTGTGGGTTAGACAGCATCACCACCAAATGGATTTGTAGGTGGCTGACTGGCCATACTCAGCGTGTGGTCCTCAATGGAACTGCATCTACATGGAGGGAAGTGTGTAGTGGGGTGCCCCAGGGCTCTATTCTGGGCCCAGTACTCTATTCTCCAAAGCACCTGAAGGCAGGACAAGAAGCAACGGATGGAAATTAAGCAAAGAGAGAAGCAACCTAGAACTAAGGAGAAATTTCCTGACAGTTAGAACAATTAACCTGCCTTCAGAAGCTGTGAATGCTCCAACACTGGAAGTTTTTAAGAAGAGACTGGACAGCCATTTGTCTGAAATGTAATAGGGTTTCCTGCCTGAGCAGGGAGTTGGACTAGATGACCTCCAAGGTCCCTTCCAACTTTATTATTATTATTGTTGTTGTTATGACAATTGTTCAGTGAATCTAGCTTCTCCATTGACTTTGTTTATCAGAGGTTGCAAAAGGTGATCATATGATCCTGGGACACTGCAACCATCATAAGTTGAAAGAATTGCAAAGCATGTGCATGTGGATGCTACAACAAACATAAATGTGAAAAACGGTCATAAGTCACTTTTTCAGTACTGTTATAACTTCAAATGGTCATTAAATGAATGGTTATAAGTCAAGGACTACCTGTATTAATTATAATGGTCTTATATTGAATAACATATGTTATACAGCCATTAACCCAAACTTCTGGTAAATTCCTTTCAATAAATCACTTTTCAACAATCATAATCTTTATTCCGGTTTGGATGTTTTCATGAATCATTGATTGGCTTACTTTTTGAATAGTGTTTTTTATGGCTATTATAAAATTAAAATAAACATTTTTCTAAATGTTTGTTAGGATTTTAACTAGTGGAGCAGTGGGCTAATGCCTCCTTAAGTAACAGCAGCTGCCTGCAATTAGTGCAGGTTCGCATCCTACCAGTCAAGGTTGACTCAGCCTTCCATCCTTCCGAGGTAGGTAAAATGAGGACCCAGATTGTTGGAGGCAATAATTCGAACTGGCCTGGACTCCAACTGGGCAGAGTCTGACGAACAGGACACGGGCGGTCTTGTCGACGTCATCTGGGAGGAGTTTGATCCTGTGACTCCGAAGGAAGTGGGCAGGATTATGAGGAGGTTGAGCTCCTCCACATGCTTATTGGACCCGTGCCCTTCTTGGCTGGTTTATGCAGCTCGGGAGGGGACACGAGGCTGGTTCCAAGCGGTCATATCTGCTTCTTTGAGTGAGGGTCACTTCCCCGCCTCCTTGAAGGAGGCGGTGGTGAGACCTCTCCTCAAGAAGCCCACCTTGGACCCAGCTACATTGAATAACTTTCGTCCGGTCTCCAACCTTCGCTTTCTTGCAAAGGTTGTTGAGAGTGTGGTGGCTCATCAGCTTCCTCAGGTCCTGGATGAAGCGGATTATCTAGACCCGTGCCAATCGGGTTTCAGGCCCAGCTACAGCACGGAGACGGCATTGGTCGCTCTGGTGAATGATCTCTGGAGGGCCCAGGACAAGGGATATTCCTCTGTCCTAGTCTTATTAGATCTCTCGGCGGCTTTCGATACCATCGACCATGGTATCCTGCTGCGGCGCCTCAGGGGACCAGGAGTGGGAGGCACAGTTCTTCGGTGGTTCTCCTCCTTTCTCCTGGGACGCTTGCAGTCAGTGTTGGCAGGGGGACAAAGGTCGACCCCAAGGTCTCTCGTTTGTGGAGTTCCTCAGGGGTCAGTCCTCTCGCCTCTCCTGTTCAACATCTACATGAAACCGCTGGGTGAGATCATTCGTGGTTTTGGAGTAGGTTACCATCAGTATGCTGATGACACCCAGCTTTTCATCTCGACTCCAAACCACATCAGTGATGCCCTCGACGTGATGTCCCGTTGCCTGGAAGCGGTCCGGGAATGGATGGGGAGGAACAGGCTTCAACTCAACCCAGACAAGACTGAATGGCTGTACATACCGGCATGCCAGGATATTCAGAGTATTCCATCCCTTAATATTGGGGGTGAGTTATTGCCCCCCATAGATAGGGCCCGCAACCTGGGTGTCCTCCTAGATTCACAGCTCTCCTTAGAAGATCACATAGGAGCTGTGACCAGGGGGGCTTTCACTCGGGTTCACCTGGTGCGCCAGCTACGACCCCATCTGGTCCTGGATGCCTTGCGTACAGTCACCCATGCACTTGTGACCTCTCGTCTTGACTACTGCAACGCTCTTTACATGGGGCTGCCCTTGAGAACCACTCGGAAGCTTCAGCTGGTACAGAGTGCAGCTGCACGAACACTTTTGGGGGCTTCCCGATACTCCCATATTACACCTCTCCTCCGTGAGCTGCACTGGCTTCCAGTTGCCTTCCGAGTGAAATTCAAGGTGCTAGTGATGACATACAAAGCCCTACATGGCATGGGTCCGGATTACCTACGGGAGCACCTACTGCCAGCGTCAACACCCCTCCGTCCTGTGCGCTCCCACAGAGAGGGCCTCCTCAGGGTGCCACCGGTCAGAGAATGCCGGCTGGTGGCCCCCAGGGGGAGAGCATTCTCGGTGGGTGCGCCAACCCTTTGGAATTGCTTGCCAGCCGAAATCCGGATGGCCCCCGACCTCCGCACCTTCCGGCGTGACTTAAAAACCTACCTATTCCAGCAAGCCGTCCTGGCCTGATAGATTTTGGGGTTTCATTTGTTTTACTATTGCTTTATTGTATATTTACCTTGCTCTGTACACCGCCCCGAGTCCTTCAGGAGAAGGGCGGTATATAAAACAAACAAACAAACAAACAAACAAACAAACAAACAAACAAACAAATAAATAAGCTGACTTTGTAATAATGCCGCTTGGGGGGGGTGAAAGCCCTAATAAGCAGGCATATACATAGAATGAAGGCTATTGCTAAGCACATTGATTTGTGCTTAGATTGTAAGCCGCCCTGAGTCTTCGGAGAAGGGCGGGATATAAATGGGATTAAAAAATAAAAATATAAATGGGATTAAAAAAATGTTTAAAATGGCTTTTGTAGAATAGTGAGTTAAGATGAATAAATAATATTAAAACATATATGCAAACTTCTACTACAATATACTACTATGTTAATTGAAGGTTATAATTCTGAATTTGAATACTAGATTCAATATTTCTATCTTCTATTTTATGAATATGCAGATTGAGCAGTAAACTTCTAGGCACAGCCTTGTATATATTCATACATTTCTGTGTATCAATTAACCAATTTCTGGAGACTGTAGGTGTGGTTTATAGGTACACTCTTTTTGTTTTCTACATCTATGCCTTCATTTTGATCCATTTTGTAAGAGGTCACATGAAATACTTCAGAATATTCTATTATTCAGCATACCCTGTTATTTTTTAAAAAAATAAATTGTGGGTTTTTTGAATATATCACCAAGAACACATCGATGCCAGTGCAGAGTTGATTAAGAGTTGATTCCAGATCTAATTGATCATATCCCATCATCTGTTTTGGAGAGCTACATTTTATTCTGTATATAAATACTACAACAAAACTAGTATTTTCCTCTGAATTGTTTCAACTCTACAAGTTTAATGAGTCGTCTACATTTTGAATGGTGGGAACTCTTGCTCACAATCCTGGCTACTTTCTACCCTCTATACTCTTCCCTTTAATAGTTTAGTATCATCTTTCTAGAAATGGTCTTTTCTTACATGCATTGTTTAGAATATAGTCTACCCACTCCCAAATCTAGTTGACATGATAACATGCAGCTATGGTCAAACTAATGGGAAAAGTGCCTGCTGCACAGTTGTTGACATGGTACCATTTAATCTTCACAAATGACATGGACTGAAAAGCCTTGAAGGATTTCAATATTATTGTTCACATTTTTGTAATCTATCTTTCCTTAAATAATTTTCTGTCATAACATCCTCTAAGTTACATATTCTAAAAAAAAACACAAACAAGGACAGGAATACTAGCAATCGTATTTTGTTTTTGTGGAATTGGAATGTTAGAATTTTTATCATTCCATGTCTGTTGATAACTCAGTTATTTTTTGAACTTGTTGTTGACAACTAGAGGGAAAGAGAGTGAATGCTGATTAGATAATATTCTCTACATTTCAAGGTCAACCAAAAGAAAGACAATGGTAGGTGACTTTCAAACAGTTCTGTGAGAATTGTAGTGAGCAGTGGAAAGTTTGTCCCATTAACAGATATGTTCCATGAGCTATGGATGACTCCAGCCCATCTCAGTAAATGAATTATGCAACAGATGAAAGGTAACAAAACAGTTGCCTTTCTATTATTGCAAGCAAAAAGATAGTTCAGGCAAAATGAAATGAAGGAAAACATTTTATCCCTCCCCTTCATAGATTTCAGTTTGTTCTTCTCCATATTGCAACTGGCTTTTAATGAATGGAAAAAAATAGTCCCTTTATTGATTCAGGTATAGGAAGATATTGGCAATTGTTTTTGTTCTCCAAAAAGCCTTGATCCTTGAAATGATCTAACCTGTTAGTATAGAGGAAAGACAATGTAGCTTTGGAGCATGTTACTTTGCATTTTTATAGCAGCAAATCTAAATAGGGTTGCTTAATCTGTGGAAAATATTTCAGAGCAAATGTGCATAAAGTTAGCCTGAAGATTTCTTTGAAAATTATACATGCCAGCCAATGTTCAGATAAAAATGGTTTGGAGGTGGTTCAGAATTATGACAAGCTGAACAAGTACTTAATATCTTATCGACTGAAAACAATGGTATTTAAAGAGCCTTCTATAATATTACTATTACTGGGGATACAATTTTTCTAAAGAAAGCAGTCCATGCAATGGAAATTTATTATTTTATTTGCTTGTATACTGCCTTTATTATTTTTATAAAATTCAAGACAGCAAACATATTCAAGACATCTTCCTCCTCCTATTTTCCCCATAATAACAACCCTATGAGGTGGATTGGGCTGAGAGACAGTGACTGGCCCAGTTAACCAGTTGGCTTTCATGGCTAACAAGGGACTTGAACTCACAGTCTCCAGCTTTCTAGCTTGATGCCTTAGTCACTAAACTGGGATGTGTATGTCTTTGTATGTGTGTACACATGCTTATTAAAGAGTATTTATGTTAACTCCATAATTTTTTGCTTGCTTTTGGGCAACAAAACATTTATCATTTATGAGCCTACTATATTTAAGATGGTAGGATCTAAAATAAGTCGTACACCTCTAACTAGAAAATGCATCTAGAATTCCTTCTATGATTCTGTCTGCTTTCTTAGAAAATGATTTACTCTACAAGAGTAGCTCAGAGGAACAAGTTGACTTGCACCTTGCTCATTTCTTTTGCTCTGCTATTGTTGCATAATAATTTTTTCAGGGTAAGATCTTCTGCCAATCCAATTAATTAAATTAACTTATATTTAATTGATAAAATCATTTGCTTATTTACACTTCTGATTTGCAAACTTGCATGGACCTTGTTTATTTATATAAGAAGGGTAGGAAATTATCTTACACCAAGTCAAATCATTGATGCATCTAGTTCCATTTGATACTAAAGGGAAGCAACCTAGGGTCCTCCAGCATTTTGATTATAATTCCCATAATCCTATCTCACTAATTATGTTAGCTAGGTCCATTGGGAATTGAAGTCTAAAATATTTGGACGGCACCAGGAGGCTTCCCTCTTCTCTGTACAATGACTCTCCAGGATTTCCAACAGGAATTTTCCTTGGAGATGCTGGAAAACTGCATGCAAAACATCTGTATTTCTACTGAATTGTACATATTCCCAAGGGGAAAGAGAATAAAGCATTTTTAAGGCAATCACGTAATCAAAATGTGAGATAATTTTGTACTCATGAAAAAAAGGAAAGCCTCTTATCTCTATGAATTTTCCATTTGTGATTCATCTTCCAATAGTCATCAGAGCAGGCATGTCAAATCTTGCAGTGCATGAATGCTATAAACTGCATGTTCTTACAAGCATGATATTGACATTACAGAATGCATTGTTATTGGCACATTCCCTGAATATGCAAGTGTATTTGTTTTGGACAATTGTTTCCACAGCTTTATATTATTATGTTAAAGACCTTAGAAGAGAGTATACTAAAATGTGTATACATTGATTCAAACCATGATTAAAATCTTTGAAGATAGTCTTGCACAGCTTTGTCATTTAGTAACCCTTTCTTAAGAGCTGCTGAGTCATGATTTCTCCAATCTCTGTCACAATTGCTACAAAATACATCATTGTATAATTATGGTTTAGCAATACACAAATGAAGGCCATCTGGCAACTCTCTTGGTTTTTTTTCTGGGCTCTGCAATTAAAATATTTAGCAATATCATGTAAATTGCAGAATATTTTAAGAACCTACAAGGACTATTTAGTAGCCCCATGATGAGACAAGCAACAAATAAATTTAACAAATAATCTTCTTCTTTGTCTTGATCAAACTTTAGAATTCCAGAATGAAACCACCTTCTTGGCTCTTTCGTTGGCCAAATATAAGTCATTATCAGTACATGTTTCTGGTAGTTGCCGACATACCAGCAGATGGGCTTAGCTCTGTTCTGCATTCACACATCATGTTGTTATCCACTAAAAGCTTCCACTTGAGTATATTAGTCTTACATTTAAGCACTCCTTCAATTTATTCAGGATCCTCCAAGTGGTATAAGGGAGGTCACATCCTTCAGCCATATGTTCCTTTAATGTTATTCCTTGCTTGATGGTCTCCTTTGCCATCTTTCAATAAGGTTTTGTTCTTGCATATCCTCAAGAATGTTTGTTCTCACCATAAAGCTGAAATAATAATAATAATAATAATAATAATAATAATAATAATAATAATAATAATAATAGTAGTAGTAGTAGTAATAATAATAATAATATAGAAAGACAAGAAAACTAATGACAATGCACCATGCTCTGTACCCAAAAAGTGAGGTTGATCAATTGTACTTACCAAGATATCTCAGGATGGCAGAGGACTCTTACAGGTGAAACAAACTGCAGAAGAGGAAAAATGTGGCTTAAAAGTCTACAGAAAAAAGCAAAGAGCTTTTGCCGAAGGAGGTGAACAATGAAAATCTCTTGAAAACAATGAGATTGAAAGCAGAATAATGAAAGGAAACAATTGAGCATCAGGTTTCTAATTGGAAAAAGAAGCCTATGCACAGTCAGTACCTGAAGGACACTGAAAAAAAGGTAGATACAAAGCTAACATGGAGATAGTTGAGATCAGGGGTGCTGAAGAAAGAAACTGAAGGCTTCATTTTGACTGACCAAGAACAAGCTCTGCAGACCAATTGCATTGAAAGCAAAAATTCAACATGTCAATAACAACAGCAAATGTTGCTTATGCAAAAAGAAAAATGAAACAGTGGATCACCTTATCAGTGGCTGCAGCAAAATCTCACAAAATGATTATCTACAATGTCATGATTAAGTTGCCAAAATCATACACTGGAAGCTTTGCCAGAAGTTTGGGTTCAAAGGCAGTAAAAAATACTGGGAACACCAAATTGACAAAGTTGTTGAAAATGAACAGGTCAAGATCTTGTGGGACTTTCAAATCCAGACAGACAGACAACTGCCCACAACACGCCTGACATCACTATTGTGGAAAAAAAAGTCTGGTTCATTGATTTTGCAGTACCAGGTGATGCACAAATTAAAGAGAAACAACTAAAAAAAATAACAAAATACCACGATGTACAAATTGAAGTTGAGCAATTGTGGAGGAAGAAATCAATGGTTGTACCAATAGTAATAGGAGCCCTTGGAGCAATACCCAAAGGGGTGTCTAGATACATGGGAATTTTGAACTTATCAGACCTAAATATTCTGACTTTGCAAAAAAAACAACAACCTGACCTTACTTGGAACTTCCTATATACTCAGATGTTATAAGAGCTCTTAGGTCCCTGTTAGGACTTGAACTCTTAAATTTTTACCAGTCCCAGACTGTGAATTGAAGACTAAATCTTAAATAATATTTTTTCAAGTAGTTAAAACTTGCCTATGAAAAGTCTATAAATTAAACTATAACTTAAAGTAACTTCCCATTGACAGTCCACTATTCAAAGACGTTCTATCTTGATTTTGGAGATATCAAATAGCCACAATGACTAACAGCTGCTAAAATGTATTATCTAATGGTTTTATCTAATTCTCTTAAAATCTTTCAAAGTTTTATCACTTTATTATGAGGAATAAAATTACACTGATTTAGTATGTGCTGTTTGAAAAAGTAGTTCATCTGGGATTCCTGTAACCCCACTATTTACCTTAATTTGATAATTCTAAGTTGCAGTATAATGGGGATTCCATTCTATTTCATAATAACAATATAAAATACAATCAATACATCAAACTGTAAAATCACAGTATAAATCATGGGAACAGCTGCAATCGAACCATTAATTAAAACAATTTCTATCCATTCTATTCCATTCAACCTCCTAGGGCTTATTTGAACAGTCAAGTCTTTTTATACTTTTTCAGCGCCACCAGGAGCATTTGGAAATGGGGTATGGGGGAGAGGGAAGGTGCTGTTTCAAAGGAGGAGATAGTAAAAAGAAGTTTGCCTCTGCTTCTCAGTAAAAGGCATAAGGAATGGATTTGAAAGACAGGAGGAAGTGCCATGATCAAGGCAGTAGCCAGATTAAAGGGGCTGGAGCCATGCCAAGAAAATAACTTGAGAAAACACTTCAGACAAGCTCCTGTCTAGTACACAAGAAAATAAGGTGATGGAGAGGAGAAGCACATTCAGACTTGGAATATTCTAACTATTACAATAAAATTACACCTTTTTTTATGGCATTAGTTTTTTAGTCTAGTTTATCTTGTTGAGCTGACATTAATCATGCAATAAGTGTGTTTTTCAATGGGAGTTTGAAATTCCATCCTATGAAGTCAGGATGGAATTGCAAGGCCACTTTTGTTGGATAGTTCAGAAGTACATTTGCCTTTATTTGTAAGATATCACATATCTTGCAGCCTGAACACGTTTATATCTTGCCACACTAGACTCTTGACAGTCCTTCCTGGAGCTGGCATTTAAGCTTTTAAGTAGCTTAATGACAAAGGCAAGGTTTTACCAGACATGGATATTTCTAGGGGTTGGCATTTTCAGAAGAATATCTTAATCCTTTGCAGTAAAAGCAAAGCCCTAGGGTACTTTGAAGAGTAACACTTTTTCTTGCAGAGGCTTTTGTGGGTCCAAGAAGCAAGAGAAAAGAGGGAAATAATATTGGCTAATTCAAAGTTACCATAGATGATTGGATCACATGTTCTCCAGGTGATTCTTATATTTAGAGTAAAGTTGAGTAATCAGAGAGGTCACCCTAAGTAGATGCATTCATGTAAATTTTGTTCTACTTTTAATTGGTACAGACTTTGTTCAATGTATTTTTTAAAAAAGTATGCCACCCTTTAAATATAGTCATTCCAGGTTCAATTGTTTATACAATCAAATCTATCAAAATGTTTAAACATGCAATTATCAACGAGACCCTGAAAAGAGATATGTAAGAAAGGAAATATAAAAAACATAAAACAATAATTATTCAAAAGCAAACCTCCCACCCCAAATTTAAAAACCCAGCATCAACGGATGTGGGAATACCTCCGAAATCTTAATGTGAGGTGCAAAGCTAAAGTATTCATATTCAATAGTAAAATAAATAAAACAATTTTATAGAAAAAAGGCATTTGGGAAATACTTTGTGGATACAAATGGAGACTATATGTGAACAAAATAATCTAGTTAGAACATTCTTCATGGTTTTTCACTTGCAGCCCAATAAGTTGTCCAAACGGGTGTTGTCATCAGATGTAAGTGTCAATTTCATTTTTTTGCAGATATTTCATTACCCACGTAGATAATATCATCGTTAAAAGGGAGTGGGGTTTGCTCTCTATATACAGGTGGCTTGCCCTGCCAGAGTTGGTGGGAATATTCTTACACTTTTGATTAGTATTTCTTTGATTGGAGCAGCATGGTAGCCTAGTGGTGAAGATGCTCACCTCCTACTCAGAAGGTTGAGAATTCAATCCTAGGTAGCACAGATGTTTCTCTCTTAGGGCATAAAGAAAATATATCTGCTCTGAACTCTAGCTGGTGTCAGGAAGGGCATCCAGCCAGTAAACACTCAGCTCCTGAGTCTACCCAAGATTAATGGACTACAGCAAGGGTGTCACACGCGCGTCACATGATGTGTCGTGACATGTCGTGATTTTTTTTGCCATTGCCAGCAATAGGGTGGGTGCGGTTTCATTATGATGCATCCGGCCTGTGGGCCGGCGGTTGGACACTCCTGGATTACAGGGTCATAAAATGGAAGAGGTTTTTTTGTAGTTCTTTGTTTGTGGTATTATTTCTGGATTACTGATCTAGAGTTAATGCTGGAGTTAATCTCTGCTTAACTAGATGCTGATTACTGGTAAGCAAGTCTTTTTGTTTCCTTTTTAGCTTTTAGATTGTTTCTTTGAATGGTATGTAAATATTGTTTATGTGCCTGTTGATGGATGGTTACTGTGTTAAGGTAATGCAGTGTGATTGTAATAGTCTGTTTCAGAGATGTTTTTGATGTATACCAATGTTACCAACACAAGCTGTGTATAGATAAAATCCATAAGGGATTATTCAATAATAAACCCCATGCTTAAAAGTATAGGACAAAGACAAAAAGCATTGGTTGAGACCCATCATTTTCCCCTAATTTTTAAGTAATTTATTTTCCAGAAGGAGCATATACAAAGAAATTTGATCACTAGAAGAATTATCTGTATAGACATAAAACCTAATTATTAAGATAATATGGATGAAATTCTTTGAGGTTCTCAAATATATTATTGAAAAGAAGTTCCAAAATGGAGTAGATCTGACTAAATTTGAAAAATTTACCCTACTAAATTAATATAGTTAATTGAGGTTTACCTATAAATTGTTGGTGAAAGTATAATTTAGTAAGTAGACAAATCAGAGATTGTGAAGTGAATGCAGTATTTAAATTGAACAATCAATAAGCAACAATAAAAATGTCAATGGAAGAAAAAATATTAAATTTATGATCAACATTGCACTTAGAGATAATTGTCATAATATGTTCCAAAGATAGTATAATACTCCAGAGCTGAATGCATTTATTCTCTAAAAATGGTTGGAAATGCAATAATTAATCTGGATAATTTTTCATATAAGGTAGAAATATTGTAAAGGATAATAATTCTGTAAAATTATGTCTAATAGCATGAAACAAATTTTAAAGGCAATTTTTTCTTCAGCCTGTCATTTTTAATTAAATATTACTAAACATCATGTTCCCATAAAATATACTGAATTGGCTTTGTACATGGTAACAGCTGCAATAATGTTTAATGATACCAATGGAAATGACGAACAGTTTCTGTCCTAGTAGTCTGGCAAACCAGGTTATGGGAATATGATTCAATATCATAATTAACTTTATATCTGCAAAACTAATATGGTAAGAATTTAACACAATATCAAAGCCATTGTGTCAATTTTTATCAGACTTTTCCTTAATGTATGGTTGTAATTTTATTATGATTGCTACATTTGTTAAACTTTGTAGATTAGGCAACAATTATGACAATTTCTTCATCTTGTCTAATGATTTATAATCTGAATATATCAACTGTAGTTTTTAAGTATTGCATAACCCAAATGAAATACAGATTCATATTGGTGTTGACATATTTCAAATTGATATAGAGGGGATTACTGAGTGAAATCTATCAGGAGTACCCATGGGGGAAGAGGGCCAAGGTTGCAGGCAGGTGTGACATGTAACTGAAGCCCTACCCTTTTGTGCATGTGACCTCTATGCATAAAGAAAAGATTAGGGGCTCTGATCATCATCTTTTGACCTCTACAGAAAGATACTTCTGATTAGCATACTCTCCAAAAATGATTGTAATCCATTAACTTTGTTATCTTTAATGTTTTAAAGCATTTAATATATGTAATGCATTTTTTAAAAAGTACTGTATGTTATTGGAAATTATTTTTGACATGATTTTATTGTTATAATCAATTAGTGGTACTCACTAGCATAATGATTAATCAGCATTGATGGAATGGATGCAAATAATAAATTCCAGTAAAGAGCTATAGTAAGAAAGTATCCTATTTACCTGATTTTATCATGGAAGTATTAATACAGGTAGTCTTCAACTGGAGCCCAAGATTTCCGTTGCTCAGCAAGGCAATTGTTTTGCCCCATTTTACAACTTTTGTCACAGTGATTAAGCGAATCACTGCAGTTGTTAAGTGAATTATAGAGCCATTAAGCAAATCTGGCTTCTCTCATTTACTTTGCTTGTCAGAAGCTGGCTCGAAGGTTACAAATAGTGATCACATGACCCAGGACAGTGCAACTGTCATAGATACATGCCAGTTACCAAATGTCCAACTTTTGACCAAATGACCATAAGGATGCTGCAATGGTTGTATGAAAACCAGTCATAAGTTACTTTTTCCAATGTCGCTGTAACTTTAAATCGTGATTAAATGAATGGTTGTTAAATCGAGGACTAGTATAGAATATTTGGAGGAATATGAATACTCCAAGTGTTAAAATAAAAATGAAGTATCATGCAATAAATCGTTTACTGTACATTTTTCTACAGAACTCTTAGCAAAGATACTTAAATAATTTCAACTGAACAAATTTTGGACAGTAACAGGCCTAGAAAACAATTTTGATTGATAAAACTGTCTGTTATTCATGTTGACTATCAACATGAATAAAGAGTTGAAAAAAATGTTGTCAAGAATATACTAATCTTTACAACACCCAGATGGATTTAGATATTCTGGTGTACTTTTATTACAAAGGATTGGCAGCTATTAAGGAAGGAATTACCATCCCATCTATTGAAAGTTTTATGTTATAGCAACACCTTTTTTTTAAATCACTGCTTGGAAGAACAGCTACAATTAGAATGATTATTCTTCCTAAAAAAATTATTTCTTTTTCAGGCATTTCTAATTTCTTAAGCTATAATATTTTTAACAGACCTGCTACAATATATAAACAATAAAAAAATAATAGCAGATGATTAATGAAAAAGCTTCATTAATGCACTTAGAGAGAGAGCTGACAAATGTAAAATTAATGTATTAGTATAATGAAAGAGCCAAGGAATAAAACATCTTTGCCTGGCTTTGAAGACAAACAATATGCCAGGCTGTATCTTTGTCCAGAGATTCACCCTAGTAAAACTTTATACTGAATCATTTGTTAACCATGGTTTGTTAAACACACAAGATAACTGGCAAACATGTTATGGCATAAATCATAGTTTACAACCCACATTGGCTGTGTTTGCATGACAAACTAAACAAAAATCTAAGGTCTCCATATTTTTAATAAGTTAGGTTAACCTGATTCTTCTACCTACCGTGTTTCCCAGAAAATAAGTCCTAGCTTGATTTTTATGCTTGCACCTAATATAAACCCAACCGCCAAAATAAGCCCTAGTTAAGATCCTGCACAGCTGGCCGCTCACCCATTACATCTGGTTGCTCACGGTGCCTCTGCCACAAGATGAGACGAGGCAGGTGGTTTGTGTGTGTGTGTGTGTGTGTGTGTGTAGCTGTCCCATGTGTCCCGCACCCACTTATCTTAGGGCTTCTGTAGCCAGGCCTCCCACATCCTGACATCTGCCTCACCATGGTGGCACCGACAGTCCCGTCCAGCAGTACCATGCGTGGCTGCCATCGACCCACTTCTGCTTGTTCATGGCCGCTGTGGCAATAAGCTGTGTGCCACCGCAAGGCAAGGCAGATGTTGGGGTGTGGGAGACCTGGCAGTGGGGGCCCTGAAGTGAGCAGGCGCAGGTCATGTGGGACAACTTCACCCCCACTTGCCTCAACTCATGGCAGCAGCACTGGCATGCTGAACAGCCACCTGCCATGAGTGGCCAAGAGTAAGCAGAAGTAGTAGTAAGTAGTGAGTAAGAAGTAGTGAGTAAGCAGAAGTAGGCCAGTGGCGGCCATGCAGGCTCCTGCTGGATGGGGTTGTTGGTGCCACCACTGCAAGGCGAAGCAAGTGTTGGGGTGTGGGAGGCCTGGCTGCAGGGGCCCTGAGGTAAGTCAGTGTAGGGTGTGTGGGACAGCTTCACCCCCCCACCCGCCTCACCTCTTGGCAGCAGCACCGGCACGCTGTGCGGCCACCTGCCACAAGCAGTTCCAATCAAGCAGAAGTGGGCCTCCCGTACATGGAAGAAAAAAAAAATAAGACATCTTCCAAAAATAAATCCTAATACCTCTTTTGGAGGCAAAAAATATATTAGACTGGGTATTATTTTCAGGGAAACACAGTAGTTAGTTTATGTTTCAGTATCTCATTTGTATAGTGACCATTCAAAATTACAATGGCACTGAAAATGACTTATGACAGGTTTTCACATGACCATAGCAGCATCCTCACAATCACAATATCAAAATTTGGGCACTTTGCAACTGGCATGCATTCAACTAGTAATGTTCTATTTGCAATGCAAAAATTACAATCATTGTGCTATGCACTGTATTATCTTTAGAAGATAAACTGCAGTCAAATTGACCTAGCTGAAGAAGCATTCCTTCTTTTGCAAAGTATCCAACAAACTGCTGAGGCCAGGCACAAAATGAAACGCATATTCCAGACAGAAGCATTCAAATTGTCACAACATGGAAACATGGAGCAGAAATACACACCATGAGATTGCTTTGCCTGTGAGTGGAATGTCTAAAAAGTGGCAGCCTTCCAGATACAGTTGTCTAAAAGGATAGGATTTTTTTTGTTTAGTTTTCACTGTTTTGTGTTACTGAGATTTACATATATTGTTTGTAAAGGACATTTATTGTTTTTGTAACACATACCTAGCTAAGTGGGTCATAATGTATGTATATTAGTTTATACAATTGCCTTTTCCCATAGAAAATTATCCACACGTCTGCTACCCAGAATGATTTGGCCACCTTAATCATTTTCAACCAATAAACGAATAGAATCTTAATAACTCATTATCATAGTAGTGAAGGATCTCTGTATCTGTTAAGATTGTAACAATCAATGTAATCTGGAAAGATAATATCTCCCACAAATCAAGGAATCAGCAGAGAAAAACTGAAGCAATTTTGTATATAATTTGAGATACCTTTAAGCTGTGTTGTCTTATGATAAAGTCTCTAACTAAGATCTTATAAATAACTCAACAGCAGATTTGCTAGGTGTGTATTTGTAAATTAAAGAAAATATCATCAATGTGTAGCACCTTCATGCTTCAAAATAATAAAACCCAGAACTGTTATCCCTGGGCGTTTCACTGTACTGGGAAGCCAAAAAACATGCAATATGATTGGATAAGCCATTCTGTATGTGAAATAATATATCGGTATTTGGTCGAACTCACTATTATGAGATAAAAGTGTATGTAAGCAAAACTTAGCATATATGAAAAGCAAGGAAGAACAATACATAGTTTATTATTCAAAATTATAGGGGTGTAGGTGACTTTTCTTAGCTAGGGAATTTAAGATTTAGAACCTGAAGGGTTTTTTTTTCCATAGGCATGGTTTCTCAAGCCCTAGCCCAAAATAAGGATGACAAGATATGCTTCTCATTTTTCCCTTTCTCGGCATTTCTGGATGCTGAAAATTCAGCTACCTGCTTTTTTTTCATGGAAAGCATTTTACGAAGGGAAAATGTAATATCAGAAGAAAACATAATTTGTCACATAATGAGTGAAAAAGGATTAGGGAGCAAATCAATACGTAGCTTTTTTCCCCCCATTGTTGTTAGGCACCCAGTATAAGAACTTTTGAGCTATGCTGCATTTAATAAGGATTAAGGAAGGATTTGGCATCTTTCAGACAAAGCCCACAAATAAGCAAGATGGTTTGGCTGGCACTGTTGCCAGCACTTGTCTAGTAAGGAGGAGGATGGCAACAATTTATTTGGCAAGATAGAACAGCATTAAATTGGTAGCAAAATGAAGTTGTCTCCTGGCCAAATACAGGGTGAGGAGTGACCTCATGCTGTGATCTACAACATCTGCCATAAAATTAGGCAATTATACTGGTTTTTCTTGGGAGGTAGATGCTTCCCCTGAGGAGGGGTGTTAGAGCCCACTTATTTTAAATCCCATATTTCTTCTGCTATTCTGACAGATGGAAACAAACATTTATTTGGTGACTGCAACCCTATTATTTAAGCGGTTATAGATTTGTTAAACACCCCTTATGCTCAGATGTTCAAGAAGTCTCAAGGAAAGTCAAGAAAGAGATCTAATATCTCCCCATTTTAAAATGAATAGGTTGACTTGGGGTAACAATAAGGATATTATAATTTATGAATATGAATTTATTGTGTGGTTAATCAGAAATAGGTCAGTTTCTTCAAGTATCAATATCATTCTGAAAATTTTTAAAAGGTAAGAAAATAATTATTTTCATATACAACTTTCTGCAATACGTGTACTTTGTAATTGACATAAACATGATTTGCACACAGCTTTTCTATGCATTTTCTATACAGAACATTTAAGCCAATCATTGCATTACAAAATCCAGAGAATTATGGGATCTAAAACATAGCTGGGTATTCTGACCCACATAATAGTTGGGATGGACAGATTAGTATAGATTGTTTAAACATGTGAAACAAATGGAATTCTCCAATATCTTTACCATTAAAAACATATCATATGTAAATAAAAATTGTCTTATAACAGTAATATTCAGCCGACTTTACCCTTTATTTTCTGTATGGTGGTGGTTCCCATCCTGTGAGCCATGAACCCTTAGCTGACCACAGAATTAACACAAGGGGTCCATGATCCATACAAAACATTACATGTTTGTGTGGGAACTCACACTGGACGGTTGTGATACTTCATTGCTTGGGGTAAAATGAGATGGAAAGAATACTGAGCTGACTAAGGATATGGAACAATATAAGTCTGTTTGGGTTAGTTTCTCCTTCCATCTTCTTTGTTAAAACTACTGTTTCTCTCTCATAGTGAATGGAACGAGCAAATATTTTCTATTGCTATCATGTTCCCTTTATTGTGACTAATCCCTGTTTGTTGCCCATTCACGCTCTTGACCATAACCAACCCTTTACTCTTCACGCTGCCTTGTATGTTCCTGTTTTGTCCACTCTGTCCCTAAGCTACCCAGCAGTCTTAGCAGCGTCCATGTGTATCTCATGTGGCACCTCCTTTTATTTTTATTCTCCCATGAATTTTGACATGTTTCAATATCAATCTTCAGGGTCAGACCAATGGTTTGTCTCAGCTTGTGTCAGGAATGAATCTGGCAGCACAAATCCAACAGCTGAGAAGACTGTTATATCAGCACATCCCAGCTGTCTCTTATAGCCTTGCATCTATGTAGATTGTAATACTATTTGAAAGAGGAAATTGTGTAGCAGCTAAGCATAAGCATCAACAATACTAGTTTTGTATGTTCCAAAGATATTTTTATTTATTTTATTACATTTATATACCGCCCTTTCCCGAAGGACTCAGGGCGGTTTACAGGGTAATTAAAAAAAAAACAAACCAAGATACAAAAGTTAAAAACAAATTTAAAAAAATTATATTTGTCCCTGTATAAATAAAACCCCAGTTAAAATAAGATTAATCCTCAGCCTGGGCCAGAGAGCTCGAAGAGCCAGGTCTTCAGGTCCCGGCGGAATGAACGGAGGTCGGGGGCAGTCCTAAGCTCCACTGGCAGCTGGTTCCAAAGGGCAGGCGCCCCCACTGAGAAGGCCCTATCCCTGGGTGTCGTCCGCCGGCAATCTCTTACCGGTGGCACCCTGAGAAGGCCCTCCCTGTGGGAGCGCACTGGACGAAGGGAACTTGATGCCGGCAGCAGGTGTTCCCTCAGATATCCCGGACCCAAGCCATTTAGGGCTTTATAGGTCATCACCAGCACCTTGAATCTCACCCGGAGGGCAACCGGAAGCCAATGCAGCTCGCGGAGTAGAGTTAAATTTTTCATATTAGTTATAAATAAATATTATACTAGGGAATTAAATTTTATAGAATATCAAGAGGTACACTGATCACAGATAACTTGATGTCCTGTTGGTACTTTGCAGTAACTCTCATCAGTCATGCCAATGAAAATAGAGTTGTAAGTCCAAAGCATCTGGAAGGCTCCTGATTGCCAGCTCCCGATATGTAAGGCATATTATGGTAGACATACTTGAGTATTTATGCACAGTGTTGACATGATTGATCTTGATGAGCTGATTTTAAGCAATATTGACTATGGTAGATCTACACTAAACTCATATGCATATTGAGATTTCCAAATATGCAATTAGGAGAGGATTGAGATTACCTTTTCTCAAGATTCCAATAGTGGATGCTTGAATGAAGAAATGACTGAGGCCATCTCATTTAGTTATACAATAATGTGATATGTGACCCCATCATAGTTTGTAAACTAGGGTTTAAGGTTTACCGTTATGTGTGAAACTAGCCAATTGTGAGTTAACAGATCATATTTCAGCAAATCATTAATTAGTATATGTGAACCCACTCACTATCATTGTTATTGCTTTGTGCAAATGAAAAGACTTTGCATGAACAGTCTGTTATTTCCAGATTTGAAAATGCATATTCCTAAACTGAAACCAGTTCTAATATCCCCTTGTTGGCAGTAGAGAATAAGAGGCAGCAAAGGAATTTTCCATCTGGTAATGCTTTCTATTAGCAATAGTCTCCTTGTGTGTCTATATAGGCGGAAAATTATTACAGCAAATAAAAACCCTGAAAAGGGATATTCTAATAATTTTCTTGGGGAGCAGGGGAGGACAATCAATTTCATATAAATTGAAACTGAAGCCACTGCATTACCCAGAGGAAATAGCAAGGGCATAAACATTCCAATCATGACCCAAAGAAAGAACTCTTCTTAAAACCATGCTTTGATAGCAAGGGGACAGAAATGCTACTTCTCTTTACCTCCTGCTTCATGATATAGAGCAGACACGTCAAACACAAGGCCCGGGGGCCGGATCCGGCCCGTGAAGTGGTTTCATGTGGCCCGCAAAACCATCCTGGAAACAGTGAGGGAACGGCCCCCACTGCCTTGGCCCTGGCCCAGAGACCCTCCTTCTGTTTCAGTTACTTAATGCTGGGGAGGGGATAAAAATATCTTGGTAAGCACATTTTCCAAGTATATTTTTATAGCATGCTACCTTTGTATATTATTTTTACTAATATATGCATTTTGTGTATACCTTGATCTAATTTACACATTTTTATACTCCTATTTTTGTTTTCAGGACTGTACCAAAACATTAGAATAAGAGGAGGATCTTGGCTAGCTGGAACACAGGGCAGAAAACAGTAAAATGGATTTCAAAGGAACAAATGCAATATTCTACATTTCAATAGAAATATCAAAGGCTTAAGTATAGGATTGGGGAGAACAACTTTCTGGGCACCAGTACATGTAGAAACAATCAGGGTGTCTTGATTGATGACAAACTGAACACAAGTGAACAGTGTGATATACAATAATTGCAAAAAACCACAAATGCAATACTAGAATGCATCACAGAAATACAGTCAACATCAAAAGCCCATTATTCATTCTGCACTGATCAGACTGTACCTAGAATATTCCATTCAATTCTGGGTACATCTTAGAAAGACAAACTACACTCAGGGTTATAAAGACTGGAAGAAAAAAACTTATGAGAAACAAGTGTCAAAAGCTGATATGTTTTGCCCAGAAAACAGAAAACTTTGTGGTTAAGTGATAGCTCTCTTCTAATATATAAGAGAGTGTCATATAGAAGATGGGGGATAATAGCTCTGAGTTTTTGCTAAATTAGGGTATAAAACAACGATTTGAAATGTCAAGGAAGTAGATTTTGAGTAGATATCAGGGAAAAGTTGAAGTTTCTTTTACTGGAGTTATTTAAAGAGGCTGGGTGGCTGTCTAATAATGGATTAGGCATTGGAAAAGGGGCTGGATGAGATGGTCTCTCAGATAATTTCCATTCCTTATAGTCTATGATTCTATGAAAATATGAACAGTGTTACTTCTGGATTTTGTGTCCATTTACCAATCCATGTCCCATATTTATGATATTCTAATAATATATTTTTGTGCTTTTAAGAACAAACTGGGGCAGAACACAATCATCCTGACTTGCCAATGTAGAAAAAAAGATATTTCCTATGAAGAATGGCTAGTAAAATTGATGGAGCTAATAGAGATAGTCAAATTAGCTACAGTAGTTAAAGAAAAGAACACATTCAGTTTAGTTTCCAGTTGGAAACCGCTTCTAGATTTTGTGCTAGAGACAAAAAAAAAATTCTGGCTTTGGATTTTGCTTATTAGATGTTTGTTGTTATATAAATGGCTAGTGTCTGCTAAGTAAAAATTGGAGACTATAATATTACCTTTATTCTACTAAGTTGAAAAGAGTTGGAAGTTAATGCTCTTGTTCTTTTTTCCCCCTTTACTCTACACCTCTCTCCTTTCCCTTTCCACTTATAATTTATATTTTGATAACTTTTAATAAAATTATTTTAAAAATGATGCTTCCTTTCAGCACAAAATAAAAAGAAAAGTGTAAATCATTTTACACACTGCAATTAATGGGCATTTTACTGAAATTATGAAAACACAGTTTAAAAAACTGGACCGAATTATTATAGAAAAATTATAGGCCATAAGATACTGTAGATCAGACATCTCAAACACAAGGCCCGGGGGCCAGATCCGGCCCGCAAAGTGGTTTCATGTGGCCTGCGAAGCCATCCTGGAAACAGTGAGGGAACGGCCCCCACTGCCTTGGCCCTGGCCCAGAGACCCTCCTTCTGCCAGAGACCCTCAGATCTGTCCCACTCCTGCCCAGGCCCCCATAGGCACCCTTGATGCCAACGATGTAGAGCTGGCCACGCCCACCCAGTAGGCCATACGCACTCTAGCCACGCCCACCCAGGCCACACCCACCCGGCCCCTTGAGGGCAACCGCAATGCTGATGCGGCCCTCAATGAAATTGAGTTTGACACCCCTGCTGTAGATGTTTGGGAATCAATAGTGAGATTCTAAATTGTTTCTGTGAAACATTAAACGTGAATCAGAAGAATGGAAAGAAAAGCAATGGGACCTGGTGTAACTGAGTTAACAAGAATCTCTTTTTTAAAATCTTAAATCTATCATCCTTTTATTTGTAGATATCCAACCAATATGCAATATTACACACTCAGCTAACTTTATTCAGTGGCAGTACTGTAGCTAATGAGATTTATCTGAGAAGTGATTCTTGCTAAAACTTTTTCCCAATTGCCGATCTTGGTAATTTAAAATTCCTTCCTCCTATGGGGAAAGCATATTTTGAAATTCTGATCACATCAGAGAACACCTCATGAGAACAAATAATCATCAAGTTCTTAATTATTTTTACTGATTATATTTACACATCTTTTAGAAATGAATTGTTCTGCCTACTAGTTGAAGAGAGGACGGAAATTTAGAAATTTCTGCATAAACTATTCTAGACCCTGTACGCAACCTTTAAAATCAGTACTGTGTCCTATTACTATAAGCCATTTGGACTGATATCTAGGCTTCAGAAAGGCTACCTATTTGCAGAACCAGCTTGCATGGATTTCAAGTTAGTTGTCTTGAAAGGCCAATCCCAAGGCATCCCAAAAGAGAATATATACAGTATAAGCTTCTCTCATTCCACTGTTGATCTGGAACCCGCCTGTTTCACCATGTTTCATCCATTATACAAACAGTACAACGATAATGAGATATTCTGGGACTCCCATTTTTCTAAAAATATTATACAGCTTGACATCTTTGGCACAATTAAAATTTCTTTAGAGTTAATGAAGGTCATATTGACAAGAGTATTATTTGGATTCCTCAATTAATCAATGTACACTAGCAATAATATTTCTTATTCCTCAGCTTTTTCTAAAGTCAACTAAAATACATTTCTGTTTCCATGTTCCTCTGCTTCCATATTTATGAATTCCAGTATTCCAGATTTCTGACACTCTCCTTGAAAATGTTGTGTATATGCTCAAGATCATATTATGGAAATTAATTGGTATTGTACTTCCACTTTTAACTTGACTTGGAACTCGAATATAAGTAGTTTATGATCTGTTCCAGTCATCTTCTGACCAGATTTTTCCTATTATAACTTCCATTTTCTTGTATTAATAGTACAGCTAATTTGATTCCTGTGGTCCTCTGCCTGGTGATGCCCACTTATATTGGCATCATTTTAATTATTTGAAGAATATGCTAGCCATGAAGAAATAATTGGATTAGCAGAAATTGATAAGCCATTCTCCTATTTTATTTCCTAGACCATACAGTCCAACTACATTTTCTCCTTATATTTCTAACCTTGATATGCCGGTCTCCAACCATAAGACTGAACTTGTCTAACTCTACTTTTGCATCAGCAGTTAGACCACACATTTGGATAATCATCATAAAATGTCTGTGAGGTTTAACTGATATTATTTGGTTATTGTTTGCACTGTATCCAAGTACCGCCTTTGCTATAACTTTCCTAAATACAAACACAATGCTGTTCTGTGTTTTTCATATCCATAGTAGTAAATAGTATGATCTTTTAGTTGAAAATTACTAATATGACTCAATGTTCAGTTGACTGATGCCTAAGATGTCAGTGTGTAATTGATTCATTTCCTATTTTACCATGTTGAGCTTTCCCATATTTGTATTGTGTATTCCATGTTAGCATTATAATTCCATCATTGCACTGTTGTATTTACTTTTCATATGTGACACATCAGTAACTAGATACCCTAAAATCTTTAATCTACCCATGTCATAAATGCCATTAGTTTAAAATTTCTTAGCTTTTATTCCATTGCAAGGTGAGTGCTATCCAACTTGTAGGGCTTATCATCTGGCAGTATATCATCAATCATTTTATCTTCTCTATCCATATGTTTCATGGCAAAATATAGAAGCTGTTTACTATTGCTTTCTCCTACCCAATATGAAAAGGTGTCTTTTTTGGCATTAAAGTGAGCATCTGCCTTCAGCATCCTATGTTGCTTACTTGCATTAGTTGGGCAGCTGAGATAATGTTAACATCTTGTATGACCAGCTAGGAATATGTGCTGTTGAACAACATTCTTTTATTCTTTATTTATCCCTTCCAGGAATATCTCGTACCACAATAAGATAGCGTAACAGGATTTAGCAGAAAGAGTAATAACATAATTTATTAATAATTCACATGTGAGGCAACTTCAAAGCATAAATACATAATATATAACAAATACCATATAAACACCATGGAAGACCAAATTAGTACCTAAAAGCTCTCTGTAAGATCATCAAACTCAAATCTGGTTTACATATAAAGAACAGTGAGACAACGATGTTAATTGACTGTGCCATTTGAGATTACAGGCAGTCGTTTTCAAAATGAACACAAAGATGAAATTCCTTCTAAGGCAGGCATGTTAAATTCACGACGTTGCGTGATGTCGCATGACGTATTGGGACTTTTTCCCCATTGCCGGCAATGGGATGGGCATGGTTTTGGTGTGATGCATCTGGCCCGTGGGCCGGCAGTTTGACATGCTTGCTCTGTTTGGAAAATGATGATGATGTTCCACGTACTGACTTGAATATAGACAGATAGCTCTTCTATTTCTTGAATTGTAAGTATCACTGATGCTAGACAATGTGCTTCAACGCCAAGTGAATTTTTGGAATATGTGGAAATATAGACTGCAAGAAATTTGACAAAGCTGAAGTTTTAAAATCATACTATAATAAAGATCTGCCAACACCACAAATATAAACATATATGTGTGCAATTTGGACAGTAGGATTTCTGTACTGTATTCTCTATGGTTTGCTTCCTACATGGTTTCTCATTTAGAAACAAACTCCTAATTCACACAGAAGTGTCTTTTCAAAAGCAAGGTAGAAGATGGAGAGTTGTTCTTGGGAATATATAAATAAAATTTCTTTCTATGCCATTCTTACTGTATGGATTGCATTTGAACCCACTTGAAAAAAATGCAGGAAGAATTATTCATTTCTTCATTCCCTTGAAATTAAATGTATCCATAATTGTACAGATTCACATAGTTTTATAATAAACAAAATCAGAAATGTAAATATAACAATAAAATCCCCAAAAAATCACCCCAAGGGCAATTCATACACTGATTTGCCAACCGCCAAGTCATGGCAGCTTAGATGAAGAATGTGCATGTGTGAACATGAGTTGTTGCTAATCAATAAGACTGCTGCATCAACTTCCAGGGAACACCTGCTGCCGGCATCAACTTCCCATCGTCCTGTGCGCTCCCACAGGGAGGGCCTTCTCAGGGTGCCGGCGGTTAAGGAGTGCCGGCGGGTGATCCCCAGGGGGAGGGCATTCTCTGTGGGCGCGCCTGCCCTTTGGAATGAATTACTGGTGGAACTTCGGACCGCCCCTGATCTGCGTTCATTTCGCCAGGACCTGAAAACCTGGTTTTTTGATCTATCAGGCCTGGACTGAAGGGGTTTTAGCTTTTAATATTGTTTTAATTGTTGGGCTTAATTAATTTAATCTATTTTAATTTTATATTATTTTTATATTGTATTTTATGTTGCCCTGTAAACCGCCCTGAGTCCTTCGGGAATAGGACAGTATAAAAATTTAATTAATTAATTAATTAAATAAAAATAACTCAAGCATAAAAAACAATTTAATAGCTTGATTAGTAAAAGAGATTATTCTACCTGGTAGTATGAAAAACATATGTGCTATAGAATCTTATTACATGTACATACTTGTTTCTTCAAGACATATGATTAAAAAGCTGATGACACTTATATTAATGCAAGCTACAAATGATTAATATGCACAGCAAATAATACAAAGCAAATGAAGAAATACATAGATCCCCTCTGAAAAGTTTTATGCTTTGAGGGCTAAGTTTAAGTTTACAGATGTGTTGAAAGATTTTTCTCCCTTCTACATTAAGGAAATGCTTTTAGTTTCTTCACTATCTAAGGTTCATATCTATTTTCAAGGAATTCTTCTTATTACAATTATTCAGATATAAACATAATCAATTACTTTCTTTATGTAATATTTATTGAATTTGGGTTGCTGTTAAGACAATACATTAGTTAATGAATTATTAAAAACCATAATTTGGAAATCATGAACAGGCATTAGGGACATTCTCCTATTCTCCAAGTATGAACAAAGCAAACTTGGTTATGAATCTCAGCCAGACAAATTAAGTACATTGAATATTAGAAAATAAAAAAACTGAAGCAAGCAAGTCATTATACCCATAAAGATAAAGGTAAAGGTTTCCACTGTTCAGTCATGTCTGATTCTAGGGTGTGGAGCTCATCTCTGTTTCTTAGCCAAGGAAGTCAGCATTGTCCAAAGACATTTCTTGTAGTCAGGTGGCCAGCATGACTATATGCTGAGGCACCCAGAATGCTGTTACCTTCCCACTGAAGTGGTACCTATTTCTCTATTCGCATTTTCATGTTTTCAAACTGTTAAGAGAACTGGGGCCAGTAACAGGAACTCAGTCTTCTGCAGATCTTAGATTTTGAACCTGGGTTGTCACTTTTTCAGCTGTCAAGCTCAGCATCTTTAACCACTGAGCCATTATGTCCTCTACTATACTCATTGTCATACATAATAAAAACAGAATTAACAGCAAAGTGCAACAAAACAAATACAACCCCTCCCCCCCAATACTACAACATGCTTGCAGTTTATTAGTGTTGACTGCCAGAGGTGATCTTGTCTTTTTTTGACCCTGGCAATGGGAGCAGATATTCAATAGTCTTTTTGTCACAGTGGATTCTTTTAATAAGAGGTCTTACTAAGAGGTACTAAATAAATCAAGTCAAGCTATTCTCCAAAGCACCTGAAAGCAGGACAAGAAGCAATGGATGGAAAGTAGTCAAGGAGAGAAGCAACCTAGAAACTAAGGAGAAACTCCCTGACAGTTAGAACAATTAACCAGTGGAACAACCTGCCTCCAGAGGTGGTGAATGCTCCAACACTGGAGGTTTTTAAGAAGAGACTGGACAGCCATTTGCCTGAAATGGTATAAGGTTTCCTGCCTGAGCAGGGGGTTGGACTAGATGACCTCCAAGGTCCCTTCCAACATCATCATCATCATCATCATCATCATCATCATCATCATCATCATCATCATCATCATCATCATTATTAGTAGTATTAGTATTAGTATTATTAAATCAATTCCAATTACATTTCATTCAGACGTGTTTGACTTTAATTCTCATCACATTACATTCAACAAGTATTTTCTAGAAGTTTCAGACTGTAGAAAGTGCTATGTTCCACCATATTAAAGCTCAGTGTGTGTACTGAGAGTCAGACAAGGCATTATATGTTTACTTTGAATATGTATTACACATATTCTGAGGTCAGAAGATATATTATTCCTAATGGAATAATAGCATCTTAAAAAAGAAAATTAGAATAGTACTCAAATTGTTTATCTAAGGAATCATCAATTTGTGCATGCTCAAAAAGCATGTCTTCTTATTTTGCATGTTCTAGAAATAAGCTGAAAATTAAAAAAGAAAAAATCTCAAAGCTCAATACCTCTGGCATATAGAAAGATCTAGAACAATTATTAATTGAAATTCTTTTCAGTGCTACATTTGAAGCGGACAAAGTAAGAGCTTCCTGTATCACATTTGTTCTTCTCAAAAAGTCATGCATTAGATATTTATTTCAGAATTAACAAAATACTCTTGCCACTATTGCCACTATTTATTTTTACTTCAAGAGTTACTCCCTTAATTTCTAAACCTACTCTTCCAACTACATTAAGGTGTGACTCAGAATGAAAGCATTTGCATTTATAATTGGGTGGAGTCCTTTCTCAGACATTTATAGCTATATAAGCATGAAGGAATGTGTCTATCAGTGCTTTTTTTGTAAAAGAAAAAGGTGCCGGAACTCACACATGCCATACAACCCGCCTTGCCTACCCTACAAGGTTCCATCCAAAAAAGGTGCCGGAACTCCGTTCTGAGCGTTCTATGAGAAAAAAAGCCCTGGTGTCTATTATTTCTCAAGTGATATGGATTGCACTAAGTGATGAGACAGAGGATTCCTTTTGAGTATTGATAAACTATAATTGAGGCTAAAGCTTTTTTTTAAATGTGGTGTTACAAATAATGTCTGTTGCTATAAGGAAAGGATATTTCCCTATTCAGACTTATAGTAAAAACTTTGAAAGTAGCTTCGTGCCTATATCAAAAATTGAATAATTGAATAAAATTGAATAAATTAACTTTCTTGCCTCCCAAAAGTTCATCTCTCCTAAACTGATTTACAAACAGTTTAAATATGTTGAATTACTGTGATATAAAAAAGTGTCTCCCTTGAAATAACTAGCCAACACAGTGCTAGGCTGCATTAACAGAGGGACAGAATCAAGATCACGTGAAGTGTTAATATCACTTTACAATGACCTTGGTAAGGCCACACTTGGAATACTGCATCCAGTTTTGGTCACCACAATGTAAAAAAGATGTTGATACTCTAGAAAGAGTACAGAGAAGAGCAACAAAGATGATCAGGGGACTGGAGGCTAAATCATACAAGGAACAGTTGCTGGAATTGGGTATGTGTAGCTTAATGAAGAGAAGGACGAGGGGTAACATCATAGCAGTGTTCCAATATCTCAGGGGCTGCCACAAAGAAGAGGGAGCCAAGCTATTCTCCAAAGCACCTGAAGGCAGGACAAGAAGCAACAGATGGAAACTAACCAAAGAGAGAAGCAACCTAGAACTAAGGAGAAATTTCCTGACAGTTAGAACAATTAATCAGTAGAACAACCTGCCTCCAGAAGCTGTGAATGCTCCAATACTGGAAGTTTTAAAGAAGAGACTGGACAACAATTTGCCTGAAATGGTCTAGGTTTCCTGCCTGAGCAGGGGGTTGGATTAGATGATCTCCAAGGCCCCTTCCAACTCTACTACTACTACTATATAAATTATCACTGCCTCTTATCAACAAAAATACAAGCAGCACTGCTGAGGAAAAAGGCATTGTAATAAAATATTTCTGAAATGAGCAGCCTACTTTACCCAAGAGAAATCAAAGTTAGAAACAAAGGGCCAAGCTTCATCCTTGTGTACTGCGAAATTTACAAGAGAAAGTAAGATTTGCAGATTTTTTTTCTCCCTCCAGTTTTAAAGTTTCTCTGGATCAAAGGCAGGAGGAGTTTCTTCATGCCTTATCCTGTTCATTTAAACCCTCAAAGAAATATTTTTCTTTGATTTTGGGTTGAGCATCAACATGAGATTGAGTTTACAAGATTCTGCCTGGCCATTCAAATGTCAGCATCATTTTTGAGATGTCAGTGATATATAGATTTCAGAAAAGCAAGTATTTCCATTTTTTATTACCTTGTAAGAGAGATTATTGCCTAGCATCAGTACAGATAGTATTTGACTTATAACCGTGCATTTAGTGACCATTTAAAATTAGGACACTGAAAAAAGAGACATGATCATTTTTCATGCTTACAACTGTTACAGCATCCCCATGGTCTCGTGATCAAAATTCAGACACTTGGCAACTGCCATGTATTTATGACAGTTGGCAATGTCCTAGGGTCATGTGATCACCTTTTATGATGTTTTGACAAGCAAAATCAATGTGGAAGTGAGATTCACTTAACAACCATGTTACTAACTTAACAAATGCAGTGAAATGCAGTTACCGTATTTTCCGGCATATAAGACGACTTTTTAACCCATGAAAATCTCAAAAGTCGGGGGTCGTCTTATATGCCCAGTCATCCTATATGCCAGAAAATACAGTAGTCTTATACGGCGAGTATAGCCCAAACCCTATACCCGTATTTTTCGGACCATAAGATGCACTTTTCCCCCCAAAAGTAGGGGGGGAAAACGAGGGTGCGTCTTCTGGTCTGAAGCTGATCCGTATGGCCAGCCCCAACCTCCGCAAGTGGAAAGCAAGGAGAGGGAAGGACAAAGAGGGAGGGAAGGAAGAAAGGAAGGAAGGAAAGAAGGGACAATGGGAGAGAAATAGAAAGAGAGAGAGAAAGAGAGAGAGAGAGAAGGAGAAAGAAATAGGGAGAGAAAGAGAGAGAGAGAGGAGAAAGAAAGGGAGAGAAATAGAGGGAGAGAGAGAAAGAGGGAGAGGGAAAGAGGGAGAGAAAGAAAGGGAGAGAGAGAAAGAGGGAGAGAGAGACAAGAAGAAAGAAAGGGTGGGAAATAGAGGGGGAGAGAGAAAGGGAGAAATAGAGGGAAAGAGAAAAATAGAGAGGGAGAGAAAGAGGGAGAGAGAGGAGAAAGAAAGGGAGGGAAATAGAGGGAGAGAAAGAAAGAGGGAGAGTGAAAGAGAGAGGGAGAGAAAGAGGGAGAGAGACAAGGAGAAAAAGAGGGAGGGAAATAGAGGGAGAGAGAGAAAGGAAGAAATAGAGGGAAAGAGAAAAATAGAGAGGGAGAGGGAGAGAAAGAGAAGGAGAAAGAAAGGGAGGGAAATAGAGAGAGAAAGAGAGAGAAATAGAGGGAAAGAGAAAAATAGAGAGGCAGAGAAAGAGGGAGAGAGACAAGGAGAAAGAAAGAGAGGGAAATAGAGGGAGAGAGAAAGAGGTAGAAATAGAGGGAAAGAGAAAAATAGGGAGAGAAAGAGGGAGAGGGAAAGAAAGGGAGAGAGAAAGAAAGAGGGAGGGGAAGAGAGGGAGAGAAAGAGAAGGAGAGAGAGAAATTAAATTAGTAACATGATTGTTAAGTGAATCTGGTTTCCCCACTAACTTTGCTTGTCAGAAGGTTGCCAAAGGCGATCACATGACCCTGGAACAATGTGACCATCATAAATATGAATCGATTGCCAAGCATCCGAATGTAAATCACATGACCCTGGGGATGCTGTAAGGGTCATAAGTGTGAAAAATGGTCATAAGTCACTTTTTTCAGTGCCGTCATAACTTTGAATGGTCACTAAGTGAATCATTGTAAGCCGAGGACTACCTGTACTTTATCATTTTTTTTCCTTTTTGGGGGGGTGTCAAGTTTTTGACAACTTGCTGGGCGACTGGTGGTACTCGGACATTGCCTTGTCCTAAAAGTGGTACAATGGATGAAAAGGTTGAAAAGCCCTGTTTTAGTATACTGGTACTATTTGGTTCAGAATATTTTTTTTCTTATTTTCCTGCTCTAAAAACTGGGTGCGTCTTATGGTCAGGTGCGTCTTATGGTCCGAAAAATATGGTAATTTAACAGGAAAAGTAGGGGGTCGTCTTATACACCGGAAAATAATGGTACTAAGCACGAAACTGTGGAAGAAAGATTGTAAAATGGGGGAAAACTCAATAACTTTCTTGCTTAGCAATGGAAATGTGGGGCTCAATTGTGGTTATAAGTGAAGGACTAACTGTGTAACAATATTCCACCTTGGGTTTTTCTAGACATGTCACTTTACAGGTAGTCCCTAATTAACAACATAAATTGGAACCGACATTTCTGTAGCTAAGCAATGCAGTTATAAGGCATAACATCAAGTAAATCATATCAGAGAAGATTTGGAGTAGTATAAATGTAAATCTCAAAGTTTCTTCAAGAAACAGTGTACTATCATTTTTACAGTCTAGCAAAAATGTATAAAGCAATTTTTAACAATGTTGGAAACGTAAACAAAATTCAGGCAATTTTATCATGTGTGATGGTCTTGTAAACATATTAAATCATACTGGATAAGCATAAGAATGGTAATTCAAAAATAGTTAAGATACAAGTATTAATGAAACCTGAAGCTTTTTTTTAGATATTATGGATAAACCACTCGAAAAATAGTTTTTTGACTGGAGTCCTGTGCAATCCTCAGTTACCCGTACGCCTCAAGTCAAAGATTCACAGAACAGTAGTACACCTAGTCACCTTGTATGGATCAGAGTGCTGACAAGTGATGGCAAACCATGAGCAACATGTGATGGAAATGCTCCGATGGTGCCTTGGACTAACACAATTCAACCACACTATTAACGACATCTGATGTCGACTGGGAATTGTGCCAATTGTAGCAAAAATGTGGGAAGGAAGACTACGGACACATTGTACGTGATAAAGAAAACTGGATGGCAAGGACAGCAATGTTTCTGGACCCTGGAGCCAGCCACCCCATGGCAGACCCAAGAAAAGATGGATGGATTGCATCAAGGAGGACTTGAAAGACACCCTGGATCAACCCAAATGGAGCTGGCTTTGCTGACATGCAGACTCTGCCATAGCGTGGGGAGGAGGAGAAAAACAGTTTGGGATCTATTTCTTTACATGGTAACTGCTGCAAGGAGTATACTTGCTAGACATTGGAAAGAAAAAGAGATACTGCCTACTGAAGAGTAGATTTTAAAATTGACTAAATCGGCAGATATGGCAAAATTAACTGTTTTGATAAGGGACAATATACTAGACAACTTTATAAAAGCTGGAAGCCATTTGTGGACTTTCTACCTGTTAAATACAATAACAGATGTTAACAGAAGGATTTGAAGATTAGTGTAGTGTTTGGGCTAATCTGTTGACTTTTAATTTTTTTTTTACATATATATTATTAGAAGTTATGTTGATTTGATTATTGAGCAGAGATTTCCTCATCTGGAATATTTGTTTATTTAATATAATATTTTTCTCCTTAGTGTTGGATGTTCATTTTTCTGTTTTGTATTTTATTATTGTTGATAAAAGAAAATAAATTAAGAAAAAAAAGAAACAGTACACTATCCACTTTTTCAAGGCAGGTAGTATCAAAACTTCTCAAAGCCTCTTTGAAAATCCTCTCTAATTTTTTGTAACAGAACTATTAGTCTTTAATCTCCACTTTTCCACTTCTGGAGAAGATTCTAGAGAAAATAATGGCAGATCAACTACAGAGGATCTTTGACGCAATGGATGATTTTTACAATCCGGATTTAGACCTTGACATGGGATGGAAACAACATTTGGTACTGTGGTAGATTATCTACTTCAAGCATGATAGAGTAGGAATGCATCCTTCTAGATTTGATTCTTTGGTATCTTAGTGGACTGCCTATGGGAGTTAGGTAGAGGAGGCATCATTTGCAGTAGTTCTGCTACCTACTGAACAAATCAGAAATGGCTGGAGAGTAGTAGTCAAGCTGGTGGATTGTCTAGCATGAGATACTGCAAATCTCAACTCTTTCTTCACTACCTTCTTATATCCATATAAAATCACTTGTAGAATTTAATCACTGGTTTAGAGTGAGGTATTATCACTATGCTAGCAATATGCAACTTTACATTATTACTCTAAGCTGGACTGAGATGTTGTGGAAGTCATAACTGATATTTGTGAGATCTGGATGGGTAGAAACCAATTTAAAGTTAATTAAGGTGGAATTACTATTTCCCTAACACAAAGGCATATAATCTCTTATGGGCCCATGTTATGGAAAATCTTTCCCTCAGAGATGCACTCAACATTGGTCCATCCCTTATTGGTCCTCCAGAATCTAGTTAAGACTGCAGGTAGTCCTTGAGATACAACTGGTCACCTAATGGCTATTCATATTTACAACAGATACCCAGAAACCTATTTGCAACCCTGTTTTGAAGTTATATCTGTTATAGCACCCTCATGGTTGTTCACACAATTGACCACAGGGATGCTGTAGCATCCCTCCACACATCTATCTTCCATACCTACCCAACGGATCCCTGCAGGACCTTGGCCTGCTCCCAACCCAGCCCTCCAGCCACTCAAGGCAACATAAATCCGGCAGTGGAAGCTATCAATGCCTAAGGAGCTGTTATAGTCTGCAGGCCTCCGCCTACTTCCCATAACCAGTTACCTAAAGGACTTGCAGGAGTCGACCTGTTCCTCAGCCAACATTCTCATAAACAAATGGATCCTCTTTAAAAATGGAGCTCCTTATACACTCCTAAGAATACATAGGGAAGCTGAGCTTTGCATCACATAGAATGGGAGTCTCTGAAAAAAACAGAAATGTAAATTGTTGTTGTTGGGCCCTGGAGATAATTGAAGAGCAGGCAGAGTCCTGCAAGTCTTTTGGGTGATTAAATGGGAAATAGGTCTTGGCCTATAGGATTTAATAACCCCTGGATGCCAGAAGCTTCTGCTGCCTGATTTTAGGTTGGCTTGGGTGGCTAAGTAGCCAGGTTGGGAGCAGACTGAGGCCTAGGGGAATCCCAAGAGGCTGGGTACAGAGCATGAAGTGTCTCAAGAGGTAAAAGAGACATTGGGAGATTGGGACAGACAGGTCTGGGCCAACGCTAGGCCTCTCAGCCTCCCCCCCCACCCCATTCCTAAGGCATCCCATTCTCTGCTTAACAAACTTACACGTTCATTTAATGGCAACATCAGGAAGAACAGAGGATGAGAGTCGTTGAGTGAAGCCATTTCGTTTAACAGCTGTCACAACATGAAACTGTAATGGGTAGGTTCCATTATGGTTGTATCTTAAGGATTATCTGTATCTTGTTTGAACAGCCATTTGGGAATTGATTTTAACTGTTAACTGTATGAATGCCCATATCAATTGTATTTGATTATTTTGATACTTTTAGTTTTGGACTTTATATAAATCTCCAAATATCAATACTGAGTTAAGCTAAGTTTATTTATAATAAACAATTAGAAAGCCAGAAGCAGAATTTATGGAGTTTCCTTTGCCATATCTTTTAATCTAGTTTTATTGTTCCTTAAAAAAAACAACCTCAGAAGCTTACAACAAACCTAAACAGCTTTCCAAACTCATTGTTTTCTGTAATTGTTCAGGAAGCAAACAGTGCATTCCAGACCTTTGGTAGTGTTTGAAGCACAAACATTAGTTTCCTTTTGACTGTTCAGATAAATGTGAATTTTATGAATCTAAATATATCACATTGTTTAACATCTAGTTTGCTAAACCTCAGCTGGATCTACATGTACTTCAAATCAGAATTTTAGAAATCATTTTCCATATCAAAATTTTGTTTTTTATAATATGCAATAAATAACAAAATACATTTGAATGTACATTTTTATTACTGCTCATATTTAGCACTAAGGGAAAGTATGAATAGAGTATATTTTTTTAGAAATGGAAAGCTACTATTGTAATTCTCTCACTTACAGAACAAGTCTGTATTTTAATTAAAATTCATAGACAGAATCATATTATAGGAAGAAAGATAGAAAATCCATGGAACTCAGATAAGAACTCACATAAGAATTCTTTAACCACTTAGCCCTTGCAACAATAAATCATATATCATGGGCTATTTGTCTCAAGGCCAGTTATAAATGCTAAAAATTCAAGGATTCTGGCAGTCATTAGAAAAGATCTTTGTATTTTGTACTTACTTTCTCTTCCCAAAACTCTACTTGCACACTTCTTTCATTTCTTTCAAGAAACTAGTGAGGTTTTGTTGTTAAGAAAGAATTAGGATTGTGCTGGAGAAAGAAAACGATTCTTTTTCTGAAATATCTCCCAGTGTTGCCCTTATGGAACAATTCAGACCATTTTACTAGAGGAAATTGGTGTGAATATAGCCTACATTTCCAGATGAAGAAAAGGAAAAGAACTATTCAAAAAAATCTTACTATCTAAAAGCCTGAAAAGACTAATCAACAACTCCTTTTTGTAATTAACACAATTTATTTATTTATTTATTTATTTAGATTTATATACCGCCCTTTCCCGAAGGACTCAGGGCGGTTTACAGGGCATTTAAAAGAAAGTCAATACAAATGTTAAAAACAAATTTAAAAAGATTAAATAAAACCCTGAAAAAATTAAAAACCCAGTTAAAATTAAAAAATTTTTTAAAAAAATCTCAGCCTGGGCCAGAGAGCTCAAAGAGCCAGGTCTTCAGGTCCCGGTGGAATGAACGGAGGTTGGGGGCAGTCCTAAGCTCCGCAGGCCGCTGGTTCCACAGGGCAGGCGCACCCACTGAGAAGGCCCTACCCCTGGGTGTTACCCGCCGGCAATCTTTAACCGGCGGCACCCTGAGGAGACCCTCCCTGTGGGAGCGCACTGGACGAAGGGAGCTTGATGCTGGCAGCAGGTGTTCCCTCAAATATCCCGGACCCTCGCCATTTAGGGCTTTATAGGTCATCACCAGCACCTTGAATCTCACCCGAAGGGCAACCGGAAACCAATGCAGCTCGCAGAGTAGAGGTGTTACATGGGAGTATCGGGAGACCCCCATCACGACTCGCGCGGCTGCAAAATTAACTATATTTTGCTCAGTAACTACACTGACAACTGCCAAACACTCTTAATCCCCAACTGTTCCACATACCTTGTTGGCAGCAATCACCTCTGTTGTGAATACATTCTGAAATGGCCTACTAATGAATATGGGAACTTGAGAGAAACAGTGAGAAAGTAAAACACTAATACACTACAGGTAACCTCTTGGGAATAATTAATATTGCTAAGGTTGTTGATGTTACTTGCCACTAAAATGATTCTAGCAGTGCAATGGTCCACAAATATATTTTGGATGTTACTACCGTATCATCATCTGCCAATACCATATCTTAAATTTATCAGACAGTCAAATTATGCCAAATACTACACACATCCTCAGCCTGCAAACCTGAGTCAACCTATCCTTGATGTACCTACTGGGTCACTTGCATATTCTGGCATTTGAAAAAAAATATCTCATTTTTTTCTTTTTTTAAATTATATTGAATAGAGGGAAGCTAAACTATTTTTCCAAAATGTAAAGAGAAACAAGATTGCATAGAGCCATGACTGAACTAATGTGCTTACAATGGGAACTACCACATATGTTAGATAGTTAAAGACAGAGTCAGACTAATTACTCTTGGGTTGTTTAGTCTGAATGATAAATTGCCATCAAGAATAATCTTCCTTTCACATTAAGGAAAAGAGTTTGGATAAATTTATATTATGTTATATGAATATAATGCCACTCAAATATGGTATTTTCTATGAAAATGTGATGCTACAGATTTGAGCTTTTTCATCCTCTACTTTTTATTTAGTATTTGCAATATTGCTTTTTTTGTAAACAAAGGTTTAATGTAAATAATTCAAAGTCTGAAATACTGGAACATCTAAATAAGATTATAAACTAGATATTCTCCCATGTACAAGATTTCACTATGTCATGCTTTGAAATACTTTTTAAGTTTCTTTTCTTAGATAATTTCCTTAATTATTATTATTTGTATAGTGGCATCAAAACCATATTATGTTACAAATCCAAATAAAAAAACTTTAGCAGCACATTCAGTAAGAGACGGAAGGGAGAAAATATCTTAAATTCAATGACAAATGCCAATTTCTCCAGAATTATCAGGTCAAAAGTGTCATAGTTCGAAAGCATTATATTTTTCCTTCCAGTTCACATCAAGTAACATGTCTCTAAGTCACTAACTTTATAAACCAAATGCCTTGATAGTAAGACCAATAGCATTCTTCTATCATCACATATCATCTTTTCTATTCTTATTTACAAATAAGGAGGACATTACGGAGCAACATTTAATTATAAAATATAATTAATTACAACTAGTATACCTTTAGAGTAGGCATCCTTTCAGAGATATTTCCTTACCAGATTCTTCAATGCCTTCAACAATGTCAGAGTTTCTAATGTACTGTCTTTACTGGAAAACTTGGGATACATTCAGATATATATATATATATGTCACGATAATAGCCCATGAAACTGTATAACACAGGAACTATTTTATGACATTTTATACTTTGGTATAAACTGTTTTATGATCATTTTTATGTCATAAAATGATTCATAAAATTTGTCAAAATCAATTTTATGGGAGTCATGGGTCCCAGGTTTTGGATGTATTCTGTAAATTAATCAATTTGAGGTACCTTGGTTCAAAACATTTTCCTTTATGATGTTCTGTTTCACTCAATTAAAGATTTCAGAAATCAGAGTTTGAGTAGAATATAGTTATGAAGAATTAAACTACTTCACATTTCTGTTCCAGTATGCTTTGTAATGCCTTTCATTATTCTATGTAAAAATTCATACAGTTCATACAGACATAATAAAGAAGCATTATTATCTAACACTAGATTAACATGAATGCTTATAGAAAGGAATGTCACCTTTTTTGGGGGGAGCTCAGCAAGAACTAAGTCAAATATCAGTCAGTCATATGATTTGGAGCGTGTTTAAAATTGAAATCTACCTAACTCTAACCCTACCCATGAAAGCAAAATGAATTTCAGATTCTAATAATCCCTTTTTCACAAAAACATTAATAAAACAAAAGTATTATTCCAGAAGGCAGGAATTGGGATATTTAAAAAAAAATCCACAAATTTCCCCTTCCAACTGGCTTTGTTCCAGTCTTCTTTTGTAGCAGGAAAAGGAAAGATAAAATCATCCCCTCCTTTTCTGCCTGTCCGCCTAATATACGTGCACAGCAAAGCAGGGGAAGTGAATGGATGCAAGTGGAGGAAACAGACGGGCCCTCTGGTCTCACCCATTTCTGGCCATTGCCCAACTTATACAATTGTAAACAAGTTACCACAGTGAAATGTAGTTCTCAAGTGACATGGTTGTCTGCTTTGATTTTAATTTCTGGTTTCTCAACTACACTTAGGATTAAAGCTGCTGGTTGTTGCCATAAACTTAACTATAACCTTGTTTATGTAGTATATAGCAAATGGTGGCCTTCTAAGTAACATGTTCAAACCTTGCACAAGAATAGATGGACACAACATGCCAAACTAAAAAGGACCAATAATGGAGAATATATGTAGCTCAGGGTTGAAATTAGGGGTCCTTGGTGCTTTCTGAGCTTGGATGTTTTCTTGCAGTCATTTCATTGCCCAACTAGGTAACATCATCAGTGCTAGAAGTGAGTGGGGTTTTCTCTTGATATCTAACAAAATGGATATGCATGCAACTTTAACAAAAGTGCCTGACCACTCAACCCAATACAGCACAACCAACACAAGCCCTAAAAACAATGAACTGCCATACTTCAAGAACATCTCAGAAACCACCAAGAGACTATAACAACCACAGAGTACTACAATGCACAAAGCTAACTAAAGCCCTTCAAAACATCCTAAGTAAACCAAAAGACCAGCAGCCACAGAAGAAAAAATAGTAGTCATCTACAACATACAGTGTAATGACTGCATGAGCCACTGTGTAGGACAAACAGGCAGAAGACTGGTAGAACATATCCACTAGCAGTCAGAAGGCATGATGAAACCTCTTTAATTTCACAATATATGGAGAGACTTAACCATAGTTTCATTTGGGAAACCTGACCATCCTAGACCAAGCCAAGTCTGAAAACATTAGGGAATTTCTAGAAACATGGCACACTGACAAATTAGTCATTAATACACAGACTTAAACAATATTTACATACTATGCAAAAGAAACAATCAACAAGCCAAAAGGGATCAAAAAGATCAAAATACCTTCCCACCAGCAATCAGTACACAGATGAGCCTAGATTAACTCTGAGATTAACATCAGACCAACAATCAAGTAAACAATATCCCAATCAAGGAACTGTCAAGGAAGCCCAGAGTAAACAGCCCAATCAAAGAATCTCTAAGATGACCCCCACCAACATAGACAGGGCAAGAATACATTATATTCTATAGAATTTAAATTGAGAGCAAACCAAACTTAACAGCATTGATGATGTAACAGCATTGATGAGTAATGAAACCTATGTAATAAAACAACCAAGTTCAAAGAGCACTAAAGACCACTCAAATTAAAATCTGGTTGACTACTCTAACATACTGTGTGGATCCATAACACTGGTTTAATTATATCATGGTTAAGTAAATGATTGTTTAACATGTTATATGAAAATAGTCAATGTATCCCTGTTTCTCCAAGTCTTGACCTATTTTTTTTTAAAAAGTCATTGACAGTTGTTAATTTTACATGATGATGATGATGATGTAACAGCTCTCAAAAGAAACTAGCATGGCTGCATAAAGAACTCTCTGATAAATTGAAAGATAAAAAGGACAAGTATAAAAAGTGGAAAGAGGGGCACATAGCTTAACGCAGAATATCAGCAAATAGCCCGTGCCTGCAAAGATGAAGTGAGGAAAGCTAAAGCTCAAAATGAACTAAAGCTTGCGACCAAAGTCAAAAATAACAAAAAAAGCTTCTTTCAACATATAAAAAACAAGAAAAAAGTTAAGGAAATGATTGGACCATTAGTGGGGGAAACTGCCAAGGTGACAAACAACAGGGAGAAAGCAGAACTATTTAACTCATTTTTTGCATCTGTCTTTACACAAAGGGAAAAAACAGTCCAACCTACCAAAACCAGTGCCATAAAAAACAGAATAGAAACACAAGTTAAGATAGGCAAGAAAATGGTAAGTGAGCACCTGTCCAGCCTAGACGAGTTCAAATCACCAGGACCAGATGGATTACACCCCAAAATTCTCAAGGAACTGGCAGACGTGATCTCAGAACCACTGAACTATATTTTTCAAAGATCCTGGAGCACTGGGGAACTACCAGAGGACTGGAAGAGAGCTGATGTAGTTCCCATCTTCAAAAAAGGGGAAAAAATAGATCCAGGAAACTACAGACCTATCAGCCAATACCTGGGAAGATTCTGGAAAAGATAATCAAACAACAAATCAGCGAACACCTAGAGGCAAACAAAGTCATTACTAAAAGCCAACATGGGTTTGTCAAAAACAGATCATGCCAGACAAATCTTATTGCATTCTTTGACCAAGTGACAAAATTAGTGGACCAGAGGAATGCTGGGGATATACTTTACTTGGACTTCAGTAAGGCATTTGATAAAGTAGATCACAACCTACTGCTTGAAAAATTAGAAAACTGGGTTAGACAGCATCACCAACAGATGGATTCGTAGCTGGCTGACCGGATGTACTCAGCATTTGGTCCTCAATGGACCAAGGAGCCTTGGTGGAGCAGTGGGCTAATGCCTCCTTAAGTAACACCAGCTGCCTGCAATTAGTGCAGGTTCGCGTCCCACCAGGCTCAAGGTTGACTCAGCCTTCCATCCTTCCGAGGTAGGTAAAATGAGGACCCAGATTGTTGGGGGCAATTAAGCTGACTTTGTAATAATGCCGCTTGGGGTGTGTGTGAAAGCCCTAATAAGCAGGCATATACATAGAATGAAGACTACTGCTAAGCTTGTAAGCCGCCCTGAGTCTTCGGAGAAGGGCGGGATATAAATGGGGAAAAAAAAACTACATCTACATGGAGAGAAGTGTGTAGTGGGGTACACTAGGGCTGTTCTAGGCCCAGTGCTCTTCATATCTTCATCAATGATTTGGATGAGGGGATAGATGGGGAACTCATCAAATTTGCAGATGACACCAAGCTGGCAGGAATAGCCAACACTCCAGAAGATAGGCTTAAGATACAGGAGGATCTAAACAAACTGGAAGACTGGGCAGCTATCTAACAAAATGAGATTCAATGGTGAAAAAAGTAAAGTTCTACATTTAGGCAAGAAAAACCAAATGTATAGGTATAGTATAGGTGGTACCTTGCTCAATAGTAGCAGCTGTGAGAGGGATCTTGGAGTGGACAATCACTTAGTTATGAGCCAGCAGTGTGCTGCGGCTGCCAAAAAAGCCAACACAGTGTTAGGCTGCATTAACAGAAGGATTGAATCAAGATCACGTGAAGTATTAATACCACTTTACAATGCCTTGGTAACGCCACACTTGGAATACTGCATCCAGTTTTGGTCACCACGATGTAAAAAAGATGTTGAGACTCTAGAAAGAGTACAGAGAAGACCAACAAAGATGATTAGAGGTCTGGAAGCTAAAACATATAAGGAACATTGCTGGAATTAGATATGTCTAGTTTAATGAAGAGAAGGACAAGCGGGGACATGATAGCAGTGTTCCAATATCTCAGGGGCTGCCACAAAAAAAAAGGGAGTAAAGCTATTCTCTTGTCCTGAAAGCAGGACAAGAAGCAACGAATGGAAACTAATCAAAGAAAGAAGCAACCTAGAACTAAAGAGAAACTTCCTGACAGTTAGAACAATTCACCAGTGGAACAACCTGCCTCCAGAAGCGGTGAATGCTCCAAGACTGGAAGTTTTTAAGAAGAGACTAGACAGCCATTTGTATGAAATGGTATAGGGAGGTTGGACTAAATGACCTCCAAAATTGCTTCCAACTACTACTACTGCTACTACTACTACTTCTTATTATTATCATTATCATTATCATCATCATCATCATCATTATTATTATTATTATTTCCACAGCATTCCTCTGGACCACTAATTTTGTTACCTGGTCAAAGGATGCAATAAGATTTGTCTGGCATGATTTGTTTTTAACAAACCCATGTTGGCTTTTGGTTATATGTTTATATTTATTCTGTTCACAATCTGCTATTATCTCTAGTACTTAACTTGAATATTCTGGTGAAAGAAAACATTGGTTGATATCAACTTCACACTTGAATAATATAAATTTTCTTATTCAGATGCTAATAGAAACAATATTTGGGATTCTAAACCAAATTAAAAGTTACAAGCCCATTCAATATATGCTTCGTACTCATTTTTCAGATATAGTCTGTCAGTTGCAACAATACAAACCAAAAAAAATAAAAAATGAAAATATTTCAATAGCAGAACAGTGTCATGTAATATAACTAGCATATTGAGTAAGTCCAGAGGATAAGAGGAAATCTATTAGCAGAAGCAAATTAGATGGTGCATTCCAATTACATGTCTATGAGTTACATGTTTTGAGTCCTTATTTCTTAAGCCCATCTACTTTTTAAAAAATTTCATATTTTGAAAATATAAAAGAAACATAGCTGATTTCTACATCACCGTTTCTATGTCATAAGGCAGTTTTATCTTGCCTTACTTTTCAGGACAATAGAAGTGCTTCTTTCCTCCTTGATGTTATTGATACAACAAGGGATTTCTAATGAGTTTCATGGCCATATGGGAAATTTGAGTTCAGGTTTCCTAATAATCCATCCAATATATTGTTCTATCTTTATTTGTGATGCTTTGTTTATAGGTGAAGGCAATTATGGAACTAAAATATTCTTCCTGCTAATCAAAAGACACTGAAATCAAAGCAATCAATGAACATTTTTTCAAGTTTTACTAAGCAGTAGCAGTATGCTACACCAAGTACCTTTTGTTATTATCAATCAACCCTTAAGTTCACATATTGCCTGTTCTATATCTTTCTCCTGAAGCGAACACTTTGGGACTTGGTACAGATCTATTTCACAATATATTGTTACTCAGGAATGGCTCTTCTTTGCTTATTTCTATTTTATCAGATATCAACATGATGTCAATATCTCATTGTTCTGTTGTCTTTTTTCTGTTTCCTGAATTTTCTTTGAAGAATAAAACAAACTTTGGTAGGTGAAATATTACAGTGTATTGTCACTTTCTTAGACATCTATGTCTGGTGTATTATTTCTGGAAAGTTTTAGATAGCTGAACTTGATGTTTTTACATTTAAGTATATTTATTATTACCATTTAAAATTTTAATATTTTTTTAAATTTTTGAATAAAGCAGCCCAGGTGCTTGCTGGCTGACATATGTAGCTCCAAGTCCTGCATTGCTTTCTTATAGGCTTCTGATTGCAGTTCAAAGGGTTGGTTTTAACGTACAATGCCCTATATGGTTTGGCACTGTTGTAGTTGCAGGACCAACTTCTCTAGCCCAGTTCAGCTTCTACATGGATGGAACACACATTCATTTGGTTACAATCTTGAAGATATTTGGGGGGTCTTCGGGCTCGTTCAGAGCGTCGAGGGGTTGCTGGAATCTCCTGGTTCATCTGCTGTGCTGGGTAGACCCGGGTTCTGTGGTTCAATGGAGTCAAAACAACTCGAGTCCCTTTGGCTGGCCTGTCCCAGTTGGCCCAGTCCAAAGTCTAACAGTGCCACTAAATTGGCATAGCTGCTGCTGGGTGTCGGGTGACTGCCTGGCTCCTGTGGTCCGGTCGGGGGAGCACTGTTACGTCCCCGTCCCCATTCTCTTTCGCGGAAAATGTCTCAGAGCATCCAAACTGCTCTGCTGATGTGTGAGGTTGTGGACTCCAGGTCTACTCCCCCTGGATGTCCAGAGCCAACGACTGTTCCATTAGTCGCCGGCGCAACTGACCTACATGTCGGTGAATGACTCACCCATCTTCCAGGACCACCTCGTAGGAGAGTGGTCCTGACACTTTAACAACTTCTGCTGCCACCCACAACTGCCCTTGCCCGTAGTTCCGAGTCCAAACCCGGTCCCCCACCTGTAAATGCCTAGGTGCCTTCGGGCATGCCGTGTCAGAGGCCACTATCGGGGTGCAGTCTGTCCAATTTTGTTATTAGTCTCTTGCCCCAACGCAGCTTTGCGGGGCTCTTGCCTGTAGCCATACAAGGCGCTGTATGGTGGCATAACAAGAAGTTGGCCAGCCTGTGGTGCCAGTCCCCTGTAGTAATGCATTTAAGGGACTCTTTGGTTGTGCAAACCTTCCATTCTGCTTGCCCATTTGACAACGGGTGAAAAGGAGCCGATGTGGTGTGCCTAATGAGATTGGCCCTGAGGAAGGCCTGGAATTCTGACGCAGTGAACCTCGTAGGAGAGTGGTCCTGACACTTTAATAACTTCTGCTGCCACCCACAACTGCCTGGAGGAAGGCCTGGAATTCTGACGCGGGCTCTGTTGTCGGAGAATAAGACATCCGGAAGCCCATGCGTTGCAAACAGTGACTGCAACATCTGGATGGTCCTTGCAGTAGTCATATTGGGAATTGGAACCACCTCCAACTATTTAGAGTGGCTATTGACCACTATTAAAAACAACCGTCCCTGAAAGGGCCCTGCAAAATCTACATGGATTCTTGACCACGGTGTGTGTATTTCCTCCCATCAGTGGACAGGGGCCTGTGGCATCTCTGGTCTGGACTGTTGACATGTGTAACACCCATGTACTTGGGCCTCGATAGCTTTATCTAGCCCTGGCCACCAGAGGTAGCTCCTCGCCAGTGCCTTCATCCCAAAGATGCCCGGATGGCATTCGTGCAGAGACTGGAGAACCCTGGGCCTGAGTGAACTGGGGACTACAACCCTGCTACCCCAAAGGATGCACCTTTCAGCCCCCCGTCCGACGAGCCACCAAAAAGAATGAATCCGGAACGGGAGCTGGTTCTCCTGAGCCACGTTTATTATCCTCACAAACAGTTGCTCGAAGACAGACAAAGTCAGCGTTGATTCCACAGCACAATCAACGCTGTTAAATAGCTGGCAAAGCCGACACCCACCACCACACCCTTAATTGCTCCACCACGCCCTCACCCTACTTAACTACCGCCTCCCATGGTTCCCACCCTTTGGCACCCGTCCCACCACCATTGCAGCCGGTAAGCCACCCCCCAGCCCAAACCACCCTCCTGTCCCCCAGAGCTCCGCATATCTTCGTCTTCCCCCTCAGGTCCCCAGACCGCCGCGAGTTGTGTCCTGAGCCCCTCCCCGACCCGCCGGTAGTCCCCGCCACCCCCTGAGTCACCCTGGCGCCCGTCCTTGTTCTGCCGCTCGGGCGCTGGGCAACCACCGGCCGCTCCACCGTACGGATGCTCCCCGGCCTTCTGGTCGGCCCCGGAGGCTGCTGGGCTGCGTCGGCGTCTGCGCCCTTTTCCGGCTTGTTCCCGGGACCCGGCGAGACGCCCTGTGGCCTCTCCAGGTGCCAGGCGGGTGGCCGCTAAGCCGACTCGGCGGCCGCACTCCTTTCCGGCTCGTCGGCTGCTTCCGGGAGCCGGCGGGTTGGTCCGCGGCCTCCCCAGCTGACGGGCGGGCCGCCGCTGCGCTGTCCCCTCGGCTACTCTTCTTCCTGGTTTGTCGGGACGGCGTGGGCGCTGGCGGCCGTTTTCGGAGCCCGGTAGCTTGTTGGAGAGGTGAGGACGCTGGCGGAAGTCCCTGGAGGCCGGTAGGTCGCCCCGTGGCCTCCCCGGGCGTTGGGCGGGCGGTTGCTGGGGTGTCGCGAAGGCCGTGCACTGTCCCGGCCCTCTGAGAGACCGCGGGCGCCGGCGGTAGATTTCGGGGCCCGACGGGTCGCTCCGCGGCCCCACTGAATGTCGGGCGTGCCGGGCCCGACAGCACCCCTTGTGAGCCGAAAGTTCATTTTTTCGACTGAAAAGACTCTGGAACTCGGGGGCCCACTATTTTCCAGTCATCCTGTGTGAATCCAAGCCAACACGCAACCTAGGATTTTGTCAGCTGCCGTTTCTGCAGCGACATCTCCCACATATAGGGGAAACTCTGGCAAGTCTTGAATTGCTAAAATGCATGCAGCTGGAGCCAGATCGGGCTCCACATGCAACAAGGGCAATCTACTAAGGCCTTCTGCGTGGCCCATTTCTTTGCTGGGTTTGTGAACCAGCCTGTAGTCGTAGGCCAAAAGGAAGATACACCACCTCAACATTCGTGGCGACAGAATTTGAGGTGTCTGCTTGTCCATTGTGAACAAGCCTAGTAAGGGCTTATGGTCAGTAAAGACCGTGAACTGCCTCCCATATAAATAGTCATGGAACTTCTTAACCCTGGCCACGATGGCCAAGGCCTCTTTGTCAATTTGCGCATAATTACGTTCCGCTGAGGACAAGGTCCTCGAGTAATAGACGATGGGTGACTGTTTCCCATCTGACAAGTGACTCAGCACAGCTCCAACCCCGTATGGGGATGCATCACACATGATGCAAACTAGCAGCTTTTCATTAAAGTGTGTGAGCACTGAGTTCGAGGACAACAGCGCCTTGACTGCCTGAAAACTCTCTTTTGTGGAGCTTGGTCCACTGCCATGGGGAATTTTTGTCTAAAAGCCAGTGTAGTGGCTCTGCCACTGTGCCTTTTTGGGGAGGAATGAATGTTAAAAATTCAGGAGGCCCAGGAAGGCTTGAAGCTCTCCCTTGGACCTAGTGCTTGGTGCCAGCTGAATCGCTTTCAGGTTTGACTCTGCAGGATGCATGCCCTTGGCATCAATTCGAAACCCAAGGAATTCTGTGGACGGAACTCCAATCTTACATTTGTCTCTCCTTAATCTAAGTCCTATGGTGCAGAACCGCTGAAGGATGGCTCTAAGCCATTCAGCCAGAACTTCTGTGGACTCCCTGGCGATGAGTACATCATCGAAGTAGGGGCAGACTCCCGGAATGCCCTTGAGCATGCGCTCCATAATCCCCTGAAAAATCCCTTGGGCTACACTTACCGCGAATTGAAGGAGCTTTACCTTGAAGGCCCCCCCGTAACAATCATTTGTGCAGCTGCCGTGGCCTCGTCCACTGGCAGCTGTTGGTAGGCCTGCGATGAATCTAATTTAACAAACATGCAGCCTCCTTGCAACAACACCAGAATATGGCTGACAACTGGGATGGGGTACGTGTGCTGCTGCAGTGCCCGGTTAATGGTACACTTGTAGTCAGCACATATTCGTACCTCTCCATTCGCCTTGAGTGGTGTTACAATGGGGGGGGGGTCTCCCACTCCCCACTGACTACAGGCTGTAAAACCCCTTGACTAACAAGCTTGTCCAGCTCTGCATCAATTTTATGCCTTAATGCAAATGGCACACAGCGGGGCTTGACCTGAATTAGCGCAACCTGGGAATTAAGTTTAAAAGCCATCGGAGGGCCCTTGTACTCTCCCAAATTTGGGCTGAAAACATCTATGAATTCCAGAAGACAAATCTGTTGTTTGAGTCTGGTGAATGCCGGTGACCTGGATGCCCAATGTATTGAACCAATCGAGCCCTATGAGGCTCGTACGTTGGCCATCTACCACAATAACATCTAATGGGCCTGAAAACCCCTTGAACTTCATCACAAGTGTGGCCTTGCCCTTGACCGCCACTCTGGAATTCTGGAAGTCGGCAAGTAGGATATTAGATGGTCGTAGCTTGACCCATCAGTTACTACGGCTGTAAACATGCCAAAAAGTTCCGATGGAAATGATGGACACAGCAGAGCCTGTGTCCAGTTCCATTTTACATGGAACTACTTGAAGTTCGACCTGCAGTTGCAACTTCTGTTTAAGAGGTCGATGGGCACCCGTATGAAAAATGCTCCGGCGGCTGGAGCAGAACCCTACTCAGTGTTGCCATCGGGCCCTGGTACCTCTCCTGAAAGTCTCGTCCGGTTGGCGGTCCCTCTGGCGACCTCAACAGCGATGTGGCCTGGTTTTCCACATGCCCGGCACGTGGCTGTCCTGAAACGGCAATCTGCGCGTTGATGACAGCCTCCGCAGCCCAAATACCTTGGGAACAGAACTGCCTTGACAGCTGGCCTTTTTCCTCTTTCATGATGCCGCTGAATGTTGTCGACTTCGTGATCGGAGCCGGTGTCTTCCACATGTTCACCGTCCTCGTGGTGTGTTCACCGTCCTCGTGGTGGACGGTTTCTGTAGATGGCACACTTTTGGAGGGCCGCAATGCCTTCATGGCTCCTCCAGCGGCTTCGTCCACCATAACTTCCTTTAAGGCCTCTTGAAGTGAGAGTCTCCTTCACAAAAAGTTTTTGTTGGAGCTCTCTGTTCCTGACTCCACAGACTAAACGGTCTCTTAGTCGCTCCTCTAGGTCGGAGAAATTGCGAGTCGCGAAGCTTGATGAAGTGCTGCGATGAATTCTGTCGCCATCTCGACGGGTTGTTGTTCGCGTTGTTCGAAGGCGTGCCTCCATGCTATCACTGATAGCTTAGGCTCAAAATGGTTGTGGAGTTTCTTCTTGAGGTCAGCATACGTGATGGTTTCTAGAAGTGCTGGGGTTACCAAGTTCTCAGTGATATTGAAGATGACTGGGCCACACACGCAGAGGAGGGTCGCGGCCTTCAACACATCTTCACTGACTTGATTTGCACGCAGGTAGTTCTCTACCTGGGAAATGTAGGACGACCATCTCTCTGGGTGCGTCACGTCAAATTCTTCAAGCTTTCCAACCTTCGCCATGGTAAGAAGTCTTTGCGGCTCGTGTCTCACGTTGCCTTGTGCTGCTGGCTTCTGTGTTGGCCCTGGGACTGATCCTCAGGGTGGGGTGGTCTCCAGCGTGGCTTGCTAGGCAGACGGAGGGGGGGGGAACGCTGTTCCCTACCAGACTCTCTGCTGTCCCACCCCCTAGTGACTTCAGGCTCATACGATGAAGCAGCACATCCCTCCCTCATCGCCAGTGTTGTGTAGCCGGTTCTTTGCAGATATTGAGCGAGACAGAAGGTCCAAAACAGCAACAGGCTTTATTGAAGGTCAAACATAACAGAAGCAACAAGTGAGCTGCTGTGCAGCTATTTATACGGTTGGCCAATAAGCGGTGACCAATAGGTATGAAGCAGAAGTTTCCCGCCCAAAGACCTACTTAGCCGGCTAGAGACAACCAGTCTGGGCCAACTAGCAACCGTTATAAGCATACATGTGAACTAGCACTTAGCAATTGAATTCAAGCAATTAGCAAGCAGTGCAACATAAGCAAACACTTACACATATGCAAAAAGCTAATATATTAGATATATCATGGAAGAAAGGTCTGTGATTTCCATTTTCAGGAGCAAGAGAGGTGAAAGTTTACAAGTTCTGTTTTTCAGATGGGATCCCTCTGAGCCTCTTCCTGGAAATTCATTTAACCTCCAAACTACTCATTAGTTAGCCAAAAACTAAAATATTTCAAAAAGACTATGTAGTTTGAAGTAATGCCACTGATTTATTGGTCTATATATGTTGAGAGTTTTGTTTTTATTTTTAGTTATTGATTTAATTGTTCCATGGACATTTTATTATATTCTTTTTATGTTGCTCTGTAAACCATCTAGTCTTTATTGCAGTGGAGATAAATTTAACAAGTAAATAAAATATTTGGACGACATACAAAAAGCAAATACAAAAACCATTCTAATATATAACTATGCTACGGTTACAAGTATTTTAGATATTTAAATGTTTTAAAAGGGATGGACCAGCAACCAGCCTTCTGCCACATTTTATAAAAAACAAAAAAGCTCTGGCACACCATATCTAATTAATTAATCCGTAATAAACTGCCACTGATGACACTGTATCCCTCATTAATGAACACTGAAATTTAACGTTTCACCGATAATCGTGCAGCCTGATTTCTGGTCTATCTATAACTTCCTCAGTACATACATAACACTAAATAGACCGTGGCCTTAAAACTTTATGATCTTGAGCTTTGCTGATGAGATGCGGAGACATTAAAAATTAAGAGCTCAATGAAGGAGAAAAGAAACCCTTTTCGCTATTAACCAACTAAGCCACTCTAGACGTTATCTTATGAAGCATTTTTCAACAGTCGGGAGTCACAGGTCTGCACCAACTATATCAGCCCAGGCGCTTATGACCAGCAGCTTACCTCACGCGGCGAAGGTGCGGGAAGACAAGCCGCAGAAATCGAACTCTCCCATTGGCTACTCTTGGATGGCGCTTCCCTCCTAGGACGCACGCGCATTTCCTTTTCTCTGCCGAGGCCCCTCCTTATCCTGCGTTTCCTTTCCCGCTGTCGTCCTCGGACTACGGGCTGTTGTTGTCAGTACGTTTCGTCGCCCGCCGTGGGACGGATGAAGCGCGAGCCTAGTCCGTTGGGCGCAGATTCTTCGGAACTTACAGGAAAGGGGTGCGGGCCACGAGACGCATAGCGATCGGCTGTCCTCCGTAGTGGCTGGTTGGCGCTTCTTCGCTAAAGAGGCCGGTCTGCGTTCCTCTGTCCGGTGCGTTTGTAGGCGGCGAACGCTGAAGTGGAACCTCCGCTTTCCATGCAGGGAGCGGCGGTTAGAAAGTCGAGGCCGCGACAAAAGGAAAGCCTGCCGCCGTCACCAGTGGCGAGAGTAAGTTGCTAAGGGCGGGGTACGAGACAGACCCAGTTTGGCCTTCTCTTTCTGAGGCCTACCGGGGCAGGTTCCTGTAAGGAACGAGCAGCTATTGGGGATGGGAGGACATGAGTTCCCCAGATTCTCGCCGTCATTCCCGAAGGCGCCCAGAAGGAACCGTATAGGTACGGTTCATGTGCTTCTCCTCTCGCGTTCCCCTTTTGCAGTAGATGGGCGAGGCGAGGAAATACGTATATCTACGAGACACGGAGAGAGACGGAATGGGGAGGCTCTTTGCGTGTAATTATAGTGTCCCCGAGAGCACGCCTGGTGGGTTACAATTCGTTTATTGTTTGTGATTGTCAGCAATTACAAGGGGAAGGTGAAATTGAGTTTAACCTCTTCTTGTCCCCTTGGCATCGCTAGCGTTTTTGTTTCCATTTTCTTCCCCCAATCCTCAGCAGTCCGAGGAACAGCATTCTTGCTCCCCTTCACCCACCCACCCCGCTATGCATTCGTCCGGCTTAGGTGGCAGATAAGAAATTCGTATATTCGAACTGCAGATCTGTTTGGGTGATGACAGTGCATCTTATTTCTGCAAGCTGGATAGGGAGCCAACAGGTTTGTTCAGAATGAGCATAGCAGTCTTTATTTTTTTGTGCACAGAGCTGTCTTCTGTGAAAGTGCTTACATAGCGTTGTCATGCCAAAAACACATTATGGCTTGATGATTTCTTTGGCAAACAGCCATTTTTCTAAGCTGCATCAATTTATGTTTTATTTGCCATCTTTGACACAGGCATCAGACCTGTGGAACGTCTTTATTTGTTTATTCACTTTCTTCTACTTAATTGAAGCAGATGAAAGAGCATGGAACAGGTTTTTTTATAGTTTAGACTATATCTTATTGATTGAAAAGAAAATTATATTAATTGGAATGTTATTGTTTATAATTATTTAATATCCTTATTTTAAAGTGCAATGTACAATGAATTGTGCATATATTAAAGTCTCATTCTTTGAACAAATGCTTGAAATATTTCTTGAAAATATTTTTGTAGCTTAGATTTTAAAGCTTACTCTTTTAGAAGTTAAAATACATTTTTTTAACAAAAGGTAGTTTGATTAACTATTGTTCTCCCACAATTGGCTAATATCAATATGAATCCTTCAGAAAGATATGAGACAACTGTTTAAAGCCTGCCCTCTAGTGCAATTGTACTTACCTATATAAGATTATTTTTATGTATCATTTATGGGGAATCACAAGAGTCAGCATTTTGATGTAGGGAAGTGGGACAAAATAAGGATTTGGCACAGTACATATGGTCTCTGAAACAGATAAACCTGCTTGGAAAATGATACTCTTAGGAATGTAAGGCTTACTCTCAGAACCAAAAAATATAACTGATTTTTTTTTCTGTTACTGCCAGCTGTAGTGATTATGTTGTATGGCCTTTCACACTGATAACTTCTCATCAGAAATACACAATTTGGCTTAGCTTATTTAGATAGTATAATTAGGGACTATATAGAAGACCTAACTGAACATTTTTACAATGTTTAATTTTCTAGACTATAGTATGTAATGAATATGTGTGTGTATAATGTGTGTATGCATATATGTGTACTCTAATGAAATCCATAAAGCTGAAAAGTTTCTATTCATTTGTCCTGTACTATATGTAATTATAATACTAATGTTTTGGATTTTTTTTAAAAATAGAAAAATTAGAGTTAATTTGATACATGGTGATTGTCAAGAGTATTTACTGAAATATCTAGGTGACCAGATGATATAAAATACTTTTTTGTTTGTTAAATAGGATAGACATTTTTATTATTCAGTGTAAACAATCACAATTTATTTCTCTTTTATGTAGTTTGTTATTCAGAGAACACTTTATGACAAGTTTGTCTAACTTCATTTAATTCATCAATTGCCCTTCTGGTGCACTGGCAACATTTTCTGGATGCCATTTCAGTTGCATTTAATATATTTAGACAGATACCAAATAGATGTAGCAATTGTTTGATCATTCTTGCTTGACAAATTCTTTCATAATATTGTTTTCCCATTTTATTGTCCTGTTCTAGAATAGAATTTATTTAGTTTTATTAGGTTATTGCAAGTGTGAGCACTTGCACTTGAACTTGCAAGTGCGAGCACTTTTCTCTGAGCACTAATATAAAGTTCAGTACTATTTAATAAAATAGTAAAGTAATATAGTATTTTATTTTTTGTAATATACTCAGTGTTTCACTGAAGTGGCCTCCTGTTCTCCTTCAAACAATTTTCCTACATATACAAGAGTATAATATGCATTATAACATGATTTCATTGATGTTCTGTGCAGTTTGTAGCAGTATTTTAATTAACAAAATAAAATTTTAAAAATTTGAATGTAGAAAATTCACTTTCAGTATAGATGAAAAACACTTTCAACTGAGTCGAGCCATAGAGAAATATAATGGTTTTTGTAGTAGAGATAGCACAGTCTTTCTAGAAAATGCCATAATATTGAGTAAATAGATAATCTATTCCATCTTGCTTTAAAAGAGAACATTGTTTCCACAACTCTAGATTTTTGTATTTTTAAAATATTAATGGGGAGAAGGGTCAGAATTGTAGCACTGAAAAGGTTAACTTCATTGGTCATTTTGCAGTAATTAATGTCCTGGCCTATGGGGGTGGGTTGCTCATCCTTAATGGGAAGTAGCTTTGGAAAGTGTGCAAGAAAGCCAGATCAGGAAGGACTTAAGCTCTAGCTAGCCAATGTCATAATCATGACCCAAGTGTATATCCTTCCCTAACCTCAGTTATATCTCTCTGTGTGCATATGTATATTTGTCTATGTGTTGTTTCTGTAAAGACACATATACATATATATTTTTGGCATCATGGATTTCTGGTAAAACACCTGTACTGGAATGTGCTGTGGACATCAGGCATGTAGTTCTTACTATATGCTATGAGGAAATTATTAAATTTGTTGATTGCTTCTTTTAGCTGATTTGATATTGTCTTAGAGGCATATTTAAATCTTTGACTGCTTAGAAGATTAATTAAAAATAATGGAATAGTTATGTAAATAACTTAAACAATGTAATTAAAAAGGATATGCATATTTGTAAAGGGATTGTGAAGTGTACCTCTAATACAGATTTGTAAGTAATTTCAATTATAGTTGGACCACATATTTATTAATCTGTGTTTTATTAATTAATGGTTCCTACAACTCTGTAAAACAATTCCCCATCTTTTAGATAATGAATGTCCACTAACCAGCTTTTTTTTTGGGGGGGGGGATTGGAAGCATAAAACTTACTGCAAGCATTCCAGTATTTCAAGTAGTCTCATGCAGAATTCTTTTTTTTGGTCTGTTTCCATGATTTTAATATATTGGCAAATAACTTATCCCAAAACTAACAATGAATTAAATAATTGACCATGCTCCAAGAAATTCTAAAACTTTACTACTTAGAATTTTCCTGGAAGTTATCATTACAAAGAATTTCTGAAGATCTTAACCTTCAAAATTTGTACAGGCTGAATTGTTACTATGAGGATAATACCAGAATTTCTCTTTGGCAGATATGTTCTTTATTTGTAATATGTTATATATTTTCTTGATTCTGATAAAAAGTATATAAAAGACAAAATCAGAAATAGAAAAGATTGGGAATAAGAAAGAAATTGGTCCCATTCAGAGATATTATCAAAAATATCTGTGACCCTTGGCTTCGAGGATTTCCTAAAAAGGTACATTTGGAAAAGATATCAGTGATAAAACCAAGTCTCCAAGAATATATTCCCATAATGTATATGTCCTGTGTGTCCTTCATTGTAGAGCATTATATACTAATGGCAAATGTGCAGGATGATGCAATTAAACATCCAGTCTCCAAATATTTTTTAAAAATAAGGAAAGTTTGTTGTAGAATTAGAACATAACTATTAGAATTAAAATATAGTGATTACTAGAGAGAAAGTTCCTGTTTGGGTATAGAAAAGAATGAAGTATTAAAAGCCTCCATTTTTTTCCTTCCATGTATTCAATTCAGTTTTTATATATGTTCTAAGGCGGAGTATCAAACTCGCAATGTCACGTCATGTGTCACGATGTATCATGACTTTTTTTCCATTGCTGGCAATGGGGTGGGTGCAGTTTCAGCATATCGCATCCGGCCTGTGGGCCGGCAGTTTGACACCCCTGCTCTAAGGCTACACAGTAATGTTTATGATTTAAGATTTTTTTTAATAGAAAGCAATATATTTTTCTTGACAGTTTATATGTCCTTCCAAATGAATTTTAGGATGACAGTTTATGTATATATTCATATAGTGGTTTTTTGTGAGATTTATATAACTCCTTTAAATATAAAACAATTATGGCGGCTAAGTAAATATTTTTATGTAGGAAATAACAGTGGAAGATGTGAAACTGGTCTTGGTACTGGATATAGAAATGTCAGCAGATGAATCTTCTAAAAATATGAAGAAACCTTGCAACTGGATGATCAAAGCATAACTAAGATGTTACCTTTGAGAAGAGCATTTCCAAGGTTAGTAGACCCCAACTTATTCAATATAGATTTTATTTCACTTGGAGATTTGTCTTAGTTGTCACAATGATATAAAAAAATGTATACAATTCTAATATGGATCGTCATCTGACAATGGACCATTAAAATATTTATTTTCTTCTCATTACAAATGTATATGCAATGACAAAAGATTATGATCTATTGCAGTTCTCTTTTAGGAAGGACAGGATTAAAGTGAGAAAAAAGAGATGGGCCAGGTCAAGCTGTTGAGATGACTTTTTCTAACCTGGGATTAGCAGGATCTACATTTTTTTAAAAAAATGTTTTAATTTTGTTTTACTTTAATCATAGTTGATAATATGCTGCACATTTTTCTTGGAAAGGCCTTGGCTGTACAATTTGACTGTATTATTCCTGATAGTTTATTTTTCCATTTTTTAAAAAAATAATTAATACATAATTGACTATGATAAGCATTGAAATCTAAATATAACATTTGTCTCATGAATCCGTCTTTCTAGTAATTTGTGTAAATTGCATAGTTTTATATTATGACCCCATCCTCTCTGTATACACAGAGAGAGATGCACAAAGAGAGACACAAGAATACACATGCAAATGGTTGGGGTTTAGAGAAATTACCTATAGTGAAGAGAAAATATAGAAATAAGCAAAAAGTACAGACAATTACAGATAATCCTTGATTTACATCCATTCATTTAGTGACTGTTCAACATTATAACAGCACTGGGAAAAACATTTTTCACACTTATAACCCTTTCAGCATCTCTGTGATCACGTAATCAAAATTTGAATATTTGGCAATTGGTTCATATTTATAATTATTGCAGTGTCCCAGGGTCATCTGATTTTCTTTTGCAACCTTCTGACAAGCAAAGTCAATTGGGAAACCTTCACTTAACAACTGTGTTACTTACTTAACAACTGGAGTGATTCACTTAACAGTGGTGGCAAGAATGATCATAAAATGGGGCAAAATTCTCTTAACTGTCTTGCTCAGCCACAGAAATTTGGGCTTAATTGTGGTTGTAAGTTGAGAATTACCTGTATGATAGATGCTTTGTTATTCTCTCGCTCTACTCTGTTCCTATAAAAGAGTTTTGTAATATAAAATAAATAGATAAGTATAAAATTATCTGATTTTATTAGAAAATATGTCAGATATTCATCCTGAAATTTTATTGACTAGTATTTATTTATTTATTTATTTATTTATTTATTTATTTATTTATTAAATTTGTATACCGCCCTTTTCCCGAAGGACTCAGGGCGGTGAACAGGGCAATACATATCAAAAACAAGATACAAAAATTAAAAACGATTAAACAAAATGCCCACGAATAAGTTAAAACACATTAAAAATAGGTTAAAACACATTAATAAAACCCAACCCCATCCCATCAGGCCAGGCCAGCTTGTTCGAAAAGGTAGGTTTTGAGATCGCGCCAGAAGGAGCGGAGGTCAAGTGCCATCTGGAGCTCGACCGGAAGATGGTTCCATAAATCCGGCGCGCCCACAGAGAACGCCCTCCCCCTGGGGGCCACCAGTCGGCATTCTTTGACCGGTGGCACCCTGAGGAGGCCCTCTCTGTGGGAGCGTACTGGGCGGAGGGACGTTGACGCCGGCCGCAGGTGCTCCCCAAGGTATTCCGGACACATGCCATGTAGGGCTTTGTAGGTCATTACCAACACCTTGAATCTCACCCAGAAGACAACTGGAAGCCAATGCAGCTCACGGAGCAGAGGTGTAACATTTGGCAATCTTTTCAGCAGTTTTCAGATTTCTTAATATGTTTTAAGTTCAGGAAATAGCAGTCATCTGTTAAAATTTTTGTGGAATTAGCTTTCTTTCCCCCCCCCCCCCATTTTTTTCCTTCTAAACTGCATAATTTAATGATTCAACTACTTGGAGTGTTAGATAAACCTTGTCTGTGTCTATGATATTTCTAAACTGACCAATCTAAATTATTCAAATTTCTTTCAAGAAAATTCTTTTATACTGGGCTCTTTCATTAAAAAAAGTACAACGCTTATACATAGCAGAAATGTTTTTTTAAATGTACATTTATAATAATTTTATTTCTGATTTTTTAGGTGTGTCTGGCAGCGAAGATGACTTGTATGTCTATTTCAGAGATCCTTATATGAAAAAAAACAAGTTTTATAAAGTGTCGGCATTACTACTTGGAGAGTATGGCGGGTTTTAAACGAGGATATGATGGAAAAATTGCTGGATTGTATGATTTGGATAAAACCTTAGGCAGAGGGCATTTTGCTGTGGTGAAGCTTGCCCGACATGTATTTACAGGTGAAAAAGTGGCAGTAAAAGTAATTGACAAGACCAAGTTAGATACTCTTGCCACTGGACATCTTTTCCAAGAAGTCAGATGTATGAAACTAGTGCAACATCCTAATATTGTTCGTCTGTATGAAGTTATTGACACCCAGACCAAACTTTATCTGATCTTAGAACTTGGTGATGGAGGAGATATGTTTGATTATATCATGAAACATGAAGAAGGTCTTAATGAAGATCTGGCAAAAAAATATTTTGCTCAGATTGTTCATGCTATATCCTACTGCCATAAACTGCATGTTGTTCACAGAGACTTAAAACCAGAAAATGTTGTCTTTTTTGAAAAACAAGGACTTGTGAAATTAACTGATTTTGGGTTTAGCAACAAATTTCAACCTGGGAAAAAACTTACAACAAGCTGTGGCTCTCTTGCATATTCTGCTCCTGAAATTTTACTTGGTGATGAATATGATGCACCTGCAGTAGGTAAGTTAATGGACTATTAAACAAAATCTTAATTGCTACATTTTTGTGTTCAGATGAGCTATTCTTGAAAAATTATTCAGTGTTTCCCAATTTTATGTCATCCAAGAACTGCAGTTTCCAGAATTCACAGCTAATAGGCTAAAAAAGAATTCTGAAAGTTGCAATTCTAAGACATTTTGAGGATACCTTGTTATGAAAGGGGTGGATTTAATTATTCGAAGCGTACATTTTAAAAGATATTTGTGTCCTTTCATTGTATTAATCTAGTGTTAGAGGCAAGTAATCAGGTATCCTCCAGATATTTTGGAACTGCAAATTCATTTAAGCTTCAACTATATGATCAGCAAATTTCAAACAACTGGAGACTATAGCCTATTTCTGTTATTTTAAGGGTGACTCCTAAAGTTAACTACAGTTAACTCCTAGTACAGTTAAAGTTAACTACAGTTAGTTAGTCCTCGACTTATGACCACAATTTAGCCCAAAATTTATGTTAAGTGAGACATTTGTTAAAGGGAATTTTGCCCCATTTGCGACCTTTCTAGCCATAGTTGTTAAGTAAATCACTGCAGTTGTTAAGTTAATAACAAGGTTGTTAAGTAAATCTGGTTTTCCCATTGACTTTGCTTGTCAGAAGCTGTTCACATGACCCCAGGACATTGCAGCTGTCATAAATTTGACCCAATTGCCAACCATCTAAATTTTGATCACATGACCATGTGGATGCTGCAACAGTCATGAGAAAAATGGTCATAAGTCATTTTTTTTCAAGGTCGTAATTTTGAATGGTCACTAAAACTGTTGTAAGCCGAGGACTACCTGTAATCATGGTTAAAAGCTGACACATTCTATGATTATATTATCTCAAATATACTGTGCAATTTACAATGGGTGCTAGATAATGTTCACTTCATATATAATATAGTTCAGTATGTATTTAATAGCATCTTAACCAGTGGTAGAATTCAGCCGGTTCACATCACTTTGGCAGAACCGGTAGCTAATTTTCTTTGTTGACCAGGCCCAGAATGGACTTCTGGAAGCAGCATCCACACGGAGAACCAGTTGTTCACATATTTGAATCCCACCACTGATCTTAACTTATGAACAAATAACCAATTTTGCACTCACAAGTACAGTTCAAATACTTGCATTACCTCTCTGATTTAGGAGTACAACATAAGTGTTCTGGTTACTGACTTCTCTTATAGTTGCATTTATGTGGAAGTAGCCTCTAATTTTCAGCAAAAAATCTTCAGTTGTTTCAATCATGTATTCTTTCATTGTGACTCTTGCCGTTGTCATTGACTATTGTTGAGTTTTCAAACTGTGCCCCCAAATTGTGCCCCCAACTTTGAACAAGAGAAACTAAGGCAAAAAAGGGGTGTATACAGCTACCTTTCCAAAGTTAAATGGGCTTGTTCTCATGAAAAAACATGTCTGCAGTTTTATGAATCAGGATTGGTTTGTTTAATTTAATTTAAAAATCCTGGGGTACTTCATTTTATTACATACAAACACACAGAGCCTAGTTGTGGTCACATTTCTATTTGATAATTAAAAATATTGTAATCCATATGCTATTGAGATAATTCATCTTAAAATAGTTGGCTCCCAGCTCTTGTCTTCTTTCCCCAGAATTTAGTTTAAAAGCTGTAATGCAACTTTTTCATTATCAAACCTTCATCCATTGGGAATTGTAACTGCTTCATGAAATTATAACTTCATTCAAGGGTTCCAGATAGGATCCATGTTTCAAATAACAAAACACATAACCAGTTACGACCATCTTCAAGTTTATATCAAAGGCCTATGGTTCACAATTGTTCAAATCCATATTGTATAAATTTGATTTACTGAACATGAAAAAAGGATGGATATAATAATTTGCTTCAGTAGGCAGCTAAAATGTTTACTTACTTTAATTGCACTATGGTGACAGATATTTCCTCTCTAAATGTATGAATCTATTGTTTTTTCCTCTCAACCACATATTTTGGATACTTGGATTTCTTGAATTTCTGTGGTTTTTCTAATGTTGCTAATTTCCTTTATTATACATGTAGTATTATCAGTGAAACAACATTAGGCTTAATTCTTACAAGCCAAGTATTGTACAACAGTTAAACAGGAAATCCTTTACTAAAATAGTAATTCCCCCACACAAAAAAGGAAATGGGCAGGAAAGAGTGAGCACATAGTATATATAATCAAAGTAGATAGAAAAGAAATAGTTGCTGGGAAAATGTTACATGAAAGTTTAGTAATAACTGAAATTGATTTACAATTGAAAGTCTTTTTTGCTTTCATGTGGCCATTGTGTGAGAAGTATTTCAGTTGGATATGTGACTTCAAAGTTCTCCTTTTATAAGTAGAAAGGTAACTGGGGTCTAAAGGGTAACATAAAAAAGATAAATTTGTCCTGAAAATGCCCTGACAAAAGTCTGAGACTAATATAGTCAAAAGTTAAGATACTGAGTAAAACAAATAAAAATTTGTTTGACACTTCTAATGGTAGCAATAAATATGGAGGTGAAGAAATTGGTATGTTCTTGAGATTTTTTGACCATGTATATTAGGATATCCACACAGTTTCATACAGCTACCTTAACCTATCCATTTCAATTTGGTCTACTTTTCGACTGCAGGTCATAACAATACAGCAGTTAAGATAAATGTTAACCATAAAATATGTTAGAATACATTAAACTCAAATAAAATGAATGGAGTATTATTTAATAAAAGGTTCAGAACATTTAATGAATGTTCATCAAATCTTTCCCAAATCTATTAAATATTGTATAAATCAGGCCAAAATTGCTCCTCTTTGAAGGGCTCTAAAACTGAATTGAAGAAGCTTTTTGGATGAGAATTGGAATGTTTCTAGGTAAAAAAAAAAGTCCAGTTGCCTTTTGGGGAAAAAAAAAACCTTTAGGGCCCCCGTGACTTGGGATGATTGAGAATCTTCATGGACACAAGAGTTCCAATTTTTTCCCATGATTAGAAGCAGAAATAGGGCAATATAAAAAAGTTAAAAATCTGTAATTTTGTTAGAACATAATACTAATTATATGGTCTTTGAATTAGTTGCTTAAAGTTTTTGTAATACATTATTAGGAAGTCCTATTCAAATGGAAAGTAGGCATTTTGAATAATAAATTACTAAGTAAATTGTATATAGTTGGAAAGATAAATTTGTGGTATGCATATCTGTCAGTGATTTAAAAAATGCTACTTGTTTGAAATGTTTCATGTGAATTTCCTTTTTAGTATTTGTCATGTCTGTTACTGTCAAAAATCTTACTTTTCTGGAAGATCATTAGGAAATGATGATCTGGTGATAAATCATTTGGATGAGATTGGCCTGCACTAATAGTTTCAAGCTACATAATATTAATAGTATCTTATATAATTAATCTTACTTTGCAGATAATTTTTTCATGGTATTTTTTTAAAAAAATGTGGATTTACAGGAGAGTCCCATGAAAGTGTGTTATTCACTGATTTTTCCTGCAGTACCACTCCCTGCCATCTGGAGATTGCATTATGTTATAGTAAATTATTCACAAATAATTTTTCTGTGATATTTTAATGAAAATAAAGATTAATATGAGAATCCCACAAAACATTTATTCACATAACGTTTCTGTAATACCACTCCCAGGCACCTGGAGTTCTTATTATATCATAGTAATGCTTACTCCTTTATGCTGACAAAATATCTTTGTAGTTAGTCCAACAGGTATATCTGATGAATGTTACAGGTAATTAATTTCTAAGGCTATTAAAAGATTCTGCTCATGGCCACTAATATGACTAAAGATGTATAATCGTTTTTTATTTATATGTTTTTAGAAATTAGTAACAAAGTATAGTATGCCTCCTTTGTCATGATGCAATTATATTAAAAAGACAGGGTTTTTTACTGATTAACATTTTCTTTCATTAAAGAACAATTTATTAATTCTTTAAGGATTCAATGTAAAATACATTAGTTGTCAGTTTTGTTTGGCATTCTTTTCAAAATAAAACAATTGCATTTTTAATAATCTGCACAACAAAATCCACAGTAAATTTTGGAGCCCTCTACTTACTAGATTTGTGACAAGCATGAAAGAGGTAGTCAGTGACGAAGTTTGGTTTCCATAGCAGTGACTTAATGTTATGTAAGGAGTAAGGAAATTGCATGTATTTGCCTGGTTGTCATGGCTTTGAGAATCTGGCTGGAACAACTTTCACAATTGGGGTGTTTCAGAAGCATTTGAAAAACAGCAAATGCTAACCAGAAGCTATAAATTTAATACATTACAATTCCAAATTACATACTGTGTAATTATATATTTAAGAGTTAAGACTTTCCTTAAATGAAGCATTATGTTTTAAATCACTGATGTTCCTAATATTTTTGTAGACTCAATCAGATCCATTGTTTAAGGGTATTTAATAGAATTTTTAATTTGTTTTTGATAAATACTTGGATTCCCGATACTGCTCCAGAGTTTTCATGAAGTTTTGTTGCCTGACTGTTTGCTAATGGGAGCAACCAATCTAAAAATAACTAAAATCATGGTAGTGAAAGTTTTTTAAGTGAATGCTAAGCGAGGTAGAGAAATATTGAGAAAACTTTTAAGTTAAATAATTTTTGGTTTCCTACTTAGTAACAAATACACAAATATTTTTTCTTCTGTATAAGTTTTGATTGCTTTGATTAATGTAAAATTGTATTTCCAAATGGTCACAATTGTTTTAGTTAAAGCCCAGCAGCAAAGCTCTTGCCATTTATCTTTTTAATCATAATCTGAAAAAAAATCATAGAGGTCCAATTAATACAGAGGTCCTTAATGTTTTGGACACCAGGGACCGGTTCCGTGGAGAGAGGTTTTTCCACAGACCGGAGATGTGTGGTTTTGTGTGCTAGTTGCATCCCGTGGATGGGGCTTTGCTTGTTTGTGCGTACTGATTGCTAGCATGCTGCGGCCCAGTATTGGTCGATGGACTGGGTGTTGGGGACCCCTGAATTAATAGGAAAGACTTTCACTTTAGATATTTTAAGGAGTTTTGCCCTGCATTTTAATGAATAAATGGACCTGCCTGTTAACAGGTTAGACTGCTAATCCATCTGACCTAGACTTTTTTATTCAAATGTGGGTTCTGTTGACTTGTGCTTTATGACAGGAAGATATTTTTTAAAAAATGGCATTTTAATTCTATTCAAATGCACAATACATAGCCTACAAAATATAAAATACCCAATTAAGAAAATACAGAAAAAGGGAAAAGGAAAACAAAGATAAACAAGAAGTGTTTATTCAGTATTCATACAAAAAGGCTTGATAGAGGTCTTCAATGCTATAACATTTAACGTTTTGTAGGCATCTACAGAATTTAAGAAAACATTCCTAAATGTAGTCTCCCGTAGGAAAAGTTCGTACACAAGCAATTTCAGGATCTCTAGTTCTCTATGCAGTAAGACTGTCCCTGTTGTCAATGCTTAACTAAATAATGAACATGTAGTTCTCATTTAGCAACTGTCTCAGTAAATAACCATTCACAAATATAATGGTATCAATAGTACTAAACAATAATAAAAATAATTTTCTGAGTTATGAGTATCTTATGCTCAAATTTCTGCACCTGAGAACACATGTTGTAATGAGAGTAACAGTGGCATTTTTGCATGATAGAAGTTTTTAATCTAGATAAGCTGGTAGCTACTAGCAGTCTTTGTAACACCTCTCTCTCTCTCTCTCCCTCCCTCCCTCCCTCCTTCTCTTTCTTTCACATGGTTTGTTAAGGGATTATGTCATTGGAACCAATTGCAGTTGCTAAATGAGGACTACCTGTCCTCATTTTTGGCTTCTTTGTTTCTTGATGTTTAGAAATTTAAATATAAGCAAAACTTAAATTTGGCTTGGTAGCTGCTTGGCAGTCAGAGCAGTTGTTTTATTATTTGTTTTGACTGATAGGATCACCAAACCTGAAAAATTCAAAGTGAATTATGTTAAAAATTATAAAAAGAAAAAGTGAAGTATAAAAATTAAAATATTTCATGTAAGTGTTCCAGTCCTTATCTAGTTAGTTATGATCTTGTAAATTCTGACTAATTAAAATGTTTGGTCAAATAGTATATAAATATTTTCTGTCTTGAAGTTTAAAATTCATTATCTTTTCCTAGATATATGGAGTCTGGGAGTTATTCTTTACATGTTGGTATGTGGTCAACCGCCTTTTCAAGAAGCAAATGATAGTGAAACTTTGACCATGATAATGGATTGTAAATACACAGTACCATCTCGGGTGTCCAAAGAATGTAAAGAGTAAGTAAATTATTCTATAAAATGCCTTATAATTAAAAACATAATGCCAGTTCTTCAATATATGGGCAGTAAATATAGTGGTGAAGACTGGGCAACTCAGTTTATATTCTCATTTCACCACAATGAAAAAAATCACAACCCCTCCTTCCTTTCTTTCAATTTAATCTATATCAAGATTTCTTCAAGGATATGGAAGAATTCTATATGCTATGTTCAATTTCTTAAAGGAGAGGCAGGATATATATGTTAAAGAATGAAGTAATTTATCCTCATTCTTCAAAATATCCACATATTTTTGAACATCCTTTTTTCTATTTAATACGTTTTCCCCCCTTTGTTTGCATTCTGTGATTGGTTCTGGTTCTAGAAGACATTGTAGATTAAAATCCTGTCATAGAATAGCTGTAGAGCAGCTGTAGCTGGTCCAATGAAAAAATGTACAAAAGAAATGGTTTGTATCCATCCAAGAAGGGGACTGAGTTACTTGGCAATAAATTCACAGATTTTCTGGAGGAATATTTAAACAACGGGGACAGTGAGTTAATTGATACAGAACATCCCTGTCCCCGGCAATCTAAAAATTATAGGATTATGAGTGCATGTAACATAGATGTGTGTGTGGACAAGAATATCAACCTTGCTATCAAGCAAAATCAGGCTTTTAGGAGCTAGTGCCACACAAAGTGCACTAACCAAACAGGTAGTAAGAAAATAGGGGAACTCAGGCACCACACAGGTTATGTAGAAAGTAAACACAGGGTTAGTCATAAAGGAGTCAAATGTCTATACACCAATACACAGAGTATGAACAGTAAGCAGGGTGAACTAGAAATTCAGGTAAATGAGGACAGATACGATATTATTGCCATTACGGAAACATGGTGGGATGAAACACACAAATGGAACACAGAGCTAGAGGGATTTAAACTATTTAAAAGAAGTAGACCAAACAAAAGGGGAGGTAGAGTTGCTCTATACAAGAAATAACTACATCTCTACAGAAATAGAGCACAACAGTGATGAAAACTATCTTGAATGCATTTGGGTTAATATAAAAGGGGGGGATTTAAACTATCAAAATCTTTGTATAATGGGAGACTTTAATGCAATAATAGATGGAACTTTGGACTACAAAAGTGCCAAACAAGGGAGAAAAGGAGGAAATATATTACCTAAAGCGTTTTTAAAAATGACAGATCTCTGTATCCAAGATATATGGAGAGAGAAAAATTCAAAGAAATTACAAAATATATCTTACTCAAATAGACATAAATCATGGTCTAGAATTGATATGATATGGACATCTTTGGAACTTAAAACGATGATACAAGAAGTTGAGATAGAAACTAATGGTTGGTCAGACCATAACCCAATAAAGATGACTTGGAGAGGAACTTGAATGCATTTGGGTTAATATAAAAGGAGGGGGGAATGATATTGCCATAGGTGTATACTATAGGCCACCCAACCAAACAGAGGAAATAGATGAACGTTTTGCTAGTCAGCTAACTAAGGTATGAAGGAAGCACATCACAATAGTAATGGGGGACTTTAATTACCCTGACATCAATGGGAAGACAAACTCTGCACCAAGTGGAAGATCAAACAGATTCCTGACAAACCTAGCAGACAATTTTGTCTCCCAAAAAGTAGAGAAGGGAAGTAGGAGATTAGCCATATTGGATCTAATCTTCAATAACAGAGATGAAATGATAGAAAGTGTTGAAGCCACAGGAACCTTGGGGGGAAGTGATTGTGCAATATTGGAATTCAAAATTCTGGAAGTGCAAGCAATAGAACATAGTCAAACTAGAGTCTTGGACTTTAAAAGAGCTAATTTCAATAAACTTAGAGAGACCTTGGAAAGGATTCCATGGATGAGAATCCTAAAGGGGAAAACAACTCAAGAAGCTTGGGAAATTTTGAAAAGTGAGATAATAAAAGCCCAGTCTAGCACAATACCAACAAAGAAGAAAAATAACAGCTCTCAAAACAAACCAGCATGGCTGCATAAAGAACTCTCTTATAAATTGAAAGATAAAAAGGACAAGTATAAAAAGTGGAAAGAGGGGCACATAGCTTAAGGCAGAATATCAGCAAATAGCCCGTGCCTGCAAAGATGAAGTGAGGAAAGCTAAAGCTCAAAATGAACTAAAGCTTGCGACCAAAGTCAAAAATAAAAACAACAACAACAAAAGCTTCTTTCAACATGTAAAAAACAAGAAAAAAGTTAAAGAAATGATTGGTCCATAACTGGTGGTAAGTGGCAAGAAAGTGACAACAGGGAGAAAGCAGAACTATTTAATTCATTTTTTGCCTCTATCTTTAGACAAAGGGAAAAACAATCCAACCTATCAAAAAAGTGCCATAAAAAACAGAATAGAAAGGCAAGTTAAGATAGGCAAGAAAATGGTAAGTGAACACCTGTCCAGCCTAGATGAGTTCAAATCACCAGGACCAGATGGATTACACCCCAAAATTCTCAAGGAACTGGCAGACGTGATCTCAGAACCACTGAACTATATTTTTCAAAGATCCTGGAGCACTGGGGAACTACCAGAGGACTGGAAAAGAGCTGATGTAGTTCCCATCTTCAAAAAAGGGGAAAAAATAGATCCAGGAAACTACAGACCTATCAGCCTGACCTCAATACCTGGGAAGATTCTGGAAAAGATAATCAAACAATGAATCAGCGAACACCTTGATGCAAACAAAGTCATTACTAAAAGCCAACATGGGTTTGTCAAAAACAGATTATGCCAGACAAATCTTATTGCATTCTTTGACCAAGTGACAAAATTAGTGGACCAGAGGAATGCTGTGGATATACTTTACTTGGACTTCAATACGGCATTTGATATAGTAGATCACAACCTACTACTTGAAAACATAGAAAAATGTGGGTTAGACAGCATCACCACCAGATGGATTCATAGCTGGCTGACCGGCCGTACTCAGCATGTGGTCCTCAGTGGAACTACATCTACATGGAGGGAAGTGTGTAGTGGGGTGCACTAGGGCTTGCTCTGTTCTAGGCCCAGTGCTCTTCAACATATCAAAGATTTGGACGAGGGGATACTCATCAAATTTGCATACGACACCAAGCAGGAATAGCCAATACTCCAGAAGATAGGCTTAAGGTACAGGAGGATCTGGACAGACAGGGATACTGGGCACTATCTAACAAAATGAAATTCAGTGGTGAAAAAAGCAAGGTTCTACCTTTAGGCAAGAAAAAACAAATGTACAGGTATAGCATAGGTGGTACTTTGCTCAATAGTAGTAACTGTGAGGGATCTCGGAGTCCTAATGGACAATCACTTAAATATGAGCCAGCAGTGTGCTGCAGCTGCCAAAAAAGCCAACACAGTGCTAGGCTGCATTAACGGAGGGATAGAATCAAGATCACGTGAAGTATTAATACCATTTTACAATGCCTTGGTAACACCACACTTGGAATACTGCATCCAGTTTTGGTCACCACAATGTAAAAAAGATGTTGAGACTCTAGAAAGGGTACAGAGAAGAGCAACAAAGACGATTAGGGGACTGGAGGCTAAAACATATAAGGAACGGTTGCTGCAATTGGGTTGTTGTTGTTGTTGTTAGCTGCGAAGGTGTGTCCGACCCATCGCAACCCTATGGACAACGTTCCTCCAGGCCTTCCTGTCCTCTGCCATCTTCTGGAGTCCATTTAAGCTCACGCCTACTGCTTCAGTGACTCCATCCAGCCACCTCATTCTCTGTTGTCCCCTTCTTCTATTGCCCTCAATCTTTCCCAGCATTAGGCTCTTCTCCAGTGAGTCCTTCCTTCTCATTAGGTGGCCAAAGTATTTGAGTTTTAGCTTCAGGATCTGGCCTTCTAAAGAGCAGTCAGGGTTGATCTCCTCTAGGACTGACTGGTTTGATCACCTTGCAGTCCAAGGGACTCGCAGGAGTCTTCTCCAGCACCACAGTTCAAAGGCCTCAATTCTTTGGCGCTCAGCCTTTTTTATGGTCCAACTTTCACTGCCATACATTGCAACTGGGAAGACCATAGCCTTGACTATATGCACTTTTGTTGACAGAGTGATATCTCTGCTTTTTAGTGTGCTGTCTAGATTTGCCATGGCTTTCCACCCAAGGAGCAAGCGTCTTTTAATTTCTTGGCTACAGTCCCCATCTGCAATGATCTTTGAGCCCAGGGAAATAAAATGTCACTACCTCCATTTCTTCCCCATCTATTTGCCAGGAATTGAAAGGGCCGGATGCCATGATCTTGGTTTTCTTAATGTTAAGTTTCAACCCAACTTTTGCACTCTCCTTCTTCACCTGCAGCAAGAGGCTCTTTAGTTCTTCTTCACTTTCTGCCATTAGAGTTGTATCATCTGCATATGCTTACTGCTAAGCTTGTAAGCCGCCCTGAGTCTTCGGAAAAGGGTGGGATATAAATGGAATTAAAATAAATAAAAAATAAAAATAAATATCTTAGGTTGTTGATATTTCTTCCGGCAATCTTAATTCCAACTTTTGATTCATCTACCCCTGCCTTTCTCATGATGTGCTCTGCATATAAGTTAAATACAGTAGGCAAGGCGACAGTATACAGCCTTGCCGGACTCCTTTCCCAATTTTGAACCAATCAGTGGTTCCGTGTCCAGTTTTTACTGTTGCTTTTTGGCCCACATATTGGTTTCTCAAGAGACATATAAGATGGTCTGGTTCTCCCATCTCTTTAAGAACTTGCCACAGTTTGTTATGATCCACACAATCAAAGGCTTTAGCATAGTCAATGAAGCAGAAGTAGATGTTTTTCTGGAACTCTCTAGCTTTCTCCATGATCCAGCGTATGTTGGCAATTGGGTATGTCTAGTTTAATCAAGAGAAGGACGAGGGGTGGCATGATAGCAGTGTTCCAATATCTCAGGGATTGCCACAAAGAAGAGGGAGTCAAGCTATTCTCCAAAGCACCTGAAGGCAGGACAAGAAGCAACAGATGGAAATTAACCAAAGAGAGAAGCAACCTAGAACTAAGGAGAAACTTCCTGACAGAACAACTAATCAGTGGAACATCCTGCCTCCAGAAGCGATAAATACTCCCAACACTGGAAGTTTTTAAGAAGAAATTGGACAACCATTTGTCCTAAATGGTATAGGGTTTCCTGCCTGAGCAGCGGTTGGACTAGATGACCTCCAAGGTCCCTTCCAACATTATTGTTGTTTTATTTTAAGCTGTAATGTTATAACTATTCTGCTTTTGTTTAAGAAACTGATTTTTAATGACAGTATGATATCATATTGCATTTCCATGCCTATTTTTAAAGAGTGCTTTAAAAAATTACTGAGAATGTGAATTTTTCAATAACAGTATTTATTTATTACATTTATATGCTGCTCACCCCTTTGCCAAGCGAACCTGGGGGACTTACAACTAAAATTATAAATACAAAAATATTTAAAACATTAGACACAAAGATAAGAAATAAAAGGAAAGGTCAGTACAGTGGGTGGCATCTTTGTCCACCAGCAAGCAACCTTTAGTGTGGAGTGTCCACATCAGGATCCCAAGCCAATCAGTAGAGCTAGATTTTCCCTTTGGGAAAGCAAAAGGGTAGAGGCAGACCTCACCTCAGGTGGCAAGGTGTTCCAGAGAGCAGGAGTCACAGCAGAAAAGGTTTTCCTTCTAGACCCCCAAAATTCTTTGACCTTTGGGGCCCACAGCATATCCCTTTTGTTGGATAAAATCATTGGAATGAGACAGTTCCTCAAGAGAACCTGGTCCCATGCCATGAAGAGTTTTAAGTTGATAACCCGCACTTTCAATTGGACCCAGAAGCAAACCGGGAACCAATGCAGCTCATGTGTATGTTATAAAGACAAATATAATCAGAACTTGTAGGTTTTAAATCATCTATTTATATAAATGGAGCCCTGGTGGCACAGTTATTTCCATGCAATATTGCAGTCAAAGTCTGCCCATAGTCTGGAGTTCAATCCTGATGGGGGCTGGATTGACTCAACGTTCCACCCATCTGAGGTTGGTAAAATGAGGACCCAGATTGTTGGGGGCAATATACTGACATTCTAAACTGCCCAGAGAATTCTCACTTAATGCTGTGATCTTCAGTTTTCAAGCTACTTTTATACTTATATATGTGTAAAACCTTCTAAAATGTACTAAAAGGCAAAGCAAAACACAGCATTAAACAAAACATGCTTATGTGCTTTCTAGTTTAGTTACAGTGATGGGTTTCCTGATTGTTTTCCGTAGAAACCCTAACCAGTCAGATCCAGCTTACCTATCAAGATAAAAATAAGGCTAGATAAGTGCTATCATCTGCTGTGACTTAAAATCTTTTAATCTCAAATGAATAAATTTATATGCTGATGGATTTGGAAAATATCTCATAGGCCTGTGTAATAATTTTAAAACTTGAAGGAGATCTAGTATCTCAGTAAAATAAATTTGAATAAGAAGCATTCTAGAAATGAAATAGTCAGTTATATCCTGGGCAAGAACCAGTTGTATTATAAAAGAAAACCAGCTTTATGGAATATACCCTTATAGATTGATTGTAATATATGCTTGTATTTTTCTTGCCAGTTTAATTACACGAATGTTGCAAAGAGATCCGAAACGAAGGGCATCTTTGGAAGAAATTGAAAATCACCCTTGGCTACAAGGAGTTGATCCATCACCTGCAACAAAATATAATATTCCTTTGGTTTCATATAAAAATCTTTCAGAGGAAGAGCACAATAGTATCATACAGCGCATGGTTCTTGGAGATATTGCAGATCGAGATACTATTGTGGAGTAAGTAACATTTTATACAGTTTTATAATTCAGTATGTAGCTGTTCTTATACTGTTTCTCAGTCTGATGCCCTCCATAGATATTTGGATTTCAGCCCCAGCATTAACAGCTGTCATAGTCAACAGCCATTTTATGTGGTAATTATAAATATTTAGTCCAGAAGATGCAATTGGAAAAGCACATTCAGAAGCACAAGAACTTCTCTGGCATCATAATCAGGTTGTGTATGTCCTTAATTTCTGGTTTTCAGAGAAATTCCTTCATGTCAAATGTTTATTTTGCACTTTTCTACTTTAATTTGAAGTTATTTAGAACAAATAAAGTAATATGTTATTTCTTTATTATTATTTTTTTAAAAAATTTGGTCCTTAAAACAATTCCATAGTAAGACAGCTACAACTTAAGCAAAAATTGACTAGTTAAATAAATAAAGAAAACATAACTATATAACCAGTTGTAATCTATTTAGTTTTATGGGTTTTTTTTAAAATTGCTTCTAGAATCTATGGGACAGCAGCTATACTAATATACTCTTCTAACTGTAATTAGATAGATGGCAAAAGCATAGGCAAGATGCTGTAGCTAAAATGACTTCAAGACATGTAAAATACCCTGATATGTAGTACACCTTCTTCACTGCCTCTCTGTGCATGTGTGTTTGTTGATTGGTTTTGAAGGCAGGTAGTTCTGTCATTTGACCGCCTAATTCTTTTCATATGAAAATAATTCCTGTATTTATATTATGTATCTGCTTATAATCTAAGGCACGGGTCGGCAACCCGCGGCTCCGGAGCCGCATGCGGCTCTTTGAGCCGTCTCCTGCGGCTCCCAGCCGGCCAGTACGTGTGCACCTCTTCGAACGGGCAGTGGTGCGCGCGCACCTCTCCAAATGGAGAGTGGCACCGCCCGTTCCAAGAGGTGCGTGCGCACCTTTCCGAAGGGCGGAGGTGCGCGTGCACCTCTCCAAGCCGCCGCCGTCCCGTCCGGAGACCTGCCGCGTTCGTCAAACATTGACGAACACGGCAGCTGTGCAAACGGGATGGCGGCGGTTTGGAGAGTGCGCGTGCACTCGCCAAACCGCCGCCATCCCGTCCGGAGACCTGCCGCGTTCGTCAAACATTGACGAACACGGCAGCTGTGCAAACGGGATGGCGGCGGTTTGGAGAGTGCGCGCGCACTCGCCAAACCGCCGCCATCCCGTCCGGAGACCTGCCGCGTTCGTCAAACATTGACAAACACGGCAGCTGTGCAAACGGGATGGCGGCGGTTTGGAGAGTGCGCGCGCACTCTCCAAACCGCCGCCATCCCGTCCGGAGACCTGCCGCGTTCGTCAAACATTGACAAACACGGCAGCTGTGCAAACGGGATGGCGGCGGTTTGGAGAGTGCGCGCGCACTCGCCAAACCGCCGCCATCCCGTCCGGAGACCTGCCGCGTTCGTCAAACATTGACAAACACGGCAGCTGTGCAAACGGGATGGCGGCGGTTTGAAGAGTGCGCGCGCACCTCTCCCAAGCCGCTGCCGTCCGGAGACCTGCCGAGGTTTGGGGAGGTGCGCGCGCACCTATGGTCGTTTGGAGAGGTGCATGCGCACCTCTCGGAATGTGTAGCGGCCCCGCTTCTTGCGAAAGCTGCCGCGGCCCATCTGCAAAGCTGCCGCTTTCAGCAGCTTTGCAGATGGGCCGCGGCAGCTTTCGCAAGAAGCGAGGCCGCTGCCTGTTCGCGCGGAGGTACGGAGACCTGCCGACGTTTGGGGAGGTTTGGGGAGGTGCGCGCGCACCTACGGTCGTTCGGAGAGGTGCGCGCGCACCTCTCAGAATGGGTAGCGGCCCCGCTTCTTGCGAAAGCTGCCGCGGCACGTTTGCAGGCTGCCGAAAGCGGCAGCTTTGCAGATGGGCCGTTGCCGTCGCGCAACCGGGAACCGGTTCCATCACACATTTTAAAAAAAGGCGTCCGCGCATGCGCAAGAAAAACCCATTTTGCGCATGCGCAAACCGTTTTTTGTGTATGCACGTGCATGGACGCACGCACGCGGCTCCCACTTTTTTTTATGTGTGATGGAACCGGTTCCCAGTGGCTCTTTTCCTTTTTTGGGTTGCCGACCCCTGATCTAAGGGAATACCTGCTGCCGGCATCAACTTCCCATCGTCCTGTGCGCTCCCACAGGGAGGGCCTTCTTAGCGTACCGCCGGTCAAGGAATGCCGGCGGGTTATTCCCAGGGGAAGGGCGTTCTTTGTGGGTGCGCCGGCCCTTTGGAACCAACTTTCCACGGAGCTTAGGATTGCCCCCGACCTTCGCTCATTTCGCAGGGACTTGAAAACCTGGTTTTTTGAGCTGTCTGGCGCAGACTGAGGGATTTTAATTATTTATTAATGGAGTTTTAGTTTAAATTCAGGGACTTAATTTAATCTTAGTTTTAATCAATTTTAACTTTGTATGTTATGTATTTTTAATTTTTCCCTGTAAACCGGCCTGAGTCCTATGGGAATAGGGCGGTATACAAGTTTAAATAATAAATAAATAATCTATTTAAAAGCTGTTGAACTTTTGAGAATATTTAGCTCTAAAATTTAGAGCTAATAATAATTAGCTCACTTTCTATATAAAATCTGTTGTTAGTAAATGCACATTTATTTTGATAAAATATATCTGTTAGTGCAAATGAAATAAGCATCAAATAGCTTGATTTAGGTCTCATGTAATAAGTGTTTCAAGTGTCTGGTAAATCCCTTTAAGCATTTGAGCAGTAGGTTGCTTGAATTTGACATCTAACAATAATCTATCATGTATTGAGTCAGTGATTTGCTGCTCGTGTGACGTTTATATTTGTATGAACAATTACAAAGAAGGCTCTGAACTGAGAAAGTTCACTTCAAGTTAGTTGAAGCAATATGAGGAAAAGTATTGCTCATTTGTTTTAAATTAGCTTTTAATTTTATTTGATGGCAGAGGACACAGAAGCATTCTTTAGTATTGAAAGTTTAAAGATAACATGTAGTGTGTTTCTTGACTGATTTCTTTCTTCAGTTTGCTTCCTGGTGTCTACTGAATAGTGATAAATCACCCAAACTCTGAAGGAGTGTGGAAGAATAGGCCATCCATTGGACTTGAAGTGCCACTTCTCCAAACTGGGAGTGTGTCCCTGAAGTTGCTTCTTTTAGCAATTATAGACCATCCTCAGGAGTCATTGAAAATAAACTAGTTCTCAGTAATCCTAGTTACAACTAGATTTGTTACAGTAGTATAGCCATATGTGTCAGAAATTCTGTTGCACCTGCATGAAATATAGGGAAGTGATCATATACTGTATCTGGCAATTGGAAATACTGTTGACTCACATTCAATAAGTTGTCATCCAGAACATTTTTTCAGCTGTTAAATTTTTTTTTCCATATACAGGTAGTCCTCAACTTATGACTAATAGTCGTACATTATGGCAGCTGTAAATTGAATCATCCACTTGACCAAACCAACCTTTGTTATGGAGGTCGTTAAGCAAATGCCACAGAGATTAAGTGAACGAATGGTTTGGTAAAGGCTGGTTTTGCAAAAAGATAAAGAGAAGAAAGAAGAAGTAAAAATGCTGGTTTTAGACAAAAATGTCATAAAATGTGGTCATTTTCTGCAGGACCCTGCAAACAGCCCTAAATGCAAGCTGGTTGCTGAGCGCCTGACATATGGTCAAGTGACCCTGGGGGGCGGGGGGGAGAGAGATCCTTCTGAACTTCATAACCGGGTTGTAAGTAAGTACCCTGGTAGGGGGAGCAGTGTAACTTCAAACGATTGGTAAGCAATAGATCATAAGTCAAGGACTAGCAATAGCACTTAGGCTTATATACTGCTTCATAGTGCTTTACAGCCATCTCTAAGTGGTTTACAGAGTCAGCATATTGCCCCCAAAAATCTGGGTCCTCATTTTACCAACCTTGGAAGGATGGAAGGCTGAGTCAACCTTGAGCCAGTCAGGATCGAGCTCCTGGCAACGAGCAGAGTCAGCCGGCAATAATGCATTCTAACCACTGTACCACCCCAGGTATTTTGTAATTATTAAACGTGCTGCATTAATTTCCCAGTTTTTTGTAATGCAGTGGCCATTTGTAAAGATGTCTAAAGTACAAATTTCTGTTATGAGGTACTCTTCAACTTTTTTCTTGTACATATGTTGGCAATATGTACAGTTTGAGAAAACCATTAATACATATTTTATTTCTTCAGGGCTTTGGAAACAAACAAATACAATCACATCACTGCCACCTATTTTTTACTAGCAGAGCGGATTTTAAGAGAAAAACAAGAAAAAGAAATACAAACCAGATCAGCAAGTCCAAGCAATATAAAAGCGCAGTTTAGGTAAGATTTAAGATTTAATGTAAGAGAGAGAGAGAGAGAGAGAGAGACAGAGAGAGAGAGACAGACAGGCAGGCAGGCAGACAGACAGACAGTCAGACAGACAGACAGTGTGCGTATGTATCACTCTATATGTATATATGTGTGTCTGTAGTATATACGTCTATCTATGTGGATCTTTGGTTATTCGGGTTTTTCCCCGCGTAGAACTAAAGGTGTAGGAGCGACGTTTCGACGGAATCCCATCCGTCATCATCAGGCTGGTGGCTTATGCTTCCTTCTTCCTATCTATCTATCTATCTATCTATCTATCTATCTATCTATCTATCTATCTATCTATCTATCTCTATATCTATCTATCTATCTATCTATCTATCTATCTATCTATCTATCTATCTATCCCTCCCAACTATTATTACTTGTATCTAAATTCTTTATGGGGACTCACAACCTTTTTATTTTAAATGTAGATTTTAAAAATACTGTAAAATGATAATGCTTAAATCTTATTGCAGCCTTTTCTAAAGAACGATTGTATGAAAAAGCAGGAGGTAGAAAAATAAATAAACTCTAAAAATATCAAACTAATTTAAATGTAGAAATGGAATAAACAACTTGAAGTTATAATTAAGAGAGTCTCTTCAGGAAGTGTATTTAAAATCACTATAATAGAGGCTAAAATAAATTATATATTACGATATAGAAAAAGCCCAAACAAGTTCAGGAAAATGGCACTGTATTTAAAAAGCTCCGTCAAACAGACTATATGAAGCAAGAAATCTTATTTTAGTAAATTAAAAAAATTTAACAAGTTAGATACTAGTCCAATTATATCATTAAATCCAATATTTCAGGTATGTCAGACATGTGGCCCAAGCAAGCCACACCCACTCCAGCCCCACAAGGGCAAAACACACCCCGATATATCACGATACGGCCCACGTATATATAAAAGGTTTAGTGGTTTTGGAGAGGGTGATTTTCATAGGGAAAATTAGGAATGGGGAGATGCCCAGTCTGAGGATGGGATTAAAACTTAAAATTAGGAGTATTTTAAGAGTAAAAATCTGCATGCACTTGGAAATATGTTAATCTGAGCAGGACTGAACTTCTGAAATATAGGCATAAGACTGGTTGAATGGATTTCCTAAAAACTCAAATTTAAAATTAGCACCAAGGCAATCAATGGAAACAGTCCTAAACTATCTAGCTCTGAAGCAGTAAAGTCTGCCAGAGTTGTAATAGATATCAAACATGACTAGGGCAGAGGAGATAAAAATGTTAATAAAAAATATTTCTGTACCTGAAATTTCGGCTAGAAATCTACTAGTCATAAAAAGTAATTGATACTTGAAGTCTCATTCTCAGTCTAGTTCCAAATTGGTCTGATTCCTCATTGATGAAAAAATATTCAGAGGGTATTATGGGTTACCTGTTGGTTCCATGAAAACCAATACAATTATTTTTCTTTCACCTATTTGCTTTAACATGGTCCTCATTAACTTTTTCTTTGAGAAAGTGAACAGATGGCTCTCTTGTGTCTAATTTTTTCTCTTTTATTTGCCTGCCTCCAAGATGAATTATCAGTCACCTGTCCCACTTACACATGGGAAGGTTCCAGCAGTTCTTTTGAGAGCCACAGGAATATACAAGGATTGGAATCAATATTGGCTAGATTATAAAAGACTATTCTGGAAGTACCAAAATATCTGTTGGACCTGCCTCTTCCATTATTACTTTTGTGGCATTCTTAAAGTTCTAATAAATTGCACTACATATCAGTACATTAGTATCACTTTAGTTACTAAAAAAAGACTAAACAATTAAAGCCATTAAGAGAAAAAAATGGATCCAAAGATTGGTTTGAGATAAAGTGGAATTTCCATTTTGTTTATATGTTGATATAAGATGCCTTAATTTGTCTCTTCCTTTTCAAAAGATAGCCTGGAATGATTTAAGAAATTAAAATTTAAAGTGTAACCAGACAGAATTAATTGTTCAAATATTTGATCTCAAGCTAATGAGAAAAAAATGTGATTAATTTTAAAATGTATATTGATTATTTCTCACTTTTTATATTACTTTCAGTAATAATATATTTATTAAAATGAGAAGCAATTAACATGAAATAAAGATTTTGCTTTGAAATATTTTTGCTTTTTATTTTTAAATAAATTTGCATTTTCATGTTTTCTTTGTTTTATGTTTATTTTAGACAATCATGGCCAACAAAAATTGATGTTCCCCAAGATTTAGATGATGATCTTACAGCTTCTCCATTGTCTCATGGAGCTGTTCCCCAATCTCCTGCTCGTAGTGCTGAAAATGTTCTTAATGGACACAGAAATAAGACACTTAATGAGTCAGCCAAGAAAGAAGATATTCCTGAATTAGCTGGACCAGCACTTTCAGTTGTTCCGTCAGTGAATTTAAAACCTACAACTAGTAGTCGGAAGTGCTTGTTTAGAGTGGAAGAAGATGAGGAGGAGGATGAAGAAGATAAAAAAACTGTTTCTCTGTCAAATCAAGTTGTTCTGCGTCGTAAGTCTTCTGTTACAAATCGTCTTACTTCACGAAAAAGTGCCCCAGTTCTTAATCAGATTTTTGAAGAAGGGGAATCTGATGATGAATTTGATATGGATGAGAATTTGCCTCCCAAACTTAGTCGGCTAAAAATGAATATTGCTTCACCCAGCACTGTGCATAAACGTTATCACAGAAGGAAAAGTCAGGGTCGTGGATCTAGTTGCAGTAGCTCAGAAACAAGTGATGATGACTCAGAAAGTAGGCGACGTCTAGATAAAGACAGTGGATTTACTTATTCCTGGCATAGAAGAGATAGTAGTGAAGGTCCTCCAGGAAATCAAGGAGATGGAAGTGGACAAGGAAAACCAAGCAATGGAAATGGAGGGATTGACAAAACAAGTCCTGGTGATAATCATAAAGAGGGTGGAAGTCCTTCCAGTAGTTCTAGTGGAAGCACGAATAATAATTCAGGTTCCACTCGCAGATGTGCAGGATCTGGTAATTCAGTGCAGTTGGCATCAAGAAGTGCAGGTGATCTGGTTGAAAGTCTCAAGTTGATGAGCATTTGTTTAGGTTCTCAGATTCACAGTAGCACTAAGTACATAATTGATCCCCAAAGCAACATTTCATTTTCCAGTGTGAAGGTGCAGGAGAAATCAACATGGAAAATGTGCATAAGTTCTGGGAGTGTAAATCCAGTTTCATCTTTGAGCAGCATAAAATTGTTTTCTGACCAAATGTCAGATGCAGCAAATGAATTAGAACGAATAAAGAACAAGAACTTGAAAAATAATGTGCTACAACTACCTCTATGTGAAAAAACAATATCTGTGAATATTCAGCGAAACCCGAAGGAGGGACTATTATGTACATCAGGTCAGACAACTTGTTGTCATGTTGTTTGACAATAATCACATTTAACCCATTCTACTTGACATCACCAATCTTCCTGTTCAGAGCTGTGAATACTTTATTTCACTGAACCTTTTGTTATCTTTGTCTTATTATGTTAACATAGGCTTTAAGCAGTAATTTATTACAGTTTAGTTTTGCTTGTTATGACAATGCATGATACTGTGCATGTTGCTAGCCAGTAATTTCTTTTGTTCCAAACAAACCCAAGATTTGTATAATTTTCTTTCTAATTTTACTCTAGAAAATCTGGATTATAGTAAGGCTTGTGTCCAAATCCAGTATAAATTAAGCACTTGGTAGTTTCACATTCTGCACTTAATTAGAAACAGATTTTTTTGTTTCTTTGTAAGACGTCAAATTTTGTTTGGATCTTCTGTGTTACTTAAAATACATAAGATGTGGCATAATTATCTGTGTTTGCAACAGAACCAAAGCAATAAAACTTTGATACTTAAATCTCTTCTGGAGCTTTCAGAATTTCAAGGCTTGTACAAAGCAAAAGTGCACTGAAAAGTTATCTTGAAATCTTGATTTTTAACCCACATCTTTGTCTTAAATGCATGAGTGATAGCTGAAACGAAGATCTTGATTTGATATAGACAAGATTTTTTTAAAAAAAAATCTCTAAGGCAGCTTTCCCCATAATTAAATGCAGACAATCTTTTTTAAAAAGAAATATCTAACAAAGGAATAGTATAATTTTAAGTTTTTCCCCCATCCAGGGGAAAGCATTCATTACTGGTATATATAATTGGTTGTAAAGTATTGTGCAAAATATTTAAAATGGACCAATTTGTGGTAGCTGAGATCTGTTTCAATAAATAGATCTCTAGTTGATATCTTTTCCAATAAATCATTTCATAATAGTAACTGTTGATACCGAAAAAGCAGTTTGTTTTTTTCCAAATGTACTTTCCATTATGCCCTTCAATATTTTACTATTAATGGAATTGTCATAAAGAGTTGACTAAGGACATAATAAAGTAATTTGAGCATGCAGATAAATGAGACAAAATAGGTAATTGTCACTTTTGTATAGTGTTAATTTTATCAGAAATGCTTCAGAACACTGTAAGGCATATAGTCAATTCAGCCAGTCATTTCTAGTAAAAGATTTTTTTTTAATCTGAATAAAAGAAGAGTCTGTTCAGATTATCAGAGCCTAATTGGAATACATTAATATGCCCCATGACAAGATAGGTGGCAAATAAAATTGATAATAATATATCTTCAAGTTCTCTCCATGGATTTAAAATGCACCATAGATTATTTTACTGGAAAATAAATTTAAATGGACATTTAGTTTTGGATGTGGTATTTAATTTGCTTTAAAAATTCTCCAAATCAAATCAGTAACACAAGTTGGCATGGAACAATTTTCTTTCATTCTTGACGTATTTGCTTTTTTAAAATCCCTTACTACTGAAATGCCAGCAAATGAATGTTTGGGCACTTTTTTATGTTAAAAATAGTTTTGACTAGATGAATTAACTTTTCTGAATATGTATCTAGAATAAAATATACCCAATTTGGGGAAATGTAAGAATATTATTTTCTTGCTCTGTGCACTGGGTCTTTAAAGCAATGCTATAAGAACTGATGGTATTATGTAGCAGCAACTCAGACAGTTGTCTGAGAGAGTTTACATTCAGTGCATTCAGAAAATATTCAGACCGCCTTCACTTTTCTCAATTTTATTATGCTACTGATTCTATGCTTGTTGAAATTCATTTTTTTCTCATTAATCTACATTCAGTACCCCATAAATGACAAAGTAAAAACAGAAGTTTAAAAATGTCTGTAAATTTAATAAAAAGGGGAAATATCACATTGGCACAAGTATTCAGACCCTTCACTCAGTACTTTGTTGAAGCACCTTTGGCAGCAATTACAGCCTCTTTTTGGGTATGACACGACAAGCTTTGCACACCTCACTGGGGGATTTTTTTTTGCCATTCTTCTTTGCAAATCTTTTCAAGCTCAGTCAGAAGGCCAACTATCACTGCAGCCCCCTACTGATCTGGCCTTTATGGCACAGTGGCTAGACAGAAGCCTCTCCTATACAAATATATGAAAGTCCACTTGGGAGTTTGCAAAAAAGCACCTGAAGGACTCTCAGACTCTCTACACAGGATTTCTGGAGCTCAGTCAGACTGACTGCCAGGTTCTTGGTCACCTCTCTTACTTAGGCCCTTCTCCCCTGTTTGCTCAGTTTGGGTAACCAGCTCTTGGAAGAGTACTGCTTGTGCCAAAATGTCTTTCATTTGAGAATTATGGAGGCCACTCCCTGCAACCTTCAGTGCAGCAGAAATTTTATTGTAGCCTTCCTCAGATCTGTGCCTCTGTGAGCTCTGCAGGCACTTCCTTTGACCTCATGACTTTTGCTCTGTGGTAGCATGCATTGTCAGCTGTGAGGCCTCCTATAGAGTGGTGTGTGCCTTTTCTAATCATGTCCAACCACTTTACCATAGGTTGACTCCAATCAAAGTGTAGAAACATGTCAGCAATGATCAAGAGAACAGAAGCATCTGAGCTAAATTTCAAGAATTGTTGCAACGGGTCTGAACACTTATGCTAATGTAATATTTCAATTTTTTCTTTTTAATAAATTTACAGATATTTCTAAAGTTCTGTTTTCACTTCATCATTATGGGGTACTGAGTGTAGATTAATGAGAAAAATGAATTTAAACAACTGAAGAAACAGGCTGCAGCATAACAAAATTAACAAAAGTGAAGGGGGTCTGAATACTTTCTATAGCTCAGTAGTATTGTGACGCTAGCAAAATGGTCAAGTACAATGCATTTCATTTACGTTATAGATTGTAGAGCACCAAAGAATTGTTACATTGGATTATGATTTTATGCTTCCTTTTTTAGTATGGTAAATCTGTCTGAAGGTACAGTCTAAAACATTTTATTAGAAAGCCACTTGAGTTCATTATGGGTTATTTCCAAATAAATACGGATTCATTATAGTTCTGAATCATGCAGTGTATTTTAATATCTAGCCTAGTTCAGGGTTTATAATTTTTATGTCCCAAGTATAGCAAGTTATAAATGAAATATTTCACTTTTGTTTTACAGACTCTTGTTGCAATCTAATTTTATACTGCTTGGATCTTTACCAGTATGACATAAGTACTCTGTGTAACATTGTGTATGTATATATATACATGCACAGAGCTGAAAGAACTGATGTATGGGTGAAGCCATAGAAAATATTTGCTTGAAATTTTCTTGGGCAGGGATCTTATAAAGGCCAGAAATATGGACAGTTCATAGATATCAGTAAATAGGGCATCTATATAAAAAGTAGGAGAAATTTATAAAGGGCATTGGCAATAAACTTTGTTGCAGCTTTTATTTTCAAGTTGCTGTAAATATCACACATTATGTACAGCCTAGGAAAGGCACCTTTTTGACCAACCCCAGGAGTTTTTGTTTCTTCCATTTTTATAAACAATGGTGTGTATATATGTATATGTGTAAATATATATGGTGCTCACTTTAGATCAGCGGTGTTGACCATTATGCTGCATAGCTGTAAAATAGCCTTTAGTTATGTATGGTTGGGTGAACTACTTGGGTGTTCAGATGTTTGCTTGAATGTTGTCTTTTATTCATCTGTTCACAAGTGAATGGCTGTGCATGTATTGTATGTTGTATTATGTTCTGTTAAAGGAGGGAGAGAATAACCACTACATTAAAATATATTGGACCAAATTATATAGAACAAGTAACAGTTTTCTGTACCCCTTAAATTTGTCTTTACAAATTGCTTATAGTTACTGTAGCATATAAATATTGTGGAAAGCAACTAGTCTTGTATTTTTCTGTATGAATATATAATGTACCTCTAGCAATTTATCTGTATTTAAAATGTGACAATCTTGACAGAGAATTAATTTTGCAAGCAGCAGTTAAATTAAGCAAAACTGAATGCAGAAAAGTTAAGCCTTTTAAGAGAGGGTACAGAAATATCAGTTGATCTTTGTCAATTGCTTCCAGCAATGTTTGGCTTTCTTCACTATGTAACTATTCATGGTGTGTGACAAAAATTCAATTAATAAAATGTTCTCTTGATCAGTGAAAAAAAGATTTCTATGTCAACTTTATATACTCACTAGTGTGGCTTCTGTTTCAGTACTGAAAAGCTGACATATTGGCCCTGTTGTAATAGGTAAATTATGATTATATTTATCTATAACTATTACTCTATGAGTGATTGTCTATGCTAGGCATGTCAAACTCGTGACGTAACATGACATTGCATGACATGTTGCGACTTTTTCCTCATTGCCAGCAGTGGGGTGGGTGCGGTTTCAGTATGATGCATCTAGCCTGCGGCTGGCAGTTTGACATGTCTGGTCTATGCATTTGCTTTCTGCCTGCTACACATGTGCAGCATTAAGCTTTCCTTCTTCCCTCTGCTCTTATGTCACCTCAGTACAGATATCCACTATGAAGATAATATTTTTTTAGAAGTGCTGCACTCTTTAAATTACATTGTATTTTGAGATTTATTCGTATCTTAGCAGAACTAAAAATACAAAGCAAAGTATTCCTCTTGTGAATTTTTTTTAATCTGTTCAATATGTTGTATGTCTTTTAACAGTACAAAATAATAAGTTTAAAACTACAAATGACTATTCCATTTGTTTTTGTTTTTTTATCCCATTTATATCCCGCCCTTCTCCGAAGACTCAGGGCGGCTTACAGTTTAAGAAGCACAAACCAATGTGCTTAACAATAGCCTTCATTCTATGTATATGCCTGCTTATAGGGCTTTCGCCCCCCCCCCCCCCCAGCGGCATTTTTACAAAGTCAGCAACAATCTGGGTCCTCATTTTACCTACCATCTGTGTTCAATTTATTAACAAACCATGTCCAAAGCCCACCATTTTACAATAGCCACAGATGTGTAGGAGTGCATGTAAACCAAATTGTTGGATGAATACATCTGGTAATGTAGTTATTAATATCAATGCTGAAATTTGAAATGTGGTTCATAAATATTGATCATAGCTTTAAAAAGTGCAAAGAAAAAGCTAACAATTTAAAATGTACTTCAGGTTTGATCAGATTATGAAATGTTCTGAGAGAGACAATCTGTATTAACAGTCACATAATCAGAAAAGCAGCTCAACATCCTGAGGCTGCTACGGAAAAAAAAAATCAGGACTGAAGTTCCTTTTGATTCTTGTTGAAACAATCTGGCACTCTAGTATTAAGAATGTACTTCTTTAAAATCAGGAAAGAAGTCTGCATGCATGCATTCCAAAACATGTCTACTACCTCAAACAATACTGCAGAAGCTTGTATGTTGGCAATTCAGACTTTGACCTCAGCTCCAAAAGCAGCCAGGGACATTTGTTTTGTTTTTGATCCTTTGAAACACCTTAAAACAAAAGAACCCTTTTAATGGCATAAATTAATGGACAACTGAAGAAATCATACTCTTAAATGCTGGCTATGTATGCATGTATCATAAGAAATGTTGATTGTATACAGTTAAACAGGCTAGAAACCCAGAAGACTATTACGTTCTACTCCTGCCTTAACCCTGAAAGCTGGTTGGGTATTTCACCAGTCACTCACTCTCAACCCAATAGACAAGGTGGTTTTTGTGGGGAAAATAGGAGAAAGTGTTAGGTGTGTTTGTGGCTTTGAGTTATTTATAAGGTAATAAAATGGAATAAAAAAATAAATATAATTAGTCCTCTGATAAGACTGCCTCAATATGAGAATAATACATGCAGTATTCCAGCATGTGAAAATAAAGACTGGCAAAGTAAGGCTCCACATATCAAAAATTGTTCATTTCATTTATTGTGAATAGCATTCATGTTCACAGAATCTGCATTTCAGAAGGGTACAAATGAGTCAACACTGGAAAGCTGTCTAGAGCAGTTTTAAATGCCAAGGGAACCCTTCCTTTTATAAGACCTCACCTCTAGTAGTATTTGGCTGCCATAGCACTAACAATGTTTGGGGAATTGCCAGATCCACCTTATTTGTTGTTGTTAGCTGCGAAGTCGTGTCCGACCCATCGCGACCCTATGGACAACATTCCTCCAGGCCTTCCTGTCCTCTACCATCTTCTGGAGTCCATTTAAGCTCGCGCCTACTGCTTCAGTGACTCCATCCAGCCACCTCATTCTCTGTCATCCCCTTCTTCTCTTGCCCTCAACCTTTCCCAGCATTAGGCTTCTTCTATTGCCCTCGATCTTTCCCAGCATTAGGCTCTTCTCCAGTGAGTCCTTCCTTCTCATTAGGTGGCCAAAGTACTTGAGTTTTAGCTTCAGAATCTGGCCTTCTAAAGAGCAGTCAGGATTGATCTCCTCTAGGACTGACCGGTTTGATCACCTTGCAGTCCAAGGGACTCGCAGGAGTCTTCTCCAGCACCACAGTTCAAAGGCCTCAATTCTTTGGCGCTCAGCCTTTCTTATAGTCCAACTTTCACTGCCATACATTGCAACTGGGAAGACCATAGCCTTGACTATACGCACTTTTGTTGACAGGGTGATGTCTCTGCTTTTTAGTGTGCTGTCTAGATTTGCCATGGCTTTCCTCCCCAGGAGCAAGCGTCTTTTAATTTCTTGGCTACAGTCCCCGTCTGCAGTGATCTTGGAGCCCAGGAAAATAAAATCTGTCACTACCTCCATTTCTTCCCCATCTATTTGCCAGGAATTGAGAGGGCCAGATGCCATGATCTTGGTTTTCTTAATGTTAAGTTTCAACCCAAGTTTTGCACTCTCCTTCTTCACCTGCAACAAGAGGCTCTTTAGTTCTTCTTCACTTTCTGCCATTAGAGTGGTATCATCTGCGTATCTTAGGTTGTTGATATTTCTTCCGGCAATCTTAATTCCAACTTTTGATTCATCTAGCCCTGCCTTTCTCATGATGTGCTCTGCATATAAGTTAAATAGGCAGGGCGACAGTATACAGCCTTGCCGGACTCCTTTACCAATTTTGAACCAATCAGTGGTTCCGTGTCCAGTTCTCACTGTTGCTTCTTGACCCGCATATAGGTTTCTCAAGAGACAAATAAGATGGTCTGGTACTCCCATCTCTTTAAGAACTTGCCACAGTTTGTTGTGATCCACACAATCAAAGGCTTTAGCATAGTCAATGAAGCAGAAGTAGATGTTTTTCTGGAACTCCCTAGCTTTCTCCATGATCCAGCGTATGTTGGCAATTTGATCTCTAGTTCCTCTGCCTCTTCGAAATCCTGCCTGTACTTCTGGTAGTTCTCGATCCACATACTGCTGAAGTCTAGCTTGTAGGATTTTAAGCATGACTTTACTAGCATGAGAAATGAGTGCAATGGTGCGATAGTTTGAACATTCTTTGGCACTGCCTTTCTTTGGAATTGGAATGTAAACTGATCTTTTCCAATCCTGTGGCCACTGTTGAGTTTTCCAAATTTGCTGGCAAATTGAGTGTAGCACTTTTACTGCATCGTCTTTTAAGATTTTGAATAGCTCAGCTGGAATACTGTCACTTCCACTAGCTTTGTTGTTGCTCAGCTTTTCTAAGTCCCACTTCACTTCACATTCTAGGATGTCTGGCTCGAGGTCAGTGACCACCTCATTGTGATTATCAGGGACGTTAAGCTCATTCTTGTATAGTTCTTCTGTGTAATTTTGCCACCCCTTCTTAATCTCTTCTGCCTCTGTTAGGTCCCTGCCATTTTGGTCCTTTATCATGCCCATTTTTGCATTAAACGTTCCCTTCATTTCTCCAATTTTCTTGAAAAGATCTCTGGTCCTCCCTATTCTATTGTTTTCTTCTATTTCTTTGCACTGTTCATTTAAGAAGGCATTCTTATCTCTTCTAGCTATTCTCTGGAATTCTGCATTCAATTGGGCGTATCTTTCTTTTTCTCCCTTGCCTTTCGCTTCCCTCCTTTCCTCAGCTATTTGCAAAGCTTCCTCAGACAGCCATTTTGCTTTCTTGCATTTCTTTTTCTTTGGGATGGTTTTGGTTGCTACCTCTTGTACAATGTCGCAAACCTCTGTCCATAGTTCTTCAGGCACTCTGTCTATCAGATCTAATTCCTTAAATCTATTTGTCACCTCTACTGTATATTCCAGAGAATGAGGTGGCTGGATGGAGTCACTGAAGCAGTGGGCGTGAGCTTGAATGGACTCCAGAAGATGGTGGAGGACAGGAAGGCCTGGAGGAATGTTGTCCATAGGGTCGCGATGGGTCGGACACGACTTCGCAGCTAACAACAACAACAACAACAACTGTATATTCAACAGGGATATGATTTAATTCATACCTGAGTGGCCTAGTGCTTTTCCCTACTTTCTTCAGTTTAAGCCTAAACTTTGCAAGGAGAAGCTCATGGTCTGAGCCACAGTCAGCTCCTGGTCTTGTTTTTACTGACTGTATAGAGCTTCTCCATCTTTGGCTGCAGAGCATATAGTCAATCTGATTTCTGTGTTGACCGTCTGGTGATGTCCATGTGTAGAGCCGTCTCTTGGGTTGTTGGAAAAGAGTGTTTGCTATGACCATCGCATTCTCTTGACAGAATTCTATCAGCCTGTGCCCTGCTTCATTTTGCACTCCAAGGCCAAACTTGCCTGTTATTCCAGTTATCTTTTGGCTTCCTACTTTAGCATTCCAATCCCCCATGATGATAAGAACATCATTTTTTGGTGTTAGTTCTATAAGGTGCTGTAGTGCTTCATAGAACTGGTCAATTTCATCCTCTTCAGCACTGGTGGTTGGGGCATAGACTTGGACTACTGTGATATTGAATGGTTTGCCTTGGATTCGAACTGAGATCATTCTGTCATTTTGAGGATTGTATCCCAGTATTGCTTTTCCTACTCTTTTATTGACTATGAAGGCTACTCCATTTCTTCTGAAGGATTCTTGCCCACAGTAGTATACCTGATGGTCATCTGAATTAAATTCACCCATTCCTGTCCATTTTAGTTCACTGATACCTAAGATGTCAATGTTCAGTCTTGTCATCTCTTGTTTGACCACGTCCAGCTTTCCTTGATTCATGGATCTTACATTCCAGGTTCCTATGGAGAAAAAAATCTTTACAGCATTGGACTTTCCTTTCACCACCAGACACATCCACAGCTGAGCGTCCTTTCGGCTTTGGCCCAGTCGCTTCATTCTTTCTGGCGCTACTAGTACTAGCCCTCTGCTCTTCCCCAGTAGCATATTGGATGCCTTCCGACCTGAGGGGCTCATCTTCCAGCGTCATATCGTTTTGCCTTTTGGTACTGTCCATAGGGTTTTCATGGCAAAGATACTGGAGTGGGTTGCCATTTCCTTCTCCAGTGGATCACGTTTTGTCAGAACTCTCTGCTATGACCTGTCCGTCTTGGGTGGCCCTGCACGGCATAGCTCATAGCTTCATTGAATTACGCAAGCCCCTTCGCCACGACAAGGCAGTAATCCATGAAGGGGATCCACCTTATAGCGTAGTGTAAATATGTGCCCAAAATGAACGCTTTGTTTATATGAAGATTCAGTGGTAAATTCAAGAGCAGGAAAAAAGTTAACTGGCTTCCATACTTGTTTATGACTTTGCTGTACTAAATAGAATAGAATAGAGTAGAACTGGAAGGGACCTTGGAGGTCTTCTAGTCCAGCCCCTTGCTCAAGCAGGAGAACCTATACCATCTCAGACAAGTGGCTGTCTAGTCTCTTCTTAAAAATCTCCAGTAATGGAGCGCCCACGATTTCTAAAGGCAAGCTGTTCCCTTGGTTAATTGAACTCAATGTTAGGAAGTTTCTCCTTAATTCCAGGTTGCTTCTCTTTTGGATCAGTTTGTTTCTCGTCCTTTCCTCTGGTGCTATGGCGAATAATGTGACCCCCTGTTCTTTGTAGCAGCCCCTCAAGTACTGGAATACTGCTATCATGTCTCCCCTATTTTCTTTAGCCAAACTCAAATCCCACAGCTCACGTTTTAGTCTCCAGACTTTTGATCATCTTAGTAGCTCTATGAATTTTTTCCAAACTCTCAACATCTTTTTTGTGATATGGTGATCAAAATTGGCTGCAGTATTCCAGGTGTGGTCTTACTAGCGTTTTATAAAGCGGTATTAATACTTCGCGTGATCTTGAGTCTATGCCTGTTTAAACAACCCAGGATTGTTAGCTTTTTTGGCTGCTGCTGCACACTGCTGGCTCATAGTCAAGTGATCGTCCACTAGGACTCAAAGGTCACAGGTACTGTTTTTAAACCAGGTCTCGCCCAATCTGTACTTGTACCTGGTTTTTCCTGCCTAAATGAAAAACTTTGCTTTTTTCCACATTGAAACTTATTTTGTTGAATAGGGCCCATTGTTTCAAGCTTGTCAAGGTCTTTTTGGATCCTGAGTTTCTCTTCTGGGGTGTTGGCTACTCCTGTCAGTTTGGTGTCATCTGCAAATTTGATGAGTTCCCCTTCAATTCCCTCATCTAATTCATTTATGAAGATATTGAAGAGTACTGGGCCTAAAATAGAAGCTTGTGGTACCCCACTGCTTACTTCTCTCCATGTGGATGTGGTGCCATTGAGGACTACTAGTTGTCAGCTGGATTGGTTAGGAATCTGTTTGATCTCCTGCTCACTGCAGTTTGTCTCCCAGTTGATATCTGGATAGTTGAAGTCTCTCATTACTACTGTGGTATACTTCCTACATATATTTGTTAACTGGTTGGCAAAGAATTCATCTATTTCTTCTGATTGGTTGGGTGGCCTGTAATATACACCTATGGAAATGTCACTTTTTTCTGTTTTATATTGACCCATATACATTCTGGAAAGATTTTATCTTTGATCATGTGCATTTCTGTAAAAATGTAGTGTTCTCTTACATATAGTGCAACTCTCCCTCCTCTTTTTGTAGACCTGTTTCTTTTGAACAATTTGTATCCATCCATCAGTCCATTCCATTCATGGGTTTCATCCCACCAGGTTTCTGTAATGCCAATTACGTCATACCCTCACTCATATACTATTGCTTCTAGTTTGCCCTGTTTGTTCCCCAAGCTTTGAGCATTTGTATTTAAGCATTTAAGACTTTTATGCCTGTCTGTGAGTATGTTTCCTGCATCTCCTGATTGTTGAGTTTTTCTTTTTTCTCATCAATGCCTACTTTATTATTTGATATGTTTTCTTGGGATTTGTGATTGGTTTTGGGTTCTAGAGTTTCTAGAGATTGGTCACCCTTCCCCCTAGATTTTAGTTTAAAGCCCTCCTGATGAGTTGGGCCAGTCTTTTTCCATGTACATTTTTCCCTGTTTTAGTGAGATGCAGCCCATTCCTTCCCAAGAATCCTTCGTGTAGGAAATGCAGTCCATGATCAGGGTGGATAATAATAGATGATTTTTAAAAAAATAATAAAATGGATTTTTTTTATTTAAATTGGATTTTTTTATTTTTATCAAATTTATTTTAATAAAATGCTTTTGGAGCAAAAATATCTATAGTTTTCTATTTAAGATAATAATTTAGTTTATTCAGCATAAAATGGAGCTTAGTTATGTAGCATGAGACTATTCTGCACTATTTACATTTTTGGTCAACTCTTTCAATGAATCTAAGCTCTGCAAGCTGAGATAACATGCACTGCATTGATGCATTCACACAATTTCAGAGTAACCATGAGATAAATCATAAAACAAAGTTCAGGATTATTCCTTTATCCTATTGTTTTGCAAATCTACGTACACTACAAATTGTATGATTATTGGAAGAGAAATGCATATGTACCAGGATCTAACTGTTTTAATTAAATAAAACAATTTGAGTAGTTCTCCAACTATATATGATTAACCTATTAACCTAAAATCACTTCTGATATCGCTGTTTTACTAACCTGACAGCTTATTATTCTAAATAGGAAACCTTCATTTTGTTTGCAAATAATAATATTAAAGATTCTAACATTTAAAAAGCACGTCATTTCAAATCCATCATGGCATTGCCTGTTAGAGGGCATCCACTCACCTGCTGCCAGCCACATCCCTCACCTTGTTATGTCACTGCCACATCACCAGCCATCCCATTAAAAGTGAATGGGACTGTCGATGAGTCAACAGCAGGTCAGAGGAGAAGCCGCTGCGGGACAGAGATGACAGTCGCTCTTTTAAAATTATGATTTAAATCGAGTAGATTTAAATCAAGCCTTTTTAATAGTGATTTAAATCGTGATTTAAATCAACTCGATTTAAATCAAATCTACCCTGTCCATGATATATGGGTTAAAATAGGTGCAGCTTCTATAAATATTCTATTATGCAATTTTTGAATTGAATTGTACAATATAGTAAAGAACAATTTGTTCTTGTTAGTGTAGAAAGATGTCTAGAATCTATGGGAGACTGAACACCATATACCAAATTTGATATTTGTTACATATTGATGATGATCCTCAATAAAGATTAGTGGGGAAAGCCTCAAATAGCAATTGTCTTCTACTTATGTTCTCTTACTACTGGCTGCTTTTCTTGGTATGGACCACTTCTATAAATTGATTTAACTGAAAATACAATATAGGAAATTTTCTTATTACATTTTGAGATCCAGTTTGATAGTGGTTAAGGCACTTTGATGGAAAGGAGGAAACCAAATTCTAGTTGTGCCCTAGGCACAAAGCCAACTGAGTGATCTTGGGCTAGTAACTTTTTCTCAACTGTAAGGAGGTAATGGCAAATCACTTCTAAAAAAACCTTACTAATAAAGGTAGGCATATGTAATACCATATACCAAGTTCTTTGTAAGCTTACTTGTACCATTTTTCCCTCTTTAACATGTTTCTTCTGTAAGTGCAACAGTAACTATATATACTTGTTCTCGTTTAATGTCTAAAATAGAAAACAGAAAATAAGTCTATTGAGAATAGATTTAGAAAGCATGTGTAAATGTTGAAATAGTTTTCAATTTTTCATGGTGATCTATAAACATGCAATATATTTATTCTGTGATTCTTTCCACAAAAATTGCCATATTTTGGCTGCAAAAAATCAGTTGACAGGAAAATATTCACTTTGTTGTATCTTGCTATTGCCATCTAGCAGTTATTTGGATTTTTGCAGTAAAGGTAGACTCTATAATCACCATAATGTTGAAAAAGGTTATTTAATACTATGAAATCCAAACTATGAAAAAAATAGCCAGACAGGAACATGACTTGAAATTAAGATACACTAGAAAACTTAATTTGTATGAGTATGCTTCCTATACTGTAGTTTCCCTAGATCTCCAATTTGTATTAACTTGCTGCATGGAAATTTTAATTTTAAAAAATAATGTAGGGAAAGAACACCTATTCTGCCAGAGAACATTGCATAACATTCTGAATTATTCTGAATAGTAGAGGATGGAATATAAATTCCAATAAATATAAGTCCTTCCATTTTCCACAATTCAATCAGAATTGAAAAAGCTTCTTGGATAAGAACTAAATGTTTTCAAGGAAAAACAACATCTAATTTGCTTTTGAAAAAGCACATTTGGGATGCACAAATTATAATATAGAAAATTCAATAAATAAAACAGCAATTGTATTTGTATTGTACTGGAATATATTTCCAAGAGTATGAGAACCTATTTTTTTTTCTTTGCAGATACAAGTGTAGCAGAAGACAAATCCTAAGGGAATTCTTACATGGGGAATAGGAATCAGCTAAAATTGATGCAAACATCTTGCAGTGTGATATGTTGATGGTATTTTCAGTAGTCCTACCATAAAAATAATTGAAACTCACAGCAATATAGTCATAATGAAGTTTAGGTTGTTGAGTTTTTCCACACGTAATCTTTTTATAATGCATGATGCATATCCACCAGCTTATTTTTTTAACTTTAAAAGTTAATTTAAGTTTTGTATCTTCTATTCAGTCTTGATTCCTAGTGACTGCATATGGGCTCTTCTGGCAACTTAATACAAAATTTAAACAAATTCACAATCTCTTTTCCACATTAAGAAAACAGTGGCTAATACAAGACTGCTGGAGAAATTGCTATATATATTGGACTTCAGACATTATTAATACAGTTAGTCGTTATGACAGTAATTGGAATCAGATCTGTCATCACTAAGAGATGATCATAAAGTGCATTATCACATCTACATCGTTTAGCAGCAACAATCTAGACACTCCTAGTTGTTATAACTCCAGACATGCAGGTCATTAGATGGAAAGAGGAAGAAATCCTAGGTAAAGAATGCAGAGGTGCCACAGGAAATTGGAGGACACCCAGAGTTGGGATGGGTGGGTGCCGTTTAATATGAGCTTAGGAAAGCTGGAAAAAAGTGCCAAGTACACAGCCTGGGGAAAGGGGCATGGGGTGAGTATATGTGTGCAAGTACAGGGAGGCCAGGAAAGTGGACATGGTTGTGTGCATGTGTGCAGCCCCAGGGATGCCAAGGAAAAGGCATGAGGTGTGTATCTTTGCTGAGTGCAGGGGAAGAGGGCACAAAATGTGTGTATGCTAGTGCAGGGAGACCAGGAAAAGAGGACATGAGGTGAGTGCAGGCAAATGCAGGGAGGCCAAAAGGGCACAAGGTGTATGTAAGTGAAGGAGGAAGAAGGACATGTGCATGCAAGTTTGGAAAAGCCAGGAGGCAGGAAAACTTCCCAAGGGACATATACAATTGCAATCACATGATGATAAGACACTGCAACTGATCATAAGTGAGAGCTGGTTGCTAAGTGCTCAAATTGTGTTCATGTGACTACAAGGGTGCTGCAATGGCCAGAACTCTGAATGCCATTCTTAACTCCCTTTGTCATAACTTTGAACAGTCACTGAACAAATGGTCATAACCTGAGGAGCTCTTGTACTTTAGCCTTCCATTGTTCAACAGAAATGGAAGGAAATGTTAATGCACTACAATTTGTCTGCAAAATGTTTTATTATTTGCCATGTCATAATGCTATGGAAAGAAATGTTGGCCATAAAGACTATCATTGTTTAAAAGTTACTCTAAAATTAAAAAAAAGCATTTGAGACAGAAATGTTCCTGTATGCACAAGGGGGAAATGGGAATTACAATGAACAGTTTAATATAATTCTGCTAGTAGATTAAATTATCCTCCCCCACAGCCTATTTTTAATGATCCAGGAAAATAAATGCTGAGAAGAGAGATTATATAAGCAGGGCGTAGCTTGGCAATGAATCAAGTTTACTGAGCTTCCTGCAAAAAATATTTTCCAGTTCTTTTAAATTAATAATTTCAATTATTAATAATTAATAATTCGATTCAATTATTAATCATTTTAATTGAGAATAATCATTCAAGTTAAAACACCATACATGTTTTACAGTAATATATTGACACAAAGTACTTAACTCTGGATCCTAACTTGAAATTTATGTATTATATTTTACAGAAAACAAAATTTCTTCAGTAGCAGAGTGTGTAGTAAGCCTTCTACAAAGAGACAAAAACATGAAGATGCCATAGGAATATGAATTTACATATTGCTGTTACATTCCAAAGCTACAGCTCAGATTTATGGTTATGCTTACTGAATTAGCATAAGAATCTTAAGAAATTGCAAACCAGAGTAGCGGCTATGAGTTCTAACAAGAATCGCTTTAATCAGTTTCTATGGAGTATATTGTAATATGCAATACAGTTACATTGAGATTTTTATGATGAATAAAGATAAAATCCTTGATATCACAATTTGAAATCATACAAAAGCATGTATTTCTTGTTCTTACTATTGTATAGAGTATAGAATATACTTCTGCAACTGTTCAGTTTATTATCCTAGGATTCTTTCAGAGACTCTGCAGCCAGTTTCATTTGCTGAAAGGAAATCATAAGACATAAACATTAGAAACATCATCCATTTATGCACAGAATGAAAAAAAAAGAGTTGCTTCATCAATATTGCCACAAATTATACTTTGAGATCAATGAAAAAAAATGCATCATTCTCCATTCTGCTCCAATATAAATGGAGAGGTCATAGATGGCTGAGACAAGGGTAAATGGCACATTTAAGAATGTATATATGGGTGCTAGCAGTGTGAACATGACGCAGTATTAGACAAGCAGTCAGAATAGCTTTCTACATATTTAATATATGGACAATCATGTTTGATTGTACGTCTGAAATGTAACTGCTCTGTTATAGTTTTCTAGTCAATTTTCAGATGTGTGTTATTGTCTATTATTTCATTATAGTCAGGAATAGCAATAGCACTTAGACTTATATGCCGCTTCACAGTGCTTTACAGCCCTCTCTAAGCGGTTTACAGAGTCGGCATATTGCCCCCAAGGTCCTCATTTTACCAGCCTCAGAAGGATGGAAGGCTCACCAACCTTCAGCTGATGAGAAGTGAACTGCCAAACTGCTGGCAGTGGCAAGCAGCAATAGTAGCCTGCAGTACTGCATTTTAACCACAGTGCCACAACTGCTCTGATATGGAAGACCGGAAATGAATATCATTTTCTAAATCACAATTTCACAAATGCAGCTCAAATTATCAAGCCTAAAAATTTGCTGTATACCAGCCTTTCTTAAGTAGTCCATACATACAAGTGTAGTGAGATTAAGCTAATAATTTATGATCCATCTGTGTATTTTAGATAATTCATAACTTTTGTATAACATAAACCTGTGACATTTTTCAAAAGGAACCAAGCCCAGCTAACTCCTCAATCTCCCATTATTGACAAAAAGTGAAGAAAGTAAAAGTCATATATTTTAAGAAATAGTTTTGCTAGCCAAGCGCACTTTATTGTATTTACATTTTTTTTACCAGCTCACTTCCCAGCTTGCCTGAAATATGTGAATCTCCAATCTTAAGGTATATATGGGAATCATTCATGTATATAGAACAAGTTCTTAGCAGCCTCTTCCCAGTATAGAAATCATCTGATATGTGCTTGAATCACTAGGCATCTCTGTTTCTTGTTTAAAACAGAAACAGTTTCAATGATAAATGCTCCTTTCTACATGTGGACCATCAACTATTAATAAAAAGGGCAGGACAAATAATGGGAAGAATATCATTAAAGAGAGATTCAGCCTAGAATTAAGGAGTAATTTCCTGACAGTGAGAAGACTTAATCAGTGGAACAGCTTTCCTCCGGAGGTTGTCGGTGTTCAAAAGACTGGACAGCCATTTGTCTGAAATGGTATAGGATCCCCTAACATGAGCAGCGGGTTGGCCTAGAAAATCTTCAAGACCTTCCAACCTTATTATTCTATGCTCTATTTTTCTAAGAAACTGGTACAACATAGTTCTTGCTCTGAACATACTGAACACATCTGCTGTACACTGCTCATAGTCACTTCTTGTGAAATGGGTGGCTATAAAATAAATAAAATTTCATAATAGAGGGCTCAACACAATGGTGATGGAAAGCAGATGTGGTGAGTGTTCTAAGCTGCTATTTAAACTGTTGATTACTGCTTTGTTTTTAATTGTTATCCATCCAGACACATGTATATGAGATAGGTGGTCATATAAATTTATTACATAAATAATTAAGTTTCCATATACAGTATGTACACAATTTAATTTCTGAGAAGACAATTAGAAGTAAATTCAGAAGACTGCGAGATTGCAAAATGTCCAAAGTACACTTTTACTTTTATTTTTGATTGTTATGGAATAACTAATTCATGGAAGAAAAAGAAAACTAATTTAGTTAGGATGTTCCAAGTTCTAAAGAGTAGTTTTCTCAGATTTGAATAATGGTATCTGTAACCAGTTCTATATAATATCATGTCCTAATAAAAGCCTTTAATTATTGGTGGAAGAATCTACAAATGTTTCTGAGTAGGTTACCCTTCATGGATTACTGCCCTGTCGTGGCGAAGGGGCTTGCGTAATTCAATGAAGCTATGAGCTATGCTGTGCAGGGCCACCCAAGACGGACAGGTCCTAGCAGAGAGTTCTGACAAAACGTGATCCACTGGAGAAGGAAATGGCAACCCACTCCAGTATCTTTGCCATGAAAACCCCATGGACAGTACCGAAAGGCAAAACGATATGACGCTGGAAGTTGAGCCCCTCAGGTTGGAAGGCATCCAATATGCTACTGGGGAAGAGCAGAGGGCTAGTACTACTAGCACCAGAAACAATGAAACAACTGGGCCAAAGCCAAAAGGACGCTCAGCTGTGGATGTGTCGTGGTGAAAGGAAAGTCCAATGCTGTAAAGATTTTTTCTCCATAGGAACCTGGAATGTAAGATCCATGAATCAAAGAAAGCTGGACGTGGTCAAACAAAAGATGACAAGACTGAACATCGACATCTTAGGTATCAGCGAACTAAAATGGACAGGAATGGGTGAATTTAATTCAGATGACCATCAGGTATACTACTGCGGGCAAGAATCTCTCAGAAGAAATGGAGTAGCCTTCATAGTCAATAAAAGAGTAGGAAAAGCAATACTGGGATACAATCCTCAAAATGACAGAATGATCTCAGTTCGAATCCAAGGCAAACCATTCAATATCACAGTAGTCCAAGTCTATGCCCCAACCACCAGTGCTGAAGAGGATGAAATTGACCAGTTCTATGAAGCCCTACAGCACCTTATACAACTAACACCAAAAAATGATGTCCTTATCATCATGGGGGATTGGAATGCTAAAGTAGGAAGCCAAAAGATAACTGGAATAACAGGCAAGTTTGGCCTTGGAGTACAAAATGAAGCAGGGCACAGGCTGATAGAATTTTGTCAAGAGAATACGATGGTCATAGCAAACACTCTTTTCCAACAACCCAAGAGACGGCTCTACACATGGACATCACCAGACGGTCAACACAGAACTCAGATTGACTATATGCTCTGCAGCCAAAGATGGAGAAGCTCTATACAGTCAGTAAAAACAAGACCAGGAGCTGACTGTGGCTCAGACCATGAACTTCTCATTGCAAAGTTTAGGCTTAAACTGAAGAAAGTAGGGAAAAGCACTAGGCCACTCAGGTATGAATTAAATCATATCCCTGTTGAATATACAGTACAAGTGACAAATAGATTTAAGGAATTAGATCTGATAGACAGAGTGCCTGAAGAACTATGGACAGAGGTTCGCAACATTGTAGAACAGGTAGCAACCAAAACCATCCCAAAGAAAAAGAAATGCAAGAAAGCAAAATGGCTGTCTGAGGAAGCTTTGCAAATAGCTGAGGAAAGGAGGGAAGCGAAAGGCAAGGGAGAAAAAGAAAGATACGCCCAATTGAATGCAGAATTCCAGAGAATAGCTAGAAGAGATAAGAATGCCTTCTTAAATGAACAGTGCAAAGAAATAGAAGAAAACAATAGAATAGGAAGGACCAGAGATCTTTTCAAGAAAACTGGAGAGATGAAGGAAATGTTTAATGCAAAAATGGGCATGATAAAGGACCAAAATGGCAGGGACCTAACAGAGGCAGAAGAGATTAAGAAGGGGTGGCAAAATTACACAGAAGAACTATACAAGAATGAGCTTAATGTCCCTGATAATCACAATGAGATGGTCACTGACCTCGAGCCAGACATCCTAGAATGTGAAGTAAAGTGGGCCTTAGAAAAGCTGAGTAACAACAAAGCTAGTGGAGGTGACAGTATTCCAGCTGAGCTATTCAAAATCTTAAAAGACGATGCAGTAAAAGTGCTACACTCAATTTGCCAGCAAATTTGGAAAACTCAACAGTGGCCACAGGATTAGAAAAGATCAGTTTACATTCCAATTCCAAAGAAAGGCAGTGCCAAAGAATGTTCAAATTATCGCACCATTACACTCATTTCTCATGCTAGTAAAGTTATGCTTAAAATCCTACAAGCTAGACTCCAGCAGTATGTGGAACAAGAACTACCAGAAGTACAGGCAGGATTTTGAAGAGGCAGAGGAACTAGAGATGAAATTGCCAACATACGCTGGATCATGGAGAAAGCTAGAGAGTTCCAGAAAAACATTTACTTCTGCTTCATTGACTATGCTAAAGCCTTTGATTGTGTGGATCATAACAAACTGTGGAAAGTTCTTAAGAGATGGGCGTACCAGACCATCTTATTTGTCTCTTGAGAAACCTATATGTGGGCCAAGAAGCAACAGTGAGAAATGGACACGGAACCACTGATTGGTTCAAAATTGGGAAAGGAGTCCGGCAAGCCTGTATAGTGTCACCCTGTCTATTTAACTTATATGCAGAGCACATCATGAGAAAGGCAGGGGTAGATGAATCAAAAGTTGGAATTAAGATTGCCAGAAGAAATATCAACAATCTAAGATATGCAGATGATACCACTCTAATGGCAGAAAGTGAAGAAGAACTAAAGAGCCTCTTGTTGCGGGTGAAGAAGGAGAGTGCAAAACCTGGGTTGAAACTTTTTGTTAGAAAGCTCGCCAAATTATTCTATTGGGGAACATAATGATTGCATAGCACTGGGGTGGGAAGTTTGACTTTGTAATAGTGTAACTCTTGGGAGAGAATTTCAGACTTTTGATCATGCTAATATTTTGTATCCAATAAACATGTTCTCAGAGTTCTGATTTATTTGGTTCTATCTATCACAACCAGGACAGAAGGTTTGTTGTACAGCTTCTAATGGTTCTAGTTTTTTATATGCACATATTTGAAAGATTTAGTCGATCTGTTATAAAATTACCTCTTAATTACCTCTCTCTTCTCACCAAAGGAGACCAAAAAATAATATACGACATGGCAATTTATCAAAATTCTCTTCTAGTACACTTTGAATGAGCTTTTTGATAAGATAAATTGAATATATGCTTGATTAAAAAGTCTCCTAACTTATCCAAAATTATTATGTCTCTCATATATTACACTTATTGTACAATTGGCTGTTCAAAACATATTGACAAAGCAAATGGATATAAATCAGTTAAACGTATATGATGCATCTTATCCTCTTGTTCCATTTTACAGAATGAGCATTTCATAAAAAGGTATTGCATACTTTTAAGAGCTTTATTTGAAAACAAACTGATGTATAGAATAAGTAAGTTTGAAATCCACCAAAATTATACAGAAAAAAGTATTTACAATTATATCTCCAGAAAATAATATTAAAAGGGATGCGGTATAATATCACAGTAGTGATGGATATGGAAGATATAAGGGGAGGTCAGGGATACGCCACTTTGAGGAACAGGGGGCTGGTGCATTGTTTTGAACTTATGTTCTGGTCTCTATCCCAGTATCTAGTTATCAGGCTTTTGGAGGCTCTGCTATGTCTGGCATGCGACAACTCACTGCAGCCAATTCACCATTGCCAATTCACTGAGGGAGAACTCACTGCAGGACAATTCAACAATTCAATTTAATTATTTAAAATAATTAAAAAGTATTTTAATTTTTGTCATTCACATTTTATCTTGTCCCTCCCTTGGCATCCTTTCTTTAATCATTCTATTCTATTTGTTCGATATTAGTTTAAGTCTTGTTGTGCAGCAAGTTGTCCTGATGCAAGTTGGTTGCAGCAAGTTGGCCACTGCTAGTCAGCCTGTGATTTAATCTCAGATGGGTGGGCTGGTCTGGCATGTATTTCTGAGACCTGGCCTGGACCAGGGAGAGGGGGTTCCCCTCTCAAAAATGTGCCTAGCATCAGGTGAGACTCCTGGCAAGGGTGGGATCTGACCATTGTCATTTGGAAATCTTACATCTTTCAGAAATGCTGTTCCACAAATTGATAGATGTGAGATCTTTTTCCCTAAGTTGGGTTCTACAGATCAATTGGAATTGGATAGTACACCAGCCTGATTGTTATTTAACAATCTCCCTGCGTGAGCTCCTTGATGCTGTTTCAGGGTTGGCAGTGGAATTCCCCTGACTCTTCTATTATCATTCTATTTTACTGATTCTTTCCAGGATTATGACGGTGTTTACCTAAGGAATTGTTGAATTCCTTCTCCAAGGCCACCTCTGAACTTCTTTACAACTGAGAATATTTCCTCATAATAGGCTCTGTTGGATAGCAGCCTGCCGCTGAGGTGGGCTAAAGTTATTATATTTATAGAGTAAATCAGGCTAAGAAATCAATGCTGTATAGGTGTTGAGCTACTTTTATTAGAAGAACTATAGTACACATGAAAATAAAGTGTAGTCCTTAATCTTCATGTGAATTAGAGAGAAGTCTGCCTGAGACATTTTATCCAGTTAGTTTCTTGAAATGAATTTAAGCTGCTTTTTCTGATCATTGCCTTCCCACTGTCCTTCAAGGCTATTGTCTGTTACACAAGGAGTTTTCCTTTACCCGTTTTTCTCCATCTAATGACAGTGAGTGACATCCAAATAATAGGGGATAACTATAAATTCTACTATAAATGATAAAATAGTAAAATATATAGCAAAAATCTGGAGTTAGGATTATTGTTGGTTTATACAGAATTGTGAGAGATCTTGCCACATTATAAAGTTTACATGAATTCATTAATTTTAACCAATTTTACAGCAACAGTTGTATCTTCAATTATAGTTTTATTCTGTATTACTTCTTACAATTAGCTATTTCTGAACATACATATATTACAGCATCATACTGCCAAAGCTCAGAGCTTTTCATACTGCCAAAGCTCAGAGCTTTTCTGTATCTAAAATAATTTTTTCAATGACTATGGTCATAAAATGTTAAATATAATCATGTGCTTTCAGAAGGCAATCTTGTCTTTTTAACACTCTCTAATTTCTCATGATGATAACAGATTGTTTCCTTGGAAACCGAGCCTGCTCAACACTAACCTGGAGAGTCATGTTCATACAACCTGAATCATCTGAAAAACTACTTTGAAAATTTAATATTCCATACTCTTTACTCTACCATGCATCTAAATCGTGGTAGTCAATGATGGGACTAGGAACAGATTCAATCCTCCCTTAGGCATGTAAGCCATCTGAGTAACTCTGGACCAATCTCACGCTAGACTGGGAAATGTAAAAAATCAATCTACCATCTTACACTGTACTACTAAGGTAGATTACAATATACAAACTTCAATCTGCAGGGGTTTATTTGGACTGGTAATAATAAAAATCATAATTTAGTAGAGATAAAATAAATTATAAAAATATATTGTGTTTACCGGGATATTGTTTATATTTTATTATTTCAGGAAACAGTAGCGTAAATGCTTTCTAGTCATGATAGCCTTTACTAAAATTATCCCACTGCAGCTTAAATGGGCTCAGTCCTTTAAGAGCTACTGCTTTACTACATCTCATTCAACTTTATCAAGGAATAGAAAGTGGTATGGGTATGAAAAAAGAACAGAGACTTGTTTCTTCTAGTAATGCTATAAAAAAGCCTTCAGTGGCTTTAAGTCTGTTAGGTATGATACAAAGCATGCTTCCATTGCCTGTATGGTAAAACTCTCTTCATAAATACTGCATCCAATTTTGGTCACCATGATGTAAAAAAGGTGTTGAGGCTCAAGAAAGAGTGCAGAGAAGAGCAACAAAGATGATCAGGGGACTGGAGGCTAAAACATACAAGGAACAGTTGCTGGAATTGGAAGTGTCTAGTTTAATGAAGAGAAGGACGAGGGGTGACATGATAGAAGTGTTCTAATATCTCAGGGGCTGCCACAAAGAAGAGTGAGTCAAGCTATTCTCCAAAGCACCTGAGGGCAAGACAAGAAGCAATGGACGGAGGGGAAGCAACCTAGGAGAAATATTCTGACAGTTAGAACAATTAATCAGTGGAACAATTTGTCTTCAGAAGTTGTGAATGCTCCAACACTGGAAGTTTTTAAGAAGAGATTGGAGAACCATTTGTCTGAAATGGTAGAGTTTCCTGCCAGTGCAAGGGGTTGGACTATAAGATCTCCAAGGTCCCTTCCAACTCTGTTATTCTATTCTATTCTATTCTATTCTATTCTATTCTATTCTATTCTATTCTATTCTATTCTATTCTATTCTATTCTATTCTATTCTTCTATTCTATTCTATTCTATTCTATTCTATTCTATTCTATTCTATTCTATTCTATTCTATTCTATTCTATTCCATTCCATTCCATTCCATTCCAGCCTACCTTAACCTAGCCTAGTCTAGTATAAATATAGAAACAAAAAAGGAGGTTTCTGACTTCACATCATTTTCACTCCTATTTTGATTGAACAGACTAGAAAAATTAGAGGAAAATAATTTAATCGTACAATTGTACAGAGAGCTAAGATAGGAAACAAATGTGTCAAATATCAATTTTATAAGGAAGAATATTAACATCATCTTAGGTAAAGAGTATTAAAAATATTACAGAAAGAAGTTTCTTTACTCCAAGTGCAAACTGAATTTATCATCAATCCAACATAAGTACAAATAACAGCAAAGGTCCCCTAAATTCAGCTCACCTACACATTTCACCAAACAGTCTTGCTATTTTGAGAGCTTTCTCTTTTTGTTTTAGTATGCTTTGGGCGTTCCTCTAAAATACAATACATTTTCTACCTATTACATAAAAATCCCTGAGAGCCAGGCATTTTGAATGTTATAACTAAAATGAGCGATGTAAGTTATTCAATTTAGTTAGAAGTCTATGACTATTTAAAGAATGATGTTCATTAAAAAATAGCATATTTCCAAACAATTTGAATTCTTTATATATGTATAATTAAATCAAATTGAATGTGTTCTCTGATAAGAATGAGCACGTTAAATCAATTCCTTTATTATATCCAATATTCTAGTGTATAATAAAAGTACCTTACAGTGGCATATAAATTAAGTTTTGAAACTGTTACTGAATTCACAAACTCCTGTGGATAGCAATTTCTTTGTTTGGACCATTTATATAGCTGCCCATTTCACATACACGTATGAGATTTGCCTGTGGGTATCTGCTTTCATTCAAGAAGGTAAGAAGTACACAGATTCGGTATTCTAATCTCTGAAGTTGGGAATTATTGCTATTTGCATATTGGAGAAATCTAGTCATGATACTAAATATTATATCATGATTCCGACAGAGAGAAATAAAACAGAACTCTGAGGCTTCCAAATTCCTCAAAGAACATGTTTATTAGTTACAAAGTATCGGGCATGTCAAGAGTGAGACCAAGTCTGGATACACAAGTAACAATTTTCCAATACAAATTTAGATGTCCCACCCATAAAAGCTATGCAAGCAACTATGTTCCCTAATATAATTATTTGGCTAGCTTTTTATGCAACACCCAGTCCCTAGTCTCAAGATCAGCCGATGACCTTGCTTCCCACGGGACTGAATATTATTTTGACTAACGAAGCACCTGGGCAACCCCCTTCCCTCCATTCTATGTGGCAACCTAGAATGAGAAGGAAAATGGCTGCAGCCATGCTCATTTGTAGAGCTGACATATTATTTATAACAGAAATATGTTTCAGTGTATATATGTTTCCAAAATATTTTTAAGTTTAGTCCTTTTAGCATATTATGAAATATTTTTTTAAAAAAAATACTATCAAGAGTTATTTGAGGTGTACTGGGTTTGGCTGGAATTTTAATGCACTGTCATATTCAGATACTGTGGTTCCCTTTATACATGCATTCTGCACCATTCTTTCAAAATGGGAGATTATCATAATACCGTATTTCATTCTGCAATCTACAGTTTATATCAGAAGTAGAGTATTTATATTTATATAATGGAGAGCAAGGGACGCGGTGGCTCAGTGGGTTAGGACGCTGAGCTTGTCGATCAGAAGGTCGGCAGTTTGGCAGGTCGAATCCCGAGTGCCGCGTAGCAGAGTGAGCGCCTGTTACTCGTCCCAGCTTCTGCCAACCTAGCAGTTCGAAAGCACGTAAAAATGCAAGTAGAAAAATAGGGACCACTACGGTGGGAAGGTAACAGCGTTCCGTGCGCCTTTGGCGTCCAGTCATGCCGGCCACATGACCACGGAGACGTCCTCGGACAAGCGCTGGCTCTTCAGCTTTGAAACGGAGATGAGCACCGGCCCCTAAAGTCGGAAACGACTAGCACACATGTGCGGGGGAACCTTTACCTTTACCTAATGGAGAGCATTCTTAGATATCTTCCAAATGAGAAGATAACCAAGTAAACTGAAATATACTGGAAGCTTATGAATTTCTTCACTGCAGCTATAGCCGGTTACAACTTTTATTTGAGAATGAGAAAAACTTTTGTATCAGGAATTACAGGGAGTGCAGAATTATTAGGCAAGTTGTATTTTTGAGGATTAATTTTATTATTGAACAACAACCATGTTCTCAATGAACCCAAAAAACTCATTAATATCAAAGCTGAATATTTTTGGAAGTAGTTTTTAGTTTGTTTTTAGTTATAGCTATTTTAGGGGGATATCTGTGTGTGCAGGTGACTATTACTGTGCATAATTATTAGGCAACTTAACAAAAAACAAATATATACCCATTTCAAGTATTTATTTTTACCAGTGAAACCAATATAACATCTCAACATTCACAAATATACATTTCTGACATTCAAAAACATAACAAAAACAAATCAGTGACCAATATAGCCACCTTTCTTTGCAAGGACACTCAAAAGCCTGCCATCCATGGATTCTGTCAGTGTTTTGATCTGTTCACCATCAACATTGCGTGCAGCAGCAACCACAGCCTCCCAGACACTGTTCAGAGAGGTGTACTGTTTTCCCTCCTTGTAAATCTCACATTTGATGATGGACCACAGGTTCTCAATGGGGTTCAGATCAGGTGAACAAGGAGGCCATGTCATTAGATTGTCTTCTTTTATACCCTTTCTTGCCAGCCACGCTGTGGAGTACTTGGACGTGTGTGATGGAGCATTGTCCTGCATGAAAATCATGTTTTTCTTGAAGGATGCAGACTTCTTCCTGTACCACTGCTTGAAGAAGGTGTCTTCCAGAAACTGGCAGTAGGACTGGGAGTTGAGCTTGACTCCATCCTCAACCCGAAAAGGCCCCACAAGCTCATCTTTGATGATACCAGCCCAAACCAGTACTCCACCTCCACCTTGCTGGCGTCTGGGTCGGACTGGAGCTCTCTGCCCTTTACCAATCCAGCCACGGGCCCATCCATCTGGCCCATCAAGACTCACTCTCATTTCATCAGTCCATAAAACCTTAGAAAAATCAGTCTTGAGATATTTCTTGGCCCAGTCTTGACGTTTCAGCTTGTGTGTCTTGTTCAGTGGTGGTCGTCTTTCAGCCTTTCTTACCTTGGCCATGTCTCTGAGTATTGCACACCTTGTGCTTTTGGGCACTCCAGTGATGTTGCAGCTCTGAAATATGGCCAAACTGGTGGCAAGTGGCATCTTGGCAGCTGCACGCTTGACTTTTCTCAGTTCATGGGCAGTTATTTTGCGCCTTGGTTTCTCCACACGCTTCTTGCGACCCTGTTGACTATTTTGAATGAAACGCTTGATTGTTCGATGATCACGCTTTAGAAGCTTTGCAATTTTAAGAGTGCTGCATCCCTCTGCAAGATATCTCACTATTTTTTACTTTTCTGAGCCTGTCAAGTCCTTCTTTTGACCCATTTTGCCAAAGGAAAGGAAGTTGCCTAATAATTATGCACACCTGATACAGGGTGTTGATGTCATTGGACCACACCCCTTCTCATTACAGAGATGCACATCACCTAATATGCTTAATTGGTAGTAGGCTTTCGAGCCTATACAGCTTGGAGTAAGACAACATGCATAAAGAGGATGATGTGGTCAAAATACTCATTTGCCTAATAATTCTGCACTCCCTGTATACTTCTTTTAATTATTTCTGTGCATGGTTGCAACTGCTTGCTCCTCAAGTATTGTATATATTATCCCAAAGGTAAAAATCTTTTTTGACAGCTTCAAAGCCTTATTCCCTGATACATATGTAAAAAATGTGTCAGCCCTTATCTAGTTTTTTATATATAAAGGTGGCAGTTCAACTGCCAACGCTGCAAAGAAATGAAAAGATTAAGGCTGTCTTTTCTAAAATCATTTGGCTTGAACAATTCATTTGTTTAGAACAATTCTCAGCACACCCAGAAAATAAAGAGAAATGGTCAGGGATAATGGAAATCATAATTCAATATTTGAGTAGGAGGGCACCAGGTTGGATGGTTCCATAAATTTATCCAAACAGTCAACACTTATCAAGCAGCAGAAATGCCTGTCTTCTCACAAGAACCAGGTTTGTTTAAAAGTAGTATAAAACAGAAAGAGAGAGAACTAAACTATAGTAAAAAAGCTTTCAAAAATTTCTAAGCTTAACAAAAAAACACGCATGGATGCTTTCTACCCATGTAGTAGTAAGTCCTTTTTACCCATGTTATTATTGATTTACAACAAAAATCCAAGTACTTAAAAAACTTGGCAAGTTATCTTCAAACAAGTTATCAAGAATATCCTTAACATGAGAACTAGCCTACATATTTAAGATCTGCTTAAAAATACCGCATACACAAGTGGATTATTTTGACTGCCTGAGGCAAAGTTGCTGTTTACAGTCAGATGAGCTTACTGTGAATAAAAAGGAAATATTTTCGTACTGAAAGAAACAGTTCTAACCGCACAAAGAAATAACACTATTCAGACAGTGTAGGATGCAGCGGTGTGACCACAACAGTGAATATATTATTACATTATATAAGGGCTAAAGTCATGCAGTGTCAACTGAACAGATATATAACTTTTCTCTCTAGCATATCCTACAATTAAGACTTTGATGTATTACTAGTCATGCAGAACAGGTGGCCATATGATTCTCTGTGGGTTTTAAAATTTAAAAAGTCTCATGGCATGGACATAGGTTAAAGATATTTATCTGAGATCTAATGCTACCACAAAAAATCCCTTTTGCCATCTGTCACACACTGAAGTTGTTAAATTTTGAATTACATTTTACCACATAAATTGGCATATCATTCAGTGGAAATGAATTTAGCTGGAGCTAACAGCTAAGCATGTTTCCATTAGAGGTCAGCAACAGTCCAACACACCAATGCAGTTATCCTTAAGTTTTGAATTCCTCTCCTCCAATCTAAACAACCAGAGCTCTGGGCAGCATTTAGTACAGTAGTTACTACTTCACTGGATTAGGTGAACTAAATGGTTGTAGGCACTATTTTTTTTCTCTTTTTGTAAATCTTTCACTCTGTTTCTTCCCCAATTGGGATACATAATAAGCACTGAAAGTCATGCTATTCTTCAGATTGAATCAGAGGTCTGCCTTCCTTGAAAAAAAACGTGTCAAATCAAAATAAAACTCAATCCAGGCAAGTTGAAAGAGGTATTTTTAGTGGATGCCTCAACTGCCTATGTTCAGTATGTTTTAAAAGAAGAGATTTGTAATTTATACAGTGGTGTCTAGTGCTTGAGAATAATAGTAAAATCAACCTCTACAGCTCAGAATGCAAATCAACAGCTATTCTGATAGTAACTACAAATTTCTCTGAAAAGTGATTATTTCAAGACGCTTCTATGTAACTACATGTGTATTTTCCAGACCTTCCAGGATGCATTTAAGTTACCTTGCAAGCATCTCCAGTATTCTCACAACAGCAAAATGTTGAATCAGTACTTCCTCCATATGATTAATGGCAAATTCACAAATTAGCATCTAGAATCCTCCCCTTTTGCATGATTCTTCTCCGGGTTTGTCATATAACTAATCTAACTGGTCACTATGAGAGAAAGCTTGAAACCTATCCTTCTTATCATTCAAAAACTCATGGAACTTTCTTCAGCAGTCTTTCTCCCAGTGTGCTCACTAGGTGAAAGCTGCTAAATGATTACCAGTACTGGTGAAATAGAAACAACTTGTTATAGAGGCTCTGACTTTCAGACAAGGCCTTCAGACAAGGCTCAGACATCAGACAATACAACAACCCACAACTCACCAGATATTCAAACTTGCTTATAATGGGGATTTGCTTTATTGTAAAGAAGCAAGAAAAACTGCCTACAGCAAAATACAGCATAAAGCTCTCTCTTTAGATCAGGGGTCCTCAACCCCTGGTCCGTGGACTGGCACCGATCCACAGCATGCCAGAAACCAGGCCACACAAACAAGCAGAGCCCCACCCACAGGATGCAGGCAGCAGGTGAAGCCACGCCACCTCCGGTCTGTGGAAAAACCTCTCTCCATGGAAGCAGTCCCTGGTGCCCAATTTAGATGATTGCTCCAGAATTTAAATATTCATTTCCTCATATCATTACTCATTACTCTGAAAAGTCTAATGAGACTTCTGCTTTACTTTTCCTGGTTATGAAAGTTAGATATATCTACTGAATGTTTACATAATTATTATAACTGGTCTGAGCCCCACTAGTTCTAGACTCACCAACTGTAACATCTTTATCATTTTGTTGTTTACTGTTCATGTTTTTCACAGCATTACAACTTGTGATAGCTATTAATTTTAAACTAACTTAAAAATCAAATTCTGTCAGATACTAATCAATCAAAGATGATCATCTGCTTTAGGATATACCTACAATGATCTGTTCAGCTTCAGCTTAACAAAAGAAGCCAAACAATCTAAAAATATACCCCAATTTCCTTAAAGCCTTTCTTTCCTTCAAGAGCAAATAGCTGATTGTGTAACATTCTCACATATTTGAAACCCTTTTGCTTATGATGTTAATACTCAATTATCCCTCATTATAAAGCTATATTTATAACTAAAAAATACACTTGGTGTTATCGCACATTTCCTGTTATTACTCTCAAGTTGCACAAAGCTCAAAAAAGAAATAGGTTACATACCATCATGTGAAAAAGTAAGTAAATCATTGACATTTTTGACTTCAAGATATGCAGATATTTGATCTTCAGTTCCAACAAATTGATTGATAGATATCATACATAATTTACATTTTGTAGTCTATTGCTCAAGTTAAATAAACATAAACACAAATTTCTCATATGGAAAAAATAAATGCATAAATACATTTATCACTACTTCAAAAATTAGAATCAGATGCACTAGATAATGTACAAATAATTAGGACATCACTAGAAAGTACCTGGGAGGAACCTGTTATAATTAAGACTTTTAGTTTGATTGCCTCTTTGTTGTTGAAGTGGTACCATCATGTTTAGATAGAAAAGTATGATGGCCTCTTTGAGGCCTTCAGAAAGTTTAAAGATGCCTTTGAGTCTGAGAAGAGATTTAAAAGATCACCAAGCAACTGGACATCAATTTTTCAACTGTTGGGAAGATCACCTACAAGTGGAGAAGATTTCAAACAGTTGTCATGTTGCCCAGGCCCTGGCCATCCCAACAAGGTCAGCCTAAGCACAAAATGCAAGATGCTGAAATGAGTCTCTAAAAACCTCAGAATTTCATCATGTTATTTACAGGTACCTCTCACTATGACTGATGTCAAAATGCATGACTCTACCATTAGAAAAAAGCTGCACAAATTAAATCTACAGTACATGGAAAGTGTGCCAGGAGGAAACCTCTGCTGCCAAGAAAGAACATAAGGGAAATATGAGGAAAAAATAGTTATTTGTCCATAGTATCAAGAGACATGTTACCAGAAGAATCTGATACCAATGGTAAAGCATCATGGTGGAAATGTTATGGTTTGGGCCTGCTTTGCTGCTTCAGGATTTAGGTAGAAAAATTATCCTAAAATCTACTATCTAGTCTTAATTGTACTATAAGGAGCTTGAGTATAATATGAGACCATCTCAGAAGATTGAACCTCAACCAAAAGTGGACATGGCAATGACTCTCAATTTTCCAATAAATCCCTTAAGGAATGGCTGAAAAAATAAAATAACTTTCCTGCTAAATGTTGTTCCAAGCACTTGCCCTCATTGCAATGGAAATATATAGTAACTTTCCAACTTAGCATATAAGAGGTAATATTCAATTATGTTTTCATTCTGCCAATAGTGGCTAATAAAATATTGGTCCAATGTTTTGGTTTTTTTTTTGCAAATCAGATACTTAAAACAACCTTCTTCAAATGGTAATCTGATTTAGCTAAGGAAAAACATGGTAGGCCATTATACAAACTAAATTTCCTAAATAACCTATCAATCAAAAGATGTCTTGCCCAGCAATTTCGGAGCAATTTGACCCTGTTGAATCTAAGGAAGTGGACAAGATCTTCTATGCTGTCAAAACAACTTTTCAATTAGACTCTTTCATTTTCTTCCTTTTTATTATTGTAAGCTGCCTAGAGTAGCCCAATGCAAGATAAAAGACAAATAAATTTAACAAACAAACGAAAAAGCAAATGAATAAATGCTACATCATATCCTCTTGCCACACACAGTCACATCAAATAATTCCAGATCATTTTATAGGCCCATATAAATTAATAAGAGCAATATCAAATTCAAAAATCCTCAATTTAATAAAATGCCCATTAAATATATACCGTATATACTTGAGTATAAGCTGACTCGAGTATAAGCCGAGACCCCCATTTTCACCCCCAAAAACTGGAAAAAGTTCGTGACTCGAGTATAAGCCGATCCGCCGTTCTGCAAGCCTCCGCCGCCAGCAGAGGCTCGATCCGCCATTTTGCAAGCCTGAATACACAGGAATACCCTGTGTGGCCGCGGCTCTCGGGGAAGCCCTGGCTGTCCGCTTCCTTGCTCCACGCTGCCATTCGGGGCCCGCGCGTTCCCCGGGCAAATCGCGGCGCCCAGCAGGCGAGGAAACACGCCCGCTCCAGTCGCCCCCCCTTCCCTCAGGAGACGCGAAGCAAGTGACCGCCCGGAGCTTACCGAGGACTTGCGCGCGGCCGAGGCTTCGGTGCTTCCAGGATCGCGCGCACCTCTCCCAAGCCGCCGCCGTCCGGAGACCTGCCGAAGTTTGGGGAGATTTGGGGAGGTGCGCGCGCACCTCCCCAAACCTCCCCAAACGTCAGCAGGTCTCCGGATCTCCGTGCCTTGCCTGCCTGCTTCTTTCCGCTGCGGAAAGAGGCAGGCAGGCAGGTCACGGAGATCCGGAGACCTGCTGACGTTTGGGGAGGTTTGGGCACCTCCCCAAACCTCCCCAAATGTCGGCAGGTCTCCGGATCTCCGTGACCTGCCTGCCTGCTTCTTTCCGCAGCGGAAAGAAGCAGGCAGGCAAGGCACGGAGATCCGGAGACCTGCCAACGTTTGGGGAGGTTTGGGGAGGAGATCCGGAGACCTGCTGACGTTTGGGGAGGTTTGGGCACCTCCCCAAACCTCCCCAAACGTCGGCAGGTCTCCGGATCTCCGTGCCTTGCCTGCCTGCTTCTTTCCGCTGCGGAAAGAAGCAGGCAGGCAAGGCACGGAGATCCGGAGACCTGCTGATGATTGGGGAGGTTTGGGGAGGAGATCCGGAGACCTGCTGACGTTTGGGGAGGTTTGGGCACCTCCCCAAACCTCCCCAAACGTCGGCAGGTCTCCGGATCTCCGTGCCTTGCCTGCCTGCTTCTTTTGGGGAGGTTTGGGGAGGCAGGCTGCTTCGTTCCGCTGCGGAAAGAAGCAGGCAGGCTGCTTCGTTCCGCGGCGGAAAGAAGCAGGCAGGCCTCTGTCGCCGGCGGCTGGATCCGCGCCCTGCCGCCGGCAGAGGCTTGCGGAGCGCGGATCCAGTGGGGGGGGGGAAAGCCCTTTAGCAGGATTTGCCTGCATGCCGGCGGAGGCTGGATCCGTGCTCCGCAAGCCTCTGCCGCCGGCTGGATCCGCGCCCTGCCGCCGGCAGAGGCTTGCGGAGCGCGGATCCAGTGGGGGGGGGAAAGCCCTTTAGCAGGATTTGCCTGCATGCCGGCGGAGGCTGGATCCGTGCTCCACAAGCCTCTGCCGCCGGCTGGATCCACGCCCTGCCGCTGCGGAGCGCGGATCCAGCCTCCGGCGGCGGCGGAGGTCTAGGGGTAGTGGGGGGGGGGCTCGCGGACATAGATGGGCTCAAGTGGAAGCCAAGCAGCCCTCCCGAATCTGGGCTTCTGGACGGAGCAGCCGGTGGTGCGTTTCAAAAAGCCAGATAAGGCAGACAGGGAGATGAAGAGTTCAACCGAGTTTCCTCTTTTGTTCAGGCTCCCCGATCAGACAAAGAACTAGCCAGCGGCAGGTTTCTCCCCTTTTCCCTCCCATCTCTCTTCCCCCAACCCTTGGGTCCCACAGCAACTCACGAACTCCAGCCGCCCCTTCTCCTTCGAAAGGTCTAGATCCCGAGATAAGATATATACAGAAATATACATAAAGAGAGACGGACGCAGGCTGTTGGTTTCTCGCCTCATCCCACGCACGCACGAGGGGGAGAAACAACGCTCTGGGCGGCAGAGGCCTGGAGAAGGAAAAATCGGCCGCAGCCTCGGGGTAGGCTTCTCCGGGGGCGCCGCCGCGATTCTGCAGGGGCCAGGTAGGGAAAACTCGCCGGGGAAAACGGGTGCCGTTGCAGCGCCCGGCGAGTTTAAAAGCAGCGGGTGCAGATGCCTGAACAAAAGAGGAAACTCGGTTGAACTCTTCATCTCCCTGTCTGCCTTATCTGGTCTTTCAAGAGGAGGGTATTCCTTTCACTTCTTGAACTTTCCCAAAGACTTGCAAACTTTTCCAACCATTACTTCCAAGGATCTTTGATTTTTATTTTTCCCCTTGCGACCTAGAGGAAATGAAGGTGAGCTGTTGATCTAAGTTTCTCTCTTCTTCCTTTGTAATTAAACTGGAAGTTTTACGTGTGGAAGGGGTAATCTGATTTTTCCTTCTCCAGGCCTCTGCCGCCCAGAGCGTTGTTTCTCCCCCTCGTGCGTGCGTGTGTGTGTGTGTGTGTGTCAGACAGAAACGGGCGGCAGAGGCCTGGAGAAGGAAAAATCGGCCGCAGCCTCGGGGTAGGCTTCTCCGGGGGCGCCGCCGCTGCCGTTCTTTCTTTCTCGTTCGCGGGAGCGCGAGGCGGCGTGCGCATACAGAGGGAGCCGCCGAGCCTTCCCCCACCCGGAGAGAGAAGTGTTTCTGTGTCGGCGCAGGCACAGATACCCCTCGCTCGCGAGCAGCCTTGCCCTAGCCCGCCGGTCGCGCCCCCCCCAAATGTTGCGAGCCTTGCCAGCTGCGGCGTTCCTCGGTGTGGGCGTGCCTGCGTCTTTGGGTGTGAGGCTTTCGGAGAGGCTGCCTTTGGCTCCTGGTACTTGCAGCCGGTGTAAAAGAACAAGTCTGTGAAAGCGGGCGAGAATTCATTTCTTTTAAACCGGCTGCAAGTACCAGGAGCCAAAGGCAGCCTCTCCAAAAGCCTCACACCCAAAGACGCAGGCACGCCCACACCGAGGAACGCCGCCGCTGGCGAGGCTCACAGACGCTGCCGTTCTTTCTTTCTCGTTCGCGGGAGCGCGAGGCGGCGTGCGCATACAGAGGCGTATATAGACCCAGGGAGCCGCCGAGCCTTCCCCCACCCGGAGAGAGAAGCGTTTCTGTGTCGGCGCAGGGACAGATACCCCTCGCTCGCGAGCAGCCTTGCCCTAGCCCGCCGGTCGTGCCCCCCCAGATGTTGCGCCCGGTGCGGCCGGCCCCCCCCTGCACCCCCCACGCTACGCCACTGCACTACAGTCCTCGTGTTTCCCAGGGTTGCCCGTCATGCCAGACATTCCCTATAGCCCGATTCTTTAGCTCCCCACGTTCCTTAATTCGAGCGAATTTTGTCGGTGCTCCGTGGAGAAACAATATGCAAATGCTGTTTATTTAACCGCGCAAAACTTTTTTAAGACTTTTCATTTCTGTTTTATGCATGGGCTGGGTGGGTCACGAAGTTTACCTCTGGGGACAGCCCGGCCACGCCCGCGCCCATCAGCTGTTCGGCGGACGAACGCCGAATGCCGGTGGAAGGCGCCCGGCTCTGGGGACAGCCCGGCCACGCCCGCGCCCGTCAGCTGTTCGGCGGGCGAACGCTGAACGCCGGTGGAAGGCGCCCGGCTCCGGGGACAGCCCAGCCACGCCCGCGCCCGTCAGCTGTTCGGCGGGCGAACACCCAATGCCGGTGGATTCCGCCCGGCTCCGGGGACAGCCCGGCCACGCCCGCGCCCGTCAGCTGTTCGGCGGGCGAACACCCAATGCCGGTGGATCCCGCCCAGCTCTGGGGACAGCCCGGCCACGCCCGCCGGACCCGCGGCCGCGCCAACTGCTGAGGCAGCCGTGGGGAGCCCAGCCGGTGGAACCCGCCCGGCTCCGGAGACAGCCCGGCCACGCCCGCGCCCATCAGCTGTTTGGCGGGCGAACGCTGAACGCCGGTGGAACCCGGCTCCGGAGACAGCCCGGCCACGCCCGCGCCCATCAGCTGTTCGGCGGGCGAACGCCGGACCCACGGCCCGTGCGGAGCCCAGCCCTCCCTTCTCTCAGCAGCCTGTTCCAAACGAAGGGACAGTTCTTTTTTTTTGTTGACTGGAGTATAAGCCGAAGTGGAGTTTTCAGCCCAAAAAAGTGGACTGAAAAATTCGGCTTATACTCAAGTATATATGGTACTTGCTGTTATGGTTCCGATAGACCAGTAGTTCCCAACCTTTTCTATACCCCGCACCCCTAGAACACTTCTGATATATTTTCGCACCCCTTACAAAAATTCAAAATAACAGCAACAAATTATGCATATACAGTATAATTTTGAAAACCCAAGTTTTTGCACCCCTTGGAATATCATCTCGCACCCCTGGTTGGGAACCCCTGCAATAGACAGAGACGAATAAAGCAGAACTCTGAGGCTTGTGAATTCCTCAAACAACATGTTTATTGGTTACAAAGTATTGGCACGGTCAAAAGTGAAACCATGTCTGAATTTCCCACTAAAAATTAGCCAGTTACAATGTACAATGGGCCACCCTTGAGAATATGTATTTTACTATGTTTCCTAATAGAAATGTTTGGCGTGCTTTCTAATACACCGCCCTGTCCCTAGTCCCAGGAGTAAGAGATGACCTTGGTTCCCACAGAACAGAATATTGTTTAGCCTCGCGAAGAGTCTGTGAAACCTCCCTCCCTCCTTTGCATGTGGCAACCTAGAATGCGACAAGAAAGATGGCTGGAGCTACACTCATTGTAGAGTTGACACTTGCATTGTTACTATATTAATCTCTTTCCCAATAGCATAATTGTGTTAGAACTTTTCCCTCTAATGTAAGAAAACCTGCCATCCAATTTCAGACAGATTTTTCATCCTCTCCAATAAGAGCATTGTACATATATAACATCAGTTTTGTATTTATTACTTTAAATAACCTTAACCTTTATATTGGCTCAGTATCCTCAACCTAATCATCTAAAAGGTTTTATTATAATATACTTACCTATAGAATCCATAACAAACAAACCATCTTTAAGACCATTATTAACCTTACTAATACATTAGTAATATTAACCTTACTAATACACAAAAAATACTATGTAAGTACCAAAAAGTATTAACCGTATTAATGATTAAAATACTATGCATAAAACTAACATACTATACCCTCATAAAACCAATAATAAACAAGGAAAAAATCCTCTTTGACTTCCATAGAAAATTAACTCATCCCCTCACCCCCTGGTGATGGTGGTTATAGGAGATGGGGTGACTTTTTTACATGACTGTATGCTAAGATTTTATTTTTGTTAAGCATAGCTGAAACCTAGTATTGGTAATCTTGACTTGCATTGGTTTACCAAGTTTTCAAAGATTTCAGTTAATATTAGTGAGTGAATCTTCAACCCTATATATGATAAGCATGCCTCAACAAATTATTTCATCTTTTTAAAAATCAGATTTTAATTATTAGCTTTACAATACAAATTATGGCAAGCACTTCATTCTATGCAGGATGTCTCTCCTTCCATCAAAAAAGAAGCAATTATAAAACCTCTGGTCAATATTGGTTGTTTCTTTAACACAAATTATTGTACAATGTTGCAAATGTAATGTATTAATGTAAGACCTAAGCAAGTTAAAAACAAGTTACAACTGCACTGAAGAGTTGCTTGTTTTTAACAATATTATTTTCACAATATTTATCATTTTAAATGATAAAGAACTGTGGTATCTTATTAACAGCCTGAGAACTTTCCAGATGACCTTGGCCATTATTATTCTCAGCTACTTTATTCATCTCTCAGGCATAGATATTAATAGCCTGGGTCAGAGAGCTGTTATGAAAGATTACGAATACCTGGTGCAGTCTACTTGATGAGTGAAAATAATGTTGGTATCAGTGGGATGATTCAATAATAGCAGAAAGACAATGAAGTGATAATGTAGTACTCAAATATTATAAAAAGAATTATAAAATATCTGGGGATATTTTTGCTTTAATATTGTGGAGTAAGATAGTTTGTCCCAAACGTGTGGTGAACAAATATTATTCTTTTACATGCCTTCTATTCCAGGGCTTTTCAACCTTTTCAGCCACTGTACCACTTTTAGGATATGGCAATATCTGAGTACCAACAGTTGCCTAACAAGGTGTCAAAAACTTGATGACCAAAAAAAGAAAAGAAAAAAGTGATAAACTACAGGTAGTCCTCAACTTACAACAGTTTGCTTAGTGACTGTTCGAAGTTACAATGGCACTGAAAAAAGTGCCCCCCAAGCCACAGCCAAGCAAAACACCTGCCTGCCTGCCCGGCATGCTCTTCCTCCTGTCCAAGGTTTTCATTGTTGTGAACATTTCTGTTGAGGATTGGCAGCGGGAGTACAGTGGGGTGGTTTTTATTTCCCCTCATCTGCTGGGTCATTGCAGCAGGTTTTGGTCACTTCACATGACCCTGGGACACTGTGACCATCATAAATATGAATCAGTTGCCAAGCATCTGAATGTAAATCACAAGACTCTGGAGATGCTGCAACATTTCAGCTGATTGGAGCTTCTGGGCTCAGCAGAAGTGCCAGGATCAGCCCCTATCTCCAGCTGGATCCTGGTGCTGATCCTTGCACTTCCACTGAGCCCTGACAGCCCCGAAGAGGTGCCAATCAGCTGGAAAGCAGCACTGATCCTAGCGCTTCCACTGAGCCCTGATAGCCCTGCACCTCCAGCCATCTCTTGTTCAGGCTTGTGCGGTCCTGCCACCGGTTCAGCTCATTCCCCTCCCCCATTACCACTTTTCTAGGATGGCCGCGTACCACCTGCCAGGTGCCAATGTACCACAGGTGGTACCCGTACCACTGGTTGAAAAGCCCTGTTCTATTCATTAGTTATTAAATCTTAACAAGGAACAATTTAACATCCAAATATTGTATTCTTTAAATAACATGCTACAAACCAAAGCAAAATCAAGTGGGTTTATGTGTAGAGATAGTGTTCATTTAATGACTGCCTTGTTTAGTGACCATTTAAAATTACAATGGTGCTGAAAAAGTAACCTCTTGATCAGTTCAACTTACAACCATTACAGAATCTCCACAGTCACATGATCAAGATTCGGGTGATTTGTAACCTACAGGTATTTATCTCTGTTGCCGCAGCTTGCAGTCACAGGATTGCTACTTGTGCACTTCAGAGGGAACTTCCTGCAAGCAGTCAACTGAGGAACTAATAGTAAAACATGTAAATTGCAATTCATGGTTACATGATGTCTTGCTTAGTGACAGTGGCAGAAATAAGGTCGTAAGCCTGTTTGAGTCATTTGATGTCTTACTTAACAACTGTTAACTGAGCACTACTTCTACCTATTGCAATAGGTTTAAATTCTTCAAATTAATAATAAGATTTTTGATAGTATTAAGATGTTTTAATAGTAATTTTTTTATTCCCTAGCCACTTCACAATAATTTTTTAAGCATTGTCTAAAGTAGACATAGAGCATTACGTTATTGCAAGTAACAAACATAAACCAAGGAGGCGCAGCTTCCAATGAACATGGCCAACCAATCTGGAGGGAGTTTCCTCCGGATTGAAGCTTCTTCAAGTAATAAAAAGGAAAGCATGTTCCCTTTGTTTATAGGACTTTCTTGGGTTAGGGAGAGTCACAGAATCACCCACAACTCCTTCATACAGCCACAGTCTGCAGGAAGTATTGGTTGCTGTACTTCAGAGCAGCCATTGAGCCATTCAGCTGGGGGGGGGGGGAGGTTGCAATCATTTTGCTATTGAAAAAGCAGCTATTTTGAAATTTAGTTTTCAAATGGACAGTAAATCATACCTTTCATTTCTTACTCATTTTATGGGATTATTATCTTTATTGAACTAAAAGAGACTCTTTTTAGCCATAATCTATGACCCTTTTTGAAAATCTGCACCACTTTTGAGACTTCCTTTATTGCTAAACAACAAGAAAGAGGGTTGCTGGAGGCAAGCTACAATAAGGAAGCGTGGAGTGTCATTTTTTAAAACTTTGATGGAGAAACATAAGGATACAAAGTTGTGGCATTGTTTTATTATTATTAAGTAATCTGTAGCTCTGGACTGTTTTCTTGTGAGTGGCTGAAACTTTCAAATTTTTATGAATTCTGAATTAGCTAGATTAATTGATTTATTTTTTAAAAAATCTACTCTTTGACCATAAGAGGGAGTTAAGAAAATGAAGAAACCTGGATTCTATAAGATAGGGCCAATGATTCACTTTATAGATCAATTATGTTCTAAAGATGTTATAAAATAAGAGCAAGAGGAACAAACTAGTTAAGTAATTGGAAGAAAGATGAGTAATTCAGAGATGCAATTATGTGTAAAAAAGTGACCAAATCACTGAGACAACTTCATAAGTATGTAACGGTTTTAAGGACTTAACAGCAATTTTGGAATGTAAACCTGATACCAGTCTTTATTATGACGATGGTTTAAATACAAACTTTCCAGTGCAGTTGAAAGAAGAGTTCCAAGAAAATCTACAACTCTCGAGAGAACAAGTTTGGGACGTTTTCTTTATAGATACTGATAAGGTTGAGAATCTCTTGGAAAAGAAAAGAAGTTTATAATTACTTGAGAAACATTCCAGAGAAGAAATTTTATTTTATGAGGATAAGCTGAAGGGGTGACTTAAATTTAATGACCTTATTGCAGTTAGGATGGATTTTTACTGGTCTAATATACGTAATTGAAAGAAAGCTCTAATGTAGTTTTGTGTTTATAAAATTGTTTTGGAAAGGGTCTTTTCTCTTTTTTCCCCCTTTATATATAAAGTTTGAGTACCGTAATTACTAAAACTTATAAAATAATATTGAAAGAGAATATGAAAGTATATATGCTAAGATGAAGTTAAAAGGATGTGCTAAAATATATTGATTTTAGAAATATTTTCAAAGAATAGTTTAGAGCAGAGATCCCCAACCTTTTGGGCACCAGGGACTGGTTCCATGGAGAGATGTTTTCCCATGGACTGGAAGGGGCGTGGTTTTGTGTGCTGCTTGCATCCCATAGACGGGGCTTTGCTTGTGTGTGCGGACCGATTGCTGGCATGCCACAGCCCAGTACTGGTCCACGGAACAGGGGTTAGGGACACCTGGTTTAAAGTTTTAAAATGGAGATTTAAAAAGTTTTTTTCCTTTAAAGTTAAAGGATCTGAAAGAGCATAGTGCGTTTTATTAATATAAATGATGATAATTTATAAAGATTAATAAGTGCAAATACAAATATATATTACATCCCACAGCATGGAAAAAAGTAGAGATGGTTAAATTGATTGTTTTATTCAATTTTATCTAATTTTGTTTCCACTTGGAAACCGCTTCTGGATTTTGTGCTTGAAATGGAAAAAAATGAAACTTTGGTTTTATTGATTAGATAGGTTTGCTGTTGTAGAAGTATATATTACTCTATAAAAGTAAAAAATTGAGGCTGTAATGTTATTATTTTGTAGTTTGCTAAAAATAGAAAACAGGTTTTTTTTCTCCCCTCTACTCCACACTCTCTCCTCTCCCCTTTTCCCTTCCCTAGTTTCCTATTATTTTCATTTTTCTTAGTATTTTATATTCTGAGAAACTAATAAAAACTTTGAAATAGAAACACAAACGAAGGATCAGATTGAAATATGTATTTTTTTAAAAAAGCCTAGAACTGATAGGCAATGTATATGTTGGACATTTCTGTGCCTGTACACCACTGATTAAGGTGAACATCATAAATATTAAAGGGAAACATGAACTTATGTTTGAAAAATAGATATTATCCCAAACTAATAGTTTTCAACAGTAGAATATGCTCTCCCCATGGGAGATCATGTGAAAAACATGGATACATGTCAGCCTTATGAGGAAGGTCAAATGGGAAATATGACAGGTGAACTAATTTGATTTCCTGTGATATGACACACCCAGAGAGAATCTCTCTCTCTGAATTGTTTTTTTTTTTCAACTCACTAACAAAAGGAATAGATTTCCCTTTCGTCTTTGACTCTCCTAGGTTAGGGAGAGACCTAGAATCATCCCACTAGATCCTCCGTACAGCAACAGTCTGCAAATAGCTTTAGGAGTTGTGCTTCAAAGCAGCTGGTGAGCCAATAGCTGGGTGGGCTGTGATCACTTTATTATTGGACAAAACAGCTGTTTCAAAATTTATTTTTCAAATGGATGATAAGCCATGCCTTTCATTTCTTAAGCAATTTATGAGACTATTATTTTTATTAGCTAAAAGAAGCTCTCTTTAGTCACAGCCTGTTACTCCCTTTTGAAGCTCTGCATCATTTTAAAACTTCTTTATTGTTAAAGAACAAGGAAAAGGGTTGCTGGATGAAAGCTAAAGTAAGGAAGTGTGGAGTAGTTTCTTCTTAATTTTGATGAAGTATAAGGATAGAAAATTGTAGTTCTATTACACTACTTTTAAAATAATCTGTAGCTCTAGCCAACTGTGATTGGCTAGAAAAAGAAAAAATAAATAAAAATAACTTTTTGACCACTACGAATATATTTAAACCTGAGCTTGAGTTTGTTTTTATGGAAGTCTTTCAAATGTCTTTACAAAGAATAACTTATTTTGTAAATCAAATTGGTATTAAAGATAATATAAAATAGAGCAAGAGGTGTAATTAGGTGTTGAAAATTATCAATCCAATGAGATAACTTCACAAATATTTGACAATACAAATAACTTAACTGCAATTTTGAAATACAAATCTGACACCAACTTCTATTACAACAATGGTTTGAATACAACCCTCTTAGCACAACTGAAATAAGACTTTCGAGAAAATTTACAACTCTTAAGAGGACAAGTTAGAGACTTTTTCTTCATAGAGAATTGAGAATTCTTTCAGAAAAAGAGATCTTATAGACATTTCAGAGAAGAAAAAACTTTTATTCTATGTGGAAGAGCTTCAGGTTAATCTACAATTTTTAATAGAACTTTGGGGTTTTTTTTCCTGGATATTAACAAACTTGAGAATTTCTTCAGGAAATGGGACTTAAAAGACATTCCTGAGAAGGATAAGCTAGAGGGAGTGACTTAAATAAAATGAATTCATCAGAGTTAGGATGGATCTTTACAAGTCTGACATATGTATGGAAGGAACGTTTTAATGTAATTTTATTTATAAAATGGGTTTGTAAATGTTTGTATTCTGTCTTTTTATATGTATGAATAAATCCCAAAGTTTGTAAAATATTATTGAAATCAAATTCAAAAATATGAATGGTTACTACTTTAAATACTTTTAAAGAGAAGAACTAACAGAGGAAGAAGAGATTAAGAAGAGGTGGCAAAATTACACAGAAGAACTATACAAGAACGAGCTTAACGTCCCTGATAACCACGATGAAGTGGTCACTGATCTCGAGCTGAGCAACAACAAAGCTAGTGGAGGTGACAGTATTCCAGATGAACTATTCAAAATCTTAAAAGACGATGCAGTAAAAGTGCTACACTCAATTTGCCAGCAAATTTGGAAAACTCAACAGTGGCCACAGGATTGGAAAAGATCAGTTTACATTCCAATTCCAAAGAAAGGCAGTGCCAAAGAATGTTCAAACTATTACACCATTACACTCATTTCACATCCTACTAAAGTTATGCTTAAAGTCCTACAAGCTAGACTCCAGTAGTATGTGGATCGAGAACTACCAGAAGTACAGGCAGGATTTCGAAGAGGCAGAGGAACTAGAGATCAATTTCCCAACATACGCTGAATCATGGAGAAAGCTAGGGAGTTCCAGAAAAACATCTACTTCTGCTTCATTGACTATGCTAAGGTCTTTGATTGTGTGGATCACAACAAACTGTGGCAAGTTCTTAAAGAGATGGGAGTACCAGACCATCATTTATTCTACAGGGCCATTAATTTAATTTTTCTTTTAACTTCTGCATTATTATATGTTATTGTTGTTAGCTGCCCTGAGTCCTTTGGGAGATAGGGCGGCATATAAATCCCAATAATAAATAAATAAATAAATAAATAAATAAATAAATAAATAAATAAATAAATAAATAAATAAATAAATAAATAAATAAATTTGTCTCTTGAGAAACCTATATGTGGGTCAAGAAGCAACAGTGAGAACTGGACATGGAACCACTGATTGGTTCAAAATTGGGAAAGGAGTCCGGCAAGGCTGTATACTGTCACCCTGCTTGTTTAACTTATATGCAGAGCACATCATGAGAAAGGCAGGGCTAGATGAATCAAAAGTTGGAATTAAGATTAAGAAATTAAGAAATATCAACAACCTAAGATATGCAGATACCACTCTAATGACAGAAAGTGAAGAGGAACTAAAGAGCCTCTTGCTGCAGGTGAAGAAGGAGAGTGCAAAAGTTGGGTTGAAACTAAACATTAAGAAAACCAAGATCATGGCATCCGGCCCTCTCAATTCCTGGCAAATCGATGGGGAGGAAATGGAGGTAGTGACAGATTTTATTTTCCTGGGCTCCAAGATCACTGCAGATGGGGACTGCAGCCAAGAAATTAAAAGACGCGTGCTCCTGGGGAGGAAAGCCATGACAAATCTAGACAGCACACTAAAAAGCAGAGACATCACCCTGCCAACAAAAGTGCACATAGTCAAGGCTATGGTCTTCCCAGTTGCAACGTATGGCTGTGAAAGTTGGACCATAAGAAAGGCTGAGCGCCAAAGAATTGAAGCCTTTGAACTATGGTGCTGGAGAAGACTCCTGCAAGTCCCTTGGGCTGCAAAGCAATCAAACCGGTCAGTCCTAGAGGAGATCAACCCTGACTGCTCTTTAGAAGGCCAGATCCTGAAGTTGAAACTCAAATACTTTGGCCACCTAATGAGAAGGAAGGACTCCCTAGAGAAGAGCCTAATGCTGGGAAAGGTTGAGGGCAAGAGAAGAAGGGACGACAGAGAATGAGGTGGCTGGATGGAGTTACTGAAGCAGTAGGCGTGAGCCTAAATGGACTCCAGAAGATGGTAGAGGACAGGAAGGCCTGGAGGAACGTTGTCCATGGGGTTGCGATGGGTCGGACATGACTTCGCAACTAACAACAAAGAGAAGAAAAAAATCCTATTGCATGAGTATAAATTGGAGGGAGAGGTTTAAACTTAATGAGTTAATTGTAGTTAGTTGGGATTTTATTGGATACAGATAGATAGATAGATAGATAGATAGATAGATAGATAGATAGATAGATAGATAGATAGATAGATAGATATAGATATAGATATAGATATAGATATAGATATAGATATAGATATAGATAGATATAGATATATATAGAGAGATAGATAGATATATCAAAGAAAGTTTTAATTTAGTTTTTTGATTTGGGTTCTGGGTTTATAAAGTGGGTTTAAAAATAAAGCGTATTTTCTCCTTTATATATAATGTTTGAGTTATCTTTAAATTTGTAAAATATTATTGAAAATGAATTTTAATGTATGTATGTTAAGCGGAAGCTAAACAAAGAGTAAAATTAAAAAAGATGTGTTATAACTTATCGATTTTAGAAATGATTTTAAGGAAAAGATTAATGTTTCAAAATTTAGAAAAAGTATTTTTTTCCTTTAGGGTTAAAACGTTTGAAAGAATATATTACATTTTATTAATATAAATTATGACAATCTATAACTATTAATGAGAAAATAGTAATATATATTATTTCCCACAGCAAGAAAAAGCAGAGATTGTTAAATTGATTCTTTTATCCAAAGAAGAGAATATATTTAATTTTGTTACTATTTGGAAACTGCTTCTGGACTGTGCGCTTGTGATGGGGAAAAATGAAAATTTGCTTTTGCTTTTGTTGATTAGACACATTTGTTAGTATAGAAATGGCCAATATATTGTATAAAAGTAAAAAGCTGAGGTTATTGTTATTTTTTTCTACTGTGTCAAAAGTGTGTTGGAAGTCAACACTTTTTTTTACTTTCTTTCCACCCCACATTTTTCCTTTTTCCTTTCCCCTAGTTTTCCATTACTTTTTATTTTCCTTTGTATCTTATATCTTGATAAAATTAATAAAATTTGATATATGAAGACAGGTCAACTAATTCTACTTTATTATAAAGTTATATTAACAGAATCTTGCAAATCTAAAAGTACTTCTCCTTCCCCTCCATTCCAAATAGAGAGAATCTCTTCTGAACCTCTTGCTCTGCCCAGATTCCTGTTGTGGGCCATGTTGCCTTTTACTTCCATTGATTGTTCTTGTTGCTCTGTGTTCCACATATTATTCCCACACATCATTTATCACGTGAATGAATGTGTTAAAAAAGTGTTGTTTTCAAACAAACAAATAAACAAAAATCCCTTCCCTCTTCCAACAATAGAGTAATAAAAAAGAAAAGAGGAAATTTTAAAGGCTGAAACAAATGATTAGATAGCAAAAAGTCAGATTCCCTCAAAGCTCTCCAATATTTTTTAAGAAGCCGTTGTATCTTACAATCCTAGGTGAGAAAGCTGATCAGAATCAATCAGAACCAATATTTCACATGTATGAAAAGTTAAATTATTACATATTATCCAAGAATACATATTTATGTTACAAAATAACAGATTCCTATTGTATCCTAGAAAAAGTTTTTCAGAAATAATAACTGTTTGACAGAGGAACTACTTATCCAAAGCGAGATATTTTTTTTAAAATCTTGAGATGAAAATTAATAATTAAAATATTGGCTAATTAATATGTAATGATATTTTGAAAACTAAAATAGCTGACTATATTCAGTTAAAACATTTGTTAAGCTCCTTGTTTGGCCCTGGATGGTTTAGCATAGTTTAGAATGCAGAATTATTTTATATTACATCCTTAATTATTTCAAGCGTACTTCAAGAGTGAATAAATGGGAAGTGTTAGTTCAACAAAAAATATTAAATGACTGAAAAGTGACTTACGACCAGTTTTTACACTTACAACTATTGCAGTATCCCATGGTCACATGATCAGAATTCAGCACTTGGCAACTGGCATGTATTTAAAACAGTTGCACGTCACAGGTTGTGGCTGTGGGCAGTCAGCCTGCAATACTGCATTCTAATCACTGCGTCACCACAGCTCCTATTAATTAACCTTAACACTCTTAGTATTCCCTGTTACTGTCATGTAAGGGTTATAATAGAGACATATGCATGTAGACTTACAGACACATATGCAGATACATATTATAGATTATTATTTAAAAATTAAAAATTGAACAGCTGCGACCATCATACATTTTTTAAACAAATGAGTAATTGTCACATAATTTAATTAATTAATTAGTTAAGAAAAGCAATATAGTTTTCCGCATTTGTCTTGCCCGTATTAGAGTCCTTACCTGTTGTTTCAGTGCTTCCAAAGATTCAAATTCTAGCCTTGCCACCTTTATCTGAATATCTCGGGGTTTGTCAGCAATCACATAGGACATAAGAAACTTCACTGCTAAGGCTAAATGCTGGGGAAAAAGTAGAATAAAATAGCATTCAGGGTTGAGATCTTCGTATATTGATACTGTGCTGAAATATTCACTCTTTAGTTCAGCAGCTAATAATAAGCCTAATTGAACCATCATAATTTGAAGAACCATGTTTCTGAACTACTTGCAGAAAGAAGAAAAAAAATCTCTATGGCAGATTCCTCTGGATATTCATATAGAAGTCTATATACTTATTATTTTCTTCTCTTCAATTGGTCTGTTCAATTGGAGACTGCCTGGATAAGTCCTTGCAATTTTCTTGGCAAGGCTTTTGCAGAAGTAGTTTGCCTTTCCTCCTCCCCAGGGCTGAGAAAGTGACCAGCCCAAAGTTACCCAGCTGTCTTTGTGACTTAAGATAGAATTAGAACTCACACATTCCCAGTTTTTATCCTTAACCGATACATCAAACTGGCTCTGAAATAATATAATTATTTATAATAAATAATAAATTTGCTCAATTAGGCTGTGAAGATAGCAAAGTTTTCACATAAGGGCAGAAAATTTGAAATAATTATTTTACAATTGTAGTCTTAAAAGCAGACAACTTTTAAAGTATATGTATTCAAAATCAAATTGTAAAAATCTGGCATGGTGGACCTGGCTTGTGGGTTCAAGCTGCATGAAACACAATTCACATATGTCAAGGATTTTGAGCTTTCATTTCCCCTTACCATTGCCAGAATATAAAGCTACAGTAAGATAAATATGGTGTAATGATACTATGGAAGCATTATGAATAATTACAGTATAAATAAATAAGTAGTATTTAATTAATTTGTAAAGTTACCTTCTCAACAAATAACACTAGATGGCAAGCAATATTAAATAAAAACAATTACAAACACTAATATTCACAGTAGCCAAGAAAACATTACAGTCAACAGATGTGAATGGGGTTCTTTCCTACTCTCAGCCCCCAAACCAGGAGAAAAGTCAGGTCCATCTTCATCCCTCCTGTAGCACTTAAAAGAATGAATGTAAGAATATAGAACACTTTGCAATTCTCAGTAGTTTCTCCACTACCGTTAGTTGTTTTTAACTCTAACATTTCCTTGTAACTGGATGAAATCCTGTTCTAATTCAGATTACAATAGAGGAAAATACAAAAATACATACTTCCCTGCAATAAGTATGTATTTCTCAAAATGATTAAAACAGGAACATCACTAGAGCCGTCAGGAAATTCAGAAGCAACAAATTCACAAGTAAATCAATTAGGATTTAATTTAAACATTTTAAAAGTCTATAGAAACAAACTACTGCATGTCAACCTAGTAAAATATGTATTCAGTCTCTGAAATATACTTTGTATCTGAAATATATGATTAAATTAGGAAAAAGTAAAGCTCTCCATTTCTGGAAAGCAGAGAGCCTTGGTTATCTTTGTGAAGAAAACCAAAGCTTTCTGTTGCTTGGAAAGTTGACAGGTTTGGTTTCTTTCATAAAGAAAAACAAAGTTCTCCATAAGCTTGGAAAGCTTTTAAAAGCAAAGCTCTCTGTTGCTTGGAAAATGACAGCTACTTGTAGGATCCCAACCTCAGAGAAGCAAAGCAACCTCTCTGTGGCTGGGATTCCACAAGTCACTGTCATTTCTTCAACCAGTGCTTCCATGATCATGCTGCACAGTTACAAACTCCTTAGTTGCTAGGTTGCATGGGTCACTGGGTGGCAGGAGTTTGCAGCCGCACTCAGAAAAAGACAACCACTTGTGGGATTGTGCCATGTGGCCTAGCAATGGAACAGCCTGCCCTCCTTTCCTCTCCTACTTCCTGGGTGCTTTGAAAGGTAAATGTGTGACTGTGACAGGGGTGGAGAGGAGGTCCAAGCTGCTCTGGGGATCTCGAGGGACAAGAAGAACATGGGATATATCAGGGGGTAGGGGAAAGGCCTTGGGAGGAGTGAGGCAGGTAGGCTTGTCCCTGCACTAGGATCCCAGAGTCTCCCCTGCCTGAGGAACCACATGTTTACTTAACGGCCATCCTGAAGTCCAACTGTAATGAATAAACTTCACTATGGTCATAAATCAAGGATTATCTGTATCTCTGGACCCAGTTTTTTATTCTGGATTGAGTTCTTTAACAACCTGGTTTTCAAACAAGGCATTTCCAGAATATGTATGCAATTGTTGAATAATCAGCTTGCCTTTGTGTATGACTACTTGCTATTTTCCAGTAAATTGTTTAAAATCAAATCAGCATATGAATACTTAGTGTGAACTGTGACTTTAAGCATGTAAACTGTGCATGCAATTTAAATCTCTAATTATACTACAAGTAGCACTTGAAGTATAAGTAGCTTATTTTAATCACGTAACAATTGTTGGAAAATGTGTGCATTTTATAACTGATGGAGAATGTGTTCCTATATATTTGTATTTATTATTGTTGTTGTTGCTGCTGCTGCTGCAGTCATAAAGGTAAAGGTAAAGGTTCCCCCGCCCATGCGTGCTAGTCGTTTCCAACTCTAGGGGCCGGTGTTCATCTCCGTTTCAAAGCCAAAGAGCCAGCGCTTGTCCGAGGACATCTCCGTGATCATGTGGCCGGCATGACTAGATGCCAAAGGCGCACGGAATGATGTTACCTTCCCACCGTAGTGGTCCCTATTTTTCTACTTGCTTTTGGACTGCTAGGTTGGCAGAAGCTGGGACGAGTAACAGGCGCTCACTATGCTATGCAGCACTCGGGATTCGACCCGCCAAACTGCCGACCTTCTGATGGACAAGCTCAGTGTTCTAACCCACTGAGCCACCACGTCCCTTGCTGCAGTCATAAATAGATGCAATATCCATTTTTACTGACCTCCAGGTAATTTTCAGGTTTAAATGTTTGAAAAAAACAACAACAGTATTCCTGGGGAAAATTAATAAATGAAATAACATCTGCCTCAAAGGAAGCCACACATAAACAATCATTGAGCCAATGCTTTATATTGAGTGCCACATTGTCAACTATTATTTGAACCCAACAATTTTTGTTTTATGAAGAAATATAACAAATACCAAAATGCTCATCTATTAATGTTTGATACCACACATCTCTTATTCCATGCTTCTCTATTACCTTGGATATCTAATTTAGTGTATTCTTACAACAATTTTATTATAGACTTCTTAAATCCTTTAATGCTAGAGACAGCCAAAATACTTATGTTTACAGTCTACACTTTCATATCAGCAAGTATTTTAACGGAAAACACTGCACTTTGGGGCAAATAGTACACTGTGGCTCCTCAAACAACAAAAAATCCTTTTCTTAATCTTATCAATTTTTCTATATTCTATCCTGTGCTAGATCTGCCAACAAAAGAAATGCTTTGCCAATTTCATCTTCAATATTAATTAGTATGACTGGAGGAATTAAATATACTGCAAATTGTCTTTCTCTATTAGCTAATGGATGGAGAAGGGAAATCCTACATTTGTAATTGGTATCAAACATGCTGATTCCAGGAAGGCCCATGAAAACAAGTTCCAGGAAAACAATGCTTTTCTAAATAATTTCCTGAATAAAAAAAAGAAAGTGGGGGGATGCATAAAATTTTAATATAATGCATTCAACTTCTAAAAATATTTTAAGAATGTATAGAGAAAACATTTCACAGATTTTTTTGCCTAAGACAGTTGTAAGATAGTTAGAAAAAGGACAGAAAAATAAAACAAAACCTTTTGACAAAACAAGAAGTTATATTAGTATAAAAAGAGGAAAACATGAAACTATTTGAAGTAGAAAACGTATCAGCTATAAATCAGTTTCATTAATTAAAATAACTCTTTATGAGAATCCTGATGGTTCATCATTGCAGGAGCAAAGTCCTTCAAAGTCCTTGCTTATTGCAAGGTCTCCAGTATAATAAAAGATAGGAAAGACTAAAGCGTAATAAAAAGGTAAAGGTTCCCCCGCACATACGTGCTAGTCAATTCTGACGCTAGGGGCCGGTGCTCATCTTCGTTTCAAAGCCAAAGAGCCAGCGCTTGTCCGAGGACGTCTCCGTGGTCATGTGGCTGGCATGACTAGATGCCAAAGTCGCACGGAACGCTGTTACCTTCCCACCACAGTGGTCCCTATTTTTCTACTTGCATTTTTATGTGCTTTCGAACTGCTAGGTTGGCAGAAGCTGGGACGAGTAACAGGTGCTCACTCTGCTACGCGGCACTCGGGATTCGACCCGCCAAACTGCCGACCTTCTGATCGACAAGCTCAGCGTCCTAACCCACTGAGCCACCACGTCCCTTTTAAAGCGTAATAGAATGAGATATTATAGTTAACATTAAATATGGCTTTCTTTTTCAGAGAAAACCTCTCATATTTATTTTTCATCTATAGTTCTTTGTCAAAATGAACTAGTGGAATGATACAGAGATACGTGATGACAGCACACTCATCAAATGCCAGTGGAAATTCTAATTATTATGAAAAGGAAAATAGCTTTGAAGTGAAGTAAGAATGGGAAGGGTCTAGAGAAATGGAAAATGAATATTACAAGTATAGGAGCTGAAAAGTAAAGGAGCTACAGTTAGTCATTTTTAAAAGTAACAGCTGAATTGATTTCATTCTTTCTTTTCTTAATAATGAATATATTATGAATTATATTCCAATACATTTTTTGAAAAAAATCACATTTCCAAAGGCACTTATAGAAATCTCTAGGCCATTGGTTCTCAACCCGTGGTCCACAGACCCCTGGCAGGATACGAAGGCTTGAAAAAAATGTTATGATTTAAATCTTGAGTTAAGTCTTGGGAGTCCATGGCAGCGGTCACAAAAGGTATTTAAAGTGAAGAAAAAGTTGAGAACCACTACTCTAGGCTATGGGATTTATGATAAATGTAGATTAAATTAGCTTATTAATGACTAATTAGTGTACTTAAAGTTTGACTTTACTAAGTAGTTACATTTCACTGATTGCATTGTTTACTTCTGAGTAAATATGGACAGAATTGTATTACTCAATTTTTTATTAAGTTCTTTTACTTGAGACTATTTTTCCTAATTCTATTAATGTTTTCATTTGACATTCATAGTATTACGAGTTCATGGAAAACAAGAATTCAATTAAGTAACAGCTTGTACAGTATATTCACACGCCCCCTTATGGTAGAACTCAATCAATTTATTAAAATGAATGAGCCAAGGACAATGCTAGTGAGTGCATTTATGAAATTATTTTATGCAAATATATTGTAACAATAATTATGAAGTTAAGATTAATCATTTTATAACAAACATTTTGTAAGAACAATTTATACATATGTTATCTAAACATAACAGATCAACAATTCAGTTCAGTACAAGTTTTAGAAGAATTTACAAAATACTTTTAATTAGGCTTTACTCAAGAAGCATATATAATTAATGATTTTGATTCAAGTTTGGACAAGTAATGGCAGTTATCTTATGCAGCCATCTTGAACTAGAAAACTAGTTATTTTCTATTTTCATAAATACTCATGTGGCTTTTCTTTAACCAGAGAGTTATATTTGGTGGGTTTTAATCTTGTAAGATGCCAAGAGTGACTTGTGAGAAATGGATGGCTATATAAATCATATAAATAAAACAAAACAAAATAATTTATTTTTATTCATGGGCTACACAATTGATGGTCTTGTAAAGAAATGTTTTCTTAATTTTTCATAACTTTGAACAATCGCTAGGTGACTGGTAGTAAGTTGATGACTACTTATAGTGAATTTGTGGATATAAACTCTTAACTCTTCCAACAGTTGCTCTCAGCCTTGCTTTCTTGTCTTTTCCTAGTTGGATATATTAAACAGCAAGAAATGATGTTTTCAATAATACCGCTTTTGCAGTCACCTATAACCTATCAAGAAAGTATATGTAATCCATAGTCACTTTTTCCGAAATATAAGAAATATTTAAACCTTGACTTACCTCTGCCAAAACTACAATTATGATAAGTTCAGATTTTGAATCTGGGAAGAGTGCATTTACTTGAGGTGACATGCCAATTAGGATACAGTTGGTAATAACTGAGATTACAGTCATAGTTTGAAAAGCCATCTAAAAGAAATAAGGAAATAAAAAAAATAGAATGTATTAACTACGATCACATTATTTTCTGATACTCTTTTGTTTAATATTTGTATAATTATTATTTGTTTAATATTTTGTTTAATATTGGTATAATTACCTACAACTAGATAAGAATCTGCATAATTACGGCATTGCTACACTTATATTGTCTGTGTTGCTTTGGTTGCCAGGTGGCTTCTCTATGCAATTCGAAGTGATGGTTATAACCTATGAAGCCTAAGCTAAATTAGCTAAAGAACCATTTTCTCCAGAAGGAATCTATTTCTCATATTTAAATGATCCGAAAGAATGTTTTAGATTCATCTTCCCTGGCAGGTTACTAGGTTTATTCAATGGTAGCCCACATTCTGTGAAATATATTCCTCCCAACATCTTAAGTCTTCTTAGTGTCTTATTTTTCCATAATGCCATGAGGATCTGAGTCATTAGTAGAGCATCTGAAATATGAAAACGTGTCATGGCCCTGTAATGCTGATTTATTTGCATCTTTTTTCAATCTTATTTACAGTGTTGTTTTTTTATTAAAGCATCAGGTTTCCAGCTTTTTTGCAGATGAGAGGGTGGGATCAAAATGTAATAGAGAGACATTCTATTTTATAACATAGAGAATAAATAATAAAACAAAATAGAAACAGAGATATCCTAACTATGACAGCTGAGATCCAAGACATTTGTTCAACTGAGGGCAATGGAAAAGTGATTTGCTTATCTACTTTCTTTTATTTGTAGGTCTCCAGATTTTTTAAAAAGGGATGAGAAATTGTCCCACCCATGCAATGAAATCACTGTGTTATTTGCCACAGTTCCCCAGGACCTCAGAAGCTAAAGGGGAAAAAAGAGGGAAAGAAAATTAGCTTTGGGGGAAACAAACTATGGTCAACCTTGACTTATACTTGACCTAATCTTCTCGATGCTAATAACATCTATGAAGTCTAGAAAGCATAATTATTTACATGGATTACCTGCCATACACCTATATTTGCAGCAGGCTCTGAAAATGGGCGTTTAAAAACACTGCACATTTTTAAGGCATCAGAATACATCTCAGTGATGTTGTTTAGCACAGCAAAAACAGCAGCCAAAGGATAGACGCATGAAAAAAGGCTCACATAACCAAACTGTAAGAACAACTCCAAATAATCATCAAAAGTACCCTGAAAAGAAAGACAATAATTTTCAGATTAGAAGCAGCTTTATAACACTTGGCAAAATTTATGTACATGGCTAACTAATTACAAAGATGGAAGTGGAGAATAAGATTAAAAGATTATCCATTCTAAATTACTGCTATTTGAAGTCCAATTAATCTTATTTAAGCATTCATTTCACATGAAACAAAAGTACCAAGACACTGCTGCATGAGAGAATGTATTACATCTAACACTAGGAGTCATCCAATTAATTTCCTTCCCTAAAGTACAGCAACATTCAATGATAATAATAGAATAAAGCTGGAAGGGACCTTGGAGGTCTTCTAGTCCAGCCCCCTGCTCAAGCAGGAGAACCTATAATGTCTCAGACAGGTGGATGTCTAGCCTCTTCTTAAAAATCTCCAGTGATGGGACACCCACGATTTCTGGGGGCAAGCTATTCCAATGGTTGATTGTCCTCACTGAGTTTGTCTTCTGGGGTGTTGGCTACTCCTGCTAGTTTGGTATCATCTGCAAATTTGATGAGTTGCCCTTCTATTCTCTCATCTAAGTCATTGATGAAGATATTGAATGGTACTTTGTGGTACACCACTACTTACTTCTCTCCATCTGGATGTAGTACCATTGAGGATTACTCATTGGGTACAGTTTGTTAGCCAGTTACAGATCCATCTGGTAGTGATATTGTCTATTCCACCTTTTCTTTACCAAGGAGTAGGTTGTGGTCTACCTTGTCAAATGCCTTACTGAAGTCTAAGTTTACTGTGTCCACTGAGTTTCGCTGGTCTACTAGTTTATCTAAGAATGAGATGAGATTGGTTTGGCATGATCTCTTTTTTGACAAACCTGTGCTGGCTACTAGTTATGACTTTGTTTGCTTCTAGTTGTTTGCAGATCTATTTTCTGATCATCTTTTCTAGGATTTTCCCAGGTATTGATGTCTGTAGTTTCTTGGGTCTGTTTTTTTCCCCTTCCTTTCTTGAAGGTGGAGACCACATCAGCTCTTTTCCAATCCTCTGGTACTTCCAAAGTGCTCCAGGATTTATGGAGAATGTGATGCAACGGTTCTGAGATAACTTCTGCCAGTTCTTTCAGAACTCTGGAATGTAGCCTGTTTAGTCCCGGTGATTTATATTCATCAAGGTTGGATAGGTGCTCCCTTACCATTTTCTTGCTTATTTTAATTTTTGTTTCTGATATGTCTTTTGTAGTGGATTTTTTTGATATGTTGGGCTGTAGTTTCTTTTTGTGTGAAGACTGATACAAAATATGAGTTAAGCAGCTCTGCTTTCTCCCTGTTACCTGTAATTTCCTTACCATCTTCTCCCTTTAGCGGGCCTACAGTTTCCTTGAGGTTTTTTCTTATATTATATTACTATCATTATTATTAAATACAACCCTAAATTAAACACTCTTAAAAAGTGAGTGACAAAAATGACCTAACACCCCCCCCCCCAAAATTAACTTTTCCCATTAATGAAAGCCATTGGGACAAGTCTTTCTCTGTTTGTGTCCAAAGGGAAAAAATGAAGAAAAAAACCCCAAATATTACTAGTGGAATATTCATGTCTGGATTCATGAGGGCAAACATTAAAATTTACTTGCCAGGTATAGACTAGACTGTCAGGAGCCACCCCAATCCATGTCTTAGGAAAACAAAAACTCTTGGAGTCAGTTCTAGTCCAAAAGGAATTTTTACTAGGACATGCTTGGTTGTGGAAATACAAGACAGGACTTGGTATTGTTTTACAGATTGAAACTTTATAAAGAGTTCCCGGTTCAACCCTCCTTCCCTCAACCCCATTTGGTCAGCCCCCCATCATTTTACTTCGTGTCATCCCTTTCGTAGGAAAAAGGGAACTTCGAATCTTTATGGTTATTGCCTTCTTCCTTTACAGATTCAAATGGAGACACAGGCCAGATGCCTTCTTCCCTAACCCTCCCCTTTGTTCCCCCAGTTCAAAAGGTTTCCCTTGGTCTTTGAAATAACCTAAGGCAGGCTGAATCCACATGCGCTCCTCCTTCCTCGGGAGATGGCAGAATCCATGGGGCGGGGATAATGTTTTAAACATACATTTATGAATGTGATATAAATGGATTCTGACATAGACATCTAAACTTACAAAAGCAGGTAAACAAGATGGAATTTTGGATTAAATCAGTGTACATTATATTCCAACTGAATTCTCCTGGCATATCAAAATCCAAGTGTTTTTATAATCTACAATTCATAAATCAGATTAGCTTTAGGCACAACTAATATAAATATGGCCAAGCAATGTTTTATAAAGCTACATGTTTATGCAATTTTGACAAACACTGACTGAATAAACTTGAATTAAATCTAATAGGATTCAAAGAAAGGAGAGAGCATAGCTTACCAAGTAAGTATCCATCCCCTTTTCCAGATTAACTTGTTCAAATAAAGACATATCAGTATCTATTTCCAGGGCTTTCACCTTTTTCTCTACTGTTTTATTCCTTCTTTTTTGGAGCCAATAAGGCAGTGCAGCTTCCACAAACTGATTAAGGACTTGTGAAGTTATTAGTAAAGTTGCCAAGCTCTTTAAGAAAATTTAAAAAATCAAAATTAAACAGTGTTCAACATCTTTTGTGTGATTGATACTGCTTTTTCTATTGCTTTATAGTGTTGTTAACAACCCAAAATCACATTTGCCAGGTGGGTGGCCATATGTATTGATTTTTAGCAACGATATTTACAGCCAATGAAAGGATCAAGTGAATTCCAGCAAACAGTGCTGATATAAACATTTAAAAATATATTGAATTAATCCAGGTTTTGTATTGAGGTTGATATAAGAGATGTGTGTAGCAATAATAATATAAATAACTCATTTGCAGACCTGGTATCAATTACCTTTCAGGAGCCTTACTGAATTAATCATTCTCTGAAGAAAAATATATTAGTAGATAATTTAAAAAAATGCCTCAAGTTCAACTATTATTATTGTAAAATTCCATTGTAAATAGAGCTTATTTTAAATTCCATTACAACACTTTTACTGCTTCTCCCCCATTCATGAAGCCTGACATGTGCATATATTTTAAAAGTTTATATTTTATGAAGGCACTGAACTCTGCAAATGTTCTATATGCAGATTAATGTTCTATGACAGAAATGATCTTAGCAAATCTTAATTTACAAAGAGAAGTGTTGGCAAAATTGTGTTACTTTCATGGAACATTGTTTAGTAAATTAAGAGCATTCTTACAAATTTGATACAAGCGAACACAAACTAAAACAGCCTTTATAACAACACACTTCAGTAGTTCTTTCAGTGAGCAAATAAATCAGTGCAAATGTAAACATAAGATTTTTTTATGACAGGAAAATAGTTCTTCGAATTTCTTAACCCAAACCATTCAAGATTGAGCAATAGTTTATATTTACAAAGGAAAATCATCTAAGTTGATTTTTAGAACATTTGTCCACAAAACTTACCTGTCTCAGAAGTTTCATGTCAACTAAGATAAATGCAATGTAGAATAAAGAGGCAAAGCAATTTAAAAAGTTGAACTGCAAAAAAAATAGAAAATTAATTAAAAAGGCATTCTATCAGTTATCCAGAAATAGTAATGTATGATTCATATGACAACACATACATACATATAACCCTGTGTATAATTAATTTTAATTAGTTGGAGAAAGAAGTTTAATGCAGAAAATATTTGTATGAACTAAATGTGGTTCCCAAGATTTACAATGCTACTCCAATCAAGTAACCACAATACACAAAAGCCTTTTCTGACCAAAAACAGTAATCTCTGGAGTCAAACTCATTTCAGTTGGCTTTCTCAGGGGTATTATTAAACAGAAGCAAAATGCCTCAATTATACTTACCACCAAGACTTTCAAAATTAAATGATTCTGATATGAAGACTCCAATCTATGGTTTTCTGAAATTTAATAAAAAATTGCAATTAGTGAAAATATTAGACTATTTATAGTAAGTGAAACATTTTGTCTTTAAATAAAGGTAAGAATGAATGTAAAAATGAAAAGTATGAGAAACTGCAGAATGTATATTAAAAATATAATATTTATATCATGTGTGTACTTGATTACACCAAGGCAACTTGATTACACTGAAACAAAAACATGAAAATAAAATAGTACAACTAAATACAGTAAAGGTTACTATAGGTCTATCAAAATAAGGAGGTGAGTGTTTTTTTCACTAAGGTTTTCTATTCATATTACTGTGAGGTTTACAAATTTACAGTATGCATTAAATATTTAAACAAAACATTAAAAACAGTACATTCAAAGTTAACATCTTTTTTACTGAGGCTGTCAATTATTAAAGAGTATTAACAATCTGACTTTTATTCAATAGCCCAGAAAGTCTTAATCAAGGAATCTTTCTAAAAATAGTGAAGCAATAACTATTTCCTAATAAAGAAAACTTCTTCTTCTTTTTCTTATTATAGAGAATGATTTTAAACATGAGATTTTAAGAAGATGCATTATCAACTTCGGTAATCTAGAGTCCATACTACTAGAAAGAAAAACTACATTGAGTTTTAAAATAGTCTGACAATCCATATGTGAGCCTTGAACTAAATAAAGTGTGACTAAAATAATTTTAGATCAAGCTATTTTAGAAGAAAAGCCTTTTAAAATAAAATTAGGTAGGAGGGAATTAGCAAGAATAGGGCAATTACCCTGGTAGCAAAGCTTTCACTATCAACTTTGTTAAATTCAAAGTTATATTTTATTCCAAAACTTTAATGGACTCAAATAACTTTTTACCTTGCCCAATCTAGAATGATTAGAATTAAATTGTAACTTGCCAAAGGCAATTTGCTTCATAACTGAAAAGGTATTTGAACTTCAGTTCTCTACCATTCTAGATTCAAACTCTGCATCATCCGTTATAAGGCAAGTTTCAATTCCCACAAATCTATCCAAATTTTATTTTATAGTGATTATTATAAAATAACAGAACTTTCATTTCCAGATAATTAAGAGTCTGTATTGCCTTTAAATTGTTGAAACTAATAGGGCAGTGTTGGTTTCATAGATATCAACTCCCTAAAAAAAAAAATCCAAACAAGATGGATATTTTAGCTATCACAAAACAAGAACATTGAATTTCAATGTTTTAGGCCAGACATGTCAAACACAAGGCCCGGGGGCCGGATCCGGCCCATGAAGTGGTTTCATGTGGCCCGCAAAGCCATCTTGGAAACAGTGAGGGAACGGCCCCCACTGCCTTGGCCCTGGCCCAGAGACCCACCTTCTGCCAGAGACCCTCAGATCTGTCCCACTCCTGCCCAGGCCCCCATAGGCACCCTTGATGCGAACGATGTAGAGCTGGCCACGCCCACCCAGTAGGCCATACGCACTCTAGCCACACCCACCCAGTAGGCCACGCCCACCCTGGCCATACCCACCCGGCCCCTTGAGGGCAACCGCAATGCTAATGCGGCCTTCAATGAAATTGAGTTTGACACCCCTGTTTTAGGCTTAGTAATTTTTTTATCAGCTCTTTAAAAAAACACATGAAACCATACAGTTGATTCTTCTTATTCACAAATTCTGTATTTGTGAATTTGCCTACTTGTTAAATTTTATTTGTAACTAAAAAATTAATAGATATTGTGCTTTCACAGTCATCCGTGGACATGCAGAGGGCAGCAAAAACAAAACAAAACAAACATCTTTGGAGCAACACACATATTCCCAGCAGATGTTACAGTAGTTGCTAATTCATTGTTCACAGTGACTTTATTGAAGATAACTACTGCCAATAATGAGAATCCTCTGTTGTTATGCTTTCAAGATACCTTCACGCTAATTATTTCATTGCAGGTTTTATCTTGGCATCTAAATTGTGATAGTTTTACTATCATACAAGAGTGGAAGTAATTGCATTATAAATACATGTTAATATAATAGTAACAGTAAACAAGATACATGAAAAAGATGGAATAATCTTACCCCATGAGGTCAGGAATTCTGCAGCATATCTATAAATTCGATTTAGAATTTCAATCACAACAGCATAAATTATGCTGGGCATGTATAATATCAAGGCGCTTAATTCATTTTGGTTCTCTTCATAATATAAACGTGCTTGGAATTCCAAGTCAAAATAAATCATCATTATTTGAAGTGAAAGGCAGAGACAAAGGCACACAAATGGAAGTGAAACAAAATAAATCCGTAACTGTCTTTTGAAACTGGAGTATATGGGTTCCTCTCTTCCAGTGACAGGATTAATACCTAAAACCCCATGAAATCCTGGTCTCGGTTCCTCAAATTGCCGCTTCATCATCAGTGTTCCCCATCTGTAAGCCATGACAGCACAAGATCGTTTCCAGAGTTCAAGGATAACGGTAGACCATAGCAGATTGAATGCTGCAAACAGCACATACTTGTCATAATCTTCCCAATCAAAAACATAATAAGGGATCCCAATGACTGCCATTGGAATTAAAGCAAATGTGATATATTCCAAAAAGGCAAAATAGAAAGCAAGTGTTTCACCAAAATAACAGCGAATTTCATCTGTGGGAGGGGAAAAAAAAAGTCATATTCATTAGGTAGCAATACCTAAGTAACCTGGTTCAAAAGCAGAAGCTAAATGGGGGTTAGCCTTCAGTGGATTTATATAATGAATATATTATATAATGAATCTATTTATAAATCTTCATCTTACTATTTCCCTAACTTATCAAGTCAAGCCAAGCCAAGCCCTTATCTCCTGAAATGGAAATGGGGTCCTTTTACATACTGCTCTGTTCCTAGTAAGTACTGTATTGCAGTTATCAGCTATATACAATTTCAAGCATTTTCTAACTATTTAATATTTATAGCAAAATGTCTATGGAGATTCTCAGTCATCCAGATCATGGTTGTCCCAAAGGTGTCCCAAAGGGGAGAGATAAGATATCATCTATCACCAGACTACAACAGAGTCCTTTCAGCAGTTCCAAGAAGGCTTCACAGCCATTTGCATTACTCAGGTGACTCTGAGGACACAGATAAACCTCCAAATGGTCTCAACAACTCTCTAAAAGAATGCAAATGACCAGCTGTCTGCAAGGAATATAAATCCTTCCATTCCCCACCATCCAGTCAGAGCTGAATAAGCTTCTTGGATGAGAAGTGAAATGGCTTCAAAGAAAAACAAGAAAGTCCAGTTGCCTCTTGAAAAAACACCTTTGGGAAGCAAAAAAAAAATCTTCAATTCCCTTTGTGAATGTCAATTTTGTATCAGTTCATCACACTAAAAAATATATCTATACCCATACATGGTATCAGAAAAGAATAAAATCAAATAAAAAGGCCAGTATTCTCTGATATTGCTTCTTGCACACAGGCCGTATATGGTCTTGAATTTTCACTCAACATACAGTCTTTGTGAATCTGAAGCCCCTAACAATTACATAATCTATGCAAATCTGAGTCTGTTCTTTTCCAGAATCAGTAAACTTACCTAAAGGTTGGTATCTAATTTTCAGTTGTTCATACCATATTTGTCCAAGTTTCTTTAAATGGTCTGGGTCATGAAGTGGAAAAACCTGAAGCAGAATGCCACTAGTTGTTAACCTTCGCACTGAAATAAATAAAAAATTTGTTAAATTCTGAAGAGTTTTAAGATCTTATTTATAATTAAAGCCCATTTTTCCAATCTCATACAAGACCACATACAAACTTGAAGGGGAAACTCATCAAATTTGAAGATGACACCAAACTGACAGGAGTAGCCAATACCCCAGAAGAGAAACTCAGGATCCAAAAAGATCTTTACAAACTTGAACAATGGGCCCTATCCAACAAAATGAGTTTCAATGTGGAGAAAAGCAAAGTTTTACATTTAGGCAGGAAAAACCAAACATTGGGTAAGATCTGGCTTAAAAACAGTAACAGTGAGAGGGACCTTGGAGTCCTAGTAGCCGATCACTTGACTATGAGCTAGCAGTGTGCAGCAGCAACCAAAAAAGCTAATACAATCCTGGATTGTATATAAACAGAGGCATAGAATCAAGATCACACGAGGTATTTGTTCTGCTTTATAAAACCCTAGTAAGACCACACCTGGATTACTGCAACCAGTTTTAGTCACTATATCACAAAAAAGATGTTGAGAGTTTGGAAAAAAATTCAAAGAAGAGCAACTAAGATGATCAAAGGCCTAGAGACTAAAACATACGAAGGACGGCTGCAGGACTTGGGTTTGGCTAGTCTAAAAAAAAAGAAGAAATAGGGGAGACATGATAACAGTATTCCAGTATCTAAGGGGCTGCCACAAGGCAGAGAGGGCCAGGTTGTTCACCAAAGCAACAGATGGAAGGACGAGAAATAATGGTTGGAAACCGATCAAAGCGAGAAGCAACCTGGAATTAAGGAGAAACTTCCTGACAGTGAGGACAATCAACCAGTAGAACAACTTGCCTTCTGAATAGAAGACCTCCATGGTCCCTTCCAGCTCTATTCTATTCTATTCTATTCTATTCTATTCTATTCTATTCTATTCTATTCTATTCTACATTCTACATTCTACATTCTACATTCTACATTCTAATCTATAGATTCTACTAGTAATATACAGATGTAGGCTTTCACAGTTGGTATCTATCTGTTAGGCAGTGTTTGGTTTCAGAGTTTAGTGATTGTGGTCTAGAGTCACCACTGTGTGCTCTGTATAGTTCTGAAATGCCAATCAGATATTAGACATGTGGCTGTAAAGACAGAAGCCCAGTCATTCCATTTTGTTGCCTATCTTTGCCTCTGAAAATGCCAGCCACAATTGTCAATGAAATGTCAGGAAAACTGTTCTCTACACCAGGGCTTTTCAACCAGTGGTACAGGTAGCAGGTGGTACGCGACCATCCTAGAAAAGTGGTAGCGGGGAGGGAAATGAGCTGAACCAGTGGCAACACCGCAAAAGCCGGAGTGAGAGACGGCTGGAGCTGCAGGGCTGTCAGGGCTGAGTGGACACACCAGGATCAGCGCCAGGCTCCAGCTGGAGCTCGGTGCTGATCCTGGTACTTCTGCTGAGCCCAGAAGAAGCGCTGATCAGGTGGAATGTTGCACCATCTCCAGGGTCTTGTGATTTACATTCAGATGCTTGGCAACTGATTCATATTTATGACGGTCACAGTGTCCCAGGGTCATGTGAAGTGACCAAAAACTGCTGCAACCACCCAGCAGAGGGGGGGAATAAAAACCAAACACCCCCCCACACTGCCAATCCGCAACAAAAATGCTCACAACAATGAAAACCTCGGACAGGAGGAAGAGCGCCACCGGGCAGGCAGGCAGGCAGTTGTCTTGCTCGGCTGTGGCTTGGGAGGCAATTTTTTCAGGGCCATTGTAACTTCGAACAGTCACTAAGTGAACTGTTGTAAGTCGAGGACTACCTGTACTTCATCACTTTTTTACTTTTTGGGGGGGTCATCGAGTTTTTGATACCTTGCTAGGTGACTGGTGGTACTCGGATGTTGCTATATCCTAAAAGGGGTACAATGGGTGGAAAAGTTGAAAAGCCCTGCTCTACACCACAATCACTAAATCCTGAAGCCCAATACTGCCCATTCCAGTAATAGTTATCTGTCATGCTCCAAAAGCCTAGAAAGACACACTGAAGTTCTTCCAAGCAGTTTCCTTTATTGATCCTCATGTATTGTTAGAAATCTTGCCAAACTAAAGCAGACCATTCACACCATTAAATATATACTTTGAGAATTCCGAGGGAGGAGCCATTTTAACTCTCTTCCTCCACACAAACTATCTAACCTTCCCCTTTGCTTCTCTAGAACACACTCCTTCCTGAGAATCTAGACTACATTCCACCACATCATCTTAACATAACATTTAGCCCAGTGATTAGAGAGTGGGGAAGAACTCCCCTTTCATTGAATATCTTCAGACAGAGATGGTATATAGAAATTAGTCATGATTGTTCTAATTTGAACTCTTGCATTGACTGGAGTGTAGGGGATTGATGACTTAAACGACTTCTTCTAATTCAATGATTGTAAAGAAACCATAAATATTTTAGAACCACATCCAAAATGTCATGCATCATAATGACGTATTGACAAGTCAGATCTTATACTGTATATAATTAGTCCTCAATTTACAACTATAGTTGGAATTAAAATTTCCTTTCCCAAGGAAGAAAATTAAGTAATTCGTACCCAATTTTATATTTTTGCTATGGTTGTTAAGTGAATCACTGTAGTTCTTCAGTGATTCATGGGGTCATTAAGCAAATCTGGCTTCCCACATTGACATGAAGCCAACTGGAAAGGGTGCCAAGAGGCTGCAACCATCATAAATACATGCTGGTTGCCAAGCATTCAACTGGTTGTAAGTAATTTTTCAGTGCTGCTGTAACTTCCAATGGTTGCTAAACAAATGGTTATATGTTGATGATCATCTGTACTGCATTTTATCCCTCTAAATTTAAATTGGAAGTCTCTTTATAGTGATTGATTAGTTCACAAAATAAGTTCTGCAAGCATTTAAAGTTCTATGTTTCATATTTTTAAAAGTTTCTCCCATGATGCAATTTTTTTCAAAAATCAGATGACATTTATCATTTCATCAAAAACAGAAAAATTGTATCAATACTATCAGTGAAATACGGGGAAGCATATGAATACGTATTAATGGTGTTACACAATACTGTTACTTTTTTTTCCCATAGTAACCCTGTGATGTGAGTTGGGCTGAGAAAAAGTGGGCCAAGCTCACCAACCAGTTTTCATGAGTGAGGCGGGACTAGAGCTAATGTCTCCCACTTTCAAGTCTGGTGTCTTAGACCAAACTGGCTCCCAGTTTATCGGGCTTTAATCCAGCCTCAGGCAATATTGTTCATATTAGTTTGGCACCAACTGAGGCCACAGGATAGAGGGGTGGCAGTTGTAATTCAGGAGCTTTTTTTAGCCATGAGGAGCCATGCTTTCCAAGTTTCCGCATGTAAGACCATGTTTTTGAGACTGGATTTTGCAGGATCAATTGGGACTAATTGCTGTACCAACCATCCTCCTTTTTAGCAACCTCCCTGCATGAGGTCATCTCAGGTTTGGTAGCAGAGTTTTCCAGGCTTATGGTCCTAGGGACTTCAATCTGTTGTCCTTTGGGATGGCCTCAGAAGCCAGAGCACTGCTGGAGGAAAACAAAGAACAAATCCAACCGAACATAGATCAGAGGTGCCATTAAGGCCAAACTTGTGGCAGTAAGAGCATTAAATGCCAGTAGTTCTCCACACTTATTGCATTCACAGAGTGTCACCTGATGGCCCTGTTCAAAGTCATCCAATTCCTCCTCAAGGCAGGCTTAGATATTTTCTTCAGAACTGCACGAAGGAGTTTGTGCAATACCTAACATATAAAATCACTCAGATTTGGTCTGAGTCCAAGCATGGTGAAAGTCCATTACAGAAGCCCTGGGAATGGACTTACCCTGTTGATATCTGGAAATAGTTTGATCCTGTTGGACCTGAGGTAGTGTTTATTACTTATTAGATCCTTGTCATTGAAAGCCCCCAGGAAGGTGACTTCTGGGTAGTTGCATACAATGATTAATGCATCATTGTGGGACAGGGTATACCTGACACTTTTTAAGGAAGCTGTGCTTCTCCTCCTTAAAAAGACATAATTAGATCCCCACCTTGAGTCAATTTTTCCCATCTTCCCTTTCTAGGCAAGATAGTGGAGGAAATGGTTATGCTGCAGCTTCAGAAGGTCCTGGATGAAATGGATTATCTGGACCCCTTTCAGTTGAGTTTCAGGTTATGGGACAGAAAGGATTGTCATGCTTGTTCATGATCTCTGGCAAGAGCAGGATAGAGATAGTGCATCCATCCTCGCTCTCCTTGACTTCTAGGTGACTTTCAATACCATTAACCAAGGTATCCTTTTGGAATGGTTGCAGGATTTGAGATTGGGTGGTGCAGTGTTGCACTAATTCAGTTCCTTTCTCCATGGCCAGTTCCAATTGGTGTGACAGGTGCCCATGGCCACTGCTGCAGAACACAGCATTCTCTCTGCTCCTTTTTAATATCTACATGAAATCACTATATGATATCATCTGGCCCAACAAGATAGGATATTACCAGTATGCTGAGGATAATCAGCTTTACATCTCCATTCCTCATAACCCGTGCTGCTGTGGCTTCCCTTTCATAATATTTAGAGGATGTGGAGATCTGGGATCTGGAGATTTATCGTCTTTAGTTCTGGATGGGGTAGTATTACCTCAGAGAGACTTGGTGCATAACTGGGGGTTTTCCTAGATCTGCAAATTCTATTGAAAGAGCAGGTATGGAAGTAATAAAGCAGAAATAACAGCTATAGCCAAGGCAATCTGCAGATATGAAGCTCGAATTGCAAATTATAGACAGAACCTCCAATTTCAGTCCAACCAGAAATGTTTCTACAATCCATCGAGGGACTGCAGCGAATCAGTCAGTACCTGACAAGGAAGAAGTAGTACAGTTCTGAGCACAGGTATGGAATAACCCAAAGAAATACAACAAGAATACAGCCTGGTTAAAGGAGATGAATAAGAATAAAAAGAAGCTGAAATGAAAGAACTAGTAATAACAGCAGAAACAATAGAGAAAAGAGCAAGGAAGATCAAGAATTGGTCAGCACCAGGTGAAGATGAATTGCATAGTTTTTGTTTGAAACATCTAACTAGTCTACACCCACTCACTGCCAAACAATTTAACAACATACTACAAGGAGGTGAAATTGAAGAGTGGCTAACCTCCGGGAAAACCTAACTGATAACGAAAGATCAAACAAAAGGGGCAGCACCAAGCAACTACAGGCCAATTACCTCTTTACCAAAAATTTTCAAATTGCTAACTGGTGTGATAGCTGATTCTGTCCAACAGCATTTAGTTGAAAACAGTCTCTTTCCACCTGAGCAGAAAGTAAACACCCAATAGCAGACAAACAAAAGATCAACTCCTAATTGACAAAATGATTTTGGGAAAATTGCAAAAGAAGGAAAACCAACCTGAGTGTAGCATGGATTGACTACAAAAAGGCATTCGACTCTCTGCCACATGACTGGATAATCAAGTGTCTAGAGATAACAGAAGTCAGTCAAAACATCAGAAGCTTTATGCAAAGATCGATGGCACAATGGAAGATACTGTTGCAGGTCAATGGTGAGTGACTGGGAGAGGTTAATATCAAGAGAGGAATATTTCCAAAGAGATATACTGTCACCACTAGTATTTGTCACCGCACTGTTTTCTCTCTCAACAATACTGAATAACTCAGGCCATGGCTATCAAACATCAAAAACATCTGTCAGACTATCCTACCTTCTTTATATGGACAACTTGAAGCTGTATAGAAAAACATCACCTGCAATAGAATTGCTGCTCAACACTGCCCATATATATAACCAAAATATTGTAATGGAGTTTGGATTGGACAAATGTGCCATACTTACTATCAAATAATGAAAAATAGTAAAAACTGAAGGAATCAAGATGCCCCATGAAAATTAAGAGTCTGCGTGATGATTAGTACAAATACCTCAGAATCCTTCAATCTGACAACATCAACCTCACTGAAGTCAAGAAAAAGATTAAAGGTGAATCTTTAATATCAAGAGAATAAAGATGTTAAAAGTCCAAACTAAGGGAAGAAAATATCATCAAAGCTATCAACACCTGGACAGTTCCAGTCATTAGATACACAGCTGGAATAGTGAACTGGACTCAAGCAGAACTAAAAGCAATGGATAGGAAGACCAGAAAAATAACGACAATGAATCATGCCTTTCATTCTTGCAGCAACATTGACAGACTCTACCTACCAAGGCAAATAGGTGGGCATGGAATATTGCAAGTACATTAGATAGCTGAAAAAGAAGAAAAAAGGGTTTTGGAAGAATAACTGAAGAACAATGAAGAAGATGCACTAATGTTAGTATGCCAGGAAGGCTTATTGACCAAACTGGACTACAAGAAAGACCAAATGCAGAACAGAATGGAGGCGTGAGAAGACAAAGGACTATATGGCCAGTACATTAAAAAAAACAACAGAGAAAGCAGATAATAACAAGGCCTGGCAATGGCTAAGAGCAGGAAAGTTGAAGAAAGAGACCGAGGGACTAATTCTGGCTGCACAAGACCAAGCCTTAAGGACAAACGTATACAAAGCCAGAATTGAGAAGATAGCAACAGACAGTAAGTGCCATCTATGCAAAGAAGCTGAAGAAACAGTGGACCACCTGGTACGTTGCTGCAAGAAGATTGCACAAACTAACTATAGCAGCGGCATGACAAAGTAGCAACAATGGTGCATTGGAAGATCTGTAAGACGTATCATTTGCCTGAAAGCAAATACTGGTGGGACCATAAAATAAAGAAAGTCATAGAAAATGAAGAAATCAAATTGCTCTGGGATTTTAGAATTCAAACAGGCACCTGCCAGATAGGTAGGTAGGTAGGTAGGTAGGTAGGTAGGTAGGTAGGTAGGTAGATAGATAGATAGATAGATAGATAGATAGATAGATAGATAGATAGATAGATAGATAGATAGATAGATAAACCTTTATTGTCATTTTTTACTGTGGGCACAATGGCACACATTAAAAATGAAATTAAGTTGCTTGCTCTCAAAGTGTACACATACATAACACACATTTAAACATACTATATACAATATATGTATAGACCTACAACCTTACATATAAGTAACATATAAATATTAATCATTGTTCATCTTGAATACATAATACATCCATAACATCCCAATTGTCAATAAGAAAAACAAAAAAGTCTGGATAGTAGATTCAGTAGAAAATCTGGAGAAGATAACAAAATACAAAGACCACAAATAGAAACAGAACGACTGTAGCAAAAGCAAGGAAAGGTAATACCCATAGTAATAGGAACCTTGGCTGCATCCCAAAACAATTGGAGCACCACTTGAACACTATTGGAATTGACAAATTCTCCATTAAGTCAACTGCAAAAGGTGGCCTGGGAACAGCTTCCATCCTGCAACAATATCTATAATACCATCAAATATCCACATCTGCCTATCCCAGGTCCTTGGTAAGGACTTGATAGACAAAAATGCCAAACCTAGTCTGAATATCTGACTGACTATGTGATGATCAATAAATAAATAACTGAAGCTATGGGAGTTGTGCAGACAGTATTTACCATTACAACATTATACAATGTTCTAAAATGAAGAACCAAAGATTTTTATATTCTAATTTTAAAATGTAATTATATATGCAATGCAAAAGGAACAAATTACTCACTAATTGACTTTCCTGGATAAAGCTTTGCCTGAGGATAGCCAGGGATCATCTTTTCATTTTTAGCTCTTAAATTTTCAAGTTCATGTTTGATAATATATTGACATTCTGCCATTGTAAGGAAATCATGATTGTCCTCTAAACAAAAAAGAAATGCATTGCTGAAAAGTACATTCTTATTTTGACAAGTTCCAAGCAAAAGTAATTGCATGAGGATTCTAAAATCTTATATCCTATATGCAATGGAAATATTCTCCACTTTTCTAAAACTGTTAATTATTAACATTAACAAAATGCTAGTATTCTGAGCAAAATTTATCCAATAACATTATGCTTATTTATTTCACAATATTTCCTGAAATGGTTAACAGTGTGATTCCTAAATAGCAAGAAACTTGAAATTATTTCACAATTGTTTTATTTTTACCTGCAAAATCTTTAAAATTTTTTCTAGATGTATATGAAAACACTCTCATTGAATTATCATTACATTCTTTAACCAACCCTACAGTTTCCGCTCCTAGAAGCAGCCTTAAATAAGATGCTCCAACAAGATATATGTTCTTGCTTTCTTCAATCTCTTTTCCTTTCTCCACCAAGGGTTTAACTAAAAGTTGGGCTCCTTCAAAAAAGGAAAACAAGTCAAGTTAATTATTTAAGGTCATAGTGAAGAGGATGTACTGTGTGTATTATGTACACAGCTTATGCTAAGTCCTAAAAATGGGAATGACAGTTATGTTCACAAGACATGTTTGGATAAAATTAAACTAATTACACAGTCATTTCATTTATTGGGTCATTTCTGTTATGAAATTCTTGGATTAAAGGAGGTCTGAATTAGGGAAACTAACTCTTTTATTTGATTTGGTTGCTGCAATTATATTAAAAAAAATAGGAAAATATAAGTTCTAGGCAAATGGGTAAGATAGTCATTTCTTGATTGTTGGTCTAGTATTAATCCTGGTGTTAATCTTTGTTTATCTAGTGTTGATTGCTGGTGAAGAGGTGTTTTGGTCTTTTGGTTTCCTTTTTGGATTTTTGATTGTTTCTTTTGATGATAGATGTTGTTTATCTTTATGTGCCTGTGGGGATGAGACAGCATATAGGGCGGAGGTACAAAAACTATCCATATGGTGTAGTAACAACAACTTGCACCTAAACATTGGCAAGACGAAAGAGATGGTGTTAGACTTCCGGAGAAAAAAGGAGGAACCTGCCCCACTTTACATCGGAGAGAACTGTGTAGAGAGAGTTTCCTCCTTTAAATTTCTGGGAGTCTACCTCTGTGAAGATCTGACCTGGAAAGTTAACACAACCCAGGTGGCTAGAAAGGCCCAACAGAGGCTTCACTTTCTTAGGGTCTTGCGGAAGAACAGGGTAGAACAACGGCTAATGACCCTCTTTTACTGGTCTACTATAGAGAGCGTCCTCTCGTATGGTATTGTGGTTTGGTATGCTGGTCTGACAGCCGCGGATAGGAAAGTATTACAGAGGGTAGTGAGCACAGCACAAGACATTGTGGGCTGTTCCCTGACACCACTGGATGACCTCGCCAGGGCTCGTTGCCTTGGAAGAGTGAGGAAGATTCTCAGGGATGACTCACACCCTGGACGGTATCTCTTTACTCTCCTACCATCCGGTAGGAGATATAGGAATATAGCCAGCCGTACCAACAGGCTGAAAAATAGCTTTTATCCGTGGGCTGTTAGGCTTTTAAATGGGACATAATCTTATGCAGAATTGACTTGGGAGGCCGGTGTGTGGTGTAGTTGGTTCACATGGTGTGGTAGGATGGAGGGTTTGTTGTCACTGTGTGTTGGGGGGAGAGAGCACGGGGGGCGGGGAGGGAGGCTCAGCTAATCTCAATGTACACATGTTGTACTTTGACAATAAAGGTTTATTATTATTATGACTGGCTGCAGAATATCCAAATATTGTTCTTGCTTGTCCTTCCTGATTAAGAAAATAATCTCATTCCTTTTTAGCTTTTTCTGTCCAGAGTAATAGAGAATGATATTCTGTATGGAAGTATCCAATTTCAATCCATTTCAATTTGTTGATACCTAAGATAACAATATAAAGTCCAACCTAAAGTCTAACCAATATAAAGTCCTAAAAATGGGAATGACAGTTATGTTCACAAGACATGTTTGGATAAAATTAAACTAATTACACAGTCATTTCATTTATTGGGTCATTTCTGTTATGAAATTCTTGGATTAAAGGAGGTCTGAATTAGGGAAACTAACTCTTTTATTTGATTTGGTTGCTGCAATTATATTAAAAAAATAGGAAAATATAAGTTCTAGGCAAATGGGTAAGATAGCCATTTCTTCCCTATTTTCACTTATTTGCAAAACATTCCCCATTTAAGATTCCCCACACAGTTTCTATGAAGGTAGCCCCTGACTTATAATTCTGTTCAGCAACCATTCAAAATTAGATGTTGCTCTTAAAAGGTTTTCAAAAATGTAATTTAGCTAAAAAAAGGTCTAAAGGTGGCAAGATGGAAACCTCAGACTAGATGGAAGCATTGTTTAATAAATATCTCTAAACTTAGGTCCAGGAAAAAAAATAACATTTCTTTTGATTCCAAAAGGTGGAATTTCTAATTTTTTAAAAAGCCTAAATCGGTGTGTGTGTGTGTGTGTGTATGTGTGTGTGTCTGTATGTGTGTGTCAATATGCATGTATCTTCTGTCATCTGCAATAAAGCAATTTATCAAGCCATACAGAATAACAGAATTGGAAGGGACTTTGGAGGTCTTCTAGTCCACCCCTCTGCTCAGGCAGGAAAAATTATACCATTTCAGACAACAAATAGCTGTCCAATCTCTTCTTAAAAACTTCCAGTGTTGGAGCATTCACAACTTCTGGAGGCAGGTTGTTCCACTGATTAACTGTTCCAACTGTCAGGAAATTTCTCCTTAGTTCTAGGTTGCTTCTCTCCCTGATTAGTTTCAATCCGTTGCTTCTTGCGTAATCTAAGGGTTTGTACTGTAAGTAAATTCCTAAATATGAAGTTAATTTTTTCAGGAGTTGAAACTTATTCCTTGACTGCATAAATTCTTGTATTACAGAGAAACAGACAAACTGAATAACTTAAAACACATATCCTGGCACATGTGCCATATATTTGTAACATTTGGACTGCTTCTCCTGTTAGGTACAAAACTATTTTTATTCATCTCTGATTCACATTTCCAAAATAGAACAGTCTCTCTGCAAAAAAAAAAAAAAGTTTAAAAGTACCCTGAAAAATCTCTTTGCCTACACATATGCATACTTTTCTATTGTGTATTATAAATCAATGTTCACAAAAAATGCTTATAAATTGTCTTATAAAACTAAGGGCACTCACCTCCATTCTTCTTCTTCCCTACAATCTTCTGCATCAGCCACTCTTTGGTTTCATCTTTGGTATTTTGTGCAAGCTCAACCACCACCAAAGGCTTGAAATTATCCTCAAATGTATCATATGCAGACCAGCTTATCTTCATCTTTTTGACAACCAACTTATCAAATAAATAGAAAATAATAAAAAGGTTTTGTGGTTGTGAAAGATGGTAATATTCACGGCAACACTGCTACAAAACAACTACTTTTTGTCTGCTTTCATTCTTTTTTGGGTACAGCAACAGCAAAATTTTACCATCAATTTAAAAAAGACACTTCCAGTTTATCCACATATTCTCAGTCAAGCTCTGCTGTTTCAAAGAACCCTATTTCCCTCTTCATTCTGGTATTCTCTGAGCTACAGACTTTTAAGGCTTTGAGATTTTTACACTAATTATCAGCAGATTACCCTGAAATAAAAATATTTGCAAGGTACCTAACTGGAGAAACATAATGTATGTTAATCCTTGTATCAAATATGTTAGATATGTTAAAATAGAAGTTTATCTCAATGATTTAGTTTCTAGTCAAGAAACAAGACACATGCCATTTTATTGGAAAACCTGTCAAGAATTTCTTTCACGCGATAGAGGGTGTATCTATGGGAGTGAGTTTGGATATGGTTTCTTATAAGGAATTACTTACATTGGAAGGGAATGATTGGCAACTTAAATCATTAGATGAGTTAAGACAAGAAAACATAAGTCACTCTTGGTTTCAATATACCCAATTGAAAGCTAGGTGGAAGTTAGATCAAAAGGTTGGCATCACAATTATAGATCAAAATTTAGTAAAACAAATTAGAGACTTAAATTGTGCACATATAAAGAGGATATATAATGCTTTAATTGAATTGGATTCGGAAACGGAATTAGTTAAAGATTGTATGATAAAGTGGGCACAAAATATTCAGGAACCAATTTCGTTGGACACTTGGGAGATAATTTGGGTCAGAAATGTTAAATTTACTCAGGCTCAAAACTTAAGAGAAAATTTTTATAAAATGTTTTATAGATGGCATCTGGATCCCAAGAAGTTGTCTAACATGTATCCTAACTTACAGTCTAAATGTTGGAGATGTGGTAGTTTAGAAGCCACCTATTTTCATATGTGGTGGACTTGTAGAAATGTAAAAGCTTTTTGGATTAAAATTTGGTGGAACATTCAAAAGATTTTTAAGAGAAAGATAAAGTTTTCTCCGCAATTGTTTTTATTGGGTATTGTTGTAGATTGTGATGTTAAAGAAACCAATTTGATGTTGAATATGATAGCAGCACGGTTACTGGTGGGACAATATTGGAAGAAAGATAGTTTGCCTACTATAGAAGAATGGGTGCTTAAAGTTTCGAATTTTGCAGAAATGTCTAAGATTTCTGCTTACTTGAAAGATCATTCACAGGAAAGTTATATTTCAGTTTGGAGGAGATGGATAGATTATATTCAGAATAAATATGGGACTAAAAAGTTCCATTTAGCTTATGAGTAGATTTTAAAGGGATATTGTTATTGATTGTTGGTACTTTGTATGTATTTATGTTAAAGGGGAGTTAAAGCACATTATGAATTTGGTTAATTGTATATTATGTATAATTTTTATTTAGAATATGATTATTATAACTATAATCCTGTATTTAGCTCTGGGAAGTGGGGGGGGGGAAGTGGGCGGGTTTGGGTGGGGGGGATTTGGGGATATATTGTAAAATCTTGTTTTTGTAAAACTCTTTAATAAAAAAAAAGAATTTCTTTCTGACCTATCTCATATTTCCCCACCCCAAAACAAGATGTGATTGTTCTGTGTTTCTTTCTCATGCTCTCCGTTTTCCCTGGACTGAGTTGCTGTTTCTCTTCAACCATTTAGCCATTCCTTTCCCAAGATTATCCCTACATTGCTTTACAGTGCTTTATCTTTCTGTAGCTTCCTTGTTATAACATTTCTATATTATTTAATTTAGTTCTGTACTATAATGCTTATCTTATTTTTTGTTGCTTAGGTTATACCATTCCCCCTTACTTTCTACCTTTTCTTAGATTTAATTTTCCTCTTTCTTAATTTGAGGTTTCTTGCCTATAGTAAATTTGGCCATTTCAGCTGATTTTGCTCTTAATCCAACACAGTTTCTAAAAGGTAGAGTTGATACAAGGACTCATTGCCAGGCTGCAGTATTATGCTCTGCCACTGTGCCAATGAGTCTCTTTCTATCCACTGAGAGTTCCCAGTTTCTTGCTCTGGAACTCGTATGGACCTCTGCTACTTCTGACTACTGCCAATTCCTAGGGTCTCTCATCAACCCTTGCTACGAGCTTTCTTTTATCTAGGTTTCTATACTCTGGTACTGTTCAGTCAGATCCTGCTTCACCCCACCCAGTCTGCTGCAGTGGGATGTTGTTGGCCTACCCTGGCCTCTTCAAACAGCAGCATTGCTGAGATAATTCAAGTGCCCTTTTTGGCTGTTCCACTGCTTCCACTGCTTTGTTCACTGTTTTCCAGACTGGTCATGTCCTGTACTTGTACCTCTTAATTGCTAGCGTCTGCATCTGCTAGTGTCCAGGCTGCCAGCTTCTGAGTTTACAGAATAGTGTCTATACTTGGTCCCTCACAATAGTCTCAAGGAACTCAGCCCAACAGAGACCAGTTGGTGTTAGCAAGGGATTCTCTCTGCTGTGACTCTCATCAATCTTCGGCCTACAGCTATCATCTCTACTCATTGCTGCACTTTGCTATCATTGCCACATATCCTGAATGTCTGGCTGTTCTCACAGACAGTCCTTCCCCTTTCTTGGCACTTTTTCTTCTTGTTCTTTCTACTCTGCCCTGGACAATAGCTCTCCCACTGCAATTTAGTAATGGCAATGCTTCAACCCAACTGTTTGATTATTTTGGCCTTCCAGTTTCTATGCTTCTCTCAACGCAATGGGCCAGTGTTAAAGAATCAGCTTTTCATTTTGAGCACATAAGAAGGCACATATAATTTTTTTTAAAAAAAAGCTTGTTTCCTTGCGGCCTTGCATTAATCCACCAACCCAAAGGTAGATTTTGTAGAATTAAGCTCAACATTTTCATTTTATTTCTCAAATAAAATTATGAAGGAAGTTAAGAGTCTTCAGAATTCACCTACCAATATTAGCTGAAAAATAGATGCAAACTTCAAAGGCACTTACATATTATTCTAAATAAAAAGGGGTGAGACCCGAGGGATTAGAAGAACGATAAAAGAAGAGTCCTACATAGAATGCCTGTGCCCATAAAATAATAGGCATTTTAAAACTGTGGTGTATGTTCTTCTACATTATTTTTATGTTTTATAAAGAGTACATCTATCTTATCTATTAAAGAACATATATCTTCTTATCTATCCATTAAGTCTAATTTTATTATATTTATCACTTCAAAATAATTATTCACTTGTAATTTATAAAACAGCCAGGTTCTCAAGGGTAGCGTGTAATATTTGATAGATCTAATATAGAGTTAGCATTAATTACAACAGAAATCTTTATTTTTGTATTTTTAGCCTTTTATTATTTAATTCAATGATTCTTCAAACCAATTTGAAGAAATAAATTTATTTAATAGTAGTTTGGAAAAGTTAGATACTATTTTAAAATTATATATAATTACTAATTTAATTTAGCCACTATTTTAGGTTAATTTTAATATTTATTGTGTTATATTGATTTTTGGACTATATATTTATTATATCCATGCATTTTAATCATTTAGTGCCTTTGATATTTTATAGTAATACATAATATTATAGTTTTTTTAACAGTTTATAACAGTAGTTATTTTTTTGTAACTATTTGAAATATTTCATAAACTTTTAAAACTGTATTAACATTTATTTTAATATTGAAGGTAAATGTACAAAATAATATGTCTCAAGAGCACTGCATTGGAACAGTGACAACTGTAGCAAACTTCCATTATGTCAAAAGACAACATATGCAGGGTGACGTGGTAATTGCATTCTGGCGTCATAATGTTTGATGCAAATACACAAGTTGCATCACTGCAACGACGTTATTAGGCAAACGTTTCCATTTGCCCCTCCCTCCCGGCACCATCCCAAGGGTGCCTCGTATACCACAAATAGCGTATTGTTCAGTCAGGAATCTGTCACGTTATCAACGTTTAACTTGTTCTTTAATCCATTTTGCTCTCTTCCTCCGTGATTTCATTTTGCGCTGTTGGCTTCTTTGGGGATTCTTTAAGATTTACACTCTAGCAAAGATTCCCATTTAAGGCTGTCATTCTACACCCATACCACGTGCGAGAAGTTAGGCTGGAGCAACCGAGACCTGCATTTTATTCCTACCCTCCTCTCCCCTCCCTCCCCCCGCCAGGCCCTGCTATCTTCTCTTAAAGGCAGGAGCAGAGCTCCGGACGGGGAAATGACTGATCTGGAGAAATGCAAGAGTTCCTTTTCTTCCCATGGCACAGTAAAGAGAGTTCGCCTCCTGCAAATTTACCCGCCCCCCCCCCAATCCGGCTGAGCCTCTTGAGGCGAGCAGGGAGTGCCAAAGGAAAAACACGCGCCAAGAGAGAGAAAGGGCAAGGTCCAAGCAAGAAGGATGGTGGTACTAAGTTTCGGGAAAGTCTGAAGTGCAAAATGTGTGAGATCCCAGAAGTAATAGCGGGTGAAGCGAAGAATGTGACACGAGCAGCAAACAAGAACCCCCACCTTTGCGTCCCTTCCCGGAGCGTACTTTTCCCCGACCTCACCACCACCACTTATCCTTCCCTCTTTTAGGGAATGAGGAAGAAGACTCCGGCCTTTTTCATCCGGAGGAAGAACGGAGCTTCTTTCCCTGCATACGCCCTCATCCATTCACTCACCCTCAACCTGTCTTCTCAACGGCCGCCAGGGGGAGGGAAGGCTACGCCGCGGCTCCGCAACACATCATGACAGCCGCCAACGGGCGGAACCACTCCAGGCGATCTGCGCCTGCTTGGAGGGGCGGGGACTCTCACTCGCCCCGCCTCTGTGGCGAGAAAGAAAGTTTTATTGGTTCTCTCAGCAGAGCAAGCTTCTCCGCAAACACCCTGCCGTGCGCTTGTAGGGAGATGCGCGCGCACCTCTCTATTTCTTGCGAGGGGAGAAATGGTTTTGGCCGTGGAGGTGTGTGTTAGTTGTTTGTGCGTGGATTTAGATTTAGATTTATCTGTATTCTATTTCCTTGTCTAATGGCTCTGACTTATTCTTCCTTTTCCTGGGCACTTAAATGTATGATGAGCAAATGTATAATTAATTGGCGTTTTTTGAAATGTTCCGTTGCATACATAAAACACCAAAAACATTTATTATTTATAGCCCATCTTGTTCCAGTTATCTTCTTTTGGATAATTACTGAGGCAGAATTTGAGAGTATAGCTATACTTTGTGTATAAGTACATAACCCATCACAAACAGTAAATACTTTATTATTGCAAATCTAACATGATCCTGTATATCTTTGTAACTTAGGGCACATTTACACTTCCAGTGTACCTCAATGCAAGACACCCATCATTTCTTGAGGCCTGGAACAATGCTAGATGGTTGATGATGATGATGTCAATTGTCAATTCACCCTCAATTGGCTAGTAACATAATCTCTACCTCTAGCTCCATATCAGAACTGCTGTTTTCTGACATGTGACAGATCAAACCTTGGCTTCTAGTTAGTATGCTGTGTTTTAATAACCTATAAGCCCCTCCACCATTCCTATTGGCTGCAATAGCCTGTGTGGGGAACTAGTCACTGCTTTTTACTGCCCTTTTAATTTTTTTAACAATTTCACAATATCCCATTCCACTCCTCCTGGGCTGTCTCAGTGGCGGAGGAAGGGTGTTGTCCTTGGGAGGGATCAGCAAAAAATGCCAGGAATGCATGCCCAGAGTATAAGATCGAATGATCCCAGGCAGCAGCTAAAGCAAGTAAGCAAGCTAAATATAACAAGAAACAGCAATACAAGAACATTCTGGAAGTGGATGATCCCTTCTACTATGCAGAAGAGACAATGTAAAGTACTCATGTATTTTACCAAGAAAACTACGTGGATAGGCAATGTACTGCCAATGGGCCCCTCAATTGGTAACCACTCAACATGTTACTGAGGAAGAGCTAAGGATCTTCTTGAACACTAATGGTGTTTTTGACATAGCTCAATTTTAGATGTCTAGTTGCTAATATTGCCATGCAGGAAAAGAACATACAAAGCAGCAATAACAGTATTAGAGCTGAAACATGAAAAGTAAAAAAGCATGAATATGAGAAAGCTCAATGCAGTGGAAGGTTAGACTTTATATTATTAAATTAGGTATCAACAAATTGAAATGGATTGAAATTGGATACTTCCATACAGAATAACATTCTCTATTACTCTGGACACAAAAAGCTAAAAAGGAATGAGATTATTTTCTTAATCAGGAAGGACAAGCAAGAACAATATTTGGATATTCTGCAGCCAGTCATAATAATAATAAACCTTTATTGTCAAAGTACAACATGTGTACATTGAGATTAGCTGAGCCTCCCTCCCCCCCCTGCTCTCTCCCCCCAACACACAGTGACAACAAACCCTCCATCCTACCACACCATGTGAACCAACTACACCACACACCGGCCTCCCAAGTCAATTCTGCATAAGATTATGTCCCATTTAAAAGCCTAACAGCCCACGGATAAAAGCTATTTTTCAGCCTGTTGGTACGGCTGGCTATATTCCTATATCTCCTACCGGATGGTAGGAGAGTAAAGAGATACCGTCCAGGGTGTGAGTCATCCCTGAGAATCTTCCTCACTCTTCCAAGGCAACGAGCCCTGGCGAGGTCATCCAGTGGTGTCAGGGAACAGCCCACAATGTCTTGTGCTGTGCTCACTACCCTCTGTAATACTTTCCTGTCTGCGGCTGTCAGACCAGCATACCAAACCACAATACCATACGAGAGGACGCTCTCTATAGTAGACCAGTAAAAGAGGGTCATTAGCCGTTGTTCTACCCTGTTCTTCCGCAAGACCCTAAGAAAGTGAAGCCTCTGTTGGGCCTTTCTAGCCACCTGGGTTGTGTTAACTTTCCAGGTCAGATCTTCACAGAGGTAGACTCCCAGAAATTTAAAGGAGGAAACTCTCTCTACACAGTCCTCCCCGATGTAAAGTGGGGCAGGTTCCTCCTTTTTTCTCCGGAAGTCTAACACCATCTCTTTCGTCTTGCCAATGTTTAGGTGCAGGTTGTTGTTACTACACCATATGGATAGTTTTTGTACCTCCGCCCTATATGCTGTCTCATCCCCACAGGCACATAAAGATAAATAAACAACATCTATCATCAAAAGAAACAATCAAAAATCCAAAAAGGAAACCAAAAGACCAAAACACCTCTTCACCAGCAATCAACACTAGATAAACAAAGATTAACACCAGGATTAATACTAGACCAACAATCAAGAAATAGATAATGCCCCAATCAAGGAACTATCGACTCAGGCTAACAATAAACAACAGCTTAATCAAGAAATCACAAAGAACACTCCCACCAACAATGACAGAGCAAGCTACTATAAAGAAAGCAAACCACACTCCCTTCTAGCACTGATGATGTTACCTAGTTTGCTAATGTCTGCAAGAAAACAACCTCAACCTCAAGCTCAGACAGCACCAAGGACCCCCACGCATCAGAAATTAATCATATGCAAATTCCAAGCCAGGCTAAAGTGAAAGAAAAAAGTTAACCACTTTTCTCAATAGGATTTTGAGCATATACTTATCACTCTCAAGGAAAACAGGAAGAATAATGTCATTGATAGAGAATCAGAGAAATGGTGGAATAAAATCAAAGAAGGGAAAAAACAGTCCAACCTACCAAAACCAGTGCCATAAAAAACAGAATAGATAGGCAAGTTAAGATAGGCAAGAAAATGGTAAGTGAGCACCTGTCCAGCCTAGACAAATTCAAGTCACCAGGACCAGATGGATTACATCCCAAGGTTCTCAAGGAATTGGCAGACGTGATCTCAGAACCACTGAACTATATTTTTCAAAGATCCTGGAGCACTGGGGAACTACCAGAGGACTGGAAGAGAGCTGATGTAGTTCCCATCTTCAAAAAAGGGGAAAAAATAGATCCAGGAAACTACAGACCTATCAGCCTGACTCAATACCTGGGAAGATTCTGGAAAAGATAATCAAACAACAAATCAGCGAACACCTTGATGCAAACAAAGTTATCACTAAAAGCCAACAGAGTTTGTCAAAAACAGATCATGCCAGACAAATCTTATTGCATTCTTTGACCAAGTGACAAAACTAGTGGACCAGAGGAATGCTGTACATATAATTTACTTGGACTTCAGTAAGGCATTTGATAAAGTAGATCACAACCTACTACTTGATAAGATAGAAAAATGTGGGTTAGACAGCATCACCACCAGATGGATTCATAGCTGGCTGACCGGCCGTACTCAGCGTGTGGTCCTCAGTGGAACTACATCTACATGGAGAGAAGTGTGTAGTGGGGTGCACTAGGGCTTGCTCTGTTCTAGGCCCAGTGCTCTTCAACATCTTCATCAACGATTTGGATGAGGGGATAGATGGGGAAATCATCAAATTTGCAGACTACACCAAGCTGGCAGGAATAGCCAATACTCCAGAAGATAGGCTTAAGATACAGGAGGATCTGGACACACTCGAACACTGGGCACTATCTAACAAGATGAAATTCAATTGTGAAAAAAGTAAGGTTCTACATTTAGGCAGGGAAAATCTAAATGCACAGGTATAGTATAGGTGGTACCTTGCTCAATAGTAGTAACTGTGAGAGAGATCTCGGAGTCCTAGTGGACAATCACTTAAATATGAGCCAGCAGTGTGCTGCAGCTGCCAAAAAAGCCAACACAGTGCTAGGTTGCATTAACAGAGGGATAGAATCAAGATCACGTGAAGTACTAATACCACTTTACAAGGCCTTGGTAAGGCCACACCTGGATTACTGTATCCAGTTTTGGTCACCACAATGTAAAACAGATGTCGAGACTCTAGAAAGAGTACAGAGAAGAGCAACAAAGATGATTGGGGGACTGGAGGCTAAAACATATAGGGAACGGTTGCTGGAATTGGGTATGTGTAGTTTAACGAAGAGGTGTGGGGTGACATGATAGCAGTGTTCCAATATCTCAGGGGCTGCCACAAAGAAGAGGGACTCAAGCTATTCTCCAAAGCACCTGAAAGCAGGACAAGAAGCAACGGATGGAAACTAGTCAAGGAGAGAAGCAACCTAGAACTAAGGAGAAACTTCCTGACAGTTAGAACAATTAACCAGTGGAACAATCTGCCTCCAGAAGTGATGAATACTCCTGGAAGTTTTTAAGAAGAGACTGGCCAGCCATTTGTCTGAAATGGTATGGTTTCCTGCCTGAGCAGGGGGTTGGACTAGATGACCTCCAAGGTCCCTTCCAACTACTATTACTACTACTACTACTACTACTACTACTACTACTACTTATTATTATTATTATTATTATTATTATTATTATTATTATTATTATTATTATTTTCTAAGGATTAATGTGAAAAGACATTTTTCAAGGACCGAGAAACAATTAATTGTAGAAATTGTCAGGAAGAGAACCAAAAGCTAAGCAAGTCAAAGATCTCAGGAAGCAAATTAACAAAAAAAAAAATTCAAAGAAATTTTACAAGAGACAAAAATCAGTATTATGTCTTCTGTAAAGACATCAAAGATGGAAATAGATACAAAAAAACCAAGGACAGTCTTCCAAAGGATTTCCAAATCCAAAAGAATGTTCCAACTTAAATTGTTAGGCCATAGAACACCAATTGGCAGATAATAACTGATCAAAGAAAATCAAACAAGAGGTGAAAGGGCTGTACTGAAAGGGGTGAACTGAAATTCTGTACAGTGCAGATGAAATACACTTCAGGCAATATTTCCTAGTTACAAGAACCTCTTGTGCTAGAAAATGAAGATAATCAGCACACCAGGCATTACCATGTTGGAAGCCTATAAGAACTAATGGAATGCCTACAGGAATGTAGCAAGCAACTTAATCGTGAAGGTTCTAATCAAACTATGCCAGTAACCTGAAGAATGGCATAGTGGCCAACAGAGGTCAGTCTATAAAAAAGGAGAATAACAAAATTTGTAAACTATCATAGATTGCTTAATTTCACATGCTAGCAATACTGTCTACGTATCCAGCACAGATTGGAATCCTACATGGAAAAGGAAAAGCCATGTTTCAAGCTGGTTTTAGAAAAGGCTAAGGAACACAAGATATTATTACTACACAGGATAGTTGAAAAAGCCAAAAAAGTTGATATGCTCTTTATTAATTATAGATTTTGTCAAGCTATGAAAAATACTTAGAAGATATTAAATACTGAACATCTTCATTCAATGAAGACCTTGGAAAAGATACTGAGATGTAATGTCTCTAAATCTAGAAAAATCAGAATCAAACATATAATAGTTGTGACACCAATTAAATCTATAAAGAAGCAATGTAAAGAAAATATTGATGTTTTTGAACTTTGCTTGCAGAAGACTCCTGTCCATACCATGGACAGGCAAGAAAACATACAAATAAATCATAAAACAAGTTAATCCAGAATTCTCACTAGAAGCATATTATGTGAAGACCTAGATTTCATGATAAGCCTGTAATGCTGGAAAGGGGGTGGGAAGAGAGAAGAAGGCAACTAGCAGCAGAGCGGATGGATTCAATTACAGTAGTGATTGCAAGACTTGAAGGACCAGGTTATTTATTTATTTATTATTTTAATCCCATTTATATCCCGCCTTTCTCCGAAGACTCAGGGCGGCTTACAATTTAAGCACAAACCAATGTGCTTAGCAATTATGGTTAGCAGGTTATGGTTGCTAAGAGCTGATATATATATATATTATGGCTCATTATCACGATCAGTCAGTGGAATAGCTTGCAAGTTTTTTACTTTTTCTTTTTTACAAGCTCAGTGATGTAACAGTGCAAGGATGGGGCATTTTTTGTTTTGTGAAAGGAAAAATTATAAAACTGTAGTCATCTATGGAGATTCTCAATCATCCAGATAATGGTTGTCCCAAAGGTGCTTTTCCAAAAGGCAAGTGACCTTTCTTGGTTTTTTCTTTGAAAACTTTTCGATTCTCATCCAAGATGCTTCTTTAGTTCTCAAGCAGTAAAAAGTTGCTTCAGAATTGATATTCCTGAATATATATTCTGATAATATTTGTTTTCTTTACATGACAAAAGCCTGGAAGCATATTTGGTCATTCTGTTTTCATTCAGAAGATTTTGTTGTACTCCAGTGTAAATTAGGGCATTATAAAGGGATGAAATCCCTCAAATCTTATACAAATCAGTGCAAAAATGTTCACCTTATATACTTAGATGATATTACTTGCTCAGCTCATTTTCATAATGTTCCAGTAAACGTTTTCCACTAAAATTTAAGTGAGACTTCTGTCCAACAAAACTCAAACTCTTTGGAGACATTGCTTAATATGCTACCAGAAAAGCTCTCAAATTCATAGGGACAAAAAGATATAGAGAGATAGAGCTGATAAGGACAAGATAGACACAATATATTCTTTACAATTGTTTATACAGTTTTAAAAATAGAAGCTAAATCTGGTAGATATGTCTGAACAAGGAAGAAAGGGACCAAGTTAAAAAAAAATTGGTAAGTCACTGCAAAGCATTTGAACAAGCATTTGATAAAACATGCAAGTTAAGTCATCCATCTTTGAAGAAATGAAGGAACGAGGCCACCTTAAGCTTGATATTACTGTTTCAAGAGCCTTTACCTCCCTATGAAGAAACACAGATTAAAACTGTACTAAGACTCTAGGCACACAAAAGGATAAACATAATGTTGAATTACTCAACCAAGAGCTGCAGAATTATATCACTTCAAAATAAGAGTGCTACATATTGTTTTGATGAATATTCTAGAGTAAAGCAGGCTGTGCAGGCATCCATAGGATTAGATGACAACAAAGTTCTGGCCAAACCCTATGTCCAAAGCATTGATGCAACATTACAGACATTTTAATTAATATAATTAAAACAATATATTTACCACATCAATTGCCAAAGCAACTAGGTAGGGCACAAATTTAACTGTAATAAACAAAGCAAAAGAAAAACATCGTGAACCACAGTTTGGGTATGTAACATTTTATATCAGGGAAAAGGACATTTTGGTTGTTTATTTAATGTATGGCAATGGTAGTTATTTGGCTGCTGAAGAGTGCTAATTTGTTTAATTCACATTTGTGTATATCTGGGGTGCACCACAGGAGGCGAACTAGCTTCATACCAGAAAGACGAGTAGCATCCTGTGGTGTCAGCCAGGACCTTCTCTTATCACCAATGTTGCCTCTCATTGTGATGCCTTGGTATCACATCTGGGCAGGTACTGCACTGGCATGGGGCCAACTGTTCTCATGAAACACCGCCTTGTTTCCCACTAAAATAGTATTTATTTATCTAATTGTAGGTAGCATGCTTTCAAACTGCTAGGTAGGCAGAAACTGAGGCAAGTGACGGGAGCTCACTTCAACATGTGATGCTTAAACTGCTGAAGCAGAGACTATCTCTAGCATCTTTAAGCCACTGAGCTACCATGCCTCTTAACACTTTGGTGATTTGGTAACAGTGATACTTCAGTCCAGAAAAGACCATGTCAGTTGGAACAAGTCTGATCCTTAATGGCTGGAATCATGAAATATAGTGGAAGACTGACCTACTCAGTTGTACATTTTGTTATATTTTAATACAGAAGTTAATACTAACTGGCTGCTGCGTAATTGTATATAAAAAAACTGTTTTCTTTCATTGTCTCTGCCTGGATCGACCCCCCAATCCCCCAGGGGGAATCAGTGGTTACACAGAAAATGTGTTACCTCAGTGCTTTCCATTCCTTGGAAATAGCTTGGCTATTTAAATGTTTTATTGTTTGTTATTTTATTCTTGCATATGGGTTCAGCCTTATCTATTTGCAATAATCTCAAGGCACTTCACTGCAGCAAATCTAAAACAGTAAAAGGTAAGCTATAGGTTAACAATGAAACTAACTGGCAAACTCTCTTCAATAAAATAACAACTGTTACCAAAAGAATAGATTTTAAATAGAGAATCTGTAGTTCTATCCCCACTAATAGTTTACTGTGCCTCCATTTTGCCCCGACATTTCCCATTTTCCTTTTGATTGTATTTTAGCTTCATTTTGTTCCCACTTGTGAATCAGACTTATGTCGTTACCAAAGATTCTTCTACAAGACTGGAAACTAAAAAAAAAGAAAACTAAAATGGAATGGACTTTGTGTCCTTCTGTAATCTCAATTACTTCTGTGCTGGCTTCTGCCTGGAGGATGGTGACCTCATTTCTCATTCAGGCAAGTCGTTCCTCCCACACTTTCTATATCTCATCAGCTGGCAGGAAAAATCTGGTATGATCAGGGCTTTTTTTCTCATAGAACGCTCAGAACGGAGTTCCGGCACCTTTTTTGGATGGAACCTTGTAGGGTAGGCAAGGCGGGTTGTATGACATGTGTGAGTTCCGGCACCTTTTTCTTTTACAAAAAAAGCACTGGGTATGATAGTTCTGATAGATAGCTAGACTAATGTGTTTAGTCATCTATCAAAAAAGCCTACATTGACCTGCTATCCAAGAGAGGCAGCAAAGAGAGAAGTTTTTTACCTCTTAGATTTCCAAGGTTTTGTCAAAGTAAGGCCTCAGCAAGGCATTTGATAAAGCAGACCACAACTTAGTAACTTGATTATATAGAAAAATGTAAGGTAGATAGCATCACTACCAGATGGATTTATAACTGGCTGATAACTGCACTCAATGTGTATTCTTTAAGAGAACTGCTTCTGTATGGAGGGAAGCATGCAGTGCAGACATGTCAAACTCGCGATGTCACGTGACATCGCGCAACATATCGGGACAGTTTTGCCATTGCCGGCAATGGGTGCGCATGGTTTCTGTGTGATGCGTCCGGCCCTTGGGCCGGCAGTTTGGCACCCCTGGTGCATCTGGGATATCTGACTTAGGCCCAGTACTTTTCAATATCCTTGTCAATGAATTAGATGAAGAGATAGAAAGGGAACTCATCAAATTTGCGGATTACACCAAGATGGCAGGAATAGCCAACACTCCAGATACAGAAGATCTCAATAGACTTGAATATTGGGCCTGATCTAACAAAATGTAATTTAATGGTGAGAAAAGTAAGGTTCTACATTTAGACATATTCTATGAAGGCAACTTGGAGGGAGTGATCTAAATTTAATGAGTTAATTAGAGTTGTATTGATCTGAAAATTTAAAGTATGTATGCTAAAATGAAGTTTTAAAAAAGATGTATTACAATATTTTAATTTTAGGGGAAAAAATTAAAAAAAGCTTAGTGTTTTAAAATGGATGAAAAAATATTTTTTCCTTTAAGGTTAAAGAATCTGAAAGAATACAGTGAATTTTGTTAATATAAATGGTGGTAGTTTATAAAGATTATTAAGTGCAAATAGAAATACATATTATTTCAACAGCAAGGAAGATAAAGCAGTAATGGTTGAACTGATTATTCTATTCAAAGAGGACAATATATTTATGTTTTTTAATTTGTATACTACTTTAAGATTTTGTGCTTGTGATGAAAAAAATGAAACTTGTTTTTGGCAATTAGATTTGTTATAAAAATGGCTAGTTATAATAATAAACCTTTATTGTCAAAGTACAACATGTGTACATTGAGATTAGCTGAGCCTCCCCCCCCCCCGTGCTCTCTCCCCCCAACACACATTTTACTAATGTGTAAAAGTAAAAAGTTGAGGTTGTAATGTTCTCTTGTACTGTGCTAAAAAGAGTTGGAAGTTAACGCCTTTTTCTTTCTTCCATTGTACCTCATATTCCCCCCCCCTTTCTTTTTTCTTCCCTTAATTTCCTATTTTTCTTTTTCTTTGAATTTTATACATAATAAAACAATAATAGTTATATAAGAAAGATAAGTATCTTTCCTATAAACCTGAAATGGATTAAACACAAATTTGGCTATTAGCAATTGTCCATTATCTGTGACAAATGTTGTATCCCAGTACTAAATAAATGTGTATAGAGTGCATTGCTTAGATTTAAAATATGACATTTCTTTCTTTGCTGGATTCTTGATATTCTTGTCTAGCCTGGTAATGAAACATATGCAAGGAGAAAAATAAGCTCAGATAAAGCAAGAATGCAACAATTCAACCCTGAACTACATATTTTCTCCACTTTTAAAAATTGCTATCAATTGGAAACAATTTATGGCACTATTTCTTTCTCTTTTACTACCAGTATCTGCTGGCATCAATGCATTACAGGCTGAAAACCTCTTCTTTGAAGGATATGGGCCACCTTCTGCCATAGTGGACCTATTGAGTTAGTACTGTAGATAGAAGTTTTTAACTCCCTAATCCTGGTATGAGACAGAGTGAATTGGCCAGATTCATCTAACCAATTTCCTTAAAGGACTAAGCACAGTCTCCCAGTTTTAGTCTAGCATCTTTATCTGGCTATATTGTAGTAAACTTTCCTGTGCTGCTAAAATAATATGTTAAAAGCTATCACAAGTTTGATATATATGGTTAGTCCTTATGACACAACTGAGTCCAAAATTTATGTTGCTAAGCGAGACATTTGTTAAGTTAGCTTTGCCAATTTTAAAAACTTTCTTGCCACAGTTGTTAAGCAAAGTTAATAAGTTAGTAACATGATTGTTAAATGAAACTGGTTTTCCCATCAGAAAGTTGCAAAAGGTGATCACAATAATCAACACTGCAACCATCCTAAACATAAGGCAGTTGCCAACTCTGTGAATTTTGATCATGTGACCATGGAAACACTACAACGGTCATAAGTGTGAAAAATAGTCATAGGTCACTTTTTTCAGTGACATTGTAACTTTGGACGGTCACTAAATGAATTGTTGTAAGTCAAGGACTACCTGTAGTTATTAAATAAAGAAATAAAGAGCCAGTTTGCTATAGCTGCTACAACAAACTGGCTCTTTAATTCTTTATTTAATAACTACAGTATATATCAAACTGGTAATAGCTTTTAACATATTATTTTAGCAAGACAGGAGAGTTTACAAAAACTCAACTATTATTTATAGATAATAATATATTATACTTATAGACCAATAAATTAATTCCTGGTAAAAGAGTTTCTAAACATATGGAAGATATTGCAGAATAATAAAAGTACATATACACACAATATCCAGATATACTGGAGATGATCACCTGGTCAAACAATTACCTCCAAAATTAATGATTAACAGAATTGACAGGTAGGTAAGAGCTATTTAAAGCTAGATTATAATGTATTGCAGGGGTCCCCAATCCCCAGTCCGTGGACCAGTGTTGTTAGTTGCAAAGTCGTGTCCGACCCATCACGACCCCATGAACAACGTTCCTCCAGGCCTTCCTGTCCTCTACTGGGCTGCAGCATGCCAGCAACTGGTCCGCACAAGCAAGGAAAGCTCCATCCACAGGCAGTACACAAAACCAGGCCCCTTCTGGTCCACGGAAAAACCTCTCTCCACGTAACTGGTCCCTGGTGACCAAAAGGTTGGAGACCTCTGATGTATTGCATAAACAGCAGAGGACTATTTAGTGACATTCAGTGACTGATCCATTAATGGTACTATTCATAACTGCCTCATTATATAATGGATGTATCCATACTAATTTGCTGCATAGTGGTAGCTGTAGTACTATTATAGTTGCCAAACACAAAATTGTTTTTTTTAAAGCACACTGCTATTCATTTTAGTAAAGTAAGCACAGAGCTTTTTTTTAAAAAAAACAAAACAAGTTTTATTGGTTTTTCAGTTAAAATCTACATATTTAGAAAGCATCATGATGACTGTGTAATCAGAGATTCAATAAGAGTTTTCAGTACATAATTCAGGTTACATTATCAAAACATCCTTCTCAATTTCCCTTAACATTTCATACAACCAGTTTAAACTAATAAATTTCTAGAAATAGCATGGTCAGTTGAAAAATTTGTCAATTCAATTTCATTGAGATATATCTATGTCCTGTTATTAAAGTTTACCTAATTTTAATTTTAATTATATTATTCAAATTTAGCCTTTAACATCCCAAATAATATTCACAACCCAAATTTCCCTTATTTCATTACAGCAAAAACTATAGCATCTAACATGTACACAGTGGCTGAGTAGCTATGTTCTACCTAATAAACATTGTCTATTTCACATCCTAATACATCACACGTTACTGACAGGACCACAGCCTATGTTTATCAATCTACAACCAGGGCTTTTTTTCTCATAGAACGCTCAGAACGGAGTTCCGGCACCTTTTTTGGATGGAACCTTGTAGGGTAGGCATGGTGGGTTGTATGACATGCAGTGCTTTTTTTGTAAAAGAAAAAGGTGCCGGAACTCACACAGGCCTTGCCTACCCTACAAGGTTCCATCCAAAAAAGGTGCTGGAACTCCGTTCTGAGCGTTCTATGAGAAAAAAAGCCCTGATGACATGTGTGAGTTCCGGCACCTTTTTCTTTTACAAAAAAAGCACTGTCAACAACTATTTATACACAACCAGATTCTGTTTTAAATTTTAGCTAATTCTTAAATAGAATAATCAAACATCTTTTAACATCAAAAGTGGGATCTATAAACCAAATTTCCATTATGTCAGTGCACAAATTATAATGTCTAAAATAAGCCCAATAGATACATAAACATATTCTAGTTCTACCTAGGATCTATTTTAGATCCTGATAGATCACTGATTACTAAAAGGGTAACCTTTAATGGTTCTCTAAGAATTCACTTTTAAAATCTAATTCTGGGTTTCTTTTTTTGCCAATCAGGTTTCCAAACCAAGGCCTTTGAATTGCAAGATAGGTCTCCCTTCGCTCCAATACATATTATTTGAATCGAAGGAGGCCATCTAGCCATCAGTGATCCACAAAAACCAAACCATTTGTAATCATTATGTTGTTGCCCTGTTAGTTCTAGTCTCTGTATTTGCTCTAAAAACTTTATCTTCAGTTCAGTCTGGATTCTTCTTCCATCTGGGTTCATCTGCTTTAAGTAAAGAGTCTTATCCAATTTTGTAATTAATGCTTGGCTATCCAGGCTTTCAGGAAACTGTCTTTGTTGATCTTCCACATCCTCTATGTTAGCATCACTATCTTGTACATAGTATACTTCTAAAGTTATAGGCTCTTTTGATGGAGTCAAAAGTTGAGTATTAAGTTTTCTCATAGTTTGTTGTTGGCCCTTAAGGTTATTTGCCATAGTGATAGTTCCTTGTACTTTTAGAGTTGTCGGTTCTTTAGATAGTTGTTGCTTATATTCTTCTGTCTCAATAGTAATATCTTCCAATTTTTTTATATTCTGGAGTATAAATTTTTTAGTTGCAGTCTGGGTTTCAATTTGTGACTTACGGTTGGCATGTAAATTATTAAATCTGTAGATAGACATTTCAGTGACTCTGTAGATTGTTTCAAGTATAAGGTTATAATCAAGCAAGGTTTGTGGTTGATCCTTCTCCATTTTGTAATAATTATAAATAGTCCTTTAAAATCCGGTTGCGGATTTTCGGTGCTCCCAGACGTGCAAGGGAATCGCTCCTCATGTTGTCTGGATTTCTTCATCGGGGGGGGGGGCCTGTAAAGGCGTCAAAAGTTGCCCTGGAGAGGCAATGAGCGGGGGAGAGGTCTCTCCAGTTGGCGGTAGAAGGGCGGCGGCTACTCTCCAAACCAAAGAAGAAAGGATCAGCCACTGCCATGGTCCATTATTTAGCTGTTTCCTGCCGAAGAAGACAAAAAACAACAAAGCACTTGAAAGCAAACTGGGTGAGAATTGCCTTCTTGTTTTCCTAATTGTGCACTTTCCCTGTCAAAAGCTTCTTGAATTTGCTTCCCCTGTGAGGACAGAGGGAAGGGGTTTTTCTCTCCCCCCCACCCTCCTTAAAAGCGGCCTTTGTCTACATTGGGAGAGAAAAGAAACAGCCTTCTACTAAATTATACTGATTTATTGGACTTACTGCCTTTCTACTTTTGGCCCAAAGTTCCTATATTTACATAAATTGACTATTCTACCTATTAGTCTAAACAAGGGGACAAAAAAAGAGAAATAAATAAAAAGATACTGTCTGAAAAGGGTTTGAGGTATTCCGGGGATATCTAGTGAATACTATTGGCAAACAAGCTTGCTTACATTTTGGACTGACCTTGGCATTAAGATAAAAACCTGAAACAGCTGGAGATGAATTTGGCTTAGACTTGTGGAGGTGGACTCTTACTGTTTTTTGTTTGAAACATAGCCTCCACCAAGTAAGCACAGAGCTTTTTGTCTGACTGACCTTTGATCGGAAAGCTTTAAATTATAGTTTAGAAGAACATTGATTAACTCAGGGGTGTCAAACTGCCAGCCCGCAGGCCGGACAAGTCATCCAGAAGCCATGCCCACCCGATTGCCAGCAATGGCAAAACTGTCCCGATACATTACGTGATGTCACATGACGTCGCACGTTTGACATGTGTGGATTAACCGGTTTAAACTTCAATCTCTTTCCATCACACATATATTCTGTAAATGTTGGACAATGTTGCAAACTTGCATGTTTTAGACAGAAATAGGCAATAGCTGCATGAAAAAATAACACATTATTAAAGGCTATCCCATTACTAAACAAAGTTAAAGTGATATGATCAACAAAGATCACAGAATTCACAATGTTGACATTAACAATAACAAGTTTTATAATGTGTCCTATTATGATATAATATGGTTATATCAATGCAGCAATTCTGCAAACACAAGAATCAATAATCAGTTCCAGCTATTTCAAATTTGTTTCTTTAGTGGTACTTCTTTCATTTTCTTCTCCAGATCTTTCCGTACCTTATATGTAGGAGTTTCCATATCTTTGTGGATTATAACTAGAAATTATGCAAGATAATATCCTGTATTTCCAGAGGACTCAGCATTAGGAATGCTGATATCAGATTAATGGCTACAAAAGCAATGCTCTGGTTTTTTTTTCCCCACAAAGAAAAAATAAATAGTATTCCCAAAAATATGCAAACATTTTCCTCATATTAAAATTATTATATTTTCTTAAATGCAGTTCTCATTTTGGGCTCTTTAGAAAGTGACAAAAGCAAAAAGGGGAAAAGAAAAGAATGCTAGACTATAAAAAGGATTCAGTTGAGTTTTCCATAGATCAGAATTTTTTATGAATGAGGAAGCAAAAAGAATCACCAATTTTCCCACATTGTCCCTAGACCATGAGTGGAAAAGCTGAAGCCGTACAGTAAAATGTTTTCTCTAGGTTTTCGAAAAGGGAGAGTACAGCAGAGTTCCACTACTATATATTGTTCAGAAAAAAAATAAAAAAAATAAATTGATTTTAATATTTTGTGAAAACTATATATACTCCAAAATGCAGCAACTTTACTTTTTCTTTTTAGTCTGAGAAAACAGTAATTTGGGGAACTGGATTTTTATTATTTATTTGTCCGTTTGCCTTTTGTTAGTTAGCTTGGAAGGCAGTCCTCCCTGCCCCAGAAACACCCAGTCAGTTTCGAGTCACCAGCAATATAGGAACTATCAAGTTTCACAGCAAGACTTCTGTCCCTTCTTTTAAGTCTATTTCTGTCCTATTATCTTCCCATATGTTTTTAATTTCATTTTATTTTAACTTGGGATACGCCCAAATGGATTTGAGAGGCAGGGTGTATTAACCAACCTAAAGAAACCAGAGAGCCATCTTTTCCTGCTATCTCTTGATTGCCAGTTGTTTTTCCAGCTGGCAGCTGTCATGCTGAAGGAGAACAGCAATGAAATCAGAGGAATTCATGTTATCTATAACAAGTATTGTAGTACACAAACAAATCAGGAAGCCTTTCAGCCATGACAGTTAAGATAAAAGACTAGCAAAGGGGACAGTAAAGATTATGCTAACTTAATGATGACAGCTCCTTAAATTCACAGCAGGGAAAGACCCATGGTAGCAAACATTCTCAGTCTGGTATCCTCCCTATAATATTTCAGCATTCCCTGGGAACAAATTCTGCTGAATTTACCCTTCCTATGATACATACTTGCCCTTTTTTCCTACTGTGTCCCCTTGATATTGTCTTCATCTGATCCCCAACCTGTGAGTGAGACAACCTATTTCTGCCTTATACTTTTTCAATTTTGCTTAGATTTTTTATTTGCCTGGATTGCTACTATTAAAGAAGTGAAGTCACAAGTAGTGATGAAAACATCAGAAAAGAAGAAAAAAATATAGAATGAGACAAAGCATCAGGAAAGTAATTCATCCTAGATTAGGAGGTGATGGAAAACTAATGCAGGTTGCTAATCACCTAATCTGAATGACAAGGACAGTTAAGGGTTCTGACATAACTAACAATAGAAAGATACAGATAAGAAAAGGAAGTATCTATGATCAAAGAAGATGGCCTCAAAACAAACAAGTTTTAGGTCAAATGAAAGAGGAAAAATAAGTTTTATATTCAGAGACAGAAAAAAAAAACCTTGCATAATTTATTGAGTAGTATCAGATTTCATCTTGCAAAATAATTTAAGTTGCATTTACATTGCATTTAAAAGTGTGGCTTCAATGGAATCCACTTTTACCTGTAAGATTTTTATTTCCATTTCCTCTACCCTACAGACAAACTTTATAAAAGCAATGGCAAGTAGTGGTTTACATCACTACAGCAAGAAGCAGATGTTCCCATATTTTGGGAATATGACAAGGTCAGCAGTCTCTGCTTAGTCTTCTGGAAAACGTTTAGGTCATCCTTCTCCAAACTGATGCCCTCAGATGTTTTGGACTACAATTCCCAGCCAGTTACTGGTGGGGACTCTTGGAATTATAGCCAAATGTATTTGCAGACCATGTAGTTCCTTATCCGTCCTCTTCTTTATGAAATGACCATTCATGCCAATCTTCATAACCACTTTGAGACAAAAAAGTAGGAACAATAGCATGCGAGGCAGTGGAAGAAAGATCCACCCTTAGCATTTCTGAATTCTGCCTTGTGGTCCTGCCTCCCCCCAATGGGTTCTATTTTTTCTACCAGATTTGGCAGAGTATGCATACTCTGGATTCCCTAATTGAGAAAGGAGTTCTAGAAAGTGTCCCTGCTCTGTCATTATACCTTCCCTATGTAACAGCCTCCTCTGCAGAGATAGGGACGATTCTGACCCTTCCAGCCTTGGAGAAGGCTATGAAGGCCTGGTTGTTTGACTAGGTCAGGGGTAGGCAACCTCGGCTCTTTTATGACTCAGGGACTTCAACTCCCAGAATTCCTGAGTCAGCTCACTCAGGAATTCTGGGAGTTGAAGTCCATGAGTCATAAAAGAGCCGAGGTTGCCTACCCCTGGACTAGGTACTAGGCCAGTAACTATTTTTTACTGGATCTCTGGCATGGATGTAAGGCATGATGTTTTTTGAGGTTTTAATGAGGACGGTCAACCTGAGTTTTTGTGTTTTATTCCATGTTTTTCTCACCACCCAGAGTTGTGCTTGATAGATAGGTGGGCTTATAAATTAGATTAATAAAATAAACATGAAATAAAATAATAGTTCTCCAATAGTATTTTAAGACTTACTTAATATTTCTGTTTCTGCCAATTCAAATACAGTTTTATGCTTCACACAAGCATTTTTGACACACATCTGTGAAATATATCACACTGTGATTGAATGTGTAAATTTAATAGTGTGTTGGGTGAGCCTTAATAATTTAACTATAAATAAATATACCTTTTCAGAGAAATAAGAAGTAAAACTATGCAAAGCTTAGGAACAGCCAGTGAGACATAAGTGTTTAAAGGGTTCAGTTCTCATGGAGAACTAGGTTTACATAAATCCTTTACCACAGAGTTCATTAATTGATCTTGCCATTTCTTCATACAGTTGACTTTACAATAATATTATATTGAAAATAAAACAAGGAGGCCCACCATAGGCTCCACATTAGGATCCAAACGACCTAAATGTGACCATACATTAAACAAAATAAATATATTTCATTTTATTTAATCTAGGATTTTCTACCAACACCTTCCCAAAAGCAAATTATCAAATCAGACAAATCTGACTAAAATATATTCAGATGTAGACTTGCTATTTAAAAAAGAAAAATTACTTAGATATACAAGGATGATATCAAATATCACTAGTCAATTCCTATCATTTGGGAATAGATTTGAAGTATTTTATTTTAAATACTAAAGTATTTTAAGTACTTTAAAACAAAATACTCTGGTCACCAAATATGTATATTTGTATAACAAAGAACATAAACTAAGTAAAAGAATAAAAAATAAAAATGCAGAAAAAAATAAGGTAGTAAACAAAAAGAAAACAAATATATAATAGAAATGATTTTTCCCTTCATTACAAATATAATCGTTTATCGCCTTCTTTTAAAATTCAATTTTTCTTCCCATATACATTCTTTATCTATAAATAAATCTTTGAAATTTGCTTACTCAGTCCTGATAAGCAAATGATATCAGATAACCGTATATCTATTTTAACCTGGGTCATATATTCTTTTATTTTTTAAATCATGGTATTTAGTCCTTTTAAATATTGTAATGTCCTAGAATTTGATTTCTTTTAATTTTTCTTTGTCCTTTCTCACAAAGTGCTTCAAAGCTTTAACAGATCTCTTCCGTAAATCCAATATAGGAAAGTTATTTTGTTCATTCTTTGTTTTCTTATTTGTATCTTTTAACTATTAAGACATCAGCCAGTTTCATTTATATGTCCTCTCTACCTGTCCATCTTTCTTTTTTGGTAATCATGTATTTGTATTTCCCATTGCATTCTTTTTCATTATGTTATTGCTTTATTATTTTACTTCTGTTCTTCTTACACTTTTCATTGGTTGGGAGTGGGAGGCACCGTTCTACGGTGGTTCTCCTCCTACCTCCAGGGCCGCTCGCAGTCGGTGTTGACAGGAGGGCAGAGATCCGCCCCGAGGTCTCTCATTTGTGGAGTTCCTCAGGGGTCGGTCCTCTCGCCTCTCCTGTTCAACATCTATATGAAGCCGCTGGGCGAGATCATTCGTGGTTTCGGGGTGGGGTATCACCAGTACGCTGATGATACCCAACTTTTTCTTTCCACCCCGAACCAACCCAGCGATGCCCTCTCCGTGATGTCCCGGTGCCTGGAGGCGGTTCAGGTCTGGATGGGGAGAAACAGGCTTCGTCTCAATCCCGCCAAGACTGAGTGGCTGTGCATATCGGCATCTCAGGTTAACCAACTTATTCCACCTCTAACGATGGGGGGTGAGGTGTTACCCCCCGTTGATAGGGCTCGCAACCTGGGCGTCCTCCTGGACTCACGGCTCAATTTTGAAGACCACATAGGAGCCGTGACCAGGGGGGCTTTTGCACAGGTTTGCCTGGTGCACCAGTTGCGTCCCTATCTGGACCGAGACGCCCTACGCACAGTTACTCATGCGCTTGTTACCTCCCGTTTGGACTACTGTAACGCTCTCTACATGGGGCTGCCCTTGAAGACCACTCGGAGGCTTCAACTGGTGCAGAATGCGGCCGCGCGAGTTGTAATGGGGGTCTCCCGATACTCCCATGTAACACCTCTACTCCGCGAGCTGCATTGGCTTCCGGTTGCCCTCCGGGTGAAATTCAAGGTGCTGGTTATTACCTATAAAGCCCTACATGGCCTGGGTCCGGGCTATTTGAGGGAACACCTGCTGCCGGCATCAAACGCCCTTCGCCCAGTGCGCTCCCACAGGGAGGGTCTGCTCAGGGTGCCGCCGGTGAGAGATTGCCGGCGGGTGACACCCAGGGATAGGGCCTTCTCAGTGGGAGCGCCTGCCCTCTGGAACCAGCTGCCGGTGGAGCTGAGGACTGCCCCCGACCTCCGATCATTCCGCCGGGGCCTGAAGACCTGGCTCTTTGAGCTCTCAGGCCCAGGCTGAGGAGAAATTTTTTTTTTTTTTAATTGAAAAGTTTTAAAATACAGTTTTCCTTTAAACCCCCCCCCTTCCCCCTCCCTCCTCCCCTCCCTACCTCCCCCCTATCCCCCCCCTCCCCCTCTCCCTCCTCCCTCCCCTGCCTCCCCCCCCCTACTTCCCCTCCTCCCCCCCTCCCCCCCCCCGACTTCCCAGAGCAAAATACAAGGTATATATCTAAAAAGCAATCATGAACAATCATATACTAACAATTATAAACTCTAAAATCCATCACTCTCTAGCTTATATAGAGTAAACCAATCCTTAATAATACTAAATGTGTATAAAGAACTAAAATAAAACTAGCGTCATTCCCATCTATGTTCTTCCACAATTCACTATTTCCTAAACATATTCTCATTTACACATCACAAACACCTATCCCTATTAACCTCTCTAGCCAAAATAGGCTATAATAGATAGTTCTTACACAAATTAACCCACATTAACCCACAAAACTTTCTTCCTCTTCCTCTGTAATAAATTGTCCATTAATTCCAAATTAAAGATTCTGTTACCATACATATCATCCCAAAACTCTTAAAAACACAACTACCACTTGACTATCAGTATGTTGTGGAAGTTCCATAGATTTCTACTAGACCTATTTTCTTTTCTTTTTTGAGCGTTTTAAGGCAGCACGCGTCACCCTCTGTTCTCTAGGATCATCCAAAAGAGTTGCATCTTGATCTCCTCCTGTACCATTCTCGTCTATCTGTCCATCTTCATCCTCTTGATGTTCTCCTTCTCCAGATCCCTCTGCAGCTTCCAAAAGTGTTGATGGGGTTACTTTTAAGACATTGTTGTAAAAATCATGCGCTTGCTTCACAGTACCCAAACAGTACCTTTTGCCTTCATACAAGAAGCTCAACCCAGCTGGGATCTCCCATCTGAACCTTATATCCCTTTGCTTGAGCTCTTGCACAAGAAATATAAAGTCCTTCCTTCTCTTTAAAATCTTTGGAGGAATTTCTTTTAGAACCAAAACTTCTTGACCAGCAATCACAACTTTAGTATCATAGGCAGTTTGTATAACTTCATCTCTAATTTCCCTTTTTACAAAATAAACCACCACATCTCTAGGCAACTTTCTCTGTTTAGCAATCCACGAGTTCACACGAAACACTTTGTCCATGCCTTGTTTTATTTCAGATGCTGGATGGTTCAATACCACCTCAAAAGCCTCAGAAACCAGCTGCTTTAAATCTTCCTTAATATTCTCTTTTAGGCCTCTAATTCTAACAGCAAACTGCATCTGATAAAATTGAGCCAGACTCAGTTCGCTATCCATTTTGTCTTTTAAATCTTCAATTTCCAATACTTTTGCTTCTAATATAGCATTCTTTTGAGTCAGTTCTTCCACTTTGTCATCCAGCACCTCCACACATTTAGCTACTTTATGCACTGAGGACAAAATGTCTACCTTTATCTCTCTAAGTTTCTGTTCCATCCTTTCTTCCATTCTCTGCTCCAATTTCTCCAATTTCTCCTCCATCTGTGCAAATTTAACACCCATTGACTCCAAAATTAACTGGGTATGTTTTTCAAGATCCTTCGATGTCACTACATCTGGAGAATGCAACGCCTGCAGTAGTGATTGTTGTTGCACTGGAGAATTTCCAGCACTCCGAAAAGTTCTAGGGGGAGGTTTAGACGCCATCTTTTACTTACAATTGTGTCGCACTTTCACTTTAAGTTTTAAGCAAAGTCCATCAAGCTCGAGAGTAAAATAAAATAATCCTCTTCATCTCTTCATCTTTCCCTCTTGTACTGCTCTGCCTGCTCTTTTCCTTTCATAGTCTCTCCTTCAAGCAGGGATGGTCGCAGACGCCTGGCTCTGCTCCATTCCGAAGCAGAGACGCTAGCCAGCTGGGAGCAGCCCAGGCTACGGGGGAGTTCAATCCTTCAGCCGCCCAAGCTCCAAGCTCAGGCGGCCTCGGAGAACTCTACCCCTACCTGGGGCCTCACCCCCTCCTCTTCTCCCGAGGAGGGGGCTTCAAATTCGCCCGAACAGCTGATCGGCGCTGTTTCGGGCGAAAAATCACACAGCTGGGCGGCGGGCAGCCCGGGAAGGCTGTCTCCGGCGCCTCGGAGCCACCGGAAGCCCGCTGAGGAGAAATTTTTAATTGGGGTTTTAAGTATACAGGGTTCAATTTAATATTTTTTAATTTGGTTTTTTAACTTTTGTATGGGGGATTTTTTAATTTCCTGTAAACCGCCCTGAGTCCTCAGGGAATAGGGCGGTATATAAATATAACTAAATAAATAAATAAATAAATAAAATAAGCTGCCTAGAGTAGCCCCATGGTAAGCCAGGCAGCAAATAAATTTAACAAATAAATAAAACAGAGGCAAACATTCTTAAAATTAACTTCAAAAGTATGTCCAATATTAAAATACGTTGCTCCAATCTGTATTAGTAAGTCAAATTAAATTGTTGTTCTCCCTTAATTGTGATCTTTACTTCTTTCTGGTTCCCTCTAGTGTCCAACTTTCAAAGCCTCATCTTATCTTTTTTTTAAAAAATAATTCAGAACAAAAGCATTTTCCCATAGGAAGGATTTTTGAAAGGAATAGTTTTAAAGTGGCTTGAATCCACACATGGACTCATTTAGATGAGAAATCAACTGAGTATTGCAGTTAAGAATATCAAGAGCCACTTCAATGAAGCATTCTTCAATTTTCTCTTGTAGCCAACACCTACTCACTTGTTCAGTCTTTTTCTTGCAACACTTGAATCTTCTTGGACACCAAGCAGTAGAAAGAGACAGTTTGCAATGAGAATAAATTTAATTGAGTCAGGGTAAGTAATTAGAAGAGAACATCTTGCAGTAACAGCTTTTGAAATCTTAAGTAAGCTGCAGGCTGACTACATAGCTGCTTTGTTTTCCTGCTGTTTTGAATATTGCTTCCATGTTTCAAAAATAGCTCTTTTGATTGCTAACTTCTAGGCTGAAATTAAGTAGATCACAAATGCATTTAATGACACGTCTAGATATTGTGCTGACAAAATTAAGGGATAAGCAAACTTCTCTATTTATCAGATTATCTATGAATGTTCAATAGCCAATGCTGAAAGCCAGTTAGGAAAGTAAACTGCTTTCCCATCTCAAAATATTTCCGGGATGCCTAAATTATACTACTCAGGGCTTTTTTTCTCATAGAACGCTCAGAACGGAGTTCCGGCACCTTTTTTGGATGGAACCTTGTAGGGTAGGCAAGGCAGGTTGTATGACATGTGTGAGTTCCGGCACCTTTTTCTTTTACAAAAAAAGCACTGATACTACTACTTGTTCTGGTTAGACACAAGGGAACAGTAACAGCAGTAGCATCATTTCATTACTCTTGGCTATTTCTTTAGTTAGAGAAAGAGATGTTTGGTAAAAGCAAAAATGTACTGAGCCTGGCATATAGCACTGAGAAGTCCACTTGGGATTATTGTTGCTACTATGGAGTCTTCCTTGCCAAGAAAAGAAGTAATGAAGTGTATATTTTTCTAAGAGTGATTTAGTATCAGATCTAAATTCATAACCGTCAAGACTTCTGTATTAGGAATTCAGGATCACGGCTACATGTAGATGACCTCATTATTGTCTGTTTTTGATAAATGAGTTGATATTTTTTTATTGTGCTGTAATTTACTGGATATAATAGCAAAACTAATATTTTCCTTTAATTGTTCTGTGTTTGTATACTTTGTAGACAATTCATTTTGCCCATTTTCTGGCTCTCAGATTCAAGACTGTTGTTATTTGCCCCTCTATAGAATCCTGTTCTTAGATATTATACATGGGTTAAAACTGATATCTGCTTCTCCCTCATCTAGCTGCCACAGCAACACGCAGCCATGGTTACAGTTAATGGGAAATGTATTACTGCTTCTTATTCATGATTTATAGGAATTTTTTATTTGAATTAGGAGAGTGGTAGCAAGATGGTTGATAAATTTGGAGGAATTTGATCCCATTGTTTATATACATATTTTACAATCATATTTTTTCACATTGCTTCCTAGCCCGTAAGACATATTTTCTTGTGTTTTTCAAATTACCAAAGGAACAAAAATATGCATTGAAAAATATAGAGAACAATTTACCGTAGTTTTGCATGGAACTGGAAAGAGATTTTATAGAATAATAGATTTGGAAGGTTGCTTAGAAGTCTTATAGTTCAACACCCTGTCCACTGCATTACAGATAATCCTTGACTTACAATCAGTTGTTTAGTGACCGTTCAAAGTTACAATGTCACTGAAAAAAGTAATGTATGACCCATTTTCACATTTCTGTCTTTGCAACATCCCATACTCACATGATCAAAATTTGGGCACTTAGCAACATGTATTTATGATAGTTGTACTGTATCAGGGTCATGTGATCACCATTTGTAACCTGCCCAGCTGGCTTCAGACAAGCAGTCAATGGAAGAAGCCAGATTTGCTTAACACCCACAATTCACTTAACAACTGTAGTGATTTGCTCAACAACTGTAGCAAAAAGGTCACAAAGTGGAGCAAAACTCACTTAATGACTGCCTTGCTTAGCAGCAAAAAAATTGGGCTCAATTGTGGTCATAACTCAAGGAATATCTATAATTATTGTATTATCCCAGACAAATGGCTGTCCAATCTTTTCTTTAATACTTCAATGATTGGACACCCATGAATACAGGAGGCAGGCTGCTCTACGGCTTAATAGTTCTCAGGGTCAGGAAGATTCTTCATATTTCCAGTTTGGTCTTTTCTCTGTAAAACTTTCACCCATTGGCTCTTGTCTATGTGCTATGTAGAATGCATCCTCTAACAACCATTCACCACTGGTGATGGTACAATGTACACAACATCCACAGCATTCCCTTAGCCCACTAATTTAAATAAATGGTCAAAGAAAATACAGATGGTCTTTGATTTACAACGATTTATTTAATGATCATTTTACGTTACAATGGCACTGAAAAAAGTAACTTGTGATCAGTTTTCTCCCTTATAACAGCATCCTCATAGTCACACGATCAAAATTCGGATGCTTGGCAACTGGCTCATATTTATGACAGTTGTAGTATCCTGGGGTCATATAATCACCATTTGCAACAAGTCAATGGGGAAGCCAGAATAACTTACTTAACAAATATATTACTAATTTAATAATTTCAGTGATTCACTTGACTGTGGCAGAAAAGGTCATAAAATGGGGCAAAACTTAACAACTGTCTTACTTAACAATGGAAATTTTGGGCTCAATTGTATTCGTAAGTTGAGCACTATTAATAGTAAGATTTTCCTACCACAATCTGTTTATAATACCTGCACGCTGGCTTCTAGCAATGTTCTAGATAACATTTGTTATAAGAGCCAATAGGTGGAAGTTTTAAAGAGAAAATCCAACCTTATTGTTTCTAAGTGCTTGCAAACCTACCGCGATTAACTGTTCCAGAATTTGTCACATATTATTTCTAGCGAATAGTTCCAAATCTCCTGGGGTTCACTTTTTGCACTTTTTAAAAAATGTTTTGTCCTCTCTCTCTTATGCTACATCATAATTTTCTTCTTCCCATAAGCTACATCAGACATGTCAAACTCGTGATGTCACGTGACATCGCACAATGTATTGGGAATTTTCCCATTGCCGGCAATGGGGTGAGCGCAGCTTCCGCTGACGCATCCTGCCAGCAGTTTGACTCCCCTGAGCTACAATTTCTAATCCTTAAACCTATAAATCACAAGTTCATTTTGCTCTTTTTTTTAGCAAAAATTTCATAAGGGGTTTCTAGCCACTGACATAGTTGATGATCTTTCTGTAATCAAACTAGTTGTTTTTGCCATCTCTGTATTTGTTATTTTCACCAATCATTTCTCCATTATGAGTAATTCAGAATTTTTCCATTTTTTAAGTTTTCCACATATAATTCTTGAAGCAGAAATAATACATAAAAAAATCTTCCATGGCTCTTTTCTGATTGACTGTTCATTAATCTCAGCAAGAAAAGTTCTGGTTTCAATTGAATGTTGCTCTTTAAAATTCTTTTATCGTTATGTTTTTGAACCCATAAATTTATGACTTTTTTACAAGTTCACCAAGCATGACAAATTATCCTTTTATGTTGTCCAAATTTCTCATTTTCACTATTGAACTGTAGTACCTTTATACATTCTACACAATTTTGGGCTCAATTGTATTCGTGTTAAGGTACCTAATGCTATCTAACATAAGAATACATGTTAGACCAGGGGTGTCAAACTCAATTTCATTGAGGGCCGCATCAGCATTGCGGTTGCCCTCAGGGGGTCGGGTGGGTATGGCCAGGGTGGGCGTGGCCTACTGTGTGGGTGTGGCTAGAGTGCGTATGGCCTACTGGGTGGGCGTGGCCAGCTCTACATTGTTCGCATCAAGGGTGCCTATGGGGGCCTGGGCAGGAGTGGGACAGATCTGAGGGTCTCTGACAGAAGGAGGGTCTCTGGGCCAGGGCCAAGGCAGAGGGGGCCGTTCCCTCACTGTTTCCAGGATGGCTTCGCGGGCCACATGAAACCACTTCGCGGGCCGGATCCGGCCCCCGGGCCTTGTGTTTGACATGTCTGTGTTAGACAGTGTGACCAACTCTCTATGGTTATGAAAACTGACCTTCTAGAATTGAAGAATGTTAACAAACTACAACCTTTTTATCATTGCTGTCTATTTTGCATCCTTAATATCAAAGTTCGAATTAATGATTTGAAATGAAGAGGCCCACAGAAAATGTAAAGTGGTGACTATCTAGGAGATGGATATGGGTCAGTCATGTGTTGACAGTGCTGACAATCAACTACCAAAGCCAGTTTTCACCAGCTTGAGTGAACCACCATAGAAACAGCACTATGCTGATTTGCATTACTGAAAATATTCATTCAAAAAGAAACAGTAATTATTTTACTGAAGTCTCTAAAATCTAGTAAGAAACAGTAGTGGAAATTGGCAAGTCTGCCTACTAACAATCCTTTTTTATCACATAAGAGTTGGATCAAATGATGAATCAGATAATCATGCCTCCCACACCATGATGTGCCTATATCTGAGTGGGTGGATAAGTGACAATAAATAAGTAAGCAAGGACATTGCTTAGATTGTAGAAAAATGTTAAATGTAAGAGGGAAGCAGGGTAGGCATCAGCAGTGGGCCCTACTCAGTTGAAAATGCCAGATGCTAATATCACCTTTGCTAGTATTTGATGTTATTTGATTAAAGTCACAATACAAGAGAACATATGTACTCAGGTTTGAACTGACGATAGTACCCAGTTGGGTAACAAAACACCACAGGGAGGAAACACCCAAACTTAGAGAGACCAAGAACTCCATAATTAAAATGATTCTGTTGTGCAATTCATATATCCTGGAATTTAAGAAACACAGTGCTTGCATAATGAATCTCTATAGAGTGACAATGGACTACAAATTATGACTTACACAACAAAAATATATCTAAAATGTATTGGACTCCATTATGCTTGTATAGAAAGGCATAGTCTAAAACAGCATTTTGTAATATATACAAAGGCTAAAAGACTGATACTATTGAGAAGTAATAGAACAATAGCACTTAGACTTATATACTACTTTATAGTGGTTTACAGCCCTCTCTAAGTGGTTTACACAGTGTCAGCATATTGCCCCCAACAACTGGCTCCTCATTTTACAAGCTCAGAAGGATGGAAGACTCAATCAATTTTCAGCTGGCCAGGATCGAACCCCTGGCAGTGGGCAGAATTAGCCAGCAATATTACATTCTAACTACTGCATCACAGCTCAATAGTAGTAGTAGTAATAGTGGTAACGTACTGGAAAAATAAGTGTATGGCTCCATTTATTCAATGGATTGCACTTGCCACTAATAAGTGGATTGCCTACAGCAGACATGTCAAACTCATGACGTCACACAATGTATCAGAGCTTTTTCGCCATGGCCGGCAATGGGGTGGGCGTGGCTTCCCGATGATGCGTCCGGCCCGCGGGCCAGCAGTTTGACACCCCTGGCCTACAGACACCACCTTTGTATAGATAAGTATAAATAAATATTGGACTTATTTATACAGAATACAGTGGGTTAAAAAAGTTGGATAGATGAATTAGAAATATATACACACTTAAATATTACACAAGTATATATAGAACTGTTTGCTATATCTTATTTCTTTTTTGTATTTCACTTTGTTATTTTTTATATATTCTTTTTTCCTCTCTAACAGTATATCATCATCACTGTTACCTTTGTGTTTTGCTTTTCCCTCCTTTTTATTAATTAAAAAACAACGCAAATACATTTTTAAAAATCCTAGAATTTGCCAGTGAATTGTGAAATTTGGTCTTCAGGCAAGAAAACATTCAGCCCACCACTTGTCAATAGATCCTTCCACCTTATCATCTTTTTTTTCAGAATAGACGTGTCACAATTATTACCTCCTAAAAGTTTGGTTTATTAGTCTGTTCACTGCAACAAATGAAGTGTTCACTTTTAAATTCTTTCTCTGCTTTCTCAATTGTCTGAGGCTGGAACTTGCTGCTTCTTTCTGTGAGGCCTCTGGCTACAGGGAGCAAACAATAAAAAAAGAAAAATGACATTTACTATTCTCCCAAGCACGTTTATACTACAATGTCAAATGAAAAGTTATCAGAATGTTCATTGCTCAGCTAAGTTAGATTCAGGGCTAAGATTTTATAAAAATGAAATATTAAAAAAATCCTGGAAGATGTGTGACACATTATATGCTTGTCACCAAATTCTCTCCCCAACATCTGCCTTTGGTTATAAGAATCATCTATAACAGGGATTCCCAACCAGGGGTGCTGGCACCCTAGAGGTGCAAGGTGATATTCTAGAGGGTGCGAAAACTTGGATTTTCAAAATTAAAGTGTATATGCATAATTCACCCTTATTTTTAACTTTTGTAAGGGGTATGAGAATATATCAGAAGCGTTCTAGGGATGCGGGGTATAGAAAAGGTTGGGAGCCACTGATCTATAACAACAACTAGTATAACAACTATCATGTTTGGAATAACAAAAGCTAACGTTCTTTCAGAATTTTATCAGCACATTTCAGAAGAAAAAAGCTGGAAAGCTGGACCATTCCATCTCTCCTGCTGAAGTGCCAGCTCCATTAGTCTACTGTACAGTATCCAGCTGATCTTTACAGAATTATTTTAAAAATTGTATCTCAAATTGCTTTTCCCTTTTTATACTCATCTGTTCTTTTTCTTTCATACCTTTTTGACTGTAAACCAGTAGCTTCTTTTCTCCATATCTTGCAAAACATAATTAAGTATAATTTGGATTTAGCATGTGGTGTGACTCTAACCGTCATGGTTTTTAAACCATCATTCATAACTTGTGTGATATGGGAAGCAAATCATCTAAGGCTAAACAGTTAGCCTAAAGTATAAATCAGCAAACTAAAAAGCAGAGACATCACCCTGTCAACAAAAGTGTGTATAGTCAAGGCTATGGTCTTCCCAGTTGCAATGTATGGCAGTGAAAGTTGGGCCATAAGAAAGGCTGAGCGCCAAAGAATTGAAGCCTTTGAACTATGGTGCTGGAGAAGACTCCTGTGAGTACCTTGGACTACAAGGCAATCAAACCGGTCAGTCCTAGAGGAGATCAACCGACTGCTCTTTAGAAGGCCAGATCCTGAAGTTGAAACTCAAATACTTTGGCCACCTAATGAGAAGGAAGGACTCCCTGGAGAAGAACCTAATGCTGGGAAAGATTGAGGGCAATAGAAGAAAGGGACGACAGAGAATGAGGTGGCTGGATGGAGTCACTGAAGCAGTAGGCGTGATCTTAAATGGACTCCAGAAGATGGTAGAGGACAGGAAGACCTGGAGGAACGTTGTCCATGGAGTCGCGATGGGTCGGACACGACTTCGCAACTAACAACAAATAAATCATAAAAATACACATATGGTCAGGAATACATGGTTTTTCAATCCCAGTTTTTTCTAAGTTGTATTCACAACTCGTTGTAAAGCGGGTTACCTTGAAAAAAATGAACGGCTTTTAAACTGATCTGATCTCGTTAACGGTTGAGGACGGTGCAGTCCAGGACAAAGCTGCACGTTCAGTGCACTACTGGTATTTTAGGTGCAAAAAAACCCGACGAGCAGTGTACCAAACGGATGGAGTACTGAGCCAGCGACCTTATGTGTGAAGCCGCGGTCTAATGCGAACTTACCCGACCTTTGTACATTGATCCTTGGCCAGAGCAGAAATGCAAAAACATGTAAACATAGAAAAGCGGATCCCGTATTTTAGGAATTATCGCTATTAGCAAGCCTAAAATCGATCGATTAATAGTTGGCGACGATAGAACGATCGTATATTTGAACCTCTCCTAGAGAGAAAACACGATTTGGAGAAAACTGTCAAGAAAGTTTCCTTCTGTGCAATTTGCACAAGAATTCTCGGCGCCCCCTCGAATTGTGTAAGAAGCGATTGCGAAACCTAAGGAAAAGAGTAGAACACGCGTCAGCTCCTCCCCCAACGGACCAAAACTAACTGCAGCCGTCCAATGGAGAACGCCGAACTGACGCCACGCATTTTTCGGTGTTTTCAGAGATGAAGCCTCTCTAGGCAGCCGGCCGGTCGCTCTATAGTGGGGCGGGACTGAAGGGTGAGGCGCTGACGCGATTGCCATCGGGCGGGTCCCGTGATGGCTGGCGTTGGCGCCGCTGCCGCGGTTGCTCTGTGGCTTGCTGCGCTCCCGGCGACTGCTTCAAGAGCCGTTCTCGGCCGCCGCAGCAGTGCTAACATGGTTGACGACGAGTCCGCCGAGTTCTCCGACGAACGGTGAGTTAAGGAGGGGGAAGTGAGGCTGCAAGCCGGTTGGCCAGCGGTGTCACCCAGCGCGCTATTGAGAGGCCCTCCCTCGTCTGCTCCGTCTGACGCGCCGGTGTTCCCAGATGCTCGCTGGCCCGGCTTGCCGTCCTAGAAATGGAAACTTGCCTGTTTCCGACGCCGGCACGCGTGTAGCCTTCTCTAGGATGCATAATTCTGATGTTGCCTTAGTGACAAGTGCATGATAACTGCTTTGGTGACAGTATTACAATAAAAATAACAGTATTTCCAAGGTGCTTGGCAGTAATTTTGGGTCCCAGAGACCCTCATAGCAAAGTGTAGCCTCCCAAATCTACTGGTCCCAAATGCGCTGGGAATGCAATTCCCAAAATTCCAGATGGGAGCTAGACTTCGGTACTTCACATGGGTGACTTTAGGTCAGTGGCAGATGACAAGTACATTTGTAGGAGAGGGTCCTAAGTGGCAGATATTCCTAGCAAATGGTCTAATATCTTTATAAAGATATTCTGGGTAACAGCAATTCCAATCCATATGTACACTTTTTTTATAACCTCAGTGAAGTTTTATTATGATCCTCTTAGATGAATTTTCATCAGGAAGAAGGGACAATAAGACTAGGGGATGACAGTTGATGAAATCTGAGTCTGCCAGTGATACTGGGATAGAACTATATTTCTTTCATTATTTAGAACTTTTACCCCCAGCATTTGTCCTGAAAATACCCCATAACTCACAGACCACTGAGTGATAGAACAGCTCCAAACCAATGCAGAAGTCCAGGTCTAGGAATAAAGGCTTATTCATGAATCAGGAATTTCTCCAATTAGACCTTGCTTCCTGAGGCCTAATGAATGTCAATTGAAGTTGGGTGGAGTCCATTGCTACCTTTGCATAAAAGTCTTGGGCAAAGACAATTAAATGTTGAAGACAACATCATTTATATTTTTTCTTTATATGGAATTGCCCAGACTCAGGTAAAATTTTATTTTTTACTTATTTTTACATTTTACATAAATTATAAAAAAATGACAAAACACCTAAATGCACTAAAAAAACCCCCACACAATTAACTTAACTAACTTTAAACTTAGAGAAAAAATAATAGAAATGGAAAGACACTTATAATCCTCCAAAAAAATAGAAACAGGAAAAAAGTCAAAACTTATGAACAGGTAGTCCTCAACTTACAATTGAGCCCAAAATTTATGTTGCTAAGTGAAACATTGAGTTTTGCCCCAATTTATTATTTTTCTTGCCACTGTTGTTAAGTGGACATTGCAATTGTTATGTTAGTAACAAGGTTGTTAAGTGGATCTAGCTTCCCAATTGATTTTGCTTGTCAAAAAGTCACAAAAGCTGATCACATGACCCCAGGACACTGCAACCTTCATAAATATGAACCAGTTGCCAATCATCTGAATTTTAATTATGTCATCATGGGGATACTGCAATGGTTGTGAGAAAAATGGTCATAAATCATTTTTGTATTCTGATTATTACAAAATATTATTGTACAATTATTATACAATATCACAAAATCTCTTCCATAGTAGTACATATTTCTTTCGTTTTGATTAGTAATAAATATTGCCTTTAACAATATTAAAGGCAATATTTAACGGTACACATTTCTGAAAGTCTTTCCTTAACCTAATTCTTTTAATCACCCATGCTTCAGTATAACCACCTTTTCTGAAAGTCTTTCCTTAACCTAATTCGTGTACTCACTTATCCTTCAGTATAACCACCTTTTCTAGTAAAAAGTCAGATTTTGAAGCTTTGATATATATATATATATATATATATAGTAATTCAACATCATATTAATACCTTTAATATTTAAAGATTTTCCATAAATCTACTTATATATTAGCATGCCAAAAAGATATCAGATAACGATGATCATATCAGATGTGATGCTAAACTCAATTTTTACACCTCAAACCTAGAAAATCTGATCAATTTTTCTTAATCAGACATTTAGGCTGTTCTTGATAGTTATCCTGCTTCTGCTATTTCCAACCCCTGGATTAGACTTTGACCATTCTTGTTACTTTTCTGATGTGTCTTTTGTGTTCTTGGTCTTTTATTTAGCAGACATATTTCTTCCTTTTGTCTCTTTGAGTAAGACACTTTTTTAATATGACCTTCTAGATCTACTAGTTTTCTTAAGAAAATTTCCCTCTCCTTTTTTATTACAAAGATTGCAGTTCTCTTACAACAGAATGGCAAGAGAAGTCTTGCTATATTTAACTGCATTTAACTGAAAAATCTACTGCTACTATATGTTTATACTTCTTTTGGAGGAAAAATAATGTATATGCTTCAGAAATTATTCAGAAGAACAATATTAGGCTTTTGTGAAAGTCTGATAGTTTCTTAATGAATTGATTGCTTAAATGGCTTTAAAAAAAGGTGGCACAGAAAGCAGACAGAGGTTGGGCCTTGAAAAATTAAGAAATAGATGCAGCAGTCCTCTGAGGTCCACTTTTTCCTAATGATGTTCATAGTATACCCAACTGTTCTGTATATTGCTCTCACTTCATCAGTGAAGCAGGTTAGGTAGAGATGTGATACTTGGAATTAGTCTTGTAGGGCAGGACTTTTCAACCAGTGGTACAGGTACCACCTGTGGTACATTGGCACCTGGCAGGTGGTACGCGACCATCCTAGAAAAGTGGTAACGGGCGGGGAAGGAGCTGAACCAGTGGCAGCACCGCGCAAGCCTGAGTGAGAGATAGCTAGAGCTGCAGTGCTGTCAGGGCTCAGTGAGAGCGCCAGGCTCCAGCTGGAGCTTGGCGCTGATCCTGGCGTTTCTGAGCCTAGAAGAAGCGTCGATCAGCTGGAATGTTGCAGCATCTCCAGAGTCTTGTGATTTACATTCAGATGCTTGGCAAATGATTCATATTTATGACGGTCACAGTGTCCCAGGGTCATGTGAAGTGACCAAACCCTGCTGCAACTACCCAGCAGATTGGGGGAATAAAAACCAACCCCCCCACCCCTGCTGCCAATCCTCAACAGAAATGCTTACAAAATGAAAACCTCTGACAGGAGGAAGAGCGCTGCCGGGCAGGCAGGCAGGTGTCTTGCTCGGCTGTGGCTTGGGGGACACTTTTTTCGGTGCCATTGTAACTTTGAACAGTCACTAAGCAAACTGTTGTAAGTCGAGGACTACTTGTACTTCATCACTTTTTTCCTTTTTTTGGGGGTCATCAAGTTTTTGACACCTTGCTAGGCAACTGGTAGTACTCGAATGTTGCCATATCCTAAAAGTGGTACAGTGGGTGAAAAGGTTGAAAAGCCCTGTTTTAAAACAGAAATTTTAGGAGCTTTTAGCTGAAGTTTACAGCAAATTTTTTTGGATGATGATTTTACTATTTTCTGTGAGATTAACAAAACATTTCAGAATCAAAGGGGTTCACTTTGGCATCTTTGTTTACAGAATTTTGAAGAATGTTGGATGATAGGAAATTCATGAAAAATCATTTAAAAGTTTTAAGTGTATTATGCAGTGACACCAAAATAGTTAAATATTTTTAAACAAGCTTAAGGAAATTGAATTGTAAATGTAGTTGCATACAATAAATCTGTACAGTATACAGCTATATATTACTTGTTAAGAAAAAAATCATTTCCTACTGCTTTCTATAACTAACAACATTGTTTATTATCAGTAAAAGGTTCCCCCGCACATGCGTGCTAGTCGTTTCCGACTCTAGGGGCTGGTGCTCATCTCTGTTTCAAAGCCGAAGAGCCAGCGCTTGTCCGAGGACGTCTCCGTGGTCATGTGGCCAGCATGACTAGACGCCAAAGGCGCACGGAGCGTTGTTACCTTCCCACCGTAGTGGTCCCTATTTTTCTACTTGCATTTTTACGTGCTTTCGAACTGCTAGGTTGGCAGAAGCTGGGACGAGTAACAGGCGCTCACTCTTATTACACGGCACTCGGGATTCGACCCGCCAAACTGCCGACCTTCTGATCGACAAGCTCAGCATCCTAACACACTGAGCCACCGCGTCTTATTATTATTATTATTATTATTATTATTATTATTATTATTATTATTATTATTATTAGGCTCTTTTAATTATTTTTTAGGACAAAACAGAAAAGAGGCGCAGTTGTAACCAAATCCTATAACACTGAACTCATGCAAAATCTCCAAAACCTTCAATGCAGTCTTACCAATAGTATTTATATATAATCAATTATGCAAAATTTATTTCAGCTGGAAATTTCATGAGAACAATTGGTGTTGTCTGATAAATCAGGAAGAGTTCTCAATCCCAATTTGAATTATTAGTCAGAATTCCTTTCAGTCAGCATTTCTCACAAATTGATTGTATAATTTCAGTCTTTCAGGCATTCAACATTAACCTTCTTACAAGGTGACGTTCAGAATGCTAGTCGTTTCCGACTCTAGGGGCTGGTGCTCATCTCCGTTTCAAAGCCGAAGAGCCAGCGCTTGTCCGAGGACATCTCCGTGGTCATGTGGCCGGCATGACTAGACGCCAAAGGCGCACGGAGCGCTGTTACCTTCCCACCGTAGTGGTCTCTATTTTTCTACTTGCATTTTTACGTGCTTTCGAACTGCTAGGTTGGCAGAAGCTGGGACAAGTAACAGGCGCTCACTCTGTTACACGGCACTCGGGATTCGACCTGCCAAACTGCCGACCTTCTGATCGACAAGCTCAGCATCCTAACACACTGAGCCACCGCGTCCCTTTATTATTATCATTATTATTGTTGTTGTTGTTATTATTATTATTATTATTATTATTATTATTATTATTATTATTAGGCTCTTTTAATTATTTTTTAGGACAAAACAGAAAAGAGGCGCAGTTGTAACCAAATCCTATAACACTTGCGAAGGTTGTTGAGAGTGTGGTGGCACATCAGCTCCCTCTGGTCCTGGATGAAGCGGATTATCTAGACCCGTACCAATCGGGTTTCAGGCCCGGGTACAGCACGGAGACGGCATTGGTCGCGCTGGTGAATGATCTCTGGAGGGCTCGGGACAGGGGGCATTCCTCTGTTCTGGTCCTATTAGACCTCTCAGCGGCTTTCGATACCATCGACCATGGTATCTTGCTGCGGCGTCTCAGGGGATTGGGAGTGGGTGGCACGGTTTTACAGTGGTTCTCCTCCTATCTCCAGGGACGCTCGCAGTCGGTGTTGGCAGGAGGGCAGAGGTCGACCGCGAGGTCTCTCATTTGTGGAGTCCCTCAGGGGTCGGTCCTCTCGCCTCTCCTGTTCAACATCTATATGAAACCGCTGGGTGAGATCATTCGTGGTTTTGGAGTTGGGTATCATCAGTATGCTGATGATACCCAGCTTTTCCTTTCGACCCCAAACCACCCCAGTGATGCCCTCACCGTGATGTCCCGTTGCCTGGAGGCGGTTCGGGTCTGGATGGGGAGGAACAGACTTCAACTCAACCCCGACAAGACCGAGTGGCTTTGCATACCTTCATCCCGGGTTTATTCGGACATTCCACCTCTCGCTATGGGGGGCGAATTATTACCCCCCGTAGATAGGGCTCGCAACTTGGGAGTCCTCCTATATTCACGGCTCACCCTGGAAGACCACATAGGAGCTGTGACTAGGGGGGCTTTCGCCCAGGTTCGCCTGGTGCGCCAGTTGCGGCCCTATCTAAGCCGGGATGATCTATGCACGGTCACTCATGCGCTCGTGACCTCTCGACTAGACTACTGCAACGCTCTCTACATGGGGCTGCCCTTGAGGACCACCCGGAAGCTCCAACTGGTACAGAATGCAGCCGCGAGAGTTGTGTTGGGAGTCTCCCGATACTCCCACGTTACACCTCTGCTCCGCGAGCTGCATTGGTTACCGGTTGCCTTCCGGGTGAGATTCAAGGTACTAGTAATGGTATTCAAAGCCCTACATGGCAGGGGCCCGGAGTACCTGAGGGAACACCTGCTGCCGGCATCGACTTCCCTCCGCCCTGTGCGTTCCCACAGAGAGGGCCTCCTCAGGGTGCCACCGGTCAGAGAATGTCGACTGGTGGCCCCCAGGGGGAGGGCCTTCTCTGTGGGCGCCCCGGAGCTATGGAATCAGGTACCGGTTGAGCTCCGGACGGCGCCCGACCTTCGCTCCTTTCGCCGCGAGCTAAAAACATACTTTTTTGAACAAGCTGGCCTGGCCTGATGAAGGGATTGGGGGGGTTGTTATGGTTATTTTATTGAGTTTTAAAGATGTATTTTAGTATGTGGGCATTTATTTAATCTTGTTTTAACTTTTGTAATCTGTATTTTTATTCTTGCCCTGTTCACCGCCCTGAGTCCTTCGGGAGAAGGGCGGTATAGAAATAGTATTAAATAAATAAATAAATAATGCAAAATCTCCAAAACCTTCAATGCAGTCTTACCAATAGTATTTATATATAATCAATTATGCAAAATTTATTTCAGCTGGAAATTTCATGAGAACAATTGGTGTCGTCTGATAAATCAGAAAGAGTTCTCAATCCCAATTTGAATTATTAGTCAGAATTCCTTTCAGTCAGCATTTCTCACAAATTGATTGTATAATTTCAGTCTTTCAGGCATTCAACATTAACCTTCTTACAAGGTGACGTTCAGAATGCCTGAATTTGAAGAAAGCATAACAAAATTCTTAACATACATTCTATAACAACCTTCAACCTAAAGTGTCATTGTTACATATAGAACTGCTTTAAAAGTGTAGAAAAGTACTTATTATAATCCATCATATTTGGCAAATCAAGGGCCAATGTAACTATCCAGTTTTATGCATAGTAGCTCCTGAGTAGAATAAATTGTATTATTTTTAGTTTAATTCTTGAATTCTTATTTCTGAATGCTTTTTAAAAAAGCAATAATTCTATAAGGAACTTGTTATTTTCCCTCTCACCTAATGTAGCAACAAATTGTATTAATGCCAAGGCCTCTTGGAACAGATGTACAGTAGGCTTCCTAGAAATATTGTGTAGGATTTTTCTTCCTCTCCTAGATCTTCCTCTCTAATACAGGGAACTATGACCCACTACTTTATATTAGAGATAGTTTTACATTTAAAAAAGGAAAGTGCATGTAAACGGGAAAAGAAGACTATTCTGAGACAGCTTCAGATAGCTACCTTGCATTGAAAGCCATTATGATACTAAATGTATGCACCATTTGTGACTGAATAACTAAAAAAATAATGAAAGCAGTTTAAATTGTCCTGCAGTGTGTCTCATTTGTACTTTTAATCTGAAACTAGGAAGTGACCTGATACTGGTTCAAAAGGTACAAGGTTCTATGGCCAAGGGTTCTCTGCCCCTTGGAAGTGTACTTTACAGTGTTCTTTGTATTCTTCAGAGTCTTAGGCTTGCTGCCCATGTTTTTTTTAAAAAATACGAGGCTTTATGCAATATTTCTTTTTTAAAAAATTCAGCAATAACATTTAATACAGTATTGTATCTAAAGCATACAGGTAGTCTTTGACTTATGACCATTCATTTAACAATGGTTCAAAGTTACAATGGCCTTGGAAAAAATGACTTATGATGTGTCTTCAAATTTACAACCATCGCAACACCCCTGTAGTCATCTGGTTACAATTTGGCGGCTTGTCAAAAAAAATTGTGAGCTTTCGACAAGCAAAATCAGTTGAGGAAACTCAGTTCGCTTAGCTACTGCGTGATTCACTTAATGGACAATAAAAATGGTTGTAACATCAGGTCCAGTCATATGACTTCCTTAATGACCACATTGCTTAGTGACCAAAATTCCAGTCCCAGTTGTTGTAAATTGAGGACTACCTGTAGTTACATTCTTATTCTTTTTTTCCTAAGGTACCATATTTTTCAATTTGTTTGTAGTGATGTGATTAGTTACACTATTATAGGAAAAGGTGTGGCAGAATGTGGAAGTGGACTCAGCAAAGGAATCAGCCTGGACAAGTCTCTACATACCACAAATGGATTAAGTCCAACCCTCTTGGAGAAAATAAGTTGTAATTTTAAAATCTTGATTTTCTCACATAAATTGTGAAGATTACCACAGTCATCTCCTCAGTTCATTGTAAATCACTGCCTCCATTTACAATAATGAATGGTTTGCTTTAAAAATGAATTTTATTAATTCCTTTCTTTGGCAAGGCAGTCATTGTATTCTGTATGGAAATTAGGAAGCTTTATTAGGTAAAGCTTCAGAATGAAGGGAAATTAAATTCGATTTACTTCCTTCTAATTAGTTCTTCATGCAAATAAACCAATATATTGCCATGACTTAGGCAATGTAGATGTTTCTAATTTAAACGACAAAGATTTCTTAAAGTTCTTGGGAAAATAAAATTTTCACCTGATGCCAAAAAAACATTATATATACACACCAGGTGCTCACTTCTTACTTCATGGGTGAGGGACATCATCGTTATTCCTTTTCTCTGGTTCCTTCCTACTTTGCTTTTTTTGGGCAGACAAATATGAGAAAGAGATTTAGCTGAATCTTAGGTAAATGTGAGAGGAAACTGACTACAGGTGAATTGCATTCAGAAGTGGACTGGAACCATATGCAGATAACAAAGCATCCTTTTAATATACTTCTATCATTTAGTCCCATTTATCAGTTTAGCTGCCCTCTTTGGACTAGTTAACGTTATTGGACTGTTTTCAAACACAGGCCATCATAAAACATACTGGGATAATTTAAAAGGGAAGTTATCAGAACATGTGTAACTAATGCAAAGCTGTTTTGTATTAATAAGATTAGATGTGAATGTTATTATAATACATTGCTGTTTGATTATAAGATAGCACCTTGAGCCACAGTACCAACTGAACTACTTGTGACAAAAGTGTACCCAGATTCCAGTCTTATTTTTGGGAGGAAGACTGTCCATTTAGAAAAAAAATAAAAGTCCATATATCTGGACAGGTAAATCACTCAAAATCGGTATTTGTATCTTGTACTTATCCATCAATTAGTTACTGTTTGGTGGCCTTTCTTTGGACCACTTCAACATGATGTACAGAGACTAGATGGCTGGCTATTTTCTTTTATAGGATCTGAATTGTAGAATTCTCTTGTAAAATAGATGCTTATTTTTCAAATATTAAGCAAAATTAATCTCTTCATTGGAATATATATGAATGAATAAAAAAATATATTTTGCAGTACATTAACCTATTTTTCAGTCCTACTTTATTTATTCATACTTTAAAAATTAATCTGAATGCTGGATATCTTTAGAGAATTTTATATAAAGTTGTTTAGTTTTTCTTTCTGAATTTGTGTTTAAATTATCCAGTGCCTGTACCAAAAAAATAATCCATTAGTTGTATTTTTTTCCTCTAGGCAATCAGATAAATTACCTGAAATTAACTGACCTAAAACAGAGTTCCCAGAATATTTATTTATCATTCTTCCTATCTAATAAATAGAATAATTAACTACATTTTTCTACTTGGAATAGAAGTTTTCTACTTGAGTTATATATTACGCTGTATCTTAGTGAGTTGGGAAGAGTCATGAGTCCTTTGTTGGACTCTACTAATTTGTAGAGTCTACGCTACACTGATGTGGTAGATATTATGCAGATTAATCAGTGTAATTATGGACCCTCTAGATATATTGGATGCGGCCCGCATGATTACCAAGTAACTTGAACACAAAATGTTCTATATCAGTGGTGGCAAACCTATGGCACGTGTGCCAGAGGCAGCACTCAGAGCCCTCTCTGTGGGCACATGCGCCATCGCCCCAGTCCTACCTTTCCCTGTGGCCCCCTCACCAGCAGGCCCCCTGGAGGAGAGTCTCCCCCGGGCGCGGCCCGCACGGAGCAGCACAGCCAACGAGATAGTTAGGTAGCAGGGCCAAGACTCTGCTCTCGCACCCCATAGCATGCAGATGATGCTGCGGGGTGTGGGCGGAGGGCGTGGCTGCCATGGCGCTGCAGGGCTGCCTGGGCAATCTGCAGCAGGCCATGGAGGCGATGTGTGGCCCTGCGAGCATGAGGCAGGCGGGGGCAGAGCAGGCAGGACGAGAGGTGGAGTGGGGGCGGGGGGTGGGTTTTGCACTCAGTCTCTAAAAGGTTTGCCATCACTGTTCTATATGATTGTGGTAAGATATTTAGGCCAAACAAATCTTCAGCTTGTAGAGGATAATACAGATGTTTTCAGTTCTCTAGCCTGAAAATTTCACACCTCATCTTTTTTTTAAGTATATCTCCTTGAACTAAACATACACTAAAATCTCAGTTACAACTACCTGCTTGACCCTGTTATTTAAAAAAAAAATCCAGGACATTGCATTTTTGAATAGATTTCCATTTTAGATATATTGTATGGCCTCTTTAGATATATAGCCCTTTAGCAAATTATGTTACTAAAAATGTATTCTGCATAGAACCAAGTATATCATGCACACATGATGAGATTCAGACCTTAATTGTCATTAAACTCTTAAAGTGTTAATTGTATAAATGTTTATATGCTATGTAAGTTATATATATTATCATTTAATGCACTATAGGTAACAACACTTAACCACACAAAGAAAACTCAAAGCAATGCTTAATGCACTAACTAGCGTGTTGGAACAGAAAAAACAAAGTCCACTTAGGCCATAAATGTATTCTTCCTGGTCTCCTATGCACATACAAGATACTATGTATGTAGAAAACAGCATCTTACTAGGTTTTTTGTCCTTTTTTGAAAAGTTAGCATAAACTATAATAAATTTGGAATCTCAAAAGTATTATTTTAGCATATAATATACTATATAGTATACCCCAAATTTTGCAATAATCAGACCTGTACTTTTTCTTAGGATTCAGAGTATCCCTTTATTTTTGTAACAAGGTTACATTTACATATTTAATGAATAAATTACATTGACAGATCAAAGTTAGGATGGCTACAGTGATTTTGAGCATCAGCAATTTTTCACAGCATGACAAATATTTCATATTTTGATGATTGGATTGGAAATAATTAAATGCAAGATTACCACATCTCAGGTTATTATTATTATCTCCAATGTCTAATCAAAGACGTCTATCACCTGATCACTAAATAATTATAATAATAGCATACTATTTAAATTATTCTAAACTCTTGTATTCCATCTAGGTCAGGATGGCTATCTAGTTGGCTCCCTGCATGGTGTCCTACATCACTTGTACACCTTAAAGATGCTGAAGAGAAAATTTTGAAATGTAAGCACTTTGTGGTAAGAAATCTCCAGCAGCATTCATCTCAGGTTTTATGACTGACTCTTTCCCCCTCCCTTTTTTAGTGGAGAAAAAAGTTGGAAGAACAATAATAATTAAGAAATAAGCTTTGGTGCAATTGAGCAACTGGTCCCACCAAGAAAAGAAAGATTTTAATTGGGTAGCTAGTATATTAAACAAAATGGAATATAGCATGACCATAATTTGTTGCATTTCAGAGACTGGAAGGTTCAAACAAGTTCACAGGTGAAAATTGGGAATAATGTAAGTGAATAAAGTAAAGTTTTGCTTTCTTATTTCACAAGTCATTCTGGACTGTGTTATAAGGTACAATAGTGAAAATAAGGGTTTTCTCAGTGGATCTGATGTCAAAATGTGTTCATTGTGTTTGTAGAATTATTTCAGTATAGACAATAATAAGGCTTGTATTTCTTCCTTCAGGTATTACAAGTACCTACAGTAAACAATATGTATACCTATCCAATGGAAATAAAATATGGACACTTACATTCTCTCAGAACCTTTCACAGAAAACTCCACTTGTTCTTCTTCATGGGTTTGGAGGTGGTATTGGACTCTGGGCTCTCAACTTTGAAGATCTTTGTGAAAATAGGACTGTATATGCATTTGATTTCTTGGGATTTGGTCGCAGTAGTAGACCCCAGTTTGACACTGATGCAGAGGTGGCAGAAAATCAATTTGTAGAGTCTATTGAAGAATGGAGACGGAAAATAGGATTGGATAGAATGATTTTACTTGGACACAACTTGGGTGGCTTCCTGGCAGCTGCTTATTCACTAAAATACCCATCAAGGTATATGAAATATTTTTTTTTCTTTTGTTCAATTGTATCAGATTCTTGTAGACTACCCAGAAAAATCCCTGCAGTTTTCTTTGTCAGGTTTTTCAGAAGTGGTTTGCTATTGCTTCCTTCCTCAGGCTGAGAGAAAGTGATTAGCTCAAAGTTACCCAGCTGGTTTTGTGTCTAAAGCAAGTCTAGAACATAATGGCCTCCTAGGTTCTAGTCTTATATCTTAACTATTACACCAAACTGACAAGCAATGGATAAAGGAAAATAATTTCTATGAGATGATAGGTTGGCAGAATAATACGATATAGTATGTGTGCAATCTGGAACCAAATGGCTAAATTCTCTGCTTAGCTTCAATTTAATAGTTTTAAATATAGAATTTAGACTTTGTTGCATTTAACTTCCATGTTATCTTCTAAGTGAATTTGCACCGAACAACTTTTTTGGGTTGCTTTTAAATATCTAATGCATGGAGGACATTTAAGGGAATCACAAAATACTGTTCCTCATGTGTCATATTCATGAATTTGATTTCAGAATAATTAAAGAACAAAAACTTGGAGGGGGGAGGAAAGTGGGAGGGAATGCAATTACCGAAAATCATGAGTAATGAAGAAATGGTATTCTTCAGGAAAAAGCTAATAGTATTTGCATTAGAAAAAAAAATAAAGGTTTTCATTCATTTTTATTTAATGGTAGTTTATGTTCTGTGAACATAGCTATTCTTCAAAAAATCTTTTTGATTGATTCATCTGGCACAGTAGTAGCCATAATTTATCAACTATAGATATCCAGTAGCATATTACAGTATTTATCCCAGAGATGCAAGAAGATGAATTTTAGAATTTTTGTACGTAAATCATGCATTCTTTCACTGAGCTACCGAAGAAATTTTAGATTGGTATTATTACTTAAAAACGAATAGAATTATTGGAACTGTGATTAAAGTTCCATTTTCTAGTAATACTGATTTTAATACATAAGCAATTATTTTGAAATTAAAGTGAGAAGTGATAAATGTTTTATTTCTGTCATATAGTAAGAAAACAAATGCATCTACTCAATTATGTAAGATTTAAATGTTGATAATAATAAAGAATTGGAGTATGGAAATACACAGATACTCATAACATGAGTTGCATTGTTGAAAAAGAAATCCAATGTTGCTGGCTTATTGACAAAGCAATTAGTATTGCCAGAACCTTTCCTCACTCAAGATATTGTTCTTAACTACTTTGTATATCTCCAAAATATAGTATAAGATCAGAGAGTGGGGCCTTCTCAACTTGTAAAGGTAATATAGCATTCTAATTTTGGACAGTTTACTTCTCAATCCAATATTGTAAGAAAAGATAGAAAAGCATTGAACAGAGAGCTCACCTCCTTACTTCAACTGAAAGTACGAGGCAGAGCATGGTGGCTTACTCATCTGCACACGGCAATTCAGAACCCAGTGAATGCAGACGTAAGATATGTCCATTTTGCAATTGGAGATTGAAGTTTTCTCTATTTGTACAATCTCAGAATTAGAATTTACCTTAATCTTAATCACAATGAGGTGGTAGAGAACTGTGGCTCATCCCTTTTCTATTTGTGAGGGTGATGGTGACAAACAAGACTATTGAATCCCATGAACCCTTTTCAACTGGATGACCTTAAGAGAAATGAATAGATTGGCCTATATCTAAAGAAAAACAAAAATAAATTTTTATTTCAAGATTGGGCAAAGTGGAGTTCCCAGATATTACTGAACTTCAGAATTCCTCAGTCCTAGTCAGAATTATTAGTGGAAAGATATTATGGGGATTGCAATCCAACACCATGCAAAAATGCTATGTTATATCAGTTCGTATTATGCTGAAATGCTATAGACCATAAAGTTTAGATAGCTGTTGAGATGCCTTGGAACAGGGGTCTTCAAACTTGGCCCTTTTATGACTTGTGGACTTCAACCCCCAGAATTCCTCAGCCAGGCATGCTGGCTGAGGAATTCTGGGAGTTGAAGTCCACAAGTTATAAAAGGGCCAAGTTTGAAGACCCCTGCCTTGGAATGTAAATGATTTTCTGGCAGTGTTTTTTTAAATGAATGATACTGATATATGACTTGATAGTTATGCAGCTAGAGTGAAAATATAGAGATTAGCTTCATAACTCCGTAACATTGGAGAGAAATAATATCAACAAAGTTACAATATGCATTCATCCAAATCTAAATCATAAAGCACAATTTGTAAGCTGTATTATCTAAGTTTACATAGCAAAGTTGGAACAAAAAATAGTATATGATTTATTGTGATTTATTGTCATGAAATGTGAGGGTTGGAGGATAGAGATCATCTAGTGCAGGGGTCAGCAACCTGAAACAGTGAAAGAGCCATTCGGAACCGGTTCCCTCACAAAAGGAAAAACTGGGAGCCACAAAAAAATGTGTGCGCATGCACGCACATGTGCAGAACAGGGTTTGACTGAAGAGTGTAGCCAAGGCGAGATATGCACCTACCCTGCATATTTGAATTGATTGGTTGAACTTTTTTAGTCCCGCTTTTTTTTTTTTTTTGGACTGCACATGGCAGAGGACTGGGAGCCGCAGGAGACGGCTGAAAGAGCCGCATGCAGCTCCAGAGCTGCGGGTTGCAGACCTGTGATCTAGTGCAACCTTGGCCATGCAGGAAACCAGTGATACAGTTATTGATTAGTTTGTTTGTAAAGTTAAATCACAGTATTGTGCAAAAGGCCCATATGTCCTCTCTCCTCTTCTATGTCCAGTATTCTTGGGAGAAGCATTTGGGGTAAAGCAAGATTCCAACTTGCTATTTCATCTCTACTGAGGGCTGTGGTTAACATGAAGTATGGTTTTAATAGATGGATGATCTTTGTCCAGCATGTACTTCCCCCAAAGCCCAACTTATTTCCAGATTGCAGTACTAAATGTAATGGAAAAACTTCACTTTGTACTAGTGTGGTTTCTTTCCCCCAGTTTTTACCTCACAAAAGTTGTGATATAGGCCTCCATGGGATTCAATGTATCTGTTTTGTATATTTAAACCGTACCTCAAATTTAAGAAAAGAGCAAAAAGAAATGAGCCAAATATCTCTCCTTCATCGGTAAGGCTGCTGTCAGTAGACTAAGCCTCAGAGGGTACATGTAAAAAAAAAAGTTTCCTCTTCCTCTGATGGAATTGCCCATCCAGGTTGAAATTCAATTCACTGTAATTGTATATATATAGTACTATATATCGTATACTATCATAAACCCTCTGTAGGTATTCAACTGTCTGGATAAAGAATTAGTCTGTGCCCAATTCCATTTTTGTTTGGACTTGAGTACGCTCAATAAATAATTCAGGAGTCTGATAAAGCAAATTCTCAGATTATGTGAATGACTATTAATTAAAAATGAAGACAACTCACTTTCAAATAATTGTGTGGACAGAGAAAGGTCAGGGCCAGCATACATTTTCCACCCTGTATCCAGTTTGAAGTGGTTAATAATTCTCTAACTGAACTTTGAAACATAAAATACATATTCTTATTCTATATAAATCTATTTCCTGGGTACATACCAAGTGATTAAAGTTGAATCTGAAATAAGATTTGCACTGTTTAAATTGTTTCCTTACTGACAAAATATCTTAACTTTTATCCCTGCAGAGTAAAGCATCTTCTATTAGTGGAGCCATGGGGTTTTCCAGAAAGGCCTTCCAATGCTGAGCATGAGAGGACTATTCCAATATGGATCAAAGCACTTGGAGCCATTTTGAGTCCATTTAATCCATTGGCTGGTCTCAGAATAGCCGGACCTTTTGGTGAGTACTAACCTAGCTTATTTTGATTGTACTGCCAAAGACATCAATTTTGAAATTGCAGTAATGTGGACTTTAGGTCATCTATATATTTAAGAACTCACCTGGTTAGGTTAGAATGTGGAATCCCATTAAGGCCATTAAGCAAAGTGATTGAGGAAGAACGATGCACTTAGATCAGACATGTCAAACTCGTGATGTCACGTGACATCTCACAACGTATTGGGACAGTTTTGCCATTGCCGGCAATGGGGTGGGCATGGCTTCCGGATGATGCATCCTGCCATGGGCCTGGAGTTTGACACCCCTGACTTAGATCTTCCTTTGCATCCAGCATAGAAAGACAGCAGGCTCCTGCAGGACAATATAAATGCTCTGCCAGATTCAGTCCAGTAATTTGGGAACCAAGTGCTTTAGATATTTATTGGCAAGGATGAATACGATGGCCAAAATTTCCTGTTTAGCATTAATTTTCTCTTTCTCTTGAAGTTTTACTCTACACTTCAAATGGAATTTTTTACTGAAGAGTTTATAAATTGGTTGAATGTTTAGGGACCAAATAGAAATAAAATAACTGGTGGCTGAAAATATTTATAGGTATAATAATTATTATAATACATCATAACATATTGGATATTATGCTAACATAATAGTATAATTTTATTTAGAAGAAAATGTAGCTTGTCAAATCACAAATGTTACAATGCTATCTGTTATTTTTTGTTAGTTAAATAGTATTTAAATAAAATAATAGTTTCTTTAATTCCCATATGAATGATTGATAATGATAGTATCAGGCAATGTATTTCAGTGCTTGAAAAAATAGAATTGTTATTTTCTGCACATTTTGAAATTTCCGTCTTTTGTTTGCTATTAGCAGTATTAAACTCTTGATTTTGATATATGATAGGATTGAGCCTGGTACAACGTATAAGGCCAGACTTTAAGAGAAAATATTCATCTATGTTTGATGATGATACCGTCACCGAATATATCTATCACTGTAATGTACAATCACCAAGGTAAATGTAAGATTTTAAAAGTCTTTATATTGATTAATTATTCTCTAAAGCACGGACCTTTAAATAATCAAAACAGTGTACAATAGTCTGCAAAGATAGGCGATGTCATTTGCAGAACTACAGTCCTCAAAAAAAAAGAAATAGCTGTAAATAGAAAATCATTTTTATAAAATACATAGGGCATTATAAAAGGGACAAGTAAATTCTCTACTAAATCATTTTCTTACATTGTGTTTTCTTAACATGTGAAGTCACCATAAATCTTCAGCCTTCACTATTGTTTAATAAGCTGTTTGTAAAGATGACAGAAAAGCCCTCTTAAGTTATTACCTGAAGAATAAAGAGCTGACAGGTGTGAGGTTCCTTTGAAATCTGATACATTTTGCTAACAAAGTATCAACTTCATAACTGTTTTAATATTTTTCTTTTATTCCCTCATTTTTCTTCCAACATTCACAAAGGACAGCGTGGCTTTTAAAAAGGTGTCACTCTGTTCATGAAGTCATGTGTGGCAAAGGCTGTATCAGGCTTATGCTATTAACGTTCTATAGAACTAAAAAGAAATAAAGATATTTATGTTAAATTATCTGTGATTGTATTAAACAGATGTATTTGTGTGTGTGTGTGTGTGTGTGTGTATGACCAGCAATATTAGATGATGTTATGTTAACGTTATGTTAACAAGGAATAATAATGATATTTTGTGATATTTAGCAAATACAAATTGTTTTTTTCATTGATGTCTTTAAGTGGTGAAACTGCTTTCAAGAACATGACAGTTCCCTATGGATGGGCAAAAAGGCCAATGCTGCAGAGAATTGCTCATATGCATCAAGACATTCCTATCACTGTGATTTATGGAGCAAGGTCATGTATAGATGGCAATTCTGGAGCCACCATCCAGTCCCTGCGACCAAATTCCTATGTGAAAACAATAGTGAGACATTTTAGTCATTATTTTATTTTATTTTAGTCATCCTGTTGCAAGGTGACCACTCTAATTTATCTTCTTTGAACATTTGGCAATTGGTAACAGATACTTTTTCTCTAACTGTTACTGAAACCTAAAAGTGTTCAAATTACTGTTCTGTCAGTCTTTTAAAATATGTTTTGGATATATATTTTTGGTTTTAATCCTCTATGCATATATATGAAAGACAAAGCAATTCAGCATGAATTGAATTGATGTATGGATGCATTCATTTAACTACAGATCTATAACCAATAATAATAGATCTTACTCACTTCTCCATGATAAAGAGATGAGAAGAAGATTGTAAATGGACTGGAGAATTACTTATTTACAAAACTTCAGTTTTTTGTTAAAAAAAACTTTATTAATTTTCCAATATTACAATTATATCTTTGAAAAACAACGTGGTATCTGGGTTACAATAATTCCATTACATACAAATGTGTATTAATACAAATCTCCAACTATTACAGCCAATATTTCCTCTCTTTGTTTCCTTTAATACATACTATCTCGTCTAAATTAATATTCTTATTCTATCCATCAGCTACTTAGTAGCTTTCTTACATTTATCAATAATTTTATATATCTTATTTATTTTGACATTCCATCTTTTGAACCATCAATAACTTATAAATTTTCCCAGCTTTAATTTTGCATTGATATTTAAATTAAATGTTTAATATTTATCATTTCCAAATTTTTGAATGACCCCAATTCCCTTTGTCACACTTCCCCCCAACATCTAGTGTTCCAGATACATATCTATCTCACTTCCATATCAACAGATTAGTAATACAGTGTAATATTCTTATTTTCATTATAATTTCCAAATATTGTAGATTCAATAACCAAGATTTCTCCCATTTCAGCATTTAATACATTCTTCTTCTTTATGTCCACTTTCTCATAATTAATTTTATTTTTATCACTACATCCAAATATATTAATTACGTTACATCATTCCTCATATATGTCTTAATCACCTTTATCTAACCTTTATAAACTCAATATTTCAATTTAACTATTGACATTCATACATCTAGGGTTTAATTAGCCAACATTTTTCTTTATCTTCACATCATAACAATATCTCATATCCAAAATACGGCTCTTTGTCTACTTAAATATATTCTATTTTAGACCTCCTAAATATTTATTTATTTATTTATTTATTTATTTATTTATTTATTTATTTATTTATTTTATTAAATTTATATACCGCCCTTTCCCGAAGGACTCAGGGCGGTTTACAGGGCATTTAAAACAACCAATACAAAAGTTAAAAACAAAGTAAAAAAGATTAAATCATCCCTAGAATTAAAAACCCCAGTTAAAAATTCTCAGCCTGAGCCGGAGAGCTCAAAGAGCCAGGTTTTCAAGTCCCGGCGAAATGTGCGGAGGTCGGGGGCAGTCCTAAGCTCCACGGGCAGCTGGTTCCAGAGGGCAGGCGCACCCACAGAGAAGGCCCTTCCCCTGGGTGTTATCCGCCGACAATCTTTTATCGGCGGCACCCTGAGAAGACCGACCCTGTGGGAGCGCACTGGACGAAAGGAGCTTGATGCCGGCAGCAGGTGTTCCCTCAGATATCCCGGACCCAAGCCATTCAGGGCTTTATAGGTCATCACCAGCACCTTGAATCTCACCCGGAGGGCAACCGGAAGCCAATGCAGCTCGCGGAGTAGAGGTGTTACATGGGAGTATCGGGAAATCCCCATCACAACTCGCGTGGCCGCATTCTGCACCAGCTGAAGCCTCCGAGTGGTCCTCAAGGGCAGCCCCATGTAGAGAGCGTTGCAGTAGTCTAGACGGGAGGTCACGAGCGCATGAGTGACTGTGCGTAGGGCATCTCGGTCCAGATAGGGTCGCAACTGGCGCACCAGGCGAACCTGGGCAAAAGCCCCCCTGGCCACGGCTCCTATATGATCTTCAAAATTGAGCCGTGAATCCAGGAGGACGCCCAAGTTGCGAGCCCTATCAACGGGGGGTAACACCTCACCCCCCATCGTTAAAGGTGGAATAATCTGGTTAGCCCAAGATGCCGATACGCACAGCCACTCAGTCTTGGCGGGATTGAGACGAAGCCTGTTTCTCCCCATCCAGACCTGAACCGCCTCCAGGTAACGAGACATCACGGCGAGGGCATTGCTGGGTTGGTTCGGGGTGGAGAAAAACAGTTGGGTATCATCAGCGTACTGATGATACCCCACCCCGAAACCACGAATGACCTCACCCAGCGGCTTCATGTAGATGTTGAACAGGAGGGGAGAGAGAACTGACCCCTGAGGAACTCCACAAGCAAGAGGCCTCGGGGTGGATCTCTGCCCTCCAGTCAACACCGACTGCGAGCGGCCCAGGAGATAGGAGGAGAACCACCATAAAACCGTGCCACCCACTCCCAATCCCCTGAGACGCCGCAGCAAGATACCATGGTCGATGGTATCGAAAGCCGCTGAGAGGTCTAATAGGACCAGAACAGAGGAATGCCCCCTGTCCCGAGCCCGCCAGAGATCATTCACCAGCGCGACCAATGCCGTCTCCGTGCTGTACCCGGGCCTGAAACCCGATTGGTACGGGTCGAGATAATCAGTTTCCTCCAGGAACAGAGGAAGCTGATGCGCCACCACACTCTCAACAACCTTCGCCAAAAAGCAAAGGTTGGAGACAGGACGATAGTTATTTAAAACAGCCGGGTCCAGGACAGGCTTCTTGAGAAGGGGTCTCACCACCCCCTCCTTCAAGGCGGCGGGGAAGACACACCCTCCTTCAAAGAAGCAGTTATTACTGCCTGGAACCAGCCTCGTGTCCCCTCCCTAGCTGCATAAACCAGCCAGGAGGGGCACGGATCCAACAAACAGGTGGTGGAGCTCAGCCTCCCCATGATCCTGTCCACATCATCAGGGGAAACAGGATCAAACTCAGTCCAGATAACATGCTCAAGACCGTCTGATTCCACCACGTCAGACTCTGCCCAGTCAGAGTCCAAGCCGGCCCGGATCTGAGCGATTTTGTCCGTCAGATGATGACTAAACTCCTCGGCCCGCCCCTGCAAGGGATCCTCCCTCACCTCCTGGTTAAGAAGGGAGCGAGTCACCCTAAACAGGGCGGCCAGGCGATTATCTGCGGACGCGATGAGGGCAGCGAAGTAATTAGCCCTCGCCGTCCTCATCGCAGCAAGATAAAACCTTATAAAGGTTCTTAGCTGCAATCGGTCAGATTCGGAACCTCCAGCCGCTCTCTAGACCCTGTCTCCGACGCTTCATCTCCCGGAGCCCAACGGGATCTGCGCCGGGTCAGAGGTCGCAAGGGTACAACACAGTCAAGTGCCTCAGTGGCCGCCTTTTCCCAGGCATCCACCAAGGCATCAACTGGGCTGTGAGTGAGGGCGATAGGTACAGACCCAAGCGCCATCTGGAACCGTTCAGGGTCCATTAGGTGCCTGGGGCGGAACCATTTAGTTGGTTCTGCCGCCCAGCGGCGGGGGGTGGCATAATGGAAGACCAGCCGCAGGAGATGATGGTCGGACCATGATAGGGGAATAACATCCGGTAAACCCCCTCCTAAATCATCCAACCACTGTCCAGATAGGAACACCAGGTCGAGAGTGTGACCCCCCACATGAGTTGGGCTTTGAATTACCTGGGTCAGGTCCATGGCCGTCATGGAAGCCATGAACTCCCGGGCTGACACCGAAGACCCTCCCAGGGAAGGCAGGTTGAAGTCACCCAGCACTATAAGTCTGGGGAACTCCACCGCCAACCCTGAGAGGTTGTCGAGTAGCTCGGGCAGAGCTGTTGCCACACAGCTGGGTGCCAGGTATGTAAGCAACAAGCTCATCTGAACCCGAGAACCACATCTCAAGAGGAGGGACTCACTCCCGTCAATCTGGACAATGGCGGTCCACACTCCATTCTTCTTCAGTCTTATTCTGGCTTTTTTCCTTTGCCAAGTCATCTTCAGTGTCCTTGTTTCAGGATCATCAAAGAAATCTTGTATTATTATATCATATTGGGATGACCATCCAGTCGCCATTTTTGAAAAGTTGAGGGGTCTGGCAGAACTACCAGATCTTCTCTTTATTTTCTCCTCTTGGCGTAGTTGTCCTGGACTGTTTATCTTTTCTTCCATCTGTGTCTCATTTTGATCTTCAAATTCCTTCTGATTAATATAGCAGCTTTTTTCCTCCATCCATTTTGTCAGATTTTTTTCTGAATTTTCCGTTGTCTATACTTGTTGGGCGATTAGATCTTCTGTCAAAATATTTGATTGTTCAATTTTTTTCTGTTGTATTCTGTATAGATAGTTTATTAGTTGTAGTCAAAGTTTGAGTTTGCTTATCTAAGACACTTTCTAGTTTTTCTCCAAAAGCTCTTGTTTTCTCACCAGCTGTAAGAAGAATTTGGTGAGTTTAGTAAGTTATTTTCATCATAGCAAAGATTTGTTTTTGCATTTCTTCCATAGTAAAAGTCTTGTTCCTGGTCTTCCATAGTGATGAGTTGAATTGAAAACTTTTACAGTTTTGTTTTTCCCCCCTCAGTAAATAAGAAACAAAGCTAAGACTCACAGCTGGTGTTCAAAGTTACATGAATCTTATCTTGTTTTCTAAACTGTCAGCCTAGACTCTTTTCTTTAACAATAACACATTGCAATTTCAGGTTTGGCCACAAGATGTCCCCCAACTGTTTAGGGAATTCCTTTCAATTATTTGTTCTATTTTAGTAGGAAAAACCCAAACTTTCAAGTAAAATTAGGAAGTAAAAAGTAGATAATCAAAAGTTTTAGAAAATAAAGTTCTAGTTGGGATCTAATTATTTTTTTCAATTTTTTAAAATCTCTCCTGTATATTCAATCGCCACTGTTTCTGGAGGAAGGGCTAAAATCCCCCTTCCCTCTCCACAGGGAGAAAAAGTACTTTAGCAGCTTACTTAGGTGGAAAAAAAGTTGGAATTTAAGAGAGGTAGATCTCATCCAGTCTCTTTCACACTGCTTTAATGTTGCCTGATGGTAAGTGTGATTTCAGCTGTCCACAGTCTTTCGTCCACCGGTTTGAAAGGAACGCAGGCACTGAAAGGAGAGTTGCCGCTCTCCCGCGATCTTGCGAAAGCCACTCCTTGCTGGTCACCTCTCCGGGGTGACTTTTTGGGGGCCCCAGCGATGCAAAACTGGACGTGGAAGACAATAGTCATCTTCCAAGTGTCCATAGCAGCCGCGTCAGCAAACCGGAAGTTCTGTGTTCAGGTGGATTTTCCCTATATCCTTCAGATTTTTTTCTTCTGTGCCCTCAAGTCAGGGTTAACTGCTGATGACTACCTCAGCTAGTTTCTGCAGTTTTCTTGGCAAGGTTTTTTGAAAGTAGTTTGCCATTGCCTGCTTCGTATGGCTGAGAAAGAATGATTGGCCCAAGGTAATCCAGCTGAATTTGTGCCTAAAGCAGGATTACAATTCAATTTCTGGTTTCTAGCCTGATGCCTTATCCGCTATACCGATTCTCCCTTCAGATTTAGATATATTGAATTTCACAAGGACTCAAACCAGATTTTTCAGTTATTCTGTTTAGCTTTTCTGTTAAATACAGGTAGTTCTTGATTTACGACCACAGTTGAGCCCAAAATTTCTGTTGCTAAGTGAGACATTTGTCAATTAAGTTTTGCCCCATTTCAGGACCTTTCTTGCCACAGTTAAATGAATCACTGCAGTTCTTAAATTACCGTATTTTTCGGACCATAAGACACACCTGACCATAAGACGCACCCAGTTTTTAGAGCAGGAAAACAAGAAAAAAAATATTCTGAACCAAATAGTACCAGTATACTAAAACAGGGCTTTTCAACCTTTTCATCCATTGTACCACTTTTAGGACAAGGCAATGTCACCCAGCAACGTGTCAAAAACTTGACACCCCCCACTAAAAAAGGAAAAAAATGATAAAGTACAGGTAGTCCTCGACTTACAATGATTCACTTAGTGACCGTTCAAAGTTACAACACTGAAAAAAGTGACTTATGACCATTTTTCACACTTATGACCGTTGCAGCATCCCCAGGGTCATGTGATTTACATTCTGATGCTTGGCAATCGATTCATATTTATGATGGTCACATTGTTCCAGGGTCATGTGATTGCCTTTTGCAACCTTCTGACAAGCAAAGTTAGTGGGGAAACCAGATTCAGTTAACAATCATGTTACTAATTTAATTTCTCTCTCTCCTTCTCTTTCTCTCCCTCTCTCCCCCTCCCTCTTTCTTTCTCCTCTCCTTCTTTCTCTCTTTCCCTTTCCTTCTTTCCCTATTTTTCTCTTTCCCTCTATTTCTCCCTCTTTCTCTCTCTCCCTGTTTCCCTCCCTTTCTTTCTCCTTCTCCCTCTCTATTTTTCTCTTTCCCTCTATTTCTCCCTCTTCCTCTATTTCCCTCCCTCTTTCTTTCTCCTTGTCTCTCTCTCCCTTTCTCTCCCTCTTTCTCTCTCTCCCTCTATTTCCCTCCCTTTCTCCTTCTCTCTCTCCCTCTTTCTCCCTCTTTTTCTCTTTCCCTCTATTTCTCCCTCTTCCTCTATTTCCCTCCCTCTTTCTTTCTCCTTGTCTCTCTCCCTTTCTTTCTCTCCCTCTTTCCCTCTCCCTCTTTCTCTCTCTCCCTCTATTTCCCTCCCTTTCTTTCTGCTTCTCTCTCTCCCTCTTTCTCTCCATCTCTACTTTTCTCTTTCCCTCTATTTCTCCTTCTTCCTCTGTTTCCCTCCCTCTTTCTTTCTCCTTCTCTCCCTCTTTCTCTCTCTCTATTTTTCTCTTTCTCCCTCCCTCTCTCCCTCCCTCCCTCTCCCATTGTCCCTTCGTTCTTTCCTTCCTTCCTTCTTTCTTCCTTCCCTCCCTCTTTGTCCTTCCCTCTCCGTGTTAGAGAAGTACCTACGGAGGCAGCCCTGCGGCCCGGCTTTCTCTTGCAGAAGGCAGGATGAAACAGAGCAAGGAATGCGAATCGGCCGATCTCGCGCTCCTGCATTCTCCTCCGCTCGGTTTCAGCTTTTCTTGCTACAAGAGAAAGCAGGCTGAAACGGAGCGAGGGAATCTCCCTTGCTTTGTTTCAGCCTGCTTTCTCTTGTAGCAAGAGAAGCTGAAACCATGCGGAGGAGAATGCAGGAGCGCGAGATTGGCCGATTCACATTCCTTGCTCCGTTTCAGCCTGCCTTCTGCAAGAGAAAGCTGGGCCGCAGGGAGATTGCAGGAGCCAATTGCAATCTCCCTTGCTTTCACTTGCGGAGGTTGGGGCTGGCCATACGGATCACCTTCGGACCATAAGACGCACCCTTGTTTTCCCCCCCACTTTGGGGGGAAAAAAGTGCGTCTTATGGTCCGAAAAATACAGTAGTAACATGATTGTTAAGTGAATCTGGCTTCCCCATTGACATAGCTTGTCAGAAGTTTACAAAAGGTTATCATATGACCCTAGGACACCGCAACCATCATAGAAGTAAGTCAGTTGCCAAGCACCTGAATTTTGATTACAGGACCATGGACACGCTGTAGTGGTTGTAAATGAAAAAACAGTCATAAATCACTTTTTCCAGTGCTGTTGTAACTTTGAATGGTCACTAAATTAACTGTTGTAAGTTGAGGACTATCTGTATATCTTAATGTATGCAAATAAAAGTCAATATGAAATCTTATTTTTGCATGGATACCCTTTAAATGTGTAAGAAATAATGAATAAATTTTGTATTAATCTCTTGGTTAAATACTCGTTTTGTTTTATTTCTAAATACATCACAACTATCCCTTTTTTCAAAGCACAGAGAAAATAAAAAAGCAAAACACTTCCTTGCCTGCAGGCTTAATCTTTCTTTTTAAAAAGTCAGAGAGAAAAAGAAAAATATGAACTTACAAAAATAGGGAATTCAATTCATAGTGTACTGCTCTAGAAACACAAATTTGCTCGTATTTTTTGTAAATGTGAGTATTGTTATAAAACATTGATGTTTGAACGCTAAATTGATTTTTTTCACCTCTTTTCCATTTTCAGGCTATCCTTGGTGCAGGTCATTATGTATATGCGGATCAACCTGAAGAATTCAACCAAAAAATAAATGAGATTTGCAATTTTGTGGACTGAAAGGTTCTGCTTTTTGAAAAAAGAGGCTATAGATATAATTCAAAGCAATATTTTATAGTACATTATAAAAATGTTAAGGAAAAGCTGAAAATAGAACTGATTTTTTAATGCACTCTTTTAAGATGTTTTCACACTTAAAACTATGCAGTGCCTTTTATTGTAATGGACAGATTTAAAAATAGTTGTACATTTTAGTTTGATTCTATCTCTGTATATTGAGGGGAAATATTATATTTCAATATGAAAACATTTTAAAAGTGGAATTTTAAAAGTGGAATTTTGCAAAATTAATATGTAGGAATTTCTATAGCAAAATTACAGTTTGGCTACTTCTTGCAGTACCTATATATTGCAGTCTTCTATCTTGAACCTTTTAAGAAGATGAAAAATTTACTGAGGATTGAGTCAGAAGACTGCATATAGGATGTCATTTCATTGTATTTTATGTGGAATTTGCCAAAATCATAATAGTGATCACTCAGGAAAAAGAGCACAAATAGGAGGAAGAAGAGTTGGGAGATTCTGATTTTTATTTTTTGCTCTTGTAAATATTGTTTACTGTGCTAATGATTGAATGCTTCATGTCCTAAGTTCTAAGGTACTAATACCTTAGAACACCTAAGTTCTAAGCTAACAATATTGTTCCATTTGCTTTTAAAGAGAAGTTGCAGAATACAGTGGATTTGACACTGATTATTGCAAGATATATTGATGGCCTGATTCTCAATTTTTACATGCTACTAAAATTCAATCATTACATAGGTCATGGATAAAGTACTGTAGTAATATTTGATGAATATGTATTTTCTTACAAGTTTTTGGAATTTTGAGCCAGTCTAACTATAAAACAATATACAGGTGAAACTCGAAAAATTAGAATATCGTGCAAAAGTTCATTTATTTCAGTAATGCAACTTAACAGTGGAAACTAATATATGAGATGACTCATTATATGCAAAGCAAGATAGTTCAAGCCGTGATTTGTCATGTGATGATTATGACTTGCATATTCTCTAAAGCAATGACTTTATCTTGCTCTGCAGAAACCTTTATTGTTTCTACTTTCTGTATCAATTCTTTTTCTAAATCTGAGTCTATTGATTTAATCTTTTCTTCTTTTCTTCTAAAGACATAATTTTCTTTTCTTTTTCTTGCAATTTTTTCTGTAGCTTATTTTGCTGCTCTTTCTCTTCCATCTGAGTCGTCAACTGCCTTTTAATAGAAGCAATTTTGTGTTCAACCTTTTTTTCCAGATCTGCTATTTTAGAAGTTGCTTCATTCTTTAATTTTACAAGTTGTTTCTTTAAATCACTTTCTTTTTGTGTCAAAAGATTCACTTGTGCTAATGTCTGTTGCAGTTGTTCTTGAAGTTCATGTATAATTTTGTCTTTCTTTATATGTTCGTCCTTTATACAGGCAATCTCTGCATTATTCCCTTCTCTTTCAGCATCAAAGGTGGCCAATCTTTCTTTCAGGTCTCTTATTTTCTGTTCATGTTCTTGCAATTCCATTTCATGTTTTTCCTGAAGTTTTTCAACCTGTTTTAGTTTCTTTCCCCTAAGAAGTACAACTTCATCCACTTCTTGTTTGTGAGCTTCAGCCATGCTTTTTAATCATTCCTCCTGATTCATCTCCAGTTTTGAAACAGCATCATTTATTCCAAGTGAACTGGCGTGAGCCATTTCCATCATTTTTGAAGTGAGCTGCTTCTCTTTCTGACTAAACTCCAACTGGTTGCTCTCAATCTCACTTTTTAGTTTTGTTTCTCGTTCTGAAAGTTTTTGCTTAAATGCTTCCTGCACATTTTTTACTTTTTCTATAGCTTCCTCTGTTTGTGTCTCTTGCTGCTTTAACTTGAGCTCATATGCATCCCTTAAAGCACTAATTGCTTCATCTGTGATTGATAATTGCTGCCTACACTTTTCAATTTGACTCAGGAGATGCTTTATTTGTCCAATTTCACTTTCCTTGCCAGTACAACAACGACTTTTTAACTGACTGATCTCTCCTCCAAGGTTTCTTAACTGTGATTCATACTTTTCTGTCAGAGATGAGGTGTTTTCTATATATTTTCTCTTTTCGTCTTCTAATTCACATTTAAGATCATTTACCTGGGATGTCTTAAAATCTAACTCAGTTTTGACTTCCTGTAGCTGGGTTTCAGTTTTTACAACCTGTTCTTCAAGTTTTGACTTTTTATCCTTTATAACTTCCAATTTCTCTTGCAAATTTTTAAACTTGTTTTCATAAATACTTGCATTATCTTCCCTGGACTGACATAAAACATCTAATTCTGCAGACATTCTTTTACATTGTGACTCAGCTTTTCCTAAAGTTTCTTTCATTTTTTTCTGCTCTGATTCTTCTTCACCCTTCTCTTTTGCTTCCAAGAATTGTTTGAGTTGAATAATTTCTTCTTTAAGTGATTTCTCAATTATTTCCTGGTCTTTTAAAATAGCTTCAACTTGTTCGTTATGATTATTCCTTTGCTGATCAAGTTTGGCTTCAAACTCCACCTTTGCTTTATTTGCATTCTCTTTTAACTTAGAAATATATTGTTCAAGATTTTGACGGCTATTCAGAGCATCTGATAACTCAGATGAAAGTGCTTCTAGCTCTGTTTGTTGCACATCAAGCTTTTCTAAAGTTTTTTCATTCATTTCTTCTATATGAGCATGAAATGTCGATTGGTGGCCCCCAGGGGGAGAGCGTTCTCTGTGGGCGCGCCAGACCTATGGAACCGCTTGCCGGTTGAGCTCCGGACGGCCCCCGACCTTCGCTCCTTCCGGCACGATCTAAAAACATATCTATTTGAGCAGTCTGACCTGGTCTGATGGGTTAGGGTTGGGGTTTTAATATATTTTAATTACTGTTTTATTGTTTTAACCTGGGGCACTTATTTAATTCGTTTTTAACTTTTATATCCTGTTTGTATTTATTGCCCTGTACACCGCCCTGAGTCCTTCGGGAGAAGGGCGGTATAAAAATGAAATAAATAAATAAATAAATAAATAAATAAATAAATAAATAAATAAATTGCAAAAGAAGTTGGATGTTCCCAAAGTGGTGTATCAAAGCACATTAATAGAAAGTTATGTGGAAGGGGAAAGTGTGGAAGAAAAAGGTGCACAAGTAGCAGGGATGACCACAGCCTGGAGAGGATTGTCAGGAAAAGGCCATTCAAAAGTGTTGGGGACTTTCACAAGGAGTGGACTGAGGCTGGAGTCAGTGCATCAAGAGCCGCCACACACAGACGGATTCTGGACATGGGCTTCAAATGTCGTATTCCTCTTGTCAAGCCGCTCCTGAACAACAACATCAGAAGCATCTTACCTGGGTTAAAGAAAAACAGACCTTGTCTGTTGCTCAGTGGTCCAAAGTCCTCTTTTCTGATGAGAGCAACTTTTGCATCTCATTTGGAAACCAAGGACCCAGAGTCTGGAGGAAGAATGGAGAGGCACACACTGCAAAATGCTTGAAGTCCAGTGTGAAGTTTCCACAGTCTGTTGATTTGGGGAGCCATGTCATCTGCTGGTGTTGGTCCACTGTGCTTCATTAAGTCTAGGGTCAACGCAGCCGTCTACCAGGAGATTTTGGAGCACTTCATGCTTCCTTCCGCAGATGAGCTTTATGGGGATGCTGACTTCATTCTCCAGCAGGACTTGGCACCTGCCCACACTGCCAAAAGCACCAAAACCTGGTTCAATGACCGTGGGATTACTGTGCTTGATTGGCCAGCAAACTCGCCTGACCTGAACCCCATAGAGAATCTATGGGGCATTGCCAAGAGAAAGATGAGAGACATGAGACCGAACAATGCAGAAGAGCTGAAGGCCACTATTGAAGCATTGTGGTCTTCCATAACACCTCAGCAGTGCCACAGGCTGATAGCTTCCATGCCACGCCGCATTGAGACAGTAATTGCTGCAGAAAGGGCCCAAACCAAGTACTGAGTACATATGCATGCTTATACTTCTCAGAGGTCCAATATTGTTCTATGTACACTCCTTGTTTTATTGATTGCATGTAATATTCTAATTTTCTGAGATTGTGGATTTGGGGTTTTCATGAGCTGTACGCTATAATCATCACAATTATGACAAATCACGGCTTGAACTATCTTGCTTTGCATGTAATGAGTATCTCATATATTAGTTTCCCCTTTTAAGTTGCATTACTGAAATAAATGAACTTTTGCACGATATTCTAATTTTTCAAGTTTCACCTGTAATCTTGTCAAAACTAGGTATCTTAGAAAAAGGTATATTTAATTAATTAATAGAAATTAATCTGGAAATGTTATCTTACCTCAGAATTTTTAAAAGTGTTTTAATACAGTATTTTAAAGAGCTTATTTAGGCCCTGGATTCTTTTTTTAAAAAGAACACTAAGGTAAGCTGGTTAAATAAAATAAGCAGAATTGTAAACATAAAGGCAAATTGAGAAGTTTGTAAACCAAATGTCTACACAGTAACTTATTGGTTAACTTTTAAATGATGAATTAACTACTGAATCTGTTTTTTCTTATATAAAACTTTTTAGCATATGTGATATAATTCTTGAAAAGTAGTTATTGTGCTGTTTTTAAAAGTGTCATAATTCTCTTAATATATAAATGAATTTAGAAGTTCATTTTGAACATACTGATCTTATTTCAGATGCTTTGAAATACTAGATCTCTGGATCATTGGCAAAATAAGATTTAAGATTCAAAAAAATTGAAAAAAATTCTTCCAGAAAATATTTGTGTCAAGATAATTGGCATAATACAATAACTAATAACAATTACTGAAAACTAATTGTGTTATATCTGAATCTCTTAATTTATCAGATCAGGGATGGTCCAACAATTTTCCAACATGGATCCATATTCCAGCTAGGTTTGAAGAGTATGGAAGAATAGCAGAATATTCTGCTTTTCCCCTGAAGGTTATGTCACTGGAATAATATACTTTGTGCATTTTTCTGTGGTTTCATTAGGTTACATTAGATAAATTGATACAACAGCATAGACTGCTCACTATCTTCTGGGAATTCTATTGTCAATAACATCTCATTTATTATTAAATATTTATGTTATGTAAATAACATAAAAATACCATCTAATTTGTTATCTAATTAGTATTTTTATGTTATTTATAAACTCCATATTTATAAGAATAGATCTGATGCCCTTTCTTAATACCTGCAGTTGTTGTCTTGTGGAAAAAAATATAACGATCTGTTTCAGATCCTAGTGATGGGAATTAAGCAACGACCAGGATAACAAAACCACAGGGAGTGCTGAAATGTGCCATTTTGACTGGAATTATAAAGCTTCTTTATAAATATATTGAGCAAACTAATCAAAATAATTCTTACTATGAGTCATCTATACCAGAGGTAGGCAACAATTAAATTGCAATGAAATCTTGGTAACATGGCATAGTCTGTGGACTCCCTGATACGGGAGGAGGGCTGTGCCCCGCAAGGGAGAGAGTTGGGGACAATTTGTGTGTGTGTGTGTATGTTTTTTGTAACTATTGGATATGAGTGTGAGTATGATTCAGTAGGTTCCCACTTTTTGAATAACAGTAAAATGAGAGGAGTGAGTTGGACACCACCTGGCCAGTTAATGAGAGAGGCCAGCCAGTGGGATAGTGAATAGTGGATAGGGTTGCCAGCTTGGGCCACCTGGATGGTGCTGAGTGAGAGCTAAAGCATCGTGGGGGCTGGCCTCTGGTAGGAGATTTGCTGATTGGTACAAAAGGACAGAGAGGTTCCTATAAAGGAGCTAAGAGGCCATAATTGGGGGATGCATGCTCTTGGGGGTGGTGGCTTTGGGCAAGTCAGTATATTTGATTAGTGATGGGCATGGGATATTTTGATGGGAGACAGAGGCCAGGCTGTTTCTGGGGATGATGACTCCCCAGAAGACCATTTGTCCTCATTTATCTTATATAAGCAAATTACAGCAACTGTTTGCAATATAATTCCCACCAAGGTGAATGAAATCTTATCAGGTAGTCTGAAAGTGCAGGGGGTAATACTGCTATGTATTAAATCTTAAGGCAACAGAAGCAATAGGTCTATTAATCAACACTAGTAATAGTTGTTTGTGGTAACTGCAATATTTAAAAGCATACATATCAAAAATATCTGCTGCTGAGAGTGTCTTAATCCATCTTTTCAATCTATTGCCCTAAACATATGTTGGGACCATAATTCTCAGGCAGTGTGGTTAGGCTAGGAATTCTGGGAATTTTAACCCCTATAATCTGGAAAGCATTACACTATGAAAGATAGTCTTAATCCATGTATTAGAGAATACTATTAACACTGGTTCCTGAAGAACTCTGTGTAGATACAGTTGATTGACTAGATATGTTCTATCAAGATGAATTCTCTTTTTTGGGCTGCAGTAGAATAGAATAGAAAGCTTATGCTTTGTTCTGTCTTAGTTCATGGTTTCCTAGACACGCAGCAGACCGGGTGATAGAAAACAGTTTCTTTATCTACTGTATCTACTTGTTCCTTATAGATATAGCTAGCTGCCAAGATTAAACTCTCAGAGTAACCAATGGTTTTCTTTCGTGAAACGTGACAAACAACCTCTTGAACTACTTTAGAACAAGAACTTTAAACATTGTGCTTTGTCTGTTAAATTCTGAAACAGCTGCACCTCACCACCACACTTGCTGTGATGTCGAATGCAATAGCAAAGTGACAGCTATAGTGCATTCAGAAAGTATTCAGACTCCCTTCACTTTTCTCAATTTTGTTATGCTGCAGCCTGATTCTAAAGTTGTTGCAATTTGGCTTCTGGTTTTGCGCAGTAGCGCAAGTAGCTGAGGGATCACAGGGCTCTGTACCCTATGGCCAATTCTTCTCTGGGGACCCTAAATGGGCCAAAAGTTGCCCCAAAGAGGCGGCAAAGAAGGAGGGAAGCCCTCCTGACCATGGAAAGATGGCGGTTGATCCGGTCCGTGGAGGAAAGCCTTCCAGAAACCACCAGAAGAAAGGCTAGCATCACTCCAGAGTCTAGCCCAAGCTAAAAGCAGCCAAAGTCAAAAAGCACTAAGTTTAATCATAAACAATGTGTTTGGAACTGGGTAAGAATACCAATTCTCTCTCTTCTACTTGATTGATTTCCTGAAGAAGGAAAAAGCCCAAGAAGTAAAAATCCTCCAAAAGAGAGAGGAGGGGGATTTTTGCTCCACCCTCCCATAGACAGAAGCGGTGAAACCATTTTTATGGGGGACAGAAATACAATGAAATGAAATGAATATAAGACTTAAATCTGAATAAGTGTGAAATTGGTGGAATTAGTTAAGATTTTCTTGGCATAAGATTATTGATGAAAACAGAAAGCAGTTGTTTGGAAAATGAAAAATGAACTGGTGCTGACATCTAGTGGTGGATCAAAATATATAATTATGGCTACTCTAAATATGGAAACTGTCAAGAAAAGGAAAAGGTAACTTGTTATTGTGACCTTCAACGTTTTAACTAAACAAAGAACACCTATAATAAAACATTTTGAGCTATCTACAAAGCAAGAACTATAAAACTTAGGGAAAAAATAACCTTCCTGGATTATAAATACTTATTGAATTGAAACTTTAAAGCTTTTTGCAGAGAAAGGAAAACTTTGATTTTTGGCTATCATGGAACATCAGAGATCTGCAGAAAAAATATATCAAGAAAAAACAAATACTTTCCAGGAGGAAATGTATGCTATGTTGCAACTAATACAAATGACAATGATTTCAAACCATGAGGAAATTAAAAATAACTTTGAAAATTTAAATGAACACACCTTCAATTTAACTTCACAACAAAAAAAACTCTCAGAAAATAAAAAAGAGAGCGATCAAGTAAAGCAGATAACTGAACATAAATGAGAGGAAAGAGATTCAAGGATGGAATCCAACAATGGAAGGAACTATGATTTAACTCAGGCAGAGAAAAACTTGCAGGAAATATTGGACATGGAAAAGACAACTTCTACTTCAAGATTGCAAAATAAGTTTAAGGACAAGAAAAAGGATTCGACAAAATGGATTACAGAACTGTCAGGAGAACTATGAGAACTTGAGAGAGAGAAAAAATAATAAAGAGAAACTAAGAAAGAAAAAGATTTCCAAGGAATATGAAGGGGCGAAACGTGCCCACAAAAACACCTTACTTGACTTGTCTCTTGTACCTATAACAATATCTACAAAACTATGGGAAGACCTTTTGGTCCAGCGGAGCATACTGATTAGGAAAGATGTTTGGCACAAAAAAAAGGCTAAAGAAATTAGATGATGGGACTTAACAGATGGAATATTTAAAGATTAAGCACTTGTTTGAATATGGTTAAAGAAATAAAATTTTGGATATAAATGAATTTTAGTTTAAGTGGGATAGGCTCCTCAAGTAACATAGTATTTTTTGTTTATGATGTGAGAAATATAAAAATGTTGGGATGATTTATATGAGGGAAATGTTTTAGATACTTAAGTGTAATGGATTTTGAGAAAATTTCAATTAATAAGAATGTTTTGAATAGTCCTAAAATATTAGCTGTAGATTTATTAGACGGAATACTTAAAGATTAAATATTGGTTTGAATATACTTAAAAAGTATAGAAATTTTTTGAACATAAATATATTTTAGCTTAAGAGGGACATGTTTTTCAAGTAGTATATTATTTCCTTTTTTCTTCTCTTTTTTGTTTTTGTTTTAAGATATGAGAAATGTAAAATTGCTGGAATGGCTTGTATGAGGAAAAGACTTAAATACTTAACTGTAATTAACTCTTAAGAAAATCTTAACAGGTAAAAATGTTTTTGAATGTTGTGGGGAAAAAATTTAAATGAGAACTTTAAAAACAGGATCTATAACAAGGTGATTAATATAATTAGAAAAGAAGCTTGATATTGAGGTTATTACTTGTAGAAATACTAGAAAAATGTCTATATTCAATTGTTATCTACTAAAATACTAAGAAATGTATTAATTTAAGAATGATAAAAGAGAATATTATTGGAAGAAGAGAAAATCTAGGAAAGCTACTATGTGGAGTATGGAATTATAGAAACCAATTGTTATTGATTGTTTGTAAATATAAGCCCAGACAACACAATGTTTACCAAATATTAATGGTTATTGTGTTAAAAAAATTAATAAAATATATTAAAAAAATAAAGTTGTTGCAATTCATTTTTTTCTCATTAATCTACACTCAGTACCCCAGAATGACTAAGTGAAAACAGAATTTTAGAAATATCTGTAAATTTATTAAAAAGAAAAAATTGAAACCCTATATTGGCATAAGTATTCATACACTTTGCAACAACACTTGAAATTTAGTTCAGGGGCTTCCCATTTCTCTTGATCGTTACTGACCTATTTCTATATCTTGACTGGAGTTGATCAGTGGTAAATTAAATTGATTGGACATGATTTGGAAAGGAACACACCTCTCTATATAGAAGGTAACAATGCATACCATAGCAGAGCAAAAGCCATTCGGTCTAAGGAAGTGCCTGCAGAGCTCAAAGGCAGGATTTTTGCAAGGGACAGATCTGGGGAAGGCTAACATAAAATCTCTGCTGCACTGAAGGTTCCTAAGAGCACAGTGGTGTCCATAATACTCAAATGGAAGAAGTTTGGCACAAGCAGGACTCTTCCAAGAGCTGGTTACCCAGTCAAATAGAGCAATCGGGGGAGGAGGGCCTTAGTAAGAGAGGTGACCAAGAAACTGATGGTCACCGACTGAGCTCCAGAGATCCTGTGTTGAGATTGGACAAAGTTCCAGAAGGACAATCTTCACTGCAGCCTTTTGATGTTCACTATATTTATCAACTTTCTATTAGCATTATATTGATGATTGTGATGAGTCACAAATAATTAATTTGTATATTCTTTTTCAAAGGTGTCCACAGAGTATGATAAAAAATGTCTGTTGTTGTTAGCTACAAAGTCGTGTCCGACCCATCGCAACCCCATGGACAATGTTCCTCCAGGCCTTCCTGTCCTCTACCATCTTCTAGAATCCATTTAAGCTCACACCTACTGCTTCAGTGACTCCGTCCAGCCACCTCATTCTCTGTCGTCCCCTTCTATTGCCCTCAATCTTTCCCAGCATTAGGTTCTTCTCCAGTGAGTCCTTCTCATTAGGTGGCCAAAGTATTTGAGTTTCAACTTCAGGATCTGACCTTCTAAAGAGCAGTCAGGGTTGATCTCCTCTAGGACTGACCGGTTTGATCGCCTTGCAGTCCAAGGGACTCGCAGGAGTCTTCTCCAGCACCATAGTTCAAAGGCTTCAATTCTTTGGCACTCAGCCTTTCTTATAGTCCAACTTTCACTGCTGTACATTGCAACTGGGAAGACCATAGCCTTGACTATGCGCACTTTTGTTGACAGGGTGATGTCTCTGCTTTTTAGTGTGCTGTCTAGATTTGCCATGGCTTTCCTCCCTAGGAGCAAGCGTCTTTTAATTTCTTGGCTACAGTCTCCATCTGCAGTGATCTTAAGAGCCCAGGAAAATACAATGTGTCACTACCTCCATTAAAATGTCTAAAGGTAAAGGTAAAGGTTCCCCTGCACATGCGTGCTAGTCGTTTCCAACTCTTAAGGGCCGATGCTCATCTCCGTTTCAAAGCCGAAGAGCCAGCGCTTGTCCGAGGACATCTCTGGTCATATGGCCGGCATGACTAGATGCCAAAGGCGCAAGGAACGCTGTTACCTTCCCACAGTAGTGGTCCCTATTTTTCTACTTGCATTTTTACGTGCTTTCGAACTGCTAGTTTGGCAGAGGCTGGGACGAGTAACAGGCGCTCACTCTGTTATGCGGCACTCAGGATTCGACCCGCCAAACTGCCGACCTTCTGATTGACAAGCTCAGTGTCCTAACCCACTGAGCCAAGGCGTCCCTTCAAAATGTCTAGATGGCAGCAATTGAAGCTCTCCCCAATTTTTATGTGCATTGCACATGCTCTGAATATCACTGTTCCCTTTTTGTTTCTCCTGGCTTTTTATATGATAAGTCCCAGGTTAAACACAAATAGAACAAGCACCATCCATGGAAGTAAGAGGTTACAGTGTTATGAACGAGAGCATCTGACTCACTTAGAAAGGGAGCAAATCAATTGCATGCCTTATGGTCAGCATGGATGGTAAACTGACCTAGATGACAGCAACTACCAACTGATTTTCTTGACTTCCTGGCATTTGGAAATTGCTCCAAGGTGATGTAAATGAAGAAAAAAATCTACATTATTGTTGCAAAATTAGTATCGATTTGTTTGTCACCTGTCAGAACTACCTTGTCTTAAATGTAGTTGTTTAATTCATACATTCATCCCCCAAAAGCCTCTTAAAATTCTAATCTACTCAACAAGTACTTTTGAAATCTTGGCCCTTTGTTAAGAAATGCTAAAACTGAGCCAGAAATGGCAAAAGGTTCTTGATTTAAAACTGTTCCTTCACATCTTTTAACTCTCTCAATAGAGTCACATTTAGAATTATAATAGACAATTCAAAACTTTCCACAAATGTTTCTATGACCATTTTATTTAACAGCAGCAACAACAGAGTCTATATTGCAGTGTCTGTATCATATTTTGCATATCCAGGTAATACACAAGATTCAAGTACCATGTTCACCCTATTTCAAACTGATTCTGATTTTTGTTTTTGTGGAGTTTTTTAAAATTATGTATTTCAAGTATTTTTTTAGCAAAGGCAGATTTTCACCTGTTTAATTCTCCTGTGCTACCGATATTTAATATTGACATGTTTCCCCATGTTAAGTATAATTATTTAGGTCAGTATCTCAATCTCAGCAACTTTAATATGTGAACTTCAATTCCCAAAATACATCTTAAAGTGCCAAGTTTGAAAAACACTGCATTAAATGATGTGGACAAATTCCATGTTCCCAATCCTGTGCACTCTGATGCACCTTTTGAAAGATCAATTTTGTGGGTATGCATCCAGATACACATATGCGTAAAACAGGCAGCTGCAGGAGCAAAAGAAACAAATGGTAACATTTGCATCATGACATGGGAATGACACAGCTGTGCTTATCTCAGTCATTGTAACATGATGTCTGCTCTCATTTGGATGATAATGTCTTACCAGATGATTTGTTATTTTCACATAATTATGGCCAATTTCAGACACCTATGGAGTGTATGTTTGTATGTAAATGCATTTTCCTTATTCATATTTGATTTCTCCATCAATTGTCTAAAGTAGCTTACCTGAAAGGCCCAGATGGTACTCATAAAGAAAATTCAATATAGAGTGGACCAAAGTCTCACTTTTTCTCTTTAAAACAGATTTTCTCTCTACATATACAACCAAACTCTTGGAGAAATCAATGCTGTATTCACAGTTATAGTTCAGCTCCCTAGATTGGTTTTCTTAGTGTTCATCAGCAATATTTATATTTTCTCTTTGATTTCTCCTAAGATGGGTTAGACTGATTGTAATGTTGGCTCACAAAATGCACACACTCAGGAAAACTGGGCTCATTTTTATAGTACTTATTGCCATTTAGAAATACGCTTTTTATGAGACACTGTTTACTGGAGATATGCGTTCCCAAACATGTCCAGCAGAGGGAAATAATCTTTCACTACTGGATATGGTATCTCAGTTTGTTCTGTTCCGTAATGTCTGTTAATATGCACTTGGTCATTTTCTTCTTTCTTCCAGCAAGCAGGAAGTCATTCCTTTGTTTGAATTGCAGGCAGGCTTTTACAAATATTTCTGATGGCCATTACTGACATCAGAGTACATACTGACTAATCAATGATTCCATTACAGGAGGAAGACTCTTCAAAAGCCCACTATGCCTGCTGCTCTGTGGGTAGCAGAAGGAAAGAAAGCTCTCAAAAAAAAGCATTCCTATCAGCGTTCAGTTTTTCTCACAAGTCAGGATCCTTGTTTGCTAGCTTTTTTCCATTCAATTCAGGTTATTGGTCTTTCTGTGCTCTTGACATCAGTCTTGATTACTTTTTCCCTGCGTGTCACGTTGGCAAAAGAAAAATGAAAAAAAGATGAGTGTATTTTAACCATGCAGTCAGACAGCTTCAGAGAGGCAGACAGTGGATCATCAGGCCATGTTTTCTGCTGATTAAAAAAAAGAGGGGGCATAGCTTCTTATATATGCATCTACATCAAGAAATCTGGTGATATTCCTATTCTTTGTATGGCTAGTTCTTAGGAAGAGTATAAAATTTATTACACATTTTATAAATGCTGCCAGCAGTGGAGATTGGAAAGTAGAGATTGAAACTTATAATTTGCAATTCTTCCCCTTCTTTGAGCAACAAAATGACATTTTTTTAAAAAAAAACAACCTGAACATATATAGGAAGGAGTTCTTTCTTGCCAAATTTTAAACAGCTGGCTCTACTGCTAGGAAGGCAGCTGCTTTGGAATGTCAACAAAAACATCAGAAAATTATTTAAGCTGTTATTGCTGCATCTTTACTGACATACAAGATTTTCAGTCTTGGATGCAGGAATCGCTCTATTGACTGTGGGACTTATATACTTTGACTTATAGAATTTCTTGCTTTGCTTCATAGAACAGACATCTCGGACCAGAAATGAACATAGCTCATCCTGAACCAAATATTTAAACCAAGTTTAAATATTTGGGGCTATATCTTTCAGATTCAAATGTGAAATTATACAAAAATAATTATGAATTGTTATGGTTAAAAATAGAAAAAGAGTTAGATGGAGAAAATTACAACTGTCTTTATTGGGAAGAATTGCAGCAGTGAAAATGAATGTGTTACCCAAATTTTTATTTTTGTTTCAAATGATACCTATACTTAAAAAAGATTCAAATCAGGAGGAATGGCAGAAAGGTATTAATAAATTTATTTGGACAGGGAAAAGACCGAGAGTAAAACTTAAGATAATGCAAGATATACGTGAAAGAGGTGGTCTTAAAATGCCCAACTTTAAATTATATTATGAGGCTGCGGCTTTATCGTCAATTAGTAATTGGTTTAATTTAACAGAAGGAAGACTATTGAATATTGAGGGATGTGATTTATTATATTGCTGGCATGCATATTTATTGTATGATAAAAAGGTGGATAATGTTTTTAAGACACATATATTAAGGTATGCCCTGTTGCGAGTTTGGAAAAAATATCGATACAAGTTAAATTATAAAATACCAATTTGGGCAATACCTAAACATGCATTAGAAAATATAAGTCTGGGATTTAAACATGATGTGATTACATATAAAGATATTCTCAGACTGGAAAGGAATGTATGGCAATTAAAGCCATTTAATATTTTAAAAGAAGGGAAAATAGTACAAAATTGGTTCCAGTATGGCCATATACAAGCTAGATGGAAAGAAGATCAGAAAATTAGCATTTCAACAACAGATGAAAATTTGGTAAAACAAATCAGAGATCAAAGTCAAGCACATATAAGAAGGATATATAATGCATTGATAGAAATAGATTCAGAAACGGAACTTGTTAAAGATTGTATGATAAAATGGGCCTAGAATATTCAGGAGCCAATAACGATGGATGTTTGGGGGAAAAATTGGGTCAGAAATGTAAAATTTACTCAGGCACAAAATTTAAGAGAGAATTTCTATAAAATGTTTTATAGATGGCATTTAGATCCTAAAAAAATTAGCATGTATGTATCCCAATTATCAGCCTAAATGTTGGAGGTGTGGTTGTGAGGATGCAACATACTACCATATGTGGTGGACTTGTAAAAAAGTTAAAGCTTTTTGGATTAAAATTTGGTGGAATATGCGGAAGATATTTAAGAAAAAGATAAGGTTTTCTCCACAGTTATTTCTACTGGGTATTATTACTGATTGTACTGCTAGAGAAACTAAATTGATGTTGAATTTAATAACGGCAGCAAGACTTTTGGTTTCGCAATATTGGAAGAAGGAGGAACTGCCTACTATAGAAGAGTGGACTTAAGTTTCAAACTTGGTAGAAATGGCAAAAATTTCAGCATATTTGAAAGAACAATCGCAACAGAGATATATTTTGGAATGGAGAAGATGGATTGATTATATTCAGAATAAATATGGGACTAAAAAATTTCATTTAGCATATGAATGAGTATTAGAGTTATAAGATGTATTATTATTTACCTATGTTTAAGTGGAGTTAGGGACGTGGTGGCTCAGTGGGTTAGGACGCTGAGCTTGTCGATCAGAAGGTTGGCAGTTTGGCAGGTCGAATCCCAAGTGCCACGTAACAGAGTGAACGCCTGTTACTCGTCCCAGCTTCTGCCAACCTAGCAGTTTGAAAGCACATAAAAAATGCAAGTAGAAAAATAGGGACCACTACGGTGGGAAGGTAACAGCGTTCCGTGCGCCTTTGGCGTCTAGTCATGCCAGCCACATGACCACGGAGATGTCCTCGGACAAGCGCTGGCTCTTCGGCTTTGAAACGGAGATGAGCACCAGCCCCTACAGTTGGAAACGACTAGCACGCATATGCAGGGGAACCTTTACCTTTACCTTAAGTGGAGTTAAAGTGTGATAGGATTTAAAGTGTATTTATAGTTGGTTAGCATATTTTAGCTTAGGTTTGTTAGAGGCAATACCCTGTATTCAGCTCTGGGAAGTCGGGGGGGGAGGAGGGAGGGGAAGTGGGGGGAGGGGGAGGGAAGGAGTTTATGCTTAAAATGTACTATAAAACTTTTCAATAAAAAAAGAAACTGCATAATTATAAATTTCCTTCCCATTGTACCAGACTGATAAATATCTCTAAACGCTGAAATTGATTCAAATTGCTTTCTTTATATCAATTATTTCTTCCTTAAAAATCATACTCTGTCTGAATTTGCCCCATTGCAGGACATAAAATATATAAGGAAATAATTCTTTCTTAAGTTTTAGCCAAACTTCTGTTCTAGATGCTGTTTTAATTTTTGCCATTGCTGTACATTCCGCAATTTTGGTTTTCCACTTCTAATGTTGCTAGCAAAGTGTCCCTTTTCAATGTTGAGCAAAATTTGTTCTTGAAGTCATTAGCATGTATCTTCACATATTGTGATATTTTATATTCATCTGTTCTAGAACAATTCCTAATTTTAAAAAGTTGAGATTTCAATTCAAGGGTTGTTTTAAAGATTTTTTTAAAAAAATAATACTCTATTTTTTCTAGTACTTTTGGATTTTTTTTACATACCACTCATAAGATAAAATATTCCTTGTATAACACATTTATAGCACTTTTTGTTATTTGATTTATCTATTTTTGTAATTATTGTCAGAACTATAAACTATCTGTGAAAAACTTTATACTAATTTTCTCTTAAATTGTAACCTGGGATAAATTTTATGGATTTATTTTCCATAATTCCTCTCATGGTTATAATTGCTTCTTTAAAATTTTGCATCTACTTTATCCTGTAGTTTACTATCTATACTGTCTCCAGATTATGTTTTATTTTCCCTAATGGACTACAAACTTTCCCCAATTGACTACAAGAATACATCATCCTCAGCTAAACAGTTGTGTTTGCAGTGAGATTTCTTTACAGCAAGAGCCAAGAGCTCTTACATTTCAGACATTGTTGCCATAACGACAGAAGGAATCAGGCCTCGATTTAACTGTGGGGTTACCCAATAGTGTCTTTGCCTGGCTTTGAGAACCTCTACTTATAGATCACTGAGGACATAATTTCATAATGGACCTCTTCAGCAAGCATGGAGCTAAGGTCAGGTCCATTGTAGATAGGAAGTGTCAAGGGATCTCTGTATGGCAGGGTTGGGAAGAGTGGCAGGCAACAGAGAAAAGGAACAATTTCCTTTTTGGGTTTTGCTTCCCCCACAAAAACAGCATAATCTCTGCTCATCAACACTTTCCCCCATCTCTGTGCCTCCTTGTCTGCCAACCAACCACCTGCCCTTTGCCAATCAAACATATGTTGTCATTCATTCTCAGGTGCCACAGCTATACTTTCAGCCCATACTCTTCCCTTTATCTTGTGGATTCCGTGGTGCTGCTGTCCACTTGTCAGTCTAGTTCACACACCCCCACCCCCTCATAGCAGCAGATATTGGTAGGAAAAAAAAGAAAAAAATACTACTGGCATAAAAAGGAGCGTAATCACAACCGTGTCCCCTTCTCTCCAATTAAGGTGCCATAAAAACCAAAGTAGGAGCACAATGATGTATCACAAATGGCATATTATTTTAACTGAATTTAGAATTTTGAAATCTTTAGACCCACAACTTCCATTTGGGGTCAAGCCTGCACTAGAATCTTTGGAAAAAATATTGAAAAAAATAAATTCAAAATAATTAATGTAACAAATAAAAAAGGTGGGGGATGAAGAACAGAAAGAAATAAAATGAGCAAGAAATCAATCTTTGCTAAAAGGTAGGATTTATAAGGTTTCAAAATACAATTTTTTTTTCTTTTCTCCTTCATCCTCTCTTCCTCCTTGGTGGTTGGAGAAACATATCAAGTGGTAGCCACAAAATTAGAGTTAGTGTTCACTGATATTCAAAACCTTTTCAAATGGTTTGAATGCAATAATTGAAGGGAAGCACTTCAGATTTGCAGATTGAGTAGAGTTTATATTTCTTATAAGTTAGCAAAAGGATTCAAGACAAATTTGGGCCAAAAGTGACACATGCCCATCATAAGAATAACCTTTAAAAAAGAGTTAACATTAGTAACAGCTCATTCAAGCAGAGCATATGTAAAAGGTAAACATTTTGTAGACCTGTGGTCCACAGACCCTAGGGGGTTGTGATGTCCATAGGGGATCTGTGAAGGCTTGGAGAAATGATATGATTTAAATCATGAGTGAGGTCTTGGTGGTCCATGACCATAGTCCGTGGCCACAAAAGGAGATGGGGTGAAGATTGAGAACCAGTGTTGTAGGCCATATATTAAACATGTGTGAATAGTGTGATGCTAGTACTAAAAAAAGCTTATGACAATTTTAAAGAGTGTCACCGAAGTGTGATGTCCTCTTATGATTTTCATTTGCTTGCTTGTTTTCTATGGCTGCCCATCTCAACCTAGCAACTCTGAATGGTTACAGTTGTGGACTGTAGCTCTTTACAGCTTACAGTTCTGACATTTGTCTAAAATACTATTCAATTTTTGACATCATAATTTAAGACAGAAAACAATAACAAAAAGTATGAAGGGCCTATAAACCCTGTCTAATGAAGACAAGTTGAAAGAAGCAGGTATTTCTAAATTTCATTTTTAGCCTGAAGTTTAACAGGCAAACGCAATCATTTTTTCCAGTGACTTGGATGATTGCCACTTACATAATGTTATTTCAGTGGCTTCAGGGGCTAACAATTGAATCAATAGATTTAACTTATAAACAAAGGTTTGGGAAAAAACTTTAGGAAGAATTTCCAAACACTAACAACTATTGAACATTAGAACAAAATTCTTTCAAAAAATTGCGTTGATTCTTATTAGACTCTTTTAAGTAGTGGATGGGTCATGATCCAAGCAGGAGGTGGGGGAGGCTATCGGATGAAATGTTTTGCATGAACAAGATTGGGCACTGCAAACTTTGAAGGTTAATGGGCACAAACGTATTATCATGTAATAATGAATGAGCTGCGTGAGGAAATACTTCCATTTGTCTGTTCTAAAGCACCTTCCCCCCTTCATGGATTACTGCCTTGTCGTGGCGAAGGGGCTTGCGTAATTCAATGAAGCTATGAGCTATGCCGTGCAGGGCCACCCAAGACGGAAAGGTCATAGCAGAGAGTTCTGACAAAACGTGATCCACTGGAGAAGGAAATGGCAAACCACTCCAGTATCTTTGCCATGAAAACCCTATGGACAGTACCAAAAGGCAAAACGATATGACGCTGGAAGATGAGCCCCTCAGGTCGGAAGGCGTGCAATATGCTACTGGGGAAGAGCAGAGGGCTAGTACTAGTAGCGCCAGAAAGAATGAAGCGACTGGGCCAAAGCCGAAAGGACGCTCAGCTGTCTGGTGGTGAAAGGAAAGTCCGATGCTGTAAAAAAAATTTCTCCATAGGAACCTGGAATGTAAGATCCATGAATCAAGGAAAGCTGGACGTGGTCAAACAAGAGATGACAAGACTAAACATCGACATCTTAGGTATCAGCGAACTAAAATGGACAGGAATGGGTGAATTTAATTCAGATGACCATCAGGTATACTACTGCGGGCAAGAATCCCTCAGAAGAAATGGAGTAGCCTTCATAGTCAATAAAAGAGTAGGAAAAGCAATACTGGGATACAATCCTCAAAATGACAGAATGATCTCAGTTCGAATCCAAGGCAAACCATTCAATATCACAGTAGTCCAAGTCTATGCCCCAACCACCGGTGCTGAAGAGGATGAAATTGACCGGTTCTATGAAGCCCTACAGCACCTTATAGAACTAACACCCAAAAATGATGTCCTTATCATCATGGGGGATTGGAATGCTAAAGTAGGAAGCCAAAAGATAACTGGAATAACAGGCAAGTTTGGCCTTGGAGTACAAAATGAAGCAGGGCACAGGCTGATAGAATTTTGTCAAGAGAATACGATGGTCATAGCAAACACTTTTTTCCAACAACCCAAGAGACGGCTTTACACATGGACATCACCAGACGGTCAACACAGAAATCAGATTGACTATATGCTCTGCAACCAAAGATGGAGAAGCTCTATACAGTCAGTAAAAACAAGACCAGGAGCTGACTGTGGCTCAGACCATGAGCTTCTTGTTGCAAAGTTTAGGCTTAAATTAAAGAAAGTAGGGAAAAGCGCTAGGCCAGTCAGGTATGAATTAAATCATATCCCTGTTCAATATACAGTAGAGGTGACAAATAGATTTAAGGAATTAGATCTGATAGACAGAGTGCCTGAAGAACTATGGACAGAGGTTCACAACATTGTACAAGAGGTAGCAACTAAAACCATCCCAAAGAAAAAGAAATGCAAGAAAGCAAAATGGCTGTCTGAGGAAGCTTTGCAAATAACTGAGGAAAGGAGGGAAGCGAAAGGCAAGGGAGAAAAAGAAAGATACGCCCAATTGAATGCAGAATTCCAGAGAATAGCTAGAAGAGATAAGAATGCCTTCTTAAATGAACAGTGCAAAGAAATAGAAGAAAACAACAGAATAGGGAGGACCAGAGATCTTTTCAAGAAAATTGGAGAGATGAAAGGAAGGTTTCATGCAAAAATGGGCATGATAAAGGACCAAAATGGCAGGGACCTAACAGAGGCAGAAGAGATTAAGAAGAGGTGGCAAAATTACACAGAAGAACTATACAAGAATGAGCTTAACGTCCCTGATAATCACAATGAGGTGGTCACTGACCTCGAGCCAGACATCCTAGAATGTGAAGTGAAGTGGGCCTTAGAAAAGCTGAGCAACAACAAAGCTAGTGGAGGTGACAGTATTCCAGCTGAGCTATTTAAAATCTTAAAAGACGATGCAGTAAAAGTGCTACACTCAATTTGCCAGCAAATTTGGAAAACTCAACAGTGGCCACAGGATTGGAAAAGATCAGTTTACATTCCAATTCCAAAGAAAGGCAGTGCCAAAGAATGTTCAAACTATCGCACCATTGCACTCATTTCTCATGCTAGTAAAGTTATGCTTAAAATTCTACAAGCTAGACTCCAGCAGTATGTGGATCGAGAACTACCAGAAGTACAGACAGGATTTCGAAGAGGCAGAGGAACTAGAGATCAAATTGCTAACATACGCTGGATCATGGAGAAAGCTAGAGAGTTCCAGAAAAACATCTACTTCTGCTTCATTGACTATGCTAAAGCCTTTGATTGTGTGGATCATAACAAACTGTGGCAAGTCCTTAAAGAGATGGGCATACCAGACCATCTTATTTGTCTCTTGAGAAACCTATATGCGGGCCAAGAAGCAACAGTGAGAACTGGACACGGAACCACTGATTGGTTCAAAATTGGGAAAGGAGTCCGGCAAGGCTGTATACTGTCGCCTTGCCTATTTAACTTATATGCAGAGCACATCATGAGAAAGGCAGGGCTAGATGAATCAAAAGTTGGAATTAAGATTGCCGGAAGAAACATCAGCAACCTAAGATATGCAGATGATACCACTCTAATGGCAGAAAGTGAAGAGGAACTAAAGAGCCTCTTGTTGCGAGTGAAGAAGGAGAGTGCAAAACTTGGGTTGAAACTAAACATTAAGAAAACCAAGATCATGGCATCTGGCCCTCTCAATTCCTGGCAAATAGATGGGGAAGAAATGGAGGTAGTGACAGATTTTATTTTCCTGGGCTCCAAGATCACTGCAGATGGGGACTGTAGCCAAGAAATTAAAAGACGCTTGCTCCTTGGGAGGAAAGCCATGGCAAATCTAGACAACACACTAAAAAGCAGAGACATCACCCTGTCAACAAAAGTGCGTATAGTCAAGGCTATGGTCTTCCCAGTTGCAATGTATGGCAGTGAAAGCTGGACCATAAGAAAGGCTGAGCGCCAAAGAATTGAAGCCTTTGAACTATGGTGCTGGAGAAGACTCCTGCGAGTTCCTTGGACTGCAAGACGATCAAATCGGTCAGTCCTAGAGGAGATCAACCCTGACTGCTCTTTAGAAGGCCAGATCCTGAAGCTAAAACTCAAATACTTTGGCCACCTAATGAGAAGGAAGGACTCACTGGAGAAGAGCCTAATGCTGGGAAAGATTGAGGGCAATAGAAGAAGGGGACGACAGAGAATGAGGTGGCTGGATGGAGTCACTGAAGCAGTAGGCGTGAGCTTAAATGGACTCCAGAAGATGGTAGAGGACAGGAAGGCCTGGAGGAACATTGTCCATAGGGTCGCGATGGGTCGGACACGACTTCGCAACTAACAATAACAACAAAGCACCTTCCAATCACTTCAATGAATGACCTATGGCTCTATATTTTGAGAAACAGCTTTACTTTGTCAATTATGTTTATGTACTTTTTATGTATCTCAGACGGGTTCCCCTCCAGTCCCATATTTTCTAAGCTAAAGAATCTTGTCTGTTCTAGTTTTTTCTCGTAGACAAGGTGATTGATTGAACCCCTTTATTATTTTGGTTATCCTCCTCTTCTGTCTTCTAGTTTTATTGTATCTTTTTTCAGATGTGGTACCAGAAGTGATCAAAGTATTCCAGATACAAATATAGCACACATTTGTATCTGAGTGTTACAATGTTGGCAGAATTATTTTCAATCTCTTTCTTAATGATCCCAAGCATGGATTTTTAAAAATATCTACTCCATATTCGGCTGATATTTTATTAAACTATTTGGGCACCATTTATCTGCTTGTTTCCTCAATTTACAGTATATGGCTACCCAGTTCTACATGATTCTGGACAGCTAGCAACAAAGTTAAAAACCAAGAAAAAAATGGAACATAATAACAGAACATAATCATAGAAATTAAAGAAATTTGTCTTCATAAAATTTTTCTCAGAATCATACTGACTCAGTGCTTTAGTCTAATGCCTTTGGGAACATCTATGTAGATTTCAATGGCTTTCAAAAGGCCAATGGCATTAGCTCTGTTTGAATTTTGGGGTAGGGGAAAGGTGTTCCATAAAACAGGTACCAAGACAATAAAGAAGGTACATTTCCTGGGTCTCACCAGGTGGGATTGATAGAAGGCACCCAGAGATACTAATTTTGTTGGGTTTCATGGGATAGCCAGAATAAATAGGGGACCTCACTTTGTAAATAGTGGTGTAATATGGTGTACCAAGGTATGTCCATAATTACTTACATTGCCACATTCTAGATTAATTGTAACCTACAAATCTTCAAGGGTAACCCCATGTGGAATATGTTCAATAATCCAAATGATAGATGACTAACTCATGAATGACTGTGAGCAAAATTTACAAGAATGGGTGCAATTGGTACCTGAATAATTTGATTATCATCTGCAAATCTGACCAGTCCTCCCCTCATTATTCATGAATAAATTAATAAAGACCAGTACTAGTACAAAATCTTGACTGATTCCATTCTGATTTCCATCCATTGAGAACATTGTCCATGTACTGTTAGTCATCGACTTACAATCTTTCATTTAGTGACTGTTCAAAGTTACAACGGCACTGAAAAAAAGTGATTTATGACCATTTTTCACATTTATGACTGTTGACAAGAAAAATCAATGGGGAAGTCAAATTCACATAACCGTGTTACTAACTTAACAACTGCAGTGATTCAGTTGTAGCAACTGTGACAAGAAAGGTCGTAAAATGGGGCAAAACTCACTTAACAACTGTTTCACTTAGCCACAGAAATTTTGGGCTCAGTTGTAGTTGTAAGTCGAGAACTATCTCTGTTCCTATTATTAGCTTTCTGTTTTTTAACTACTACGCCAGTGTTTCTCAACCTCAGAAATTTAAGACGTGGACTTATTGGCTGGAAAATTCTGGGAGTTAAAGACCACGACTTAAAGTTGCTGACATACATTGCAGTAAGCAATTGACAATAGGATTGATCCTCTTATCCCATAATCACCATTTACTCAAGAATCTTTGATGAAGAACACTCCAGGTCTTTTTCAAAATCCAAGTGTACCATGTCAACATGGTGAGTTCCCTCTAACTTTCCATGTAGATACTATTCTCTTAGCTAAATAGTAAGGGAGATTTTTAAAAAAATGTTAAAAAAAATCTACATCCAATTCCTCTCCAGACTAGCCAAAACAAGTTAGATTTAGAATTCATCTCCCATCATCTCAAACAACCAAGGCATGGTCGCCTAGAAAGTTACATGATGTATCATTATTTAAAATGTTTTCTGTGATTGAACAAACATCATATAGTTCTGGAAGCCACACAATCCACTATAACATGACTGTTAACATATATTACTAGTCCATGTATGATATGCTGTACGCTAAATAAATAATGTGGCTTCTTTCATCTTCTGTGGGAGCAGCATGAAGTACTTGAATTCTGAATTGTGTGTAATTTCACATTTCATCAAAGGGCCTTCATTAAGGAGCTGATGGAAGCAGATAATGATAATGAATGTAGATTATTAAGCTTACCAGATATCTTAATTTCTAGAATGCCTGCACTGTGGCATTATTTATGTCACTAAAGGAGATTAAAATGAAATATAAAGATACAGTCTTATGATTTATAATCCATCTACTTTATCTCGCTCTCTCTTTAAAAGAAGGGACAGGAAGAGATTTATGTGGGAAGATCAAGGAAAGAAATGATTAAAACATTACACCATCACAACTGAAGCTCTATCCCACGGGTCGGCAACCCGCAGCTCCGGAGCCGCATGCAGCTCTTTCAGCCGTCTCCTGCGGCTCCCAGTCCTCCGGCATGTGCAGTCCCCCCCAAAAAAGTGGGACTAAAAAAGTTCAACCAATCAATTCAAACTTCTCACGAAAAAAAACTCACGAAGTTTGAATTGATTGGTTGAACTTCTTCTTCGGACTCCACATGGCGGCAGCGGAGGAAGACACTGGAGGACTGCTGGAAAGGGGAGTGGACCAATTTTTCGTCTGCTGCATCTTCCTCGGTCTCCCTTCCTCTGAACACATCACTGCCGTCTCACCTGACTCTCTTTCCACCCCACTCTTTCGCGGCAGGGCCATTCAGCCGGTTTTCCGTCTGCTGCGCCTTCCTCAGGCTCCCCTCCTCCAAACACCGCTGCCATCTTAACCAACTCTCTCCTGACTTCACTGGGCAAAACAGTGGAGCCCAACGAAGTTGCAGCAGGTGGAAAAATGCCTGAACGGCCCTGCCGTGAAAGAGTGGGGTGGAAAGAGAGTTGGGCGAGACTGCAGTGGTGTGTTTGGAAGAGGGGAGCCCAACGAAGTTGCAGCAGGTGGAAAAACGGCCGAACGGCCCTGCCGCGAAAGATTGGGGTGGAAAGAGAATCGGGTGAGACGGCAGTGGTGTGTTTGGAGGAGGGGAGCCTGAGGAAGGCACAGCACACAGAAAAACAGCCTAACAGCCCTGCTGCAAAAGAGTGGGGTAGAAAGAGAGTCGGGCAAAACGACAGTGGTGTGTTTGGAGGAGGGGAGCCCAACGAAGTTGCAGCAGGTGGAAAAATGCCTGAACGGCCCTGCTGCGAAAGAGTGGGGTGTAAAGAGAGGCAGGTGAGACGGCAGTGGTGTGTTTGGAGGAGGAGAGCCCAACAAATTTGCAGCAGGTAGAAAAAGGGCCGGACGGTCCTGCTGTGAAAGAGTGGGGTGGGGAGGGAGTTGGGCGACACAGCAGCAGCGTGGTTGGAAGAGGGGAGCCTGAGGAGGGCACAGCAAGTGGAAAAAGAGCCGGACAGCCCTACTGTGAAAGAGTGGGGTGGGGAGGGAGTTGGGCGAGTCAGCAGCAGCCCTTTTTCCACCTGCTGCGCCCTCCTCAGGCTCTCCTCCTGCGAAAATGCTGCTGCCATCTCTCATGCCTTTCATTATTTTTTATGATGATGAGGGAATTGCAGGAAAAAGAGAGGGCCGGCGAGCTCAAGGCTTGCAGGAGGGAGGAGCCGTGCTATTGGATGGCTGGAGAGAAGCCGAGCAAGCAAACTTAAAGAATGAAAGCAGAAGAGAGGAAGAGAAACAACGGGTGGGGGGGGGGGAGAAGCACCCCATTTCACCTGGAACAAACTCTGTGCTCAAGCCGGAATGGGGAAGGGGAGGGGGAGGAGGAAAAGTGGTGATTGACAAACTGCCAGCCAAACTCTTTGGGAGAGGGGGCGCAGGATGGAGAGGAGGGCAGCTTGCCTTGGAGAGGGAGGGAGGAACGCTCCTCATCTGGCCTTTCCTTCTCTCTTTCTCTGCCCTATTCCCCTCGCTGCTCCGCCCTTCCTCCTCCTCCTCCTCCTCCCCCAAGTAAACTGCATGCAAAAATCCCACAAAAACCCTCAAATCCCGCAGCAAGCTGAGATAGGCAAGTCCGAGCAGCAGCCTTGGAAGATTTGCTGCTGCAGCGCCTTCTCCCCATTGGCCTCTTCCTCCACTCCCTCAGAGCAGTCTTTTCCAAGGGGAAGAGAAGCCAGGACGGCAGAGCCATCCATACCAGAGCTGGATGGGAGCAGGGCCGGTGCATGTCTCGCCTTAGGGTGGCTCTACTCTTCAATCAAGCCCCCTGTTCTGCGCATGTGCGCGCGCAGACATTCTGCAACTCCCCGGGTTTGTTTTTTTTAGGGAACCGGTTCCGAGTGGTTCTTTCACTGTTTCAGGTTGCCGACCCCTGGACTATCCTTTTTGTGTTTTAATCATAACATTGTAATCATGACTAAAAGAGGTGGAGCCTCTGGAGTGGTGTTGTAATATAAGCCTCTGATCCCGTGGATGCCTTTGGGGATGGTTGTCAGTAGTGAATTCTGGTGGTGTAGAAGACAATTTCTTAGGGGGAGATAATAGCAATTCTGAGGTTAACGCTAGTGCTATTGACAGCTGACTTGCCACAGTTACTGCAGATAGAGTAATTCTGAATCCACACAGAAGCCTATTACTTAAATGTCTCTGTCAGAGTTAAAAACACAAGTTGATTCCTTATAAAAAGAGGAGATACAAGCAGGGAGGGTAAATGTCAGAAACAGAGTAAGTGAGTGAAATTTCTACAGCCATTAACTTCCTACATCAACATCTAATTAGAGAAACATTTAACTTTCAATAATAAATGAACAAAAAGATCAAGAGTCCACAGCTATCTAAGTGGCATGAAATGTCTAATGTAAAGTTTTCTTAATGGGAAGGAGGGAGGCTCTTTGATCCCTGCCCTCTATTTTTACAGAAACCAAGTATGTAGCAAAGGTGGGAGTTGAGTTTCAAACAGGACTGCGAAGGGTAGGGCAGGACTTTGTCCCTTGCTGCTCTAATCATTTGGAGTCACCCATTGGCACAGATATCATCATCAATTCTGCATCTTCCTGAAAATGTACTTTTAAGCACCTTAATTGCATTTCAGAGATAACCCTACAGGCAAAGTGACAGGAAGAGAAACTCATATAAAGCAGCCTGGCGGTCAGATTCTTTGTTTTAAATCAATCAAACATCTGCGGCTAATGCAGCTTTGGACTGCTCCTCAGGAAGCATTAGGACTATTAGTCCAGGGCTGGCAGGAACACAGAATAATATATTTATGGACATAGTACATGGGCACTAGTGCAAGAGAGCAAATGCAGGAGGAGGCAGGGAAGTGAGGTCAGCACTTTTTACCTTGCCAGCTCTTGCATTCAACACAGGGATGGAAGATTTCTTTCTAGTCCATTACTCTTTGCAGTCTCACGAATTACGTTTCTCAGTTAATCACATCTTCTCCCATGAACCCTTGAAAAAGAGGAGACAGGGTCTTCTCCTTCCCTATATTCTATACTAAATCTAAAACGTGAATTCTATGTGTATTTTAAAAAATGTATTAATGTATATATCAAGATTGATATAGATCAGGGCTTTTCAACCAGTGGTACGGGTACCACCTGTGGTACATTGGCACCTGGCAGGTGGTACGCGACTTGCCTAGAAAAGTGGTACGGGGGTGGTGGTAATCAGCTGAATCAGTGGCAGCACCACACAACCCTGAGCGAGAGATTGCTGGAGCTGCAGGGCTGTCAGGGCTCAGCGGAAGAGCCAGCATCAGCGCTTCTTTGGGGCTGTCAGGGCTCAGCGGAAGCACCAGGATCAGTGCCAGGCTTCTGCTGGAGATCGGCGCTGATCCTGGCATGTCTGCTGAGCCCAGAAGAAGCGCCGATCAGCTGAAATGTTGCAGCATCTCCAGGGTCTTGTGATTTACATTCAGATGCATTCAGATGCTTGGCAACTGATTCATATTTATGACGGTCACAGTGTTCCAGGATCATGTGAAGTGACGAAAACCTGCTGCAACCACCCAGCAGGGGGGGAAATAAAAATCAAACACACACACCCTACACTGCAAATCCTCAACAGAAATGCTCACAGCAATGAAAACCTCAGACAGGAGGAAGAGTGCTGCCAGGTGGGCAGGCAGGTGTCTTGCTCGGCTGTGGCTTGGGGGGGCACTTTTTCATTGTAACTTCGAACAGTCACTAAGTGAACTGTTGTAAGTCGAGGACTACCTGTACTTTATCACTTTTTTCCTTTTTTTTGGTCATCAAGTTTTTGACACCTTGCTATGCGACTGGTGGTACTCTGATGTTGCCATATGATAAAAGTGGTACAATGGGTGAAAAAGTTGAAAAGCCCTGATATAGATCATCAAAGACTACATCATCTTTTCTCTATATAGTTTCATTGGACCACCTTTCCCATCCCCAGGCAGCAGAACCAATGATGGCTGGGTGGGGTATCTGAAAGACCCCAAGTACAGGGAGGCTGGGCTAGAAAAGCCCCAGTGGCTAATGCCTACTTTTCTTTGTTTTCTTCTTAAGGGCATTGGCTCATCTGGAATTCATAGCTTTATCTAAATCACTTTTATTTCATTATTTTATTTTACTCTAGAGTATGGATAGTTACACTGGGGGAAAAAGTCAGTACTACTGGTATTAATTGTCTATACATTTATCTGAAAGTGCGAAAGCACGTAAAAATGCAAGTAGAAAAACATGGACCACTACGGTGGGAAGGTAACAGCGTTCCATGTGCCTTTGGCATCTAGTCATGCTGGCCACATGACTACGGAGACGTCTTCGGACAAGCGCTGGCTCTTCGGCTTTGAAACGGAGATGAGCACCAGCCCCTAGAGTTGGAAATGACTAGCACGTATGTGCGGGGGAACCTTTACCTTTACATGGACTAAACCGTTTTTTTGTTTTACAACTGCAAAATAATTCTTAAAATGTATAACCCCCAATCCCTCTCCCAATCATGGAGAAATAATTTTAATTTTGTAAATCTGCAAAAAAAAAGGGACGCGGTGGCTCAGTGGGTTAGGATGCTGAGCTTGTCGATCAGATGGTCGGCAGTTTGGCGGGTTGAATCCTGAGTGCTGCAAAACAGAGTGAGCACCTGTTATTTGTCCCAGCTTCTGCCAACCTAGCAGTTCGAAAGCATGTAAAAATGCAAGTAGAAAAATAGGGACCACTACGGTGGGAAGGTAACAGCGTTCCGTGCACCTTTGGCGTCTAGTCATGCCGGCCACATGACCACGGAGATGTCCTTGGACAAGCGCTGGCTCTTTGGCTTTGAAACGGAGATGAGCACTAGCCCCTAGAGTTGGAAATGACTAGCACGTATGTGCGGGGGAACCTTTACCTTTACATGGACTAAACCATTTTTTTGTTTTACAACTGCAAAATAATTCTTAAAATGTATAACCCCCAATCCCTCTCCCAATCATGGAGAAATAATTTTAATTTTGTAAATCTGCAAAAAAAAGGGACGCGGTGGCTCAGTGGGTTAGGATGCTGAGCTTGTCGATCAGATGGTCGGCAGTTTGGCGGGTTGAATCCTGAGTGCTGCAAAACAGAGTGAGCACCTGTTATTTGTCCCAGCTTCTGCCAACCTAGCAGTTCGAAAGCATGTAAAAATGCAAGTAGAAAAATAGGGACCACTACGGTGGGAAGGTAACAGCGTTCCGTGCACCTTTGGCGTCTAGTCATGCCGGCCACATGACCACGGAGATGTCCTTGGACAAGCGCTGGCTCTTTGGCTTTGAAACGGAGATGAGCACCGGCCCCTTGAGTCGGAAACGACTAGCACGCATGTGCGGGGGAACCTTTACCTTTACCTTTACATGGACTAAACCATTTTTTTGTTTTACAACTGTAAAATAATTCTTAAAATGCATAACCCCCAATCCCTCTCCCAATCATGGAGAAATAATTTTAATTTTGTAAATCTGCAAAAAGATCTTATTTATGATTGATATTTCTAAGATCTTGCTAGGTAGGATCTATTTAATTTTTTCTTGTTTTTTCTTTTCTAATTTTCTCTTATTTGTTCTTTAAATATTAGCTTGTTCTTTAGATATTAGAGGAAGTTATATTCATAATCATCTCCCATTCAAAGCATAGTAAAATATTAATTACAATTTCATTCATTTTAATGAGATTTAACTGCAAAGATTATAAAATACTATTAAATTGTATTGCTACATAATTTCCTCTGTTGTCCTAAGTAGGGATGGAGGTTATTCATTGGGGCTAAATTTTAATGTGAAACTGCTTTATTTCACACTTTTGCAAAAGCAAAATGCAAAGAATTTCCCTGAATTTTGTAATGTAAGTCTCTAATTTAAAATGGCAGATAATCCATATTAATATGCACAAAATGCATGTATGTAAGTTAAATATTTTTTTTAAAAAATAGGAAAGGTGTGCAAATGTATATTTTGAGGGATATATATATATGAAAGGCATATAAATTCTCATTTAAGCTTTAAAAAAATCAATGAAACAAACTATTTTGTAAACTAGAAATGAAAAAACTATGAGGAGGAAAAATGTACCCACTACCACTCCTGAACTGAAAATTGTAACTCAAAATGCAGAAATTACATTTAGATCAAATGGCTTGATTTGCATGAAGGCAGATTTTGGAGGAATATTTATTAGAAATTCTTAGCAATTAAAAACAATATCAATTACTTAAAGGGATGTAAGGTATCTTGTGAAGTAACTTCTGATTGACATCAATAATTGTACCAATATTCTGCTTTTATCTGCCTTCTTTCTTATATAACCATCACCAAAATGCATGTTAAGAATTAGACGTTTAGAAGTATTAGAAGTATGCATTAATGAATCGTATCATTAAACATCTCCAAAATGTTTCTCAACTTTATTATCATTTTATTCAAAATATTTGATACCGGAGTTTTACATGAGAAAATTGATTTTCAAAATATTTTGATTAGTTATTAATTGGGGTAGATAAATTAAGGTGTATCGTGAAGGTTAAGTGTCTCAGCGTACCACTGATTCATTTAAATTTCCATGGGTTGTTTCAAATGTTCCTCATAGGGGGGGAAAAAGGAAGACAATAAATGATTATTTACTTTCCTTCTCCATTCTCAGGTTTTTTGGGTTGGCTGTTAATTTGATTTATTACACTCACTTGCTCACCTGTCTTGAATAATGAATTATTTCATCTTAACCTGACATCTGTGAAATATCTCAATGTATAAATAGGTTGTCATGAAGAAAACCAACAACAACCAAAAAGTCCAAAAGAATAATGAGGAAGAAAAGAAGAATAAAAGTAGTCCTTAACTTACCACAGCTTGTTAAATGACCATTTGAAGTTACAGCAGCACTGAAAAAAGTAACTTATGACCAATTTTCACATTTGTGACCATTGTAGCATCCCTTAGGTCAGGGGTGTCAAACTCAATTTCATTGAGGGCCGCATCAGCATTGTGGTTTCCCTCAGGGGGCCGGGTGGGTATGGCCAGGGTGGGCGTGGCCTACTGGGTAGGCGTGGCCAGCTCTACATCGTTGGCATCAAGGGTGCCTATGGGGGCCTGGGCAGGAGTGGGACAGATCTGAGGGTCTCTGGCAGAAGGAGGGTCTCTAAGCCAGGGCCAAGGCAGTGGGGGCCGTTCCCTCACTGTTTCCAGGATGGCTTTGCGGGCCACATGAAACCACTTCGCGGGCCGGATCCGGCCCCCAGGCCTTGTGTTTGACATGTCTGCCTTAGGTCCTGTGATCAAAATTTGGAAGCTTGGCAACTGGTTCATATTTATCAGGGTTGCCGTGTCCTGGAGTAAGGTTTTGTGACCTTCTGACAAAGTCATTGGGGAAGCCAGATTCATTTAACAACCATGTTACTAACTTAACAACTGTACTGATTCATTTAACAACTGTGGCAAGAAAGGTTGTAAAATTGGGCAAAACTCACTTAACAAATGTCTCATTTAGCAACATAATTTTGGGGTCAATTGTGATCATAAGTTGAGAACTACCTGTACTTCCTTGGTACTTTGCCAGTTTGGGTTTGTAATGTTCAGCATAAGCAAATGCATTTTGAATAGCTTTATCAATGGTATAAGGCTGTAAGTCTATTATAATTATATGGATTTCAAAATAAGCAGTTATGGTGGTTTAAGTAAACATTGAACTACAGAGGGTGATTATGATCTGCAAATATATGGGTGATAGAAAGCTTGACTCCCTGCGATGGAAGAAGTAACAGTAAAAGGGTATCTCTTTCATTGGAATAAGTGGGAAGAATCAGGCCTGCTGGATCAAATTAAAGGCCTTTCAATTTCTCCATTCTTTGTCACCAAATTTTATTTTATTTTATTTTTTATTTTAATTCCATTTATATCCCGCCCTTCTCCGAAGACTCAGGGTGGCTTACAAACTTAGCAGTAGCCTTCATTCTATGTATATGCCTGCTTATTAGGGCTTTCACACACACCCCAAGCGGCATTATTACAAAGTCAGCTTAATTGCCCCCAACAATCTGGGTCCAAATAGCCGATCAGAGCCATTCAGGAAGCTAATACACAGGATATGATGCTAATAGCTTAGAAACTAGTATTAAAGGCCTTTGATTCTGAAGGTAATACTGTATAGGCCCATCCGGACAAGCAGCCATGGTAGTCCTTTCCTCCATGAAGTAGGCCAATTCTTTTTCCAATCAGCAGAATGGGGATCCATGACACTTCTGACAGCAGTGAATTCCATAAATGAAGTGTTTATTAAGTAAATCTATTTCTAGTGATATACATCTTTAGACAAACTAGACTTCCCATTAGAATAAAAACCAAGTTATTATTAAAACAGGTAAACAATTACTGCTAGTGTAGTTCTTTGGAACAGAAGTGTGGAGAATGCAAAAATGCAATAGCCACTAATGAGTGAAGGTGAGAAGGAGTGGGGAAAGCTGTATTGCACAGGAAAATTCGGGGTGGGTGGGTAAATATGTTGTATTTGAAGTCAAAAGGAATATAAATTCTGCCTCAAGTCACTTTATGATTGTCAACTTTTTACAGCGGTGATCATTCTGTTTCCTAACTAACTGCCTAGGAAGCTTCTACTTAGTTTGTGCCTGTCTAGAAAAGGCTGACAGTTACAATGTGCACATTTGCTTTGTCTGCAATGTGCTATCTGAGATGCAGTACAGTATTATTTATTGAATGTTTAGATTCAGGCACATCGCTTGCTGTCTTCTACAACCTCACCTTTCCAGGCTTTCACTGTCTATGCTGAGAATTGCAAACCCAAGACAGCTGAAGGGTGCCAGGTTAGAGAGGACACCCATAATAAAAGATAAATTATTTATATCCAGGTGTATCAAATATATATTTAGAGATAGGAATATCAATATTTGATGAAGATATGTTTATACAGTTGTTTTTTTAGATATGGATATAATTGGATAAAAGTGCCCTTGATTCATGATGATTATGCACATAAAACTGTCCCAGTTTTCCTGGCAACAGTGTAGAATCTGCATTCTTCTGGAGTATTTTTGACTTCCCTATAGTCCCAATAGTTTCCCATCAAAGTCCTAACAAGATCCAACTCTGCTTAGACAAAATTGGCCATGTGCCATATCACCTACTGGCATCTCATCTTGTCTTGTGCCAGAAATTCAGAAACTAGGAAGGGGAAAATTATTCATTTAAATTTAAAAAGACTAAAAACTTTAATAAAACATAAATGTATACAGTTCTAGCCCAGCAAGTTTGGCTTGCTGAATGGAAATATATACCAGAAGATAGGCTCAAAATCAAAATCAAAATATAGCAGAACATAGGCTCAAAATCCAGATAGATCTCAAAAGACTTGAACACTGGGCCCTATCTAACAAAATGAAATTCAATTTGGAGAAAAGTAAAAATTTATACTTACACAAGAAAAATCAAATGCACAGGTACAGATTAGGTGAAACCTGGCTCAATAGCAGTTAACTGTGAGAGGGATCTTGGGGTCTTAATGGACAATCACTTATTGTAAATATGAGCCAGCTGTAGCAGCTGGTAGCAGCCAAAACAGCCAATGCAATCCTAGGTGGTATTAACAGAGGAATGGAATCAGGATCATGTGAAGTATTGGTACCACTTTATAACGCCTTAGTAAGACCACACTTAGAATACTGCATCCAGTTTTGGTTACCATATTATAAAAAAGAGGACCCATGGCTTGGCGTTGGAGTGTTGGCGGTGCATGTTGCTGGCCGTCGGACGGCACAGGTTATCTTATGTCGCCCGTGTTTTATGGGGCCAGCTGGACTCGAGCTGCTGAACTTCGCCAGCTGGTTTTGGTCCCGTTTGTTATCCAACCTTCCTCGCTTTGGAGAAGAACCTCTGCAACCGGAACATCTGTTATCTTCAGGTTTTTTTATGCCTGGCAATCGCTGCTCAAACCCCTCTTTTCCCCCACGACCCCACTGGACTCAGAAGGTCCCGGAGTTGAGTCACTGTGAGAGGGTGGCTCAGTTATACCATCTGCTACCTCCCTAGAGGTGAGAGATCTAGGGAGGTATGCTTTTCCCGGGCTTTGTATCCTGTTCCGCTGCCGGATAGGTCTGGGCCCGCTGTGAGAGGGCGGTGCCCGATCTGTTTCGTAAGTTACCCAGAATGTAGCCAGCTCAAGTGGCAGAGGAGCTGGTGGACTGGATATTGCTGACCTTCCATTTTAGATCCTCCTGATTGACTATGGGACTGCCTTGCTGGACCTATCTGGACATGCCTTATATTTGCTATACTAGCACGGACTTGTTCGCCCTCAGGGGTGCCCCCCTCCTGGGTGCGACCCGCCTTTCTAGCCAACTATAATCTCGATGAAGGGCCCGATTGTTGGGACCCTGAGAGACGGCCGGGCAGGGGTAGGGGCCTCCGATATAAATTCAATAAGAGGCCCCTGGTTAGTTTCTTAGTTAATTTTTTTGTGGGGTTAGGGAGGGGGGTGGGAATTTCTTATGGTTGTTCGGCAATGGGGGGTAGTCCAGCAACCGTTGTTCAGGCCAGGTCCGGGATTGATCGTGGGGGGGGAGCGGGGTTCGGTTGCCCCTGGAGCTCCAGAGTGGGTCGTGGGCTTACCTATTCCCACGACGTTAGGGAATGGCAGCAGGTGTATGAACAGAGGGCCGTATCGATATCCGGGAGGGCCTTTCCGCTGTTTACAAGCGGTGAGGCGCTCTGACCCTCTGCTTTTACCCCAAGGTCCCGGGAGCGAGGATGTGCAGCCACCTAAGCTCCGGTTAGTGTACTTGAATGCCAGGTCCGTTGTCAATAAGGCTCCTCTTGTCCGGGATCTGGTCGAGGGTGAGCATGCGGACCTGGCCTGCATCACGGAGACCTGGTTGGGCCCAGAGGGCGGTATTCCTCTGGTTGACCTTTGCCCACCAGGTTTCCGGGTGCTACACCGGCCTCGGGCTCAGGGTAGGGGCGGGGGAGTGGCGGTTGTTATGAGGGAGACCTTGTGTCCGCGGGAGGCCACCGTTCCTCAGATTGTCGGTTGTGAGTCTCTCTTCCTGAGATTTGGTCCTGGGGCGCAGTTGGGCTTGCTGCTGGTGTACCTTTCGCCTAGTCACATAGCAGCAGCCCTGCCTGAGCTTCTCGACATCCTCTCGGGGTTGGTGATTGAGTTCCCCAAACTTATAGTTTTGGGTGACTTCAATCTACCATCCCTGGGAGGATCATCTGAGTTAGCTCGGGAGTTCATGGCTTCCATGACGGCCATGGACCTGACGCAAGTAATTTATGGACCGACTCATGTGGGTGGCCACACCCTTGACTTGGCTTTTTTATCTGGTCGGTGGTTAGATGATCTTGGTGGGGGCTCCCCAACTGTTATGCCCCTGTCATGGACCGATCATCATCTCCTGCGGCTGGTCTTCCATTTTGCCACTCCCCGCCGTGGGTGTGTGGAGCCTATTAGATGGTACCGCCCCAGGCACTTAATGGACCCTGATAGGTTCCAGGCAGCGCTGGGGTCCCCACCTGCCTTCTTCGCTCACAACTCAGCGGATGCCTTAGTGGAAGCCTGGGAAAGGGCAGCCACGGAGGTTCTTGACCGAGTTGTACCCTTGCAGCCCCTGACCCGATGCAGATCCCATCGAGCTCCATGGTTTTCCACGGAGCTTCGGGAGATGAAGCGTCGGAGACGGGGCCTAGAGAGCTGTTGGAGATCCAGCCGATCCGAATCCGACCGATTGCGACTAAGAACCTACATTAGGTCTTATCTCGATGCGATAAGGGTGGCGAGGTCTAATCACTTCGCTACCCTTATCGCGTCTGCAGATAATCGCCCCGCCGCCCTGTTTAGGGTGACTCGCTCCCTCTTTAATCAGGAGGTGAGGGAGGAACCCCTGCAGGGTCGTGCCGAGGAGTTTAACCAACATCTGTCGGACAAAATCGCTCAGATTCGGACCGGTCTGGACTCTGACTGGGCAGAGTCTGACGATCAGGACACGGGTGGTCTTGTCGATATTACCTGGGAGGAGTTTGATTCTGTGACTCCGGAGGAAGTGGACAGGATTATGGGGCGGCTGAGCTCCACCACATGTTTATTGGACCCGTGCCCTTCCTGGCTGGTTTATGCGGCCCGGGAGGGGACACGAGGCTGGTTCCAGGCGGATATATCTGCCTCTTTGAGTGAGGGTAGTTTCCCCGCTGTCTTGAAAGAGGCGGTGGTGAGACCTCTCCTCAAGAAGCCTGCCTTGGACCCAGCTGTGTTGAATAACTTTCGTCCGGTCTCCAACCTTCGCTTCCTTGCGAAGGTTGTTGAGAGTGTGGTGGCACATCAGCTCCCTCTGGTCCTGGATGAAGCGGATTATCTAGACTCGTACCAATCAGGTTTCAGGCCCGGGTACAGCACGGAGACGGCATTGGTCGCTCTGGTGAATGATCTCTGGAGGGCTTGGGACAGGGGACATTCCTCTGTCCTAGTCCTATTAGACCTCTCAGCGACGTTCGATACCATCGACCATGGTATCCTGCTGCGGCGTCTCAGGGGATTGGGAGTGGGAGGCACGGTTTTGCAGTGGTTCTCCTCCTATCTCCTGGGACGTTCGCAGTCAGTGTTGGCAGGGGGGCAGAGGTCGACCTTGAGGTCTCTCATTTGTGGAGTTCCTCAGGGGTTGGTCCTCTCGCCTCTCCTGTTTAACATCTACATGAAACCGCTGGGTGAGATCATTCGTGGTTTTGGAGTTGGGTATCATCAGTACGCCGATGATACCCAGCTTTTTATTTCGACCCCAAACCACCCCAGTGATGCCCTCGACGTGATGTCCCGTTGCCTGGAGGCGGTTCGGGTCTGGATGGGGAGGAACAGACTTCAACTCAACCCCGACAAGACTGAGTGTCTGTGCATACCGGCATCCCGGGATATTCAGAACATCCCATCTCTTTCCATGGGGGGTGAACTATTACCCCCCGTAGATAGGGCTCGCAACTTGGGAGTCCTTCTAGATTCACGGCTCACTCTGGAAGACCATATAGTAGCTGTGACTAGGGGGGCCTTCGCCCAGGTTCGCCTGGTGCGCCAGTTGCGGCCCTATCTAGACCGGGATGCTTTATGTACGGTCACTCACACGCTCGTGACCTCTCGTCTGGACTACTGCAATGCTCTCTACATGGGGCTGCCCTTGAGGACCACTCGGAGGCTCCAACTGGTACAGAATGCAGCCGCGAGAGTTGTGTTGGGAGTCTCCCGATACTCCCATGTTACACCTCTGCTCCGTGAGCTGCATTGGCTACCAGTTGTCTTCCGGGTGAGATTCAAGGTACTGGTAATGGTGTTTAAGGCCCTACATGGCATGGGTCCGGAGTATCTTAGGGAGCACCTGCTGCCAGCATCAACTTCCCTCCGCCCTGTGCGCTCCCATAGAGAGGGCCTCCTCAGGGTGCCACCAATCAGAGAATGTCGATTAGTGGCCCCCAGGGGGAGGTCCTTCTCTGTGGGCGCCCCGGAGCTATGGAATCGGTTGCCGGTTGAGCTCCGGATGGCGCCCGACCTTCGCTCCTTCCGTCGCGATCTGAAGACATTTTTATTTGAACAAGCCGGCCTGGCCTGAAGGGGGATGGGTTGGGTTTTTATCTCATTTTTAATATTTGTATTTATTGTTTTTAGCTGGGCATATGTTTAATTTTCTTTTAACTTTTGTATTTTTGTATTTTTATATATCTGCCCTGTTCACCGCCCTGAGTCCTTCGGGAGAAGGGCGGTATATAAATAAAATTATTATTATTATTATTATTATTATTATTATTATTATTATTATTATTATTATTATTATTATTATTATTATTATTATTATTATGTAGAGACTCCGGAAAGAGTGCAGAAAAGAGCAACAAAGTTGATTAGAGAACTGGAGGCTAAAACATATGAAGGACGTTACAGGAATTAGGTATGTATGCTCTAGTGAAAAGAAGGACTGGGAGTGACATGATAGTAATACCGTATTCCAATATTTGAGGGTCAACCTATTTTCCAAAGCACCAGAAGGCAAGATAAGAAACAATGGATGGAAACTAATTAAGCAGAGAAGCAACCTAGAACTAAGGATAGATTTCCTAACAGTGAGAACAATTAACCAGTGAAACCAGTGAAGGCTTGCCTTCAGAAATTGTGGGTAGTCCATCATTGGAGGCTTTTAAGAAATGTCTGGACAGCCACTTGTCTAGAATATGTAGGGTCTCCTGATTGTGCAGGGAACTGGTCTAGAAGACATCCAAGCTCCCTTCCAACTCTGTTATTCTGTTAAAATTCTTCTAAGCCATTCTTTGTGCATGTTGGTCTCGGGGGACTGTAAAAGAAGGATAGTTGTTTGAATATATTACATTTTCAGTAAATATCCTTGTCCTCTGGAAGAAACCCCCATCTTTCCATGTGGTCTTTAGTTTTAGACAACCAGTGAACAATCTATTTAGACATCTCCAAACCATCCACTCGTCCTCCGAACCTCTAGGCAATTCCTCAAGTGGTTCTATCCAATTATGAATATATTTAACTTGATGCTTCTATCTTTTTTATTGTTCTGTATGAGATCTAGTATAACAATCTCCTCCTACATCTGATACAGATATAGCATATTTCCTGTGTTTCTACACTGCCCAATACAAGTTGTAATAGGCCTTTTCTTTACACTCCCATTTATTGCAGAGCCATCATGGAGTGAAGAGCCAATCACAACTTCCTGCAGAAAATGTCATTTCGCTGGAGCATCAAATGAACAGTTAGAAAAAGTAGGAAAGCTATAATGAAACTCAGTGTTGTGAAACTTACTATACCCTAACAATGCCATCATTTTTCTGAATTACTTATAGAGGATTATAGAGGAACAAAGTTGAACTATGGAAGTAGGGAATGCCTATGGTGCTCTTTCCTCCACTGTTGAGCAGTAACCTCTTTTATAGGTAGCCCTAAGGAAATATAAGGGCTTTATACTTTGTATGTTACTCTGAGCTTTCCAAGAACATAAAAAATAGCATGAAATATTATAAATATATGTATATTTGGAATTAGTTATGTAAAGTATAGAAAAAAAAATGGTTAGAAATAGTGAGGCAAGAAGTAAAGGGAATAACAGAGAAGAAGAAATCTAATTATATTAGGGAAAGGACAGGTTTCCCCTGTCCAGTCATTTCTGACTTTAAGGGATGGTACTCATCTCCATTTCCTAGCCAAGGGAGCCAGCATTATCTGAAGACATATGCCAAATGTATGTGGAATGCTGTTATCTTCCCACTGAAGTGGTAATTATTTATCTACCTCTTTATCTATTCACATTTGCATGCTTTCAGACTGCTAAGTGGGGAGGAACTGGGGCAAGTAACAGGAGCTCACCCCAGTACACAGTGCTTGGCTTTCGAACTGGGGCTGTTGAATTTCCAGCTGAGAAGCCCAGCATCTTAACCATAGAGCCATCATGTCCCTATAAATTAATTCTACTTTACATGAATAACAATCAACATACACCATAACTTTCTATCCTTGCATAATATCCTTTTTGCTATAATCCACCATAGCCATGCATCACTTCACACATTACCTGTTATTTTTTAAAAAAACATGTCACCTTTCCCTTTTTCAGAATGTCATCACATTATTTGCATTTTGAGTCTATAAGCACAAGGCTTGGTGGGGTGCAGGCAACAATATGTTCGCTTGCAAGGTGGTACCTAGAATAGAGAACCTGGCTTCTGCAGAATAGCTGAGCATGTGCAGAGTGATGCTAGGCTTTGATTGCATTTGTAATGCACTGCCTGAAATGTGTTGTGACACAAATACAATGGAGTTTGGTAACCTGGTGTATGTATTTATTATAACCATATAGTAAATTTAGTAAACTATATTAAATGTATTTATAGAAAATCTGAAGATCATGATTCAAAAAGAAACTTTGTAGCTCTTTGCTTTAACAGTTCTAAGTTCTGGTTTTATAACCACAAAATATCCAGAAGCATAAAATTGACATGAATGGTCCTGGCATCCATGATAAACTAGTTCTTCTTTTGATCTTAACCTAAAATAATGTACATGGTTAAAAGAGTTTGTCAAGCTTCACAGGTATATGCAAGTGGTTCTGTTTGCCGGCCATTGAGAAATCAAGCAATTGACAAGAAAGTGAAGCATGATATCTGTGATTTGTTTAAAAATCAACAACAGGGAGGACACATGTGAAATTGATGAAGTGGAAAGTGATATTACCCATTTCAAGGCTTCATTTACTTCCTCTAGTTCAGTAGTTTCAGGAAAGTGAAACTGTTTCTAGAATCAATACTGCTTTCATTTTACAAAATTACAATAGTTCAGCCAGAAAGCTACTCATAAATCAACATCAAGTGCAAACATCTAGAAGACAGCAAACATTTGTGGAATATATTTTTCTGCAGTTTAGGATGTGATAAGAAAAGTTCCAGGAGAGACCAGGATCCATTTCTCATTCTTACACATGAACTCTTGGACACAAAATAAAGTCCTCTTTTAGAAAAAGAATATATCTTATAAATTATAGAAATTGCTTTTAGTCATAGGTGATTAAAATATTGGCAACACAATTTAAAACAGAACAGAACAGAACAGAATAGAATAGAATATGGCCAAGTGTGATTAGACACAGAAGGAATTTGTCTCAGTGCAGAAACACAAAGCAACAAAGTAATAATAATCAATAATAATACCAATAAGAGAGGCTAGTAGAGAAAATAAGGATAGTAATAACCAGGGCTTTTTTTCCTCATAGAACGCTCAGAACGGAGTTCCGGCACCTTTTTTGGATGGAACCTTGTAGGGTAGGCAAGGCGGGTTGTATGACATGTGTGAGTTCCGGCACCTTTTTCTTTTACAAAAAAAGCACTGGTAATAACACCACAGCCACACAACATGAGTAAATAGACATAAAACAGTACTGTGAGGATTGGGCAATCAGCAGAGGGATGGCATGGGGTGAAAAACTGTCCCTGTATCTAGTTGTTTGGCATGTAATGCCTTATAGTGGCATTCCAAGGGGAGAAGTTGAAACAGTTGATGTCCAGGATGAAGGATTCTGCTGCCGATACTGTGCTGTCAAATATAGTAAGAGGTGGTAGGAGGGCTCTTCCTAAAATCCACTTTCATCTCTACAGTTTTAAGCATGTTCAGCTCCAGATTGTTCCGGTTGCACCATAGGGCAAGTTGTTCAACTTCCCATCTATATGCAGGCTCATTACTGCCTTGAATGAGACCAACGATTGTTTGCATGATCTGCAAACTTCAGTTCTTTAACAAAGGGGTCTTTAGAGAAGTAGTAATTGGTGTTCAGAGAAAAGAGCAATGGAGAGAGCACGGCCATGACGATGCTGCTTGAGCTTAGCTATGAGCCAAGATTTATTGCTATTATATATGCACAAGCTTTGCTAGGCACACACGTGTTTTCATCTGATGTCACAGAATCAGTGATTTCATCCAAGTCCACTGAAGCAGCTTGTGCAATCACTTTAATATGGTCTCCCCAGAAGAGTACTTCACTATTTTGACCACAGGGTTTGCAGCTTTAGGTTTCTGTATGTAGGCGGAGTCAAAGAGACTCACATTTGATCTTGGAAGAGAGCAGTAAGCTCTTTTTAACGTGGACTGATATGGGTTTTTTTTACCTATTGTGAGACAACTGACATGCTGAGTGAATCTGGGCAGTTTATGACTGGGATTGGCACCATTAAAATCCTCTAAAACAATACGTAGGGAGTACAAATATTTCTGTTCTGGGCACAGAACTTGGTCGTCTAGGGTTTGCAGTGCTCTGCTTTGTGCAAGTATAGGGTGGTATATAAACTCCAAACGAGATAAATGAGGAGAATACATGTGGAACATAAAAGGGTTTGCAATTGAATAGTGTCTAAATTTTTTAAAAAATAAAACAGTTTTTGATAAAAATCTTTTAATTGTAATAGTTCTTGTATTCTCACACTCTGTTATCACAGCAATTTCTGAATGTGGACAAAGTCAAACTTGGAGGCTGGTAGGAGAATGGGGGGGAAAAATAATTATTTCAGTCAGCTCAGATTTTCTGACAAGAAAGCCACTGAAGTTAATGGACAATGAAGTCTAAACAACAAAAATCAAAGAGTTCTCTGTCAACCAGATAAGCTCTTAATTTGTCACAGAGGGTTGAATCAAGCACATATAAGCCCTGCAAATCATAGGGTTTATGAAGCTTGTGGGACCTCAGGTCACTAGTTTCAGCTTAACTAACATATAAAGATGTTGTGATGATAAAGGCAAGGAGTGGGGGAAAATCACATACAGCACAATGAGTGAAAGTATCATGAAAATTAAAAAGGAATGACTAATCATTCCAGGCAACAAATATCACTCCACTAGGTGATGGCAAATCCCATTAATTCACACCTCCTTTGCCTGTCTGGAATTTCCTGTTAATCAGTTCTACTGAATGATTTCAAGTTATTGTATTACAGAACAAACAAAAACATTTATCTCCAAGGACTCCACTGTAACTGAGTGGTTGAAGCCCTAAACCTTTTAAAATGTGTGTGAAAAAATTATTGTATAAAAGGGACAAGGCTTTGATTACGTGGCCAGACTCCCTCACAAACTCCTTTGCTTCATTTCTTTATGTCTTGTGTCTCAGGTGAAAAGATGTGAATGCACCACCTTTTTAGTCTACAGAATTATTATTTTTTAATAAAAGCCTGGAATTTATGAGAATGAGGACATAGTTAACAGATTTGCACATCTTCTAAAAACAAAACTTTAGTTGTTTAATAGTGACAGTTTATACATGCTACTACTGAAATCTCTTGAATAATGTTGCCTGCAAGGTGTCTTGTGGAAAATTCCTCAGATAACGTAAAGTAAAGGTAAAGGTTCCCCCGCACATGCGTGCTAGTCGTTTCCAACTCTAGGGGCCGGTGCTCATCTCCGTTTCAAAGCCAAAGAGCCAGCGCTTGTCCGAGGACGTCTCCGTGGTCATGTGGCCGGCATGACTAGACGCCAAAGGGGCACGGAACGCTGTTACCTTCCCACCATAGTGGTCCCGCCAAACTGCCGACCTTCTGATCGACAAGCTCAGCGTCCCAACCCACTGAGCCACCGCGTCCCTTTCAGATAACTTGTAGGGCTTCAAGGTTGACACAACCTCTTTCGATTGCACCTGGAAGCCAATTGGCAATTTATACAGTTCTTAAAAGAGTGTGTGACTTAGCACGGTATATCGGAATGCACCATCACTGTCCAAGCCTCTGCATTATAGATCTGTTTTATCTTCTGAATGCTTTCCAAGGGCAGTCCCAGCAGTCTAAGGAAGAAGCGACACGAGTAACTATGGCCATGATCCAGGAATGGCCACAATTGGTGCACCAGATGTAACTACACAAAAGCCCTCCTGGATACAGCTGCCACCTGGTGTTCAAGCAGGAGCTCTGAGTCAAGGAGGATCTCCAAATAACAAACTCCTCTGAACAAGGGAGTAAAAGTCCGACATGACATTTCCCTGTCTCGGAGGAATTCAGTCTTTTCCTCTTCATACAGGCCCTGATAGTCTCCAGGCACTGGATCAGTACTTAACCATGTGACCTGTTTGTCCTAGAGGTGAGATATATAGCTGGATATTATGCTGGAGGCTGAGCTGATGCATAAAACTCTGCAGTTACATGCAGGTGCTAAAGAAGAAGTGGAGAGAATAGCAATCCTGGAGGCATTCAACCACAGTAGGGGTCTCTAATACATATCTCCTCCTCCAGCATCATTGATTAGAATTGTCCCTTCAGAAAGCAGGAGAACCACGACAAAAGGTGCCTCCCCACATTCTACCTAATAGAGTGGAGACAGTCCAGAAGGGTATCCTGATTGGCACTGAAAACTGTGAAAAGCAAGCAAAACCAGGAGAATGGCCCTCCCCTGATCCTGTTTTCTCCAAAATCAATGCAATTTACACACTGTACCCGAGCTAAAACCCCTCCGCCAAGGCTCCACATGTTCACTTCTGCTTGTGTTGCAGACAGCAAAGCCATCAGGGCTTCCATTTCAAATTCATGCCTTCCAGAAATATAGATCTTCAACTCCTATCATTCCCAGCATATTACAGGACATGAGATAGGGATTCATTAGTACTGTTGCTTTTACAGATACATAGTATATTATATGTAGTATGTGATGTGTGATAAAGATATATAGTAAAGGAATAGTTTGCTAAGTTCACAAAACATTTGGGTGGCAGAGCAAAGAGCTGAATTCCAATCTAATCATGTAGTGTTGATTTGTACTGTCTTCTTCTTCTTCTTCTTCTTCTTCTTCTTCTTCTTCTTCTTCTTCTTCTTCTTCTTCTTCTTCTTCTTCTTCTTCTTCTTCTTCTTCTTCTTCTTCTTTTTACATCTATCACATCTTCAGATTTTGGGGTGAATAGGCAGTGTTCCATATACTTCTTCAGTTTGTTCCAGATACATTCATATTATGTTTGGCAACTGTGATTGAAGTAGGGCTTCACTTTGTGGATAAGAGGAAACAGATTGCAGAAGGCTGTTTCTCTCTTGCTATTGAAAGGCTCCTTCAGAGTAAAGCATGGTTACCGCTGTGCTGGAGAGTTTTTGATTTAGTGAAGCAATGATCACTTCTGATAAGGTGTTCAAGAAAAGCACTCTGTACTCTTCAGGAGACTTTTTGTGCAATAGAATAATCCCCTGACTTTCTTAGGGAGGAAAAAAAATCTTTTGTCCCTTTAACCACAAGGAGGAGCTTTAAACAAATGGAGAAAAAAATAAATTTGCTCCAATGGCAATTTGTCCATACTACACATTTTTTCCATACTTGGAGAATTATTTGCTATAGAGAAAGGTGCACATATCTAGTCAGTCTGAAGTGCATAATAAATGGTGATCTTCTCAGAGCACCTTTGTAGATACAGGGGAAACTATAATGGAGAGAATGAGTGAATGAATAAATGTAAACAGCATTTTTGTGACAATTTTCTACCTAATATTTTTCTTGATGGAATAATTCCTTGGTTTAGGTTTAGGTTTTATTGTATTTGTATACCGCCCTTCACCCGAAGGACTCAGGGCGGTGAACAGGGCATACATAAAAAATACAAGATACAAAAATTAAAAAAAGAATTAAATAGTAGCCCAGCTAAAACAGTCAATAACAATATACAATATAAAAATCCCCATTAAAACCCCAACATATCCCCATCAGGCCAGGCCGGCTTGTTCAAATAGATGGGTCTTCAGACCGCGTCGGAAGGAGCGAAGGTCAGGTGCCGTCCGGAGCTCGACCGGCAGCTGATTCCATAAAGCCGGAGCGCCTTGGGAAAATGTCCTTTGCGTACTACATGTCTATGAGTTCACTCTTCTGAAGAAAGAATAGAGTAGAACTTAGAATCAAAGAATTATACATTTAAAAATCTAGAATCAAAGAATTATACATTTGAAATGTTGGCAGTAAACTACCATCCAAACTTCTGCTCAGTGAGATGAGTAGAACTTATTTGACATCCCCTGAAGAGGACTTTCCAATCTCTGCTTGAAGACTACAGTCTACTGAAACAATAAAATAATGTTATCTATGTAAACCTATGCAGGACTAAACCTAGATAAACATGTATGATAACTTTCCAAGACTCCAGATGCAATGGACTACAGCTTCCATTACTTCAGCAACTGATGATCCCATTGGTTTGAATAATTGATATCAGGATGGCTTCACACTTATTAGTCTTCCATGCTGTATCTTTTCATTAGACCTGGCTGACAAGGATCCAAATAATCTATTTTATGCAGAAACAATTATTTAAGAGCTTATGGAAAAGAATAGGAGTGAATTTTTTCAAAAAGGTTTCTTGGATTTATTGTAGAAGAGAACTTGAATGGCATGGTGGCTAAGTCATGAAGAAGCTCACTTCCCACTTGGAAGGTTGAGAACTCAATCCTAGATAGTGGCAGAAGGTTCTCTCCTATTTCTTATAAAGCTCTATAATGAAGCATTTCACTACCTAAGATATAAAGCATTACCGTATTTTCCGGCGTATAAGACGACCTGGCGTATAAGACGACCCCTGACTTTTGACAAGATTTTCAAGATTTTTCGTCTTATACGCCGGAAAATACTTACATGCCAGTTGCCAAGTGTCCGACACAAGCCCGATTCAGATTCAGCCCCGTCTGATGCAAATGGTGCAAAGCCACGCGCTCTTCCAGGCCAGACTCTGCAAACAGCACGCCAGAAGCCACAACCACCACGGGAACTCTGAGTCCCCGCCTTTCGGCAGCCTGCACGGCCAAGCGCGATTCGGCTTTGAGAAAGCATTTGCAGACGGAGCAGCCGCCGCGTCTGGAGCCAAGCCCCGCCCAGGAGACGGTTGGCCAGGCGGGCCCGGAAGACGCGCTAGAGAGCCGGGCTTGGGGCGGCCATGCCGAGGCCGGCTGGCGAGAGCCGCTGCATGGTCTGCCGGCAAGAGGGGCGCCAAGTACCGCTGTTCCGCACTCTGTGACCAGGCAAGCGATTCTTCCGGTCGGCGCGGGTCAGGCGGTGCCTCAGCAGGAGCAAAGGTGCTCCCTTCCTACTGTCTGTCGCGGCCTATGGGCACGACATTCACCGGGGCCCCTCTTCGCAGCACGCCGCACGGGCCTCACCCATCTCCCCATGGACACGCCTCCCTCGCTACAGGAGCCACCCCCGCCATCCCTGCACGCCACAGACGCAGGCCCACCTCGACTCGTCGTGAGCCTGCCTTCTGCGCGTCGGCTGCTTCTTCCGACCGTCCGATGCCGCGTCCGTCTCTCCAGCGATCGCCGGCCTGGCTCGGAGGCAGGGGAGGCTCACGAAGAGGAGGCTTCTCCCTCCCGTCCGAACCCCGGTGGCGATGGCGACAGCGGCGGCTCAGCTCCAAGCCATTCTGTCCCCTCCCCCGATCCAATGAGTGATTGACACACCGATGCCCGGCAGCTGGCCAGTGCGCGCGCGCGCAGGACAACTCTGCCGGGTCTTGCCCGGTGCCAGCGGGCTCCGCGGCATCCTTGACTGGGACCGGACCCATCCGGGCTGCAGTGCCTAGACGCGGTGTGGGCTGGGAAGTTTGGCGGCGACATGCTGGCTGGGAGGTGGCTTTGGAGCGCGTTGCCGGGAACTGCAGATCAGAGAGGTGAATAATATTTTCTGGCGTATAAGACGACCCGGCGTATAAGACGACCCCCCAACTTTTGAGACGATTTTTATGAGTTAAAAAGTCGTCTTATACGCCGGAAAATACGGTACATACATTGGAATGTTTCTTATGGAATGTTTCAAGAACACTGCAACTGAAGCTCCTCAAGTTCAGTACTGACACAATTTGTGATGCGGTTGCCATATCTAGAGAGCAAAATGTAAATTAATGCTAAAGGTAACAAAAATATCTCAAGGATTACCTGTTTTGTGGGGTAAGTACAAATTTTACAGCCCAGATACAGTTGCCCTAATTTGTGGACTGGAACCTAATTTCAACTTGGTGGATCCCTAGAACTTCGTGCAAGTCCCGAACTGCTTCCAGACTTTATTTGGATTCTGAGATTGGCTGCTACCAAATTTTCTGTTAAGGATCTCTGAACCTTGGCTTGCATCCTACTATACAGTCTGTTCAACTACTTATATGGAGTTTGGCTCTGCTGCTTTGCCACCTGCAACAGGCCAGTTAGCAGAAAGCTAATGGCAGAGTAAGCAAAACTCCCTTTTTTTGTTTCTCAGGTGGACAGGAAATACAGAAGCACAATGGTTTATCTCAGCATTTTCTGCATGTTCCACATATCCAGAGCTACACTTGTGGCTGCATTTCAATACTGAAGTAAGAAGTGAGAGACTAGAACCTCATGCTTCTGAAGGATGGAAACATTGATGCTCTCATCTGTTGGCACCGCCCTTCTGACACATTATATTTCCAAATGTATGTGATGTATTTGTGTGACATAATTAAATGCTCACTTTTTTAAAAGTTGCACATAGAAAATTAGAACATCAAGATAGATTAATTAAATAGGATCGTTCTCCTTGATATGCCAAGATAACAAAATATCAAGCTGTAAAGCATCCTACATAATAGTAATGGGATACGAGAGAGATGATAAGCCATGCATAGCTATTATTATATATTCCAGGGATCCTAGACTGCTGGCTTTTTAAAGCTGAAATTCCTGTTGACATCCTTGACTTGGATAGCAAAGGATGTCCCCAGGGCAGTACCATCCGAAACACAGAATGGAAGATGTGTTACAAATCTGCAGCAAACCAGATCTTCTGCTGTAAGTTGGTGCAATGCTGCAGATTGCTTCAAAAACCTTTTCCTTACAAAACAAGGACAAAAACTGCTCACTGTCATCCCTTTCCATTTATGACTAAGCATCCATTCTGAAGCCATATTCAAGGTCTGCCACAATAGCTGCCAGATGGGAGAGATCATTTTAAATACCACTGATGCTTTGTAAGGTCAACAAAGCAAATAAGTCCATTCCCCCCCCTACACACACACCTTTGTGATGCACTCAGTTCAAAGGTCCTATTCACTTTGCTTTTTAAAATCTCTATCAAGCAAAGAGTGTAGCAAGCTTATTCAAACTTCAGTATACTTTATTCAGCTGCTCCTAGCTTGTGGTGTCTATTCATTACTTCCTATGAGTGAGTGTGAGTGTGGTGGAAGAGAAGTAAACACAATGTTCTCGATGACAATGGATAATTGATACATTATCCTCTTTTGCAATGCAGAGTAGGAAATTAACTTTTGCTGGATTTCTGAAGTTTTTGGAACTTAGAGATTTCCTCACCAGCCATAACTCTTACAGGTCTGACCACACTCCTGACCCTTCTATTTCTGCCAGAAGAATAAACAATTGAAAAGGTTCTGCTAAGACTTATTTATCTGTTAACACTTTGATGACAAACTCATTTTTTAAAGAAAAAAATATTTTTTTCATGGCCACCTTTGAAAAATTGCTCTGATCTTTCTTGGCAGAAACAGTGTCAAGAGTGACTTCCCTGGGATAACAGGTGCCTTGGAAGTTGAGGAAAAATTGACCGAAAAAGGGAGTGAGAGCTGATTATATAGAGCAGGGCTTTTCAACTTTTTCACCCATTGTACCACTTTTAGGATATGGCAACATCTGAGTACAACCAGTCGCCTAGCAAAGTGTCAAAAACTTGATGGTCCAAAAAAATGGAAAAAAGTGATGAAGTACAGGTAGTCCTCAACTTACAACATGTTTGGTTTTTATTTTCCCCCCTCTGCTGGGTGGTTGCAGCAGGTTTTGGTCACTTCACATAACCCTGGGACACTGTGACCATCATAAATATGAATCAGTTGCCAAGCATCTGAATGTAAATCACAAGACCCTGGAGATGGTGCAACGTTCCAGGTGATCGGCACTTCTTCTAGGCTCAGCAGAAGTGGCAGGATCAGTGCTGCTTAATAGCTGATTGGTGCTTTTTCAGGGCTCAACAGAAGCACCAGGATCAGAGCCGAGCTCCAGCTGAAGCAAGGCGCCGATCCTGGCACTTCCGCTCAGCCCTGACAGCCCTGCAGCCCCAGCCATCTCTCACTCAGGCTTGTGTAGTGCTGCCATTTCCCCTCCTCTGCTACCACTTTTCTAGAATGGTCACATACCACCTGCCAGGTGCCAATGTACCAAAGGTGGTACCCCCCCCCACACCCACACTGCCAATCCTCAACAGAAATGCTCACAAGAATGAAAACCTCAGACAGGAGGAAGAGCGACACTGGGCGGGCAAGCAGGTGTCTTGCTCGGCTGTGGCTTGGGGGGCACTTTTTCAGTACCATTGTAACTTTGAATAGTCACTAAGTGAACTGTTGTAAGTCGAGAACTACCTGTACTTCATCACTTTTTCCCCTTTTTTTCGGTCATCAAGTTTTTGACACCTTGCTAGGCGACTGGTGGTACTCAGATGTTGCCATATCCTAAAAGTGGTACAATGGGTGAAAAGGTTGAAAAGCCCTGTATTAGTGGTCCAGTTCCCAATCTTCTCTCAACCTGTGCTAGTTTTTAACAGCCTAGCTAGATGTACAAACACTAGCTAGAAATTCTAGAAAGTGAAGTTGTACACATCTAAAGTGGCTAGGGACAACTGATGTCTGCAGTTAAGGCTGGGCTAGAATCCTGATCTTAAAGAAAACATTTTGAAAATGAGCTAATCATTCTTCTATAGGATATTTATTTATAGTTTAGCTATGCAAGCAGGATCCACCTACTGTCAGTGATTAATATTTCTATGTTACTTATATGTAAGGGTGTAGGCCTATACATATACTGTATATAGTATGTTTAAACGTGTGTTATGCATATGTACATTTTGAGAGCAAGCAATTAAATTTCATTAAATGTGTACCATTGTGCCCACAATAAAAAATGACAATAATGGTTATCTATCTATCTATCTATCTATCTATCTATCTATCTATCTATCTATCTATCTATCTATCTATCATCTATCTATCTATCTATCTATCTATCTATCTATCTATCTATCTATCTATCATTGGGAATACTGGGCTAACCTCCCCCGCACATGCGTGCTAGTCGTTTCCGACTCTAGGGGCCGGTGCTCATCTCCGTTTCAAAGCCGAAGAGCCAGCGCTTGTCCGAGGACATCTCCGTGGTCATGTGGCCAGCATGACTAGACGCCAAAGGCGCACGGAACGCTGTTACCTTCCGACCGTAGCGGTCCCTATTTTTCTACTTGCATTTTTACGTGCTTTCGAACTGCTAGGTTGGCAGAAGCTGGGACGAGTAACAGGCGCTCACTCTGTTATGCGGCACTCGGGATTCGACCCGCCACACTACCGATCTTCTGATCGACAAGCTCAGCGTCCTAACCCACTGAGCCACCACGTCCCTTGGGCTAACCTTAGCTAATCTTAAAAAATAAGCAGGGTCAGACCAGTTCCCAGAACTAGGCAGAATCAAAAACTTCTTGTAATAGGGAAACAGCAAAACATTTCTGAAATGTTGCCAATACGATGCTGATGTGGCTGGGAAGTCAGGAGGGATTAAGCTTAATTACTGATACAAGTGAGATCAGGAGAAAATGTTGCAATATGGAAAGTATCTACTTAGAATTTGAGCCAGCTAACCATATCCTTTTCCGTTATGTTTTATCCTTTTATGAACAATCGGTCTGCATTCTCTGCTGAGTATGCACAGTTCTTTTTCCTCTCTCTCTCTCTTTCTTTCTCTCTCTCTCTCTTTCCTTCAATTTCTAAACTCAGATTATTTTTATCTTTTCCATCTGTTCATTCTTTACAATGTGAAATGCATAAGATCCATCTCTGTTTTTATCCCTTGGGCTTATGGTTACATCACAAATGCAAGCAGTCCTCATGACCACAATTGAACCCCAAATTTCTGTTGCTAAGCAAGACAATTGTTGAGTTTTGCCCCATTTTACAATCTTTCTTACTACAGTTAAGTGAATCACTGCAGTTGTTAAATTAGTAACAGGGTTGTTAAGTGAATCTGGTTTCCCTGTTGACTTTGCTTGTCAATATGTCACAAAAGACTCTAGAAAGGGTACAGAGAAGGGCGACAAAGATGATTGGGGGACTGGAGGCTAAAACATATAGGGAACGGTTGCTGGAATTGGGTATGTGTAGTTTAACGAAGAGAAGGGTGAGGGGTGACATGATAGCAGTGTTCCAATATCTCAGGGGCTGCCACAAAGAAGAGGGAGTCAAGCTATTCTCCAAAGCGCCCAAAGGCAGGACAAGAAGCAACGGATGGAAACTAGTCAAGGAGAGAAGCAACCTAGAACTAAGGAGAAACTTGCTGACAGTTAGAACAATTAACCAGTGGAACAACCTGCCTCCAGAAGTGGTGAATGCTCCAACACTGGAAGTTTTAAAGAGGAGACTGGACAGCCATTTGCCTGAAATGGTATAGGGTTTCCTGCCTGAGCAGGGGGTTGGACTAGATGACCTCCAAGGTCTCTTCCAACTTACTTATTATTATTATTATTATTATTATTATTATTATTATTATTATTATTATTATTATTATTATTACATGACCCCAAGGCAGTGCAAATGTCATAAATACGTGCCAATAGTCAAACATCTGAATTTTGATCATGTGACCATGTGGATGCTACAATAGTCAAAACAGTGTGAAAAACAGTCATACGCCTTTTTTCAATCCTCTTGTAACTCTGAACAGTTACTAAATTAATGGTTGTAGGACGAGGGCTATCTATATCAAGGCTTTTCAACCAGTGATATGGGTACCAACTGTGGTACATTGGCATCTGGCAGGTGGTATGCGACCACCCTAGAAACGTGGTAGCGGAGGAGGGGAAATGGCAGCACCACACAAGCCTGAGTGAGGGATGGCTGGAGCTGCAGGGCTGTCAGGGCTCAGTGGAAGCACCAGGATCAGCGCCAGGCTCCAGCTGGAGATCGGCGCTGATCCTGGCATTTCTGCTGAGCCCAGAAGAAGCGCTGATCAGCTGGAATGTTGCAGCATCTCCAGGGTCTTGTGATTTACATTCAGATGCTTGGCAACTGATTCATATTTATGATGGTCACAGTGTCCCAGGGTCATGTGAAGTGACCAAAATGTGCTGTAAACACCCAGCAGATGGGGGGAATAAAAACCAAACACCCCCATCCCACCCCCGCTGCCAATCCTCAACAGAAATGCTCACAAGAATGAAAACCTCGGACAGGAAGAAGAGTGCCACCGGGCAGGCAAACAGGTGTCTTGCTCGGCTGTGGCTTGGGGGGCACTTTTTCAGTGCCATTGTAACTTCAAATAGTCACTAAGAGAACTGTTGTAAGTTGAGGACTACCTGTACTTCATCACTTTTTTCCCTTTTTTTGGTCATCAAGTTTTTGACACCTTGCTAGGCGACTGGTGGTATTCAGATGTTGCCATATCCTAAAAGTGGTACAATGGGTGAAAAGGTTGAAAAGCCCTGATCTATATTATCTATAATATATCTATATATTATATTATATATTATATTATAATATTATATTACAATGCCTTGGTAAGGCCACACTTGGAATACTGCATCCAGTTTTGGTCACCATGATGTAAAAAAGATGTTGAGACTCTAGAAAGAGTGCAGAGAAGAGCAACAAAGATGATCAGGGGACTGGAGGCTAAAACATATAAAGAATGGCTGCTAGAATTGGGTATGTCTAGTTTAATGAAGAGAAGGATGAGGGGGTACACGATAGCAGTGTTCCAATATCTCAGGGGCTGCCACAAAGAAGAGGGAGTCAAGCTATTCTCCAAAGCACCTGAAGGCAGGACAAGAAGCAATGGATGGAAACTAGTCAAGGAGAGAAGCAACCTAGAACTAAGGAGAAACTTTCTGACAGTTGGAACAATTAACCAGTGGAACAACCTGCCTCCAGAAGTGGTGAATGTTCCAACACTGGAAGTTTTTAAGAAGAGACTGGACAACCATTTGTCCGAAATGGTATAGGGTTTCCTGCCTGAGCAGGTGGTTGGACTAGATGACCTCCAAGGTCCCTTCCAACTTTATTATTGTTGTTGTTGTTGTTGTTGTTGTTGTTGTTATTCTAAACTATATTTGTCTAACCCTTACCCGTTAGAAATGTGCCATAGAGCATAAATTTATAATATTCACATGAATTCATGTTTTACATGCAGAAATGGGAGACTCTTGTAACTGCAGCTCTTTCTAAAAATTCAATTCACACAAGAAAAGGCATTTTCAATTAAGAGCACAGCAGGAACTGACTTCAGCATTTGGTCAGCTCTTTCTCACTGCCTCACCATGGGAACAGGGTGTTCACACAGCAAAGCTGGCTTGAATCAGAGTTAATGAGGCACCTCCTTTGAGATCAAGAAAAACGAATCTTGAATCTTCGCTATACGCTGACTTGGGAGAGTGACAGACGAGACATGGAGATCATAAGAAGTTCACATATGTGGGTAGAAATCCTGGGTGATGCTTCCACAGGGACCGTGGAACATCAGCCACTATGCCATTTAGTGAGAATTAACTTAGCCAATTAGGATACTGAGAGGGGTGTGTGTGTGTGTGTGTCTGAATGTCTCTGGGGAGGGGGAACAGAAAGAGAGGAAGGAGAAGAAGGAGAGGGAGAGAGGCTTTTAATAGCCAAGGCATGAAAAAGGAAACCTTGTCCATTGGGTCACTATGCATTACATTATATTACATAGTGATATTACATTGAATATAATATATGTTATATTACATAGTGATATTGATGGATTATACCTGTCCCATAGAAATGGAGACAGAGATTTACTTTAACTCAGGCAAGCATGCAGGCTATGCATAAGACAGCCAAGAAGAAGCATTGATACAAATTAAAAAAATAGAACATATGGCGTGTGGAGGAAACAAAACACAAATATTGAAATAATGAAATAAAATATGAATGCTGGCAAGGAAATGTGTTATGTGATCAATTTCTACAAATATTGAAAGGAAGATGAAAAAGGCAAAATCTAGCAACGACTTATAATTGGAATATTCCAAAAGGAAGCTTAAGGCTTCATTTTGTGTATTCAAGAGCAAGCTAATACAAACAAGACCAGAATCGAAAAATCATCAAATGATTCAAAGTTTGGGCAGATTGTGCAAAGTGGCAGAAGAAACAGTTGATCATACGCTCAGCTAAAACCAGAAGACTGCATCAATTGGTTATTAATAACAAGATAACACAGTTGCCCAAAAGATTCACTGGAACACCTGTAAAAGTTATCATATCTCAGTAATGAAAAATTGGGATCATACAATTGAAAAAGTAATAAAAAAATGAGGTTAAAATATTTCGGGGTTTCCAAACACATACCGATAAAGTCTGGGCTCATAACACAGCAGATTTAACTTGAAAGAAGGTTGAAAAGAAGATAGTATGAACAGAAGAAAACGCAGAATTGGAGAACTTAATAAAGCATCAAGATCTGAAAATTGAAGTTGAAAGATTGTGGCATAAACCAGCTGTGCTAGTCCCAATGGTTATAGGCACACTGGGTGCTATACCAAAAATTTTGAACAGCACTTCAAAAATCTGCAGGTTAACATTTCCTTTGTAACAATCAGGAAAGGCTGCCCTACTTGGATCCACACGTATAAGCTACACTGATACATTATGACATCTTAGGTTGTTGGGAAGAACTCGATGCCTATGAAGGCCAGTACCAAATAAAGAACTGTGATTTCACATTTTTGGGTATATAATTAGAATAGTAATTTCATTTTGTATTCTTACAAGTTTTGGCAGCTGTGATAGTCTTCTCATTTCAATAGACTTCCCCATTCTATAATATCCCTATATAGAAAAACTTCCCCTATCCCCTTTATGTGTGGGGGGTGGGGGTGGGTGGGTGTATTTCACTATGGATTTTATTGTCATGTATAATTTCATTTGCATTTTGTAAAAGGAAACCTCAAGAACAGAAGCTTCTTTTTTCATTCATTTTCTTTGATGAAGAGAAAACATTTGTTTACCACTGTGTCTCTTTGAATTATTCATAGAAAACATGTGACTGATTGCCTTTTCATCTGCTAGGAAGCCGACATTTCCTTTTGGTTTGGAGTTGTAATCAGTGTAATCAAGATTCCCATTAACCATCTTGTTAGTCATAGGTTGTGTTTGGTAGCATTTTAAACATAATATTGGAATGAGGGGGGAAAACATTAGCCCTAATCTAAGCCGTTCTTTCAGGGTTTCACTGTCTTGTTGGCCAATCATATTTGTTTTAAAAAGCCAAGAATTACTTTGATCTGTGGGCAAATGTTGTTTATTTCTCATGGATTTCTCATTTATAACCCACAGACACGTACACTGTCGTAGATAAGGTTTCACACATCTGTTCCTAGTCTAGCTACCTAGTAGAACCATGACGACCTTATGCATCTCAAGACATTATATCACAAATTATGCAAATTATGTACTTTGCATCGTGTCATGTCACATAATGTGACTGAGACAAAATATATAATTCATTTCAACTGTGCAATGATGTCATGATGTATGCAACGTCACTTTTCCCCCTCCCCCCACTGCCTGCATGTATGCCCCTGATGCCCGGTCTAGTATCAGTTTCCAATTTAACACTAAGGCAGCCTCTGCAGAACTCTCTAAGTCGTCATATGATTTACTTGTTTAGGCTTATATGTTATATGAAACATGGCAGCTTAGCTGAGTGAACAAATTATTTCAATTATCCAAGTTTAGTATAATGTGTAAAGCTGCCCTCCTAGAGCTCCTACAACTAGCTTCTTAAGAAGCTAGTAAACATTGACTATGCCATGCAACTGTGTGCTATATAAAAGTTTAAATTTATTTTGGTTTGATTAATAATCTGCTTTTCTGCTCTTGTTAAAATATAAAATAAAATATCATTTAAAAGTGTCAATAACCTTATCATTAACCCAGCTAATAACAGAAAGCTTGGTGAGAGAGATGTGATTTACGGATTTCAAAATTCCCCAAAAAGACGATCTCTGGTGGGAAAAAAGCCAGAGTGGCTTTCAGGCATTGTAATCTGAGAGTCTGAGCAAGCTACTTGCAAGAGGTGCAATTACCTTATTCCTGTCTTTCACTTAGCTAGTACTGCTCCAGAAATATGGTCTTATATACATTAACAACAAATGGATTTGGTTCCTAGAAGGCATCCCATTGTCATTCAATAACTTATCAAAATGTGTCAGGTGAATTACCAAATGCATGGGGAGGGAAGCACTGTGCCAACTCTACTTTGAGGCTTTGTCTTCACTTTCAGCAGAAAACTCAAAGGATGTAGAGAACCACGGAAACAGCCTTATGACAAATATTCTTATATTCTGCTTTTAGTAAAGGTAAAGGTTCCCCCGCACATGCATGCTAGTCATTTCTGACTCTAGGGGCCGGTGCTCATCTCCGTTTCAAAGCCGAAGAGCCAGTGCTTGTCCGAGGATGTCTCCTTGGTCATGTGGCCGGCATGACTAGATGCCAAAGGGGCACGGAATGCTGTTACCTTCCCACCGTAGTGGTCCCTATTTTTCTACTTGCATTTTTACATGCTTTCGAACTGCTAGGTTGGCAGAAGCTGGGACAAGTAACAGGCACTCACTCTGTTACGCGGCACTCGGGATTTGACCCGCCAAACTGCCGACCTTCCGATCGACAAGCTCAGTGTCCTAACCCACTGAGCCACCACGTCCCTTATGATTCTGCTTTTACAGAAACAAAATAGGCAGAACCTGGGAATGGAGGTTTTATTAGGAAGAGACTCTGGCTGCCACAACAGGGTGTAAGAGGAAGGGGAGGAAAAACATAATCAGACTTGTCATCTATCCCTTACTGTACTCTATCCCACTCAAATATAGTTCTTTCTTTGGAGTGACTTTCCTGATCTGGTCTATATCATAGTACTAATAAAGGGGAAGCATGATCTTCATCCCCCAGAAGTTATCCATCCCATGATTGGGATTATTCTGTACACCTGGGTACCCTGAGTCTCTTAAATGTCTTGGGAGTGATTTTGTGTCAGCTGTCTGATTTTGATTGCTCCAGTGACTGTTCCCATCTACACCACTGTTATTTGTACTACAGATTTTCATTATAATTTCTGCACTTAGAAATTTCAATTCTAGAATACACAAAGTAACTAAATTATTATTTGGTGTTGTGTGCACCAGATTTTGCTGGTACAATTATCATCGTGCACATTCTCACTATGAGGTGGGAGACCTGAAAACCTGAGCTCTCAAATGAAAATTGGGGAAACAAACAACTATTTCAACCTTTCCTATGTACAACACACTCAAACACATTTTGTAATCTTGTGGCCACTTTAAATGGCAAGCAAATCCCAAAAAAGAGTACCATCTTGCATTAAATTCTTGTACAGAAGGATTTAGAAAGCAATCCTCAAGGTTAAGTAAATGGGGAAAAATAACTTTATAGTTAGCAGGGGGGAAAAAGGCTGTAACCTTTAGAGATGAGCAACACTTGATTTGATCTTGACATCATCTGGACATGGCCCCATAATCTGTTTTCCAAAATGTCAGAACTTAATCTTCAGATGCGATACATAATTAAAAGAGTCATTAAACATGTGCTTAATGTTTTTGCCATTGTGTTTCAATAAGGGTTCATGCAAGTACTAAGAGAAAGCTTTCATCTCAGTGGATTGGCTTCCAAGATATCACTGACTTGCAATAATAAAAGAGTAGATAAACTGTTATAGAAAAACAATTGGGGAGTATTCAAGACTTTAAGCTGATAAACTCAGTGGATACAATATAATTTCTTGATTGTTTTTAATAAAAATAACACTTTTTAACATGACTGGAACATGCATTAACTGGAGCTGAATAAGAAATAGTTGTTGAAAGACAAATGGAACTAAATAATAGGCAAATATGAAAATCATATTTTTCCAACTTACTAATTTTATTCTATTTTTCTATCAGTTTGCATTAAAATAACAATTATGAAGTCCATCCTGGAGGGAGGTAATGTCAAACAGCCTCTCTATTTTTGCCAAGAAAACTGGATGTATTTGGCTTACACAAGTTTAGCCAGCTTACAGTGAGATTTCCAAGTTGAAAGGCATTCCTCCACTGAACATTGAATTTACATGAGCATAAGACCATAGTCAAAGCAATAGTCTTTCTAATAATAATAGTGTGAAAACTGAATATTGACAAAGAGTGAGAGAAAGCAGGGAGATGCCTTTGAATTATGACATGCTTTGGACATGAGATGGGAATGGACAATAGACTAGAAGAAAGGACTACGCTTGGTGAAGATGAGGGAAATAGAAAAAAGGGAAGATAATGGATAAGATGGATCATAGGATCAAATAAATTACAAAGCTGTCCTCAGAAAAGCTACAAATCATTACTGGAAAAAGTTTGGGAAGACAGTTTATCCAGCTGTCTCTGAGGATCCTGACTAATGGCAGTTAGCTAAGTAGCTAAATTGTTATTAGATGTCTCAGAGAGTTAAGAATCCTTGCTAATCACCTGCAGATTGCTTGGTGCTATATAAATAGATCTTATTTTATTTTTCATCCTTCCCTAATGTAAAATAATTACTGGAGTGGTCAATAAAAGGCAGAATTGCTCACAGGTTCCAGGCAGAGCTAATCAGAAGGTGAAATTGTTTCAGACACTCATCCAGAGATTAATTTGTGGCTTAGAAAGTCAGTGGCTAAAAGGCATCCATTTGAATAATTTTAAAGACAGGTTTGCTACATCTTCGTCCTTTGAATCTGATTCATAATTAATCAGGGGAAACTGCTTCTTTTTTCATTTTGTAGAATTTTTGTTCCACTTGTCCATCTGTGATGATCAAAACAACTTACAAAATGACTATAAACATAGAACAACAAACAAGAGAATTCAGACAAAAGAGCAGTGTGTAAAAACAAGAACATCAGGAGCACTGATTTCATTATATTCAGCTCAGCAACAAAATAGCTGCTGAAATAATACACAAGTTGTTTGTCCTGCAAGAAGATCAATGCATTAAGAGAAAACATCAACTATTTCATTTGTTCATCAGAAAAAAAAACTATTAACTGGGGACTTCAGCATAATCAATGCATATACACCTACTTAAATCATGTTCACAATCTAAGTTAACCCTTTTACAAAAAAACCCCACATCTGTAAGTCATCCACATACTATTATTTATTAACTAACTTGGATTTGCTGATTATCAAATGAGATTTCTTATATGCATAAGTATGTCTTAGCTTCCCTGTCCTCCATTTTCCTCTTCTCCTCTTACATTCACATACAGGCATTACATAATTATATATGATTTCAGTGTTAAAGGGCAATGTAAACTGAATACTGATAGGTTTTCCCTACAGAAGATAGAGACGTGGATTACCTTCTCTGTTTGCCAACATGATGTGGATGCTTAAGAGGTCGAGACCTAGAGTAATATATCTTTTCCTTCCACAATGGCCAGCCTAAATCTTCATGGAATATGACTTCCAGGATTCCTAGCCTTTCAAATGTTGGTCATTCTGCACACAGTTTCTAAAATGATTTGCTGCTTGTAAGGAAAACTGAAAATAATAATTTAGAACAATTCCACAATTGTAAAAATCAAGTCTGGGTTAAAGGCCACAGTGAGTGCAATTCTCTGATGGAAAAATATCCCTATGTGTGTGCATTGTAAAGACTGAGAGATGACTGCATGGGAAGTGAATGAGGTTTTATTAAGTAAATTTTATTAAGTAAATATTATACACACACACACACGGAGAGAGAGAGAGAGAGAGAGAGAGAGAGAGAGAGAGAGAGAGAGAGAGAGAGAGAGAGAGAGAGAGAATAAACAGGGCAAGAGACATATGCTTGGGGCAGGGGCTGTGTGATGTATGATGTAATTCTATTGCTGTAAGCAATATTCTATTGCAAGTAAGCAACAAGCCTAGCCTCCAGCAGTTCTAATGTGGAGGCCAAAAGAGAACTACATTACTGTTCGGATAAAGAATGGCACATAATCAATTATCTGATTGCTAGACATGCTAAATAATTGTTTACTTGTTAAGGGATATTTTAAAGTGATTCTGTATGGGTTAGGTAAGTATATACAGAGCATGTTCAAGGCTGTGACATCAATGGAGAAAGCCTTAAGTAAATCAAGAGTTAATTTCCACAAGAGTGTTCCTTCCTGGCAGCGGTTCAGAGACCATATAGCAAAATGACAAGGCAAATATTTGCAGATTGCATACTCCTGATTCCCCCCACCAAACCAGATAAGCAAAAGAAACACTTTGCAAGACAGTTGCATCTGGAGGCGTTCATCCTTCCTTACCCATGCGGTCCCTTTCCATTTGCCTTCCTCTCCATCCAGACTAAATTTAAATGGTGCCTAAGCTAAAAACAGCTTTCTTGGAAGACCACTTTGAATGCTATTTCTTAATGGAAAGTGAAGATACCAGAGAACTACATAGACTTTAATAACAAAGGAAGGTTTCTATTTCCTGAGATTAAATGGAAAGCAAATGGAAAGCAAACCTTTCTTTTTTTTTTATTTAAAAAGTTTTAAAGTACATTTTAACTTTGTCAATCCCCCCCTCCCCCACCCCTATCTAGCCCTCCCTATCCCTCTCCCCCATTCCCCCCCCCCCGACTTCCCAGAGCTAAATACAGGGTATAGAAGCAAAAAACAAACATAAGCATCCATATGCTATCTACAATAAACTATTAATTCTATCACCCTCTAGCTCATGTAAAATGATTACAAACAATATTAATATTACAGATAAAAAAAGAAGAAAACAGAAAAGGAGCTTTACTCAAATGCTAAATGAAATTTCTTAGTCCCAATCCTTATTCATATTAATTTCAAAAAGAAACCATCTATACGTCTAAAACACCATTCCAATCTCCAATGAAAAAAAAATAAAAAATAAAAAATTTTAAAAATTTTTATAATCCAATTAAGTACCCTTTATATGTAGTAAATTAAGAAAAATCAACTTGTTGTTAATTAGGAACTTGCGTATCCAATCTTAAATTCAATAAATACTTTTGAACCATAACCCTAATATACATTTCTTGCAACCAAATAACATCAGTCTTAAATTGTTTTGAATATTGAAAAACTTTCTTTCTCCTCTATGATGAATTTAATCCACTAACATTCTAAATTAGAAATTTAGTCACCAATCTTGACGCCCCAAAGCTTTTGGAGCACGTCTGACATGGCCCCTATAACTTCTTTGGACCGCGCCCCTCCCACAGCTACACTGTAAGTACACTTTGGAGGTTCCATGACTTTCTGCTGGTCTTGCTCTTGCTCTTGTCTCGCTCGTCTTAGGGAGGCGCGCGACATCCTCTGCTCTCCAGCAGCAGCCGATGAAACTGTAACTTGATCCCCTCCAACACCATTCTCCTCTGTCTGTTTATCTGCAACATCTTGAGGCTTTCCCTCGCCAAATCCCTTTGCAGCTTCCAGAAGTGATAGGGGGGTTGCTTTTAACACGTTGCTGTAAAAATCACGTGCCTGGGCCACAGTAACCAGACGATGTCTTTTACCTTCGTGCATCACCACCAGTCCGACTGGAATCTCCCATCTAAACTTGATATCACATTTCTTAAGTTCCTGTGTAAGAAATGCAAAATCTTTCCTTCTCCTTAAAATCTTTGGAGGAATCTCTTTTAAAACCAGGACTTCTTGCTCAGCAACTACCAATTTAGTATCATAAGCAGCTTGAATGACTTCATCTCTAATTACTCTCTTTGTAAAATAGACCACCACATCTCTGGGTAACTTCCTCTGTCTTGCAATCCATGAATTTACACGAAAAATTTTATCCATGCTTCCCTCAATTTCAGATGCTGGCTGGCCCAATACCACTTCCAAAGCCTCAGAGATCAGCTGCTTTAAATCTTCTTTAGGATTCTCTTTTAAGCCCCTAATTCTAATAGCATACTGCATCTGATGGTACTGAACAAGGCTCAATTCTCCGTCCATTTTGTCCCTTATATTTTCAATCTCTAATACCTTTACTTCTAATATAGAGTTCTTTTGACTGAGATCCTCCACTTTTTCCTCCAACTGTTGCACACATACAGCTACACTTTCAATTATAGACAACATGTCTTCCCTCATTGCTCTAAACTTCTCTTCCATCTTCTTCTCCAATTTCTCCTCCAGCTTTTTCAACTTTTCATCCATCATATCAGACATTAATTGTGAATGCTTTTCAAAGGCATCTTGTAAATCCTTAAGCGTCAATGCCGGAGGAGGTGCAAGAGGAAGCAAAGCTTGCAACGAAGTCTGCTGCACCGGGGAAGACCCCGCACTCCGAAGAGCTTTAAAAGTTTTGGCCGCCATCTTTCCCCACTTTCACTTGTTACGCACTTTCACTTTGAAGCTATAAAATCCATTGAGCTAGAGAGTAAAAATAAAAGTCCACATCACCATGACCTCCTGTCATGACCTCTGCCTGCATCTTGATACTCCAGGGTATTTCCTTCTGGCAGGGGTGGTTGCTAACGCCTGGCTCTGCTCCAAAAATCACGGAGCAGAGACGCTGCGCAGCTCGGAGCAACCCAGGCTTCGGGGGGGCTCAATCCTTCAGCCGCCCAAACTTTCAGCTCAGGCGGCCCCGGAGAGCTCAACCCCTACCTGGGGCCTCACCCCCTCCTCTTCTCCCAAGGAGGGGGCTTCAAATCCATCTAAACAGCTGATCGGCGCTGTTTACGATGGATAAACACAGCTGCGGAGCGGACAGCCCGGAGACGGCTGTCTTCGGCGCCGCGTCGCCACCGGAAGTCCGGAAAGCAAGCCTTTCAAGTGATGATCTTATTTCTTTGGAACATTCACAAGAGCTGGCAATACCCATGTTGCTCTCCTTTGTGTGCAGATGAAAGTTGCCTTATTTCCTTGGATTTTTAGCTTGACTACTTATTGCTGCTGCTTTTCATCTTTCCCCGCCCACATTTTTTGTCATTTATTTTCATTTTATCGAGTCATTAATGTTTAATATCTTGTTTTATCATTTACTTTCATCTCATAAAAGATTTTTTCCATTGGAAACTGCTCCTAGAATTCATAATAGAAAAAGGGGATTTTAAAAATGCTGAAAGAAAAAAAAAACATATACTGAAATTTCAAAGAGATAACAGGTTTGGTGTGTAATAATGGTTAAAGCATCAGGCTATAAACCAGGAGACTATGGATTCTAGACCTACATAAGACACGAAGATAATTGGGTTACCTTGGGCCGGATACTCTTTCAGCTCTAAGAAGGAAGCAATGGCAAACCACTGCTGAAACCCTGCCAAGAAAACTGCAGGGACTTGTTCAGATAGCCATTGATTTGAAAGTGTGTATGCGTGCACACCCTACCCCAGACACATACCGTATTTTCCGGCGTATAAGACGACCTGGCGTATGACGACCCCTGACTTTTGACAAGATTTTCAAGGTTTTTCGTCTTATACGCCGAAAAATACTTACATGCCAGTTGCCAAGTGTCCGACACAAGCCCGATTCAGATTCAGCCCCGTCTGATGCAAATGGTGCAAAGCCACGCGCTCTTCCAGGCCAGACTCTGCAAACAGCACGCCAGAAGCCGCAACCACCGCAGGAACTCTGAGTCCCCGCCTTTCGGCAGCCTGCACGGCCAAGCGCGATTCAGCTTTGAGAAAGCATTTGCAGACGGAGCAGCCGCCGTGTCTGGAGCCAAGCCCCGCCCAGGAGACGGTTGGCCAGGCGGGCCCAGAAGATGCGCTAGAGAGCCGGGCTTGGGGCGGCCATGCTGAGGCCAGCTGGCGAGAGCCGCTGCATGGTCTGCGGGCAAGAGGGGCGCCAAGTACCGCTGTTCCGCACTCTGTGACCAGGCAAGCGATTCTTCCGGTCGGCGCGGGTCAGGCGGTGCCTCGGCAGGAGCAAAGGTGCTCCCTTCCTACTGTCTGTCGCGGCCTATGGGCGCGACATTCAGCGGGGCCCCTCTTCGCAGCACGCCGCACGGGCCTCACCCATCTCCCCATGGACGCGCCTCCCTCGCTACAGGAGCCACCCCCGCCATCCCTGCACGCCAGAGACGCAGGCCCACCTCGACTCGTCGTGAGCCTGCCTTTCGCGCGTCGGCTGCTTCTTCCGACCGTCTGACGCCGCGTCCGTCTCTCCAGCGATCGCCGGCCTGGCTCGGAGGCAGGGGAGGCTCACGAAGAGGAGGCTTCTCCCTCCCGTCCGAACCCCGGTGGCGATGGCGACAGCGGCGGCTCAGCTCCAAGCCATTCCATCCCCTCCCCCAATCCGATGAGTGATTGACACACCGATGCCCGGCAGCTGGCCAGCGCGCGCGCATGCGTGCAGGACATCTCTGCCGGGTCTCGCCCGGTGCCAGCGGGCTCTGCGGCATCCTTGACCGGGACTGGACCCATCCGGGCTGCAGTGCCTAGACGCGGTGTGGGCTGGGAAGTTTGGCGGCGACATGCTGGCTGGGAGGCAGCTTTGGAGCGCGTTGCCGGGGACTGCAGATCAGAGAGGTGAATAATATTTTTCGGCGTATAAGACAACCCGGCGTATAAGACGACCCCCCCAACTTTTGAGACTATTTTTATGGGTTAAAAAGTCGTCTTATACGCCGGAAAATACGGTACACAAAGTCTCAAAGAGTGGAGCTTTTCGTTTATGTCTCTGGAGATTCTCAGTCATCCAGGTGATAGTTGTTTCAAAGCTGCTTTCTATCTACCTATCCTTCTATCTCCTGCCATCACAGAAGATAGAAGATTGATGAAGATTGATGAAGTTTCTTGGACGAGAAATGAAACATTGTGTTCTTCTTTCTCAAAGAAAAAACAGCCCAGTTGCCTTTTGAAAAAGCACCTTTTTCAATATTGATAGATGGTGAGTGGGTGGGTGGGTGGATGGATGGATAGATAGATGGATGCCATCACATACATACAAACCCATCATAATAAGCTTTCAGCTGAAGCAGAGATATCATCCCTGTCTTCAGACTTTACCTGTAAATTTTGTCTGGTAATCATTCGAAGGAAACAGGGCAAAGACTCTAAAACAATGACTGAGTTCAATTTCACAGGTGCTTTTTTCAAAAGGCAACTGAACTATATTTTTTTCTTTGAGATAGAAGATGTTTCACTTCTCATCCAAGAAACAATTCTGGCTAGATGGTGTGTGTGTGTGTGTGTGTGTGTGTGTGTGGTGGGGAGGCGGGAAATGGAAGGATTGCTTCTGATAAGCCTTTTTAAAAAAAGCACCTTTCAGACAACCATGACCTGGATCACATGACTCTGGGACACTGAACATCATAAGTATGAATCAGTTGCCAAGCATCCAAATGTAAATCACATGACCCTGAGGATGCTGCAACAGTCATAAGTGTGAAAAATGGTCATAAGTCACTTTTTTCAGTGCCGTTGTAACTTCAAACAGTCACTAAGTGAATTGTTGTAAGTCGAGGACTGCCTGTACTTTATCATTTTTTCCCCTTTTTTTTGGTCATCAAGTTTTTTACGCCTTGCTGGGCGACTGGTGGTACTCGGACATTGCCTTATCCTAAAAGTGGTACAATAGATGAAAAGGTTGAAAAGCCCTGTCTTAAGGAAGGAGGGGGGAACACCACAGTGTCTTTCAAGTCTTTAGGCATCAGCTCCTCCAACAAAAAGGTATTTAAGAATAATGAATCCAACCAATCATGTTCCACTTGCCTCTTGAAAGAACCCAAGGGAGAATGAGTGGAATTCAAGCTGGAAAGCTCCTCCCTCTGAACTTCAACAAACTCTACTAGTTAATCTGACAAGTCACCCCAATCATGCCACCCATGAAGAATCAAGACTTTGGCAAATGTGAGCAGCTTTATCAGCAGAATGTCTTTCATATGTAGCTTCCAACTTACATTCTTTTAAATACATTTTTGAAGCATACTCATTATATTCTCATTTGATCCCAGTAGATATTTTGATTTAGCTGATTTTGCCGATGCAGATCCCAGTTCGCTCCATGGTTTTCCATGGAGCTCCGGGAGATGAAGCGTCAGAGACGGGGCCTAGAGAGCCGTTGGAGATCCACCCGATCTGAATCTGACCGATCACGACTAAGATCCTTTACTAGATCTTATCTCGCAGCAATGAGGATGGCGAGGTCCAATTACTTCGCTACACTCATTGCATCCGCAGATAACCGCTCGGCCACCTTGTTTAGGATAACTCGCTCCCTGCTTAATCAAGAGGTGAGGGAGGATCCCTTACAGGGTCGTGCCGAGGAGTTTTGCCAACATCTGTCGGACAAAATCACTCGGATTCGGACCGGCTTAGACTCCAACTGGGCAGAGTCTAACGATCAGAACATGGGTGATCTCGTCGATGTTATATGGGATGAGTTCGACCCTGTGACCCCAAAGGAAGTGGACAGAATTATGAGGAAGCTGAGCTCCACCACTTGTTTATTAGATACGTGCCCTTCTTGGCTGGTTTATTCTGCTCGAGAGGGAACACGAATCTGGCTCCAGGCGGTGATATCCGCCTCCCTGAGTGAGGGTTGTTTCCCCTCCGTCTTGAAAGAAGCGGTGGTGAGACCCCTCCTCAAGAAACCTACCTTGGACCCAACTATATTAAACAACTTTCGTCCGGTCTCCAACCTTCGCTTTCTTGCTAAGGTTGTTGAGAGTGTATTGGCACATCAGCTCCCTTCGGTTCTGGAGGAAACTGACTATCTGGACCTGTACCAATCGGGTTTCAGGCCCGGACACAGCACAGAGACGGCATTGGTCACACTAATAAATGATCTCTGGAGAGCTCGGGACAGAGGCTGTTCCTCTGTCCTAGTTCTTCTAGACCTCTCAGCAGCTTTTGATACCATCGACCATGGTATCTTGCTGCAGCGTCTCAGGGGATTGGGAGTGGGAGGCACGGTTCTCCAGTGATTCTCCTCCTATCTCATGGGACGTTCGCAGTCGGTATTAACAGGAGGGCAGAGATCGAGATCGAGGCCTCTCACTTGTGGAGTCCCTCAAGGATCGGTCCTCTCGCCTCTCCTATTCAATATCTACATGAAACCGCTAGGTGAGATCATTCGGGGTTTTGGAGTCGGGTATCACCAGTACGCTGATGATACCCAGCTTTTTATTTTGACCCCAAACCACCTCAGTGATGCCCTTGATGTGATGTCCCGTTGCCTAGAAGCAGTTCGGGTCTGGATGGGGAAGAACAGGCTTCAACTCAACCCTGACAAGACTGAGTGGCTGTACGTACCGGCATCTCGGGATATTCAGAACATTCCATCTCTTTCTATAGGGGGTAAGTTAGATAGGGCTCGCAACTTGGGAGTCCTCCTAGATTCACAGCTTTCCTTGGAAGACCACATAACAGCTGTGACTAGGGGAGCCTTTGCCCAGGTTCTCCTGGTTCGCCAATTACGGCCCTATCTAGACCGAGATGCCCTACGTACGGTCACTCATGCACTCATGACCTCTCGTTTAGACTACTGCAATGCTCTTTACATGGGGCTGCCCTTGAGGACCACTCGGAGGCTCCAACTGGTACAGAATGCAGCCGCGAGAGTTGTGTTGGGAGTCTCCCGATACTCCCATGTTACACCTCTACTCCATGAGCTGCATTGGCTCCCAGTTGTCCTCCGGGTAAGATTCAAGGTGCTGGTAATGGTTTTCAAAGCCCTACATGGCATGGGTCCGCAGTACCTTAGGAATCACCTGCTGCCAGCGTCAACGTCCCTCCGTCCAGTGCGCTCCCACAGAGAGGGCCTCCTAAGGGTTCCGCCGTTCAGAGAATGCCGTCTGGTGGCTCCCAGAGGGAGGGCGTTCTCTGTGAGCGCGCCTGACCTATGGAACCGTTTACCGGTTGAGCTCCGGATGGCTCCCGACCTTCGCTCCTTCCGACGCGACCTAAAAACATATCTGTTTGAGCAATCCGGTCTGGTCTGACGGGTTCTGTTTTAATTATTGTTTTAAGATAACTATCTTCTGCATTTGGGCAAAATTAGGGTTTAATTTGTTTTCAATATCTGTATTTGTGCATTCTGTTATTTATGTCACTGTTCACCGCCCTGAGTCCTTAGGGAGAAGGGCGGTATACAAATCAAATCAAATCAAATCAAATAAATAAATAAATAAATAAATAAATAAATAAATAAATAAATAAATAAAATAAATATATTACATTATAGAGGAGATAATGAACATTCTTAATGAATGAAAATAAACTTTTCTAATTTTATTTAGTATTTTACTATACTTTTGGTTTGAATATTTCGTATATTATTTGTCTGTCCATGTAAAAACTATTATACATTCTTCTATAGGAGAACATTCTTCTAATTCTCTTAAATTGATATTTGTCAATTTTAATCTTTATCAATATTTAAATGGCAAGAATAGTTTTCTTATGTAAGATCAATAAATTGGCCTTACCAATAAGCCATCATTCATTCCCAGTTGAAAAACATCAGCGTTATTAGCTAATAATTTGTTTAGAAAACAAAAGCAATTATAACATTACAATTCCAGTTTTCTGAAAGTCAAGTAGACAATCAAAATGAAAGAGTATAAATGCGTGAAGAAACAATTCTAAATAGTATCAAGCTTAAATCTTTTATTGTGGCTTGTATTTATGATGCAAAGGGACTTAGATTCTAATACAGAGCTAACTGCAAAGGCAAAAGAGTTGGAAAAATGGAGTGTCTGGAAGTAAACCGCCAACCCCTCAAAGCACCAAGAACTTCACAATTCAACCCTGAGCCCTAGAAATTTTCTTCTATTGGAAATGTACAGATTGCAGGGGGATAATAATATCTCCTTTGGAAGATCCAGAAGAATTAAATAATTTTGTCACTCTGGGGCAAACTTTAGGCAAACCATATTCTTCTTTGTGGTGCTCTGAATATTCTTTCTCTATGGTTCTTACAATCTGATAGCAGTTTTTCGCCACTCAAAACTCAGGCACAGATGCCAATTGCATTTGATGCTCTTTGAACACCAAAATGTCAAGTATGGCTCTCAGGCAGCAATCAAATGTCTCTGATTTAGACCTAGAAGGAGAGAGAGTGTCTGGTTTTAAGTCAGATATTGTTTGGTTTTATGTCATCTTTCTCCTCAGTACAGACATTTATCCTGAAGTTCTACTGTAATAATAATAATAATAATAATAATAATAATAATAATAATAATAATAATAATAATAATAATAATAATAATAATAATAATAATAATAATAATAACAACAACAAAGTCTTTATTGTTTAGCCTTTGGGCCATATCAAAGTGCAAAGTTCCAGCAACAAATTGTTACTAAAATTTGATAAAGGCAATTTAAAATGGAATTTGATAAAATACAATTTAAAATGCAATTTGATAAAATGCAATTTAAAATGGAATTAAAATAAAATACAATTTAAGATGAAATAGTAATAAAATACAATCTAAAATGAAATTGTAATAATGTACAACAATTTAAGGTATAGATAAAATATGATAACATTATATTTCGGAGTCACCCTTGCAATCTACCCCAATCAGTCCCACATATGCAGATCTCAACTGGATCATTTTGTTTAAGTACTGTGCTACGTTAAATGTTATTTTCAAGTTCTGGCCAGACATAAGGTAAGTTATTTTGATATGGGGATCCCAATGAGTCATTCGTTTGGTATATAGACCAAGATACCTGTCTCTCACCCTCTTATACAGGCAACAGTCAAATAGGATGTGAGCCAGGTCCTCTATCTCTGCCGCTCCGCAAATGCAGAGATGCTCATTGTATGGTATAGCATGAAATCTCCCATATCTGACCATTGTGTCAAGCTGTTCGAATCTCGCTCTCGTTAATATCTCCCTAAGATGTTTTGGGAGTTGTAACTTCAAATATCTGTCCCATTTAGACAGATATTGGATTTTTAGAGAGGAAAATGGATAGTTCTCTTGCTTAGTGCAGGAGATTGGCATCCAGTATTCACCCAGGGATGACAGAAAGTATAATCACTAAGAGATCCTAATCTCTATTTAGAATGCCAGCAAGCCCAGTTAAGAGAATAGAATGGAGTGTATTTAACAAAACCCATTTCCCATTATTGCATGAAGTAGGAGGTCTGCATATTGCTGTGGCACCGAAGAAGCTCACTGAATAATATGACTCAGGTTGTGCAAACCACTGCATCACAGTTTGCAGCATTAGAATATAAATGCCACAAATGCAGAACTGCAGTGCGGTAGGCGTGGAGGAATGACAGGGTCCAGGCCACCAATCAAATTGATTGGAAAAGGAGCTGGTTCTTAAAATCACACTTGCACAAGGTACTAAAAGCAGTTAATCTTGTTCCTAGCCAATCTTCCTTGCACCACGTAGTATAATAATCTTATAAAAATATCTGCAGTTGCTGCATTTAGTGGTTCATTTTGTACCTTTAAAGAGGTTGACAGAAAAACCATCCTTTGATTCCAATTAGTTTGGATATTTGCTAGTAATAGATAGCAGCAAAGAAAGCGACCATTCTAAATAGCTGTGTGCAGGCAAATTGCATGAGTTTGTGTGTGTGTGTGTGTGTGTGTGTGTGTGTGTGTGTGTGTGTGTGTGTAGAAAGGTAAATATTGCAAATATTCTAGAGAGATTTGCATGGCTTTGTAGTATCTTTGCTAGGGGAAAGCAATGAATGCCTCTTAACAAAACCCATCTCAAATTATGTGAGTTAGAAAAGTTGGGAATGTATGCTGGAATCATAGAAAATGTTTAACATCAGTCCCAGATTTAAATCTACACACAGCATAAAGATAGGATAGGATCCAGGCTACTCAGGCTACTTCACTTCAGATTATTGTTAAGATTAAATAGGGGTAGAAAGAACTACACCTGCTGCTTTATGTGAGAAAAAAGGTATATATATTAATTGAAATGATCATTACAATTTATCGTGATGGGAGATGAGCATGAAGAACACCAAATAGATAAGTCCCAGAACTTTTTGGATCTGTATGAATTATAAATCAACAGAGAGACTTCATGATAAAAGGGGTGTAATCTCTTTCAAAGATCTGAGGAATCCAAGAGCAGACCATCTTTTTGTGAATGGGATCTGCCCTTTTTTTCTATAGATATATTGTGAAGGGGATAGTGCCGTGGTGGCAAACCTATGGCACAGGTGCCACAGGTGGCACGCAGAGCCCTCTCTGTGGGCGCACATCGTCACCCCAGTCCTAGGCCTTCAGCTGGGTTTTATAAAACCTTTTCGCTTTAGGCCTCCACCGCCGTGTGCAAAAAAAAAAAGTTCAATCAATCAATTTCAATTCCTCGCAGGAAAAAAAAGATCTTGCAAAGTTGGAATTGATTGAACTTTTTAGTCCCACCCAGTCTGCTGTTACCACCACAGCCACGCCCACACAATGGGCCACACCCACCCGGCACCCGACGATACATAAGCGGGTTTTGGGTTGCAGTTTGGGCACTCGGTCTCTAAAAGGTTCGCCATCACTGGGATAGTGGATAAACTCCTTTTAGACATATGTGGGGAGTGGCATCCCCCCCTGTTTTCCTTACTGTCCTGCTACACCATGGTAAGAAATTTGACCGTCAATTTAAGGAGTCTCTGAGGCATCAAAGAGATTGAGAAGTAGGAATCAGACCAGGAAATGTGAAGGAGTCACACTCTGACTCTTCAGTGATCATATATTTTCAATAAATGGAGCCCTTGGCCTGGAATTAGGAAAAAAAATGAAATTAAGAGGGGATGAGGCTTCAGAAAAGATTACTCACTCTTGAGGAGGAAAATCTGATAAAGACATTCAAAATAACCCAACCTTTATTCTGTTGGGTACAAGATGGAGACATTCAGACAGACTTTCAAAATTCTGCTATTCTACTCTACAACAATGAAGAGCATTCTTTGAATCTTTGTCATGCTTGTTTCTTTTTCAAAGATGTGTGAATATTTGTGTGTGTGTGTGTGTGTGTGTGTGTGTGTGTGTGTGTGTGAGAGAGAGAGAGAGAGAGAGAGAGAGAGAGAGAGAAAGAGAACACATACACATAACATTCATACATGCATAAACACGCATACACAAAGTTTAATTTCTATCCAAGGGAACTAATTCAAAGCTACTGTGGCAATAATCAAATAATCATATGTATATAAACACCGGGATGTTATCATGTTTATTTTCAGTGTAATTATTTGGATATTTAATTACAGAACAGTTAATTGCTTCCCTTTAATTATATATCTCTTTTAATTAAATGGCCACTTCCAAACTTTGAAAAGGGCTGTAGCTACTCCTCTGCAGTACATTCATTTTTAAAATGTTAATTTGTCTTGCATGCTATTCTTGCTTGGCTGGTTCATGAGGAACCACTACCCAAGAGTGATCATGCTGTGACTGTACCCACTTCCTCTTGGCCTGTACATATGAATGGGCCAATCCACTCCACTGTATGTATAGGTGGGCCTCAATTTTCAAAGGTTTGTGGTATCATATTTTATTATTTATTTAGCACATTCACTTATTTGGCATATTTATACAGATAGTCCTCAACTTACAACAGTTCATTTAGTGCCCATTCAAAGTTACAATGGGACTGAAAAAGTGACTTATGATTGTTTGTCACACTTATGACTATTGTATCATCCCCATGGTCACATGATCAGAATTCAGATGCTTGGTGATGACTTCTGGTTTGCTGACGTGGCCACCATGGACGTCTGGAAGGCGAGCTCCGTCTTCTACATCCAGTTTTGCTAAGCTGGGGGAACCCTGGAAAGGGTCGAAAGTTGCCCTGTAGGGGCAATCAGCAAGGAAGGGATCCCCGCTAGATTGCGGGAGGGCGGTAGCCCTATCGCTCAATCTGGGGCAGCCCTCCAAACCGGCAGACAAAAGACCAGCTATAGCAATATGGTTCATCACTAGGGTGCAGACAGCCGAAGTCACACTTTTGTTGTTGTTGTTAGCTGCGAAGTCGTGTCCGACCCATCGTGACCCTATGGACAACATTCCTCCAGGCCTTTCTGTCCTCTACCATCTTCTGGAGTCCATTTAAGCTCACGCCTACTGCTTCAGTGACTCCATCCAGCCACCTCATTCTCTGTCGTCCCCTTCTTCTATTGCCCTCGATCTTTCCCAGCATTAGGCTTTTCTCCAGTGAGTCCTTCCTTCTCATTAGGTGGCCAAAGTATTTGAGTTTTAGCTTCAGGATCTGGCCTTCTAAAGAGCAGTCAGGATTGATCTCCTCTAGGACTGACCGGTTTGATCGCCTTGCAGTCCAAGGGACTCGCAGGAGTCTTCTCCAGCACCATAGTTCAAAGGCCTCAATTCTTTGGCGCTCAGCCTTTCTTATGGTCCAACTTTCACTGCCATACATTGCAACTGGGAAGACCATAGCCTTGACTATACGCACTTTTGTTGACAGGGTGATGTCTCTGCTTTTTAGTGTGCTGTCTAGATTTGTCATGGCTTTCCTCCCCAGGAGCAAGCGTCTTTTAATTTCTTGGCTACAGTCCCCATCTTCAGTGATCTTGGAGCCCAGAAAAATAAAATCTGTCACTACCTCCATTTCTTCCCCATCTATTTGCCAGGAATTGAGAGGGCCAGATGCCATGATCTTGGTTTTCTTAATGTTAAGTTTCAACCCAAGTTTTGCACTCTCCTTCTTCACCCGCAACAAGAGGCTCTTTAGTTCTTCTTCACTTTCTGCCATTAGAGTGGTATCATCTGCGTATCTTAGGTTGTTGATATTTCTTCCGGCAATCTTAATTCCAACTTTTGATTCATCTATCCCTGCCTTTCTCATGATGTGCTCTGCATATAAGTTAAATAGGCAGGGCGACAGTATACAGCCTTGCCGGACTCCTTTCCCAATTTTGAACCAATCAGTGGTTCCGTGTCCAGTTCTCACTGTTGCTTCTTGGCCCGCATATAGGTTTCTCAAGAGACAAATAAGATGGTCTGGTACTCCCATCTCTTTAAGAACTTGCCACAGTTTGTTATGATCCACACAATCAAAGGCTTTAGCATAGTCAATGAAGCAGAAGTAGATGTTTTTCTGGAACTCCCTAGCTTTCTCCATGATCCAGCGTATGTTGGCAATTTGATCTCTAGTTCCTCTGCCTCTTCGAAATCCTGCCTGTACTTCTGGTAGTTCTCGATCCACATACTGCTGAAGTCTAGCTTGTAGGATTTTAAGCATGACTTTACTAGCATGAGAAATGAGTGCAATGGTGCGATAGTTTGAACATTCTTTGGCACTGCCTTTCTTTGGAATTGGAATGTAAACTGATCTTTTCCAATCCTGTGGCCACTGTTGAGTTTTCCAAATTTGCTGGCAAATTGAGTGTAGCACTTTTACTGCATCGTCTTTTAAGATTTTGAATAGCTCAGCTGGAATACTGTCACCTCCACTAGCTTTGTTGTTGCTCAGCTTTTCTAAGGCCCACTTCACTTCACATTCTAGGATGTCTGGCTCGAGGTCAGTGACCACCTCATTGTGATTATCAGGGACATTAAGCTCATTCTTGTATAGTTCTTCTGTGTAATTTTGCCTGGGTGAGATCTACTGGGTGAGATCTACCTCTCTTAAAACCTAACTATCTCTTTTACCTGCATAACCTGCTTAAAGTACTTTCCCTTCTGTGGAGAGGGAAGGGAGATTTTATCCCTCCCTCTAGAAACATCAGTGACTGACTATCCAGGGGACTTTAAAATGTTGAAAAAATAACTTGATTCTAATTGGAATTTTATTTTTTAAAGTTTATGGACTAAAAGATTTTCTATTCTTACTGAAAATATGGATGAAGATCAGGAACAGATTCTCTCTATGTTGAAAGCAATTTATCAAACTATTCTTACAGCCATTGATGAAATAAGAGGTTACAGAAAAGAAGAAGTCAGTCCAGATACACAAACTCAAACTTTGATTACAACAAAAAATGAACTATACAGAATATAACAGAAAAAGTGGAACAATTAAGGATTAGGACAGAAGATTTAACTGATCAACAAACACAGTCAATGGAAAACCTAGAAAAGGGACTGACAATATGGAAAAAGGAAAAGACTTCCTACATAAATCAGAAGGAACCTGAGAATCAAGAAGAAGAACAGACTGAAGAGAAGATAAACAGTTCAGGACAACTACGTCGAGATGGAAAAATAAAGAGACAATTTGTTAGTCCTCTCAAAAAAATGGTGACCAGATGGTTTTTTCTATGTCAAACAATATACATAACAACACAGGGACATTTGTTTGAGGATTCAAAAGCACAGTCATGAAAGACAATTTGGCAAAGAAAGCAAGCTAGAATAAGACTGAAGAAAAATGGGGTTTTGACTTATTCATGAGAATTAAAATAGAATATACTCAAATAGATAAGATGTGTACTTAGAATATTAGATATCGTTATGAGTTGAGATAAAAAAACTTTGGTCATTTAAAACATTGATATGCTTATAAAGGTCAAATGTAAAGGTAATTAAGATATATATATATATATAAGCTAAAAATCTATCGATGAATGTAATAAATATGCTTTTACTTAGCGGTAACAATAAAAATTATTAGCTTAAATATGAGATAGTAGATATTAAGAGAAAAAGAGGGGAAGTATTAAATGTTGAAATAAGAGAAATTTTGGTTACTAAATTTAAGATATTTGGAAATTACCAGAAAATAAGAATATTATATTGTGTTGTTAATTAGTTGATGTAAGATGGTGAGAATTCAAATAGATGAGGCATCTATCCTGAACATTAGATCTTGTGATGAATTGTGATGAAGGGAATTGGGGTTATTTAAAACTTGGAAATTATAAATATTAAATGTTAAATTTAAATATTAATGGGAAACTAAAAATTGGGGAAAACTAACCAGGACATTGATTGTCTAAAAAGACTGAATATTAAAACAACTAGGATATATATAAACTAAAAATTATTGATAAATGTAAGAAAGTTATTTTTTATTTAATTGATATAATAAGAATTGTATTAATTTAAATATGAGACAGTAAATACCAAGGGAAAAAGAGAGGAAATATTTAATGTAGTAGTTTGAGATCTGTACTAAAGATTTTTGTATGTTACTGAATTATTGACCAACTCAGCCGCCATGTTGCTTTTCAAATATTTAAATGTAAAACTAGAAAATCAAGAAAATTTTCTTTAAAAAAAATTCAGATGCTTGACTACTGGTTCATATTTAGGATGATTGCAGTGTTCTGGGGTTACGTAATCCCCTTTTGGGGACTGTAGCCAAGAAATTAAAAGATGCTTGCTCCTCGGGAGGAAAGCCATGGCAAATCTAGACAGCACACTAAAAAGCAGAGACATCACCCTGTCAACAAAAGTGAGTATAGTCAAGGCTATGGTCTTCCCAGTTGCAATGTATGGCAGTGAAAGCTGGACCATAAAAAAGGCTGAGCGCCAAAGAATTGAGGCCTTTGAACTATGGTGCTGGAGAAGACTCCTGCGAGTCCCTTGGACTGCAAGGCGATCAAACCGGTCAGTCCTAGAGGAGATCAACCCTGACTGCTCTTTAGAAGGCAAGATCCTGAAGCTAAAACTCAAATACTTTGGCCACCTAATGAGAAGGAAGGACTCACTGGAGAAGAGCCTAATGCTGGGAAAGATTGAGGGCAAGAGAAGAAGGGGATGACAGAGAATGAGGTGGCTGGATGGAGTCACTGAAGCAGTAGGCGTAAGCTTAAATGGACTCCAGAAGATGGTAGAGGACAGGAAGGCCTGGAGGAACGTTGTCCATATGGTCGCGATGGGTCGGACATGACTTTGCAGCTAACAACAACAAAATCCCCTTTTGCAATCTTTTAACAAACGAAGTCAATGGGGAAGCCAGATTCATTTAACAACCATGTTGCTAACTTAACAAGTGCAATAATTCACTTAACAACTATGGCAAGAAAAGTCATAAAATAGGGCAAAACTCACTTAACAAATGTTTCACTTAGCAAAATAAATTTTGGGCTCAATTGTCATAATTTGAGAATTACCTGTACAGCCACCCATCTCACAAACACATAATTCTGGGCAGCATGTGTGTTTTTAACAATAGCTAAAAACTATTTTTAACAATAGTTAAAAAAATCCATAGAAATCTAAAAATAATTAAAAATAAATAAAAAAACATTTAAAAATAAATAAATAAAAACAATTAAAAAACAAACTAAACATATAAAATAAAAATATAAAAAATAATATACGAGAAATTGGGAAAACAAACATTACTTGATCTATACATAAGCAAACTGACAACAAATGTAGCTCTCAGAACAAAGGTGTAACATGTATTTTCCTAAGTGTCATATAACAGTCTGCAAAGCAACATTCTACATTCACTGATGCTTCTGGGTGCTTTTTAGGAGCAGCCCTGCAATAAGCGTGTTAAGGTAATACATTCTGGAGTTACACTAGGGAATGAGTGGCTGTGAATAGAGCATCACAGTCTAGGAAGGAGTACAACTGGTACACAACATGAAGCTACACTAAGGCCTTCTTAGCCCAACTGCCACCTGCTTTTCAAACAGGAGTCACAAATCTAGAACTCCCAGATTGTGCACCAGGTCTGTAAGGGGCAGTGCCACCCTGTACAGTGCCAAAGATGGTAAAGTCATAGAATCAGAAGGCTCAAAAACCCAGGCTAAAGCCTGTTGTTCCCCATCCAAACCTCTTCAGACTCAGGCATTGGGATGTCAACCACATCTTAGTTCACCATAGGTGGAGATATATAACTGAGTATCATCAGCATAATGATGATACCTCATCCCGTGGTTATGGACGATCATACCATGTAGATATAAAATAGGAGTGGAGAGAGTACTGAACTCTCTGGAACCCATATAATAAGGGTTGAGGATGGGATCTGTCAGTCTCATGAATATCAACTTATAATGGCCCTGCAGAATGGGAGTGAACCAGTGCAACATTGTGCCACCCGCTCCTCCCCCACAGAACCATTCCAGAAGGATACCATGGTTGATGGTATCAAAAGCCATTGAGAGATCAAGAAGAGCAAGGACAGATGTTATTAACTCTGTCTTACTCCGGTTGCTGCACAACCACCTTTTCCACAATCTTTCCTACAAAAAGGGAGGTTCAATGCTGTGGAGTGTGGTCCAGTATAACATGGATGGATGGATACTGTACTGTTGAGAAGAAAGGAAATTAATGCTTTCTTCAAAAGAATTAACCACCCTTAGGATCTAACCACAGAACAACAACTTGTCAGTCTTAAATTAGTACATGAAGCTAAGGAACAAGTGGCTGAGCTCACAGTCATAAGGATCTTGCCTATTTTGTCAGACCCAACAGAATCAAAGTATTCCCAAATAACTGGGCAAGACTATATCCAAATTATCTCCCCCGTACAAAAGCCGTTGTGCAACCTGGGAAGAATTTAAATGCTTTTGTCCAGCAGAAGCTTTGCAAATTCTTCTGCATGGTCTTCTAGATAGATTACCGTGTCCCCCTTCCCAAAATGGTAGTCTTGTTTACAATAATAAGTATTATTGCTTTGCCATCCTTATCGCCACAAGATAAAGCCTTAATAGTAGCTTTTACCTCAATTCATCCCTTGTTGTGCTCCTGCAATGCTCTGGATGTATCTTCTCTTATTTTATTTCTCTCAGCTCCCCTAAACTATGGGGCATAGTAGGATCCACAAGAGGAGAGAGAGATTTCATGGGCATAATTCCATGCAAGGTGTTAAGGAATTTGTTGTGCAGAGGTCTCATTGTGCTACCAAAGAGTTGCACAGACAAGGAAGGGTACTGAGAGCAGTAAGAGTCACACAGAAACCACAAGAGTACACTGAGTTGTAAAAGCAAAAAGTAGTTTACTTTAAGGTGGTGTAAAAACAAAAATGCACAGTCAAAAATAAACAGTCCAGGTCAACAGTCCAAGGAGTAATCCAAAATACAAAGTCTTCTTACCAGTCCAGAGGTCAATACACAGTTCAGGTAACAGAGCAAAAACAGTAACAGTAGAGAGCAGTGAATTCAGAGAGAGAAAGAAGCTACGTTACTAGCTCCCTCTTATGGCCATGAGAACACATACACACCCATTGGCCAATTAACATCTTAAAGACATAGCATTATGGTTAATATATTTTCAACCCAACATTGTAGGCTAACACCATATGCCTAACACAAGGCCTTAGCCACTCTCTTACTTTAAGCAAGATCTAGGGCTTCAGTTAGGCTGTGCAGCAGATTTTTAGTAATAATCCCCCGTCTTCCGCTGAAACCCATCAGGGTTTATCAGTTGCTGGGGGTAGACCTACTTAATAAGCCCTTCCTGTATTGGGGCAGTGCCAGGCAATCTCATGTCACCAAGGCATGATCTAATCATGGCAAGTGGGACCCAAAGAACTCCTCCAGATCAGGAGTATAATCACTGCTCTATGTCAAGTCCTGGATAACCTGAGAGAAGTCCATGGTTGTCATAATGACCCCTGAACTCTTGAGCCACCTCAGATCCCACTCCCAAGTCAAGAAGCTCAGGCAGGGAAATTGCTACACAGCAGGGAGGCTGGCACAATACGGTCTCACATCCAGCAATGGGTGGAGCAGCATCCCTGAAAGCTGTAAGATATTTTCAGATTAAAACTGCCAAAACACAGATGAGCCAGGTCTTATAACAGACTAAACTGGCAGCAGAAGTCAAAAGCAAGAGCCTCTGAAGGTCTGCAAGAGCTGAAGCAATGGTGACAGGTCCCAGAGACTGGAATGTAGTACCAATACAAGACACCAGCCCAGCTTTCCCTCCAAATGGCTCCTGCCATATTTCTCATACCAGTCACCAACATGGTGTCTTCACCTGCCTCCAGTTCCTTCAAGGCTGCTTCATACACCCCCAAACTCTCTCCCTCCTGTCACCCAAAATAGAAGATCCCAGTGTATCAATGCACACTCCAGAGTGACAGAGAAGCAGAGTCCCTTGGGCACTAAAGTTAAGCCTAGAATTTAATTTGGGGAAGGGAGCAGGAGGTAAAATGTGGGTTATGCAGGATTTTGGCCTCTTTCCTAGGCCTTCACAGAGCTCAGCAGCTGCTTGCTGCTCACTCAGCTTCCCATTTACTGGTACTGAGCAAAAAAGGGACTTCCTGATCAAAATTAACCTGAGCTCTTAGTGGTTCAGGTTAATTCTGAGACCCAGATCTCCTCTACAATCATCAATTAATTCTTCTCCTCCACTGGCTGCTCTCACCAGGCTGGCTAGCAGTGGCCTCTCAATCACAATCATCATACAAACCACCCCATTTATGCAGTTCCCAATTATCACCCAGGAGGGTAGTCAATTCTGACCAGGGGGAACCCCCCCCACACACACACGACCATTCAAAACCTAACTTCACTAACCATCAATAATCCATCCACCAGGTGGCATCTGCATAGTGGGCTTAATTTGTTCCAAAATGGTTGCCACTCTATCCTTTCCGGACTCTAATCATAGGGAAGGAGACAAGATGGCTTCTGTAAGACGAGAATCCACAGCAGTTTTTAGGCACCTATGTTTAGTATTTTCTACCAATTTTTGAGCTACAAAATTCTGAAATGAATTTAATTTTCAGCATCAAGGCCTTTTCTCCTTTGAACAAATCAAAGTTTTGAATCAATATTCCCATTAATTCCTACAGTGAAAATTTGAAGAGAGTTAAAATGCTGTGCTTGATAAGAAGATGAGAGACTTAAGTGGCAATTCATCCAGAGGAGGTCCACATTTTTTAGTGATTAAAGAGGTAAATCCAAAGGAAATCCCATGATGATAAACATATAATTAGAGAAATAATCAACACTGAAATGCTCCTTAATGATATCTCTCTAGAACTTCTACCTAAGTGATATCTCTCTAGAACTTCTACCTGAAGGTGGTCTATCTGTGTGGTTACTTAGCACTGATAGCAACTTGATAGCACACAGTCATTCAAAAAGGTAAGTCATCTCATTTTTCCTCCCAATGGTGCCAATCTTGAATTGTCCTTGCCCTCTCTTAGTATTTAATATTAACTTTTATTTTAGAAAGGTCCATAATAAAAAACCATAAAAACCAAAGAGATCATTGTCAATTTCAGAAAAGGCAGGCACAGCCACACTTCTCTGTGCATTAATGATTCACCTGTGGAGATGGTTACCAGCATCAAATTCCTGGGTGTGCAGCTAACGAGTAGTCTGGCTTGGTTGCTCAACAGCGAGACACTGGTGAAGTGGGCACAGCAGCGCCTGCATTTTCTGCGTCACATGAGAAAAGCACATCTTCCTTCCCCTGTCCTTACCACTTTCTACAGAGGGACGATTGAGAGCATCCTGTCATACAGCATCACAGTCTGGTTTGGAAGCATCATTGCTTCAGACAGGAAGGCGCTGCAGAGTGGTGAGGATAGGTGAAAAGATTATTGGCAGTTCCCTCCCTTCCATCCAGGACATAGCATATAAGCAGGGCTGCTTGAGCAGGGTTTGCAAGATGATTTGGGTCACTACACATCCTCTTCATAACCTGTTTTCTTTGTTACCTTCCAGGAAATGGTGTAGGTTTTCTACTTGAGCAGTGAGTTGGACTAGAAGACCTCTGTTATTTTGGTATTCTGGTATTCATCTTGGATACAAATCTCTAATCTGAAGAACTTGTACAAAAGGTGAAAATAACAAGACTTAAAACAACCACAACAATAGCAATAATAATAATAGCAACTTAGTGATATTGCTATTGATTCAGACAAACAAGGTTTCTACATTAAGCTAAGGGTGGTATCTGGAGAAAAGTATATTTTATAGCATACATTAAGCATTACCACTGCTCTCTTTTAGGCACCAGACAAACTTGTTCACTCAGATTTTTCCAGTATTTCACTGACTTTTCAAATATATTTCTCTTCTTATGAGATCAGGTTTTAACTGGCTCCTGGGTTGTTTTCTTTTATTGATTCTATTCTTATTTTTAATGCTGGAATGTTGTGCTGAGTTACTCTATTTGAGTTTTAGCTGCCTTGAAACCTGATATGGGATGGGGGGGAGAATAAGGATTCAGAAATAAATATAATGGTGAATGAAATAAAAGAAATTTACTGAATTAGAATGGTAATTGGGATCCTGATGACCTGACTGGAGACGTAGTCTCTAAATAAGTTTCATCAACCGTGATGCTCTCTGAATGTTTTGGACAACAGCTCCATTAATTCCAAGCAATCATGAGCAATGAATGAGAAGGGTGCTAAGGACAAGATCTGATAAATGAGGATGGCTGAAACATTGCTTAAGACCATTTAGTTTACTTAGCAGTAAACCAATAGTTTACTGCTATTAAACCTGAATCTAGCTGCCCTGGAGTATCTGTTTCTGCCCTGCACAAAAAAGAATGCTGATTTACAAGTGAGATGAGTTTTAAAAAAAGAAATAGAAAATTTGTAATGTTTTCTGTTTCAACTCTCCAGTTTGTATCTAATTCAAAAGAATCAAGAATCAGCCCTAATACAGGGAGGAAGGGAGGGAGGGAGGGAGGGAGGAAGGAAGGAAGGAAGGAAGGAAGGAAGGAAGGAAGGAAGGAAGGAAGGATGGATGGACCTCTGTCTCTCAGTCAATAAAGAAATAGACAAAGTAATTAATTCCATGACTAGTGCAATCATTTTAAAAAGCAATCATACTGGATTTTTCAAATAATACTACATTAAATACATTAATATTAAACTCATGATCACTGACATTAAATAATACATATTCACATAGAAATACACATGCACTTATCCCTACACATACAGGTTTTAAAATTGTCAAGAGAAGCCCAAGAGGTTCATTTGTGAAGATATAAGAAACAGTTTCCAACAACTCTGGGATGCACAGAATGTGGAACTCCCTTTTCAGGAAAGGCTGGCTTGCTCCATACTCTTAAAAATTCTTAAAAATCTTCATATGTTACCAATTTGTCTGATGACAGACCTCCAAGCCAGTTGACAATATGGGAAAATTAATAGTCAAGAAATGTAAGATTTTTTTTAGTAATGCTGGAGATTACTAGTTATCACCTTTTCAAGATAGTCCAGATAGGAAACCAAAACCATGAGTATTACGGTGACCTTTATTATAGAGAACAGAATCCTGCAAGTCTGAAGACACTTCCTCATCCCTCCTTTTACTTTCTAGAAAACTTGGGAGGGTCCCTCCTGAGACACTTTCTCCAACCACCCACCCTGCACTCCTTTGCAGTCAGATTTTATCAGAGTTGTCAACACTACTAGCATCTGATGTTCTTGCTTTGACAACATATAGAGATGCAGCCTTTTTCTTTCCTATGCTTTATTCTTAGAATTACATGATACTGGGGGGGGAGGAGGAATGTGATGGGAGTTAGTTAGACATAACAATATTGTAAAAGTGTATGAACTCATGGGATTTCAAAATAAGAGATGATAAGAGATGGCAGGCTAGAGAACAGGAGGGGAAACCTGCAATTCAAACTAACTGGAGAATGTGATTTATGACTGCTAATTAGAGGAGGAAATACTGTCATCTGGACTGTGATAGACCTGTTTTTGAAAAGGCTCATTTCATCACCTGCAAAGGACTTCCATCTGCCCAACGACTGACTAAACTCTTCCTGAAACATATCTACCAGCCGCATGGCACCCCTAAGCGAATAATTTCAGGCAGAGGGGTGCAGTTCTCAGCGAAATTTTGGAGGAGTTTTAGTAAATTAATTGGATCATCTCAAGACTTATCATCTGCTTTTCACCCAGCTACCAATGGGTCTAGAATCCGCTAACAAAATGGTAGAGCAATATCAGATGCTACAAATATTCTCCTTAATTGGCTGGGGAAGTGTAACATGAGCTTAGGGAGGTTCAGGGAGGAGGTGTGAAGCATTTTCTCAAGTAACTTGTGAGTCTCCCTGCTATTTTCCCCATTGCTTTTGCTTTTAGGAAGCTGGCAATATAGGTCACAAATTGTGATCATGTGACCGCAGAATGCTGCAAACTTCGTTAAGTGCAAGCAGATTGCCAAGCACCCAGACTGTGACTACGAGGTGCTGAGATGGCTGGAACTTCAAGAATCAGGTAACCGCCACTGTATAATTTTGAACAGTCACTGAATAAATGGTTGTTAACCAAGGACTACATGTAAAGATTCAGTTTCTCAAACAGGTTTTTGATTTGACAAAATGATTTGTCTAATTGCCATTTTGATCCCTTTATTTTAAAAGGAAATACATATTGGTTTGTTTGAATTTGCTTGTGAACATTTCATGAATGCAGAGTTGGTACATGGTGTGAGGACCTTTTTAGCAGGAACTAATTGTATAAACTATAATAAATTGATTTTAGTTTAAAATTTAATGTAATTTAACTTTTGCTCTGGAGAATTCAGTTCTTTGCTATAGGCCACTCACTCCAGCGTAGTTTACTCTCTTATGCTAATCCAATGCTACAATATCAGTTGATCCTCACAAATTATGGAGTGGCTCTGTTTGAGAGACCATTTCTGGTGCTAAGTATTTTGCAAACATCTCCTATCCAACCCATAGAAAAGTTTTACCTTCACCCAGCACAGTGTTTTGCCCTCTTTGTAATTGGAAGAAAGATTTGAAAACATGCCGGTGAAGAGAGACTTTGCCCCTGCTTGTTAAATGATATAGAAACTCCTTTTTTCCCTATATGGTGTAATAAGTCAATCTCATAAGGCCCTTCTTAACCAATGTTCATGGCAACTTGGATAAAACCACACTTCTCTCCAGATCACTCTAGAAGAATTGTTAAATTTGTGCGTTTATTGTAATTAACATTGCTGTTTAGCAAACTTGTTAATGCTGATTTTTTAAAAAATATACATATCTGTCTATTTGCCAGTTGCAATGATTATTTTTGCTTTTTTGGTATGCCTCTTTTAGCTTTTATTTATTTATTAGATTTATACCCTACCATGACTCTTGATGGCTTTCGTAGCACATAACAATAACAATTAAAAAATACATGACATGACAAACTCTTGAAATTAAAACAAAAACAAAAATGAGAAAACGAAAACAAAGAAATAAAAGATGGTACACTTTGCCCTTGAAAATAAATCAATTTTGGAGATCAACAAGGACTGCTGAGATCTTGAGGTCACTCCAAAGAATCAGCACCACCATGAAAAAGCACTGCTCACCTTGCTAAAGTGCCGGACCAAAGGTACCTTCTTCCTGAAGACTCTGATAGGTTGGGTAGGTTCCAGTTGAAACAGGCAGCCCTATAAATACTAAGATGCCAAGCCATGAAAAGTTATATACCAGCATCTCAAACTGTATCCAGAAACTGATTGGCAATTAATGTAGGGCCTGCAGAGTCAGTGTTATATGCTTCTAGTATCAAGGGCTAGTGAGTCCATTAGCCATGTCACTTAGGCTAGCTGTAATGTATATGCACAAACGTTATTAACAAGTTGGAACCGTTTATTCCGCTTATTTCTATGAGGTAAACACCACTGACAGGGAAACACGCGGGAACTTTGACAGCTGTCAAAGTTCCCCACCAGGGCGCAGGCGCAGCCATCTGACATCTCGCGGCTGTCAAAACACCAAAGCCGGCTCACCATGCGGAAAGAAGAACTGTCAAGACGCGACGGCGGTGATTGGTCCAGCTAGACGCGGCGCCAAAAGAAACGATCCTGATTGGACTACGCTGACAGCTGCCGGCTATAAAAGCCGGACAAGTTATTCTGTTCTCTGCCTTGTTCTAAAATAAATCTTAGTTAAGTAACCTGTCGTCCCGAGTGGTCCTTCGGCTACTTCACTGGCGACGAAGGTGGGATCGCTCCGGAGCTGAAGTCACGGACGAGGAAGGGAATTCCCGGCCAAGAGCTGTCACTGGAAGTTTTAACTTCCGAACGGAGCGAGCCCAGGACCGGACGACATGGCCAACTTCGGGCGTGTGAGGGAATTCGATACCCGCCATCTGGAGAGATGGCAGTCACACCTGGGGCAGGTTGAGGGTTTCCTCCTCGTCAGCAAAATTACCGATGACAGAGCAAAGGCCGCCGCCCTCCTGTACATCAGTGGACCCCCGGTGTACGACGACGCCGTCGGGCTGTTCAGTCCGGTGCCCATCACGGAAGTCTCCTACGCGGACCTGGTCGACCAGCTCAACAAACATTACATGCCAGCTTGCTCAGAACTGTACTGGCGAGTGCAATTCGCCCAGAAGAAGCAGCAACCGGACGAGCCCGCAAACGACTTCATCGCCGGGGTCAGGCATGCCGCTCGTAACTGCAGCTTTCCTGACCTGGAAGACCGCATCCGGGACCAAGTGGTAATAGGTTTAAGGGATGAACGTCTCCAGAAAAAACTTACATCAAAGCCCGACATGAGCCTAGCCGAACTTACCCGAGAAATAATGGCCTATGAATACAACCACAAGAAAAAAATGACCACATCAACACCGGAAAGTCCAGCAACCGTATACCACGACAACGCAACCTTCAGTGACAGCGACGAGTCAGTAGACTTCACAGACGGAGAGGCCCTACAACGCAGGATGGAGCGACGACAACAGCGAAGAAATGACACATCAGACCGCCAAAGAGCCAGAAACCCCCTGCCACCACGGCACGATCAACGGGCTACCTGCGCCAGCTGCGGGGGCAACCATGCCAGGGGAAGCTGCCGGTTCCGAAACGCAAAATGCCACAATTGCAGTAAAACCGGCCACATCAAGCCAGTGTGCCGAAGCCGGCCCCGCGACAACGTGCATGATCTGGAGGCCAACCCCCCAGGTAGGCCAACCGCCCATGTCAACAGGGGAGGAACACCAGGGAACCTAGTGGAAACGATAGATAAGGTGCACAGCCTAAGCCCGAAAGTAAAGATCAGGGTAAAAATTCAAGGAGTCACCTGCAACATGGAGGTGGACTCCGGGTCAGCAGTCTCCTTAATATCGTTTAAAACGTATCAGGAGATCTGCCAACGGAGCAATAGGGAAATTCCCCTTAGGAAAACCCAGGTCCACCTAGCAGACTTCCAAAAAAAACCCATTCCACTAGAAGGGAAGGCTAAGGTCGCAGTAGAATACAAAAAATTCAAGGGTCCCCTAGAAGTCTTAGTGACTCCAGGAAACCGCACCAATCTAATCGGGCTGAACTGGTTCAGCCCCCTGGGCATCGCCATTACTGGGGTAAACACACTGCAAGCCTCAAGCCTCGAAGCCGTCTGCAACAAGTATGCAGACGTCTTTGATGGCACACTGGGGAAATACACCGGCCCTCCCATCTCCTTAAAATTAAACCCAACCATCCAACCCATAAAAATAAGGGCTAGGAGGGTTCCATTCGCTCTCAAAGAAAAAATAGAGAACGAATTAGAACGCCTCGTAAGACTAGGGGTACTAGAACCTACTGAAGGGGGAAGCTGGGAGACACCAATAGTCACCCCAATGAAACCTAACGGGGAAATTAGATTATGTGCAGACTATAAGGCGACCCTTAACCTAGCTCTAAGCCCCCATGCTTACCCGGTGCCAGCAGTGAGGGACGTCCTCGCTTCCATCCGCTCCGGCGCCATTTTCGCAAAACTTGATCTGATGCAGGCGTACTTGCAACTGCCTGTCACAAATGACACTGCGGAAGCCCAAACAATTGTCATGCACCGCGGAGCTTTTAAAGTGAAAAGACTTCAATTCGGCATATCGGCAGCCCCGGGTATCTTCCAAGGTATCATGGAGAAAACCTTAAAAGGAATACCCGGGGTCTGCCCCTATTTCGACGATGTCCTCATTGCCGGAGAAAATGAAGAAAACTTAGCTGACAGACTGTCAGCTGTGCTGAGCCGGCTCAGAGAAGCCGGTCTCAAACTAAAACGAGAAAAGTGCTCCATCGGAGTCACTACCACAGAGTTCCTAGGGTACAAAATAGACGCCCAGGGCATCCACCCTACCACAGAAAAATTAAAAGCTATTCAAACAGCTCCCAGTCCGAAAAATAAACAAGAACTCCAAGCCTTTTTAGGATTATTAAACTTCTATCATGCCTTCCTTCCCCACAAAGCCACTATAGCTGAACCTCTCCACAGGCTCCTGGACAAGGGCACTGCCTGGTCCTGGACCAAAACGCATGAAAATAGCTTCCAGTCATTAAAAAGTATTATTTGTTACAGTTCAACTGTCACACTCTTTAGAGAAGACACACCAGTATGTATCGCTTGCGATGCATCTCCCTATGGAATTGGGGCGGTGTTAAGTCACCTATACAAGGACGGCACCCAAAGACCCATAGCCTTTTATTCCCGCACACTTTCAAAAGCTGAAAGAAACTACGCGCAGATCGACAGGGAAGCACTAGCAATAGTCGCAGGGGTAAAAAAGTTCCATGACTATCTCTATGGCAGACCCTTTACTATATTCACGGATCACAAACCCCTGCTAGGGATATTCACCTGGGACAAAACAACCCCACAGATTCTATCACCAAGAATACTGCGCTGGTCCACCTTCCTGTCAGCATATTCATACAAATTAATACACAAACCAGGGAAAGAATTAGGACATGCAGACTGCCTCAGCAGACTACCTATTCAAAGCAAGGACACTGACCCAGCGCCTGCAGGGCTCATTCTGGCAATATCACAACTTCCAGACTGCCCCCTTTCCGCTAAAATCATAGCTAAAAATTCAGCTAAGGACAAAGTACTGAGCAGGATTCTTAGGTGGGCAACCACAGGATGGCCAGCCAAAAATCCACACCCACAATTCCAGCCATACTATAACAGAAAAAATGAAATGTCATCACACTTGGGATGCCTACTATGGGGAAACAGAGTAATAATACCAGACAAAAACATAGCACAAACACTAGACACCCTACACGAAGGACATCCAGGCATAGTTAAAATGAAAGCCCTAGCCAGGAGTTATGTGTGGTGGCCTGGCATAGATAAGGATATAGAAAAATATGTGGGAGGGTGCTACCCCTGCCAAACAACAAGAAGCGAACCACCCCAGGCCCCAGTACATAGATGGGAAACAACAAAAAACCCATGGTCACGCATACACCTAGATTTTGCAGGACCAATCCAGGGGCAGAGTTTCCTAATAATAGTTGACAGCTACTCAAAATGGCTAGAAGTAATCCCCCTTAGGAAAACCACTTCAGGAGCCACCATACAAGCCCTTAGAAAGATCTTCGCCACCCACGGCCTCCCAGACACCATGGTTTCAGACAATGGACCACAATTCACCTCTTGTGAATTTCAGATGTTCGCTATGAAGAACTGTATTAGGCTGGTCACGTCTGCACCGTTCCACCCATCGACGAACGGGATGGCTGAAATTATGGTGCGCTCGACTAAAGAAGCATTAAAAAAGTTCATAAAGGGGAACTGGCAGCGACGACTCAGCCAGTTCCTGATGGCACAACATACAACTCCCTGTACAGCAACCGGCAAAACACCAGCAGAGCTAAGATGGGGAAGGAGACTGATAATGCGGCTCGACAGACTGCATCCCGACACTTACATTGCGGAGCCAGATCACCCCCCCACCCCGTACATTTAAACCTGGGCAAATGATCTGGGCACGATCATACACATCAAAAAACAAATGGGTCCAAGGGACTGTATTACAACAAACAGGACCCATTTCCTATTTAATACACACGCCTACTGAAGGCAACTTACGACGGCATATAGATCAGCTCAGGCCAAGACAACCACAACACCACCCAGACCTTCCCCCACTGGACAGCCAAACCCCACCCCCCCTAGACATCATACCTGCACCAGAGCAGGAGGAAGGGGAGCAAGAAAACATACCACCACCGGAACACGACAACGCACCACCCCCAAGACGTTCTAATAGAAACAGAAGAGCACCAGCATATTTAAAGGACTATGAATGGGCCGGCTCCAACAACCTACAGGTGGGAGGAAACAATCCAGGGGAGGGGTAAGGGGTGTAATGTATATGCACAAACGTTATTAACAAGTTGGAACCGTTTATTCCGCTTATTTCTATGAGGTAAACACCACTGACAGGGAAACACGCGGGAACTTTGACAGCTGTCAAAGTTCCCCGCCAGGGCGCAGGCGCAGCCATCTGACAGCTCGCGGCTGTCAAAACACCGAAGCCGGCTCACCATGCGGAAAGAAGAACTGTCAAGACGCGACGGCGGTGATTGGTCCAGCTAGACGCGGCGCCAAAAGAAACGATCCTGATTGGACTATGCTGACAGCTGCCGGCTATAAAAGCCGGACAAGTTATTCTGTTCTCTGCCTTGTTCTAAAATAAATCTTAGTTAAGTAACCTGTCGTCCCGAGTGGTCCTTTGGCTACTTCACTAGCTTTGTGTCGAAAAGAAATCCGTTATCCTTATCAGCATGGTGTAATTCCAACAAACACAAGGGGCCTTTTTGTTAACTTATTACCAAGATTTTATAAAGCGTGGCACCTTTTTCTGTGTTATAAGCCAACTATCATAAAACAACTGTTTATAATGGAGATCCCATCACTTAATATGCTGAATAAGCTAGATATTTATTTGATATAGTTAGCTGTTTATGCCTCACTTTCTGTACATTTGGAATCGTTCCAATAACTTGGGGCCAACCAAATTAAAAATGGCATACAATTGATTATACTATGTTACTAAAAAGGCTTGGAATTGAGAAGAAGCAAATAAGGGGGGAAAAGGTCTCAGGTTTAAATGTAGGACAACTGCAATTCAAAATCATTTTCAAAATACGCAACTGTGGACTGAATGAAGAGTCAACTTAATGTGTTTTGGATACTAGATTATATGCAATCTTCAAGGACAAAGAAAAACAATGCCGACACCAGCTATTAGTTCCAGAGTCTCATGATGTAGTTAATATAGAGAGATACCTTGACCTGGCAGAGAGCAGATTAAAAAAAATAACATTTTATATATCACAAAGGTAAAGAATTATTTTGGTTGGCATAAAGATATTAAGCCAATTTAGCTAATCCAGAATTAGAGTCATACTACTTATTATTTAAAGCAATACACCAGCCTTTCCTAATGCTTGGCATCTTCAAAAGGTTTTTAGTTTCAATGTATAGCTATAATTCTTTCTGCTTAATGAAATGATTGTCTATTGATGTGGCAAAAATAGTTCAGGAAACAAAAAAACAAAACAAAAAAGGCAACATAAGCAAATTTACACAACTAAATATCAAATTTCAGAGAACAGAAAGAAGAGAGGATCAAATATATCCAAATAAACAACAGAAAGAAATTGAAAACATCAGCAGAAAGATATTTAAGAAAATTAGAGAAATCAAAGGAATATTTTATACAGAGATAAAAAGACAAAGATCTAATGGAAAAAATATGTAAATAAGAATTAGCATGAATAAGTAAAATAACTATCCAAAAAAGACCCCTAAATCATTGGTACACCCAAAGATATGGCAACTGAACTAGAGCAAGGGTAACACTAGAAAATATCACTAATAACACAGCTGTAGGTATTGATAAAATATAGCAGAATTATTTAAGATCATGCAAGACAAAGGTGTTACTCATGGTTTATAAATGGATATGGAAAACAGCAGCAACAAGGCTGAAAATTATGTATCCATGTTTCGTTATCAAAAAAGACCAATACTAAAAAAGTGGTCAAATTACTGAACAATCACATTTCTCTCCCATTCTCAATATTATGCAATCCAGACTTCAATAATCCATGGATTGAGATCTGCCAGTGGTAGACCCTGGTTTTAGAAGAGGCCAGTGGCGTAGCGTGGGTTGTCAGCACCCGGGGCAAGGCAAGTAATTTGCGCCCCCTAACCTGTGGATTTTAGCACTCGAGTCTCTTCCACTAGCTCAGGAATTCTGGGAGTTGAAGTCCATGAGTCATAAAAGAGCCAAGGTTGCCTACCCCTGAGTTAGGTTCAAGGCAAAAAAGGGTCTCTGGAGAAGAGGGAAAATGCTAGTTTAAAACTGAAACAAGGCAACTTTAAGGTGCCTCAGCTGTGATTTAGGATGAGACAAAGAGAGGACATGGCGTTGAAAATGGTTAATGGGGCATGTTTGTTCCACTCTTAGTGGACGTCAGGATAAACCCCACGAGAGAATGACCTTACAACAGATGTGAATAGGCTTGGACTACGTTTGTAGATTGAGTGCATACATCACATGGAGCGATGATGGGCTTCATCAAGATTTATGATCCCACAATTGGCTAGTTTTCTCCATCTTGTCCTAAACCCTGGATACCAACCACGGTTTATGGCTTAGCATGTGTCATGGGGTTGACCCAACATGTTAGGCGACAAACAATGACTTCCAACTTACAATGCCTCAGCTTCCCAAGGTTATTCCAAAGCCGGAAAAGCCAACCAACCCACCCTGCAGCTTTGCCTGCTTAGGCTGAACCCCAGGAATTCATACTTGCTGCGGCGCCCGACCTATTTTCTGCCCAGACACTGCTTATCCAAGCCAAGCCGCCTCCTTCTCTTTGGCACCTCACCCCAAAGATTCGCCGGCCTGGCTGGAAACTCTCGCTGCTGGCGACGTGTGTCAGGGGGGGGCGGTCCCGATCGCCGATGCACGGTTGGATCGGCAACCTGCCGACGCAGCTTTCGTTCCAGAGCAGGGACCCCCGGAGAGACGCTGCAGCGATCCTCCCCCCGTGGGAAATCCACCCTCTTTCAAGCCCCGCCGTGCCCCCCCGCCTTTGGCAACCCCGGGAGCGCCTTGGGAGAGCCTCCGCAGCGGAGCCCCGGGCTTGCAGGAGGGCCGCGCTCTGTGCACGCTCAGGAGCCGCCTTCTCCTTTGCGGGGGGGGGAGGAGGGAGAGAAGGCTTCCGTCCAGCGCCGGAGCGAAGGCGGAGCAGCCCGAAGGAGGAGTCACGCTGTGTGGTTGTGTGTTTGTGTGTGTGTGGCGCGCCGTGGGGCGTCAGGCCCTTCCCGGCTGGGGCTCTGGTGCCTCCGCCCTGCCGGATCCCGGCGCCGTCGAGCGCGCCCCCCCCAGATGTTGCGCCCGGTGCGGCCGGCCCCCCCTGCACCCCCCACGCTACGCCACTGGAAGAGGCACAATTGCCCAGGATCATTTGCAAATAACATAGATATTGGAGGAGACAAGAGCATTCTAAAACTATATTTATTTTTGGTTTCTATGATTTTTGTCATAGTTTGTTGAAATTGTGGGTGGTTCTTAAAACCAGGTTGCACTGGGCCAACTTATTTGTATATTGAAAAATTTGCATGCTGATTGGGAAATAAGTTAAAACAAAATATGGAACAATGAAATGGAAAAGAAAGGGGAAATGAAAGGAAATAAGGGAAGGGAAGGAAATGAAATGAAAGGAAATGAAATGAAATGAAATAATGAAAGGAAAGGAAAGGAAAGGAAAGGAAAGGAAAGGAAAGGAAAGGAAAGGAAAGGAAAGGAAAGGAAAGGAAAGGAAAGGAAAGGAAAGGAAAGGAAAGGAAAGGAAAGGAAAGGAAAGGAAAGGAAAGGAAAGGAAAGGAAAGGAAAGGAAAGGAAATAAGGCAAGGCAAGGCAAGGCAAGGCAAGGCAAGGCAGTGGTGGTTAAAGTACTGGCCTAGAAACCAGGAAATTGTCAGTTTTAGTCCCATCTTAAGCCTGAAAGCCAGCTGGTTGATCTTGGATGATCCCTTTTCACTCCTTAGGCCACTGTCTCTTATTTCAACCCACCTAACAGGGTTGGTATTGAAGGGAAAATAGGTGAAAGAAGGGGTATTAGGTATGTTTGCCACTTCAAGTTATTTATAAACTAATAAAGGGAGGATAAAAATATAATAAATAAATAAATTCACCAGAGATGTATACATTTACTTTATCCTTTTAAATCATCTGCAGAATATTATAAGAAATGCCTGACTACAAGAATCATAGAAACATTAATAACTTCAAAAATATAGTTAATAGCATTTTTCACATATTGGCTGGAGAAATCATATTTACCTCTTTGATTTGAAGCGGATATTATATAGAAATATAGTTCCTATGACACGTGCAGTTAGAGTATTTCCAAACCTTGCCAACCTAATGCGATAAGTAAGCAGTGGAATAGCAGACACTGAGATATATACCAACCAACTCACCTGCAGCTTCCAAATATGATGGACTACAATTCATATTCTTCACAGCAGCATGAACTTATAACCAAGTTTGGGATTTGGGTTGACATTTGGGATACAACCCATTCAGATGGCACCAGGATGAGGAAAGGTGCTTTATAGCAATGGATCATAAATTGATCCCACTATCATCAGGTTTTCCAATATTAAGAATGTTTAAATGTACAGCCACTACAGAGACAGTAATGAAGAAAAGAAAGAGAATGCAAAATAGACATCATTAAGTTCTGAAAAAGAGAATGATATCTGAACATAAGGAAGACTCCAAGACAGAATGAAGTACTTGCCTGTTCCCAAGGACATTGGATGTAAAGTCTATTTCTGGCTTATTCTGTGGTCATGTTTCTTTGCTTTAGAAGCTCATGGTACTTACATTTCTTGATCACATGTTTATTAAGAGTTGTGTTCCAGCAGCTCTTCATTTATTTTTGAATATTTTTTTTCTTTTAACGGCACTTTTTTTCTTGGAGACAAAATGCCTAGTGATAAAATAGTATGAATCAGTCTGAGACGTCTCTCTGTTCTGCTCTGCAAAGGAGCAGCCAAAATCAATGCAGGTAAGAGAAAATGCATTTTCCTTTGGCAATCTGGTCATGTAGTTTCACAGTAAAAAATGACCGGGTGTTCAACTTTTGGGGGTAGAGTTAGAACACCACTTGTCATTATTTGATAGATGATTTCATTATTTTGAAATGATAAGGAAAAGACAGAGTGATTAATCTCTGTACAGATAAAATGGTAGTTTAATGAACTGCAGGATATAAGAGCACAACATTTCCAAATTTTGGAAGACAACTTTGGTGGGTCTTGGTAGCATTCAAACAGATCGGAAATGGATTCAGCAAGCCAGATGCATCTCTCAGATTCTTTTATTCAAGAAAAAAGCCTTCCATCTGAAGTTAAAAAAACCTGCATAATAAGCTAGCAAATCTGAGTAGGATAGAAGCATAGAAAAGTGCATTCTAGTAGAGTTTATAAGACTGACTCCAAAATTAGCATTCATAGACTTGTAACTAAAGACCAGACCTGATGGTTTGGTCTTTAGTTGCAACTCTATGAATGCTAATTTTTAATAATGCTGATGGATCATGATAGAAGTTTTTTTATTACATATCCTGAAGTATTTTTGTCCTTCTGAATTATTTGTCTTGAAAGCAGGGGAGTCAGGGATCCCCTGTTCCAGGAAGATTCATTTCTTTGACTTAAATCCATTAAAAAACTAGCCATGGAAAGCAATGAAATTGTTTCTTATAGTCAATTTTTGTCCTTGCTGTGGCTAATAGTAGCTTCCTAGGAAGGCTTTAAATTGAAGAAATGATGCAGAAAGAAAAAAGCTAATAAATGCCCTTGATTTCAGTGCCATGGCTGAGTTTATAGGCATGTAATTGAGCAGCAAGGTTGAACATTATGTCTACCTTGCTCTCTTAAATACTTTAGTGCAATTATGTCAGTTCATGTAAAAGCTGTTTGATGTAAGGTTTTATTTATGTATATCTCTGAGCAAATAATATCCTGAGATCAATAACATGATCAAAATGATAAAATAATATAGCAACAATGATAACAAAACAATAAGGAAAATATCAATAAAACTAAATATTCCCATAGCAGAAGAGAATAAGTTCAAATAAAATCCCAAAAGCCTTCTGAAACTGTAAAGTTTTCCTGGCTTCTTGAAAACTTGTAGTTTGATTACTGCAGCATGCTGTTCTGGAGAGGAGAAAGGATCGCGATCTAAAAACATTCTTATTCGAACAAGCCGGCCTGGCCTGATGGGGGATTGGTGGGGTTTTCTATTGTTGTTTTATTGGGGTTTTAATATCGTATTTACTGTTTTTAGTGGGCAGATATTTAATTCTTTTTTAATTTTTGTAACTTTGTATTTTTATTCTTGCCCTGTTCACCGCCCTGAGTCCTTCGGGAGAAGGGCGGTATATAAATATTATTAAATAAATAAACAGGAAAAGTCCTTTACAGAAGAACACCTTCTGAGTAGGGAACTGAGCGAAACTTTCTTTTCCTACCTTATTGGACACCCAGGTACTGAGCCATAGAGAGCTTCATGATGGCAGCACTTTGTATTGCACCCAGAAATCAGCTGATAGCCAGTTCAGCTCTCAAAGGAGAGGAATCACATGGGCAAATTATTAGAATCCATTATTTAGGTGTTGTCCTTTGAGTCAGCTATAGCTTTTGACTGGTCTTCAAGCCAGTCCCAAGTAGAGTGGTTGCAACAATTAGTTGAACAGCTAGATAAATTAAGCAGAACTATTCAGCCTGAGCACTAAAAACGCACAGAGGTTGGCAAAATTTTGGATGGAGCCTTGGCTGTTGTGGGACAAATCCAGAGAAAGAAATATTTTGGGGAATATTGAAAAGGCAGAATATATTTCCCCAAAGGGTCTTAAAGGCAGAAAAGCAAGCCCAGTTTTTCTTAATAGTCCCAAACAGAAATTAGGCAGAGGCCAGATTTCAGAAATGCAGATGTGATAATCCTACTCAGGAAGGTTGGAGCCAGGAAGCTAGAAGCTGATGAGATTAGAAAGACAAAGACCCCTAAAATCTACATACTCCACTCAAACTCTAATGACATTTAGGAATAATAGGATTAACCCACCAATACCAAAAGGGTACACTCAGACTCAGGTCAAAGTACATGACACAGGGAGTATAAAGCCTCAAACAGGAACAGGAAACAACCTCAAAAGCCCAAGAAGGTATAAAAACCCACCACCCCCAGCAATATGTGGTCAGCTTTCCCAGAGCCACGCTTCTGTCTGGCTCTGCTCTTCAATAAACTACAATTTTCTTTCTAAAGCAGTCTCCATTTTGTTTATTTCTGGCTTGGACTGGACCCTGATGAAGATTTTTCTTTCGACACTGTAAAAGGAAAAAATGAAGCTGGAGTGAAAAGTTTTGATGTTTAATTTTAATTAAATTTAAGAAATATTTGCTTTTATTTTATCAGTTTTGTCCTGGCTCTCTATGCTACTTTTTGAACAGCTACCCAGAAGGCCAGTGTAAGGCAAACCATAGCCTTAGCCCAGAAAAAGCATGCAGAGTCCCTTCACTAAGAAAAACCAATTGGCAGGGAGGGAATTAGGGATTAGAACTCTGAATAGGAATCTCAAACTTGAAAAGATGTATGACTATCATTGATGTTCAAACTTACCTGTTTCAACAATAAACGAGGGGGAAAGAACTGCGTCATTCCTGTGAGTCATTTTAGATCATGGCTCAGACGATCTGTGACAGAAATCAAATGGAAGGAGATTTGATGTGCCCTATGCAATGTGAAATAAGTGATCATAATGGATTTTTGTTTTGTTGTTTACTGTATTCGTCGGAGTTAGCTCGGGAGTTCATGGCTTCCATGACAGCCATGGGCCTGACCCAGGTTATTGAGGGCCCTACTCACGAGGGGGATCATACTCTCGACCTGGTGTTCCTGTCTGGACAGTGGTTGGATGATCTGGGAGGGGGTTCTCCGTCCATCACCCCTCTGTCATGGTCAGATCATCACCTCCTGAGGCTGGTTTTCCGTCATGCCATCCCCCGCCGCTGGGCGGCGGAACCGACCAGGTGGTTCCGCCCCAGGCGCCTAATGGACCCGGATCGGTTCCAGAGGGCGCTTGGGCCGATACCTATCACCCTTACCCACAGCCCAGTCGATGCTCTGGTGGAGGCCTGGGAAACGGCCGCCACCAGGGCACTCGACTGTGTTGTACCCATGCGACCTCTGACTCGGCGCAGATCCCGTTGGGCTCCATGGTTCTCTGTGGAGCTCCGGGAGATGAAGCGTCGGAGACGAGGTCTAGAGAGCGGTTGGAGATCCAGCCGATCCGAATCCGACCGATTGCAGTTAAGAACCTTCATAAGGTCTTATCTTGCGGCGATAAGGACGGCGAAGTCTAACTACTTTGCCGCCCTTATCGCGTCCGCAGATAATCGCCCGGCCGCCCTGTTTAGGGTGACTCGCTCCCTCCTTAACCAGGAGGTGAGGGAGGATCCCTTGCAGGGACGAGCCGAGGAGTTTAGTCATCATCTGACGGACAAAATCGCTCAGATCCGGACCGGCTTGGACTCTGACTGGGCAGAGTCTGATGTGGAGGAATCAGGCGGTCTTGAGCACGTTATCTGGACTGAGTTCGACCCTGTTTCCCCTGATGATGTGGACAGGATCATGGGGAGACTGAGCTCCACCACCTGTTTGTTGGATCCGTGCCCCTCCTGGCTAGCTTATGCGGCTCGGGAGGGAACACGAGGCTGGTTCCATGCAGTGATAACTGCTTCTTTGAAGGAGGGTGTCTTCCCTGCCGCCTTGAAGGAGGCGGTGGTGAGACCCCTCCTCAAGAAGCCTGCTTTGGACCCGGCTGTTTTAAACAACTATCGTCCAGTCTCCAACCTTCGCTTCCTGGCGAAGGTTGTTGAGAGTGTGGTGGCGCATCAGCTCCCTCTGTTCCTGGAGGAAACTGATTATCTGGACCCGTACCAATCGGGCTTCAGGCCCGGACACAGCACGGAGACGGCATTGGTCGCGCTGGTGAATGATCTCTGGAGGGCTAGGGACAGGGGTTGCTCCTCTGTCCTGGTCCTATTAGATCTCTCAGCGGCTTTCGATACCATCGACCATGGTATCCTGCTGCGGCGTCTCAGGGGGTTGGGAGTGGGAGGCACCGTCTTACGGTGGTTCTCCTCCTACCTCCAGGGCCGCTCGCAGTCGGTGTTGACAGGAGGGCAGAGATCCGCCCCGAGGTCTCTCATTTGTGGAGTCCCTCAGGGGTCGGTTCTCTCGCCCCTCCTGTTCAACATCTACATGAAGCCGCTGGGCGAGATCATTCGTGGTTTTGGGGTGGGGTATCACCAGTATGCTGATGATACCCAACTTTTTCTTTCCACCCCGAACCAACCCAGTGATGCCCTCTCCGTGATGTCCCGGTGCCTGGAGGCGGTCCAGGTCTGGATGGGGAGAAACAGGCTTCGTCTCAATCCCGCCAAGACTGAGTGGCTGTGCATATCGGCGTCTCGGGTTAACCAAGTTATTCCACCTCTAATGATGGGGGGTGAGGTGTTACCCCCCGTTGATAGGGCTCGCAACTTGGGCGTCCTCCTGGATTCACGGCTCAATTTTGAAGATCACATAGGAGCCGTGACCAGGGGGGCTTTTGCACAGGTTCGCCTGGTGCGCCAGTTGCGTCCCTATCTGGACCGAGACGCCCTACGCACAGTCACTCATGCGCTTGTGACCTCCCGTTTGGACTACTGTAACGCTCTCTACATGGGGCTGCCCTTGAAGACCACTCGGAGGCTTCAACTGGTGCAGAATGCGGCCGCGCGAGTTGTAATGGGGGTTTCCCGATACTCCCATGTAACACCTCTACTCCGCGAGCTGCATTGGCTTCCGGTTGCCCTCCGGGTGAAATTCAAGGTGCTGGTTATCACCTATAAAGCCCTATATGGCCTGGGTCCGGGTTATTTGAGGGAACACCTGCTGCCGGCATCAAACGCCCTTCGCCCAGTGCGCTCCCACAGGGAGGGTCTGCTCAGGGTTCCGCCGGTGAGAGATTGCCGGCGGGTGACACCCAGGGATAGGGCCTTCTCAGTGGGAGCGCCTGCCCTCTGGAACCAGCTGCCAGTAGAGCTGAGGACTGCTCCCGACCTCCGATCATTCCGCCGGGGCCTGAAGACCTGGCTCTTTGAGCTCTCGGGCCCAGGCTGAGGGGAAAATTTTAACTGGGGTTTTAATGTACAGGGTGAATTTAATGCTTTTTAAATCGGTTTTAACTTTTGTATGTTTTGATTTTAATTCCCTGTAAACCGCCCTGAGTCCTCAGGGAAAGGGCGGTATACAAATGCAAATATTATTATTATTATTATTATTATTCTTTTGTTCTACTGCCAGGAAAAGCCACTCTTACCAGTACATTGCTTCGTGGGACCCCTGAGGGGCACCTTGTTTGTGGCTGTGCTTGGCAAGAGATAGTTAAAAGTCAGTGAGGTTGTTCACAAGCTTCATTGCAGCTCTAACTGGAATCAGGATTGATTTTTACTCCCCCCGCCCAGTCACTCCTTGCAATCCTGAAAAGGAAAATACTTCTAATTCTGATATTCCTGCGCATAATTACAATGGTTGTCTAAAACATGACATTTATATTCTGCCCTTTTCCTTGCCCACTTTCCAAACCCAATTGTGAATGCAGATTAGAGGACAATGTAGAAAGGAGAAAGGAATGCTTGTTCAGGACAAGTTGGCCAAAAGTTATGATTACCAATAAGATATCATTAATAATAGTCTATGCCAGAGGATTTATAATAAAGCATTGTTAAGGTTATTCTCAGCTAGCTGGCTCGAACACAGCCCACTTCCAGGATATTTCATTATGTTGCATTTTGTCCAAAATTCTTTGTGACCTCCCTTATTATCAATATTTCATCAGCATGCTTAATTCTTATTTGGATGCTGGGCAGCAAAGGGAGGCATTTTCTTCTGAATAATGTACAGTGCTTCCTAAGAATGATGCTCATGGATTGTGCTTTCTTTCATCTACATAAGGACCACCATTCAGAAAATAGAAATCACCATTAATACAAATGATGATGTAGTATTACAGTTAGTTTTACATTTAGCAGGTTATTTTGTAATGATCTGGAGGCTGATATATGTCTATATATTTCACACAAATAGACATTTGTAACTGTATGTATTGCACAGCTCTCCCTTCTTTGATAACATTTAATTATTGGTGTTCTTCACAGTATTTTAAATATATTTAAATTATATGTTAATTTTAATATATAAACTTAAACTATCTGGTAGCTCTGAGGACAAATTCTCACACTTAAATCAAATATTGAGAAATTAAATTGAATCTTAATCTTTTTAAAGTTGATTTTTCACAATGGTTCCATGAGTGAGGAACTGTCCAGAGGAGGCATGAAAGTTAATACATACTTCCCAATCAGCACTACTATATGTGCCGAGAATATAATTTGCACAAATTCCAAATATGGTGGTGTTTTAACACAACTGGCAGGCACAAGACTGGGAAAAGTTGAATTTATTTAGGATGTGATTGAAGAGAATCATCTCCTGAATTGCAGGAATTTTCACTATACCTAACTGATGAAGTTTGCTTTATAACATATTTTAACTGTAGACGTAATGATATGTTGTTGTTGTTGTTAGCTGCGAAGTCGTGTCCGACCCATCGCGACCCTATGGACAACATTCCTCCAGGCCTTTCTGTCCTCTACCATCTTCTGGAGTCCATTTAAGCTCATGCCTACTGCTTCAGTGACTCCATCCAGCCACCTCATTCTCTGTCGTCCCCTTCTTCTATTGCCCTCGATCTTTCCCAGCATTAGGCTTTTCTCCAGTGAGTCCTTCCTTCTCATTAGGTGGCCAAAGTATTTGAGTTTTAGCTTCAGGATCTGGCCTTCTAAAGAGCAGTCAGGATTGATCTCCTCTAGGACTGACCGGTTTGATCGCCTTGCAGTCCAAGGGACTCGCAGGAGTCTTCTCCAGCACCATAGTTCAAAGGCCTCAATTCTTTGGCGCTCAGCCTTTCTTATGGTCCAACTTTCACTGCCATACATTGCAACTGGGAAGACCATAGCCTTGACTATACGCACTTTTGTTGACAGGGTGATGTCTCTGCTTTTTAGTGTGCTGTCTAGATTTGTCATGGCTTTCCTCCCCAGGAGCAAGCGTCTTTTAATTTCTTGGCTACAGTCCCCATCTGCAGTGATCTTGGAGCCCAGGAAAATAAAATCTGTCACTACCTCCATTTCTTCCCCATCTATTTGCCAGGAATTGAGAGGGCCAGATGCCATGATCTTGGTTTTCTTAATGTTAAGTTTCAACCCAAGTTTTGCACTCTCCTTCTTCACCCGCAACAAGAGGCTCTTTAGTTCTTCAGTTCTTTAGTTATGTTGGGTACGTCCAAATGACATCCTGAATACTAGCCAGCTAACCACATTTTGGTTTAGCATTTTGTGCAAACCTAGCCAATGGGGTTTACTTATTGTTCAGTGGTTCTATAACCAAAATTATAGTTGGATTAAACATGGATGCATATATTGCACAAAGTCACATCCTTTGGGTTTAATCTCACCCATCATCTGTTTTAAATCTATAGCCACTATACATCTTGTGGTAGCAAATTCCATCAGTGGGTGCCATTAACAATCCAAACTCCATTTCAATATTTTGGCTGTATGTATGAACAATATTGACTAGAGATTTTATTTCAGACGGTGGTTTTCTATACAGTTTTAGATTGTCCATGTAAAAGGAGGTGCAGGAGGTATGATAGCCCGGCAGTTGTTTTTAGTGTTTGATAGCTATGGCCTGACCTGTTCAGCATTGTTGATAGAGGAATGACAAATAGTAGAGGTGATAGTGAGTTTTCTTGAAAGATTCCTCTCTTGATATTAACCTCTCCCAACATTATTATTATTGTTATTGTTGTTATTGTTATTTTATTATATAGTTTATCATTAGATTCACAGTCTAAGACTGATGGAAAGTTAATAATTTAAGTCCTAACCAAGGACATAAGAATTTTAAGATAGCATCCAAGATTATAGGCAGTTCCAAGTAAGGTGTTTTTTTTGTAAAATTAGGATGATCAGGTTTCCAGATATCAAGAACTTTAGGTATTCCTCTGAGGTCTCCAACATGATTAGGATAAACAACTGATTTCTTTTTTTCATTATTATAATTTTATTGTGTGCTTACTATGTTTTGCGAATTCAGCAAATGAAATGTATCTAATAAGCTATGGTTAAAGAAATAATGGCTTTGCAATATATACAGTATATAGCGAATCTTTTTTCTTTCTACCACTTTGAATACTTGGAGGTGATATCAGCAAACTTGGCCATCTTACTATCCAAAACTCTTAGCAGAGAATGTTCTTCCATCCTGGAATTTCTTACATTCATTAATTATGGAATTTTTCTATTGGTATCCTTTGCTTATGGTTTTTTAACTCCAAAAGAAGACTTGTCTTTTCGTCCCCTTATTACCAAGTTTGTTTTATAGCTTTTGATAAATGAACTTTTGAAAATATTTACCAGATCTATTTATGCTGGCTGACAGTCTTAAGGAACATTAGCAACTGGTTTACCCATAATGCTAACCTAAATTAGATTTTTTTTTGTTTAGTGCAATAATGAGTTAGCATTATTTGCAAATCAAACCAGTATGGTTTATGTCAATAAAGCATTTTAATTATGATTCAATGCTATATGTTATCCCAGTTTCAAAAAACAGGATGACAGGATTTTTAAGAGGTCTCTGAATAATCCATATTGATTATTCTTCAGTGAGAATTATTTTACATACATCATAATTTTGTCTTGTGCTTTTCATCAATTTACTAAAAGTAACCATTATATTAATGGGCTTAGGTCTTTTTAAAAAGTGGATGCTTGTTTCTTTCATTGTCCTTAGAAAGAAGGTGATACCCTAGACAGAATATTACCTAAAGCCAATATTTTCTTACCTTTCTTTTTCTAAGAAATCCTAAAGCACTAGCCTTTTTTATCACCACTATTTGCCTTAATTCTTCATATTCCATTCCTGAAAGTGAAGTCAGCTTAAACATGACAGGATCTGCCTTATGCATTCTCTGATAAAGTTGGATGGAAAGAATTTTGAATACTTTAATTCAGAATTCTAAAAAACTCAATAGATTCCAGTCAGTTTAGAATAAAAACTGTGTAGTAACAGCAAATATTAATGTGTATTCATGAAAGAGGTGAGTGAAGATTTGTGAGGAAAACACAAAAATATCCATAGTTGATTTAGTTTAGCTCCCTTTGGTTTTTCTCTATCCTGGGGAATCTACTGAATTCTTAATGCTCTGAAATAGAGGATGTCAACATTAGCATCCTTATGTTCCATATTGTACTTACTATTTTATATTTCATTTGCATCCCTAGGGAACTGGTCTACAAGATACACATTGTGTCATTAAGAATCCATATTATTAGTATATGAATACCTGTGCAGTTATTGTTATTCTAATTCTCATTTAAACTGTGTGCAAAAGTCGGTTTGGATGCCTGATGGTTCTCTGTCTTGTTCCCATTTTGTAACCTGAAGATAATCAGATCCAGTTCCTTAGAAGTAAAATTGCCTGTGAAAAAGGACAGCAAAGAGACTCTTCAGGACACAAAATCAATAGTACCTTACAGAGGTGTTAGAAAAGACAAGATGGAAGCCACAACCATGCAAACAAATTACCATTCTATTCTCTGTGCACTTTAATTTTTTTTGACAACCCCCCCCCCATAAGAACACCCTTGCTACCTTGCAAATACATGGTACTCAGGAACTGCAAAATGGATTGCCTTGCCAAGGGCTGAGAGAGAGATATTGAGTGAAAGAACATGCAGCGTGAAATGTATTCGGAAAGAAGTGTCTGTGAATGCATGAGCTTGCTACTTTCGGTCACTTTCAATATTGTCATTATGATCATTATTTTTATTCCTAATTTTAAAATTGAAAATATAAGATGCAATGGGACTATATTTTGAGAATTTTGTGAGCTAATTCATAATCTTCAATGAATTGGTTCACAATATTCTCAAAATCAGAGTCTCCATGAATGAGTAGTTGGCTATGTAAATAAAGAAATAAATAAATAATCCAATTCTCTTAAAAGGAAGTAGGAAGCATTTTGTACTTTAACAAAATAAATAGCACTATTTTATGAAGGACTATAAAAGTATCCTGTATTCATTTCTTTCTTTTTTATATTGTTGTCAGGGTTCCATTTAGAATGAAAATCCACATTATCTAAATTGGCATAACCTCCCTTGCTTCCAAAAAATTTCAGTTAAGAACCTGAACATTTTTTATTCTATTTTTATTTTTAAGCATTGACATTTAAATGTATTATGATTCAATATGGATGTATGACAGATCTTTATTAAAGTATAAGAAATCCTTATTTTATTATTTTACATTTTTAAAATTGCTACATATATTAATCTATAGTAAACCTGAGATTATAAATTTCAGCACAAATATAATCCACCACCCCCTGCCTTTTTTTAAGCTAGCAGAAAGAAATGTCTTCTAAGTTAGAATCTTTCAGAATAGGTAATTTCCCTGTACAATATATTTCACGCTTCCCTGGTTTCTGACAGATTAGGTAAATTAAATTTCTTGCCAACACATATGAGCTAGGAAAGCTCTATTAAGTTTCACTGAAGACAGATAATTACTATGATTTTTTAAAAAAAATCTAATAGCAAAGTGCACAAACATGGGGTAAAAACAACCTTGCATTGTTTGCCAAATTAGCATCCTATAACCCTGGGAGGAATTAAATTTTCACATATGGATCAAATGGGCATTTTTGGAGCAATTGTTTATATACAGTTCACCTGTATAGATATAATCATTAAAGTGGAGAGCAATACAAATACAAATAGATTTAATGCTTTAAAAAGCAGGAGGGAGATTCATAAAGTCATTAATTTTTCAATAAGGCAGCACTCACTCTAACCAAGCTCTTCCTTCCTAATAATTTCATTTGTCATTTACAAGGAAACTTTTGCCAGATGCTGATAGTGTTATATACAAATATCCAGATTTGCTTTTTCCTTAATACCTTATTTTATAAATAAGATCTATTTATAAGTCTATAAATGTATTGTAAATTAAAATCACCTAAGACTTTGCATGAGAGCAAGACCACACCCTACTCATTGATGATGTACATGCAAATACCAAACCATGTTTACCTGTAGAGACAGTTCTTTTAAGTTTTAACTATTCAAGAATTAGTTTTGTTTTATTTGTTTTTTTAAAAGAATATCTGTATTCAACCAAGAATTATAATATCAAACCTGCATTGCTTTCAACAAGATACCGAATTTAGCTTCCCCGCATTAGGAAGAAAGTCCAACGTTTATGACTTTCAGATAATGGTTAAAATCAAGCGTGTGAAAAAAGCCAAATTCTGAGTCATCACTTTGATTAAATCTGTTGTTTCTCCATAATTCTGCAGTATCACTGTATTGTTTGAAAGCTTCCAACTGGCTCTCAGTCTATGTGAGAATATAACCTTGGCTTCAGAGCAGCTATGGAGGAAACAATATAAACAGCAGCAATATTCCTTTTTCTGTATGGAATGTTTCTGCCTGCTGAGTCACAGTGTTATCTAATTCGTGACTGAAAACTGAAATCCTAACTTTGCTGCCTCATTCCCAATCATTGTTATTCATCTAATCGCCTCTAAAATAAGAGGAAGTAAAATCTGACACATCTTAAGCCTGCACTCAGATGGTACTGAAAAATGCTCTTTTAATCCTGATGCAGGAAGGATGTTTTTAGCCATTTATACCTTTGAGAGGAGATGGAGGGGACATCCAAAACCTGGCAGAAAAAAAAAGATGTTGCCAAGGACTGTTTTTGTCATTCCTAGGGCAAAGGAAGCATCAATGGCATCACATTCTACACACTGCAATTAAATGGGCTTTTCTTGTTGGTTAGGTTGTGTAGTTTTTAACATCTCATAGACCAGCCTTTCCCAAGACATGTACCGTTCAGATGGCTTGGATGATAGCAACCATCTGGAGCCATTGTAATAACTATAATAGATTTGACTGTTACGGAGGATAGTCCCAAGATAATGCTTTCAAAAGGATAATACAGAAATTAAGAAAGTAACAAATTATTAGGAGGTAGGGGAAAAATAAAATCTGATATTTTTTTTCTTCAGGAAGTTGGACTTGGAATGAACTTGGAGTCTTTGAACAATGGACCCTGAAACATCTAGGGGAGCTCCTAGAATTTGATTTTTGTCACAAAACTTTGAGAAACACTGGACAAATGCCTAGCAATATATTTGTGCCCTTTGCACATTTGCTTTGTCACTTGTATCTTGAAATTTGAAAACAAAAGGGGAAAAAAGTCTGAAAATTAATTTTATCACATTGCCCCATATTTGGCTCAACCAGTAATTCTACCCTTGAAAATAGGTAAGACATTTCTCCTAATTCAATAATGGGCAAAGGAAGAAGCCATTACAATATAAAACTGTAGCAGTTACTGTAGATTGCTACTGGGACATTCCTAACAGGAACATTTTATTTTAACACTGCATTTAAACAAAAATGTTGTATAATTCCCTGGGCAATCTCTCTGAACTCTGATCTGTGAATATACAGTATGTGAAGGTCAACCACAGGGTAAGAAAGGCTAAAAGGCACCCATCAATTTCCAGGATAAAAATGATACTGGTACAGATGAAAATTGCCTGGTGGTTGAGTACATCAGAAGAGAAAGTTTTTTCCAGTCCAAATCAACCTGAAATATTCTCCTGACTCCAGATTTGGTGGCACCTTGAGCCACCTTCCCCTTCACCACTGTTCACCTTTCCCCTTCACCACTGCTCACCTCCTTGCCTTCTTCCTTGGCCTCAATCTGAACAAATATCAAGAGTGGAAGGCAAACTCTGAAACCCACACCTAATTTAATAATTTGGTGTTAATGTGCTTAACTTTTAGCATATTGAGGGAATCTAACTACTATAGTTTGTAAACCATGCTTTATGGATTAATATGTTGAAGGAATCCATCAAACTGTGATTTAGCATAACACTGAAATCCAGTCATTATTCCTATATTTAATGAAAATGGTTGAGTAGATAAAATAACAGGGAAGTGAGCTTCAAAGATTGGCAGGACAGGGTCCTCTTGTGATATGGGCCTATGTAATTTCTCAAGGACATTACTTTCTGGTGTTAGCCCTTGTAATTCTGGTCATTTCCTGGCTTACTCTGCTGAGTAAAGAATTAGTCAATACATATTTTTATATTGATGGTAATTTTTAAAGAAAATAATATGAATTGGAAAAGAGTATAACCTTTTCTTTTTTCAAGTTTTATTAATTTTTTAATATTTACATATAAAGGTATTTGTGAAGCAATACGGTGGTTGGGTAGTCAAAGTAACAAATAACCAGTTGTTTGTAAATAGTTCAGGTTGCATCAACAAGGATTCCCTCTTTGATTCCCTTAGTTATCACATCGTCAAAATAATCAAATTAATGCATTTCTAGTTGTGATCTAGTCCATTAACAGAATTTTCAATATATTTTCACTAATACATATCAATATCCTGTTTTTAAGTTTTACTTAATTGCAATAAAATACTCTAGAGTAGCCTATAATATAAAAAAGAAAGCTTAATTTTTGGGTAACCCATAATTCCTTATTTCGATAAAAAATAATTCTCTTGTCTACAAAACTTACATTGTTCATTACAAAAAATTTAAAAATATAAAAGTATAAAAATTTAATTAAATAAATAAAATAAATAAAAAAAACATTCTTATGTTTTATCGGTAAAGTCTAGTTTTCATCTTAACAGATCACCAATTATTAGAAAAATATTTTTTGTCTTAACCGTTTAACAATTATTAAAATACTATCTTTTGTTATAAGATTGTAGATTCTATAGTATAGTTCAAAATTATCTTCTAAAAGCTTAATTCTGTTTTCCTTCAAAGATCTAATATATCGATTCTAATAACCAACTTTACTTTAAAAGTTAAATACAAGATGAGTTTCTGTCTATATCATTACAACTAATATATTCTGTATGTCGTCTTACCCATTCATCAATTGTTAAAATACTATCTTTGTTATATCATTCCAAATTCTATAATATAGTTCAGAATTGTATTCTAGAAATTTAATTTTGTTTTCCCTTACAGATCTAAAACCTAAATGTAAAATCAGTTATATTTTTAGAGATTCCCCTTAATCCATTAAGAGATATTTTTAAACTCTATCCTTAGGAATCCCAAAGAAGAAACAAGTTCAATTTTTTAAATCTAACTCTTGCCTTCCTTTTGTGCCAATCAGGCTTCCCTTTTGGCATCTTTAAATTTTCAAATGTATCTCCCTTTCTTCCTATACCCCTTATTTGAATCCAGGGAGAGCATCCAAATGTCAGTTTTGGAAAGAAAATGTCCCCTTTGTAACCATTGAAGTTTTGCTTTAAGAGTTCAGTTTTTAATGATTGATGTAATATAGTTGTCATTAGATCAGTCAAGTCTTTTTCTTCTTCCAATTCCATCTGGGTTAGGTACAAAGTAGTAGCTGGTGTTGTGGTTGTCATTTGATTAGCTGAATTCTCAATATAGTGTATTTGAAGGCCTTTAATGTCTTCACTATTAATGTTGCTTTCTTTGGGAGCTATTGCTTTTTGAGTTGTAAGTTTTGTAGTTAACAATGAAATTTGGACTTTAGGGATCTCTGTAGGTTGCATTTGTTGTTCTTTGAAGTCTCCTATTTTAGTGTTAGTTTCCATTTCTTCTATTTGCTTTTGGATTGTCAGTTTCTCATTTAAGGTCATAGTTTGATTTGGTGGCTTTAAATTGTCAAATTTTTCTTGCAGTTTGGCTTTAATTTGCTCTGTCATTGCCAAAATCGTGTACAGTATCAGTTTGTAGTTAAGTGGTGGAATGTATTCATCCATTTCATTGTTGTTTGCAGCTAAATCTTCCATGGAGACTATTGTAATAAGAGTCTAAGATTATTCACCTCCAAAAGAGTTGTTTTCAGTGCCAGGTGTTCCCACACTTATCTTTAAAAGTGGTGTCAAGGACAGCTCTGTTATTCAGTCAGCTCTCGCAGTAGAGAAATTTTTACTTGCTGTACCACGTTTCACCGCAAGATGTCATCAATAGCATATGGAATGCAATGTAAGATATATATTTTTTCCAAATTAATATAACACTTTTATAGCATTAGTCCATATTTTTTTCCTTAATTCACCGCTTAAAGAGAAAATAGGGTAGTAGGTCCCCACCAAAAAATAGGAGCTTTTTAGTAAGTAGAAATAAAATTGCTTAATTTATTTGCTGAATTACTTGATTTTCTTTTAAGGCTTTAAAATTTGTTCCCGAAGTATATAATCACCATTCTTTCAAAGGAGGGGGAGGCAATTTTTGAAAAAGTTTCACAGGAAGGTGATTAGGGGAATAAGAAAAGTAAAGTCTCACCCAGTTCCTCCAGATTGCTTCTTAGTGCTAGGTAGTGCTTTTGGCTTTCGGCAGGGAGCAACTTAATGATTGGCCCTCTTCATGGCTGGTCTCTTCTTCTTCAGGCCAAAGGAGCTGCTCCAGATTCAAGCAGAGGGCTGCTGCCTTTCCGCAATTCCAGGGAGGTCCTCCTCATGGTAGTTGCCCCTCCAGGGCGATTTTGGACCCTTTTCAGGGTCCTCCAAAAAAGAAAGATCGGATGGCAGGAAGTGGACTCTTCCTGCACGTCTGGGAGCGCCGCACATGCAAACCGGAAGCCAGAGGATAACCTTTTCTACTGGTCCAGTTCAAAAATGAAATCTGATTACTTTTCTTCAGTCCGAGGGAGTACATATCCCTTAGCTATTCAAAATGAGAAACTCAACATGCTGACCAAACTTACGGTAAACAGATCTGCAATGACAAATATGTACCTCATGCTATTAGATCAGATAATGGATAATGAGTACATGTTGCTTTACAGCATGTTCAACAGAATCTGATTCACAATGAAAATGAGAAAATTTAATATAGAGCCTATACACCTTGCAAGTGTTTTTTTAATAGCTTTGCATATTTAGTATGAATTTAAACCTTCAAACACCATCCTCAATGTAAGAAAGAAGGATAAGAAATTATGATGGGCAAACATCTGTGTATTATTTCTCTCCATGCATCATCATCATCATCAGTTACAAAGCAAAATCCATTTTCTTAAACCCCAAAGACATCCAAGGTACATATGGTAAGTTAATAATGGTGAGAAATTTATTGCAAAATTGCATTTTGCATGTGAATGATGGTTATATTAAAATATACTATACATACACATTTTATCATCTAAGGATTGCATTTCTTCAAGTCCCCCTTTATGGTGTGGCAACTGCTATTGCCTTGCTGTCAGTTGTGTTGCTATGGAGGCAGGTTGTGTGTTTATGTGTATCAAAAGGTGATTTGCTAGTTCCACAAGCTTTCATGGAGATATTTCCAGGGTGTATGACAAAGATAAATAATGCTAAGTTCATATTGTATCTTATGTGTAAAAATATATTTTATGTGTGTAAGGAATAACTGGAGGAAGAGGGGGTGTGAACTGAGCAAATTTAAGCAAGAGATTTCCCATAGTTGCAAAAGACCGATTAACTATCACACTAAATAACGTGGGCTATTGAAGAAAGTATTATAGGCATAAAATATCGCATTAGCATACATCATAATCCAGAAATTCCATCTTGGATGATATTTTCTGAAAAGGCTCTTCCATTGGCAATTCTTACATTTTCAAGCTGTAATATCTGGACTCATTTGAGTTCCATATTCACCATTTCTCCTCTGATTAAATGCACACTAAATTACCCCTGAATTTAATCAATTAATCCATCAGTTGGCAAGTTAAAAGATATTACATCTGAATATATAGATACTTTATGGCTATTTTATAAAGAAAACAATGTTCAAATTTATGGGCTAATTGTAGATTCACTGAAATGCCATAAACTGCCTTTGTTAGGATCAGTTTTTCCTTGCTAAACAAAACTATCTGCCTTATGTTCCTTAGTGTCTTCCAGATAAGCTAACATTTCACTTCTCGTCACAGAATTATACAAGCTTTATAATTAGAGAATTATTTTTCTTCTTCAAAATAAAATAGCAAGCAAGCTGTTTTGTATCCTATGTCTGAAAGGTGGCAAAGCCATCAACAATACCAAGAAATTCTTTTGGTAAGTTGACCAGTGTCCTGGATTACACCTAGGATGGCCAATAGATTTAACTTCAACATGAAACAATATGAAACAGCCATGTGGTCCAACAAAATTAGGAAAGATGTTAGTTTTATGATGTTTATATAATCCAGTTACTAACCAATACAGAAAAAAAATTAGCTACAATATTGACTGGAATCATCAAGGTAAAAAAGAGAGCTTTAAATGTAAAAATGATATGGTGGATATATTGTTGTGATTCAGGGTCAGCCTGTGGGTTCGGCAGTTGGGTCGGATGACTCAGAGGAGGAGGGGGGTGTTGAAGAGCTTGCTGGGGGGGCTGGAGAGCTTGCTGATGAGAGCCCTCAGCCAGGCCCCTCCCACATGGTCACGACGGAGACCCAGCTGTGTGAGCCTGACAGCGTGGATGAAGATGACCCACAGCTGGCCCTGTTCAAGGACGCCCGACGCAGGAGGCAGTCAATCAGGAGTAAACAGAGGAAGGCAATGGGGCACCTCGGAAGGAGGCAGAGAGAAGCCACGCCCTGAACTGTATAAAAGGGGAATGCGTGGGAGGGCTGGTTTGCTGAAGGCAACTGCTTGAATAGCTCCTGTTTCCTGGTTCGTGTCTTGTTTGCTTTTGTATCCATAAATTTGGTAGGCTTAGTTCCAGCCTCTTGCCTTCTTGTAAAAGGGGTTGTCCCTGCCTTTTCTGCAGGGCCGGTAGCAGGCTGGTACAGAACATATATGGGCTAGTTCACATAGTATTTTTGAAAGCAGTACGGAAGTGCAGGTATATAGCAGGGGACAAGGAAAATCAGAGTAATTAATGTCCGCAATGTTATAGCATCATATAACCCAAACCTGCTCCCTTTCCAGATGTGTCATGAAGTTGCTTTCATGCTCCAAAGGTTTGGATCTTTTGGTATAACATGATGACACTGTTTTCATCAATAGGAACCTACAGACACTATGAACATAATATAACATCTGCTCAGGCTATGCCAGAAAAACCGATTAAAACATTTATCCAAATTCCCTTTACTTTCATATTTTTAAATGCTAAACTATAGAAAAATGCAATATGTTTAGATGGTAATTAGGAATCCCAAGCCTGCATTCCATAGCAGGAAGGTTCATTAATATTAAGGATAAAGTATAAATTATATAATTAATATTCATCAGCTGCTTCTAAAATTGTATACCAAGTAACTACAATGCTGGCTCTAAAAAGCAGAACAGAGAAACAGAGAAATCTTTAATTTGAAAAAAAAACACCAATTGTTTCATTAATTATTTAAAATGCACATTTTGCACTACATTTCTGTGGGTGCTATGTTATGGAATCCTTATAGCTGGTGTTCATATAAAACCTATGTTAATACCTAAGCAAAGATATTGGTGCCTTAAAATTAAACTTCTTTATTGAAAACATTCCATTTTATTTATCTTCAAACCATATTTATGACTTTCATTAATATTTACAGTTGCTAGTTACCAAACTAATACCATTTTATAAATCTGGTTAATTTGTCTAAAATCTATTCCTAAACAAATGTATTAGAAAAATATCTCTTGCTTTAATATACTGCTTAATTTATGTTACATTCAATATATCTTCTAATTGTTACTTGCTTGTCTTTTCTCCCATTTTTAATTCTATGGCATGATAACTATATTGATTCCTGGCCATTTGTGTTGTGAGTACATCAGAAAACAGTATCACTGAATTGCCCATAGACCAAGATGAAAATTACAAAGGATTTCAAAGGATAAAGAAAGCAGTCAAAAGTGTATTATGTGCTTTTTTTGTAAAAGAAAAAGGTGCCGGAACTCACACATGTCATACAACCCACCTTGCCTACCCTACAAGGTTCCATCCAAAAAAGGTGCCGGAACTCCGTTCTGAGCGTTCTATGAGAAAAAAAGCCCTGATTATATGAGTCTTCAGTTGAAAACACAAAATCTGAATTTGGTGCAGGAAAAGTATAAATTTCCTCAGGAAGACTTTTTGCATTATGGAGGGGATGCTATTCCCTCCATTGAGACATTTTCAGTTGTCTGCTGCCTGCCTTCCCTGTCCATCTGAGTAGCCAGAAGATACAATTAAACACTTGTGGGGGGGGGATGGAGCAATTTACACAGTTCTTTTACCTGCATAAAACCAAAAGTCTCTTGTTCTCATGTGGCAGGTGAAGGCCATCTTTCTCTCTTGCTTCTGATGTTCAGATGGTGAGAGCCAGGGCTTTTTTTCTCATAGAATGCTCAGAATGGAGTTCCGGCACCTTTTTTGGATGGAATCTTGTAGCTAGGCAAGGTGGGTTGTATGACATGTGTGAGTTCTGGCACCTTTTTCTTTCACAAAAAAAGCACTGGTGAGAGCCATTCCTTATGCCACAAAATCACCACCCATTCCCATTGGGACATCCACAGCAAAGCAAGACATACCCAGATTTGTTTCTATTTTCTCCTTGACAACAATACTGAGAATACCTGAACAAGTAATACAGTGCATAAACTGAATTTAGGAGTAACATATCATCTTGTTTTAGTAGATTTGTATGCTATTATATTTGAATTTTTGATGGGGTGGAAGCTCCTTTTGATGCTCTCTCATTTCCTTAGGCCCTCCCTCCAGGGTAGGAAAAAGCAATAAGAAAGATAGGATTATCCTGGGCCAGTCAGATCCAGGTGAGGTCCCAAAAAAAGTTGGCATAGTGACCATAATTACTTTTGAAGCCACCTTCCGGTCAAGGTGTAACATATACTAACTTCAACCATCACACAAGCTGAGAGAGATGTAGAACAAACCCTCTTGCTAGGAAAAGTTTCAGTGGGTTTTTCCCCAGCTTCTCTGTTGATGGGTTTCTACTGGACTTATAATATTTAGTCACTCACTCCTTGCTCACTGTGATTCTCATGCCTGCCCATATGTGCAGAAGGTCCAGGAGCCTTGGTGGAGCAGTGGGCTAATGCCTCCTTAAGTAACACCAGCTGCCTGCAATTAGTGCAGGTTCGCATCCCACCAGGCTCAAGGTTGACTCAGCCTTCCATCCTTCCGAGGTAGGTAAAATGAGGACCCAGATTGTTGGGGGCAATTAAGCTGACTTTGTAATAATGCCGCTTGGGGTGTGTGTGAAAGCCCTAATAAGCAGGCATATACATAGAATGAAGGCTACTGCTAAGCTTGTAAGCCGCCCTGAGTCTTCGGAGAAGGGCGGGATATAAATGAAATTAAAATAAAAAATAAAATAAATGGGAGCCAAGAATTATGGAAGATTGCAGTTTCTTCCTCTCATTATGTTATATATATATATATATATATATATATATATATATATATATATATATATATATATATATATATATATATATATATATATATATATATATATATATATATATATATATATATATATATATTAGAAATTAAATATTGCCACCCAACTCTTTTATGAAAGTGTACTGTTTACCCCATGTTTTTTCTCTGTCTTAACGCCTGCCCCCTAAATAGCAAACTCAAAGCAGCTTTTCCTCTGTCTGTCTCTATGAACTGCACAGTAAAATGAAGCTCAGACTTCTTTTCTTACTTCACCAGAGCAGGGAAACTACAAAGTAGCCATAATTTAGATTTTGGAACTTGGACTTGATGGTCCTACATAATTTGGGATTAAAAACCAATTCATACATAGACAGAAACGCAAGCAGCTATATTAACATACCCAGGCAGCCTTGACTGAAATTATACTTTTAAATATGGTAAGTAAATAAAAGGATGCTTCAAAATAAGCAGCATCTGCTCCCTGGTCATCAGCAGATATCCAGCCCACGTGCTGAAACTGGACAAACTGACATTGTTCCATGGGGGGCAGGTAGCAGGAGCTTCAATTCCTGCCCACGTATCTAATCTTCGTCCAGTATTGCAAAGGCAGAGGATCATTTCTCTACGTTACTATCAATTCTAAGCTTGGACAGAATGCAGATTTTTAAGGGGGTAGCAGGCAGTGAGCTTACACTTGCAAGACACACGCTGTCTTTTATTTCCTGGTTCCATTTCTTTGTTTCAGTAAGCAAAAAAATTAAAATGAAATAAAATGAAATGAAATGAAATTAAAAGCCCCAGTTGTTAGAATTTAGTCTATTCTTGAAGCAAATTTCATTTAATAGTGACAGAAGAAGCTCTGAGATTGGAAAGATTAAATAACTGTCTTTAAGCTAGGGAAAAAATGTGCTGGGTAAAGTACATTTCCCCCAATGCTTTTTATAGCAGCACTCAGTGAATGAGCTACATGCATCTTCCGGTAGAAGCCAGAGGAAAATAAATGAGGCACAGCCTTCCAGCTGACAATCAAGGTGCTGATCAGAAAGAAAAATGCAGAGACAGGTACTATGTTTTGGTGTATGTGCTTATGTGTGTGGGTGTGGGTGTGGGTGTGTATTAATGTGGGATGGGAAAATCCTACATTCCCCAGCATAGGTTACAATTAAAACTGCCTAGCAAGCTGGAGGGTCTAGAGCTGGGTGTGGATGGCTTCTTTTCAGATCCAGTTAACCCTTAAGCACTTGGCATTTGCCAGATGGCACAGTACTGGAAAAGCCTAGAGGATACAGTGGCTGCATCTGCAAGGGTAAGTACCTTATGCTTAGTCTTAGGCTGAAAAATATGTTGCAGTCTTGGAAGAACAGCCACCACTGTTTCTGCATATCATTCCCAGCAGTATGGATGTATATTTCAGATGTTGTTGTATTCCAGATCCCAACAACCTCTGCCACAAAGGTAGTAAAGGATGATGGGTATCTCACTGCAGAAAGATCTAAAAAGGTTTTTCTGTCTCAACCAGATCTTAACAAAATCTTGCCAGATGTAAAGGGATCATTAGTTATCCATGTTTAAAATATGCTGCAGTATAAACCTCTGGCTTAATTCCTATAGAATAGAGAAAACTACCAGTTTGAACAATTTATCATTCTACCTTTGTATTTATCTACTGGAGGTATAGAGAACTTGTGAACTGCCAGGGGAAGCATAGTTCCAGCATCCCGGCTAGCATAGCCAATGCAAACAGGCACTGAGAATCATAATTCAGAAGTGTGAGTCCTATTGTGAAGCAGATTGAAGTATTTACCTGGTATAGGTGAATTTTGGTAAACAAGCAAATAATAGCAAATAGTTATATATTTATCAAGGAGCAGAAATAGCATCTGTAGGATTTTCTGCCTCATGTGCCAAATAATTCAGCTCATTGATTGGCACTGGGTGCACTGTCTCTCGAAGTGGAGGAATCACCATTTTCTGCCCTATTTCAGGTGCAGTGTGTCTTGTCCCAGATCTGCATCAAGTTCTTAAGTCAGAAGGATTTCCCCCTCCTTATTGCCTGATCATTTCATCTCAAGACACGTATGGCTGAATCTTGGACTTTCTGTATGAAAAGTATGCAATCCCCACCTACTGAATGACGCCTTAGAAATAAACTATGGGCGGGGGAAAATACTGATAGAACAACTCTGTTGTAGAAGTGTGATCAATTCCTTTATAGGGTTTCTTTTTTGTGCTTATACGCCACTTTTTCCCCAAAATACTCACATCCCCTTCTCCCCTTAACAATCCTAATCATCCAGGAGAGATACATTTTAGTTCAATGACTCCACTGGAACCCTAGGTAACTTGCCAGGAGCTGTCCTCTAACAAGTGGTTTGGGCCGGGAGAAATAAATGGGTTTGATTTCAATAGAAGATAAAGTTGGTTGAAGTTAAATGTAATTGAAATAAATGTCCAAAGGGGACTTCCGGTGGCTGCGCGGCGCCGGAGACAGCCTTCCCGGGCTGCCCGCGGCTCAGCTGAGTGATTTTCGCCCGAAACAGCGCCGATCAGCTGTTCGGGCGAATTTGAAGCCCCCTCCTCGGGAGAAGAGGAGGGGGTGAGGCCCCAGGTAGGGGTTGAGGTCTCCGGGGCCGCCTGAGCTTGTAGCTTGGGCGGCTGAAGGATTGAACTCCCCCGTAGCCTGGGTGGCTCCCAGCTGGTCAGCGTCTCTGCTCCGGACTTCATGGAGCAGAGCCAGGCGTCTGCGACCACCCCTGCCTGAAGGAAGGACTATGGAATAAAAGGAGCAGGCAGAGCGGTACAAGAGGAAAAGGTGAAGAGGATTATTATATTCTACTCTCTAGCTTGATGGACTTTTTAAACTTAAAGTGAAAGTGCGTCACAAGTGAAAAAGATGGCGGCTAAACCTCCCTCAAAAACTCTTCGGAGTGCTGGAACTTCTCCGGTACAACAATCATCATTGCAGGCGTTGCATCTTCCTGATGTATTGACATCGAAGGATTTACAAGATGCTCTTGAAAAACATGCCCAGGTAATTTTGGAATCAATGGGTGATAAATTTGCACAGATGGAGGCGAAATTGGAGAAATTGGAGGAGAGAATGGAAGAGAGGATGGAACAGAAGTTCAGGGTGATGAAGGCAGACATTTTGTCCTCAGTGTATAAAGTGGCTGAATGTGTGGAAGAACTGGAGGAAAAAGTGGAAGATTTGATTCAAAAGAATGCCATATTAGAAGCAAAAGTACTGGAGAATGAAGATTTAAGAGACAAAATGGACAGAGAATTGAGTCTTGCTCAATATTACCAGATGCAGTTTGCTGTTAGAATTAGAGGTTTAAAAGAGAATATTAAGGAAGATGTAAAGCAGCTGATTTCTGAGGCTCTGGAAGTGGTATTGAATCAGCCAGCATCTGAAATAAAGGGAGGTATGGATAAAGTGTTTCGTGTGAATTCATGGATTGCAAGACAGAGAAAGCTGCCTAGAGATGTGGTGGTTTATTTTACTAAGAGGGAAATTAGAGATGAAGTTATACAAGTTGCCTATGATTCTAAAGTGGTGATTGCTGATCAAGAAGTTTTGGTTTTAAAAGAAATTCCTCCAAAGATTTTAAGGAGAAGGAAGGATTTTATATTCCTCGTGCAAGAGCTCAAGCAACGAGATATAAGGTTCAGATGGGAGATTCCAGTTGGGTTGATGGTGATGTATGAAGGTAAAAGGTACCGTCTGATTACTGTGATGCAGGCGCGAGATTTTTATAATACCGTTTTAAAAGCAACCTCATTATCACTTCTGGAAGCTGCAAAGGGATTTGGAGAAGGAGAACATCAAGAGACTGAGGATGGACAGACAGAGGAGAATGGTGCTGGAGGAGATCAAGCTACAATTTCTTTGGATGATCCTGGAGAGCGGAGGGTGACGCGTGCTGCTTTAAAACGATCAAAAAGAAAATAATAAAAGAGCAAGACCAGCAGAAGTCTATGGAACTTCCACAACGAACATCTAGGAAGTTATCGTAATGGACACGTGGGAAAAGATTTGGGTTAGGAACGTAAAGAGAGAACTTTTTATATAAAATGCTTTATAGATGGCATTTAGATCCTAAAAAGTTTGCAAGTATGTATCCGGACTATCAGCCAAAATGTTGGAGATGTGGAGATGAAGATGTTACATATTTTCATGTATGGTGGACTTGTAAAAAGATCAAGGCTTTTTGGATAAAAATTTGGTGGAATATGTAGAAGATTTTTAAGCAAAGGATAAAGTTTTGTTCGCAAATTTTTTGTTTTTGTTTTTGTTTTTTTTTTTGTTGGGGATAATTACGGACGTTACGGTTGTGGACACTAATTATGGGAAATTTAATTACAGCAGCAAGACTTTTGATAGCTCAGTAATGGAAGAAAGAGGAACTGCCGATTATAGGAGAGTGACTTCAAAGATTTTTGACCTGGCAGAGATGGCGTAGATTTTGGCCTAAGATTTTTCGCAAGAACGTTATATTATGGAATGGAGAAAATGGATTTATAGGGTTAAGAAGTTTCATGTAGCATTTGAATAAGTCTTCTTTCTTTTCTTCTTTTTCTATTTTTGTTTTTCTATATATATTTAATATATATATATATATATATATTATCCTATATAAGCTAGAGAGTGATGGATTTTAGAGTTTATGGATGTTAGTATATGGTTGTTTATGATTGTTTTTTTTATATACCTTGTATTTAGCTCTGGGAAGTCGGGGGGGGAGGGGGGGAGGGGGGAGAGGTAGGGGGGGAGGGAGAAGGGAGGGGGAGGGGGGATTTTTAAAGGAAAAATTGTATGTTAAAACTTTTTAATAAAAAAAAAAGAAATAAATGTCCAAAGGTGCTTTTTCAAGAGGCAACTGGACTTTCTTGTTTTTCTTTGAAGACATTTTGCTTCTCATCCAAGAAGTTTCTTCAGCTCTGAAGAAGAGCTAAAGAAGCTTCTTGGATGAGAAGTGAAACGTCTTCAAAGAAAAAAAGAAGAAGAAAGTTCAGTTGGCTCTTTAAAAAGCACCTTTGGGACAACCATGACCTGGATGACTGAGAATCTCCATAGACAATTGAAATAAATGTACTCGAAATGACTGGTTTCACCAGATGAAAGCACCCAGTGGGCCTTGTCTGTGCTCAGAGACTAAGTAGGGTTAAACTCCTTAACATCTGGATGAGAGACCACCAGGAAGTTATAATATGCAGTTGAAATTTTTCAAGAAGAGAAGAACAGCAAGTCCACTTCTGTTCTGTTGCCAATAAACCTGTGACTAAGTCCAGAATCATCAAGTCTCAAGAGCTTATTTATAACTTTCTCCTATTGTAATGCTATATGAGAATGATTTTGGGAGATAGAGAGGAAGAACTGCAGACTAGATAATGATTAGATAACTGAGTTCTCATTTACAATAGGGGGTATGGAAAATGTCTCAGAAAGGGCCATCTCTACTTTCTTGGGTTGTAGTGAAAATGGAGGAGAGATGCACTTTTAGTCTTGCAAGACTCTGTTAATGTAATTTTACTATAAAATTAAAATTAGTACTTATGAAACTGTTTCTTGTCTGGATTAACCTAGGCAACCAGATCCACATATGAAGTTTGAAATAGACTACTTTATTGTGTTTTACCTATAGTACAAGACTGTTTACCTTTCCTTAGAAACAAACAGAAAAACTTCCATTGAACTTAGAGGTGGTGGTGGTGGGGATTCAGTCACAGATATTTTGCAGCTGTGCAATTATTCAAGGCTAAATCTCCACTTGATCCTTCCTTCTTGCCTGTCTGGGAATTTCCCAACAATTACCTTGCAAGGCTGACATCAGTTTTGCTGGTTTCCATGCCTCCATTGTTTCTGTGGGTTCAGATTCTCTTATCTGACCATTACCTAGTCTGTGTCTCTTTCTCCTGCCTCCCAAAGTCATTCTCACATACCATTACACACACAAAAACACATGCACAGATACAAGCATACATGTATACATACATACATATTTTCCTTTTCTGTCTTATTAAGCATTTGGTAAATGCTTTTGAAGCAATCCTTCTGAGGATTAAATCCAAGGCTACATCCAAGGAATTTGGAAGGGAGGGTAGGGGTTCCTTATTCTCATGGCACTTCAAATTGGGATCTCCTGCTTATACTTGGACTCTGACATTGCTCTAAAGGTAAAGGTAAAGGTTCCCCTGCACACGCATGCTAGTCGTTTCCAACTCTAGGGGCCGGTGCTCATCTCCATTTCAAAGCCGAAGAGCCAGCGCTTGTCCGAGGACGTCTCTGTGGTCATGTGGCTGGCATGACTAGATGCCAAAGGCGCACAGAACGCTGTTACCTTCCCACCGTAGTGGTCCCTATTTTTCTACTTGCATGTTTACGTGCTTTTGAACTGCTAGGTTGGCAGAAGCTGGGATGAGTAACAGGCGCTCACCCTGTTACACGGCACTCAGGATTCGACCCACCAAACTGCCAAACATCTGATCGACAAGCTCAGTGTCCTAACCCACTGAGCCACCGCGTCCCTGCTCTACAGCATGCTCTAAAGCCATGCAGTAAATTTCAGAGATGAGAATTTATTCAAATTTTCTTATTTCTTGTCTGACCTTTTCACTGCTGCAACCATATAGGGATCTAGGTAGAGAGGGACAGAGCAGCCCTACTTTATATAAAAAGAAATGTAATCATGTCAAGTAAATAACTCCAGAAGAATATGCCGGACTGGACCCTTTATCATATGTGATAAGGTTCTATTAGTTTAGTATTTCCTTGGAGGGGCATTCAAAACAATATTCCTTCACTTATCTGAACAATCTCCTTTCTTATCTTCCCTATTGTGAGCTGATCAAATTCGCAACAGTTATGCAAGTGTGGATATATTTCATCTTGATTATTGCAAGGGACTACCTTGAAAAGTTTTTTGAAGTTGCAAGTGCTACAAAATGCAACAGCTGCTACTGGCACACGGTACTGAAATCTCATGGTACCTCAAGTGAATTATTTGCACTGGCTGCCATTTTCAAGTATTAATATTGAATTTTAAAACATTAAAAGGGTTATAATTTGACTAAAGGATCATATCTCCCATTATGAACCTTTCCGGTTTATAAAATTTGCAAACTAGATCTCCTTAAAGATGTCCCTCCTGCCACTTTGGGGCCTGCAGAAGTCATGTGTTGCTCTTCTTAGTCTTGTGTTTGGCTCTTAGTCTCTTAAAAGTTATAAAATCGTCTAATTCACAAGGCTTTTCACTGTTGCATGATTTAGAGACTGGGGTGGGGTGGGGTGGAAACCATGAATTTCCTCCAGAGTGGAGGAAATGATGAACACAGCATTGTAATCATGCCACAAGTCCACTTTGTGTGTGTGTGTGTGTGTGTGTGTGTGTGTGTGTGTGTGTGCTTCCACTCTGACCCCACAAGACACTTTTTATCATTCTGCTGTACTTTTCTCTCCCTGTAAATGCCCCTGGATTGAGCAATTTTTTATACTTGTCCTTTTCACTTTTTATATTGTTTCTGTTGTTTAATTTCATTAGCTGCCTTGAATGCTTGTTAACGCAGATGGAAGAGAGGTATAAATAACAGCTTCCTTCTAAATCTTATACAGTATACTTTGCGCTGGTTCCCTGCATGATGCATATGCCTGTTGCAATACCTTTTGCCATTTTTCAGTCAGAATTAAAAAAAAAATTAAAAATAAGAGTGTACCTTTTCAAAAATAATGTATTAAACAGTTCTCAGTGAAGGCCATAAATGACAGATATTGTCAGCTTAGATACTACCCCCCAGTAGTTTGTTTTATACGATTGGAATAAATTTTATTTTTGTTATTTATATAGAAAAATCCATATCAAATCTCTTCTACATATGCATTTGACATGGCTTATAGAATAAAAACAGGAATATAATACATACAATTATCAACTGTGCAAATGTGAAGGAGAAAATATATAAGGTAGGTCAGTTGCAGGAAAATAATCTAAATCAAATCTAAACCTACAACTTTAAGATGTGTGTTCTTCAATTCCCAGAATTCTGCAACCAGCATATTGGATGGAAATTCTGAGAGTTGAAATCACAATCTTATAGTTGCCAAGTTTGAAATGCAATGGTCTAAATCAATCAATCAATACTGTTTAGCTATGGAATCTAGTAAAAAAAAACTTTATATGTTATCCAATTGTGTAAAGATAGCAAAAGCAGGGAAGGCACCTACTTATGTCAGTGCATTCAGCCTACCTAGTCCTACAGGACAGGGTTCTTCAATGCAAGTATCCAGAAGACGACTCAACAGAATGAGGGAAGGGTTTCCACTACTGCCTACCCAATTCTTCCCAATGTAGCCCAACCTGAATCAGCCTTGCCTCAGAAGCACTGAAGTGAGATGCTAGTCCCTACTGTTTTTCTCTTTAACTTCTTACTTCTGCTTTCTCTTCTTATTTCTTACTCCTACTTACTCTGCTTGTGAAATAAGGGAATTAAGAATAGATAAACTGTCTCTGGGCTGCAAATTTGCCAACTGCCACTGGCTGGCAGCAAAGAGATGCAAACAAACTTGCTGGTGATGACTGTCTTGTGTGCAGCATGAGACTGCTGATCGTGCAGGTGGAGGGCAAGATACTTTGAGCAGCTGTAAGGGACCCTTCTTGGGCACTCAGGCTTGCTGATGCTACAACTAACAAAGGCACCTGTGTTAGCCTTCGCTTCCCTGACTCCTGCATACTCTCCTACTGCAGCCCAGGAAAGCTGGGGGCTGAGTTCCTTTGCCATGGGCAAAACTCATAAGAGCTTTTCCTTTGGGAATCCAGAAGGCTCATCTTCCATCCCAGATACCAAAGAAAATATTTGAGAAGGAGCATATTAGAAAATGGTCTTGAGCTGCTAAGAACAAAATAATCCAAATTAGCATAGAGCCCGCATTCGTGGTGAATATTCTCTTGACTGCACAAGTAACTTGTGGGTTACATTCTGAACAGATTTGCCAGCAAAAAGATAAGTGGCAATAAAAATAAAAATAAAATTTGTGGCCCTGTTTGAATGTGATTCTCACAAACAAGGATAGTAAACTTTACAATCCTGCTCAGGCAGGAGAAAAGGTGAGGAGGCGCATTGACTGGTTTATAGCTGAGAGTTTTATGTTACAGAAATTTTTTTGGTGTGGGGGTGGGGAGTGTATAATTTTAATAGGAAAACCTCCAGTTATGGAATATTCTTCCAAAAGTTTGGCTGGGCTGTTTTCAGATTAAGACTCCTTTTATTAGACTTCTTCCATGATTCCATGAGTGCAGTTTGTTTTGTTCTCCTGTGTTGCTTATTTTTAGTAATGTACTGTATCTTGTGGCTTCACTGAACACATCTTCTTTGGAGAACTGTGTGTACACACATAAAACAGTGGGAGGGAGAAAAGAAGTAGAGATAAAAAGAGAAAGCACGCAACCAGCATCTGAATTCTACCATTTAGTACGTAAAAATGCAAGTAGAAAAATAGGGACCACTACGGTGGGAAGGTAACAGCGTTCCGTGTGCCTTTGGCGTCTAGTCATGCCGGCCACATGACCACAGAGACGTCCTCGGACAAGCGCTGGCTCTTCGGCTTTGAAACGGAGATGAGCACCGACCCCTAGAGTCAGAAACGACTAGCACGCATGTGCGGGGGAACCTTTACAGACCTTACCACAACTTGCATGATGGAATATTTCTTTCATTCACAAAAATAAGAACATTTAGACAAATGTTGAACATGCTATCTCAGCTGCACCATTGCACAGTTGTCTTACAATAAGGCCAATTGCTTTAAAGCAGTGGAGGGGGAATGGCGACATCTGGTCCTGGGTGCTTTTCCAGCCCTTCTTACTGATCCTTCACTTAAGTCAGTAATACATGATAAAATTAGTCCTTACCCTTATGATGTAATTGGGCCCTTCCCTGTTAACTACGATTATGAATTGTACCAAACTAAGCATAAATCCACACCGAGACTTCTTTTCCAGTTTGATGCCAGGTAATTGCTTTTATTTCTAGGAACTAGGGTTAAAAGTTTTTTGAATTCATGTTATTCTTTTTAATGTATGCATCTTTATTTTTAAGGCTTTTATTCTTTTTAATTGTTTGGCTCTCATCCCTCTTTTCATTGCTGGCAAAGAGAGGCAAAAAACTGATGGAATAATCTGACTCTTCATCAGTCTTGGAACCCTCTTTTTGCCTTAGCACTTACTTGCTGATTAAAACATCTTTTTTGATTAGTCATGAAAAAAAGATCAGTAACCACAGTATGTAAAATTATAATGACAGCCATCCTCAGGGTAAGATTATGTAGTGGACCAGAGATAATTGATTTATGTAGCAAATTGACGGGAATAGAGAAGGAAGCAAAGAGATGACCCAAAACAATATCAATAGGGCACAATTCAAGTAATGAGTTGATTATTTTCTGTACTCAGATAGAACAACTGCTGGTGTCTCACAGTACTTTGATGATGAGACCTATGGGCTTCCAGAATTGGTTGGACTATATCCCCCAGTATCCCTAATTATTAACCATGCCGGCTGATCTTTCTGGGAGTTATAGTTCAGCAATATCTGGAAGACTGACAAGGGGCCATGGGACAAAAATGTGAGAATGGCAATCAAATGTTGATATGACAGTTGCTCTGTTCAAAGTGTCAGCCAGTCACCTTTGGGGGGGGGGGTTCCCCAGGACACATTATTTCATTCCTCTTTTCTACAATTTTTCAGCAGACTTTCAGAACTGTCTGGCCATAATGATGTGTGTGTGTGTGTGTGTGTGTGTGTGTGTGTGTGTGTGTATGTATATATGTGTATATATGTATGTATATATGTGTAGATAGATAGATAGATAGATAGATAGATAGATAGATAGATAAAGGTAAAGGTTCCCCTGCACATGTGTGCTAGTCGTTTCCAACTCTAGGGGGCGGTGCTCATCTTCGTTTCAAAGCCAAAGAGCCAGCGCTTGTCCAAGGACGTCTCTGTGGTCATGTGGCTGGCATGACTAGATGCCAAAGGGGCACGGAACGCTGTTTACCTTCCCACCGTAGTGGTCCCTATTTTTCTACTTGCATTTTTACGTGCTTTTGAACTGCTAGGTTGGCAGAAGCTGGGATGAGTAACAGGCGCTCACTCTGTGACGCGGCACTCGGGATTCGACCTGCCAAACTGCCGACCATCTGATCGACAAGCTCAGCGTCCTAACCCACTGAGCCAACCCACCGCGTCCCTTATAGATATATAGATATAGATATAGATATATTTTACAGGTACCTTTGTGGCTACATAAAGATTGATATTCTGAGTGAGTCATTGAATTAATATGTAGCTGGGATGGGATACTCTTTTCTTATTACAGTCTGCAGCATGGAGCCAGGAGGCTAAGTTCTGCCTTAGGCATGGAAGCCGGCTGGGTGACTTTGGGCCAATAACTCTGTCTAAACACAGCCTACCTCACAGAGTTATTGTTTTGGGGAAAATTGAAGGAGGAAGAAGTATTACATTCACAGCCTTGAGTTACATAAAAATAATAAATTCTTCATCCCTCTCTCCTCTCCTCCTCCTCCTCCTCCTCCTCCTTCTTCTTTTCTCTCTCTCTCTCTCTCTATCTATCTATCTATCTATCTCTCTGACACACACTCATACACACAAAAGGCAACCTTACTATTAGATTGAATTGGGAAACAGTGCATTACAGAGAGTTTTGTGTAGAAGTGTGTTCCCTGATCTAGCCTAGTGCTCTTTCCTGTTCCATCTAAGATAACTTACTATTTTCTAGCAATAAACAGTAACTAGCAATATCAGTAATGAATCAATTTGTAGCTGCAAATCTGGCTGGAATCTAATGGGGACCAATGGGGGTTGCCATCTTAACAATATTTGGTTAGCCCAGTCACTGTGTTATTTTCTCTGAATTTTAGAGCCAAACAATCAATACAGTACATGTTTATTGCACATAGACTTTATACTGGCTGGATAAAGTGTAGACTGTTAGTGCAGAGGTCCTTTGAATAACTGCCCTTTATATCTTCCAGCATTTCTTTCTACTTTTTCTTTTCTTTTCCCACGAAATCCTTTCAGGAGGAATATTTTGATCTTCTGTCTTAAAAACCTGCACATATACACATTATTCCTCCTCCTCTTCCTCCTTTTTCACATAGCTTGCCTAGTCTTCTCCCACCTGTTGCAGAGGAATTCTATCTCCACCGCGATCCGGCAGCGTTTCCGGCTACGTTTCCCAAAACTTCTGCATTGGCCTCGCCCCATTCGTTGCTCGATGCGGCCCGGAGATGAATGCCCTATTACCTGATGAAGCTGCAAAGGCTTGACACGAAGGCGGCAGCTTGTAATAAACGGGACTAGTCGAGGTGGGGCCTCTTTCTCCTTCACCTCTGCCGCCGATGGGTTGCTTTGATTAGCGCTTCCCTTTGTTTACCGAATTGGCGTTACAAGCTTTCATCCTTCCCAGGATGAGCGCAGGGGAATTTTCGCGACGGTTCTCCAGGAGGGTGACGATTAGAGGACAGTGATCCCTCCTATACTGTTAAAGCAAAGCGGCTCTGGTCCTGTATACATTTGCCCAAAGAAAAGAAGAGGCTTGCCCGTGCCAAGTGACGGTGGGGGAAGAACCTTTAAATATAATACTTTGGCACCGCCATAAAAAAAGGATGGATGAAGTAGGAAAACTTCTGCGGGAAACTTCGAATTAACATTTTAGTACTAGTTTAATACTAGTACTAGTAAGAGCAAATTTTAGTAGGGATGTAGAGGTTATAAATTAAAATTTTAAAAAGAAACCAACCTTCAGAACTACACGAATGATTGCATATTGTACTTTCTTACTCTTTCTCCCACCTACTTTTTTTTGGAACTGTCAGTTTGAGACAATGACTGGCTGTTGCTTTTAAGGTTTGAAGGTTGGTCTTATAACTATTTCTCCCTTACAGTATTCCGAAATGAATTGTTTCATGGAAAACAGTAGGGCAATCTGCATAACCACTGTGTCACAAAGTCGGCATTTGAACCTACTCTTATTTTAACGTCTGCATTCGATGAGTGGGTTTTTTTTTTCATTTTGCAAGCTCATGAAATGTCTTCCCGTTGAAGTTCTCTTATATACAAGGCTCATCCAATGATTCTTTCGGTCTTAGGCTTTAAATGCCAGGCTGAATACCAGAGCAAACTAAAATGAAACCAGGGCTCACCCATTTTGTGGGTCATATTTTTAAAAACCGATGCTTTTGAATGCTTGTCTCTGATTATACGTTTCTCATTTTGTGAGATGTAAGGAAAATCTCTTTCTCTGGGCAATTGGACGTGGGTAGTGCAAGTTCATAAGATACATGGTCAAAACCAATCTCTGTTGTTATTCAAAAATAAGAAATGGAGCAAAATTTCCAGAGAGGGCAAAATTAAATTCTAGGTTTTGATTTGCAATCTAGGGATCTTTGTTTTATAAATAGAGGGATTTATCCCCACTACCACAACCCTGTAATGTAGGTTGGGTTGAGAGGGGGTGACTGGTCCAAACTCACTCATAAAAGTTTCCATGGCTGATGCTTGAACCCGAAGCTCTTTTGCTCTGCGTCTTAATCACCCTGCCACCTAACAGCAGGGGTCTTCAAACTTGTGTCCTTTTATGACTTGTGGACTTTAATTCTTGGAATTCCTCAGCCAGCATGCCTGGCTGAGGAATTTTGGGAATTGAAGTCCACAAGTCATAAAAGGGCCAGGTTTGAAGACCCCTGCCTAACAGTCTGTTTTGATTGGGTTGGTACGAATGGACTACGAATTTTTGCTGTTTAAAGCTTTTAGAGACTGCTAGGTCCCGATATTTAAAGCAAATTATACCAATCTTCCTCTTCAATATTTTATCCATCAAGTTGATTTTCAGAGTTTGTCATGCACAAACAAACAAAATGAGAGTTCATAGTTTTAAAAATTGGTACATTTCCCATTAATTCTAGTAAAATTGATGAGGTTTTACTATGCTGCAGAGTCTTCAGCTTAACAGTCCGATATTCTCGTATTTTGCTTCAATCATCAACAACTCTAATTGTTGTCGTTGATTCCTGGTTTCATTCGAAATGGAATGAATCCAATCAATTCCACAGAAATTCGTTCAAGTGTTAAGCCTCCTACTTCCATGAGCTATTTCAATACTTTTAAATGAAATCTTGACTTTCCCATCTTCCTCTTCTCCTCTTTTTGATAGTATTAAGGTCTCAAATTGTTAAAAAATAATCATATCACCTTTTTATTTTATTCAGTGATCTAAATATAAATTTATGGGGATTGTCGTAATAGGAAGTTCTTTTGAAGTCGTCCAAATGAAATAAAATGCGCTGCTTTGATGTAGGAGATAATTTCAAGCAGACTTCGAATATTGTGCTCAGTGAGTTTTCTTTGTGCTGTTTGATATTTTAACAGTCATAACAAAGATTATACTTCCATTTTCTAAAAAAGAGAAAATATCAGTTGCCTGGAAAAGCCATTATAATTCCCGGCTATGCGTCTATTAAGAAGCAGTGTTAAACATTGTTTCTTCAACATCAGGTACCTGCACCCAATAAGTCTTTAATTGTTCTTAAAACGGACTTAGACCTTAATCAATCTTTATCGCAATCCTTTGTGATATCAAAATCGTCTCTTTGTGTAATATACAAGTACGAAATATCTTCAGTAGGAGAGGTGTATGCTATAATAACTATTAAATTCGGTGGGATGTGGATGTGAGACATATTTCCGGATAGTTTTATCTCCCGGATCGGGGGGGGGGGAGCAGGGAGGGGGAGAGACAACGAGCGAGCGAAAGTCGGTTTAATGTCATTTCACCCCGCCTCGGATTTTCTTCATACAAGAACCCCCTACTTTTATGGGTGCTTAATAGTCAAATCTATGTCTTCCCCACTCCCAGTTCACGACTTCGACGAGTTCCTTCTCGCGCCCGTTGCTTGAAAGGTTTTCATGTTGACCTTTGTCCCCGAGTCGTCCTCGAGTCCGGATCCCAACAGGGAAGAACAAGTGACCCGCGCACTCTTCTCTTCCCCGCTTGAGAAGAACTGCTGGTTCCTCTCAAGTCTCCCCGTCGCGATGTACTCGCATTTAAAAGTCAGCCTCAAACACACAGACCTCACCAGCCGCAAATAAGCTCGGCGGAGCAGTTCCTCATTTGGTGATTACAAGCGGCATATCTGCTTAAGGAAAAAGAGGGCAATGGCAGAAGAATGGCTAACCAGTGGGACTCAGGATCGCCGCCCATACAACGCTGACAAATGTCAGCCCTTTGTTCCTACTTGCTCATTCGTTGCCACCCTAGGTAACATACTAAGAAAGGAGGAGGATTGCCTAGATTCCAGCGACCGTTGCCGCTTGCTTCTTTGGTTCGCTGGACGGTTTCGCAGCTCTGTTAGCTGATGAGGCCTCCGTGGCATCTTATCTTCAGTGTAACTTTTTGCCCAGGAATTTTCATAATTCAAAGTCCCCTCGGCTTCCTTACGTTGAGCAAGATCACACACCCTAACTCCAATACTTTATGTAATCTCACTGGACAAGTTTAGGATCAGTCAGCACAAACGCTCTAGATTTTTTTCTATGCTAGTTTCCAAATTACAAAGTGGGAAAATGATAAATTATAGGCCTGAAGGTAAGGTTCGTTGGCAGTCAGCTGCTGTGTTTACACCACATGGTTAACTGAACCGTGGTGACCGAATTAATCAGCTGCCTGGGTTCGCAAAATACACTGCCTCATAAACTAACCTAAGCCTAGATGAGCACAAAGACAATGTACTCCAAACCAGCAGATCACATTTTAATGTAGAGCATTGTGGAAATTCAACTGATGTATAGTGCCTAGTATCTGAATATGTTGGAATTATCAGATACCATATATCCAAGGTGTTTTTCTTTATTGTGACCCCCACTGCCAGGAGCAATTAATTTTTATAGGATGAGATACCCTCCAAATCTGGTTCTTCAGTGCAATTATACCTTTACTTCACAATAGCTCTACTTATGGGACAAAATGCCTGTAATTTCTTCCCTTCCCCACTTACCATTCCAAGTAGGAAAGGATCCTCCGAGTAGTTTCCGATTTACGATTTAATTTGAAGTATGAACACTGAAATTTCTGCACCCTACCCTGGATTAAATTTAGTGTATTAAAAATTAATCACCACAGGAATCCCTTAAGCATAGTGATAACTAAGAATTAATGTCCCATTTTCAACTTGAATAGGTATTTGGGCTCAGTTTTAGGCTTGTAATGTGCATGTCTAAAATTCACCAGTTTTTGAGTGAGACTGCAACAGATCCGCATAGTTTCCTTATTTATTAGCTATGGCGGGATTTGCTCTTTACATTTCCACATTTTTTGGCAGGGGGAGAGTAACATGCTTTATTGTGAAGTTGATTTGTGGGTAAAAATTTGTCCTAAGGAGAAATCGGAATTATTTTTAAACCTAGTTATGAATTCAAGCCAATGCCAGAAAATTGATGGATGGAAGGCACATTGCTTTGTTTCCAGGAAACTGTGGAAAAAGCAATGCATAAAATACACAAGGCATGCATATGGATATATCAGTTATATACCCAATACGTTTTCCAGCTCGTCCGAGGAGGGCAGTATCGCACGCTTTGGAAATGTTGCTGCAGAGTACTCATCTATGACAGAGACATGCAGCGTCCCTACTCCAGAGAAAGCTAGATCATCAATTAGGCTTGCTTTTAAATGACATGTGCGTAAGAGGTTCGAAACCCAGGCTACAACTCAATGAATTCTGAATACAGAAGCATCATGACCACGCCCCATTTCCATACCGCCCATGGAACAGAACACAGGCCTTCTGTTTCGCATTGCTTTCTTTCCCCGCGTAATTTAGCTTTCAGATATGATCTTTTGGGGAGGAGGTGCGTGCAATGCTCCGTTGACAGAGAAAAGAAAAAGCGAGTTTACATTCTCCTGAAAATTGTTCGGCTGAAAGGGAGAGACGACCCTGACACGCGCGTGGCATCTTTCCTCTGCACGCCCGTATTATGCTTCCCTCTCCGGATCTCTGGGCCTCTCTCCATTTGTCTGCATGCCGCATCGGGGTAATACATGCATGGACACCCCGGGGAGATAATCGCCACCTTCTGCCTATAGTAAAATAGCATCCGGATCCCAACCTTTCCTCTTGGGGGGGAGGAAAGAATACCGGGGGAAAGGAGAGGGAGGTCGGCCGTTCGCACAGTGAAAACGAAGAATCAGCCAAGCCGGCAGCCGCTTAGTCACGTGCAGCGAGCCGCCGACGCCCACTCCGTTCTAGAATGCTAATAAGGCGGGGAGTTCCAAATCGGAGCGTTCGGGGGAATAAGGGTTCTTCCTTCGAGTTTTTACCCCTCCCCGCTGGGAACCACCCGGTTCTGCAGTGTAGGCCGCAGTGCTGTCACCTGATCGCCAAGCACGCCACCTCTCCCTTCCCCCATAAGTAAGGATGGAATGGTAGGGTCTGGTATATGACACCGCAGCCCCTCCCTTGGATGATCTCGGATGGCCAGTCTCACAAGAGCCGGGTGTCGACGCCGGAGAGGGATTCCCGGGATCTGCAGCTGCTACCCACCGCCCACCGCCGCGCGGCTCTAGACAGGTGAGCCAGTTCTCCATCTCTTGAATTACAGAGGCATCGAGGCATGCTTTTCCCGACCGGGGGCGGGGGGGGGAAATAAATGCTGGTTCGGCGATTACAAGTCTGCAGAGTTGTGCTTGTGGCTTTTTTGCTCGATTTTTTTTTTGCCTCTGCGAGGGGGAACGAGGTCGCTAATAGTCTGCCTTGGAAAGTCGACGCGGTATACCTAGATTTTAAACCGAATATTGTACTGGTCCTGTAATAGGTTTAAGCTATAGGTAACGTAAGATTTAAGTAAAGAAAAACCCAAGCGGTTGGTAGTTTTGTTGTCTGGCAAACCCCAAAGTTTGTACTGAAATCATTTAATAAGTAAATCGGGCCGCTCATGTGGTATAAATCTTGCAAATTTAATGTGGAACTCTAAAATCTTGACTGTTAACCGAAATATATGTTTTTCTACTTGCCTCCTTTTGAATGCTTCATTTTTATTTTCGGGTAGAAAAGAGAAGCAAAGGGGTACAGTATAGGTATCTTGTGTTCACTTCCATTCGGGGAGATGGAAGGTATGTGGGTGACCAGGGATCATTCTCTCTGGATTTGTCAAAAGCCATAGAAGCTTACTACAAGTAGGCAAAAATAAAAAGCATTTTCAGTGCATAAGTAATTAATAAAGTAAATCAGCATTGCCTAGTACAGATCCTAGTGATTTAAGATATCAATATCGAGAATATCTGATTTTCTGTTCATAAAATCAACAGATGCAACCACATTTTGCAAAAAAATGGGTATTAAAATAAAGAAAACTTGAAGAGAACCAAGAATGTATATTTTGTGTGGATGTTTTTAAGTTTAGTTCTACTATGGAGACAAGTATCTAGATGGAGGTGCATTGTGATGTTTCCTGCTCTTCTAATTCTATCCTTGTGCCTACCACCACCATCCTTTGAAAAAAAAATAATATCCTACAATTGTGCACTTGCCTCTAACAGGGTAATGCTGATATCTGGCTGGGGAAGAGACACAAAGGAGACTCCACAAGCTCTGCCCATCCATTCAGTAGAGGTTATTAAATAGTACAAGCTTATATATATCTACACAAATATGAATTCCACTAAATTCAGTGGTTTTATTCTCAGGAAAACTATGTTGCCAAAACAGACTGGAAACATCTACTCCTTGAGAAAAAGCTTTATTGAATTTGGTCATACTCATATTTAGACATTTAGAGGGCTATGTAGATCTTATACAGCCAATAGGATGTATACAAATTAACAGGACCAGACAATAAATTAATTCTATATTGTAGAATTAACCATACGCTAAATAAATAAATAAATCTATATACAGAGCATATAATCTATATATTTTCAAATGTAGACAGTTTGATTTATTGGAAGAGGTATATTTGCAAGAAGCAAGGGTGGAGAAAATCCAAGAATATGCAAGAATGGGTGTGTCAATGAGACTTTTTGCCAAGAATCACCCCTGTGAGTGCCTTGTCTGGACTAGACACTTGCTGAATAAAGTTAAAGATATCCAGAGGCTTAATATGGATTAACAAATACTGGTAGACTAGAGAAACCAGATTAATAAATTAATAGTCACTGTGGATATCTCTCAGAGAGCCATGTTTGCTTTTGGTTAGGACAAAATAATTGTTTTATAAAGAAAATGTTAATTCTTTAAGCTCAGAGTTATTTGATGAGTGAGTGGACTTATAAATCTATTAAATAAATCATTGTTTTATTATTGGATTCTAAATAATGTTAAATTATTCACATGTCATTTAACTTTAGGAAGTATGTAAGAACTTGGAGACCCAGAAAGACCATTTAATCTAAGTCTTTTTAGTTTCAATGATACTATCTAATTTTTTTTAATCTATGTACTCACGAAGAATAAAATGTGAAATATTACTCAGATGATCAGTGTTCATGATGATGAACAGTCTAGCATTAAAACAATGCTAGGAAAAGGGTATTCTACTGTGGTGATAACTGATAAAATATATTTTGTTGATGGGTTTGGTTGATGTATTTACACCATCAGGATGACCCAGTCTCAGAAAAACTAGAAAGATATACAAGTAAGATCAAACTGTTTTGATCTTACTTACATAGAAAATGTTTAATGGTTGGTAAAGTAGGGATAATTTCGGGTGGTTCACAACTTTTTGCATCATCCTCAGGCGTGTTTGACCCAGTTACTGAAAATTAATAGTATAATTTCTTATCATTTTGAGGTGGAAAATACTGTAGGAATAGTAGCTTAAAGTCTAAAATAGATTTAGTATAGTAATGATGAAGAAACAGTCTGATTTTTGAAATATAAGAGAAACAAAATCTTGGGCATGTGCACTTTTCATCATTGATGCACTTGCTCAGCCTCACACTCCCCCCCCCTCAAAAAGATGAACGTTATTTGTAGTCCTTGTCTCTTAAGAGCTTGCTCATTTCTGCTCTGGAACCTGTTCTAGAAAAATAGGTATGTCTTGGAGGTATTGAACAGATTGGATGCCAGTAGAAAAGAGAGCAGATGGAGCCTGTATCCAGTTTGTTTTAGCAAAAATTCCGTTTTTTCTTTTAAGTTGAAAAGTTGTACAAAGCTAACATGAGTCTGTCATGCGAAGACAGAGGTTGGAGGCTTTTTTCCTGATTTCATTTTTCAGAATTTTAATTTCTGATAAAATTATCTGATAAATTATCTGATAAATACATCATTGAAGATGTCATTGCTTGCAGCATCTGCATATTTCACAGACATATCTGTGGTGATATAAAATGGAATACAGTTAGTTGGAGGGGGGATGTCAGCTACCAGGAAAGGTACAATTAGAAGTTTGATTGACGCAAGATGTTTGCCAACATATGTATAAAAATGCCCAAAGAAATTATAGCATGGAAACAATCAATTTCTCTTTTGAAAATCTTATTCTGTTGCATTTTTAGCTATGAGTAGTGCTGTGGATTTGTATGCTTGCCCTATAATTGCTATATCACAATCTTCTGGAACAAAATGGCTCCTATGTTGCCTTGGTGAATACATGCATGGAGGTATGGATTGGAGCATTGCAGTACATTCACCTATTGCTAAATGGTCATTAAAGCTGAATAAATGATTAGATTTTCAAACTGACACAGCAGATCCAAAAGACTGAAGTTACAGATTGTAGCAGTACAGAAATAGAACTCCTGTTATATTTGATTAACTAAGCTTTCAATGTTTAGCTTTAGCTACATGCTGATAATATTTGGCAGCATTATAAGTAGTCCTCGACTTAAAATCACAATTGAGCCCACACTTTCTGTTGCTAAGCGACCCAGCTGTTAAGTGAGTTTTGCCACATTTTATTACTTTTCTTTGCCTTGTTTATTAAGTGAATCACTGCAATTGTTAAGTTAGTAAAATGGTTGTTCAGTGAATCTGGGTCCCCCATTGACTTTGCTTGTCAGAAAGTTGCAGAGGGTGATCACATGAACACAGGACACACGAACCATCATAAATATGAACCAGTTGCCAAGCATCTGAATTTTGGTCAAGTGAACATGTAGATGTTACAACTGTCGTAAGTGTGAAAAACAGTGATAAGTCACTTAAGCACTGTTGTAACTTTGAACTGTCACTAACCAAATGGTTGTAAGTTGAGAACTAGCTGTAAAGCAGTGACAAACTATGCTAACTTTGCCGTAACCTACAACTACTGCAGATAATATCTTGATAGATAACATACTAATGAAACAATAAGCCCAATTTCTTATTTTTTTCATCTCCCCTTCTAGCATAAAGAAATTATAAAACACTGATATCATCAAGTAACAAAACATTTCATACTGGGTGACAAAAAAGTGAATTCTGTATTAGGATTGATCACAATTACTAACCTTTAGCTTTAAAACAGGGGTGTCAAACTCAATTTCATTGAGGGCCTCATCAGCATTGCGGTTGCCCTTAGGGGGCCGGGTGGGTATGGCCTGGGTGGGCGTGGCCTACTGGGTGGGCGTGGCCAGCTCTACATCATTTGCATCAAGGGTGCCTATGGGGGCCTGGGCAGGAGTGGGACAGATCTGAGGGTCTCTGGCAGAAGGAGGGTCTCTGGGCCAGGGCCAAGGCAGTGGGGGCCGTTCCCTCACTGTTTTCAGGATGACTTCACGGGCCACATGAAACCACTTTGTGGGCCGGATCTGGCCCCCGGGCCTTGTGTTTGACATGTCTGCTTTAGAACTTTTTGAATTCTATGATTTGATTTTAAGGAAAGATAAAATGATGGCCGAGTAGATTAAGGCCTACAAACAGCTCTCCATTTTTTGCAGTTTTACTAAGGCAAATAAATGCAGTATGATTGTGCTGGAGATTTTTATTCTCTTATCTATTTCTAGATTCGTATTTGTACATGAGTCAAAAGTTAGCAATGATGTTTTTCTTCAGTGGAATTGCAGAGTAAATAATTGCGCTGCATCTGCCAGTTAGGTTTACACCAAGGTTATCTAATCTGACTTTTCTCAAGAACTTTGAAAATTGTGCTTTAGTGAGAGGTTCAGAGTTTTTGGACAGACATCTTGAGTTTTATTTTATTATTTGTTTATTAATCAAGAAACCATATTTGTATGGCTGCCCATCAGCAAGTAGCTCTGGGAAGTGAACAATCTTAAAATAAATTAAAATTAATTCCATCATAAATACTAAAATTAAAATACCTAGAGTATTGTGTGAAACTACAATAGTATCAAGACTGTTTTTTCAGGTTAGTTCAATTTGGATGTTAGATGTGTTTATTACAATGTGCAAAGCCATCATAAAGCAACTTAATGCTTGAGCTATGACAAAAGTAAAAGCGGGAATTTAAGTTGAAAAATGGGCATAACATCATATTGTTGTGGCAAATTACCAAACAGGTGCCTAAAAAATAACATGAGATGTAGCACTGAATATTTCCTGATTGACCCATGTAGAATAGAATGCTTGCATTCTAATTATTAGTCATTAATCCAGTATAAATATGAATATATTGTTTTATTCTAAAAGTAAGATTATCATAAAAATAGCAGACTTCAAGAGAAAAATAGTTTAGGAGAACCACATATTGGTAGAAATTATTTGCCCATGAATTTGTGTTTTGCTTAATACAAGGGTTTTCAAACTTTCTTGAAGTATGGAGTCTGTCAGTGTATGTGTATAACTACCTCCAATGGTAGTTGTGGCAATTTTCATAAGACAATCCTAATATCTTAAATTGCTACAGATGCTCCTGGCTGCATTCAGGTGAACTTTCTCTCATCCCATCAAATTCTTAGGGAACCCTAAGTCACAGAGAACAGAGTTTGAAAATCCTAATTTAATAAACTTGTACTGTTGAGATAATTTTACACATATTATATGGCTGTCTTCTGCAGTTTTCAGTTTACATCTGTGAACATTTTATTTTAATTAATAAAATAACCTGGAAAATCTTTCCTAAGACCATTTTTCTTCCAGGTTATGATTTCTATGTTTACAAAGATTGATTTGATTTTTGTTTTGCACCTATATAACATATGTCTTTTTTATTCCTTATGGGGTAGTCTTTTCAACTTTGCTTGCTTTTCAAAAAATGAGTTTTAGAATACTATACACATATATAGTAAAAAGTGCAAGTATACTAGTCTTGATATTATTCACTTGTGTTCAATTATGTGGCATTGTTGTTTGCTGTGTGTGGTATGAGTCTTGGTGGAGCAGTGGGCTAATGCCTCCTTAAGTAACACCAGCTGCCTGCAATTAGTGCAGGTTCGCATCCCATCAGGCTCAAGGTTGACTCAGCCTTCCATCCTTCCGAGGTAGGTAAAATGAGGACCCAGATTGTTGGGGGCAATAAGCTGACTTTGTAATAATGCTGCTTGGGGTGTGTGTGAAAGCCCTAATAAGCAGGCATATACATAGAATGAAGGCTACTGCTAAGCTTGTAAGCCGCCCATAGTCTTCGGAGAAGGTTCAAGGTTTTAGTTATGGTCTTTAAGTCCCTACATGGCATGGGTCCGGAGTACCTTGGGGACCACCTGCTGCCGGCGTCAACTTCCCTCCGCCCTGTGCGTTCCCACAGAGAGGGCCTCCTCAGGGTGCCTCCGGTCAGAGAATGTTGGCTGGCGGCCCCCAGGGGGAGGGCCTTCTCTGTGGGCGCTCCGGCCTTATGGAACCAGCTGCCGGTCGAGCTCCGGACGGCACCGGACCTTCGCTCCTTCCGATGCGGTCTGAAGACCCACTTATTCGAACAAGCTGGCCTGGCCTGATGGGGGGATTTTAGGGTTTTTAATTGGTTTTTATACTGTATTGTTTTATTGGGCGATTATTTAATTCTCTTTTTAATTTTTGTATTTGTTATTTATATGTGCCCTGTTCACCGCCCTGAGTCCCTCGGGAGAAGGGCGGTATATAAATTTAATAAATAATAATAATAATAATAATAATAATAATAATAATAATAATAATAATAATAATAATAATAATAATAATAAATGGAATTAAAAAAAATAAAAAAATATAGAAGTAGTTTGGTAGTTGATTTTTTTCACTATTTCATATTTAATGCACAATCTTATCTTTAAGTTTATTCATGACCTGACTATTACTAGGCAACCAAAAAAAATCTGTATAAAATTTAAATAAAGCTTAATACTTAAATAAAGTTAATACTTCAAGGTAACTCTTAAATATTTAAGGCTATGCTTTAGGAGTATCAATTTATCATAACTGATACTATATTTTAATGAAAAATAAGAGGCAGAATTCTCTTTTAATTTCAACACTTGTGCTTGATTGGGATTCGAATGACACGTATGTGTACAGATGTGCTGAAGACGCCCCAAGAAATGAAGAATGAGTTGCAATGTAATAATATTAAAGATGCAGAAACCTGGTTGATCTTAACACCAAGCTTGGGTGGGGCACATTGCAGTATTGAATGCTCTGCCTTTTGGTCTAGTAAAATGGCTTAGATGAAGTTCTTGTCTACCGATCATCATTTTGCATGACCTTTAAAAGGCAGAGAAACCAGTTAATGGTGTCTTATTATGGTCTTGCAATGTGCTAAGATATTTACCTTGGCTTTTGCTTCTGGAATTCCTCTCTCATCATGGCTTGTTAAGGTTAAATAAAACAATTTGATTAAGGGAATGTTAATCCAATTGATAAAATACAAGATGGAGGGAATTTCATTTATAAAAGGGTTCATTTGTAAATATTGTGTCTTCATAGACTGTCATGAATAAGCAATATTTCCAAATGCAAACTGAAGAAAATATGTGAATATTGGTGTTTGGAAATACGTCTTAAGAATACTGTGTATTATCAGAAAGTAACAGAGAATCTATACAGTTCTTAAAAACATTTTTAAGACATTATGTATTATTTGCTATTATTTCAGAATTAAATCTGTCTACTGTAATATATTTTTTAGACTTTTTGTTTTTCTTAGGTTGCTTAGGAGTTAAACTTGCAAGCATAATATTTATGATATTTATCTCTGGTTTATTTTTTCATATTGACTGTAACAATATTTAAAATAACTATATGTAGTCCTAACAGTTGGTCACTTAGTAACCATTCAAGGTTACAACAAACTCAAGAAGGGCAACTTATGACCTGGATTTGAAGTTTCATAATTGGTTCCCTCTTGCAGTTACGTGATTGAACTTCGTGCACTTAGCAACGTCGCTGTATTTACAGCTGTTTGAAGCATCTCATAGTTATATAATTGCATTTCATGAGCATTTTGCGAAAAACTGGGACTCACTTCCAGATTTGGGCAAAATGGCTTAACGACCTGTGTTCACTTGATTTGCGTGGTTTTTTGCTTAATGAAGATAGTAAAATCAGGTCTGTCACATGATTGATTTGTTTTACAACCATCATGACGTATGACTAATGGGCAATCTCGCATTATGATCCTTTGTCATGAACTACCTATACAACAAAACCTAATAATCTTTGCTTTTATTGCATTTTTTGGGGATTGGCTTAATTCATAGGTCTATAGAACATAATAAATATTGTCCTTTCAGAATGACACTGATGGATGCATATATAGCATTGCTTTCACTAGCAAGATGGCAACTTATAAATTTAGTAATAAATAAAAATAAAATAAATACTCTTCAGGAGACACTACCTTGTTTTTTATTTATTTCCAGTTATTTCAGTTTATAATCCCAACAATCAACTGGCATCAGCAAAATAATCATGAGAATGGATAATTGCATTGAGAAAAGGGGAGGCTTCACAGTGAAGTTATGACCATTTAATAATTGTTTCCTCTTGTAGAGACCAAGAATCAAACTTGAATTGAGGAAGACTAGATTTGACTTGCTAAGGCTCCCAGGTTATTGAAATTATGTGGACCATCATGTCTGGTTGCAAATATCCTACTGATCACTAGATGTCAGCAAAGTTTCAATGTTTTCTGCAGCTTTAGTTGACCTCCAGATTTTTGTAGCCTGTAGCAAGCCAATAATTATTTTTTGCATTTTCAGCATACTTACAAAACCACTATTTTAATAATCCAATTTGATATACCAGTACTGGTTAAATGCACTGGGTAGAAACTGAAAAGGCCTAGCCATGCCTTAGGCATGAAGTGACTTTGGGCCAATCACTTTTTCTCAGCTCTAGGAAGAAAAAGGCAATGGTAGTAACAAACTTCTTCTGAAGAATGTTGCCAGGAAAAGGGCATGGATGTGTCATGTAATTGCCTGGAGTCAAGACAACTCAAAGGACCAGAAAAAACCTTCTACCTTCCATATCCCAGGAAGGTCCTAAATTACATATCGAGTCAAATGGAAGTGATACAATCATATATATTCTAAATCATAGCCGTTATTATTCTTATGTTCACTATAATACCCAGCTATCTTCCCAGAGAAGTATTACTGAACCCCTCCAGATTGTCTTTTACGATATCTCCAGGCCTTTTTGTTCTAGGATTACCAAATTTGAACTGCAAGAATTCAGACAGCAATAGATGACAGCAAAGGGATAGGCATCTTTACAGTCTAATAACTTAAGAGATGGTGCCTTCTGAGCCTTTTGTGCCTGCCTACTAAGTGGTTCTGAGCTAAGCTTTCTCTTATCTGACCTTTCCCTCGGTACCATCTCTTCCCCTGGTCATTTCCATATATTATTGCACTCAGTTACTCCATGTGTTTTAGCTTCTTTTAGCCAATATTCCTTTAAGTGTTTAGAATAAGATGGCCTAACTGCTTCTGCTCTATAAATATTCTAATTTACTTCTGTACTTCCATCCTAAGATTTAGAAGCTTACATTATGAACACACAAACCTATGGAGGTTTTATAATGCTCATATAATGCTCAATGAATCACATTGTGTGTTTACAATACTAATGTAATAAGACCATTTTTATTTTTTCAAAACATATAATGGCGGCTATCACAAAATGGCTACGCCAGTATGTGTAGGCGATCACAGAAGTTCCACTTACAAGAATACATACTGGTGAAATTGGTTCTTGATATTCCTTTATTGTTCTTCTTCCCCAGATAATCCCAGATTTCCATGGTGAGTGATATAGCGTGTTTACAAAGCATTCAGTTGCAGGAACTTAGTGTTTTTATTTCATTAAAAAGCATGTAGGATCTACTGGGCCACAGAAACAAAAAACAAAGTCAATGCTGGAACTTGATGTTTTATTTTACACCATTTTAGTTTCTCATTTTTATATTAAAAATCATTTTAAAACAAAATGGGAATACAACCTTAGGGCACAATTTTTTTAAAAAAACAATTCTGAAGTTGATACTGTCATGCTGATAAAATAACATACCATTTCTTTTAGATGCTGAAATATTTTATAAACTAGGACTTAAGTTTTCATCCTCTTCCAGTCAGCTTCAAATTATATATATGCTCATCATGCTATTCACTTTTGGGGTCACTATGCAGAATGTAGAAAAAAGTAAGAAATACTAATCCAAAGGAATTAAAGGCTTGAAATAAGAAAGGGAAACATAAATTATATCAGTAACATTCATTACTCTCTCCATTCCTTTCTGTCCCTCCAAACCATCCTTATTTATTTATTATTACATTTATATACCAACTTTGCCTTGTACAATTCAAGGCGGTGTACAAATTGTTCCTTCTCCTAGGCTCCGTACAAGAACCCTGTGAGATTGTTTGAACTGAGATGGGTTGAACTGAGAAGCAGCGACTGTCCCAAAGTCACTCAACCAGTTGTCATGCCTAAGAGAGGACTGGAACTCAGGGTGTCCTGGTTTCTAGTCTGCTAATTCAACCATTAGATCAAACTGACCCTCTCGTTTCTATCATTTCCATTTATAGGTAGCCCTTGCTTAAAAGCAGTTCGGTCGGTGACCATTCATAATTACAATTATGCTGAATGAATGATAATTACCAGCAGTCCTTGAAATTATAGCCATGGTCATGTGATCATTATTCAGGTGCTTGGTGGCCCATCCATATTTATAACCACAGTGTGTGTTTTAAACCCTCCCCCTTCTACCTTTCTGCCTTTCCGGCTGTCCTGCACTCTGCCACTGCCTACTCTGTTGCCCCCATTCCCCCAGCTGATGTTCCCTATCATCTTCCTCCTCCTGCTGATGAGATGCCCCTGCCCAAGACAGTTGTTGGATATTTCCTGAGGTCTCCATGATGCCTCATGAGGCATTTCCCCTTGTGGGATGGGTGGCATTTTTTGAGAATTTTATCAACTCCACCATTGTGAGCAGATAGCAATAATGGCCAGAAGAACCTTGGCATATAAATACATTCTGTGTGACAGTTGCACCATTCTTCGATCACAAAACACTGCTCGCTCATGGCTATAGTCATCCCCGTATTGCCTTCTTGAAATGTGCACTACATTGGATGCCTTTAAAGGGACCTCGGAAGCTTCAGTAGCAGTGGCTCCTACAGCATTGGACACATGATGCCTCATGTGCCACCACTGCTTTGGGAACTGCAGTTGTTAAATTAGTAATACTGTTATGTGAATCTGGCTCCCCCATTGACTTTGCTTGTCAGAAGGTTGCAAAAGGACACAGGAACCATCATAAATATGAACCAGTTGCCAAGCATCTGAATTTTGATCAAGTGGCAATGAGGATGCTGCAACTGTCTTAAGTGTGAAAAATAGTCATAAGCCACTTTTTTCAATAACCTTGTAACTTTGGTCACTAAATGAACTGTTGTAAGTTGAGGACTATTTTTCCTTATGTCCATTTACTATTCATTCCATTTACTATTCATTCTGTTGAGAGATTAATTTCTCTTTTCAGTCATAACTAAACCTGCACTTTTACTTTTTGCATTAATGCTACTCCACAAAATCAGACTACCTTCATTCATATCTGTTGCATCCTTTCTGTTTTTCTTTGGACTCTTCCCTACGTCCCTGGGAAGGTGCACCACGTTCTAAACTGCTACCTTGGCATGTCCTTTTCCCATTGTTCTGAGGCATGGCTAACAAAAATGCTGGCTATTCAGAAAATTATGCACATTCTTTCTATGCAGCAGCAAGAAGTATTTGGCTTGCTTTTTCTTACTTCAGAAGAAGCAGCTTTCTGGGCTTTTCCCTTTAAATGCAATTGCTGATGCAAGTTCTGTTTGAAAAGACCACCCCCCCCCTCAAAAAAAATCAAGGCAGTGTTGGTATGAATGATAACATGATGGAATATATTTCGTGGGATTGCTATTCTTGCCAGAGCAAATTGGTTGCTGGGAGCAGGACTCTTCCTCAAGCAACCAAAACATAAATGACCACAGAGGGATGAGTTCCATACCTGGATAGAAAGAGTGGTCCCACAGAAGGCCATTTGGACTTCTGCATGTCACTGTCCTGCCTCTGGTTCTTCCTTTATGCAATATTGAATATTTTCTCCATGAAAAATATTACTTTCCTGGTGCAAATCCCACAAAGATGCCTTCTGATGCACACCAAACTGTTGTGCCAAAGTGTCTTCTACAAACTGTAAGCAGACTATTTTGTCAATAGGAAAAGGATGAGGATTTTAATTTTACAAACACCAAACACACCTGTTTTTCTTTAATTCGTTGCCTTTATGAAATAATCTTTTACATTTACTTCTTTTACATTCCAGATCCAGTTGTCCCTATGCCATGGTCAGGCCCATGTGGGCCCGCTACCCATCATGGCTTTGGTCATCATATAATCCTTTGTTTTGGTGCTGGGTGATGGTGGTGAGATTAACTAGGAAAAGTTAATCTCTTAATACTTAACTAGTATTAGGTCCTATGGAACGTTCCCTGCTTAGGGCCAGTCACTTTTCTCAGCCCAGCCCACGTCACAGAATTGTTTTTCTGGGGAAAATAAGGGGAGGAAGATGTGTTGGATGTTTGCTGCCTTGAGTTATGTGTAAAAATAATTTAAAGGTGAGATACAAACAAACAAACTATTCAGCTTGGACACATTTGTCTCACTACGTCACTTTTGCAAGCAAAGTCTCATTTTCTAAGTTGTAATAAAAAAGGTGCCCTCAGGTTGAAACTGCCTCTTCTCTCAGGCATTTTGGTTCTGAGGCATCCTGTGACCTTAGCTGCCAATATCCCTTCATTAAACCCAGTTTCTTACTTCCCCATCAGCCATTTCAGGGAAGAGGAGAGGATCAAAGGAGAAATCGCCCCATCTCAAGTCCAGTTAAATCATAGGAAGGTAAACAAACCACAAAACAAAACTTGGGGAGTCAAACCATGGCAGTACTAGAAGGCAACCAGTCAGCACCAGGATTCACATACATACAAATCAATTTTATTAATAGCACACAGTTGCAAAGATCTAATATTAGATAGAGAAAACCCCCTTTTAAAAAATGTTTTTGTTAATTTTTAAAAATTACAATCTTTAGTGCTTAGTAAACAACATGTCTGGGTTCATATATTTAACATTAACTTCTTCAATATAAATCTGTTCAGTACTGCACAATTCAGTATTTTTCCCTGATCCCCCTCCTCCATATTTTTTCCATTTTCCTCTCATTACACAGTTACAATTCTTGTTACTATTGATGTATAGATATAAACATCCTCATCATATTTTACTAATATTATACAAATAATATCAATTCATAAAACATGATTTTCATGTTCTTATTAAGGTTTGATTTCCCATCAATATTTGAAATATTTTTATCAGCTATGATTTTTTTCAATATTAATTACATTTATATATAGCTAAAAGTTTTGTTCATACAGCCGTCCTCTTATTTTCATATTTCCCAAATCAAGAAAAAGAAAAAAGAATGCTATTTTAATTCTAAATCATATCTTTCATTATAAAAGTCAAATTATATCTAAGGGTCATCTGTTCTTTTAGTCGTATTCAAACAAATATTTTAACCATGTAATGCCCCCTCTAATAGGTCAAATCTTCTGTTTTTTAAATCTAACTCTTGCTTTCTTTCTTTGCCAAGTAACTTTCCAAGCCAAGGAAACTAAATTGCCCAGGAATTTTCTTTCTATTTTTATAAAAGATGCTTGGCATGAGGAAGACAATTTGGGTAGGGTTTTTTTTTGGGGGGGGGGGATTATATTCCTTAAGCAACTCCAACTTTCCTTCTCCCTCAATTTCTCTTCATTTTTTGTTTCCCAAATTGTGACATTTCTCCTGACAGCTTTATATTCCATTTTTTTAAATCTTCTTCCTTATCATCAGGTATGCTTTGCAAACCTAAGGGGTAAAGCATCTTTTCCATTTTTGTTGTTATAGCTGAGTCCTGCAGTATTTTGTATGTATATGGTAGTTTATATTTCCCTTCTTTTATCTCTTCTGTCTCTAGCTCCATTTCCTCTGCTTCATCTTCCGATCTCTGGTTTATTTGTTCATACTTTGTAGTCATTGTCTGGGAATTTTCTAGTTGTAGATTTAGTTTGGAGATTTGCTCATTTATATTATCTAAATTGGTTTCTTTTTGTGTCCTCTTTGTGTGTGACAATTGTTTGGTGGATTAGTTGTAGCATAGAGTATATTTCCTTCTGAAAGGTGTTTATTTTTTCTTGAGGCATTCTTCCTGGAGATTCTCTAGTATCACCAATCTTAAGAGTAGAACAAAGTTTTCTGGTCTTTATGTGTAGCTTTTATAATTCAGTAGGTTCCAGAATATGGGTCCAGTCCTAAAAGCAATACTTTGTAGTAATCCTTTTTCTCAGGTGTCCAAGAATTGGCCATGCAAGGTTGTAATCCACAATGTTCAAAGTGTTGAAAATGTTCGACCATCCTGAAAGCAGCTCAATAAAAGTCTCTCTAGCCAGACATAGTCAAAACTCAAATTTTTCTCTCTCCCAGTAGCTCTTAAGATTAAAAGTTCAAGCTCAGTAGGTGTTTATAATCCAAGAAGGTCTGGGTGATAAGTATGCCAAAGTATTTTCCTTTATTGCCAGCTGTTCGCCATTAAGCTAGGAGTCACCAAGCAGCCAGGAAGCTAGTTGTAGTGCTATACTCAAATTAGATCTGATAGACAGAGTGCCTGAAGAACTATGGACAGAGGTTTGCGACATTGTACAACAGGTAGCAACCAAAACCATCCCAAAGAAAAAGAAATGCAAGAAAGCAAAATGGCTGTCTGAGGAAGCTTTGCAAATAGCTGAGGAAAGGAGGGAAGCGAAAGGCAAGGGAGAAAAACATAGATATGCCCAATTGAATGCAGAATTCCAGAGAATAGCTAGAAGAGATAAGAATGCCTTCTTAAGTAACACCAGCTGCCTGCAATTATTGCAGGTTCGCATCCCACCAGGCTCAAGGTTGACTCAGCCTTCCATCCTTTTGAGGTAGGTAAAATGAGGACCCAGATTGTTGGGGGCAATTAAGCTGACTTTGTAATAATGCCGCTTGGGGGGGCGAAAGCCCTAATAAGCAGGCGTATACATAGAATGAAGGCTATTGCTAAGCACATTTAATTTGTGCTTAGATTGTAAGCCGCCCTGAGTATTCGGAGAAGGGCGGGATATAAATGAGATTAAAATAAATAAAAAAAAATAAAATAAATGAACAGTGCAAAGAAATAGAAGAAAACAATAGAATAGGGAGGACCAGAGATCTTTTCAAGAAAATTGGAGAGATGAAGGGAACGTTTAATGCAAAAATGGGCATGATAAAGGACCAAAATGGCAGGGACCTAACAGAGGCAGAAGAGATTAAGAAGAGGTGGCAAAATTACACAGAAGAACTATACAAGAATGAGCTTAACGTCCCAGATAATCACAATGAGGTGGTCACTGACCTCGAGCCAGACATCCTAGAATGTGAAGTGAAGTGGGCCTTAGAAAAGCTGAGCAACAACAAAGCTAGTGGAGGTGACAGTATTCCAGCTGAGCTATTCAAAATCTTAAAAGACAGTGCAGTAAAAGTGCTACACTCAATTTGCCAGCAAATTTGGAAAACTCAACAGTGGCCACAGGATTGGAAAACATCAGTTTACATTCCAATTCCAAAGAAAGGCAGTGCCAAAGAATGTTCAAACTATCGCACCATTGCACTCATTTCTCATGCTAGTAAAGTCATGCTTAAAATCCTACAAGCTAGACTTCAGCAGTATGTGGATCGAGAACTACCAGAAGTACAGGCAGGATTTCGAAGAGGCAGAGGAACTAGAGATCAAATTGCCAACATATGCTGGATCATGGAGAAAGCTAGGGAGTTCCAGAAAAACATCTGGGAAGAAATGGAGGTAGTGACAGATTTTATTTTCCTGGGCTCCAAGATCACTGCAGATGGGGACTGTAGCCAAGAAATTAAAAGATGCTTGCTCCTTGGGAGGAAAGCCATGGCAAATCTAGAAAGCACACTAAAAAGCAGAGACATCACCCTGTCAACAAAAGTGCGTATAGTCAAGGCTATGGGCTATGGTCTTCCCAGTTGCAATGTATGGCAGTGAAAGTTGGACCATAAAAAAGGCTGAGCGCCAAAGAATTGAGGCCTTTGAACTATGGTGCTGGAGAAGACTCCTGCGAGTCCCTTGGACTGCAAGGCGATCAAACCGGTCAGTCCTAGAGGAGATCAACCCTGACTGCTCTTTAGAAGGCCAGATCCTGAAGCTAAAACTCAAATACTTTGGCCACCTAATGAGAAGGAAGGACTCACTGGAGAAGAGCCTAATGCTGGGAAAGATCGAGGGCAATAGAAGAAGGGGACGACAGAGAATGAGGTGGCTGGATGGAGTCACTGAAGCAGTAGGCCTGAGCTTAAATGGACTCCAGATGATGGTAGAGGACAGGAAAGCCTGGAGGAATGTTGTCCATAGGGTCACGATGGGTCGGACACGACTTCGCAGCTAACAACAACTCAAATCCACCACTAGATGTCATTCAGAATCCATTTTCCACTCTGTAAGGTAAAGGATTGATTTCTTATATTTCACCTCTGTTGTTTTTTTTTTCAAAGAGAAAATTTTAACAATTATCTCAGTTCTCAAATTTATCAAAGCTTTAGCTTTATATAACTTCCACTTCAGCATTATGTATTTCTGTCCCGCATAAAAGAAATTAAAATGACACTTCCTTTCACATTCGGAGGTTTAAGCTTCTTGGGAGCCTTTCCCAGAAAATTCATTTGTAAAATAGTAAAGAAAGGATCAATGTTCTCACCCAGTTCCAAACATGCTGTTTACGATGCTAACTAGTGCTTCTTTGGTTGTCAGCAGCTGATGGCTGGCCACAGAAATGTAGCCAGTTTTTCCCCTGCCGGTTTGGAAGGTTTTCCTTGGATCAAACAGAAAGACCACCATCTCTCCGTGATTGATGAGGCATCCATCACCTCATTGGGCCAACTTTAGGCCCTTTTAGGGCCCCCAGCAGGGTAAAATCTGGTGCAGAAGGCAGAGTCCTGCCTTCCTGCATCTGTCTCGCCACAACATAAAACCGGGAGTCAAGAAAAACTTCTTTAATGTGATTTTAATCTACAACAAAACAATTTCCAGCCTTGCTTGAGGTAACTCCTCCCAAATCCTGAGAGAACCCCCTTCTTTTCCTCTCATGACTCTCTGGAGTCAGGAGACTCCCTCTGCGCACATACAGCTGGCTTATCCTTTAAAGGACCAGCTCCTCCCTATAACACAAGTGTATGCTGATTCATGCTACTCTAGGCAAACTAGGATCTCTAATTTTAAAAACTACTTTAAAATGCTGTTGCTTACCTTTTCAGCAAGTAGGAATGTAGTGACATATGCCGAGATTACCAATCAAGCCCATTTATCCATTTATTAACTCATCATCTGGTTGATTTTGTCTGGGATTGACAGATAGGAAGAACGGTTAGGAAGAACGATTGTGTAAGGTAACTTGGTAAGTTGAAAGAATAGTAGCAAACCACTTCCATATCCCTGCCAAAAAGCCCTAATGGACATATTCAACTGGAGAGCCATTTGTCTGAAATGGTGTAGGGTTTCCTGCCTGAGCAGGGAGTTGGACTAGATGACCTCCAAGGTCCCTTCCTTCCACCACCACCACCACCATCATCATCATTATTAGTCCATGAAATCAGCAGGAATTAAGTAAAAATAAACAGCTAGCTATAATTTGCATGGATGTCCTCTATACAGTTCCCAGTGGAACCAAAGCTTATTGTATGTTTTACTTGCACAGGTATTAACAAAATGCTGTATTCCACCTGCAGCAGAAACAGTTAATTTTTTTGCATATGTTAAATCAGCAAAGGCTACGTAATAAAATAGATATCTGAAGCCACTTTTTGAACAGCTACTTATATTGTTAATTTTCATGCAGTAATGTAATTTAAAACATTTCCCCTAATTGCAGCTATTTCTTAGTACAAATAGCTCCATTAAATGAAGAGTCATAAGTCTTTGGGGGAAGCACATGTTCCTCGCAGCTGCTTTCTTCATGAAATCCCAGTTTTATTTCCTAGTAAAGGACCTTGGAGAGCTACCAAAACGAATAGAGCTCAGTGGAGCAATGCATAGTCTGCCTTTATATCATATTATTTCATATGTTCAAGTCAGTTCTACTCTAAGTTCTAAGAAACAATTTGTCCCCTCTGTAAAATGTCTTTTATTTTGGATAGATTAAGAAAAAGTTCTTTCTTGCAAAATGTGTTAGTGGCAAAATACAAAGGAATGTTGCTTTCTGTACGGTGATATTTTTATTTACTTCACTTAATTTTTCTGCTCATCAGACTTTTATCAAAAATTTGTGAAATGGACCAGCTTTTTTAACATTAAAAGTCCCAAAAGGATTAGAATCTGACTTTAAAGAATATTTTGTGTCTAAACACTTCTCCAGCATGATAGATGGAGAATCCACGAATGGGTTAACTCTGTCTTCCTGCCCAATTAGACTAAGTCAGTCAAATTTGCCACGCCTCTCCTGGGCCAGGACACCTCCCAGTCACGACTTAGTCTGTGCCCAGAATAGATGTGGTAATTTTGGCTCCCAGAATCTTGCTGAGTCATCTCTTCTGAGTAATTAATCAGGTCATATATATATATATTTCCCCCTTCGTGGATTCTTCAATTAGATAGCATTCACAGCCTTCCGGACAATTGTTTCGCTGTTGCAAGTCCGTGGGGAAGGTTTCTCAATTAGATAGCTTTTGCTGTAGTTCTTTTCAGGATCTTATCTTTCTCTCAGAAGCCCCAGGCTGTTCTTTCACGGCATGCTAGTTGCGGCCGCCATTTTGAATTCCAGCTTACCAGCAGCTGGCCAAGAGGAGGCTCTTCATCAGAAAGCCTTTTTAAGCTGCCTTTTTAAGCATGCTAATAGCATCAGAGGCACGCGAAGACTCTCAGAACTGCCTGCCTTCTCTCCTGAATTAAGGGGGAAGGACGGGTTGCTTCTCTTTTTTCACTACCAGCAGTAGTGGCCGCCATTTTGGGAGCCACGATTGCATTGCTTTTCCTCTGAAAAGGCTTGTGCAGCCTTTTTTGCTAGCTTCTGAGAAGGGGGGGAGATTTCAGGGCCCCCCCAAAAAAAACACAGACTTCAAAGGTGCTTACCTTGCCTTCTAGCTCAGGGAAGTTGGTCCCTGAGCCTCTGGTCAGTTCGCAGGGGTCCTTTTTTAGGCTCCTCCTCTCCCAATCATTGCAGAGGGTTCTGAGTTCAGATCCCCTCTGACTGTAGCACAATCATTGTTTGCCTTGCCCGAAATCTTTCAAAGTGGATGATCAAGTACAGGAGGCTTCAACTGTAGCTCTAGGCCTCAACCTAGCTGTCTCATTGTCCATTCCAACAGAAGATGTGTGCTGGCTGTGCCATTCTTGGCCTCGCCACCACCAACTAGAACTAGTGAGCTGGCTGTTATCACCGAAGTGATCTGTCACCACTAGGCTTCTACATATGAGCTGGCTGTTATCACCAACGCGATCCGCCACCACAGTAGACTTGGCATGTGTTCCAAGGGTGCTACAACTGGTCTTAAGTCCGTCAGGAGTTTTGCAGGTGTGCCAGTTGTCCATTAAGTTGGTCCTGCAGCCACCATTGCCATAGAGTACTTATTGATCCCTGGGAGTGGCACACAGCCTCAGATCAGTACTTTGCTCCTCTGTTTGAGATCCCTCTCAGCATTCCACTGAGACATCTCCCAATTGTGATGGCAGACAACACCGCACCTCAGGCTTCACATGGTGCCCCCAACACTCCTGCGCAATCAAAGCATAAGTCCTCCAAACTGGAGGCTGCTGGAAAGCTCAAGGCCAAAGCCAAGGCCATCTCTGGCAAAAGGTCCTCCAAGGCGGCAGAGAAAGAGGCCAGCAGGAGGCACCAGGCCTTAGAAAGGCAGTTTGCCAAGGCCCAGAAACAGGGCACGATGTGCGCTGAACAGGTCTCTTTTCCTCTGGCAGAGGACTCTGTATTTGGGCCACAGCTTGTTCCTCCTCCCTTGTCTGCCCAGAGGGTCTGGTCTCTGGAGGGGGATGATGATGACCAACCTTATCTTCCCAGGGCTGAGCAGGAGCAGATGGTTTCCTTTACCCAGGGACCAGGTATCCGACTGACGCCTCCAGTCCCAAGAGCAACACAGTCTAGGCCCGAGTACACCTTTATGCCCACAGCAGATGGGCTTCGGCCCTCAGAGGCGCAGGGAGTGTGGTCGCCGGAGCAGTTTCAGGCTCTGGTCTCCCAGGCGGTCACCTAGGGATTGGCCTTACAATGTCAACAAAGGTATGCACCCGAATCGGTGCCCTCAATGACACCGCCTTATCTCCCCCAGTTGGCAGCACCAGAATATTCTGACCCTATTTCTCCTGCCCGGTCTTCTCGTATTGGAGTATCTTTTTCTGAGGAGTACGACCCGATGGAAATGCCACTCTTGGAGGATGAGGATCTTACTCCCAACCCTGCTCCCTTTGTTGGTCTATTCAATCCGGCGCTCTTTAAATCTCTGCTTCATAAGGCCAGCACTACTGCTAAGATTGGTCCTGACCAGGTTCCCCATCCTGGTCCGTCCACCAGCCAAGATGCAAGGCCGGTATTTTCAGAGCATGTGATCACTGAGCGTCATATCCCCTGTCCCCCATTCTTTCTCAACACGGTACAGAAGCAATGGGGAACACCTGGCACTCTTCCCTCTCCAGTGGGGATGGACAAGAAGCTCTTTAATGTTGACTCGGCCTTGTCGGAAGTGCTAGAGTTTCCTTCTGTGGATGAACCTCTGACTCCACTCTTCTCCACGGTGTCCGGTGATATGGCTGAGACCTTGAAGGCAGAGGACAGGAAATCTGAACTTTCCTTCCACCAGGCCTCAGCATGGGTGTTGAGGGCGGCCACATCCACCTCTTTCTTTGCCAGAACCTCCCTTCTCTGGCTCCGCCAACTTCACACCAGAGTACCCCCCGGAGGAAGTCCGAATGCACCAGGACTTAGCCAAGTTAGTAGTTGCTTCGGAGTACATAGCGGACATATCCCTACATGCCACCAGGTTCTCTTCTAGGGCCATAGCCTCCAATGTTACTGCTCACAGACTCCTGTGGCTCAAACACTGGTGAGCAGATGTTAAATCCAAGTGGCGCTTGGCGGCTGCCCCTTACTGTGGTGGTCAGCTTTTTGGGAAGGTCTTGAAACCTTATTTGGTGGAAAACAAGGACAAGTGTAAGGTGATGTTTCATCTTCTTAGACGGCCAGATAGACGTCCTACCCCATACGTCCGCAGACAATTTTTCCAGTCAGGGTCAGGATCGGAGTTTGCTCAGCCCCCCCCCCCCGTTCCTTCCCTCCCAGGTCTGACCGTCCATTTGACCGACCGGGAACCAGAGACAAAGCCAGGTTGCAATTCCAAGCAAAGTGGCCATTTTGAGGCACGGGGGGCCTTCCCTTCAGAAAGTCTAAATGACTTCAGGGCGGTCTCCCCAGACTGACGTTGTTTGTTCAAAAATGGGAGACCACCACCACAGATGCTTGGGTCCTTGTCCCTAGAATTCACGTCCGTCCCCCCAGAGCGCTTCATTCCTTGTCCGCTATCAAAAAATGCGGTCAGGAAGGCTCTCATGTCAGAGGCTGTTCAGCACCTCTTAGAAATAAGGGCCGTAGAACCAGTCCCGGATGGGAAGCTAGCAAGGGAGTTCTATTCCATCCTCTTCATTGTTCCGAAGACGTCTGGAGGATGGAGGGCAATACTCGATCTAAAGGGGCTGAACGCTCATCTCGCATACGAGAAGTTCAAGTTGCAAACACTACAGTCCATCTTGGCCAGCATCAGGAGGGGAGACTTCCTGGTGTCCATTGACCTCACGGAAGCATATCTTCACATTCCCAGCCTTCCCGTCCACCAGAGGTTCCTCAGATTTTGCTACAAGACTCACCATTACCAGTACAGAGCCTTACTGTTCGGCCTTTACTAGGCCACAAGAGTGTTTACCAAGATCTTGATGGCGCTGACCGCGCATTTGACGTCCGTCCCCATATGCATCCAGTGCTATCTGGATGACATTCTCATCCAGTACCTATCGGTCCAGGTGGCTCAATTGGACCTGGCTTTGTCTATCAAGACTCTCCAGGACCACCGGTTCTCGGTGAACTTTCAAAAGAGCCAGACAGTTCCCTCAACCCACCTTCTTCATTTGGGCGTGGTCATAAGACACCAAACTGTGCAGGGTCTATTTATCTCAGGACCGTCAGGACAGTATCAGAGCCCTGGTCCTTCAGGTCCAGAGGGAGCATGTAGTCACCCTGGCTGTTCTTTCCCAACTGTTAGGGAGGTTGGTTTCCTGCATGGGAACAGTCCCATGGGCCAGACTACATTCCAGGGACCTGCAATGGTTTTTGCTCCCGTTACAGAGACTGGGCACCAGCTCCTCCAACCAAAGGGTAAGGGTTCCGTCTTGGACCCTAAACTCCCTCCAGTGGTGGACCTCGCCAGCGGTAGCCAGGGGCTCTTTGTTGCAGGAGCCTGTTCGGATCATCCTGACTATGGACACCAGCCTGTTTGGCTGGGGGGCGCATCTAGGGTCTCAGTTGGGTCAGGGCCGGTGGTTCCGGTCCGACCTGAAGCACAACATAAATTGGTTGGAGCTCAGAGCCATAATCTGGCCCTACACCACTTCCACAACAGGGTGGTGAGACAACATGTCCTGGTCCTCACGGACAACGTAGCGGCAAAAGCCCATGTGAACCGGCAAGGGGGTACCCGTTCCAGGTCCCTTATGGCCGAGGCCCAACTGCTGGGCTCTTGGGCAGAGACCAACCTCTCATCACTCAGTGCCGAGCACATCTCGGGGGCGGCAAATCAGCAGGCGGACTTTCTCAGCAGGTCGACAGTGGATCACTCCGAATGTCACCTGCATCCCGATCTCTTTGAGGAGATATCAGAGAGGTTATGTCGGCCAGTACTGGATCTGTTCGCTTCTCCAGTGAATTCCCAGCTCGCGATGTTTTCCTCCCGGTTCCCCTCTCCGGGGGCAGTGAGGACGGATGCCCTCAGCATCCCTTGGCTCGGGGGCTTGCTGTATGCCTTTCCGCCTCTCCCTCTGATCCCGGCAGTCATCCACAAGTTACTGCAAGAGCGGCCCGAGGTGATACTTGTTGCACCACACTGGCCAAGGCGGCCATGGTTTGCTGACTTCGTGAGTCTGTCAATCTCTACCCTGTGGAGGATTCCTCCAGATCACATTCCACTCAGCCAGGGAGCTCTGCATCATCCAGAACCCCAGTGGCTCCAGTTGACCGCCTGGCACTTGAACGGCGGCTCCTGACACATGAGTCTTATTCATCGGAGGTAATTACGATGACTCAGGCCTCCAGATGGCCTACAACAAACAGGATCTATGACTCCACTTGGAAGAGTTTCTGTAATTGGTGTGATAAGAACCAGTTAGATCTTTCAGCTATTACTTTCCCGAGGATCTTGGACTATTTATTGGAGGGGCTTAACAAGGGCTTGGCACCCAATACCATCCGCTGACAAGTAGCAGCTCTCTCCACTGTATTTACTTGGGGCAATTCAGAGGTATTGGCTCAACATCCTATGGTACGTTCATTTCTCAAAGGAGAGACCAACACCAAACCTCCAGTGGTTCACTGGTATCCCTCTTGGGATTTGTCACGCGTATTGCAGGCCCTTACCTCTCCTCCATTTGAACCCATCAGGACCTGTACTCTGCAGTTCTTGACAATTAAGGTGGCCTTCTTGATAGCAGTTACATCGGCTAGACGCATTTCTGAATTGACAGCTCTCTCTGTCAGACAGGACTTACGTGTTTTTCATGCTGACCGGGTGGTCCTTTGATTGGATCCCTCCTTTATTCCTAAGGTGAATACCTTGTTTCATAGAGTGCAGGAAGTCATTTTGCCCGATTTTTGTCCTCAGCCATCTCTTGCCTTGGAATGGCAATGGCACAATCTGGACGTCCACAGGGCTTTGCACCACTATGATAAGCAGACAGCATCTTTTTCGCAAGTCTTTGTTTCCTTTCAACCCTCACTATGGGGCGGAAGGTTTCTGCCTCCACTATATGCAGGTGGATCAGGGCTTGTATTGCAGGGGTGTGCCAATCTCATTCCCTGTCAGTTCCCAGGCGTATCACTGCTCACTCCACTCTTAGTGCTGCAACGTCTGCGGCTTGGGCAACAAAGGCATCCATTGAGGACATTTGTAGGGCGACGACATGGTCCTCACCTTCCCCTTTCGTGAGGCTTTATAAATTGGATAGGTTTGCCTCCGCAGACGCCTCATTTGGCCGAAGAGTGCTGCAACAGGTAGTGCCACAGGGTGGGACAGAGGCCCAGACTTATTCCCTCCCACAGGGACAGGGCAGCTTTGGTATGTCCCATTCGTGGATTCTCCATCTATCAAGCTGGAGAAGGGGCGTTGTCTTACCTGAACGCCTTTTCTCAGCATGATGATGGAGAATCCACACCCACCCCTTAGTGTCCGTCAGGGGCTGTGTCAGGGGTATGGGAGCCAACACGTCAGACTGTCATCATTTGCTTTGCCTTCGTCGTGACTGGGAGTTGTCCTGGCCCAGGAGAGGCATGGCAAGTTTGACCGACTTAGTCTAATTGGGCAAGAAGACAGAGTTAACCCATTCGTGGATTCTCCATCATCATGCTGAGAAAAGGCGTTCAAGTAAGACAACGCCCCATCTACTGGAAGATTCCTATCATTAAACACAGAATATATCCCATGATAACATATCTGAGAATGCTTTTCTTTGTCTTTGGTCTCTTTGGTGCTTTGAAATTTATTATTCCCCTTTGTTTTCACTTACTAAATCTAAATTGCCCTTAGCAAAATGATCCTTGCCATTACTCTGATTCTCCCAATTTTAGAATGGTAGCAGAAAGTAAGCAAGCATCAGCCTACCCCAACCTGGAGTCCTTTGGGTATATTGGACTACAAATCCTATCATTGGCTACATTGTTGGGGAAAATGCACTTTTTGAAATTAGCAGTTAGTCAACATGTCACCAGTCCTCAATGGCTCAAGAGCAGGCTGGTGGGCAGGTGAGTGTTATGGAGTGAGCAGGACAGAGTCTCATGAGTTTGTGTGGGCTGAGGAAAAAAGTGCTATAGTGAAGTTTCAGAAAGGGTGCCGCTGTGGCACTTGTGTATAGGCTGGGGAGAGGGTGCTGCAGCACCATGTGTTTGGGGGCTGAAGGAGAGACGGTAGTGTATGCAAGTGCAGCTAGATGAGGGAGCAGTGCCAGAGTCCAAACACATCCAGAGATGTTCTACTCCATATCAAGGCTCTTTGGAGGGGAAAAAAAAGTAGGAGCAACTTGCAACCTCTCTGGCAGCTTCCCCATTGACTTTGCTTGTGGGAAGCTGTAGGAAAGATAACAAATGGCAATAATATGGCTTTTGGATGCTGCAACTTTTATATGTGTGAGACAGTTGCCAAGTCCCCAGATTGTGCTCATGTAACCACAGGGATGTGGGGAAGGGCATAAATTCAAGGGCCAGTCATAAGTACCACTTATTCAGTGCTGTCACAATCTGAACAGTTGTTGAACGAGCAGTTTTTAACCAGGGCTATCAAAATAGTAGGGGGAGATTGCCATCACTGTTGCATTTCATATCTTGTGTCACCTGAGATAGCTGCTGTTTCTCTGCAGCAGTGCTATGGGTAATATACTGGCAATACTGCATATGTTTTCAGCTCACCATCTGAGCTCTTTTAGTTTCTGTATATTTTCCATTCCAATCCTTGAAAGAAGGCTGGTGATAGAACCCAGTTTGCAGTGCTGAATTTTTCATCAAGTGTCCCATCTTTATAGAACTAACAGTTGGGAAATGAAATTTGCTTAGTGTGAATATGTGAAAAAAATACTCTGAAAGTTACAGAAATTTTTAGTGCATTTTAATTTATTGTTGTTAGTTCTGGGCACCTTGTTTAATCTTTTTTAATATTTGTATCCTTGTATTTTTATATGTTTGCCCTGTTCACCGCCCTGAGTCCTTCGGGAGAAGGGCGGTATACAAATAAAATTTAAAAAAAATGAGCAAAAATGTATCTTGCATTTAAATCATAGTCTTCCATATATATATATAAGGCAGGAATGCTCTACCTGTGGCTTTCCAGATGTTGCCAAACCATAATTCCTGATTCTTAGCCATTATTTGAGGCGGCTTACCGTAATACTACTTGATATCTGTAGTACATGGTAGTTATGCTTAATATTGTATTTTTTTCTGTGTGATGTGTTAAGAATTATTTTAAATGCAGTGACATAAAAATTTTCTATCCTGAACAACTAAAAGCGAAAAGAAGGAACTTTGGTGTATGATCATATCAAATGACTAAAATTTCTATTGTGGGGCTTCTTGCATTCTATACCCCAACAATCTACATGACATATCTGTAGTAGGTGAAAATTGTGCTGCTTTGAAGAAGAAATCTAAGAATACTAAATGTTCAGTTGCCCTCCCTTGCTCCAGTCTAAGAGTACTGTAAAAGGTACTTCATTCTTCTTGGTAATTGAAATTTTTTCTTTTCATTTTGCCTTTGCACTCTCTACAGTTGTTCAGTTAAAGTTGTAAGGATCTCAAAAAGCTGTTTAAAAATATAGTTGAATCAAGAGATATTTTTTACTTCAATCTTGACTCTGAAAAAGGATTACTTGGATTTTAAGTTTTGACTGTCAGATCCCCTCCAGAGTTATTTGACCAGACTTTGGGTGCTCAACAATACAGCCACATTTACAGTCATTTGCAGTGTCCTGCCATAATTTGCCCACATTTTACCATTTTACAGCACTTAGCACCCACTATAAATTATTGAATCACTTAATGATTTTTGTGTTCACTTAACAACCTGCAGATTTGTTTAATAACCATGTTGAGTCACTTAACAACTATCACAAAAAGGTAAAATTGGATCAGTCATGTGACCAACTGGTATTATGAATGTTATGACATGACTGTAATGGGCAAGCTCCTGTACTGTTTTATGTCAAGAATCAGCTGTATGGACTAGACTTGTCCTACTTTTTAAGATCAGTTCATATATATGAGCTGGTCAGCCAACCATGAGTAAGCAAATCATAGCCTACTACAGCTCTGGTGCAGGCAGGTTATATTATTTATGCTTAATTATAATGAAGTTTATACAAGTGCTACCTGAAGTTGTCTTAGATAACCATCCATCCTGTGACAATCTTAAGTGAATGGAATGAATTATGGCTCTAAAACAGATTTTCAATACCCAGAAAATTGATGTGCCTGGCAACAGTATGTGGTAAAGCCATTTAAATAAGATGTTTGCATATGCAGTATTTGGTTGTCTGTTGGTTATAAGTGCCACAAGCTTCTGTAAATATGAATAAGTAGTGACACCCTAACATGCTTACCCATTGCCCTTGCATACAATTTTATCTGTAGCCTTCCGCCTTTCCTGGATATGTGTGATGTTACTATTTCAACGTTGCTGTGAAAATGCTCATTCCTAATGATGGGGGTGGGGAATGGCAGCATTGAAACGAGTCTGTGCTTTGTATGGAAAAGGGGTGTGGCTTAGGAACCAAATAATGGAAGAAGAAAATGCTCTTTGTTCCTTAGGTAATGCAGGTGCTTTTGCTAACTAGCCTTATTTGCTATTCAAAATGTAGGAGCAATGTAGTTACCCATAAAGGTAAGAAATATGTCATCCTGGAAAATTTAAGGGTTGCTAAGACAGTTATTTACAGAAATAAACTGGTAAATCAATCTCCAGGGTTTTATTTTAATATTTTTTAAAAAGTATTTCTTATTTTCCTTATAACCAGTTACTTTCCTTTGTTATTCTACCGCATTATAGTTATTGATTCTGTTTTATATTGGTGGGCATTTGTTTTGTTTTCTTGCTGAGCTAAAAGAAAATCAAACTGACCTAAAAGAAAATCAAATTGACCTAAAATCTTACATATATATATATATCTGGTTCATATATTGTCATGTTTGTGTCATGTAACATAAAATCAACATAATGTGGCATCCATCCTTGAACAACAGGGATGAGACAAAGTGGGAAAACAAATCACATGAATCCAAAATATTGAGAAAATGAATACTTTTTCCATGCCTTTGTCAAAGATCAGTACAGAAAATAGACATGTGTTGAATTAAAGTTTTAGGCACATAGAAAACATATATTCTCCCTCACCTATCCTCAAAAATCCACCTTTTCAGGAAATGAAAATGAAAGACGTCTAAGTAACAGAAAAGGTAAACATTCACTATGGAATTAATGCTGTAAGAAAGGTTACTGTGTAAATCAGGATTATAAATTCTCTTTGTTTGCACAAAGTAAATTGGAATGCACCTACAAATAATTACAATCAGAAATGAGCTGAGGATATTTTTATCCTGTTGTGCTAAATCTTCTTTAAATAGCCAAATTCTCTGCTTCTAACTTTCTTGAATATAGCATCTCCTCATTATCCTAAGCCACGACGCTTCCATTTTCATTTCAGTCTGAAACTGGTCCATACTGTGACTCGTTGGCCTCAGTACTGTAGTCCCAATGGCTCATAATTTCTGACCCATTTCCTCTCCCTTCCTCTTCCTCCTCAAAAAAATTGGTATGTCAAGAGCCAAGTTTTCAGCAGAGTTTATCTGAATAAATAAATGAAGCACAATTTATTTTTATTTATTTTATTTTAATCCCATTTATATCCCGCCCTTCTCCGAAGACTCAGGGCGGCTTACAATCTAAGAAGCACAAATCAATGTGCTTAGCAATAGCCTTCATTCTATGTATATGCCTGCTTATTAGGGCTTTCCCCCCCCCCCCAAGCGGCATTATTACAAAGTCAGCTTATTGCCCCCAACAATCTGGATCCTCATTTTACCTACCTTGGAAGGATGGAAGGCTGAGTCAACCTTGAGCCTGGTGGGACTCGAACCTGCACTAATTTGTGCTGAGTCTATCTCTAATACAAACTTTGTGATGTCCTGTCCTGTTCTGCTTTTATTTCAGTGAAATTCTTGCCATGGTGTTTTCTAAAATTCATAGAGCCAAAGAACAACAGAACCCATGGCTTTATGTTTCTTGAAAGGATGAATGGCATGTCTCATATGTTTGTTAGAAGTAAGCAAACAGCTGCATCATTCATTCGAAACAGAGTGTTGTACAATGTTTGATTTTTGACTTTGTGAAAACGTAGAACTTTTTTTATATATATAAAAAATCAACAAAAACTGAAGTTGTCTTTTCTCCACTGGATCAAAAGGGCTTTTTACTGTCAACTGGGTAATAAGATGCTACCTTTAAGCAAAACTCTTGTAAAATGAGTTGGAATCCAATAAAGATATCTAAAAATACACTCTTGTGCAGCATTTGAATGAAAAGATTGTATGGTGAAATATCTTTTACAGGAGCCATTTCTTATAGACCCCAAGATGTTTGCCTGAAAATAGCCATAAATGTGTAGAGGTGAAAGGGACAAAGGCAGTCTCCTTTATGTATTGCTATCAAAAGGCCATTTGGAAATTTGTTAATTCATTTTATTCCCTGAGGTATGTTCTTAACATACTTAGGAAGATCTAGGTTAAAATAGGTCAATATTTTTGTGTGTAGGGATGTCTGGATGCTTTAAGAAATGTTTTGCTCTGCATTTACCTTAAGGAGACAAGTCAGACATTCCCTACAGACACTTCAAGGTCTGTTTCTCTTGCATATTAACAGGATGGGAAGGCCTGAAACCTTAGCTTTGGTACTGAGCTAATCTAAAAAATTTCTAATTTCTGCCCTATAAAGTACTATTTTTTTCATTTAGGTAACATCCAACAAAGCCATGCATAGCACTAATTACTTTAAGCCTAGATTCTCTAAGAAAATAAGTTAAATATGCTACAGGCTAAAATGGGATTGTATAAACCCAATCAAATATCTTGACATATTTGAAACCCACCAGCACGATGTCCCTCTTTGCTTTTTTCCTATATTGCACTTGTTTGCTATAAATTGCTTATCGTATGGCTATATGGAAAGCTGAGAGGCTGGAAGTGGAATGCGACTTCATTGGCAGGAGAAGAATCCAGGAAGTGACTGCTGCTTTGTGATTAAAAGGAGATGTGGCGGTCGGTCTGAATTTCTGTATTTTAGGAAAGGGAAAGGCTTCTCCTTGCTATAATGGAGCCATTAACATCTATTAATAATGCAGACAGGGTAAGTAACTGGAGTTGGCACTCCCAAGGGATTGCATGAAACAGATGTGTAGTGTATCTTCCTGGATTTGATGGCTGCTGGGGTCGAGGAGGTCGCTGTGGTTCCTGTTTTATTTCCTCTGGCTGTGATTTTCTAATTTAAATGCCTCTTGTCTCCTGGCTACAGTGAGCCTGCTGTGCGGAAGGGGGGGGATGTATATGCTAGAGCAATATGATGGTGGCATGCTGGTACTGCACCCCATGCCTTAAAAAGGGTGCCGAGTTTCATCTCGAGCACCTCTGACTCTCACTCTTTCCATTTCCTTTATAGAGATATTTGTCAAGGCAGGCGACATAATGGTTTCTCCTTTTGTTGCTGTCACAGAAAGGTAAGTGCCTGCCTCTTTCTGCCTAGGAAACACTGCTGCAGACTGGAGATGATGTACAGGAGCTGGTCCCATCCAGGCTGGCTCATCTGACACATTGGCAGTTTGAAGAAGCCTGCAGGGAAATAGCCTTTTCATTCTTTTCACAAGGTCCAACATTGCAGTTTGGATCAATTTGTTTTGCCCCGACAGCTGTCTAGATAGACCATAATGCATGGCAAACTCGTGTGTGTGTGTATGTGTGCATGATTGTGTGCGCGCGCATATGTGTGCAGGCATATTTTCTAACTACTACGGGGTGAAGAGTATGTAGGACTGGATTTTATGAAAAAGGAAAGAAAAAGCTTCACTGGGCTTTCTTTAAAATTCAGTTTGCACTTAGGAGTGTCAGTCATGAGCGCAGCTACAAAGGATTTTGTTCTGAGTGCTAATTTTTAATTGACTGCATACAACAGCTGTTATTTGCATGATTCGACCATAGAGGTGTGTGGTTTAAGGCAAACAGATGTAAATGTCTGTGGTTGGACACAGCTGGATGGCAGCATTGTTTAATGTCTTCACAGTATAATGCAGTGGAATGCGTTTCTGGAGATATTATCAAGAGGCATATTTTAAAAACCTTGCTCCAGTCGCCATGACTCATTTGGTCCCAGACAGCAGGAAAATCATACTGAAAGTTCGAGAGTTCAGGGAAAAAACTTCTTTAAAGCAGCAGAGCAATTTCAATATCTGTACATGCTTTTTTTGTTGCATAGTGTTATAGAGTGTAAAGGAAGGTCTATTGTATTCACATCTTTTGTCTTAAAGCTCTCTATACTTAGCATGCAACTATAGGGAAATATATTGGATGTCAAATAATGAAAAATGAAAGGGACATGGCCTGGATTTCTTTATATTAAGATTATATTATATTATATTATGTTGTTATGTTATGTTATGTTAATATATTATATTATATTATTATATTATATTATTATATTATATTATATTATTATATTATATTATATTATATTATATTATATTATATTATATTATATTATATTATATTATATTATATTATATTATATTATATTATATTATATTATATTATTATTATTATTTGTTTTTTTTAAAAAGGACTAATTGTAATTAAAGGCATAGTAGCCAAAGAATAAGGAATTGATATAATTTTCTATTAATTCTGATTGTACTTCCCTTTTCCTCTTGAATCCATAGGTTTCTGTATAAGATTAAAAAAAATCTGTTTCATTACAGAGTCAAGTTTTTTTTTCTTTTAAATGTTGTAATTGTTTTACACATTGAATATTTTGCTCTCTTTAGCTTTGTGCACATTTTTTACAGTTTTTATCTGTAACATAATAAGAATAACTATGTCATAGAAACATGAAACACTAAGAATCTTTGGAACACAAACGCAATTCTGACTGACAAGTGATAAATATGATTTACTGACAAGTACTATAAGTAACATGAACAAGCAAGAAAATATTTATATGTATTTATAAACTGTTTTAAATTATTATGTCAGTTCCATTTTATTTTGAGTTTCAGTGATGGCTAAATTAATGTCAAGACTTCAAATCAAACCTATACCTATTGGTGGAAAAGCTTTCTTACACTAGACTAAATATGAAAGAACACTTATGAAAAATCAGAATTATCTACTTAGGCAACAAAAAATAATAGAAAGTAGTATAATATAACAATGAGTAAAGTTAGGTTATGCTACAGTTGATGATTTCAACTAAGCCTTTAAAATTGAATTTTGGGGATGGCAGATACTTAATTTCTATTGATAATCTAATACATGAAACTTTCTTATTTCTGTAGATTTTCATAGAAAATAGAAAAGATTAGCTCTTTATAACTTTCCCTCTAAAATTATCCTATCGTTTGGAAAATCCAGTTTGATACCATACAGATTCAGGTATCAAGTAAGGAATGCATATAGCAATTTAAAACATTGGTTTTATTTGATGCAAAAAAATTAAAACTAATATTTTGCACCCCTCTGAAATTATAGACAAGATAGGTAAAACCAGACTGATTACTCTGGTTTTGAAAGATCGAAATTATTAACACATTTAATGCTGCTTTTTGTTGTTGCATTTTATAGCAATTTCTGTTTTGTTGATAGTAAGAATAGAATTCTGTGTACTTTTCTAATAATGAGGATACTTTTTATTTAAGCAAATGAAAAAGTGGAGAGCGAGCACGCGGACCTGGCTTGCATCACGGAAACCTGGCTGGGCCAAGAGGGTGGTGTCCCTCTGGTTGACCTCTGCCCGCCAGGTTTCCAGGTGCTGCACCAGCCTCGGGCCCATGGGAGGGGCGGGGGAGTGGCAGTTATCATCAGGGAATCCCTTAGCCCGCGAGAGATCACCGTCCCTCAGATGGTCGGGTGTGAGTCTCTCCTACTGAGATACGGCCCGGGGGCGCAGTTGGGCCTGCTGCTGGCATACCTACCACCTAATCGTGCAGCGGCAGCCCTGCCCGAGCTACTCGATGTCCTCTCAGGGTTGGTGGTTGAACTCCCAAGACTCATGGTCTTGGGCGACTTTAACCTACCGTCCTTGGGAGGATCGTCCGATCTGGCTCGGGAGTTCATGGCTTCCATGGCGGCCATGGACCTGTCGCAAATAATTTCTGGACCGACTCATGAGAGAGGCCACACCCCAGACTTGGTGTTCTTATCTGGACGGTGGCGCGATGATATCGGTGGGGGTGCCACGACTATTATGCCCCTGTCATGGACCGATCATCACCTCGTGCGGCTAGACTTCCCCTTTGCCACCCCCCGCCGTGGGTGCGCGGTGCCAACCAGATGGTACCGCCCTAGGCGCCTAATGGACCCTGATAGGTTCCAGGCAGTGCTTGGGGACGCACATGCACTCCCTGCTCACAGCTCGGCGGATGCCTTAGTGGAAGCCTGGGAGAAGGCAGCCACGGAGGCTCTGGACCGAGTTGTACCCTTGCGGCCTCTGACCCGGTGCAGATCCCAGCGAGCCCCATGGTTCACCGCGGAGCTCCGGGAAATGAAGCGTCGGAGACGGGGCCTAGAGAGCCGTTGGAGATCCAGTCGATCCGAATCCGACCGATTGCGATTAAGAATCCTCACCAGGTCTTATCTCGCTGCGATAAGGGTGGCAAAATCCAACTACTTTTCCACCCTCATCGCGTCCGCAGATAATCGCCCGGCTGCCTTGTTCAGGGTGACTCGCTCCCTACTGAACCAAGAGGTGAGGGAGGAACCCTTGCAGGGTCGAGCCGAGGAATTCGGTCAGTATCTGCTGGATAAAATTGCTCGGATCCGAAACGGCCTGGACTCCAACTGGGCTGAGTTGGAAGAACAAGGCATGGACAGTCTTGTCGACGTCATCTGGGAGGAATTTGATCCTGTGACTCCTAAGGAAGTGGACAGGATTATGAGGAGGTTGAGCTCCTCCACATGCTTACTGGACCCGTGCCCTTCCTGGCTGGCATATGCAGCTCGAGAGGGGACACGAGGCTGGTTCCTGGCGGTCATCTCCGCTTCTCTGAGGGAGGGTCACTTCCCCACCGCCTTGAAGGAGGCGGTGGTGAGGCCTCTCCTCAAGAAGCCCACCTTGGACCCATCCTCATTGAATAACTTTCGTCCAGTCTCCAATCTTCGCTTCCTTGCGAAGGTTGTTGAGAGCGTGGTGGCGCACCAACTCCCTCAGATCCTGGATGAAGCGGTTTATCTAGACCCGTACCAATCGGGCTTCAGGCCGGGCTACAGCACGGAGACGGCATTGGTCGCTCTGATAAATGATCTCTGGAGAGCCCGGGACAGGGGCCATTCCTCTGTCCTAGTCTTATTAGACCTCTCGGCAGCTTTCGATACCATCGACCATGGTATCTTGCTGCGACGCCTCAGGGGACTGGGAGTGGGAGGCACGGTTCTGCGTTGGTTCTCCTCCTTTCTCCAGGGTCGCTCGCAGTCGGTGTTGGCAGGGGGACAGAGGTCGACCCCGAGGCCTCTCGCTTGCGGAGTCCCTCAGGGGTCGGTCCTCTCGCCTCTCCTGTTCAACATCTACATGAAACCGCTGGGCGAGATCATTCGCAGCTTTGGAGTAGGGTACCATCAGTATGCTGATGACACCCAGCTTTTCATCTCAACTCCAAACAACATCAGTGATGCCCTCGACGTGATGTCTCGCTGCCTGAAAGCGGTCCGGGAATGGATGGGGAGGAACAGGCTTCAACTGAACCCGGACAAGACTGAATGGCTGTACGTACCGGCAAGCCAGGATACTCAGAACATCCCATCCCTTAACATCGGGGACAAGTTACTACCCCCTGTTGATAGGGCCCGCAACCTGGGTGTCCTCCTTGACTCGCAGCTCTCCCTGGAAGATCACATAGGAGCTGTGACCAAGGGGGCCTTCTCCCGGGTTCGACTAGTTCGCCAATTACGGCCTTATCTGGACCTGGATGCCTTACGTACAGTCACCCATGCTCTTGTGACCTCTCGCCTAGACTACTGTAACGCTCTCTACTTGGGGCTGCCCTTGAGATCCACTCGGAAGCTTCAACTGGTGCAAAGTGCAGCGGCACGGACACTCTTGGGAGCCTCCCGATACTCCCATATCACACCTCTCCTCCGTGCACTGCACTGGCTTCCAGTCGCCTTCCGTGTGAAGTTCAAGGTGCTAACAATGACTTACAAAGCCCTACATGGCATGGGTCCGGACTACCTACGGGAGCACCTTCTGCCAATGTCAGCACCCCACCGTCCTGTGCGCTCCCACAGAGAGGGCCTCCTCAGGGTGCCACCGCTCAAGGAATGTCGGCTGGTGGCCCCCAGGGGGAGGGCATTCTCAGTGGGTGCGCCAGCCCTCTGGAACAGCTTACCAACCGAAATCCGGATGGCCCCCGACCTCCGCACCTTCCGGCGCGAATTAAAAACTTATCTGTTCCAGCAGTCTGGCCTGGCCTGATAGCTCTAATCTGGGGTCCCAGCTTGTATTTTACTATTGTTTGTTTTCACTATTGTTCATTCTGTATGCCTACCTTATTCTGTACACCGCCCCGAGTCCCTCGGGAGAAGGGCGGTTTATAAAAACAAATAAATAAATAAATAAATAAATAAATAAATAAAAGCGAAAGTAGGTACTATATAGTTGTTTCCAACTCTAGGGGCCGGTGCTCATCTCCGTTTCAAAGCCGAAGAGTCAGCGCTTGTCCGAGGACGTCTCCGTGGTCATGTGGCTGGCATGACTAGATGCCAAAGGCGCACGGAACGCTGTTACCTTCCCACTGTAGTGGCCCTTATTTTTCTACTTGCATTTTTTTTTACGTGCTTTCGAACTGCTAGGTTGGCAGAAGCTGGGGTTAGTAACAGGCGCTCACTCTGTTATGCGGCACTCAGGATTCGACCCGCCAAACTGCCGACCTTCTGATCAACAAGCTCAGCGTCCTAACCCACTGAGCCACCGCATCCCTTAGGTACTATATACCCACATTTAAAGAAAATGTTATAAATTTAGTACTAAAATATAGTGAGTAGTAAGGATTTTACCTGTTGATGTCTTGTCATAGGTGACTTTTTAAAATAGAACATAAATGTAAATATGTGATTTTATTTTATGTGTATGTAACACACCTATTGCTAAGAAGCTATGCTTTATAGGAAACAAAGGGAATAAGTGTTTTCTTTCGTTAATATTTATCAACTTTTTTCATTAGCTGCTGATAATATTACTTGATGCAAAAATGTTTTTAATTATCTCCATACATTTAGGTTTAGAATATACAAAGGTTTTACACAGCAATGAGGATTACCAGCTCTGTGATAATTTTTTCCACTGCTTGCTTGTGCCATAAAGATTGAGTCCTTGTATATGCTGTGCATACATATTTAATTTGCCAGTAGAAAGAAAGTGTAGTAAAGTATATTGTGTTGTCACCAAGATAAGAATCTGCATAAGTGTGCTACTATAAAATTTGAATCAGCTGTTCTGTTGAGAGTGTTAAAAGAAATAAATTATTGTAGCATACTATTCAAAATTCAGTCTCTATATTAGAGTGATTTATTTTTCAGTTGGTGATTTTCAGGTTTTTTTTGGACAACTTCATAGTTTTGACTACAAGGAATAAATATGCTTTCTATAGCCGTTTTTGAAGGTTGATGAAATAAAATCCTTCCTACTTTTCATCCCAAAAATATGTAAAATGAAATCTCATGGCAGTATATCTATGTAAGGTTATTAGGTATGTTTAAAGTCATGTTAATCTTGCACATTCATATTCTTTGCTTGTCACTGCGATGTTTTTATTTGTTTTCTTTAGATAAATGCTTATACTGCCCAGTAATGTGGTATAAGTAGGATTGGTTTTATGTATTTGAAAAAAAAAACCTGTAACTGTTAGGTACATAGGAAAACTTTGGAGTAGTTTTATTTGTAACCAACTGAGCCATTAAACAGAGTGAAGTAGCAGTTTTCACTTTATAGTTTCATCAAACAAGTATGAGTTTCTCCTGGCTATTCTGATCTTATCTGTGGAAAGTGACTCAGGATGTGCATTAACAGTTTGTCCTTGCTCACCCAACTAAATTGTACCCTGAAAGCTAGGGCAGTACAAGTTATTTTTCACTTCAGGCAGCAAATTCTCTGGCTGGCCCTACCAAAATAATTCCTAGTTTCTTTACTGGAATTTTTTCAGAATGTGTCTTAGAACTCTAATTTAGTTTTTACTTCGCTTCATTTACAGGTAAGTGGGGTGGCCAGAAAATAGACCAAGCAGCAGGGGGCATCCACAGCAATGGACATGGGCTCCAAAATGCAAGCAAACCCCCTACCTCTTTCTGTATTCAAGTAGTATTAAAAAGGAGAGAGGCTTTGATTGCTTGGTTATGCCTGCTTTTTTTTGGAAGCCAGTCATCATTGCTATGAATACCCCAAACGATTTTCTTATTTCTTACACCCCAGTTTACAACCAGCCTCAAAATCATGTAATTATATAGGGTGGGTTTCTTTGGAAAGTCCGAATGAACCAAGAGAAGTTGAATTCCTATCCCTGCAGCGCAAGAAAATTGATTTTCCCTCTCATTCTCTTCATGGTGTACTGTAAAATAGTTCAAGTAAACTTCTTTTCAGGTTTCTCCGTGCGTCTATGCAAAAGGAGAGGAATTGCCTTTAATCTTACTGGGGCGTAAGAAGAAATGAACCCCCTTTCTCATATATCCAAATAATCTAGTATGTCTCGAAAGGAAGGAAGTGAGAAGATACCATTGGCCAAAATCTCTCCACTGACATGCAATAGCCATTGGCCTTTGTTACCATTGTTTTGTGCAGTCTTAACAGTCTAACAGCAATAGCACAGCACTCTCTTGAGTGGTTTGCAACTTTAGCATGTTGCCCCCAACAATCTGGGTCCTCATTTTACTGACTTGGAAGGATGGAAGGCTAAGTCCACCTTGAACCAGTCAGAATCCAACTCCTGGCTTTGGGCAGATCCAGCCTGCAATACTGCATTCTAACCACTGCGCCATCAGGGCTCCTGGATTATTCTGTAATTCTGTATTTCTAGAAGTTGTAGTGGTCAGTGAATGTATACTACCTGGATGAAGCCGCAAGACTAATTGTTCTGCTAGTCAGCTTTCAAATTTATACTATTTTCTAGGTGAGTTAGACTGTATATTTTAAAATATTTTTATCCCATGTTTATTCAGATGAAGCATAAAGCATTTTAAAATTTTATAATAGTACTAATAATACAGAAATAACATAGGTCAGAAATAGCAAAAATTAAATACTATTAATTCAGCCATGCATTATTTTCTGCTGTGGTTGTCTTTGAATTGACATGTTGGAGCCCATACATTAAGAAATAGATAGACAAGAAGGAAAATAAAAATTGGACAAACCCAAAATCTTAGATTTAAATTTAATTTGCACTTAATTAAAATGTAGTTATATTCAGTGCTTTTTTTCTAAAAAAAAAAAGGTGCCGAAACTCAAGGTGCTGTCACTGGGAGTGATGCCAGTGTCTTGCTATGGCATCGCTGCCCGTCCTTTGCACCCCCGCCCCTGCGGCACGAGCCACATGCCGTGGGGATTCCCCTCCCCACAGCTGCCGTGGGGATTCCCCTCCCCACAGTTGCCACATCACGGTCCGTGCTGAGCCCCCACCCGGAGCTGCTCCGAACTCCGACCCAGAGCTGTGTTCCTCGTGACAGTGGTCTCTGGTGCCAAACAGCTGATGGCCTCTATACTTAGCATGCAACTATAGGGAAATATATTGGATGTCAAATAATGAAAAATGAAAGGGACATGGCCTGGATTTCTTTATATTAAGATTATGTTATGTTATGTTATGTTATGTTATGTTATGTTATGTTATGTTATGTTATGTTATGTTATGTTATTATTATTGTTTGTTGTTTTTTTTAAAAAAGGACTAGCCATCGCTTCCAAATGCAGTAAGTGAGTGAGTGAGCAAATGGCGTTTGGAAGCGTCGGGGCAGTAAGTGAGTGTGTGAACGAGCAAATGGCATTTGGAAGCGACAGGGCAGTAAGTGAGTAAGTGAACGAGCAAATGGCGTTTGGAAGTGACGGGGCAGTAAGTGAGCGAGCGAACAAGAGGCCTTTGAAAGAGACGGAGTGAGTGGGGGAGAGACTGAACGAAGTGCCTTTGAAAGAGGCGGAGGAGTGAGTGAGAGCAACTGGAGGCTTTTGTGAGCAAAGTGTGAGTGAGTGGGGGAGCTTTTGTGAGCGAAGGGTGAGAGAGAAAAAGGGAAAAGTGAGGGGGAGAAGGGAAAAAGAAAAGGCACTGACTTCTGACTTCCTGTTACAGGAGTAGAAGGAAGCATTAACATTGAACCTCAACTTTTTGCTTTTCTATAATATTATAAACTAGCCATTTCTATAACAATAAATGAATCTAACCAATGAAACCCAAAATACCCCCCCTTTTTTTAGTCATCAAGTTTTTGACACCTTGTTAAGCACTGGTGGTGCCTGAATATTGTCATGTCCTAAAAGTGGTACAATTTCTGAAAAGGTTGAAAAGCCCTGATGTAAATGCAGCCTAAATTGTTTATTGCCATCCTATTTGCAAATAATATCTTACTTACTTGTGACTAAACAAAATTTTAATGTACGGATAATACCACAGATAATAGCACCAGAAATTATTTTAAGTTCACCATGGAAAACATCATATATTGTTATGTATATACTAGGTTAATTATTTAAAGACTGAAGTGCAACATAACTAGATTCTAAATAATCTATTTTTCAAAACACACAACAGTCCAAACATTAAAAGTAAAGTCCAAATTAAGAATATTTCATTAAATTGTTTAATTTAAAATGGTTTAGTTGTAATAGATGGTTATAGATTCAAAATAGTTTTCAAGAGTGTACAAAAGATACTATTTTTTTCTAGCATCAGCTAAATTAGACATATTACATTGAGAAAAATGTGTCTCATTTCTTCCCTGTTATCTTTATGGATTTCATTGCAGAGATGTTAACATAGGAAATAGATTATTTTGTTATCTACCTTCCAAAAGACAGAAGCAGATGAAAAAAGGGAGGTTCTTTCCTGTTGGCTTTTTTGAATTACGGTAGCTGTTTTAGATTCTAAAAGTTTAGTTCCTAAAGAAGTAATCCTGTAAATAATTTTAATGTCCTCCTCTAGTGCAGGCTCCTTTATGACTCAAGGACTTCAACTCCCAGAATTCCTGAGCCAGCATGGCTCAGCTTGGAAACCTCTCCCTTTTCCCTCAGCATGGCTGGCTCAGGATTTCTGGGAGTTGAAGTCCACAAGTCATAAAAAAGAGCCAGGATTGCTAGCCCTGCAATAGGCTTAGGAAAGCCAATAAGGGAACTGGGGGTTTTTTTTCCTGCAAAAAAAAAGGTGCCGGAACGCCGTTCTGAGCGTTCTATGAGAAAAAAAGCCCTGCTTGTAACAGATTTGGATAAAGAAAATACCCTTACATGAAATTCAGAATTATGCAGTTTCCTTAACAACAATACAGAAATGGTTTATCATTGCCTTCTTTGATGTTTTACAACTTTCTAGTCAATTTTATACCCTTGTTAAATATAACCAAACCAGATCTTGCTTAGCTTTGATGTCCAGATAAAGTTGGCTACCTGCCCTCATATGCTGAAAGTATCATAGAATTTCACAAACAACTCATCCAATCTCTCCTTCACAAATTACACACACATACACACAGGTATGATAAACCCCAAACTACAAATTGGTATGTGGAATCTGAGAAGCCTATACGAAGCTGGGAAAACACACAACACTATTCAAGAAATGTCTAAATACAATATCACTATATTGGGAGTGAGTGAAATGCGCTGGCCTAAAAATGGAATGTGTAGAATAGGAAATTATACTACCTACTATTAGTATATGGTGAGAATAGCAAACACCCATCGAAATGGAGTAGCTATAATAGTAAACAATCTTGTAAATAAATGCATCAAGTCCTTTATTCCTGTATCCGATAGAGTGATGATGATCCAAATAAGTAGTACTCCAGTAAATATGAATGTTATACAAGTTTACACTCCCACAGCTGACAGTGATGAGGAGAATTTAGAGAAGTTCTACAAAGATATAAGCAGTGTACTGAAAACTCTAAAAAGTAATAATATCACAATACTTATGGGGGACTTCAATGCAAAAGTGGGAGAAAAAAGTGATGGTCCTGTAGTTGGAAACTTTGGCTTAGGAACCAGAAATGGTAGAGGTGACTGATTTGTAGACTTCTGCAAGGAACATAGGCAATGTGTGATGAATACTTCTTTGAAGTTGCCAAAAAGATGCCTCTACACTTGGGAGATCACCAGCTAATACACAAAATAATATAGTAAGGAACCAAATTGACTATTTTACAATAAACAAAAAGATTTAGAAACTCAGTAACATCAGTAAAGACATACCCAGGTGCAGATGTACCATCCGATTATAATTGTTCTGTTTCAGCCTACGACCGGCCCTGTTGGAATGTCAGGGACAACCCCTTTTTATAAACAATAGGCTGGAACTAATCTAACCAAATTTATTTGCAAAAGCTAAACAAAACATTTCAAACAAAAGTTAAACAAATACAGACCCAGACTTTTATCAGAAGCTCTTCAAACGGTTGCCTTCAGCAACCAGCACCTCCCACACATTCCCCTTTTAAACAGCAGTCTCAAGGCATGGCTTCTCATTGCCTTCTCCCGAGTTGCCTCATTGCTTTCCTTTGCTCAGTTCTGCTGGATTGCCTCCTGCTCCTAGCATCCCTAAACAGAGCCAGCTGTGGATCGTTTCTCATTTCTTTCCTGTTACCTTTATTGATTTCATTGCAGAGATGTTAACATAGGAAATAGATTATTTTGTTATCTAATTTTACCTTCCAAAAGACAGAAGCAGATGAAAAATGGGAGGTTCTTTCCTGTTGGCTTTTTTGAATTAACTGTTTTAGATTCTAAAAGTTTAGTTCCTAAAGAAGTAACCTTGTAAATAATTTTAATGTCCTCCTCTAGTGCAGGGTAGGCAACCTTGGCTCTTTTATGACTCAAGGACTTCAACTCCCAGAATTCCTGAGCCAGCATGGCTCAGCTTGGAAACCTCTCTCTTTCCCCTCAGTGTGGCTGGCTCAGGATTTCTGGGAGTTGAAGTCCACGAGTCGTAAAAATTAGAGGGAGATTTTTTTTGGGGGAAAAAAAGATGCCGGAACGCCGTTCTGAGCGTTCTATGAGAAAAAAAGCCCTGGTTATATTAATTGAAAACAAAATGATTATTCCCCAAGTAATGTAATAACCTATTTTTCCTTGATATTAAAGTGACAATATTACAAGGCCAGTGAATAGTATGCCCCACACTTTTGTGGGACCATAAAAGGCAATCTGAAAAATATACCCAGCCAAATAATAGGTTTATAAAATAAACATCATTTTCATAAATGTCCCTTATTACATACTTAGTTATGCAAAATAACTATGAAAAAGTAATTTTTCGTAATATAGTAGTAGCAGAACTCAAACAGTAAACACAGATTACTAGGATCATTGTGCATTTTAAGAGTGCAGCCTCAGAATTATGGCTATCTTAATCTGACTCCAACATAGCCATAAAGATCAAAGTATGTGTGTCTAGCTGATGCAAAATTAAAGCAGTATGGAGGAATATTTCCTCTTATTTTTAAAAGATATCACCATCAAAAAAATATAGGAATGTATGAAATAGCAATGAAGTCACCAGTAAGGATCTTCTTAGACATTATATGAACCCACAGAAGGGTTATTTAGAGTTAGATGTGGGTGTTGAACCGAATAGGCAATGAAATAGATTTGAGAGTGGAAGAATAAACAGTTTTCTCCAACACTCTAAGCATGTGTATTTTCTCTCCCATATTTTTTAATTCTGGTTATTCCAACAGAGACATTCCAGGAAAGTTCACATCTTTAGAAGGTGTATAGGGGCCTATTATAAGAGATTGGCAGTAATATATGGATCCAAACAATAACTTCCAGCGCTTGAGAATAGCTGTTACTTATTTAGAAGGATTCCTGTTACATTGTCCCAAAAGTGCTTTTTCAAGAGGCATCTGGACTTTCTTTTTTCTCTTTGAAGAAGTTTCACTTCTCATTCAAGAAGCTTCTTCAGTTCTGACTGGATGGTGGGGAATGGAAGGATTTATACTCCTTGCAAACAGCAGGTCATTTGCATTCTTTTGGCGGGTCGTTGATGCCACCTTCAAATGGGTGTGGAGCCTTCTTGGAACAGTTGAAAGGATTGTGTGGTAGACTGAAGATATATGATGTCGTATTCCTCCCCCTCTGTTGAGAAAAGGCTGTTCAGTTTTGACATACTCTTTTAAACCAGTGGTCCTCTCTGTCCATAATGTGGACTTTGACTTTTAAATGCAGATGGAGTGCTGAATCTTGGCCTGATGGGTATGTTCTCCTCTGTTGTGCCATACGTTTATGAAGTGATTATTTTATTTCCCCAATGTACAGATCTGCACATGGCTCACTGCATTGTACTGCATATACCACGTTGCTCAATTTGTGTCTGGGTGTTTTATCCTTGGGCTAGACAAGCTTCTGCCTCAGTGTATTCTTGGGTTTGAAGTGTGCATGTATGTTGTGTTGGCTGAAGATCCTCCTGAATTTTTCTGATATTTCTGCAATGTATGGAATGACTATGTTGCTTTGCTCTTTTTCTTTCATGGAGGAGCAACTGTTGGGTCTCTTTTGGGGATTTGATTGAGGTTCACTTGGGATAGCCACAAGTTCTGAGGGCTTACTTGATGTAGTTCTTTTTCTTTTCCATCTTTGCTGGTAGGCAGGCCTTGAGCTTGGTGGTGTAGGGTTCTGATACTCCAATTTTGTGCTTCAGTGGGTGGTAAGAATCAAAATGTAACTATTGACCTCTGTGTGTGGGTTTTCTGTAAATTTCAATGTTAAGGCTTCTGTCTCCCTTATACTGCACAGTCCATGACTATTTTTCTTAACATCTTCACATGTGAATTTGATGTATTTGTCCACAGAGTTGATATGTTTGGTGAATGCTTCCAATTGCTGTGTTTTGATCTTGACCCAGGTTTCTTCCATATACCTATACCAGTGAGTGGGTGGAATTCCTGTGAAGGAGTTTAAGGTTTTGGTTTCTACCTCTTCCATGTAGAGATTGGCCACAATGGGGGACACAGGTGAACCCATGGTACAGTCATGTTTTTGTCTGTAGAAACCTTCACTATGTTTAAAATAGGTAGTGGTCAGACAGCTTATACAGTTGCAGTCCATTCCTCTCACCAGATGCAAAATAAACCAGAAAATTTCTATCTGAAACTAAATTCTACTTTTTTGCTCTCTCTAAAAAGCAGAATTCATAAATTAGTTTTTATTAAGAGATAAAATTTAGAGCTTTGTATGCATTCTAGGATTAATTGACTTTTATTAGAGATCAAACACTTGCCTTCCCAGTATTCTTCATTTATGACCATTTGTACATAGAGAATTATTTCTTTATTAGGTCTCCCTGCCTTCTTTGTAAGAAGTCAAAGTAGATTATATTGTATTTCTCTGTTCTATATGCCTACAAAAAAATCCTGTAAATTAGATGGAGCTGAAAGAGAAACTAGTTGGTCTAAAATCAACCAGCACTATTCCATGGTGAGATAGATTTGAACTAGATGTTTCCATCTTTACCATCTTATACACATTGATTAAAGTTTTATGGTTTCCTCTTATATTGTCAACATAGTCAATGAGCGATAAGCTACCCAGAATCATTGAATGAGATGGGCAGCCATAAAAATTGAACGAACAAAAAATAAATAGATGATACAATAAAAGATAAGATATGATAAGATAAAGATGCTCTTGACTCACATAAAGATAATTTATACTTAGAATTCCACACTATAGAGGCATAGCCAGTGTGTTATCTTGTCATTTGTCATAGCCATTGTTCTGTCTTGTCATTTTGTTAAATGTCTGTATTTTTTTCAGGATTTGAGAAACTGTGTTTAAAATTGCTTTTCTCTTTCTTTGCTTTATTGGATATTACTTATGCTCCTATTACAGCAATTAAGTTATCATGCACCAAAAAATCATTCAACATTTTAAATACAAAGAAGATAATGTGCCTTTCTGAAAAATGCTCATTGTGTTATCTGTTGGAGGTCAAAATGCCTGATTGTTGTATCAGCTGAATTGGTACCAGCACAATATTGTATCTTTGTTACGCTTGTGCACTTAGAAGCCAGTCTGTGTGCTAAAGGTTGAAATTTAGTGATAAAAGAACAAAAGCTGAATCCTGCAACTTATAAAAATTATTTTGTATTTTTTAAAATTTTCACAACTAAAATATTTTGGATTCATTTCAGTTGTTTAACTATATCTCTGGAATACTATGAATTCAGGAATATTACCCATGTAATTTTAAGAAGTCCTAATAGCCCTAAGCTATTTCAGCCTAGCTTTCAAAACTCATTAGGAGATTTTAACCTGTATCCCAAAAAATCCAGAAGTTACAGAAGTCAGAAGTTGGTTCATGTATTATTGTGTACCATAGTTTCTTTAAATTATGATTTGTTGAATAAAAACTCTGTTTGCTGGCTTTACATATGACATTAAACCAAACCCAAAGAAATCACAAAACAGCTTAGTTTGCATGATCTTAGCTGATGTATGTGTGACAGTTAACGATCACATCGATCTTAGGTGTTTGGTCTTTGTGGTCATTAAACAGTCATTAAGCCAATTGCCACATGACCTGATTTCATTTTACCCCTGTTCTTTTACAACAAATGTAAAGCAAGCCATCATTGTCAGTAAAGGAATCACATTATCAGTAAAGGAAGCACAAACAGTTCATGAGCTATGGGATAAATGAGTACTTCTTGAAAAAATAATATCAATTATTTTAAAAGTACTTTTGAAATCTTCACATTTTTAAATACTGCTTTACAACCAAATGTATAGCTTTAGTTATTAATATGCATATGTATGCAGATTTTTAATTTATAAGTCTGGCAATAATTACCTAAGATTGTTGTAAAAACTGTTAGCAGGTTCTAATTAATTTTATCAGAATGTATTTATTAATTATTAATACACAAAAAATTTCTATGGTCTGATACTTTTGGAGCAGTAATCTATGAAAATGGTTGAATTATAGACCTCTTTGTGGCATTCCATATTATTAACACAGTATGTTGTGGATATAGTATTTTATCCTATTGTCTTTTTCACCATCCCTTTCCCTTCTTAATTAAATGGCATCTTTTAAAAGAATAATCAGTGTTATTATATGGAAAGGAAAAGTCCTTTGATAATAAATTTAATCTAGGCATCTATCAGGGCAATAAAGCATTTGGGACTATTCTGTCCTAGTGTAGATGCATAATATACTGCTCAAAAAAGGGCCTTGGTGGAGCAGTGGGCTAATGCCTCCCTAAGTAACACCAGCTGCCTGCAATTAGTGCAGGTTCGAGTCCCACCAGGCTCAAGGTTGACTCAGCCTACCATCCTTCCGAGGTAGGTAAAATGAGGACCTAGATTGTTGGGGGCAATAAGCTGACTTTGTAATAATGCCGCTTGGGGGGGCAAAAGCCCTAATAAGCAGGCATATACATAGAATGAAGGCTATTGCTAAGCACATTGATTTGTGCCTTAGATTGTAAGCCGCCCTGAGTCTTCGGAGAAGGGCGGGATATAAATGGGATTAAAAAAAAAAGATCAAGACATCCTACTATTAAATACAGTACATTGTGTTTTTTAAGTGTTCCCTTTATTTTTTTTAGCAGTATAGTTGGTGTGCAAGAGTTTTTTAAACAAAAATAAAGGATGGGAGGAAACTTCAAAAGCAGAACTGAGGTCCTGCAAGCAGGTGTCCTCTCAGGAAAGAGGAACAGCTGCCTTTCTTCAATTCTTGTCCTTGCCAATTTAATTCCTGCTATAAGTGCAGCGGCATTTCATTGACAGACATAAGCATCTCTCAGTGAAAAATCAAAGGAAAGTTGCCTTGTTCTGTGGACCGAACAGAGGGAAACTTCAGATTATTTTCTAGAAAGTTCTTTCAGAGTCAGAGACATAGTGGTAATATTAGATATCCGCTTCCAAGTGTAAGATAAGATAAAATAATCTTTATTGTCATTTTTTTACTTTTTTACGACAATGATTTCTTTGGTTTTACCGGTATTTAAAACTAGGCTGTTTTCTTTACACCAGTTCACCAACCCCTCAACCTCCTTGCGGTAAGCTTCCACATTGTCATCATGAATAAGGCCCACTACTGTTGTATCATCTGAGAATTTTACAATATGGTTGGTGGCAAACCTAGCACAACAGTCACGGGTCAACAGGGTGAACGGCAGCGGACTTAGGACGCAGCCCTGAGAAGAACCTATGCTCAAGAAAATGATATTAGAGGTATTTGTTCCAGCTCTCACATATTGGGGCCTGTTGGTAAGAAAATCCAGAATCTAGTTGCACAAAGGGGTGTTTAAGCCTAAAAGGCCCAGTTTGTCTACTAGATGCTGGGGAATGATTGTGTTAAATGCCAAAAGTTGACAAACAACAAACACACCCAATCATTTCTTTCCTCTAAGTGCTTCAAGCTCAGATGGAGAACAGAAGAGATAGCATCCTCCATAGAGCGATTTGGTCAGTAGGCAAACTGAAGCGGGTCAAATGCTTTATCAGCTTCTCAAAGCATTTCATAATGGTGGATGTCAGTGCAACCGGACGGTAATCATTGAGGCCTGTAATTATGGACTTTTTTGGCACTGGCAAGATGATGGCCATCATAAAACACGATGGGACCACTGCCTGCTGCAATGAGAGATTGAAAATATCTGTGAGAACACAAGCCAGCTCATCTGCACAATCTCTAAGGACACGTTCAGGGATGTTATCTGGGCCTGCTGCTTTCCAAATGTTAACTTTCCTCAGTGTTTTCTGGACAGAGGTGATAGTGAAGCTTACTTAGCACTTGCTCATCAGGATGGGGCACAGCTTTCCTAGCAGGAGTGCTATTTGATATTTCAAATCTACCAAAAAATGCATTCCAACAGGACCATCCTGAACACTTAATCACTAGGTATTGTAAAATCAGGATTCTTTACAATCTAGAATTAACCTTGTTGTTATTGTCATTGCAGAAATTAAGGAATACATTCCTGTAGAAGCAGTCTAGATACATTTTTCAGTCCAGAAAAATAGTGCATTTGTAATATAGAAAAAGTAAGAAAATCATCAAATGGCTGTGGAAAGAAAAGTCTTTTTTTAGGAAAAAAAATGGTATGAACACGTTTGACTTGATTCTGTGGAAAATACAACAGAGAGAAATTACTCTGGTGTCTGAATCTTAATTCAGAGACAGTGTGTACAATAGATTTGCAATCATAAATAGAAAAGAGTAGTGTGGATAATGATGTTGGCATGGCTGCTAGCTGTTATTGTTTTATACTGAGGACCAGTCTTCTCTGAAAGCAAAAAGAATAATAGGATAAGAGCAGATGTTGCAGTCAAGCTGTATTTACATACTGTTCAGATGCAGCATCAGTCTTGTAGTAGAAAAATGCAGTGTTGGATTATTGCTAAATGCACACTGTACAAATGAATTGCATGGACAACAGTGTGATTTACAGTGAGGAAAATAATGCTTTTGATTATGCCAGATAAGACGACAATTATGCTTATTTTGCTTTCTATTGGAAATGTGATTAACTCTTAACTTTGAAGTAAGAATGCTGCAGACAAGTTAAAAATACAAACCATCCTTTTTTTCAAGCAAAACAAAACATGGGAAGTTGCTTCCCTTGATTTACACTTCTGGGTAATGGATTCCCATGGTGGTTCAGATTCTTTGTTTGTTGCTGTATGCATTTCACCACCACTGTCACAAGTTATAGATCTGCAATTCAGAACTGGTAAGAGATAGTGTTTGTCTTTCAGAGCTATTATAATACAGTATATGGTTTTTACTTAGATACAAGCTGTATAATTGCCCTGGGATATCATGCAATATATTATCCATAAGGTACACGAGATCAAGGAAACAATACCATGGGGGTCCCAGGAATTATCATAGAATCTTGAAACTTGCCAAGTTTTTTCTGTATCCCAATTTATGTATATATAAGGCTTTCTTATACAAAACAGAATCAAGTGTGAGAAACAAACTCAGGTCTGCCTTTCTCTAAATCTTTTTAATGACAATTCAAAATTACAACAGTACTGAAAAAGTAACTACAACCAATCTTTGCATTTATGATATCACAGCACTCTGTGGTCATGCTATTGTCATTTGCAGGCTTCACAAGTCATGGACACATGATGTCTTGCTTAATGTTGCTTAGTGACAGAGTTACCGGTCCTAATTCTGCCCTTTCTCATATTTGATTTTGTTTTGTATAAGAAAACTATATGATTGATATTCTTCCTCTTCATTTTTTTTATCTCTACAAGAACAATCCTATTATGTAGGAGGCTGAGGGGTAGGACAAAACCACTCACAGCAACTTCAGAAAATCAGAAACCAGCAGAGTGAAAGCAGGGGGCTTAAATGGTTTAGATTTAGCATTAAAGGAGGTAGTTTCTTGATTTTTCTCAGATGCTGAGTTGGCAGGAGATACGACTAAACTTATGTGAAATCACAATGTCTATACGTGTTTGAAATCTTTCAACCTTTCTTTGTTTTTAGGGATAAGAGTGTTGCAAAAAAAAATGCATCTAAACATCAAAAATTGCATTGCAGTACTGAAAACTGTTCGAGTCTGAAAACCACAGAAAAGCGTGTGTGAAGTGTTTTTTTATTTAAGCTTTAGTTCTGTGTAGCTGCTTATTATTGCAATTGCTCTAAATCTCAATCTGCTGCACCAAATAGATGCTAGATCCCACTTATGCAGCTGAACACTAAAACTAGGATAAAAGTCCATTTCTTTATTTAAAAAAGAAAGAAAAAGAGGAAAGAAGATTCCAATGAATGAAAAGAAAGTTTAGGAGCAAGCACAAGAATGACATTTATGAGTTTCTTCCAATATAATTGCTGCTAATAATTATATGGCTCGACTACTCAGAATGAAGACGCTTAATAAGAGGCAATATATGAGCAATCAGATGAGTTTTAATCAGCTCAAAAGTAGGATGCACTCCCAAGAGAGGAAATTGGAACTGAAATCAGTAACCTCAGCCTGAAATAAAAAGCATGATCAGTGAAAACTAAACCCAAGAGTAAGAATCAAGCTTCATTCCTGCTAATGGAAAGCAATATGCTAGCACTTCTGTTGAAAATATGCTTACATTCTAAACATAATAAAGCCAAGAAAACACTAATACACCTTAGCAAAATGCCTTTTGAAGAAGTTGCTCAAGTCTCTTCATACTGTTTGTTTATATAGGAAACAGTATAGTATTAAGATCTAGGAATATTATGTTCCCCATCTTTAATTATTTAATAATGGCAAGATAAAAAATTAATAAATTAAACAAGAACTAGGCAGTTCAGAAATGGTTTCTATAACTCTAAATTCTTTTTTCTTGTTGCATAATTACAAAGTAATCTACATCCCTATACTATACAGTGCAGGACAAACAAAAAGTTAAAATTCGGATGGCATTCAACAAAGGCATGAAGATTGCGAGGTGAAATGAAAGCATGAAGATTGGGAGGTGAAATGAAAGTGACTTGCAAGGTCACTTTTAGAAATCTCAAAAGTCAACAAGTTAAAAATTTAGATAAGAATTTTGTGCAGTCTACAGAATTTGAATGTACAGTATTTCTAAGGACCCTTCTTGTTTTCTGCTTTTGGTGTTAACCCCCCCCCCTTTTTTTAAGACACAGCATGGGGATTCATATATATGGATGATTGCAGCCACAACTTCTCATCTTTTATTGCTCATCCATGCTGATCAATGAGGAATGGGGAATAAAAGATAAGAGCTACCCTAATATGACATTTTTAAACATATGTATTCCATTGTATGTGCACATGGTGAAGACTGGTGGCCAATATTTATTCCTTGAAATTTATGTTCTACCCACTAGCTAGCTATGTACTGTACAATATTATTAAAAACATTTTAATTGAAAAATCTTTAAAAGAGCATAAGAAGTTCTATATTAGGAACTGATCTCTAACAAGTCAAATTAGTGATGTGTCTTGCTTGAAATGTCTACATTAAGTGATCAGAATTTTGTAGCCTTCCTTGGAGATATCAGGATTGTATTTGGAATCTTTTATTTGGGAAGAACAAGCTCTACTTTTGTGGAATTAAAACTGTTTCCTGTTGGTTTCCTTCCCAGTCTGAGAGGGATGGCCCTGGTATGTTCAAGTGACATCCTATTATAATACTAATTGGGTCACTCCTGCTTAGCTCTTTGAAATCCATATTATTTTTCATTTGCTCTACAAGTCAAGGTACTCTAGATACTTCTGATTACTTAACATTATGAACAAGATAAATAGAAAAAGTCAGGTTTGCCTGCAGAATATGTATTAACTTTGTCACATAGCAAATTCCAAATCTATTCAGATATACACAAATTAAGTACAATAGATACAGTACATGTTGTACTTTGACAATAAAGGTTTATTATTATTATATATATGAAGAGGAACTGAAGAGTCTCTTGTTGCGAGTGAAGAAGGAGAGTGCAAAAGTTGGGTTGAAACTAAACATTAAGAAAACTAAGATCATGGCATCCGGCCCTCTTAATTCCTGGCAAATAGATGGGGAAGAAATGGAGGTAGTGACAGATTTTATTTTCCTGGGCTCCAAGATCACTGCAGATGGGGACTGTAGTCAAGAAATTAAAAGACGCTTGCTCCTAGGGAGGAAAGCCATGGCAAATCTAGACAGCACACTAAAAAGCAGAGACATCACCCTGTCAACAAAAGTGCGTATAGTCAAGGCTATGGTCTTCCCAGTTGCAATGTATGGCAGTGAAAGTTGGACCATAAGAAAGGCTGAGCGCAAAAGAATTGAGGCCTTTGAACTCTGGTGCTGGAGAAGACTCCTGCGAGTCCCTTGGACTGCAAGGCGATCAAACCGGTCAGTCCTAGAGGAGATCAACCCTGACTGCTCTTTAGAAGGCCAGATCCTGAAGCTAAAACTCAAATACTTTGGCCACCTAATGAGGAGGAAGGACTCACTGGAGAAGAGCCTAATGCTGGGAAAGATTGAGGGCAATAGAAGAAGGGGACGACAGAGAATGAGGTGGCTGGATGGAGTCACTGAAGCAGTAGGCGTGAGCTTAACTGGACTCCAGAAGATGGTAGAGGACAGGAAGGCCTGGAGGAACATTGTCCATAGGGTCGCGATGGGTCGGACACGACTTCGCAACTAACAACAACAACAACAACAACACATTATTATATAAGTGGAAACTAAGCTTTTAGTATTCAGTCAAACACACTGACATTTTTTGACTGACAGAAATTTTCTCAAAATTGTTTACTCGCCCTTCTATGAAGTCTAATTTTTCATATCTGGAGTTAACAGAATTATAAAAACCCTGGTTTCTCTTCAGATCGTATAAATCTTTTGCCTTCAACTAAAATAAATATATTCTACAAAATGTCCTCAATTTCTATTTTGCAGCACAACTATAAGTTCTAAAATTCTGAGCTTAAGAGACTTGTATAGCCTAGAGAGAGATTCTTTGAAGGACCATCTGTCACCATGCTAGAACATCTCTTCTGTTTCAGTATCCGAATAGGGCACAGCAATCTGTGTATACAGTAACAGTAGCAGACACTCCTCCCAGCAAGCTTTTGAAGAGAACATTTACATGGTTGCTGAGGCCTGTAAATTCCAGGATGTTGAGCTTTTCAACAAGGTCCATCAAACTCCGGTGGCAAGAGAACCATCCATTATTAATTTCATTAGTTAAAAGCCTTGCAGGTCATCTTTTAAAAAAGGCCCAAAGTAGCCAACAATCATCTTTTTAAAAATCAGTTTAGTTTCAGATATGTTCAGGTGGAAAAAAAAGTTAAACAGAAGAATTGGCGCTGCAGGAAGGACCACTGAAGGAGGCTCAGAGTAACATTATAGATATTCAGAGAGAGCCTCTCCACAAAACTCTTAAAAGAATCAAAGAGGGATCCCTTGAGAGGCTGTTCAATTCCAGGGACAGACCTATCAAAGCCATATTGGTAAGCAGCCCACTAGACAGACCAGAACAGGAAATATTATCTTACAGTTCTGGACTTAAGAAGTTATCTCCAGCTTTTTTGTCTAAGTAATGTTCCTACTTATCTCCAGCAAAATCATCTTTACACTTTACAGTATCCCATATGACAGCCATTCTTTTTACTTTGGTTAATTGGAGACTATAATCTGGAAAAGTTGGGGAAAGAATCCAGTGATCACATTACAGAAGCTCAAAAATGAATTAAGAGTTTGGTGATGGAAAGTACCTGGAACTGGCAACATATCTCTGTTCGCCTTCGTTTGCTATGAAGCATGAAGATTCAAAATTCAAAGGATACTTGTTTGAAGGATAGGATAAATTACCTCTTTTGAAAGTCAAACCTATCCTTTGATAGGTTGAAGCATATCTTTGTTACTATAAGCTATCAAGGGAGTTCACTAGTTTAAAAGTTTGCCCAAGGGCTGACAAGGGGCTATTGAAATGAAGGCGCTCATCCAAAAAAATTATCTTGGATTTTCCCAAGAATGCTCAAGACATGGATGGCAACAATGAAGGATGCATTGGCTTTTGAATAGAGGCCCCTTCCAGAGAGGTAATGAATAGGACACGATCAAAAATTAAATACAGGTAGTCCTCACTGAAGAACCACTCATTCAGTGACTGTTCAAAGTTGCAACACTGCTGAACAAGGAGGACTTACAACCTGTCCTCGTAATTACAGCCTTCACAACATCCTTACAGTCACGTCATCACAATTTGGACGCTTGTCAATTTGCTCACAATTATAATTATGCTGTGACCTGCAGTCACATGATTGCCATTTGTAACCTTCACTATCAGCTTCCAAAAAGCAAGATCAACAGGAAAGCTGCCAGGAGGTTGCAGATGACAGTCACATGACCTCAAAGTGCTGTGATCACATGGGATTTGCCTGATCATGGCAACTGGGACTTCTGGGACTGCCATCGTTAGTTGGTGGTACCAGGTAACATTACATTAAGCAACCATATTGCTTAGCAATGTAGTTCACAATCCAAATTACCCCCTCCCCCCATAAGCAAGGACTACCTCTATCTAAAGTGGACTGGTTTCTCATTCCTCTGACCCATAAACATTTTAACCAGGTGCTGTAAAGAAAACTACTTGGACATATATAGGTAATCCTTGACATAGATCACAATTGAACGCAAAATTTCTCCTGCCAAGCAAGACAGGTTTTAAGTGAATTTTGCCCCATTTTATAGCCCTTCTTACCACAGTTGTTAAGTGAATTGCTGCAGCTGTTCAATCAGTAGCACAGTTGTTAAATGAACATGGTTTCCTCATTAACTTTGTTTATCAGAAAATCTCAAAAGGGGAATCACATGACCTGGGACATTGTAGCCACTGTAAATACAAGTCAGTTGCCAAGTCTCTGAATTTTGATCACATGACCCCCGGGATGCTGTAACGATCATAAGTGTGAAAAAATGTTTTTCAAAGATCCTGGAACACTAGGGAACTACCAGAGGACTGGAAGAGAGCTGATGTAGTTCCCATCTTCAAAAAAGGGAGAAAAATAGATCCAGGAAACTACAGACCTATCAGCCTGACCTCAATACCTGGGAAGATTCTGGAAAAGATAAACAACAAATCAGCGAACGCCTTGATGCAAACAAAGTCATCACTAAAAGTCAGCATGGGTTTGTCAAAAACAGATCATGCCAGACAAATCTTATTGCATTCTTTGACCAAGTGACAAAATTAGTGGACCAGAAGAATGCTGTAGATATAATTTACTTGGACTTCAGTAAGGCATTTGATAAAGTAGATCACAACCTACTACTTGATAAGATAGAAAAATGTGGGTTAGATAGCATCACCAACAGATGCTGACAGGCCATACTCAGCATGTGGTCCTCAATGGAACTGCATCTACATGGAAGGAAGTGTGTAGTGGGGTGCCCCAGGGCTCTGTACTAGGCCCAGTGCTCTTCAACATCTTCATCAACGATTTGGATGAGGGGATAGATGGGGAACTCATCAAATTTGCATATGACATTTGCATATGACACCAAGCCAATACTCCAGAAGATAGGCTTAAAATACAGGAGGATCTGGACAGACTCAAATACTGGGCGCTAGCTAACAAAATGAAATTCAGTGGTGAAAAATGTAAGGTTCTACACTTAGGCAGGAAAAATCAAGTGGACAGGTATAATATAGGTGGTACCTTGCTCAATAGTAGTAACTGTGAGAGGGATCTCGGAGTCCTAGTAGACAATCACTTCAATATGAGCCAGCAGTGTGCTGCAGCTGCCAAAAAAGCCAACACAATGCTAGGCTGCATTAACAGAGGGATAGAATCAAGATCACATGAAGTACTAATACCACTTTACAATGCCTTGGTAAGGCCACACCTGGAATACTGCATCCAGTTTTGGTCACCATGATGTACAAAAGATATTGAGACTCTAGAAAGGGTACAGAGAAGGGCAACAAAGATGATTGGGGGACTGGAGGCTAAAACATATAGGGAACGGTCGCTGGATTTGGGTATGTGTAGTTTAACGAAGAGAGGGGTAAGGAGTGACATGATAGCAGTGTTCCAATATCTCAGGGGCTGCCACAAAGAAAAGGGAGTCAAGCTATTCTCCAAAGCACCTGAAAGCAGGACAAGAAGCAACAGATGGAAACTAATCAAGGAGAGAAGCAACCTAGAACTAAGGAGAAACTTCCTGACAGTTAGAACAATTAACCAGTGGAAGAACCTGCCTCCAGAAGCTGTGAATGCTCCAACACTGGAAGTTTTAAAGAGGAGACTGGACAGCCATTTGCCTGAAATGGTATAGGGTTTTCTGCCTGAGCAGGGGGTTGGACTAGATGACCTCCAAGGTCCCTTCCAACTTATTATTATTCTTATTATAAATGGTCATAAGTCACTTTTTTCAGTGCTGCTGTAACTAAATAAACTGTTGTAAGTCAAGAACTACCTGTATTAGAACGTATATTTAGGGATCGGCAATTGCCTTTGGACCTACTTTTATGTATTTTCACTTTTAGAGAGATTTTTTTTCCAGTCATCCTCTTGATGTAATAATTATAGGTTCCCTTACCCAGAATTTTTGAAGTGCTGTATTTCTGTGTGACTACGTGTTTAGAAACTTAATTGTTCTTTTTCAGGGATCTTGACCATATTTAATCCTGAAGAAAACGGCATTTAATTTTCTAATTTAGGAATATGAAAGAGATAGATAGGACCATTACCTGATGCCTCTTGAAAAAAGCAAATCATGTTAAATTATGAGCTGGTAAATCTGGAAACAATGATAGCATTATTGGACTTCTGCTTTAAATATGATTAATGGGGTAACAGCAATATCAATTGATAATCTCATATATATGCCATATTTTCGCATTGATGATTTCAGAGAAATGCAGTGAAGTATGTGATGTTGTGTCTCAGGGGGGATTTCTTTAAATAGACTTGTAAATTACTGTTGACTTTTTGCATAGCCACATGCTTTCTTTGTATCTTCCAAACTCTGCTATCACAGGATGTCAGGAGGGACAGATATTTCTCATTTTTTCACACATTCTTTCATCTTGTGATGATGACACCTTTTTATTGTTTAGAAAATTATGAAATTGTTCTTAGTACAAAAAAACTCATTTAACAGATGGAAGAGAACCTACATCTACTGACACACATACTGCTGTCTGGTACTGAAACACACACAAACAGAGCTGAAAGCAAGCAAATGGAATGACTTCCTAAAAATAGGTACTGGATACTTTTATTGGCTGAGACCTAAATTGAAAAAAACAGAAAATCAAACTAACTTTCTTTTTCTTTCCATCATATTTTCTTTCCATAGTAAAAGTGTAATGGTCTGCATGATATTTTTTTATCCATTATTTTACATTGCAACAGAAATTAAGACCAGAAATAAAGCTTTGTAAACTATAGCTAGATAAAATTTGTCTGAATACAAGGAAAAACTTCCTGCGCAATAATGGAAGACTCTGCTTAAAAAGATTGAGGGTTGTCAATCTCTGAAGATATTAGGAACAGGATGGATAAACCTTCTTGAGAACAGTTTGAGTTTCCTGCATAGTACAGAAGTTTATGTTCCCTTCCAACCTTACAGTTCATTATTGATTACAAGGAATTCCAGAGGCTTAAACAAATTAATATTGTGAAGGATGGAGGGAGAGACGTCATCTTACCGAGTACCAAGAGAAAGGAGAGCAGGAGCCCATTATGATAGAGCCATACAGTTCTAAGTATATTACTTTTTATTTTTCTAGATCTTCCCTCCAGATTTTCATTGCAAGTGAGGTATACAGCTATTTATTCAAATGAGGAACCAACAAATAGAGATGTGATTTCTTCCAAAATGAACAGCCGAAATATCATCTTCACCATTTCTCTAGCACCAGTATATTTTTTTTATTATCAGTATAGTTTTGGAAACTAAATTTTATATCCCCGTAAGTTTAATCAATTTTTAACAACCACTCAGAGTTGCCTGAATTGTGAGATGGATGGCAAATAAATTTGATAAACAAACCAGACATTACATACACATTACATATAAACTAGCTAGCACTGATGATATTGCTTGGTTTGGGTAACCAACCTCAGAGAGTACCAACAACCCCTCAATAATAGAAATGAATGTAGAAATGAATAATATATAATTATATTACGCCTTCTTTTAAAAAGGGAAAAGGATGGAGAATTTAATATGTCAGACTTTAGGAAGAAGATCCACAAGTGTAGTATTAAACAAAATATTTCCTGTAGTAAAGCCTCAGTTTAAAGGACCCCGTGCATTGGTCCTAATCTGATTTATATTTAAATCAGTCCAACAAGGCTGTTAAAATTATATAGAATTTACCTTCATCTTACATAATTTGTGGTATCCATGTCATGTTTATAATGTTATTATACAAATGATGCTGATTTCAGCTTTTGTACAATTCAAAACATTTGCCATATAAGCATGGACCATCTAAATAGTGAATGACAATCAGAATAGAGCCGGAAGGGACCTTGGAGGTCTTCTAGTCCAACCCTCTGCTCAAACAGGAGACCCTATACCATTTCAGATAGATAAAAGCTGTCCAGTCTTTTCTTAGAAATCTCCAGTGATGAAGCACCTACAACTTCTGAAGGCAAAAGCTGTTCCACTGTTTAATTGTCCTTAGGAGGTTTCTCCTTAATTCCAGGTTGCTTCTCTCCTTGATTAGTTTCCATCCATTGTTTCTTGTCTTGCTTTCTGGTGCTTTGGAAAATAAGTTGAACCCCTTTTTCTTTGTGGCAGCCCCTCAAATACTGAAATACCGCTATCATGTAACCCCAGTCCTTTTCTCTAGACTGGCCATACTCAATTCCTTACAATTGTTCTTCATATGTCTTTGTCTCCAGGCACTTAATCATCTTAGTTGCTCTTTGTACTTTTTCCAAAGTCTCAACATCATTTTTGTAATGTGGTACCGAAACTGGATGCAGTATTCGAAGTGTGATATTACTAAGGATTTATAAAGCGGTACTAATACTTCACGTGATTTTGATTCTATGCCTCTATTTATATAACTAAGGATTAAATTAGCTTTTTTGGCTGCTGCTGCACACTGCTGGCTCATGTTGAAGTAATCATTCACTAGAACTCCCAAGGTCCCTCTCACAGTTACTGTTTTTGAGCCAGATTTCACCTAATCTGTACTTGTACCTTTGATTTTTTTCCTACCTAGGTGAAAAACAATTAAATTTCATTTTGGTGGATACAGCCCATTATTCAAGTCTGTCAAGATCTTTTTAGATCCTGAGCTTGTCTTCTGGGGTGTTGTCTATTCCTCCCAGCTTAGTGTCATCTGCAAATTTGATGAGTTCCCCTTCTATTCAATATTGAAGAGTACTAGGCCTAAGATGGAACTTTGTGGCACTCACTGCTTACTTCCCTCCATGTAGATGTAGTACCACTAAGGACTACTCGTTGAGTACAGTTTGTCAGACAGTTACAAATCAGTTTGGTGGTGATGTGAATTGTAGCTCATTGATGTTTTGCATTCCAAATGTTCTTTTTTCCAGAGCCTGACCTCTCTAAGTAGGCTTAGGAAAATCTGAAAACCTGGATAATTATTTCTGTGGTTACAGAGAAGTAGATAATATAGGAATGTCCAGATCTTTCAACTTCCAAACAACTTAGGCGCCATGTCTAGTTTTCAGAGGTGATCAATAGTTTAAACTATTTGAGGATACAAGATTGACCAATTTACTATGCTGTTCTGAGGTAGTTAAATTGCCTGGTTTACTTGTACACTCCTTCTTTTGCTCTTCATTAAGATTTTTTTACATTAAATTTGTTGTTTCCTTTTTAAACAGTGACAAGCTATTTGATACTGCTGCTGCATTAGTAAAGAATTTTTGAGATATAGGTAGAAAGAACTTGGGAACAGAGCTTATTTAAGGGGTCTTAATATGTCTGTGAGTATGGAGTATTTAACGCTAAAAGGGAGTCTACTCAGAATGATAATTGAATTGTTAACTAGCCAGATTTTAGGAATATTGATTGATATTGATCTTGAGGCATGATCACATGGATATGCATACAACATGCGGCCCTTTCAAATAACCATATTAAGAGAGGTATAGAGATGAAATAAGGTCCTGGAATCATACTTTTCTTCAAGGATATGATGTCAGCTTTTCAGAATCCAATCTGCATGGTCTACCTTTTCTGGGAAATTGGTAGACATTTAAAGAACTGGCAAAGAAGACTTTTTGTTCTACAGCAGTCATGTTGGAAGTATCCTTGAGGTTTCTGCAGATGTTTTTTTTTTCCACATTCATACCTCTGAATGCAGACAGGATATTTTTCTTATAAATCTGAAGCACCGTGATAACATTGTCAGTGGTATCTGGATCCTGCTTGTCTTTTAATGCAAGTGAAATGGAACTAAGTTAGCTGTCCAGGAAGCATGTGCTAGAAGTGTAGAAGTAGGTGCCAGCCAGCCTGTCTGTGGCTGTTGAGAGATTTTATTTAATTATTCATGCATAGTGACAGTACTGTTGCTTGTGCTGAAGGCATTGGTAGTTTTCAGTGACTAAAGGATATTGGAAAGAACACAAATAAATAAATAATCAGCAGCATATTTTTAAAATACTGTTAATTTATTCAGAATATTTTCTTTATATGTAGCTAGAATTTTGCAAAGCAGCATAATATTTGGGTATCTGTGTTGGTAAGCAATTGACCAATCCATTGGCAATGGAGGTTTCTATGGATTTTATAAAAAAATACTATTAAAGTCTTCATCAGTTCTTTAAAATGTTGCTTGATATTTGGATATATTTATTTTTAATGGGGCTTTATAACATATCTAAAAGTCCAGCTAGGTGGCAGCACTTGGTCAGTTTGGTTAATTCCAAAAAGCTGATCTGCTGTTTAATACACAGATGGGATACCTCTAGGAAGTACTGGTAACAGGATTTTGGTCTAGAGTGGAAGGCAGGAAAAAGTATCCCTCCAAGAAATGTCTGCGTTGTTGTGAAGAAAATTTCATAAATGTGTCCCATAAATCATCAAGAGTAGAGTTTGACTCATGAACAGGTATTGGGTCAACTTGATTGACAGATTATATATTTGTATAGTTGGGATATTTGTTAAGATAATGTGATGTGAAACAATAACTTAGCAAGTATTGCTGGAAAATATATAATTATTTGTAGACCTGTAATGCAGGGGGGAAAACCTATTAGATTTGTTTCGAGATATGGGTATCAGTGTTCAACCAGGGTGGAAATTCTATGTTTACTGTTAATTTTATTTTGGTTAATATACACTTTTTCTTTTCTCTTTTTGTGTTTTGTTTGTAATTCTTGTTTTGTATGGGGTTTTTTCTTATTCATATTTTGATTTTTTTCTTCAGGAAAAAATAAAAGAAATATTTTTAAAAAGTGGAGTTTGACTCAAAGGAGAATTTACCCTTATTATGCATTCTTTTAAGTGTATATTTCCTCAAATTATCTTTCTAATGCACATTTCTCTAACATGCATTTTCCAATACTGGCTATTTTTGAAAACCTAGTATTTCTAACATCTTTTTTTAAAAGAAACAGAATCTTTTTAATAAACACTCTTGTACTCAGCTTTCAAAATGCATCTTGGATGAACAAATAAAGCTTTGTCTAGATTTTTAAATGACTACTGCAAATACTAAGTAAGTAATGTTTTCTGCTGTGATCTATGTTGCAGTAGAGCTTGCAGTAGAACATCTTGTAAGGATATTCCCATAGAAATCTGAGAGAGGTTTGTTTTTATTTTTATAGGCAGTTCTGATTTTATATCAGTCTTAAAATTAATTTTTGCCAAGATATGGTGATAAATAAGGGACTCTGTCGCTTTAGCAGAATTAATACTTTTTATGTAGCGTAATGTGCTGTTCTCTTTGTTCTCCGCACAGTTGGAAGCTGCAGCTATGTGGAGAGATTGCCATGTCACACCAGAATTGACCGCACACTGGAACTGCTTTCCAGTCAACTTCAATTTAGTTATGTTGATTTTTTTAAGCTGTTGCAAAAGAGGTATAAATCAGCCCTGTCAAGCATTGTCTGGCCTATTTTATAATCAGTGGTTTACTTATTATCATACTCCACCCTCTCCAATGTTTTGCAAAAGCTATAAGCTGCAAGAAGATGTTGCTCTACTTCAACATTTCAGTGGAATTAACGATCAACTTTCCATTTGATGTTGCATATGCACAGTTAATAAAATTCCATTTATGCTGGGAATGGCTTTATTATATCTTTAAAATCAACATTAAATTATGTATTTATATAACAAATTTATACATCAAACTCACGGAACGTGACTTTGGGCAGTGTGCAGTTTCTAACCCTTTTCTTGACTCCAATGTGCTTGATGTTGTCAGCTTGAAGGTGTCCAGGTATTTTTAGCGATAATTTTCATCCAGAGCCTTTTACGTTATTTCCATAGGACATGTCAGTTCCTTCAGTTTTCATTATTTTTCTTTATTTGGTGGTAAGTGCGGCACTTTAGTCCAGTCCTAACTCCCTTGCAATATCTTGACTGTATAATACATAGGAAGGTTGAGGGACAATTGTATTTCAGATGGTGTTTTTCCATACAGCTTCTAATTGTCCCAAGTAAAGGAAGTAGAGTAGCCTGGCCAATGTTTTTGATATTTGATAGCCATGGCCTAAGTTATTCAGTATTATTGACAGAAGAATCAGTGCAATGACAAAACTGTAGTGGTTAAAAAGTCTTCTTGGAAAATTTCTCTCTTGATATTAAACCCTCTCAGTCAATCACCATTGTGCCATCAGTCTTTGCACAAAATGTCTAATGTTTCTATTGACTCTTGTTATTTCTGCACACTTGATTATCCAATCATGTGGCAGGGAGCTGAATGCTATATTCAAAATAATAGAATAACAGAGAAAATGATTCAGTATCTGGAATAAAATAATCTTCCAAAAATTTCAAAAACTTTTAAAACTATGCTAGAGGGGAAAAAAAACAATGATGGAAATAACAGAGGCTATAAGAAGACAAAAAAAATGAGAAAACACCGTGGCCAGATAGACTACCGGTGGAGCTATATAAATCTTTACAAGATATATTAAGTGAACAGCTGAAAGACGTTTGCAATGAACTTTTGTTGGAGGCTAAACCCCCAAATACACGGATAGAAGCAAATATTACCTTAATACCAAAAGAAGATTCAGACTTGACACAGATAAAAAATTATAGACCGATATCATTATTAAATGTGTTTACAAAATGTTTACTTCAATAATAGCAGAGAGACTGAAATTTTTTTAACTGAATTTATACAGTCAGACCAAAATGTTGTTTTTTTACCAAAGAGACAAATTAAAAATAATTTAAGAGCGATAATGGATATATTGGAATATTATGAATTACATCCAGGAAAACAATTGGCACTAATATTTTTAGATGCCCAAAAGGCATTTGATAAATGTTTCCTGGCAATTTATGATTCAGCAATTAAAAATAATGGACTTGAGACAAAACTTTATAAATATGATTAAAATAACATACTAGGGGTGTGAAACTGCTGGCCTGTGGGCCGGACGTGTCACAAAACCGTGCCCACCCCATTGCCGGCAATGGGGAAAAAGCTCCGATACGTCGCGCAACATCATGTGACATTGCAAGTTTCACATGTCTGCAATATACAATAAACAGCGAAAGTTATTGTGAATGGAGATTATACAGAAAACTTTGAGATAAGAAAAGGTACAAGGCAAGGATGTCCATTATCTCCATTGTTATTTATTTTAACCTTTGAAGTTCTAAACAAATATTAGACAAGATACAGAAATTAAAGTACTAGAAATAAAAGGTGAAACATACAAATTACAAGAATTTGCAGATTATTTGGTATTTATTTTAGAAGAATCCTTGGAGATGATTTCCTAAACTACTGGGAAAGACAGAACACTATGCATAAATAGCAGGACTGAAAATAAACAGAGAAAAAACTAAAGTAATAGATAAAATCTTTCAGATAAAGAAAAAAAAGTCAGAAAAAATAGAACTACAAATAGTTAAAAAGGTTAAATACCTGGTAATATACTTAACAGCAAGATGTTCAACGATAAAAGAAGATAATTATACAAAATTATTTAATCAAATAAGAGTGGGTTTGGAAAAATGGAAAAGCTTGCAGTTGTCAATATTAGGAATAATTGACACAGTCAAAATAAATGTATTACCCAAAAAATTATTTCTATTTCAAACAATACCTATAAAACTTGAGAAAAATTCTGTTTATATATATATATATTATTGACATTCTTTAACAAAACATAAATCATTCAGTAATTTGTAAACAGTATGTTGTCTGGGTAACATTTATAAGACAATCTTTAACAATTGATTTCTGTAATCTATATTCCATATGATAATTTAAGTTGATTTTCCCTTTCCCCAAAGTATCTTTCTTTGCAAACATTAGATTAAAACAATTCTCATTATTTTGATAAACAACAATTAAATATATAATTTTTCCAATATTCCTATTTGTCATCTTAGTTGCTTTATCATAAATCCTGTTACTGTGCTTATTTCAGCTTATTTCTCCCCCAAAATTCTAAATATCCTTACTAATGACAGTTTTCTCAACAATTAGCTACATTTACATTGGTGGATTTAATTCTATTTTTTCCATATAAGCCCTCTCGTACTTTTATATTTCTTAATGAATAGGTAAAAAATAGAAAAAGAAAAGAAGAGGAGAGGAGAGAGACAAAAAAGAGGAAAAAAAGAAGAAAGAAAAGAAAAAAAACACAAAACACTGAAATACAAAAAACAACATACTACTTAAAATATGTATTCCTCCTAATTTAATATATCTTTATTCGCTCAATTTCTTATTCTTTTTAACCATAGCTGAGGATATATTTGATCTATTTAAACATTAAGCATTCCACTCAATTGATCTGATCATCTAATCCTTTAACAATAATTCAAAACACATTTTTAATGCTTTTTATGGTCACATTTAAATAACTAAAACATTTGCTTTGTTTAAATCATTTCAACTTTTTTTTACAGAAAGGAAAAAAAACATATTGTATTAGAAAAAAATTCATCTCTCTAAGAGTAATATATTCCAAAGTTTTTCCATTTCTTTAGCCATATTCAAACAAATGTTTCTTTTTTAAGTATTCTCTCTGATAAGTTCTATCATCTATTTTCTGGATTTCCATTTTAATCTTTTTTCTCTGGCCATTGCCTTTCTTAATCAGTATGTTTTGCTGCATCATTCGTTTCCCTGTAAAGTATTTTTTCTCATTCTTTTCCTTATCTTTAAAGTTGCTTGGATGCATTGAAATATCTCCCATTTGAATTAAATCATGATTTTTTTATTTTATACGGTTCCATCTTTAGGTCTACCTCAGAATTATGTTCAGTCATCTCTACTGTATTTTCCTGGGAAGTTTCTTGGAGTGAAATTAAGTTGGAGATAAGTTGATTCATACTCTCAAAGTTGTTCTGTATTTCTTTGTGGTTTAAAATCATTGTCCTTTGAAATTGTTGCCGCTTATCATATGTTTCCTTTTGTAAAGTATTCATTGCTTCAGATTTGTTACTCTCACTTTGTTTACACAGCTGCACTTTTTAAGAACTTTGAGGGTCAGAGAGAAAAATCCTCACCCACCAGTAGGTGGCAGCGTTTGCTCATTTTTTAGATCTTTCTAGTCTTTTTTTTCTCTTTCTTAAGAGTAAGTTTTGCCGCTTCCGGTAGCCAAAAGGAAGGAGTAGAAACCCCCTCCTTTTTTTTTCCGGAGATCTCTTATTTTTGGGACTTTCTTCTTCAGGAAAATAGGTAGGATAGAGAAAATCAATATTCTTACCCAGATTCAAGCATGCTGTTTAAAATCCGCTTAGTTTAAAGCTTATGTTTTCTGTTGTTTTCAGCTATGACTGGACAATGGAGTTAGCCAGCCTTTTCTTCTGTTGGTTTCTGGAAGGCTTCTCCTGGACTGTTCAGGGAGACCGCCGTCTCTCCTAAGTCCCTGGGATTTCCTTCATTCATTCCACCTCTTCAGGGTTGGTTCTGGCCCCTTGGGGTCCCCAACAGAAAGAAATTTCAGCCGAAGGGTTCGGAATTCCGAATCTTCCGACTGCTCCACTGGAAACAGGAACCGGAAGTCCCAAGAAAAAATTCTTTGAAGATTTAAATTCATTAATTTTGAAATGTATTTACCAAGGAAAGAAAGCTAGAATTAAGATGAAAATGTTACAAGATGCCAAGGAAAATGGAGGTTTTAGTTTACCAGACTGGGTTTTATATTATCAAGCATCTATATTAACATGGATAAAAGAATGGATAATTCTTAGAAACAAAAGGTTGTTGTATTTGGAGGGGCATGATTTACAATTGGGATGGCACACTTTCTTATGGTACAGGAAAAATAAAATTCATAAGTACTTTCAAAATTGCTATATAAGAAATGCAGGGTGGCTTTCAACAATGGAAGCATTTGTACACCCAAATTTAGTTGATTCTGAAAAAAATCTGGACATAGAGAGATAATCTAAACTCTGAAGAGAATTTAAAATCTAAACAAATGGAAAATCAGGGTATCAATTTATCATGGTGGGCACATTTACAAATGCAAGTTAGATACAATAAAGATGTTAAACTGTATGGTTTCTACAAGGAACAAACTTTGATAAGATTATTAACTTCTGATAAGAAATGAATTAAGAAAATTTATAATTTTTTATTAACTTTGAAAATGGAAAGTGAACAAGTTGAAATAATAAGATGGGCAAAAAATTTTGGATACAAAATAGAATTAGAAAAACGGCAAAATTTGTGGGAAAGAAATTATAAACTGACAATGTCAACCTCTTATAAAGAAAATTTTTATAAAATGTTTTATAGATGGCACCTGCCCCCAGCAAGACTAGCAAAAATGTTTAAAAACATGTCAAATAGATGTTGGAAATGAAAACATAAATCAGGCACTTATTATCATGTTTGGTGGATCTATGCCAAACCAAAGAGTTTTAGAAAAAGATACGTGCTTGGCTAGAAAAAATGTTGGGAGAATATGTAGATTTTTAAACCTGAACTTTTTTTATTAGGTATAATGCCAGAAAAGACTGATAAACGAAGCATATATTTGACTTTGCATGTTACAACAGCAGCAAGAATTATATTTGCGCAGTATTGGAAAAATGAAGAAATACCATCAGATGAAGAAATAATTTAAAAAATATTAGAATGCGCGGAGATGGATAGACTGACTCTGAGGGTGAAAGAAAAAGAAGAAATGAAATATTATCAAACTTGGGACTTATTTTATTGATGGCTAGAGGAAAGAATAAAGGATTAGAAACTAAATATGTATTAGCGAATATGAACTCAGCACGTTTGTTGAATAAATACTATTGATTGTATGGAAAAAATAAAAAAACAAAAAAAGAATAACAGAAAGGGTTGTAGGTCATCTAATCCAACCGCCTACAGGAGACCCTATACTATTTCTGACTGTCCGGTCTCTTCTTGAAAGCCTCCAGTGATGAAGCACCCACAACTTCTGATGGCAAGCTCTTCCATTGGTTGATTGTTGGAACAGCTTGCATTCACGTTGGTCTTCCTTCCCTTACAGTTTTCCAGAATCAACTCGTCAGTTAGATCTTTTGTTTCTCTGCTGTTTGGGCAGTTTTCTTTCTGCTCAGTAAAAAGAGTTCTTATTCAAGTTTGACTGCGTCAGCTACCACATTACTTAGTAATTTGAAAGTTGTTGGTAAGCAGGTAATTTGGCTTGTAGTTACCTGGTGTTGTCCCTTTTTTTGGATCTTTTATTATCAGGTAGGCATTACCAGATGTTAGCCACTCTTCAATTTCACCTCCTTTCAGTATATTGTTAAACTTCTAGCGATGAATGGGGGTAGAGTAGTCAAATGTTTCAACCAGAAACCATGCAGTTCATCTTCACCTAGTGCTGACCAATTCTTGATCTTCCTTGCCCTGTCCTGCACTGTTTCTGCTGTTACTACAAGTATTTTCATTTCAGCTTCTTTTTTTATTCTTGTCCATCTCCTTTAACCAAGCTGTATTCTTGTATTTCTTTGGGTTATTCCATATCTTATTCCAGAACTTCACTGTTTTTTTCCTTGGCAGGGGTTGACTGATTCATTGCAATCTCTCCATTGATGGATTGATAGAAATATTTCTGATAGGATTGAAATTAGAGATTCTGCCTATAAATTGCAATTCAAGCTTCGTACCTACTGATCTGATTGGCTATAGATGTTATTTGCTGCATTATTATTTCCAACACTTCCTTGATCGTCCTTGGTTCTAGGTGATATTTCTTGATCAGAACTCTTTGGTGTTCTTGTTCTTCAGCTTCTTTTCTTTCATGTGTTCTAGCTTGCTTGCATTTGATCTCAGCTTGCTGATTTTATTTTCCAACCTGATCTTCCATTTTGGTTCTGCAATGTTTTACTTTTTTTCTTCTTTGTTGATTTAGCATCCCAGGTGTTCAGTTAAAACTGCAGTTGTGCTGTACATTAATTGCTTTGTTTCTTGCAGTGACCTCATGCTTATATTTGATACTATAGTATTAGAATCTTTTAATGCTTGTGCTGCTGTTTCTTTGGAACAAACTTCAATGTAGACAGTCTTATTCTTGTTTTGTGCATTTCTATATGCTCAGTTATTTTTTCTTCCAATTCTTCTACTTCTTTATGTTTTATCAAACAGTCAGCCAGATGTTCAGATTTGATTTGATTTGATCCTTCCCAAGGTGGAATGGGACAACTTGCCATGGCCAACTCACTATAACCTACTTGGCACGGCCAACTCACTGCGGGATAACTCACCACAGGACAATTCAATAATTGAATTAATTATTTAAAATAATTTTAAAAATATTTTAATTTTTGTCATTTACATTTCATTTTGTCCCTCCTTTGGCATCCTTTCTTTAATGTTTCTATTCCACTATTTCATTTTGTCCCTCCTTTGGCATTCTTTCTTTAATGTTTCTATTCTACTATTTCTTCTATATTAGTGTAACTCTTGTCCTGCAGCGAGTTGTACTGTAGTAAGTTGGTTATGGTGAGGTATCTTGTGGCGAGTTGGCCACAGAGAGTTGACTGCATCAAGTTGGCCACAATGAGCTGGCAGCAACAAGTTGGCTGCAGCAAATTTCCCTGGCTGAGTTGACTGTGGCAAGTTGACTGTGGTGAATTCTCCTAGACCACAGGTTGGCAACCCGCGGCTCTTTCAGACTTCTCCTGTGGCTCCAGTCCTTCTCCGCCATTTGCAGAGAGAGAGAGGCAGAGATAGAGAGAGGCACTTGTGCTTCCCTTCTCTCTCTCTCCGATCTTCTGCCTCATGCTGTTCTCTGACAAGCTGATAAGCTTATTGGGCGGGGCTTCTGCCTTTGCTGCGTCTCAGCAGGAAGCAGCAGCTCTCTCTCTCTCTCTCTCACACACACACACACACACACACACACACACACACACACACACACACACTCAAATTGAGTGGGGGAAGACCAAGGGCAGCAGAGCCAGCCCAATAAGAATGTGTGTCAGCTTGCCAGGTGAGCAGAAGATCAGAGAGGGGAGGGAAGAAAGAGGGAGGGAGGGAGGAAGGAAGGGAGAAAGAGAACTCATGCACAGCAGCCTCTATTTCTTTTTAATTAAACTCTTCAATCAAGCTCCCCACCTCTCTCTCGCGCACGGGTGTGTGTGTGGGTGGTTCAAGTGGCTCTTAAGGTTGCTGACCCCTGTCCTAGACCCTTCCCAAGTACCTGGAATAAGCAGACATGGATATGTTAAAGGTATAGCTGCAGAATATAAGCATTTCTGAATAAAGCTTCCTTTTGCACCTCTTTTTTTTTGTATCTCTTTTCTGTTCTTCATTTGATCTTTCCTGCAAGCCAATTTGGTCTTTACACTAGTCAGTAAGTCTTCCCAGTATTTATTTATTTTATTTTTTATTTTAATCCCATTTATATCCCGCCCTTCTCCGAAGACTCAGGGCGGCTTACAAGCTTAGCAGTAGCCTTCATTCTATGTATATTCTATGTATGCTAGCTTCAGTGCATCTTTCAACATTCTTTTTTCTTCTTCAGCCATCTGGTGTACTTGCAACATTCCACACCCACCTATTTTCCTTGATAAGTAGAGTCTGTCAACTTCACTGCAAGGATGAAGGGCATGATTCATTGTCATTATTTTTATGGTCTATCCAGGGATTTTAATTTTGCTTGAGTTGTCTCCACTACTCCGGCTGTGTATCTAATGACTGGAATAGCTCAGGTGTTAATTGCCTTAATGATATTTCCTCCACTGAGTTAGTACTTTAAGATCTTTACTCTCTTGATGTATTCACTTGTGACCTTTTTCTTGACTATGGTGTTCTTGATTTTGTATTATTATTCTTACATATAAAAATAGTGAAATCACACGTGCCAGTTCTTTAACTACTGTTGGCCCTCATTCACATTGAATTATATTTGAGAACCTGGGATTTCATAGCATTTTCAGCTATGTTGTTTCCAAACATTTGATGATCCAATATTACTTACATTGTAATGAATCAAATGCTGTTTTATAATCAATCCATTCCATATGTAGATTGGGTTGGCTTTTCCAATTCTCCAAAATCATGTTATTAATCAAAAATGGATCTTTTGTACTTCTGCTTTTTCTTTTATTTCATTTCTGTTCTATTGTATTGGAAGGATATTATTTTCCTCTAAATAACTTAATAGTGTTCACTAGTAAACCTATGTGCATTTTAAACATTGTAGTCAAACATATTATTGATCTATAGTTTCTTGGTCTTCTCCTTTCACTGAGTCTTTTTGAATCAGATAGGTTTTGCCAATGATTACCAATCATTAATGTCTTCTTTATGCAATACTTCTTTAATATTATTAGTATTATTCATTAATGCTATTTTAGTCTATCTTTATAAAAATATAAATTCATTAATTCATGGCAGCAAACATAACTAACATATCTGCGTCTTAAGTGGCCCAAGATCATTCAGCTGGCTTTGTGCCTAGGCAGGATTAGAACTTGTGGACTCCTGGCTTCTAGCCTGATGCCTTAACTGAGGGACACCGCATGATGGGATGCATGTGCACTCAACCCCCCACACATGCACGTGCACTCAACCCCCCCCCACTCATGCTAGCATCTCCGAGCATCCCGCTGGCGCTATCACCACCCTGTCTTGAGCATACCACTGTAATCAGCGCCTCCCTAAGCATCCTGCCAGTGCTAGCGCTGCCCCACCCGTGAGCATCCCGCCAGCACTAGCACTGCCCCAGAGCGTTCTACTGGCACTAGCACCATTCTGAGCATCCCACCAGGGCTAGCCTTGCCCCGCCCAAGAGCATCCCACCAGCACTAGTGCCGCCCATACTGTCCTGCCAGCGTTACGCTGCCCCATTTGCAGTGCTCACGCCCACACAGCCCCATTTGCACGTGCGCATGTGCTCATGTACAGCCATTTGCACGTGCGCATGCACTCATGCGCAGCCCATTTATGCACACGCACATAGTCGTGCCTGCCTCCCTTTCTGGGTCGCCAAACCAAAATGGTTGGAGACCTCTGCCTTAACCACTGCAGCAAACTGGCTGTAATTCCAAATAAACAGGAAATCAAAGCTAAAATGAACTAAGAAAACGAGAAAACTAAAAGCCGAAAAAAGCCATAGTTGCAAAAGGTTATCATAAAAAAAAGCCAAAGATATTTAAATTTCACAAAGCAGACAATAGTCATCAAAATACCAGACTAAAAACTGGAAGTACCAAAAAATCCACTAGTATTAAGAGGAAGCTACTGAAAAGGAAAAAATTGGTCAAGAAGCAACCATTGTGGTTTTGTACAAGATGAAGTATAACTTTCCTGCATACTATGGAGCCAATGCAGTCCATGCTTTTGTTTCAGCCATACCTCTAATCAGGATGGAAGCAATGTGACAGCTCTGTCTAATGAAGTTTGTGTCACTGTAGCAAGATAAATAGCTGTGGTTCAGCCAGGCACCCTCAGTTAATTCTTTGGAGGCAGAAACAGGTCAATGATGTGTTTTTTTTAATTCACAATATGCGTATAAATTTGCTATAGTCCAAACCTTAACAGCTCAGATGTAAAAAGCAGTGATTGTCTCTGATTTATTCCAACAGTAGCTCTTTATAAATGTCCATGGCCAACAAGGTTAAATCACCCATCATAGGCCATTCCTTGTTGTGGAAGCAATTTATTTTTCGCTGAAGTATCTGAAGGAAACTCTTAGCCCCACCTGCCTTGAAATTAGCATTAGATATATTGATTTGCAGGCAGACCCTACAATCACGTAGGGTTGCTGAAGATGGAAAAAAGACAAATTGGGTATCTTTTCGTTTTTCCTGAGCGGTCCTAATATATTGCCGTGATGACATTATGGAGTATACCGTATATACTTGAGTATAAGCCGAATTTTTCAGCCCACTTTTTGGGCTGAAAAATTCCACTTCGGCTTATACTCCAGTCAACAAAAAAACTTACCGAGGACTTGTGCGCGGCCGAGGCTTTGGTGCTTCCGGGATCGCGCGCACCTCTCCCAAGCCACCGCTGTCCGGAGACCTGCCGAAGTTTGGGGAGGTTTGGGGAGGTGCGCGCGATCCCGGAAGCACCGAAGCCTCGGCCGCGCGCAAGTCCTCGGTAAGCTCCGGGCGGTCACTTGCTTCGCGTCTCCTGAGGGAAGGGGGGGCGACTGGAGCGGGCGTGTTTCCTCGCCTGCTGGGCGCCGCGATTTGCCCGGGGAACGCGCGGGCCCCGAATGGCAGCGTGGAGCGAGGAAGCGGACAGCCAGGGCTTCCCCGAGAGCCGCGGCCACACAGGGTATTCCTGTGTATTCAGGCTTGCAAAATGGCCGATCGAGCCTCTGCTGGCAGCAGAGGCTTGCAGAGCGCGGATCCAGCCTCCGCCAGCGGCGGAGGCTTGCAGAACAGCGGATCGGCTTATACTCGAGTCAATAACTTTTTCCAGTTTTTGGGGGGGTGAAATTGGGGGTCTCGGCTTATACTCGAGTCGGCTTATACTCAAGTATATACGGTAATTTGTCTTCAAGATATATGATTGTCATACATCTGTATGATCTATATCTTAAAAGAATAAACTGAAAGACTAGTCTCTGAACAGAATAATTACAGTAAATGACTGCCATATGCTGGTCTGCCTTTCCTTCTTTCCTTCGTAGTTTTTAAGCTCAGCTTTGCAGTTAAGAGGCTAAATTTTGATCTAAGAGGGAATCAGTTCAAATATACCTTTTCTCCACTACCATGCTGACAATATGGGTTAAATCATCTTTTATACCTCCAATGCTTTTTTCTTTTAATAGGTCAAGGCAACAGAACAAAGGAATAGGTAGAAACAGGGCAAAAACCTAAGTTTAATTTATTTTAAGAACTTGGATTGTTAATACATCCCTTCTGCAATTACATAAAAATAAGGGTGGGGCCTGACTCTGGAATTGCTCTTCCTTAACTTACAGGAATATTTTTAAGGTTAAACTTAACCCCTAAGTTGATGATCTCCAGGTGAATTAGGGTATAGAGATTCCATAATCTCCAACCACTAGTAATTAAATTAAATTAATCTATGGGAAAGGAACACTAAAGTTCTTTTCCCCGAGTACTGAGTGTAGAGTAATAAGAAAAAAAAACAAGTTTCAACAACTGTAGAATCGGGCTGCAGCATAACAAAAATTGGCAAAAGTGAAGGGGACCTGAATATGTTTTGGGATGATCATTGCTACTGCATTTTTTTGGTGGGGAGGAGCTTCATTTCCAGAATAGAAAATTTTGGCAATGTTGCATTCCTATCCATGTATTTAAATTAATGCATTTAATTTAATCCTAGAATTTCTATCCTAGTCCATAGCACTCTCGCTTTAACAATAATGCTGACCCAGTCATGTCACAGTGCTTAAATTTACTTGCTAGAGTTCTCTTCTGTTCTCCAGTAGGCAGATCGTTATCTCCAGATTTGATGTATTATCTTTTGGTAACAGGACATTCTTTCGTGTTGAGCTTCTTTCCATGTGGTTTCCTGGCATATGCAGAGAAGTAACTTGTCATTGTGTTTTTTCTTGCAGTGCCTCAACCAGTAATACTGCTACTGCCTTACCTGTGGCTTCCTGCTCATTAGTATACTTGCTATATCCAACACCACTACTGGTTGCACCACTGCCTATAACCAGGGAGATGGGTCTGGTTTTAAGGTGGTTCGTATTCGACCTGTCATCATGCTGTTTTTGAATTTCTGTGGCATTTTGTAGAACTGCATTGTCCCCAACAGTTCATTACATCCTTCTGACACTATTGCTCATGGCCTACAACAGCTTTTTGGTTTTATTATATTTTGCTGATAGCTAATCTGCATAGCTGCAGGCCATTCTACTATCTGCCACCAGTGGACCACCACAGTTCCTTAATATAAGATATGGGGGGTGTAACAATGAATAGAAGGGAAAGCTCAGACCTTTTTCCTTGCTCAATGTGTTATTCTTGCTAAAATTTCCAACCAAAGACATAAATATCCAACCTTTTTTTCTGAACTGGCCAAATGAAAAGAGCTTAAATTTAATTGTAAATTAATAAAAACTATAATTGTCCATTTTCCTGGTTTTCTGATTCACTGTTACTTCACTGTTTCAAATTTTTGAAGGGGAGATTTAAATTATTTAGTTCATAGTCCTCATGGGAGCATATGTGTATGTATTTGTGTATGGATAGTTAATAGAGTTTTGTTGGGACAGAGAAATTCAACCCTAAGGGCATTATTTTAAGTGCAAGTTAAGTATTCATACACGCATGAGAGACTAAATTCTCTCAACTAGAAAGTTCTAGTAGAAATACAACAGCAGTAAGCTTCGGAATAGTATCAATATAAAATGCAGTATTATAAAGGAAAGCATGTGGTAAAAGAATGGTAGTAGTTATGCAGTAGATGTGCCAGATTATTTGTTTAATAGTTTTTACAGGGCTATGTTGCAAGGAGTCAAATTATGGACAGGTGAATTTGGGAGGAGGGACAGTTATGACAACTACATATATGGAGAGCACATTGGAGAAAACTGGCAAGGCATCAGGGCAGTGGCTATAGCAGTTGTCATTCAGGAATCTCTTTTCACCTTCAGGGGCTATGGTCCCTAAGTTTCCAGATGTAAGATGTTATTCCTGAAATTGGGCTTATGGGATCAGTTAGGAGGCCTTTGTCTGGTGAGGAATCTTAATCCCAGCTGAACACATCTCAAGTGGGAAACGCCCCCGTCTGATGTGAGCCATGCATACCAAGTTGGCTTGCGTCCCCAGTAAGGTCACAAATGAGCGAGGCTTTGTTGATGTGGCATTCACCATCATCAGCCAAAATCTCAGGCCTCAGGGTCTATTATCCAGTGTATGGACACGAGCTTGGAGGTCCGGAACTCACTACTAGTATTAGTGTTTTCCCCTATAATGGCTTGCCCTTTTGCTCCCGTTCCTATCCCTACCTGTCACCACTTGAATTGGTTGCCCTACCCTCCATCTTGTGAGCTGTACTTCTACCCCCCCATACCCCACCCAACCTCTCTACCGCTGTGCTGGTGTGTCTGCAATTTTACCACCACACCAAACATTCAATGAGTAATGGGAGGAGGAATCCTTCCATGGCACTTTAGGTGTGGCTCTTGATGACGCCTGGAATACTCACTCTCTACAGTTCTTATAATCACTCAATATTTACCATTCAATACATAATAACTTTTCCTATGTGCTACTATATAGTACATAATAACATATACACCATGGGTATAGAAAATATCTTATGTTTTTGCAGTGCTATCTAACCACTGTTGGCATATGGAATCAGAACATCCATATAATCCATTATTTGTTTAAACAAAAAGAAGAAAGATTGTGATGGAAATAAAGTAACATTGTTTTGGGGGGAATTGCTTAAGGCAGGCATTTTTTTATTGGGCAAAATGCTGCAGTAGAAGGGAAAAAGTAGAATAATATCTTTGGTGGCATCCTAATCAATCTTTTTCAAGTTTTTCTCTACTTAGAAATTCTAAATGCGAAGCCAAAAATGTACGTAACTTTTTACTATAAACTGTCCATTCCCCCAAACATGGAACAAACTCCCCTTGGGAAATAAAATAATATAAATTTCTCAAGACAATCTTAAAAATCCACTGTGTAACAATATTATTACATTGAGAAAATTTTATCTTTAATCTTCAATTATAGTTAGAAGAATAAATAAAGTTACAGCACTTTACTGTGAGAAGAGTATGATGGTCCACAATATTTTGATTGTACTTATTTAAATTCCAGCCTCCAGAGATGTAGAATTTAATCTGCAAAATTGGTCTTGTGGATCAGATATTTTTAAGAAACAGAAGCAGGAAGTCTTTGATGTGAAAGGAAGACAGTTCTTGCTATGTTTGTAATTAGGTTAAAATAATCTATGTGAAATTTGAATGATGAATGTCCTTCTGATCACAGAGTTTGTTGAGAAAAATTATTCTTGGCACCGACCAATATTCAGAGAATTAATTGCTTATGAATTATTTATATAAGACCTTCAGAAGTCTCCTACACTTTGAAACATTGCAACAGCCCTGTAGAGGGGTATATAAATATAACATTCACAAAAAATAATGACTTAGTTCTCATTTTAGTAAAGGTTTAAGTTCTGTACAGATTTTAAGATAATATACTAATTCGCACATGTAATGTTGTGATGCTTTAGGTAGATTTTTTGTTCAGCATAGCAGGCTATGTTTCTTCCAAATTAGATGTGATGATGCATCAGTGATACAGCTTATAGTACTTTGATAAAAATTATAGTGATTGGTTTATCACCATGATTCTTTTCTACAGTCAGCAGACTGCCCCAGCCAGCCATCATTCAATGTTTTTGAACTTTAAACAGAGTTCCAGTTGGACATCAAAGCAATAGGGAGAAGTATTGCCTGATTGCATGTGAAGGAATAAGAGACGAGCAAATTAAGACAGAAGCTTTTCTGTATAAACATATGGAGGATATCTAGGGAGAAATCCTATTCACATGTACATTAAACTTTGCTTTACAGTAATTTCAGTGAAATATTTCTACTCATTTCTCTTGTAATTCATTTGTAATTCACTGACTAGATACAGTCACCTTAGAACAGCAGCTCCCAACCTTTTCTATACCCTGCACCCCTAGAACACTTCTCATATATTCTCGCCCCCCTTACAAAAGTTCAAAATAATGGTGGCAAATATACACTATAATTTTGAAAACCCAAGTTTTTGCACCCCTGGTTGGGAACCCCTGTCTTAGAATTAAAACAACTGGAAATTGTCTTGTTGTCTTTTTAGAAGTGACTGTGATGAAATGTGTGTAAGGAACAGACATCATGTAGAAGATTGCAAGAGAGAATTTAACAGAAAATTATTAAGTTTATCCTTAAAATAAAAAGTTGCAGAAAATTCCTTACTGATCTTTATTGAACTAGTAGTGCCAGTTGCAGATTGTTTATTTCCAACACACCATTGTTACTGGTAGTGATTTTGCTGGACATCTGTCTATTCTCTTTCATTTTTATTTCCATAATTACCTTTGTAATTATTTACTTGAGTCAAGCAAAGCAATCATTCTAGTACTCCGTCAACCTATAATGATTTTTATAAAAAAGCAGCCTGCAATCTCTATACACTGGAACAACCAACAGTAGAAGTTATAAATTCTCAGACTTCCTATTCCTGTTTTCCAACGAGCAGTCTGAAGATTCGGAATGCTGAACTCTTCAGCTGGAATTTCTTTTTGTTGGGGACCCTAAGGGGCCAGAACCCACCCTGAAGGGGTGGAATGAAGGAAGGAAATCCCAGGGACTTAGGAGAGACAGCGGTCTCTCCGAATGGTCCAGGAGAGGCCTCCCAGAAACCAACAAAAGAAAGGGCTGATTAACTACATGTTCAGCCATAGTTGGAAACAACAGAAGTCACAAGATTTTAAATTAAGCAGATTTAAAACAGCATGCTTGAATCTGGGTAAGAATATTGATTTTCTCTATCCTACTTATTTTCCTGAAGAAGAAAGTCCCCAAATAAGAGATCTCCGAAGAAGGAAACGGGGAGGGGGATTCTGCTCCCTCCCTTTTGGTTATCGGAAGCAGTGAAACTTACCCTTTAGAGAGAGAGAAAAGACTAGAAAGACCTGAAAAATGAGCAAACGCTGACACCTGCTGGTGGGTGAGGATTTTTTTTCTCTGACCCTCAAAGTTTTTAGAAAATGCAGCTGTGTAAACAAAGTGAGAGTAACAAAGCTGAAGCAATGAATACTTCACAAAAGAAAACATATGATAAGCGGCAACAATTTCAAAGGACAATGACTTTAAACTACAAAGAAATCCAGAATAACCTTGAGAGCATGAATCAACTTATTTCCAACTTAATTTCACTCCAAAAAATTTCCCAGGAAAATACAGTAGAGATGACTGAACATAATTCTGAGGATAGACTTGAAGATGGAACCATATAAAATAAAAAATCATGATTTAATCAAAATGGGAAATATTTCAACACGTCAAAGCAACTTTGAAGACAAGGCAAAGAATCAGAAAAAATTCTTTACAGGGAAACAAATGAAGCAGCAAAACATACTGATTAAGAAAGGCAATGGCCAGAGAAAAAAAGACTAAAATGGAAATCCAGAAAATAGATGATAGAACTTATCAGAGAGAATACTTAAAAAAGAAACATTTGTTTGAATATGGCTAAAGAAATTGAAAAACTTTGAAATATACTACTCTTAGAGGGATGATTTTGTTTCTTTTTTTTCTTAACTAATATAATATGTTTTTTTCTTTCTGTTAAAAAAGTTGAAATGATTTAAACAAAAGCAAATGTTTCAGTTATTTAAATGTGACAATAAGAAAAGCATAAAAATGTGTTTTTAATGAGAGTTGAAGGATTAGACGATTAGAACTATTGAATAGAATGCTTAAAGTTTAAATAGATTAAATACATTCTTAGCTATGGTCAAAAAGAACAAGAAATTGAGGGAATAAATATATATTAAATTAGGAGGGATACATATTTTAAGTTGTATGTTATTTTTTGTAGCTCAGTGCTCTTGTCTCTTGTTTCCCTTTTCTTTCTTCTTTCTTTTTTTTCTTCTTTTTTGTCTCCTCTTTTCTCTTTCTACTTTTTTACTTATTGATTAAGAAATATAAAAGCATGAGAGGGCTTATATGGAAAAAAAACAAAATTAAATCCACCAATGTAAATATAGTTAACTGTTGAAAAAATTGTCACTAGTAAGAATATTTAGAATTTGGGGGGAGAAATAAGCTGAAATAAACACGGTAACAGGATTTACGATAAGAAAATTAAAATGACAAATAGGATTATTGAAACTATATGCTTAATTGTTAATTAAAATAATGAGAATTGTCTTAATCTAATGTTTTGCAAAGAAAGATACTTTGGGGAAAGGGGAAATCAAATGAAATTAACATATGGAATATAGATCATAGAAATTAATTGTTAAGGATTGTCTTATAAATGTTACCCAGACAACATACTGTTTACAAATTACTGAATGATTTATGTTAAGAAATAGATTGCATTTAAACCATTCATAAAACTCTGCCCAACCTCCATATTTTCAAAATTCTTCTTCATAAAACTCCAAGAAATGTTGTCAAAGGCCTTCTCCGCATCAATAAACATTAACATAGCCTTAAAGTTCTTTTTGACCTCTAACCTTTCCAAAATATCTACTATATTCCTAATTTTATCCTTCATATGTCTACCAGGTAAAAAAACCTGCTTGATCATGATGAATAAGATCTTCAAGGACCTTCTTCAATCTTGTAGCCAAAATATTTGCAAAAATTTTATAATCCACATTTAACAAGGAGATTGGGCGGTAATTCTTTACTTGAGCTCTGTCTGTATCTGGTTTAGGTATCAGCGTAATAAATGCTTCTCTCCAGGTCTCGGGTGCCTTAACCCACTCTAGTAATTCATTGCATACTTCCATCAGTGGCTGAATCAGCCAGTCTTTCAATGTCTTATAATATTTTGCTGTCAATCCGTCAGGTCCTGGTGCCTTGCCAATTTGCATTTGATTAATTGCTGCCTCCAATTCTTTTCTTGTAATCCGGTAGTTGAGTAGGGTCCTTTTCTCTTCAGGAATTTTCTGCCATCCATATTTGTCCAATAACTGTTCTGTTTTCTCTTCAGATCGTATAAATCTTTCGCCTTTCACTCCCAGCAATATTTACAGGGCAAGCCACTAATGTATAAAATGAGAACAAACAAACATTTCCTGCTAGTAGTGATAATGTTACCTAGTTTGGAAATGAAATGCAAGAAAACCACCAAGCTCAGAGAGCATCAAGGATTCCAAAATTTCAACCCTCAGCTACAATTTCTTTTCTTCTGTCGATAGAACTACATTTCTTAACAATATTACAGCTTCTAGATAAGAGATGCCCGCATTTTCTTGGAGAATATCATTCTGTAGGGTAATGCTTTTAGTCAAAAATGGAAAACCTATGACACCCACACCCATCCACACATCTTAAAACAGTCATGCTGAGGGGAACTATTAGGGGTTGGATTCCCATAGGGCATTATTTTCTCCACTCTTACATTGGAGAACTGACCTTTCCCAAGAGGCAGACGTTCTGGTAAAGCCAGTCATCAAATCCTTTGTGGGCTATCAGAAAAATGGGATGTCCTAACAAAGCTTTCCCTTGGATTATACTTCAGTGGAGGTTTTCTGCAGTGCCTAACATGTGTCTTCATTGCTTGTTATTTGTCTAGATAAACTCAATAATGTGTACCTATTTCCCACACAGCATTAGAATTATTTCCCCCTTAAATGCAAAAAGGAGGGGGGGAAAGGGGAGGTAGCCTAGATCAATATAAATATCCTAAGATATCCTAAGTCACACCTGTATGAATAACTATAAAATTGTGGTTTTTCTTTTTTTTACAAGTTTTACTGATTTTTTAATATTTACATATACATGTATTTGTGAAGCAATATGTTGGTTGTGTGGTCAAAATAACAAATAACAAGTTGTAAATAGTTCAGGTTACATCAACAGGGATTCCCTCTCTGATTCCCATAGTTATCACGTAGTCAAAAAAATCAAGTTAATACAGTTCTAGTTGTACTTAGTCAATTAACAAAATTTTCAATATATACTGCTCAAAAAATAAAGGGAACACAAGATAAGACATCTTACTATTAAATACAGTACATTGTGTTGTTTAAGTGTTCCCTTTATTTTTTTGAGCAGTATATTTTCACTGTTGTTGTTAGCTGCGAAGTTGTGTCTGACCCATCGTGACCCTATGGACAACGTTCCTCCAGGCCTTCCTGTCCTCTACCATCTTCTGGAGTCCATTTAAGCTCACACCTACTGCTTCAGTGACTCCATCCAGCCACCTCATTCTCTGTCGTCCCCTTCTTCTATTGCCCTCAATCTTTCCCAGCATTAGGCTCTTCTCCAGTGAGTCCTTCCTTCTCATTAGGTGGCCAAAGTATTTGAGTTTTAGCTTCAGGATCTGGTCTTCTAAAGAGCAGTCAGGGTTGATCTCCTCTAGGACTGACCGGTTTGATCGCCTTGCAGTCCAAGGGATTAGCAGGAGTCTTCTCCAGCACCATAGTTCAAAGGCCTCAATTCTTTGGCGTTCAGCCTTTTCTATGGTCCAGCTTTCACTGCCGTACATTGCAACTGGGAAGACCATAGCCTTGACTATTTTCACTAATACATATCAATATCCTGTTTTTAAATTTTATCTAATTGCAATAAAATATTCTAGAATAGCCTATAGTATACAAAAGAAAGCTTATTTTTTGGGTAATCCACAATTCCCTATTTCAGTAAAGAATAATTCTCTTGTCTACAAAACTTACTTTGTTCGTTACATTAAAGTTACATTAAAGTCTAGTTTTCATCTTAACAAATCACCAATTAGAAGTATATTTTTTATCTTAACCATTCAGCAATTATTAAAATACTGTCTTTTATATGTAAAATTCTAGATTCTATAATATAGTTCAAAAGTAACAACTAATATCTTCTATAAGTCATCTTAATCGTACATCAATAGTTAAAGTACTATCTTTTGATATATCATTCCAATTTCTATAATATAGTTCAAAATTATATTCTAAGAGCTTACTTTTGTTTTCTCCTACAGATCAAAAGCTAAATATAGAATCAGTTATATTTTTAGAGATTCCCCTTAATCCATTGAAAGTTATTTTTATACTCTATTTTTAGGAATCCCAAAAAAGAAACAAGTTCAGTTTTTTAAATCTAAGTCTTGCCTTCCTTTTGTACCAACCAGGCTTCCCACTTGGCATCTTTAAATTCTCAAATGTATCTTCTTTTCTTCCTATAGCCCTTATTTGAATCCAGGGAATGTATCCAAATGTCAATTTTGCAAGGAAAAGTTTTGCTTTGATAGTTCACTTTTTGATGATTGATGTAATATAGTTGTCATTAGATTAGTCAAGTCTTTTTGTTCTTCCAATTCTATCTGGGTTAGGAAGAAAGTAGTAGCTGGTATTACGATTGTCATTTGATTAGTTGAATTCTCAATATAGTGTATTTGAAGGCCTTTAGTGTCTTCACTCTTAGTATTGCTTTCTTCAGGTGCTGTTGCTTTTTGAGTTGTAAGTTTTGTAGATGCCATTAAAGTTTGGACTTTAAGGTTTTCTATAGGTTGCTTTTGTTGTTCTTTGAAATCTCCTATTTTATTGTTAGTTTCCACTACTTCTGTTTGGTTTTGGGTTAAAGTCAGAATTTGATTTGGTGGCTTTGAGTTGTCAGATTTTTCTTGTAGTTTGGCTTTAATTTGCTCTGTCATTGCCAAAATTGTGTCCAGTATCAATTTATAGTCAAGTGGTGGGATATATTCATCCATTTCGTTATTGTTTGCAGCTAAGTCTTCCATGGAGGCTATTTTAATAATAATCAAGGATTATCCACATCCAAAAGAGTTGTTTTCAGTGCCAGGTGTTCCCACACTTATCTTTAAGAATAACGTCAAGGACAGCTCTGTTATTCAGTCAGCTCTCACAACAGAAAAAAAGAAATTTACTTGCTGTACCAAGTTTCACCACAGGATGTCATCAATAACGTATAAAATGCAATGTAAAAACTTTCTTTGTTTTTTTTTCAAATTAATATAGAACTTTTGTAACATTAGTCCAATTTTTTTCCTTAATTCACAGCTTAGAGAGAAAATAGGATAGTGGATCCCCAGCCAAAAATAGGAGCTTTTTAGTAAATAGAGATGAAATTGTTTAATTTCTTTGCTGAATTAATTAAATTTCTTTTAAAGCTTTAAGGCTTTTGTTCCCAGAGTAGATATTCGCCGTTTTCTCAAAAAATGGGGAAGGAGATTTTCAGGAAAGTCCCACAGGAAGATAATTAAGGGAATAGGAAAGGTAAAGGCTCACCCAGGTCCTCCAGATTGCTTCTTAGTGCTGAGTAGTGCTTTTGGCTTTCAACAGGGAGCGGTTTAGTGATCGATCATCTTTATGGCCAGTCTCTTCTTCTTCAGGCCAAAGAAGATTGTCCCGGATTCAAGCGGAGGGCTGCCACCCTTCCGCGATCACAGGGAAGTCCTCCTCTCGGTAATCGCCCCTCCAGGCTGATTTTTGACCCTTTTCAGGGTCCTCCAAAAAAGAAAGAAACGGACGGCAGGAAGCGGACTGTTCCTGCGTATCCGGAAGCGCCGCACGCACGAACCGGAAGCCTGTTTTTTCTTTCAGTACTGTACTGAATTTGGGAGTATTTAATATTGGTATTTCAGGTAAGCACCCATAAAGAGACTTTGAGTTTGAATTAAATATTGCAAATGCAAAATGATTTTCTCTCCTGGAAAAAGCGCTAAGGACAAAACAGATTTAAACTGTTATCTAGCTATCTTAGAATGATGTCCACTAGAGCCTTACTATCTGCAAAACCAGCTATAGGTAGAGAGGGACAAAGTGTTATAAATGAAATGGTTAAACAAGTGAAAATGGCAGCTGCAGTCGAGTGATTAAAGCCCCACTCCTTTTACATGGGCATTTTTCGTTGCCCCCATGTGGTCCTCCCTGATCAGAAAAAGTATTTTTCCATCTTGTATCCTGCACTATCAGCCATTTTGGCCAGCACTAGGTTCACAGCTCTAGCTTCAGGCTAGATCAGGGGTGTCAAACTGCCGGTCCTTGGGCCGGATGCATCATGCCAAAACTGCACCCACCCCATTGCTGACAAAGGGAAAAAAGTGATATGTCGTGACACGTCACATGATGTCGTGAGTTTGACACCTGTGGGCTAGAGGCTGATATGGGTAATCCTCAACTTATAACTAGTTACTTAGTGTTAGTTATGTTTTATTACCAATATGATCATAAGTCAAGAACTACCTGAAAACATGGATTCTGCTTCCACCATATTAATCAGTTTTTAAATTCAACTTAGATTCTTAAGTTACATGCCTTCTTTAGGAACTGTTGAATCAGTTATTGTTTTCAGCTCTGCTATTACAAATAAAGTTATTGTATTTTTCAGGAAGGTAGAATTATAGGTAAAGGCAAAATAAGAGGACACTTTATAGCACAAATAGCACAACCTAATTGATTTGTGCAACCATAAAAAGATATAGCCAGGCGTAGCTGTTTTCAAGTCATGTGATGCACTCTAGCCATCGATAAAGCCAATGTACCATGATGAAGAATGAATTCATACTTATAGTTGATTTTGTATGTAATGGACTTAAGTCCACACTATTCAATTTTGGCATTGTATTTTCTATTTAATCTTGAATGCTGTTAATATGATGTTGTAAGCATGTCAGGCATTCAGATTGGCTTTTATAGGATAGCTTGAAGCCCACTCTTTTAAAGTACCTGCATTGTTTTAGCATTTGATTTTGCAGAGTAACTCAGAGTAACAGGGGAGATTTGCAGCCAAACATGGTACAGCATCATCAGGACCAGCTTGTGAAACACAGATTTCCATTAGAGGTTATTGTGGTAGCTCACTGTCTTGGTATGCAGCACCATCTCTACTGTAGGTCAATGTTCAGTGGAGCTTATTATTCCTTGATTTGTTTCCTTTATTTGCTGAAAGCCTTGCACCATTCACGTAATGCTACAGGAACCTGTTTGAAGGAAACCAACTGATGTTGTAATTTATGCTCTCTTTCTAGCAGCATATGATTCTGAAATATATAGGACTTATTTTCAAATAAAGGTCTAGGTTTATGCTGCAAATCTCCCCTATTCCGATTTATTTGTTTAGATCTGCTAAGATGAGATGAGACATTTGGTTTTACCAGGCTGTCTGTCATAGTTATCTCCACATTGGGCTCCCTTCCATATGTTGTCTGCTCTGAACAAAATCCTAAAAGGACAGTTATGTTCTTTCAAATTCACTATTTGGAGTTCTTTCATTTCAAATAAAAAGATTCAGTTTGCTCATCTCCTTGTGCATAAAGGAAGGCATAAACAATGGTCTTTAATGAGCCTATGGTGCTATGAAGAGGTAAAGTATCATTCAGTGCCATCTGATCGTACATCTGTTCTTCAACTGGGAAGGAAATGTCAGTGCAGAAAAAATATATTGTCACAGTTGCAGATGACAATGACAGCTTGAAGTAAAGATGACAGCAATAGGAAGTATACAGTGTATAAAGCAATAGGAAGTATACAGTATAAAGATGGCAGCGATAGAAACATATACAGTGTTCCAAAATCCATTGGATCCATCTCTCTCCCTCCCCCCTTCCCCCCCTCTCTCTCACACACTCACAAAGAGAGAGACATTTTGATATTATTATTATTATAGGAATTATAATGTTCATATACCTTGTTTTGTCTGCAACCTTATAGAGTCTACATCTTAGTAGATACGACTCTGTGTCTTCATATAAATGAATACAAGACCTCTGGACATGCAGACTGAAGGGTAAATATAGTGACATACGGTCAGATGGAAATTCAATCATTTGATTATAGTCACTTCTCAACGTGGTTGTTAAGTGAATCACTGCAGCTACTAATTGAATCATGCAGTTGTTAAGGGAATCTAGTTTCCCCAATTAACTTTGCTTGTTGGAAGTAACTGGGAAGTTCACAAATGAAGATGATATGACCCAAGACATTACGACTGTCATTAATATATGCCAGTTGCCAAGTGCCTGAATTTTGATCATGTGACCATGAGGATGCTGCAATAGTCATAATTGCAAGGACCAGTCGCAAGTCACTTTTTTCAGTGCTGTTGTAATTTCAAATGGTTGCTAAACAAATGGTTGTAAGTCAAAGACTACCTGTACACAACTTAACATACGCAAACTGAAAGCTTTGAACTGTGATGCTGGAGAAGACTCCTGCGAGTCCCTTGGACTGCAAGGCGATCAAACCGGTCAGTCCTAGAGGAGATCAACCCTGACTGCTCTTTAGAAGGCCAGATCCTGAAGCTAAAACTCAAATACTTTGGCCACCTAATGAGAAGGAAGGACTCACTGGAGAAGAGCCTAATGCTGGGAAAGATTGAGGGCAATAGAAGAAGGGGACGACAGAGAATGAGGTGGCTGGATGGAGTCACTGAAGCAGTAGGCGTGAGCTTAAATGGACTCCAGAAGATGGTAGAGGACAGGAAGGCCTGGAGGAACGTTGTCCATAGGGTCGCGATGGGTCGGACACGACTTCACAGCTAACAACAACAAAACTATTGGTTATGTTACCCGAAAAAAAATACCAATGCATTTGTGATCCATACATTAGTACTCTGAAATGAATAAAAAAAACTGAGTATCTGATTATTTGTGCCTGAATGCCACTAGTTTGCTGAATAATAATAATAATAATAATAATAATAATAATAATAATAATAATAATAATAATAATAATAATAATAATAATAATAAGAAGAAGAAGAAGAAGAAGAAGAAGAAGAAGAAGAAGAAGTTGGAAGGGACCTAGGAGGTCATCTAGTCCAACCCCCTGCTCAGGCAGGAAACCCTATACCATTTCAGGCAAATGGCTGTCCAGTCTCTTCTTAAAAACTTCCAGTGTTGGAGCATTCTCCACATCTGGTTGTTCCACTGGTTAATTGTTCTAACTGTCAGGAAGTTTCTCCTTAGTTTTAGGTTGCTTCTCTCCTTGACTAGTTTCCATCTTGTCCTGCTTTCAGGTGCTTTGGAGAATAGCTTTACTCCCCCTTCTTTGTGGCAGCCCCTGAGAAATTGGAACACTGCTACCATGTCACCCCTCACCCTTCTCTTCGTTAAACTACACATACCCAATTCCAGCAACCGTTCCCTATTAAATTAATTATGTGAAAAACATTTGGTGAACTAGTCTTTTTCAGGGAACAACATGTAACTAATTTCAGTAACATCCAATACTCCAATCAAAGTTCAGCCAGCTTAGATAGGATAGCTGTGAACATCCTATTTCCCTGAAAATTAAATTATGATGGCATTTGGGATTACAGTAACCAAAGTCCCACACAGGGATATCCATAGGGATTGTTCAAACCTGGAAAGATGGCAGATAGAGCTTGCCACTTTTCAACATCCCTTATGGACACCACTGGTCCCACATGTTTTGGGGAAGGCTAACCTATAGGCTAATGTATTACAATTTTGCAGTGCTTTACTTGTAAGCTTCTTCTGGTGAAGGACTGCATTTATTTAAACAGAAAAAGGATTTTTTTATTTCCCAAAATCTGTTGTGGTTAAAAAAAAACCCTATTAAATTGTCCATAACTCCACAGGTTTAAAAATATTCTATTTTTATTTTCATTATTTCATTTAAGGTTTTTTTTCTTTTGACTTTTAAACCATTGCCAAGTATCATTAGGAAACGAGCTGGTATCTACAGTGCACATTATCCACAAGCAGAAGGGCCAAAGGAAAGGGATGGTTGCCTTAAAAAAATAAAGCAAATGACTCAGATATATAATGTATTGGGCTCAAATATGTAATATTTACATGTTCTTTAGCTTTCTTTGTCTCATTTTATGCATTTCTTCCCCAAGATGGCAAATTTAAAATATCTGTATATTATAATGGAAAAAAGCAAAAGGTTATCAAAAACCTTTCATATTAGTGAAGGTTTATCAAGAGATTACAATATTTGTTTGAAGATCACAAGATCTTTCCTGATGAAATCACAAGCACCCATATTTTTGTAGGGTAGAACAAGCTAAAGTTCTTAAATCTTTTACAGCTGAAGAATGTACCTCTCTTAAAAAAAATCTGAAATAATCTCTTATTTCCTAATAAATCAGTCATTTTAAAAATGAAATGACCGCAAAAGAAATGGCAGCGTGTCCTTTTGTACATATACAGATTTTCAATATTTTATACATATAGAGATTTTTTCCATGTTCATTTCCTGTACAAGCTAAAATGATTTTATAATTATTCTACATGCTTTTTTCTCTCCCAACTTTTTTTTCTGAAACATAGCTGACAGATATCGATCAAAAAATGTTCTGCCATTACAAGATTAATTACAACACAGGGATATGGTGTCTAGCTCACATGTATAATTGCTCTTGTAAGAGAAAATGCAGTTGGAAACTAATGCTTCATTTCATATAGGAAACAAAGCTCAAAGATGTTTACTATTCTACCAGGTAAGCACAGTTGCCTAAAGTCCCGAAGATGGAGGAGTGAAGATGAATGACTGTCCTCTTAGCACAAATCAACATCACAACAGCATCGCAAGGTGTCTCTGTCGACTTCTATTCAGACTAGAAGGCAAGAAAAGTTAATTTAGACAAAGTTTAGTTATCCACATAATTGGTATAGAGCCCATGCAAATTCAATATGGTTGGCCTGCAAAATAATTTTTTTTTTAGTTAGGGCCGTATTATCTGAAGGAAGAAGAATTGATATGGTAGTTTAAGACAGTCCCATTTGTCTCTGCACTGCCTTCTTAGAGTAGACTTATTCAATGAATAGTGCATTGATCTGTTGTCTGAAAGTAGCAACCTGTGACTGAGAAGAAGCAGTTGAAGCCCTCACCACGTTTTTTACTTTTATGTCAGATAAAAGATTTTTAGATAAATGTGTGCTTGGATTTAGTTTGGTCATTTCATTCCATTCTCTTTCAACTGTGAAAGGGTGCCAAAGGAAAACTAATGCTGGGTCAAAAGCTGCCTTTCAAGTGTCAGCAGGGTTCTTCTGCAAAATAGCTGGTTTTTTTAAAAAAAAAATTCTTAGATTCCTTGAGAAATTATTTAATATTTTCTTGACTTTTAAAAACTTAATTGTATTGCTGGAAATCGTGAAGGCAGCATATGAAGCTCTTGCTTTATGCCTGGTATCTTGCCAGTCCTTCTAACAGGGATGCTTTTATCATATTATCCCTTAGGATTTAATTGAATAGGAAGCAGAAAGAGTGGGTTCTGATTTGGGGGCCACTGAATGCTCATCACTTGTATTTCAGCAGAAGAGTTGCTAAATAAATTCTGCCATTTGTCCTCACAATTATTCTCAAATAATATGACTTTCAAGGATCAGGAGAGCAAATCAGCATTTTAAAAGCTTAAACTCAAAAGAGTACCTCTTTTCTGTAAATATTAAAGGTGTTAAATATAGATAAAACAAATACTGAAATAATTCATTTCCAAAAGGCAATGCTGAACTGTTCTAAAAGAGAGAGAGCAATTTTACTACTATGTATTTCTGTATATGAAGAACCTGTTAGGTATATTTTCTTAATTGTTAATCCATTATACCAAGGCTTTCTAGGGAAGAAGAAAAAGGGAAGAAGAAAAAGAATTAAGACCTTGACTGAATCAACACTTCTTATCCAGAAATGAGGTACTCTGCTCTGATCAGGACTTTGCTATTTGTCCATTTTTTAAAAAAATAATTGTTGATGATGTTGTTCTAATGAGAACTTGTTTGCTTAGAGAACTAAAAAAAATATGGCACAAGAATGGAATATTTTGAGTGTCTGTTCTATTTCTTTAAATGTTTTAAATCCTGCCTGGAAAATATTGGCAGTCCCAGGCAGTAGTTGTCCTATTTATCAGCCTTGGCAAAGCACTGATGTGCTCCTTGTCTAATAATTAATGTTAATGAGTGCATTAAATGTTAAGCAAGACAACAAAGGAATTGTTAATAAGATCCATCCTATATGTTTGTCTAACCCTTTTCTAAAACAAGTGGCAACGAATGTGCTGTGACTTGACCAACCTGTTTGTCATTATGTGGGAAATGTTCCATGAGAACTGATTTTTTAAAAATAAATCTCACTTAGTTCATTTAAGATGATCAGTTAAAATGGGACATTTGAAAAAGTTTGGAGGTTAGTTTAATTATGTAAATTGACATTCTGTGCCTGAAGAACATTGGCAAATGTCCAATCTTAAAGTTTAGTTGCTAAGCCACTTAATTGGAACTATGTAAGTAAAGGAGATCATGGCAAAAACCTGTGTGATTAACTGCTATTGGATTAAGCAGACGTGGCAATGAACCTCATAAAATGGGATTCACATAGTTGCATAGTTGGATAATATTCACTCTGTGACATGTACTCAGCCAAGAAATTTGACAGTATTACTCAAGAGAAGATAAAGATATCAAAGAGAACAGGTTGAATTATTAGTTACATCAAAGAAGGTCTATTTTCATGTTTATTAATAATTGTTCTAAAATGTTTTGATATTTCAATTGATAATTATATAACTAAACTGGTTTGGCAGCTGACCAAATATAATAAGAATAAGAATAAAACATTTCCTGCATTACTACCCATGATTGCACTTAATAACATTTTAATTTAGTTGGATCCAAGAGGCTGAAATCTTCACATATTTAATTGAGTGCTGTAATCATAAAATTTGAATTTTCTATGTTTTCAGTTATTTGAATAGCATACATTAAGCACTTTGCTAGAATTACCTAACAATATAAATAAATCAAATAGATAAGCCTCATTAAATTCAGTGGATATAGTTCTGGGGTACCATATATGGTATGTATATCTTTCAGAAGATTCTCCCTGTTCTTTATATAAGAATAGTATTCCAATATATCTATTGAGATTATAACTCCTGAAATTGCCAGCTAGCACAAACTGGGTATTGTAATTTTTCCCCCTCAAATTAGTTCTAATTCCAGTTACTTCATTAATATATCCATACAGTTTTCTTGGGAACATAAAAAAAAGTTTTACTGCTGTATCCAGTCTAATGCAGTGTACAGGACTAAGATTTTCTGGTGATCTGTTCAAATAATATTTAGATCAACCCGCAAAGCTCTTTCAAGAACAAGCAGAATAAAGTAGGTGCTGCCATCTGCTGTGAAAATTGAGAATTATGAGAGGTGAAGTCCTAATATGGTTGGGACAGAATCAGATAAATACAGTTGATTGAGTTAAGAATTAATCATATTTAAAATGAGTAGGACTTTATTTTGATTTATGAGAGTATAAACAGCTTCAACCTTAAATGGGTCAAAAATGCCACAACAAATTTAAGTGTCATTGGGTCTACTTTAGTTGCAGTAAGTTGAAAACCAGCCCAGTCTTTTCCTGAGAGTTAACTGTGTTATGTAGTTTCCAGTTATATTTTGTAGTTATAGTAAAGGTAAAGGTAAAGGTTCCCCTGCACATGCGTGCTAGTCGTTTCCAACTCTAGGGGCCGGTGCTCATTTCTGTTTCAAAGCCAAAGAGCCAGCACTTATCCGAGGACAACTCCGTGGTCATGTGGCCGGCATGACTAGACGCCAAAGGCGCACGGAACGCTGTTACCTTCCCACCATAGTGGTCCCTATTTTTCTACTTGCATTTTTATGTGCTTTCGAACTGCTAGGTTGGCAGAAGCTGGGACGCTCACTGTTACGTGGCACTCAGCCTGCCAAACTGCCGACCTTCTGATCGACAAGCTCAGCGTCCTAACCCACTGAGCCACCGCGTCCCTTTATTTGTAGTTATAGGGAGGGTCATACCTAGAAGTGATTTACTGAAATCAATAGGACTGTTATATAACAACTGAACTCTATGGTGGAAAGCTGAAGCAAACTAATCAAGGAGAGAAGTAACCTAGAAATAACGAGAAATTTTCTGACAGAATAATTGGAACAACCTGCCTCCAGAAACTGTGGGTGGTGCAGCACTGAAGGTTTTTAAGAAGAAATTGGACAGACATTTGTCTGAAATGGGAGAGGGTTCCCTGCCTGAGCAAGGAGGTGGACTAGAAGACCTCCAAGGTCCTTTCCAACTCTGTTATTCTGTTATTCCTATCTCTGATTCGAGAAGCCCCTGAGGCTTCACGGCATGCCTGCATGTCTAGCTTTGTGTCAGGAGCTTGATTGTTCTAAGTGTCACCAATTCTGTTCCAGGGGAATGCTTCACCTAGTGTTCTCCTTAACCCCATATATAAAAGAAAAAGGACTCAGGAAATGGACTGCCTTTCAGGTGATTAAAAGATTAATTCAAAGACTTGAATAATTTCTGTATTGCAACCTGATCATGTAGATTAGACATATGACCAGAAGTTTCAGCCTTTTCTTGGGGAAATAACCAATCTATTGTGTTTTCAAGAAATAACCATTTCCCCAAACTTATACGTATTATGTCTTGATTATTTCTGGATTCCCTGCTTTTTGCAGATTATGTTAAATTAATTCTGAACAGTTGGGGAAACAGTCTTCTCTGCTTCAGTCCACTGCTTCTTCCTCCCTTTCCTTCTCCAGTTCTACATTTTGTCTTTGTAAGGACTCCTAGAATAGGGAGAAGGACTAGCTCTCAGTGCCAGTAAGAAAGAAGCATCATTTTGTGGATACTAAATCTACAGTGCATAACAGGATGTTTACTGGTACTGGATTCTTTTGGCTGCCAAGGGAATGACATCCAAAAGGACATAGCACTCCAAGTATTAATAGTTAATAAGATCAACTTTGACAAAGCTTGGATCTAGCCCAATATTCTCAAATCATCCCAAGAGATCAGCAGCCAAACTTATATATGCTTGAATAACACTATGATTGACTGATCATTTGCCATCAAACAACTACATAGTTCTTCTCTAAGACAATCTGTCTCTAATTTGCTCTTTCAGACCTTCTGAAACTGCATCCATTCACTTTGCTGTTGGTCATCCTATTCTCTTTCCTTTTATCTTTCCCAGCATTAGAGCCTTCTCTAGAGTGCTGGATCTTCATATAAGTAAGGATAGTTTCAGCCTGGTCAATTATGCTTGAAGTGAGAATTCTTGGTTTTCTGCAGAGATCCATTGGTTTGGTTTCTTCTCTGTCCATGGTATCTTAGGAAATACCATCATGCTTTACATTTATCCTTAGAGTCTTTTTATTTATAGCAATAAACCTGGGTTTGTCAGATATCAGTTCTCTAAAAATACATCTATGCAATTCATATATTTGGGCATTTGTGCTTGTCATGTTCATATTATAAGTATACTTACTCCAAAAACAGTGTCTCCCCTAAGCATAGAAAGAGATGAAGACCTTGAAATTAGCCTATGCATATTTAAATATACTTTACCAAATGGGCTCCAAAATCCAAAAGGGCCAATATAACTAACTACACAAGTGGCTAAGGAACACATACACACAAGCGCTCCTCATCACTCCACTTTTTCTCACTTTTACTACACCTAGTGCTTCCTCCAAGTCCTATTTCTTATAAATGAGTCCTACTGCTGGACAACTGTATCTTTTTCTATATGCTTTAAAATGCTGCAGCTTGCTTTACAAACAAACACACCTCCTCCCCTCTCCACTCCCAGCTGCCTCTTTGCTCAGCTTTTATAACTAACAATTGCTTTGCTGGTAGGGAAAGGTCTTAAAGGGACAGGATAATAACAGCACAGATGCTGGCCATTTTGTAGGCAGCCTGTCCTCTCATAGGGTCTAACCATTCAAGTGAATTAATTCCCAGTTCAAATAATTATGGTGTCTTCTGGTTTGAAGAATGTTTTGGCTGGAAGTTTACCAAAATTCTTTTTGCACACGGAAATGTTTTGAGGGGACAGATGCAAATGGTTTATACATTTTCCATGCTCCAGCCATCCTGCAATTTTATTGTCATTTGTCCCATTACAAGCTACTGTGTTGCTCTTCTGCAATTTTCATTTTCTGAGATGAAGATGGCTACAACTGCCGTCCATATGTCATGAAATTTATCTGTCAAGACTTTTATTAGTGCTATTAATAATTCATGCAAATAATTTTTCTTTCTTTGGCAGTTACCTAATTCAGTCCTTTCTCCCATCCACAAATTAATCCCATTTGTGGAAAAGATTTTGCAGTAGAAATGATCAATAGTTAAAACCACGTATAATTTTTCAATAACCAAGAAATTAAATGGAAACATGAATAATTTTCCATAGCATTTCTTTGCCTTGATGAAAAAATAACAGAGATTTACGTGTGTGTGTGTGTGTGTGTGTGTGTGTGTGTGTTGGCTTTTTGCTATATATTTCTTCTCTTTCTAGCAGATTGTCTTGATTTTTCAGAAATATTTACTCAAATGTCACTTTTACTTAGAACAAAACAAAACAAAACATAGTTTCTTCCCTTCACAGGTACAGCTATTTATATTTCTAAACGATAGACAGAATAAATGCACAAGTGCCTTTTCAAAATTCAAATTGCAGTTTCTATTGTTTTATTTATGAAAAACAAGTATGAACATGTTAATGTGTGCACTGTGTTTTTCAACTATGATGCAAAAGAGGAAGCAAAAGACATTTGTGTGCTCCTCAAACCATCTTTGATTGTATGCTAAAAACAGCATTACAAATATAGTGGCAGAGTTCCCTGCTCTTTTGAGCAGGCAATTGTTTACATGCAATAAACAATTTTATATGTCTTGTAACAGATTGGGATAAAGAAAATATCCTTACATGAAATTCAGAATTATGCAGTTTCCTTAACAACAATACAGAAATGGTTTATCTTTGCCTTCCTTGATGTTTTACAACTTTCTAATCAATTTTATACCCTTGTAAATATAACCAAACCAGATCTTGCTTAGCTTTCATGTCCAGATCAAGTTGGCTACCTGCCCTCATATGCTGAAAGTATCATAGAATTTCACAAACGACTCATCCAATCTCTCCTTCACAAATTACACACACATACACACAGGTATGATAAAACCAAAACTACAAATTGGTATGTGGAATCTGAGAAGCCTATACGAAGCTGGGAAAACACACAACACTATTCAAGAAATGTCCAAATACAATATCACTATATTGGGAGTGAGTGAAATGCGCTGGCCTGAAAATGGAATGTGTAGAATAGGAAATTATACTATCTACTATTAGTATATGGTGAGAATAGCAAACACCCATCGAAATGGAGTAGCTATAATAGTAAACAATCTTGTAAATAAATGCATCAAGTCCTTTATTCCTGTATCCGATAGAGTGATGATGATCCAAATAAGTAGTACTCCAGTAAATATGAATGTTATACAAGTTTACACTCCCACAGCTGACAGTGATGAGAATTTAGAGAAGTTCTACAAAGATATAAGCAGTGTACTGAAAACTCTAAAATGTAATAATATCACAATACTCATGGGGGACTTCAATGCAAAAGTGGGAGAAGAAAGTGATGGTCCTGTAGTTGGAAACTTTGGCTTAGGAACCAGAAATGGTAGAGGTGACAGATTTGTAGACTTCTGCAAGGAACATAGGCAATGTGTGATGAATACTTCTTTGAAGTTGCCAAAAAGATGCCTCTACACTTGGGAGATCACCAGCTAATACACAAAATAATATAGTAAGGAACCAAATTGACTATTTTACAATAAACAAAAAGATTTAGAAACTCAGTAACATCAGTAAAGACATATACAGGTGCAGATGTACCATCCGATTATAATTGTTCTGTTCCAGCCTACAACCGGCCCTGTTGGAATGTCAGGGACAACCCCTTTTTATAAACAATAGGCTGGAACTAATCCAACCAAATTTATTTGCAAAACCTAAATGAAAAATTTCAAACAAAAGTTAAACAAATACAGACCCAGACTTTATCAGAAGCTCTTCAAACGGTTGCCTTCAGCAACCAGCACCTCCCCACACATTCCCCTTTTAAACAGCAGTCTCAAGGCGTGGCTTCTCATTGCCTGCTCCCGAGTTGCCTCATTGCTTTCCTTTGCTCAGTTCTGCTGAATTGCCTCCTGCTCCTAGCGTCCCTAAACAGAGCCAGCTGTGGATCATCTTCTTCCAATCTTTCAGGCTCACACAGCTGGGTCTGAGGAGGAACAAGATGGGAGGGGCCTGGCTGAGAGTTCTGCGGTGCATCAGAACCTTCCTCTGACACCAAAGGCTCTCCAAACTAGGCCAAAAATACTCAGCTGATGCAGAAATACGAAGAGGGGTCAAACAGGGATGTATTCTTTCTCCACTGTTGTTAAATATCTACTCTGAGTCAATCTTCAACAAGGCACTGGAGAACATCGATGCTGGTATCTAAACGGTGTTTGGGTCAACAATTTAAGATATGCTGACAATACAATTCTGCTTGCCAGTAAGCATGAAGACCTTCAGCTCCTCATCAACAGAGTCACAGAAATATCTAAAAAATATGGATTGAAGCTTAATACCTCAAAAACCAAGATCATGGTCGTCAGCAAACAACCTGTTAATTTACCACCAATAAATTCGGAAGGAATACCATTAGAAAAAGTTGAAAAGATCAAGCACCTCAGTTCTAATTTACATGAAAGCTGGGACATGACCACTGAAGTAAAGACAAGGAGAAAGCTCGAACAGCATTCTTCAAAATGAAAAAGATCTGCTGTCACAACAGCAGCCTAAGATTGAAAATCAGGCTTGTCAGATGTTATATTTTTTTCTGTCCTGCTCTATGGAATAGAGAGTTGGTCTCTGACAGAAGGGCCACCTGAAGAGACTAAAAGCATTTGAAATGTGGATTTACGGGCGGCTGTTACGTATAAGTTGGGTTGACAAGATCAGAAATGAGGAGGTGATAAACTGCCTAGGAAAGCCAAGGGAAAACATCAAAACAATTAAAAAACAAAAGTTAGAATATTTTGTACATGTGATGCGACACCCAGAAAAATATGGCATACTCCATTTAATCCTCCAGGGAAAGATCGAAGGCAAACGAGGTCCAGGCAGAAGAAGAACATCATGGCTTCAAAAGGGACTGATTTGGACAAAACTCAGCAGCACTTTTTCGTGCGGCTGCTGATAAAAACAGGATCACTAGCATGATTGCCAACATCTGATAACGGATATGGCACAAGAAGAAGAACACACAAATGGTCTCCCTGCTGACATGCAAGATCTGGCTTATCTGTCAGTTTATTATTAAACTTATACCCTTTCTTTATTTGCATCATTGTCCTCATATTCCATCGTTGTTGGCCTTTCGAAAAAGGTCAACCATTGCAAGAGCTCTGAACATTGGAAATCTTGCTTTGCTGTTTTGTAAAAATGAGCTAAAAGCTCACCTAATTTTAACTAATTCATTGTAGCCTAGTATGTTCATATAATAGCCACATTTTTCATGTTACCTCCTGAGATAAATATATATATATTTAAAAGCTACTATGAAATTTTGGAAATGGCCATTTTGATTCCTGGGATCAAAATTTAATAACATCATCAACTGCGTTTGCAAACTGTGTGAAGCTTGGTTAGTGTAAACCTAAGATTGCTTTTTCTTCCTTAGCTTGTTGTGTAAATTCATCTCAGTTCATAATTCAGTGCTAACCTAAAAAAAATAGTACTTGCATGAAGATGAAGTTGCATTTTTCATTTTTGCTGATTAGAAAAGAAAGCAAGTAACTTAGAAATATATACTGTTAAGGGGAATAGCAAGTAAAATATAACAGAAAGGATTGCCATTTGTCTCTAACAAAAGTTAGGAAATTCATTTTGTCTCTAACCAAAAAAACCCTCACTTTCAGTCTTCCATTCATAATAGTGATTAGAAATATTAGAAAGGGAATGAGAGGTAAAACTCTAAGCCCTGGGTGTCAGACTCACCACATGACGTATTGCGATGTATCACGACTCTTTTTGCATTGTCGGCACTGGGGTGGGCACGGCTTCGGGATGATGAAACTGGCCTGCGGGCCGGCAGTTTGACACCCCTGCTCTAAGCAAATCATAGGATTCATTATTGGTTGTACTGCCCCCTTCCAGTGTAAATCAGAAATTTTACATCAGAAAAAGATGTAAGTATCCTAGTATACGGTAGTTAGAAACTCAGAGAATGCAGGCAATACCTACAACACCAGTACTTGCATCAGAACAGTCGTTTCAAGACAATGAAATTTGAGACCACATGACAATATAAAATATATGAATTTGGAATTTAGTATTCTGTCATATCAAAAAATACATTCCTAACACATGGTTAAAAGCAACAGATGTTTTAACAGCATTCCACCATTTTCCGTCGTGCAATAGCATCGCCCACTTTGATGCACAATAAAGGACTATGGCCATCAGTGGACAAGTTTTTCACATAAGGGTCAGAGTTAGTAGGGTGAAACCACTTTTGAAAGCATATCTCTTCTTGGGAAGGAAGGGAAGCAATAAAGTTTCCTCCTATGGATTTGCCTATGTGGATATATTAGGAAAGCTGAAGTGGGAGTGGTAGCTCAATTAATTCCAAAGGTACCACCACAAGGAATAATTGCTAGCAGAGGCTGTTGTGTACTGGGTTTGTTGTGCAGGAATGAAGACGAGGCGAGTGAGTTTAGCAAAGATCATGGTTTATTGCTTGCAGGACCTGAACTAGAGAACAGGGCTGCAGATGCAGCAAATTATACCCTGGCCCCTAGGTGGAGGCCAATAGGTTTGAAGCAACCTATTGCTGCCTAGGGGCAACCAATGGCAGCGCTGGAGACGGGTTGTCTGAGATGCTGGGAGCCGTTAGCTAGCTCCCTGCTTCAGCAGCCTACGAGCTGTTACCACGTGGTGTTAAGCAAGCCCAATACATTACAGAGGCAATTACTGAAATTTTCAATAAGGAATACTTTGTCTTAGTACATGCAGTTAAAACAAGTACATGATGTGTTTACTACTTCATGGACTTAAACATTTTCTGTCTCTAAGATAACACTCTGACTAGACTCACTCATTTTATATTTTTGGCTTAGTGAGATGTGTGAACTTAACTACTTTAAGAAGCCATCATTTAGCAAACTGTAGCTCAGTATCCACTTTATCTAAAAGAAGGCAAAGTAAAAAAAGAATCAACATGAGATTATTAAACCAAATTGCATCAACACATTTTATTTATTTACTGTGAAACTTCACTGAGATTCAAAGTGTTTCTTACATCCAAAAGGTTTTTTAAATTTTAGATATAGGATGGTCCATAATTGCTATTGTGAATAAATCAGTCCGTTCTGAAGTATGATATATACTTGAGCTTTGTATAGAAATGTTTGAATTAATTATTATCTTTTGCATTTAATGGCCTCCTTGTCATTATTTACCTGTGCAATAATACATAATTTGTGCTACTTTACTAGCTGATGGAGCTAATGATGAACTTTATTCCATAAAGAATAATGCAATTTTCAGTGTTCCTTACTATTCTTTGCTTTTGCTACGAAAGGCTCTCCAGTTATCCCTTTGAAAAACTAGTCATCTATTTCTGATTTTCAAGGTAGTGGGAAATTGGATAAACAATGAGATATTAACATCCAGTGATTGGCTTAACCTTACTACATTTATTTAGAATTGAAATTAAACCGCATGAGTTGTTTTTATCTGGGAAAATATTCTTACCGTATATACTTGAGTATAAGCCGAATTTTTCAGCCCACTTTTTGGGCTGAAAAATTCCACTTCGGCTTATACTCCAGTCAACAAAAAAACTTACCGAGGACTTGCGCGCGGCCGAGGCTTTGGTGCTTCTGGGATCGCGCGCACCTCTCCCAAGCCACCGCCGTCCGGAGACCTGCCGAAGTTTGGGGAGGTTTGGGGAGGTGCGCGCGCACCTCCCCAAACCTCCCCAAACGTCGGCAGGTCTCCGGACCTCCGCGCCCTGCCTGCCTGCTTCTTTCCGCAGCGGAAAGAAGCAGGCAGGCAGGGCGCGGAGGTCCGGAGACCTGCCGACGTTTGGGGAGGTTTGGGGAGGCGCCCAAACCTCCCCAAACGTCGGCAGGTCTCCGTTCCTCCGCGCCCTGCCTGCCTGCTTCTTTCCGCTGCGGAAAGAAGCAGGCAGGCAGGGCGCGGAGGTCCGGAGACCTGCCGACGTTTGGGGAGGTTTGGGGAGGCGCCCAAACCTCCCCAAACGTCGGCAGGTCTCCGTTCCTCCGCGCCCTGCTTGCCTGCTTCTTTTCGCTGCGGAAAGAAGCAGGCAGGCAGGGCGCGGAGGTCCGGAGACCTGCCGACGTTTGGGGAGGTTTGGGGAGGTGCGCGCGCACCTCCCCAAACCTCCCCAAACTTCGGCAGGTCTCCGGACGGCGGCGGCTTGGGAGAGGTGCGCGCGATCCTGGAAGCACCGAAGCCTCGGCCGCGCGCAAGTCCTCGGTAAGCTCCGGGCGGTCACTTGCTTCGCGTCTCCTGAGGGAAGGGGGGGCGACTGGAGCGGGCGTGTTTCCTCGCCTGCTGGGCGCCGCGATTTGCCCGGGGAACGCACGGGCCCCGAATGGCAGCGTGGAGCGAGGAAGCGGACAGCCAGGGCTTCCCCGAGAGCCGCGGCCACACAGGGTATTCCTGTGTATTCAGGCTTGCAAAATGGCAGATCGAGCCTCTGCTGGCGGCAGAGGCTTGCAGAGCGCGGATCCAGCCTCCGCCGGCGGCGGAGGCTTGCAGAACGGCGGATCGGCTTATACTCGAGTCAATAACTTTTTCCAGTTTTTGGGGGTGAAATTGGGGGTCTCGGCTTATACTCGAGTCGGCTTATACTCAAGTATATACTTTATAAAGGCTGAAAGAGCAATGATCACAAAAAAATAATCAGTTCTTAATTTTTAAGTTTTATTAATTTTGTAGGTATGGATGCAGTGCATCATAGTTCCAAGAACATCCACTGTGTTGCCCAAAACATTTGGTTCAGTGTAGCAGCTGGTGTTGTGAATCAGGCCGTCACCCATTAGATAACGGCTACTTCACAACACCAGGGTTGCTCTGTACCACAGACTACTGCTCATGGAATTCATCAGAAAAAAAGAAAACGCTGCATGCAAAGCAAAAGAGTAAAGCTGCATGGATCTCATTTGATGAGGAAGTCGTCTTCACCTGTGATTAAAAACAAACCTAACTGTACAGGTCTTTGTGAAGCATGTTTTATCATCTGTAGCAGTATTTCAGATTCAAAGACAGAGGAGTGCAAATATAATTATTTATTCATTATTCATGTCCCGAGCTAAGTACATTGGGCTATAAGCATACTCAACAGTTCTCAACCCACACAACTGAACTGTGCAAATGTAGTAACTGTTGATAATTCTTTAAACCAAAAACATACTTTCTTAATGTTGCCCAATAGCTGTGGATCATGAAAAAGGCTAGTGCCGCTTTAAGTTATTGTAGAGAGATGCAATGTTCACAAACTTGCATAAACCTTTTTGGCTTTGAATCCAAATTACCATACAGCCTGCACAGATATTTTTGTTGCAGATGTTTCCTCCTAGTTGGCACATAATATAACAGACAGCATCATGAATGTAAGCTTTTTCTAATATGATTCTTTTTTCACCAAAATCTTACTGTTGTTTTAATGACTGATATGCCAGTTTACTGGAAGAATTCCATTGCCTAGTGTCACTTGAAGTGGGGCAGAGAGGACCTCTTATTTTTAACAAGGCAAGGCTGAGTGATGGTAATAGAAGCTATCTCAGCTGCTCTGAGTGTTCCTAGCCACCTAACCTTTCATTGTACTAGTCTGAGGTAACAGTTCTCATGCCACTGCCTCCATCTTGCAGATTCCTTGGGTAGGCATGGCTGATCTCTAATCTTCTACAAAATAGTATGCAATGGCAATCCTTTAATGCACTACTTAGCTCAGTGATAAAAGCAAGACGCTTCTCCATTGTCTGCCTTATCTTACTGCATGCCATTGTTGTAGACCCTCCTCCTTACATCTGGTATTGAAGATGAACTGGCAGAAAGAATATGAAATGATATGTTAAATTGATCTGGAAAAGGGGAGAGGGAAGTACAAATATGTTTAAAATATTAGCAGTTTGGCGGGTCGAATCCCGAGTGCCGCGTAACAGAGTGAGCACCTGTTACTCGTCCCAGCTTCTGCCAACCTAGCAGTTCGAAAGCACGTAAAAATGCAAGTAGAAAAATAGGGACCACTACGGTGGGAAGGTAACAGCGTTCCGTGCGCCTTTGGCGTCTAGTCATGCCGGCCACATGACCACGGAGACGTCCTCGGACAAGCGCTGGCTCTTCGGCTTTGAAACGGAGATGAGCACCGGCCCCTAGAGTCGGAAACGACTAGCACGCATGTGCGGGGGAACCTTTACCTTTACCTTTATACATAAAGAGGTAAAGGTTTCCCTTGCCTCTCTCTCTCTCTCTCTCTCTCTCTCTCTCTCTCTCTCTGGATTGTGTGAGAGAGAGAGAATGAGAGAGTGTGTGTGTGTGTGTGTGAAAGGGCCGCAGTGGCCAAGCAGTTAAAATGGTGGACTTATTTTATATATATGTAAAACACAATAACAGAGTTGGAAGGGACTTTGGAGGTCTTCTAATTCATCCCCCAGCTCAAGCAAGAAACCCTAGAATATTTCAGATAAATAGTTGTCCAATCTCTTCTTAAAATACTTATATACATTCTTCTTACATTCATCTTGTTAAAATATTTACATACATTCACTCAGTGTTGGCTGACCCAACTTACGTTGACATGGATTTTTTACATATATATATTACTTTCTTTTGTAGGAAAGGTGAAGTTTCTGCTTGCTTTATAACAGCTGGTTCTCACTCCATAAAATTAGAGCCAATTGTGATCATATTTAGAAACAATTTTTATTAGATCCATTATCTGTAGTATTTTATATTTCACTTGTGACTTGCTTAAGGCATGTTATTCTATATATACCATTCCAGATTTAGAAATTCATATTGGACTTTTCCAACCTCATGCCTTCTATTTTTATTGGATTATACCTCCCATTGCTATCAACAGGTTGATGCCAATTTTAGTTCCTGGCACTACCAGTTAAAAAACGTCAGGGAATAGATTTAGGAAGATATTGCTTGAAAAGTCCTGGTGGAAACATGAGATAAAGCAAGACAAGTAGTTTAGCTTGTATGCAACAACTTTTGGAGTCTTAAAAGTAAATTCCAAAATATTAACAAAGCCAAATATTACATTTTAATCAATCTTGGGCCATGGGAACCTTTTGTAATCTATATTTGAAACTAATCATGGCTTTAATGCTCGAAATCCTTTTATCTGACCTGCTTCAACCTTCTGGCTACCAGATGTATTAGGATAGCAGGTTTTAGAATTCCCAATCAGCATGGCCAAAGACTGGAATTGGGTTCAGTTGAAGATCATCTGGCATGTACTCCAATGAGACTGCTTTCCCCCTGGTGTTCTGCTCCTTTGGGCAAAAAACTGAACATTTTTTAAAAAGAGTCCATTCATGTTCCCTGTAATTTCAATAGCTAGCTGCAAATTCTGTGAGTTGTTTGGATCAGATAGCTGAAAACAAAGGAAGCTAAACAAAATCCTGAATCCTTCCTGCCTCTGATATCAAAAGGCAGGCGTGTTACATGATAGTAAATGCACTGTATCTGACAGGCAAGGAAAAGAAAATGCGTAATTGAGGTCACCACAAGAGACGGCCCATAATTGCCATTTATATGGGCCTTCAGCTGGTAGAGATAATGTCAGCCAAATGCATGATGCTGCTTTCAGCAGCAGGGCTGCGATAAAACCAGGAGATGCAATTGAAAATACCATAAATAAATGGGGCAGACTCTTTTATTTCCCAAGAGAAGAAGCATGATTAAGGTGTCTGCCTTCTGCTTTAACAATAAAAGCATACACATTTTTTTCTCTTTTTCTCACATTGATGACAGCGTTGCCTATTTGATGCTATGAGCTAGCAGCTGTGATGTCTGCCTTTTTATCTGTTTGCTACAATACAAGAACCATGGAGATGACTTTAGAGGTGAAAGCTTCCTCGAAGATTCAGTTCAATAACCAGGCAAGACACAAATCTCATAATTAACTAAATATCTATGAAGAGAACTGCACTATTAAAAAAATCTCTTGCTGTTATTCCCTTACTGGTGGAGTTGCTTCCCAGATAAATTGTTCAGCATTGCAGCCTCAGTCTAGCTTTTTACTCTTAATAACTCCTTTCCATACCTATTCTTGTTATCACTGCATGGTAAAAGTGGCACAATTAGTTAAAAAAATAAATATAACATTGAGGAGAAACCTACATCACATTTTAGTTTACTGCTTTTTAAATAAATCCATCCTTCCTGCAGAAATTATCCCCCTCTCCAGGTCCAAAATATATTCTTCCAGTCTGGTTCAAGATGATTCCATAGGGATAACCACTGACAGAAGAGCAAAAAAAAGTGGTAGCTTATAATAAAAGAGTAAGGCTTTGTGTGGCCTGAATCTGCCATCTTGACTTTTTTATTTATTTTTTATTTTAATTCCATTTATATCCCGCCCTTCTCCGAAGACTCAGGGCGGCTTACAAGCTTAGCAGTAGCCTTCATTCTATGTATATGCCTGCTTATTAGGGCTTTCACACACACCCCAAGCGGCATTATTACAAAGTCAGCTTATTGCCCCCAACAATCTGGGTCCTCATTTTACCTACCTCGGATGGAAGGCTGAGTCAACCTTGAGCCTGGTGGGACGTGAACCTGCACTAATTGCAGGCAGCTGGTGTTACTTAAGGAGGCATTAGCCCACTGCTCCACCAAGGCTCTTGCTCTTTTTTGACAACATTCCCCAGACAGACTTCCCTAGGTTTGAATAGCAGAAGTAATTTTTTCTCATTCCAGCCCAAAAAATCCATGTTGGTTAAAATATTGCACCATTATTCAGGTAGTACTCGATTTAGAACCACAATTGAGCCCAACATTTCTATTTCTAACAAGACAGTTGTTAAGTGAGTTTTGCCAACCTTTCTTGCCAATGTTGTTAAATAAATTACTGCAGTTGCTAAGTTACTAATCTGGTTGTTAAGTGAATCTGGCTTCCACATTGACTTTGCTTGTCAGAAGTTTGCAAAAGGTGATCACGTGATTTTGGGACACTGCAACCATTATAAATACAGGCCTAAGCGTTTAAATGTTGATTATGTGACCATGGGGATGCTGCAGTGGTCATAAGTGAAAATCAATCATATATCACACTTCAGTGCTGTTGTAACTTTGAATAGTCACTAAATAGTTGTAAGTCAAGGACTACCTGTATTAGCTTTCCAATGGCTTAAATCTGGCTCACCTCTGGCTAAGAAAATTTTAAAGATACTGTATTATTATTTAATTTAATTTAATTTAATAATATTTCTATACCGCCCTTCTCCCGAAGGACTCAGGGCGGTGAACAGGGCAAGAATAAAAATACAGGATTACAAAAGTTAAAAAATAATTAAATACATGCCCATATACTAAAAACAATTAATACATCTTAAAACCCCAATAAAATAACAATAACAACCCCCCAGTCCCCTATCAGGCCAGGCCAGCTTGTTCAAAAAAGTATGTTTTTAGCGAAAGGAGCGAAGATCGGGCGCCGTCCGGAGCTCAACCGGTAGCTGATTCCATAGCTCCGGGGCGCCCACAGAGAAGGATCTCCCCCTGGGGGCCACCAATCGACATTCTCTGACCGGTGGCACCCTGAGGAGGCCCTCTCTGTGGGAACGCACAGGGCGGAGGGAAGTTGATGCCGGCAGCAGGTGTTCCCTAAGGTACTCCGGACCCCTGCCATGTAGGGCTTTGAACACCATTACTAGTACCTTGAATCTCAAATATCTGATGAATTTGCTTTCTCCTCTTAACCTTCTCAATCAGTATTTCAGGAGAGTTTTGTGTGATCATTTTCAGGGCATGCTCTACAACAGGGGTATCAAACTGCTGGCCCATGGGCCGGATGCTTTATGGCGAAACTGCATCCACCCCATTGCCGGCAATGAAAAAAAGTGACGATACGTCATGACACGTCACGTGACATTGTTTGACACCCCTGCTCTACAATATACGTACATTAAAACATGCAGAGATGAAAACCAGCCTTTGAATTTGATTATACAGCTGCACAGCCTACACCAGTTATCTCTTCTCCATTAATAGGGAAGTTACGGTAAATAATGAAAGAAAGCAGCAGATGTGTCATCATTTTGAAAGTGGGTTCTAAAGTCCTTAGTTCAAATCTTAGCATAAATATGAACTTGCTGGACAGTGGGAGTAAAAAAATGCTTAGCTGCTGCCTACAAATACACACAAAAAGGCAACATTTGTAGTTCTGTTGAGGAAGCAAAAATTTCTCAGAAGCAGGTTCAAACTGCCCTTAGTGAAGTGACTCCTACACAGGACTGTGAAACAGTTGCCATTTTTAATTCCCCACAATGCCTACATTTGCCATAGAGAGACTATGTGAAATAGAAGTAGTAACTGTGGGTCCTTGGTGCTCTCTCAACTTGGCGGGTTTTTTAGAGACATTTCGTTATCAAATTAGATAACATCATCAGTGCTAGTAGATAGTAGGATTTTGTTGATATACTGTATTTGTCCATCATACTGAAAGTATCTGGTTAGACAAAGGTTGATAAGAACTATGATTCCAGATATTTTAATTTTGATGTATTTGGTTAGGTCAAGTATGCTGTGCCATGGATTTTTTTGAATAGTTCTGAGTCTATGGATGTGGAGAGTGCTATAACATCAAATGTACCACGATTTCACCTTCGTCCATTTTCACATCTTTGATTCTTTGAGGACAGTGGGGTGATGGAATATTTGCTACCCTCTATGCGGTGTTCAAGAATTTTTGTCAATTCTTTGGTGATGCTATAGGTTGGGGACCCTTAAATTGTTATATAAACTATTCTAGGAAAAGTTTTGATTTGAAAGGTGGCCTTCTAGTTTTTAAAGCCATTTTTAGTTGTCACAATTTTCTGTCAGCCAAAACACAGGAAAGCCCTAAAGGCTCACTTCAAATAGTTTTTTAAATTACCTTGGAAACTTAGTCTATCTATCTGAAGTATCAATACCTATTCTCCTAGGTATTGCTCTTCAGGAATATTAAATAGAGAATGAATCCTGATTTTTTTCATGGCAAAGGCAGGGAAAAGAACCAAGCTGCACATCTTGTGCTGAGGATGGTATATGACTAACACTCTAATTGACCTGCCTTCCTCAGCAACAGACTAACATAGCAACGTCCCTGGACATTGTAGTCTCATTACTAGCATTGCTGTCTGAAAATAGCTACTACTTGGCAAGTGCTGTTGCTGCTTACTCCTTAGCCAAATCTGAGATCTTCATAAGATGGAGAAATTCAAGGCACTGCAGTGGATAATGACTTTGAGAATTATTTGCAGGCTTAAAGACTGCAACAACTTCTCGTTCCCACAGAGAGGGCCTCCTCAGGGTGCCACCGGTCAGAGAATGTCGATTGGTGGCGCCCAGGGGGAGATCCTTCTCTGTGGGCGCTCCGGAGCTGTGGAATCAGTTGCCGGTAGAGCTCCGGATGGCGCCCGATCTTCGCTCCTTTCGTCGCGATCTCAAGACGTTTTTGTTTGTACAAGCCGGCCTAGCCTGATGGGGATTGGTGGGGTTTTTATTTTTTTGTACTCTTAATTTTATTTTTGGGGTTTTATTATTGTATTAATTGTTTTAACTTGGGCAATTATTTAATCTCTTTTTAATGTTTGTACTTTGTATTTGACTTTTGCCCTGTGAACCGCCCTGAGTCCTCAGGGAGAAGGGCGGTATATAAATATTATTAAATTAAATTAAATTAAAATTAGCAATCAGCACCCAGATGAGCAGAGATTAATACCAAGATTAGATTAGACCAACAATCAATAAGCAAACATTATCCCAATCAAGGAACTGCCAAACAAGGTAACAGTAAACAGGGCAAGCCACTAGAATATAAAATGAGATCAAACCCCAATCCCTACTAGCACTGATGATATTACCTAGTTTGGTAATGAAAAGTCTGCAAGAAAACCACCAAGCTGAGTGACTGCTAAGGATCCCATAGTTCAACCGTTAGTTACAATACTCTCTTCTATAAGTAGCAATTGTTTGATGCTTATTCAGCAGGATGTTGGTTTTCAAAGAGGATCCAGGCAAGCATCCAATGAATCCAATGATGCCCACTTAAGTTGTCTTCAGATGCTACATATTGTTGAAATCAAATTGATGTCATAAGGTTTTATAACATGTTGCATTTGCAGAGTGATTAAATTATAGCATTTGAGAATGTGGATGTCACAAAAATACAATGTATTGATTACAGATAACTCTTTCTAATTGAGAATTTTCCTTTTTCAAAAAACAAATATGTTTTATGATACATCTTGATATTAGATATATATTCTGTGATCTTAATGCTTTCTCCCACCTCGGAACTAGCAAATGATCTTGAGCTGGCAGATAAAGACAGGGCAATAGATATATGCTAAATTCACATGTGATATATATTTTAAAAAATCCTCCTGTACAAAAGTAGTATAATGTTTTCTTTTCAGATGTGGTAAGTGATGCAAGGGAGCAACCAGTTACAAAGGATCCCATGTTAGCAATCAGTAACAAAGGACCCCCATGGAATTGCAGTAATTCTCTTAAAGTCTGGAAACACTGTAAAGAACCGAAATGTTAGTCAAGCAAAAGTTATGTCATAGATCAATGAAAGGAAGGGTAGTTTATCACACTATGGGGTTGAATGCAAAAATTCTAATATTCACTCCAGGATCATAACAGCTCTTCAAAGCTGGAGCTTTACCCAAAGTTTACCCTTGCTTTTTTTTTGAACAACAGAATAATAAATAGAATCCAATGGCACATGAATCAGTATGGCCTTTATTAACTTTAAATGGTTGAGGTGTGTTTGAATATTAGTAGCTCAGGTTGGTAGTTGAGCTGTTGGTTTGATCTCTGAACTTGGTGATCTGGCTGCAAACATTTCGTCTCCATTCAGGGGGACATCTTCAGTGCGCTTTGAATTGTGCTCTTCTGTCAGTACTGGCCTTTAAATACCTTTTTGTGTGATATAAATTGGTGTGGTTGTTATTTGTCTGGATATTTCTGAGTACTCACAACAGAAAACACATGCAAACTCCTCCAGCTATGCCTAACCACCTACTTACTTCAACTTTGATGGAGAGATCTATTAATAACTGAAGGGATTGCCTATGGAATCTCCTATATCTGGCTTGGTTGCAGACTTCATCGTGCAGAAAATTGAAGAAGTTGTACTTCCACAAATAAACTCCAAGCTATGGTATGTTGTGTGGATGACACCTTCATGATAATCAAGCACAACAAGGTTGACTAAATCTACCAAAGAATCAACATCTTTGCAGACATCTGATTTACAATAGAAACTGAGAAAAAAATGAACTGCCATTCCTGGACGTCCTTGTATCCAGAACCACCAATGGCCAACTTCTAACATTGGTGTACAGGAAGGCAACACATAGAGATCAAATCCTCAACTTCCACAGCAACTACCCCAAATGCCACAAACAAAGCTGTGTCAGAACACTGTTTGGGAGAGTGGAATCCCATTGCAACACCACAGAAGCCAGATCAGCAGAACAAAAATACTTATACAAAGTCTTTGAGAGAAACGGATACCCACAAAACTTAATCTGGAGATCGCTACACATAAACAATACAAACACCCAAAGCAACACAACAATTTCAGGAACAACATTGACCAGACAAATCACAATTGTCTACATACAGAATGTTTCAGAGATGACAGCAATACTACATCAACATGACCTCACAGTAGCCCACAAACCAGCCTGAACTCTCAGACAGACCCTGTCAAAACCTAAGGAGCAGACAGAAACAAACCAAGAATCAAGCATCATATACCATATGCAGTGCAGCAACTGTGAAAAGAACTATGTGGGCCTAACAGGAAGAACGCTATCTACCAGACTGCACGAACACTTCCTGGCTATCAAAAGACATGACCCACTATCCCGCATGTCTGTCCACAAAAACTCAGAAAGACATAAATTTGATCTAACCAGGATCACAGTTGTAAGCCAAGTGAAATCAAGGGGAGAAAGAATTACCTGAAGCCTGGTTCTCCACCAATAAGTCAATAAATAGACACATTGACATTGACACAATCTACCAGTCATTGAAAATGAAAGAATTACTTCAACCACAATCCCAAAGACAGCATTTAAAATGAAGAAACAGGCACCCCACCGCATAGCAACAAAAATCACCATCCCCCACAAGAAACCAGACCACATAACAACAGCCAGCCAGCCAAACAACCCAAAACCAGACCATGACTCAGAGGCAAACAAACAAACTGTATTTGCATCATACAGACGATACTTAAACACCAACGACTATGGCCCAGCAACAACAAGCAGCCAATCAAACAGGCCAAAACCAGACTATTACTCAGAAACATCCCAACAAATAACACCCACGCTAATTTACTTCACACAAAAAGGTATTTAAATGTCAGTGCTCTGACAGACAAGCACAATTCAAAGAGCACTGAAGATGTCCCCCCCCAAATGGAGATGAAAAATTTGCAGCTAAATCACCAAGCTTGGAGATCAAACCAACAGCCCAACTTTAAATGGTACATGAAACATGCTGGGCACTAATGGGTGAATGACTGGGGACTTCACAGTAGAAACTCAAGGAATTAATACAAAGAAATGTCTCCTGGAAGAAAATCCAACCTGTAAAACATCAGTGCTGCGTCACTAAGATAAGCTCTTGCTTAAAACGTCTGTTCATAAATCATCTTTCCATCTACCAACACATGCCACAAAGCACTGGCTGGTATTCCAAATCAACAAAGAGGTCAACACAATTGCTGGGTTATTTCTACCCCTCCAGCTTATGCTTAATAATGTTATATTTAATGGTAGTTAAATATATACCACATGCATGAAAACAGCATGCTTTGCCTCATCTCTGTAGGTTTTCTTACTATTCTCACATTCAGTATCCATTTCCTTTATTTTTCTCTTTTGGAATGTTGTAATGATTTCCAATGTTGTAATGATTTCCAAACTTTGTCATATATAAAACTGATAACTGACACAAAACATGATGGTTCTTGCAGATGAGACAAAACTTAAAACTCATCTGGAGTATTACCTGGAATCAAGCCCAGAGCTTGGAGTAACTTAAAAGGGAAAATGTTTATAAATCTGTCAAAGTTAACAAAACCCTCGTTACCCAATTGTGAGCTACATGAATGAAAAATCAAAACTGAAAGAATTGATTCTGCAAACTGAAGAAGGCAAGACCATTTGTATAGCATTTTTTTTAAAAAAGAGAAAATTATTATTTTAAAAGAGCCACCCAAACATTTTAAGTGTTTAAATCCCATAGGGTCTCAATAACATTCTATATTTTTATAAAAAAATTAATTTTCTTTTATGAATTAAAATAGTTTTATAAATAAAAATAATATGGTAGCATCTTTAAATTTATTACACACTGTAATAAATCTATATGTTATTTTCAACTACAATTTCAAATGGCAATTTACATATTTTAATTTCAAGATTAGGCTCAAATTCATTAAACACTTTTGGGGTTAGCCTCAGGTTATCCATCACTTTTGCCAGCATACACAAAAATGCAAGATAATATACAATATTTTTCACCTTTTAATCCTGTTGTTTTCCTTTATATTGTTCCTTCCATTTTCTTCAGTCTTGTCATAATAATATTTATTTCTTTTGCATTGAACTGAATAGACATCCAATTCAATAAATGTAACCTATAACTGCATGATTTTCTGTAAGCATTTGAGAGGAATATAATTAGGGGTGTCAGCAGATGGGTGAAAATTGGGCAGCTGCATAATCAAAGTCATCCTTTTTGACATCCCTTCCTCCAATCTGCTTCCACACTAGTATTGTAGCAATTGCATTTCTAAGGCTGTTGAGTATCAGAATGGAAATACAGACATTTGCTTCCACATTGTTTGACTGATGGCAGGAGAACTCTGTGCCTGATGTGATCTGTACTGTTCTCTGATACAAGGCTGCTTCTTCCTGCCCCTATTTGCACCCTGAGAAAGCACACTCAGAAACACATACCTTGGGGTGGGATCCCCCTCAGAGGTTTCGGGGAAGCCTCTGGTTGCAAGCTGGGCTGGCGCACGCTTGGAGACTTGCAAACTTGGAGACTTGCACGGAAGGGAACACAAGCCCAGCTGGGATGCCAGGAGGGGGAGAGGAGGAAGAAAAAGTAGCAGGAGGAATAGGAAGCAGAGGAGGAAGGATGCTGAGCTCACATTGCAGCCACTGGAGAACCTTGGCATTGAGCAAGCCGGCTTCTGCCCTGCCACTGTCTTGCCCCTGCCCAGACCCCTGCAGACTCACCGCATGCCTCCAGCTGCGCAACCTGGTTCCTAACTGACCAAGGCCCGGTACCGGTTCGCGGACCAGGGGTTGGGGACCCTGGCTATAGTGTGTGAGTAGTTAGTAACCCCTATAAAGTGACTGGGTGGCTTATAAATTATAAAATAAGTAAAAAATATTAAAACCATACAGATTATGATTATAAAACTACTGAAACCTATGATGGTGTTGTGCAACTGAGGAAACTTAGGAGGGGGGCAATTGATTACAATATTGAGTCATATTTTGATGTAGATTCTCAATCATTCAGGTAGCAACTGTTCTTTTTTCTTTGAAATGTTTTTCTGCTCATCCAAGTAGTTTCTAGGTTTGAGTCTGAGCAAGCTGGTTAGGGAGAACCCATATAAGTCCTCCAGGGTCAGTAAGAGTTCACCAATCCATTGGTCTACTGCTCTCCTTGGACATGCTTAAATCAGTTAAACTGATAGAACAGTTCAACAAGCCCTGCAAATGTCAAAGGGGTTTTGGAGAGAGAGGCAAAATACATGTTTCATTGGTGTAAAGCATGAACATTTTGTTGAAAAACTGATCAGTCAATCTCTAGGGCAAAAAATATTTCACCTTTACCAAAATAAATTAGATTGAACGGAGAGAAACTTCTTGCTTCATTTTCAAATAATTTCAGCATGGGAAACAAGCAGTTTTAAGTCTGTCGCATGGAAGAGCCTAAACAAATGGACCGAAGAGGGAGTCAAGCTATTCTCCAAAGCACCTGAAAGCAGGACAAGAAGCAACGGATGGAAACTAGTCAAGGAGAGAAGCAACCTAGAACTAAGGAGAAACTTCCTAACAGTTAGAACAATTAACCAGTGGAACAACCTGCCTCCAGAAGTGGTGAATGCTCCAACACTGGAAGTTTTTAAGAGGAGACTGGAGAGCCATTTGCCTGAAATGGTATAGGGTTTCCTGCCTGAGCAGGGGGTTGGACTAAATGACCTCCAAGGTCCCTTCCAACATTATTATTATTATTATTATTATTATTATTATTATTATTATTATTATTATTATTATTATTATTTATATATACAATCATGTAAGTATGAAATAAAGAGCATAACAAAGTGAAATTATATAGAGCTGTCTGCTGTTAAGATTTTTGGTTGTTTGGCCAATTGGTTCAGTCAGAATCAATCATGAGTTGGATGGCCTTAAAGTTCTAATTAATTAATCATATCTGAAATACAGGATCAGAGAAAATCAAACAAATGAAGGAAGAAAGTTATGCAGGTAATAACTAGCAAGCAAGAGATTTGAGTCACTGCATTAGCCAGAGCAAAAGCTCCTGGAAGTTCTGCTTATATCACAGCTCTATCATCAATTCTGGGATATCTATAGAACCTAGATATTTTAAGAATTATGGATCTCATTCTTTGTCATTCCTAGGAAGTAACCTGTTCTTTAAGGAAGTTACAGAGACAGTTATTATTTTTTGGTATAGTTTGAGGATGGAGTTGTTATAGATCTCTTGGTATATATTAGGAACTCAAGTACGATTTATACTTTGTGAATGAAGGCAGTTTGTTTATGATGACTTTATTCACCTTTTGTCTTTTAAAGGATGACAATATTGCTATGTAATTTTAGTTTCTTTGTTACTTTTTTTTTGCTGATGACTTGTGGGAGATTGAATTGTATTGTTTTACCTATCTGTAGCTACCAGCCACTCAACTCAAGATGTAGTGATGCAAGATGACTATCTGAGCAGCCATCAAGTTCTTCCATTAATCATACTTCCTGTACATCTCATATTAAGAAAATATTTTGATAATTTCCAGATGAATCAACATTTTGTACAGACCATAACTATGAAGGTCAATGACAATATGAGCCCTTTTGGGAATATTCTAGCCAACTCCATTGTGCACATGTCAGCAGCCTTCTTTAAGCAACAGACTTAATTCACAGGTCTTGCTGAGACTTTATTCACTGGACAAGTTCTTCATTAAACATGGCCATGTCTATGAGTTTGTTCAATGAATTGTTTCTATCTTCAAGTACCAGGTTGGAATGAATTTGATTTGCTCTCTCCCTAAAAACTAGACATGGAAAACATTGCACTAAGATTGGAGGAGGGGCATACCTACATCAACTTAAAAAAGCTAATAGAAGCAGAGCTGATCCCATTCTTTAGGGCAGGGGTGGGCAATTAATTAATTCTCCCCAGGAACCACATAAGAAACTGGCTGTCACAGAGGGCTGAACCAATATAACCCGATTTGATGTCTTCAAACTCCATCACATCTCTTCAGATTGCTCTGGCTGAGAGGCAAGCTCCAGCTGCACAGGAACAGAAAAACATTGAAGGAGGAGAGCCAGACTTGACTTGGCCTTTTCTCCTGCCCCTGTGGTGTGCCTATTTACATTTAATTTCTAATTTTTGATTGACTTCATGCAGCTGCACAGAGACAGCCAAAGGACCATATGTGGCCTGAAGGCCATAAATGCCCAGGTCTGCTATGGGAATAGTCTGACTACTAACAGAACAATCAGTCAAGCATATTAAATTATACCCATGGCAAAGTATAACTTATAATCAGTGCTGGAACTCTCATCTTGTTAATCTTTTATTTATATAATTTTATTTATCTATTTATATAATTAAAAATTATATATTCAGTTCTTAAAATAAATTTAATTTATTGTATTTAAGGCAAATGTTCATAGTAAATTCCAAAGTTTTGTCCACTTCTCATCTGGCAAATCTTTGAGATTTGAGCCAAGTTTAATTCATAAATGCCTTTAGTTTTTTCATCTATTTTTGGTATAGATGAAGTAATGCATCTTTCAGGCATTCATCAAATAAACTAGAATTTGTTGCGAGCATCTCCTTAAATACAAACAGCTCATAAGCTGGACCTACCTATATTAGCAACCACATTATTGATGGTTTGTACATACCATTTTAAAGATATGATCACATTGGTTCAAGTGAATGAGATGCTCCTATAAACCAAAATGCATGCTATTAATTCATCTCTGCCAAAATACTTATTTTCATCAGACTTAGTTCATGATGAACTTAAGATCTGTTTTATCAAATTTATCATGAAGACAGCATAGTAGACTGCCTTAGGGGTGAAAAATTGTGGGATAACTCCCCCATGCTTATATACTGCAGATGGGTATAGTAAAGATGAAATATTATTTTTGTCTACTTGGAAAATGATGTGTTGCACTTTAATAGAGGAGACAACTTTTGCATATATAGTATAACATATATTGAGTTCCTTTTGGAAGGACTAGCAGTGGAAGATAATAGATGTCTAATACAAGTGCATATGCTGCCTTCAAAACAGGACTTTTTTTCTCATAGAACGCTCAGAATGGAGTTCTGGCACCTTTTTTGGATGGAACCTTGTAGGGTAGCAAGGCAGGTTGTGTGACATGTGTTTTTTACGGCACCTTTTTCTTTTACAAAAAAAGCCCTGCTTCAACATATATGTGTAGATGGAGTCATGTTACTGACAAGATAATGAATTGCAAAGAAATTATTAATATTTTGTTTCTATTTCTTTACAACTGCTGATAAAAAATGGCCTGGCTATGTTCAAATTATACACACAAGAGAACAGGCTTAGGTGAGGGGAAAACTGTTACAATTCAATCTATTTATGAATATGAATGAATATGTTCATAATTGCCCAGTGTATTTTAACAATGATATAGAACTGTGCTATGAGGAGCTTACAATTTACATTCTTGGGGAATTAATGACAGAAAGAAAATTGATTGAAAAAAGTAGATGCAAAAGTAACATTAGATAAATATGAGAAAATATAGTTGCATATCTTAAGTAATTTATGAAAAAAAATGCTTAAGATTACCACTTCAGATAGACGTACAAAATCTGCAAGAATCCAGATAACCACTAAAATAATAGCCATGAGACACAGTTCCTGGCTGAGGGAGGTGACCCCAAGGCCACACGGGACGATGTGGTCAAACCAGGTTAAATCAGTGCAGCAGTTCAGGGCCAATCCATGTGAGGTGATGTGTCTCCCACAATACACACCGATGGCGCAGAGCTTGCAGTCGCCGAGCCAGACACCGGTGCGGAGCGGCAGGAGGGCGAGGGCAGCGGGCAGGCCTAGGCAGCAGCAGGTGTTGCAGGCCAGGCATTCCAAGGCAGCCACATAGGCATGCAATGCAAGGAGCAAGGAGGAGGCGGTGCAGGTCCAGCACCGGGTAGGCCACCAGCTGGCCCGGCCCATGGAAGGTCAGCCACCCACTGTGCCCCATGCATACCACCTCCATGCCCAGCAGCTGCCCCGCCAGCTCCGCCTCCACCCTGCTGCCCGCCCTGCGCAGCCCCGCCATGTAGTGCAGGCCCCATGGCTCCCACAGCACCGTGGCATTGCCGCTCCTGTCTCCTTCAGGTATCTTCAGGACTACGTTAAATGAGGTGGAGAGGGAAATCATGTCCACCAGGCCTTGCCTCCCCATTGAGCCAAGGGTCTCGCAGAGGGCAGGGTGGACTTGACAAATGCAAGTTATTTGAGGAATGGGTTTCTTTGCCACTGCATTTTCTCTTTCTGACTTGTGGTCAGCCTGGCTGACACGAGGTGAGAACAAGTAAGGCACGCAAATGTTTTCCGTGCTTTGGTGCCAGACTCTCCATGAAACAGCGTGGCATGGAGAGTCTGGCTGTTACGGGTGAGCACAAAGCAGGAGTGCACATGGACTCTGCTTTTTCGGCAGGGCAGAATTAAGTGCTGCTCCCCACCTCCCACTCCTCGTCCTCTCTTACAACTAGGAGATGGTGTAGTTGGGCAGCAGGGAGGGGTGCAAAGTTCTTGCCAACTCGCCTTCATTGCAGACAACTTGCATGTGCAATGTTTGCTGGCTGAGTCTTTTGGCACACTCAGCAGCAATTCCTATTGGTTTTCGAAAGCCAATAGAGGGAGTAGCACAGCTTGTGCAAAAGTTGAAAAAATCCATCAAAAAAAGGTGCCGGAACTCCGTTCTGAGCATTCTATGAGAAAAAAAGCCCTGCTTATAATAAAGACAACATAAGATTGTATCCAAGTATGGTGGCTGAAGGTCAGATAAGGATATAATAGGGGGAAAAAGTGTTCCTTGACATTTCTAAACAAAAGCTGGTAAAGTTTGGGGATGAGTGTGAAATACATCAGTGTCACAAGGTATTCCCTTCACGATGAGGAAAAATCATTAAACAACCATGAATTTTTCCTCATTAATAGAATTACAGAAAGAAAGAGCCCCCATGATGCTGTCTTCTGTTTGGAAAGCTCTGTTGCTTTCTCAAAAGATTTTTCTCTTTTTCCCCTCAGAATCTGTTGAGGGAAAGCAAAATAATTGCAACATACCTTCTGATTAGTTGTGGTAGGAACTCTGTATCAAAGACCTATACATAACACATATTCAAATATGTGAGTTGGGTGACTAGAGGATGTATAAATGATTTATATATACTAAAACAAGATAATATTTGTTTTAGTACAATAAAAAGGAAAGCAAACTAAATGTAATATCAGAAAAACTGAAAAATTCTAGATAAGAATCTTAAATGAAATTTAATATGCTAATTAATAACCAAATAAATTTGAAAGTTGTACCAAACATTATGCAGTATTTAAGACAAAGTATTGCCCTGGAATAAATTTCTATTCTTATAACATTCCATTAAACTCGACATAACTGACCATGCAAAAAAAGGGGCTGTTTTAATAGCAAGTTGAGATCAAAATGTATTTTGTTCAAGAAGAATTCACAGTATTCCTAGTTTTAAAGTGAATATAGAATAGAATAGAACAGAACAGAACAGAATAAGAATAGAACTGGAAGGGACCTGGGAGATCTTCTAGTCCAGCCCCTTGCTCAAGCAGGAGAAGTTGAACCTATACCATCTCAGACAAGTGACTGTCCAACCTCTTCTTAAAATTCTCTAGTGATGGAGCGCCCACAATTTCTGAAGGCAAGCTGTTCCATGGTTAATTGTCCTCACTGTCAGGAAGTTTCTCCTTAATTACAGGTTGCTTCTCTGATTAGTTTCCAACCATTGTTTCTTGTCCTGCCCTCTGGTGAACATGACCCCATCTTCTTTGTGTCAGCCCCTCAAATACTAGAGTACTGCTACCATGTCACCCGTTTCTTCTTTTCTTTAGCCAAACCCAAGTCCTGCAGCCATTGTTCATATGTTTTAGTCTCCAGGCCTTTGATCATTTTAGTTGTTTCTTCTCTGGACTTTTTCCAAGGTCTCAAGATCTTTTTTGTAGTATGGTGACCAAAATTGGTTGCAATATTCCAGGTGTGGTCGTACTAGGGTTTTATAAAGTGGTACTAATACTTTGATCTTGATTCTATGCCTCTGTTTATATAACCCAGAATTGTATTAGCTTTTTTGGCTCTTGGTGCACACTGCTGGTTCATAGTCAAATGATTGTCCACTAGGACTCCAAGGTCCCTTTCACAGTTACTGTTTTTGAGCCAGGTCTTGTCTAATCTGTACTTAAACCTTTGGATTTTTCCTGCCTAAATGTAAAACTTTATTTTCTCCACATTAAAAGTCAATTTTGTTGGATAAGGCCCGTTGTTCAAGTTTGTCAAGATCTTTTTGGATCCTGAGCTTGTCTTCTGGGGTGTTGGCTATTCCTGCCAGTTTGGTGTCATCTGTAAATTTGATGAGTTCCCCTTCAATTCTCTCATCTAATTCATTTATGAAGATATTGAAGAGTACTGGGCCTAAGACGGAGCCTTGGGTACCCCACTGCTTACTTCTATCCATGTGGATGTAGTACCATTGAGGACTACTCGCTGAGTACAGTTTGTCAGCTAGCTACAGACCCATCTGATAGTGTTGTTATCTATCCCACATTTTTCTAGCTTACTAAGCAGCAGGTTGTAGTCTACTTTGTCAAATGCCTTACTGAAGTCTAAGTATATTATATCCACAGCGTTTTGCTGGTCTAGTAATTTGGTCACTTTATCAAAGAATGAAATAAGATTGGTTTGGCATGATGTTTTTGACAAACCCGTGCTGACTATTGGTTATAACTTTGTTTGCTTCTAGTTGTTTGCAGATCAGCTTTTTTATTCTTTTCCAAGATCTTCCCAGGTATTGATAGTAGACTGATTGGTCTGTAGTTTCCGGGGTCTGTTTTTTCCCCCCTCCTTTCTTGAAGATAAGAACCATATCAGCCCCTTTCCAATCCTCAGGTACTTCCCCGGTGCTCCAGGAGTTTTGAAAGATATGGTACAATGATTCTGAGATAACATTTGCCAGCTCCTTCAGAATTCTGGGATGTAATCTGTTGGGTCCTGATGATTTATATTTGTCAAGGTCGAATAGGTGTTCTTTTACCATTTTCTTGCTTATTTTAATTTTTGTTTCTAGTTTGTCTTTTGCAGTAGTTTTTTTTTGGATGTTGGGCTATAATTTTTTTTGTGTGAAGACTGATGCAAAGAATGAGTTAAACAGCTCTGCTTTGTCTCTGTTGCCTATTATTTCCTTGCCATCTTCTCTCTTTAGTGGACCTAGTTTCCTTGACTTTTTTCTATTATTATGTTGAAAGAAAATTTTTATTGTCCTTGATTTCTATTGCAAGTCTTTGTTCATTCTGAGCCTTTGCTTTCCTGACTTCATCTTTGCATGTCTGCTGATAATCACCCTTACTTATGTGTCCCTCTATCCATTTTTTGTACTTGTCCTTCAGTTTGTCAGAGAGAGCTTTGTGCAGCCATGCTGGTCTCTTGAATTTCTTGTTTCTCTTTTTTAGTGGTATTGCGCTGTACTGGGCCCCTATGATCAGTGTTTCCCACGCTTCTTAAGTTGTTTTCCCCTTTAGGATTTTTGTCCATGGAATCTTTCCTAGGTTCTCTCCGAGTTTGTTAAAATCAGCTCTTTTGAAGTTTAAGACCCTGGTTGGATTATTTTCTATTGTTTGTGTTTGCAGTATATTGAATTTCAGCATGACGTGGTCACTTTCACCCAAGGTTCCAGCAACTTCAACTCCCTCTATCACTTCTTCTCGATTAGTAAGGATTAGGTCCAGTATAGCTTTACTTCTAGTTCCCTCCTCTACCTTTTGGATGATAAAGTTGTTGGCTAGGATGGTTAAGAATCTGTTTATCTCCCACTCGCTGCAGTTTGTCTCCCAGTTGAATATCTAGATCAGGGGTGTCAAACTCAATTTCATTGAGGGCCGCATCAGCATGGCGGTTGCCCTCAGGGGGCCGGGTGGGTGTGGCCTGGGTGGGCGTGGCTAAAGTGCGTATGGCCTACTGGAAAGCGTGGCCAGCTCTACATCATTCACATGAAGTGTGCCTATGGGGGCCTGGGCAGGAGTGGGACAGATCTGAGGGTCTCTGGCAGAAGGAGGGTCTCTGGGCCAGGGCCAAGGCAGTGGGGGCCGTTCCCTCACCGTTTCCAGGATGGCTTCACGGGCCACATGAAACCACTTCGCAGGCCGGATCTGGCCCCCGGGCCTTGTGTTTGACATGTCTGATCTAGATAGTTGAAGTCTCCCATTACTACTGTGGTATGCTTTTTACAATGTTTGTTAACTGGCAAAGAGTTCATCTATTTTGTCTGATTGGTTGGGTGGCCTGTAATATACACCTATGGCAATGTCACTTTTTTTTTCTTTTATATTGACCCATATACATTCTGGAGGGTTTTTACCTTTGATCACATTTCTGTAGATATGTAGTGTTCTCTTACATATAGTGCAATACCCCCTCCTCTTTTTGTAGATCTATTTCTTTTGAACCATTTGTATCCATCTATCAGTACATTCCAGTCATGGGTTTCGTCCCACCAGGTTTCTGTAATGCTAACTATTTCATACCTGTCCTCATGTACTATTGCTTCTAGTTCACCCTGTTTGTTCCCGAAGCTTTGAGCATTTGTATATAAGCATTTAAGACCTTTATGCCTGTCTGTGGGTATGTTTCCTAAATCTATTGATAGTTGTTGGATTTTTTCTTTTTTCTCATCACTCCAAACCTCATTGTTTGATTTGTTATATAGACATTTAAACTTCTTTCTGTTTAATATATTTATTCAGCAATCTATAATGACATTTGAATGTTTTCCAACATATGACTTTTAAGAAAACAAATTACACTTAATTCACTATTATTTTATTTTTATGTATTTTATTATTTTTATATTTTATTATGAATGTAATTTATATTATTTATTACATTTACAGAGAGCAAGGGATATGACACCACTTATCTCCTGTATACAACAGTCCTTTCAGCAGTCCCAAGAAGTTTCTACACCCATTTGCACTCTGATTCAAGTGACTCTGAAGATAAGAAAACCACCCAAATGGCCTCAACAACTCTGAGTGGACTAGAAAGCTAAGGAACCAACTGACCCTCAGAATGCTAAAGAACAGATGACAGCAAAGAATATAAATCCTTGCATTCCTCACCAGTCAGTCAGAACCGAAAACGTGTTTCTTGGATGAGAAGCAAAATGTTTTCAAAGAAAAAAAAAACCCAACAAAGTCCAGTTGCCCTTTGGGAAAGCACCTTTAAGGCAACCATAACCTGCATGATCAAGAATCTCCATAGACAATAAAATTTACATTTATCTCCTATTAACTTCAGTGAGGCCTTCCCCTATATAAATAGCAAAGCTTCTTGTTTATTTTAGTCAAAATATATACATTTGAATTACTTCAAATATTTTAAATAAATATTTCATTTAAGGTGTTAACATATAAATGCCTAAGGATTAAATTTTTCACTGTATTGTAAACCCATCAAATCAGAAGACTCTTAGTCTATTTAGATAAACTGTTATGTATAAGTAGAAAGTGGGTCCCATCATTTCTGCAGAAAGAAAGCAGAGAGAGAACATGTATTAAGTTAACCTAATTTTCCAAGTTTATAACCTAGGGGGTGATAGTCTGTCACTTCTAGTGCCATCTGTATTAAAACTTAGGTGCATGGCATTATGCTTGATCTTGCAGAGTATGTCCAAGTGTTTGCATTCTTGCACAAATGAAATGCATTAATGGCAGCCTTCTGGCAGAGCAAATGCTTATTCTGTGCCGTTCAAAGGGTTTGTGGGTTATCCTTACCCTGCTGCCTTCAACCTTAATTGGACTCCACTGTGGAGAGCAATTAAAAATAAATGGAATCTTGCTGAGCTGCTAGAAGGGATGTTTCACAGCTCTGAGCATGAACATCCCTGTTCAGTGCCAGGGGCTGTGTTAGAGATGAGCAGGATGGAAATAAAATCACACTGAAGTATTGCAAATATACTTTGTAGAGGAAGTTACCCACAAATCAGGGGAGCAATTTAAAATGGTGAGATAAACTTTAAAAGCAATATATGGAATTGTCTAACTGCAACTAGGGCTATAACTAAATATGTGTAACTGAAATAATTGTTTCCTGTCTCTCCTTTTATTTCCATTTCAAATTTTTGATCTTATCCAGTTATTTCAGAGAAAGAACTAATACACATGGATAGTGCTGCTTTTTAAAAGAAGTACTAGACAACTATTTAAATAAATATTTTTTTCTGCTATTTAAGTACATTCAAGGGGCATGTCGGAAAAATCATCAAGTTTAATTTGAAGGGGACTTGCCTTTTACACTATCCTTTATTTTTAATCTTCCATTTGTTCTTCTTTTAAAAGTAAATAAATTGAAATAAATGAAAATAAATTAATTGTATAGTACAATATGAATATACATCTCTAATTTAACAGACTGATGAATATTCATATACATTCTTTTTGCAAACTATAAAATTACAAAAAATTATAATTGAAATCTTTATACATTTAGCATTCATACCTTTTTAAAATATTCTTTTTCAAAAGTTAGAATTAGGTTTAAAGAAATAGTTTGATAGGGACATTTTTCTTAAATTTATAGAGGAAAATAAAAACAACATTCTTACAAACATTTTCCATTATTACTGGGTTTGATATTTATGAAATGGTTGTTCATAAATAGTAGACTACTATTTATATAGATATCATATGGACTACTGATCTATATTAATTTCACAATTTAAACATAAACATTTGTAAGGAATTATTTGGCAATTATGTCATAAAACATTTGTTCAAGTGAAAATTATTTCAGACAACTAAGATTTCTAGTTGACATCTCAAAGTGTTTCCCACATCCTTTTCAAAAAGTTTAAATATTATGTAAGGCTATAAAATCAAGGCTATTAAACTTCAGATGACCATGAATAGCAGCAAATAATTGAGTTTTCCGATTTCTTTGTGGCCATCTACCATCTCTCTGCAACCTTACAATTGTATCCCAAGGTTAATACCACAGCTAACACAGCATGATAGTTCCATTTTTCCCTTCAACAGTAGCTAAATTAATGTTATCTACCACCCAATCCTGACTTAGCATAACAGTTATAAGAGCCTTGGTGGAGCAGTGGGCTAATGCCTCCTTAACACCAGCTGCCTGCAATTAGTGCAGGTTCGCATCCCACCAGGCTCAAGGTTGACTCAGCCTTCCATCCTTCCGAGGTAGGTAAAATGAGGACCCAGATTGTTGGGGGCAATTAAGCTGACTTTGTAATAATGCCGCTTGGGTGTGTGTGTGAAAGCCCTAATAAGCAGGCATATACATAGAATGAAGGCTACTGCTAAGCTTGTAAGCCGCCCTGAGTCTTCGGAGAAGGGCGGGATATAAATGGAATTAAAATAAAAAAATAAAAATAAAAAATAAAATAACACTATACCAATATGGAATTTCTATCCCATTAGCATTATTCTGCCTCTATTGCCTCTCCTCTGACTCACTGCTGCAGGCTTTTCAGATTATAAATGTGATTTACAAAAAAAATATATCTTCACAATGTTGCTTTTATCCCCAACAGACCATGGAGGTAGCTTCTATTAGTTTTCAAGTAATGCTATTCCTTTTCTTAAGATAAATGCTGCACAAATAATCTGCAATGCCTTGTTTATGAAGTAGGAGCTGATCCAAACAGACTCAGATCTGCCCAGTTTCTATTTGCCTCTATTATTTTATTTATTTATCAAATCAAAAAGGTGCGCCTGCCCTTTGGAACCAGCTGCCAGTGGAGCTTAGGACTGCCCCCGACCTCCGTTCATTCCGCCGGGACCTGAAGACCTGGCTCTTCGAGCTCTCTGGCCCAGGCTGAGAATTTTAATTTTAGTTTTAATTTTAATTTTAACTGGGGTTTTACTTATGCAGGGACGAATATAATTTTTTAATCTGTTTTTAACTTTTGTATTTTTGTTTTTAATCACACTGTAAACCGCCCTGAGTCCTTCGGGAAAGGGCGGTATATAAATGTAATAAAATAAATAAATAAATAAATAAATTTAGAGAGCAGCACTCATCTCTCACGGGGTGACTCTGAGAGGTGTACAATTAAAAACATAAAACCATATAAAATAATATTACTCAGTAACAGGAGGCAATTAAAACAAGAATAGAATAATAAAAGTTTAAAAGGCTGGGGGGAGGACCTTTAAAGATTAACCAATGTCAAGGTTACATGTTTCCCTGTAAGCTCCATGTGGGTAGGCAGACCCAAGTCTTCAAACCAAGGCCAGGAAAGTGGATGCCAGTTCCCTCTGGGAGGAGATAGCCCAAAAGGTGAGGGCAGTGGCAAAGAAGGGTGTCTTCCTGGATCTCGCCTGTCAAAATTCTTTTTTTTAAAATCATATTTTTTGTTTTATTCAAAACATTAAAATACAAACTCCCAAAACAGAGAAAACAAAACTAGACACTACATAAGAAAGCATGCATAAAAAGAAAAAACAGACATATACATAAGTTGAATGTTAATTTTTTTTCAAAAAATAACTCCTCCCTTGCAAAGCAGATACACAATTTATAAATTTCTACAATGTTTACCCAACTCACTTAGCCTATCTACTATATAGAAACATAATCAACAGGTAAAACATTTTTGTATAAATTTGTATTAGTTTATAGTATACAATACAAAGAAAATACAAAAATAAATAGTAGGAAGGATAGGGAAGGGAAAAAGGAAAAGTAAGGAACGGAAGAGGAAAAAAAGGCATTGACTTCCAACTTCTGCAAATCTATCTAATCGATAAAGCCCAAAGTCAAAGTCTCATTTTTTCCACCTCAGACACAAAGTCCAGAAGCTGTTTCCATGTTTCTTTAATCAAAACAGTCAATTTAGCCATCATTGCTACTTCCATAAGCTTTTGCAACCGTTTCTCCATTGTGGGGATCAATCACCACAAGTAAATCCAACAGTTAAATTAGTCTTCAGAACCCTCTGTTAACAGTTTATTTATTGTGTTTCACAATGGCTTCTGGTGTATTATAAGTCACCACAATCTTTGTCTCTGGTCAGTCCAGGATCAAATATTCTTGACTGATTCTTAATGATAAGGCTTTTCCTTAAGATATTAATCAAGATCTTTCCTAACAGTTGGATTTTATTCCACAAAGTCGTAAGTCTCTCTTGTATATATCTACAACATTTTTTATACAAAAAAGTCTCCTGTAGATTGTTATATATTTCTTAATATTTGTTTTCCGATTGGGTATAATCCCTAATTGGGTATAATTCCCTAATCTTCCTCACTGTTCTTGAAAAATGAGTTTCAATGTGGAGAAAAGCAAAGTTTTACATTTAGGCAAATATTCCAATATTTGATGGGCCGCCACAAAGAAGAAGGGGTCATGTTATTCTTCAAAGCACCAGAGGGCGGGACAAAAAACAATGGTTGGAAATTGATCAAAGAGAGAAGCAACCTAGAATTACAGAGAAACTTCCTGACAGTGAGGACAATTAACCAGTGGAACAACTTGCCTCCAGAAATCATGGGCGCTCCATCACTGGAGATTTTTAAGAAGAGTCTGGACAGTCACTTGTCTGAGATGGTATAGGTCTTCCTGCTTGAGCAGGGGGCTGGACTAGAAGACCTCCAAGGTCCCAGCTCTATTCTATTCTATTCCCAGCTCTATTCTATTCTATTCTGTTCTAATTGACCATCACTGGTCAATTCTGTTAACTTTGAGTCTTTAAAATCCATACCTTTCTTGGAGTTCTCAAACCCACTTGTATTTTCCAAGTCAAGCTCATCTTTCAAGTCTGCCAGCAGCAAATTACATTCCAATCTGTTTGATTATAAATAATGTTGTAGTGCTGCTACTTGCATCTGGTAACTATCTTCAAGTTGTAACCATTGTTACTTTATCAAGCTTTTTATCCAAATTTTTAAATTGGACTTGAAAATTAAAAAATAAAAAATATTCTGTTTCTCAAAATATTCTGCTTCTTTGCCAATAACTTTGCCTTATATTCTTGCATTTGAACTATATTTTGGTATAGCCAAAAATACTTGTTTTAAAACTTTTATAGCTGGAACTTTTACAGCCAGTCGTAAACAGCTCTTATCAAGGATAGGAAAAGCACCATAGCAAATTAGTCTAAAAAAAAAGATTAAGAAGAGCTTTCTCAGCAAAGAGAAAGAGAGATTTTTATCAAAAAATTTAAAAATAAAGACCAGAAGTGGTTTTTTTAAAAAAATGTAAAATACAAAATCCCCTTAGTGAAAGTTTGATGGAAATGTAAATCAAATCAGATCTCTTTCACTACCCAGTTTGCGGTAATGTCCATGGCAAAGAGGCAGAAGTGATTTATGACAGCTAATAAAACAATAAAAAGAACATTAAAAAACAGTTTAAGTTCCAATAAGGGATTGAATTAGATCAGCTCAATCAGTCAATTAACATTGGAAAGTAAAAATCAAAAGAAAACACTTGCTGTTGAAACTCAGATGTTCTTTAAACAGCAAGCAGTTGGAAGGAAAAGATGGAGACTCAATCTTCCAACCACTCCCACTGAGAATTGCTACCCTCTAGGTTCTTAGATGGTAGAGGACAGGAAGGCCTGGAGGAACGTTGTCTATGGGGTCACGATGGGTCGGACACGACTTCGCAACTAACAACAACAAGGTTCTTGTCTCAGGTAGGTCCATAGTTGTCCAAGGATCATCTTGAAGAATTCTTAGTAGGTCCCATTCAAATCCAGAAGCATATGGCCAAAGAGCCATATGTATGTATTAATAGTAGTAAGAACTGTTATTTGTTCAATGTTGGGAAAATGAAAACACTATGGGAAGAAGAGAGGATCAGGGGGGAAAAAACACTGGATTGTGTAGCATTGAACAGATTTATACTGCAGAAGTTAAGATGCAACATTGAGTAATAAATGTACCCGGACATCACACTGTTTACTAAACACTTATGATTTGTAATAATAGAAAATGAATAAACACACACACACACACACACAATCTTCACACTTATTTAGGATTTATCTTCTCTTTCCCTTCTTTCTTTATGTATCAAATGATGACTTCTTATGCTGTCATATGCTGTCTTATGTTAATTGATATTGTTGTAGTCTGCTTTGATGTTGTCTCTCCATCTTTTTCTGGGTCTGCCTCTTATTCTTTGACCCTCTCTGCTTTTTGTATATGCCTTGTATGGTATGGAATCCTAAGATTGCGTCTCCAGGTGAGCAAACCACTTTGCTACTTTTTCTTTGTAGTTTAAGATTGGTTCTCTGCCAATTCTTTCTCTTATAGTCTGATTTCTGATTTTTTTTTGTCTGATCACTCCAGCAGCTTTCCTCAAGCATCTCTTTCCATAGTAAGAGACTAATTTTCATTTATGTTTTTTTGTCAGTGGCCATGTTTGGCACTGGTAATGTAGTGTGGGAATGAATATGCTTTGCACGAGATACTTCTTTGTGCTGATCTGTACTGCCTTATGTTGTAGGAACTAGCTGTCCCACTACTTGGTTGCCTTATTGCATCATATGTTAATCTCTTCATTCATTTTACTGTCTTCAATCAATGTTGTTCCTAGCTATTTGAATTGTGATACTTGTTTTAAACTTGTTCCCTGTATTGTTCAAGGTATGCTTTTTTTCTCTGCCATTACTTCTGTTTTCTTTGCTGATTTTCATATCATTTGTCTTGCATTCTTGGTTCATGGCTTAAGATGTTGTTGCAGTTTCTTAGCTGTACTTGTTATCAATAGTTTGTGATATTATTTCCATTCTTGGGTTTGATTTCTTTGCTTATCCTGTCAATATGGGTGATAAATAATAGTGGTGATAGTATACATCCCAGTTCTATTCCTGATATTACTTTGAAAGGTTCTGATGCTGCTTGGTTTGTTCTAACTACACTTCTGCAATCATCATATAAACTTTTGCATATTCTAATAAGATGTCCACTTGCTCCATGCTGGGCCAATGTTTGTCTTAGCAATTTCCCATCAACTCTGTCAGATGCTTTCTCTTACATGACAAAGAGATTCTTATTGCACTCCATATTCTTTTCTATTAGTTGTTTAAGCACAAAAATTGCATCTGTGCAGCTTCTATTTCTTATAAAACCCATCTGCTCTTCTGCTAGTTGTATTCCATAACTGGTCTTAATCTTGTGTTAATGTCAGGACCCACTTCAAACCCACATCTTAAGAAAGCAGAACTCTTGGAAACAATTTCTTCCAAGCAGGAACTTTTATTAAGAGTAGGTGCTAGCAGGCATAATAGACAGGATCTGAGATTTCCCGTGCAACTCAGTAGGTTATAGTATCCCCAAGCAGGACCCTACCCCATAGATCAACCACCCAATGTGGGATAGCCAATCCCCAAGTGTTAAGTCCGTTGTGGGAACTGGGGAGATAACATCAGCTCATCTCCAGCTCACGCAGCGAGGGTCGGTGGCTTCTTCACACCTTTCACTGAGAGCATAGATATAAATGAGGTTTATGAGGAGAGAGAACAGGAAACAGGATACAGACCCAATAAACAAAATAAAGGATTACATTGTAGCTGTTCTGTTCCAGCCTACGACCATCCCAGTTTGTGTGTCAAGGACAACCCCTTTTCTTTTTAAATCAATAGCTGGAAAAAAACCAACCCTTTTATTTATATACAGTCCAAAATAATGAAGTCCTCAAAACAAAAAAACCCAGCAGAATATTTTCCTTAGCAAAATAATTAGTTCAAACAGCAAAACAAGAGTTAAACAAGAAGTTCAGCAAGAACATAAACAGACCAGGATTTCCTTTGGAGTTCTACAAACGGTTGCCTTCAGCAACCAGCACCGCCTACACCTTCCCCTTTTATTAGCAGCTACTGCTTCTCAATGCCTTCTCCTCCTTTCTCTGAGTTGCCTCACAGACTTTCTCTGGTCTGCTCTGCTAAACTGCCTTCTACTTCGAGCGTCTCTGAATAGATTCATCTGTGAAGCCTCAGAGTCTGAATCCTCCTCCTCACACAGCTGAGCCTCATAAAGAACACAACTGGAGGGGCCCAGGTCTTCATCTGACTGAGAGTCCTGTAATGCATCAGAGCCTCCCTCTGACACCAAAGGTTCTCCAAACCCCTCCTCCTCCTCCTCCTCCTCCTCAGATCCCTCAAACTCAGCTGCTGGGAGCACAGGCTGACATGGAATCACAACAGAAGTGAATAGAGGAAGTGAAAGTAATAGCCCTGCAGGCACATCCCCCCTCCCCCTTGGAAGTATGGCAAAACCCAGGAAAAGGTGGAATGAAATAGAAATGAAATGAAATAAAATAGGAATGGGTTTTGACAGTTAATCTATTAGCTTGCCGTACATTATTTTCCCACAGTGGTATTATTATATTGCCAATCAGCAAGTACAGTTATGTCCATGCTGCGTTAAAGATTTTCTGTAGCCATCTGATGCTGCTTTCCATTGCTGCTTGAATTATTTCTGTTGACAGCCCATATATTCCTGGTGCTTTGTATCTGGGTGACTTTTTAACAACTCTTGCTACTTCTTCAATCAGTATTTCTGGTTCTAGCACTGTTGTTTTGTGGTCTTGTGTTGCTTCTTCATGATACTCTCCTAAGGGGTTGAGGAGCTCTTTGAAGTGTTCTCTCCACCTTTCTATGATTTCTGATGGTTCTATTAGTGGCCTTCTGTTCTTGTCATTGATTATCTCTGTAGGGTTATAATTTCCCCCTCTTTTCCGTATTTGACTACTTTGAAAAGCATTCTGTAGGCTGATCTCTCATTATCTACTAATGTTTTTCTAAAGCATTCCCAGGATTTATTTATTTTTTGCCTTCTTGATTATCCTGCTGTATTGCTGCATTGTAATATGTAACTTAAAATATGTTTTGAAAAGAGATGAAAGTTTACCTTGTTCATACAGAGCTAGATTGTCTGAGTCAGTAAAGAGTTGACAGATGTTTTTCAATAAGAGAATACTTTTCATCAATGAACTGAATGACTTATCATATTGGGTAATTTCCAGTCAGCCTTCAATACCGTATTTTATTCTTGGAAAAGATGGTAGAATTGTAGCTTCAAATCAGCAAGATCAGTATTCAGTTTTGCTTATGGGATACTAGTCTGATAAAAAGACAAACGTGAAATCAAAATGAAGATTATGGAACATAACTTACTCTTTTCTTGAAAGTTTTGCTACACTTTTAATTTCGGTCCATGACTGAAAATTGAGTTTTTGTTGGTGACTAGAAATTACTTTCTCCAGCTAAAGTAGTGCATTTATGCACTCAGGTTTTACAGATATCTAAAGAGATCTGCTACATGTTAGTTATATCCTATTTGGACTTAATTTGCTCTATACTGGCTGGTTTGAATGGTTTGGAACATTCACATGATCCAAAACACTAGAACGAAACCACATGGAGCATTGTTACAACAGTTCATTAATTATCCATTCATTCAGGAATAAATAAATAATTTTACTAGGTTATCTAAAATTTCCCAGTAAGCCTGCATGGTTGTTTGTCCAACCTAATCAGAGGCACATTTGTCAAGAATGTGGGTAAAGAAACCTTCTATAGTAGGGTTCAGGCACTAGAAACTGTTCACTGAGTAAAACCAAGCTAATTTATTTTTTATTGTCTTTACTTCAGCAGGCAAATATATATTTATTTAGTCAAAATTGTAGGCTATAAACAAAAATGCTTACTAAAATGCATTTTATATATTTTGTTATAAAAATAACTAATTTATACTGTTACTAATTTTTAAGTGATTTATTAATTTTGAATTGTACTTTTGTAGTTGATCTGTTATTGTTGGCTACTTTGAACATTATCATTGTAATGGAACTGTAGGGTACAATAATAGAATAAAGAGAAGACTACAGGTAGTCCTCGACTTATGATCACAATTGAAGCCAGAATTTATGTTGCTAAGTGAGAAATTTATTATGTGAGTTTTGTCCTATTTTATGACTTTTTTCACCATATTTATTCAGTGAATCACTGTAGTAGTTAAATTAGTAACACGGTTGTTAAGTGAATCTGGCTTTCCCTTGACTTTGCTTCTCAGAAAGTCGCAATAGATCAGGGCTTTTCAACCAGTGGTACGGGTACCACCTGTGGTACATTGGCATCTGGCAGGTGGTACGCCACCATCCTAGAAAAGTGGTAGCGAGGGAGAGGAATGGCAGCACCGCACAAGTCTGAGCGAGAGATGGCTGGAGCTGCAAGGCTGTCAGGGCTCAGCAGAAGCGCCAGGATCAGCGCTTTTTCGGATATGTCAGAGCTCAGTAGAAGTGCCAGGATCAGCGCCAGGCTCCAGCTGGAGCTCGTTGCTGATCCTGGTGCTTCTGAGCCCAGAAGAAGCGCCAGGATCAGCTGGAATGTTGCAGCATCTCCAGGGTCTTGTGATTTACATTCAGATGCTTGGCAACTGATTCATATTTATGACAGTCACAGTGTCCCAGGGTCATGTGAAGTGACCAAAACCTGCTGCAACCACCCAGCAGAGGGGGAAAATAAAAACCAAACACCACCCCACCCCACCCCCGCTGCCAATCCTCAACAGAAATGCTCACAATAATGAAAACCTCGGACAGGAGGAAGAGCGCTGCTGGGCGGGCAGGCGTCTTGCTCAGCTATCGCTTGGGGAGCCCTTTTTTCAGAGCCATTGTAACTTCAAACAGTCACTAAGCGAACAGTTGTAAGTCGAGGACTACCTGTAGTTCATCACTTTTTTCCAGTTTTGGGCCATCAAGTTTTTAATACCGTACCTTGCTAGGCAACTAGTGGTACTCCGATGTTGCCATATCCTAAAAGTGGTACAATGGGTGATAAGGTTGAAAAGTCCTGCAATAGATGACCCCTGGACACTGCAGCTATTAATATGAACCAATTGTCAAGCATTTGAATGTGAATCATGTGACTATAGGGATGTTGCCACAATCATAAGTTTGAAAAATGATCATAAGTCACTTTTTCAGTGCCATTGTAACTTTGAATGGCTACTAAATGAACTGTTGTAAGTTGAGAAGTAGCTGTATATCAATAGTCTTACACCAATAACAAAATATAAATAAGTGAAAGCTATATATGAATATGTAACCATCAGCTTGCTTTCTCTACTGCCTCAGTATTTTATTAAGGTACATTACTTTCCACACAGTTCATTCTCATTTCTTTCAAATTTTGAATAATTACCATTAAATTCATTTTTTTTCTAAATGACACACCTATGCAGCACCAATTACTGGTAGACATATTAAAGTTCTTCAAAGAAAGCTAACAATGATGGCAAGATCCTTGAAGGATTGCAGGATCACTGAATTCCCTGCATTTATGTTCAGTTCCTTCCCCTATTCCTATCCCTGGGGCAATAACATGTACTGTATTTAGGAAAGTATCAGGAGACTGCTACTACTCTGCTCATAAACTAGGAGTACAATGCATGTTGGTTGCAGCTATATTAAGCTTAGCTTAATGTTTATCATTATAAATCCTTGTCTAACTTTTTATCATTTAAAAGCAGTTGCATTATTACTATAAATTAACCACTCAACTCTGAAGGCAAGATATATAGATATAATTATATATATGCATACATACACACAGAAGCACAAAGAAAATCTGCTGCTTTATCAGCTCAGATAACCATGCTTTATTATGGAGTTGCAGAATATAATTTTAACAGATATATTGTGTTTTATTTGTCTAATTTTAACAAAGTATGAGGCTGCTTTACAGCAAAGAGAAGGGATAAAGTAAGCTGCTTTAATTATGCATAATAAGGGCAAAAGGGATAGTTCTCTTATCCCTTTCTCACAACACCAGGAATATTCAAGTTTTCAGTGACACATACAGGCATTTGATACATCAGAGACAAAAGCCACCATCCAGATCCAGGGCATTGAATTGAATAAATTACAGTTCAGTTAACCATATTTGAGTTATATGCCACTTTTTATCCAGAAGCTCAATGTAGCATTTTTATAAAAACATTTATATTCCCCTCCAAACTCATAACAATGAATCTAGGTGGCAACAGTGTGCAGTTCTGCATATTTTCCCAGAATAGCCCTGTGAGATCCATGGGGTTGAGAATGACTGGCTACAACAGTGGTGGCGAACCTATGGCATGCGTGCCAGAGGCGGCACTGAGCCCTCTCTGTGGCCACACTCGCCATGCTCCGGAGATGGCAACTGTCCCTCTTCAAGCAGCCACCCGGTAACTCGCCGAGGTCCCATATGGCCGGATGCAGCCCAGCACAGCTGGTTTCCCTCCCCCCCCATCCAGTCCCTCCTGGCCTCATATGCTCTCCTTTTCCTGGGCATGACCCACTGCATCACCTCCTCAGCTGTTGGCCGGCCATCCAGCTCAGAGGCGGCTTCTTTGAACTGCTGGAGGTGGGCTGCGGAGCCCCAGAGTGCACTGGTCAAGGGGTCGGCAGGCTGTGGCTGCTGAGGGACACCGTTGGCCCCATGCGCTCACTGGCCTCTGTGTGTGGGGACCAATGGTGTCAGGCAGCAGCTGCCCTGGCCCTTGCCTTGCCCCATGGCAATAGCACCCCCACCCTGCCTTGCCTCAACCCGCAGGACGAGCCTCCTGACAACCACCCACCTGCCAGAGACCCCGTGGACCTCCTCCATCCTTGCCCACCCCCCATAGGCGTCCATCCCCATGAGCAACATTGAGGTGAGGATACCTACCTTGGCCACACCCACCCAATCTGCCATGACCACCACAGCCATGCCCACCCAGTAGGCCATGCCCACCCGGCACCTGGCAATAAATAAGTGGGTTTTGGGTTGCAATTTGGGCACTCGGTCTCTAAAAGGTTCGCCATTGCTGGGCTACAATCATTCAGAAAACTCTTACAGCAATAAAATTGTACAGTGAATGTATAACTTCCAATCTGAGAATTAGTGATGTTTATGTTCATCCAGAATAGATTCAGCGAGGAGCTGTAGCACTTTAAATCTAACAAGGGACATGGGTGACTGGGTGATTTTGTATTCTAGCCTCCAGCTCTGAACTACAGCTCCCTTGATCATTGCAGTGGGCCATTACCTTGGAAATGTCCAGACCAGCATGGAGAATTGTACTACCTTATACTGGTAAAGCTGAAGTAAGGCTTTGCTCTCTTACTCGCAAGTAAGTAATAAAGACCAGGATTACCAAAGTTGGGTTTTTAAAACTAAATCTGGGTTTTTAGATACCTGCCTGGATTTGTTTTTAAATCTAATGTTTTTACATTTTAAATCTAATATTTTTATATATTACTCTATAATCGGTTTACTAATGAAACCCCTCTTAACAACTCTACTAAAGACAAACACACCTCTTCTCGCCCCACTAAACCAACTCCCGTTTCCAAGAGACCAGGGATGTCCCGGTCCCTTAAAAAAAACGGGCAGGAAAAGGAAGGAAAGGGCTTATTGGCAAAACCGGCCCCACCCCCTCCTTTTCTCTTCGTAGGTTCTGCTGTACGACAGGACCAGGCCGGCGCGGACGCGAGGAAAGAAGCCGAACGGCCCGAAATCCCCGGGCGCCATTTTAAGTGCAAATTTCTCCTTCTGTTTACGACTGCTGTAACGCAGCCAAAATACCCTTTCTTAAAATATTGGGAACAGCAGACGAAACGTTTTGTATTCACTCTCTAGAACACCCCAGTAGGCAAATCAAGGTAATAACATCCAACCGACTCTCCCAGCCCTCCAACCCCCATCGCCCCCAAGACGGGCAGTCTAACTGTTCCACAGGCACCCAAATTCTTGAATGAGGGAAAACCCATTGATTTGCTCGTCCCCTTACTCTTTCCCTCCTCAAGCGCCTGCGTGCAACCCCCAAGCCGCATCTCGCCGCTTATTTACTCATCGCGACAAGTGGGGGTCCGCCTTTTTCCAAGAGCAAACGCACGAAGGCAGGCGTGGAGGCGGCAGCGGCAGCGGCAGCGGATTTGGGTGGGCCTGGAGCGAGAGGGAAGTTTAATTAGGACAACCTGGCCTGGTTTTAAATGCGGTAATTGGGCTTGGGGGTGGAAGGAAATTATGTTCCCTGTGATTGGGAATCTTCCCAATACAGCTTTTTGCATTGTTCGCTTTACAGTAATTCGAATAATGTTCCTTCGGATTTATTGCCGGCATGGTGCGCAAAAGTTGCAAAGTGAAGAATCTGCGTAGGCGGTATAGAAGTCTCCGCTTTCTTCTGGAGAAGAGTCTACGCAAACTCGGCTACTTTTCAGCATCTGGATAGACGTCCTCCCAGTTGCATTAAAGCCTTCAGTATCTCAAAAAATAAGAGGATAGAAGCAGGCTGTGTTGTTTGAAGACAATATTTATCTCTCTTTCTCCCAATCCCCCCTCCCCCTTTCAGTTATAGCATCCCCGAAGAAGAAACTTTGGATTAATGTCTACTTGATTAAGTCTACTTGAATGACTTTCTTAATACTGTCTTTAAATAATAATTATTTTACAAAAACGAACTCATAGGGTTGAGCTTTTTTGGAAACAAAACCAGTAGGAATTTTTCTGTTGTAGCTATGTTGACAAGGAAGAATTTATGTTTATAGTTCTGATGAGACATTGTTGAATGTGAGTTTCTAGGAAGCTCACAGTTGGCTTTCTGAAAAGCTCATTTGTTTCTACAGTTTTACCAGCATATCTTGCCTATTCTATTGCCTAAAACTAATTCAGAAATATTAGAAAATTAATCAGCAGTGCATTTACTTTTGTTTGCTACTAGAAGTTGGAATGGAAATCCAAACTGGACAAACAACATCTGTTATAGATAACTCTGAAAAAAATGAGATTGGGGCCACTGATCAATCCTCCTTTTTACTGATTCCAGTAAAATCTCTTAACCTAAGTAAGCAATACATTCCTACTTCTGAAGCAGTAATAAAAGATAAGGATCAGCGGAACCAGAATTTTGTCTCTGAGAAAAGGGAGAAGAAAAGTTGCCATGATACAGACACTATGCTGGTCAGCTGTAACTACATTCTAGACATTAAATTGAAAGATGAGGTTTTGATAAAAGGAAGAGTTTCAAAGAAGAGAGTATCAAGTGTGAGGAAAAGGGAGCATGATGTTGCTTTGCAAAATACACTGCAATCAGAGGACAGGAAAAGAAGGGATAGGAGTTTTTCATTGGAAGTGGGATCTCAAGGAGATGTCATAGAAAATAGATATACTAGTTCTTTACTAGAACATGAACAAAAAATCCAAAGTTTCACAAAAAATGCAAAGAATTTAAAGCAAAAATGCCAGCATTCCTTTATAATGAGACAATTACACGAGATGAAAACTGTAACTGAAAAAGATCGGACTTCAGTAATAATTGATTTAAGCTCTGAAAAAGAATCAAGAAACCTGCAGAAAAACAGTAGTCACTTAGCCTCAGAATCAAAACTTCAGCATAAAACATGGAATTTTAGGAAAAGGGTTAAACCAGTTTGGCCAGAACTAAAGCAGAACAAAAGTCAAAGTGTAAAGAGAAATCTAACTGAGAAACATGGTACTTCAGCAATAATAGATTTAGGGTCTGAAAAAGCACCAGGGAATCTGCAGAACAGCCGTCATTACACAGTCTCACAATTGAGACTTCAGCAGAAAATAGGGAATTTTAGGGAGAGGATTAAACCAGTTTGGCCAGGACAAAAACAGGACAAAAGTCAGAAAGTAAAGATATGTAAGTTAGAATGTATCAAACAGAACATAAGTGTATTAAAATATAGAGAAAGGAATTTCCCCAAATCACAGGTATATGTAAAGTACCCAGTTAGTGTGATGTCAGCTGGTGTGTCACATTTTTCAAGTAACTGTATAGAAGGAATAGAGAGTCTGATGAAAAATATCAGGATGAATTTTGTAAAACAAAAAGAACTAACTGTCTCAAAATTGCAGAAAAGTATAAAAGCTTCAGATGAAAATAGGCAAGATTTATTGCATTCTATAGCAGACTTTGAAGAAAATAAATGCAGAAGGAATATAGAAGAAGGAATAAATAGGATGGTAACACAAATATTTTCAAAATCAAAAATATATACAAGTGATGTTGAAAAGCAAAGTTGGAAGTCAGAAAGAAGTGTTACAGAGATCCTGGAATATGGCCAGAAGATTTCAGAGAAGAAAATAACTAAAGAACAAATGGATTGTGTATCTAAAAAGGAACTGTTGGTTACCAAAACAGAGGGAACTAGTAAGGAAGAGACATATGGAAAGAATGAAATAGTGTCTTCAACTGATCTTAAAAAAGAAATCAAAACATTTAGTAAGGATGCTTAGTCCTTTTTCATCTGAATATTTATTTTATGACTTTAGAGTTGAATTTCTGTTTTTCCCATCTATTATTGTCTGCTTGAATCTAAATTTAAAACTTCAAATGACTTTAAAATTGGGATAGTATAACTAGCAAAAAATTAAGTAGGTATCTTTGCAATTGTAGTTCAAACGTTTTACAATTTTAAACTTTCTCCAAAAGATGTTGGCCAAAGCTCCATGCTTGAAATCAGGCATTTAAAACTGAGTCTCCTTCAGGTTGAGCTGATTCCTGATAATTTAATGTCCATGTCCATGCTGTGTTTTTTTTAAAAAAAAATTGGGATTAGTTTTTGTTTCAGATGGATTTTTCAAAACATTTCTCAATTTAGCCAACAGCTTTACTATTTCATGATGGTCTCTCATCCAACTATTACTGTAATTATGTTTGACCGTGTTTAGTTTTTTTCAAAATCAAGTAGGGGCTTTTGTCTAGCTAGACACTAATCCTTTATACAGAATGAAAAAGCACATCTGGGCACACTTGTACCTGCAGTTTGTATAAAGCTGCTTGTTTTATATTTTGGCTGGAAAATATAAACACTTCTGAAAACTAAACTAGCATGATGGCTTAATATGCATTGTATTCAGATTTTTAAATATTTAGACTGGGATTTTAGGAGCTATATCAGTTCCACTTTAATAAATCTGATTTGAGTGAAAAGATTACCATTGAAAGGAGTATAGAACTGAAATTTCAATAGCTTTTATTCTCTTAAATATATCACTTTTTGTGGTCTACTGTATTTTACACTAAACTAAACTAATGTTACATTAGAATTAAAATTCCCTTGTATATCATTTCATTGTCAAAATTCCCTACCATTTTATATATGCTTGCATAATTATTTTAGTTTTTAAATTATTTTATTAAATAAATATATGTAATAATAACCATATTACTGTACAGGTAATCCTTGACTTATTATCTGTTGCTTGCTATTATGACAGACTTCCCTAAAGATATTTATGAGTCATTTTTGGAGCCACAGGTTGCTCTCCTCATGGTCGTTTGATTGTACTTTGGATGCTTGGCAACCAGGTCATCTTTACAGTTAATTGCACCATTGTGTGGTCATATGACCACTATTTGTCATTTATTTTGTCAGTTTCCAGCAAAAAACACCCATGGAGAAAGTAGATACTTTTAAAAACTGTTGCATTCACTTAATTAGTCATATCTTCAAATCTAGACATGTAATGTCTTGATTTACAAGTGTAATTCCAGATTCAATTACAGTTGTTGTTGTTATTATTAATTAAATTTATATGCCGCCCTTCTCCCTAAGGACTCAGGGCGGCTCACAACAATAAAAAATTAAAAAAACATAGAATACAAAGATTAAAAAAGAATTAAACAAAATAGGACAATTTAAGCTGATAAAAACCAAATTTAAAAACCATGATCAGTCCAGGCCCGCTTGTTGGAACAGCCATGTCTTCAGGTCACGGCGGAAGGATCGAAGGTCAGGGGCTGTCCGCAGCTCCAGAGGCAGTTCATTCCAGAGGGTTGGCGCGCCCACAGAGAAGGCTCTCCCCCTGGGGGTCGCCAGCCAGCATTGCCTGGCCGACAGAACCCTGAGGAGGCCGACTCTGTGGGAGCGAACCGGGCGATGGGAGGTTGACATTGGCAGCAGGTGGTCTCGCAAGTACCCCGGGCCTAAGCCATAAATTATAAGTCAAGGACTACCTGTACTAATTAAAATGAGTCCTAGAATAAATTTAGATGATGCAAGTTAAGTTTCTGTTTCTAATGGTGTTTTATATAATATGTATTAATAAAAGTATCTTTATAGCAAAATATGGTATTTGAGAATATATTAAGTATATTAATGATTATTTGTTTTTTTTAATCAGGAGAGGATACCCTTGACATTTTAAGTAGACAGTATGGAAGGCTGCCACATACAATTCTGAATACTTTAAAGGACTGCAATATAGAGACAACATTAGAACAGTCTGCATGTCTACTAATAACTGAGGCAATTGAGATCAAGAACAACAATTCTGTTAGACTTTGCTTTTGGAAGCAGACTAACAAATATTGTAATGCTATTTTTTCTATCACAAATATTACATGTCCAGAAAATTTTGACATAAGAATACTTGAAAAGAAAATTGAAAAAAGCGCATTGGTGAAGTATCGGAATGAAAGATTTGAATGGCTTCCTATGTATAATATTCCGCCCTGCAAAAAGAGTCTAGTAGTAAAATCATTTAATTGTTATTATATTAAGACGTTGTTACAACCTACAGATATTGAGTCTCAAAGCTATAAAATTAATTGTGGATCTCTGCATAGTGCGTTTGATCAAGAAAAATCCCTATCTTCTAAGGGTATGGGACAGAATGAACTTGGTAGTATCTCTAATGTAATCACAGAAAAAGACATTTTAGTTTCAAGAGAAATGTTCCAACATACTAAAAGTCAAAATGGAAAGCGAATCATGGAAAATAAATTGTCCATGGATTTTAAAAAGCCAAGCAAAAAACTAAAAATGCCAGAGGACCTAGAAGAATCAGCAGTTGTGAAAGTTCTCATAAATGAGGATATTTCCACTGAACATGGAATACCAATAGAAGATAATACTGTTGCCATAGATTCTGCGGTAATTTCAGAAAAACTAGATTATAGTGAAACAAGTATCTTATCTTTACTTGATTACATACCTGATTTAAATCTGGAGCTGCCTTCTCAAAATCAAGTTGCCACTATGTCTAGCAATAAAACAGCAAACCAAGAGCACTTCATTACATATGGTTACAGTATTTTTGACAAATCGGTAGTTCTTGAAAGTGACAAGAATAAATTAAAAGAAATAGAGGCATTTGTTGACTTCAGTAAAATGGATAAAAAGAAATCCATAGCAGAGACACTGGATAGTGAAAAAAGTATGATCTGTAATAGTAATGCCGCTCCTTACATGAAAAGAAAAAGGACATGTAATATAAAAATAAATAAAACTGATCGGAAACCGCAACTGTATAGCTGTCAAAGAGTAATCCCAATTAGTGGTAAAAAGATATGGCCTCGTGAATCATGCGCAAGGACATCCTTATTGGTTCATAAAAATTATGCATTAGATTCACAAAGAGGATATTTAGAAGGTACTGATTCAGTAACAAAATGCAGCAAATTGGAGGTCCATAAACCATTGTTAGATAGTAAAATATCTATAAATACAATGGAATGTGTTGAAAGTCCACTTTCAGACTGTATGTTGCATATAGGCAAGATACTTTCACCTATTACTGAGAATAGATTTTCTTCTAATGGTATGGAAAGATCTAAACAAAGTACACTTGATACTGAAATTATAAAATCAAAAGTGATTTTGAATTCATTAGGGAAAGAAGTCAAAGAAAAAAATATAAATATTCATAATGACTCGTTTGCAGGCATTAGGAAAAAGAGGACAGATAATCGAAAAGCATCACTTATCAAACAAGAGCCAGTGTTGAAAAATGTGACATCAGGAAATTTGTCAAACTTCAAAATTCCTTTACTTAAGGATAAAGGTAATTTTAAAAAACTAGAAACTGAAACATGTGAAAAAGATACTTGCAGTTCTTCAAATGTTTTAGAGAATGCTCTTTCTCCAAAAGAACCTGGAATTAAACAGACTTCATCTGACGAAAATTCTAGTTCACAATTTCAATCTGAACAGGAGAATTACATGTCTGCACTGGAAAAATACATAACTCAATTTAACAGTGATATTTCTGAGAACGTTTCTAAAAAGAGAAGAATTTGTAATACTTTTGAGAGTAAATCACATGAGAATAAACTAGAATCACCAACTTTGAATGCTACTCCTTTCTCTTCGAGAACTGGAAATATGGAGGAACAAATGCTAAATTCTGCTTTGGCCTCAGAAACTATTGATAAAATTAATGTCAACAATAAGTTGGCACAGGACAAAGATGACATTTGTGCAGATATTCTTAAGGCTTATGAAGATGATATTCTTATAATTGATGTTATTCAAGATGATCCTGATCTGTTCGGAGATAATGATGAACAAGAAGATGACTATACAGAGATTCATAGTACTAAAAACATTTATACCAGTGTTTTTTCAGAAAAAAATCTGGAATGGAAATTGACATCATCTCAACTTTCAAAAAGCAAGCATTTGAAATGTATTAGGTAGGCTTGTTGCTTTAAATATTGGTGTAATGGATATATATGGCTTTTCTTAAAGTATGGTTCAAAGACATTTAAGAAGACAAAATCTTAGAACTATAGAATATGAAGTGATCTAGTACAAGGGTATGATAATTGAGAATTTGGGAGTTGGGATAATCAAGAGTACTCCTTACTATTCTATATTCACAGCGAAATTTGAAGCATGTCAATGGTATTGTAAAGCAAAAATGTTTTATAATATTAGGATTTTATGTGATAGTTTTATTTTAAATATGCAATAGCGCCTGCCTATAGTAAATAATCTAGCTGTTTAAGTTCAAACTTATTTGGGTTTCACTTTATTATACATTATAGATAGGAGTAGAAGATAGATTATATTCTCAAATGTTAAAAATTTAAATATAAATTATTTTGCATTACTTTTTTCCCTTAAACTAATAAATAAATCTGAATACTTAAATGTCAAGTAGTGCATTAACTATTTAAATGTCAAGTAGCGCAATAACATCCATTTTAGAGGGTGGAAACAGTCAATGAACTATCAATATGGTTTCAGTATTTCAGGTTTGACCATTGTGAGATAAGGTCATGCGGTAAAAGACTAATTTTAGAGAGCAATGCTTAATGTTTGTCTTTGGAACAATTCTCCAGAACTATTGTGTGCATGCAATTTTTCTTGAAATACTAAAATATTTAATGAAAAATAAGTATAACAAAAGAGCCAACTTAGTGTCTTTAAAATAATAAAATATGGCATGCATGGATCTCTAAGATGTTACTTGTATGACCTGTGATATAATACTCTCCTGCCCACAAGATCCACTTCTTCAAACTATTTCCTTCAGATTGATGTTAATTCACCTTCTAGATGTTAATTCTTTATTTAATTGGCATTTTCTGAACAAATTAGTTGAAAACTTAAGAGTAGTTTATCTCTCATGTTATTCCTGAACCAATTTGCATGTATCTGTTATAATGATTGAAACTGATGAAATTGGTGTATGGTGTAACTACTACATATAGCCAATTTGGTGTAGTGCAGGGGTCTCCAAACTAGCTTGTGGGCTACGGTCCTCCAGAAGTTTCTTTCCAGCCAGCCAGGTCTTCCTATGTGATGTGCTCCAATCCTTTCCAAACAGCGCAGGGAGAGAAAACAGGGTTGTATTCACTATTGTTTGGAAAGGAAAGTAGTATTCTCTCAATTTCTCCAGTAGGTGTGGGGAGGGATGCAAGCCAGCTGGAGAGTTGCTGGATAATGAAGGGGAAGCATAAGTTATGAGTCAAGTAGAGCATGTTATGCTGTGCTGTTTTAATAGGATGATAATGATTTATATATACAATTTCTCTTAAATTTTATAAAATATTTCATTTTAAAGAGACAACCTCATTCAAGATTATGAAACACTGAAATTGGATGAAAATACTGATGGTTTGGTGCTTCAAGGTAAAAAGTTTAAAATGGAGAAAAAAGTTTACATAATTTTTGACAATATAGTTAATTTACATAATTGTGTAATAAAATAAATTGATGCATGTGATGGACAATATATATGTATAATGCACATATCTAGCAATGGCCCATTCAGATTTTAGAAATAATAGATTACCTGTTATTTTATAGGGCATGTCCAAACAGAAATATGGTCATTATAGTAGTCCTTGACTTGTGACTGTTTAATGACTATTCAAAGTTATGACAACCTCAGAAAAAAATCTGCACATGTGAAATTTAAAAATTCATTAGCCTGGATTTTTAAAATGTGTAAACCTTTATTTTAAGAATTTGGACATTATTAACCTCTATTGGAGTATTTAGGACTTAGTATCAAATTGAGTTCAATAGTGGCATATTCTCATGATAATTGTAACTTCATGTTTTGAATGGTATAAGTGGGCATCATTGATCAAATGATTAATGTCACATTATCTGGTACCCCAAGTTTCTGTCCATAGAAATGCCATTTTAAATGTAGAGTTACTACTTTAGGAATACTAGAAAATACCCCTTTTTTCAGTGAAGCATTCCATTTCTAATGTTGCTATAGTTCAGAAGTACACATATTCTTTTTCCCAATTAATGAAATTAAGTCAGAGGCTCTAAATGGAATCAATTCTATAGGAGGAATATCAGAATCATCTCCTGAAGATGGACAACTGTCAGAACTGAATAAACTTACCAAAGTTTTTGATACAGATGAAAAGGTATAAAAATACATTGATTTCATTGCATAATAATAATCTAATATGTAATGAATGCATTGGGGAAATTTATTACTTTTACAAGTAATATGTTGCACTTTTTTACATAGCTATGTATGTATGTGTAATGTAAAAGTTACTATCCTAGCATACTAGTTTGGGGAAAAAATTAAAAGAAATGGAGTTTACTTGGAATTGACATGTGTAGGTTTCACTTTTAGATACTGAAGATTAAATTGCTAAATATAAACATTTTTCTAAAGATATATATGATTGCTAACAAAGAATTAAAGGGAGACTGATATGGCCATTTCAAACTCATTTGTTCTCATCAGTCAGCCATACCCTTCTGAGATTCGGACCTGGGCCAATTGCACACATTAGGCAGTTGTTTTAACCTCTAAGCCACAGGCTCTTTCTCGTTTTGTTAGCTGAGAGGCAAGGGAGATATATATAAAATTTTATTGTAACATGGCCTCATTAATAAGATGGGTTGCATAATAAAGTTTTTGAATTACCTTCAGAGAGCTATTGGGGATATGCATATTACATTGTAAAAATGTCCACTAGAGAATTATAGTACAAGAATATAATCAAAAAGAATAATACCTCTTCTTCTTTTTAAGAATTGCTTTTAAAACAAAAATAAATTCTAAATTTTATATAACTTTATTTGATGTTCATTTTACAGTATGAATTTTCAGAGAAATTGCTTGCTATGCAAGAACAGAAAACAAATATTCAAGACTTTGCAGAAATGTATGTATTCAGATAGTAATATTCAAATAGTCTTAATTATGTGAAGTAAAAAGACCAACTTTCTCAGATTTATTTTCCTCTAATTTTAAGATTAAAATTAGATGTCAGTTCCAAATATTAATAACTGCTCAGAAAGTCTAAAAAAACACCTATTTGAGAAGTGCATTCCCAGATTGAGAGCTACTAATGAAAGCAGTTTGGCCTCTTACGTTCTTTGCTGTCGTGGATTGAGGGCAGCGCGAGAAAAAGACTTCAGAAACTCTACCATAAAAACTATTAATTTTTACATGTGAAAAGCTTTCGACTAATGAAACCGAATAAAGTAGAACTCTGAGGCTTGAGAATTCCTCAAAGAACGTATTTATTGGATACATAATATCGGCCCAATCAAAAGTGAAACCAACTCTAAACTTTCCCCCAGAGATTCAAAGTAATAAAAATGTAACAATTCCCTCCCTTCTATTATGCTACTGATCACATTATCCAATGTGCATTTGGCAGTCTTCTTGATAGTACTTCTCTTCACTTCGGGGTCCGGTGAGAATGATCTTGGTTCCCACGGGATTGTTCTATGTTTAGTCTAGTAAAAGTAAAAACAACCTGATCCTCCCCCTTTTCTTTAAGTGGCCACTGAAAATGAACAACAAACATGGCATCAGCTAGGTTCATTGCAGAAGTTGACAGTCGGACCCCTCCTAAAGAAAAAGGTGTTCCTAGAAAACAAGTATAGAAATACATTAGGGATCTTTCCATCAGTTATGTACTGGAGGCTCTTTAGGCTTCTCAGGGTGCTTATCGTGAAACTTTTATCTGTCTTTACTTCACTGCTTTTAACCCAGCTAGCCTCTGACAAGGGATACCCCTTCCACTGCACTAGGTACTGCAACTTTGCTTTATGCAGTCTAGAATCAAGGATGCATTTTATTTCATAGTGGGTCTCCCCTTCACTAGAATTGGACCTGGTGCTTTGCGAGGAATTGGTCTCAAGATTGAATCTGTCACCAGCTTTAGTAAGCTACAATGGAATACCGGATTTATCTTTCCCAAAAGTTGAGGAAGTTTAAACTCAACTGACAGGATTTATGATTCTTACTATGTGGAAAGGGCCAATAAATTTTGGTCCCAGCTTTAATCTTAGATACTTAGTCAAGAGATAGACTTTTTCTCCGACATGAAATGGTTTTTAAGGAGATTACTGCTTGTCGGCTTGCTCCTTTGTGGATTTTAGCAGCTTGGTTTAAAACCTGCTTGACATTTGCCCAAGCACTCTGTAACAATGTCATCCATTCAGTCAAAGTCTGTGAGGAGGGGGGGGTCTCAAGGATATTCATGCATGGGAACAAATTCCCTGCCCATAGCTATGTTTAATCTAATAAAAGTAAAAGCAACCTGATCCACTCTTCTCTTCATGTGGCAACTGAGAACAAATGACAAAGATGGCATCAGCTAGGTTTGTTGCAGAAGTTGAGACTTTTACTTAGAAACTTGGATGTAGATATTTTGGATTTTCTTTAATTTATTGCAGTCGTTCTATATGATACTTTTTAGAAATGGGTTACAAATTATATTAATATGTTCCAGTTTATCATTTTCAATGTTATCCATATAGCTGTTATTTAAAATTGGATTAATATTGAAGGCAATATCATGTCCAAAGCATTGCAATTAATAGATATGGAAAAGCCAAATAGTGGATAACTCTATAGCTATCACTTTACTTTGACTGCACTTAGCATGTCAATTTCAGCTGCTTAATAATAGTTCATATCATAGATGCTGCTTGAGAAACTAAGATACAAAGCTATCAGTAAAACCACCTTGGAAATATAAGAATAAAGAAGGCTGTAAGATTGATTGATTGATGCAATTTATACATGGCCTGCAGTGTGCTGCAGCTGCCAAAAAAGCCAACACAGTGCTAAACTGCATTAACAGGGATAGAATCAAGATCACGTAAAGTGTTAATACCACTTTATAATGCCTTGGTAAGACTACACTTGGAATACTGCATCCAGTTTTGGTCACCATGATGTAAAAAAGATGTTGATACTCTAGAAAGTGTACAGAGAAGAGCAACAAAGATGATTAGGAGACTGGAGGCTAAAACATATAAAGAAAGATTGCTGGAATTGAGTATGTCTATGGGACGCGGTGGCTCAGTGGGTTAGGATGCTGAGCTTGTCAATCAGAAGGTCGGCAGTTTGGCAGGTCGAATCCCGAGTGCCGTGTAACAGAGTGAGCGCCTGTTACTCGTCCCAGCTTCTGCCAACCTAGCAGTTCAAAAGCACATAAAAATGCAAGTAGAAAAATAGGGACCACTACGGTGGGAAGGTAACAGCGTTTCGTGCACCTTTGGCGTCTAGTCATGCTGGCCACATGACCACGGAGACGTCCTCGGACAAGCGCTGGCTCTTCGGCTTTGAAACGGAGATGAGCACTGGCCCCTAGAGTTGGAAACGACTAGCACGCATGTGCGGGGGAACCTTTACCTTTACCTTAGTTTAATGAAGAAAAGGACTAGGGGTGACATGTTCCAATATCAGGGGCTTCCACAAAGAGGAAGGAGTCAATTCCCCAAAGCACCTGAAGTCAGGACAAGAAGCAATGCATGGAAACTAATCAAGGAGAGAAGCAAACTAGAATTAAGGAGAAATTTTCTGACAGTTAGAACAATTAATCAGTGGAACAACCTGACTCCAGAAGTTGTGAATGCTCAACACTAGAAATTTTAAAGAAGAGATTTGAGAACCATTTCTCTGAAATGGTATAAGGTTTCCTGCCTGAGCAGGGAGTTGGACTAGAAGACCTCAAAGGTCCCTTTCAACATCATCATCATCATTATTATTATTATCATTATCATTATCATTATTATCATTTTCCTCTGATAGCTGACATTGAAAAGTATTTAAAAAATAAAAAACAAAAGTCCATTTGCTACTTTACCATGAATCAAGGAATATATGTGCTTTAAGAGTAGCATTTTTGCTTTTTTGGAAGGGGATACATATTTACAGATAATAGTGCAAATTTAATAATGTAGTGTTTTATTTTCTGCATAAATAGTCATGTTAATAATTATTTCCTCATCTGAAATTTAGTGAGAATACCCTAACTGTTGAACCTCTGATCTGTGATCATCAATTGGAATTGCCAGTTCCTACTGTGAAGGTCATTGTTCCTCAACAGAAAGACCCAACACTAAAATCAAGGATGAATGGTATAAATTGATAATGGTTAAGTATTATATTACTTCTCTGTTGCGTTACTTGTCCATCTACACATAAAGATCCTGTTCCAGTTCAAGGAGGTTATTTGAACAATTTTGAATTGTTCTATAAAGAATCTAATAAGAATATAATTATTTGATATGTTTATGAATTATGCTTCAGAATTTTTAGGACTATTTGGAGAGGATGAAAAAGAAGCTATATCCATTGTAACATAGACTTGGTGTATACTATAATGCTTGTCAAAATGTCTGTATAATAGACGTGTATACAAATAACTATACACTACTCTCATCTAGATAAAATTATAAAAACGGTGTCAACTTAAAGCAAACTGAACTTACTTAGCATAAAATAGTAACATTAGAATTATAACTTAATATTTTTTATTGTTGGTTTTATACTTGGTTTTCTATCATAGCAAAAAGTTAAAGCTTTGTAAATATAGAAATGAGAATTTCAGAGAAATATTTTTAAAGTAATTTAAGTATTATTTAATATATTTTTATATAAGCAGCATTCTTACCTTCAACATTAGATTTCAGATACCGAAGAAAATGTCCTCCTTTGCCCTTATCAATTACTAATAGTTATAAAACATGGAAAGGAGAAAAACACCCAGGGGTAAGTTTTATAACAACATGTTTTTATAACTAAGCTTAAACTAAGTCATGTTTATAAGTTTATATATATTCAGTTTGTCAATATCTCTAAAACAAACAAATAATTGATATTTATGCAATAATTTATTACCACAACTTGTGAAAAGTTTGCCTAGAAAGATCTCAGACTGATTTCCACTCCAAATGTAAAATATGTGATTTCTTTAACGACCAAGAAGGGGTTTTTTTTTCTCATAAGATACTTGGAAAGACAGGAACATAGGGTCACCAAGGATTCTGAGTGGTTTAAGATGCTTCTAGTGTCGGAACTTGCTGGGAAAAATAGGATTTAATACATTTTTAGGTATAGGTGGCAGTTGTTATTACTATGGTTCATTGCACAGTCAGCTAGACTGGATTTGGATTTTTTTGTCCTCGCGTCAGGTCCTTTCCAAGGACCTGGGATAGGCAGATGTGGGTGTTTGATAGTGTAACAGATATTATTGTAGGATATAAGATGTTCCAAGTAAAGCTGCTTTTTGCAATTGTTTTGGGATTGCACCCAAGGCACCTCTTATTATTGGCACTACCTTTGCTTTCTTTTGCCACAGTCATTCTATTCTGTTTGGAGGTCTTTGTATTTTGTTAACTTGTTCAGTTCTTTCTCTGCAATTCTATTTTCCAAGTGCTGTCACATCCATTATCCAGACTTTTTTGTCGTTCTTATCAACAATTGTTAAGTCTGAGGTGCATTTCTGTTTGAATTCTAAAGTCCAAAAGCACTTAATCTTCATTTTCTATAGCTTTCTCTATTTTCTGGTCCCACCAGATCTTGCTTGCAAACAAATAGTATTTCTTAAAAATCTTCCAATGCACCATTGTTGTTACTTGTCATGCCATTATTTGTGGTGAGTCTGTGTGATCTTCTTCCAATAGCTAATCTGGTAATCCATTGTTTCTTCAGCTTCTTTTCAGAGGCAGCATTTGCTACCTGTTGCTGTCTTTTCAATTCTAGCTTTGTATACATTTTGTTTTCTGGCTTGGTCTTGTCTAGGCAGAATTAGATCCTCTGTCTCTTTTTTTCAATTCTCCTGCACTTAGCCATTGCTAGGTTTTGTTATTATCTATTTTGCTAGTTTTTATATAATATACTGGCCATGTAATGTTTCGTCTTTCCATGCCTCTTTTCCTTGTTTGGTCTTTCTTGTAGACCAGTTTGGTCTCTCCAGTACTTGATGGGCCTTCCTGGTCTTATAGCTTCAATGCATCTTCTTCTCTAGCCTTCAGATATTCTTCCAATGCCCTTTTTTTTTCTTCAACTGTCAAATGTACTTGCAACATTCCATGCTCACCTATTTTCCTTGGTAAGTAGAATCTGTCAGTATTATTGTGTAGATGAATGGGATGATTTATTTTCATTATTTTCTAGTCTTCTATCTATGGCTAAACTAAAGGTTTGCTTGAGTCCAGTCCACTGTTCCAGCTGTGTATCTAATGACTGGAATTGCCCAGATATTAATTCCCTTACGGTATTTCCCCCACTGAGTTTGGACTTCTTCACCTTTTTGATATATTTATTTCTAACTTTTTTCTTGACAAATGTGCTTGATGTTGTTAGCTTGAAGGATGCCCAGGTACTTGTAGTGATAGTCTTCATCCAGACTCTCAATATTATTTCCATAGGGCATCTTTATTCTTTCAGTTTTCAATATTTTTCCCTGTTTGCTGATGAGCATGGCACATTTGTCCAGTCCAAACTCCATTGCAATATCTTGATTGTATATACAGACAGGATTGAGCAGTGATTCCATTTCAGATGGTATTTTTCCATATAGCCTCAGATCGTCCATATAAAGGAGATTGTAATAGTCTGGCAGATGTTTTTGATGTTTGATAGCTGTGGCCCAATTATTCAGTATTGTTGACAGAGGAATCAATGCAATGACAAACACTAGTGGTGATAGTAAGTTCCTCGTCTCTTGTTATTAACTTTTAGTACCGTATTTTCCGGCGTATAAGACGACTTTTTAACCCATGAAAATCATCTCAAAAGTTGGGGGGGTCGTCTTATACGCCCAGTCATCTTATACACCGGAAAATAGTACATAAATCAATCGAGCGCCCCCGTTCTTACAAAGCAACTTCAAGCCTCCTTAGTCCAGTCCCCCCTCCAACGTGACTCTCCCTTCCCACCCCTGAGCCTCTCAGCCCCTTCCCCTCCCCCTTGCAAACGCCAGACCCCGGGAGCTGTTGCGTCTATTCCAAAGGGTGGGTGGAAGGAAAAGCCCCTTTCGGCTCCGGCTTGGCTGCAAGTCAGCGAAGCCCGGGAAGGCACGCTCTCTCCTCTCACTGTGGAGGAAGCAGGGCAGGCTGGCATCTGGCGGGAGCCGGCAGGGCAGTCCTACGCATGCGCGCGCTCCCCGGCTCCTAAGGAGTCCTCGGGGAGCCATGGCAGGTGCCTCACGCTCTTCCCTCTTGAAGCAGCATCGGCGGAGCCGTCCGGCGTCGGGCGGGAGCCGGCAGGGCAGTCCTGCACACGCGCCTACTCCCCGGCTGCTAAGGAGTGCTCCTTAACAGCCGGGGAGCGCGCGCGTGCGCAGGACTGCCCTGCCGGCTCCCGCCCGACGCCGGACGGCTCCGCCGATGCTGCTTCAAGAGGGAAGAGCGTGAGGCGCCTGCCATGGCTCCCTGAGGACTCCTTAGGAGCCGGGGAGCGCGCGCGTGCGCAGGACTGCCCTGCCGGCTCCCGCCAGACGCCAGCCTGCCCTGCTTCCTCCACAGTGAGAGGGGAGGGCGTGCCTTCCCGGGCTCGCTGATTTTCTGGCGTATAAGAAGAAAAATCTTGAAAACCATCTCAAAAGTTGGGGGGTCGTCTTTATACGCCCAGTCATCTTATACGCCGGAAAATACGGTACTTTGAAAGTCATTGGCAAGCAGATAATTGGCCTGTAATTACCTGGGGCTTCCCCTTTCCTGGATACCATGTTTCCCTGAAAATAAGACCCACCCAGAAAATAAGCCCTAGCATGATTTTTAGTTTGTTCCTAATATAAGCCCTACCTCCAAAATAAGCCCTAGTTAAGAGCCCACCCACTCCGTCCCACTGTGTTAGGCCCCCTGCAGCCAGGCCACCCACTCTCCACTCTCCATCACCTGCCTTGTCTCGCAGCGGCGGCACTAGCCGCCCCATCCACCAGGAGCCCAATTATTTTCCTGGTTGCGGTGACAACGGAGCAGGAGGACATGCATTACACTGGTGCCACCGCCATGAGGTGAGGTAGGTGAGGGAGTGGAGCTGCCCCACGTGCCCTGCACCTGCTTACCACAGGGCCCCTGCGGCCAGGCCAGTGACCTCTCTCCACCCATTCAATGACCCAGCTACCCACCCACTTCTTCCCTTTCATTCCCCTCCCGAACCAGACTGTCAGACTGGGGGAGGCTCGATTGCCTTACCTGATCTCCCTACACCATTTTGGAGCCAGGGGGGAATGTCCACTTCTGCAGGGACTTTCTTCAGTCCTCGTCGGCTGCCGGGGCCTTGAAGTAAGCGGTGTAGGGCACGTCGGGCAGCTCCACCCCCCCCCCCACCTGACTCACCTCAACTCCTGGTGGTGGCACCAGTGCACTATGCAGCCTTCTGCCCCTTTGCAGCTGTGAGCAACTATACAGTGGGATGGAGGGGATGAGCTGCCACAAAATAAGACATCCACCGAAAATAATCTCTAATGGGTCTTTTGGTCCAAAAAAAAATATAAGACCCAGTCTTATTGTGGGGGGAAAACAGGTAGTTCATTATCAGGTAGCTTTTGCCAGATGTTGACCACTTTTCAATTTTACCTTCATACAATATGTTGTTAAACTATTTGGCAACAAGTGTGTGTAGATCAATCAGATGTTTCAATCAAAAACATGCAGTTCATCTTCACTTGATGCTAACCAATCCTTGATTTTCCTTGCTCTTTTTCCCACCATTTCTCTGTTATTACAAGTTATTTTATTTTAACTTTTTTTATTCTTATCCTCCTCTTTCAAGCCAGCTCCATTGTTGTTGTATTACTTTGGGCAATCCCATATCTGTGCCCAGAATTGTACTATTTCTTCCTTGTCCAGTACTGACTGATTCACTGCAGTTTCTCCATTGATGGATTGGGCTTTTTGGACTTGATCCTTAATAACAGATTATTATTTCTTTGTTTTAAACATCTTTGCTTCCAATAGCTGGTTCTGATTGCTCAGCCAACAGTCTTGAATTCTGTAGCCCATTTCTCACCAGATGTCTAGAAATTCCAATACCTAACATGGTCTAATTGACCTGGGCAACAACTGAGTCAGTATGGATTTCTGTAATTTATGTCTCATCATATTTTATGGGAGTAACACTCTTTCTTTGATTCCTCTGATGAGACTTGTGCAGTATAGTTGAACCTCTAACATAGCTCTCGTCTTTCTCAGAGCACACAAGTCCCACAACCACATCAAGGTAGTGCCTCACTGGGGGTTGAGCTCAATGTTTATTAGTTTACCATCAGCATTGTTACCATTATCATATTTGTGTCTTTTCATCAGTCATGGAAAAGTGTGACCAACTTCACATTCTCCAGATATTTCACACTGTGTATTAGTGATTTGTGTCTGCTATATCTGACTGTGTCAAGGCACATGAAGCTCTGCTGCATGTTTTGTGCTTATAAACATTATTTCCTTAATTGAGATTTATAAGGCAGCTGCGTAATTCTTGGAGTGATTGTGCATCATTGCAAGCTGAATATGAGTAGTGTTCAACATACAACCACATTAGAGTCTACACATTAGTCGTATGTTGTGATAGTCATAAATTAAGTCAGTCACATGACTGACTTGATTTTATGACCTTTTTTGTAGCGATAATTAAACAAATGTTATTAAATGAATGTGCAAGTCATTAAGTGAAACCATTGTTCGCTGTGATGTGGTTTTGCCGAAAACTGTAAGTCATTTTCATTTTGGCAAAATCATTGTAAAGTGCAGTCACATGACTGCAAGAAACTGCAAACAGCCGTAAATCCAGCTATGTTGCCAAGTGCCTGAAATGCAGTCACGTGACCAGTGGTGATCATTGGAACTGGGTAGTAACTTTCTTGTTCCAGTAAGTCATAACTTTGAATAGTTGCTAAGCAACCGGTCATAAGTCATGATATATGTATCTTTGCCTTATTAAAAAAGTACCCAGCTGCTTTTTTAGCCCATAAGTTTTGTGCCACCAATTCACAATAACAAGAATACTCATCTCTATTTTTAGGAAGAAAAAAGTTAATATTCCTTTTACTACATTAGTTATCCTACTCATTCAGCTTGAAGATATTCATTGTCAGAGTTTAGAGGGAAAAGATCTTAAAATTTGAGCTGTAATAGAAATAATGTCTTCTTCAAATAAGTTGTATTGTTGATAAATTCCTGAATCGGTTTGTAGATTTCATTTTTCCCCCAATTCATTTTATTATATTGCTTCCATTATAGAAAAGAAAAGTACCATAGTAAGTTTGGCATTCTTTTTTTTCACTTACAAGCTTTGGTTCCAAAAAGTATATAACAGAGAAATCTTACCTTTCTCTTCCCCCTTCCTCCATTTTGGTTTTGAATGAATCTGAAGACAATGATTTATCTTTCTTGAATTATTTTGCAGACTAATTTAGGATTGACTCTACCTCGTGGATATTGCAGGTACCATTTCAATTCACTGAATGGCTGTGAGAAACCAAACTGCTGGTTTTCGCATGTTCTTGTACCAAGTGATGATAAGGTAAAACGTTTCATTTCAGTATAAAATACTTTGCTAACTTTCAACCATAAATACAGCCATCAAAATCACCATAAATGTTTGTCTTTTAACAGATCATTGATATAACTATTGAATGTTTAAGTTCATTTAATATTTATTGATTTGCGAAAGTGTATGATAAAAGTGAATAGATTTCAGTAAAATATTATAAAGTTGGATATTTGCTGTATGCAATATTAGAATAAAAAGCACCAAATATAGTTCAGCTTTAATTTAACGTATTTATAATTTGCTGTATAAGAAATGTCTTCAAGCATGTTAGAGGTTTGTTGAATACATAAAATACTAAATACGTAATGTGTACCTTTATAGGTGAGAACCTGGATGTAGATTGTTTGATTCAATGGAGAGTTTGCATCTGAAATGCACTGTACCATTATAAATATTATCAAAGTGTAAGATAATTACAACAGGAAAAATAAAATGAATTATTACAAACACAAAAAATGAAAAATAAGAGCAAATAATTATGTATCTTAAAACAATTTTATTAAATTTATATGCTGACTACTAGCAACTTTGGTTAGGATTTTTTATTAACATTCTTAGTTGAACATTAATAAAAATGGGAAAATCAAACAAGAAATTTAAAGAGAAGTTTGTACTTTTGCAAGAAATTAATGTCGAAATATTTGAAAATGGAGCATATAACAATATATACCTATCCACTTTGTTGTATGGAAATGAGAGTGGCTGTATCAGAAAAGAACTGAATGCAGTGGGAATGGATTACTTAAGAACTGTGTAAAGTAAAATGAGATAGGGCTATAAATGTATGTAAACACCACACAGAAATGAAATAAATTTTGGTTATTCAGTCACACAGAATGAATGGAGATTAAATCACAAAATACTATAAAAATAGTGAATAGGATGAAAGGAAGGAAACTTCATCCATTTGATGATTCTCAGGAGAGAGCTTATACGTTAAATGTAGGTAAAGCCAGGGCTTTTTTTGTCATAGAACGCTCAGAACGGAGGTCCGGCACCTTTTTTGGATGGAACCTTGTAGGATAGGCAAGGCGGGTTGTATGACATGTGAGTTCCGGCACCTTTTTCTTTTACAAAAAAAGCACTAGGTAAAGCAATATATGAATCTTTAAAAATGGTGGAAGCAAGGATGATTTTCAAATTATGGTGTGATTAGTGTTGGTGTAAGTAGATTTGATTTCTTTTTTTATTTCCTGCCACTACATTTTTGCTAGTTACTACTTAACTCTTACTGCACTTTTCATAACATTGCTAAGGGGAAGAAGTCTTTCCAAACTATACTGATTTGTTTTGCATGTTAACTATTTTATTATAGCATTTTGTCATCATCAATTTGCCGTCTCTCCACACGTCATTCTTAGTGAAGCATGCAAACCAACATCTACATCTCCTGTATCTTTCTCCTTCTGTTCTGGCCACTTTTTACAGAGGCATTTTAACAAACTGCATCACTGTTTGCTGGTAGCAATACCTCAGATAGAAGGTCCACACAGAGTGATAAGGAGAGCCGAGAAGATTATAGGAAGCTTGCTTCCTGTTATTCAGGACACTGCTTATAAGTGCTATGTGCTTAGAGCTCGAACCATTGTTAGAGACCCCACACACCCACTTTATGGACTTTCGGTTGCCCCCCTCTGGGAGGAGGTTTTGAAGTATTTCCAGCAGGACTGCCAGATTCTGTAACAGTTGTTCCTTATGCCATCCATTTGGTAAACTTAAAAGATTCGTTTTTCTCACCATGTACATGTATACATCTGAACTAGACTGTTGTTTCTCTGTGTGTCATAGAATATATGTGGATTCGTGGGTATATGCAATTTTTTTGGTATAGTTATGTAGTGTATGAGGGGTCCTTGGTCCTCTGAGCTTGCTTGTTTTCTTGCAGGCATTTCATTACCCTAACTAAGTAGTATTATTAGTGCTTATGTATGCTTATGTAGTGTATATTGGAGGTGGTGACCCTTTGAGAGCTTTATGCAATGAAATTTCATTTTAATGTATGCTGATTAGTGTACATTTAAAGTGACAAAGTTATTCTGTTCTATTCTGTTCTGTCATATTTTTTATTGATTTTTGGCAGAGTCTCTTGTTTCCTAGATTTTGCTGGGGGTGGGATTTATGCCCATCTTCACCTATCTAGACAAATAAATTGTAATGGGACTTTGGTGTGGTCAGTATAATTCTATGTTTGATCATAGAGGAGTCAGATTCTGGAATTTTCTCAATTGTGATGTTATCATTAAGGAAGATAAGCTATTTTTTCTTTTTCTTGTAAATAAATAATTATTCTGTGTATCATTTTGGAGTTTTGTCAAAAATAACAGCAACAATTATGGTGTTTTTTTGCCAAAACCAATTCAAAAGGAAACAACACACTTTCTTTTCCAATACAAAAAAAAAAGAATTGCTCAATTGACATACTTCTTGCATATTTCAGTGGTGTCACTGCTTTTATGTGAGAAAATCAATTTGGAAAAAAAATTATTTCCCAAATTACTTTCATTCCTATAATGGCTAGTCTGCCTTATTTTTTCTTGTTGAATTGTGCAAAATATAGCTTGTTAAAGATAAATCACCTTCATGGAATATTGAAGAGAAAAAGAGAAGATTCTTTGTCTGGAGAAAGTTTAATAGAGAAAAGGAGAATGATAGTCCTTTCTCTTCTTATTGAGATTTTATAATAGGCATCACACTAAACTGTTGCTTTCAAAAGAACAACGCTGGTCTATTTCTTGACTTTTCTGTACATGCCACAGAACTTTAGAAAAGAAAAAAATGAGGGAAATAAGAATGATGTAAAATACATAATAGTTCTTTGCAGACAAAGTTTGGGAATAGAATTTCTGAGTACTTAACTATCATGTATATTTGAATATTATCAGTACATAATAGCACTTTTCCAAATTTGCTTTTATTTTGTTTTATTATATTGGAATTGATCTAGCTATTTGAGAATTTTCTGTATTCCATTTATAGAGAATAATGTCCTATAAATATCACTGGAACATATCCATATAAACATGGTTTGAATCGTACCCTCTAAAAATAATTAGTTCACAATAAATGTATGATAATAGAAGAAGATGATGTTTTCTTTTGATTAGTTGAAAAATAGGGTTTTTTACTATTTGGACCCTAAAATAAATACATAAATTTGCACTGTTTCTTTTCTTGTTTAGCAGAGAGTAATAACTTTGTGATTTGATTTTATTTACTAGCTTTGCAGTGAAATAATTAAGAAATATATAAGCATTGGTGGCGTAGTTTTGCTGCAACGGGCAGGTAATATAATTTCAACATTACTACATACTCAATATGTTGAGCTTCAGATTGATGTGTGCTGATTTTTCAGAATATAATATATATTAATAGATCAAGAATCATCCTGATATTACACTGAGTAAAAATTTGACATTACAATAATTTGATGTAGTTGATCTTAGAAAAGACTCACTTAAATCAGTCAGATTTGACCTAGTTAAGAATGCTGTGTATTTCCATAAAGCTGAAGCCAGTGTATAGTTTTTAAATCTTTATCCTACCATAGTATAGTAGTTCACAAATAATAGGAAATTAGGATTTAACAGGTTGCCAAGTTCCTAGTCATCATATTGATAATCAGATTGGCATGTAGATTCTAAACTTATATAAATCTTCAAGAAGTTAGCCAAAGACAATCCTTTTACATCAGAACTAGAATTCCAGCTGAAATAAAATGTGTTATGGCATTTTATAGCATTTTTAGCAAGAGTTTTTGGAAATCTTTTAGTTTATCAACCATGAATATTTAAAGCAGTACGTAGAGGTTTTAATCCTGAAAACAAACATTACTATGGAATACATATGAAATTAATGACTTGTTCAGTTTAAAAAAAATTCAAAAGTCATTCTTCAAGATAAAGCTGCTATAGACAAGGTCACTGCATTTTTAAAACACTGGGCATTTAAATCTAAAGCTTATGACCACACTAGGGACCAGAATTTCCATTGTAAGTCATTGCAGTCATAGGTTATCATGATTAGATTCAATTTTATGACCATTTTAATGATTTTTGTAAAGTGAGTGACTGTGGATAAGTAAATGCACTTTCCTCAATGGAAATTGGCAAAAAAGGTCACAATTTGATCATGTTTCCTTAGGATGCTGCCACCAGTTATAAATGTGAGACAAATGTCACGCAACCAAATTGCTATCACTTGACTCCTGGGATGGTGCAATGGTTTGCAATGGTCATACGTCTGATTATAGATCCTTTCTGAGAATATTGTAACATTGAGCCATGATGAAACAAAATTGAGGATTATCTCTAAATCATTTTAGTAATAAATTACTTAAATAATACTTAAGTGTTCACCTTTAAATTTCCTGTTTTCTTTAGTACATATATTCACAAATTACTACAAAGAAGGTACTGGTGTATATCACTTGGATTTGCAAATGTTCCATGATCTCCTAACATCTTTGCTCCAGTACTCTTTGCTGAAAGAACTTTTTCATGTAGTGCACACTGGCATCAGGATTAAAATATTAGTAAGTGATCCTTCAGTATGTGTAATAACATTCTATAAATCCCAATGAATTTAGCGGAACCTACTCTCAGATAAGTGGAATAAGATAGTAATATAAACATTTCCTGATTAGATAATGATTAATCATATATACATGCTGTTTGGATTTTGGATTGCTGTTTAGCTGTTGACCTAGTTTAGAATTCCCATGGTAGTCCATTGAATTTCTTATGATATCATGCCAAAATGGAACTGAAAACAATCTAGAGCTGGTAGATACGGGTTGTTTCCACAGGATCATATTGCCTGATCTTTTAATATTCTGTCTATGATAATTGCACCGGATTTGAATTCAAGCCATTTCATAAGTGGTAATATTACATCAGGGCACATCTAAAATCTTTTTGAAGTTGTGCAAATGTGAATCTTTAAATCGATTATATTTTACATTTGCTTATCTTTTTGTAAATTTAATATTTTTAAAGATTAAAGTGTGTTTTTTTCCTTAGCCAACTGTAGACATTCTACTCAACATGTTTGAAGAAGTGGCTTCTATGAAAGTAAAAGAGGCAGTACCTGAATTATCTGACATCTTTTGTAAGGTATGATTTGGATTATTTAATTTCTTCCTACAAACTTTGTTTCTAGAGATTCATTTTCAGTATTACTATAGTCTCTATGAGAAAATGATACATTGGGGATAATCTCACAAATAACACTTTTTATTTTTATGGTGTCTCATACTAAAGAATAAGAACAGTCATTAGATTGATAATCTAGTTTAAAAATGGTTTACAGGCATTTTCAACTGAAAATGCAATCTGTATAAAATAAATTCCAAAAAGATAGGTAAAAGGTAAAGGTTCCCCCGCACATGCGTGCTAAAAGATGTATGCCAAAAAGATGGAGAAGGTTAAATGAAAATGACCATGTTTAGAAAGTACTATGTTTATTATAGCTCAACAATATAAGAAAGGAACAAATTTTTGGAAATGCAATAGAAATATAATAGAATCCATTAGAGTTGGGCAACTAATAAATTTGAGTGAATAATAAATAAAAATATTGTTGTTTGGTTCTGCTAAAATGGTAAATGCATGAAAGATTTGGTAGCAATTAATTTGAGTTAGGGTTGTCCACCTAAAATTTTGGCATTTACCACCAGCTGTAGACTTTGATAGAGATTATGGCGACATATTATTAGAAAGAAAGCAGTTGCTACTATTTTTCAACACGTTTATACATATAGATACATATACATAGATCATATAGGAGCCGTGACCAGGGGGCCTTTTACCCAGATTCGCCTGGTGCGCCAGTTGCGTCCCTATCTGGATCAAGATGCTCTACGTACAGTCACTCATGCGCTCGTGACCTCCCGGTTAGACTACTGCAATGCCCTCTACATGGGGCTGCCCTTGAGGACCACCCGAAGGCTTCAACTGGTGCAGAATTCAGCCGCACGAGTTTTGATGGGAGCTTCCCGATACTCCTGTGTGACACCTCTTCTCCGTGAGCTACATTGGCTTCCGGTTGCCCTCCGGGTGAGATTCAAGGTGCTGGTAATGACCTATAAAGCCCTAAATGGCTTGGGTCCGGACTATCTAAGGGAACACCTGCTGCCGGCATCATCTTCCCATCGTCCTGTGCAGGGAGGGCCTTCTCAGGGTACAGGGAGGGCCTTCTCAGGGTACCGCCGGTTAATGAATGCCGGTGGGTTATTCCCAGGGGAAGGGTGTTCTGTGTGGGTGCGCCTGCCCTATGGAACCAACTACCCACGGAACTTAGGACTGCCCCCGACCTTCGCTCATTTCACCAGGACCTGAAAACTTGGCTCTTTGATCTGTTTGGTCCAGACTGTGGGGTTGTTAATTTAACTGGGTTTTAGATTTACTCTTGGGGCTTGAATTTAATTTAATTGTTTTAATTGATTTTAATTTTTTGTATTTCATGGTTTTAACCGCCCTGAGTCCTACGGGAATAGGGCGGTATACAAATTCAAATAATAAATAAATAAATAAATAAATAAATAAATAAATAAATAAATAAATAAATAAATAAATAAGAAATTTAAAAGTATACATCATTAACTGATATTATAGTTTGTTTATTGGATATAAAAATCTGAATCTATTGGCTGATATGACTGTTTCATAGTAAACTATACTCTGGCCATGTTAACAAAATAGTATTATCTTCCAGCTGTTGAGCCAGCCCCTGGTTAATTTAGCAGTATCTGGGTATTTGGAACTATGAAAATGTTGTGATTCAACTGTTAGTTTGATATCCCTAATCATAAACACATTGTGCATAAGAGCCTTTGACATATATTATCTATTTTTTCCATATTGTTGTAAAGAATTTTGCAAGCACTTAATTGTAGAAATCTTGAAAATGTTCTTTTATCAATGGATTTTTGTTAATATAGCTTATTGATACTGGAATGGTTCTTGAACGTGAACATATTAGACATATCACCAACTTATTAAACCAGTTACATGTTTCCAGTCAGGAAATTACTATGCTTATGTCCAGGTATGTACTTTTTAATATGCTTTTAAAACTTCAAATGGATAAAGTTTTGAAGTATCAATGCCCCTAAAGCTGTAAAATATAAATCTGTACCAGTTATATTTGTTCATAAGTAATTATTATCTTACTATGTTTTTTAACTTCATTGATACCTATTCCTCAATTTATGTACTGAATTGCTCAAAATACATAATTCCTTTCAAATGAGGGAATGCAATGGCAAAATACTTGAAAATGAAAGATCTTTAACTACCAAATTGCTCTATACAGTTTTGTATTCATGATCTTTGTAATATGATACTAACTGAATCTATAGCTAGTTCTCAACTTACAACTACAATTGACTGCAAAATTTTGTTGCTAAGTGAGACATTTGTTAAGTGAATTTTGCCCCATTTTACGACCTTTCTTGCAACAATTGTTAAGTTAGTAAGTTAGTAACATGGTTGTTAAGTGAATCTGGCTTCCCATTGCCTTTGCTAGTCAGAAAGTCACAAAAGGTGATCACATGATCCTGGGACACTGCATTGCCAAGTATCTGAATTTTGATCATGTGACCATGGGATGTTGCAATGGTCATAAGTATGAAAATTGGTCATAAGTCACTTTTTTCAGTGCTGTTGTAACTTTGAATGGTCACTAAATGAACTCTTGTAAGTTAAAGATTAGCTGTATTTGATCATGCCTGAAATATTTATTCACAAGTCTTCTATGCTGCTAGACTCCACAATGACCCCCATTGTTTCCCAAATTAAAAAAAAACATAACAAGCAATAAATAAGCAGCTTAAAATTTAAAAATACCATTGGCATTAATCTTGCTAGTGGTTATACAGATCAAAGGTTCTACGAAACAGCACTATTTAATGACATTCCTAGAGGATTTTAAAAAAGGAACCAAGTGCTTCCCAATCTGCTCGAAAGTTAAGAGATTGCAGCAGATAAAACATTGCCTCTAGACCTTTTTCCATCAATCTCTTGAATAGAGAAATTATTAAACATCCATTTGCCGAATAAGTGTATAAAATGAACTAGTTCTAAATAGGGAAGACAGTTCAGAAGGTAATCCTCACAAGTGATCCATAAAGATATGATAGATGGCACTGAATGCCGTTGAGAGGTTGATAAAGAGGGCTATCTCCCGCATCCAAGTCCTGACAAAAGTCATTCAGCAGAGCAGTCAGTATGGTTTCTGCTTTTTCCTCAGGCCTGACCCTAACTGAAAGGGCTTCTTCTGAATTGCTCTACTTCTTCTGAATTGCTCTATGGCTAACATGCCACTACCTTCCCTAAAAAGAGAAGATGGAAACATGGCAGTAATTGTTCAATCACTTCCTCCTTTAGGCCATTAGGTAGAACTACTTTCAAATAAATGTTGTCAGTCTTTCCACCAAGTCATTTCCCCAGCATTCCAGAAGTTGATACATTGAAGATCCATATTCACATTTTTAAAGACAGCAAACTAAAATAAATTCCAGGTAGCAATGATGTTGCCCTAGAAATTTCATAAGATCTCACCTACGCAGAATCCAGTTTTCAGCAAATATGGCAATTTTTATCAGTGAGATACTGTGAAAGCATTTGATTAAATGTCAGTTAGTCTTCTATACTGGCAGTGCAGGTGTCATTTACATTGTTTCATCTCTCTGAGCTGATCAATAATTTAAGGAGTTCCCATAGATTGGCAAATAAAGCGGCCACACACAAGCAGTCATATCCAGCACTTTAATTACCTCTGTTTTCTAAAGTTCAACTGCTGCTCACTGGTATTACCTTCCAGATTCCTAAATAAATCCTAAATTTCTAGAATCTGTCCGGAATAATAATATGTGAGGCAGATCGTTCTCATTAGTTTTTCCATATACAAAGATCACAGAAAGTGATGAGCAGCTAGATCAAAAAATTATCTCTGATCATGGCAGAGAACTAATAGTAACCATTTTCATATCATGAACCTTATAGCATAAGCTTATCATACCAGATTGTTGGGGGACCCAGATTGTTGGGGGCAATTAAGCTGACTTTGTAATAATGCCGCTTGGGGGGGGTGTATGAAAGCCCTAATAAGCAGGCATATACATAGAATGAAGGCTACTGCTAAGCTTGTAAGCCGCCCTGAGTCTTCAGAGAAGGGCGGGATATAAATGGAATTAAAAATAAAAAAAAAAAATACCATAAGCCAACTATTCTGAAATAAAAACAAGATGTAGTATATGATCCCCTACATGGATCAGGTCAGAAATTACCTGGAATAGGACCAGGGAGATTCTTGGTTGCTGTGGATGCTGTGTGGATTATCGCCATCCTCACCACAGAAATTGAAATACCTCAAGATCAGTTATCAATAGATTACAAAACCAGATGATATTGAATCCAGGATGTCAGTACAGGATCCTCCCAGGGAACTGGAAAGGTAGTACAGATTCTACATAGGTTCTACATTTAGGCAAGAAAAACCAAATGTACAGGTATAGTATAGGGGCTACCTTGCTCAATAGTAGTAACTGTGAGAGGGCTCTTGGAGTCCTAGTGGACAATAACTTAAATATGAGCCAGCAGTGTGCTGCAGCTGCCAAAAAAGCCAACACAGTGCTAGGCTGCATTAACAGAGGGATAGAATCAAGATCACGTGAAGTATTAATACCACTTTACAATGCCTTGGTAAGGCCACACTTGGAATACTGCATCCAGTTTTCGTCACCATGATGTAAAAAAGATGTTGAGACTCTAGAAAGAGTACAGAGAAGAGCAACAAAGATGATTAGGGAACTGGAGACTAAAACATATAAGGAATGGCTTGTGGAATTGTCTAGTTTAATGAAGAGAAGGACAAGGGAGGACATGATAGCAGTGTTCCAATATCTCAGGGGCTGCCACAGAGAGGAGGGACTCAAGCTATTCTCCAAAATGCCCAAAGGCAGGACAGGAAGCAACGGATGGAAACTAATCAAGGAGAGAAGCAACCTAGAACTAAGGAGAAACTTCCTGACAGTTAGAACAATTAATCAGTGGAATAACCTGCCTCCAGAAGCTGTGAATGCCCCAACACTAGAAGTTTTAAAGAAGAGACTGGACAGCCATTTGTCCGAAATGGTATGAGTTTCCTGCCTGAGCAGGTGGTTGGACTAGATGACCTCCAAGGTCCCTTCCAACTTTATTATTATTATTACATTCAGAATCTTGAACCTTACCCTTATACTCCTGCTTCAAATACAAATGCTTGCACCTTAACATCTCTGCAGTAGGGCCTCTGATTTGAGCCATGATATCCTGGAAGATCATTGCCATCCCCTCCCTGGCTTTGGAGTTATAGTTGCTGAAAGATCTGAAATCTGGGAGTCCACATTTTCGAGAAGGCAACATTGTTGACTTCACTAAATTATATTTGGGGAATACATGCTAGGTACATTAGTTTATCTATGATCAGGTTGTGAACAAATGGGACCTACCGTATTTATCGGCGTATAACACGCACTTTTTCTTCCTGAAAATAGGGGGCAAATGATGTGTGCGTGTTATACGCCGATATAATGTTAATGACCCATAGTAAATACCGCACAGCAGCGCGAATGGATGTGATCGGCGGTGCGTGTTATACGCCGGTGCGTGTTATACGCCGATAAATACGGTAATTACATCGGGCTCCAAAGTGGTAACATCTTCTCAATCTCTCTTTTGATATTAGTTTCTAGCCGATTTCCTTTCAACATTATCCTTCTGCACTTCACAAGTTTTTTATATATTCTCTGCATTGTTCACAATCCACAACATCCATTGTCCCCAACCTCTAAATTCCTGAGACTCATCCTAGCACTTTCCTTCAGAGTTCTGCATCACAACCACACAACCACCAAATGCAGCATTATTCATGAGTTGCATGTATGACGAAAATAAATAGGCTGTTCATACTTTGTAACCAAAAACTAAAAACTTCCCAATGATAGCTTATATATATATGTCAGTAATGGACAAATACTGGTACCGAGACAAAATTAAAGGCAATGTCTGATAAGTAGCAGTGATAAGGAGATACTTTTGAAATAATGTCAGAGATATAGCCATCACTCATCTTCATCCCCCATTTTTAAAGTACTCTGGGTAAAAAAATCCAGTTTCAAATCTTCTGCAGTACCATAAGATACAGTTTTCTTTTTTTTATTGAAAAGTTTTAAAATACATTTTATCTGTAACAATCCCCCCTTCCCCCCCCTACCTATCCCTCCCTACCCCTCCCCCCTTCCCCCCTCCCCCCCCCCGACTTCCCAGAGCTAAGCACAGGGTATAAAAACAAAGAACAATCATAAGCATCCATATGCTACCAACAATAAATTCTTAAATCTATCACTCTCTAGCTCATATAAGATAACTACAAGCAATACTAATATTTCATATAGGAAAAAAAAAAGAAAATAGAAAGGAAGACTTATTCAAATGCTAAATGAAACTTTTTAGTCCCATATTTGTTCTGGATATATTCAATCCATTTTTTCCACTCCATAATATAACGTTCTTGCGAATGATCTTTCAAATAAGCCGAGATCTTTGCCATTTCTGCCAGGTCAGAAACCTTTAAAGTCCATTCTTCTATAGTCGGCAGTTCCTCCTTCTTCCAATATTGACCTATTAAAAGTCTTGCTGCTGTAATTAAATTCAACATCAACTTAGTGTCCACAACAGTAGCATCTGTAATTATACCCAACAAAAAGAATTGCGGACAAAACTTTATCCTTTGCTTGAAGATCTTCTGCATATTCCACCAAATTTTTATCCAAAAAGCCTTGACCTTTTTACAGGTCCACCATATGTGAAAATATGTTGCATCTTCGCCACCACACCTCCAGCATTTTGGCTGATAATTCGGATACATACTTGCAAGCTTTTTAGGATCTAAATGCCATCTATAAAACATTTTATAAAAGTTCTCTCTTAGGTTTTGAGCTTGTGTAAATTTTACGTTCCTCACCCAGATCTTTTCCCACATGTCCATTGTAATAACTTCTTGGATATTCTGGGCCCATTTTATCATACAATCTTTAACAAGTTCTGTTTCTGAATCAATTTCTATCAATGCAAGATATATCTGTTTGATATGTGCTGGACCCTGATTTCTAATTTGCTTTATCAAATTTTCATCAGTCATTGCAAAACCAGTTTTCTGATCTTCTTTCCACCTGGCCCGTAACTGAGTATATTGAAACCAGGTTTGAACAATCTTCTCATCTCGCAAGAGGTTATATGATTTTAAACACCATACACTTCTTTCCAAGCTTAAAATCTCCTTATACGTAGTCACATCATGTTTGAAACCAACATTTATGTTTTCTATTGCGTGTTTTGGAATTGCCCACAATGGCATCTTACAGTCTAACTTATGTCTATACTTCTTCCAAACTCTCAACAATGCCTGTCTTAAAATATGCACTTTAAACACATTATCTACCTTCTTATCATACAACAAATATGCATGCCAGCCAAATAACAAGTTGTGGCCCTCAAGATTTAATAATCTCTCTTGTGTCAAATTAATCCAATCACTTATTCCTGCTAACGCAGCAGCTTCATAATATAATTTAAGATTGGGCATTTTGAGTCCTCCTCTTTCACGAGTATCTTGCATAATCTTAAGTTTAACTCGTGGCCTTTTCCCTGCCCAAACAAATTTATTGATACCCCGTTGCCATTCTTCCAAATTAGAATCTTTCTTAAGAACCGGTATCATTTGAAATAAGAATAAAAATTTAGGCAGGACATTCATTTTCACTGCTGCGATTCTTCCCAGCAGAGACAATTGCAATTTTTCCCAACTCTCCATTTCTTTTTGAATTTTTCCCCATAATTTTTCATAGTTATTTTTATATAACTTTGTATTAGAGGGTGACAAAAACACCCCCAAATATTTGACCCTTTTAGCAATCTCAAATCCAGTTAATCCTTCTAAAAGAGCCTTTTGCGATACTGTCATATTTTTGGCCAGAATTTTAGTTTTTTGTGCATTAACTTTAAATCCAGAAACCTTCCCATATTACATTATTATCTCCATCAGGTCCACAACAGAGTTCTCCGGCTGGGTCACCGTAACAACCAGATCATCTGCGAATGCTCTCAATCTATAATCCTGATCTCTTAATTTGTATACCCTTAATTCTTTCCGAATTCCGTATTTTTACCAGTAATATCTCCAATGTTAACACAAATAGTAAAGGCGATAACGGACACCCTTGCCTTGTGCCCTTCTCAATGTTACATGCTTCAGTCAAGCTATTGTTAACTATTATTCGGGCAGTTTGTTTTTTATATAATGCCCTAATTGGTTGCAAAAATTTATCCCAAAAATTCATTTTATCTAAAACTTTCATCAAAAATTGCCAATTCAATTGATCAAAAGCTTTTTCAGCATCTAAAAAAATTAGCGCCGCAGGGATCTGGTTGTTCCTTTCCAAAAACTCTAACACATCAACTATATGCCTCACATTATTTTTCATTTGCCTACCACTAATAAACCCAGTTTGATCCCCATGAATCACCTGTTGCAGAACCCCCATCAATCTGTTAGCCAACACCTTAGCAAATATCTTGTAATCTGTATTTAAAAGTGATATCGGTCTATAGTTTTTTACTTGAGTAGCATCTTGATCTTCCTTCGGAATCAAAGAGATAAAAGCAGTTCTCCAAGACGGAGGCACCTTTCCCCCTCTCTGAATTGTCTGGAACAGTTCCTTTAACGGCTTTATCAACTCCATTTGTAAATTTTTGTAGTAAACCGCAGTCAAACCATCCGTACCTGGCGCTTTATCCACCTTCAATTCCTTAATTGCTATAAGAATTTCTTCTTCTGTTATCAATTGGTTAATCTCCTCTTTTTGTGCTTGCGTAAGAACCGGGATGCTAGCATTCTCCAAATATACATCAATGTCTTTTTCATTAATCTTCTCCTTAGCATATAATTTAGAATAAAAATCCACAAAGGCTTCCTTAATAAGATCCTGTTGAAACACAACCTTTCCCTTATGTTCAATTTTATCTATATTAGAAGCCCTTTGCTTTTTCCTTAGTCTGTAAGCTAGCCATCTACCTGGCTTATTAGCATTGCAAAAAGTATTATGCCTGGCAAACCGCAAATTGGTTGCCACTTGATCAGCCAAATTTATCAAATTGTCCTCTTAATAGCTTAATAACCTCCTTAGTCTTCGCATCCAATGGGTTCAAAATTAAGGCCTTTTCTTTTTCCCTAATTTCATTCTCCAATTCTTTCCTTCTGGCTTCCAAAGTACGTCTGTATTTATTATTCATATATATCAACACCCCTCTCATATAGGCCTTGCTAGCATCCCAAACCATGTCCATAGAGGTATCCTTATTCATATTAATTTCAAAAAAATCCTTCATCTGCTGTTTACATTCTTCCACATTTCTCTGATTTCTAAACAAATTCTCATTTACGCGCCACGAGCGCCTATCCCTATTGTCCTTATTGATCTCTAACCAAACTGGACTATGGTCCGAAATAGTTCTTGCACAGATCTTTACCTTCTTAATCCTAGAAAAAAAATCATTAGTCAGCAAAATAAAATCAATCCTGGAAAAAGATTGATGTCTGTCAGAAAAAAAAGTATAATCCTTTTCATGTAGGTTTGTGTCATGCCAGATATCTCGCAATTCCAAATCATCCTTCATTTCAAAAAAAGATTTAGGCAATCTGGCATGACTCGGAACACGCTTAAAAGAACCAGCCTTATCCATCTGTACGTCCAAAACACCATTCCAGTCCCCCATAAAAATAAACGATTTGTAATCCAATTGAGTAAGCTTTGTATGAAGTAAACTAAAAAAATCAGCTTGTTGTTGATTAGGGGCATACAGTCCAACTAGAAGCGTTTTTTTTACCTTCTAACAGCAAATCTATCATAACATATCTTCCTTGCTTATCTGCTTCAATTAATTCCGCTGTTAGAGTACTTTTAACGTAGACAACCACTCCATTTTTCTTATTCATCGCAGAAGCAACAAATTGCGTGCCCAACCTTGAGTTCGATAAATACTTTTGGTCTATAACCCTAATATGCGTTTCTTGCAAACATATAACATCAATCTTAAATTGTTTTAAATATTGAAAAACTTTCTTTCTCTTCTGTGGTGAGTTTAATCCATTAACATTCCAGGTTAGAAATTTAGTCACCATGCGTGGTGCCCCGAAGCTTTTGGAGCACATCTTCAATAGCCCCTGTATTTTCTTTGGGCCGCGCTCCTCCTACAGCTTCACTGTAAGTACGCTTTGAGAGTTCCATAAACTTCTGCTGGTCTTGCTCTTGTACTTGTCTTGCTCGTTTTAAAGCGGCACGCGTCAACCTCTGCTCTCCAGCAGCAGCCGATGAAGCTATAATTTGATCCCCTCCAGCACCATTCTCCTCTGTCTGTCTACCTTCAGCCTCTTGAGGTTTTCCCTCTCCAGATCCCTTTGCAGCTTCCAGGAGTGATAGAGGGGTTGCTTTTAAAACATTGCTGTAGAAATCACGCGCCTGAGTCACAGTAACCAGACGATATCTTTTACCTTCATGCATCACCACCAATCCGACTGGAATCTCCCATCTGAACTTAATATCACGTTGCCTAAGTTCCTGTACAAGAAATGCAAAATCTTTCTTTCTCCTTAAAATCTTTGGAGGAATCTCTTTTAGAACCAGGACTTCTTGCTCAGCAACCACAACTTTAGTATCATAAGCAGCTTGAATAACTTCATCTCTAGTTGCTCTCTTTGTAAAATAGACCACCACATCTCTAGGTAGCTTCCTCTGCCTTGCAATCCATGAATTTACACGAAAAATTTTATCCATGCATCCCTCTATTTCAGATGCTGGCTGGCCCAATACTGCTTCCAAAGCCTCAGAAATCAGCTGCTTTAAGTCTTCTTTAGGATTCTCTTTTAAGCCCCTGATTCTAATAGCATACTGCATCTGATGGTACTGGACAAGGCTCAATTCTCCGTCCATTTTATCCCTTAAATTTTCATTCTCCAGTACCTTTACTTCTAATATAGAGTTCTTTTGACTAAGATCCTCCACTTTTTCATCCAAACGTTGCACACATTCAGCCACGCTTTCCACTGTAGACAAAATGTCTACCCTCATTGCACTAAACTTCTCTTCCATCCTCTCCTCCATTACATTAAACTTCTCTTCCATCCTCTCCTCCAATTTCTCCAGTTTCTCCTCCAGCTTTGCCATCTTATCATCCATCATTTCTGACATTACCTGGGATTGCTTTGCAAAGGCATCTTGTAAGTCCTTAAGCGTCAATGCCACAGGAGGTGCAGGAGGAAGCAAAGCTTGCAACGATGTCTGTTGCACCGGGGAAGTTCCCGCACTCCGAAGAACTTTAGAGGAAGATTTAGCCGCCATCTTTCCCCACTTTCACTTGTTGCGTACTTTCACTTTAAGGCTATAAAGTCCATTGAGCTAGGGAGTAAAAATAAAAATCCTCTTCACCTTGACCTCCTGTACCGCTCTGCCTGCTCCTTATTACTCCAAAGTCTTTCCTTCTGGCAGGGGTGGTCGCAAACGCCTGGCTCTGCTCCAAAAATCCCGGAGCAGAGACGCTGAGCAGCTCGGAGCAACCCAGGCTGCGGGGGGGCTCAATCCTTCAGCCGCCCAAGCTTTCAGCTCAGGCGGCCCCAGAGAACTCAACCCCTACCTGGGGCCTCACCCCCTCCTCTTCTCCCGAGGAGGGGGCTTCAAATCCACCTAAACAGCTGATCGGCGCTGTTTTCGGTGGAAAAACACAGCTGCGAAGCGGACAGCCCGAAACGGCTATCTTCGGCACCGCGCCGCCACCGGAAGTCCATAAGATACAGTTTTCTTGCTATGCTTTCCTATGCTGATGTGTTAGGAGTAAACACATTAAAAGTATATTTTGCAAAGTATGTGTTGTTGAATCCTAATACAATAGAGGAATATTTAATGGTTTGATAGATATGGACCGTTTGAGCTTCCCAAACTGCAATGGTTATTTGGATGCAGCTCCATAGTCCCTCAAAAGGTTGATGGGAAATTATATGTTAATGTGTAGAATGGAAAAAAACTGTTAAAATATAAATACAATCAAATACAATATAAATACTGTACAATCATACAGTAATTATAATCTGAAATAATTTTAACAATTGACTTTTATTTTTGTTGAGTACATTTTTGAATGTGGCTCCTTAGAATATTACCCAAAGATAAAATATGATCTTTGGCATGAAAAAGCTGCACTGATGCAGTGATTTGGAGTTTGACCTATTGCCTTTTATGCTAAACACTAATTAAAAGATTTTTCAGTTGCAGCCTACTAAATAAAAGTTTGTTCTTGAAGATTTCAGGAAAGACGTTTTCACAAGGCCTTCTTTTGTGATTTTGATTCAACAATAGCAGAATTTAAGGTACCATCTATATATTTGTTTATAGGACCTTGATATTAATCATTAGTTATTATGTAAAACATTAGCATTCACAGTATTAGTATTAGTACTGTTGCTGTCTCAGTTTTATTAATCTGGTATTTATTGTAAAAATAAAAAGGAATTATTTAAAAATTATGAAAATAGTAAATATAGAAAATAAACTTCAATTATTGTTTTTTAAACTGAGTAGTTAGTCATATAGTCATTAGTCTTCATTTTCATGAACTATTCTCTTAATCCATATCTATCTTTTATATTACAGATAGTCCTCGGCTTACGACCACAATTGAGCCTGAAATTTTGGTCATAAGTCATTGCATTTGTTAAGTGAGATGCCCATGTTACTGTTTTACTCAATGACCTCAATCCCGACTTTCCCTGTTGCTGTTGTTCAGTGACACAATGTGTAGGGTACCTCGGGAGAGGGAGGCCCAAAACAGCCATGTGTGTGTTGGATAGGTGCAGTGCAGTAGAAAGCTGCAAACGCCGCAGCTCAGCTCTGAAACACAGCACTTTGGAGGCAGGGCCTACCCTGAAGTGGAGGCTCAGCGCCTTCAGCATTCTTAACTGAACATTAAGATGGTGCTGAACAAAGGAAGATACAATCCATGCCTGAAGTTAGGGCAGTTGCAGTGTCCCTGTGATGACAAAAAATTGGGGTGTTTATCCATGTCCTCTCACAATTTCAGGGGAGTCATTCCCCAAGACTCAAGTTTTACAGAATGCAGTGAGGTGCAGTGAGGTGGCAATGGCAGTGCTAGGACTGATGTAGAGTCCTGGGCATTGACAGCTAACTCAGACTGCTGAAAGCAGTAATTGTGGGACAGGCAGATGGAGTTGCAGCACCCCTGCATTTGGTCAAGCTTCTAAATTTGTATAATATGACCACAGGTGTACTGCAACAGACCTAACTTCAGGCATGAGTTGTTATTCCCTTTGTTCAGCACCATCATAATTTAGAACAATTGATGGACTAATAGTTGTTAAAAGTATTTCCTGTAGTAGCATAGATCGTTAGTTAGCATTCATCGTTAGTTAGTTAGCATTCAAGAGCCTTGGTGGAGCAGTGGGCTAATGCCTCCTTAAGTAACACCAGCTGCCTGCAATTAGTGCAGGTTCGCATCCCAGCAGGCTCAAGGTTGACTCAGCCTTCCATCCTTCCGAGGTAGGTAAAATGAGGACCCAGATTGTTGGGGGCAATTAAGCTGACTTTGTAATAATGCCGCTTGGGGGGTGTATGAAAGCCCTAATAAGCAGGCATATACATAGAATGAAGGCTACTGCTAAGCTTGTAAGCCGCCCTGAGTCTTCGGAGAAGGGCGGGATATAAATGGAATTAAAATAAATAAAATAAATAATTCATGAGCAAGAAAATATAAGAGACTTCATCATGGACAAAGTAGGATCTGGGATGATACAGATAGAAAAAACATAATTATGGAGCATCCTAATTTTTTTGTTTGCTATTAATAGGAAAATCTTGTAGGTTCATTGTCTTGTGATTTACATTGTCTTTTTGTTTTGGCAGTTATAGTTAATTCTTAGTCAGCTTAATATTTGTATATATTTAATGCCTATGAGATTTTTTTTCTTGTGTCTTTGGTTTTCATGCCATTAGGCTCAGTGGGTTAGGACGCTGAGCTTGTCGATCAGATGGTCGGCAGTTTGGCGGGTCGAATCCCAAGTGCCGTGTAACAGAGTGAGCGCCTGTTACTCGTCCCAGCTTCTGCCAACCTAGCAGTTCGAAAGCACGTAAAAATGCAAGTAGAAAAATAGGGACCACTACAGTGGGAAGGTAACAGCGTTCCGTGCACCTTTGGCATCTAGTCATGCCAGCCACATGACCACGGAGACGTCCTCGGACAAACGCTGGCTCTTCGGCTTTGAAATGGAGATGAGCACCGGCCCCTAGAGTCGGAAACGACTAGCACGCATGTGCGGGGAAACCTTTACCTTTCCTATAGCTTGTTGATTCTCTGTGTTGTGCCAATGAGTAGTCTGTTAGAGTGCTTTCTTTTAATCCTTAACAAAATTAGTGTGGTCTGAAGAAGAAACCAAACCAGATAGTCCCCAAATTATAAGTTTACACACTCAGCGTGATGAAAACATGCACGATTTTTTTAGTAATTGACTGATTATTTGCCATCAGGTCATCATCAGCAACCAATAAATAGACCTTCCCCAGAATGATATGCCACCACCTAGCTCTTCAGTGTGCCAGCGTGCACATGCAGCTTGACTACGGTAGTTGAGCTGTGCACACATGAGTGGGCTCATTGGCCCACCACTCATAATGGACTGTGGCTGGGGGGTTGGGAACCCCTGATGTGTACCTCTTTGTGTCATGAAGGCTGGATAGATACATTCTAGAAAAAAAAAAGATTATTTCTGGTTTACACAAATGAAATCAAATTAGCTAAGGCAACATTCCTAGAAAGCTGTTCCCATTATCTCTTCCATTTTTCCAACCATTAATGGCTACTCAGGGAGATAACTTAAATTTACAAAGATATCCAGAATATAATAGATATAAAGACATCCCAGTATTTGAATATCTTTTTCAAGGCTTTCCCAAAATGCTACTCCCTGGTATATTTCTTGACTGCTATTTCTTTTTACTGTTAATAATCCATCTTAAAAGACAAAAGCTATTCACCCTTTCAGTGACTTCATTTCTAAGCTTGTTGGCTATTGTTATTAATTTAATCTATTTGTATTTAATTGGCTGGGTTTTTTCCATTACTAGAGTTTGCAGATGATTTGCATTTTCAACTATCAGAGCAGTGCCATAAACTTGGTACAGGTTGTTGATGTATGTTCCTCCACTTTTAAAAACCTTGCTCATTTTCTTCCAATCCAGCTCTCACAATACATATTCAGAATATATATAATAAATAAGAAAGCAGGATACAATCTTATTTCACTCCTTTCCTAACCAATATTTTTTGCTTGTGGTTTCTTGATCTGTGTATAGGTTTTACATGAGGACAATGAAATGTTCTGGGATTCCTATTTTTCTAAGCACACTCCATAGCTTGATATGAGCTACACAACGATTCATGAAACACATATTGATTTCTTTTTTGTATTCTTAGGTTTTTCAATTTTCTATCACATATCAGTTATGTCTCTTCTTCTTTCCAACTTTGTTTTTCTTGAAATTATTACTATATATCCATTGTCATCTTTTGTTTTTTCATGTTTAGTGTCTTAAATAATATCATGGTAGTCCTGCTTCTTGTTTCTTCCACTAATTCTTTGTTAAATTTCTGCCTGAGAATTTGTCATTCTTGGCTTTGCCTGTCTTCTCTTGACAATTTCCACCATCTACTCCAGGGGTCTTCAGACTTGGCCCTTTTATGACTTGTGGACTTCAACTCCCAGAATTCCTCAGCCAGCATGCCTGGCTGAGGAATTCTGAGAGTTGAAGTCCACAAGTCATAAAAGGGCCAGGTTTGAAGACCCCTAATCTACTCTGATACCCAATTTGGTTGCTTTGGTTTTTAGGTCTTTGAGAATCTTTTCACATTCTTTTTTAACAATTATTTTGATGTTTTGTGATTTCCTCTAGGAACCTAGTTTAGGACATCAAAAGAATCGTTGAAGTTCTTGAAAATGATGGGCATATTCTCTATTGGTAGCTCTATTCTTCCACTATAGTTTGACTTGAAATTTGCACATGAGTAGTTTGTGATCTAAAGTCACAAACTGGCCCATTCTTTGCTGTTATAACTAAGCACTTCTATGTCCTTGTGCCACTAATACAGTAAATTTAATTTCTCTGGGCTCCATCTGGTGATATTCACGTATATAAATGTCATTTAAATTATTTGAAAAATATGTTAGCAATGAACCAATAACTGGATTATTAGAAATAGATATTGCTCTATTTCATTTGTATTTCCTAGGCCAGGGGTCCCCAACCCCCAGTCCGTGGACCTGTACCAGGCCCCAGCCTGCCAGCAACCGGTCCACAAAGACAAGGAGAACCCCATCTGTGGGATGCAGGCAGCATACAAAACCACGCATTCTCTGGTCCATAGAAAAACCTTTCTCCACGGAACCGGTCCCTGGTGCCCAAAAGGTTGGGGACCTCTGTCCTAGGCCATACAGTCCAATTATATTTTTCTTCTTAATGGTTCCAACTTTGGCATTCTAGTCTTTAATGACAAGCACCACATTCTTTCTGCATGATCTATTGATTTCAAATTAAACGACCATAAAATTCCTCAAACTTCTGCATCAGTGTTTATATAAACTTGAATTTTTCATTGTCCTTTCTGGTGCAGTACAAATGATACCTTTCTCATTGTCACTCAAGTGGCAATCTACCTCAAGCAGATTGCCAAATATAGGTGCCTGCTTGCTTTAGCTGATCAGTTGGGAGGACCTGTGCAGTCTGATGGGAGTATTTATATTCTTGGCATACACTTTTACCATTTTTGTACTCATAACCGTACATACTACCACCATGAAGCACTATAGAGATAGAAATAATTTCACAGGGAAACAACTAAAAGCGTTTCTTCGGACAGATTCTCCTTTCAACAGTGTAGTTCAATCTTAAGAAAAGTTATTATTAAATAACAACAAATTATCTGTATACTTTATCAAGGTTTTGGAATGAATTGTAAGTATTTTTTTATTTTCTCAATATTTTCACAGTCATATTATATATTACAAGGAAAAACCTTTAAATTGTATAAAATTGTAAAACTTACCAAATACAGTTATTGATAAACTATTCTTTAAGTAGACAAAGCCCATTTAAATAATTTAGTTCTATTTCAAAAAGAAAAAACTGCTATGTATTAAGTTTATAATGTGTGTGAATTATTGTTAGTAATGCTATTCATCTTTTCTCACTTTTGAACAGCATTGTAAAGAAAAAAGTGACTGGGCTAAATTGGGAATCTTGTATGCTAATGTGATGAGAGGGTGTAAAAATGCTGATTATCTTGAAAAATACTCGTGGCATGTGGCCAGCATACTAATCAGTTCAGTGAAGGAAGAGAAGCCAGGCGTTCCATTTTGTGAATTTGCTGCTACAGGTAAAATGAGCAAATATTGTCAAGTATTACAAGCTTACATGCAAAGAAAAACAGGTTCTCTTTAAAGTTGAATGTGAATCCCCAAAAATATCAGTTCCACTTAATCTCTGCAGTGGAAATTGTGAATTTATCTTAACTACATCATTGCTCATCATCACATTGATTTTAAAAAGCAGGAATATTTTTTTGGTGAATATGTATGAAGGAGGCCTCTCTCCTTTAATTCAGTTCCTATCTTAATATCTGATAGCAGTTCAAAAATAAGAGCTCCATTATTTGTTGATAGCTCTTATGAAGGAAAAAAAAGCCTAATAAGCCTGCTGGGAATGGAGCAATTCAGATATTTGTGGCAACTGATTCTATTTATGAATAGGATTAGTGGAGCTGCTTCCTCATCCAGAATTTTGCCAGTAGATCAGATTGATAATTCTGTTGACCTCCCTCACTCTGACACTTACAGCTTTAGTTCTACTGAGTCCTTGAGTCCCCACTGACCACTAATGAAATATTTGCAGTGTGCTAGTATTAAATGCCTCCTTAAGTAACACCAGCTGCCTGCAATTATTGCAGGTTCGCATCCCACCAGGCTCAAGGTTGACTCAGCCTTCCATCCTTCCGAGGTAGGTAAAATGAGGACCCAGATTGTTGGGGGCAATAAGCTGACTTTGTAATAATGCCGCTTGGGGTGTGTGTGTGGAAAACCCTAATAAGCAAGCATATACATAGAATGAAGGCTACTGCTAAGCTTGTAAGCTGCCCTGAGTCTTCGGAGAAGGGCGGGATATAAATGGAATTAAAATAAAAAAAAATAAAAAAAAATGATTATGCAATCGCCAGTAATTAGCCAGATAATCTTCAAGAGCAGTCCCATATAAAACACTACAGTAGCTTGTCCTAAAGATAATGATATCATGAGTTACTGATGCCTTATTCCAAGAAGTTAGATAAAGGTTCCTCTAGCTGTGTCTCCCTTATGTCTATCTTGTAGTAGTTGTGAGGATAGGAGATCCCCTACATTTCTTTTTCTGAGAAAACATCCTGCTTAAAGTCCCTTCCATTGCAGAGGATTAGAGGTTTCTGGACAAACAAGAACTTGGGCTTACTTAGGTTCAGCTTGTTTCTCCTTTTCAATCTCACAGACTCTAGCTCAATGCTGCTACAATGGAGGGCCTTTTCAGATTGGAGATGGATCACCATCCTTGTCAACTTGTTCAGCAACATTGCTGCTTCTAAAGAGGCATTGATCACCTCTCAAAGATATCCAGTAATGCTACTACCAGCTGCCTGAAGCAAGGGACACATGGATCCAGCCCATACAATAGCTTGTAAGGAATTACTCCTAGTCACTGTTCCCCTAGAGCAGGGCTATCAAATTGCCGGCCTACAGCACGCCCACCCCATTGCCAGCAATGGGGGGAAAAGTCGCAATACATCACAACACATCACATGACATTGCGAGTTTGACACCCCTGCCCTAGAGGAAGTGAATGATTCTAACCAGGCAGCTGAGTTATAATCTTATCAACTGAAGCACAAATACTAAGCCACCCTTTATTCCCACATTCAGTGCTGAAGCTCTCAATTTTAAATTCAAATCTATGTTAATCTCTGGTACCTTCAAATTGGAGAAACCTATTCTGAAATGTCCTTGAAATCAAAAATGAGGGGGAAAAATAACTCCTAACCATACCCACCAAGCAAGAAGAAAGCAAAGGAGTTGCTGTTTCATTAACCCTTTACTTGTATAGATCTACATGACACTGTGAGAGGAAGGAGAGAAGCACAAGGCTACAAGTCAAATGGAAGCACACCAAGGGCACCTGCTCCTCAATCCTCCACAAGAAAAACAGAAACTTGGATTACAAAATGTCAGTGGACAGTTACCTGGAGGTTTTTCTTCTAAGGAGCAAATAACCCTGAACATAATGTTGATATATGGGGATCTATGTGTTTATCCTCCTATCATTGTTTTATCTTCCAGGTCTGCATCAAAGAAAGTATAACTTGATGTTCAGTGGTGAGAAAAGTAAGGTCCTGCAATTAGGCAGGAAAAAAATCAAATGCATAGGTATAAAAATAAGTGGTACCTGGCTCTCCAGTGGTTTTTTATGTTCTAAGCTTAAAGATACACAGCATCTCCAAAGCATTTGAGCAATCCTGAACAGGTTTTATGGCTCCTGCTCAATGGTTCTGAAGAGATCAGTGTTGGAATTGAAGAGAGTGAAGTGCTTTGTGTGCTACTACAGATTTCACATGGAGATATTGAAATGAATCCTGGAATGCTCTGAGAAGGGAATGTATCTTGAGGTATGATCCAGTTCACCTAATCATAAGAAGTACCTCAAAAATACACATTGTATAAGCAACCCCCCTTTTTGGTCTGCACTATATCTTATCAAGATCCCAGTGATGTGAGTACATGAAAACATGGCCTGACAAACATCCTAATTTATATTATTTTGTTCAGAGTTCAAGTGGTATTTAAGAAACTATAGTATTTATCAATATGCAGATTGCTGGTCAGCCTGAGACAAAAACTATCTCCAATAAGAAAATAGTGTCTATTCCTAGAAAAATACAATTTTCATACAAACACCAGAAGAATGTTCACTACAAAATCTTGTCATGGCAGTGATGGAACTAGTTAAGCTTTAAGGACTAATTAGCATCCTTATCACTTTGGTCCTTTCATATTCTTTGCAATAGAGTAAGTGTTGCTTCTATAAATATTAGATTGCTTAAAAATGCCACAACTTAGTGTCAATTTCCTTGCAGTAGCAGTATGTATTTGTACTGTCATCAGCATTGAGAAGGGAAAATCTATGTGAAACCCTTTTAGCAATAGCACTTAGATTTCTATACCACTTCATCATACTTTACAGACCCCTCAGTGGTTTACAGAGTCAGCCTACTGCCCCCAACAATCTGGGCCCTCATTTTACTGACCTTGGAAGGATGAAGCAACCTTGAGCCCATCAGGATTGAACTCCAGGCTGTGGACAGAGTTGCCTGCAATATGGCAATATGGGTGCGACAACAAATGAGAATCAGAAATCAAGTACCAATCAGCTACTTGGAGTTGCAATGATGAAGTCAGCAATTTCAAGCTCTGATGTAGAATTACATCAGATAAATTGTTATAGTCAACCAGTCATCTTAAGTAGATCATCTCTGCCAAATGGCTGTGAAGCTTTGTTTTTTTCATGAGAGAGATCACCAGAATGTATAGAAGAACCTCCTTTCATTTTTACGGTGCATTTTGAAGCTGCACAAATACGAGGAACTTTTCAGCAGATAAAATGTCCTCTTTTCCATCAGTCTGAGGGTGTAGTATTTGTTTTTTATTTCTTGATTTCTATTGTTGAGAGCAGACTGGCCACTTTCTTTATTAATTGGTTGTAAACTTGTAGCAATCTGATTGCTAGAGTAATATACAAGCAAGGTGTTTGGTTTTTTTTTGAGAACTTGCAGACGTAACCTTGTTGGTTCTCTGTTGGCCCAGAAGAACCTATATTTTCAGCTCTTAAGCAGTAATCCACAGTGCTCCTTTACTTTTTTCATTTTTCACACACCTTTTATAAGCAACATTCCTGAATCTGGATCCAGATGGTTTGCTTGGTCCCACTTCCAGCCTTTTGCTTGAAAGTTGGGCAGCTATAACTCCATGAAGTGCAATGTGTTGAGTGTGTTCTCAACTTCCTAGTGCCTAGTCTAGTAGATCCTGTACTACCCAGCAGTACAAGTTGACTGATGGACTTGGTGTTGCTAATATTGGAGAAGAACCTGGAAGTCAGATGATTGTGTAAATCAAATCAAGATTTAAACATGGATATAATATATAAACATTGATCAGTAGTGTAACTTCCTTTGGGAACTGGATAGAGAGACTATGTTCCTCCTGGTCTTTTAAGTGTCCCATTGGGTATTTTTTATATCAAATTCTGTACAGTATCCTTTTGGCCCAACTACATTAGAATAAGGTTCCATTCTAAGGGAGCTCTGTTTCTTTCTAAGTATACTGTTCCAGTTAATTGTGGGAAGGAAGCCTCGAATTCATGCTTGTTATTACGTGGATTACCACAGGACTTTTCTCACCATTTAACATTTCTATGAAACTACAGGGAGAGGTCATACAGATAAACAGTGCTGGTCTTAATCCAGTAGTGGAAGGTTATGAGAAGTTGGATGGATTGAAATAAACTTAGATTGAGTCCTACCAAAGAGATACTGATAGTCCAGAAATGTACTGACTTGTAACATCTTTGATGATTGGCTTGGATGGAATCATACTTTCCCTATAGGAATGGTTCTATCTCCTGGATTTGTGACTTCTAGAATAGCAGGTGGAGACATAGCTTAGACTATTATGCCATTTGCTTCCCTTTGGATCAGGAAAGTCCTGGCAAAGAGAGATGTTCCTCATCACCGTTTATGCTACCATACTGTTTGATAATTAAATTTAGAGCAACAGCATAATTGCCACTAGCTTTCTGGACCCAATTTATGTTCTGTATTCTATGGATATATTGCATTGCATCTTTATGAATTGCCTGGAATTTTAAAAGGTGAGTAACATGCAAATAAATAAGACACATAGGCTTTTAAAATCTGCATGATCCGAACAGAAATGTTTGTGCATTTGATTATTTAGGATATTAAAAATTCTGAACATGGATTAAATAGTCTGCACTTCAACTGGAAATGCATGTTTGAGAAGGACTGATCTCTACACTGTATGGAAAACCTGGTTCCAGACTGGTTAGCGAGAAAAGTGGGAGAAAAAAATGCAAAGTTGAGGGCTTTCTCTTACAAAATAATATATTTGGGTAGGCAGGGGAGGGAAGAAAAGGCACGAGGAAGATCAGGAACAGGCAAACCAATGAGATATACTATTGGCAGAAGGAGTAGCTGAGAGCAAGGTGAGAAGGGAGAACTTTGGGAAAGGAGCAAGCAGTGTGAAGAGGAAATGAGAGGTGCAATGTACACTTGTCAGTCTCACTCCATAAACTTAATTCCAGAATTCCTGCAGATGATGTTTTAGTTGAAACTTGGAAAAATCAAAGTGTTTATTTCTTCAAAGCCATAGCTAATCCAAAATAGTTTGACAGAACTTCCAGAATGCACTTTCACTCAGCCTGTTATCAAAAGAATGAATTTTAATTTTTGGATATACCAACCAATTTACTGGATTTTGAGGAGGAAATTAAGGGAAATCTCAATGTATTCTACTTTTGAGTTTTTTAAGAAAAAAAATGGAATAAATAATAATTTCCTACTTGAAGAAATTCAAGTTTTGTATATTGTTTGCTTTCCATATCATATTTATGTATACTTGTTTCAAAAATTTTACTTCCTTTGCCCCATTTAAGAACAATGCTAATCTAAGATAACTATTGTTAATTTTTTAGTTAATGTTGGTGCTTATCGTGAAGAAAGAGACATTTCTTCATTAGGACGGATTGGCATTAGTGTCATGTTTTCATATTACAAAATACACCAGTGGTCAAAGGTAACTTACAAAATTATAATGTTTATTATGTGATTTTTTTAAAAATTTGACGGGTGGGCCATAGATGCAACAAATTATATATTTGTACATGCCTTGCAAGCCCATACATGCTTTCCTATTGAATAGCCATCAACTAAGAGATCATCGGTTGAATTAGAAATAAATTACTGTTCGTATTTTCTTTCAAGTATATAGTGGGAATTAAATCATTTTTCTTTGTGCAAGTGAAATCGAGATATTTGTATAAAACAAAAGTTTGAAGTAAAGATATTTTAAACATTTCTCTCACTTGGTGCCAATATGTATGGATAAGTGTGAAATGTTTGGATCATTTCTCATAGATGCATATTTTGATTGTAGGGATGAAGAAATCAGTTATATATTTTCCCAATCTTGCCCCGATAAAAATACCTAAAAGGTTACACTAATAACTTCCTCATTGCTGAATTCTAGTTTTGGCTATGTTTTGAATATCCTTAATATTAAAAGATGGAAAATTTTGTCAATGTCTGTGCTTAATTAACAATTCAAACTTAGAAAATATAGTATTTCAAAATTTGTGTTTTATTCTGAAATGTGTCAGAAATATCAGAATTTTACAATAATGCAATAAAATGCCTAAAGGAGCAATATTGCCTAAGTTTTAAAAAAAATCCTAGTTTCAGTGAGATTCATGGACCTATTATATGCAGAACCTGTAATTGGGAAAAGAAAGCTACATATATCCTTAATTATAGTGCACAATTTCTTTCAAGAAGCTAATTCTTGGTAAAGAGCCTTGGTGGAGCAGTGGGCTAATGCCTCCTTAAGTAACACCAGCTGCCTGCAATTAGTGCAGGTTCGCATCCCACCAGGCTCAAGGTTGACTCAGACTTCCATCCTTCCCAGGTAGGTAAAATGAGGACCCAGATTGTTGGGGGCAATTAAGCTGACTTTGTAATAATGCCGCTTGGGGGGTGTGTGAAAGCCCTAATAAGCAGGCATATACATAGAATGAAGGCTACTGCTAAGTTTGTAAAGCCGCCCTGAGTCTTCGGAGAAGGGCGGGATATAAATGGAATAAAAATAAAAATAAAATAAATAGATGAGAAAAAGTATACTGTGCTCTCTTTGAGATAAAGACGCTAACCAAACTACAAGTGAACTAATGTTAAAAAGCATGAAATTGTTTGCAATTTTCATTCCTGCTTTTTCCATTTTTATATTAGGCCAAGAAGATTCTGGATGTGTTTCATGCTTTAAAGATACACTTCACACTTCTTAAAGGACTTTTTGAATCAGAGCAGTCAGTATCAAGATGTCAAATGGTTAATGTTGCTGTGGAAATCTTTCTCAAATGTGGGAAACTTGATGGAGTACTATGGGTATTGAGAGGTAAAGTTAAATTAACAAAATTGGATTTATTGATCACATTTATGTAAATATTTATAGTTTGCTTCTGGGTCCAATTCAGGATGCTGATTTTGACTTTTAAATCCCCTCATGGCATGGGGCCAAGTTGAAGGTCTGCCTTTCCCCAGTTCTATCTGTTCATCCATCAGATCCAGCAAGAAAGGCGTGCTATGGTTCCTGTCTTTCAGGGAGCTACGCTTGACAACTCTTGAGAAAATGGGCCTTATCTACCATGGCACTAGCTTCTGGAATATTCTCCCTCTCTATCCCTCCTTGTTTTCCCAAAGTCCCTAAGATCTGTTTTGTCATCAGGCCTGGGCTCTTAGGGGACCTGTGAGTTCTTGAGATGGTTCTGTTGCTGATTGAATGTATGCTTTATGTATTTATGTATTTATGTATTTATTTATTTATTTTTGGGACTTATATGCCGTCCTATCTCCCAAAGGACTCAGGGCGGCTTACAACAATAAAAAACAACAATACAAAAATTAAAAACGAATTAAATAACAGCCCCAAAATAAATTAACTACAGTTAAAAATTAAAACATTTAAAAACCCATCATCAATCCAGGTCAGCCTGATGGAAGAGAAAAGTTTTGAGGTCTCGGCGAAAGGACCGGAGGTCCGGGGCCATCCGAAGCTCAAGGGGAAGCTGGTTCCAAAGGGCTGGTGCTCCCACAGAGAAGGCCCTCCCCCTGGGGGTCGCCAGCCGACATTGTCTGGCCGACGGCACCCTGAGGAGGCCCTCTCTGTGTGAGTTTGTTTTTATATTTTTGATGCTGTATGCTACCTAAAGTCACTTCTTGTGAGATGGGCAGCCATATAAGTGTAATAAATAAATAAACCTGTATTTTTATTGTGATTTTTTTTACATTTATTTATATATTTATAGTTTTATTTTAACATAAGCCTAGAGGATCTCAGTATAAATACAGGGACGCCGCAGGGGTGTGTGTTGAGCCAGCTTTTGTACACGTTCTACACATATGACTGTGTTCCTTATTACCCCAGCAATAAGATCATTAAGTTTGCAGACGACACAACGGTGGTTGGTCTGATTACTGCTGGGGAAGAGGAGTCAGCTTATAGGAAGAAGGTTGAGTTGCTGATGGACTGGTGTAGGGAAAATAATTTATTCCTCAATTTAAAAAAAACAAAAAAGATTATTGTGGACTTTAGGAAATTCAAATCGAACATTCATCCACTTATTATTGAAGGGAATTATGTGGAACAGGTAAGAGATGATCTGACATAGGGAGCAAACACCAAAGTTGTGATGAAGAGAGCACAGCAGAGGTTATACTTCTTGAGAATTCTCAGGAAGCATAATCTCTCAAAGGACCTGTTGTTGGCATTCTACCACTGTACCATAGAGAGCGTGTTAACCTATGGTCTGTGTGTGTGGTTTGGGAGTTGTACAGTCAGGGAAAAAACAATGCTGTCCAGGGTCGTAAAGACTGCGGAGAGAATAATTGGGTGTACTCTTCCTACTTTAGATCAAATCTATGCCTCCAGGTGTTATAAGAAAGCTGTGGAGATTGTGCAGGATTGCATGCATCCCAGAAATGATCTCTCTCAGCTTCTGCCTTCTAGAAGGAGGTGTAGGGTCATTAAGACCAGGACCAGCCGCCTGAGAAATACTTTTTATCCAAAAGCGGTTTTGGCTTTGAATGCATCAGAATGCAGTTTCTGAGAGAACTTCTGTATTTAGTTTTTAGAGTGTTAGAGTGTTTCTAGGGGTTAAATGTGTATATGTGGGGTGGGTGGTATGTTGATATGTATTTTGTTGTTTTTGTGGGGTTGATGTGGATTTTTCAATTTCATTGTTCTGTATGGGACAATGACAATAAAGATTATCATATCGTAAAAAATCATTTTTGGAAAGACATGTTTAGTTCCTGATTTTGGAATGTATTTAGAATAATGTCATAACAAGCATATGCTAGATTCAAAGCATTTTTATTCAACTATTTAGCCAAAAGGGTATCTTCAAAGAATAATTGAAATAATTACTAAAAAAATATTCTTATTAGCAGACTTAAAATCTAAAAGACAAAATTCAGAAAGAGTATTAAATAGTGATAAAAGGTTTATTTTTTCAATTACATTTTTCATTATTTAATGAGTCTCAAAGAATAAATACAGTGTACCATCCTCCCTCATCAAATTGAGTATTTCCATCAATCCCTGAATGAACAAAAGCTAAAATCTTTACATGTGCAAGATTGAATATCACATCTTTCTTGAACATTCACACACAACTTGAGATATCTAAAGTTAGACACCTAACTTTGTTTTACTTCATAGAGAATTGTTATTTTAATTCTATTTTAATAAAGTAGCTTTTCCTAGTTTATGTGCAATGAAGGATTTGCTCCTCAAAAATATTACATAACAACTTATAACGTCACTCAGATATGCCCTTTGTTTTGTATCCAAGCCCTGTGATGTGTTGCTTTTAGTAATACTTATGGAATTTTTTCAGCAACTATTCCAAGAATCAAATATAAGGACTTGCTGTTTTTGTAAGGATATTACTACGCTCCCTCAAACTATGTAATATAGCTTAAGGAATATTAAGAACCTAAATTTCTTCTAAAGGCCATTTAGAAAGCCTAATATTTGAGATTAGTCCCATAATTTTGTTTTTTGCTTCATGTTCTAACAATTAAAAAAAAAACATTACTTCCCACAGGGTCAGAATGGATAATAAATACAGCAGCATGGCCTTGTGAAAGAATGGATGTCCTCAATCGACATAATTTGCTATATGCTGTAGCATCGGAATTAATGACAAAAAAACGGTATGATGAAACGTTCGAAGTCTTAAAAAATCTCCCAGGTTTTCAGAATACTTGTGGTAAGTTGTTAATTACTTGTTACGTATTACTTAAAATAATAGACTTTAATTTGAATCTACATCATGGCAATTTTCATTACCCAGACGTGCTGTAATTTGGGAATGTATAAATAATGTAAAATCAGTGTTTATTAAGTGTTTTCAGTCACTTAATAAATCAGGTTTACTAATATAGGTAGCTCTACTTATTCATAGAGGTTCTGTGCCTTCTCTGCCACAGGACCTGACATTTGAAATGCCATGAGATCCAAATGGCCTGGATCCTTTTGGCCTTTTGGAAGGCTATGAAGATCATGTTTTTTCTAAGATGTTAAGGCAAGGATATTATAATGATCTATATGTCTATTAGTATTATGACCTATTCTTTTTTGAAATAATTTTTATTTTATTTTTTATTTATTTTAATTCCATTTATATCCCGCCCTTCTCCGAAGACTCAGGGCGGCTTACAAGCTTAGCAGTAGCCTTCATTCTATGTATATGCCTGCTTATTAGGGCTTTCACACACACCCCAAGCGGCATTATTACAAAGTCAGCTTAATTGCCCCCAACAATCTGGGTCCTCATTTTACCTACCTCGGAAGGATGGAAGGCTGAGTCAACCTTGAGCCTGGTGGGATGCGAACCTGCACTAATTGCAGGCAGCTGGTGTTACTTAAGGAGGCATTAGCCCACTGCTCCACCAAGGCTTAATTAAGAATTATTGAAAGTCAGTGCAAATTACAAAAAACACAAAAAAGGGAGTGTGAAAAAGAAAAGGGAAAGGGAAGGGAAAGAAAAAGAAGTAACTTTCTCTTCCATCCAAGCAGGTAAAAATAATTTTTAATAGATTTTCACTGTCTGAATATTTATTTATTTATTTATTTATTTTTGGGACTTATAATCTCTCCCCATAGCTCATTTCTTAAGTAAGGAAAATAAAATCAAAATGCTACATCAATCTTTGTCAGCAAAAGTCCAGTAAAGATAACTAGATAAGTTTTCTTCTTTTAACCATGATCGAATAAACCAATCTTATAAATCTTCCGATTTTTTTTAAAAAAAATATTAACCCTTTAAAAAGAGTTTCAAAAGTAATTTGCTGTTCATTTGTGTCTTAAAGTGAAAATCCTCCAGAACTTTTAACAGATCTGTCTTGTAGCCAAACTGTAACTAAAAATTATCTTTTTATTACTTCTAAAAAAGGCCCTCCAAATCTTAGCAAAGCTATTTTTTTTTATCAGAGAGAAAGGAATTATCCTGGTTTAATGTCTGTTCATCTCCTTTAGGGAATATGTCATCCATCATATCATTTGCATTAAATTTAAATTCATTCAAATTAATGTTATAAACATCAATTGCAGCTCATTCTTATTTTACAAGTTCATTAGAATATGCTGTGTCAGTTTTATCAATTTTTTAATACAAAAGCTTAGCTGAAAAGTATCAAAAGTTTGCACTATGGATTTCTGTTTTCTTTATCCTCTGGCTCTCCATTTTGTCCATAAGAATGTATCTTCTTAATAATTTACAGTTACAATTCCAAATCTCCCTATATAAACACCCTTTTTGCATAGCTTAAAATGTCATATACATTTCTTAAAATTAAATTGCTAAGCACATTGGTTTGTGCTTAAATTGTACACCGCCCTGAGTCTTCGGAGAAGGGCGGGATATAAATGGGATTAAAATAAAAAAAAAATAAATTTATACAATTTACAATAAAATCTTACCAACCTGAAGTGCCTTAATCTCTGATTAAGTTTGAGCTTGATTTAAATCCTAACTCTCAGATATTCCAATCAGAAATCAACCATAAAAATGACAGTTTCCAGTCTACTCATGAGGAATAGCTGTGCAGAGTTGTATGGATAATCTCAGTGATATCTCCTTTGTTCAGTTAGGTTATGCTGAATCAAATCCATCATTTAGGAGTGATTCCTCTTGCAAAACTGCCTTGCTAGCTAGCAAAAAACTAGCAATATGTTCACTTGCCATGCCGATTACAGGAAGTTGGTATTATGACTTGTTTTGAGAAACCTTAGCTATAGTGTGATAATGATGATTGTATTTTGTACTATTTTATTTTGATTTTTTTATTAATATAGTTTGTGTGCATTGTTTTTAACTGCCCAGTTTTACTAGTTTAAGATGGATGGCCAGATAAATTTAGATAACAATTACCCTGAATGAGATCTTGAAATTTTAAAAAATGCATCTGCATGCATAAAAGCTCATGTGCCATTTTTGTGTGCATAAGATAACTGATAACAAAATATAATATATAGATTTTTTAGAAATAGTAAATAGTAAAAAATTAGATCTATAGAAAATGGGGATCACTTACACATAAAATTGTATCTTTGTTTTACTTCTAGTGTTTCCTCTGGATATCTTATTTTACTAACATAAGCTTGGCAACACTTCTTCCTTCAGTAAGAGGAAACTGTTGTTTAGTTCATATGAACTATTTTGTTTTGTTTGTATTCTATGTTCTGGGGATCCTTTAAGGAAATTAATTTATTTTCTTAAATAATTAAGAAATCTGGAATTTTTAAGCCCTTTTTACAGTTTACAGTTATTCATAAAAGTTATATTTTCATAAAATGTATTTTCAATAGTATTACACAAATCTATAGTACGTTGGTCATCCTCGGTCAATATTTACTTATCAAAAAGGATAAACAATGGCTATAGTGAGTAAAAAAAGCAGTAGGAGCAGGAGTGATTTCCAGCTTCTTGCTGGCTTACATTTTGACTTTGTTTGTGAGAAGCTGGCAGGGAGCATCAGAATTCATGATCACCTGGCAGTAGTGCTGTGATGATGAACTTTTCCAGTACAACAAGTCTGAATATCCTTGAAATTTAAATTTCACTTGAGTAATTGGTCCCAGATTTTGAATACATTCTTTAAATTAGGCTATTTCAGGTATCTTGGTTCAAAAATTGTTGCCCTGTGATGCGCTGTTTTGGCTAATTGAAGGATACAGACTGACAGGAGAGATTTAGTACTTTATATATGATTTACTATAGCCCTTTTATTTGACTTCTTAATATAAGACATATGTAACAATTTTGCAATGTGCCCAGCTCTTAAAATTTAATGAAATTGAATGAAATTGAAGGAGAAAAAATAACTTTCTTAATTGTTCTTATATAAAAATAGGAAAAATGTTTTCATAGATGAAGGATATTCTTAAATTTTCTCTTACAGACTCTTTGGATGTATCCCAGTATGGCCTTTTGTTTAATAAACTGCTAAGTGCTTGTTCAGAAAGCAGAAACATTGAAATATCATCTACTGTAGTAGAATTCATACTTGCAAGAAATATTCCTATTGAATTTAATTTACTTCGAGCATTAATCACAGCACTAGGAAGAAGTTGTTTGTGGCTTAAGGCCAGGAAACATTATAAAAGTAAGCTTTCTTAAAGATGCATCGTTTTTTTATGTTGGACCAACTTCATATGGAAATGTTTATGCTAAAAAAATTATGATGATTACATTAATATTGAATACCGTCCAGAGTAATTTTGGAGACATGTACTCACATGTCATTTTAAATTTATGAAACAACTGATTACACAAAATCTTGTAGTCTGAGGAGCAAATAGTAAAATTATTTGAGATTATTAAAAGCATTGTGTAAGACATGTCCAAAGTAACCATTCTGTGCATGGAATAGAATTTTTTTGATGCTTCATGCCCAAATTAAAACATGTTTTGGTCTGTTTCTGGGAAGAATGGATTCTTTTATTCTAAATACCTACTAAAACACATTTGTTCTGGGGCTGGAATTGTTTGAACACAGTAAAGAGCAGTAAAACCAAGGCTGGGAGTTTCTTGGAGACCACATGTATAGACAATGGTCGCACTAAAGCATGGCACAGAGAAGGTCTGGTAGCAAGCAGGCAGGTCAGCATGCTAACCCTACATGCAGGCAGCATACAGTAGTAATAATCTACCTGCCCTGTAAAATTACTTGGGGATTCTTCTAAAGCAACCATTACTTTCCAGGTTGTATTTATAATGAACTACAGTCAATCTGAAACAATTCAACAAAATGTCTAGAACATGATAGCTTGAGCTCATAGCAAAACATATTTCTACCAATAATTATTAACATTTAGATCTTGTCTGTCTGTTATGATTCAAAATATGATATATATATTTTCAGGTAGATCCTTTTTCAATTTCACACATTGGGTTATTTTAGAAGAGATTTAAGGCAAAAAAAATACTTAGGCAATATAACTTTGCTTCTTTTTAGAAAGGAAAAATCCCTAGGCAAGTCCTAGATTGTTTAAGAATTAGTAGAAGAATGTTAAAGTTGGTTTGCAGCTTCTTAGTTTACTGGCATATCTAAAATGTTTTTGAGCATTCTAAATAAGCTATGAAGATTGCTGATTCTTCTTTTCTTTTCCACTTACCAAAATATCCAAAGGGATTAACAGTACAAAAATGGAGAAAATTCAGAGCTGTCTATATATTGTAGTAACCTTAAAATTTGTAATAAGCTACAGAAACCAGAGATACATGTTTTGCTAATGTTAAACCTTCTCATTTATTTCTTGTCATTTTTAGATGCTTTAGCATTGGGTTGCTATCCATCACCTGAGGGAAATCTTTATCGTAAACTTCTACTGATTCCTTCTTATATGAGTGAAGTTGAAATGCTATTAGCAATTGAAATTTTTTTGGTTTCAAATGCCAGTAGTATTCAGAGTCCTGGGGCTTCCAGTCAAATACTTCAAATAGTATTAAAAAGGTTGGTATATATTCAAAAAGCATGTCTAAACTGGTGAAAAGGTTGTTCATGTATTGATTTATCCCCTGCAAAAGATGTATTATTATTTATTTAGATATTTATTTGACAATAAAACTAACATAAACTCTGCTGACACTTCCAGTCATAGAAATGAAATGTTGCTAGTGAAAGTCTTCCAGAACAATAGAATGCTAATCATAACTCTTGTTATTTATTTATTTTTTCCAGATGTGAAGGTAACAATATTCGAAACAATGAAGAATATCAGAATGCTACAGAAAGACTGTTTCAGGCTGCTCAGATATCTAATCCAAAGCTTTTCATAAAGCATTTGACTATCAATGTTAATAAGGACAAAATTTATGGTTTGGAGCATGTGTCCGTACTTAAATGGTTGAAAGAGAATATGAAATGGGCAGGAAAAGCCTGGCTTTTTTAGTCAAGACTTTGGTTACAGTAATCATTGCTTAAAATAAATCAATAAAGGTTGTTTCTGTTGTGTTCAGACTCTTAATAATTCAGTTTTTCTGTTTCTAACATGAAAAAAATAATTTAGAATATGGGTTTCTAGGCATGGTCATTCAGAAGGACCAGTTTGTGATCATTTACTTTTTTTCTGCATCAAAATATGCTCACAGTTCAGGGTTAGAATTAGAGGTTTCATAATCTTTACTGTCTTTCAAAAACAAGGCTGTTGCCGTGCAAATAGTTTACAGTTCTGAGGACAGTGTATAATAAAATTTTATAGTTTGGGACATATAAATGGTTGACTTTTTTAGTCAATAAAGACTTTCATTACAATAATTGTTTAAAATGAATCAATAAAGGTTGTTTGTATTATGCTCAGACTCTTACTTTGTTCAATATTAGTTTCTAACAAAAGAAAATAGAGAAATTTGCTTTCTAATGTGATCATATAGAAGAATCAGTCTTTTTTATAAAAGATATAATGATATAAAACCATATATCATAATACCATTTATTTTTCTGGTTCACACAAAAAGCCGAAAAGGGTCTTCCAGTCAGCGTTTAAAATTCACTCGATGTCTTCTGTAATCAAAGCTATCATTTTTGCAGTCTCAGCCACCTTCATCTTTACTATCTATTCTTCCATTGTAGTGAATGTCAATTTTTTCCACCACCTGTATATATAAGCACTGCTGTTATGATACAAAAGAGCAAAGTCCAAGATTTTTTTTCTGTTTGTCCATCAGTTCCAAAAAACATCTCTGATGCCAGTCATTAATCTTTAAAATCTTCTAAATGTAATTGAATCTAAAACTGGCTTTTTACATGCCCATATAAAAGGTCCCTCGTGTTTTATATTTCCAACATAAATTTGAAGTATCTTTATATATTTTAGACAATTTTTCTGGTGATGAATACTAACAGTACATCATTTTATAAAAGTTCTCTAAGGTTACAATGTAAATTTTAATCCTTTCATCCACATATTATCAAATTGTTCCACTTGTATATTATAATCAACATTTAGCCCATTTTATCATACATTCTTTCACTTGTTCTTCCATTTCAAATTTTAGTAAGTTTATAGTTTTTAGCAGTAATATATTCTTAATTTGTACACAATTCTGTTTCAAATTCTGTAATACAGAGTTCAACTAAATCCTTTACTTAAAATTTCTCATAATTGTACATAAAACCATTGAAATCTCCATGGAAAAATTCCAAAATATCACCACAACTTAACTATTTATGTTTAGGTATCTTTATGTTTCTAGTGACAAGAAGGGCCAGTTCTTCATGAAAATATTTCCTATATTAAAATATTTTTCTAATTTAGGTTTAAAACTTGAGGTTTCATTATCTGAAAAGAAGGCTATTGTGAGAAACTGATTTTATAGCTCAGCATAATATATAATCCACTATTCAAACTAAATGAGGTAGGTTTTAAAAGGAACTAAACATAAGCAGAAGCTTCAAAGCAATGAAATCATTAAATAAAAGATAGTCTTGAGTTGAGCTCAGCTTCTAGTTACAGACATGTCTGTAGGTTTGCAACAGTAAAGGAGTAGTTTCCTTCTGCTTTATTTCCCTGTTGAATCTGCTTCTCAGGCTAGCCTATTCTAGTGTTGGCTAGTGGTATGCCATGTCTAGATCAAGCCTATTTACTAATCTAATGTCATACAAGATTAGGTAGGTAGGTCGTACCATTAGTACCATTTAGTACCATTAAATCTACTTGATACAGCATGATCAAAGTGGGCTAGAAGGCTTGATAGCATTAAAAGGTCTCTTGAGTGTTCAGTTGATTTTTCCTAAAGAATATTTCATAATGAGAAGATGTCTAATATTAAATGTAGGGAGTAATCATCATTTTAGCCACATCTACTGCAGGATAGACCCTCTTCTGCATGTTTCCAACCACTACGGTTCTGAGCCTTTCTTTCGCCTATTGGGCCCACAATATTTGGTGATGTCATTGATCTTATTTTAGGTCTCTCGTAGATGCTTTTTATCAGGTGGGATCCATTCTATAGCTGCCTTGGTCCACCTGCCATCAGTTCCTGCTATGTGACTAGTCCATTTCCATTTCAATTCTTTTACTCTCTTGATATCATATACTTTTGTTTGTTTTCTAATCTATGTGCATGTCTTTCTACCTTGTCTTGTAATGCCAAGCATGTATGGCTCTTTGCACCACTCGTACCTTTGGATCGATTGTGAGGTTAGCGTCCATGTTTCACTGGCATATGTTAGAGCAGGTAGTACACACTGAAAACTTTTCAGGCATAGGAGTAGGTTGTTCTTGAAAATTATGCTTAGCTTGCTGAATGCCTGCCAACCACATTTATCTTGCTGTTCAATTTCCTTTATTGTATCACCTTCCACTGAGATCCATAGGCCAAGGTATGCATGTTGTGGTCTATTACATCTAGTACGGTACTTTTCCAGATATACATTTTTTTTTCTTTGGTGAATTTATTAAACAACCTGGCTCTTTTGGGGGTTTATTTTTGGGTTTATTTTTAAGTCAGGTGGTTTTCCTGCTTTGTGCAGCTCTTGTTTGTGTCTTTGTAGCTCTTCTGATCTTGTGAGGAGAACATCATCTGCAAATCTAAAATGATTTAAATAGACGCCATTTATTTTTATTCCATCTTTTTCCTAGTCTAGTTTGTGAACTACTTCAAGGTAGGCTAAGAAAAGGATAGGTGATATTGCATCACTTTGTTACACACCTCGTTCTATGTTGATTTTCACTTTAAGATCACTAAGGCAAATTGTTGCCATTGTTTTTGCATATATTGATTGTAGTAAGTTTAAGCAGTGTCTACGCCTTAGTCATTAATGTTCTCATTCTTTTTGCTATTGGTGAAAACCTTGCAGATGACTAAAAGAAGGCTTATTGGGCGATAATTTTTTAGATCATCTTGGGCACCTTCCTTGTGTATAAGAATCACTTCATCATTTTTCCATGTATTGGGTATTTTTTCTTCTCTGAGGCATCTTAAGTATAGTTTTGCTAGTATCGTGTGTAAACTGTGACCACCAGCTTTCAGCATTTCAACATAGTCATTTCCAGAAGCTTTACCATTTTTCAGTGATTTGATACTCCCTCCTCTAGAATAGCTGGCATTTTCACTTTCATGGTGTTGTTACTTTTGAGTGATCTTGATATTTATATAGCTCTGAATAAAATTTTCCAATTATTTCTAACATTTCCTGTCTTGTTCTATGTACAGAGCCATCTTCATGTTTTAATGCAAAAACCTTTCTTCTATTTATAAGCTTGCATTTGCTCTATAAATCCATTTGTTTTCTTTGCCTTTTTCACAAGCTTCATGTTAAACTGACACATTTCTTCTTGGATATGTTTTCTTATGGTCTTGCAAAGTTCAAGGTACTCCAGTTTATTAGTGAAACTTCCAACATTCTTCATTGTCTGTTTTTCATTAAATCAATAGTTACACCAGATTTTTGACGGTATAAAGTGTTTTTCCGTTGGTGCTATAGATGTAGCAGATTCAGGGATGTTTTTGACTATTTGTTCATTTTGGTCCATAATATTCCTCTCTTCTAACTCTTGCAATAGAGCAAAGCGATTTCATAGATTAATCTCAAAATCGTTCTCCTTGAACAGCTTATCACTCTTCATTTTTGTTTTTTGTTTTTGTGACACCTTTATCATATAGGGAGTTAAATATTCCTCAGGAAAGAATATTTAAGAAGAGATACTCCTTCAGATACTCAGTTTGAAACACCTTTTGGGTTAACACCAGCTGATTATACCACACTCATAAAGCCTAGTTTGAATCAGTACCCAAGCATTGTCTTGTTCAAATTTGAGGTTTGAAGGCATGGACAACTATTATGTGTGCATGTTAATTCTGTAATTATTCTTTAACACACAACTCTTATTTTCAGGACCATGAATTATTTCATTATTATAAGAGATGTGAAGCAAATCTAAATATCAAAGAAATGAGCAAACACAATATATACAAAAGGCCAATACATTACAATTTAGTCCTTAACTAATTCAACAATAAATTTACTGTTATATATTTGAATGTCATAAGGGACGCGGTGGCTCAGTGGGTTAGGACGCTGAACTTGTCGATCGGAAGGTCGGCAGTTTGGCAGGTCGAATCCCGAGTGCCGCATAACAGAGTGAGCGCCTGTTACTCGTCCCAGCTTCTGCCCACCTAGCAGTTCGAAAGCACGTAAAAATGCAAGTAGACAAATAGGGACCACTACGGTGGGAAGGTAACAGCGTTCCGTGCGCCTTTGGCGTCTAGTCATGCCGGCCACATGACCACGGAGACGTCCTCGGATAAGCGCTGGCTCTTCGGCTTTGAAACGGAGATGAGCACCGGCCCCTAGAGTCGGAAACGACTAGCACGCATGTGCGGGGGAACCTTTACCTTTACCTTATTTGAATGTCACAATAGCACCTGGCCAAACAATTGGTCAGATCTTGTTACTTGTTTAATAGAAGACCATCAAGAAATCTGAAGATTATAGATTAAATTGGGAAGTAAAACTTGTAGGAATGCAAAAGGGTCTCTCTCTCTCTTTCTCTCTCTCTCTCAAACAGACACACAGACACACACAGAGACATTTAGGACAGCTGTGTTAGACTATAGTGGCCAAAAATCAAGGTTCTGGTACTATTTTTTCAGATTAAATATTTTATTAAAAGGCCTCAACTGCATCCCAAACTACATTTTCTCCATCACATTTGACAAAATAAAATTCAGCTCAGGAAATCTGATGCCTTTAGATTTCTGATGTGTCCTTATAGCAGCCATTGGTCAAGGCCAGCTGGAGAACATTTTACAAGATAACATTTTACAAGTATTTGTGCAGTAGCTGCAATGGTTGGTCTTGGGAATTATATTGTTTCTGCAGCAGAGATGGTCGCAGACTTATGTCTACTCTGAAGTCTAGAATGAATGAACTATACCAGGGCTACGCAACCTTGGCTCTTTTATGACTCGTGGACTTCATCTCCCAGAGTTCCTGAGTCAGCTGACTCAGGAATTCTGGGAGTTGAAGTCCACGAGTCATAAAAGAGCCAAGGTTGCCTAGCCCTGAACTATAAGCTTGCGGAGAACGTTTCTGCCAGCCGGTTGAGGGCTAGTGCTTGTACATGCGCTCCACGAATCCCCCAAATAAAGACAAGCTGAATTCCAGTTCCAATTAAAGGCCGAGCCCTTTCAACCGGAATTATAAAGGGACCTGGATGCAGTTCTCTGCATACCGCTTCAGCTGAATTCGTTTACTAGGTGATGCGACCTCCTGAAACGGCAGCAGCGCAGAATTATGGGCGTTGCCTTCCGCCTTTAAAAGCGCGTGGCGAGGGGGGCTGTTAGGGGTGGTGGTGGTGACGTCAAAGGGGCGGCAGTAATACGTTGACGTTGCTCGGTGGGCGGAGCACCTGCTACACCTCAAAAGGTCTTGGGCGGAGGAGGTTGCTTGTGGAGGGATTGTATCAGGTCGTCTGCAACTTGGGCTTTTCAGCGTGAAGCCATGGTATGTATCCCGGTCCCTTCAAGGAACCGCTGAGGTGGGGAGCGGCAGCAGGCGGAGCGGTTACTGTGACGGGAAAGTATTGGTGTAACGCCCCAAGCGCCTAATGACTGGGTTGTAAGTAAAAGGGTTGGAAGGAAGGCAGGACTGAAGTGTGTTAAGAAACCACGACTGAAAGGAAGAGAATGGAAGCTCCTGGTTTGGTACTTAGTCTGACGGGATTGGAGGAGCTACTTTTGCTTTCAGTGCTTTAGTAATTTCAGGTTTGAAAACCCATTAGGCATTTGTCAGGGTTGTTGTACGACTTTCTCCGTTTATGTTCTTCGCATAGGCCTTTAAAAACTATTGAATCCAAGTTGGCCTTCCGTGTGTGTGTGTGTGTGTGTGTGTGTGGTAAATACCCAATGCAGGCACTCCCAAAGAGGCTAAGAAAGAAATGGATTTTCGAATGCCACACAGCTTAATGGATCTATATTGTACACCATTTTATTTTGCATATGAAGTATATTTTGTCTAGGTTTTTAAGTACATGAAGTTAATTGCCTTACATAAGCTTTTGAAAAACTTTTACAATGTTAACAAGAATCTTTGATGAATATGGTAACCTGTAGACATAATGTTTAAACAAAATAGTACCTAGATAGCATTTGCTGATCTTAAAAAATTAAATATGTTTAGATCTAATCATTCCTTGTATAGGAGGATTCCAGAAAATCCCAGTGCTGTAAGTTATTGGAAAATCAGACATATTGACAGAAGGCATTACCTAACAATTTCTGCATTGTTGAAAGAAAATGACCAGTTCATAACTCAGTTTTAAGTAGTCTTGCATTTTTTAAGTACACATATAATTAAATAATAGAGAAGAGAGTGTATCATTTCATCAGCAATAATTCTTATTCAATACCATTTATCCTTTATGTTCCTCTAAAATTTTTCTTCAGAATGAAATTCTGCAAGAACTTCTAGTACATTTCATCTTAATTTTGAATTGCATGCCAAGGGAAGCAACTAATATTTTCGTATAAGAATGATTGGGATTTATTGTTTTGAGGACACATGTTTTCATCAATTTGTAAGCTATCAAGTTTTTGTTCTACAATGATAAGCAGAAAATAATTTCCACTACTTAAAATAATTTAATATCAAATATTTTTCAGTTAAATGTTGTAATTTGAAATATAAGTAGCACTAGAAAATATGAATTAATGATTTTTTTCTTTGTTTATAGAAATTAGATTCCATTTGGAATCCAGATTAAACAGAGATGCTTTGTCATTGGTTGACAGTAAGAAGGTAAAGTGGTTGGTTGTACAGTTTTTAACATACCATTTTAAGTTAGTTATATTCCTTTGAATAAAAAATGAATTGAGTTCCTGGAATTCTTAACTTGATTCAATAATTTAATCTTATAAATTACTTTTTTAATGTTAGGCAAGTACCTTTTGTCAGAAAATATTGGTAGTCTTCAACTTATGACCAAAATTGAGTTGAAAATTTCCATTGCTAAGTGAGATAGCTGTAAAGTGAATCACTGCAGTTATTAAGTTAGTAACATGGTTGTTAAGTGAATCTGGCTTCTTCATTGACTTTGTTTCTCAGAAGATCACAAAAGATGATCACATGGTCCAAGAAACTGCAACTGCCATAAATGCGAGCTAGTTGCCAAGCATCTGAATTTTGAACATGTGACCATGGGGAAAGTTGAAACTTTCATAAGTATGAAAAATAGTTGTAAGTCACTTTTTTCTATGCTGTTGTAACTTAGAATGGTCCAATCTAATTTTAATGCCTTACCCATCCTTAATGTAACATGTCATTACCCTAAGCAAAATGTTGTGTTCTATTTGGTTGCCTAACAATGCTTGTTTGCTTGTTTAAGGTTATGTTTCAAGAAACTACAATTGCAGGCAAGAGCATTATCTGGTGCTGATGCTATAAATGCTCTGCGACCATTCTATTTTGCAGTACATCCAGATTTTTTTGGTCAGCATCCCAGAGAAAGGGTAAAAAAAAATTCTTCTATCTTTTGAGATACAATTCTACGTATTAAAAAAATCTGACTTTTGAACATGCCTAAGACCACACTATTTAATACTTCTGTGTTAACTGAAGTCTGTTTGTACTTAACTAGCAGCTTATTAATCTGACATGAGTATTGTAACGTAGTACTTTCCATGCACAAAACACATGCAAATTCTTTACTATTAAACTATGGCTCATCTGTTTAAAGAGACATCCTTTTGTAAAAGATAAATATTATTCTGTTATGCCTTTGAGTCAGGCCTTCTACCCCAGTCTACTCTCAGGAAAGTAAGACTTATGACTCCATTTGGTTGAAGGAGAGGAACTTTTACTTAAAGAAATTGGTTGCAGTAAAGTCAAGAGGAATCTGATGTTTCCACACAAAATATATTATTATTATTATTTATTGAATTTCTATACTGCCCTTCTCCCAAAGGACTCAGGGCAGTGTACAGGGCAATAAAATACAACGTACAAAAGTTAAAAGTAAAATTAAATTAATTTAGCCCTAACAATAAATAGTTAAAAATAAACCCAAACCCTTAGTCCAGGCCGGCCTGTTCAAACAACCAGGTCTTCAGATCATGGCGGAAAGAGCGAAGGTCGAGAGCCATCCGGAGCTCAACAGGCAATTGATTCCAAAGGGCTGGTGCACCCACAGAGAATGCTCTCCCCCTGGGGGCCGCCAGCCGGTAGTCCCTGACTGACGGCACCCTGAGGAGGCCCTCTCTGTGGGAGCGCACAGGACGAAGGGAAGTTGACGCCGGCAGCAGGTGCTCCCGTAAGTAATCCAGGACCCATGCCATTTAGGGCTTTATAGTCATCACCAGCATCTTGAATCTCACCCAGAGGGCAACTGGAAGCCAATGCAGCTCGCGGAGAAGAGGTGTTACATGGGAGTATCGGGAAACCCCCATCACAACTCACACGGCCGCATTCTGCACCAGTTGAAGCCTCCGAGTGGTCCTCAAGGGCAGCCCCATGTAGAGAGCATTGCAGTAGTCTATCTGAGAGGTCACGAGCACATGGGTGACTGTACGCAGGGCATCCCGGTCCAGATAGGGCCGCAACTGGCGCACCAGGCGAACCTGGGCAAAAGCCCCCCTGGCCACAGCTCCTACGTGGTCTTCCAGACTGAGCTGTGAGTCAAGGAGGATACCCAAGTTGCGAGCCCTATCTACGGGGGGGTAACACCTCACCCCCCATAATTAAAGATGGAATGAACTGAATTTCCCGAGATGCCGGTACGTACAACCACTCAGTCTTGTCGGGATTAAGCTGAAGCCTGTTCCTCCCCATCCAGACCCGAACTGCCTCCAGGCAACGGGACATCACATCAAGGGCATCACTGGGGTGGTTTGGGGTAGAGATGAAAAGCTGGGTATCATCAGCATACTATATAAAGCTATTCTTTTCCTTTCCCACTCTCTGCCCCCATAACCAGTCTTCCTAGTCGGCCAATGCAATGCCAGTAAGATGCTTTGAGAAACTCTAAGGTGTCAAACTGCTTACAGTCCATTCTCAGGACAAGCAGCGTTGAAGAACCTGGTACAAGGATTGTTTGAAGTTTCAGCAATAGCACCCAATAAACCCCTTCCCTCCTTCTTAATGACAGGACATCAGCAAGGCGCAGGATGGTGATGGTGGACCTGACCTTTCAGGATATATACATGTATTTACAGATCAAACTGATTGGAGGAATCAGACTGGTGTAAGAATGAAAGCACCAGGCTAAAACCTGGGAGAAACTGGAAGACCATGAGTTCTGATCCTGATGTATGCATAAAACCAGATGGGTTACTTTGAGCCACTTCCTCTCAGCCTTAGGAAGAAGAAAATGGCCCTGAAAATATTACCAAGAGCACACACTCAAAAAGAACTTGGATATGAGAACAATATTGCTTACTTATAATAAAGAAATTAAAATGTATGCAGTTAGTTGGAGCTTTCTGTAAAACAATGTTCACTTGGAATTTGGCTGACCCTAACCTTAGATTTAGAAAAGCTATTCAAACTTGATTTTTTTTGGCAGACTTGAAGAATGGAAATTACATCATTTGGAGTTTTTTTTTTTTTGGCAATTTGGCAATAACTTCTTTATTTGATTGGTGCTGCATGATAGCTATATGGTTTTTGTTAGTTTTATGTTGTTTGAATTCTGTATATTTATTCAGGTATAAAATCTCATAGATTGGAGTTAGCATATAATTCTACTAAAATAAACATGTAAAAAACATAAGTAAGCAACATTTCATTAATTGAATGATTGCTGGGATTCTTTGGCACAGGTGAATTTTCTTCATTTATCATTGAAATAATGTGTTACTTTTTACCTTATTAGATATTATGCAATATTCTAAAAAAATGCACCACACATCTTTTCAGTGTAATTGAAAAAAATCTAGTTAATAAAAGTATTTGATCATGTGGAATATATTCTATTAAGCAAGGTGGTTGTAATCTGTTTCTTGGAATGTTATCTGCTTTAATGTAACCAGCCTCTGTGTTTGGGTATTTTGTTATTTTCAGGAAATCAATGAAAATTCTCTGAAAAGATTAAATGGGTATTTGGAGAATCTCCAAAAACCAGGTTTCAGATCATTTAAACCAACTCAGCTCACTTTTTATGTACGAGAGAGAGAACAAAGCCCTTCCAGTGTCCAAGAACCATTTGATGCTGCAGGTAATTTTAACATTTGGAATTTTACTAAATCACTGACAGATTATGGATAATTGACACTCCTCTGGTATTTGCAAAATTTTTACATTATATGCTAGGACATCTTCAATATAGCCCCTTAAAGGTGCTGGATCAAAATAATAAAATAATTTCCTTCTATATCCATGGTGACTTTACTATTCCTTTGGTCAGTATATACAGGGAGTGCAGAATTATTAGGCAAATGAGTATTTTGACCACATCATCCTCTTTATGCATGTTGTCTTACTCCAAGCTGTATAGGCTCGAAAGCCTACTACCAATTAAGCATATTAGGTGATGTGCATCTCTGTAATGAGAAGGGGTGTGGTCTAATGACATCAACACCCTGTATCAGGTGTGCATAATTATTAGGCAACTTCCTTTCCTTTGGCAAAATGGGTCAAAAGAAGGACTTGACAGGCTCAGAAAAGTCAAAAATAGTGAGATATCTTGCAGAGGGATGCAGCACTCTTAAAATTGCAAAGCTTCTGAAGCGTGATCATCGAACAATCAAGCGTTTCATTCAAAATAGTCAACAGGGTCGCAAGAAGCGTGTGGAGAAACCAAGGCGCAAAATAACTGCCCATGAACTGAGAAAAGTCAAGCGTGCAGCTGCCAAGATGCCACTTGCCACCAGTTTGGCCATATTTCAGAGCTGCAACATCACTGGAGTGCCCAAAAGCACAAGGTGTGCAATACTCAGAGACATGGCCAAGGTAAGAAAGGCTGAAAGACGACCACCACTGAACAAGACACACAAGCTGAAACGTCAAGACTGGGCCAAGAAATATCTCAAGACTGATTTTTCTAAGGTTTTATGGACTGATGAAATGAGAGTGAGTCTTGATGGGCCAGATGGATGGGCCCGTGGCTGGATTGGTAAAGGGCAGAGAGCTCCAGTCCGACTCAGACGCCAGCAAGGTGGAGGTGGAGTACTGGTTTGGGCTGGTATCATCAAAGATGAGCTTGTGGGGCCTTTTCGGGTTGAGGATGGAGTCAAGCTCAACTCCCAGTCCTACTGCCAGTTTCTGGAAGACACCTTCTTCAAGCAGTGGTACAGGAAGAAGTCTGCATCCTTCAAGAAAAACATGATTTTCATGCAGGACAATGCTCCATCACACGCGTCCAAGTACTCCACAGCGTGGCTGGCAAGAAAGGGTATAAAAGAAGGAAATCTAATGACATGGCCTCCTTGTTCACCTGATCTGAACCCCATTGAGAACCTGTGGTCCATCATCAAATGTGAGATTTACAAGGAGGGAAAACAGTACACCTCTCTGAACAGTGTCTGGGAGGCTGTGGTTGCTGCTGCACGCAATGTTGATGGTGACCAGATCAAAACACTGACAGAATCCATGGATGGCAGGCTTTTGAGTGTCCTTGCAAAGAAAGGTGGCTATATTGGTCACTGATTTGTTTTTGTTATGTTTTTGAATGTCAGAAATGTATATTTGTGAATGTTGAGATGTTATATTGGTTTCACTGGTAAAAATAAATAATTGAAATGGGTATATATTTGTTTTTTGTTAAGTTGCCTAATAATTATGCACAGTAATAGTCACCTGCACACACAGATATCCCCCTGAAATAGCTATAACTAAAAACAAACTAAAAACTACTTCCAAAAATATTCAGCTTTGATATTAATGAGTTTTTTGGGTTCATTGGGAACATGGTTGTTGTTCAATAATAAAATTAATCCTCAAAAATACAACTTGCCTAATAATTCTGCACTCCCTGTAAATGCAATATATACATGTAGTCCTTGACTTATAACCATTCATCCAATAACTGTTAAAAGTTACAATGGTGCTGAACATATCTATGCCCCCTCCCCTGACTTACGCATCCCTGCATACCCTCCCTGATCTGCATGGCACCTCTCAGGTAGCTCCATGTACCTTTCCTGACTTCCTCCACATCCCTTACTCCATTCCCTACCAGCAGCTACTTACTTGCCTGCTGGGCTGAAATCTGCAACTTTGTGCTGGCTTCACCACTGACTTTGATTGTGGAAAGCCAGCAAGAAGTTGCCTAACCACTTTGGGATTCAGTTAATGATGTCAACCAGGTCTGCAGGGATTGATATTGCTAAGCTATGCAGTCAGACTTTACACTGCTTAGTGACAGAAATTCTAGTCCCAATTATGGATATAAATCGAGGACTACCTGTAAAACTGCATAATATCTTGCCTGATTTAACAGTAGGAGATTCATTTGAAACTAAAAGTTACATACAGCCTTGAACTTCCAAATGGTACTTTGGGGCTTAGCCTTTTTCTGTTATTAATATTTTCCTTGTGAGGGCCAGCTTTGTACAGTGGTCAAGGCATCAGGGTAGAAACTGGAAGACCATGAGTTTCATTTTCATCACAAAGTTACCCAGTTGGATTATCTTGGACTAGTCACTCTCTCAATCCTAGGAAAGAGGCAATGTGAAATCAGTTCTTAAAAACTTTGCCAAGAAAACTACAGAGATTTATCCAGGCAGTCTCTGAGAATCAGACATGATTAAACAAAAGGAAAAAATCCCCGAGAATGCATAATTGAAAATCACCTTGGGGGAAAAAATAAGATATTCTTCTCCAATCTAGTGTCCTTCGTGGTGTCTGAGTATTATAGGAGTTTCAGCTTTAAGATATCTTGAATGCACCAGGTTGGTGAGATTGCTGTAAATGATTAATGTCCAGTTTGTTTGTTTTATTCCATTTGTATACCATTTAACTGACAACAGAATTATAGAAGGTTGCAAAATACAGTAATGGATAAATTATGACTAAAATGGATAATTATTTTGAAATGTCTGTACTTAGGTTTATATACAGATAGCAGCTTTATTTATTTAGAAGGTTAATATGTTGCCACACTCTTATTGTGCTGTGTGGCTTACATAAAAACACTGTACATTTATATATTTTTATCAAGCTCTTGCACATCAAATATCTGACCAAACATAGTAATTATCAAAAAAAAAGGTTAGTAAAGCTCTTCATAGGAAAATCTATTGCTGTCAGTCTTGGTACAAGTTCTTCTGAATTCAGGAGTGTATTCTCAGTAGAAATCAGATCTTTATAGTAATCTCAGGTTTAGCATTATGATTAACTAACAATAGAAGTTTACTCTCCAGCTCTGATTTGAATTGTCTGTTTTAAAGCAAGTATAGAAACAATATAAATGCTGCATTCATTTAAATATAATCTTGTTCTGTGCCTTTCATAGGATTTCGAACAGTCAGTTTTACTTTGCACACCAGAGATTTGTTAAGCACAGTGTTAGATATCCTGAACTCTTGCAGTTTATCTACGGATCATGTTCAAAGCTTGAATGGCAGTGCAAATGCTCAGTCTGCTCAGGAAACCAAAAGAATGTTTCACAGGCCTATTAAATGGGACAAGACATACTACTCTTTTACTGGATTCAAGGATCCTGAGGAAGAACTGGAGCAAGCCCAGAGGATGGAAACCACCCTGAGGTAGTGATGTAAAAACATCTCAGTTGACTTCTTTACAAACTATTCTGTTTAAGGCAGAGATCTTTCCCAGCCAATTAGCCCATTGTCTTTCTTTGACCATGCACTTTTAGATTTTAAACTTGATATCAACAAACTACACAATTTCTGCATAGAAAATATGTCTTCACCTGAGTCAAATATTTTTATATCCTCCAATTTTCAGTGCAGAGAATTAGAATAGAATAGAATAGAATAGAATAGAATAGAATAGAATAGAATAGAGTAGAGTAGAGTAGAATAGAATAGAATAGAAGAATAGAATAGAATAGAATAGAATAGAATAGAATAGAATAGAATAGAATAGAATAGAATAGAGTAGAATAGAGTAGAATAGAGTAGAATAATAGAATAGAATAGAATAGAATAGAATAGAATAGAATCTTTATTATCATTGTGTATCTCACAACGAAATTAAAGTGCTGTCCACAGTGCACACTACACATTACTAAGAGCCACAAGTAAAAACATACATTATATACAAATATCCTTCACATTCTATTCACCATTGCGCTGCCTCTAATATTGCACTTCAATGTTGCACTATACCAGAGGTAGGCAACCTAAAACACTCAAAGAGCCACTTGGACCCGTTTCCCACCGAAAAGAACACTGGGAGCCGCAAAACCCTTTTGACATCTAAAATGAAGATAACACTGCATATATTGTTTTTTTACCTTTATGCTATGTATAAAAAAACTATAGTGTGCTGCATTTATGAAATCAGTGAACTGCTACAAAAAAAACAAATTTTTATTTCTGCATGCAACAAAAGCATTTTGAACTCCCCCCAAAAAAAAGACGCTGGATCGAAGGTTACTTTCAAATAAAATACTCAAATGTCTATTTGAGTCCTCCTCGTATTTATGAAATAAAAAGCCAGTGCAAACTATAAAAACTACAAACAGAAAAGTAAAAAAAAATTGCAGGGGAAAAAAAAGGACAGGAGAAAGAGGGGAAAAAACCTTTCTCCTTCATCCCAACAGGTAAAAACAATTTTAGTAGCGTATCTACTATCTTTAAATACAGCATAATTATCTGCATACCTCACCTCTTAATTAAAACAAACATCAAAATATTTCATTAAACGTTCCAGTAAGGACAACCACATATATTCCTTTCTCCCTCCCTCCCTCTCTTTTTCCCTCCCTCCTTCTCTTTCTGCCTTAGTCTGCCAGTCCTCTTAGTCTGCCAGTCCTCTTTCCCCCATTCTGTGTGTGTGTGAGAGAGAGAGAGAGGCACTTGCACTTCCCTTCTCTCTCCCTCTCTCTCTCCCTCTCTCTCTCCCCCCCTCCCTTTCTCAGATCTTCTGCTCACCTGGCAAGCTGGCTTCACGCTGCTCTTGGACAAGCGGACACACATTCCTATTGGGCTGGCTCTCTTGCCTTGCTTTCTGCTGCTTCCTGCTTCCTGTGGAGACGCAGCAAAGGTAGGAGCCCTGCCCAATAAGCTTCTCCGCTTCTCCGAGAACACCGTGTGTTACACAGAAAGAGAGAGAGAGAAGGAAAGCACAAGTTCCCCCCCCCTCTCTGTCTCTCTCTGCAAACTGGTAGCCGCAGGAGAAGGCTGGAAGAACCGCATGCGGCTCCAGAGCCATAGGTTGCAGACCCATGCACTATACAGTAGTATTTCATATGGTTACAGCTCTGGGATAAAAACTATTTTTCAGCCTATTTGTCTTTGTTTTTATTACCCTGCACCATCTGCCAGATGGTAATAGTTCAAAAAAAGAATATCCGGGATGAGATGGATCTTTAAGAATGTTTTGAGCTTTCCTAACACAGGGGGAACTGTACAGTTTGTCTGGGGGAGGAGGAAAGGGCAGCCAATAGTCTGGGCGATGGTAATGACCCTCTGGAGCGCTTTCCTATCTGCAGTCGGTAAACCACACACCAATGCAATAGGTTAGAATGCTCTCTATGGAGCAGCGGCAGAAAGTCACCAGCAGTTTTTCATTCAGTAGTTGTTTCCTGAGAAGTCTCAAGAAATATAATCTCTGCTGGGCTTTCTTAACCAATGCTATAACATGAGCACTCCAGGTGAGGTCCCCCCCTTTATGTTAACACCCAAAACCCTAAAGCTGGCTACTTTTCACATGGAAAGTGAAGTGAAAGTGTTTGCTTTTTAGATTTAAATTTCTTTAAAAATATATTCATCAAACAGGGATGCGTTTTCATTTAACATTTCATGAATAGAGAAGAGTCTGTATGAGAAAATGCTGTAAAGAAATATAATCCCTCTATATGCAATAAATGTAGCATTAGAATCAAATGCATGTTTACAACTAGATGGGGACTAGAGAATCTTGGGGAGAGGGTAAAGGGTAGCTGACTTGTATGCTCAAAAAAAACTATTCCCAGTTCAGTATTATATAAAGGCAATTCTGTACTGGGTCTTAACTTTATAACACTTATATATTGTTAGTGCGCTAATATCCATTAGATATTCTTCTATTCCTTCATGATTTTTAACTTACGTGAGAATAGCAGACTCCCAATAATAATGTTTTACTTATATATTGTGGTGCTAATTTTTAAATGCAGTGGTAATCTGTATTTGTTTCTTACCACCTCTTACCCATGTAGTTCCTGGTTAGATAATAATGAAAAAAGTGCCACGAAGAAGCTAAAGGACAGCTTACCACTCAGAAAAGAATTAGATCGTTTGAAAAGTGAACTGTGTCAGCAGTTGCAGCTCTCTGATATTAGGTAATACATTAACTTTTTGAAGAAACTTTATATATATAAACTTTTTATATAGGTTTCAAGATAAATAAGAAAAATAGACCTAAAATAAAGGGGCCCTAGCAAATACATTTTAAATTATGCTAAAACATGTGATCTATTCAATATAATTATATATAAAGTATGCTAAAAATAGTTCTTACTTTCAAAAAATGCATTATTTGTATCACAAGTGCTTTTCCAAGAAATAATTGCTTTCTCAGTTTTTCTGTAAAGTAGTGGATGCAATTTTTATGTCATGCTTATAATGCTCCAAGTATTTTAGGTATTGTTTTGTTTCTCTTTATTTTTATATGTATTGCATAAAATTAATTATACAACATCTAATGTTTTAGTAAAAATACTAAAACACAAGACTATTCTTGACTACAAACTACTAGTTCAATAACTTCCAAAGGAAGTTATTTCAAAAATGCATTTTTTCCCTAAATTGTAATTAGCCTATGACCAAGTTTTCTTGAGGGTTCACAGGATTTATTGAAAGACATAATGTAAATGTAGCTTTTATATTTTGAGGAATTTATTAAGAAAATCCATTAAGGTAAGCAAACTGCTTTTGATTTCTTAGCAAGTTACCACTAGATAGGCACAAGGCCATCTCCTCCTCTTCTTTCTGCCAATAGAGTGATTTGAGGTTAATAAGTACTGAAATGGAATATTTTTGTACTGCACAGATTACAGCCTAAATTTACTCTAACTTGACTTTTTCAAGCTGTAATGAACTATTTCTGATTACTATGTTCGCATTCTGTTTAAAAGAGAAGTGAATATATTGACAGTATTTTTCTTTCTTAGACTCACAGAGGCTTATAGCCTAGACTCTTACTGGCAGAACATCATCAGTTTATGAGAAATCCCTTGCATTGAATAGAAAAAAAATTCCATGGTGTATCTTCATCTTCTTCTGTAAAGCAGGATCTTACCAAACAGTTCTCTTCAGTCTTTTCTGAAATTGCACAAACCAACCAGTTTTTAGCACTGCTCAGACCAATTTAGGTTGGGCACTCTTTCTTAAAACTATAAGTTTTCAACAGCCATTGCTGTCTAGATCTACTTTTACATGCTGCCTGCCATTATACCTATTCTATCAAAGTTCTAATGCTTATTCTTCTGTCCTTAGTTTTTAAGTACTTAATGTCAACCCAACAGTCCTTCCTCTTTGTACAGGAACATTTTCATCAGGAAATCTGTTCTATATTCAGCTTCTACTTACCAAGTCATGTAAAAAATGTTTTGAATGTCTGGGCAGATGAAAGAATAGCCAGCAAAAGCCATCACTGAAAAAAGTGTTTATATTAATTACAGATAGTGTTTTCCAAATATGTTTTTTTTTTAAAAAAAGAAAGTAGCCTTTGTTATTATTTTTAACAAATGAAACAATTTTTGAACTGGAGAAATTTAGGCTCAATCATTAAATCTTTTTGGTACCTTCGATCAGTTAGTATTTCTAAAGCAACTGAGGATTTTTAGAAGCTAAAATCAGATCTGTGAACAACTAGAAGCAAACCAAGTCATAACTAACAGCGAGCACGGATTTCTTAAAAACAGATCATGCCAAGCCAATCTGATCTTATTCTTTGATAAAGTAACCAAACTAGTAGACCAATAAAACGCAATGGACGTGGTATACCTAGATTTCAATAAGACATTTGACAAACTTGAACAATGGGCCCCCAAAAATGAGTTTCAATGTGGAGAAAAACAAAGTCCTACACTTAGGCAGGAAAAACCAAAGGAACAAATAACAGATAGGGCGAGATCTGGCTTGGAGGCAGTAACTGTGAGAGGGACCTTGAAGTCCTGGTGGACAATCACTTAACTATGAGACAGCAGTGTGTAGCAGCAACCAAAAAAGCTAATACAATCTTGGGTTGTATAAACAGAGGCATAGAATAAAGATCATGCAAAGTATTAGTCTCACTTTATAAAGCCCTAGTAAGACCACACCTCGAATACTGCAGCCAGTTTTGGTCACTATATCACAAAAAAGATGCTGAGAGACTGGAAAAAAATCACAGAAGAGCAACTAAGATGATCAAAGGCCTGGAGACCAAAACATACAAAAAGCGGCTGCGGAACTCTCAGGGTCACTTGAGTAGTGCAAATGTGTGTGGAGCTTTTTGGGAATTGCTGAAAGGATTGTATTGTAGACTGGAGATAGATGATGTATCCCTCCCCATTTGTTGAGAGAGAGTTGTTCCAATTTTGTCACAGATGGCCTCTTTTAAACCCAAGACTACTAAGGCAGAAGCTTGTCCATCCAAGGATAAAACACCCAGATCCAAACTGAGCAACACGGTATGTGAAGTAAGACATGTGCAGATCTGTACATTGGGGAAACAAAACAACCACTTCATAAACACATAGCACAACATAGGAGAACAAATCCATCAGGACAAGATTTAGCAGTCCATCTGCATTTAAAAGACAAAGGCCACTCTTTTGAAGACAGCAAAGTCCACATTTTGGAGAGGGAGGACTGCTGGTTTGAAAGAGAGGTCAAAGAGGCCATCTATGTCAAAACTGAATGGCCCTCTCACAACAGAGGGGGAGGGATATGACATCTGTCTCCAATCTACAACACAGTCTGTTCACAAGTTCCAAGAAGGCTCCACATCCATTTGCACTACTCAGGTGACCCTGAGGACACAGATAAGTTTCCAAGTGGCTTCAACAGCTCTCTAAAAGAATGCAAATGACCAGCTGTCTGCAAGGAATATAAATCCTTCCATTTGCCTTCCATTTGGCAGAGCTGAAGAAGCTTATTGAATGAGAAGCAAAATGTCTTCAAAGAAAAACAAGAAAGTCCAGTTGCCTTTTGCAAAAGCACCTTTAGGACATCCAAGTGTGATACATTTTCTTGTATTTGATGCACTTAAGAAAAACCTCCAGTATTTAATAATGAAATGTTTTTAGCCAAATTTTATACATTTCTATGAGTGAGTACTATTACATTCCATTAGCTTACTTTTTCAATTTTTCAATAATTAGTTCAATCCAAAAGCCTTTTTAGCCCTGTACTCTATTCTCAACAAGGCCAGCAACTATAATCATTTAGCAGGTAGCAAGATTTTACTTTGTGAAATGCCTTCTATCTGTAATATCTAAATTATAGTATAAATAGATAATATAAGTCAGGGGTAGGCAACCTAAAACACTCAAAGAGCCACTTGGACCCGTTTCCCACCGAAAAGAACACTGGGAGCCACAAAACCCTTTTGACATCTAAAATGAAGATAACACTGCATATATTGTTTTTTATCTTTATGCTATGTATAAAAAAAACTATAGTGTGATGCATTTATGAAGTCAATGAACTGCTACAAAGAAAACAATTTTTTTTCTCTCTCTCTTTCTCTCTCTCTCCCTCCCTCCCTCCCTCCCTCCCCAGAGCCATGGCTTGCCGACCCATATTATAAGTAGTAAATATACTGATGCAGAAAGTTATAGCTATGGTCTAATTCATTATTGCCATTTAAGTAAAAGCAAACTGTTCCTAAACAATCACTTAACTAATTTTTTTCTCATTTTTTAAGTTTCCTGTTTTCCATTTAGATTTGATAAAGAAAGTGTATGATATATATGAAATTGGAATTGTTTACATTGCAGTGGCATTTTAAAGTTGTTTTTTCAATCAAGTATCAGTATTACGTATGGCTGTAAAATTTTCAAATAATTAAAATTTTGAATTTATTTTTTTTAGGTGGCAGAGGAGTTGGGGTATTGCTCATCGATGTAGCCAGTTACATAGTTTAAGTCGCTTAGCACACCAGAGCCCAGAAGCACCTAAGAATGCTAAAGGTAAATTTTCCTATGGCAATTTCCTTTAGTTGTAATTTCATTAACAAAAATAATTCAGAACATTAAGCTAATATGAAGCATATTAACAGCAACCTAGTAAATCTGCCAGCTTTCCTTCAAGACAGAAATTAGAGTGCTATGTTTGTCCTAAAGAAACTCAGTCTTTATACACCTGTAAGCAGAGTTTTCCTCAGCAGTTTATCTTAAATTCTAATAACTAAGAATATTCCTTACTATGGTCTTAAGCTCTTTGTCTAACTTAGAACACTTCCACATGGCACTATTTGTACTTCTTATTTACACTACTAATTCCTCAGCAATGTTGATTGTTTTTCTCTTTTGCTGACTTTCAAATTTTGGAAATAGATAGAGAAGCTCGAGCTAATTAGTTTCCTTCTAGTTAACCAACAGAGTACAAAAAAATAATTTAATTCAGTAATCTAACTTTGGAACAATGGCAGCTCCTAGAATAAAAAATATATCTTTGCCCCTGCTCCATAGAGAAAGAGGATTGAAATACTATTTTATCTTCCCAGCAACCCATATTTTTATGTATCATGTATACATTTGACTCATTTTGGGGAAAAAATATGTGTAATCAAGAAAGTTTCATTCTCTAGCTTACTTGTTCCCTTTTCTGTGAAATGACCATTCCCATATCCACCCTGATCTATGATAGAGATTACAAATTTCTCTTTCCAATAGGACAAACGGTGATATTTACAGACCGCTCAGGAATGAATGCAACAGGCTATGTTATGCTAGGAACAATGGATGTTCATCACCATTGGACAAAAGTAAGATCTGGAAACTGAGTTAATGTTTTTTTCTTTCAGTATTCAGCACATGAGTCTCTCTGTCTGTCTGTATCTGTCTGTCTACCTACCTGCCTACCTATCTTTTGCCTTATTTATTACCTGAGATTTTATGCATTACACACACTAGATGGCTTTCATCTACCACAAAAACACACAAAATAGTCACATAACCAAATAATCATTAATCTCCCTTCTAAACAACCACTCCCACTTGATAACTCTTCAATTACAATGGCATTCCCTGCACAGAATGCTCTCTGAAATATTTATTTATAGAAAGCAAGAAAAATCACACCTAGATGCATAAAATTGTCACCTAGAAATCTTAATAATAGATTGATAAATTAGTGTTTATATTTACCATTTAATATGTAAAAAAATTAATAAGTGGAAGCTGATTGAAATTAGTTTCAATGTATCTCTTAACCTGGTAAGGGGGGCAGTGTTGGGATGCATATATTCTTTGATTGGCTTCTGAACTCTTCCTTTGCTTCAAAGGAAAGCTGACATATGCATCAGCACTTTAGTTAATTGCAAGTATGACTTCTCATGTTTCTGCACATTAATATTATTTGGGGCACAAATAATATAAGAACTAAAATAGCAAGTAGAGTATAGTAATACTAGTGACCCCTGTCTATATTGTTTATTTTGAAAAATTACACCAGCTTTCTCCAATAAGTTTCCAATGGGTAGAAGTGAAAATTGTACAGCAAATTCTGGGCAAATTGTATTGAATATATAACAGTGTTCACTATAGTAACAACTGAAAAACTGGTGTGTACATTTTTAAAAAACAGTTTAATGCTGAGATATTATTTAAAATTGTTTAGTTTGGAGGATTGAAAGTGTTTAATCCTGTCATGAACTTTTAAGAAAATGTTTCATTTTGTGCAGATTTTTGAGAGGTTGCCAAGTTACTCTACACTTCAAAAAAAAGTGCTGTTTCTAGAGGAGCGCATTAGCCAACTTTTGGGAGGCATACAAATAATTTATATTGAAGAGCTTCAACCAATGTTGACAATTGAAGAGTATTATTCTATTCTTGACAACTTTTATGATCAAGTCCATAGTAAGAGACTTCCATTTCACCCTAATAGTCTGCGTGGATTGCAAATGATTCTAGAAAGGTGTGTATCTAAAGAAGTAGATATTGTTTCCCAAGTTTATCTTTAATGGTAGTTATGTTATAGTCAGTTGATTTTTCTGAAATACTTACTTTGGCTAAGATCGGAGCACTTCTAGGGGTGGGGAAATGGGGGGGGAGTGCTCGAACATAAGGACATTTTAGTTTCTGCTGTTGGGTATAGTTGCTGGAAAAGAGACCTGTGCAGGAAGCCACCTAATGTACTTAAAGGGCTGAATCTCATGCTTTGAGAATGGTCCAGTCTTCCCAGGCTGCTCTAGGAGTAATATGTTCTAATTTATTTCCAGTCCTGAAGCATAATTTAGGGAAAAAACCCAACAATAACATTCTGTTTTAATTCAGGAGATTGCCCCAAACTATTGTGCTTGGTCATCTGTTTTTTTTTCTTTTCTCCAATTAATGTAGTTGCACCCTTACTCTTGGTGACAAGCCCCTGCAATTCCCTTGATAAAATTTTTGAAAATGACTTTGCTGTAACTTCTTCCTAGGGCTAAAAGTACCTAGGGATAAAAACATGAAGGCAAAATCACCTGGCTGATTTGCATGCTTAACATGGGATTAGAATTTACTGTGGTATCTCAGATTCTAATCCAGCATCTTCGACACTATACCAAACTATATCTCCTTTGACTGTGTGCATTATAGTCATGCTGCTCCAGTTCTGTAAAGTAGGAATGAACTGGTCATTTGCGCAAGGAGAAAACGTTTCAATCCAAATCACTTTCTTGGATTTCTTGGTACTACTTTTTACAGTAGCAACTTCCTAACTAACCAAAACCCTTTTTTCTTAAATCTGACATCATGTCAGATATATCATGCTACACAGTTCAGGGAGTAACCACCAGGGCATAATTCCCTTTCCCTGTCCAAAATATATTTTTATTTAAATTTTCAGGATATCTTGATATTTTATTAAGAACAGGGTGTTTTTTTTCAGGATTGGGTTATCTTATAATTGTTGACAAATGAATATTCCTCGCTTGTCTTGTTTTTGTTTTTGTATCCAAACTTTACTACTTGCTTCCAAAGTGTTTCCAGAATTTCCAATATCATTAACAGACCTGTCATTTTCCCATTATTACTCAGTGTCTCCAGCTAGAAGAGCAGTCTTTTTCTTTGCCTCCTGTGATCTTGTCACCCATCCTTCATGCTGTGATTGGGATGACTGATTGTGGTCTGATTACAAAGATCTCTCTGAATAAAGACAGACCTTTCGATCACTGAACCAATTGTTGTTCTTTCTTTCCTTTCTAACATATCCTTTTACATAAGCAGCAAACATTTTTGTTCTGTTTGATGTAGCTATTTGCAATAAAATGAAACTTCAGAAGTTAACATCAGTACAAACTTAATGGAGTTTTGAATCAAGACGAGATTGATTAGTATAATATTTTTCACCCTCTTTAAATGGCAGCCTGATCATGGCATAGCTTCATTGGAAAGTATTTCTGCATCATCTTTTAGAGTGTTTCATGTGAAATGCTATAGCTATAATCAGAAGGAAATTTCTTTCCTAACTTTTTTCCTCTTTCTTTCTCTCTTTGTCATTCTCATTTTCTGTCATACACACAAAATATACAGTACCTGCATGCATGCACATACTATTACTTTGGTGCTGTGCTTTAATACTTTACATTCATTTGAAATCACAGGAGATCTCTACTGTTATTCACATTTTACCTAAAACTTTATTTAAAGCTTTTAAATTCATGAGTAAGATCAGTCTTAATCTGGAACATCATATTTGTCACCCAGTTCACTATATCTGTTTCCATTGCTTCATTTCCTACAAATGCATAGCCATTATATTATTTCAGGTTAATTCTTTATGTTGATTCCCTGCTTCAGAAGACTTATGTGCAAAGCAAAATATTTTTAAGGTGATATATTTTGTAAAATAACTCAAGCAGCAAGAAGTTCTAAAAGGAATACTTAGCATGTGATCCACAGAAATCAATTCAAGCCAGCTTCCCATTTTCAAAAAGAAATGCCTATTTTGTAGAACAAATGAGCTGTATGTTAGCAGGCAGTTTTGTAGTTGGGGACAAATAGACTAATTAATTTTATTACAAACTTGAAGACATATAATATTAAAGGCATGGCTATATCACAAGACACATTTTGAAAGACATGTATGTGTTGAAAATTGGCAGAGTTCTAATATTAGGCTTTAAGAAATTCTTATTAATTTTCCGGGTATCACAAAATTATTATTATGGATGGGATATCTGCGACCATGATTCACTTGGTTTTAGGCACATCATCAGAATATTAGAAACTTAAAGCTTTTTTAATAATGTGTATATTTCTGTTCTTTTCTATGCTTGTTTAGATTATTTATCAGACTACTATTAAGTTTATTTAATAAATGTCACTGATTAATCAATGTGCATTTGTGACTGAATTTAGGAAAAGTCTTCAATAAATAAAGCTTCAGATTTCTTTATATGGATTTCTATTGCAGAGCTTCTAAAAAGGATGATTTCAAAACATTCTGGCATTTTATATGCTGAATAATTATTTTAATTAAAGTCTTTCCTGCCTCAGATCTTTTCTTAAAAAATAGAGCAATAAAAACCATTCACTTAAAATGAAGGAAGAACAGGCTACAAATAAAAATTAATGTAAATCATTTAAAAACAATGCATTTTCTACTTCTCTCTTATACAATACTTTTCAAACCACATTCTATAGACTGGAATAGTTAGCAATACAAAAAACTCTCTAAAGAGTGGAATGGAATAATGAGTTGGAAGGGAGCTTGGAGGTCTTCTAATCCAACCCCTTGCTCAGGCAAGAAACCCTATACCAGGGGTAGGCAACCTCAGCTCTTTTATGACTCGTGGACTTCAACTCCCAGAATTCCTGAACCAGCCATGCTGGCTCAGGAATTCTGGGAGTTGAAGTCCAAGAGTCATAAAAGAGCCGAGGTTGCCTACCCCTGCCCTATACCATTTCAGACAAATAGTTGTCTAATCTCTTCTTAAAAACTTCCAGTGTTGGAGCATTCATAACTTCTGGAGGCAAGTTCCACTGTTTAATTGTTCTGTCAGGAAATTTATTCTTAGTTCTAAGATGCTTCTCTCCTTGATTAGTTTCTATCCAATGCTTCTTGTTCTGCCCTCAGGTACTTTGGAGAATAGTTTGACTCCCTCTTCTTTCTGGCAATATCTGAGATATTGGAACATTGCTATCATGTCACCCCTAGTCCTTCTCTTCATTAAATTAGACACACCCAATTCCAACAACCGTTTTTTATACGTTTTAGCCTCCAGTCCCCTGATCCCCTTTCTAGATTCTCAACATCTTTTTTACATCATGGTGACCAAAACTGGATGCAGTATTTGAAGTGTGGCCTTACCAAGACAGTATTACTTCATGTGATCTTGATTATATCCCTCTGTTAATGGCAGCCTAGGAGTGTGTTGGCTTTTTTCGCAGCTGCAGCACACTTCTGACTCATATTTAAGTGATTGTCCACTAGGACTCCAAGATACCTCTCATAGTTACTACTATTGAGCGAGGTACCACCTATAATGTACCTGTGCATTTGATTTCTCTTGCCTAAATGTAGAACCTCACTTTTTCACCATTAAATTTGATTTTGTTAGATAGAGCCCAATGTTCAAGTCTGTTAAGATCCTTCTGTATCCTAAGCTTATTTTCTGGAATGGTGGCTATTCCTGCCAGTTAGATGTCATCTGCAAATTTGATGAGTTCCCCAGCTATCCCCTCATCCAAATCATTGATGAAGATGTGGAAAAGTACTGGGCCTAAAATAGAGCCTTGAGTTCCTTTAGGATAATTATTTTCTCTTATTCCAGAAATAAACTGGTAGAAGATAATTCTTTCTGTTAGGGTTACGAAACTATAGAACCATGCAATTTTCTGCATGTCCTAAAATACACATGATATGAGATGAACTTCCATCCTCAACTTTATAGTCTTCTAATACAGGGCTTTTCAACCTTTTCACCCATTGTACCACTTTTAGGATATGGCAACATACGAGTACCACTAGTCTAGGCAACTAGTGGTACTCGTATGTTGCCATATCCTAAAAGTGGTACAATGGGTGAAAAGGTTGAAAAGCCCTGTATTAGAAGACTATAAAGTTGAGGATGGAAGTTCATCTCATATGTGTATTTTAGGACATGCAGAAAATTGCATGGTTCTATAGTTTCGTAACCCTAACAGAAAGAACTTGATGACCAAAAAAAGGAAAAAAAGTGATGAAGTACAGGTAGTCCTCGACTTACAACAGTTTGCTTAGTGACTGCTCGAAGTTACAATGGCACTGAAAAACGTGCCCCCCAAGCCACAGCTGAGCAAGACACCTGCCTGCCTGCCCGGTGGCGCTCGTCCTCCTTTCTGAGGTTTTCATTGTTGTGAGCATTTCTGTTGAGGATTGGCAGCGGGGGTGGGGTGGGGGGTGTTTGGTTTTTATTCCCCCCGTCTGTTGGGTGGTTGCAGCATGTTTTGGTCACTCCACTGTGACCATCATAAATATGAATCAGTTGCCAGGCATCTGAATGTAAATCACAAGACTCTGGAGATGCTGCAACATTCCAGCTGATTGATGCTTCTTCTGGGCTCAGAAGCACTAGGATCAGCGCCGAGCTCCAGCTGGAGCCTGGCGGTGATCCTGGCGCTTCCACTGAGCCCTGACAGCCCTGCAGTTCCAGCCATTTCTCGCTCAGGCTTGTGCGATGTTGCCACCAGTTCAGCTCATTCCCCTCCCCCACTACACTTTTCTAGGATGGTCGCGTACCACCTGCCAGGTGCCAATGTACCACAGGTGGTACCCGTACCACTGGTTGAAAAGCCCTGTTCTAATATGCAAAGCAAACTTGGAAGTTAGAAAGATTAAATGATAAATACAAAAGACTGCTAATTATGAAATCAAAGCTGCTATAATGTGCTAGGTAAATAAGAATCTTTTAAAATATTAAATGTAAAATCTTGGGGTGTAACTTGTTTAATATCTTTAATTGAATGGAGATTATATTGCTATATTATGTTAAATCATTGTATATTTCCCAAAATTTCTAAAGCTCATTTTCTTTTGAGTTAAGCTTATTTGATATGAACATTACATAATTTGGATACATATAGCAAGATCAACTTGTTTGTTCTTTTATGCAGTGACAGATATGCACCAAATCTTCATGAACTTGGTCACTTCGTCATCCCGGTAGTGTGTGATCTAGTAGCTCTCCAGTGGTTTATCATGGACAAAACTCAACAAGCAAGAGAAAAACTGAAAAGAAAGGAAGAGTAAGTATTACTCAAAACAGACATTCCACTCTCTACTTGATAACTTGAGAGTTTCCAAGGCAACACTCCATAAAATGAATATTAGTCCACAAGATTCTCTTGCACCCAGACGTTTCTTATGCTATTGAGTTTTAACTTATGGGGTAGTGAACATACATTTAAATGTATGTACTTATTATGCAGATACGCACATATAAATCAGATTTTAAGGGAATAATAAACTTCAGAGGTAGTATTAATTTAAATCAGTATTAGAAGTTGTCAAGCAAACCTCTCAAATTAATCATAAAATTGAATTTGAATTGGCAAAAAAATGTGGAATAGAAGACACTTGAGAAAGTACTTGAAAAGATAACGTGAAGTAACTTCAACTGCTATATATTTTTATATTCCCTTAAATTCGCCTTTGATAGAATATTCTGCATCTTCTTCTGTTTTTTATAAGATTAAGCTGTGCATGGAACGTTTAAAATTTCAGGTTCATACTGCTAGAAAAGAAGCTGATCAAGGCTACCACAGAGAAATTTTGTCTTCAACGGCTATATAAAGAACCCAGTGTTTCCAGTGCACAAATGATTCATTCATGCAGCAAGCTACTGGAAGAATCATTGCCATATTTGCAAGGTATGCATCTCTGCATTTCCCACTTCTTTTCTGTTCTTCAAGATGGAGACCTCTGCATCCCTTGGAACTGGAAAAATTGAAAGTAAATGGTACTGTATTCAATGCAAAAGAGAAAGGTTATTTATGCATTAGTATAAATTACTAAATTTAATATTTTCCAAAATAAATTATGAACAAAAATTCCATGCCAGTATTAGGAAGCAAGGCATAGTATTTCCCTGGATTTTTCTCCTGTTCAGAATTTTGCAAAAATATTATGTGTGCACTTTTTTTTTGGCAAGACAATATTTTTAAAGGGCGATGAATTTCTCCACTAAGTTGCATATGACTGGATTTCAAGCCTGTAATGAAACTATGTGGTGGGAAATTAGGTACACAAACTTTGAATGTAATCCAAGAAGCACACAGATGTGAATCTTACATGTGAATATATATATATATTCCCATGTAATACATGAACATATGGATTTCAGTATGCACAAATTGCGTTTGGAGAAGCGTTCTCAGAATGAAAGATGGTAACTGAAATTATTCTGTGGTGCATATGTTCTCCTTGAAAATAAATATTTCTGCAGCACCCTAGTGATAAATATTACTGATATACTGTATTTATTTTGCAGAATTATTGTACACCTTGTTTCAGAAGATTTTTGTCTGTTGAAATGTTTTGTTCATTAGATCTTGCACTTTATATTTTTTCATGTAAATAAAAGTAGTTCTGTATATGGTCAGTTCTTTCTGAACATGAATTTTAAGCATTTCTCCTTTTGATTAAGATAGTAATATGTGCTTCATTATGGGCACCTCAGTAGATATTCCTGGGTGGGACTTTTAGGTCAGTTTACCTCATGCCTTTACAGAGTGCAGCCACTGGGCAGTCTTATTAGCTTGCTGCCATTCAGTCATATATTTTCACATCTGATCCAGGTTGATTAGCCCTAAGAAGCCTTCTGGGCAGCCTTGATATACTTATATGCTACTTCATCAGTAATGTGGACATATTTCCTTACAGAATCCATCTGCGTATATGATTGATGCTGTGTAAAAGGTACTTGAAGAAAAATATTTTAGGACTCACTATGGCAGAGGAGAAATCCATCTGTGCTAATTGCTAGGGATGCAAGCTAGTGAGGAGGACCACCTTACATAGAAGTTCCCAGTGTTTGGGACTAGGGTTGGACCTGTGGGAAAAAGCAGCATGCTGACCACATGTTTTATGGTGTTTAGAAAGATCATTCTTTCCCAACTGAGTACTGTATCTTTCAGACACAATTAACATCCTAATTGAAGTTGATAGAAATTGTAGGCCACTCAGTTTTGCACTAAGTTGGGAGAGGCTGACATATATGAATAATTCACAGGTGACCCAATTATGGCCCTGCAGATTTTTGCATTTCAGTTCCCATCAACCTCTGCTCCCCTAGCCAGTGTACAAAGGTGATAGGAATAAACATCTGTGTTACTTAGAGTCCATAGATTGCTCATTCCTAGATAGTCATATGTATTAGATCGATAGCAACCTTACCAATTGATTTTGCTAGCATGAAAAGAGAACCAACAGCAATTGATTGCTAAGAGATTGTGACATACTTGTTCTTAACTGAGTTTATGTATGTCTTACCTAAAAACAAATTGTATTTGAGTAGGCCACGCTATTTTGAATATTATTGAAGTCAAATGTTAAAGTTGTTTTAATTTTAATATTTTCAATAACTTTCATAAAAATGCATTTTACAAGTTGTCTAAAATGGCTGAATATCTTGATACAAGACAGATGTTAGTATTAATTCCTAAAATGATGGAGTACCTTTGTCCTAACTAAAAGCTGTTGATCTTGCAGATTCTGAAAAAAACAATCCTAAACTTTGGGTACATCTTTTATGGTTATCTGATGTTAATAATCTGAATCCTTACTGACCTGTGCCAAAATGTTTAAATCACTCATAATGAGATATCTGTGTATTCTAAAAATAAAGCAGAATCTTAAAATCATATGAGTGAGTATGCTACTTTTTTATGGCTGAATGGTCTACAAGGAGAAAGTCTCGAAAAATAATGTAGCTAAATTCTACCAGAATTGGGTCACTAATAAAGGAAAATTAAGTCCTGAGTATTATTTGACTCCAGTTTCAAGTTACAGCTTCAGGTCAAAATTGCATCAAAATAATTCAAAATTATGAGGGGGATGTGCAATTATGCTCCATAACTTTTCTACAAAATGTGACATAGCAACGAGAATGGTGCCACACCAATCATATTTATCTTTTTATTGATACCAATAACATAACTTTCCATTCATTTATTGGTTTTTCATGTAACATTTTCATGCTTTTTCACTCTGCATGAAATTCCACTGTTGTAATCTGGAGCCCAGTAGCTCTGCCTTGCTCTTAGGCAATTCCAAATCCCTGACCAGGTCATTTAGTTCAGGGCTTTTCAACCAGTTGTACGGGTACCACCTGTGGTACATTGGCATCTGGCAGGTGGTACGCGACCATCCTAGAAAAGTGGTATTGGGGGAGGGGAATGAGCTGAACCAGTGGCAGACCGCACAAGCCTGAGTGAGAGACGGCTGGAGCTGCAGGGCTGTCAGGGCTCAACGGAAGCGCCAGGATCAGCGCCAGGCTCCAGTTGTAGCTCGGCACTGATACTTGCGTGTCTGCTGAGCCCAGAAGAAGTGCCGATCAGCTGGAATGTTGCAGCATCCCCAGGGTCTTGTGATTTACATTCCAGATGCTTGGCAAAAGATTCATATTTATGATGGTCACAGTGTCCCAGGGTCCTGTGAAGTGACCAAAACCTGCTTGAACCACCCAGAAGATGGGGGGAATAAAAACCAAACACACCCCCACCCCACCCTCGCTGTCAATCCTCAACAGAGATGCTCACAACAACGAAAACCTCGGACAGGAGGAAGAGCGCCGCTGGGCGGGCAGGCAGGTGTCTTGCTCGGCTGTGGCTTGGGGGGCACTTTTTCAATGCCATTGTAACTTCAAATAGTCACTAAGCGAACTGTTGTAAGTCGAGGACTACCTGTACTTCATCATTCTTTTTTTTTTTTTGATCATCAAGTTTGTGACACCTTGCTAGGCGACTGATGATACTGGTATGTTGCCATATCCTAAAAGTGGTACAATGGGTGAAAAGATTGAAAAGCCCTGATTAAGTTCACTCTGAGAAATTAGATGTGGTTTAGGAGGAGTCCACGGTGAGCTAAAGTTTGGGTCCGCTGACGTAGACAGCCTCGTATCAGCTGCATCCTGCATGTCTTTATCATCATCTGAGTCCAGAGAGTAGGATTCTGGTGGATATGGACTTGGCAAATTCTCACCATGGGGTACAGAAGGCAGTGCAGATGGAATGTTTGGATATTCCCCAGCCCACTTCTTTCTTGAGCTCCCTTTTGCAAAAATAGCAGTCGCTACTATGATTTCTTGGGCTCCCTCCACACCATTGGGACTATGAAAGGCATGGACTTTTTTATCTTGTTTAGCCAATGGCGCAGATAAGTTGCATATGTAATGCAACAATAATGAGGGTCCCAACTCTTGTCCTGATCCCTTATTTTGCATTCAAAATATAGATGGTATGCCTTTTTTACCACTGCTGTCAATTACTGCATTTTTGAGATGCAGATGTTACCTCATTACAACTGTAGCAGAAGGTATCTACATTGTTTACATAGTTTCAAGTCGTCTTTGCTTCTGAGGGAAAATATCACACAACTGTTCCTTGGAAATGTTAGGCAATGACACTTTCACAAGCCACCAGATGTAACTATATGATGCATAGATCTGACCAAGACAAATATGCATTGCAATAAAACAATAAATTACAGTTATAGTTGCAAGAAAAAGTATGTGAACCCTTTGGGATTACGTGGAGTTTTGCATGAATTGGCCATAAAATGCACTCTAAAGGTCATGTAAGTCACAACAATAAAAAAACACAGTCTGCTTAAAATAATACACAAATATTAGCTGTTGTCATGTTTTAATTGAACATAACGTGTAAACATTCACAGTGCAGGGTGGAAAAAGTATGTGAACCCCTAATGACTTCTCCAAGAGCTAATTGGAGCCAGGAGTGAGCCAACCTTGACTCCAATCAGTGTGATGATATTGGATGTGTTGCTGACAGCTGTCCTGCCCTTTAAAAACACACACCTGTTTTGGGTTTACTGGTCTCAAGAAGCACTGTCTGATGTGAACCATGCCTCGCAGAAAAGAGCTCTCAGATGACCTATGATCAAGAATTGTTGACTTGCATGAAGCTGGAAAGGGTTACAAAAGTATCTCCAAAAGCCTTGATGTTCATGTGTCCACGGTAAGACAGACTGTCTACAAATGGAGAAAGTTTAGCACTGTTGCTACTCTCCCTAGGCGTGGTCATCCTGTAAAAATGACTGCAAGAGCACAGCGCATAATGCTTAATGAGGTAAAGAAGAATCCTAGAGTGTCAGCTAAAGACCTACAGAAATCTCTGGCGCATGCTAACATTTTTGTTGACACATCTACAATAAGGAAAACATTAAACAAGAATGGAGTACATGGGAGGACACTCCAGAGGAAGCCATTGCTGTCCAAAAAAATATTGCAGCATGTTTGAAGTTTGCAAAAGAGCACCTGGATGTTCCACAGCACTACTGGCAAAATATACTGTGGACAGATGAAACCAAAATTGAGTTGTTTGGGAAAAACACACAACACTATGAGTGGAGAAAAAAAGGCACAGCACACCAACATCAAAACCTCATCCCCACTGTAAAACATGGTGGAGGGAGCATGATGGTTTGGGGCTGCTTTGCTGCCTCAGGGCCTGGACGGATTGTTGTCATTGATGGGAAAATGAATTCCAGAGTTTATCAGGACATTTTGCAGGAAAACGTACGACCATCTGTCCGCCAACTGAAGCTCCGCAGAGGATGGGTGATGCAACAGGACAATGACCCAAATCATACAAGTAATTCAACAAAACAATGGCTTCAACAGAACACAATGCGCCTTCTGGAGTGGCCCAGTCAGAGTCCTGACCTCAACCCGATTGAAATGCTGTGGCATGACCTTAAGAGAGCGATTTGCACCAGACATCCCAAGAATATTGCTACACTGAAACAGTTTTGTGAAGAGGAGTGGTCCAAAATTACTCCAGATCGTTGTGCAGGTCTGATCTGCAACTACAGGAAACGTTTGGTTGAGGTTATTGCTGCCAAAGGAGGGTCAACCAGTTATTAAGTCCAAAGGTTCACATACTTTTTCCACCCTGCACTGTGAATGTTTCCATCTTATGTTCAATTAAAACATGACAACAGCTAATGTTTGTGTAGTATTATTTTAAGCAGACTGTGTTTTTCTATTGTTGTGACTTACATGACGTTTAGAGCGCATTTTATGGCCAATTCATGCAAAACTCCACGTAATCCCAAAGGATTCACATACTTTTTCTTGCAACTGTAGGTAATAATCTTTAGCCTCAAAGTAAAGATAAATTTATACACTTCCACATGGTACCATTTTCATTGCTCTATCATACTTTGTCAAGAAGTTATAAGACGTGATCATTAGACATCTCCCTTCCTTGTAGGCAAATATACTCACCTGTGCATAAATCTTATATTGTGAAATATCTTGAAAGCTTTAGCCAACCAGCACCTTTACCACCTGTTTTCTAATTCATCTAATCAAAATTTGTAAAAATTAACACATTTTATCTCGGAGGTCAATAATTTCCCAAAATTTATAGACCCAGTAGTTGAAGGTAGATTATAAAAGTCTTCATTGTGCATTTTGCCAAACATGCTTGTTTCCTAGCAGAGACTGAGTAACTATTTTGTTTGCCATGTTCTAGGCTGGCAACAATAAAAATTGCAGAAAGAAAAAAAAAGGGGATTTGTCAGGCACTTCCTTGCCACTCATGCACTCCCTTGCCTCCTCCCCTATCCAGCACTAGCCACTTACCTATCTGCTGGGAAGGGGGAGGCAAAGAGGAGAAAGGAAAGAAGGGGGAGGGGAGAGACACAAGCAAGGAAGGAAACACGGAAGAGGAAGGAGGAAAGGAAGGAGGAAGAGAGACAGGAAGAAAGAAAGACAGGAGGAAGAAGAGAAAGACAGGAAGGAAGAAGAAAGGTACATGGTTTCTAGGCTGCATTATGGCAAATGATAATTTCATGGTGACAGCTTATTTCACAGAATATGCTGTGGTGTATTAGAATAGGAAGATAATAATAACTGGACTTTCCATCTTCACAATCTGAGAAAGCTCAACCCCCCCCAACTGGTTTAAGAATTGTGTTATGTTATTCCTGGCCTTATCAGAAGAGGGCAAACTTTGCAAAGTAGAGCTCTCCCTGGAAAAGACTCATAGGTGAAGTCCAGTCGTCCTTTCTGTACCGTCGTCCTGCCAAGTTTCTTGCTGCCTCATCTTCTGAAAATAAACCTTAAAGTATTGATATCAATATCTAATTTTCTTAGAGAACAAAATTGTTGATAGTGCCATTTTCAGAGAGGGTAGGTTGGTAGTTAATTTTGCATTAATATTTTTTTTTAATTATTGTGTTCTTATGGCTGCTAAAACATCCAAAAAAGATATGGTAAGTGTGTACTATTTAATGCCTATCAGTGTTTAATAAAATGATTTTATCTTACAGCTGCAGAATTATTGGAGCTAAGATGTCAAAACCTAATTTTTTTATGGTGTGTAGATTGTATTATGTTGTAGCATTCCAGTCGTCATGTTCCTATGGAAAACAATTGTTTCATATAGTCTTATTGTGATCTCAAAACTAGAAGAGCTCATACATGATGAAAAGCAAGGATGTGGTAAACAGATATACCCTGCTAATTTGGTGATTCTCAGCAAAGAATGGAAACTGTTCCTGGGAGATACTTCTTAGACAGCTTTTATTAAAAAGCTGAGCCTAGATGCTCTCTAGGAAAAACAAAATTAGATGTGAGAATATTTCAGTTTATTGTTTATGTGAATGTCCAGAACTTTGCTACCCTGTATGGCTAATGTGGCTAATTTTAGGAGCTATAATTGCCCAAAACAAAATTAGTCTTTATTTGCTAAAACCCATTTTATTTGCAAAATAACATAGAAATGTACTTCATCACACTTTAACATTATTCTATATTTTGAGCTCGTAATGCAATAAAGTGCTACATAACAATATATGTTGTTATAACAGGAAAGTAAAAGGAAATTTAAAGAGCACACGTGCACTTATACAGTGATGCTTAAAAGTTTGTGAATTCTTTTGAATTTTCAATATTTTTATATAAATATGACCTAAACATGATTTGAAAAAAGTACCACTGTATATTCACAGGAATACATGCACCAAATACAATGCTACAATTATAGGACAGACTCAAAAATGGGGCCCCCTTGGGTTATTGTTTCAGAGATATTTCCTTACCTAAATAAATAAACAGAATGAATGCAGGCAAAAAATGAATGAAATGAAAATCAATCTTTCCTCCCTCCCTCCCTTCACTCTTCCATTTTCTTCCCTCATTCTACCTGGACAAGTTCAAAAACACATTATGAACAATAAGCCAATAATTCAATCAAAACTGAATGTTATTGTCTAATTGCCTGTTATAAGAAAAAAATAGTAAACTAAAACTTTACAAAAATAATTTTGGTAGTTTTGTCCATCTGCATAAAATCTGCAAATGGCTTTCATATTGGTGGCAACAGTGCGAGGATCACATGGGTCACTAAGCAAAGACCTTACATGATTGTAACTTCCAACTCTTCTGGCTTTCCCATTGACTTAGCTTGTGGAAAGCTGGCAGGGAACTCAAAAATAATAATCATATGGGGATACTGTGACAGCTGTAACTCCAAGGAACTGGTTATCAGTACCATTCATTCACCATCATTGTAATTTCGAATAGTCACTGAGCTACCTGAAGTAGAAATAATTCCAATTGGTAATAAAATTTTAAAATTTAATTTCAAGACTCCCCAAATGTGAACAAGCTTGTTTTCCAACAAGGATCCCCTAGCAATAGGGAGCCTGCATACTGATTATGCTATATATGAACATCTTCCATCTCATAGTCTTGTTCATCTGCTTATTGTTTTAAGGGGATTACAAAATGTTTTAATTCTTGATTTTATTGTATATGCCAAGAATCACTTTGAGTGAGATGCGCTGGCATATAAAATTTACAAATAAATAAGTAGATGACAGAGAGAGGGAGGGAGGGAAAAAGAGAAAGATGATAAATAGATCTATATCTATAATATAATCTATATTATATTTATTTAGCATATGGTGATCTTGCATTAGCTTGGAGACTATACTGTTAATACAAAGTAGTTATTTGGCTGCCGACAATTGCTAGTCCATTTGTTCAGGCACCATCTAGGGTTAGGGAGGGAGGGAGGGAGGGAGGGAGGGAGGGGGAGAGAGAGAGAGAGAGAGAGAGAGAGAGAGAGAGAGAGAGAGAGAGAGAGAGAGAGAGAGAGAGAGAGAGAGAGAGAGAGAGAGAGATGATAAAATGATCTCTATTTTGTGAAGGTCTTGTTCTAATGTGACCATTTGCTTTTTCTTTTCTTGCAGCTTTGTCTTCTGCAGAAGTTCAGAAGTTTATCTCCTAAAGTCATTGGAAAGGGCAAGTTTAGGATCATAACACTACAAGTATCAAATGATTATGAGACTTATTTATTCCTTTATTTTTCAAGTTTAGAATCATAACACTACAAGTATCAAATGATTATGAGACTTATTTATTCCTTTATTTTGAACTGCAAAAGATTACCATAAAGACAGGTTCCAAGAAGCTAACCTATGGCATTAAACTGAGGCTATACTTTTGCAGCAGCTGGAGCTTGTTTGAAGGAGCCTGGATCACAGTACTCTGAGAACAATGGGGTTACAGTGGGCTAGAAAATTTGAGTGAGCCTAGCATACCAGGGTCAGCTGCCCTTGCTTCCTTGCTCCTCCCCCATCCATGCGCCTAAAAATAGAGATAATCAGGTTTCAAAGAGGAAAAGGAATGGAAAGGTCAAATGTCATGACCTCAACTCTATTCCAACACAGCTTTTCTCTCCAACCCCGTTTTCCTTAACTGGGCCTCTTCCAGCAGCAGCAAATAGCCCTTTGTAGATGCTGAATCCATCTCCATGGCCTATGCTTGGAGCTAATTATTATGATCATTGTCAATTCCTGGTTTACTTCCCACCCATCTTCTTAGGATGCTCTTGACTCCTTTTTTATTATTCCAGTTGAGGGATAGTTTTATTTAGCATTATTGGGTATCTGATTAGGCTACAATATCAATCAAAAGAGTCACAATTGCTGCTTTCAGAGCTGGAATTCAGCCAGGCACAGTATTGTAAATCAGAAGTGATGCTTGTATACATGACTTTAGATCTTTGATAGTTACCATTTTCGCACTTATGGTTACAAGGGTGAAGGCTCAGTGATTAAATTCCACCTTAACCCCTCCACAAAAATAAGATGCTATGGTTCTGCCTCTGAATGTATTAAATTTCAGCTCTTGATTTTATTCTAACTTTTGTATATGGCTTGGGATATAGATATTTTTAAGGGCCAACTTCTTCACTTGGTATTCTAAGCTTTTGCAATATTGTTTGGAGGAATCTTCTACTTGTGGCTGTGTAAATCTCTATTAGGATCAGGGTCCAAGAATCTAACCTGAGTAGACATTAGGCATCCTCTTTAAAACTGCAATGTTTTGGTCCTTCTGGCATCAAAGTTAAAATCAGATTATATGCTGGCTTCTTGGAAAGGAATACTTGTTTTGTTTCTATTCTTCTGTTTAAGAAGTCATTACCATTTTTCTTTTCACCATAGTTTAATCATGTACGGTTTAATACCGTGTTTTATTTAATAATTTTATTTGCATTGAATTCTGTAAATTATCTACTTCTGTATGGGAAAAAAGACCTCCCACTTATTTCACCCAAATTATCAAGAACTGCTGAATATATCTAAGTTGTTGGGTTTTTTTTAATGCAGGAGCTGTTGAATTGCTGAAAGCAACTTCTCCATGAAGTCAAGTCCCAAACTTATTTCCAAGCTAATCATTTTATCTTCCTGAACAGGATAGAGTATAAGAGCACTTCCTGATCCAGTTATGTCTCATTCAAGTCACACAAGGTAATCCAGGTTTGTGCCTGTACCCTTGGTTGTCTTTTGATGCTGAAAACAGGCTTCTTCCATAGTTTAGCTCTGTCAGATCTTTAACCAACCTTGACACAGAAGTGGGTGCTTAGTGGCATGAATATATGCTGCCTGGCCTAAGTGTATGAAACACTTGGATCAAGCCTTTAGCCTAGGGAAAAATACACATGCAACAATCAGATCACTGTGTAGTTTCTCCTACGGAAGTGACTTTTGTATTTTTTTTCTTAAATGTATTTAATTGGTTTGAATAGACATACTTATCCATTCTTACTGATAATAATATAATCCAATTTTAGGAAAGAAATAAACAAAATAAGGTTTTAAGTTTTGTTGATAAGTTCCCAATATCCAATCTAGTAGGAAAACAGACAGAGGAAATTAGTTCATGCTTCACCTATTTCTGTCCTGAGTTACTAGGTAAAATTAAAAACATAATGATCCATGCTGGCTTTTTTTTACAAAGATTCCTTGTAACTGAAAACAATTTGGGAACTATATTCAAACGATTTCTTGTTTCCTGCTCCCCGTATCCTGAACAAGATTTCTCATAAAGGTTTTTTTTTTGTGTGTGTGTGACATCTTAAATCTAAATATTAGGCTTCTTATATACAACAAGGCTACCAGGCCTGGGCTAGAAAACTCCTGAAGATCTTTTCAACAAGGATATTCAGAAAACTTTGTTTCTACAGTGATCATCTGTATTTTGCAGCCCAGTTGTTTTGCCCTGACACATAAACATGATAAACTACAGCTTTATTCTGTATTAGAAAATTTGCCCTAAAATGGCAAGTACAGAGAGTTCCAAAGAATTTTCAGTCATATTCAGTTTGGTAAAACTTTTATGGAGCTTAACTTTCACATGCAGAAATATAGAGACCCAGGAAAGAGGCAATGGAATAATTTAACTGAATGTGAAATCTTTCCATGAAATAAAGAGACCAGGACACCTTCAAGCTCAAAAGCGTTCCTAATAGCACAAACACTGCTAATTTCACAGCTGCCTCCCCGGTGTTCTTGATTATTCAGTATTCCATTATGTTTTCAGTCCTGACATTTGAACTCACTTTGCCCAAAACAACATTTCACCAAAATCAATAGGAACCTACTTTCAAGAAATAATTCCAGACAAACTCGCTCTTTCACTTCAGATGAAATTGTCAGATGCTTCTGGACATGAAGAAAAATCTGAAGATTTTAACTAACTGTAATTAAAGCAAAGATAGTTCCTTGAGATTTTAGATGTCCTAAAAGAGTAGCTCTTCTAAGCAGTAGGTCCAGTTTCATGCATTCCATTTGGCACCCTGTTCTTTAAATGTGCATGGAGCAAGCAAGAGACTCCTAACAAAAGAGTTGGTTAGAATGATTAAAGCAGGTCTGGACCTGCCTACATCCTAAGAAAAAAGCAAGCTGCTGCTGGGACTGTTGCTGGGCACAACCTCTATTCCCACTCCCACTCCCACCCCCACCCTGCACATCCTCACATACACCAAACACATTTCTCTCTGTAAAGAGTTTATTGTGTAATCTTCACTCATGAAGAGGGTAGAATAGGGTAAGGGTTAGCACCAATTATAAACCATGTAAGATGTATTGGTAAAATAAGAATCCCAGTTTTTATGTCTTTGTAAATCCTGAAAGGAAGATTCTGTCAATATCATCTCAACTTGCAGTAAACCTTGTTTCCCTGCCCCTCCCCACTTTTTAGCAGTTGCTAGGCAACATTAAGCTAGATGCCTGCACTACTTCGGTGGTTCCCTGAGTAACAGTCCTTTGTCACCCATGAATGTTGTAGGGTTACAGGGTTACATTCCTTTCTCAGCAACAAAGGATCATTAGATATTGTATAGGTCAAAGCTAGCACTCTTCCTGCAAGGCCTATCCCTTGACTATAATGTTTATCTACAGGCTTGGATCCAATTAAATGAGGTGATGACAAGTAATAATTGGAAGCAAGGATGAGGAAGCAAAATTGTACATTTCCCAGATAAATCCATTCAAGGAGTGTCAAATGTTCTCAGTGTCTCAAAGCAGAAGAGTCTTCTGAATTTCTCTCAGTCACTGGATGCTAATGATTTCATCTGAACAGCCTTCAAACCCACACTCAGAAATCAACAAGCTGTTACACTATATTTTGCAGTTGGAATGCAGAAAAGGGGCGGATACTGAATTAAAATAAAATTGTGACTTTTCCTTTCCTCAATCAGCATGTGATTTTGTTGTCCCTCCATAAACAAATCTGTAACCAACTGATTTTTCATGAGAACTCTGGAAGTTTGAGAATATCCAACCAACAAACTAATTGCAACTGCTGCATGTTACTGGGATAGTCCAACAAAAATTCTCTTTACAACTATAGGTTAACATTAAAGCCATGTCATCATCATTATCATCAACATCAGCAGCAGCATTTGTGGCCAGCAGACATCATGATGTAAGTATCCAATTATAGCATTTATTTGATAAGATCATCACGTGTGAGTCATTATTTGACCTTAGGACAATTTATTACAGATGCTATCAGTGACGATTTGCTGGTGGTGGTACATTTATACGACCACCCATTAATAAAGGTAATAAGCTATTTTAAACTGAATAATAGTAATAATAATAATGATAATAATAGTAGTAGTAGTAGTAGTAGTACAGACATCTGGCCTAGAACATGGCTGACATCACTACTGTGGAAAGGAAAAAATTGATTTTTTCATTGATATTGCAATACCAGGAAATGCACGAATGGAAGAGAAACAGCTAGAAAAAATAACAAAATATTGCTATTTGCAAATTGAATTTGAGCGACTATGGAGAAAGAAATCAATGGTTGTAACCAAGTAATAGGGTCCTTTGGAGCAATACCCAAAGGTCTGTCTAGATACATGGACATTTTGAACTTTTGAACTTATTAGACCTGAATATCCTCATTTTGCAAAAAAGACTTGGAACTGCTTATATACTCAGAGAGCTCTTAGGTCCCTGATTAGGATGTGACCTAACTACCAGTACCAAACTGTGAATCGAATTGAAGATTAAATCTTAAATCATCATCCCCATCATCATCATCTGAAATAATTGATTGGACTTACTGTAGATAGAACTTGATAACTTCGATCAAAAGACAAGAAAACTAATGGCAATGCACCATGCTCTGTGCCGCAAAAGTAATATTGATCGATTGTCCTTGCTTAGATCTCAGGGTGGCAGAGGACTCTTATAGGTGAAGCAAACTGTGGAAAAGGAAAAATGTGGCTTAAAACTCTACATAAAAAAGCAAAAGAGCCTTTGCTGAAGGAGGTGAACAAGGGAAACCTCTTGAAAACAATGAGATTGTAAGCAGAATATTGAAAGGAAACAATTGAGCACAAATTTCTAATTGGAAAAAGAAGCCTATGCACAGTCAATACCTGAAGGACACTGAAGGAAAGGTATATACAAAACTACCATGGAGATGGTTGAGATCAGGGGTGCTGAAGAAAGAAAGGCTTCATTTTGGCTGCCCAAGAATAAACCTTGCAATAAGCTTCCCATGAAAGCAAAAATTCAACATGTCAGTAACAATAGCAAATGTCACTTATGCAATGAGAAAGATGAAACAGTGGATTACCTTATCAGTGGTTGCAGCAAAATCTCACAAACTCGTCATGATCAAGTTGCGAAAATCATACATTGGAAGCTTTGCCCAAAGTTTGGGGCCAAATGCAGCAAAAATCACTGGGAACACCCAATTGACAAAGACTTTTGGATCCAAACAGACAGACATCTGGCCCACAACACTCCTGACATCACTATTGTGGAAAAGAAAAAAAAAGTGTGGTTCATTGATATTGCAGTACTAGGTGATTGAAGAGAAACAGCTAGAAAAAATAATGAAATAACAGAGTTTGCAAATTGAAGTTGAACCATTATGGAGGAAGAAATCAATGGTTGTACCAATAGTAAATAGGAGCCCTTGAAGCAATATCCAAAGGATTGCCTAGATACATGGAAATTTTTAACTTATCAGACCTGAATTTTCTGATTTTGCAAAAAAACACCTTACTTGGAACTGTCTATATACTCAGACATTACCTTAACAATTCTTAGGTCCTTGGTTAGGACTTGAACTGTTAAGTTTTTACCAGTCCTAGATTGTTAATCAAACTGAAGATTTAATCAATAATAATAATAACGAAAACCCCAGTGAGACACTATCTTGATGTAGTTGTGGAGCTTGTGTGCTCTGAGGAAGATGATAACTATGCCAGAGATTCAACCATACTGGATAGGTCTCATCAAAGGAGTCAGACACAGACTGTCTCCCCCATAAAAAGTACCAACAGGCTGAAAAATAGCTTTTATCCGTGGGCTGTTAGGCTTTTAAATGGGACATAATCTTATGCAGAATTGACTTGGGAGGCCGGTGTGTGGTGTAGTTGGTTCACATAGTGTGGTGGGATGGAGGGTTTGTTGTCACTGTGTGTTGGGGGGAGAGAGCACGGGGGGGAGGCTCAGCTAATCTCAATGTACACATGTTGTACTTTGACAATAAAGGTTTATTATTTATTAAAGGAGTGAGAACCAGGACCAGTAGCTGCAGGAAAAACTGGAAGAAAAGGTGTTTGCAAAGATACAATGATTGAAAACAAAGAAATAATGATATGTTATTACAGATCAAGTCCAACAAGAAGAGGATATTTGAAATGAATGTACCAGTTCTGGAAAAAACAACATCCAGAATTAAAAATAACAGAATAGAGGCTAGCAGATTGTCGATTTATAATATGAAATAAAGTATTTCCAGAAGCAGAATTGGAAGAACTGCAAAGGTTTACCCAGGGCAAAGAAATCAAAGCCTTGCCAGACGTAACTCATAATGTAGAGGCAAAACAGGGGGAGTTAGCAGTAGAGGAATCCATTTGGAAACTAGGCACCATCTCCTCTGCCTCAGTAAGAACAAACTCTTTTAAAAAGTAAAAGAATTGAAACAAAGAATAACTGAGCATCTAGAACAGCACAAAAACATCAGAATAAGGCTGTCTGCATTGAAGCTTATTCCAAAGAAACATCAAGCACAAGCATTAAAAGATACAAATACTGCAATATCAAGCATAAGCACTAACTCACTGAAAGAAACAAACCAGCTAACGTAGAGAATAGCTGTAGTTACAACTGAATACCTGGGATAAAAAATCAACAAAGAAGAAAAAAAACTGAACAATGCATCACAAAAATGGAAGATTAGCAAGATCAGCAAGCTGAGATCAGACTCAAACAAGCAAGAACAGATGAAGGAAAAGCAAGAAGACCAAAGAATATCTAATAAAAAAAATTCATTTAGAAACAAGGAAGATCAAGGAAGCACTGGAAATAATAAAGCAGTAAATAACAGCTATAGCCAAGAAGATCAGCAGATACAAACTCGAATTGAAAATTATAGTCAGAACTTCCAATTTCAATCCAATCAAAAACATTTCTACTAATCCATCAATGGAGAAACTATAGTGAATCAATCAGTACCTGACAAGAAAGAAAGTGTGCAGTTCTGGGCACAGATATGGGATAACCCAAAGAAGTACAACAAGGATGGAGCTTGGTTATGAGAGGTGGATAAGAATAAAAAAGAAGTTGAAATGAGAAAACTAGTTATAACAGCAGAAATGATAGAAGAAAGAACAAGGAAGATCAAGAATTAATCAGCACCAGGAGAGGATGAATTGCATGGTTTTTTGGTAGAAACATCTAACTGATCTTACCCACTCATTGCCAAACAGTTTAATAACATACTATCAGGAGGGGAAATTGAAGAGTGGCTAACATCTGGGAAAACTTACCTGATAAGGAAAGATCCAACAAAAGGGGCAGCACCAGGCAACTACAGGCCAATTACTTGCTTACCAACAACTTTCAAATTGCTAACTGCTGTGGTAACTGATGCAATCCAACAGTATCTAGTTGAAAACAATTTCTTTGCACCTGAGCAGAAAGGAAACCACCCCAATAGCAGGGGAACAAAAGATCAACTCTTAATTAACAAAATTATTTTGGAAAACTACAAAAGAAAGAAGACCAAATTAAATGTAGCATGGATTGGCTACAAAAAGGCATTCGAATCTCTGCCACACAACTGGATAATCAAGGAGTCAGTAGAAACATCAAAACTTTGTGCAAAGATTGTTGGCACAATGGAAGACACCCTTAGAGGTCAATAGTAAGAGACTGGAAGAGGTTAATATCAAGAGAGGAATATTTCAAGGAGATTCACTATCATAGTACTATTTGTCATTGCATTGTTTCCTCTGTCAACAATACTGAATAACTCAGGCCGTGGCTATCAAACATCAAAAACATCTGCCAGACTATCCCACCTCCTTTACATGGACAATTTGAAGCTATATGGAAAAACATCATCTGAAATATAATTGCAGGGAGTCAAGCTATTCTCCAAAGAACCTGAAAGCAGGATAAGAAGCAATGGATGGGAACTAGTCAAGGAGAGAAGCAACCTAGAACTAAGGACAAACTTCCTGACAGTTAGAACAATTAACCAGTGGAACAACCTGCCTCCAGAAGTGGTGAATGCTCCAACACTGGAAGTTTTTAAGAAGCGACTGGACAGCCATTTGTCTGAAATGGTATAGGGTTTCCTGCCTGAGCAGGGGGTTGGACTAGATGACCTCCAAGGTCCCTTCCAACATTATTATTATTATTAAATCTCATGCTGCTCAACACTGTCCATATATATAGGCAAGATACTGTTGGAAGAAAAGTCTTCATGGTGATTCAGTCCAAGCTGGGAATAAACATGGCAATTGTTTATTGAAGAGGAGAGCCAGACAGGAAGATGGCTCTGGCAGAAAGAGAGAAGGCACATGTAGGGAGTGGGTTTTTATACCCTCTGGAGCCTTTTGTTTGGAGTTGTTTCCTGTTCTTGTTTTGAGACTATTTCCCATGTCATGTATTCTGACCTGAGTCTGGGTTTGCCCTTTGGCATCTGTGGGTTAATCCTATTATGTCCTGTCAGAGTTTGGGTAGGGTGTGTAGACTTTAGGTGTCTTTGTCCTCCTAAGCTTCTGGCTGGGGCCTCCAACCTTCTTGGATGGTTTACATCTGCATTTGTACAGAGCTAGTTTCTGCTTGGGGGAGGGAGACCTGGGGCTATCAAGAAAAACTGGGCATGCTTTTCTGCCTCTTTAAGATCCTTTTATATTTTCCTGCCCTTTTTATATTTCCTTCTCTGGCGAGCTGATTTCCCACAATCCCACCTTTGTGCCATAAGTGCCTGAATGACACACTTACTGGCACAAAAGTAAATTTGATCTGATCAAATACTTGGTAAACAAGCTTTTAAACTGTTAAGCCAAAAAAAGGGGGGGAACACTAATGGAGGCAGTAGAAAAAGATCCCTGCAGTGGCTCCCAAAAGGGGAGCTTCCAACCCATAAAGTTCTAAAAGTGAGGGCAAAACTTTGTTAGGTGGAAAAGAAATTTATAGTTAATATTCTGTGCCAATTATTTTCAAATGTTGGATGTCACTTTGAGCATCCAGTCAGGTTTGCACATTCCTCCCAAAATTCTTCACATCCATGGTTTGCCTCAGTACATAACCACTGCCTGCCCATTTCCAAGGGTTGTTTCCTGCCTTAGTTCTTAGTTCAGTGCATCCAGGTTTGTAATGTCCAATTGAGATTAGCCAGTATGCAAGCCAGACTATTAAATTTTCTTAAATTGCACATAGTGAGCCCTAGGGTTCCCAATCTGAGTCCACCAGTGCAAGATATTCAGGGCTTAGCTTTGGAGATCTCTTTCCTGCTACTTCCTCAGTCAGGGCATATGAATTGCAAATCACCTGAGGGGGGCCTGGTTCCCTCCTCTTGGAATTTGCAGGAATGCACGTGGATCTGGAGCCCATGTCTGCTGGGAGCCCATGTCTGCTGTTATCACGTTTGCTGGTTAATGGAGAATGGAAATCTCCAGGGACAAAGGAGGAGGAAGTCCATCCCAGAAAGGGGAGGGAAGAGGAAATACATCATCGGGTAGGAGGGTCTGACTGCCCACATTGTAATTTCTCCAAAACAGCCACATGGCGGCAGCACAACCAGAGGGAGCAAAGTCCAACTATGATTGGGAAAAAGGGTCTTCTCACTCACACACACAGACATACAAACATTTCCTTTGCTCCCCTGGGCTTTAAAGTTAAGAGGCCCTCACCTTCACCTTCTTTCCAAAGCAGCCCTTGAGCTCAAAACTCCCTTTACTACCCTGGCTCCACATGGGCAGGGCCTGGGAAACCCATCCACAGACACACTGGACTTAATTGTCGATAAGAAAGAGAAAAAATTCTGGACAGCAGAAGAGAAGAGAAAGAACTAGAGAAGATAAGAAAATACAAAGACCTACAAATAGAAATAAAACAACTGTGGCAAAAGCAAGCAAAGGTAGTACCAATAATAATAGGTGCTTTGGGTGCAATCCCCAAAACAACTGGAGCACCATTTGAACACCCCTGGCATTGAGAAATTCACCATCAGTCAATTGCAAAAGGCTTTACTGGGAACAGCTTCCATTCTGCAATGATATCTGTAACACCATCTAACATCCAGATCTGCCTATCCCAGGACTTGACAGGTAAACAAAAATGCCAAACCCAGTCTGAACATCTGGCTGACTGTGCGGATAATAATAATAATAATAATAATAATAATAATAATAACAACAACAACAACAACAACAACAACAACAACAGCAGCAGCAGCAGCAGCAGCAACAGCAACAACAACAACAATATGAAAATACTGAAATGCAGAGTTAGACTGGTGTACACAGAGAGATGAGCTTTATTTAGGTAGCAATATCAGTGCTGGGACTAATTCAACAATGCAATCTGGTTGGATGGCATGAGGAAAAAGCAGAAAGACAACTGTGTGGGGGTGATGCAGGAAGCTTTACAAAGTATCAACCTTCTGGAGAGGCACCATTTGGACCTCTCTTCAGGCAGCAAAATGTCTCAACCTAATGCTAATTATCCTTGTATAGCACTTTACAAAGCATGCAGGCATCATTAATCCCTGCCCCAAGCTATTTACAATTTAAATTTTAGCATACCAGTTGCAAGATAAAAACAATGTGAGGGTTATGTCTCCATCTCCTGTTCCTGAGTATCTCAAAGGCATCTTGTTGGCTACTGTGAAAAATAAAATGCTGAACAAAAATGAGCCTTGGTTGGCCTAGTCCAGCAGAGCTTTTGTATATAACAGCAAGAGGGACTTAAAAAGAGCAGTTAACAGCTTGCTCCTTATGATGACTCCTCAGAAATAACTCCCACTGAATTCTACATGGTTTATTAGGAGTTATATCTCTTCAGAATTGCAATTTAAAGCTTCTTCAATAGGTGCTTTTAATAACAATATTCTTCACTAACAGTTGAAAAACTGTAGAAGTTGCAAATAAATAAGTGAGCAATCAACCAGTTAAAAAACAGTTACAATCACTGGGCAGTAAAATACTAAAATATTCTTTTGTGAATACAAGATTAAAATAATTTGGGTGCGACTGTGATTCATGAATTAATCACCAAACTTTAGTTATGTGCTCTGTTCTGTAGGAAGTTGCATAATAATAAATATCCTCATACGTTAAAATTGGCATAACTTCATGTGCCTCTTTAGCAAAATCTCCCCTGGATGTAGTTTCTTATTTTTAACCATAGTATTTACTCACCTTTAGACATTTCCCACAAGTATACTGTATTTTTGAATTTTAATGTCTCAAAATGTGCAACAACTTCTAAACAAAACTTTTTGTTCCCATCCAATTACTTCTCTGTCCATCCATTTTACTGCAAAGGAAAAAAATTAACCTGTAAAACAAGAAAAAGAACTGCATTTTCAAAATGAGTTTCAAGATGTGGGATGCAGGCGTTTCTATGGCAACTGGACTTGAGCATGATCTCTCACTGAGGCTTACATTTCAGGTTTCCATTAGTAACTTGTGGATTAAATGTAGTATAGAAGGTAGTACTGTGAATCTTCTTACTTTCTTTGTGTACCAGGAACAATTTTTCCTGGGTATAAAGGAGAGTCCAATCACACCTCAGATATTTTGTCCATCCTTTGTTGACTAATAAATAGCAACCTTCCCTTATTTGCTGCCCATTAGTTCTGCTGGACTGCAACTGTTTAAATATGTTGAAGTGATTTCTACACCATAACAATAAATTGTTAGGCAACATCTTACCAGATCCAGAACACGAATTAGCAGACAAAAAAATGTGAAAAGTTACAAATGGCTATGTGTTATTCATATTGGTTTTTTTCTTACAAATAATAACAAGAATAAATAACAATTTTAAAAGCCACAATGAATAGTTCAAATTTAATGTTAACATTTCCTGACATCCTCCTGGCAAACTGTTTTGTTTATTCCAAATTATTTTTATCTGAATTGAGGTGTAAAAAAAATGTAGTATCCTAATAAAAGAATAAGAACCGCAATGATTCCTTCTGGATACATGATAACTTTGAGGGGGTGGGTGGCAATACTTATATTCTCAATTGGTTTGAACAGCTGCTACAGGCTTGAAAATGTCCTATATTTGTCTCTGACAAGACCTTGCCACAAACTGCATTAACAAAGATGAGCTTGTAGAAAGAATACAGAAATGGCTATTCATTCTCCTAGATAGACCTGATGCTAGTTTGAAGATTGATAATTTCTGGTAGGCCAGTGCTACTTCCAGATTCAGTATAAGTACTCCTCCAAACTTTCACAGTTGCCGAAGGGTTGAACGAAGTAGTAGTAACTTTAAGATATATGTGGGCACACCCACACAAACACACACACACACACACACACACACACACACACAGTTGCACATGTGGACCTCAGGTATTAAGAAGCTAGATGATTTTGTGGTAGTTCCTACAATAAAGTCCAGTTCATGTTCCTGGGACTGAGCTGGGATCAGACACCTAATTCAAGTTTCTCTAATAGGATCATAGGCATGTCTAGAAAATGATCCAGGAAAAAATGGATCTGGCTTATTGATCCACATTCAGCAGGAACTTGTTCCACATTCTGCAATAATAGCTGTTGAAGCTTGACAAAACTTGCACACTCATGTTCTTTTCCCAGGAACAGATCATTGGAATTTACAAAGACAAAAAGCAATCTGTGTTCCTAGATTGTTCCTGGGGATACATCTGGTCACCCCGCCCCCCCCAAAGAAAAACTTTTCAGCACTGGCCCATATAACAGGAGAACAACTTGAGCCACAGGATTGCCTGCAATCTACCTGTTTCACCTCCAGGCTTTGGACCAAATTATAAAACCCTCTTAAATGTTTCCACTGTAATACTTAGTAGTAACAAAGGAGGAAATTTATTAAATGCACATTAGCCCTGATGAATTCATTTAATATTCTTTGTATTTACTTTGGAATCCTATCAAATGCAAATTCAGCCTGATTCCACACTCATTGTTTGAAATATAGATCCTGGTTGGCTTTTGAGCAACTGACACAAAAAAAGTCTGGACAGCCTTGTTGTAAAATGGGAATGCACACCTTCCATGTGCTCAAAAGCTGCACCAAACATTGTGGAGCCTCTTAAAATGTCACACTTTGACAGTGGATGGCCCAGTTCATAGTGAGAACTTACTATGACCATTACTTGTCATTATTTAACCAAAAGATGAAAATCACTTTCAATACAGCCTGTCATTGAGTTTGTTTTTAATGTGACTGTAGTCCACAATGAAGACCTGTGCTTAAGCACCTTTCCTGTAGAAGAGTCACTAGTAATTGTCTTCCATTTATTTGAGCTTTAAAAGGAGGATTGCAAAAACTATATACCTGGAGGGTCATTCTTAAGTTAAGACATATGCACATATATTTGGTCTGCTGTGCAGCCCCTTCATTCCTGCCTCGGGGCAGGGGGTGGGACTGAAGCAAGCAACCCAGGAAACCCCTAATTAGCCATAGTTTCCCATCTCAATTTACCAATTTACACACTACATCTGAAACAAACTGGTAAGCATCCTTCTCTGCTGCAGACAGAATGGGAAACTGGCTGAAGGTGAAGCTGGTTTCACTCTTCACCCCATCGTAAGAGGTTGCATACATCGGCAAAAGGCTTATGATAATGCATGCACAATCATGTGAACATCTTCTGCTATAAAGGACAACTCTTTATTTCCTAAAACTGTCCTTAGAATTATATAATTTAATTATTTTTTCCTTGATATTGATTTTACTTTCACAAAGTAAAGTAATAAAGAATTTTTCTTATCTTTATGAACTTTTTTCAGATTTGCCCCCATTTCAGGCTTGTCTTTTATTTTTTCAAAGAAAATATAATCACGATATTTCTGATAGTAAAATACTGAAACACACACACACACATATATAATTTGATACATACATACAATCATTAATGCAGGCATGAATACATACAAATCTGATGCACACGTGATTATGTTTTTCTACCCGTACTTTTTGTGCTACAAAGTAGTCTGTGTCCTCACAATGCATTCAGCCATGAATTTGGTTTCTAAATATCGTGGCTGATTTCACAACAGCAGATTAAAAGACAAAGCACATGGTGTGGTGCTAGAATCCAGCCCCAGTTTGACAGAACCTTTGTTATAGTATTGTTTATAGATTCCTTAAAATTGTTTTAAATGATGCTTTTATCTAAGCAGGAGAGGATCCTATTAAGACTTTTCTTCTCCAATTATTTCAGAGGTAGGCTATAAATATCACAACTGACCCAAGAGACAAAGAGTCTTCAGAGCTGAGCAGGAATTTGAATCACAGACTTTCTGATCTAATGTTGCGACTGAATTCTAATCTTTGTCTTCCAAACATGCTGAAATAGGATTTCATCAAACGATACCAGTGTGAATACTGTTCTAATCACTCTAAGCCATGGCTGAGTTTCGGATTTCTACTGTTTTACTTTGTTTTCTATGCTTATATATTGTTCATGGGGGTGGGGGTGGGAGACAATCAATCAAGTCACAAGATTTATTTCTTTCATTTCTTACATCCGAGATAGAAAGGAAAAATAAACAAGAAATTTAACCAGTCAGTGTGGTATATTTAGTTAATACTGATTAACTACTCTAAGTCTTTATCAGGGAGCCCTTGATATCCAGTTTACTGAGAGCAAAGACTGGAGCAAATGCTTTATTCTTTCTTTTTTGTGGTTTAATCAGAATGGTGCCAGATGATCTTTCCGCAACCTACTCACCTTTCTGCCTCCACTTGACAGCTGCCTTGAACTAAAATGTCAGCAAAGTGAGATCACATCACTAGCAGCCAATATGACTTCCTTACTCACAGCTTGGGTGTTGACAGGAGGCAGTAAAGGCCCTCAGTCATGATATCAGCTTGATAGCACGAATCCTAAGGAAACTTTCCAGTAGCATCAATATTCCCCTCTTCTAATTCGTAGATTATAAATCTACAATACATTTTGGGTGATATCCCCTCAAGTGATACACAAAGGTGTAGACCTACATAGATATATAGATAAAGTAAGATAGGCACACATATAAAAATAATAAGGAAATAAGTATATAAACATAGTAGCACCAAACCATTTGAGGAATTTTGATAAATCATTTTTATTAATTGACAGATGAATTAATGGCTGAGGTCTTTGAATTCAGACTTCTCATTCTCCAGAAATCGGGAACAAATAACCTTCTAACAGACCCATAAAATGCATTTTTAAAAGGAGGAAAGGTTTCAATCCTCATTCTCAGTGGCCATATTGACTTTTTTGACATATGCACATCCAGATATTCCAGCCTTTCAGATCCAAACAACATTTTCAGCAATCTCAACCAGCGCAGATATACTGTTAGCATCTTGAATGTAACACTTATGTGGTGGATGCTGATTTCTTATGAACTAAAGTACTGCAACTTTATCATCCTTGCCAACCAACAATATTTCCTGCTATGAAAATATAATACATAATTAATAAATGATGAAAGACACTCTCTCTCTCTCTCTCTCTCTCTCTCTCTCTCTCTCTCTCTCTCTCTCTCTCTCTCTCTCTCTCTCTCTCTCTCTCTCTTGTGTGTGTGTGTGTGTGTAACCCCTCCTTATCCCCTTTCACATATTGAAAAAATGAACTTTTACTCCACCAGTAATACTTAAAGAGGAATAATGTAGCAAAAGTCATGTAGTTTAGAAGTTAATGGATAATGTTGTGAAATGATGTAACAAACTTTGTTCTGCCTGGCTGAGTTTTATTTTTTGAGTATATATGTGATATTGTGAGGAATCCAAGAACAGTTGCAACTGCCAGATACAAAAATTAATTTTCACAATGCTGGCAAATAGTAGGGAAAATAATGGGCATATAACTTTAGAAAGGAAATGTTTACTTTAAGTTTTCTTTTGAATAGGATTGGATGAAACATGGGATACTTTGGTATAAACATTTACTCTCTTTTGGTATTTAAAGCTACCAGACACAGGGTACAAAAATCTTATATCTTATTACTGAATTTGTCCTGCAATTGCCTTGGGTGCAATCTTAAAACATCTGGAGCACCACTTGAACTCCATCAGCATTGACAGTCAGCACCAGTCAAATGCAATGGTAACTTTACTTGAAACAGTTTACATCTTGTGACAATACCTTTAATACAACCAAACAGCAACAAATGCCTATCGACAAATAAAAAAGCCAAATGCAGTCTAAAGATCTGGTTAACTGTGTAATCAACCACAATACTGATTAGATGAAAATCAACATAGAATTTCTCAAGGATCCTCTTCTAAGCACATTGAAGAGATCTTATCCCAGCATAGAACCATAGAGCTGGAAATGATGTCTTAGCTGAGCCACTGAATATGGGGTCAGAATACACTAAACCTAAACTGAAGCACATAACATCAAACCACTACATTAAACACTGAGCTGCAGCAGTGCAGTTTTGAGCACATTCTAATTTAAATGGTTGCAGGAGTGAATTTAAAGGCTTTTAAAATGGTAGACAAGGGACGCGGTGGCTCAGTGGGTTAGGATGCTGAGCTTGTCAATCAGAAGGTCGGCAGTTAGGCGGGTTGAATCCCGAGTGCCGCGTAACAGAGTGAGTGCCTGTTACTTGTCCCAGCTTCTGCCAACCTAGCAGTTCGAAAGCACGTAAAAATGCAAGTAGAAAAATAGGGACCACTACAGTGGGAAGGCAACAGCGTTCCGTGCGCCTTTGGCGTCTAGTCATGCCGGCCACATGACCACGGAGACGTCCTCGGACAAAGTCCTTCGGCTTTGAAACGGAGATGAGCACCGGCCCCGAGAGTTGGAAATGACTAGCACGCATGTGCGGGGGAACCTTTACCTTTAAAATGGTAGACACCCCCACCATAAAGCCTGTGTTAATGGTATAGCTAAATTCAGCTCTGCCACTTGTGCAGCAGTTTTCATTCTCATCCATGGCTAATAATCACTTTGTACAAACCATAAAGATATTTCTTCATTTGTGTTTTTTTCAGAAAATCTGGAAATTTTTAGAGATAATCTGATCAGCACCCTCACAACATGGCTATTAGTAACACCCCTCTGCCTCAAGATTATCATCACAAAACGTCTAAAGACATTCCTATAATTACAATGCAAAAAAGTTTTGAAGGATATTTATTTCCTGCTAACATTTTAAATTTATTCCAATAATTTTTCAACAATGTGAGTTGAGGTAGAGATCCTGATGGACATCAAAGGAATTTTCTAGATCCAGCCATGTTCCCACATTGACTACACTTGGCTTAACTTGTTCTACAGTCCCCCTTATAATCTATTTATGAATTTTGACTAAACAAACAATAAATATTTTTGTGATCTCAGCCAGAAATTCTATTCATGGGCCTTTCCTTCCCAAACCATAAGTAATAATCAGATAAAATCATGCAGGTACCTAAGTGGAATTTTTACATTTAGTTTTCATATCATACAAAGCCATGAAGCACAGTAGTTTATTCAGCTTAGGTTTGCATGTTATGTGAACACAATCTATTTGACCTGTAAAACATGAATTACCATTTATTGTAATCTGCAAACTAAGTTCCTAAGATAAGTTTGGCTTTGCATTCCTGAATTTTGGTGTCAGAAGACTGAGTTATTGTCTCTCAGAATTATGTTACTAGGTTTCCCAGAAAAGATGCTACTTGAAGCAACTTCATTCACAAAACCTAACTGTTAGAATTGATCTTGCTCTGCCATCTTCTTTAGTTTATATTCGTGTTTCTAAACCTTGACAGCCTGAAGTTGTGTGGAGTTCAATTCCCAGAATTTCCCCTGCTGATTGGAGAATTTGGGAAGTACACACATCTTCAAGTTGCCAAGGTTGAGAAACACTGGTGTAGATTCTGCCTTACAGTTAAATTCTTTTCATTTAGTTGGTCATATCCATATAATGACATTTCCACTTTGAAGGAGGACAAACCTAATTCAGGATACTATGCTGTAAATTTCCAGCTGTTCTACAACTGTGACTATTCTGTTCTACCAAATGTTGCAACTGCTTAGTCAGAGCAGCAACAAAAAATAACCATTCTAAGTTACTCTGCTGAAACAAACCAATGGAATCAGTAAAATAGAGGATTATTATTTACAATACCCCTAAAGATCCTAGATGCTACCCAAAAGCATCTCTTTATTTTTTAGACACTAATTTAAACTTGACTAAATTAGTGGACCAGCAAAATGCTGTGCACATAGTATACTTGGATTTCATTAAGGCATTTGACAAAGTAGACCACAACCTACTTCTTGATTAAATTAAAAAAATGTGGAATAGAAAGCATCACCACCAGATGGATTTGTAACTGGCTTACAAACCACACTCAGCATGTAATCTTTAAAGGAACTGCATCTATATGGAGGTAAGTAAGCTTCAGTCTTAAGACTCTTCAATATCTTCATAAATGGTTTAGATGAGAGAATAGAAGGGGAACTCATCAAAGTTGCAGACAACACCAAGCTGGCTGGAATAGCTAATGACCCAGAAGTTGGGCTCAAGATCTAGAAGGATCTCAATAAACGTGAACATTGGACCTTACCTAACAAAATGACATTCAATGGTATGAAAAGTAAGGTTTTATATTTACGCATAAAAACCAAATGTACTGGTATAGAATAGGTGGAACCTGCCTCAGTTGCAATATCTGCAAGAGGGATCTTGGAGTCCTAGTGGACGATCACTTAAATATGAGCCAGCTGTGTGCTTCAGCCACTAAAAAGCCAATGCAATTTTAGACTGTATTAACAGAGGGATAGAACACCATGTGAAGTGTTGTTACTGCTGTCAAGCCCTGTGGGCTCGACATCACGAGGGGAGCAGGGGAAACGCCGCGCAAACTGCCCGCCCGAACCTTCCTGCCGGAGCCACCCACAAACAGCACATCCACCAGTCAAACGGCCGCCAGCTACCACGGGCAGCTGCACAAGTCCCACGGCCATGCCACCGATGGGCAGCTGTTCTGGGGCTTTCTGGCGTGTCTGCGTCGACGGAGCTGCTGAAGGGACCCACAGGCAGTCAGACCGGCAGCCGCAGCTCGTCCTGGGATTATCCAGCCGCCTGTTCCTCGGCGGGGGCATAGGGCGGCTCAGAGGGGGCATCGGGCGGCTCAGAACAAAGTCCGGACAGCGGGGCATTGTGGGGAGCTGTTAGGGGGGCTGTAACACTGACACGCTGGACGGTGGAGGGGAGCACGGAGGAGGGGTGGGGGAGCATGAAAGGGGGGTTAAGGGCATACACTCACCTGGAGTCTGTGTGGGAGCTCAGGCACAAAGGGCGGGGTGACGTGCGGAGAGCTGGGAAGGGGGCGGGTTTTGAGCAGACTCAGCCGGATGCTGGTTTGCATGGGGAGGGGTGGGGCTAATCGCCCCCAATGTATAAAAGACGCGTTGGGACGGCTAGCTCCCAACGCTGACTTTGTATCTGCTAGGCTTTTCTGAAGTAAAGAAAACCTCATTGTCACCCGTACCACGTTGTTGTCGTTCTTTCAGCGTGGACGGCTGTGACAGTAAGTCAGCGTTGCTTACAGCATTTCCTCGTTGCTGTGTTCTGCTCTGGACTTCGAGGCAACTGACATGGCCAAGGGAACCCAGGGGGCTGTGCTTACTGTTGAGGGAGAGGAGCCGGCTGGGGCTACAGTGCCTCTGTACATGGGGGAGTTGGCAGAGGCCCCACCAGTAGTTCAGCCCAAGGTCCGGGACCCTTGCCCAGCGGCTGAAGGCATTGGGGCCCAGGGGACGACTGCTCAAGCAAAGACTGGGGAATGGTGGCTCAGTTCTGTACTGGGACAACTGGAGACTGGGCAGGAGCGGCCACCCAGGCAGAGGGGGCCGTTGTTGGAGTGAAGGGAGCGTCGCGTTACCGACGAAGAAGGGGAGGAGTGGAGCTACTCCATGGCTCCAGGGAGTTATACTATGGATGCCCTGAGGGACAGGTTCGGGGAGCCTCGGCCATGGACCCCCATCGAACCCGAACCAGACGCTGGCCATTGGTCTCAGGACAGGGCTGGCCCTGTGCAGCAGAGCCAGGCCCATTTCTGCCTGGCTAGCCCCCGTTTTCGGGCTCTGCAGGGTTCCGGCACCCCGCAGGGGACTGCACCTTCATTGCCGGGCCCCGCAGCCGCACCAGGTCAAGGGCCCGTACGGGTGGGTGCTACGGGGGGCGGTGGTGCTGCGCTACGCCCGGGGCCACCGGCAGGAATGCTGGGTTGGCCACAACCAGGGCCCATAGCACAAGGATCGGGTGCTCCGGCAGGGCTCTGGGGAGCACCAGCAGCGTGGGGCCCGCCACCGTTGCCCATGACTTTCGATGGCCACCCCGACCACCTGGTCCTCTTCCTTGGTCACGTGATCCATCATCTGGATAAGTACGACCCTGTGTATGCCTCTCAGTGGGCAATGGTGATGGCGGTCACAACAGCGCTGCAGGGGGAGGCTGTGGCGTGGGTCGCTAACCTGTACAGCGACCGTGCTAGAGAGCTGGGGGATGTTGGGTTGTTCCTCAAGGCATTGCGAGTCCGCTTTGAAGATGTTACCCGGGTACAGCGGGCTGAAGCCGAGATAGTTGGGCTCCGACAAAACGGCCGGCCAGCAACGGAGTTTGTTCGGGAGTTCAGGGAGGTGGCAGGCAAACTTAGCTCGTGGCCGGAGCGGATGTTGATCCATCATTTCTGGGCTGGGCTGGACGACCACCTCCAGAGGGCCTGTATCGTCCGCGGCATCCCTCCCAGACTCCAGGAATGGTTCCGGGTCGTGGTTGAGCTGGACGTCGGCCTACAGGGCTGCCAGCGGCGTGCAAGACTTCCAGCAGACCCCCGACAGGCTCCGCCGAAGCCGCAAGGGGAGGGGCAAAAACCGGCATCTCCGATGCAGAAACCCACAGGACCACTGCCCCGGGCCGCTTTCCACTGTTTCCGGTGTGACCAGCCGGGGCACCGTGTAGCTGACTGTCCAATGCCGGTGCCCCGGGCGGTGGCGGGAGCAACCCCAGCATGGGGTGTAACTTCCCCACGGTTTTTGAAGCACTCCCGAGCCACTCGTCAGGCTTTGGACACGACGCCCAGGAGAAACAACCAAGCGGAGACTGAGAGGCCAACGGACATGGACCTAGAGGTTTACGGGAACGGTGATGGACGGGAGGAAGACCCTATGGTAAGTGCACCGATCTGCCCTTTCACGATCCCAGTAACACTGACGAACCCCAACACGGGTGAGGCACTGGGATTCAGGGCCTTAATTGACTCGGGTAGCACACGAGTCAGTCAAGAGGTGTCTTGTCAGTCAAGAGGTGGTGGCCAAGGTGGGTGTTGGGGTGGTGCGACTGGAAACCCCTATACGCTTCCAACAGGTGGATGGCTCCCTCTTGGGGGGAGCGCCCATCACGCATGTAACAAAACCCATACGCCTGGGCATGGGAGAGCACTGGGAGAGGTTACGGTTCATTGTGATACCCTCCATGACCGAGGAGGTGATCCTGGGTCTCGCGTGGCTGGACAAGTGGGGCCCAACCATCTGGTGGGAGGGGGGATGCCGACACCTTCGACTTGGGGTTGGGCCCCAACCCCCTGACCACGAACACGTGGGGAAAGACAGACAGCCAGGAAGGACAGAAGAAGGCTGCAGGGCCGGATCGGAGGTGTAGGTTCCGCCAGAATATGCCGACCTCCTGGAGGTCTTCGGTGAACAAGAGTGTGACGTCCTGCCACCCCATCGGGCCACGGATTGCGCGATTGAGCTGGAGCCGGGGGTCAGGTTGCCCAAGCCATGAATGTACGCCATGGCACCGCGAGAGATGCTGGAGCTGCGGCGTTACATAGACAAGAACCTGGCACGGGGCTTTATCCAGCCCGCTCGCTCACGTATGGCAGCACCCGTTCTCTTTAGAGAAAAGAAGGACGGTGGGCTACGACTATGTGTGGATTATCGTGGGGTCAACGCAGTGTGCATTGAGCACCTGTACCCACTGCCTCTGATGAAGGACATGTTATCCCATCTGGCCAGTGGGAGGGTGTTCACTCGCTTGTACCTGCGGGAGGCGTACTATCGAGTGCGCATCAAAGAAGGCAACGAATGGAAAACAGCGTTGAACTGCCCACTCGGCAGTTTTCAGTTTCATGTGATGTCGTTCGGGCTCCAAGGGGCTCCCGCGGTCTTCATGCAGTTGATAAATCAGGTACTGCATGAGCATCTGTACAGGGGGGTCCTCGTGTATCTCGACGACATACTAATTTACATGGAATCCATGGACGAGCACGTCACTTTAGTGCGGCAGCTATTACAGAAACTCCTAGAAGCTCGACTCTACGTAAAACTCACAAAATGCGAGTTCCATACCTCCCGTTTGGACTATCTGGGCTACTGGATCTCCGCAGCCGGAATCGTGATAGATCCCAAGAAAGTGGAGGCGGTACAACAGTGGCAAGCCCCAGGAACCTGACGGCAGCTGCAGAGCTTCTTGGGATTTGCCAACTTCTATAGGCAGTTCATACCGTCCTTCGCCACGATTGCACTGCCCTTAACGGACCTGCTGCAGACCAAACAGCTGACAGTGAAGCCGCGTCCAGGCTTACGGGTGGCATGGACCGCCGAATGTCAAAGGGCTTTTGAGACGCTAAAGGAGTTGTTTGCCAAAGAGCCCGTTTTGTTGCACCCCGACCCTACCGTACTATTCATTGTTCAAGCGGACACCAGCGATGTGGGGGTGGGGGGCCGTTCTCTTGCAGCGTAATAGTGATGGGGTACTACAACCATGTGCCTATGCTTCCAAGAAGCTGTCAGCCACCGAACGGGCCTGGGCCATCTGGGAAAAGGAGGCCTTCGCTGTTCGGTGGGCGTTGGAAACGTGGCGACATCACTTGGAAGGGGCGGAGAAGCCCTTTGAGGTATGGACGGACCACAAAAACCTGGAGGCTTTGCAGTCACCTAGGAAGCTGGCTCCAAAGCACGTTCGGTGGGCGCTGTACTTCAGGCATTTCAAGTTCACCCTGAAATATGTCCCAGGGGGGAGGAACTTTCTGGCAGATGCGCTCTCACGCCTCCCTCAATACGATAGCCGGCGGGAGGAGGTGGTGCAGGCTATTCTTCCCCCGTGTGAATCGGAGGTGATACAAGCCGTGAAATCCAGGGCCGTCAACGACCTGTTGCAACGCTTAAAGGATGCTCTAAAAGAGGATATCTGGTTGCAACAACACCTGCACCTGCCAACCCAGGGAGTGGATATTGCAATTGGAAGGGGTGTGGAAAGCGACCAGAGAGGCACTACAAAATACGGCCGGTGTTATGAAAGAACAGGCAGACAAGAAGCGCCAACCCTTTCACACCCCTGGGGTCGGGGACTGGGTGTATCTGTCCACCAAATATTTACATCTACAGATACCAAGTAAGAAACTGGGCCCCAAATTCATAGGGCCGTTCCAGGTCACCCAGGTCATCAACCCGGTAACGGTACGACTCAGGTTACCCAAATTCCTTGGCAAGGTACACCCGGTGTTTCACGGCAGTCTGTTGAAACCAGCATCCGTTCCTGTGGGGTTGGGGAAGGGGGGCCACGGACCTGTTCGTAATGGGCACTATGAAGTGCAGGACATCCTTGACTCCAGGGTGCGGAGGGGAAGGGTACAGTACCTGCTATTGTGGAGGGGATATCCGGCGTCCAAGGCATCATGGGTGGCGGAGCGGGACGTCCAAGCACCACGGCTGCATAGGGTGTTCCACCGTAGGCACCCAGACAAACCTGGGGGGGTCGGATGGAACCCGTAGCCCATATTGGTACCTGTGTAAAGTCTTCCTCTTGCCTTCCAGGTGGTGCCCTGGTAGGAAGGGCCGCCTGTCAAGCCCCGTGGGCTCGACATCACGAGGGGAGCAAAGGAAATGCCACGCAAACCACCTGCCCGAACCTTCCTGCCGGAGCCACCCACAAACAGCACATCCACCAGTCAAACGGCCGCCAGCTACCATGGGCAGCTGCACAAGTCCCATGGCCATGCCACCGACGGGCAGCTGTTCCGGGGATTTCTGGCGTGTCTGCGTCGACGGAGCTGCTGAAGGGACCCACAGGCAGTCAGACCGGCAGCCGCAGCTCGTCCTGGGATTATCCAGCCACCTGTTCCTCGGCGGGGGCATAGGGCGGCTCAGAGGGGGCGTCGGGCGGCTCAGAACGAAGTCTGGACAGCGGGGCATTGTGGGGAGCTATTAGGGGGGCTGTAACACTGACACACTGGACGGTGGAGGGGAGCACAGAGGAGGGGTGGGGGAGCATGAAAGGGGGGTTAAGGGCATACACTCACCTGGAGTCTGTGTGGGAGCTCAGGCACAAAGGGCGGGGTGACGTGCGGAGAGCTGGGAAGGGGGCGGGTTTTGAGCAGACTCAGCCGGATGCTGGTTTGCATGGGGAGGGGTGGGGCTAATCGCCCCCAATGTATAAAAGACGCGTTGGGACGGCTAGCTCCCAACGCTGACTTTGTATCTGCTAGGCTTTTCTGAAGTAAAGAAAACCTCGTCGTCACCCGTACCACGTTGTCGTCGTTCTTTCAGTGTGGACGGCTGTGACAACTGCTTTATAATGCCTTAGTAAAACCACACTGGAAATACTGCATCCAGTTTTGGTCATCATATTACAGAAAAGATGTTCAAGATTCTGGAAGAGTGCAAAGAAGAGCAACAAAAATGATTATGTGACTGGAGATTAAAACATATAAAGAATAGCTGCAGGAATTGGGTATGTCTAGTCTAGTAAGAAGATGTAGGGGGTGACATGATAGTAGTGTTCCAAAATTTGAGGGGCTGCCACAAAGAAAAGCTAGTTAACCAATTCAAAGGCCCTGAAGGGAAGACAAGAAGCAATGGATGGAAACTAATCAAGGAGAGAACCAACCTAGAACTAAGGAGAAATTTCCTGACAGTGAGAACAATTAACCAATTAAATAGTTTGCCTCCAGAAATTGTGAATGCTCCAACAGTGGAGGTTTTTAAGAAGCGATTGGACCTCTAAGGTCCTTTCCAACTCTGTTATTCTGTTAATTTCTGTTAAAATATCCACAATGTCATCCTTTTATGGCACCTTAAGAATGTGAATAAAAATAAAAAATAAACTCTTCCGGTTTAGTGTTTGACAAGACGGATGGAAGAAGCCGGGACTCTGGTTTCTTAGCCTGATTTCATTCTGCCTGGTGACCCCAATGGGTCAGAAAGTTGCCTGGAGGGGCAATGAAGAAAGAGGGATGCCTCAGGAGTCCGGACCAGACGGTGGTCAGTCCAGACGGATTGAAGAAACCTCTAAAAGGATGGAGGAAAGGTTGCTTGGTAAGCCTAGACAGCCCAAGTTGTCACCAGCCAGAAGAAAAGTAAGGAGCTGCGGTGCTCCGCTAAACAGCTGATTGTCAACAGCATGCTGAAACTGGGTGAGCCTGCTCTTTTTCCTTTTCCTTTTGGACCTAAAAATATTGGTCCCCTGATTGAAAAGAGCTATACATAAAGACCCCAGAAGGACTAGGGGAGAAGAGAGTTAAAAGCGGCGAGCAACTACAGAAGGGGGAAGGATTTTAAGGAATATAAAAGAACTCTTAAAAATTGAACTTAGACTGACTCAAAGAAAGACTACTTAACCTACAAGATGTGAAAAATTTTTTTAGATATAATTCCTAGGGTAATCTATAAAGAACTTTAAAAGAAAAACTTTGTAATAATCTTTTAAAACCAGATATTGACAAAACAGTGTACAAAGACATCTAGTGGTGAAAGAAGATACTACAGCAACACTAAATAATAAAAGAATCTGAAAGTGTTTGACCTTGAAGCAACACCTGGTGTAAACAAAGTGCCTTTGTATGAGTTTACAAAGTGAAAAGACTTTCTACAGTTATATTTGTTGACTCTGGATATAACCAAAACAGGAATTACTTGGAGACAGTGGATGTTTTACAACCGAGACTCAACTGGAGAATTTGGATTTGGCCTAAAGTAGTTGGTTCGGGGTTTTTTGGCTGGATTTTAGCCTAAGATAGTTGGCTTTTTTTTCTTTATTTTTCTTTTTGCTTGTTTTATTTTGTTTTCTCTCCTTGAGATACTGGATTTAGTATTGAAGTAGTTGGCTCCTTTTACAGTTGGCTCCTTTTACAGTTTTACAGATTTTAGCCTAAGACAGTTGACTGGAAAAATAAGTACATCAAATCTCACCAGACTTATGAAAAAGACTTCCTCTGGACCCTCTGTTGGAACATCTAGCCCAACAACCCAGGGATCTATTGAAACAATGTTGCAGCATAAGAAAATAAACAGCACTCAAAATGAGATGCAAACTACATTAAAATTAATTCAAGAATCAATACAAAAAAATCATGAAGAGACAAAAAGTAATTTTGATAAATTAAATTACATAAAGACACAATTTGAAATTCATCATCAAATGATTGTTAAAAATGAACAAAGAATTCAGAAAATGGAAAATAAATCAGATGATATTGACAAAAAATGGAAATATTAATACAAGAAAATGAAAAATTAGAACAAGCAAATCAAAATCTAGAAGGAGTGGTGGCAATCTTAGAAATGGAGAAAGCAGAACACTACTTAAGATTTCAAAATATCCCTGAAGACAGAGAAGAAAATATAGCAGTTGTGATTATTGATCTCCTGGCAGAAGCTTTGATAGCAGACAGAGCAGAGATGCAAATGGAGATAGATGAAATATTTAAAATGAATTCAAGCTACGCAAGGAAATACAAGCTACCCTGAGAAGTGCATGTAAGATTTATAAAGAAAAGAACAAGAGATGAAATACTGAGAAAAATTAGAGATGAACCATTACAACACAAAAATAAAGAAATTGTGGTCTTAAAGCAGATATCCAAGTGAATATAAATGGACTAAACTCCCCATCAAAAAGAAACAAATTTTTTAGAAAACTACATAAATTAAATATGGATATAATTTGTCTGCAAGAGACACATATAAAAACAATATTATAAGCTGTTGGAATACCCCAAAATTGAGAAACTTTATCATGTACCAGGACAACAGAAAAAAGAGGTGTTGCTGTATATATTAAAGAGACAATAGATTCTAAAATGATTTATTCAGATGAAGAAGGAAGAATTGTGATGGTACAAATATACTTACATCAAAAGCAAACATTGTTAGTACTGTAGTAATCTGATAATAACCAAGAAGAATTCTATCAAACTTTTCATAGAAAAATAATAGAAATGGAGTACCAAAATATTTGTTTAATGCGATAGTGGATGGGACATTAGACTATAAAAGTAGTAAAACAGGAAAAACTGGAAGAAGATTACCTAAGACCTTTTTTAATATGATAGAAAAAATTGGAGTACAAGATGTCTGGAAGGAAATTAATCCAGGAAAATTACAATATGCATTTTATTCAAACAGCCAAAAATCCTGGCCCAGAATTGATATGATCTGGATGACATCTGAACTGAGGACAAATATGCAGGAAATTAAGATAGAACCAGGTACATGGGCAGATCACAACCCTTTAAAAGTGATGTGGAGAGGAATACAAAAAAAAATCAAGATGGACTTTGAACCAATCTATATTAAAAGAAGGAGAATTTATAGAACTAGCAAAAAAAGAAATGGAGTTTTTCTTCAAAGAAAACAAAAAAGATACAGCCCAAGCATACTTTAAGAGGTACAGCTATAACATACATGGCAAAAAAACAAACAGACAAAAAAGACAGCAATATGTACTATTAAAAGAAAAATTTGAAAAACTAGAATCAGAACTGCAAATGAATCCACAAAAGAAGATTCTGAAAAGAGAAATGAAAACAATAAAACACAAACTAAACCTGTTGGATTCAGAAAACTTGGCACAGCAAATAAAAAGAGCAAAACAATTTTTTTTGAAAATGCAAATAAACCAGGAAGATGGTTAGCTTATAAACTTAAAAAACAGAAGGAGAAGAAAAAGATAAATAATTTAGTAGATGAGAAAGGTTGCCTACAACTTAAAAATGAAGAAATAAAAAAGATAAAGAATATTACAAGAAACTGTATGACATAGAAGAAATTCCAAGAGAGAGAATGATCCAATATCTGGAAGAAAATAACCTTCCAAGAATTTCAGAAACCTGTAAAATTATGTTAGAGGAAAAAATAACAATGATGGAAATAACAGAGGCTATAAAAAGACAAAAAATGAGAAAACACCAGGGCCAGATGGACTACCAGTGGAGTTATATAAAGCTTTACAAAATATATTAAGTGAACCATTGAAAGACGTTTGCAATGAACTTTTGAGGTGGCATGCTTTTTTATGGTACAGGAAAAATAAAGTCTATAAATATTTCCAGAATCATTATATAAGAAATGCATTATTAACAACATAGGGAAAAATAAAATGTAAAATATATTTGAAAATTCCAGGGTGGTTGTCAACAATGAAAGCATTTGTACACCCAAATTTAGTGAACCTTGAAAAAAAAATCTGGACATATAGAGATATTCTAAACTCTGAAGGGAATTTAAAATCTAAACAAGAAATGGAAAATCAGGGTAACAATCTACCATGGTGGGCACATTTACAATTGCAAGCTATGATAAAGATGTTAAACTGTATGGATTTTTTAAGGAACAAACTGTGTTTGATAAGACATGGTTAACTTCAGATGAGAAATTAATTAAGAAAATGTATAATTTTCTATTAACTTTGAAAATGGAAAGTGAACAAGTTAAAGAAACAATGATAAGATGGGTGAAAATTTTTGGATATAATATAGAATTAGAAAAATGGCAAAATTTATGGGAAAGAAATTACAAACTGACAATGTCAACTTCCTACAAAGAAAATTTATATAAAATGTTCCATAGATGGCACTTGCTACCAGCAAGACTAGCAAAAATGTTTAAAAACATGTCAGATAGATGTTGGAAATGTAAACATAAGTCAGGCACTTATTATCATGTTTGGTGGACATGTTACAAAGTAAAGAGTTACTGAAAAAAGACACATACCTGGCTAGAAAAGATGTTGGGAAAACATGTAGATTTTAAACCTGAACTTTTTTTATTAGGTATAATGCCAGAAAAGACTAACAAACAAAGCTTATATTTGATTTTGCGTGTTACAACAGCAGCAAGAATTACTGTATATTCGTGCAATACTGGAAAAACGAAGGAATACCATCAGATGAAGAAATAATTAAAAAAATAATGCGCAGAGATGGACAGACTGACTATGAGACTGAAAGAAAAAGAAGAAACGGAATATTATCAAACTTGGGATTTATTTTATCAATGGCTAGAGGAAAGAATAAAGGATTAGGAATTAAATATGCATTAGCAAATGTAAACTCAGACAGCATGTTTGTTGAAAAATTATTACTGAGTGTATGGGAAAAAAACCAATAAAAACTTTTACAAAAAAAATAAAATGAAAAATAAGCTAATTACCCACCACACTTTTCAAACTAGTCTCTTTTACTCTTTCCTCTGCTTAAGCCTTTTAAAGCAGTTGAAGATTTTGCTAGCAGCTCCATAAAATGTACTTCACAAATCTGGATCTTTTGCAACTGGTTTTGGGGTGTTGGCATTTGAGAAAAACAAAAGAGGTATTGCAGAGGTGAAGCCTAGTCATCCTCATTCCATTTTAGATAATGAAATCAGGAGAATTATTCCTGTGATTAAAAATATAGCCACAAAGGGGCAGTGTTGTTTCCTATAAACAAAACGGAAAGGCATTAAGAATATTTCCAAAAACATTTTTGTCCTACAGTAAGAATAATTCTTTTTTTTCCCCACCCAAAATTCCACATAACTGCCTCTCAATCCATGCAGGGAATATATTGGGTATTCATGCTGCTTCACAACTTTTGCCAATGAAATAAAAAAGAAAAAAATGCAGAAGTGAAAGATCTTTTTGGCCTTCATTTGAGGATGGTCAGTGCTTTTTTTGTAAAAGAAAAAGGTGCCGGAACTCACACATGTCATACAACCTGCCTTGCCTACCCTACAAGGTTCCATCCAAAAAAGGTGCCGGAACTCCGTTCTGAGCGTTCTATGAGAAAAAAAGCCCTGAGGATGGTACTCAATCTTTCTCAAAGGATTGATTCCTTTGTAGAAATTAAGAGATTTAGTTGGGTTCACACATCGCCTTCATACTGAATTCAGGTTTTTCTTGTTATTGATGAATGCAAGGAGCCAATGAGATGATTTGTAAACTTAGTATGAATATGTGTTTTATTTGAAGTATATTAAACCAAATCATAGCTTATGATAAAGCATAAACTTTTGTGTTGGATCCATCCTGTTTGTGACACTTTAGTCAATGGAAAATTAATTAGAATTCAAATATATTGCTGTTTGGAAAAGGATCAAAGTACTTATTTACCCAGGAATCATCATTTTAGCCATTGTCTATCCACTGCAGGATGAAGGCCTCTTTCGCAGGTTTGCAACCTATCCAGTCCTGAGCTTGGCCCACAATACTTGCTGATATCGTCAATCCATCTTGGTTTAGGCCTCTTTCGTGGATGCTTTTTCTCAAGTGGGATCCATTCTATGACTGCCTTAGTCTACCTGCCTTCAGTTCTTCTTGCTATGTGACCAGTCCATGTCCATTTCAATTCTTTTACTCTCTTGATGATATTGTATATTTTTGTTTGTTTTCTAATCCATGTGCAGATCTTTCTACCTTGTCTTGTAATGCTGAGCATGTAATCTTTCCATGGCTCTTTGCGCCACTCCTAGCTTTTATATCGATTGTGAGGTTAGTGTCCATGTTTCACTGGCATATGTTAGACCAGGTAGTATACACTGATTGAAAACTTTTCTCTTCAGGCAAAGGGAGGGGGGCTGTTCTTGAAAATTATGCTTAGCTTGCCAAATGCTGCCAATCACATTTAACATGCTGTACACTTTCCTTTATTCTATCAGCTTCCATTGAGATCCATTAGCCAAGGTATCGGTAGTGGTCTACTACATCTAGTTCTGCTCCAGATATATATTTTTTAAAAAAAAAACTGGTAAATTTATTACAAATAACCTGGCTCTTTTTCAGATTTATTTTTAATCCAAATGGTTCTCCTGCTTTGTGCAGCTCTCGTATGTGTCTTTGTAGCTCTTCTGGGTCTTGTGAGAAATCTGCAAATCTTAAGTGATTTAAATAGGCACCATTGATTTTTATTCCATCTTTTGCCTAGTCTAGTTTGTGAAATACTTCTTCAAGCCAGGCTGAGAAACGAATAGGTGATATTGTATTGCCTTGTCATACACCTAGTTCTATCTTGATTTCCACTTTAAGATCATTCAAGCAAATTGTCGCCATTGTTTTTTCATATATTGATTGAAGTAAGCTTATGGAAGCAGTATCTATGCCTCGATTGAGCATAGATTGAGCTTGCTGGAATACTGAGTCAAATGCCTTTTTTGTAGTCAATGAAAGCACAGAGGCATGGCGTACTTTTTGTGCCTTTCAATGACTTGCTAAACAACCTGGATGTGATCCATTGTGCTGTAGCCACTTCTGAAACCTGAAACCTGCTCCTTTGGCTGTGCATCATTTAATGTTCTCAATATTCTTTTTGATATTATCTTGGTGAAAACTTTGTAGATGACAGAAAGAAGGCTTATTGGGCGACAGTTCTTTAAATCATCTTGGACCCCTCTCTTATTTATAAGAATCAGTTCAGCATCTTTCCATGCATCGTGTATTTTTCTTCTATAAGGCATCTCAAGTATAGTTTTGCTAATATCTTGTGTACACTGTGATCACCAGCTTTCAGCATTTCAATCAACACAGTCACTTCCTTACTCTTTGCCATTTTTCATTGATTTTATGGCACTTGATACTTCCTCCACTAGGATAGCTGGCATTTCATCTTTCATGGGTGTCGTTACTTTTGAGTGGTCTTGTTCTTTGTAAAGCTCTGAATAGAATTTTCCAATTATTTTTAACATTTCCTATGTTGTTCTACACACAGAGCCATCTTCATGTTTTAATGCAAAAACCTTTTTTGTATTTGTAAGCTTGCATTTTGCTCTATTAATCCTTCTGTTTTCTTCATTTGCCTTTTTCATAAACTTCATGTTAAACTGACACGTTTCTTCTTGGATAAGTTTTCTTATGGTCTTGCAAAGTTCAACATACTCCAGTTTATTATTGAATTAGTTATCTGGTATTCTTCATTATCCATCATTTTTTCATTAAATCAATAATTTCATCAGAGATTTTTGACTATACCAAGTGTTTTTCCAGCAGTGCTAAAGATGTAGCAATTCAAGGGTGTTTTGGGCTATTTGTTCATTTTGGCCCATAATATTCATCTCTTCCAAATCTTGCAATAGAGCAAAGTGATTTGATAGATTAATCTCAAAATCACTCTTCTCCTTGAACAGCTTATCACTCTTTATTTTTGTCTTTATCACTTTCGTACACTCTTTTTGATGGTCTATCAGTCTATCTGTTAGTTTACATTTTTTTGCATTGGAGTGTGTATCTTCAATTTGCTGTCCTTGGTTTGTAAAGACAACCTATTCATGCTTTTTAGAGATTTTTTGGCCAATGAAGAAATGGTCCAAGCAAGTCATGCACAACCATTAATAAAGGGAGATTATATTTTTAAACATTCCCTTTTGAAAAGTAACCATTTGTTCAAAAAGACAAAGAAATCTGAATCCAAAGTTTTGGCAAGTGAGTTGAATTGCCTATCCTGAATTTCCCAGCCCCATCCCAAACCTAGGGAAGGGAAGACTATTTCCTTCATTTTGGAAAGCCTTCAAAGCTTCTGGAACTTGGTTAAGAGCTGCCTCTCCTTGAATGCCTTTGAAGCTTACACAGCAGAGTAAGATTTGCACTATGATGAAAATATTATTGCAGTGATGGTTTTATTCTGTGTTCTATAGAATTATTATCATCTTATTGTATATTTTACTGGATACACCAGACATGTCAAAAGTACAATGTCATGTGATGTTGCGCAACGTATCAGGACGGTTTTGCCATTGGGTGGACGTGGCTTCCAGCCCGTGGGCCGGCAGTTTGACACCCCTGGGATACACAGCCTAAAGCATTTAGAGGGAGGTAGTAAGACTGGACAGCCATTTGTCTGAAATGGTATTGAGTCTCCTGCTTGAGTAGGGGGTTGGACTAGAAGACCTCCGAAGTCCCTTCAACTCTGTTATTCTGTAAAATATCAAGTCTTTTTGTTTAATTTTATGTTTTATAATTATATTGTAGTTTTGATATAAGCCCTCAGAGTTAGCTTTAAGATAGATAACTATATAAATGTTTTAGATAAGTAAAACAAACCAATATGTTATCAGCTGATCAATGATAAATATACATATGTGACACATAAAAAAGATAAGCTTCGGTCACACAGTTGTGGCACCCAATTTAATCACTTTGGCCACGCTCTGCAGCTACCCCTGGTGAGATCTAAATCTGATCAAATGTATCCTTTTCTACCGGGCACTGCTACAAATAATGTCCAGTCCATATTTCATAGCAATTCTCCCAACAACGCTCACAAAGGATCCAAAATGAAAGACACTGTTAGAAAGACCCAATGGTACAGTGTCTGCTTGATATTCAGCATAACATTTACTATCTCCATCTCCAATCCCTATCCTGCCTCTACAGCCTCTGTACTGGCTTTTTCACTGGATAGAGGCATCCTGATTCCAGAGTTATACAAGGTATGTTCAGCAGAGCCATTAACTATCCTGGCTTTTCTCCTTAATGGCGCCAGCAGATGGCAAACAATCCACCCATTGATATTTTGATAGATGGCTAGACTGGCACATTTAGCTGTCTGTCAAAATCCAGCACCTTCCCAAGGCCCACTAGAAAGCTGACTCAGAAGATAGAACAACACTGTTCTGCAGCATAAATCCTTTTTTGGACAAATCATATGAAATTGCCAAATTATAAAAAAGATAGTACTGGAGAACTTATATTAAAAGATATAAAAATACCAAATGCATTCTTAAAATTGGGGTATTGTGCTTTTGTCATTAAATGTAATGCCGAATATTAATAAGCATATATATGACAAATTAACGGGTGTATTATAGCTGAGTGCACTACATGCAGAAACTGAAATCACATTTTACATTGTAGCTTTGCTTTCATCCCAAGATATACCACTAACATAAATGCCCGTGAGTTTATGTCATTCAGTAGTTCTTATCCTAGCAAACAGTATACTGATCTGTTGTTTTTTTCCCATTTATTTGTTGGCCAAAATTTATTCAAGATTAATTACAATATATTTTAGAATTAGTGATAGCATTATGTTGCTTGTTTTTTCAGGACAATGTAATTGATCTAATATTTACCATCTTGAGTTTACTTAAATATATTTAAAAACATGTTCGGGAATAAGTCAAAGAAACAATCATGTAGATTTCTAAAGTTTAACTAAACTATTAAGACTCCTTTGTAAAAGAAAAAATAACTAAATGTAATAGAAAACCATAATTGTTTGAAGCTAACAGTAAATTCTAAATTTTACATGTTATATTTTGGTCAATACTTATAATTTCAATCAGTAATATTCTGTTGAACTCTCTTTCTCTACTGATACATTTAAAATTATTTAGAAGACTGTTTAAAGCAGGGGTGGGGAACTATGGCCCTTTTATGACTTGTGGACTTCAACTCTTAGAATTCTGGGAGTTGAAGTCCACAAGTCATAAAGGGGCCATATTTCCCCATCTCTAGTTTAAAGCACCATCTAAACTAAACACTGTGAATAATCTATATGAGAGCCAGTGTGATGTGCTAGTCTAAGAATGAGGACATCAAGGTCTAGGGTGGTAAGCATGATAGCTGGTCTTAAGTCACTGAAAAATTGGGTTAAATTTAGCTTTAGTCACATACACACACACACACACACACACACACACACACATATTGCACACTGAAAATTTTTATAAAATGTTTTATAGATGGCATTTGGATCCTAAAAAGCTGTCTTGTATGTATTCCAATTTACAGCCCAAATGTTGGAGATGTGGTAGTTTGGATGCTACTTATTTTCATATTTGGTGGACTTGTAGAAATATAAAAGCTTTTTGGATTAAAATTTGGTGGAACATCCAAAAGATTTTCAAGAGAAAGATAAAGTTTACCCCACAATTATTTTTATTGAGTGTTATTACAGATTGTGATACTAAAGAAATTAACTTGATGTTGAATTTGATAACAGCTGCAAAGTTATTGGTAGGGCAATATTGGAAGAAGGACTGCCTGCCTACTATGGAGGAATGAACACTTAAAGTGTCAAATTTAGCAGAAATGGCTAAGATTTCTGCTTACTTGAAGGATCATTCACAAGAAAGATACATTTCGGTTTGGAGAAGATGGATAGATTATATTCAGAAAAAATATGGGACTAAAAGGTTCCATTTAGCTTATGAGTAAATTTTAGATTGTTATAATTTAAATTCTTTTTTATTATTATTAGCTATAATAATATTTATATTATACGATATTATTATTGTATTAGTATAAGTTGGATATTTTTAGAGTGTTTGTAATAATGTTATAGGCGGGTTAAAGTGTATTATGTATTTGGTTATTTATATAGCTGATCAATGTTAGTTAGATTATGATTATTATATATTTGTAACCCTGTAATCAGCTTTGGGAAGTGGGGGAGGGGGAGGGGGGTTTATGGGTGGGTTGAGGATGGGATATTATAAAACTTTTTTATAATATTTATAAATAATTTATAATTTTATAATATATATATATATATATATATATATATATATATATATATATATATATATATATATATATATATATATATATATATATATATATATATATATATATATATATATATATATATATATATATATATATATATATATATATATATATATAACACTATATCACATTATAATATCCACATAAGCATCCACTATCATATTGACTCCCTGTCTCATAGGTTTACTATGTTATTCAGACTCATTTGCATATTTGCAAAACCCCAAATTTCAGTTTTGCCCATCTAGAATAGTAACTAGCTTATCTAAGATTTTGTTAAAAGAGTCACACATAGCAGTGGTAATGGCAAGACAGTAGTTGTATGTAAAAAAAATCCCATGAACCCTTATGTTATACATCTTAGAATAAATCTATTTAAGTATTTAGGATTTATCATAACTTAAGCTCCATTTATTTCAGAAGTTCTGTTGTAAACATTAATTAGGATAAAAGTCAAGTAATTAACTGAATTTAGGTTATAAATAAATTTATGGGTTGCTATGAATATCAATGCTGCAAAAGAAAAGTAGAGCTCTTAAATTTCTGTATAGATCACATACGGTAATAGATCATGATTTGTATAATATGGTTGAAGTGATATAATGAACTGTGAAAAACTATGATTTCAAAACATGTTCAGTTCATGCAACATGCTTAGCTAAAGCAAACAACTTTATGGTATAGGCACTGAATTTACTCATCGTAATATGAAAAGATAATGTGGCCACTCTTTTTTTTTGCTTAGAATACTACAGGAATCAAGAAAATCATGTTTTATAATGTTGGATACATAGTGCACTCAGCCAATTGTGTGTTTAAAAACCATGAGGTAAACCATGGTTTACTTCATCTATCTCAGTCTTTCCTACCTTACATTTTAAAGTTGATATTTGCTTTGTGAGAAATAATTCTTAGCACCCTGTTGAATGTCAGCTCAGATTAAATCCTAGTTTCCATTAGCACATGCAAATTTCACCTACCATGTCCCAACTCTCCATTTTCATTCAAACCATCTGATTGGTTGAAATGAAATGAAATTGGGTTTCATCCTAAATTAAATGGTTCCAGCCAATTGATTGTTTTGCCAAGAAAAAAAAGAGGAAAAGAAGGTTCAGATTAGTTGGTGTAAACTGCAGCATAGCTCAATCAAGGCTTTCAATTATTATTAGTATAGGTTTATGAAAATAGCCATTTGGATAAGAAGACATTTTACAGTCTTTTTCATTGATCACTTGATCTGAGTTTTTCAATAGCCTTAAGTGAATCTTCCCAACTCTATTTCACTTTTTTTTAAAAGAGGGGTGGGTGGGAAACAGAGTTGTGACTTCAGGAAGAAGACAATAAAATCAAAATAGAATGTTTTCATCTGTGGATTTGCAAATGCAAATTGTTTCACAGGGTGAGATTTAATTGTTCACTAAATAACTGCAATGTTGTCAAGTTGCTTCAAAGACAAGAATGCAAGGCTTTGCAGAGTGATGTGATGGGTCCTTTTAGTTTGCACTAAAAACATCAGTGTCTATCCAGATAAAAAAATCATCAGGAATCATAAATTAAAATTAACAAAAGAAACAGGAGTATGTCCATTAAATAATGCTTTATTAAAGTTAATGTTAGAAAGAAGATATGAAAATATTCCAGTTGCTCACAACAAAGATCTGAGAAACTTTCAGGTCTATTTCAACGAACCCAAAATAAGTATGTGACTGATTTTTAATAGTTAAAATTTATTAGGATCCCATTATGAATTTAAATATGCTCATATTGTTTGCTTGCATTTCAATGAACCAAATTCCAACAATAAAAATTGGGGGAGGGATTTGTTTTGCATTAGAACCATTCATATTTGTAAAATGGGTCAAGGCATTATAAAAGTTTCAAAACTAAATCCTGTCAATGCAGTAAATGTTTCTACAACGGGAAGGGCCCCACATATCTGAAGACAACATGATGAAATGGAATCCCTTTTCCCTATATGCTGTCTTTTTTTCTTTGTTATTAAAAAAACTAGCAATTGTCATCACAAATCATGACAAATTGTGATTTTAAATGTGATTGGTGATCAGTTCATTGTTTACATTTTCTTTAGCCCAGAGACTGATCAATCTTTCGATCACCCTTAATTATATAAGATGAGGAAGATCAAATATCCAACAGTCGTTAAAAAATGAAGATTCAACAGAGGTGGGAAAATGTCACCAAAGTGCTGGAACACACAACCTTTATTTTACTTGAATTTTGTGAGAACTCTTTTTGCTGCTGCTGCTTCTGCTGCATTACTGGCTTCTGATTTAATGAAGTTTTTGTATTTCCTTCCTCAGAACAGTGAAATATCCTGCTGGTTTTAAAATATTGGGCTAGAAGAAGACTCTGAAGGCCAAAAATAATAGTTCAGGTATTGTAAGCTTCCCTTTAGCTCTGGATGTTGCAACTGTCCTAAATAATGATTTACAGTGCAAAATAGTTGATTTTACAACCAGCGTAAGACATTCAGAATGAAAGCACACACAGAAAGTGGAAGACAATTTAGGATTTGGGGGAGAAAAAAATGGAAGGTGTGTGTGCTTAAGCTCCCTCCCCAGGCAACATGAAAAGCTAAAGCCACACAAACCACTTAGTGAGCGCAAATAAAACCTTCTAAATTGCACATAACTCTTAAACATAGGATACACAATATTATTGTCAGCAGTTTCATGTTAATGGGGTATGTGTGTGTGTTTGAAGTGTAAGTTTTGTAATTATTTGTTCTCCGCTTAAAGTGATTAAATATTTGCAGTAGTTTATGATTACCCAAAAATGAAACATGTTGTAAGTATTTTAATATGACTGGTTGCTAGGTTTAAGAGATAAAGCTTATTTTAATGAAGAATTGAGGTTTTGAGATAATAAGGTATAGTGATAAATTGTTAATTCAGATTTATTGAATTCTGTAATCAATTATCAGTCTGGAATTTTAACAATTATACTTTAAAAAATAGATTTGCAGTGGGATGTAGAACATCTTCTTAGAAGTACTTCCACTTATAGTAACAACTGAATTTTCACTGATTTCAATTAAATACAAATATATTTAATTGCATTTGATCCAATTCACTTTCCTTAAAGGCACTTAAGCTTGCATACTTGCTTGGCCAGGATTTGCTTAATGTCTGTTTATTATTAAATTTCAGTTGTGTGGGTTGACGTTCCATATTAAGCTATAACCATGCTTTAAAAACCACACATCCAAGAAAGTGACTGAAACTGTAATTTACAGGGTTTTTTTATTCTATAACAACTTTTTTTTATTATTCTATAACAAGCCATATTTCAGCTATCTGAGTCAGTCCTCAATTGATGCAGACTTGACAGTATTCCTTAACATAGTTCAGAGTTAATCTTTGCTATTTTTATCTTTTTCTTTTGTTTTTCTGAAAAGAAAGGTGATCCATTCCTCCTTTGATTTTTAAAGTCTTTCTACTGACGTGATCCCCCAAAAGGAGTTCATAAGATTCAAAAAGTTACTGTCCTTAAGATTGTGGAATAATAAAAAAGAAACATAAAGCAAACAATAGCATGGAGGGCTAAATCTGGAAAACCATAGATAAATAAATAGGCATTAAAATGCTACTTTCAACTTTGAAAGTACTAAAATCAATTTTTACTGGACATCTAAATATAGACAAGTGGGAAAATCTTATTTTGCCAGGTGAGAGCTGGAGTGGGAGTTACAGTTACTGAAAATGATGGAAAACCCCAAGGTGTTTACAGAACCTAATAGCTCAATCTGGTGCATAGGTGAATGACTGCAGAGTAATTAAGGGAGACAAAGCATGAACTGGGAGTGATGATGTCACCATGTCAATGCTATAACTTTATACTTGCATACACTATCATTTTGATTTCATCATGGTTTGCTACAAATGCTACTCTGCAAGCTGGCCTATACACTGTCCCAAGGTTTCTTTAGTTTCCCACAACTGGCTGGGCTTACAGACCAATAATGCATCAAACTTGATTTACAATGCAGAATGACTCAGTTATCATGACAAAGCAAAATGAAAGGAGCCACACAGTATGTCAGAACCAGATGATGTTGGCTAGTATGCCATGCAAAGCCAACCATGGAGATCCGTAAATCATGATTTATGGCTTAGATCATTTGAAAACTCAGTTTCTAATGAAGATGGTTCTCCCACTCCCCTTTGGCTAATTTTTAACACGTGCATGAAGGATCTTATACGAGTATTTACATGCATGCGTCAGTGTTAGGAACTAGAACCAAACTACACTTGATTTGATTTGATATCCGTTTTGAGTTGATTAAAAATAAATGTGATTATTCTCATTAAATTTATTAATGATCTTCTGGAAGCCTTTGGGACTATTCAGGGCATCCTAGGGGCTTCAAGGCCTAAGCTAAATAAGGACACCTAGCCTGCATAGTGCAAGTAACTCCTGAGTAAATAATTTAAGACAAGACATGATTGTAATCCAAAATGATCAGCTGTAATTTCAGGGTTATCCACTGTGTTCTAGGTAAAAAAAACCTCAAGATGGCAGCCACAACTGTGCAACCCAAGCCCTGTCCATTAAAAATGGGATAATAATAATAATAATAATAATAATAATAATAATAATAATAATAATAATAATAATAAATAATAATAATAATAATAATAATAATAATAATAATAATAATAATAATAATAATAATAATAATAATAATAATAATAATAATAAAAAGTTGGAAGGGACCTTGGAGGTCATCTAGTCCAACCCCCTGCTCAGGCAGGAAACCTTATACCATTTCAGGCAAATGGCTGTCCAGTCTCTTCTTAAAAACCTCCAGTGTTGGAGCATTCACCACCTCTGGAGGCAGGTTGTTCCACTGGTTAATTGTTCTGTCAGGAAGTTTCTTCTTAGTTCTAGGTTGCTTCTCTCCTTGACTAGTTTCCATCCGTTGCTTCTTGTCCTGCTTTCAGGTGCTTTGGAGAATAGCTTGACTCCCTCTTCTTTGTGGTAGCCCCTGAGATATTGGAACACTGCTATCATGTCACCCCTCACCCTTCTCTTCATTAAACTACACATACCCAATTCCAGCAACCGTTCCCTATATGTTTTAGCCTCCAGCCCCCTAATCATCTTGGTTGCTCTTCTCTGTACCCTTTCTAGAGTCTCGACATCTTTTTTACATTGTGGTGACCAAAACTGGATGCAATATTCCAGGTGTGGCCTTACCAAAGCATTGTAAAGTGGTATTAGTACTTCACTTGATCTTGATTCTATCCCTCTGTTAATGCAGCCTAGCACTGTGTTGGCTTTTTTGGCAGCTGCAGCACACTGCTGGCTCATATTGAAGTGATTGTCTACTAGGACTCCGAGATCCCTCTCACAGTTACTACTATTGAGCAAGGTACCACCTATACTATACCTATGCATTTGATTTTTCCTGCCTAAGTGTAGAACCTTACTTTTTTCACCATTGAATTTCATTTTGTTAGATAGTGCCCAGTGTTCGAGTCTCTCCAGATCCTTCTGTATCTTAAGCCTATCTTCTGGAGTATTGGCTATTCCTGCCAGCTTGGTGTCATCTGCAAATTTGATGAGTTCCCCATCTATCCCCTCATCCAAATCATTAATGAAGATATTGAAGAGCACTGGGCCCAGAACAGAGCCCTGGGGCACCCCACTACACACTTCCTTCCATGTAGATGCGGTTCTATTGAGGACCACACGCTGAGTACGGCCTGTCAGCCAACTATGAATCCATCTGGTGGTAATGCTATCTAACCCACATTTTTCTATCTTATCAAGTAGTAGGTTGTGATCTACTTTATCGAATGCCTTACTGAAGTCCAAGTAAATTATATCTACAGCATTCCTCTGGTCCACTAGTAGGCTTTGGCTGAAATAGTTGCGACAGATTGTTGACCCTTTTCAGGCAAACATAGCACTGAATACTTGCTAAAGTCAGCTTTTCAAAGTGTAGCTGAACCTTTAAAACATAGTGATAGACATAGACATTACTTATGACATTGAAATGAATTAGCAAATGCTAAGTTACCACAGGATGTATATTCTCCCTTTCTGTTAATAAACAGAAGAAACCTTATATATAGTTGTTGTATAGTTACTCTACCTAGTTAACAGATAATGAAAATACACACTTTGGATATATCCTACAAATCTGTAGGTATGGAATAGAGTTTGTTTATAATAACCAAGTGTAATATTCCCGTCAATCAACAGTATCAGCTTGCAAGAAGAATTAAAATCTGTAGAACATGGATTGTCCAAATGCACACATAACAACTTCTCTTCATCCCAATGAGGCCTCTGAAATGCACAGGTACAGATGTCAGTCCTGCAAGATAGACTAGACTAACTAACCAATGCCATTTAAGTCAGCACTGCTTTTATTATAACAGCCATTGTCACAGAATCTTGCAAGACTGAGTGTGTTTCCCTCATCCCTCCACTTTATCTTCCTGTAAATTACGGAGAGGCTTGTCTGAAACAATTTTTCAAATTAGTTTTTTGGCTGAGACTCAAGCCTTGCTTATGTAACTATTGCCTTGGTAGTGACTCTTCATCCTCTCTTTGAAGGCCATTCTCTATTCCGTCTACAAAAGACCAAGGAGAGGCAGGAAAAAGTCACTGCTTTGTTCATGACGATTATTGTTGCCTGAACCAAGCTTCAACCGTTGTATCTGGCTATATTTTCATATAATGTCAGTCCATGGTTAACTGAAGCATGATTAACTGAATGACATTAACCAAATGTAACTGCCTAAGATACACAAAAGGGCAAAACATATTTTAACCTAACGTGAAGGGCAAATCCTGCCTCTCTCCTTCTAAGGCTGCAATTGTTTAACTCTGAGTAAATATTATTGGCTTCATAATTGCAGCTACAGAGAATGTCCAAGTGTATGTCTCCAAAATCCCTTAATATCTGTGTGCAATCATTGTGCAAAATGTACATGGAAGTAAATAAGGTCAAACTGATTTACCTGCCATGATTTGACATATCCATCAGAGATGCCATCAGTTCTAGTGTGATCTTGGAAGACCACTGAAAGGATAGTGTTCATCGGGGGTGGGGTACAATAGTCAAGATGGTGGTGGCAATCACACAGTCCTAAGTTCCATCTCCCTCCCCTTTAGATGCAGAGCAACATAGGTAATAAAGGTGCAACATTGATTATACACTCATGGATGCCAACTTGAACTTTTGGACCCACAGCAGATGCCCCTGCTTGGAAGGTGGTAGCCAAATTGTAATTTCTAACATAACCAAAATGGGAAGTGATTAAATAAGGAGTAGAAACATGCTAATTGTATTAAACCAGAGGTCTTCAAACTCGGCCCTTTTATGACTCATGGACTTCAACTCCCAGAATTTCTCAGCCAGGCATGCTGTGTTCTGTACCAGCCTGCTACCGGCCCTGCAGAAAAGGCAGGGACAACCCCTTTACAAACGGCAAGAGGCTGGAATTACGCCTGCCAAATTTATAGCTACAAAAACAAACAAGACATGAACCAAGAAACAGGAACTTTAAGAAACACGAACTATCCAAGCGATTGCCTTCAGCAAACCAGCCCTCCCCACACATTCCCCTTATATAGAGTTCAGGGCGTGGCTTCTCTCTGCCTCCTTCCGAGAAGCCCCATTGCCTTCCTCTGTTTACTCCTAATTGACTGCCTCCTGCGTCGGGCATCCTTGAACAGGGCCAGCTGTGGGTCATCTTCATCCACGCTGTCAGGCTCACACAGCTGGGTCTCCGTGGTGACCAAGTGGGAGGGGCCTGGCTGAGGGCTCTCATCAGCAAGATCTTCAACCCCCTCAGCAAGGTCTTCAACACCCCCCTCCTCCTCCTCTGAGTCGTCCAACCCAACTGCCGAACCCACAGGCTGACCCTGAATCACAACATGCTGGCTGAGGAATTCTGGGAGTTGAAGTCCATGAGTCATAAAAGGGCCGAGTTTGAAGACCCCTGTATTAAACTGACTTAAATTGCATAATATAATTCTTGTTCTGGCCCTAACAACTTCTTGTATGCTGTCTCCAGCATGTCTTTCCTAGGTCACTATGGTTTTTAGCTGGAGAAAGGTATACTCTTGCTACAATAAATAATACACAGGTTCATTTCCATTGAGTCCACTGCAACTCTATTTGCAAATGCTGAATGGAGTATCCATGCATTTGGTTATGAGAATTGAGGAACAAGGAGGAAGAAGAAAAATGAACTTGGGTTTTTCATTCCAGATTACTTCTTTCAGTTTTGCCTTCTCTCTCCCTCTTATTTAATCCCATCTGTTTTCTTCATTTCCTGCCTTTCTAGCCTTCTGTGGTTGGGCATCACTCTCAGTCTTGGGGAGATTTCCTGAAGGGTGCATTTTGCTATTGAACCATTCCTTGCCATAGGCTTTTCTGCTATTTTCATGTTATTCTTTAGACCAGGGGTCTTCAAACCTGGCCCTTTTATGACTTGTGAACTTCAACTCCCAGAATTCCTCAGCCAGCGTGCCTGGCTGAGGAATTCTGGGAGTTGAAGTCCACAAGTCATAAAAGGGCCAAGTTTGAAGACCCCTGCTTTAGACTGTTTTTTTTCCAGGACAGTGCTAGTTATTTCTTTCTCTGAAATCTTGCATTAGATATAAAATAGTAATTTTCTTGGTCTGTTCCATTAATTGATTTTATAGCAATAATAATTCACTTGGCAATCTGAGCATGAATTAATAACTGTAGCAACAAGAATGCCCTGCCAGATAAAGATCTGAAGTTGATTAATCATCTGCTTTTCCTCAATTCATTGATTACATTTAAATAAATTATATTTGCATATTAAGAAAGCATTAGAGGAAAATTGAGACGATAATTTATCCCTGAATCCAATGAACTGAGTATTTCTATACATTTTCACAGCTAGACATGTTAAATATTAACAGCAAAATGCTTTTAATGTAATTTAATTATTTTTTAAAAGGCAATTCAGTATTTTCATTAATCTCAGATGCAAATATTAAATACAGCATGCTGCTCAATCAACATTTTATTTTCTTTCATATATTTCCTGTGTTTTTTTTTTGGGGGGGGGAGTTGAGAGTTTGAAATATATCAGATTGGTTTGAGCTGGTATAAATGCCAATCCTAAAGTATCTAGTAAGCTCTGTGATGACTAAATAGGGACCCAAACTTGGGTTTTCCAAGGTCAGTTGTTCTGCTACTCAATTATCAATCTACTTACAGTATTAATTTCAACTTAGTTTATGGTTGGTTGTATTTTTAAACTGTTATAATAACCAATTTGGCTGTAAAGATGGTAGCAAGTAATAACCAAAAATACTAATGTTTTGCTGCCCTCCACTAGAATAACAGAGTTGGAAGGGACCTTGGCGGTCTTCTAGTCCAACCCCCTGCTCAAGGATACCCTATACCATTTCAGACAAATGGTTCTCCAGTCTCTTCTTAAAAGCCTCCAGTGACAGAGCACCTTCAACTTATGAAGGCAAGCAGTTCCACTGATTAATTGTAGAAATTTCTCTTTAGTCCTAAGTTGCATCTCTCCTTGATTGGTTTCCCCTAGATATGATGGCTGTACTCTAACAAGTTAGGAAATCTGTGTGGAATCCACATTGTTGGATCTTTTTCAAAATATAACTAAATTTTGATCCGATTAGATTCAATATACAGTACTGTACTGAATTACATATAGGAAATGGAGTAGAATATCATAAAACTATGTAGTGGGAAACAAAGAATTCCTATTTTGGATGATATTAGAATTTTAATACTTTTGTGTTTAATATAGCTAATTTAACAGTGATCTCAGGGCATCAAAGATATTTAAATTTTGATGCTAGATTCTTGATGTTTTGCAGAACCATTTTTTGTGTAAATAGAAACCAAGTTATATTTTTTCTTTCCTCATATATCTAGTTGATAATCTTGGTTCACACCTTCTCCTAGTGGCCCACATTTTTACACTAAAATGTGGTAGTTTAGTTTTCAATTTAAGCAGCAAAATAGTGCAGTGACCCTACTCTTGCTACTTCTGCCAGAAGGGGAGGACAGTGGTCCTTATATGTAACTGAAAGCAGTAACACACAGGGGAGACAGTTCAGAAGTGGGTATTTTACCTTCTAAAGAGAGTGCTTGGATTTGCTATTATTGGGAAAAAATGCTGCCAGGCGGAACATTTACCAAAATGTAGAGTTCTTTAGAACTCCAAAGCAAAGACATAACAGGAAGTAACTGATACTTAGTTACATTTGCATTTAGATACAACAGCCTTTTCCAAGATGAGTGCTAACCATGGCCCTGTAGGACATCTACTAAGTGGGTTGAGTTCCAATGTTATGATGCCCTAGAGCTTGAATGTGCTGGTTGCATTTTAATGATAATCCTGTTGGCCTGATGGAAGTAGGTGGAGGAGGGGAAACAGGGCAGTGATAGAATTATTTTAAATGTTTTATATACTGCGGTACACATATTTTGTGAAAATTATTATTGGCTTCTCAAATGGGAACAAAAAACAAAAAACCCAACCCAAAAATTTAAAAAAAACTATAAATCCAGACTTTATGCTGTGGAAGGAAGGCGTCTTTGATGAAATTCTAACACTAATTCCTAATTCCTATCACTAATTCTAATTCCTAATTCCTAAGACTCTCCTTTGTGCAACCTTCTACAACAGTAAGATACACTAGCAGTCAGGAACCAGCCACTCACTACTTTTTGCTCCTCCCACCATATTTTTTTTATTTATCCATATGATGTTGTGGCCAATTTCACCTTTAAAAAAGGATATTGCTATATTGATCAGGGATACTTGATAATTGCTGGGAAATGGAATACAAACAAGGCACTGATATGAAGGTCTTTGTAACCATCTAAATTCAATTAAGCCTTAATACCATTGTCCCTGCTTGCCCCCTAATATGTATTTTTCCACTAAGCACTGAACTCCAGTGGTTTTCTTGGCCCCCAAAAGCCCTCCCATAAGGTATAGATTGGGCCCTTAATGAGTTTAGAATTGTAGTTCACCAATCTACTTAATGAGACTATTATTGGATGTGCATTATCCTTCTCACATTTTTCTTTCAATTAAATCATGTTCCAATCAGTTGACTAAACTGCTGTTGTCTGCATTATGGTGGGCAACTTAAAGACTATGTTTTGCAGCTCCTGAATTGCATCACCAAGTTTTTACTTTCAATAATATTGAACATTTAAAAAGATTTCAACATTAACACAGTTAAAAAGGACTGAAAATGTCAATTCCACCTTAACTAGTGATGTAATCTATCACCACCAAATCTCTGGAGGCTGAAAAAAATATTAAGTTTCACAAGAACATGAAACTCTCATGACTGTATCCAAAAATATAAAACCAGAACCTAAGATTACTAGCATTAAGACGCAGTTCTGGCATTTCTGAACAGATAGTGCTCCAGTCTCTGCTTAAGAATTTCACACTACCTCTGGTGGCACTTAGTTGTGGCTTTGTGTCACCATCCACCAACAAAATACATAATTATATATACTGAGGACCATCATAATCATAAATATCTCTAGATAAACCTAATGGTTTCCTAACATCATTTTCAGTAAAAAGTATTTTCTGTATGAAAGTTTTCACAATTTTGATTATTATCATGCCCTGAAGAACTATTATAGTTATATGGGTAAACAATAAGGTTAATTGCAAATTAAAAGGAAGGTAAACAATAAAAGAAAATTTGTCTATTAATGGTCATATAATAGAAACTCACAAAAATGTAGGTAGGTGTCGACAAAGTAAAAAAAAAGTGCAGTAAATCCTAGTCTAGATATTTTTAGATTTAAATTTTGTTATAAAATAAAACCATCAAGAACTTCAGCAATTCAACTCTAAACACATGTAAAAACAACAAAAACAGTTGAACTTAGAACTTAAACAGTTGAACTTAGAACATATATATTGAAATTAATAAAAGCTAAATGTAACTAACAATTCACATGGATTTATTTCTGTGCAATTTTTATCAACACGGCAGAGGGTATGATTAGTTTCTTACGTAATGCTGAGAAACCTATTTAACTTATTTAATGCTAAGTTGAATCAAAATCAAGCATATAATAGCTTAGCATGTTGTGTCAATCTGCCCCTGGGGACATAACACAATAGAAAATTACCGTATATTAAATCCATCAATTTAAATGTAATTAAATATAAAAGCACTATATAATTCAAACACTTGGAGAAATAGGAAGGGAAAGGAGAAAGCAAGCCAAATGCTTCATAAACAAGTATTTGAATGCCATTAAAAAGTTTTTAGCCTGTGGACTTGCTAGAGATGCATTCTTTTGCCCAGTGGTAGATTTGTAGGTTTGACTAAAAGGTATTTACTAAAAGTTTTCCTTTGGGCAGGAAACCACAAAATACATTGGGAACTAGCACACCACATTAGGAAGACCTTTGTTATATATCTGAATGTGCTCTTTCCTTGCCTTTTGTTCTATTTTGTTTATTTTGCTGCTATGTAGACGGAAAGTAGGTCTATAGAACTAAAACTAGTTATTTTAGGTTAAAAATTCAACACTTTCAGTTTTCTTTTTAAAAATATGATATTTATAGAAATGTATTCTTGTGCAATTTGTTGCTTGGTATTAAGTTTAAATATAAATTAAGAAGTTGTTGGGTGATACCCACACTCACCATATTCATAACTTAAATTGGCATGGTCTATCAAAAGGCCAAAGTAACAATGAGCCATGAAAGCAAAACACCTTTTAATAAACTTGTCAGGTCACATTGGCATTATGTTACTATTTCAGGCTCTCATTTTTGTTAAATCTAACCTCATTTTCAGAAAATTAATTATTACTCTTAAGAATATTAAACTAAAAAGACTAAATTTTTAATAAACACAGAAGTGAAATTCCACTGTCAATTTATGATGGTGTAGAAGCCATAATATGCATGATTATATTTATTCACAATATTTATCCAGTTATATATAAATTTATATTCTATTCCATATCATAACTTTACAGAAATGTAAGACAGATGCCCTTTTCTTGTTGCAGGTCTCCCCTGATTTCAGAAAAGTTAGCCTCCCTATACATAAAATAGTAGTGAATTGCATGACAGCTGAGTAAATAATTTCAAAAACAGAATGAAATGATTGACCATCATATATATTAATTTATCTTCTAACGGGCAGGATACACAATTCTTGCCCATTGTCCCAATGCACCAGCTTCTACCTCACTGTCCACCAAAACAGTAATTGTCAAAAACATGGGTTACCTGAGCAATATTTAAGTTTCATCTTCCGCCCTGAGCATCGAGTTTCCATGACATTAACTAATGTCTTATGTTCCTCTGCTTACAAGGAAGGGCTACAAATGCCAAAAGAAGGTAAGGCAATGTATCTTCATTTTGCTCAGGTGTATTTCTTTACCAGTTAGAAGATGTAGGAGAGATTCTTTGCATATTTTTCCCTTTGTTACATCTATAGTTCTTTTTTACGTTTTTAAAACAGTAAGGAGTTAATGCAGAGTAAGCTCAAGGCCATGCCGCAATTAATTCCTGATTATCATAACTTTCAAATGTGAATTTCTTCTCTGAACATCAGCCACAAACAAGAAAAGGAATCTGCTATCTGATGGAGAAAACCAAGTTTTACATATGGATGGATGGATGGATGGATGGATGGATGACATACAATATCAGTGATCACCAAGCAAATTCTGCAATAAAACATCCTGGAAAAGTATCTGGTTGGCTTATTCTTTCCTGCAAAGTGTTATTGTTTGTCTCATTTGTAGCATGAATATATGACAAAAAAGACAAAAAGGAATGTTTCTGCTTAGCAAAATTATTGTTGAGAGTTACCTCTAGGATCTGTTAAGGAAGTGAACAATAAATATATACAGGGTTGCATTTTTAATATGTGTAATGTTATGTAAAGCAGTATGCGTTTCTCATGTTTTTTAATTTGAACTTAAATCTTTTAAACAGTACTTTGCATTTTCTTAGATGCATACATTTCAAAATCTTAAATAATCTGAATATGCTTTGCTGAATTTATTAAGAAAAGGGGACAAAGTTATGCCAGTCTGAGATTGTAAAGGACAAGTTAATTAAGGAAACAGCAGCCCAGCACAGAATAGTGAATCGTGCATAAGAATAACAAGTATGTTCACAACTGAGAACTAAAGATCATTGTAAATATTAAAAATGAAGCATTCAGCTGATATTTTAAACAGTAATCAAAATTAAAACTGTAAATTGTTGGACAAATGCTTCTATGGCAAACATAACGAAGGTGTCTATTGATATATGGTGACTCACAAATAACACAATAAATTAAAAAATGAGCAGTCACAAGTAAAAGCCTGTGAATTTATGATCTACCTTCTACTCATGAAGATAAGCTTTGATTTCAGTGTCTGGGAGCAGAGTTTCCTTAGGTTTCTAGCCAGGTACAACTTTTCAGGTCAAAATGTGAGCCTGGAAATTAATTATTATTAAGCTTATAAAAAGGAAGAAAAATAGTGTCATATATTCATGTTTGTTCCATATAAGATCTGTTGTATTCCTGAATTGTCTTCAAAAGCATCCCCACAGCTCATTATGATGGGATCTGTAATCCATTTAATTAGAAAGGCCAAGTAGAAGACTACACTGAAGTAATCTATATGGGTGGTTCCCAAATATTGTTTCCTGGAAATCATCAAGAGCTAAGAAACAAAATTGCACTTAAGCAGCAGGAAGGGAGCTTGGAGTATGTTTGGGGTCTAATGAATTACAGCACTTTCTGAGTGATCTTCACAAACCCTTCCTGACAAAAATTATCTAGATAACATACATCTATGTTTAATTCATAAGCAGTCCATCTGACAAATTTAGTTCTATAGAACAACTCATCAAAATATTACTTAAAATAAATCCGATTCCTAATTTTACAAACTCTTTTTAGGAATTTACAATCACATGGTTGGATCATAGGATGAGAAATCAAAAATCTTGTTTTTATTTTTAAAGGCAAAGGCTAGTAAAGAGAAAATTTTCTGCAGTTAAAATTTCTGGTGCTTGCACATCAAATATTCCAACTGTGCTGTGATCTTTCCCCAAAAGTTTGCATTTTTAGTGTCACATTTCAGTCTTTATTCTGGCTTCAGTGAATGAACAAATCACTTCTGTGTATTTCATAGGAATAAAAATAATTGCTTGTGACTGATAATTTTCTAACATAGTGCATCAAAACTTTAGTTTGAAAACAGTCAATGAATGTAAACTATGCATTTTGTAATTTAAATTTTTCACTCAAAATGATAAATATCAGCACATTTTTATTAAGTTGCACCATTCTCAATGGAGGTTATTCTTTTGTAAGTATATTTAGGATTGCATTGTAATCAGCTTTGCTGATATACCGTAAGTTGTTACATTACAAACATTTTATGAAAAGCAAATATTCTTAAAGCTAAATTCCACAAAATTATTTCTTGCATTAAAAAGAAAATTTGGTAAAACATAGTTGATCCCTAACTAGTGTTCAAAAATCAGTAGGGCTGGGTTTCAACGTTTATCAGATCAACAACCTTCTGATTAAACCCCAACTAATGAAGTTAAATAATTTTACATACAGTGTTTAAAAATAGTTGGATCCAAAATTCAACAACAGATCTATTCTATGGAGTAACATTGAATCCAACAACTTACGGTACATCCATCACCATCTTAAAGAAATCTCCCCTCTTTGCATTGATTGACATGTGTGGGAGTATCCCTCGAGATCTCTTTAAAAAATGTATGCAGGTTATTAATCAAAAAATGGTTTTCACTGCCTTCACGATCAATTTATTCACTAATACATATAGCTTAATTAGCTGCTTTAGTCAATCAACTGAAAAATCCTATGGGTCATTTAATCGGGGGTATTCCTAATTTTTTAATTAGGAACAAGATAACGAATCCCTCACTCCGGAAATTGATTCAGAAGCAGTTTCATAACGCTACTTAAAGTTGTAACTGTTTAAGGTTCCTGATCATTAACCTGGATAAACTCTTCTTTGAAGAGTAAATGTTTTATTCTAAAAAGAATAAATATGTAAAGATCAAGACTGTCCTTTTAATTGTACCTGTTTAAAACAGGTTTTAGCGACATGGTCTTGTCCAAATGTTAATAAAAAAACTAACATTCTTTCAATGTCTCACGTTGCAAGATTTAAGTTACTTAAAGAGAATTCTACTAGAAAACTGGGGCGTACAACTGAGTAAACCGGTTTAGGCTTGAATTGGGCTTTTTTTCATCCCGAGCAAAGTTTAAGATCTTTAAAGATTTTAACGCTTTTAAAGGGAAGCTTTAATGAAATCGAATTTCCCCGGCGCTAACTCTTAATCTCCCACGTCTGTGCCGCTGTTTTGAAAAAAGACCCGCCATACATTTCATTGCGGGTCGTCGCTTTTTCCACCATGTAACCCGCTTGGTTGCTAGAACTTTCAGAACCTCGATACTTTAGCTTGAGAAGACGCAGCCCCGCATAAAAGGCAGCGGTACCCAGAGGGTTAATGTTTCCTGTTTGCTTTTTTGAGCTCTCCTCTTCCCCTCCTCCTCTTTCCCTCTAACCACCCCCTCAGAGCTCAGGCGGAAGTGAATTCGCTCCTTTGGAGATTAAAAGGATTCCGAATTCTCGATCGGTTTCAATAACAGGCGCTCCAAAAGAGGTGGACCAGGAATGCGAGCATCTCGGCGCCCTGCAAAAATCAGGCTCAGCTAAATCGGGTCGGGGGGAGGGGGAAAGGTTTTTTGTTTTTTTTAAGAGGTGCAAAACCCCTCAGAGCAACCTAAGGGAGCGAAACCACCCATTCACCGGCACGATGGCTACGCCGGAATCGAATGGGATCTACACGTTCTTGCATTACTGTTGTTAATTTAAACCTTCGGGCGGCGGGCGCTCCCCAACTCTCCCCCCCCCCCTAGATTTTCTTGATAACCACCTCGGGGATTTTTTTTTTAAGTCTTCGGAGGGTAAAACCAAGATTTCGTTTTCAACTATTCCAGCAAGACCACGCGAAGAGTTGAAATGACAAAGGAAACGTGATCGCAGTGATTAGGGAGCGAGGAGCAAAAGGAGGGCGCCGCCGGATTGCAGCCTGGGGAAAGTGTTACACCGCTGTTGCAATTTGTGCAAGCGAACCTAATACGCCCCCCATGAATAATTCAGAAAGGCCGGGCGGAACCTGCCGCCGCCGCCGCCGTCCTTCTCTCAGGCGGCTCGTTTTGCCGGTTTAAACGCGTGTGCGCCCGAGCTACAGGAAGCAGTGAGACCGCGTGCGTGTCGCTGCCGCCCTTGCTTTAGTGGCGGCAGCAGCAGCAGCAAAGGGGAGCAAATTCGGGAAATCCCGAGAAAGAATAAGGGACCTGATCGATGCGCTCACTCGGCTTCCCGGGGGATCCGCTTGGAGACCTGGGAAAGGCGTGGACCCGCGAGCAAGACGATCTCTGGAGCGGAAGATCGCGCGCTCGTTCATTCATTCACACGCATCACCCACCCACACTCTCCCTTTTTCTTTCGGACGCCCGCCTGCCCAGAAAGCTCCGCCGGAGGGATCGCCGTCTCTGCTTCCCGCTTTCAAGACATGCGGCGGTGGAGCCCTCAGGGGCGGATCGGTGCCGGAGGAGTCTACTGGGACAACTTCCGTGTCTCCCGAAGCCTCCCGAAGCCCCCAAGAAAGGAGAAGTAAAGCAAACGGTCCCGCCATTCCCTCTCGCCTCTCTTCTCTTCCACTGACCGAGCTCTTTCCTCATTCCCTCGCCATCAACCCGCCTCTTCTGATACACCAACTAAAGAGAAGGTTTCAACTCCCCCCCCCCTCCTTCAGTTTTTCCCCTAGAAGGAAGCAAAGAACAGCCGCACGACCGGATCCAGTTCGCGCTGGATTTTTAAGGAGTAGGGCCCGGTGCACTTTTCTGTTCAGGAAACCCTCGTTCTTCCGCCTCGCCGTCCGACAAACGCTGAGCCGGCGTAGTAGGAAGAAGGCGCTGTCCCGGATGGGAAGAAGCTTTAAAAGCAACGTGAGGGAGGGGGCAACTCAGAGGAGCGTGTTCCTCCTGAAGCTACTTAAGGAAGGGGAAAACGAGAGGAACGCCGGCTGAAGCTGCTCCCGTCTCGCCTAGCCCGCGAATAGTGGTTTGGAGTAGCAGAAATCGTTGCAGCGCCCCCACACAGCGACTAATTGATGCCACCCACCAGGGCTTGCAACGCGGGTCGTCGTCGCTCGCTTCGGTTCATGCTGCTACTGCTGCCGCCTCCTTACTAGCCGCGCTCGCTGCGCTGCCCCCTCCCCCTCCCCCCACCCCTCCCAATGGCTTCGTTCCCCGAGTCGGATTTCCAGATTTGTCTGCTGTGTAAGGAGATGTGCGGCTCGCCGGCTCCAGTCTCCTCTAATTCGTCCACTTCGTCGTCCTCTTCTCAGACTTCAAACTCTTCCGGAGGCGGCGGGGGGTCTTCATCCTGCACCCCGTCGAGGCGGCTCCACGTCTTGCCCTGCCTGCACGCTTTCTGCCGCCAGTGCCTGGAAGCGCAGCGCCACCCAACCGCGGGTGACTCTCTCAAGCTGCGCTGCCCCATCTGTGACCAGAAGGTGGTGATCTCGGAGCCGTCGGGCATGGACGCGCTGCCCTCCTCCAACTTTCTCCTCAGCAACCTGCTCGACGTGGTCGTCGTGGCCGCCGCCGCCGAAGACCAGAAGAACAACGGCCGTCCGGGCGGCGGCAGCGGCCAAGGAGGAGGCAGCGGCGGCGGAGCGGGGAGCAACAGCAATGCCAACAACCGGCACCCTCACCCCCGCCAACAGCCTGCTCAGCAGCAACAGCAGCACCGCGCCCCTGCGGGCGGCTCCTCCCCGGGCTCTGCCGCCGGCTCGGCGCCGTCCGGGGGAGGCGGGGGCTCAGCGTTGCTGCTTAGGCGGCCCCACAGCCGACAGGGCGAGCCCCGCTGCAGCTCGTGCGACGAAGGCAACACCGCCAGCTCCCGCTGCCTCGACTGTCAGGAGCACCTGTGCGACAACTGCGTGCGCGCCCACCAGCGCGTTCGCCTCACGAAGGACCACTTTATCGAGCGCTTTGGCCCAGGGCCGCCCGCCTCGGCGGGAACCGGCCCCGCCTCGGCAGCCTCCCAGCTTGCTCTCAGCCCGCCCTATTCCGCCGCGCCTTACAACATTCTCTCCGTCTTCCCGGACCGAGTCAACTATTGCCAGCATCACGACGACGAGGTGAGTGTTCTGAGCAACCCCCTCCTCGCAGCATGACCGGTCATGTTAAGTGGCTGGTCCTCAAAGAGTCCTGGCTCGTCACCTTGCGCACCAGAAAGGTTGGGAGTTAAAAGTAGCAGCCTTTTCCTTCTTCCCCTACCTTTTGGGGAGGGGCAGTGTCACAGGCCAGAAAGCAGAAAGGATGCCAACAGGTGGGGAGGAATAGGGAGAACCCTGTGAGTCCTATCTTCAAATCCATCCTAAATGGCCAGAAAGTGGTTGGTTCTAGCTGGGAAGGGGAGACCATCCCACGTGACTCTTTTTGCTTTCTTCTCTGTGAAAACCACCAGCTCCAGTGGGTTTGCAAAGTACGTTTTGGTTGTGGCAGTACCTAATGAAGAAGTTTTGTCAAATAGACAAAACCATTTTGTAGTAAGGGCTGACTCTTAGACTTTTGGGACTGGGTCCAGTGGTGATACTCTGGATGGATTAAGAGACAGCTAAATAAAAATGGGCATTGGATACACTAGGATTTCAAGATTGATACCCTAGGATTTCATTCACCTATATGTTGATAGTTTTTTTACTGTATTAGTCTCAAAATAATTGGATTATAGTGTCCTATACATATCGGAAGTTGCTCAAAGCTGCTAAACTCCTCAGAACTTCTTGTTTGTGGGGGTGGGATTTGGTGTTTCTGAGGGCTACAATGTACTCTATAGAATTTGGATAGTTAATAACTGAGCAAGACGCTTCTGCAGTTCTTTCATCTTGTGGCTATGTAGTATAAATTTCTTAGAACCCTGTTGTACTTCCTCTGACACACATATGATTTTCTACCCCCCTGAGACTGTCAACCAGTCTCTCAACCCCATGAACAGGAATTACCTTTCAGGTTTCAATTTCCTTTTATAATCTTTTTTTAAGATTTTCCCTTTACTCAGGTGGTCCACTCTGCATCTTTCAGTCCTACTTCTCTTTTCTTCCATGCCTTTGTTCACATGGAGCTGTCCAAGCTTAACTGGTGTAAATCATAATTCTTTACAAGCAGCAGAGCTTTTCCATGTGCTGCAGGGGGCAGAGATAGTTGGAGCCATTTAAAAACAGCACTAACTATGTGTGTTGGGGGGGGGGCTTGATGCTGTTTCCTCTTGCAGTGCTTTGGAGAGTAAGTACATACTCTTCGGGAATGCCAAGATGGAAAACGTAAATGTGAGAAGTGGCAATCCCAATTCCTGGGACATCATTCTGTTTTTTTGCTGCACATTCCTCTGCCAATTTGTGCCCATTCCCAGGACTAAGATGCCCTTGAGATGGATTTCAGTAAGGATTTCCTGGTGTCTCTCTCTCCCCTTTAGTTTACATTTTTAAGTAAACAGACCAGTATGTTTGCCACTCTACTTGATTTAGCTGCTAATTACAGATCAATTCTAGACTGCTACAAATGAAGAAGCAAGGCATTGAGAAGCTTTTAACATATAGGATTTGGGTTAAACATAAGTATCCTTCCAGAGTTGGATTATGAATGAAGGATCTAGAAGTGTGACTTGAGTCAGCTGTGGAAGTTGATGATGCTTCTGAGCATGTGTGAAGTATTGCTTGAATTCCCATTCAGGATTAGGGGCAGACTATGTGAGTTTCTGATCTTGCTTGAACATTACAAAACCTTTAATTTGTTGTATAGGATTTAGTGCTATGCCTATGTTGAAAGTTTCTAAACTGATGGAGAACATCTTGCACACAAGGTATTTTCTTATAATACTTGTGTTTCTTAAAAATTGGACAAAACCCATGTATAAACATCTGAAAAACTATTCTAACATGTTTTTTCTATTTTCAAGAGATAGGATCGATAAAGAATAGCAGAAGCAAAATGAAAAGCTTAGCAAAAAAGTGAATTGAGAATCTGTACTGATTATAATTCTCTCAATAATTATACTTTGAGATTGCATGTGTTTAGTGTTGAATGACCTGATGATATTAATATATTGAATGATCTCATATAATATATTAATAAAAGGTTTAACATCAGTGTTGAGAGTAGGTCCAAGCATTTATTTCCTGAGAGTACCACTCCTTAAAAAATCAGTTGTTTATAGATTTTAAGAAATAGTTATTCTAACGGAGAATCATTGCTTTAATCCCAAGAAATAAATACCTTGTACTGAATTAATGTACTGGAAGTTCAACTTGTAAGCCGACATTCCATCTCTTTTGCTGGTTGCATAGACCACAGTGGAATTTTCCACTAGCCTCGTTGTTAGAGAATAGCTTACTCCATGCTACAGTTCCTGATTGATCCTTACTACTGAAATATAACCAGGTTTGGGAACTAAATGATTGCTATTTAGATACTCCCTAGTTTGGGGAAAAAATACTCTGTGATCTGTTTTGAAAATGAATGGAAGTTTACATCTAATTGACTTTTGCCTGTTTTTGTGTAGTTATTTCAAAAATGGAAAAATATATCTATTTTTGTCTTTTTAGAAAGGAATTTTTATTAGCGTTTTTGCAAGAGTTTGAGGAAATGCAAATATCTCTTTATTAGCACTTGGCTATCTCCCACTGAGTTTTCTAGCATTTTCCACAAACGTATAGGAGGAATATTTATCAATCTGAAGGAAAGTTGGAACTCCAAATACAAGATTTAGAATGATAAAAGTAAATTGTATATTGTTTACAATGACAGTATAAGTAAGTGCATGGATATTTCTATTATCCTGAAGGAGTTACATAAAAGAACATCTTCCAACCATCTCTTCCTCGTTCTGTTTTCCCTATACTCACTGGATTCATTTTATAGGAATTCTTCAGGGGAAATACTTTGTTCTTAAAGTATTGTAATTCAGTTTTATCATAGTGCTTGCACTTCAAATAATGTGATGTGTTGGGATACTGAAAAACAGAAATGTGTACTCTGCAGTGCTTGTTAAATTCTTCCCACATTTAAAAACATTATTTCAACACTTCACATAACAAGTGTCTTTTTAAAAATCATATTATGGTAGTGCAAAATACATGTATTTTGTTTATGATAGTTCTTTTGGAACAAATAGTTTATCAGTAACTTCTTAGTACAACTTCACTTAATACAATACTATTTGCTTGTTATGCTTGATTATTTAGGAATAACTAAATAGAAATAACTAGCAAATAGAATGGGGACCATTTCTGATAAAACAACAACAAACCTAATTGTATGTTAAAGTCTTGTATTTGTTGGGGGGGGGGAAAATTGAATCTGTGTAAAGGGAATAAAAACCTAACACAATTGTTTACTTAATACAAGATTTTTATGAGAGAAAGGGATTCCAAAGATATTTTTGCACTATTTCTGCTTGCAAAGGGCTAGCATACTACAGCCTCCTGGATTCCCTAAAACTGCTATTGAGGATTGAGAAACTTTCTGAAATGGTGTGCTATTCTAACCCAAGGGCTGCCATAACAAGCATAAAGAGTGGTAATTGGAAGTATTGAAGAAGGCAGCCCATCTGACTTTCAGCCAATGTGGAATTTCAACTAGAGTCTTACTTCTGACTTATCTCTGACTCAGAGATTCCATGAAAGCAGACCTGGGGTATGACTTATGTTGGCAGACCTCTCAAGAGTGCTACATGATCTCAGCTACTTCTTTCCATCATTGATTACTAGCAGCTTTTCAGAATACCTGTTATGACATGGGCAGACTTGCTGTGTATGATTCATTCTATTTTAAGAAAGTCATTATGATGGCCTTTATTTTTACAGAATCATGCAAGCTTAAAATGAAAATATTTGACTGTTTTACTAAAAGCAATAGGGAAAAAAGATCACATAAATCTATCTAAACAATGGTCCTGCAAAGGTTTTTCACTTTTGTTTTCTAACATTTTTGGAGCAGTGCTTTCCAACTGAATGCCTGAATGGGCTGAGATTGTAGCTCCCAGAATTCTGAAAGAGAGCATTTGGAGAATCCCAGTTGCAAAAAGCTGCTTATGTATGTAGTTGACATTTTGGAGATTTTCCTGAAACATTGTACACTTGTTGTGTTCTAGAACGCTACGATTATTTGTTTACTTAGAAGTAAATTCTATTAGTGAAATTTTCTTCTGAATAAGTCTATTCAGAACTTTAATTTTAATCTTGGGACTTTTTTTAACCTGTTCATCTAAATATCACAAACCCAAAACTATTTTATAGAAATTAGAAGCAATTTCTATGCTTTTTATAATTTTGGTAGCCACTGTTACCTTTCTTAAAGAGTGCATATTGCTATTCATATTTTCCAATTTGTTGATCTCCCGTATTTTTTGTCCTCTGCAACTCTGCAATTCTGGGGGGTTTAGTCTATTGGGCCTTTTCTTTGGCACGTGACAGTGTACTTGCTGCTCCTGTTTTTGCGTTTCCTAGATGGATATAGTAAGGAATTCTCCTTGAACAGGAGAGATACTTTTTAAACAAGATGCAAACATGTTCATCTAAACTTAGTTGGCTGGATTAAGAAGTTAAAACAGGAGCATAAAAAATGAAGACCAAGGGATTGGAATACCACTTGTTTATGAATGTTCTTATAGGATAATTTAGTTTTTTCGGAGATGTGCTCTGATTACTTTGTTTTCAGAAATTGTTTTGCCTGGCCTGAATGAGTTTCAGACTATATGAAATAGTGTTTCCAGCTAACATCAGGGATCTGAGGTTTCTGATAAGATTCCTGTTTTAAATGGGATGGGATAATATTTCTTCTTCCCTGGCTTATTCATTGTATGTGTATTGTACTTTATGTGTGCTGCATGAGGTAGTTATTAGTTTTCTAGTTTAGAATATAGGTGTAGGTTCTCCTGCTTGAACAGGGGGCTGGACTAGAAGACCTCCAAGGTCCCTTCCAGCTCCTATTCTATTCTATTCAAAAATAATATTCAATGGATGAGAGAGAGAGAGAGAGAGAGAGAGAGAGAGAGAGAGAGAGAGAGAGAGAGAGAGAGATGGGGTCTCAGTATGCATACTTTAATGTGTATTTCAGATACATTTATGGATGGAAATGGTGGAAGAAGCCTGTGCACATTTGAGGATTTTTCTTAAGCTTTATATTTTCAGTGTTAAAAATATTTTAAGTGCCTTGTAATGTTAGGTTTTGGTTGTGTAACTATATTATATATTTTCAGGGCATCTACAAAGTGCTTCTTTAATTCACTTGCCAGTACCACAGGACTTGAATAATAAAAATTGTTTACTTAAAAGGTTTAACTATCTCTGGGAAAAAGTTTGAACAACAGACTGCATGGTGCCAGCTATCATAACAAGTGATCCCAATGGTCACATCAAAACACCACTAGTGAAAAAGTAACTATTTGACTCTGGAGATTGTAAAATGAGAGAGTTAAACATTTCCCTGAGGCTCAAATAGTTTTGAACACAGTGACTTTGCAGTAGGGAAGGGGGAGAGGGAAAAGACCTACAACTAAAAATGCATCAAACTTACTACCTCAAGTATTGATTTTCATGGATTAGCAAGGTTGAATTTTAATGGTTGTGCCATATTTAAGTTCCCTATATTGTAATTATTTCTAACAACTGTTTCTGTGAGATAACTTTCATCTCTTAAAAAGAATTAGTTGAAATCTTTTTAAACATACAGAGCTGGATTTGCACTTACCCTTATAGAACAGGGGTGTTAAACTTCTGGTGCATGGGCCGGACACGAGGAAACCACACCCACTCCATTGCCGGCAATGGGGGGAAAAGCTGTGATACGTCGCGCGACATCATGTGACTTCTCGAGTTTGACGTGTCTGTTATAGAATATGAGTTTATGAGGTTATTTATTTGTGGCCTTGTTGATTTTTTCTTGTATATTCTTCAAGTAGAGACATATTTTACATCTGGTGATGCATTTTACAAGTGCTCGATGTAAATAATAGTTTTAAGAGTTAAACAGTTTTTTTCCAACCTGGTGCTAAAAATCTGGTCTTGCTTTGTTTTAGTGAACCAGAGAGAGTTGGCACTGTACTACTTGTTTGTGAGACAAAGTAATGGATTAGAGTTGCCTCTATCGATAAAACAGTGCCACAGGTTTGTACACAAGAAATGCAGCAGGGTATGAAAATTGTTGTACACTAGTGTAGTTTGCTTGCTTGCACTGTAAAATAAGAGGATGTTGTTTGAGTATAAATACCTGTATTATGTCTTGGAAATTGTGGCATATTTTCCTGTGTGTCAGTTTTGACTAAAGCAGTTAGCATGTTTTACTTGTTATTATGTCTAGGGAAAGTCTAATGTTTTTGTGATAAAAAGAATTATGTGGAAATGTAATTATGTGGTGGCAGTTGAGTTGAAGAAGAGTAATGATTGTTGTGTAAATTTGTAACCTGTTTAATATCTTAGATGAAATTTGATTTCACAGATGAAATAACTTCAGCTGTTTTCAAGCCTCTTCATTCAGTCTCTTCCTATAGTGACACATAGAAGTTCTTGCACAAGAAATTCCTTCTATATGAGTTGATAAATGAATCAGTACTTGCTGCACAAAATGAGAACAATTTGGGGGCATTTTGAACAAGAAAAAAAAATCCTTGTTGTTGAACTTCCTGGAATCTATATTCCTGTCCTGTCAAAGTAACATGACCTTTTATTAAATTTACAAATGACCTGGTGAGAACATCTTGATTGACACTATTCCTGTTTAATGTATACTAATTGCTGTAAAACTAAAACTCTCCAATTTTAATTATTGTATTTTACTAGATTTACTTGTTTTTCTGTTTTTCTGAATTTTCTTTGTGATTTAAGACTGTTATTGAACAATATTATTAGGAATATTAATTGTGGAAAAACTATACTTCCAACATCATCTTGGTATGTAGCATATACTTCTGCCTCTAAAAGCCTGCCATCTTAATTCTGCTTCAAATGAAAACCAGGAAGTTACATTTCCTTAGAAACCAAGTAGTGGCACTGATGAATCCCAGTGGTTGTCAAATGCAGCCCATTATGTTGCTCCTGTGAATGTTGAGGGGGGGTGGGGTGGGATGCAGAGATCAACAAGCCAAGCTGTTATATAGAGAGGACAGAACAGAAGAAGAAAGATGGGCTCTTGATTCCACATACTTCCAATCAAAGTCTAGTAAAATGGATTCAGATCTAACTTTGTGCACATTGGCCTAAATTTCTCCCACTCTTGATCAGTTTGCCATTTGTCTTCAACAAACAAGTCAATTGAAAACTCTTGGCAAACTTAATTCAGAGTGGAATAAAATCATTTGTTGCTTTTCTTTAACTTTAACTTGGTGTGAAGAGAGTGGCAGAATGTAATCCTGTTTAAAAATATCTTTCTTTCTGAAGTATTGTATTTCTGCAGAGTAGTATTTCAATAGTTATTGAGTTAAAATGAAATCTATCCTAACAGTTGTGTGTCAGCAGCTACAGCCCAGCTGTCCAATGAAGCACAACGGTTGCAGCATCTATGCTGTGTGCTATTCTTTGTACAGGCAATTGAGTGAGAAACTTAGCAAAGGATAATCAATACCAGGTAATTTTTATTATACTGATTGTGGCCAGCATCTTTATATTTGCATTTGGGTTATTGCAAATAAATACCTGTGTTAAAACTAGACAAATCTTCTTCACTTTGGAAATTAATATTTGAAGTGGCACATATCAGGATGAAGAAGGTTGCCATATGATACCTCCATTGCTGTGTTCATCTAATTTAACTACTAGTATAAAGAGAGAGAGAGAGAGTTTCCTATCTATCCAGATTGTTTTCTGTCCTCCCTTGTGATATATTCATATAACAGTGTTCCTTAACAATTTCAAAACGCATCGGCCTCAACTCAGAATCCCTAGCCAGCATGTACACACATTTTTAAATTGCTAAGGTTGAAGAAGAGTAATAACACAATAATTGTTTATGATTTAATGCCACATTGTTGGCTGACAGAGAAAATTATAAAGATGGATGCTGACCTGTTTAACACACAACATGAAAGCTATTACAGAATTATTCCAGGTAGCCTGATGGAACTGGGTTTTGAGAGAAATAGTTTCACAATGCTTTCAGAACTACGGTAGGGCAGTGCCCATAAAGTAGGTTTCTTCCATAATGTTAGCCTATGGAAGTTCCATAAGGGCTCTACAATATTTACATTATAGTGCGGAAAAAATCATCCAGATTTGTTGGAGTGAGGTGTAGATTCCAGTTCTTTTCCATTTAATTTTAACTCAATTCCAGGAGAGACAATCATTGTTTAAAAGAAAAATAACTAGATGAGAGAGAATAAATTGAAATTAAGCATGGAGAAGATAGATGGATGTACTGTTGGTCAGTAGAAAACAAAGCTCCAAGATTGGGGTTGATCCTTTATAGATGAAGTTGCAAAAGCAATCTTTAGATACTCTTAGTCTTATGGCTGGCTACCTCTGAATTCCCAGGGAGGAGCAGCAGCAGTTGCAATAATGTATTTGCAATAATGACACTTAGTGCACCGATAGTTACATCCCTGAATCAATCAGACCTGAAAATTACTTAGGGCTTGATTATATTCCATCTTGATTACTACTCTCTACATGGTGCTGTCCTTGAGGAATATCCACACACTTGAGTTGGGCAAAAGGTTAACTAGGATGCTAACCAAAACTGGTTATACATCTTATCATTAATGCCCATCAACTAGGGTTGTGGGAAAGGCTTCTTCTGTACACTCTCAAACTACGAGTTCTTCTTCCTCAAGAATTGTAAATAATTTTTCTCCTTTCAATTTTTAAAAGAGATCAGCGAGACCAGAAATATCTTCAGCAGAACCCAATGACATCAAAGCGATGACATGTGTCATCCAAATGTCATTATGAATTTGAATCCTGGTGTTTTAAGCAAGTTCATAAGTTACAGCTTTTGTGTGATGACATTGTCATTCTTGTTTCATTATTACAAACACACATACCATGGCCATGATCCAGACCAAGCCACCAGTCTGGGGCCTGGCCCTGGCCCACAGCCCTTTGGGAACCATTGAGCATGTAAAGCTCCATTTGCGCAAGTATCAGATGCAAGTATATGAAAGATCCCCTCTCCCCCTGCTGCTGCTGCTCTATGCAGCCGGAAGAATGAGGGACCAGTGATCTAGACCTTTCTCTTAGCTAGCATTTTCAGATTGTTACTTATAGTACCTTAAAGTACTACTATACTTTAAGTGCTATTTTATTTCTTATCTTTGTTAATTGATTTGATTAGAAAGATAGGATATATATTGGAACAAAGAAATGATGAGCGCGTTTGCTTGTCGTTGTTGTGTGAGACAACCATAGGTCCATAAGATCTAGGCTACAAAAATCTAGATGGGCAATAGCCAGAAGCAAAGAGAAGCTGAAAATTGTCTTTGCTGCCATCTAGTGAGTGACCATCTGGACTTTCACCCAACCTGGTACACTACCCAATCATGTTTGCTAACTAATTATGATTTTAAAAATATTGGCTTAGTATTATGTGTGAACACAGTTTCTATATAATCTCTGTTTTGATATTGTGAAAAAGATGAGGAAAAATAGCCACAGCTTTGTCATTTTAGAATGCATAATTTGAAACTGACTTCTAGAGATGAGGACCTAGAAGTCAGATAAAGAGTAAGATGAAAGTTTAAGAAAGGAAGAGTTGCAGGAAGGAAGGTTTGTTGGGCAGGAACAGGCTGGCTAAATAACAACTTGTTTTTTTTAAGGTGAGATAGTATTGGGTAATATCTTAGGGAAGGAGGGAACTTTATTTGCTCTCTTGAAGGACTATTCTTAATAGTTGGAGATCCATTTCCTCCCTTTGACAGGTAGTCCTCGACTTAAAACAGTTTGTTTAGTGACTATTTGAAGTTACAATGTCACTGAAAAAGTAATTTATGACCATTTTTCACACTTAAAAGTATTATAGCATCTCCATGGTCATATGATCGAAATTCAAATGCTTGGCAACTGATTCATATTTATGATGGCTACAGTGTCCAGGGATCACATCATCACCTTTTGCAACCTTCTGACAAGCAAAGTCAATGCAGAAGCCATATTCACTTAATAACTGTGTTACTAATTTAACAAGTGCAGTAATTCAGAGTCCCCAACCTTTTGGGCACCAGGGACTGGTTACGTGGAAAGAGGTTTTTCCATGGATTGGAGGGGGTGTGGTTTTCTGTGCTGTCTGCGTGCCATGGCTGGGTACTAGTCCACGGACCGGAAAACTTGTAAAATGGTGCAAAAGTCTCTTTAAAAATGTCTCACTTAGCAACAAGAAGTTTGGGCTCAATTGTCATAAGTCGAGGACTACCTGTACTAAAATCCAACTTAACAAAAATAGCAGAAAAAAGCCTTACTGACAAATGTTTTATTTCACTGAGCCTGATACAACTGTAACATAAACTTTTTGGAGTGGAAGTATAAATTTGTATCTTCTCATTTATATCATCTTATCTTATTTCTTCTACAGCAAGACCATAAATTAACTTCAGGAACTATTGTGATTCTCAGTCTTCATTGGGAATTCAAATAAATAATAGAGGTGAGCCTTACATACCAACAACATAGATTCCTTTAATTGCTTATTAGCTTCATCTTTAAGTTATTGTCATCCTATCTTGCTCTCCTTGCTCTTATACTTACTCTACATATTGAGAATATTGGTAGTTCTTTGTTGTCCATTGGTTTTCTTTAAGCTTGGTTTTAAACTGTGGTAATTCTGAGCAAATTCATTAAATAAGGAACATAATGAAATCCTAGTATAGTATTCTCTAATGTAGTTTTCTGCATGTCTGCTGGGTTGTAGCATAAATTCAACTGTTGGGTTCCAAAAATTCAAACCACTAACGCAAAGTAGCAAATAGAATTTTCAGTAACTACTTCATGCCATCTTGTGCTCACTGACTTTTGCAGTCCAGGCTGATTTACCAAAATAAAAATCAGGAGTTCCCTTCTTTTCCTTTGTTTATAGAACAATAGAAGACAAATGATAAATAATAGTTGGGGTGAAAAAAGCTTGAGTGGGCTTTGTGAGGGACAATAGTTGTTCTATGAAGCTTGTGAAGAATATCACCCATACATGTTTTTGAAGCTAGTGTTGATCTTGCTTATATTAGATTGAAAATATCCTTCATAATTTTCTCTTCTTTCCACCACTTTTGAACAAAAGGACATATTCATAGGCATATTGCTGCCAGTGTTGGATTGGTAGGCACAATTGTATTGACATGGTGATTCACCTGTCTAGTTTGATGTTTAGAATGTTGCATGTTTCCTTGTACTTTTATATTTCTGAAAATGAAATAAACTCAGTCATGAATAGTTGATTATTTTCTGATGTAAAAAGATATATGTCTTTGGTTTTATTAACTATAGGTTCTTGAGCCATTTTTTTGTAGGAATAGCCCATGGCATGGTCACTTTCAGCAGAAGTTTAATGCAATTTCACACATCACCCTGATTGGTGCCAGTCCTCAGTTTGAGGTGATTTAAATTGGGTGCCCTTAAGGCACTTATTTTGCCTCTTAAAATCCCACACTCCTTCCAAAACCCTCCAGTTTTTTCTCTAGCTACTCTGTGGGGAATTCTGAAGAAAATGCCCTAAAGCCAGGTTTTTTTTATTTTGTGTCCTTGCCTTTGCTGAAATAAGCTTGATCGTAAAGCAGAGCTCACAAACAATTATTATATAAATGAGTATTCATTCAATTATTTATATAGATTTGCTAATGAAGAAAATTTACTTTTTCACTTACAGTTATGTAAAAAAGTACACCCGCGTAAAGTTTTTTTCTTTTTCAATGTGGACATAACAATATTTTACCTTTATTCAAACAATATATCACTATATAAAGCCTATAAAATTGACTTTGCAGTCATTTAATAAAAGAAAATTAAAAGATCTGTCTTTTACCCCCCTTCTTTAGAAAACGTAAGTACACCCTTGGCGTTAATATTTGGCATTGCCCCCTAGGATAGAAACAACCCAAAGTGGGCTTTACATCAACTGCAAGAGTTTTTCTCCCATTCCTCTATGTAGATTTTTTTCATCTGTGCAATATTTGAAGAGGTTTTTGCATGCAAAGCATATGTCAAATCAACTCACAATTATATCGCAGTGGGATTTAGATCTGGGCTTTCTTTTGACCATTTTAGAGCTCTCCATTTCTTTCTTTGCATGGTGCATGATATTAGTTTTAACATATCCCTTTATATATCAATATTCTTGACATGAAGATCAAAATATGTATGTTGAAATATTTTTATTTTATTTAGAACCTGTCTTTATGATTTTTACAAATAACATAAGGCAGTGAACATAGCCAAAACATAGCCAACATATTTTCCCTAGAACAACAACCCTGTGAGGTGGGTTGAACTTAGTTGACCCAAGGTCATGAAGTTGGCTTTCATAGCTAAAGCAGGACTTGAACATGGTGTCCTGCTTCCTAGCCTGGAGCCTTAACCATTAGACCAAACTGGCTCTCAAATATGTTGAAAAAGTTTTTAATTCAATGGGAATGTCCTTTTTTACATAACTACTCCCTTTTTGGAGCATTAATGTTTAGGATGAATAAGGCAAAATGTATGAAAGATAATAGAAATCCAAAGAATTTCAGAAGAAATGGGTGTTCAGCCTGTTCAGGTTATTTTCAATGTGACAAACTAAATTTCTGATGCAATAAAAATATTTTTAGGAAATACAAAAGTTTAGAGGACAGTCCAAAATGAAGTTTCCCTTTTTATATCTCAGCCATTCCTCTGTTACTATTGGAACATAATATAACATCCATATATATTTAAGCAAAAATCTTTGATTACTGTGGGATAATTCATACCTATACTCTGTCACCCGTAGTTTTAACTTGCAATTTGTTGGATAATTAAGCTAAGGAAATCACTATATACAAGGCAGAATTATACTAGTGACAAGTGCCGCCTAAAGTCAACTACTTGCAAATAGTGATCAAGATTTTTTATCAAGACTTGGCTATGTTATTGATTGAACTGAAACTTTCAGTTCTAAGGAGCCAATCAGCAAATATTTGTACCAAATGATTAATAATTGAAGCTCACATATTGATTATAGTTTTGATTGATAGTTAAGAGTCCTCTAAATGTGTGTTTTACAGCTTATATTCCTCAAAGGTTAGATAAATGTACTGTGCAGTATTTTAGGAAGGGAGTGATGAACCAATCATAAGACTGTAGTGTTATCTACAGTGCATGAATAATTTTCTTTGACCTTCTGACATGTTGCATTCATTACTATTTAGTACTCCTACTACAGCTTTCATTTTTTAAGAGGACCACGGAGAAATAATTTCATTTTAGCAGATGAATTGCCTATATTGGCTGTTATGTAGCTTGTGCTTCTTTATCCTGTATGTTCCTACCCAAAACATTTAATTACTTTCCTTCATGTTGCCTGTATTTTTCAAAATATGAAGGGTTTTGTTTGTTTTTTTAAAAAAATTGAGAATAGTCCATCATATACATATTGAGAATAACACATTCAGCCTCCTGTTGGCAAGGTTAGTAAGGATGGCAAATGTTGCAAGATGTTGAAAGATTAGGGTTAGATTAATGGAAGTTGTTTTAATTTGGTTAATTAAGGACTGTTATTTTTCCTACGTGATTTTTTTTTTAAAAAATTGTTTTTAAGAAGCCCGTGCAAATTATCCAAAGAAATATCAAACATAGGCTTCAGTTTGATTTATATTCAGCTTGATTCATTTGCGTTACAACTGTAATTCTCAGAGTCTGTTGCTGTGTTGAACTACAGTTCATTTCAAAGCCACTGTATATAATAATTGAAAGTCAGCTATTTTCATTCTTGTATTGTATCCATACATTTAAATCTGTTTAAGAAATGTTTTAGTAGAATATTTTATCCTCATTCCAATGTTGGAACCTAGCTGATTTAAATATAATCCTATCATAGAATATAAAAAATAAAAGTTAGCCTTTTGCCTTGGTGGCAGCTACAAAAAATAATGATTTAGTGTGATTTTCACCTTTGGTATACTCATCCATTTGAATTTGACCCAATCTTTTAAGTTATCAATGTGCTAGGCTTGGTCTGTTTCCAGGTATACCTCATCATTTATTACTAAACTAGGTATGCCTTATTGCTCTAAAACTATTTTAGAAAGAAAAAAGCATGATTTTTTGATACAATATGAGAATTTATCTTTAATAGTTATAGATCTATTGCAGTACTACAGGTTTATTAGTTATAACTGAAGTAATATGTTTTCTGTGTTCTTTTAACATGCTTACCATATTTGTTATGATATGAAATAAAGTGTTTGAATTCAGAAGTAAAAAGTAAAGGTAGTTTGTCCAGCTCATCCTGTCCTGCAGTGCTTGGGTCTTGAACTGCTTTGGTTGACAAGCTAGGCCATTGCACCCACTAAGGGAGGCAAGAGATTGGAGCTTTTAAGAAGCAAAGGAAGAGCATTCTGCATGTACTGTGAACTTTGAAGTTACCGTATTTTCCGGCGTATAAGACGACCCGGCGTATAAGACGACCCTCTACTTTTAAGAAGATTTTCAAGGTTTTGTCTTATACGCCGGAAAATACTTACATGCCCTGCTCGTCGCAGAGGAGGCGAAGGCCCGACTGGCCCCGCCGGCCTTCCCGCTGCTCCCGCGCTTCTGCCGGCCCCCGAGGCGCAGCATTTCCCAGGCGGCAGGCAGCGCCGGAGGGCAGCTGCCACCCCGCCATGGCCGGCGCCCCTCCTGCTTCCCTCCCCAGGCCTTGAACTTCTCCCATTGGGCGCAGGGCGGGGCAGCTCCGCCCGCAGCCTCTTTTTTAGAACTCGTGCGCTTCCCTCTCACCGTCGGCCGAGGCGCGCTCGGCCCGGGCTCCCGGTCCCTCTTCCCGGCCGGCTTCCCGCCCTGCCCCTCATGGAGCTGGACTGGGCGTGCATTGGAGTTGCAGCGCATTGGAGTAAGCGCTGGCAGAGGCTGCTCTTTGGTCACCCGCCGGGAAACTTGCCAAACCGGGAGAGTGACTGCCACGCCCACGCCCCTCCTGGGACGCCGCGCCTGCCTGCCTCTTAAAGTGCCCACCCTGCATCCCTCTGGCCAAGGCAAAGGCAGCTGATGAGGACACCGACCTCGCTCCACGGGCGGCGGGAAGAGCTACCACGTCTGGGGACTCCTCCTTCCCCCCTCCCGCCGCCCTCTCGCCTCACGAAATGGCCTCTTAGTCCGGCGCGCAGCTCCGATCCTGGCTGCCTGCTGGCTCGTCTCGGTTGCGCTGATGCGCCCGAGCGGCTGCTTCTCCCTCCTTGGCGGCTCGCACTCCTAGTTGCAGCACATTGGAGTAATCGCCGGCAGAGGCTGCTCTTCAGTCACCCGCCGGGAAACTTGCCAAACCGGGAGAGCGACTGCCGCACCCACGCCCCGCCTGGGACGCTGCGCCTGCCTGCCTCTTAAAGTGCCCACCCTGCATCCCTCTGGCCAAGGCAAAGGCGGCTGATGAGGACACCGACCTCGCTCCACGGGCAGCGGGAAGAGCTGCCACGTCTGGGGACTCCTCCTCCTCCTTCCCCCCTCCCGCCGCCCTCTCGCCTCACGAAACGGCCTCTTAGTCCGGCGCGCAGCTCCGATCCCGGCCACCAGGCTGGCTCGTCTCTGACAGCACCGCCCGGCAGAAGCGCATCCCCGTGGGGGGGAGAGCGGTGCTGGTGACAGGTGAGTCCGGCGGGCGCGAGGCCCTCCCCTCGGGCCAAGAGCCAATGGGCAGCGCCGCCTTCGCGTGGGGAGAGCCGCCCGACGCTCCCGCCCAGCCGTGTCCCGGAGCCGCGCCGGAGTTTTTTTTACGGCGTATAAGACGACCCGGCGTATAAGACGGCCCCCCAACTTTTGAGAAGATTTTCAGGGGTTAAAAAGTCGTCTTATACGCCGGAAAATACGGTAACAGAAATTTCTTAGCACAAGTATAATCAGTTTCTGAGAAATAGTACAAGAAAAAAAGTGAAAGGTAGATGTTATTTAGGATGGAGAAAGGAACCAAACATTGGTGTTTGTAAGATATTCACTAAAGCAGGGCTTTTTTGTCATAGAACGCTCAGAACGGAGTTCCAGCACCTTTTTTGAATGGAACCTTGTAGGGTAGGCAAGGCGGGTTGTATGACATGTGTGAGTTCCAGCACCTTTTTGTTTTACAAAAAAAGCACTGCACAAAAGTGTGATCATTGTTAAATCTTATGTTCAAGAAGCAATGGGACTTAAACCTCTGTTGCAAATACAGAATCTTACTGCACACAAATTCCTTTATTTTTTTTTATTGAAAAGTTTTACAGTACATTTTATTTTTAACAAAACAAAACCCCTCCCAACCCCCTCCCCTCTTCCCAACCCTCCCCAAAACCTCCCTCCCTCCCCCTCCCCCCTCCCCGACTTCCCAGAGCTAAATACAAGGTATAACAATAAAAACAATCATAATCTACCATATGCAAACAACAATAACTATTAAATCTGTCGCACTTTAACTCTTATAAAATAACTACAAGCAATATAAATATCACATCAATACTTATTCAAATGCTAAGTGAAACTTTTTAGTCCCATATTTATTCTGGATATAATCAATCCATTTTTTCCACTCCACAATATATCTCTGTTGCGAATGGTCTTTCAGGTACGCTGAGATCTTTGCCATTTCCGCCAGGTTGGAAACTTTTAAAGTCCATTCTTCTATAGTCGGCAGTTCTTCCTTCTTCCAATATTGCCCTACTAAAAGTCTTGCTGCCGTAATTAAATTCAACATCAACTTAGTGTCCACAACAGTAGTGTCAGTAGTAATGCCCAGTAAAAACAATTGCAGACAAAACTTTATCCTTTTCTTAAATATCTTCTGCATATTCCACCAAATTTTAATCCAAAATGCTTTAACCTTTTTACAGGTCCACCATATATGAAAATACGTTGCATCTTCACCACCACACCTCCAACATTTAGGCTAGCAGTTCGGATACATACTTGCTAGTTTTTTAGGATCTAAATGCCACCTATAAAACATTTTATAAAAATTCTCTCTTAAATTTTGAGCTTGCGTAAATTTTACATTTCTCACCCAAATCTTTTCCCAAGTATCCATTGTAATGACTTCTTGAAAATTCTGAGCCCACTTTATCATACAGTCTTTAACAAGTTCTGTCTCTGAATCAATTTCTATCAGTGCAAGATATATCCGTTTGATATGTGCTTGACCTTGATCTCTAATTTGCTTTACCAAATTTTCATCAGTCATTGAAAAACCAATTTTCTGATCTTGTTTCCACCTGGCCTGTAATTGCCCATACTGAAACCAAGTTTGAACAATCTTTCCTTCTCGTAAGATATTATACGGCTTCAAATACCATACATTCCTTTCCAAACTTAAAATTTCCTTATATGTAGTCACATCATGTTTAAACCCAACACTTATATTTTCTATTGCATGTTTCGGTATTGCCCATAAAGGCATCTTATAATTTAGCTTATGTCTATACTTTTTCCAAACTCGCAACAGAGCATGTCTTAAAATATGCACCTTGAACGCATTATCCACCTTCTTATCATACAATAGGTATGCATGCCAACCAAATAGCAAATCATGACCTTCAAGATTTAATAATCTCACTTGTGTTAAATTAATCCAATCACTTATCGCTGACAAAGCAGCAGCTTTATAGTATAGTTTAAGATTAGGCATTTTAAGACCACCTCTCTCACGCATGTCCTGCATAATCTTAAATTTAACTCGTGGCCTTTTCCCTGCCCAGACAAATTTATTAATACCCTTTTGCCATTCCTCCAAGTTTGAATCCTTTTTAAGAATAGGTATCATTTGAAATAAAAATAGAAATTTCGGCAAAACATTCATTTTCACTGCTGCAATTCTTCCCAATAAACACATTCCTTTATTTTATTTCTGCAATTATACCCTCTCATTTTGTGACACAATAATGAAATAATTGTGTATATCCTTAAAAGTGTATATCCATAAGTACACTCTTGTTTTTTAAAATGTAATAACTATAATAGAACATGATTTAACAATAATTACTATTGTTTTTGAAATGACTTTTTATTTTTCCCATAAGATTCCTAGTTCTGTCGGTATATTGTTGACTGCTACCTAAAGTCACCCAGGGAAATACATAGCTGTAGTTCTCTTTGGTCATCTTTGGTTCAAGTCCTTAACCCCTTGCTGCTGTCAGTGTCAAGTACTGTTGGATTTGTAATACGTACTGTGATTTCTGGGATGTCTTCCAGGGGACTTGAGGAAAAAGTGCATTTTTCCCCTTTGAAGAGGTATTTCCTCAGCTTCAGTTCTTTATTCTCTTTCAAGCCTCCAAGGAAGCTTCAAAGCTAATTGTATTTTATTATTGGAAAGGGTTTAGGCAATATATTACCTTCATTTTAGCCTTGTAGAAAAATAAATTTGTTTTTAAGTATGATTTTGAACATCACATTAAAACATATTCTAATATTTATTTGGAGATTGCTTCATTACAATGCTTATGACTATTTTTAGCTATCTTACAAGCATGTATTTCCTTTGAATTATATAGATTTTAAGAAAAGTGAAATGCATCGGGCAGGTAAGATTCTAAGATGGCTCCATTACTGCAGTTAATATTCACTCTCTCTTATGTCTTGTGGTTTTTATATTTTAGTAATAATTATTTTATATTCTTAATAGTTGATTGGTTTGGTATATTTATTGTTTTAATTTATTATTTACATGTTCATAGTAACTTTTTGTGTGATGGACAGCCATCTAAATTTGATAGATGATGGATGAGAGAGAGAGAGAGAGAGAGAGATTTTTCATCATACCTCAAAACATGCAAACCCATTTACAAGGCATAATCTCCTGAATATATATATTTTTACATGACTTGATATCCATCTATTTTACTAAACTGATGAATACAATTTTAAATGTGTAGGGTAGAGAAAATGCCAGTGTTACAGTGCTACTGTAACAGAGGTATGAAAGTCTAAATTGTGCTTATCTGATCTTGCATATACATGCAATATAGAAAAAAATATCCATGATTTAACATGAGCCAATAAAAAGAGTATATCTAGCTCCAGGTTAAACTGTGGAGCTGATTTTAATTATGCTAATTCTGGTAATGAAATGTCTGCAAACAAACTACCAAGCTTATAGAAGCACCAAGGACTCCACAATTTAACATGTAATTATTTGCTGCCCTTGCTGAACAGTGATTATTTTAAGGAGAAAGAGTACTAAATAAAGCCTCATATTTTAGGAATGAATTATAACACCAAACTATTTGGAGGATATTTGATGATAATGTCAATAGAGTTTCAACAGGATGTGATGCTTCAAGAAATTGGTTCAGAATTACTGTTTCTAAATCTCAAAATGGTTTGGTGCTGCTATCATATATCAATTATTCAGTGTATCTTGTGATTAATCATATTTGGAGTGTGATTCTGTTAAAAGAGATTGAAGTACAGTAACTTCTGTCAATATATGATTAAATGATAAATTTACCTTGATATTAAGATTTATTAATATTAATAAGCTCATATTAAGAGCCAAGATAAATATAATCTGGTGTCTAAAGTTATACTGAAGCCAAAAGAAAGCATCAAAGTAATTACCACCTTTATTTTAAATCAGTTTTCATTATCCCCGGGCAACCTTGACAAAACATTTTTGGATGTGAACTGTAATATGATAAAAGGGATATGAGGTAGAAATAGAGTTCCATTCATACTGTGTAATCTGTGCATATAGAAATTACCTAGGGAACCTTGAATTGCTACTCAAAAAGTAAACCACAAATGCCATATTTTTCTTTTTAAAAAATATGTTTTATTGATTTTTAACATAATCACTTTAATATTTGGTAAACGGTGTGTTGTCTGGGTTAGTATTTAAAGAACAATCAATAACAATTAATTTCTATAATTCTATAGTCCATATAATGGCTTTGCTTGATTTTCTCTTCCAATAATATTTTCTTTTGCCAACCTTAAATTAATACAATTCTTATTATTTGAATAAATGACAATTAAATATAGACATTTTTCTCATGTTTCTGCAAATAATAACCATATCAATATAAAGCTTCTTTTCTAATTGATCATCTTGATTGCCTCATCATAGATCCTGTTTACAGAATTCTTATTTAAATTTGTTTTCAAAGCATTCTTACAGGTTAAGATTTTCTCAAAATTAGTTACACTTAAGTATTTAAGTCGTTTTTCTCATACAAGCCATCCCAACACTTTTTACATTTCTCATATCTTAAAAAAACAGAAAACATTTCTTTTATATAAACCATCCCAACATTTTTATATTTCTTATGTCAAAAAACAACACAAAGGAAAAAAGAAAGAAAAAATACTATGTTACCTGAAGGGTTCATCCCTCTTAAACTAATCTTCATTTATATCCAAAATCTTTCAATTTCTTTAACCACGTTCAAACAGATGTTTAATTTTTAAATATTCCCTCTGGTAAATCCCATCATCTAATTTCTTAATTCTCACTTTAGCCAGGTTTTTTTTGCCAAACATCTTTCCTGATTAATATGTTTCACTGAATCGAAGAATCTTTCCATAATCTGAAAATGTTGTTGCATTTTCGCCCCTTCATATTCATTGAGAATTCCTTCCTTCCTTCCTTCCTTCCTTCCTTCCTTCCTTCCTTCCTTCCTTCCTTCCTTTCTTTCTTTCTTTCTTTCTTTCTTTCTTTCTTTCTTTCTTTCTTGATTTTATTTATCATTTTTTGTGTCTCAAGTTCTCATAGTTCTCTTGGCAGAATCCATTTTGTCAAATCTTTTCTTGTCCTCAAACTTATTTTGTAATCTTAGAGTACAGGTTACCATTTCCATGTCCAGTATTTCCTGTAGTTTTTTTCCCATCTGGGTTAAGTCATACTTTCTTCTGTTGTTAAGTTCCATCTTGAAATCTCTCTCCTCTGTCTTGTATTCAGTTATCTGTTTTTTATTTTCTGAGAATTTTTGTGTGGTAAGGTTAAATTGGAGATGTGTTCATTTATATTTTCAAAGTTATTGTTAATTTCCTTGTGGTTTGAGATCATTATTGTTTGGATTAGTTGCAACATAGCATAGATCTCCTTCTGGAAAGTATTTGTTTTTTCTTGGTGTATTCTTTCTACAAATCTCTGGTTTTCCATGATAGATAAAAATCTCTAAGGGGAAATTTCAGGCCCATTCCCCTCATTGGCATCCTTCAGTCTCGAGAGACTATGGTATCGTGCTCTGGAAAGAGGTCCTAAAACAGCATCTCGTGTGGCTAAAAAGGCCAGTTCGAGAGTGGCAGTCCCTTCCACACTGAGGGCAGATACAATCTGTCCCCTGTCCAGCCCCCAGATTTCACTGGTTCCAGGACTGATTCTTTGCCCCAGCCCTGCCACACAAGTGTGTCTTTGAATTGGAGAAGGCCATGCTGTGTCTTTAGCCTCCAAGAGTCCCCTAGCAGACAGAAATTGGCTATAGGGTGCGGAGCCCCACAATCCCTCGTCTGCTGTGCTACTGCGCAAAACCAGAAGCCACAAATGCCATATTTTTCAATAACCTTTATTGAAACAGGGTTAAAGTCTGACAAATTTGGAGTTTTCCATTACAATAAAGAAGGCATTGCTTATACTCTAAAGTTCAATAAATGAAATGGAACTTGTCAGTTAGATGAGTCAAGGTCTGCAGTTAGGGAGAGTTTATAATCTTGCCCCAAAGAAACATAGTATTTCAAATTCTGATAGTAATGTGTCACACACACACACACACACACACACACACACACACACACACACACAATCTGAGCCAGTATAATCTGCAGAACAAATACTGAATTTAAATGGAATGGTCCTTTGAATGAGAATATTTTGAAAAAACTAAACTATTAAGAGTTTATTCCTTTTGTTGGTTCTTCCAGACTTTTATTTACCTTGTACCAGTGGCTGATTGGCATCTTATAAGGTAATTTTGAAGTTAACAATTTCATCATCTTATAGCAAATATATAGTTTGCCATGAAAATTAATAGGCTCTTAGCCGAAAACTGAACTTAAAATAAAGCCATTTAACTTTTATCAGCCAATAAACTAAAGGGCAAGCCATTGTTCTACTCTTAAGTAAATAAATACTGTATCTCAGATCATTGCAGCAATTTCAGTGTCAGAATTATTAAATAGTTGTGTAGTGTTGATGAAAAAGCCTTTGTAATTGTAAATGTGAGCTAGAATCCTTTAAATCTGAAATTGATTATTCACCCCTAGCACACCCATAACCCTTTTGAGTATGGTATAGATCAAGTGAAATGAAAGGAATAAATTCAATTCAGTAAATCAATTCAAAGTTTATTTTGATCAAAGACACTATTAAACAAAACAATCAACACTATAAGTACAAGAGAAAGGAAGGTCAGATATGAAGCACAAGCTAAAAAGTTAGAATATTGTTATTGCTACTATAGCTATTAATATAAACTGGATCTCAAGCTAGAATCAAAGTGTTATTTGTCTTAGTTAATATTACAACACAAATCCAAGAAATTAAGACAGAAATAGGCAAAAAGTAAAGTCTCTATCCATATTTAGAGTTGTGGAGATGTTAGTTGAATTTTTATCGCTGGCAGCATTACAAAATTTGGCAATATCCAGGGAGGCAAAGTCTATTTCAATCAAAAGATGATTTGTAAATAGAATTATCATAAAGATTTGGATAATTCACTAGAAAAGGGAAAATAAAATGGATTCCAATACCCCTATTTAAAAAAGAATATCAGGCAATAGATTCTGTAGTGCCATGAGTCCATGCAATTATATAAAATGTCCAAAATATTACACATTTTTATCACTTATTCTCATGTTTTATGTTCCATTTGAAATCCATATTTGGAAGTGTTATTAACTATTCATAATCTATTTGTTTTGTCATCTTAATCACAGCAGAACAATCAAGCCCTTTCTTATCTTCATATGTGAATAATAAGGCAAAGCAGTACAATTAAGCCATAAGTCTCCATTGGCTTCCCAATGAATCCCAGCTTTTTTGTGTGGGATGTTGTTTTGTTTTTGCATTGCAGCTTTCAATGGAAACTGCATCCACATTCCATTGCTTTTGTTAATTGTGCCTGGTACTTAAAACATTTGTAAAGGGGAGGCAAATAGGTGGGGCATATTGGGGACAGTGTGGGGGAGGGTAACTGGTTTAGGAATTGTCTATTCAGGTCAGAGTTTAACTCTCGTGGCCATTCATCAGATGTTGGTTGATTGCTATGCAATCCTTGGAGACATTTTACTTACCCATCCCCCTCCTCGCTCTTTGAAAGCAGATAGGCCAAAAAGGGAGTAAGACATTTGAACATTTTTGTTTTTGTTTTACTGTGCACTGTAAAGTCCTATCCTAGAGCAATCAACTTTATAGCCTTTCTGTGTTACTCCTTTGCCTGCTGTGGCTATAAAAGACGAATAGCCCCATGTGATATACCTTACAGCTTTGGAAAATGTAGCAGGTTCCTGTAGATAGAGTTTTGCTTGTTTGTGTGAATGCACATGAGTAATTCAAAAAACATTTCCTCCTGTCTGAGGAAATGAGCATTAATGCAAGTCTTGAATGAGAATAGCTTTAGCATTCGCAAATAATTCTTAGCACAAATATGCGCTACTTCTTTGTCATTAACTCCTGTTCCTGCTTCTGTTAATGATCTTAAGAAATCTTCCTAAGTTTGGTCTGAAATACTTTTTTAAAAAAGTATTTTATTGGTTTTCTATCATTACAATTTATTTGTGCTGAATAAACAATGTGTTGGTCTGGGTGATTTTTGTCTAGTCATAAAGATTAAGTTCTTACTCTATATTCTGCTTTTCCAACCATTGATAAAATAAGTTCCATGTTTGAAAGTATACTGTATCTTCTTTTCCTTTGATTCTCAGTGTGAGTCTGTCCATTTCCACACAGTCCAATATTTTCTTAATTATCGCTTCCTCCAATGGTGTTGTCTCATTTTTCCAGTGTTGTGCAAATACAACTCTCACTGAATTTAATATATATAATGTTAAATATACATTTTGTTTATCAAACTTTTCTGGCATTATGCCTGAAATACTTAAAAAACATCATCAGGAAATCTGAAATGCTATTCTATTTTATGTATTTTCTATAATAATGAAAATTCTAAATAAACATTTTAGTATAATTCCAGATCATTCCCAATATTTGCATTTCAGGATTTGAACCTTTGGTCTCCATTTCTGTGTCAAGTTTCGCTTTTTTTCAAACACTAGTAAATAAGTAGACATTGGCTAGATGGGGCCGATATCATCTGGGGTCAGGTTTAGGAATGTTCCATGAATGACCTGCAAAGTGGAGCTTTTAATTAAAACCAGCCTTTAAGCAAATAAGTGGGCTTCATGCATGTAGCAGTTCTTGTTTTTGTGCTATCTCCCTATTATAATGTAACTAGTATGTCTTTTTCCCCCACTGTCCCTAGAAATGTCATTCTTTTGCATTCCAAACAGTTTGTATCCTAGTAACAGTATGGGGACATCTAATACAAACAGGTTTCTCGTGCAATCTTGTCTACAGCCATAGAATTCCTGCTACAGGCTATCCTTGACTTACAACCATTCATATAGTGACTGCTCATAGTTACGACACTGGAAAAACTGACAATGGTTGTTTATCATACTTACGACTGTTGCAGCATCTCCACTGTCATATGATCAAAATTCAGAGGCTTGGCAACTGATTCATATTTATGACAGTTGCAATCTCCCAAGGTCATACCGTCACCTTTTGAGATTTTCTGACAAGCAAAGTCAATGGGAAAGCCAGATACACTTTACAACTTTGTTACTAACTTAACAACTGCAGTGATTAATTTATCAACTGTGGCAAGAAAAGTCGTGAAATGGGACAAAACTCACTTAACAACTGTCTCGCTTAGCAACAGAAATTTTGACACAATTGTGGCTGTAACTCGAGTACTACTTGTAGGGGTTACGTGTTTAAATAATTACCTTATTTAACCTCCATGTCCAAATATGACTAGCCAAATTCTATCATCTATTGAAATAGACACATACATACATACATACATACATACAGTAATATACTACATTAGAGATAATTGGACAACTTCACTTTGGGTAAGTTTAATATGTCATATCTAATTATCAACTTATTTTTTGTGAATAACAACAACAACAAAGTTTGGCCAGGACATAGAAAAGTAGCACATTGCTTCTGAGAGTGTAAATTCACTTTCGAATCAGAATCTTCCATTATTTTCTTAAAACTTCCTTGCAAAATTTGAATAACCTTGGAGTACTCTATAATGCAAAATTAGTTTTCTGCTGGAAACATTTTATATTGTGCATAGAACCTGGCATGCTCATCTCTGCAACAAATGGAAATAAAGGTACAATTCAGTTAGCAATTGACACAGCACATTTTCAATAATAAATAAATATCCACTGTTGTAATTTATTTGATAATAATAATAAAGTTGGAAGGGACCTTGGAGGTCATCTAGTCCAACCCCCTGCTCAGGCAGGAAACCTTATACCATTTCAGGCAAATGGCTGTCCAGTCTCTTCTTAAAAACCTCCAGTGTTGGAGCATTCACCACCTCTGGAGGCAGGTTGTTCCACTGGTTAATTGTTCTAACTGTCAGGAAGTTTCTCCTTAGTTCTAGGTTGCTTCTCTCCTTGACTAGTTTCCATCCGTTGCTTCTTGTCCTGCTTTCAGGTGCTTTGGAGAATAGCTTGACTCCCTCTTCTTTGTGGTAGCCCTTGAGATATTGGAACACTGCTATCATGTCCTCCCTCGTCCTTCTCTTCATTAGACTACACATACCCAATTCCAGCAACCGTTCCCTATATGTTTTAGCCTCCAGCCCCCTAATTATCTTTGTTGCTCTTCTCTGTACCCTTTCTAGAGTCTCGACATCGATTTTACATCGTGGTGACCAAAACTGGATGCAGTATTCCAGGTGTGGCCTTACCAAAGCATTGTAAAGTGGTATTAGTACTTCACTTGATCTTGATTCTATCCCTCTGTTAATGCAGCCTAGCACTGTGTTGGCCTTTTTGGCAGCTGCAGCACACTGCTGGCTCATATTGAAGTGATTGTCTACTAAGACTCCGAGATCTCTCTCACAGTTACTACTATCGAGCAAGGTACCACCTATACTGTACCTATGCATTTGATTTTTCCTGCCAAAATGTAGAACCTTACTTTTTTCACCATTGAATTTCATTTTGTTAGTGCCCAGTGTTCGAGTCTCTCCAGATCCTTCTGTATCTTAAGCCTATCTTCGGGAGTATTGGCTATTCCTGCCAGCTTGGTGTCATCCTGCCAGCTTGGTGTCATCATAAACCATGATTAGGTGAACTGGAAATTGAGAGAATGCTGTTAGGCAGAACAAAATACCAGTCAGATTGAATTCCTTTTTGGGAGTGAAAAGCTGCTGTCAGTCTGTGTGTGTAACTGCACATTCTTAGTCAGAGGGACATGGCAAGGAACAGCTGGGAGAAGAAGCGTTGGCAAGCAACAACTGTTTAGTGTTATATGGCAGCAGATAGACAGAATACATTTTTATAGGACAATAGCCAGTATATATTTCATGCTTTTTAATGTAAGAAGTAGTTAAGTAGTATTATTATTACCAGTGTTTTTTTTTTGTAAAAGAAAAAGGTGCCGGAACTCACACATGTCATACAACCCACCTTGCCTACTCTACAAGGTTCCATCCAAAAAAGGTGCCGGAACTCCGTTCTGAGCGTTCTATGAGAAAAAAAGCTCTGATTATTACACAACCATCACCACCACTCCAAAAATGGAAGTATATTGAACAAAGGAAAGAAAAGGGACAATTTTGTTACCTCACACTAGGCAGGTAAAACTGTAAAGACTGGTACCTTGCACAACTTTTAGACTATAATTCCTATCTCATGTCACTGGTGCTGCCCACTGGAAAACCCATATTGACAAAGGACAGTATTGGTAATCCTCTAGATAAGATAGTTTAACTAACAAATGTTCAAAGTTATGACAGACACCCCAAAACTACATATATGGTTCTCTTTCAAAATTACAATGGCTGCATCACCCCTATGGTCATTCGCCCATACAACCGACCATGGAGATGCTGCAGCAGCCCCACCTCTCTTCTCCTGCCACCTTGACACAACCTCAGTGCTTGGGCCTGCTATCGATGCCACCATTTTCAGCTCTTTGACAATTTCTTGAAGAAAATGGAGGCTGCTTTCAGAGCTTTCTACCTAGATCAGCTGCAAACTTCTGCTTCTTGTTGGCTTTGGGAAACCAGACCCTGCATACTAAGGCAGCAGCTTCAGGATGAGTTTCCCAAAAGCTTTCCCTTGCTTTAACCCCCCTTACAAAAAAACCACATTTCTTCAATAAAGAAAACAAAGCTGGAAGGGGAAAGATGTCTTGATCTTTTTCTCTCCCCCCTTCTCCCAAATTAGGTGCTAAAACTAAATTCCCATCTCTGCTTTCTAACCAATATCCCTTTTAAAAACCTTACTTTTACTCCAGGCTGAAGAGTAAAGGAAGGATGCAAGCAAAGAAACTCTTTCTGTAGTTTTTTGACTTTAGCAGCTGCAGAAAAAAATTCATCTCAGAAAGTTTTGCAGCCACATACAGCTAAAAACAGGATAGAAGCTGGCAGCTAGGACTTCATGGGGACAACATGGGGTATCTCAGAGTTGGAAGAGGCCTTGAAGCCCTGAGGAAGGTGAGCTTGCTTGGCACTAGACCTCCCAGGATCTCTCCTGAGGCACCCTGTGCTTCATTTAATGATTCACACATTCAGTTAACGAATGCCCTGGCAAGAGCAGGGATGGCTGGTCATTACTTGAGGCAATTCATTTAATGTTTTTTCCTCACTTCGACCCTAAAAGGCAGGCTCCATTACAGTTGTAATTCAAGGACTAACAGTAGAGAACACTACTAAAAAGAGTATCAACCAGTTTAAAGATGAAAAAGACAATCCAAAGATTATCTTAACATCAACATCTGTTAGCACAAGATCCTCAAACTAGTGAAAGGAAAGAATGGCTCTTCATTTCATTAATGATTCTTCTGGCAACATAGTGTTTGGGTAGAAATTTTTTCAATTGTAAGCTTAATCTTACTTGTTAAAAACTAAAAATATTATTTTGCATATCAATTCTGTATTCTATAATAAAAAAATGACTTGTTTGGCATTAGGTAGTTCCTACTGCTACCAAGCCATTTTTTAAACTATAGTCAGCTGAACTAGAGGCTTTCTTTAATGATCTGTTAATTGGTTTGATTACTTTTTCCTCTCTTTTGTGGTTTGTGTGCACTGATGACTCCCACATTGTATTCCTGTGGAAAGTAGCATCTGGATCTGCATGACAGCACTGCTCTCTGGCCTTTGACCTAGCTTTGCTTCTGGCATTAACTGTTTCAGAGGGTTAATAGTAGGTTTTAGCTTGAAGCAGACTTCTTGCTCCTATTGACGCCATTTTCTTTGTGGGTTGCTGGCCCCTTTAAGCCAAAGGTGGGGGGGGGGGCGATGCTTCTAACCACCACAACAACTGTGATATTAACATGACTCCATAGGTGGCCTGCATGATCTTTCTGTGCTTTTAGGATTTTTTCTGTGTAGGATTTTTTTTAATGAGCACACTATTTATTTTGGGAATAAAATGCAACCAGATAGAAAATAAAGGGATGTGGCTGTGCTCTGCTAAAGCACAAATGTTGAATTTTACGGGATCCCAGGTAATAGCAACACTGATAGTTATTTTTGACTCTACAGATTCATTGTCTTCATTTTAAAAAAAAGTTTTAGTTTATGGATACCCAACTTTTGTCATGTGGATTTTAATGTGTGCGTGATTAATAGTTGAATTGCCCAATATTCTGACAGTAGGCTTGGATATACAAACTGCATATTCCATTTTGTTTGAAAGGCACACTAACGATTTTGGAAGTGACATTCAAACATAGTTTTATTAATGTTGAAACTCATTATTTTTGTTGATGGATTGTTATGTTTATATGAGTTGTTAAATTGGAACATTTGAATATCATGGTTATTTTTACAGAATAACGAAGGAGGATATGCCAAGAAAATAGAAACAATGAATGCTAGTATTTTACATAATTATAGAACACAATTATAGTATTACATTTCTTGTAATTTGAACTATTTGTGTTCTACAGAGGTAAACATATAAAACTGTTGTGGAGTAGTAAAAGATGGTATAAATACTGAGTTTTTTCTTAATACCTAAATGAGAAGCACTCTCAGCTCTCTGTTGCTTCCCTCTGCTGGATAAAATGTGAAAAGAGCTTTGTTATTTGCTGATGAATAAATCAGGTAATCCCTTGACACAATATTTTGGCAAAGTTCACTGGAGTCTGTTTGAGGGTTATTAACTAAAACATTTTATCTAAATAAATAGTAAATTAAGAGCTTAACTGGAAGGAATTATATAAATCTAATGGCACTTCAAAGTATATAATTTATAAAAAAATATAAACAAAAGAAAAAAGTTGTTCTCATACCTTGAATTAAAACAATAAGTAACTTCTGCTGTCCCCTCTGCAGTGTACTTTACAGATTGCCCAGTTAGGAAACAGCTTTTAAAACAAATATATCTTAAATCCTCTGTTGACATGCATATTATTCAATACTCTGTCTGTCTCAGGTGCTGCATTTCTACTGTGATGCTTGTTCTGTTCCCATTTGTCGGGAATGCACCATGGGACGCCATGTCGGCCATAGCTTTATCTACCTCCAAGAAGCTTTGCAAGACTCCAGAACCCTTACTATTCAGCTGCTAGCAGATGCACAACAGGGCCGCCAAGCTATTCAGGTAAATATGTAGCTTAACTAGGGACTGATATTTTTTGAAGTCTCTCAGTCTATTGTGGGACAATCATCATTGATAGGCTAACCATTGTTTCTCAATCTCAGCAATGGGTGGACTTCAGCTCTGGCTGGGGAATTCTGGAAGTCGAGTCAATATAGCTTAAGTTGATATATTGAGCTAAACACTGAGCTAAACTACTAGATTTGCTATAAAACATTTCTGTATACATTCTGCAATGCCCTTCTCTCTTGAATGATATAGAAATGTGTCACGTTGTGTGACACCTGGATTCATGAATATAGGTTTTAAATCTACTTCAGAGGTGTTAATGAAATATATGTAAATACATTATTGTTTTTAAAATCTGCCATTCTATTGTGTCCTTTTTTCCTTAAAAGAAGGGGAAAAACAGAAAAAAATCAAAGAAAAAAAATCCAAATATAGAAATGTGTGTGTGCGTGCGAGAGGGGGGAGGCAGAGAAACAGAATTTAGGGTGAGGATCACTCTGGAACAAGCCATTATAAAGTAGCAACTGGGGTTATGTCCTTTTACAATTTCTGTGGAAAGACTCCTAACGTTAAATTTTGGTAGTTAAGTATCTAAAACTTATTTTTCCTTAGGCTTAAGTTGATATATTGAGCTAAAGCTTAAGTTGATATATTGAGCTAAACACTGAGCTAAACTACTAGATTTGCTATAAAACATTTCTGTATACATTCTGCAATGCCCTTCTCTCTTGAATGATATAGAAATGTGTCACGTTGTGTGACACCTGGATTCATGAATATAGGTTTTAAATCTACTTCAGAGGTGTTAATGAAATATATGTAAATACATTATTGTTTTTAAAATCTGCCATTCTATTGTGTCCTTTTTTCCTTAAAAGAAGGGGAAAAACAGAAAAAAATCAAAGAAAAAAAATCCAAATATAGAAATGTGTGTGTGCGTGCGAGAGGGGGGAGGCAGAGAAACAGAATTTAGGGTGAGGATCACTCTGGAACAAGCCATTATAAAGTAGCAACTGGGGTTATGTCCTTTTACAATTTCTGTGGAAAGACTCCTAACGTTAAATTTTGGTAGTTAAGTATCTAAAACTTATTTTTCCTTAGGCTGTTTCAAGATTTTACCCCAATGCATCATTTAAAGCTATCTTAAGGTCTACATGTACATATAAGCATATATATTTGCTTTTGAGAGTCTTTGGACATTTGGTCACAGTTAGACTGATCTTTCTGTCTTTCTATAAAATGAGGGAGATATTTAAAATTTCAGTTTTGGTTCTTCATTACACAAATGTTATCAAGCTGCTTTGTTTGGTTTTTATCATCCTATAATCTAAGATTTCATAAGTTCTCTGAAAACTTTACATAAGCCACTCTCATTGCTGGGTCAGTTAAATTAAATTGGTACTTCTGGCTAAAGGGAAAAAGTATTACTAGAAAGTGGTTTCTTAAAAGCTTTGATCTAATAGCATCAGTGACTCAATAATTGGTGCATGATAACCATTTCCAAAAATACAACTTGTTTTTAATATTCACAAGGTGGCAGATGTTTATCTTTGGACAAGCATTTTCTGAGATGCCATTAAACCAGTTAAGCAAGTCCAGCTCATCTCAAAATCAAATTTTGTTAGGAGAGTCTTTTGCTAAGCTTGTGGGTCTTTTTCCTGGTCTGGAATGTCACAGAAGCATTACTTCTTGGATTGTTGGCATTCTGTCAGGTTTTAAATACTTTACCCTACATCTTTCTGAAAAATCCTCAGCTAGCAGATTGATTTTTGAAAGATGTTACAAATTTGGATCGTGCATCCAAGTCTTTTTTTTTTTAAAAAAAAACCTTTCTGAAGATTTTAAGACATAAAAAAACTTTTAAGAAAAAAAGATATCAGAAAGATAAAAAAGAAAGAGCTTACTTGCCATAGAAGTAAACTATTATTTTTAAAAAATTAAGGCTGCTAGTAAATTTTTCTTTGTTTAAATTTTTGTTGTTGGTAAAATAATACATAAATGGCTTTGTACAAGAAAATAGCATGTAGCATCATCTTTATTTACAGGAAATCCTCTGTGCTCAATACGGTACTCCAGTATTGGTGCTTCTTTTATGTTTGAGTCTTGTCTACCTAGAAAAAATGTGACAATAAGTACGTCTGTGACAGAAGATGAATTAAAAAAAAGTAGGCAGCAGGGAACAACCTCACTAGCTTATAAACAGGTTAAAAGACAGCTGAGTCTTCTAGGATTCCTAGACTTATATATGCAATCTTTCCTCCTTTCTGATTGAATGAATATTTGAGAGCAAATGAATTATTGGCTTCCTATTGCCAGAAAACCATGCATTTGGACCAAACCCAACTCCAGGTAATCATCCTTTAACCATTCATTCAGGAACCCTGAGCAAGTGGTAATGTGATCTGATCCACTTCAGTGTCGCTCTTTCTCCACCCCACTGTCAATGATTTTGATACCAATTAGGATTGTTAGGTGAGGACCATCTATACCTAATTAGGTAACTGGCAGAGACAAAACAGGTGTTTTAACGGCAACAATAAATCAGAAATCTGTTTATGCCTGGTATGAGCAATACAAAGAAAGGCAGAAATTCATGTAGAAGATCTTGACCTTTTATTATAAAAGCCTACCTGGTCGCTGAATGGTAGTAAAAGAATAAGAGTGGTTGCCTGGATGCCAGTTGCCCTATCTTTTGGAAGTGGAAGAATAAATTTAGCTTGGGCCCACAATAAAATGTGTGTTGCTTATACTGATGGACAAGAGATATTACATGAACATTACGAAATTCCTGTTTTTGTAAGACAACTTTACAAAGTAGTATAATCTGAAATCTGGAGATATCCTCCAGGACTTATTGCTTCCATTGCTGATGATCTCTCCTTCCCACCCCTGCATCTTATCCATGTCTTACAGCAGACATGTCAAACTCGTGACGTCACGTGATGTCGAGCAACATATCAGGACAGTTTTGCCATTGCCGGCAGTGGAGTGGGCGTGGCTTCCAGATGACGTGTCTGGCCCACAGGCCGGCAGTTTGACACCCTTGTCTTACAGCTACCATAATGCAAACAGATGTGTTGCTATCCCAGTAAATCATTCTTTTAGAAAACTCATCCACAATAGAAGCCCAAAAGTGTGTTATGTATTGAATGAGTGTGTGTGTGTGTGTGTGTGTGTGTGTGTGTGTGTGTGTTTGTGTATCTCCCTGCTAAAGTGAAACTAACTTAACTCCAACTGCCTGTAAAGCTAAAATGAAACTAACCTTTAGATGACCCTGACTGTTAACTCCAACTGTTTTGGAGGGAAACTTTGAACATTCATATTTGGGCAGGTTTTTCAAGTATTGTGATTGGTTAAGGCCCTGTGGGCTCAGAGTATAAATTACAGGCAATTGCCTGCAGTTCTCCAGTTCTAGTTTGAGTCAATAAATAAAGTTGTAATTATGCTGGTCTACTGAAGCCCACTGCTCAATAAGTGTGTTTTCTTTGAACCCATTTCTCAGTCACAGCAAGGACATTTAAAGTGCAGGTTTTACCTGCATTAGGCAAAGGGAACTCTCTGTTAAGCAGTTTAGGGTAATGGAGGAAAAGGGAGAAACACTACCATATCCATGTTAACCATGTTTTGTTCATAAATCTTAAGATTTCAATGGAAAATATGTTAAAGCACAACCTTTGGTCTTTTTCAGCAGTGATGTTAATAGTCTTAAAAATCCTGAGCTATGTAATGTATGCTTAAGAATGTGTATTTCTTTCTGTCATAAGCCTGATTCTTTTGGGGATACATTAGGCTAAATGGGAATGATACTGACCCATAACTTCCTGTTATTTTTAGGTTATTATTGGTATATTCATGGAAATCATTTGACATTGTGGTGGAAAGAACATGTATTTTTACTCTCCTCTTAATTACCGTATATACTTGAGTATAAGCCGACTCGAATATAAGCCGAGACCCTTAATTTTACCCCCCAAAAGTGGGAAAAGTTGGTGACTCGAGTATAAGCCGAGGCTGGGAAATGCAGCAGCTCACCTTATGCTCCTCTCCAGAGATCTTCCCTCAGCAGCGGCCGGCAAAGTAGCTCGCATGCAAAACAAGCCCGGCAGAGGAGCCGGAGCGGCGAGCAGAGGCGCCCGGCCCAGATCCTGCAAGGCCCGGCCGAGACACGCCCCCAGCAGCGGAGCTGCTCCGGCTCCTCTGCCGAGCTTGTTTTGCATGTGAGCTACTTTGCCTGACGCTGAGAAGACCCGCTTGGGCACTCGGGTTGGTGTCAGTCTCCGCAGGCCCTTCTCGTTTCCAGGAACGTCAAGCACGCTTGGCTCCCCACCCCCACGGCAGGGCAGGGCAGGGCAGAGACTTGCTCGCCCTTCTGACGGCCCTGAAGAGAAACGAAGGGCTTGCAAACTCCCCGCGAGAAGCTGGGCGAAGCGCGCGGCTGGGTGAGTGTGTGCCTGCGCGCGTATTTACGAAAGAAACGCTCCGAGAGTTCTTTCTCCGCCCCCTTGGGGGGAACTCTAGCGACTGCTGTAGCCGCGCTTCTCTTCTCGGCTCCGAAAATAGGGATTTCTACTCTCTCTCTCTCTCTCTCTCTCCCCTCCCCACCCCGCATTTTCCTGCCTCTTCGATTGCGACAATAAAAGGGCGAAGGGTGCGCTGGTTTCTTCCTCCTTCCTCCCCCCCTCCCCTCCCCTCCCCGATTGTCAGGTGAGGCAGCTGGAGGTCTGGCCGGGAGATTGTAGCCGTTTTGAAACGCCGCGTCTTGAAACGCCCGATCAGCTGATTTTCGGGTGGAAGAGCCGCGGCTTGAATCTGTTTGTATCTGCCTGAATTAGACCGAAACGGCCTGAATTTGACCAGAGTTGCTTTGTAATGGCTGGAGGAACTGCAGAGGAGGTCTTGCCGGGAGATTGTGGCCGTTTTGAAACGCCGCGGCTTGAAACGCCCGATCAGCTGATTTTCGGGGCGGAAAGAGCCACGGCTTGAATCTGCTTGTATTTGTTTGAACTTAACCAGAAACGGCTCGTAATGGCTGGAGGAACTGCGGAGGGAGTGAATGCTCCAGCCTGGAATATTTGGAAAGGCTGGGGGAACCGGATGAACTGCAGCTTAAGCGACTGTTGCCGGAGGAGCCATGGCTTGAAACGCCCCAGTTTTGGGGCAGCGTTTGCTTGTTCCGGGTAGAAAAAACGCTGTCGACCCCGGCATCTTTTGCGGGGAGGGGTGAGGTGGGGTGGGGTGGGGTGGAGGAAGCAGTTTGCGAAGCAGCCGAAATGGGGGTGTCAAGCCCTACGGGGACCAGGGGAGCACTTCCAACAATGCCCGCGCAGCACCGAAGGCCCATTGGCGCCCGCACCCCCCAACTGTTCGGCGGGCAAACGCCAGACCCGCTGCCGCACTTACAGCTGATCGGCGGCCGGAGGAGATTGCGAGCGGCTGCGGAGGTTCCGCGCCGGCACAAACAGCTAATCGGCGGCTGAAGGAGACTGCGAGCGGCTGCAGAGGTTCCGCGGCCACATCAACAGCTGATCGGCGGCCGGAGGAGATTGTGGACGGGCGCAGAGGGTCCGCGTCAGCACAGACAGCTGATCGGCGGCTGAAGGAGACTGCGAGCGGCTGCGGAGGTTCCGCGCCGGCACAAACAGCTAAGGGGCAGCCGGGGACGTCTACCGGTGGTCACGCAGCGCGATCAACTGAGCGGCAGCTAGAAACAGCCGCCGACGGTCGCACGGGCCTCACGGGACTTTTCGGGTCTGATGGCGGCTTGGAGAGTGTGGGTGGCTGCTTCGCAGACCTGGCGGTTGTAGCGGCATGCAAGGTCTGCGAAGCAGCCACCCACACTCTCCAAGCCGCCATCGGACCCGAAAAGTCCCGTGAGGCCCGTGCGACCGTCGGCGGCTGTTTCTAGCTGCCGCTCAGTTGATCGCGCTGCGTGACCACCGGTAGACGTCCCCGGCTGCCCCTTAGCTGTTTGTGCCGGCGCGGAACCTCCGCAGCCGCTCGCAGTCTCCTTCAGCCGCCGATCAGCTGTCTGTGCTGACGCGGACCCTCTGCGCCCGTCCACAATCTCCTCCGGCCGCCGATCAGCTGTAAGTGCAGCAGCGGGTCTGGCGTTCGCCCGCCGAACAGTTGGGGGGTGCGGGTGCCAATGGGCCTTCGGTGCTGCGCGGGCATTGTTGGAAGTGCTCCCCTGGTCCCCGTAGGGCTTGACACCCCCATTTCGGCTGCTTCGCAAACTGCTTCCTCCACCCCACCCCACCCCACCTCACCCCTCCCCGCAAAAGATGCCGGGGTCGACAGCGTTTTTTCTACCCGGAACAAGCAAACACGCAGGCAACCCTGCACTATTCAGCTCAGTGAAGTCACGCTTGAAACGGCTTGAAATGCCCGATCAGCTGATTTTCGGGGCGGAAAGCATGCGGTGTTGTTGTTTTTTTCCTCCCCCCGAAAGTGAACGGCAGCTTTCCGTACTAGTGTATTTGTACTGCCGCGAGTGACAACTGACAAAGCTTGCCGGTGTGATCTTGATTTTGGAACTGATGAAGTCTGTTAACTAATTGATTGGCACTCCGGTCGCTCATCGCCGTGAAACTAGACCTTGTTTTTGGGTTTTTTTTTTGTACTTTGGGCTGATCAAATGGAATAAATGGAATAAATAAAAACACTGGCATGTCAAGACACCAGCACAAAGACCAAGGTACAAGCAGCTCTCCTTCAGTCATTATTGAAACATTTGATCAGCCCAACTTCTTCTTATTATTATTATTATTAAATCTGTTTTTTAACCAAGCGTGACTTCACTGAGCTGAATAGTGCAGGGTTGCCTGCGTGTTTGCTTGTTCCGGGTAGAAAAAACGCTGTCGACCCCGGCATCTTTTGCGGGGAGGGGTGAGGTGGGGTGGGGTGGGGTGGAGGAAGCAGTTTGCGAAGCAGCCGAAATGGGGGTATATAGAGGATGGGAGGTTCCCACCGAGAGAGCCAGCAGAGTTGTTGTCGAAGCGCGTCACACGCCTTTCCAACCACCAGAGAAGGGAGGAATAAGAAAGAAACACACACACACACACACACCAGGAAATCGAGGAGCTTGCGTAAGATCTGAAGGAGACACGATCGTGGGAAAGGCACCGAGCGTGCCGTGGAAAAAAAAGAAAGGGTGGACTTGGGCTCGGCTGGTTTCGCAACGGGAAATGGGAAATCCCCGCAAAAGATGCCGGGGTCGACAGCGTTTTTTCTACCCGGAACAAGCAAACGCTGCCCCAAAACTGGGGCGTTTCAAGCCATGGCTCCTCCGGCAACAGTCGCTTAAGCTGCAGTTCATCCGGTTCCCCCAGCCTTTCCAAATATTCCAGGCTGGAGCATTCACTCCCTCCGCAGTTCCTCCAGCCATTACGAGCCGTTTCTGGTTAAGTTCAAACAAATACAAGCAGATTCAAGCCGTGGCTCTTTCCGCCCCGAAAATCAGCTGATCGGGCGTTTCAAGCCGCGGCGTTTCAAAACGGCCACAATCTCCCGGCAAGACCTCCTCTGCAGTTCCTCCAGCCATTACAAAGCAACTCTGGTCAAATTCAGGCCGTTTCGGTCTAATTCAGGCAGATGCAAACAGATTCAAGCCGCGGCTCTTCCACCCGAAAATCAGCTGATCGGGCGTTTCAAGACGCGGCGTTTCAAAACGGCTACAATCTCCCGGCCAGACCTCCAGCTGCCTCACCTGACAATCGGGGAGGGGAGGGGAGGGGAGGGGGGGAGGAAGGAGGAAGAAACCAGCGCACCCTTCGCCCTTTTATTGTCGCAATCGAAGAGGCAGGAGAATGCGGGGTGGGGAGGGGAGAGAGAGAGAGAGAGAGAGTAGAAATCCCTATTTTCGGAGCCGAGAAGAGAAGCGCGGCTACAGCAGTCGCTAGAGTTCCCCCCAAGGGGGCGGAGAAAGAAGAAGTCTCGGAGCGTTTCTTTCGTAAATACGCGCGCAGGCACACACTCGCCCAGCCGCGCGCTTCGCCCAGCTTCTCGCGGGGAGTTTGCAAGCCCTTCGTTTCTCTTCAGGGCCGTCAGAAGGGCGAGCAAGTCTCTGCCCTGCCCTGCCGTGGGGGTGGGGAGCCAAGCGCGCTTGACGTTCCTGGAAACGAGAAGGGCCTGCGGAGACTGACACCAACCCGAGTGCCCAAGCGGGTCTTCTCAGCGTCAGGCAAAGTAGCTCACATGCAAAACAAGCCCGGCAGAGGAGCCGGAGCAGCTCCGCTGCTGGGGGCGTGTCTCGGCCGGGCCTTGCAGGATCTGGGCCGGGCGCCTCTGCTCGCCGCTCCGGCTCCTCTGCCGGGCTTGTTTCGCATGTGATTCCGGGCCAGGTGCTGCTGAGGGCGAGCAGAGGCGCCCGGGCCGGATCCTGCAAGGCCCCGGCCGAGACGCGACCCCAGCAGCGTCAGGCAAAGTAGCTCACATGCAAAACAAGCCCGGCAGAGGAGCCGGAGCAGCTCTGCTGCTGGGGGCGTGTCTCGGCCGGGCCTTGCAGGATCTGGGCCGGGCGCCTCTGCTCGCCGCTCCGGCTCCTCTGCCGGGCTTGTTTCGCATGTGATTCCAGGCCAGGTGCTGCTGAGGGCGAGCAGAGGCGCCCGGGCCGGATCCTGCAAGGCCCCGGCCGAGACGCGACCCCAGCAGCGTCAGGCAAAGTAGCTCACATGCAAAACAAGCCCGGCAGAGGAGCCGGAGCAGCTCTGCTGCTGGGGGCGTGTCTCGGCCGGGCCTTGCAGGATCTGGGCCGGGCGCCTCTGCTCGCCGCTCCGGCTCCTCTGCCGGGCTTGTTTCGCATGTGATTCCAGGCCAGGTGCTGCTGAGGGCGAGCAGAGGCGCCCGGGCCGGATCCTGCAAGGCCCCGGCCGAGACGCGACCCCAGCAGCGTCAGGCAAAGTAGCTCACATGCAAAACAAGCCCGGCAGAGGAGCCGGAGCAGCTCCGCTGCTGGGGGCGTGTCTCGGCCGGGCCTTGCAGGATCTGGGCCGGGCGCCTCTGCTCGCCGCTCCGGCTCCTCTGCCGGGCTTGTTTCGCATGTGATTCCGGGCCAGGTGCTGCTGAGGGCGAGCAGAGGCGCCCGGGCGACCCCAGCAGCATCAGGCAAAGTAGCTCGGCCGCGCGCAAGTCCTCGGTAAGTTCTTTTTTTTTTTGTTGACTGGAGTATAAGCCGAAGTGGATTTTTTCAGCCCAAAAAGTGGGCTGAAAAATTCGGCTTATACTCAAGTATATACGGTAATAAATTATGCACTTTCACAAGTGTATTAACGGATGGTTGTTTACTAAAATATTAAAAGCATTTTCTTCATGATGGTTTTCAGTTATTGCAGGGCAAAATGCCTGTGGGTGTATTCATACAGTCCAAAAACATGTTTTTTAGTTGATAAGATGTAGCAATGCTAGAAAGAATGAAATTATTTTGAAACGTTTTCAACATGTGCTGATCATGTTTAAATGAAATCATCAATGATATTATTGAATGTATTAAGAAATTGGGAAGACTGAATTTGGATTCATGACGTTTCTACTTTAAGTCTTGCTGCCACTGAAAGGTGGTACAGAAGAGAAAGAACAAACAGAAATTAAGAGCAGAGAACTGCAAGGCATATTGAAGGGGAACACACTCAAAATCCTGAATGGCTGGATTTAATCTACTGTAAAGTGTCCTGCTGGGATGCAGGCAGAGGCTGGTCCATGCTATTATGTTGAGTACAGATATTTCCAGTAGTTCACTGAATTGAATGAGGTAGGCTGATGGGGATATGACTTGATAGGCAAGTACAAGGCTTCTCTTTTTCACAAAACTTGATGTGGTAACTATACATAGTGTGAATGGATTAAAAGAAGCAAGGTCTAATATATGCAGGGGGGGTTTTCTATTAAAAAAAAAGGTGCCGGAACTCTCATCTTGTTAATCTTTTATTTATATAATTTTATTTATATATTTATATAATTAAACAATTATATATTCAATTCTTAACATACATTTAATTTTTTTATCCCATTTATATCCCGCCCTTCTCCGAAGACTCAGGGCGGCTTACAAGCTTAGCAATAGCCTTCATTCTATGTATATGCCTGCTTATTAGGGCTTTCGCCCCCCCTCAGCAGCATTTTTACAAAATCAGCTTATTGCCCCCAACAATCTGGGTCCTCATTTTACCTACCTCGGAAGGATGGAAGGCTGAGTCAACCTTGAGCCTGGTGGGACTCGAACCTGCACTAATTGCAGGCAGCTGGTGTTACTTAAGGAGGCATTAAGGTGTTACTTAAGGAGGCATTAGCCCACTGCTCCACCATGTTTCTCACATATTTATATTTTTGAATCATAAATATTAAATCTTTTTTCTTTCCAATGATCCAAACTAATGCTTTAGAAATATAATTTCCAGTTTTAGCTACAGTAAACAAGCAAATTACACTAAAGCTAAATTTAACTAAAGATACTATATTTCAGAATTAGTAGTCTTTCAGTCACAATCTTATTCCTATTCAATTTGGCTGATTTTAAAATGTGATGTAAAATCATAAGCACATAAAAAGAAAACAGCAGAAACAGCTGCAAATTAACAGTTCTATGCTTAGCAACATTTCCATTTAATCAAAGTCCTTGCTCTTTCCAAATCTATTTCAGGGTTTACTTTCTATATACACAAACAATGGGAAATGAGTTTCTGGGCTGGTTCAAAATTTTTGCACATTCTAAAAATTTCAGGTAATGTATCTGTTCCATATAAATATAAAAGCATGATAGGCTCTGTATTTGTACAATGGAGTGCAATGTTCCTGCCTTCGCTACAATATTTGCCTGCCGGGTCTTTTGGCAAGCTCAGCAGCAATTCCTATTGGCTTCCAAAAGCCAATAGCATAGCTGACTCAGGAATTCTGGGAGTTGAAGTCCATGAGTCATAAAAGAGCAAAGCCTGCAATAGGCTTAAGCCAATAGCAGCACAGCTTTTGCAAAAGCTTTTTTTTTTTTTTTTTGCAACAAAAAGGTGCCGGAATGCCGTTCTGAGTGTTCTATGAGAAAAAAAGCCCTGAATATATGTGAATGGAGATTCCTGCATAGTAGCTTAAATCAAAGTTCATGGCAGTAGAAGATATATGCATTATTTGAGCAAGAGATGTTGATTTGGGGAAATATACCATTTTGGATAAATCACTTTGTTTCTGAGAAAAACAGTCTGTTTTACTAGTTCCTAATTCACACAAGATTTTAATACTACTCTGATGCTAATAATGGAAGTGTTCAATTGGCTATTGCCAGCCCACTTTCAAAGGCTGATTATATTGGTCAAGATTTGAACATGCTCTAAATACCTTATGTTTGTATTTTTGGTAGACTGGATTATTTTGTGCTTCAGTTCTAAAAATAAAATGAATTGCTTAATAAATGCTCTGTACAATTAATTGACTAAAAAGTATTTATTTTTGTTGTTGTTATAGTTGAGTATTGAGCAAGCCCAAGCTGTAGCAGAACAAGTTGAAATGAAGGCAAAAATGGTACAATCTGAAGTGAAGGCTGTGACTTCCAGACACAAGAAGGCTTTAGAAGAAAGAGAATGTGAGCTGCTGTGGAAGGTAAAAAGTACATCTGTGAACTTCAGTGGCATACTATATTTTTAAAAAAATTATCTATGGAAGGAAAGTTGCTTGTAAAAGATGGTAATTTTTCCATATTCTGAATTAATTTTTTTGTTTGTCTTCACAAACAAAAGTTGTTATAATTGGGAATCCCTTAAAACAAAGTTCTTTCAACTTCATTTTTACAAAAAGCAAAGAATTCCTGCTTAGAACAGAAGTCTAAACAGATCCAGCTGGAGTTGTATGGCTTGTTAGCTATACATCTTAATAAAAAAAGGTAAAGTCACGGCTCCAGAATCATGAATGTGTTCTGTAATCAATTTGAATAAAGGTAAAGGTTCCCCCGCATATGCGTGCTAGTCGTTTCCAACTCTAGGGGCCGGTGCTCATCTCCGTTTCAAAGCCGAAGAGCCAGCGCTTGTCCGAGGACGTCTCCGTGGTCATGTGGCCGGCATGACTAGATGCCAAAGTCACACGGAACGCTGTTACCTTCCCACCATAGTGGTCCCTATTTTTCTACTTGCATTTTTACGTGCTTTCGAACTGCTAGGTTGGCAGAAGCTGGGACGAGTAACAGGCACTTACTCTGTTACGCGGCACTCAGGATTCGACCCGCCAAACTGTCGACCATCTGATCGACAAGCTCAGCATCCTAACCCACTGAGCCACCGCGTCCCTATACATCTTAATACGAAGAGTCAAATGAAAATGACTGCATCCCACAGTTTGAGAAATCCCTAAACTTATCTCTGTATGGAAGTATTTTTTAAAATGGCACAAGTTAAATGGTGGCATCTGGGATAAAATTTTGCAATTAAACTATAAATATCTTGTTATTATGAAAGATAATTTGTGGAAGATCTAATTAAAAAGATGCATGAAAGTTGCATGGAAAAAACTAGTGAACTGGGTCAGAACAGCAACTAGAAATAGAGCTGGATATTGTGTCACTATTAGAACAGGATAGGGATGATACTGGAGAGTTCGTGTTGGGACAGTGCCAGAAAAGGAGAATGTATGAAGAAATTTCTGTGAAGGAGAGTGAGCACTAATTGTTAGTGAAGAAAACAGATATGAAGGAGTAAATCAAAGAAGAATTGATACAATGATAAAGTTTGACATAGCAGACTGAGTTTGTTGTGGAAGAAGAAAGTATTATATAAAGTTTTGATTTAGGATATCAAATGTTGGAATTCTAGCAGAGAAGAAAGATACAAAGGTAGAAGGAAGTGGCAGACTATAAGCAATGATGCTAGGAAAAGTAACTATTTCTTATTCAGGTGTTCATCCTGCATCGTTGTCCACTGTGATTGTTATTCTTGAAGTGTCTATTTGCCCAATATCTTGTTGAGAGTCTTGCTGGTCACTTGCTACCATTATTAATTACCATTATTGCTGCTGACTGGTGCTTTATAACAATCATTTGATTGCCCACCTATGTTTTTTGCTGCAATACTTGTGTAGGGCTGGCTAGTTAAAGCTTGCCCCCCCACCCCTAATTGAGAAGAATTGTTCTCATGCTACAACATTGTTTTCTTGTAAGATCTAAGTTTGTGAGCTAGGATACTATATTAATTTATTCAAGTAATCACAGGGAGGTTAGTTGTATATTGAAAGGTTATACTCAGATAAATTTTTGGAGATGGGTTTTGGGAAATAAGCCTGATTGACATTAGGAAAATCTAGTTAGGAATTTTCAGGGGAATGTGCAACAGATGTTGAAGTCCTAAAGGTACAGGGAGTTACTCTTATACAGCTAAAGCAGGCTATTCCAGGAGAGAGTAAGTTAAGCAGGTAGTGTTACTTCTTTAAAGCCAGCCATCAACCTATTTTGGACAGCCAGACACTTTAGTAATTTCTCAAAGTCTTTCCTTTTTGCTATTGGTGGCTAATAAAATTAACTTCTTGGGATTGTGTTCAGGTTGGAAAAGCTAACTTGGTTGTGTAATAGAGACTTCATTTGATGAGCTAGTTAACAGCATCTAAGCCCAGATTTGAAGGGTTGAAGGCAGGGAAAAGGTCCTGCCCTCATTGCTAAGGATTCCATTCCTCTTCCAGACCATGATGCGACAGACCACAATTTCGTCAGGCTACAGAACTGTGTGAGTGTATCTCGAATTCAGAGAACATTTATTTGTGTACCAGGCAGCCCTCAGCCCAATATTCTCTGTACCTGAATAGTTGGAGTTGTCTTTAATCCAATGTTGGAGTCTCTTAAGTTGTTGGCATATGGAAACTTCAACATCTTGGCTGTGATCAATCTCTCAGATTGTCTCAGAGGTTTATAACTACCAGAGACCTCTCACAATTGACAAGGCGCTTGGCTGAAAAAGAGTTATTGCCTATGTTTATTGAACATAGAACTGGTTGGGAAATGTCTATTAAATATGTTCTATTCTCACCACATCCTTTCTCTAGGATAATAGCATCTGCATTAAAAGAGATAATAGTGCATTCCCTATTAAAAATACATCAATTTGCTTGATGGCTATTTTTAGCAATGTTTACATGATTTTTATATATATTATTTTGTAGTTATATCAACTTTATTAGTTACTTTATTATATAATACTATGTTGTAAACAATTATGGGCTGGCTTTCCAAGAATATTTAGGTAGAAATTCAGGTGCTGGTGATGACCTATAAAGCCCTAAATGGCATGGGTCCGGACTACCTACGGGAGCACCTGCTGCCGGCGTCAGCTTCCCTTCGTCCTGTGCACTCCCACAGAGAGGGCCTCCTTAGGGTGCCGTCGGTCAGGGATTGCCGGCTGGCAGCCCACAGGGGGAGAGCATTCTCTGTGGGCGCGCCAGCCCTTTGGAATCAACTGCCTGTTGAGCTCCGGACGGCTCCCGACCTTTGCTGTTTCCGCCATGACCTGAAGACTTGGTTGTTTGAACAGGCCGGCCTGGACTAAGTGTTTGAGTTTATTTTAACTATTTATTGTTAGGGCCAATTAATTCAATTTTCTTTTTAACTTTTGTATGTTGCATTTTATTGCCCTGTACACCGCCCTGAGTCCTTTGGGAGAAGGGCGGTATAGAAATTTAATAAAATAAATAAATAAATAAATAAATAAACATCTAAATAAAGTAGGTAAATGTTAAGTTGGGAGGAGTATTAAAATTCTTTATTAATTTTAACAGTTTTGCATATTTTACTTTTGCACATTCAAATATTCTGTCCCATCCTCTACAGTATTTGTAACTGATAATTCTAAATGTGTTTGCTTGCTCTTATTTTAGGTGGAAAAAATCCGCCAAGTGAAAGCCAAGTCCCTCTACTTGCAAGTTGAGAAATTACGTCAAAATCTCAATAAGCTAGATAACACCATCAGCGCAGTCCAGCAAGTCTTAGAAGAGGGCCGGAACATGGATATCCTCTTGGCACGGGATCGGATGCTTGCACAGATGCAGGAAATGAAGAATGTAAGAGGCTTCCTGCAGCCTCAAGAGGATGACAGGGTCATGTTTACTCCTCCTGATCAGGCACTGTATTTGGCCATTAAGTCTATGGGGTTTGTCAGCAGTGGGGCCTTTGCTCCTCTGACCAAAGCCACTGGGGAGGGTCTCAAACGTGCATTGCAAGGCAAAGTAGCCTCTTTCTCAGTGATAGGTTATGATCATGATGGTGAGCCTCGCCTTTCTGGGGGAGACATGATTTCAGCTGTTGTAATGGGGCCAGATGGAAATCTTTTTGGTGGTGATATTTGTGACCAGCAGAATGGAACTTATCTGGTAAATTACAGGCCACAGATGGAAGGGGAACATCTGATCTCAGTCATGATGTGCAACCAGCATATAGAAAGCAGCCCATTTAAAGTCATGGTCAAATCAGGGCGCAGTTATGTTGGCATTGGACTGCCGGGGCTCTGTTTTGCTAGTGAGGGGGATAGTGATGGAAAGCTGTGCCGCCCCTGGGGTGTTAGTGTAGACAAGGAAGGCTATATCATTGTTGCTGATCGTAGCAACAACCGCATTCAGATCTTTAAACCTTGTGGGGCTTTTCACCACAAGTTTGGCACCTTGGGCGTCAGACCTGGCCAGTTTGATAGGCCTGCTGGTGTTGCCTGTGACTCCTCTCGAAGGATTGTTGTGGCAGACAAGGACAATCATCGCATCCAGATCTTTACTTTTGATGGCCAGTTCATTCTCAAGTTTGGGGAGAAGGGAACCAAGAATGGGCAGTTCAATTATCCATGGGATGTAGCAGTTAACTCTGAGGGAAAAATCCTGGTGTCCGACACAAGGAATCATCGGGTTCAATTGTTTGGACCTGACGGAGTGTTCCTGAATAAATATGGTTTTGAAGGAGCACTCTGGAAGCACTTTGATTCCCCACGAGGTGTGACATTCAATCACGAGGGCCATCTTGTCGTGACTGATTTCAACAATCATCGTCTTCTAGTCATTCGTCCTGACTGTCAGTCAGCCCGTTTCCTTGGGTCCGAAGGCACAAATAATGGCCAGTTTTTGCGCCCACAGGGTGTGGCTGTGGATCAGGAAGGTCGTATTATTGTGGCAGATTCCAGAAACCATCGAGTACAGATCTTTGAGCCGAATGGTAGTTTTTTATGCAAATTTGGCACTCAGGGAAGTGGCTTTGGTCAGATGGACCGTCCTTCAGGTATTACCATCACCCCAGATGGCATGATAGTTGTGGTGGACTTTGGAAACAATCGAATTCTCATATTCTAATCTGTGTATGTGTACTAAGAAGAAACTGTCTCAGGGAAAATCCTTTAAAGAGATCTTGCCCCACATAATCACACAAATATTCCAATGATAGTTCAAACCTACCTCATCTTTAATTTTTTTATAGATGAATGTATTTTCCCTTTATATCTGCAGGGGTTGAACCTGTGATTATATGAACTCTTAATCTACCTCATTATCTTTATGTTCCTTTACCTCCACAGTATACACGGTGCAGTATAAAATTAAGCCTATTTTTCCCTAAATGGGACACTCATGCACAAGCTTGTTTCTGTGCACATTAGCTGGTTGTGTGATAAATTTTGTAGATTCTGCCAAAGAGGCACACTCATCTTAAAAAAGAAGAAAAAAAATCAGTAGTTTTAGATTTTTAATTGTTTTATATTCAGATTGTACTGTGTTTTTTTTTAAAATTGGAGAAGGTGAAGGGAGCTGTATTTTTAGATGCTGCTGCAGCAGAGAAATCTTTTCTTTGTTCTTTTTTTTATACCTCAGTGCATTTGATATACTGTTCCACGTAGCATCTTTTCTTTTGAAGTGGGATGGAAATCACCAGGCCAAAAAAAAAGGCTAGGTTCTTTGTCACTGGTACTTTTCTGCATGTGCATTTTGAAAAATGCAGTAATTTCACAACACCAAAACAATGTTTGAGAATGCACAATATGTTGTGATGTGTTCAACCTTATTTTGGTAGTTTGGACTTTGGCCCAAAGGGCCGCAGGGCAAAACCACCCATCCATGCCCTGGAGAGCCTACTAGCTCCTGGAAACAGCTATTTTATCTGCTAGGCAAAGTTGCTCTCTACACTTGGAAACTTTAGAAGTTACCTCTGTTGTTGTCTAAGGAGCTGCTACATGGGTGAGAATGTGTCTCCCCAAGTAGCTTCTGACTTCAAAAATATATGTTTCGAATGTAGCTTTGATATAGTTGGATGTTCAAGGCAAATGAGGATTTCCTCTTAGGCTAGTGTTTTTTCTCATAACCTTTCTTCTGGTTCTTCTTTCTTCTTTTAAGTCACTTCCCTTACATATTGACGGTATGTGTTTAGATATGTGTAACAAACATGACTATGGGAATTGCCATTACAATGAGTCAAATGTTTAGGCATGATACATTATTTCTGTTTTGAAAGTTTGTGTTAAAGAAATTAGCTTTTTGTAATGTAGCATTATCAAGATATATATATATATATATCACAGGAAGTTGAAATTTGGAATTTCAGGGTGCGTATCAGAAGTTAGTGATAAGGAAGGAAAATAGACTATAGTATGTAATCTGAGTGGATGGTTTCCTGCCTTTTTCAGGCACCCCCTCCCTATTAAATGGAACGTTTACATGGTAAATTTATCCTGACAGGATGGCCATGTAGCTCCCTCCCTCTTTGGGATAAAGACTGTGGAAAGTGAACCACCCTAAACCCTACCTCATTTGCTCCAGCGCCAAAGAATGCCATGTAAAATGGGGGTGCATATCTAAAACCAAAACTAATAAATATCTTGAATTCAATCAGCCACATTTAGCACTGAAAATACTGAGAATATTTATACTTCTCCAAGAAGCTCTGTAACTCAAGTTTTATATCAAATCACAGGAATGTAATTCCTTCCCTGCTTTGTCATTAACCCTTATATACCTTTACTGATATTTGAGCAAATGTATGCTGAGTTGCTATGGTGCTTAGTCTCTATGCTAAGGCTGTGCTTGGAGTCATGTCTGTCATGTAACCTAATGTCTTCTATTTAGGATCCTGCTCGGAGATCTGATACTGAAAGAGCAATCAGCAATCTGAGAATTTTCAAAGAGATTCCTCCTCTTTTTAGAACTGAATAATCAGAAGGGGATAATATGAACATTTCATGTAGTGACTGAAATGCTCTTTAATGAAAAATAATGCTTCCTACCCAACCACGTATTCATTACTGGCAGATCTATCCTTGAATGTTTTGACCAGAACAAGATATTATGGCTGCACTTTTTTGCATTTTCCAAGGCATTACCTTCTAGATGTGATGAAATTGAGTTCATCCTTGAGCTGGATGGCTACATTGATAAAATGAATAATTAATTACTATATCGTTCTCCCAGAGATTCAGGGAGTTCACCATCTTTCAATTTTATAATCCTTCACTGAACAATCTTAGCATTTCTAATGTCTTATGCTATATAAGTCAGTTGGGCAGACCCAATGGTCTCCTTTTAGTCACCACCAATATCTCTTGAGTACAAGGATTCAAATAAGGCTTGGGGTAGAGTTGATAGAATATAAGCTACTTTCAATATTTAATATTGCCGCAACTGATATAAAGCTAAGTTGCCAAGGAGCTTCAATGCTAAGGGAGGAAAGACTACGATATCTGAAACTAAGGACTGCCTTCTTAACCACGGGCAGACCAATATTATATATGATGGAGGTGGTATTAATGTTTTAAGATTACATATCGTGATGCTTGAAAAGATGTTCTTCTCTTGGATTCATTCTATTTTGGGGGGAGGGGAATTCTACTTCCCCTGCCTTTAATAAATAATAAAGGCAGGATACAACATAAAAAAGTTTTGTCCCATATAAATCACATTGTGCTTGTCAGAAACTGTTACTGGAGTTGATGAAGAGGTTAATGTTTGAGCATTGTCACTGGAAATAGAAGTTTATCTATCCTGATGCAAAACCTAATGTAAGACCAGTGCACAACCTATGAAGGCATTTCAGATTGGTTGCACTTGAAACCGTAATGTTAGTTTCTCCAAAATAGCTACCAAAGATAACTGGTTAAAAGCTTTATTGTTGACAGACTTCTTGATGTTCTTCTAATGGAAGCTGTTATTTCCATTGATTCCAATTTTATTTTCTGCTAGGCTTATCATAAAGTACACTATTTCTAGAAGTTTTTGTCCAGTAACAGTGTGCCAGCCATTCTTTCTAACCTCATAAAACTGATGATTAATGTAGTTCTCTTTTTGAAAGACATATTATATGCACACCTACCTGCTTACATTAAGGGGCTATGCAAGATTGCAAAGACATGAACCCTATCAGGGGAAGAAGGTATATGTTTTGTATTTCTTCATCCACAAATACTTTCTTCACTGCTATTACAGATGTATACATATCTGCTATTTGGGCACGAAGCAAACAATTAAAAAAAATAGCATCTTCGTACATTTTTCCTGTTAGTGTTATTAAGCTTTTAATTTTTATATGTTGCTGCTTCACTGCCAGATTTACATTGTTCAGTTACTGCAATAGGTAATGCAAAGCACAAGTTATCTCACTTTAAAGTTTTATGGATGCTTCTCACAGGAGTATTTATAATACAATGAATTTAAATAGTATAATAGAAAAAAAATGTCAATGTAAAATGCCCCCTAGGGGCCTGGTTTTATTTGTGATGGACTTACTGGGTTCCTGACTGGCAGAAATTGAGTACAAATTAATACTAAGTGAACAAAGGTTTGAAAGCTTGTAAATGTGTTTATTGTTCAGCTTAAGGCTAATAAACTATAATACATCTCATTTACAAAATATTTAAAAAGTTAACCTAAATTTAGGGACTGGTTGTGCTATAAATATTTGAATTTGGCTAAGAAATAATCTGTTTAGTTATGTAATTTTATAATTAATTTTTTTTTCTTGAGAGCCCAATAGGAAGTCAAAAGGTGCTGCTAAATAGCAGGCACTTCAACAGTAAACTGAACCAGTGTACTCTCAGATAAACTTTGGGGAAACTTTAACGGCATTTGATAATCCTATGAATGATACTCTGTCTAAGATTAATCAGAACTGATACTAAAGGAGGTACTTCCTTACGGCATCCAGCTGGAATTGCATGATTTGATCCTGTCACTTTTAAGTAATTAAGTTCAAAATTAATTTATTGAAGAAAAACCTCTGTTTGATTTTACCCACATCTCTAATTTCTTTTGAAGATTAGGAGATTCTTATATTTTATTCTGGTTCAAAATAAGTTCCAAAGCATTTTATGTATTGGGTTTTTTTTCTTTTAAATGGTCATATCCAGATGGTGTCAAAAGGTCATGTTTTTTTAAAAAAAGTTTAGATACCTCACCCTACCTCCACACATAGTTTTAAGCTGTATAAAAAGTAAACATTGGTACTTAGACAATACTGTTCATAATCCTTGAGTCCTTGGGAAATCAGCAAGCCCCAATTTGCTGTGGTACAGGATGCTTGAATAAACATGTTTTAAATTCCTACCTCACTGTTAATTTTATAAGCACAGCATCTACCTCAAAGTTAGCCTCCAGATGTCAAAGGAGAAATTGGGTATTCAGCATGGCAGGAAAACCACTGGAAAAGTCAGGTAGCATTTTTTTTAGTTCCTGCTCCAAAGAGCAATACATCCTGGAATCTAACCTGGCTGTTTTTGTTTTTGTTTTGTGTGTGTGTGTTAGGCCATCTGAACTAAAAATGGACACCTCAAGGAAATCTATTAATCATCCTTCTCTATGACCTTATGTCTAGGGAACAACCCTACCTCTATTTCAATACTTAACCTATCTGGTTGGCATAATGAATTAACTCTATTTACGGTGTCACTGTAGTTATAGGCCTTCTCTCTGACAAAAAGAAAATACATTTCATTTATAGCAAGCTGATAGAAAAGCCATCTTCTGGAGATCTGAAAATGCCTAGTTAATTGTCCAAAGCAGTTGAGTTTATGAAAGGAAATTGACATTCTCCTATATTAGCACAGGGTGAAAGGAGATTTAGGGTTCTTATATTGATTTTTTGTTTTGCAAATTTTCACATAGCTTATTTAGGCAGAAAGGGCTCTCACCCAAATCAGCTTAGATTGGATTATTTCATCCATTGTTTCCCACATGCTGCAAAGACACAATGAAAGCACACTGTGGACACCTTGTGGATTACCACCATTTCCTCAACTTGCTTATAAGTGAAGTTGGAGAAATGGGCACAGAAAACTATTTGCAATTAGTTGAGCTTGAATGGAATATGTCTTTGGGATTCCTCTAAGTGATTTTATAGCTTGACAACATTAGGTCCATTTTCCCCTCCCCCCCCCACACACCACCACCACCAAGTAATGATTCTTCAGGAAAAAATTTTTTAAAAAATGTCTGTGTACCTGCATGGTCTTAGACCGCTTCAATGATTGTATCAACTCACACTCAGGTTGACTTTTTACTTTCTGGGAAGCTCCTTGCAGAGCTTTGGTCACTGAGTGTTTAGTGTATGTAGTAGGGTGTGTTATTCTTTAAGTCACCAAACCTGTAAGTTCTTTTTGTAGCATTATAGATTTCTTAAGTCCATGTAGCTTCTTTCCCAAGGGAGATCTTGTTTCTTGTATGTGATATTCCTTGTACTGTGCCTCACCTATTACATATCTGTTTATATAGTGCTAATTCCCTACCCCTCTTTTTAAAGTAGCAGTAGTACGACATGCCTTGGTGATTATTTTCTTGAAAAAAGCATTTCCAGTATTTTTCCGTGCCTAAACCCTGTGGTTGGTCCAAGACCAAAAATATATATAAAAAAATCAGCATAGAAACTCTGCAGACCAAATCCTCTTATTGATTAGCCTTAACATCTTATAAATCCATTTTCTCCCTTTTTTTAAAAGAATTCATTTATTTGCAGAACTACTTAAGATTCTGCCCAGCTTTGAAAAATATACTATTTTTTAAAAGCAAGTTGAATTTTTAGGGGTTCAAATACTGCCAAACACAAATCGGTTTTATTTTATTAGAGGAAAATATAGATTCTTATAGAACAAACCCCTTCTGTGTAATTTCTGGATTGGCCAAGGTTATTTTTTCAATTGAAAGCTGTTAATTTTTAAAATTTGGTCACTCCAACTATTGCTGTTGGACTGCAGAGTGATGTGAGAAAGGTGAGGCACAAGCTTTATTTGGACAAGCTAAAATGTTAGAACTTGTGATTTTTTCAAATGGGCTTCTGAATGTATCTTTGTGGTCCATGGAGAAGGCTGAAGGATGTAGCAAGGAGACGATGTATCAGCTACTAGCAGCCTTAAAACAAAGTCATGGTCTCCATGGACTTTAAAATGTTTCTATGCAGTTTATTTTATTTTTGTTTAATTAAATAAATGTGAGTTTCACTTCAAATGTGGTTTGTCATTTTTTCCTCCTCCAAAAGTAGTTGCCCGTGTCTTTTCATCTCTGTGGAGATAGGTAACACCTGTTTCTTTCCCTGTTAATGCTTTTATTCATGCCTGATATAACTTGGAACAAATTACAGCGCTTTTTAATTTGAAGTATTTGTACTTCTTATGTGAAGCTGCAATTGTATGAGGTTGTGATGACAAAGTGATGAAAGTTTGCTTCTTATAGTTAAAGAAGTATATGCTTAACTACCATCAGTTAAAACATTTAAAATTTTGACCATAAATTCTATGTAACTAGACTGAATTTCAACAAATCAGTAGGGGCTTGCATGAAATAGAAAATCTTCTGTTTTAGTTGTAGAATAAACCATGTTCTTGAAGTTTTGCCAAGCCATTTTGGATCAGCTGTGGTTCTGGGTTTTGGATAAAGGGAACCTGCCATTTTATGGACTGGTAGGGTACAACCGGTACATGTTTTTCTCCCTACAGCCCTTGCTCTAATCCTCTTAGCACTTCTGTAGCTGTTGCTGGTGATGTGTCTGTTTTTTCCTCACTCTTGTCTGGGCAACATTTTTAGTACGCTCAAAAGCTTCTTTCCATGAATCAGCAGAGCATTTAGATATCCTACGATTCTGAAATGATTCAAGAATGCTATTTCTGCTGATTTTTACTGCTAAACATGGCAGAATATTTGGTTCTGACAAGGATAGATCCAGTACAATGAAAAATCAGATTTTTATTTTTTGTTTTTGCAAAATCCTTTTTAATAGTGCCAAAGTTTGGCTTTATTAGAAGTTATTTTTACATGCCAGTCACCATTTTGAGAGAGTTGTCACCATATAGGTAGTCCTAGGTTTATGACTGTTCAATTAACAATGGTGAGAAGTTATGATGGCCTTGGAAAAAGTGATCCATTCTTAAAGTTAAATTGTTGCTGCATCCCCAGTCACGTGATCTCAATTCAAGTGCTTGGCAACTGGCTCACACTTATGTCAGTTGCAATGTTTTTCAGTCACATTATTGCTATTTCTGATCTTTCCTAGTTGGCTTGACAAGTAAGGTCAACTGGGGAAACAAGATTTACACATGATGCACTTAATGACCACATTACAGATGGTCATAAAATTGGGTTAGGTCATGTGACGACTCAATGATTGCACTGTTTAATAACCAAAAATCTAATCCCAACTGTGGTTGTAAATTGAGGGCTATCTTTATTACAGTATAACTATATTTGCTACAGTTGTGCAATGGCTCCCTCAAACTGAACTTAATTGTTTCACAGAAAAAAATCCAAGCAGATTTCTTGGCAACAATGCAAAAATGCCATACCATTTTGGACCATTTTGCTAAGAGATTCGAAAGAAAAGTACGAATGAATATCATAAGTAACGATCTTAAACAAAATTAAATGAGTCGTGTCTTTCTACAGATTTTATTTTAAAATGAAAAAAAAAACACCAATGTATGATATATGCAGTTAAAACTTTTTTTCAAAATTACAAAACAAATCTTAAGTGCTCCCTCAAAAGGGCCATTCTATTTATAGAGGTTCACTTCCTCTGAACAGTGGTGAATGTTGGCATCTGAATAGGTTGAACCAAGTGGGGAGGTTGGAATACAGGTTTCTTTCGTATTTCAGAGAGCATTTTCACTGAAGGGAGAAGCTGGTTTCTTTTGATGATTTGCAATGCCAGTTGAGTATTGCCTAAAACAATTTCAAAATTTATTAAGATCTGATATGTGACACGTCTATGAAACATCAGGCACACTTCACCAAATTCAACTTCCAGTAAATTTGTGAAATTGCAGAGGGAATAATTGTATTTCTTGGGTTACTTTTTCCCATAGACACATCTGTTTTATCTAAAAGGAACCATTGCCTCAAAATATGAAGAATATGTCACTATTATCTTGTTTCAATTTGTAAAGATACAAATAGACTTCACAGGGTTATTGTGGGGAAAATAGGAGAAAAAAGCATGTGGGATACATTTACCGCCTTGAGTTATTTATGAAACCAGTGGAACAACCTGCCTCCAGAAGCAGTGAATGCCCCAACACTGGAACTTTTTAAGAAGAGACTGGACAGCCATTTGTCCGAAATAGTATAGGGATTCCTGCCTGAGCAGGGGGTTGGACTAGATGACCTCCAATAAACAAACATGGATAAAAATACACATCCTAGTCTTCTGTTCATAAACTTATTTTAGAATAGATATGTGCTTGATTATTAACTCATTAATCTCCTAGACAAGAAGTTACAGGCCTACATATGCAAATAATAACAATAATTGTAAGATTAAGTAGAGGACCCTTCAGACTAAAGAAGTGGAGACTTAAACTTTTATTATTACAGAATGACTTCGACTTAAAGTGCCAAGAGGAATTAAGTTTCTTCAAAATCAATTTAAGGTTGTTTGTACCACAGGGACTCTACTAAAGTATTTTTTTAAGAACTTTGGCATCAAGCTGATTTTTTTCCCAATAACAGGATCAAGGCACCTAATCAAGCAAATTGTTGACTTGCCAAACTGAGAAATGAGTAGTACCAAACAACTATTATTTCTATTTGGTACTGAACTAGAAATGCAAACTAAACAAGGATATGATGGAGCAATTTGTTAAATATAATTAAAGATTATATAGTAAACAGATCTGATCCAGAAAGATTAAGGAATACTTGAATATAATATTACAATTTATAGATCAACAAAAATGAAATTCTTAACACATAAACAAAACTATGGAAGCAATCGGCTGAAATTAAATAAAGCTCCCAGATTTGATGATATCTCCATAATATACTACAAGATTTTCTAGGAATTGTTGGTTAGCTCACTCTCCTAGGTAATTAATGAAGTCAAGAACTCCCTATGTTATGGAAACAAGCTTTCATTTCTCTGATCTACAAGGAAAGAAAATGACATCTATTCAGAATCGTATAGACATACGGTGAGGGGAAAAAATATTTGATTCCCTGTTGTTTTTATATGTTTGTCCACTGACAAATGATCAGTCTATAATTTTAATAGTATGTTTATTTTAACAGTGAGAGACAGAATAACAACAAAAAATCCAGAAAAACACATTTCAAAAAAAGTTATAAATTGGATTTGCATTTTAATGAGTGAAATAAGTATTTGATCCCCTATCAGCAAGATTTCTGACTCCCAGGTGTCTTTTATACAGGTAATGAGCACTCTCTTAAAGGGATTGTTCCTAATTTCAGCTCGTTACCTGTATAAAAGACACCTGTCCACAGAATCAATCAGATTCCAAACTCTCCACCATGGCCAAGACCAAAGAGCTGTCCAAGGATATCAGAGACAAGATTGTAGACCTACACAAGGCTGGAATGGGCTACCAAACTATCGCCAAGCAGCCTGGTGAGAAGGTGACAACAGATGGTGCAATTGTTTGCATATGGAAGAAACACAAAATAACTGTCAATCTCCCTGGGTCTGGGGCTTCATGCAAGATCTCACCTCGTTGGAGTTTCAATGATCATTGAGAATGGTGAGGAATCAGCCCAGAACTACATGGGAGGATCTTATCAATGATCTTAAGGTAGCTGAGACCATAGTCACCAAGAAAACAATTGGTAACACACTATGCCGTGAAAGACTGAAATCCTGCAGCGCCTGCAAGGTCCCCCTGCTCAAGAAAGCACATGTACAGGCCCGTTTGAAGTTTGCCAATGAACATCTAAATAATTCAGAGGAGAACTGGGTGAAAGTGTTGTCAGATGAGACCAAAATTGAGTTCTTTGGCATCAATTCAATTCGCTATGTTTGGAGGAGGAATGCTGCCTATGACCCCAAGAACACCCTCACCGTTAAACATGGAGGTGGAAATATTATGCTTTGGGGGTGTTTTTCTGCTAAGGAGAGAGGACAACTTTACTGCATCAAAGGGACGATGGACGGGGCCATGTACTGTCAAATCTTGGGTGAGAACCTTCTTCCCTCAGCCAGGGTATTGAAAATGGGTCATGGATGGGTATTCCAGCATAGCAATGACCCAAAACACACGGCCAAGACAACAAAGGAGTGGCTCAAACAGAAGCACATTAAGGTCCTAGCCAGTGGCCTAGCCAGTCTGCAGACCTTAATCCCATAGAAAATCTGTGGAGGGAGCTGAAGGTCCGAGCTGCCAAACATCAGCCTCAAAACCTTGATGACTTGGGAGAGGATCTGCAAGGAGGAGTGGGACAAAATTCCTCCTGAGATGTGTGCAAACCTGGTGGCCAACTAAAGAAACATCTGACCTCTGTGACTGCCAAGAAGGGTTTTGCCAACAAATACTAAGTCATGTTTTGTGAAGGGGTCAAATACTTATTTCATTCATTAAAATGCAAATCAATTTATAACTTTTTAAAAATGCGTTTTTCTGGATTTTTTGTTGTTATTCTGTCTCTCACTGTTCAAATAAACCTACCATTAAAATTATAGTCTGATCATTTTTTTGTCAGTGGGCAAATGTATAAAATCAGCAGGGATCAAATAATTTTCCCCCTCTCTGTACTTCATTAACGAATAGAGATCCCAATACTTGCAAAAAGAGGAATTTTTAAAAACTGAATTAATATTTTTTGATGAAACTGGATTTGTCCCAAAGAAATAGGTAACAGGCAATGTCAGCTATATCTTGAATGGTATTAGTAATATGAGAGGGCAACCATAATGCACTGAACACTTTTGATAATCTGGAATGGTCTTTCATGCTTAACAATCCCGAAGATGAAATGTGGTTCTAAATTATTTAAATGGACACAGTTTTAATAAAGAACAAGAAATCAACATTCATAGTAAATGCTTTCATCACAAACATGTATCGCAACAGTGAAATATGAATCTGAAACTGATTAAGACTATAACTAAATGGGTGCTGAATTTAGATTCAAGAATTGTTATGCAATAAAGGAATTTTGATGAAGGAGAGAGAGAGAGGGAGAGGGGGAGATTTTATAAAAATTGTTGGAAATGCAATGATCTCATTGGGTCATTTTTCCATCTTTGGTAGCAATATTATAAAGTTCAACAATTTTGGAAAATGATTTGCAATAGAAACAAATTAAAAAATAAAATTTCCTTTCCAACCTCTTTTTATATTAAATATTGCTACATCTGATATTCTCACCAAGTATACTGAACTAGGTCTATATGTAGTTAACTGCAATCTCGTCTCTTATCGGAGGATACTCATAAATCCTTCTGCAGAAAAATGGCTAATTAATCTCTTTGTAAGCCTCGATGTCCAAAATAACTTCATTATTTCACAATCTGACACAGAATTTACTCCAACTTGAAAACCATCTCTATTTACAGGTTTGTAGAAGTAAAAAAATTTGTGTTCTCTTGACACCAAATCTTTAATTGCCTGGATAGAAATTACTATTATTATTAATCTCCTTTTATGATATATATTGTGTTGACTGCTACTATTGATAGTCATATATTGGATATAATGGATATTACTAATGATTTGTAATTTATTCAGTTATCTAAACCCAATTAATGAAATCCTGAAAATTCTAACATAATTCTATGACACCTGTAAACTCCCTATTTATTTTGTGTTTTATTTTTCCTTTTATTATGTTCCTTTTTTGTGTGTCTTTTTTCTTTCCCCTTTCTTCATGCCTTAAAAATGCTTAATAAAAATATAAGTAAAAAAAGAGCAAATGTTTACCATTTTGAAGCTCAAGATATACAGCCAGTAAGATAGCTTCTGGTGGAATCTCTTTTGGATGAATTAGTGAGGCAGCCTTGTATCAATACCAAAAAGGAAATAAGAGGTAAATTAACAAAAAAAAAATAAGAAAAGAACACACTAAGCCTCTGATGCAACAAAGTATTTTATGTCAGATTTCATCCCCCAAACAAGTTGTTAAACTAAGTTAATTAATATGATTACATCATTTGCATTGATCTACATCACTGGTGCTTACATAAATTGACACAAAGATGCAGTTGGGCATCTCTTCCCTCTCAAAACATCTTTTAAATTAAGTAACTTTAAGAAAATGTTTAAACAGACCATTTCTATACTGTAATGAGATTTTTCCAAAGACGTAGTGTGTTCAACAGGGAACATTGTTCAAGCTTTCTAACCTACAAATTATGACAGTATTTCTTTGGTTTGGTCTATGGGACTTGCACAGAGGACAATACATATTTGCAAAAATCTGCAAGAGAATGCTTAACTTCCACAGTTGAGGAAAGAGTCCTGTCTTCCAACTTGTTAGGATCAAACACTGCTCCAATGAAAACAGCAAAGGTGATTCTATATCTTGCTTTAATATTGCAGTTGGCCATATTTTAAAAGTTTTTCCAATAAATTATGTAAGAAACCCTTTTTTTTTAACCTGATGCAGACATTTCCGGGCTTTGTCATACTCGCTTCTTAAGCAGTAGGCACTTCCAAGATTGAACAGCATCATGGTTCGTGCAGATGTAACAGAACTGGGATAACACTGGGGTATTTGCTTGCCAGCTAGATTAAAATTAATAAGATTGCTGACATTAAAATACAATTTTTTTATTAATCACATTTATTTGCCCCCCATCTCATACAAAATAACTATGTGAGAAGGGGGAATAAATCTACAGACTAATCAACAGTCAGAAATAGAAGAGTAACCTAGCAGAAAGTATTAGCTTCTCAAAAAATGCAGATGGGTTTTTAAACTGTAGCTAAACTGATAAATAGATTCAATCAGTGTTAACAATATGAAGAAAAAACATTGCTCAGCATTTGGATCACCTGTATGGGCTATAGATGCCCAAAAATTGTTATGTTTTGTATTTGTAGAAACAGTTTTCATTCAAATTTAAAAGTATTTAAAAACGCTTAATAAAACTGCATTTGTAAATGCAAAAAGCTATTAAAAAGGTGGAATATCTCAATCTGAACTTATTATTAGTTAAGTGCTGACAGCTTTATGAAACCCACTGGTAAAATGATAAAATGCTGTGATCTGATGTCACTCTAAATAAATTCAATACAATAGTAATTTTTCAATTACTTCACACTACACAATAAATGGAAAATTTACAGAAGTGCACAAACTTACATGATTCCATGGCTTCATTTTCTCCTTTTTCAGAACCTAAAGAAAAATCAGAAGATAGAATAAGCACTTAATGCATTAAAAGTGTGATGTTGACAAAAATATAATCTGGGTTGAGGGGCTAACTATTAATTTGAAGAAAAAATGAAACTAAAGCAACCAAAGTAATCGTGTAGAATGCATAATATTTAAGACATGATGATGCATATCCAAATCCATTAGTTTTGTGTGTTTGTGCGTGTGCGTGTGTGCATGCGCATGCGCACGTGTGAGTGTGTGCGTTCGCATGCATAAATGCACTTAATCAAGGCACAATCAAGCTTAAACTATCCTACTTCAGACACATTATGCAAAGATCCAGCTCTCTGGGGGGAAAATGTAATGCTAGAAAAAGTGGAAGGAAAGAGAATGACCAATAGCAAAGTGGAAGGATTCAGTTACTATGGTGAATGGGGCACCATTGGAAGAGCTGAAGGGCCAGTTTAAGAATAGAACATCATGAAGGATATACATCTACGTGATCACTAGTAGCTGATAACAGAATGTAACAGCTGCTGCCCTCCCCTCTTCCCAGTCGAGCCTTTGATTCTTCTACCTTTCCAAAGACACAATTGGTGGAATGAAATGTTGGATGTATCTAGCTAGCCATAACAGAGCCTTGGTGGAGCAGTGGGCTAATGCCTCCTCAAGTAACACCAGCTCCCTGCAATTAGTGCAGGTTCGAGTCCCACCAGGCTCAAGGTTGACTCAGCCTTCCATCCTTCCGAGGTAGGTAAAATGAGGACCCAGATTGTTGGGGGCAATTAAGCTGACTTTGTAATAATGCCGCTTGGTGTGTGTGTGAAAGCCCTAATAAGCAGGCATATACATAGAATGAAGGCTACTGCTAAGCTTGTAAGCCGCCCTGAGTCTTCGGAGAAGGGCGGGATATAAATGGAATTAAAATAAATAAATAAATAAATAAATAAAATAATCTTCGTTATGGATGGCATAAAAAAACTCTAAAAATGAACTCTGATTTAAAGTGAGAAGGCAGTAATAATTTAATAGATGTGCAGTATTATCAGGATTAGGATATACCCACTTCTACTTGTGAGAATTAATTTCTCCCAAATAAGCATGTAGACTTTGGTTAGAAGGAAGATGAGTCGTAAGGAAGGTGAACTGAAAAACAAGGGGGAAGAGGGAAATTCTTCCAGTATTTTTTCTACAACTAAAGCACAGTACAGGTGGCAAACTAGAAGGTTCAGTTTTGGGATATGGCTTTGGTTCTATGGAATATTCTTTGATTACAATAAGATTATCATTTTCCAATTAGATTTTAGAAGGAGGCAAAGACGGAATGGTTATGCTTGTTTCTAGACTGGTGTCAGTGTTAAGTAAGGTAGATTTAATATTAATAGTTGTAAATTACTTGATTTACAATTGATATTTTAAATTTAATTTGTATTATGAATCTTTTAATTATCAGTGTGTCCTTCAGAGATTTAACAGCATGGAAATAAGATAAATAAATGACTATTAAAATAAGATGCAGAGTGGGGACTGCCCAAAGCATTTAGCCAGATATTCACCAATGAAGCTCCAGCAGCAGCATATGTCAGTTCTAGTAAAATTTGTCAGAAGCAATCCTTTCTCTGCTGAAGTACAGTAGGATATAAATAGCTTTTCAGGTCCCGAGGTAAGGGCTTAAATAAGTGCTGCTTTCTGCCACTACTCCATCCAATCGAAGGAGACACATGATCAGCTTGTTCCTATATTGGTAGTTCTCAGCTTATGACCAGAATTGAAATTGGAATATCCATCATTAAGCAAGCCAATCACTGAGTGAGTCATATCCAATTTTGCACCCATTTTAAATGTGGTCATTAAGTAAATCACATAGTGGCTAAGTGAATCTGACTTCTCCCAATGAATTTAGTTGTTGAAAGCTCGTCAGTCACAAGTGGCAATGACATGACTCCAGGATAATGCAATTATTCTTAAGTACATGCAGGATTAATTTTGATCACATGACTGTGGGGACCCTGTGATGTTCATAATTACAAGGGCCGGTCATAAGTCACTTTTTTAGTGCCACTGTAAATCTGAACAATCATTAAACAAATGGCTATTAAGTCAAAGACAACTTGCATTGATTGGCTAGATTGCAAGTCAAGGATTACTCGCATTGGATAGATTGGAAGAAGTCTCAAAACAGCAATGTCTTCCTGCATTCACAGCACTAGGAACAGCAAGAATGCTTAAAACAACTTGAATCAATCACTGCATTTTGTTTTATTGGAACAAACTTTAAAAATGTAGCTAATTTGTTTCAAATTTAAAATACCCCCTTATGAGCACCAACATTTCTAATTTGGAACATTTTGCACACCTCTAATTTGAAGGAATTGCAGATCAATTTTTCAGTCTTACATACATTTGTATGTTTTTATAGGATGCCTGCGTTAGAATTACAAGCTGATCACATTAATTTCTGTTTAATTTGGTATTTAACAAACACAAACTTAATCCAAAGAAGGCAATATTTATTCTAATGATTGACATGAATGCATTACATTAAAAAAAATATAGGAAGAAGTAATGTTTTTTTTATAACAATGTACTACTAAAAGGAAGAACCCTTGCAAGTAACATGGAAAGTCAATTGAAAGAGAACTGATTCTAATAAACTACAAACTCATTAACCTTGATCCTGCTCGTTTGAAGAAATTCCCAGGGACACATCAGTGACATTCTCAGGGTTCAAGTGAGTAATAGCATCAGAGATTCTGTCCAGAGAAATAAGAGCCACTGCAGCATACAAATGACCAAGGAACCTAAAACACCAAGAGCACAGTGAAAAAGATCAACCTGGTAACAAGGTGCATCATACAGGCAACTACTGTAACTAATGAAAAGCAGAGAATGTGGACTCGTCTCTTACTACAAGCCTCGTGGTATCTAATCTGGAGATCAAATTCAGTAGAAAGAGATACCTGCATGAAATGGCAACTGCTCATATATTTAAGCATTGTTCACCACTCTTCCTTAGTCCCCAGCTATCCCTACAAATCTAATCATGACTAGAGTTAACTGCCTGCTTTGGTAAAGATCAGCTGCCAGTCAAAATATTGTTTTGCTAAATACATTATTGGATATCAAATGGCAAATTCCAAGCCTAATTAGTATTCCTCACTTCCCTCACTGTAAACTCTTCTTTACTTTAAAATGAAAGAGCAAGAAAATAAAAACCAGGGTTGTGGTTTAAACGCCCAAAAGGTGTAGCGGTATGAACATAACATTGTCCTATGTCTTTTTAAAGATCATCCTACAGCTGAAGAGGGTAACACAGCAATAATAGTAAAAGAGTGGCTGTCTGAACAAGATGCAGACTGGAGCTAGGTGACTTTCCTTATGTACTGCAAAGTACTTTCTGCCTTTGAATTGGAAACACTGTCTACAATGGTAATAAAACAGCTTCTTATCAAAGCATCTGTTCACTATCCATTGTTGATTACATTGAAGGCGATGCCTATATTGTAACAGAGTGAGCGCCTGTTACTCGTCCCAGCTTCTGCCAACCTAGCAGTTCGAAAGCATGTAAAAATGCAAGTAGAAAAATAGGGACCACTACGGTGGGAAGGTAACAGCGTTCCGTGCGCCTTTGGCGTCTAGTCATGCCGGCCACATGACCACGGAGACGTCCTCGGACAAGCGCTGGCTCTTCGGCTTTGAAATGGAGATGAGCACCGGCCCCTAGAGTCGGAAACGACTAGCATGCGTGTGCGGGGAAACTTTTACCTTTACCTTTTACCTATATTGTGTATATATATATATAAAAATATCCTATTAATATTAACAGCAGTAATAATATGTAACAGTAGGGATAAGCATACTTAAGTGATCCTGAGAGTTTGGGCTGCTGAAGAAGTTTATCTGCATGGCTAAGAGCCATAAGGTTGTCCCCCAGGGCCAAAGCCACATAAGCACTGCAGGCAAGTATGGAACATCTGACAGAGAAAAAGAAGGGATATTCATTTTATGTATACTTATAGCTACCAGGATGATTATATTTTAACATATTTTAAGAAAATTTGCAAAAGAAAACACTTATATTAGACCTGATCTAACAGATCTGATGTTTTCTAGAACTTAAACTCTCTAGACACTAGATAATTATATTGCTTTTGGCAGTTGTCAAGCCCACTTTAGCTTCAGTAATAAGTTACATTAATTCATGGCAGGATCTGGAGTTTCTTTATTTCCGGGTCCCAGGGGACATGTTCTTTAATTATAGACGAGCAACATGAGAAGCTTCTCCACTGCCCCCTCCCCATTTCCTTTGTACCATACCCAAATATAATTTCAAATCTCTTTCTTGAAAAGCTTACCATGGAAAAGAGGCATGCAGTAGTTGCAAATACCCAAAGGAATAGGACAGGGGCTATGTATTGGGGGCTAATTGTTCCTGTAGATATATTCAATAGAAACCAAGCCATAAAGATTTTGCAGTGAATCAATTCCAAACATATCAAGTTCACAGTTTCATATGCACATTTCTTAATAGACTTTTTGTTGTATTTTATATCAATAGACCCATTATTATGCCAGATATATTCTGCAGGAACAAATATGCAAATCAAGTAAGCTCTATTATTTTCTCAGTCTTTTTTTCCCACTGTCCGGAAATGTTCAAAGAATCATAGCATTATAGGCCAGGGGTGTCAAACTCATTTTCACTGAGGGCCACATCAGCAGTGTGGTTGCCCTCGGGGTGTGTGTGTGTGTGTGTGTGGCTAGGATGGGCGTGGCCTACTGGGTGGGCGTGACCAGCTCAACATCACTTGCTTCAGGGGTTCCTGGGTAGTACTGGGGCAGATCTGAGGGTCTCCGGCAGAGGAGGGTGGGACCGGGGCAAGTGCCGGGACATGGTCCCTCCCACCCTCCCTCCTATCCTCTGTTTTTTCCTTCCTCCTTCCCACCCTCCATTCCTTCCTCCCTCTGTTCCTTCCTTCTTCCCTTCCTTCCTTCTTCCCTTCCACTCTCCATTCCTTCCTCCCTGTTCCTTCCTTCCTCCCTCCCTTTTTCCCTCCTACCCTCCCTCCCTTCCTTTGCCTTCTCATCTCTTTCCTTCCCCCGCACTCAGGAAGGGGTGATGGGAGGGGGAAGGATTGCCAGCACTAATATGCTGCTGCTGGCCATTCCTATACTATGTGGGTGGGTGGGGGCAGTCCTGTTGAAAGGGATGCCTCGTGGGTGCAAGGATGGAGGGGCTGGTGGGGGTGGGTGGGGGTGCTGAGCTACAACCTGGTTGTGTCCATCAAAGCCAGAAGACACTCAGCCTAAGATCCACTGGAACCAGCAAGGAGCTGCCCTGCCACCTCTGTCCTGCCCCCCGGGTGTGCGTATAGGAGACGGCCAGTGCCAGCATCCTGGCTGAAGTCAACCTGCAGGGTAAGACAGCCAGCAGGGATGCCGGACTCTACTTGTGTGCACACCCAGGGGGTGAGGTGGGGCTGCCCTGTGGATTTAAGGCTGAGCGTATTCTGGCTTTGATGGATGCAATCAAGTTGTACATCAGCGCCAACCCCCCCACCACCAGCACCTCCACCCTCGCAGCCACAAGTCATCACTTTCATTGGCATAGACCCCCCTCCCCACACAGGAGAGCAAGACCGGCAGCAACAAGGCAGCGCTGGCAATCTCTCCCCCTCCTACCACCCCTTCCTGAGCATGGATGAAGGAAAGATGAGGAGACAAGGAAGGGAGGGAGGAAGTGTAGCAGAGAGGAGAATTGGGCGGGGGATCAGCGCTGGCTGGGAGGCTTTGCCAAAGCTCTGGGGATTTAGCAGAGAGGTCAGGAGCTCCAGAGGCCTTGCGGTGGCTGGGGGCGGAGCGGGGCTCTTGGGGAGGGATTTTTAAAGGGGAAGAGGAGATTGACTGGGGGAAGAAGATTTTAGTTTCTCTTTTCCAGAGAGACAAGCCAGAAGGAGGGAGAGCGAGGTAGGAAGTTTATTCTCTGGAGAGAGAATAAAAAGCCTTTTTGCCTTCTACCTCATTCTCCCTCCTTCTGTCTTGTCTCTTCGGAAAAGAGAAACTAAAACCTTCTTCCCCCAGTCAATCTTCTCTTCCCTTTTAAAAATCCCTCCCCAAGAGCCCTGCCCCACCCCCAGCCTCCACGGAGGCCTCTGGAGCTGCTGATCTCTCTGTCGAAACATCAGAGCTCTGGCAAAGCCTCCCAGCCAGTGCCGATCCCCCCAATTCCCCTCTCCGCTACACTTCCTTCCTTCTCATCTCTTTCCTTCCTCCATGCTCAGGAAGGGGTGATGGGAAGGGGAGAGATTGCCAGCGCTGCCATGTTGCTGCCAGTCTTGTTATCCCACATGGGGGGGGGTCTGTCCCAGTGAAAGGGATGCCTCATGGCTGCAAGGCTGGAAGTGCTGGTGGGGGTTGGCACTGATCTACAACCTGGTTGCGTCCATCAAAGTCAGAACGCACTCAGCCTGAGATCCACTGGAATCAGCAAGGAGCTGCCTTGCCACCTCTGTCCCGCCCCGAGTGTGCACACAGCAGACAGACAGCGCCGGCACCCTGGGTGAAATCAGCATGCATAACAAGACAGCCAGCAGGGACACTGGACTCTGCTTCCGCGTGCACGCAGGGGGCGGGGCAGGGCTGCCCTGTGGATTTAACGCTGAGCGCGTTCTGGCTTTGATGGATGCAACCAGGTTGTAGATCAGTGCCTGGTCAGCCTGGGCCGGGCCGAGGTGCAGTGGGCAAGTCCTTTGCTCTTTTCAGAGCAGGTCCCCGGGCTGGATGGAACCACATGTTGGGCTGCATCCGGCCCACGGGCCTTGTGTTTGACATGTCTGTTATAGGCTGTTTGTAATCCCAAATGTTAGGACCCGACAAAAGGCATGGTTAGAATCCATACAAAAGCAGTTGGTACATTCCAATGGCTCTCTGCCTCCTCACCCTAACCAATTTGCTCTGACCAAAGAAACTGTTTGGGCAGTGAAAGGTCTAAAACTAACAAAAAAATAAGTCCAGTTGCATGAAACAACTTTCAGACTTCTATAAACTTAACATAATGCTTATTAAACATAACATACTATAGAAACAATCATAATATAAATGTTATAAATGAATAACCATTAGCTTTCCCTTAAGAAGATACAGCATATTTGGCTCTTTTTGATGAAATATTAATATTTCTCTTTTTTATTTTTTTATTTTTATCAGCAGCTCCAGTTCACAAAGGTTTTCTTTGGGTTTTGAAAACATTCATTAGTATTCAATGGAACTACTGAATTATACCTCCAAATAAGAGAGTTCATATGTGACAATAAAAATCTTTGAAAACCCTGAAGATATTGGAATATAGCTGAGATTTTGTTTGTCATTATTCACATAGCAGACTGAAAAAGGACGTGCAGCAGTATGAACTGTATCAAAGAGGAGAACTAGGATATTACAAACTAGAAGTTTGTGACTAGGATTTCTAACTGCAGATTTAGCATTTTCCAAACAAGACTTCAGATGTTTTGGACTGTTACATTTCCAGCTACCATGGGTGCTATTAAATCATAACTTGTCCTCCTGCTTAATTTCAACCAAGTACGAAAATCTCACTGCAATTATGTGCACTCATTGAACAAAGACTAGCTGTTTAATATAAAACAAACTAAAATTTAATTATCTTATTGTCATCTCTTCATAGACATGAAAGATAGAAGTTCATTTTTTCAAAAAAGGAACTTCATGACTATTTATCAGAAACGAATTGTATGCTTTTTAGCTCATCCTGGATAAAAATCTTACCTTAGATTTTCTAATTCCTGCTTTCTCAAGGGAGAAGATGGTGGAGCAGGGATAAATTTGTCTCCTTCATGACTTTTACTACTGAAATAAAGACATCATGACTAGTATCAAGGATCAACATAACAAGTTCAGCACTTTCTAGTTACTAAGTAAACCCAAATTGAGCATGTTTAAATACAAATAAGAAGGGGTTAGCTTTATGATCACAGTAAAAAAAGATGCAACAGCTTTTAAAAATGAATTTTAGTAGAAAAATATTTTTAAAACTTAATATCACAACAGGCACTTTGTAGAAAACTGGAACTTGATTTATATTCATTGCAAAGCACTAAAATAGAATAAATCTGCTATATATGCATCAAAAAATCTATACAAAAAAGCCAATACAATTTTGAATATGTATATATTCCTAAGCCTAAGTAAGCAAAACATAAATATCTACAATAAACACTTATATCCAAAACACTCTTCTACAAATGCAAATTGATTAAAAATTCTTCATTCTTCTGTCACACTTTTAAATATCATCCAAAGAAGATGTATTTTAATTTTTCAGTGAATGATGATTCTATATGGTAGAAGAATTTCCCCTTTCCTTTGAAGTCAAAAGAGAGATGCCATCAAGCCAATTTAAAACTGAAATGAGTAAAAGGATATTTTTTAAAATGTTAAGTGTCCAAGACAGCTTGTTAAACTTTTATACACCTTAAAAACCATTCAGCAGCTTTTTCTCCAAAAACAAAATGTAAAATATGAAATAAAAACAATGTTGATTGACACTGAACTTCTTAAGTCTTTAGGTCTTTGTTCAGAATATACAAACCATCATTCAAGTATTTTTTAACAAATTTATGGCACTAAATATCCTGCTAAGATTATAGTATATTCTATACTACTGACATTTATGAAATAGCAAAGTCTTTAAAATATTGAACCATTCCTATATTTAATATCATTAAGGTTTGTATTATCCTGTATAAGCTAGAGAGTGATGGATTTTAGAGTTTATGGTTGTTAGCATATGGTTGTTTATGATTGTGTTTTTTTCTATACCTTGTATTTAGCTCTGGGAAGTCGGGGGGGGGGGAGGGGGGAGGGGTAGGGAGGGAGGGAGGGGGGAGGGGGGACTGTTAAAGATAAACTGTATGTTAAAACTTTTCAATAAAAAAAAAATATTGAACCATTCCTGTGCTTTACTAATGACATAATACCAATATGTGAAGGGAAGAACAGCGAAAATGCTTGGGGAAAAAATGAAATTTTTAACTATAATGTTTAAAAACTCATTTTTATGATAATTTTCCAGTTTTTTAAAATGAAGTTGATGTTTCAGGACCTTGATTCCAAATTTACAAATTTACTGTATTACAACTAGCAGTTTCCCAAAGTAAGAGATAGGAAAAAAATTGAACAGATTTCATTCTTCATGCCAGAAAAATATATAATGTTGTCTTTGACTGAGACCCAACTAGTTGGCTGCACGTAGCAGACATTTGCTGAAAAATTAGGGAGATTGAATCCAGTGAGTATTTGGATGGGGAACCACTAGGAAATCCCCAGGCTGAAGACTAGATTGGGAAATTGGAAAAATATCCAAGAAAAAACAACAAACCATTTCTCTACTGTTGCCGAAGAAAAATATTTGTTTTTATAAAACTTCCAGGAACTGAACCTGACTTCAAGGAGATGTTTCCCATTCTCTTTTTCATAAGCTAGAATCCTTTTTTTTTCAATACAATTGATAAAAAAGATAAATTGTTGGTCAATTTTTCATGCATTTCTTTTGTAATGGCTTCTTAAGCATATCTTGCATTTATTTTTCATACTGTGAACAAAAATGTTTTTCCTAAGTCATCATTCAATGTTCAGTTGAAATATATTCCTTTCAATAGCACTTCTGCTTACTGTTTCTGTACAAAGTAATTTTTCCCTCAAACTCTATCCACATTTGTCACTTACCTGCAAGCTTCATTATTCTCACTGCTTTCATTCCCACTCAGCTGATTACCAACTTTAGATCCATTTTCTTGCTTCGGCTCCTGCTGGTCTTCAGGAAGCAAGAGCAAAGCATTTCTTAGACAAATTGCTGCAAACTCCATGCTGGCTACAGGAATAGCTGAAGATTGGCCATCACTTGAAAAGAAAAAAAAAGATGTATTAATTTTCCCTCCACGTTTTTATCTCATTTGTTTGCATTATACCTATTTCACACAGTGAAATCAGCAATACATGATGCTTTTTCTTCAACTAGTTGTCACAGAGTCTGACACTGTTTTGAAGTTGAGACACCAGTGATTGGCCCATGGGTATCCTATGGCTTCTGTGCCTATGAGAGGATTAGAAACTGATTCTCTTGTATCCCTAGTCTAGCACTTTAACCACTACACAACACTGCTTAAAGACAGTTTCAAAATGCATCTACTTTCATAGTTAATTGTAAAGAGTATCCTATAACTAACTAAATTTGATATACTTCCATTTCATATTTAAAAAGTCTTACGATAAACATGTTAGGCCTGTTTTTCCCCATTTACATTCATTTTTGCAAACATTTACAGAAGGTGTGTCCAACCCATGGCCTATGTGCCACATGCGGCTCTGGACAGTTAGTAATGCAGCCCCACAAGATGGTAAACTTTTAACATTATTAAGTGATTTATATACATTAACTATATTACATATTTTATATCTGGCCCACAACAATTCCTCTTCACTCAAAATGGCCCAGGCAAGCCAAAAATTGAATCCCATGATTTTGAACATTTCCTCTAAAACCAATGATTTAAGATTAATAAACAAAAATAGCAAAATACAACAACAGTTAATAAGTTTTCTAACCAATTACTCATCTTTACAATGAAATAAAATACTATCTCAAAGTACTTACTTATAAACAATGTTCTGCACAGACTGTGATGCTAAGACGATTTTACGATGATAGCCCTGACCTACAATGGACTGTACAATCCCCTTTTTGCTTGGAAGGCCCTTTGTTTCTTGTTCCAAACTCTAGGAAAAAACATTAAGGACATCAAGAGGCTGATGTACTCTCTTTCTGCTGCTATCCAGAATTTTATTTCCAGTCTAGGTCATGGAATCTTATGTTCAACATTATGGCTGCAATTAGGACTAGGGCTAATTGCTAATTGATGTTCCAAGCAGGCCAGCCTGCATTAACCACCAATTTCATAGTTAAAACTACAGTCAGGGGCTCACTCCATTACTCCTACACAACTGACCACAACTGAAGAAAGGTAATGATTGTTCCTGTCTGAAATTAAGTTTTGAGTTTCTTATGTTGCTTACATTCAACATCACCACTTTAATTCACCTTAAAATGCCATCCAAATATAGCTGCCCTATTAATTCATATGATCATAAGGAAATTCCCCCAAAATTATAACAACTGAAAATCAATAGTCATTAACTTTTTCTGATCTGAGACACAATTTAATCATGGCTGCATAATATCATTTATTGCCTTTAGTATGGTGAGAAGTCAATCAGGAGTTGCTAGGTGTTTGCTTCTGATATAAAATGTTTGACTCTGTCGGCTATAATTTGTGCTTATACAAATGTATGCAAACCAGTTATAATATTGTCATCAGCGAATTATGTTGTCTCACACATGCACTTTCTCAAAGAGAAATTGGCAAAGTGGATTCAGGCTGAAGTATCAGTGCATACCTATTTATTTTAGCTCTATGTCTGCTGACTACAGAGAGAAAAAAGAAAATCCAAAACAATGAAAGCTTTTTCAGCTTCTCTCTAGTTTTGAGTTGAAGGATGCCAGAACAGTGATTGGTTTTTCTCTGATTTCAGGTGGTGCATTTCTAATATGTAACATAAAAGCTTATCATCCTGGATAAACTCTCACACTGAGCAATTTTTCATGATCACTGAAGCACAAAATGAAGTTGCATTTTTTATGTTACATTATTCAAAATCTCTCCTAGGTATAGGTATATTGCAATTCACCAAAGCAGGTGTTGTCAACTTCTTCTGCGTAGGGGCAGTAGTAGTAAGTCGTTCTCTCCCTCTCTTTTAGGCAAATAAAATTACACCTGGGAGGTGCCAATGTATGGGAGGATTCTTTAGTGCAGACATGTCAAACACAAGGCCCGGGGGCCGGATCTGGCCTGCGAAGTGGTTTCATGTGGCCTATGAAGCCATCCTGGAAACAGTGAGGGAACAGCCCCCGCTGCCTTGGCCCTGGCCCAGAGACCCTCCTTCTGCCAGAGACCCCCAGATCTGTCCCACTCCTGCCCAGGCCCCCATGGGCACCCTTGATGCCAATGATGTAGAGCTGGCCATGCCCACCCAGTAGGCCATACGCACTCCAGCTGTGCCCACCCAGTAGGCTGCGCCCACCCTGGCCATACCCACCCGGCCCCCCGAGGGCAACCACAATGCTGATGTGGCCCTCAATGAAATTGAGTTTGACACCCCTGCTTTACTGCAAACCATAGAGATGTGTTTCTTTCTTAGGGGAAAGAAAAGGAGACATGGCCAAAGGAGAAAATGAAGGCATCTTCACCCTCTAGTTACCGAATCTTTAGATATCGGTAATATATGGCCATAGTGAACAAAAAGGGTTGTTCCCTTCTTTCTTCTTTTAGCACAGGTTTAAGGAAAAATCAGGCTAGCTTTCATTTCCACCTTCCACTCAGAGCTCTTCATTTATACTTTTTATAGCTCAGACAGGAACAACTCTAATTAATTTAAAAACATATACTTTTGATTTCCCTACTCACAATCACACCGCAGTTTCCTGAGCTCCTGTTCAGGCAGGGCTAAAGGAAAAAACTGAATTCTTTTTTTTAAAAAACGAACAATTTCAATAGTAAAAAGCCAGGTTATCAAAAAGCCAGGTTATTAAAAATCCATGCTTAATTTTAAAAGGCAGTAAAGTTAAATTTAATTTTCAGTAGAAAAAGACCACTGGGGGAAAAAAAACCATCTTACCCCTTTATTGGCAGCAATACAACATTCAGCTATTCTCAACCACAGGCGAGGATTGGAATGATAAACCTGGACAGCTTCTATCAGGCATTCAAAAGCAGCCAGTGGCCTCCCAATATGTAAAAGCTGAATGCCACAGTTATATAATAACTCGTAACGTTTGTTGGTGAGTAACGTGCACATTGGTCGTCCTGAAAACTTTTTACCTGTGATTAAAAACTGAATGTTAAATATGCAATTTAAGAGGACAGCTACAAAGGGATATTATTAGACAAGAACCACTTAACTTGTCCTCTACTCAGAGAAGCTAACAAATATCAGTAATGAACATCACTACAATTCAATCACTTCCTTTATGGTTGATTGCTTTATTTGGAATGTTATCAAAAAAATTTATAGATCAAAAATGTAGTATAAGAAATAAGAGTTCAAAATCCTGGTTCCTAGTAATCCCTTTCTTATAAAAAAATTGAAATTTTCTTATTTGAGTAGAAACTCAAATGTTATCAGATTCAGACAGGACAATTTCTAGGAAAAACTGCCTTCTCTTGAAGTATCAATATGCTCACCAGCTATATTATTCCTTTTTTCTATTGTTCTCCTCTACTGTGTGTCCTTTCTGATTATATAAACTCAATTCAAAAATTCTAATCCATACAAAGCTTATTCTAAAATTTATAATTTAAATCCAGCAGAACTGTGTCACCATTGTATATTTTCTTTTTTAAGCGTGAGGTTTATGATTACTGCCTTTTTCAACTTACCCATTAATAAATATTTTTGCAGCTGATGAAGTCAATTCAACAAACAAAGCTCTTGGGATCTTGTGATTTACCATAAAATATGATCTATATATCATTTTAGTATCACTCAAGATTTATATTTAAAGAAATTAATATATTATGCTACATATAATTCTACTTTTTGTATTTTATTCCTTATTTGCAGACAGATAGAAAAATAATTCTAAGGCATCCCATGCATATTAAAAGAAACCTAACAATATAATTTCAAAAATTAAGAAAGTCAAAATTATGAATTTATTTTATATCTTATTAATCTATTCATTAGTCCTTACAATGTATTTATTACTTGCTTACTTTACCTGGGTCTGTGCCACTCGTCCCAAGCTGTGCACAGGCATTATCATTTTCTTGCAAAGCCTTTTTAAAATAGAAAATCCCTAAGTTGTGTTTCCCCATAGCAAAATGGATGCAACCAAGATTATTCCAGAACATGCACCGTAAACATTCTCCTAAGAAAAAGCAATACCGAAATGAAATTATGGACTTTCTAAGGGAGATGGGCAACATTTGATTTCCTGTGCATTTATTTTCAACTATGAAGACTACCATTTAATTCTCTTTTCTTTCATTCACGTTGTCTTTCGCAAACCAGCAGTGACAGTTCATCCTCATGTCCAACAATACTAAGCCCTGCTTTGACCACTAAAAGTCTCCCAGTGTTCTTTCTCAAACTCCAAATGTTCTGTCTTTCCTTCAAAAGCTTTTTTGCATTACTTGTGAAGAGAAAACTTCAACTAAATTCATATTGACTCAATGAAACACTTTAACCTGAACAGATAAGGCAACAACAATGTAAGTTACAAAATTTAACCTGGATGCAATTAATTTTAACGATGAAGTTAAAATTGTTGTTATAAAAAGGACTTAGTTTAACCAGGCCTCATATGGCTTTAAAAGGTAATTGGAGCTGATAGTTTAACCACTGTGAAACTCCTGACACCTACAGTATACTATAAACCTTTTCACATTTACAAGACTTAATTAATTAAAAGATGTATTTTAATTAATTAAAGATGTATTTGGGTCCGGGATGGCTTGGGTCCGGGATATCTGATGGAACACCTGCTGCCAGCATCAAGCTCCCTTCGTCCTGTGCGCTCCCACAGGGAGGGTCTCCTCAGGGTACCGCCGGTAAAAGATTGCCGGCGGACAATACCCAGGGGGAGGGCCTTCATCCGCTGATGAAGGGTTTTTTTTTTTTGAAATTAATATGAATAAGGGCACCTCTATGGATATGGTTTGGGATGCTAGCAAGGCCTATTTGAGAGGGGTGTTGATATATATGAACAATAAACATAGATGTGCTGTGGAAGCTAGGAGGGAAGAATTGGGGAATGAAATAAAGGAAAAAGAAAAGGCTTGGATTTTGAATTTAGAGGTTGTGAAGTCTAAGGAGGCTATTAAACTGTTAAGAGGAATGGATTGAGTATATCCAGAACAAATATGGGATTAAGAAGTTTCAGGTAGTATTTGAATAAGTCTTCCTTTCCTTTTTTTTCTGTTTTTTTTTATATATATTCTATATTAATAGTGTTTGTAGTTATCCTATGTGAGCTAGAGAGTGATAGATTTTAGAGTCTATGGTTGTTAGCATATGGTTGTTTATGATTCTTTTTTTGTTTTTTATACCTTGTACTTAGCTCTGGGAAGTCGGGGTGGGGGGTGGGGAGGGGGGGAGGGGTAAGGAGGGAGGGATAGGGGAGGGGTAGGGGGGACTGTCAAAGATAAAATGTATGACAAAACTTTTCAATACCCAGGGGGAGGGCCTTCTCTGTGGGTGCGCCTGCCCTTTGGAACCAGCTGCCTGTAGAGCTTAGGACTGCCCCTGACCTTCGCTCATTCCGCCGAGACCTGAAGACCTGGCTCTTTGAGCTTTCTGGCCTGGACTGAGAGTATTAATTGGGTATATAAATTGAATGAATGAATGAATGAATGAATGAATAAATAAATAAATAAATAAATAAATAAATAAATAAATAAATAAATAAATAAATAAATAAATAAATAAATAAATAAATAAATGTATTTGATTGCTTAATAAATCAATGGAAGTGACACCTCTCCCGGATAAAATATTTGGAATTTATAAGATGTTCAACAATAAAATATTCTTACATATTGCAAATAGAAATAAATATAATTCCAAGAACAGAAAATATGAAACTCAGAGATACAGTCATCCAAACAATGTTTTATATCAAATCAGTGAAAGAAATATCAAACTATAAAAGTGATTTGTACCTGTTTTCATAAATCCTGGATGCTCAGCAATATTTGAGCTGTTTAGGAGCTTTACAGCTTTCCGATAATTGCCCCTTAAATATTCAAAGTTGCTTTTCAGAAAAAGTGAAGGTGCAGACTGTGAAATTCATAAAAAAAATAAGTTACTGGCACCTTGTAGGAGCAGTTAGAAGACTAAATAACACCTGGAAAAAAAAGTTGCAGAACGTCTAAGCTTTGACTGTCAGAAAAGTACCACTAAAATCTACAATTTCTAGTGGTCTGAATAGCTCTGAAAGCAGTTTGTTTAATATTAGACAACCTGTGTCCCACTGAGTCATCATTTCAGAAATATTTCCTTAGTAGAGACAGAATGACCACAGGCAGGCAAAAAGCAGTGGAAACAAAAGCAACTTCCAATTTCCTGCTGGCTTCTCAATTGACTTTCCTTGTAAGAAGCTAGCAGGGAGCACTCGAAATTACAACTATGTAACTGCTTCTAATTGTGAAAGTGGCTTCGGTAGCACTGAAGCAGCCACAGATTTGCCAAGTTTTAGTCCCACAGGAGTCACGGCTCCAGAATCATGAATGTGTTCTGTAATCAATTTGAATAAAGGTAAAGGTAAAGGTTCCCCCGCACATGCGTGCTAGTCGTTTCCGACTCTAGGGGCCAGTGCTCATCTCCGTTTCAAAGTGCTTGTCTGAGGACGTCTCCGTGGTCATGTGGCCGGCATGACTAGACGCCAAAGGCGCACGGAACGCTGTTACCTTCCCACCGTAGTGGTCCCTATTTTTCTACTTGCATTTTTACGTGCTTTCGAACTGCTAGGTTGGCAGAAGCTGGGACGAGTAACAGGCGCTCACTCTGCTACGCGGCACCCGGGATTCGACCCGCCAAACTGCCGACCTTCTGATCGACAAGCTCAGCGCCCTAACCCACTGAGCCACTGCGTCCCTAATCAATTTGAATACATGATTCAAAAATTGTTACCCCAGGATACATCATTTTGTCCAATTGAAGGTAGCAATGACCAAGAACATTGGAAATATTCCTTCCCTCCTTCCTTCCTTTCCCCCTTCCCTTCCTTTCCCTTCTCTTTCCAGCAGGCTGATAAGTAGCTACTACTGAGTACAGCAGGAGTGAGGATTGTAAGACTGGCTGGGAAACTGTCACAGAACCTGAAAAATCAAGCTCACACAACCCAGAAACAGTCAATAACATTGAAATAGCCACAACCTTCCCACATTTTATTCCCTTCGGAGTTATGTGTTCCAGATTTTGGACACATTCTGTATGTTAGGACATTTGAGATACCTTGGTTCAAAAAGGGTTGCTGTATGATGCATCGTTTCGCCAGTTAAAAGGTCATGACAACAAGAGTTTATTAGTACAGAAATAAATAGAAATATTGAAGGAGAAATCTTCATTCAGAATTATAAGGAAGTAAATGAAATATAAATTAATAGACACTAATAGAAACATTTCTTGGGGTGCAGAAGTATTTTTCTAAAGGGATTCTAGTCCAAAGGGATATTTCAGAATAGTTTTCCAATATTAAAAATAGTGTTCTACAGGGAGTGCAGAATTATTAGGCAAATGAGTATTTTGACCACATCATCCTCTTTATGCATGTTGTCTTACTCCAAGCTGTATAGGCTCGAAAGCCTACTACCAATTAAGCATATTAGGTGATGTGCATCTCTGTAATGAGAAGGGGTGTGGTCTAATGACATCAACACCCTGTATCAGGTGTGCATAATTATTAGGCAACTTCCTTTCCTTTGGCAAAATGGGTCAAAAGAAGGACTTGACAGGCTCAGAAAAGTCAAAAATAGTGAGATATCTTGCAGAGGGATGCAGCACTCTTAAAATTGCAAAGCTTCTGAAGCGTGATCATCGAACAATCAAGCGTTTCATTCAAAATAGTCAACAGGGTCGCAAGAAGCGTGTGGAGAAACCAAGGCGCAAAATAACTGCCCATGAACTGAGAAAAGTCAAGCGTGCAGCTGCCAAGATGCCACTTGCCACCAGTTTGGCCATATTTCAGAGCTGCAACATCACTGGAGTGCCCAAAAGCACAAGGTGTGCAATACTCAGAGACATGGCCAAGGTAAGAAAGGCTGAAAGACGACCACCGCTGAACAAGACACACAAGCTGAAACGTCAAGACTGGGCCAAGAAATATCTCAAGACTGATTTTTCTAAGGTTTTATGGACTGATGAAATGAGAGTGAGTCTTGATGGGCCAGATGGATGGGCCCATGGCTGGATTGGTAAAGGGCAGAGAGCTCCAGTCCGACTCAGACGCCAGCAAGGTGGAGGTGGAGTACTGGTTTGGGCTGGTATCATCAAAGATGAGCTTGTGGGGCCTTTTCGGGTTGAGGATGGAGTCAAGCTCAACTCCCAGTCCTACTGCCAGTTTCTGGAAGACACCTTCTTCAAGCAGTGGTCCAGGAAGAAGTCTGCATCCTTCAAGAAAAACATGATTTTCATGCAGGACAATGCTCCATCACACGCGTCCAAGTACTCCACAGCGTGGCTGGCAAGAAAGGGTATAAAAGAAGGAAATCTAATGACATGGCCTCCTTGTTCACCTGATCTGAACCCCATTGAGAACCTGTGGTCCATCATCAAATGTGAGATTTACAAGGAGGGAAAACAGTACACCTCTCTGAACAGTGTCTGGGAGGCTGTGGTTGCTGCTGCACGCAATGTTGATGGTGAACAGATCAAAACACTGACAGAATCCATGGATGGCAGGCTTTTGAGTGTCCTTGCAAAGAAAGGTGGCTATATTGGTCACTGATTTGTTTTTGTTATGTTTTTGAATGTCAGAAATGTATATTTGTGAATGTTGAGATGTTATATTGGTTTCACTGGTAAAAATAAATAATTGAAATGGGTATATATTTGTTTTTTGTTAAGTTGCCTAATAATTATGCACAGTAATAGTCACCTGCACACACAGATATCCCCCTAAAATAGCTATAACTAAAAACAAACTAAAAACTACTTCCAAAAATATTCAGCTTTGATATTAATGAGTTTTTTGGGTTCATTGAGAACATGGTTGTTGTTCAATAATAAAATTAATCCTCAAAAATACAACTTGCCTAATAATTCTGCACTCCCTGTATATTTTTTAAAATAATATGGTCCAAAACAATTTATAAACCTAAATAAGTAAAAATTGCTTAAATATTTAATCAGGAGTCTGGATACACCTTTCCAAACTAAATAATTTTATTTAAAAATAATTGTGAGTTAATTGGAAAAGGTTCAACCAGACTCCTGATTCTTTTGCCATATTATGCTCACAAGGCTCTTCTACATAATATTTTTAATAAGTAATTGATTTTTCAAGGCTGAAATGAACAGATTTTTTAGACATGATAAATATGAAAAGTAGCATAACAATCCAAAAACTGCAAGAGAATTAAGGAAAACAATTAACTATTTTAATCTCTTATTGTAGAGCTATTTCATAATAGGATGTACCTAATGCTAAACCTGTTTATATGCTTATGGAACAACATCTATCAAAATAATGGATCCTTCCACACCTCACCTTAGATCTGAAGGGGAATCTATTAAAACAAATTAAGATCTATACAGTAGATATAAGAATAAAGCAGAATTCTACTATCTGAAGAAAAATATGCTAATATCAGATAGTTCAGATCATAGAACTATCCATTCATTAAGTACTTACATTTCCAGCTGTATTCATAACTGATTTGATTTCCCTCTTGCATGCTTTCAGAGATTTCATTTGAATATAAGCTCGAACCTTATACTGGTAAAAACGAACATAAAACTTCATTATACAATAAAAATATTTCACTATTCAGAAACTATACTGGTCCCAATATAAACATTAGATGTTATCATTACAATTTGGACGTAATATGATATACTGATCAAACTTTAAAATTATTCTAAAACAGGGGTGTCAAACTTAATTTCATTGAGGGCCACATCAGCATTGCGGTTGCCCTCAGGGGGCCGGGTGGGTATGGCCAGGGTGGGCGTGGCCTACTGGGTGGGCGTGGCCAGCTCTACATCGTTCACATCAAGGGTGCCTATGGGGGCCTGGGCAGGAGTGGGACAGATCTGAGGCTCTCTGGCAGAAGGAGGGTCTCTGGGCCAGGGCCAAGGCAGTGGGGACCATTCCCTCACTGTTTCCAGGATGGCTTCACGGGCCACATGAAACCACTTCACGGGCCAGATCCGGCCCCTGGGCCTTGTGTTTGACATGTCTGTTCTAAAAGAACAATATAGCTGTAAAAGAACTGGTTTTAAGAGCTGATGTCCAACACAATGCTAATAATTAAAATAGCATATTAACATTTTTATGCCAACTAATGATCCATTCTGCCTGCTAATCATCAACCCAGCATTCTAACTTTGTGAGCCACCACACTCCAAGACATTGGTTATTTGAAAAACAATTGCAACTTTGCAGGGTAAACAAGACAGGAATCACAACCAAATGAACTAATCCTACTTTACTGTAAAGCTAGAAGGACAGAATCTTGCAAGTTTGAAATTACATTTGTCCTCCTCATCTATGGTTTCCTTTACACCCACTATCCAAGTGTGAACTATGCTGTTTCTTATCTGATCTTTCCCTTGGCAACATCTCTGCCCCATTCCCAAGGTTTTTCCACATACTATTACAATATTACAGAGAGATCTACAAAAAGAAACTCATATATACCAGCTAACTATGGGTGAGTTTGAAAATGGACAAAGTTTCTAAAAGAAATATTTAAATAGAACCCAGTCTTTAGTTTTACCTGATGTATTTTTGATTTTGCAGCTTCTGTTAGAGTTCCACTTTCAGACTTGTTGTTAGCTTCCTTGCTAGCATTATTACCTGTCTGATTACAAATAAAAAAATGAAATAGCTGCCTGTTTTAGAAACCAGTATTTGTTAAATTGATCTTATATTGTGAAATCCCTGAAACTGACATTCTATTATCTCTCCTTTTTGCATAACTAAAGAAATAGCATAAGTCTTACTCAGAAGCTCAAATTATGACATATGTTCCCAACTATGTGATCAAGCAAGAGTCAATCTGCTATTAGATTTAGATTTAGATTTATTGAGATTTTTATACCGCCCTTCTCCCAAAGGGACTCAGGGCGGTTCACAGGGCATAAATATAAACAACAGTACAAACATTAAAAGATAATTAAATTAATGCCCAAGTTAAAACCAGAATAATAAAACAAACCTATAAAAAACCCAAGTACCCCCATCAGGCCAGACCCGCTAGTTCAAATAAATGGGTCTTCAACCCGCGACGGAAGGATCGGAGGTCTGATGCCATCCGGAGCTCAACCGGCAGTTGGTTCCATAACGCCGGAGCACCCACAGAGAAGGCCCTCCCCCTGGGGGCCACCAGTCGACATTCCCTGACAGGAGGCACCCTGAGGAGGCCCTCTCTGTGGGCGCGCACAGGGCGGAGGGGAGTCGACGCCGGCAGCAGGTGGTCCTCGAGGTATCGCGGACCCATGCCATGTAGGGACTTAAAGATCATAACCAAAACCTTGAACCTTACCCGGAAGACAACTGGTAACCAATGCAGCTCACGGAGCAAAGGTGTAACATGGGAGTACCGGGAAACTCCCAAGACAACTCTCGCGGCCGCATTCTGTACCAGTTGGAGCCTCCGAGTAGTCTTCAAGGGAAGTCCCATGTAGAGAGCGTTACAGTAGTCTAGGCGAGAGGTCACGAGCGCATGAGTGACCGTACACAAGGCCTCCCGGTCCAGATAGGGCCGCAACTGGCGCACCAGGCGAACCTGGGCAAAAGCCCCCCTAGTCACGGCCACTATGTGATCCTCCAAAGTGAGTCGTGAATCTAGGAGGACTCCCAAGTTGCGAGCCCTATCCACAGGGGGTAAAAGCTCACCCCCCATAGAAAGAGGTGGAACATCCCAGGTGTCTCGGGAAGCCGGAATGTACAGCCACTCAGTCTTGTCAGGGTTGAGTTGAAGTCTGTTCCTCCCCATCCAGACCCGAACCGCCTCCTCTATTAAGTAGGCTTTAATAGCAGTAAGGGAAGTAAAATGTCAGTATTTCTTCACCCTATTGCATTGGTTGATAGTTGTCCAGCAGTTTTATTTAGGGGAATCCACAACCTCTTGGGAAGGGTTAGTACCAAAGCCTATCTGCAAAGATTGTGTGAATTATGTGCTAGACATCTGCTGGATAAAGTTGCTTGGATTTATCCTAAATTGGACTTTAGGCTTGCTGTAGGAGTTATGGAGGTGGGCTAAGGCTCAATGTAATTTGATTCCGGGGAGACGTTTGACCCTGTTGGTTTTGATGAAGTGAGTAAGGTTCTCATAATAGTTAGCTTCTATTAGTTAGTTCCATGTCCTTACTGGTTAATTATGCTTCTCAGGAGGTGACATAAAACCCACATGGGCTTTAATTAGTGGTAAATATTTTGAGAGACAAAGTTGTATTTCCTATCTCTTAAGGCAGTAGTTTGTTCCTTCCTAGAGAAATCATTGCTAATAGTGCTAAACAATTTTTATCCAGTCTTTAATTTCCCTTTTTTTAAGAAAAGACTGTAAAGAAGGTGGTTATGCAACAATTCCAGAGAACTCAAGATGCTCATAGTAATCTATAAAGCCCTTCATGGCATGGGGCTGTGTTATTTGAGAGGCCACCTTCCCCCAATTATATCTACCCATCCCATTCGGTCTAGCAGGAATAGCACACTCCAGGTCTCATCTATTAGGGAGTGCCGTCTGGCAAGGCTCAGGAAGAGAGCCTTTTCTGTCACCCTTTGGAATGTCCTTCTTCTACAAGTCATATTGGCCCTCACCTTGTTGGATTTTTGTAAGGATATAGAAACACTGTTCTGTCACTAAACCTGGGGATTTGGATATTAATGTTGCCATGCAATAGCTGTGCTGATTTGTGTTGTGATTTAATTTTACTTCAGCTAAAGATCATATACTTACTGCTGTTTTTCACTGTTTATGTTTTCATGCCTTTAACATTAGCCACCAAGTTAAGAGTTTGAGATAGACGTCCATATAAATTGAACATAGATAAAACGAATAAAAACAAATACCTCAGCCTTCCCATTTTTGTTATTGTTGCCTTGTGAAACCATTTTTTCCAGCACAGCAAGAAGATGCAAGGCTTTCTCAGCTTGACAAGTCAGAAGATATAAATCAACTAGTAGAAAACACACTGCCTGTGCAAATTTTTCCTCTAAAAAACACACAAAAGATATTCCAAACATGTCAACATATGGGATATATTTCTTGCAAATTACCCTTGCAAAAATGTAGGCTTTTCATACAAGTGTTATATAGTTAATTAATTGCTCAAATGGCATCTTTATAAGAATTGGAGAACAAGATGCTTAGGACAACTTCTATGTTACTGAAGTTTTTGTGACTAAACATATATTTATACTAAAGTAATTATTCTAAATGAATTGCATGTATCAATTGTCATAACAGAAGTTTGTATAATATCAGTAAAGGAGGAAGAAAAATAGTCATATAAACTGAATGAACAAATAAACAAACAGACCTTTTCAGTTATAATCTTACCAAAAGGTTCAATAAATTGATAAAGTTTCTCCCCAATTATTATTGCTTCAGTGTATTGCCGCAGATGATATAAAATAACAGCTTGGTTATAATAGAGCATGCTGTTTTCAACATCATCTAAACCATCCATTTCCTCAACAGCGGAATGAACCTGTTGGGAGGGGGAAGAAAAGGAAGGAGATCCAAATATATCCCTGTTAACTTATTTTTCAACAATGATTATCAAATGACAATGAAGTTGAATGCAACAGACTCTACTACAAACGGACCCAAGTGCTGTAAATATAACTGTATAATTAAAACATTGGTTAACCATTAATTTTGCTGAAAAGACCTGTTTAAAAGTAAGGACAGGGCAAGTTATGAATGATTTTTTCCCCTCTGCTTAACTAACCGAAATACCATAAACATTTAGCATATGGTAAGTGCTGTTTAAGGGACGCGGTGGCTCAGTGGGTTAGGACGCTGAGCTTGTCGATCAGAAGGTCGGCAGTTTGGCGGGTCGAATCCCGACTGCTGTGTAACAGAGTGAGCGCCTGTTACTCGTCCCAGCTTCTGCCAACCTAGCAGTTTGAAAGCACGTAAAAATGCAAGTAGAAAAATAGGGACCACTCCGGTGGGAAGGTAACAGCGTTCCATGAGCCTTTGGCGTCTAGTCATGCCGGCCACATGACCACGGAGACGTCCTCGGACAAGCGCCGTCTCTTCGGCTTTGAAACGGAGATGAGCACCGGCCCCTAGAGTCGGAAACGACTAGCAGGCATGTGCGGGGGAACCTTTACCTTTTACCTTTAAGTGCTGTTTGATCATAAAATACTGATATTGTCTGCTAGGAGAAGAAATTATTTGCCAACAAAATAAACTAAGACCCAACCATTTCCTACAGAATGGAATACAATTCAAGTATCTATAGAGATTCTCAGTCATCCAGGTTATGGTTGTCCCAAAGGTGCTTCTTTTTTTCAAGAGGCAACTGGACTTTCTTGTTTTTCTTTGAAGACCTTTTTGCTTTTCATCCAAGCTCCAATTTCTCAATGACTCAGGTGACCTTTATGACACAGATAAACCTCCAGATGACTCTCTAAAAAAATGCAAATGACCAGCTGTCTACAAGTAATATAAATTCTTCCATTCCCCACAAGCCAGTGAGAGCTGAAAAAGTTTCTTGGATGAGAAGCATAATGTCTTCAATGAAGAACAAGAAAGTCCAGTTGCCGTTTAAAAAAAGCACCTTTGGGACAGTTCAGCTATATTTTAAGATAAATATCAAGAGGTTTGAGACTCAATTTTTCTTCTTAAGATTCATCATGCAGAATCAAATTCATAGACATTCTTCAGACAGCCTTTGAATAGCATGTCAGGATATACAGTATTATTGCCTTGCAAGTACAAATCATTACGGATAATGATATGTAGTTACTCCCCTTAACAAATTCCTTTAAGTCCTTAAGAAACTTTAAGACCTTAATAGGACTAGAAAATGAGAGAATAGAGGGTTTCAATCTATGCAGCCTGCCATATCCATGACTATTTTTTAATGTTCCATAGATTTTACTTACACATCATTCATGTATTTTTGTGCCTTCAAGTTGACTCTTGGCAACTCCTTGGATAAGTCACTGCAGTTTTATGGCAAGATTTTCAGAAATGGCTGGCTTAAGGCATAAGCAGGACTAAAACCAATCATTTCTAGCCTGGTAACTTCAAGCACAGTGGTTGAATATACTACATTGACTGATATTATTATTTGAAATCCATTTAATTTTTTTTATTTGTTCAACTATAGCCAGATAACATAATCAACTAAATATTCTCCAGCCTTGAAAATAAATTTTTTGAGAGTGGTAATAGAAAATTGTCTTTCCTGTCTTTTTTAAAGGAAAAATATAAATTAGAAATTACAATTTAAAAGAAAAAGAAAAATAACACTCTGCCTAACACAAGAAACCAAGCACTAAAGATTAGTATACGTGATTAACTCAACAAATAAACAGTACCTGGTTTTTAAGATGATTCAGTGTTTGCTTCAAATTATCAGTTGTTGTTTGATTACTTTTACAGAATTCTGTTACTGCTATGTTCAAAACTATTTTGTAATCATCTTTGTTTATTTCTTGTAAGCAGCTAAGGTGTTGTAGACAAGTATCATAGTTTCCAGCCTGTAAAATCAATTTTAAAAAATACAAGACATAAGCATATATATTTTAATATCAATTAATAATTTGAAATGCTAATTAAGTACATACACTGCATGAAATTAATTTTGTTTCAATGGGATTTAAATCCATAGTGATGTTATGCATATTATACTTGCTCCATTAAAAAAGCAACAACTTACCTGCTTCCATTAAAATAAGATACAAGCTGGTGGAACATTGCAATAAGACATGTCAAAATTAAAGCAGCACAGCATCTGTCAGTTTTCCCCGATAAATCAAACAGGAAACAAGAATAGATAAGCTAATTTTATTTTACTATAGGGCTACATTAACACGTTTTTGCATTTCTGAAGGTACACACTTCCCACGGCTATTTTTAATTGCCTTAACAATTAGAGCGAGCCCTTCCTAAATTTCTTCCTCTGACTATTAATCCAATGGGAGCTCCTGCTTTTCTTATCCAATTGTTTCCTAGGTAACACCTCTTCCCTTTGCCCTCCCCACACATCATCCTTTTCCTTCACACGTAAAAATATAAAACACAAGAAACAAATTTGTAAATGAAAGCTAGATACCACATTTTTATTTTCCTATCAATACTCTTAAGATATTTAATCTGTGCTAAATAATCCCTTAGAATGCAGTAAGGGATCTATATTATGTCAAGAATTATCTTACCAAAAAGGCTTGTAGTGCATTGTTTGATAACTCTTTCTCTTGATCCGTAATTCCAGAAGTACCTACTCCTTCATGTTTCTCTGTTCCCTGATCTACAAAATAAATGTTAGAAACAACAGTAAATCTACCTGAAATGTCAAGCCACTTATTTATTCACTATTCAGTCAGACTTCTCCAGTTTTCATATGGCAACATTTTTGAATAAATTTTCTATTGCTTTATTCCTAGGAGTTGGAATGGCCCAAGATCCTTTGTGTGTCTTAGCCAGAACTAAAACACAGTTTCCCAGTTTCTAGCCTAGTGTCTTTAATAACCACAATAAACTGACTCTATACTGAAATATTTTAAACCTGTGAAGATTCTAAATGACTATTCCTTGATAATATTTTCAATATTATCAGTTTGTAAACAGTTCAGTATTTAGATAAGATTGAACAAGTTATCCAAGATGACACTAAAATTTATTGGGACAGTGTATATGGCATATAATATCTGGGGCAGACAAAAAGGCATCTAGCTAAATGTACTGAATGACTGGCAATAGCATGAAGATTTCCAGGAAAAAAGCAATAGCTATTTGTCTCTTCTCACAATGAAGTTGAAGTAAGTGGTACCAAAAGAAATTTCTGGGCTGAGAGTTGTTTATTCTAAGAATAAGCAACTCTGATTAGTTGACAGATTTCAGAGTTCTAAATACATAGATCCCGTATGCTGTGTTTGCTCACATCAACTTTAAAATTCACAGGACAATAGGTTAATTGCTTCTGATACTGCTCATATTCATTTTAGCTTGCTCTGCAACTATGCTATGTATAATGTGGATGGAGTAGGGCAAGAGTTTGCTTGGATTTTCAGTTTACATAAAATTCTTTATTTGACATACTGAATATTTTTTTAAAATAATCTAGTTCATTGCATAGATAATTGTATTCTATAGATAATTCAGTCTATAGACACAAGGGAAAAATCAACAGTCTTTCTGTACTGCAGTTAGAGATTGGGAATATATGAGACATAAAGATAGAATGCATTTACTGATACCAAGAAGAAAATAATTCATATTCTGCTAATTCATAGACTACCATAGAGAGCTGGTTTCACAAAAAGTAACATGAAAGACAAAAGTAATGTACTAGTCCTTTGTATTCTTTATATTAGCCTTCTATTTATGAAAAAAGTCACGCTGCAATTAGAGATTTATGGAGAGACTCCTATTGCCCTGTCTGAAAATATAGTCCTCACTTATATTTACAACTGAGCCCAAAGTTTCTGTTGCTAAGGCAATTGTTATGTGAATCATGTCCCATTTTACGACCTTTCTGCCATAGTTAATTGAATCATTAGGGTTGTTAAGTAAATCATAAAGTTGTTAAGCAAATCTGGCATACCCTATTGATTTTGCTTGTCAGAAGCTCCCTGCAAATTATTGAAAATCATAGTCCCTGAGATCCCTGCAACCTTTGTAAATACATGGTGGTTGCCAAGCACCAGACATTTCATCATGTGAAATAGTCTACGTGTATATTACAACAATCAAGAAGAAATCAGGATAGTCTATTAAGTCAGTGCCCACCACTACAGAATCCACAACGGAAGGCAAATGAGACATGGAAACAATATTATTTTATTATGGCTTTTTAAAAACTTGCCACAAGAGGAAATCAGTCCCCCTTACAAAAGATCTCAGTATCACACAGAAGGGAATGCTATTTAAATCCTAGCCTAAAATCAATGATATAAGGTTACCTATGCACACATGCAAATTTTAGAAAATGTTCACACACAACCCTTTTAGAGGAAAAAAGAAGCCACGTCCTCCTCCTGCACCCATTCTCTTAGAAAGGTGAGATTCCACAGAGTGAAGCCACTCTACCCGTCTCCTGATGCCCCTAAGCAAAGGAGCATTTCGGCATCCACTCAACGTGCAGAAAAATATATGGAGATACACCTTCCAACCAATGGCGGCACAAAGTCCTCCAGTGGACCATCGGAGAGAGCGGCTAGCTGAGAACCCTTGCCTCGCCCTACGAGACAGCTCTTTTGTCCTCACCTCCGCCTTTGTCCGCTGCCATTGATGCCGCGGGAACCAATCTATCAATACCTTTGCAGATATTGATATAGATACTGGCAAGACTCCCGACAGGCGCGATCTCCACCTGTACCTCAACAGCCCAGCCTCAGAAGCGTCGGCTTGAGAAAAAAGAGGGATGGAAGAAGAAAAAACGCACACATTAGTGCGGGCTCCCTCACCTTCCGATGGGATTTTACTTTTGCTTCCGGGTTAGGTGACAGGAAAAGGAACCGCGGGCCCAAGCGTCCTCTCGCTGCCCTCAGCCTAGAGACGTCACGCAGGGGGAGGACATCTTCCACGCTAAGGGGCGGAGCCAGCGAAGGATGTAGTGTTGACTGTGGAGTTCTGGGAGTTGAAGTCCACAGATTTAAAAGTTGCCTGCCAATGTTGAGAAATATTGAGATAATGAGTTGCCCCATATGGATGCCGTTGCCAGGAATGCCCTTTGGATATTAGGCTTCGGGATCTCTTTCCCGGTGAAATAACCAAGTAATCTCGGATAGAAACCGGTATGGTGATCCTCACGGCTGCTGGTTGCAAATAAAATGCGATTTGCCCGTTTGTGGGGGATGAGCCTGTTCATGGCTATCAATCACAATGGCTGCATATTAGCACGCTGTATATTAGTATGTCACTCAGTAGCTGTACTCAGACAGCATGTTTAACGAAGATATAATGCTTGCACAACATTCTAAGCTTATGTTGGTTACCTTGGTGCAGCGTCAACCCAGAAAGTTGATCAGTTCTAAATTAAGTACATTGTGTGACATAGCCAGCACGAGTTAGAGGAACCTGATCAGGTAGTCAACTTATAACAGTTTACCGAGTGACCATTCAAAGTTATAATGGCACTGAAAAAAGTGACTTATGACCATTTTTCACACTTATGGCTGTTGCAGCATCCCCAGGGTCACATGATCAAAATTTATTTATTTATTTATTTATTTATTCGGTTTATATACCGCCCTATTCCCAAAGGACTCAGGGCGGTTTACAAGGCAAAATTTAAAAACAATCCAATATAAAATTAAAATAAATTAAGTCTAGCTACAAAAATTAAATCACAATTTAAAAACATTAAACCCCTCAGTCCAGACCAGATAGCTCAAAGAGCTAGGTTTTTAGGTCCCGGCGAAATGAACGAAGGTCGGGGGCAGTCCGGAGTTCCGTTGGCAGTTGATTCCATAGGGCAGGCGCGCCCACAGAGAACGCCCTCCCCCTGTGGATCGCCCGTCAGCAATCCTTGACCGGCGGTACCCTGAGGAGGCCCTCCCTGTGGGAGTGCACAGGATGATGGAAAATTGACGCTGGCAGCAGGTGCTCCCTTAGATAATCCGGGCCCATGCCATTTAGGGCTTTATAGGTCATCACCAGCACCTTGAATCTCACCCGGAGGGCAACTGGAAGCCAATGCAGCTCGCGGAGAAGAGGTGTTACATGGGAGTATCGGGAGACTCCCATTACAACTCGCGCGGCTGCATTCTGCACCAGCTGAAGATGCTTGGCAAGTGGGTCACATTTATGACGGCTGCAGTGTCCTGGGGTCATATAATCAGCTTTTGCAACCTTCTGACAAGCAAAGTCAGATTCACTTACCAACCATATTACTAACTTAACAAATGCATTGATTCACTTAACTGTGGCAAGAAAAGTCATAAAATGGAGCAAAACTCACTTAAATGTTTCACTTAACAACATAAATTTTGGCCTCACTTGTGATTATAACTACCCGTATTCAACTGGAGCTCAACTTCTGATAACTATTGCTAAGCACATTGATTTGTGCTTTAAATTGTAAGCCGCCCTGAGTCTTCGGAGAAGGGCGGGATATAAATGGGATTTTTTAAAAAAAACTTTAGAGGCACATATTTGTAATTCTTTGGCCACAATATAAGAGTGATTTAATAGTGCCTTCTGGATTTTGTATTTTGTTACATTTACTTTATTTTTGTAAACTGTAATTCATAACCTGGGATATTCTGATAGTCTTCCTTCCAGATATCAATAAGACTTGACTGTGCTTAGCATTTTCAGAGCCAAAATTGCCTAGGTTTGGGTAGATATTAGCACATCTATATCCTGCTCAGAGGTTTCTGGTTGGCAGCTGTAGGAAAAGAATACAGGACTATGACCTAAGACCTAAGATAACCTTTATTGTCATTTTTTTACTGTGGGCACACATCAAAAATGAAATTTAGTTGTCCGCTCTCAAAGTGGAACACATACATGACACACACCTAACCATACTATATACACATATGTATAGATCCACACTCCCACACAGTGCTTTTTTTCTAAAAAAAAGGTGCCGGAACTCATCTTGGCGGGCGCAGGAGGCGGGGTGGGGTGGTGGTGCTGCTGCAGTCACAGGTGCAAAGGGTGTTGGCGGCGGGCTCCCCTCCCTGGGGCTGGAGCCAGCGCGGCTGGTGCTGTGGGAGCAGCAGAGCCCACTATATGGCGGGGCTGCGCAATGCGGGCAGCGGAGGTGGTGCGGGCCAGGCAATGTTTTAATCTTATGATTTTAAAAATATATTTTTTCTATTGTAAGTTTCCCCAAACCTCACCATGTGGATTGCATACAAATATTATATAATTGGTAAATAAAGGTAGAACATATGTTAAAATATACCTCAAATGATAATATGCTTCCCTACAAAGTCAATTCTTGCTCAATGACAGACCAAGGAGTTAACTCGGAAAGGCAAGAGGAAAACCTAGAAGAGGTCTGTGCAGCTCTTCAACATCTTCATCAACGATTTGGATGAGGGGATAGATGGGGAACTCATCAAATTTGCAGACAACACCAAGCTGGCAGGAATAGCCAATACTCCAGAAGATAGGCTTAAGATACAGGAGGATCTGGACAGACTCGAACACTGGGCACTATCTAACAAAATGAAATTCAATGGTGAAAAAAGTAAGGTTCTACATTTAGGCAGAAAAAATCAAATGCACAGGTATAGTATAGGTGGTACCTTCTTCAATAGTAGTAACTGTGAGAGTAGTAGTAACTGTGAGAGAGATCTCGGAGTCCTAGTGGACAATCACTTCAATATGAGCCAGCAGTGTGCTGCAGCTGCCAAAAAAGCCAACACAGTGCTAGGCTGCATTAACAGAGGGATAGAATCAAGATCAAGTGAAGTACTAATACCACTTTACAATGCTTTGGTAAGGCCACACTTGGAATACTGCATCCAGTTTTGGTCACCATGATGTAAAAAAGATGTAGAGACTCTAGAAATGGTACAGAGAAGAGCAACAAAGATGATTAGGGGGCTGGAGGCTAAAACATATAGGGAACGGTTGCTGGAATTGGGTATGTGTAGTTTAATGAAGAGAAGGGTGAGGGGTGACATGATAGGAGTGTTCCAATATCTCAGGGGCTGCCACAAAGAAGAGGGAGTCAAGCTATTCTCCAAAGCACCTGAAAGCAGGACAAGAAGCAACGGATGGAAACTAGTCAAGGAGAGAAGCAACCTAGAACTAAGGAGAAACTTCCTGACAGAACAATTAACCAGTGGAACAACCTGCCTCCAGAGGTGGTGAATGCTCCAACACTGGAGGTTTTTAAGAAGAGACTGGACAGCCATTTGCCTGAAATGGTATAAGGTTTCCTGCCTGAGCAGGGGGTTGGACTAGATGACCTCCAAGGTCCCTTCCAACTTTATTATTATTATTTTTATTATTATTATTATTATTATTATTATTATTATTATTATTATTATTATTATTATTATTATTATTATTATTATTATTAATCACCAGGACCTGACAGATTACATCCCAGAGTTCTGAAATAGTGGCAGATGTTATCTCAGAACCATTGCACCACATCTTTCAAAAATCCTGGAGCACAGGGGAAGTACCCAAGGATTGGAAAACGACTGATGTGGTCCTCATCTTCAAGAAAGGAAAAAAACCAGACTGTTTGGTTCTGATAGACGAGGACTCAGAGTGGTTTTACAATGAACGAGTTTATTGAATACACATAAGTCAACTGTCAACTGTCAAATGTTGCAAGCTTTTATAGTGGAACTGTTTGAACTGTAACCAATCATCGGAGTCTATTTTCCCGCTTCTTGTTTATTGTAACCAATGATTGCACCGGAATCTCCCGCTCTAAACCCAGCTATATTGCAATCTGCTATTCTCCTTGTTTGCAACTATTTACAGACACAACACCCCTTACCCCCCAGTTGTTGTTATTTATATACAAAATCCTTTAAATATTTTGGTGGCCTATGGACTCTTGAAGGGTATCTATTGCTCTGGCTGCTAGGATCACTTCTTTCTGATTGTCTGCGTGGCTGATTGCCTCTGTTGGACCTGGACTCTTGGCTACCTGACTCTGACGCTTCCCTGTAGCTGTTTTGTGGATTTGTTTGTGTTTGAAGATCAGCTATCGCTGGCCTACTCCGCAGGGGTATTTCCCAGTCAATTTGACTAAATTGTTGTTGTTGGTTACCAGGGGATGAGTTATTTTGCGTTTCTGCTACCCCACTATCTGGCGTGTTGTTATCACTGAACCTGGATGTAAAGTTCCCCCCAAATATACTTTGATCCCCATCTACTGGCACACATCCACTAGTTCTCTTTCTCAGCTGATCTATGTGTCTTTTGCTGATCCTATTCCCTTCCCCCTCAATAGTGTAAGACAGGGGACCCAATATTTCAGTAACCACCCCTGGGATCCATTTGTCCCCTTGTGCATAGTTCCTGGCCCAGATTAAATCCCCCACTTTAAATGTTCTATTTGGAATGTCCAGTTCAGCACTTGGTAGGAGTCTGTCAGGGTGTAATCTGTCCAATTTGGTGGTTAGTCTCCTTCCCCACCTCATTTCAGCTGGACTTTTGCCGGTAGCTGTACATGGGGTCGTATGTTGGGTCAGCAAAAATTCGGCCAGTCTTTGGTGCCAGTCGCCCCGAATGATTCTTTTTAAGGCGTCTTTCGTGGTCCTCACATTTCGTTCAGCCAAGCCGTTGGTGGATGGGTGGAAGGGTGCTGATGTCTTGTGTTTAATCGAGTTGGCCTTGAGGAAATCCTGGAATTCAACAGAGGTGAATTGGGGCCCATTATCAGACACAATTACATCCGGTAACCCATGAGTGGCAAAGAGGCCCCTTAATACCTGTATTGTTCTACCTGAAGTCAATGAACTGACTGGTACTACCTCTAGCCATCTAGAGAAGCTGTCCACTACTACCAGGAATGTTAACCCTTGGAAAGGTCCAGCAAAGTCAATATGAATCCTGGACCAAGGATTCCTAGCTAACTCCCACTTATGCGTACGAGTGTGTTGTTGTTCCGGCCTAGAACGTTGGCACAAATGGCAATTGGCAACACATTCCTCAATGTCATTGTCCAGTCCTGGCCACCACAAGTGGCTCCTAGCCAACGCCTTCATACGTACTATTCCTGGGTGCCCTTCATGTAACTCTAATAAAATAGCTGGTCTGTGGATTTCGGGAATGACCACACGGTTTCCCCACAGTAAGCATCCCAAATGAACTGACAGTTCATCTTTTCTTCTAAAATAGGGAATGTACTTGGCATCAGGGTTGGCATTTGGCCACCCGCTCAGGACCCAGGCCATTATTCTCTTTAAAGTATGGTCATTATTTGTTGCCACAGCTATATCTTTAGCGGTTAAAGGCCAGTCAGGAATGTCCTGTAGGGACATTATTTGTCCCACAGGGGCAGGGTCTTCCTCAGTGATGTTTAATGGCAGTCTGCTAAGGGCGTCAGCATGTCCCATGTCCTTGCCCGGTCTGTATTGGAGAGAAAATGAATATGCCGAGAGGAAAATGGACCACCTCAGCATTCTGGGTGACATGATTTGGGGAGTCTGTTTATCCGTGGTAAACAGTCCCAATAGGGGTTTGTGGTCAGTCAGTATGGTAAAGTTCCTACCATAAAGGTAGTCATGGAACTTTTTTACTCCTGCCACGATTGCTAATGCTTCCCTGTCTATCTGAGCATAATTCCGCTCTGCTTTGGTTAGCGTCCGGGAATAATATGCGATTGGTCTTTGTATCCCTTGGTTGTCTAAGTGGCTGATAACAGCCCCCACACCATAAGGTGAAGCATCACACGCTAGATAAATTGGTTTATTTTCGATAAAATGGGTTACTGTTGATTGGCTGGAAAGAATGTCCTTTAAAGTTTGGAAACTAACTCTATGTTTATTCAGCCACTGCCAAGGAGTCTTTTTATCTAAGAGTCTATGGAGGGGTTCTGCAATGGCAGCCTTGTGTGGCACAAATGTATGGTAGAAGTTTACTAAGCCAAGGAAGGCTTGTAGTTCAGCCTTGTTCCTTGGTTCAGGAGCCCATTTAATTGCTTTAATTTTGTCAGGGGTAGGATGGATTCCATTTTTGTCTATCCTGAACCCCAAGAAATCAGTGGACTTAACCCCAATGCAACATTTTTCCCTTTTTAGTTTCAATCCAGCCCTCCTAAATCTTCCCAATACCTGTTCAAGCCGCTCCACTAACATTTCCTCATTTTTTCCAGCTATCAAGACATCATCAAAGTAAGGGCATACACCAGGTATGCCCTTTAAGGTCCTCTCCATCACTTCTTGAAAGATGCCTGGAGCTGCTGCAATACCAAATTGCAGTCTGTGGACTCGGAACGCCCCCTTGTGGGTAACAATCGTCTGTGCTTCTGCAGCCTCTTCAGAAACAGTCAATTGTAAGTACGCATGCGCCAAGTCTAGCTTGGCAAACATGGCGCCGTCCTGGATCGTGGCGAGGACCTGCTTCACCGTCGGGACCGGGTAAGCATGTTTTTTCATTCCAATGTTCAGGGTGGCCTTGTAGTCAGCGCAGATTCTCACATCCCCATTGGGTTTGAGGGGTGTGACAATCGGCGTTTCCCACAAACCACCCTCAACAGGTTCTAAGACGCCTTGGCCTACAAGCCTGTCGAGCTCGGCCTCGATTTTTCCCTTCAGGGCGAAAGGTACCCTTCGGGCCTTAAGCCTGATAGGTTTTACTGAGGGGTCTAGATTAAATTTAATTGGGGGCCCTTTGTATTTACCTAGAGATCCATCGAATACGTCTGCAAATTCATTGCAGACTGATTCGAGGGTCTTATTTTTAATTACTGAATTTATTCCCCCGATCCAAATGCCCAGGGCTGGGAACCAGTTAAGGCCAATTAAACTAGTCCTTTGTCCCTCAGTGACTATTAAATCTAAAACCCCCTTAAACCCCTTAAATTTAACACTAAGGCTAATCTTTCCTTTTATTTTTATTGGGGTTTTTTGAAAATCGGTTAATTGAATTTTTGTTGAACTAAGTGGAATTTTCCTTCCACTTATTTGTTCAATCCTTTCAAGGGTTTCACTGGATATTATTGACACTGAAGCCCCTGAGTCTATTTCCATTCTGCAAGGAACCCCTTGCAGATGGACTATGATTTTTAATTTTCCTTCTGGAAAATTGCTATTTTTTCCTCTCCTACTGCGATTGACACGCGCCACCTCCCCTAGATTTGGAATTTTAACCCTGGGTCTAGGGGTCTCTTTGCCACTAAAGTAAGGGGTTACCTTACCTTCGGGCCACACATCGACTTCGTGAAGGCGGTTGTCGCGAGCACGGCTCCTACAGATGGCCTGGATGTGGCCGGTCTTCCCGCACGCTCTGCATTTTGCGGTACGGAATCGGCAAGAGGCGCGGGGATGGTTGCCTCCGCAGCTGCCACACCGGTTTTGGTTATCGTTGTCGCGCGGTCTGGTTGTGGTGTCCCTCCATGGTCGTTGGGCCCCTATCGCTTGTCTTTGCGGTGTTGCGGATTGGTGACGGCGGTTAGGTTCCGGCCCCTCACTTCGGGATGGGTTAGGCGCCAATTTTCCGAATCGTCTGGAGACTTCAGCGATATCTTCTTCCCACTGCTGGTCCACCTCCCCGCAGTCCACATAGCCTTCTTGGTTGATCTCGGCCGACACTGCCATGCTACTGTGGGGGGGGGTCGCGATACCCGGTGGATTCGTACATTAAAAGTTCATCCAGCACTCCCTGCAGATCGCCGGTGGGTTTGGCGATTATTCTGTTTTGCAGCTGCTCGTCTCGCAAGCCCAGTACTACTCGGTCCCGAATTCTTATTTCTAAATTGTCGTATTTACATCGTACTGCGGCTTCCCTGACGGCAGCAACGAATTTTTGTATGGATTCTCCCGGTCTCTGGTTCCTTTTTTCAAAAATGCACCGCCAGAAGAGTTTGGATCTCCTAGGTGTGAAGTGGACCTTTAGTTTGGCTAGGAGGTCGGCATATGGCACGCTTGAGACCGGCTGCGGTTGACACAGTCCGACAGCGATTCGATAAACCGGTGTGCCGCAAATTGTCAATAATGCTGCCGCCTTTTTCCGGTCGTCTGTGATTCCGTTCACTAGCAGGAACCCTTCGACTTGTCCGATGTATTCTTCCCAATCCTCTGGAAAGTTTGGGTCGAATTCTTTCAATGACCCTATTTGCGCCATTCGGAGAATTTTTCTTATTCCGCCGCGGCCGCTCGGTTGACTGTGACACACTTTCGAATTTGCCGCCTTTGCGCAACAATTTCGCCGATTCTCTGGTCTTCTGTCTATCCCACCTTCGTCGCCAATTGTTTGGTTCTGATAGACGAGGACTCAGAGTGGTTTTACAATGAACGAGTTTATTGAATACACATAAGTCAACTGTCAACTGTCAAATGTTGCAAGCTTTTATAGTGGAACTGTTTGAACTGTAACCAATCATCGGAGTCTATTTTCCCGCTTCTTGTTTATTGTAACCAATGATTGCACCGGAATCTCCCGCTCTAAACCCAGCTATATTGCAATCTGCTATTCTCCTTGTTTGCAACTATTTACAGACACAACACAGACCCAGAAAACTACAGAGAAATCAGTTTAACATCAGTACCTGGGAAGAACCTAGAAAAGATAATCAAAAAACAGATCTGCGAACAACTAGAAGCAAACAAAGTCATAACTAGTAGTCAGCTAGGGTTTGTTAAAAACAGATCATGCCAAACCAATCTTATATCATTCTTTGATAAAGTGACTAAACTAGTAGACCAGTGAAACGTAGTGGACATAGTATACCTAGATTTCAATAAGGCATTTGACAAAGTGGACCACAACCTACTCCTTGGTAAGCTAGAAAAAGGTGGAATAGACAACATCACCACTAGATGGATCTGTAGCTGGCTGACAAACCATACTCAATGGCACTACATCCACATGGAGAGAAGTAAGCAGTGGGGTACCACAAGGTTCCGTATTAGGCCCAGTACTCTTCAACATCTTCATAAATGACTTAGATGAGGGAATTGAAGGGGAACTCATCAAATTTGCAGATGACCCCAAACTGTCAGGAGTAGCCAACACCCCAGAAGACAAACTGAGGATCCAAAAAGATCTTGACAAACTTGAACAATGGGCCCTATCCAAAACAATGGGATTCAATGTGGAGAAAAGCAAAGTCTTATACTTAGGCAGGAAAAACCAAAGGTACAGATAAAGATTGGGCGAGACTTGGCTTAAAAACAGTTACTGTGAGAGGGAGTCCTAGTGGATGATCACTTAACTATGAGCCAGCAGTGTGCAGCAGCAACCAAAAAAGCTAATACAATTCTGGGTTGTATAAACAGATACATAGAATCAAGATCAGCGAAGTATTAGTACCGCTCTATAAAGCCCCTAGTAAGACCACACCTCGAATACTGCAGCCAATTTTGGTCACCGTATAAAAAAAAAAGATGTTGAGAGTTTGAAAAAAATTCAGAGAAGAGCAACTAAGATGATCAAAGGCTTGGAGACCAAAACATATGAAGAATGGCTGTGGAACTTGGGTTTGGCTAGTCTGAAGAAAAGAAGAAATAGGGGAGACATGATAGCAGTATTCCAATATCTGAGGGGCTGCCACAAAGAAGGTGGGTCAGAGGTTGTTCACCAGAGCACCAGAGGGAAGGATGAGAAACAATGGTTGGAAACTGATCTAAGAGAGAAGCTACCTGGAATTAAGAAGAAACTTCCTGACAGTGAGGACAATCAACCAGTGGAACAGCTTAGCCCCAGAAATCATGGGTGCTCCATCACTGGAGATTTTCAAGAAGAGACTGGACAATCACCTGTCTGAGATGGTATAGGTTCTCCTGCTTGAGCAAGGAGCTGGACTAGAAGACTTCCAAGGTTCTATTCTATTCTATTCTATTCTATTCTATTCTATTCTATTCTATTCTATTCTATTCTATTCTATTCTATTCTATTCTATTCTATTCTATTCTATTCTACCAGAGGCTTTTCTTTTAGGCTAATGGACAAAGAACTTGAAAAAAAAGGAACTTTGATGTTATATATGTTGACAGCAGTAAGATTACTTTATGCACAGAATGGAATGACATTGTGATCCCCACCATGGAAAAAAGGCTGCAAAATTTGATGGAATTAGCAGAGATGCCTAAATTGACTGCTTTGATTAAAGAAAAGAACACAATTAATTTTGTTTTTACTTGGAAACCGCTTTTGTGCTTTGTGCTTGAAATTTTGATTTTGGGTTTTGCCAATTAAATAGGTTTATTGTTATAGAAATAGCTGGCATATATTATGTAAAAATAAAAAGTTGAGATTTTGTTAATACTTTATTCTACTGCACCAAAAGAAGTCAGAAGTCAATGCTTTTTTTCTTTATCCCCTCTACCCTACACTTTTCACTTCCCATTTCCCTTCCCTATTTTACCATTATTTTCACTTGTCTTTGAATTTCTGTATTTCATATTTTGAAAATTAATAATCTGTTTATAGCAAAAGACCTATAATTTCTACTCTCAAATCACATTGCAATTGCCCTATGACAAAAATCAGATAATGTGCAACCCCAAAATCAGATAATGTGCAACCTCAAATCAGATAATGTCCAATCCCAACCCCAGTTACTAAAGCCAGGTCCATGTAGCCATAAAGTCCTGAGCTGTACCAGACTTAAATGCTACCTGAGGTCAGATTAAAGTTCCCAAGAGCCATAAATCTCAAATATTTCACTGCCAGTCTGATGACAGAATCTAGCAATTCAGGTAGAGACTTTGTTGCACAGATGGGAAGCTGGTACAGCAGCAACAACCCAATAGTACCCTGGAGGTCAGCTTCAGCCAGAAAATTTCAAGCCCAGTTTCTTGCAGCAGTTTCTGAAAGAAGCAGTCTCCTAGAGATGACAACTGCCACCCCCTTCCTCATCTTGCGCTTGCAACTAATGCCAAATTTAAAGGGAAGTTCCTGGGCCCACCTAAATCTTAATAGACACTAAGTGAGCTGTCTCATTCACAATCTGGCCAAGAATTAAAGTGGTGTTACTATATACAGTATGTTCAGTAACAGCAGTTGGATTCCAGGGACACCAAGGATAACATGCTTGGTGTCATGCTTGGTGTCATGGTCAACAGGAATTAACCACCCTCAGCTTCCCACCATTCTTCTGCCTTTGATAGAATTGTCTGTCCATTCCCATTCCATCCTGTCTGCACTGCTCCAATTTTAGGATATTGAATAATCCAATAATCTCCACTCTTATTCCCATAATACACCATACTATACTTTGCTTGCTGCTCCTGCATTTAAACACTTAACAATGGGAGGGGGTGCGCTAAAACATTACCATGAATCATCAACCAAACACACCTCTCTATTACTATTCATCCAGTCATCTGCTGGAGACTCTTTCACTGCCTGGTCTAATAGGCATAGTCCTGAGATGGATGTGGATTACATTTGGGTCAGTCAGTCTAAGCATATGAAAGAAAGAGGAAAGAGTTGAGTGGAAGGTGAAGATAAAGAAAAAAAATAGGGTAGGGTAGGGTGGGGTGGGAGGGGATGGGATAGGATAGGATAGGAGCTGGAAGGGACCTTGGAGGACTTCTAGTCCAGTCCTCTGCTCAAGCAGGAGAGCCTATGCCATTTCAAACAAGTGACTGTCTAGTCTCGTCTTAAAAACCTCTAGTGATGGAGCACCCACGATTTCTGAAGGCAAGCTGTTCCACTGGTTAATTGTCCTTATTGTCAGAAGTTTCTCCTTAATTCCAGGTTGCTTCTTTCTTTGATCAGTTTCCAACCATTGTTTCTTGTCCTGCCTTCTGGAGCTTTGGAGAATAATTTGATCCCCTCTTCTTTGTGGCAGCCCCTCAAATACTGGAATACTGCTTTCATAAAAAAAGGTAAAGGTTCCCCTGCACATGCGTGCTAGTCGTTTCCGACTCTAGGGGCCGGTGCTCATCTCAGTTTCAAAGCCGAAGAGCCAGCGCTTGTCCGAGGACGTCTCCGTGGTCATGTGGCCGGCATGACTAGACGCCAAAGGCGCACGGAACGCTGTTACCTTCCCACCGTAGTGGTCCCTATTTTTCTACTTGCATTTTTACGTGCTTTCGAACTGCTAGGTTGGTAGAAGCTGGGATGAGTAACAAGCGCTCACTCTGTTACGCGGCACTCGGGATTCGACCCGCCAAACTGCCGACCTTCTGATCGACAAGCTCAGCGTCCTAATGCACTGAGCCACCGGGTCTATCATAGTCTCCCCTATTTCTTTTCTTTAGACTAGCCAAACCCAAGTCCTGCAGTTATTCTTCATATGTTTTAGTCTCCAGGCCTTTGATCATCTTAGATGCTCTTCTCTGAATTTTTTCCAAAATCTCAACATCTTTTTTGTACTATGGTGACCAAAATTGGTTGCAGTATTCCAGGTGTGGTCTTACAAGGTTTTATAAAGTGGTACTAATACCTTGCATGATCTTGATTCTGTGCCTGTTTATACAACCCAGAATTGTATTAGCTTTTTTGGTTGCTGCTGTACACTGCTAGCTCATAATGATTGACTGAAATTTATGAAATCTTGAAAATGAAAGTTTAAAGAAATGTCTATATTTAGTGCTAGGTAGTACTTTTGGCTTTCGGCAGGGAGCAGCTTAGTGATCTGCCATCTTTATGGCCGGTCTCTTCTTCGGGCCAAAGGAGATGATCCCGGATTCCAGCAGAGGGCTGCCGCCCTTCCGCGATCCCAGGGAGGTCCTCCTCATGGTAGTCGCCCCTCCAGGGCGATTTTGGACCCTTTTCAGGGTCCTCCAAAAAAGAAAGATCGGACGGCAAGAGACAGACTGTCCCTGCATGTCTGGAAGCACCGTGCACACAAACCAGAAGCCCAAGAAATGTCTATATTTGAATCAGTGTGTGGACATGAAGGAAGTAAGGATTTGCACTGTAAGGATAGGATAATATTAAGGTTTATATGCTGCTCCAATTTAATCTGCTCTGGAATGGAGAGTTATTGTTAGCTATATTTCCCTTTCTTATATTAGATACTTAATTTGATTGTCTTATTCTTTCTTCAATCATTATAAGCTCATATTGAAAATAGTGATCCAAACCATCATTCTTATATTGTGACACTGAATGCTTGTACAAAGGGGTTCAAGTATAATGCCACAACCATCATCTTGCCCTGCATTGATTCATCCCAGATTCCACTGTCTGAAAGTAATTGCATGATATACCTAGATTTCCCCTTTTATATTTTCTATGAAATATTTTTTTTAATTTATTTTAATTCCATTTATATCCCGCCTTTCTCCGAAGACTCAGGGCGGCTTACAAGCTTAGCAGTAGCCTTCATTCTATGTATATACCTGCTTATTAGGGCTTTCACACACACCCCAAGTGGCATTATTACAAAGTCAGCTTATTGCCCCCAACAATCTGGGTCCTCATTTTACCTACCTCGGAAGGATGGAAGGCTGAGTCAACCTTGAGCCTGGTGGGATGCGAACCTGCACTAATTGCAGGCAGCTGGTGTTACTTAAGGAGCCATTAGCCCACTGCCCCACCAAGGCTCTTTATATCCTCTAGAAAATATGATATAGTGTCTTGGAGTCAGAGGGTTTTAAAAAGGAGGTGGAACATGGTTTGTTTGGAATATTTTCTCAAATACTAAAATGTCTGTTAAGTGAATTTAGCCCCATTTTAAGCCACAGTTGTTAGTAAATCACTGCAGCTGTTAAATTAGTAACACAGTTGTAAAGTGAATCTGTTTTCCCCATTGATTTTGCCTGTCAGAAGATCTCAAAAAATGATCACATGACTCTGCAGACGCCACAACCATCACAAATATGGGCCAGTAGCCAAGCATCCAAATTTTGATCATGTGACTATGGACATCCTGTAATGGTCATTAGGGCAGGGCTTTTCAACCAGTGGTACGGGTACCACCTGTGGTACATTGGCACCTGGCAGGTGGTACGCGACCATCCTAGAAAAGTGGTAGCGGGGGAAAGGAATGAGCTGAACCACTGCACAAGCCTGAGTGAGAGATGGCTGGAGCTGCAGGGCTGTCAGGGCTCAGCAGAAGTACCAGGATCAGCGCTTCTTCGGGGCTGTCAGAACTCAGCAGAAGCCCCAGGATCAGCGCCAGGCTCCAGCTGGAACTCGGCGCTGATCCGGGTGCTTTTGCTGAGCCCAGAAGAAGCGCCAATCAGCTGGAATGTTGCAGCATCCCCAGCGTCTTGTGATTTACATTCAGATGCTTGGCAACTGATTCATATTTATGATGGTCACAGTGATCCAGGGTCATGTGAAGTAACCAAAACCTGCTGCAACCACCCAGCAGAGGGGTGGAAATAAAAACCAAACACCCCCTCACCCCACCCCCGCTGTCAATCCTCAACAGAAATGTTCACAACAATGAAAACTTTGGACAGGAGGAAGAGCGCCGCCGGATGGGCAGGCAGGTGTCTTGCTCGGCTGTGGCTTGGGGGGCACTTTTTCCAGTGTCATTGTAACTTCAAACAGTCACCAAGCAAACTGTTGTAAGTCGAGGACTACCTGTACTTCATCACTTTTTTTCCTTTTTTTTTTTTTGGTCATCTAAGTTTTTGACACCTTGCTAGGTGGTACTCAAATGTTGCCGTATCCTAAAAGTGGTACAATGGGTGAAAAGGTTGAAAAGCCCTGCATTAGGGCTTACTGCATTACTACTACAGGGTTAGGCAACCGTGGCTCTTTTATGACTGGTGGACTTCGGCTCCCAGAATTCCTGAGCCAGCATGGCTCAGCTTGGAAACTTCTCCCTTTCCCCTCAGCATGGCTGGCTCAGGAATTCTGGGAGTTGAAGTCCACCAGTCATAAAAGAGCCCAGGTTGCCTACTCTTGCACTACTATAAGAGTACTCTTCAACTTACAACCACAGATGAGCCTAGAATTTCTGTGGCTAAGAGAGACAGTCGTTAAGTGAATTTTGCCCCCTTTTACGACCTTCCTTGCCACCATTGTTAAGTGAATCACTGCAGTTGCCAAGTTAGCAACACGGTTGTTAAGTGAATCCGGCCTCCACATTGACTTTGCTTGTCAGAAGGTCGCAAAAGGGGATCACGTGACCTGAAAACTTGGTTATTTGATCTTTCTGGCCTGGACTGAGGGGCTTTTAATTTAACTTTAAATTTTAAATTTTAATTTGTTTTAATTGTGGGCTAGTCTTAATTTAATTCTATTTTAATTGTATTTATTTGTATTGTTTTAATTCGTCCTGTAAACTGCCCTGAGTCCTTCGGGAATAGGGCGGTATATAAAATCAATTAAATAAATAAATAAATAAATTAGGGGATGCTGTAATGGTCATTAGTGGAAAAAACAACCACAAGTCACTTTTTCTGATGTAATTTCAAACGCTCTCTAAACAATGGTTGTATGTCGAGGACTACCTGTATATCAGATATCAGACATAAGGAATGATTTCATATGACATATATTTCCAGATAAATAGTTCCCAATAAGTTTTGTATGTCCATTGAGAAGTAACACCAATGAAGTTTATTCAAAGACAAGTGAGTTACAAAATTAGTCTTTCACTAACGAAGTAGCAATTGCATAACATAAAGACAAAAATATGCATTTATCCTGAAAGATCCTCCTGAGTTTAAACCCAGCTTCAACCTCTCAAGAGATTATACACAGAAAACTGCCATTTATTCTTATCTAACCTAAGATAAATTCTCTCATTTCAAGGATATTTTTGGGAAAGTTGTTTGCTTGTTTGCTTAGGAAGATGTGGATTTAATCCCCACTACATGTGCACGGTAGATTTACTGTGGTAATTGTTCCATTAAGCCACTAGGAGCAGAGATCAATTCGAAAGAAACTTTTCTTTTACTTCCGCTCAGCCTTCCATCCTTCCGAGGTAGGTAAAATGAGGACCCAGATTGTTGGGGGCAATTAAGCTGACTTTGTAATAATGCCGCTTGGGGTGTGTGAAAGCCCTAATAAGCAGGCATATACATAGAATGAAGGCTACTGCTAAGTTTGTAAAGCCGCCCTGAGTCTTCGGAGAAGAGCAGGATGTAAATGGAATTAAAATAAAATAAAAAAATAAAACTGTATCATTTTAATCAATCTGTTAAATGTTTTACAGTATATAGAACATAGAATTCTTTATTGGCTAAGTGTGATTGGACACACAAGGAATTTGTCTTCAGTGCATAAGCTCTCAGTGTGCATAAAAGCTTTAATTGATAAATCATGATCAAAGACATCGTGAAAATACATTCATCATACAGTTACTTTATCAGGTGTAACAACTTCCTTTTAAAGGCCACACGCTGAAACTGACAGTTACGACCCGAACAGGTTTCTTTGAAGAAGTTTTTAATCATTGGCTATCGAAGAATTTTGCTTGCAGGCACATAGTTGAAAAAACGCGATTCTCTCCTTTTACTGACCTGATTTGGCTCAGTTAACCTGCCATGGGCGTGGCTGGTAATGAGCTGCGGTGGGTGGGGTGAGAGATTATCGTCATAATAGAGCATTTGCAACTAACGTGTCAAGCGACCTTTTCCCTTTTGCTTTTCGTCAACCGTATATAATACCTACGGCCCATGAAAGGGGGGATAATAGAGAGGAACTAGGAAAAACGGACAGACCAAGGCGACAGCGAGAACTGAGGAAGCACCGAGAAATAGGGCGCGTGCAAGCGCTAGGGAGCCCTCCCTCTCCTCGCGCCTCGGCCTCAACATCCGGGTTTTCGACCACGCTTCTAAGCCTGCCGTTGCCGCTCGCCCGGGTGGCTCTCTGCCTCGCCTCTCATTGAAGAGAAAGGTGAAGAAGTTAGCGGCGGCGCCAGCAGTAAGGGCGATTTGCTGGGTGGCGTCCATAAAGGGACAGGAGGGGGATCCGGGCTTGTCTCCGCCTCCCTCCCGGTGTTGTGTGTGTGTGTGTGTGTGCGCGCAGCGAAGATGGCGGCGGTGGTGGGAGGGCGAGCCGGCTCCTTGCGTTCCTCTTCTTCGTCAGGGATGAGCTCGGGCTACGGGGCTCCCGCTGCCGCTCTCGGCACAACGAACAGCAGCGGTGCAGACACACGCGCCGGAGTGGACGAGGACGACGGACAGAATCTCTGGTAATTGAACCCGTCTCCCTCTTCCTTGCCGGCTCCAGATCTCCCCTCTCTTCTCGGTCGCCCAGCAGCTGCCCCTGCGCCGCTCCTTCTCACGGACTCCTCTTTGGTGGGCTGGGGGTCTCGCCGGAAAGGTCCTCCGCCATGTTACCGTCGTCCCGATCCCTTATGTTCTGTCCCAGGGAAGTTCTGTCTTTCCTCCCGCATCCTTCGCCCAGCACTGCTGCCGCGCCGTGACAGGAGTGGATCCTTTTCTTCCCGGGCCTTGCCCTTCCTCACGGCTCTCCTTGTTTCGCGGCAGGTCGTGCATTCTCAGCGAGGTGTCTACTCGTTCCCGATCTAAACTACCTTCTGGGAAAAACGTCGTGCTGTTGGGTGAGTGGTCCCTTTCTTCTATTTCCTGCTTATTCTGTACTTGGATTATTCTCTCGTGGCTTTTCCTTATTCATCGGGGTTGGACCGCTTCACGCTTCCTTTCAGAACGCCGCTTGTGTCGAAGAGAGAGGTGGATGCCGCCAGTGATTCACGCTGATCTTTCATTCTACTTTCTCGTCCTCATCCTCGGCCCCTCGCATGATATAACAGATTTTCTTGTGTTAAACGCAAATGCGTCGCTGGAGCGTGTTTGTCTTCCTTAAACAGTAGTAGTATGTATGAAGTAAATGTTAACACTGTTTTTTAGGGTCTGCTTTGTGGTCTTCGTATGTCTTGATTGATGGGGAAGCTGAGAAAAAAAGCTTTGTATATTTGTCTAAGACCTGTCAAATATGTTTGATGAATGATTTATCAGCATTATGCTCATTATAACTCTTAGATGTCAGTTATTATCTTAACATTTTTTTTGCTATTTGTTAATAGTCAAATAGCTGAATTGCTTGATAGTAACTGATACTTCAGGTTGTCAAGATTTATCTGAACCAGCAATTACGTCTTGGGGTGTGGGGAGCCTCATAAAGTCCTAGAACAATTAGTGTTATTTACTGATGGAAGTTTACTATTTTGATGATGCAGTAAACTTGTTTCTTGAAATACAAACTTGGATATCAAGACCCTTCTGGGTTAGCTTTCAAATGGCTACTTTAAATAGTTTTTAGGTTAGTTAATTTAAGTTGTAGAAATGATAGATGAAAATATTGACTGTAAAGATGAATGACACAGATCACTTGGGCTTCTAATTACTAGATAAAAAATAATGCATTCTTCAAATTGATTTGGCAACCATATGGAAATGGCTTTTAAAAAATAATTATTTTGCAATCTAGCATTCAGCATATATGGTTGTATGTGCTCTGGTTTCTGTCTCTTTACAGGTAGTCCTCAACTTATGACTGATTGCTCAACAAATATTCAAAGTTATGATGGACCTTACCAGGACTACTTACTACTTGGATTTGAAGTTCTGTCAAAGGCTTCTCTGTCTATGATAACATTTTGGATGCTTGGCAACGGGCCTGCATTTGTGGTTGTTTGCAGAGTCTCTGACTATGACTTACATTTTTTGTTAGAAATCAGGGTTTTCTTCTGGTTTCCAGCAAAAACAGCCATTGCTTGTTCAATGGATTCATTGAATGATTGTTAAGTGAGTTTTGCTGCATTTTTGCCACTTTTTTGCCACAGTTGTTAAGCAAATCATGGCAGTTGTTAAGTGAATAATGTGTTCACTAAGTGAATCTGGCTTCCCCTATTGACTTGGCTTATTAGAACCTAGCAGGGAAAGTTACAAACAGTGATCACATGACCATGAGACAGTGCAACTGTTATAAATACATGCCAGTTGCTAAGTACCCAAACTTTGATCATATGACTGTGGGGATGCTGCAGAGGTCATAAGTGTGAAAACAAGTCATAAGTCATTTTTTTCAGTGCCATTGTAACTTCAAACAGTCAGTAAATGAATGGTTATAAGTCAAGGACTATCTGTAATAATAAACTATTAATGCAAGTGTCTCCAAACTGTGGGCTGCAGCCCACCTCTGGGCCATGGCCTATTCATAACTGGGTAGCTTGACTGGTGGGCTGGTGCGCATGTGCAATCCCACTTCCACAAGCAGCGAGTCCTGGTTCTCACTGCCCCACTTGCACTTGTGAAGCCCCAAAGACTTCTGTCTTGCTTGAGTGGAGCTGTGCATGCGGCAGCCCACCACTCACACAGCCTGGGTCCCTTCTCCCCCCAGCCAGGCCACCAAGCTACCTGCTCCCGATATTCCAAAAGCAGAGCGGTGAGAGCAGAGGCTGAGTGGCACAAGCATGCCCTGCTCAGCTTTGCTGACTCACCAAGGCTACCTGCACAGGACACCCAATCTGCTTTTGGAGCATCAGGCAGCCTTGGTGAATTTGAAGGAGCACTAGAGAGCGCCCCCAAGGGGTTCTCTTCTCCATGCCAAAAGCTTTTGAAATGGAAGAAAGGCTTTCTGGAGCAAACTTGCACTGCTTCAGGCATTCTGTCCCTTTGCAAAAACTTGGTGTGGAGAAGCCTGAAGGAGTCGAGACCGTGCCCCAAAGGCTTCTATTTAGTCCTGGGTGAATGGAGCTGTATGTGCCAGTTCACTGCTCATGTGGCCCAGTTCCCTCTCCCCCTCCCCAGCCAGGTTGCCAAGCTGCAAAGATTGGGGACTACTGTCCTAGATAATCTTTTACATGTTTTCCTGAAAATAAGACAGGGTCTTATTTATTTATTTTTTTGCCTCCAAAAGAGGCACCAGATCTTATTTTCGGGGGATGTTTTTTATACTCACCTCCGGCACCAACAGCCCCGCCCAGCTGGTCCATTTGTTCTGGGGCCTAAGGAGCAGTTACATTCTGCAGTTGCATTCGGGCCTGCATTTTGCAGTCAGGCCTTTCTGGAAGGCCTATGCAGCCAAGTTCCAAACTATGGATTGAATTCTTGGCTGCAGTGGCCTTCCGGAAAGGCCTGTGACTGAGAGATGCAGTCCTGGCTGTAGATGAGGCCTCAGAAAAAGGCCAGCGAGGAGAGATGGCTGCAAGGTAAGGGGTTGTGGGGCATATGGGGCAGATTCACACCTCCACCCCTATCCTAGCTTGATTTTTCAGTGTGTGCCTCGCCCCAAAATTAGGGCTTATTTTTGGAAGAGGGCTTATATTAGGGGAAACACAGTAATATTTTTTGCAGACTTGCACAAAAACTGCTGCCAATACAGAAGTTCTTTACAGTTTTCATCCTTTACAGTATTACATTGTTACTTATTTTAAATCAATTTATTTAACTGTTATTTTTGGCTAATGCAAATTTGGTTTTAATTGTTTCATATTTTATTCCATAGACCTTTTTTGGTAGTTGTACTCTAAAAGATAAGTTATAAATGTTTATCAAGTAAATGAATATGGAATGCAGAAGGCTACTTGATAAAAAAATAGTTTAAAAGCATATCACCTCTTTATTTTTGATATTTTATCTACATATTAAATAGTCTTACCTGACATTCTGAGAAATGTACACATCCTTATATTGTATATTAATCCCCCATTCTCTTAAGACAATTGTACCTTGTTGACTGCTGTTCTGCAACATCAGTCAACTGTATGGAGAAGACTTAAGAGAATGTCATAAAGAGAACTGGAAAAAAATATTCTGTATGTCTCGAATATGAGTCAGTGTAGTATAGTGATTAAGGTACTCATCTAGAAACCAGGAGATTGTGAGTTCTAGGCCTCTCTCAGGCATGAGAGCCGGCTGCATGACTGACCAGACACTTTCTCTCAGCCCAATCTGCCTCACAGGATTGTTGTATGGAAAATAAGAGACAGGAATAGTAGGTATGTTTGGTTGCTTGAATTGGTTGATCTTTTTTTAAAGCAAGATACAAATCTAATAATAACAGTAATAATAGTTTGAATCCTAGGCATTTGCTTCCTTTCCTAGCAGCTTCCCATAAGCAACCTCAATGTAGAAGCCAGCAGGAAAGGTTGCAAATCACTCCAGTAAATTGCTCCCACTTTTCTTCTGCCCGTAGCATCCTCCTATATATGACTCATGATTGCTTGCACCAGCCTTCCCAGGCCTTCCCCACCCTACCATGCCACTCCTATGTTCCTTAACTAACCATGCCTCTTCCTACTTAACAACCATATTGGGATTACAGTAGCAAGTGGGACTGCACAGGACTGCCATTATTAACTATATTCTTTTCCATAGTAGCCTTGAAATAATATCCATAAGCCAACTTTTTTAAAAAAAATTCAAACATTATATGGTATACTATCTTTTGAGACATAGGATTTGTATTTGGGTATAGTAGACATACAGATCTCATCTTTAGGAGAAAAATAAATCCTTTCTCTTCTCAGGTATGGATCAGAAGGACTGTCTTTGACTCAATCTTAGCCAGATGTGGGTGTTTGGACTTCCCAAATCTGATGATATGCCATCTTTAACTTCGGATGGGGTGGTATACATTTGGGAGTCTTCTTGAACTTGCAGCTCCAACTTGAAGAGCAGGTGTCAATTGTAGCCAGGAAGTGTTTGCACAATTCCATCTTGATGCATCAGGAGACCCATTAGACAGTCAGACTTGTTTTAGTCATCTCATGACTTGACTGTTGCAATGCTCTCTACATGGGACTGACCTTGAAAACCATTAGGTTTTCCAGAATGCAGTGGTGTGAGCAGTAATGGGCATGCCTTGGTATGCCATATAATATTTCTGCTTTGCCAAGCTGTTTGTTTCAAAGGATGGGCTGTTATCTATAAAGCCCTACATAGCATAGAGTTTAGTTACTTGAGTCTTCCATAATATCCATCAAACTCTTTCAATCCTACAAGATTAGTATTCTCCAGTCAAATAAATACCTTCTTTATGTTATGTTTGCTTTCTAGAAAAAGGTTCCACTTAAGATCTGGATGGCTCCACTTGACAGCTATTTAAAAGAGCTGTGAAGAACATCATCAAGGGATACTGAGACTCTTCATTTCTCCATGCTTTCCATCTTTTATCTTTATTTCTTGTATTTTTTTGGTTTTATGATTTTTTTGATTGATTGTGATGAGCTCATCACAATCGAATCAAAGAAATCATAAAACCAAAAAAATATAAGAAATAAAGATAAAAGATGGAGAGCATGAAGAAATGTTATATTGTTATTATTTTACATTTCATGAAATGGACTGTAATATATATAAAAGTTTATTTATTGTTGGCATCTAACATGAAAACTATTTTTGCTGTAGAAGGCTGCTATGCTTCTGTAAACTCTTGTGAAATATATTAGAAGTAATGGTAATAAATGCTCAATTTTTGTTTTTTAAATTTAGGTGAAGATGGAGCAGGTAAAACTAGCTTAATTGGAAAACTTCAAGGAATTGAGGAATACAAGAAAGGAAGAGGAATGGAATATCTGTACCTAAATGTTCATGATGAAGATAGAGATGGTAAGTACAGTTGAGACATGAATATACTATATTTTTATTTGGGGTACCTTGCGTATTTTAAAATGTGTGTCATCTTCATTAATCAACTATTAAATTATTCCTTAGTACATGGGTCCACACACCCCTGACTATGGCTCACTACCAGGCTGTGGCCTGTTGGGAACTGGGCCGCATGAGCGGCTGGCCAGTGCACATACATGCGCAGTTCAAGTTCAAGCCCAGCATGCATGTTCATGCAGAACTCAACTTGAGCGAGCTGGTTTCCCCACACATACCAGGCCACCAAACTGTAAATGTTGGGAACTGCTGCCTTAGAGTATCTCGTCTATTATATATTAGGCTCTCTGCATATCTATGGGAGTTGGTAGGAAATAAAGTGAATTTTGAAAGTATGGTTTACACTGTAGAAAATGTGATGACTGGTTGAAGGTAACTATGCGAGGTAAGACATTTTCATTATCTTTAATTACTGCTACTTGCTATTTTTTTCTCTCAAAAAGCATTTATAAAACCTATAACTTCTGCATCATTTTCCCCCATCGTTTCTAATTATTTTTCCAACTGTTTAACTTTCATACTGAGCTTTTAACATTAAAGTGTGCCATTTCCTTCAATGTCTGTATTTCTTACTTGTTTTTGTTTTGTCTCTTTTTTCTTGTTTTTGTCTGTTTTTCAAACAAAAGCTCTTACAAAGTGGCCAGTGTCAAAATTCACCTGACATTTTGCATCCTGCTAACAAAACAAAAACTATTTCGTTGTGAATCATAATGAAGTTTTTAGTTCTAGCTACTTAAAATATATTTGATCAGATAAGAATTCATACCTTATTTTTAATGAAAGGTGCTATCATGTTTTCTTTTGTAAGAAATTTTTTTAGAAAATAAGGTAAAGGTAAAGGTTCCCCCGCACATGCGTGCTTGTCGTTTCCAACTCTAGGGGCCGGTGCTCATCTCCGTTTCAAAGCCGAAGAGCCAGCGCTTGTCCGAGGACGTCTCCGTGGTCATGTGGCCGGCATGACTAGACGCCAAAGGCGCACGGAACACTGTTACCTTCCCACCGTAGTGGTCCCTATTTTTCTACTTGCATTTTTACGTGCTTTCGAACTGCTAGGTTGGCAGAAGCTGGGACAAGTAACAGGCGCTCACTCTGTTACGCGGCACTCGGGATTCGACCCGCCAAACTGCTGACCTTCTGATCGACAGGCTCAGCGTCCTAACCCACTGAGCCACCACGTCCCTTTTATTTTAGAAAATATTTGCTATTAAAATTCAGTGTAATAATTGTGATGTATAGGTCTATGGTTTATTGTTATAATTTCTGTTAATGTGCTACTTGACTTTTGCTTTGTTTCCAGATCAGACAAGATGCAATGTATGGATTTTGGATGGTGATCTGTATCATAAAGGCCTGCTGAAATTTGCTATAGAAGCCACCTCTCTAAAGGATACTTTAATTATGCTGGTAGTAGATATGTCTAAACCATGGACTGCTTTAGATTCATTACAAAAGTGGGCAAGTGTTGTAAGAGAACATATTGACAAATTAAAAATTCCTCCTGAAGAAATGAAAGAAATGGAGCAAAAAAGTAAGTAGTATATAAATGCTTAGGTATTTAATACATGATCTATAGCCTTAATTATAAAGGCATCTTTTTCCATTCTGAATATATTAGCTATTATGATTGTCAGTCTTCTCTATCAAAATCTAATGGTGACTTTAGATGTAGCATCCATTTTTATACTAAAAACTAATTGAAGGAGAAGACTTTGTCTTAAGAGGTAATATAAATTTTATCTTTTAATTGAAAATTAAGATTTTTAATATTTTATAGTGACCTTCTAAATATATTTATATTTTTATTATAATTAAAAAGCCTACCAGCCATTATATGTGAGATTATCTTTACAGTCTCTCCTGGAAATAGTAAGTTTAGCATATAAACAATTCAATGTAATATTCTTAAAATAGTTATATTCATTATAAAGCTGTAGAATCAGTGTGTCTGTTCAGAACATATCATTTAATTGAATTTTTTTAAAAAAAATCTTTAAAGGCAGGTGTATGTCTTTTTTTCACCTGTTTCTAAAAATGGTCTTAAGGAAACGCAATTGGGTCAAACATCTGAAAATAAAGATTACTAAAATATACTTCTGATATTAGTGTCCTGCTCCATAATGATGAACTCCATTGTTACTCAGAGATGTGACTTCTCCATTATATCCACTAAATCCTACTTTTAATATAAATAAGAACTTCTTAACTATAAAGAAGGTGCTGTGGTATCTTGTTTTACTAGATCAGCTTTAATGTGCTGCCAACCAAGAATCAATAATTTGGTGCTCTTCAGATGTTTAGCTTATAAAGTGTTAGCGATGCTGATTGAGTGATAGAAGCTTGGCCTTTTTTAAAGATAGTCCTAGAGACTGATTTTGGATTTGAATGTGCAGGTTATTCCTAATCTATGAGTTATAGGAAAGAGTAGATAACTTATTGGATTAAAGGATGTTTCTAAACAATAGACTAGATTCTTCAGTTCAAAGTCTACTACTCTTTTCTGTTGATAATTCATTTATTTATTTATACCTCATATTTTTAATCACTCATTTTTTAAAAAATAATGCTTAATTTTAATTAGGACTATGGATACTTTTATTTGTTTTTCTTAATAATTTTAACTGAAAAATTTTACATTAATAAAAGTAAATACAAACTAAACTCAGAAAGAAAAATAGAAATAGAATAAAAAGCTCAAAGAAAGAAAAAAGAAAGAAATTTAAAGAAAAAGACAAGAAATATTTAAAGATGTGATTTCTGATCTTCATCACCAGTGCAGGTAGTCCTTATGACTAATTGCGCCTGGAATTACAGTTATAAGTTGTCTTGGTCATAAGTTGAGACATCACATGACTGGACCCAATTTGTAAGCATTTTTTGCAACAGTTGTTAAACAATGCAGTCATTAAGTGAACACCATGGTTGTTAAACAAATCCATTTTACCCAATGGTGTTTTTGCCAGAAACCAGAAGTGAAAATTGGGAAGTAGTAATGACCATGGGACACTATAGATAATCATAAAGGTGAGCAAGTTGCCATGTGCCCAAATTGCCGTCATGACCATGGAGGTGTATTGCAGCAATTGTAACTTTGAAATCAGATTGTAAGTAGTTTAGAAGTGATCTGTTGTAACATTGAACAGTCAATAAGTGATCAGGCATAAGTCAAGGACTACCTGTATAAACAAATTTAAGACCTCTTCATCCCCTATAAACAAATATCTCTTCTTCTTGTAACTCATACTGAACTCATACTGAATTTATATGCAAATTATATATCCTCAACTTTTTAAACCAGGTGTCAACAAAAAGGGCTACTAGAGTTTTATAGTAATATGTTTTATTTTAACCATGGTCAAACAAACCAGCTTTATATTTCTTCCTTTTACTTCTAACCATCTTAATCTTTAATTCAGATATTTTGTAGGATTTGCTTTTGCTTTTCGTTTTACCATCTCAGAGGCTTCTTCAAGGCTTTAGCAAGCCACTGAGCAAAGAGACACTTGCACACAGCTTCACAGCGTCTCTTCCCCCAGCCCTCTTACCTTACTGTGATGCCTTCCATAAAGGAAAATCCTACTTGGATTTTGACTTCCTCTTGTCTCTGGACTGGCTGAAAGAGTTGCCTGCCAAAGGAATTTATCTCCCTACCTCCTTGGATTTCAACAATCCATGCAGGCACAGAGCCGAAATCCTTGGCAAACAGCTTTTTTCAGTCAGCCCACAGAGCAAAAGGATTCCCTGCCAAAGGTTTTCAGCGCCATACGTGCTTGGATTGCTGAAATCCCAGCAGGCAAGGAGCTGAAATCCTTCAGCAGGCAACTCTTTCAGCCAGTCCAGAACACCAGAGGGAGTCCTCTTGCCAAGTGCAGCAACTTGCAATCTTCCCTGTCAGTTTCCTCACTGATATTCTATGGAAGCCAACAGAGAGGATTGCAGATAGTGATTACATGGCAACATTTTGTAAATATGAACTGGTTGTCAAACACTCAGATCATGATAGAGATGTGACATTTTACAAGCTGTAAAACACCCTTTCCAGGTCAATTGTTATTTGAATTGTTGTTAGGTGAATGGTAATAAGTCAAGGACTATTTGTAATATTTCTGATAGAAATGCAAAGTTTATTTAGAAAGAAAGTAATTTATTTTATTTTATTTTTTTCCAGTTGTTAGAGATTTCCAAGAATATACAGAACCAGGAGAAGATTTTCCAGCTTCTCCGCAAAGGAGAAATACTTCATCACAAGAAAACAAAGATGATAGTGTTATTTTACCTCTGGGTGCAGATACACTAACATGTAACTTAGGCATTCCTGTAGTAGTAGTTTGTACAAAGGTTTGTTCCATTTTGGTTAAAGCTATATGCCTTCAAATAATTTAATTAAACCTTTAAATTAATTGGTTGGTTCATTAACACCTTAAGAGAAAATAATATATTGCTTTTTTTAAAAAAAAATCTCTTATTTTAGTCATTTCTTATTTCTTTTACTCTCAGTATATTGTAAACTAGTAAATGTGTAGATCTTTGCATGTAGGTTTTAAATGTATTTTACATTGCTAATTATGATTTTGGAAACATTAGAACTCCAGACTATTAATGTAAATATTGTTTATTTTATATATTCAGAATTTCTAGACATGCAAATAAAAATAGAATTTTATATTAAACACAACTATCTACATTAGCTCAATGTCTACAACTATTTACACCCCAACCCCAATATTTTACATTAACCCCAACCCCAACAACCAATTATTAACCCCAACAATAATTATTTTACTTATTTTCCAGTGTGATGCCATTAACCTTTTGGAAAAAGAACATGATTACAGAGACGAACACTTTGACTTTATTCAGTCATATATCCGCCGATTTTGTTTACCGTGTATCCTTTGTGAGATACAGTATTAACTTTAAATTTAGATTATTGTAAAGGTCATTCTGCACCCTCCCTGCTGAAAGAAAAATGATTAAGGTGATAACATTCTATATTGATCTTATAGACTGAAATATCAGTAAATGTTTCACCTTTATATAGCCTTTGTTCTTCCTTCCATTTCCAAACAATCAAACCAGGAGTTATTTTTTAATCATCTTAATAGAGAAAAGTTGTTGAAGAATAATTTGAAGTTGGCCTTATTTATGTTCATTCTAAAGACAGTTGCTATCGAGTCTTATGTAAGAAAAGCAGGAAACTATTAATTGTATATTTAATTGCCTGTGTTATAAAAGAAGGAATAAAGGGTCTATATGAGTGGCCAGATGGCTTTTTCTTGTTTTATTAAGTTGTGACATAATCATTCACAGTGGTATACAAGTAAATATCAGCAGTTCTTGTTTAGTGACCACAATTGGAATCAGCAACTCAGTCTTTAATTAATTGATCACTAAGAGAAATTATGATCCTACTTCAGATTTTTTTTTGCTTTAAAGATCTGAGAAGGTTGTAAATGCAAGAATTGGTCCCAAAGTTACTTTTTCACTATAATTTCATGCCATAATTCTGAACAGTCACTGAATGAGACACTCACTTTTATCTATATGATAAAAGCATGTTTTATAGCAAATTATTAAATTCTTAGATTTGGCATAATTATGACACTAATGAAACTAATTTTAGATTTTTAAACTTGGTGGATATTAGCATATAGCTCTAATTGGGGTCCCAGTTTGTTTTGACTATTGTTTTTTCAGTATTGTTTCATTATGTTTACCTACCTTACTCTGTACACCGCCCCGAGTCCCTCGGGAGAAGGGCGGTTTATAAAAACAAATAAATAAATAAATAAAATAAATAAATATCTAAGGTAATATTTTCAAAGTATGTAGATTTGCAAAAATTAAAATTTAGGATTTTCTTTAACAAATAATTCAGATGGTGCAGCACTTATTTACACTTCAGTAAAAGAGAATAAGAATATTGGTTTAGTTTATAAATATATTGTCCAGAAATTGTATGGATTTCCTTTCAACATACCTCCTATTGTCGTGGAAAAAGATGCAGTATTTATGTAAGTTATTTAGTAATAGGATTTCTGTATAATCACACCTTTAAAATATTGTTGCTTGTTTTCAGTGTTTTAAATGAGTTTTAAATAAGTATTTCCATTTTCTGAAATACTAGCACTGAAGTAATTTTTAGAATTCATTGGGAGGGGAACATCAAGGCAGAACACTATTCTTGTCGCACTGAAACCTCCAATTTTTGTCCTATGTTATAAAAGACTTACAACTGCAGTATTTCATTACTCTATATTGGGTTAAGGGGGAAAAGTATATTCAAAAGAGTAATAAATAAACACTGTGTGTGCATTTGTATGTGAATTTTTTATTTTAAATTTCTAAAGGGTCTCAAGAGATTTAATGTGAAAAGAACAGTTATTTTGTTTGGCAGAGAATGAAAAGTGAAAAATTGTTGTGTGATAGAGTTTTGCTTTCAGTCCTGCAGGATGGGACAATGAAAAAAAGATAGGAATATTACATGAGAACTTTCAGACGTTAAAAGTCAGTGACAACTTTGAAGATATTGTTATAAAGCCACCTGTCAGAAAGGTAATTGCTTAATTAAAAGTCATATTAGTATATTGGTTTATTTGCAAGCTTAGAAAATCTTAAGCAAGAATAATGTGATCTATTTGAAATAAAACTCAAATTTCTTCTTTGATTGTAATTAACATATTTAGAATTAATTACCGTATTTTTCGGACCATAAGATGCACTTTTTCCCCCAAAAGTGGGGGGGAAAACGAGGGTGCGTCTTATGGTCCGAAGGTGATCCGTATGGCCAGCCCCAACCTCTGCAAGTGGAGCACGAATCGGCACGTGCTGAGAAACGCCGATCTCACGCTCCTGCACTCTCCCTCGCTCGGTTTCAGCTTCCCTTGCTACAAGTGAAAGCAGGCTGAAACGGAGTGAGGAGATTGCCAGGAATGCGAATTGGCTGATCTCGCGCTGCTGCAATTTGCCTTGTTTCAGCCTGCTTTCTCTTGTAGCAAGGGAAGCTGAAACCGAGCGAGGGAGTTTGCAGGAGCGCGAGATCGGCCGATTCGCATTTCTGGCAATCTCCCTCACTCCGTTTCAGCTTGCTTTCTGCAAGAGAAAGCCGGGTTGCAGGGCTGCCTCTGGGGGTACTGCTCTAATGCAGAGAGGGAAGGACAAAGAGGGAGGGAAGGAAGGAAGGAAGGGACAATGGGAGAGGGAGCGAGAGAAAGAGAGAGAGAGAGAAAGAGAGGGAGAGAGAGAGAAGGAGAAAGATTTTTTTTTCTTGTTTTCCTGCTCTAAAAACTGGGTGCGTCTTATGGTCCGGTGCGTCTTATGGTCCGAAAAATACGGTATCATTTAATAAAGCTGTGGTTTTAATTCCAAGGTTAGGCAAGCTTCCTCTTTACAGTATTGATCTTTTTAAAAAAGTTGGTGAAAACTGAGCTGTTTTAGAGACCCTTTTCCATTTTTATTTTTGTATTTTCTACTTTCTTGGTATTATGTTTTTTGGCTTGTGCTGTTTATTATTGTTATTTATGAACGTTGGGTTTTTAAATTGTCCTATGGGTGTCTTAATTGTATTAATTATTCTATGTAAACTAGAGAAATCTTTTTGAATTGCTAGGATAGAAGTACATAAAATCAGTTCATTTATCAATCATTTAATCCATAGCTGTGGTATATTTCAAGAGTAGAATTGGGAATATCATTTAAAACTAGATTTTCAGTAGGATATAAAATTAAAGTTATAAATTTTACTTATAAAATTGTTTTAGACAAATTTTCTCATCTTTTAATGTTAGGAATATTTTATGATGAAGTTGCTTTTAAATAGTTATTTCTTCTGTTAGCATGATATCTGTTGGCTGCCTTGATATCATGCTTAAGACACAAAATCTATCCTATGTTGTTAATGTAAATGTCATTTCAGATAAATGAATGAACTTCTGCTTGCCAAAGAAATAAAGCTTGTCAAATAATGTTGGTTGAATGCCACCCAGAGTTGGTTATAGATGGTGGTTTTGCAAAAGTTTTTAATAAATACATAAATTGAATGGGTTTTTTATCTTATAAAATATATTGTTTTTCTGCTGTAATCAAGATGATATCTAAATCAGACATATTCAAAAAGGCAACATTGCAGATAACTATACAAAAGGCTACATTTTCTGCATGAATGCAACAGAAGCATGGAAGTGTTCTTGGATGCTATTCTTGAATATCTATAGTAATTAGTGCTTAACTCCAATTCTATTATTTATTTATTTATTAGATTTTAATACCACCTTTATTATTTTTATAATAGTGCTTAAATAGCAAAATTAATAATGCAGTTTTACAGAGCTCTCTTGGGTGTTAATCATATTTTCCTTCTAATAGCCCAGTCACTCATAAAAGATCATACCATAGCATGAAGATATGAGTCCATCTCATTTCTGTCCAAAAATTAGTTGTCAGAGTTAAGCTATCTTTGAATATGAAAGTTCTTATTTTATACTAGATACCTAATTCATACTGAAGTTGGTAGTTGTTTGTGAATTTATATGATAGCTTGATAAAATTTTTAGCAATTGGAACTTGCAAAACCACTGCTTTGAGAAATTCATCCCTGAGTCATAAGTATTTTATGATAAGCAACAAAAAGATAAGAGATTATTTAGGAGATTTGATTGATTAAATGAGACCTAGGCTATTTAAGAATGTTAAAAGGTCACAATAACGCTGGGAAGATGGCTTTCTGATATTTATGTATCTCATACTTTGCTACACTCATTTTAATAAGTTTTTGTTGTTACAGTTTGTACATGAAAAGGAGATAGTAGCAGAAGATGATCAAGTATTTCTTATGAAGCAACAGGTATTAATCTGTATTTTTCATAATCATTAAATGTATTTGAATTAGAATTAATTTCATATATATTTTAGTGTTTGTGAAATGTTTATGCTCTTGCATGTTTGATTGTGTTTTTTAGACTCTGTTAGCCAAACAGCCACCCTCTACACCTGGACGACCAGTGGTTAGTAAAAATAAAATTAACTTATTCATAATTTACAAAGATTTTGTTCTAATGTGATAGAGTGGCACATTTCTAATAAAGTATTTCACTGTCTCTGCATTTTGTACCCAAAATCTTCAACCTTTTGATTCTTTTAGACTGTATATATCTTGTAAATCTACATACCTAACAACTTTTTGAATTCAGTGGGACCTCTGCTAAATTGTATATCCTATCTTTTCTTCATTACATTTTTTAATTCTTTGTATCAATGAAGATCACTGTATGTGATTTTTTCTTGCTTTTGGTATAACTAATAAGCCATTTCTAAATTTTCCTTATCAGATACCTCTTCAAACTTGACAAAGTTTTGGTACCAATAGATCTATAAATGCTTTATACCACTCATTGGGGAACCCATCTAATCCTGGGTTTTACTTTTTGTCATTTTTTAAATTACTGGTTTAATCTCTACCTCAGATAGTGGAGAAAATAATAGTTATTTTGGTGTATTATTATATGTGGTAGATTAATTTTATTTTAAAAGGACTCTATGTCTTCATTTATCCTCTAGTTTACTATATAATTATGAATCATTTGTTATTCTAAAAAATAACCCCAGAATACCACTGATGAAAAAAAATAAGTTTAATTTTTTAGATTTTGAGGACATGAGATATATGCCAAAATTGAGATGTTTAGTTAGCAAAGTTTTCCAATGTTGTGAATGCTATTCAGGTGTTGATGGTGGAAGTTAATATTCAGTAAATCACTCACATTTTTATTTTGGTCATAGACCAGCGAAGAAGTTTATAATGTACCTCATATTTTTTTTCTTCCTAATAAGTATTACATTAAAAAGTGTTACCTAATCCATTGTAGTAGGATTCAGTAATCATCAGTCTATTCTTGTTCATTCTATCAATCTATATGCCTTAAATTACAATCTCTTTTTCTTTTTTGTATTTACATAAGGTTTCCCCCTTTTCCTAATCTTTGTTAACACACCTGATAAAAAAACTTTATTTAGAAAACTTGTTTTGTAGGAAAAAAGAAGGAATTGATTAATTTCATCCTTTCAAGTTGCTAACCTGAGATGAAATGCCATTTATTCTAATCATTGATAGATAACCTAATTCGTAACTTTAAAGGATTTTTTTTTCTATAGGCAGCTAATCTAAGCAGAATATTTTTAACATCTTAACATTTTCCAGATGATCTTATGTCCATGGGATAAGTAATTTACATTAGGTTCATGTTATGTATAGGACACCTCACCAAGGGTCCCTGGAGGATCACCCAGGACACCAAACAGATCTGTAACCTCCAATGTTACCAGTGTTACACCCATCCCTGCTGGATCTAAAAAAATAGATCCTAGTATGAAAGGTAAAACACTGAAGATATTATTAATTTATTGTAATTGTTTGAGATTTTTTTAATACTCAGTTGGTGAGGCAAGCCTTTCTATATAATCAACATTTATATTTGTATCCATTGTATAACAACGTTTAATTATGTTTAAACATTTAAAATTGAACTACAATACATTATCACCGTGTCATGGAAATTTTTCAGCTGGAGCCACAAGTGAGGGAGTATTGGCAAACTTCTTCAACAGTTTGCTGAGTAAGAAAACTGGAACACCTGGTGGATCCAGTAACATTGGTAGTCCAGGAGTAGGAAGCACTGGAAGTGGTAGCAATGGTAATCTGCCACCGTCTGCAAAGAAGTCAGGTAAAAATTTAACTCAACTGAATTTAGATTAACTAAAGTCAATCAACTACTGTAAATACAGTATAAGAACATATAATGATTTAACATTTATGTTTAGTGATTTGTATTTTGACTGATTTCCTCATTGTTACAAATAGTCCAATGTACAAGCTCATAAATTCTTCTACAGAGCTTTAACTTTGACCCTTTCTTGCCTATAACTTGTGGATTTATGAAAGTCTAAAAGGATGTTTTTTCGGAAACTTATTGCATGTGGTTTTGCCAAAACAAAAAACTATTTCTTTATTTGTAAAAATTATTAGGCACCATGTTACTACAAAGTAACTATGGGTGGCTTAGGTATCATTGACTTACAATCACAATTGAGCCTCAAATTCCTGTTGCTATGTGAGACATTTGTTAAGTGAGTTTTGCCCATTGTATGACCTTTCTTGCCACAGTTGTTAAATGAACCATTGCAATTATTATGTTAGTAATTCAGTTGTTAAGTGAATCTGGCTTCCCTATTGACTTTGCTTATGAGAAAATTCCAAAAGGTGATCACATGACCCTGGACACTGCAAGTGTCATAAATGTGAGTCAGTTGCCAAGCATTTGAATTTTGATCACATGACCATGAGGATGTTACAACTGTCATAAGGGTGAAAAATGGTCATAAGTAACTTTTTTCAGTGTTGTAACTTTGGTCACTGAATGAATTATTGTAAGTCGGCAACTACCTGAAGAAAAGCTAAAAGACATAAATAAAGTACTTTGAAGAACCAAACACTGCACCCCAATTAAAAGTGGGGAAGGCAGGGTAGGATACGGGGCAGATGGAATCTGTTATTAATCTATCAACTCCCTCCACTGTAAGATTCTCGCATTAGAGCCCCAAGGTAACTGGCAAAGCCAGGTCCTTAGGCTTTTGTGGAAGGTCAGGAGGGTTGGAGCCGACCTCATTCCTGGGCGCACTATGTTCCAAAGGACATGTGCATATTGATTCCCTGTTGTTTATGTTTTTTTCAAGTCATATTATAAAGACTGCTTAGATAACAGTTAGAGAGAGAGAGAGAGAGAGAGAGAGAGAGAGAGAGAGAGAGATACATTATGGCAAACTGACATCAAGATGAATAATGTACTATCTTTGTAACAGTAAAGTTATACTATTGTTAATGCTCCAGTTATATTTGTTCAATATTTTTCTATACTCTGCCATGAACTAAATTATTGCTACAGCATAAGTAGATATTTGTCTCTCTTACCTTTCTTTTGCGTGTTAATGGGAATAAGTGAGGTATTGATTATCTTTACAGGCAGATTCCCTCTCCTTCAGCCTAGAATATGTATATTTCTGTTTTCTTATAATATTTTGAAGGTACATTGATAGGAAGCTAGTATAGGAAATTACTGTCACCAATACATTGTTTTCTAATATATAAGTATAGATGTGTCTATTTGTGATACTGATTTTTTAGACTTTTTATGCAATATCTTTTCTTGTCACACTCATCCTAAGATTTTGCCAGTTCTTTTTTGTCAGTTTCCTCATTCCATAACTGGTAATGACATTAAAAATCATCTCATACTACTAATTTTTTACTTTAAATGTTCTCTCCCCAATTCTTATCTTAACATCACCAAACATTACGGACAGTACCTTAGAGATGAAATTGGCTTTTAAAAATATAGTAAGATAAATTGTTAAATTGAATATGGCTATTAGAACACAACTTTGGGAAAGCAGTTTGTTTCACCAAAGAGAATTAGAGGGGAAAAAACAAATGTACCCAAAAGAAATCAGGTAAAGATACCATTACAAGATAACATTTATGAAACTAAGTCCACAGCATGTATTTTCAATCTGAAAAAAATTATGTGAAATGCATTTTAGTATTAATTAAAATATGTAATAGAAGTAATGTTAAATTCTGTAATAAAAGCATGCTTGGCATATAATGCTTGCGTGAAAAATTATTTAAAAATTATTGCTTTTTTTATAGGGCAAAAACCTGTTTTGACTGATGTTCAAGCTGAATTGGATAGAATCTCACAAAAACCAGATTTAGTTTCTCCAACAACACCTACGTCCCCCACAGAAAGTGGAGCATCTTGAAGTCACCAAATGAAGCCATTTATTCAGTTTTATGGGATAGTTTAACTGACTCTGTCTCTGCATCCAATGACTGGAACTGGAAAACTGGAATGTTTTCAGAAAAGGACAAGCAGATGATAACTGTTGTATTGCTGAACATTGTAAAAGGGAATTGTATAGATAAAATTATTACACAATGTAATACTGCTATTCAGTGTGATATTCAGATTTGCTTACTCCTTAAAGTCAGTGCCATTCTGTAAATTTGAAAGTGTCCACTTAATCATTTGAAATCATAAAGCTGATTGAAGAGTTGGCAAAATGATATGCAAGAAACATGGGCACTTAATTTATACTGAACTCCCATTTTAGCTTAATTCAGTTTTACAAATCCTCATGGGGAAAGATCTAATTTTGTTGGAGAAACGTTAATCGACCATTGTTCTTTTGTGCACCTTCAATTAACTCAAATTTTAACACTATTTGGAATATGACTTCAGATTATGCTGATCTCATTTGAAATCTAACTGCATTACACTGTTTGAACTAAGGAGTGCTACAGTATTAAGGATTCATTTCAAATTTTTGGCATGGGCACTTTGGAATTCTAAATTTCTGAAAAATGATGTACATGTGAACATTATTCTTAAATTAATAATAATAAAATGCTTAGATCTGTTTTGCATCTAAAACCTTAATACTCATTTTTGTGTTTAGGTAGAAATCTCATTTAAAATCTTTCATACAGATTTCCACATGTTTTTATAGTGCCCATTTCTTTGCTTTTGGGAAAGTCACATCTGTCTTTCTGTTTGTATCCCACCTTTATTATTTTTACAAATAAGGCAACAAATACAGCAGTGGCCAAAATTGTGGAAATCTTTTGGGAAAAGTGTATTTTTGAGGTTTGATGGCTAACAATACCACTTTTTTGGAGTAGTACCATAAAATTATATATCAATGGATAATTTAATCAAGAATGTAATGCAACATAATTTCTTCAATTATCTGTACTGTATTCTATGAAAAGTTATAGCCAAATAACCAGAAGAAGGAAGCACAGCTTAGGTTGATATCAGGTAAATTTCCTTCATCTGATTGTAGCCAATGAGCATGAGTGTTTAGAGAGCCATTCAGATGTCATCTTGTTTTGGCAATGAGCCAATCAGATCACACAGGATTCAGTTATTGATGTCATGTATTGAAGCTGAGAGGAGGACATTTGTCAGTGTGTTATGTGATCTCTTATCAAGTTTGTTGGGGGTTCTTTCATTTAGTGAGCTTGTAAAATGTAATAAAGTAATGGTGCGAAAAATTGACTTGTTGCCCAGAAAGCGATGTAAAATAGTATTATTAAGTGAACAAGGCTACAGTTTAAAGAAATTAGAAGAAAAATTGGTGGAAACTTAACCAAAGGTGGCATTTCTACTGTACACTTTTCCCAAAAAAGGTTTCCACAATTTTGGCCACTACTGTATATCCAACATACTTTCCTCATCCTATTTTCCCCACAATAACCACACTGTGAAGTAGATTGGGCTGAGAGAGAATGACTGGCCCAAAGTTATTCAGCTGGCTTTCATGGCTAAGGAAGACTTGAAATGACAATCTTCTGCTTTCTAGCCTGGTGCCTTAACCATTAGACTAAAGTCACCAAACTGGCTCTTTCAATTTGATAAATTAAATTCTAATAGGCTATCTTCTAAACCAGGCATGTCAAACTCGCAACATAACATGATGTCACATAACGTATTGCGACTTTCCCCATTGTCAGCAGTGGAGTGGACACACTTGCCGTAACGCATATGCCCAAAGGCCAGCAGTTTGACATGCCTGTTCTAGACTGTTGATTAGATTTTGGTGGTCTTATACAGTGTAGAAGTACTCTGAATACTATGGGTCCATCCATAAGCTTTTAAACATTGTCTCATGAAATTCTACTGTCACAAGTAATTTGCCATGCAATATTTGGGGCTCATGTTTAACAAATCCAAAGCATGCTTAAATAATTACATGATAGCTAAACTCAGGTCATTGGCCAGTATGTCAGCAAGGTAAGAAAAATACAAATTCTTACATAACATCATAGCATACATGAAAGTGCTATTTTAAAAACTTCATATAACATTAAGATCTTTATCGAATATATTCCACATTCTTAGACAATGTTTTGAATAGATAATCAGCTTGAAGGCTTTTTCTTGGAAGTAAACTCAAACTACAGTTGTTTTACATCATTAAGATCTAACTCTAAATGCTCATTCCAACAACGAACATATTTACAGAAGGTTCTTTAAAGAAGTTTTCTTCATTTATAATGAAAACATTAAATAAATTGAACCTTTGAACAGAATAAACACAGTATTAACATTTGGATGTGCATTTAAGATTTACACAAGTTTATACTACAGAAGAGGTAAGTAATATATCTTTCCAGTCATTTATATATTAAAAGTTGAATTGTTTGTGTTTAATTTTATTATTTGTTTTAATTTATAACAAAAGTTTTAGAAAAGATGACATGGTGGCCTTGTGGTTGAGATTTTGGGCTTGCAAACTGGAAGGTAGGCAGCTCCCAAACACTACATGATGGGATGAACAGAATTTGTGCGCCTCGGCATATAGGTGGCCCTCAAGTTACAACAGTTCATTTAGTGACCATTCAAAGTTACAACGGCCCTGAAAAAAATGAATATGACACAACCATTATAGCATCTCCATGGTCACATGATCAAAATTCGGACACTTGGCTGCTGACTCATATTCAGGAAGATTGTACTGTCCCAAGGTCATATGATCACCTGTTATGACCTGACAACGGGGAAACCTGATTCATTTAACAACCATGTTACTAACTTAGCAACTGCAGTGATTCACTTAATAACTATGGCAAGAAAGGTTGTAAAATGGGGCAAAATTCACTTAACTGTTTTGCTTAGCAACAAATTTTGGGCTCAGTTGTGGTCATAGGTTGAGGGCTACCTGTAGTCATATTGGCCACATGACCACAGAAGCATCTTCAGACAACATTGGCTCCCTCTGCAAGGAAACAGATGAGCACTGTTCTATATAGTCATATATGACTAGACAGCCATATACAGAAAAAGCCTTATAATTTGACAGAATATGCAAATGAAACAGGCTAATATATTAAACTAGGGAATATTTGTCTTATAGAGAGGTACCAGCAAAAATATTTTCTGTGCTATATGCTCATATATTTAATTAGATTTTAATAGGAAAAAAGTCTAAAAAGGCAAAGAGATGAGAAGTCATATCAATGCCAGAAGTGAAATCTCACGAAGAAAAGACCTGGATTGATTAGGAAATAGCCCTAAAAAAAAACCTGAAAATCAAAGTAGATAACACACTAATGTAAAGTGCAGTAGCTTAATTTTTATATACAGCATATACTTAAAATCAACTACATGGACATTTATGTGTTCTGCTTGCCCTTTTGGGAAATGTACTGTATAGCTACCACTGCAAATGTCATTCTCTGTTCCTTTCAGTTTGGTGTGTGGTTTGTGTCTAATCAAAGCTTGCTGTGAGATTTAAGAGCAGAGGCAATCTTTCAAGTGGGCTTTAGCTGTTCAGTGTTTTAAAATAAATATTAAGATCATATTTGGCAGCCAGAGAAAACAGCTTTTCTTAGTGGTGCAGTTACATCAAGTAAAAATTCCAAAAACAAACAGATATGCAGCATTACAATGGTAAGACTTAGTAAGTGGTACAAATGACTATCTGGATTAGCACTTTGCATTTTAATTGTTGCAGTTTACTCTAGTGGAGGTTGAAAGCACATTTTGAACTTAAATTAATAATTTCATAAAAAATAAGTAACAATTCCCAAATATCAGGGATTTTCTTTAAAAGCAAGTAAACAGAAATTTAGAGCTAGTTTGATGTAGCCCTTTTGCATCAAACTAGAAATTGGGAGACCATGAGTTCTGGTCCTGCCTTGGGCACAAAGTCAGTCGGATGGTCTTCGGCTAATCACTTTCTCTCTGCCCTGGGAAAAAGGCAATGGCAAACCACATGTGAAAAAATCTTGCCAAGAAAATTGCAGGGATCTGACCAGGCAGTCTCCAAGAATCAAATGCAATTGTACGAAAAAAATAATAATTGAAAGTGATTAATGTGCTCATTAACTAGTTATTGATGTTAAATTTATTCCTGAGAATTTGTAAGCAGTAGGAAGCTTCCCTGCAACCTTCCAAAGTAAGCACAAGAGGGCAGTAATAGATAACGTTTTAATACCTTATCTTCACATATAACCTGTGTATAAGAATTACCTATCTAGCTGTTAAGTTCGTAAGCAATCTTTGTATAAATTACTGTCAGAAATAGTAAACAACCAAACTATTATTTTTTCAATAGTTTACTTCATAAATATCCTACATATTACTTGCATATTTCTTTTCAGACTGAACCCAATTTGCCACCAGAAAACTACCCCCACCAGCTTTCATATAAATACAATCTGTACCCATGTTATATAGGCAAGTGTAACTTAGATTACCATACATTGAAGCATGGAACAAAACCATATTAATGGTTTAGATGCATACACTGTATAAAGCCACTGAAACGTAAGAATGTACCAACTGAAATTTTACAGCTAATTCAATAAAGTATGATTTTAAAATCTGATTTAGCACAAAATGTATTAAAACAACATTTAAATACTAGGAAAGTTTTCCAATGCTTTGTGGGCATAGTTATGAAATATAAATGATAAAGCCTCTTTGTAGAATGCCTGGTTTTAGCTTCAGGGATCCAGACGTGAACTAATCCTATGCTCTACATATATGTTTGCCTGACAGTGAGTTACACTGCAGTTCAATGGAGCATGCTTTGAATAAAACTTTGTAGTTAAGTCACTGTGGTACTTTCTCAAAGGCCAACAAATAACTCATCAACTCATCCTCAGTGCTGTGAGGGATTCATGGAAAGTACAGTTTTAAAGATTAATATGACTAAACAAATCTGTAATTGCTCAAAGTGGTTATGGATAGTTGTTTGTCAGATACTAATATGTATGCAAGAATTGTTTACTATCTATATCTTTTGATAATTAGAGATTTTTGCTACACTTCTATTCCTGCTTTAAAAAAAATAAAGCAGCAGGGATGTTATATAATTATACAATGTAAAAAGGATAGTTTAGAAATTAAACTGAAATGGAAGCATGAAGTTTCATATTTTAAATGAAGAACAATGGAACTATAGTGATGCATGAATAATATAAATATATTCTTGACTGAAAATAATTCTGTATTAGTAAATTGCATCTGTTATTCTGTTTTCTCCAAAGTTAAGTAGTACGACTGATTCTTGTTAAAGCAAATGGACCTTGATAATATATCTTTCCCAGTCATTTTCATAGTGAATATTAAACTCTTGCAAATGAACTGTCTCTTAAAAGCTGTTTAAAACAAAAAGGGTCCTTTTTTCATTTTTTGCATTTTTCCAAGGTTGTAATTCAAATATAAACGTGTTAATCATATATGGCTATTTCAGATGCTGAAAAGGATATGGAAAATAGAAAGCCACTTTAAGATGCAGTGTTGTCACAATAAAGAATTACTGTTTTGTTAGCCTTTTAAATACTTGTGGATTAGTTGATCTAAATTAATTTCTACAATGAAAGTGTTTATTTTCCTTTAGACTTGTACAAAATGTGCTTTGCCCTAGTTAAAAAAGCTAACTTTTTACAGTTGTGTGTCTTCAGTTTCAAGAGCTATTCAAAATGGAAGATAATTAAAAACTCAGAAATTTGCAAAATAGGAGGAAGTGGGGGGCGATTCCTCCTCTTTCTCTGGGCACAATCCCCTTCCCAAATTGATGCTTCAGCGCTGTAAGCTTTGAGGGGAGCATTTGGTCCTGAGCAGAACTTGGCTAGGACCTCCCTGCTGCTTTGATTGGCTGGAAGTTTGTTCTTTCCCCCGGTGCAGTTTTATCATAGGCGCGGAGAAATTTGGGGCTATTCGCCCAGTTTGGAGACAGAGGTGCGTTCCACGCCGCTTCTTCTTCTTCCTCTTCCTCCTCCTCCTCCTCCTTCTCAAGGTTTGGCGCAGAACAGCCCGAGGACAGTTTGAGGCCGTGACTTTTTTTCTTTTCACTTTTTTGCAGAATTTGCTTTCGTCCGATCGTTCCATTGTTTCGTGACCATGGAGAACGGGGTGCCGTTTTACGAACAACCAGGGGCATTGTCCGAAACGAGCAAGTGGCCCTGCATGGAGCAGTGCACTCTCAAGAACTTGAGCAACTGGCGACTGTCCCTCAAGTTTTCGCAAGTGGTAAGTTGGGTTTTATGAATAGGCAGAGGGAGGAAGGAAACGAACGAGCAGGGGGGGAAGCCGACCTTCCCTTTGGCGCCGTCTTCCATTCTATGTGTTTATCTTGTCTTTGTTTTCAGCAGCTCTTAGGCAAGGAAGACTTCGGAATTTTATTTATTTTACGTTTATTTTTACAAACAACTAAGGCGGCAAATGAACACATGTAACTCACCTTCCTCCTCCTCCTTTCCCCACAACAACCCTATGAGATGGGTTGGGATTGAAAGAGTGACTGACCCAAAAGTCCCCCCAGCTGACCTTAAGGACTAAAGCTAGACTAAACTCACCATCCTCCCTTCTAACCTGGTGCTTTAACCAGCAGACCAAACTGACCCTTTTGTGCCTTTTAAACTCCACTAATTCTGGTGGAGCTCACCGTCTCACTATCGATGTGTACACAGAGGGCCCTGGAGAGAAAACAGCTACTGTCCTGTTGGCACCTCATCGAATATCTAAAATGTGAACTGTAAACCTGTAAAGTTGCAAACTCTTGTCCGCCTGATTCTGGATAGCTTTGTTCTGAGACAAGTGACACTTTCTGGGCCGTTTATGCCATCGCTGGTGTTACAGATCTGAAGTTGCCGTTCGTGCGGCTTATTTGGGTCTGTTTTCACATTGTTCTGAGAAGCTGCGCTAGGCAGTTGATTTTTTTCTATGCGTTGTCCATATTTCACCTAAATAGTACTTTGCACTCTGCATAATGCCTAGGTAATATATACAGTGCCTAGGGAAAATATACAGTATGTTGAAATAACACAGACATTTCATACTTTGCTTAAAAAGTCACACATTCTATAGATTTCATAGGCATTCTACACAGTCAGTAATACAAATCATAGATTTCTGCAATACTCAGGAAAATTGTTTCAGAATGCACAAAGGTGTGAATATAGCAGCTGCCTGCTATTTCTTAAACCAGCTGTGCAGTCTTTTTAAAGATACAACTATTTTAAAGAGTAGTAACTAAATGCTATGTCATAAATCCACTACAGTGCGATTTCTGAAATAAACCTGAAGCAGTGAAGTCCTGTCATCCACTCGCTTGGTGAATGTTAGGTTGCATTCCTTGTTCTCTGATAATAACGTTTTATATTTCTAATTATTGTTGTACAGATTTTGCTTCAGTTTTAACTGTTTATTACCCGGCATGTCACCTAGGGTGGCTTCGGTGATTGATTATCAGTAATAAATGGATTAAATAATAATCCATTAAATAAATTAAATAAATTTAAATAAAGAAGTATTTTGTTGTGCTGAAATATTTTGCTGAGCAGTATTTCTTCCCATATCATATCACCTTCAAATATTTGTTTTGTTTTCCTTTCCGCTGAAAGGAAAAGGTGATGGCTATAGTTTGATAGTAATAGAAGAGAAACATACAGTTTAGCAGATATGTGTATAACTCAGTCATTCAAGCCTTGTTCAAGTTTTGACATAAACTTGAATTATCAATAAATGTGCAGATTACTTTCTTGAAGCCTGGGATCTAAAACAAAGCACTTCTTTACAAGAATGTGTCTTTTAAAATAAGAAAGAAGGATTTGTTACATTGAATTGAATAATCCAATAAATGATTGCTTGCTTGATCATCTTTATGAGGACCACCCGGAGGCTTCAGCTGGTGCAGAATGCAGCCGCGCGGGTTGTGATGGGGGTTTCCCAATACTCCCATGTAACACCTCTGCTCCGCGAGCTGCATTGGCTTCCGGTTGCCCTCCGGGTGAGATTCAAGGTGCTGGTGATGACCTATAAAGCCCTAAATGGCTTGGGTCCGGGATATCTGAGGGAGCACCTGCTGCCGGCATCAAGCTCCCTTCGTCCTGTGCGCTCCCACAGGGAGGGTCTTCTCAGGGTACCACCGGTAAAAGATTGCCGGCGGACAATACCCAGGGGGAGGGCCTTCTCTGTGGGTGCGCCTGCCCTTTGGAACCAGCTGCCTGTAGAGTTTAGGACTGCCCCTGACCTTCGCTCATTTCGCCGGGACCTGAAGACCTGGCTCTTTGAGCTTTCTGGCCTGGACCGAGAGTATTAATTGGGGTTTTAATTGGATTCTAATTGGGATTTTTATTTATTCAAGGTTAATGTAATCATTTTAATTGTTTTTAATTTTTGTAATTTTTGTAGTTTTTTAAAAAAAACCTTGTGAACCGCCCTGAGTCCTACGGGAGAAGGGCGGTATATAAGTTTAATAAATAATAATAATAATCTTTATTCTTTATTAACAGATCCTATCCTTTCTATCCTTTGTTGCTGAAGAAGCTGTGAAGAGGTGCAGCTCCTGTGCTGGACTTTATATCTTTGAGTTTGCCAGCTGCAGTGCCTTTATTTTAAGCATCTCAATCCTGGTTTTATACTGTACTGCTCTTTATCAAAAGGCTGGAGAAGACAGAGTAACTTGTGTGGTAAAGAGGCATCTTTTCATTTTTGTAAGAAACTAGAAGCACAAAATTGAATATGGTCGACAGAGAAGAATTGCAGTGATTCATTTTAAAGATTTCAAACAACTGTCTTTCCTTCCATTCTTTTCATAACTTTGTTGCATCAAGGCTAGACCTACAGAAGTTTATTTTATTTTGCTTGCAAGGAATTATTGCTTCACATCTATGCTCAGCTTATCTCACACGTCAATAAAAAAGATACTCGGTAGAAAATGAGTGAGAGGTGATTTTGAGCTAGGGCAAACACTTATATCATTATTGTAACTTTCTAACCAGCAATATGTGGTGTTGATTAATTTAGATTATAAAAATGTTACTTGAATATAGGTACTCAGTTTTCCACAACTGAACCCAAAATTTGTATTGTTAAACAAGACATTTCTTAAGTGAATTTTGCCCCATTTTACCACCTCTCTTGCCACAGGTCGTAAAAGTGAATCATTAAGTGAATCATTGCAGTTGTTAAGTTAGTAGCCCTGTTATGTGAATCTGGCTCCCCCATTGCTGTTGCTAGTCAGAAGGGCACAAAAGGTGATCACATGATCCCCAGGAAACCACAACCATCATACATATGAATCAGTTGCCAAGTATCTGAATTTTGATCATATGGCCATGAAGATACTGCAATGGTTGTAAGTGTGAAAAACAGTCATGAGTCACTTTTTTGTTGTAAGTTTGAATGGTCACAGAACAAACTGTGGTAAGTTGAGGACTACCTGTAATTAATATGATAAAAATGAAGGAGAAAAATTGACATGTATGATGCTTTTACTTTTTCTTCTTTTGTAGGATTTCTTTGTTGCTGCAATAGTAGGATTGCTGTTCCTCCTGGCTTCAATTATATTTACTGCAACTGCTGAGAAGGAACTGATTGAAAATACTGCAATTGTGAGTTCATATTTGACAGATTGCTAGGATTGTTATTAAAGCAGGAAAGGACAAGTTACAGGTCTTACTCTTGCTTCAATTAATTGGTTTTGAAGTGGAAAGGCATAAAATAACTTCTGTCTTGTGAAGTAGAAATGGGGAAGAATGGTGCTTGCATTTTTATGAGAGGAGAATATCACTTCAGAACCTAATTCTCATCACTATTTCAGCTTGTCATTAGGTAGTATATACTCACAGTGTATATTCTTAATATCTAACCAATTTATTTACAATATGCATCAAACTAATGGTGATTATCTATCTACCTATCTGTCTGTCTTGTCTATCTGTCTGTCTGTCTGTGTCTGTCTGTCTGTGTGTGTGTGTTTCTATCATCTATCATCTGTCACTAAAAATAAAAAATTACTTGATGGCACATACTCTAACAATTGAGGTGGTAGTACTAAAATCTCAAAGACTAGGAGTAAACAAGCCATGAAGTAATCTGCTTCTGGAAATTTTATTTATTTTATTTTTATTTTAATTCCATTTATATCCCGCCCTTCTCCGAAGACTCAGGGCGGCTTACAAGCTTAGCAGTAGCCTTCATTCTATGTATATGCCTGCTTATTAGGGCTTTCACACACACCCCAAGCGGCATTATTACAAAGTCAGCTTAATTGCCCCCAACAATCTGGGTCCTCATTTTACCTACCTCGGAAGGATGGAAGGCTGAGTCAACCTTGAGCCTGGTGGGATGCGAACCTGCACTAATTGCAGGCAGCTGGTGTTACTTAAGGAGGCATTAGCCCACTGCTCCACCAAGGCTCTGTTATGATTTAATTATGATTTAAGCTGTACTATACTACTCCTTTTCTTCAAATCATTTTTAAAATGCCACATTAGCAGATATATTTAGGTGTTTGTGCCCCTAAAATTTTTCCTTTTTTTCTTAACGCTATTGCACATACAAATAGAGAATTCAGCATTTAAACTAGTGTGAACATATCTTACTTTGAATAAAATTGGCACTATAAAAAATCTTCACCTGTTTTTAAAAATAAATTTGTTCCCATATAATATAAAACCAATTACTATGTAAGAGAAATGGAAATTCATTTGCGCTGTAGTCTGGCACTGCAGCAAGCAAAGCTATTTATTGGTCCTTTGCAATGAAAATGAGGAAAGAAGCCAAATGAAAGATCAAAGCATGTTTGAAGCACTACAAAATGTATGTAAGGAAATGAAAAATTGAGATTTTTCAGGGAAAAAATTATTATAGGGTAACTCAAGTTGTACAAGATTTGCTTGCAGCCTAAAGAGAACCACAAATACATATCACAATGAATTTTGTACATTTTGGAAATGTACAGTATTGCCATTGGTATGGAGAGGAAACTCATCTATATTCCAGAGCTTCTCCTGTAAATGCTGCAGCTGGGGTTGTTTTGGGAAAGTTCTGGCCGTAAGTCTTAAAGAGGAATAAAGGAAGATGATAGGAGTACAAAAATGAAACGAAACAAAAAAAGAGTCAATGAGTGAACAATACTGTAGTTTGATAAAATAGTAGTAAATTATTGTCATTCATGTAGAATAGAGCTAGGCATCTTCCCAGGGCTGACGGCAATGAAAACAAACCTGAAAAATCTCAGGTGGTCTATTTTGACCCTTAGCACTTAGAAAAGGTTAGAAAACCTTTTTCATTCTGAAATTGGCGCTTTCCTTCCCTCCTGTACCTACAAGCTTTAATTAAATTCTGATTTCTCTCTCTTTTTCTATACCAAATGGCAAATGGACTTTCTTAGTTTTTTTTTCTTTGAAAACATTTCAATTCTCATTCAAGAAGCTTCTTCAGTTCTGACTGAGTGGTGAGGAATGGAAGGATTTATATTCTTTGCAGTCATCTGGTCCTTAGCACTCTGAAGGCCTGAGCACTCTGCAGTAATCAAATTACTGCAGGGAATATACTTCCTTCCTTTCCCCACCAGTCAGTTAGAACTGAAGAAGCTTCTTGGATGAGAAGCAAAACATTTTCAAAGAAAAAGACCAAGAATTGGATTGTTTCTGTGTACGTGCAAGCCAATATAAGGGGATGATGCATAGGTGATTGGTTTTTTTTTATTCAACAGACATTTGGTTACTGCGCAAGTACATTATTTCTTGTGGATGCTGCCCAAATAATCATGAAGCGTATCGTTGAAGAGAAACTGCTGGAGACCATTCCAACAGTTCGACACAATCGACATGATCGACGCGATCGTGATCGACGCGAGATTCGAATGTTAAATAATCAGCGGGTCTAAGATATAAACCACAATGGCTTTATATTGCATGCTGATCATAGTTGAAGAGATACTGTCCTTTAAGGTGTAAAGGTAGTCCTCAACTTATAACCATTTGCTTAGTGACCATTCAAAGTTACAACAGTGCTGAAAATAGTTGACGTATGACCGTTTTCAGATTTATGACCGTTGCAGCATCCCCACAGTCATGGGATCAAAATTCCAACTCTTAGCAACTGGCATGTATTTATGCTGCTTGCGCATGATCACCTTTTGCAATCTTCTGACAAGCAAAGTCAATGGGGAAGCCATTAACAACTATATTATTTCATTCATCAACTATGGCAAAAATATCGAAATGGGGCAAAGCTCACTTAACAATTGCCTAGCAATGGAAATTTTGGGCTCAATTCTGGTTGTAGGTTGAGGACTACTTGTATCTAGATTACTGAATTTTATTTCAGTTTTGTATTTGCTTAATCTGTATAAACCTTATTCAACAGACTATATACTATACTATATTATATTCATATTTCTGAATTTCTGAACGCTTGGACTCATTTTACTTTTCATATATATATATTCTGTGGAAAATAAAATTTTTAACAGATTGTTAAATCTGCATGCATTGCTTTTCACAATAAATATAGAGAAGATGCATTGAACAGTTTGGTGTAGTCATTCATATTCAAATTTATATTTTAATTTTTTTAACCTTACTGTACCTATAGATGTTCCCACATTTTACCCGCTAAATATTTTATTATTCCTTCTTAAATCACATCAGTCATCTTAAAATTTTAAAAAAATAATGGGGTTTTATGGTCAATATTTTGAAAAGTAAGATTTCTATAATACAAATGGAAGCTGCATCAAAAATTGCAGGGTATATCCTGTTCAGTATTCCAGGAAGTATGTCCATTCTACCTTCCCAATAATTAGACATTTTCTCTTCATAACTAGGATTTTTAATGTATGCATCTAGGTTTTTGGTTCTGTCACTAGTCATCCAGTTCTTGATAGCCTTCAGCTTCCATTAATCATAGCTTAAGCCAGAGATTGTACCACTTTTAGGATATGGCAATATTCGAGTATCACTTGTGGCCTAGCAGGTGGGCGTGGCCTGCTTGTCGCCACTCACTGTACACAGCTGACTCAAGACAGCTGGGTTGGAACGAAACAAGTCGCACTGGCTAACTCGATGGGTCAATTCAGTGCCCCACAAACTCCTTGCCTCCCCAAACTGCTAGCAACCAAGTGCATGCACACACATGCACACACACCGCATTCCAGGTTTGTGGACTTTTATCCACAGAGGAAGGAGAGGGCCTTCTCCTCAAGCCCAGGCATGATTGCCAATTTACTAGCTCAGATATGGATACAAGTCTCCAACCTTGGAATGTGTGTCTCTCTCTGTGTGTGTGTGTGTGTGTGTGTGTGTGTGTGTGTGTGATAGCACACTAGAGATGCTCTTTTCCCAATCCCAGACATAGTTGGTGTTTCCCTGTCTGGTGCCCCCTCCTGGCAAAGCAGGAAGTGGAGGATGTTTGCAGGAAGCAGTTTTCTCCAAGTCCAACTTCTGTCTTGACAGATCTCTGGAAAGCAAGAGGAGGCAGCAGGGGAGCAGTGCTCCCAGGTCCTGCACAAGGCTGGCCCTTCTTGAAAGGGAATTCCCATTTCCAATCGTGTGGTATAAGGATGCTGGCTTTTGGGGGCAGCCTTCCCTCACACAGCTCCCCTGCTACCCCCTCCTCCTCTCCAGAGATCTGCAGGGGAGACAGAGATCTGGAGGGCAAGGTGCAATCTCCATATTGGTTACTTTTACCTCAGTTAAACATACATTATATAAAACACAGCCAAAAATAAAACGTAGTTAAATTACTAATTACAGCTGTTCACATATTTTCTGGAAAAAAACCCCCGCCTTTATTGATTTTAGGAAGGAAGAGCAAACCTTATTAATGAACTCTTAACAGGAAGGGAACTGAAGACCCCAAAACTTCTCATTCTTTCTAATCTGCCTTCCCTCTGAGCCTTTAGTTCTCATTATTTTATTATGTATTTAAGAAGAAGAACAAAGGCCTTCATAGCTCAGGACATTCACTTTAAAATCAGAATGGTTTAGTTAATCCACAGTATCGCCCTATGAAGAATGAAGATAATCTTTGGGCCCTGAGACCAGGCAAGTATCCAGTCAGAATATTATTTTTTTTATTTATTTTTATTAATCCCATTTATATCCCGCCCTTCTCCGAAGACTCAGGGCGGCTTACAATTTTAAAGCACAAATCAATGTGCTTAGCAATAGCCTTCATTCTATGTATATGCCTGCTTATTAGGGCTCCCCCCCCAAGCGACATTATTAAAAAGTCAGCTTATTGCCCCCAACAATCTGGGTCCTCATTTTACCTATCTCAGAAGGATGGAAGGCTGAGTCAACCTTGAGCGTGGTGGGATGCGAACCTGCACTAATTGCAGGCAGCTGGTGTTACTTAAGGAGGCATTAGCCCACTGCTCCACCAAGGCTCTTAGTGGCACACAATAGTGCTCTATTAGTGGCACACCTGTCAGCAACTGGAAGTGCATAAGTCCATGGACTTCTCTTCCCTGTCTCACAACTCAATCCATACATCCTTTAATTTTCAGATACATCTTTTTCTCATAAGCTCCTTAAAAAACCCACAAGGTATACTGTAATTGGCAGGAAAAATAAATCTAGCACTCCTGAATTCTTGCCCCAAGGGGGAAAGTTCACAGCCTGCAGGTTGCTAGCAAAGTTGTCATACAATGTAGTTATTGCTGCTAAAGGCAAGAATAAATAACATCAATTTTGCAGCTCTCTCCTGTTACTACATCCTCTTACCTCCAGAATGTGGCCTGGGATTGCCCAGGGAGCTAGGCTAAAATCCGGCTGAGTAGTTTGTAGCCAGGTGTTCAGTACAGACCTTGCCAATGTGATTTTAATAGCCCAGGAAAGGAAAACCCAAGGAAATCTGCAATCAAAAAACCATGGTGGACTCCTCTTGTTTTGCCTTATACTGATTCTCCTCCCTAGCAGCAGCCCATGGATTTCAGAACTTCATGACCACAAAGTCAGAGGCCTTTCCTCCCAATCTCTGCTTAGAGAGGAATTTGCATTTAAGCCAGGGTCAGGCCATACTCCCCCAATCAAAGGAAAACCACGAATCCAGAGGGCCAGAAGGCAGCCAGCCACTGCACCCTTCTGGTTCCTTCTCCTGGTCCCCTGGGCAAAGACACAGACGCTTCTCCTCGCCGTAGCAGGGGTGGAACTTGCAAGTACTTCCGTCCTATAAAGCAGGGCTTTTCAACCTTTTCACCCATTGTACCACTTTTAGGATAAGGCAATATCTGAGTACCACCAGTCGCCCAGCAAGGTGTCAAAAACCTGATGATCAAAAAAAAGGAAAAAAATGATAAAGTACAGGTAGTCCTCAACGTACAACAATTCACTTAGTGACTGTTCGAAGTTACAATGGCACTGAAAAAAGTGACTTATGACCATTTTCACACTTATGACTGTTGCAGCATCCCCAGGGTCATGTGATTTACATTCGGATGCTTAGCAACTGATTCATACTTATGATGTTCAGTGTCCCAGGGTCATGTGATCAAAGGCCGGGGTGTGTGTGGTTCCTCATCACTCAGGTTGCGGGGTGCCTGTGGGGGGGAATCCGTGGGTCTCTGGTGGAGGGGGATGGGACTGGGGTGGGTGCCTTCCTTCCCTTCCTCTCTCCCATTGTCCCTTCCTTCCTTCCTTTCCTTCCTTTCCTTCCCTCCCTCTTTGTCCCTTCCTCTTTCCCTCCCTCCCTCTCATTGTCCTTCCTTCCTTCCTTCCTTCCTTCCTTCCTTCCTTCCTTCCTTCCTTCCTTCCTTCCTTCCTTCCTTCCTTCCTTCCTTCCTTCCCACCACACAGAGTGGCCAGTGAGGTGAACTGGTGACATCATGGCCCTGCCTGTGCGTGAGCAGAGGCAGAGGAGAATGCATGCGCCTCAGCCTCTGTGCGCACACAGGCAGGGCTGGGATGTCGCTGGTTCACCTCACTGGCCGCTCTGTGTGGTGAGAATGTGCCACCGCTTGCCAAAACCTGGCTTGGTGTGTGCAGCTACAGCTGAGCTACGCTCAGAAGCCACCCACACTCAGAAGCTGCTCAGTGCTAAGATGTCGCCCATGTGCAGCACTCAGAAGCTGCCCATGCTCAGCGCTCAAAAGCTGCCCAGTGCTCAGAAGCCACTCGGCGCTCAGAAGCCCCCAATGCTCAGAAGCCTCTTGGTGCTCAGAGGCCACCCATGCTCGGCGCTCAGAAGCCACCCGGCACTCAGAAGCCACTTGGCACTCAGAAGCTGCCCATATGGGGCGCTCAGAAACCGCTCTGTGCTCAGAAGCCGCCCAGCACTCAGAAGCCCGCAATGCTCAGAAGCCTCTTGGCGCTCAGAAGCCACCTGGCACTCAGAAGCCACTTGGCACTCAGAAGCTGCCCATGTGGGGCACTCAAAAGCCGCTCTGCACTCAGAAGCCGCCCAGCACTCAGAAGCCACGCTCTGGGCACAGAAGCGTGGCTCAGCTGTAGCTGCACACGCTGATCCTGGGCTACAGTTGATACAGCCTTAGCCCACTGATCCTGGGGCTTCACTTAGCAAGCAGCATGTTTTCCACAAGTGATCTGGGCAGGAGCCGTTCGCTTGCTAGCCCTTCCCCCCAAAACACGCCACTTGCACACATGAACCACTGGTTGAAAAGGTCTGGCTTAAACTATTAAAATTATCCTGAATCGTGCATTATTGTGGCTTATGACATGTTCTGAGCTTCACCTAAGTCTTATTAGCTTGTACCCATACATATGTAATCTGCTTTGCATAGAATATGGCCTACTGAAAATCTGTAACAACACTTGGCCAGTTAACTACATAAGCAAAGTTAGATCAGGGGTGTCAAACTGCCCCCACCCCATTGCCAGCAATGACAAAACAATCCCAATACATTGTGCGACGTCATGTGACATCAGAAGTTTGACATGTCTGCTTTAGATTGTTTATTACTTATGCAGTCAGAAAAGAAAGAGATCTTATATCTAATTAAGGCCTCTGGTGTTTAGAATACTAGAAATGTTTTGATTCACCTAAAATCTTAATATTTTTTCCTATACAAAAGTCAAGACATTCAAAATCAAAATGATAAGTATATTGAGTAGAAATAGGGCAATTGGCTATGCTGGTGCGGGTTAATTTTAATCCCTTTCCTCAGCCTAAAACTATTTAGGCAAGATGTACTGTAGGTCTGGATGCAATGCTTTGGAACAACATCATCCCCTGGATATTCATATAGGCCCCACCTTGCCTGCCTTTAACCATCCTTTAAAAGCCTGACTCTTCCCTCAAGCCTTGAGGCTGGCCAAGCCCTTTTAAGCTGGAAGGAAAGGTGGAAAGAAAGGGGTTATTTTATGTATGGCTCTTTTTTCATGTATTGCTCTCTTAATTTTGTGGAGCTAATATCTATTGAAAAATGGCAACATTCATGAAATGAAATCAAAATGAAAAAGGAACTCCAAAATATAGTGGATTTTTAATAAACGTTCTTCATTCTCAATGGATCTTATGTCAATAGGTATATAGTTATAGAGGTATATTAATGGTAAGAGAAATGAAAACTAATCAACAAATCAAAAGTTTAAATTGTATGGTTGACCAAGGATATTTAAAATTTCTCACCAAAAAAGAAATTCACACTAACAGTGGGAGAACAACTGAAAAACTGGGATGCAGCCATGTTAAACAGTATTATTAAGCATAAAAAGCACTGTCATATTCACAATACTTTAATTAAGATGTCCATTTTAAGAGTAAAACTAAGAGGCAGAAAATGCAAAGAGGTAAGAAAAAGATTTATCAAATGCAATGATTGTTGGTTCATGGTGAATATTTGCATCTTTTGCCAGTCACAGCTAGTTTGATCCAGAATATATTTTCCATTTGGAATCTTAATTTGGATTCTCTTAAGTGGTTATTTCATTTTAGATCATTTTAAAAAATCCTAAATCCCATATACAAAACCGTTTCCTTCTACTGCTTGAGCATCAGGCTACAAAGTGAGACACTGTGAGTCCTAGCACACCTGATGCACAAAAGCAGCTGCGTGACCTTGGGCCAGTTAGTCTCAGTCTAGGAAGCAGACAATGACAACCCCCACTTCTGCAATCTTGCTAAAACACCTGCAGGGACTAGTAAACCTAATTGCTAGGAGTCAAAAATTGATTTGAAGGCACAAACACAGAAATAAATTATCCAAATTTGAGTGTTTTTGATACCATGGTCATCTCACACGCCACTTGCACTTACTCTGGCCCCTTGTTTAGTCAGCTTTGTGCAGCAAGGCCAGTACAGCATTGTTCCATGCTGCAGCTCTTATTGGATGGATGGCGAATGAAGTCAATTATCTTACTGAACCAATGCAGGTTTTTCTCCCTATCAACCAGCTCTTTGAGAAATTGCCAGAATTGTTATTGAAGCAGGGAACAAGCACAAATTCAGGTCTCTCTCTTGCTTCAGTTCATGATTTGAGAAAGCAACACTTGCTTGTCAATAAAGCTACTTTTTGAATTCTGCAGTCATCAAATATACAGTGCGTACTTCAGTCTTGTTTCATAAACTTTGTATATGCAAGTAGGCAACCCAGGATTGTATTAGCTTTTTTGGTTGCTGCTGCACACTGATGGCTCATAATGAAGTGATCGTCTACTAGGACTCCAAGGTCCCTCTCACAGTTACTGTTTTTGAGCCAGGTCCCGCCCAATCTGTACTTGTACCTTTGATTTTTCCTGCCTAAATGTACAACTTTGCTTTTCTCCACATTGAAACTCATTTTGCTGGATAGGGCCCATTGCTCAAGTTTGTCAAGATCTTTTTGGATCCTGAATTTGTCTTCCAGGGTGTTGGCTACTCCTGTCAGTTTGGAGTCATCTGCAAATTTGATGAGTTCCCCTTCAATTCCCTCATCTAAGTCATTTATGAAGATATTGAAGAGTACTGGGCCTAAGATGGAACTTTGTGTACCCCACTGCTTACTTCTCTCCATGTGGTTGTGGTGCCATTGAGGACTACTCGTTGAGAATGGTTTGCCAGCCAGCTACAGATCCATCTCTTGTTGATATTGTCTATTCCACCTTTTTCTAGCTTACCAAGGAGTAGGTTGTGGTCTACTTGATTAAATGCTTTACTGAAATCTAAGTATATTACGTCCACAGCATTTCGCTGGTCTACTAGTTTAGTCACTTTATTGAAGAATGAAGTAAGTAAGATTGGTTTGGCATGATCTGTTTTTAACAAACCCGTGCTGGCTACTAGTTATAAATTTGTTTCCTTCTAGTTGTTTGCAGATCTGTTTTTTTATTATTTTTTCTAGGATCTTCCCAGGTATTGATGTTAAACTGATTGGTCTGTAGTTTCCTGGGTCTGGTTTTTTTTTTACTTTCTTGAAGATGGGAACCACATCAGCCTTTTTCCAATCCTCAGGTACTTCCCCAGTGCTCCAGGATTTATGAAAAATGTGGTGTAATGGTTCTGAGATAACATCTGCCAGCTCCTTCAGGTTCCCAGTGATTTATACTTGTCAAGGTTGGATAGGTATCCTCTTACCATTTTCTTGCTTTTAATTTTTGTTTCTAGTTTATCTTTTGCAGTGTTTGTTTGTTTTTTTGGTATGTTGGGCTATAGTTTATTTTTGTGTGAAGACTGATGTAAAGTATGCATTATGCAGCTCTGCTTTCTCCCTGTTGCCTGTTATTTCTTTGCTTCTCTCTTTAGTGGAGCTACAGTTTCTTTTACTTTTTTCTTGTTGATAGTGTTTTGGAAGAAACTTTTTTTTTATTATCCTTGATTTCTGTTGCAAGTCTTTGTTCGTTCCTGAGCCTTTGTTTTCTTGACTTCATCTTCTGGCTGTCTGCTGATAATCAGTGTTAGTTATGTGCCCCTCTTTCCATTTTTTGTATTTATCCTTTTTGTCTTTCAGTTTGTCATAGAAATCTTTGTGCAGCCATGATGGTATCTTCTTGAATTTCTTGTTTGTGTTTTTTTAGTGGTTTTGTGCTGATCTGGGCTTTTATGATCACATTTTTCAGTGTTTCCCAGTCTTCTTGGGTTGTTTTCCCCTTTACAATTTCCATCCATGGGATCTTTCCTAGGTTCTCTCTGAGTTTGTTAAAGTCAGCTCTTTTGAAGTTTAAGACACTGGTTGGATTGTTTTCTATTGCTAGTGTTTACATTATGTTAAATTTCAGTATGACATGGTCAGTTTCACCCAAGGTTCTGGCAATTCCCTCTATCACTTCTTCTCTATTAGTAAGGATTAAGTCCAGTATAGCTTTACGTCTAGTTCCCACCTCTAACTTTTGGGTGACAAAGTTGTCGGCTAGGTTGGTTAGGTATCTGTTTGATCTCCCAGTCACTGCAGAGTTTGTCTCCCAGTTGATATCTGGATAGTGGAAGTCTCCTATTACTACTGTGGTATGCTTCCTACATACATGTTAACTGGTTGGCAAAGAGTTCATCTATTTCTTCTGATTGGTTGAATGGCCTGTAATATACACCTATGGTAATGTCCCTTTTTCTCTTTTATACTGACCCATATACATTCTGGAGAGATTTTATTTTTGATCATGTGCGTTTCTGTAAATATGCAGTGTTCTCTTACATATAGTGCAACTCCCCTTCCTCTTCACATAGATCTGTTTCTTTTGAACAATTTGTATCCTTCATAAGTCCATTCCATTCATGGGTTTCGTCCCACCAGGGTTCTGTAATGCCAATTATGTCATACCCTCCCTCGGGTACTATCACTTCTAGTTCACCCTGTTTGTTCCCCAAGCTTTGAGCATTTGTATATAAGCATTTAAGACTTTTATGCCTGTCTGTGGGTATGTTTCTTGCATCTCCTGATTGTTGTTTGAGGTTTTTTTCTCATCAATGCTTACCTCGTTGTTTGATTTGTTTTCTTGGGATTTGTGATTGGTTTCGGGTTCTAGAGATTTGTCACCTTTCCCCCATAATTTTAGTTTAAAGCCTTCCTGATGAGTTGGGCCAGTCTTTTTCTGAGTATATTTTTTCCCTTTTCATGAGGTGCAGCCCATCCCTTGTCAAGAGTCCTTCACGCAGGAAATTCAGTCCATGATCCAGGAAACCAAAGTTTTCTTGGCGACACCAACCCTTTAGCCAATGGTTTATTTCTAAAATTCTTTTTTCCCTCAATGGATGTTGACCTTTCATTGGGAGTACTGATGAGAACACTACTTGTGGTCCTAGCTTCTTAACTTTATTGCCTAGTTGTTTGTAATCTCTCATATTGTACTCAGGTTCTTTGTTGTGTTGTTTGTCCAATGTGGAGGAGGAGGAAGGGGTAGTAATCTGTGGGCCTAATTATTTTGGTTAGGTTCTCAGCCACATCTTTGATTTTTGCTCCAGGGAGACAACATATCTCCCTGGATCATATGTCTGGTCTGCAGATGGATGATTCTGTTCCTTTGAGGATAGAATCTCCTATTACCAAAACTTGCCTTACTTTTTGGGGGGCTGCAGTTTGGGATGGTTTTCTATTTATCTAAGGTGTGTTTGTTGATGTGACATTTTTAGGGATCTTTGGAGTGACTTTTTTAGGGATATTTGAAGTTGTTTCTTTGCTAGGCGTCTGCATGTATTCTTTGAGGGGGAGGTTATAAGTCTGCGTGTTTCCATCTAGGGGAGAAATCAATTACTCAGTTTTAGTGGGGTTGCTTCTGGTTGGGTTGGATTGGGCAGAAGGGGTTTGTTAGTTGTATGCTTCTTCTTTCTTTGAGTATTGTGTTTCCTTCTATATGTGACATACCTCTATTTGTCTTCCTCCAAAGGTTCATCAGTAGGGTGAAATCCTCTGGCAGTTATTTGTTCATTATTTGGTTCGGTTTGGGTGGAACTTTCTTTTGTATGTTGGGGTTTGGCTAGAATTGCCTATAAGTTCCTTACTTTTTCCTGTAGTAGTTCACATAATTTACATCTAATGCATCTATAGTTTGAGTGTTCTTTGAGCATAAGTTCATAAATGGAAAATGTATTGCATACCACAATAGTATCAATCACCTGTTCCATGAGTTTGTTGTTTGAAAATCCCTCTTTTTGGTTGGTGGATGTGCTTTGCTCTTAGCCTTGTTTCTAGCTTCTCTGTTCTAGGTCAGGGGTAGGGAACCTTGGCTCTTTTATGACTCATGGACTTCAACTCCCAGAATTCCTGAGCCAGCATGGTTAAGCATGGAAACCTCTCCCTTTCCCCTCAGCATGGCTGGCTCAGGAATTCTGGGAGTTGAAGTCCACGAGTCATAAAAGAGCCAAGGTTGCCTACCCCTGTTCTAGGTAGTTAGGCCTATTTTTTTCTGTCCTTTTTTCTGCCTGTTCGTGCTTGGTTTTGTGCCTTGTTATTTTGGTAGAGATAAAAGTATGTGGTAGTATGCCCTTTGGTTTTAAGAGAAAAAATTTCCAGTTTATATTGAGGTTAAAAGTTAATGTTAGATAGGGCTATTTAACGAAGAGAAAGGCTGCTTTCTCCTCAACAAGGGATTTGCTTTTAGCTTTCTGCTCTCTGCCTAAAAATTCATCCCTATCCTTCTTTTTCTTAATTTGTTCCTTACTTATCCTCTCTGCCTTGCTTTTTTGACTGCCTTTCTGTGCTCAGCCGGTCTTTCTCAGTTGCCTCCAGCCATTGCTCCATCTTCGACATTCAGCCAGGTTATCTTTTTCCCCCCTTCTTTTTCTGCAACCAATTACAAGCACAACTGAAAATGCTGCAATTGTAAATTCATAACCATTTTCTGCTCTTTAGTTCCACATTTTTACTGGTTTGCATATCTTTTACGTAGAATCTTTATGGACAGTTGCTTCAGATTTTTAACTTTGATTACCCAGACTTGTGAAAGTTTGTGGAAAAGGCTTAGTATTGCTACTGCAAATTTGTGATCCGTTGCAAAACCTTGGATGATTTTTGGGTCCTAATCTAAGACTCTATTCGAGGCAGTTGTTTTCCTTCAATACATCTTCCACCCAAGGATGCTTTGTAACACTGGCCCACTTGTTGTGTCTCATCTCTTTCAGCAGTCGTCATCTTATCTTCCTCTGATGGTCAAGTTATTGTTCTTGTTTTTTACACATTTTCTTCCAATGATGTTTCATAGAAACATATTTCTATGAATTTCTAACATATTTTTTTTCAGGGATTAAATTTAATCTTTTTAATTGTTTTTAATTTTTGTATCAATGTTTCAAGTACCCTGTAAACCGCCCTGAGTCCTTCGGGAAAGGGCGGTATATAAATTTAATAAAATAAAATAAATAAAAATAAAAATATTTATGCTTCAAAATATTGTTTTGCAGATTTTTGTGGCCTATCTATTTAAAAGAACCAAATCCATTTTTTTTCCTACTGGTTGAGCATCAGGCTAGAAACTGTGAGTCCTAAAACACCTGAAGCACAAAGGTAGCTGCTTGACCTTGCGCCAGTTACTAACTCTCAGCCTAGGAAACAGGCAATGACAATTCCCTTTCTGCAATCTTGCTAAAACACTTTGTGGGAGAAATTCATGTAGTTGCTAGTAGTCACAAACTGATCTCAAGGCACACACACAAACACACAAATATAAATTATGTACATTGGAGTGTCTTGACACTATGGTCATCTCACAAGCACTTGTAATCTGCTTTGGTCCTTTGTATGGTCAACTTTGCGCAGCAAAGTCCTTTGTATGGTCAACTTTGCACAGCAAAGCACTTGTTCCATGCTGCAGTTCTTATTGGATGGATGGCGAATGAAGTCAATCATCTCAAGAAATCATCTTCTTGAACCACTGCAGATTTTTCTACCTATCAACCTGCTCTTTGCCAGGTTGCCAGGATTCTTACTGAAGCAGGAAAGGATAACTTACAGAACTTTCTCTTGCTTCAGTTCATAATTTAAGAAAGCAACAAATGAAATGCAATTGCTTGGCAATAAAGTTGCTTCTTGAATTCTGCAGCCATTAAATATAGACTGCCTATTTTGGTCTTGTTTCATACTTTGTGATCCATTGCAAAATCTTGGGTGACTAAATTTAAGAATACATTTGAGGCAGTTGTTTTCCTTCAATACATCTTCCACCCAAGTATGCTTTGTAACACTGGCCCACTTGTTGTGTCTTGTCTCTTTCAGCAGTTGCCATCTTATCTTCCTCTGATGGTCGAGTCCTTGTTCTTGCTTTTTACACATTTTCTTCCAATGACGTTTTATAAAGAAAAATATTTATGCTTCAAACTCTTATTGTGCAAATATATTTTGCCCTATCAATTTAAAATATGAGACCCAGATCATTTTTAAAAATCCTAAATCCCATATACAAAACCGTTTCCTTCTACTGCTTGAGCATCAGGCTACAAAGTGAGACACTGTGAGTCCTAGCACACCTGATGCACAAAAGCAGCTGCGTGACCTTGGGCCAGTTAGTCTCAGTCTAGGAAGCAGACAATGACAACCCCCACTTCTGCAATCTTGCTAAAACACCTGCAGGGACTAGTAAACCTAATTGCTAGGAGTCAAAAATTGATTTGAAGGCACAAACACAGAAATAAATTATCCAAATTTGAGTGTTTTTGATACCATGGTCATCTCACATGCCACTTGCACTTACTCTGGCCCCTTGTTTAGTCAGCTTTGTGCAGCAAGGCCAGTACAGCATTGTTCCATGCTGCAGCTCTTATTGGATGGATGGCGAATGAAGTCAATTATCTTACTGAACCAATGCAGGTTTTTCTCCCTATCAACCAGCTCTTTGAGAAATTGCCAGAATTGTTATTGAAGCAGGGAACAAGCACAAATTCAGGTCTCTCTCTTGCAGATTTGAGAAAGCAACACTTGCTTGTCAATAAAGCTACTTTTTGAATTCTGCAGTCATCAAATATACAGTGCGTACTTCAGTCTTGTTTCATAAACTTTGTATATGCAAGTAGGCTGAAGAATCCTGCATAGAGCAGAAAGAAATAAAACCCAATTTCTTAGGGACAGAACCAAGTTGCAATTTCACCATCATACTATAGGCATAATTTAGCTAGAAAACCTTCATCTTTCCGGTTATCCTCTACATTAGTAAAATGAGCAATGATGACATATGTAAGATTCTCAAAGTGTTTCTTCCTTCATTAAATGTTATTTTTAAGAGAAAAACTGCAAATGTTAGGATCCTAAACCGCAATCTAAAAAGCCCAGATTCAAATTTCACACAAGGATGATAGAAGTGATTGGGTGACTTTACATCTGCCACTCCCTTTCAGCCCAGCCTCTCTTGTCAGGCTGTTGTAGGGATAAAATTGAAAGGATAAATATTGTTTATTCTTCTCTAATTGCCTAACTGATCAAATGAACTTTTTTTTGCTGTACGGACCTGTTCTGATGAACAGTATTTCTTTCCAGTATTTCTTTCTGCACGTCACCTTCAAATACTTATTTGTTTGTGTGCCTGAAAGAGACAAGCCAACTTAATTAAGAGATTTGTATTCTGACTTTCACTTTGATTCAAGTAAAACCTGGTGAAGGGAAAAGATAATGCCTGTAGTTTGATAGTAATGGAAGGAATATATCACATTGAGTAAGTATATTTATAACTCAGTCATTCAAGTCCTGACATAAATGTTGACATAATCTTAAACTCTCAATAAAGGTAAAGGTAAAGGTTCCCCCGCACATGCGTGCTAGTCGTTTCCGACTCTAGGGCCGGTGCTCATCTCCATTTCAAAGCCAAAGAGCCAGTGCTTGTCCAAGGACATCTCTGTGGTCATGTGGCCGGCATGACTAGACACCAAAGGCGCACGGAACGCTGTTACCTTCCCACCGTAGTGATCCCTATTTTTCTACTTGCATTTTTTACGTGCTTTCGAATTGCTAGGTTGGCAGAAGCTGGGACGAGTAACAGGTGCTCACTCTGTTACACGGCACTCGGGATTTGACCCGCCAAACTGCCGACCTTCTGATCGACAAGCTCAGCATCCTAACCCACTGAGCCACCACATCCCTCTGAACTCTCAATAAATATGTACAAAGCTTGTAAGCCGCCCTGAGTCTTCGGAGAAGGGCGGGATATAAATGTAATAAAAAAAAAATTCCTCTCTTGAAGCCCAGCATCTAAAACAAAGTACTTCTTTAAAAGTACCTTCTAAGGTAACAAAGGAGTATTTGTTACATAGAATTGAGTCATCCAATAAATGATTGAGTCCTTGATCATTTTTATTCTTTACCAACACTTCCTCTCCTTCCTAACCTTTGTTTCTGAAGAAGCCACAAAGTGGTGCACCTGGTGTGCTGGACTTTGAATCTGCCAGGCGCAGTGCCTTTATTTTAAGCATCTGAATCCTGGTTGTGTACTATACTGGAAAGGTGGTGAATGAAATCAGTCATCTCAGCAAACCATTTTCCCAAACAACTGCAGATAAGCCAGTTCTTTGAGAGATTGTTTGGACTGTAATTTAAACAGGGAAGGACAGGATCCAATATAATACCTGGTCATCAACATCCCAATCAACAGGCACCACATAAATACTACGCATAGAATAGCCCAATATACACATTCTGGTACAGAGAAATTCCTTGAGGATGGGCTCTAGCATGAGTTTGGGGTCTCCTCATTTGACTGCTCAATTGTGTTCTTGCACAAATTATGGTAGCCTCTGGGCAGTGTGCAATGACAGGAGACTATCTCTTCAGAACCTAATTCTCATTCCAACTCCATCTGATTTTAGCACTTTAAATGCTGCCAATTTATTTACAATATATAACAAACTAATGAAGGTGATCTATCTCTCATCTCTCTCTTTCACACACACACACACACACACATCTATCTATCTATCTATCTATCTATCTGTCTATCTATCTATCTATCTATCTATCTATCTATCTATCTATCTATCTATCTATCTATCTATCTATCGATAAGAGTCAAAAATATTTCTTGGCACATACTCTATCCATTTAGGTCATAGTACTAAAAACTCAATCAGCATTAAACTAATCATGAAGTAATCTGCTTCTGGAACTTATGATTTGAGCTATGTTATGCTATTCCTTTTCTTCTAATCAATTTTAAAAATCTATGCAAGTGGTCCTCAACTTACAACTGGTCATTTAATGGCCTTTTAAAGTTATGGCCTACTCCCTGAAAAATTACTTATGATCCAGGGCTGAAGTTATGGTCATTAGAGCTCCCCTACCATCATTTCCCCTAAAAATGGACTGCACAGCCACTGCAGCGCTCACTAACCTATCTCCTCCCCAACCTCCCACTGAATCCCCACAGGCCTTTTCCCCTCAAGCTAGGCCCCTGCATACCTTTCCCTTCCCCAGGGCCTCCCTGCAGTTCTTAGGCCTGATTTCCATTTCACCAGGCCCCACACCCTCCCTTTCACTTACTTTTTGAAGGGCTGCAGTGTCTTCCACAGTGCTTGAACAGATCGCTTCTTCCTACAGCGGCATGACACAATTCTGGAAGCAGCCATCATGTTCTCAGTGGCCAAACTGAATTCTGGTAGCTGGAAATATGGTGGATGCTTCCAGAATCATGCCCCATGGCATGCTCCATGAGCAATAAAGTGACCTATTCTGCTTCACTAATGGAATCTGCACAGAGCTGTGAAACGTTCTGGAGTTTTCTGCAAAGAGCATTAAGAAAGCAAATGGAGCAGTTCATCACTGGGCAGCATAATGGCCTTGCTGAAGTGACTGCTATTTTGGTTCATGCTCCTATTATTTAGATGCTAGCGTGTGAGTCTTTTCTACTTCAAAATGCGCTTACCTGTTGATGGAAGAGTTTAGGAAAAAAACATGCAAGGTGGAATGGTATACTGAGATACAATGTCTGATTTCAGTGGCTCTGAAAAACGTTCTTACTGGGCATAGAGTGCCCTCTTCTGGCACCTTTGAGCTACTCCTTGGGCTACCGCAGCCTGTTCCATCTGCTCGTATTTCTTGGATCCTCTGAGATCTCTGCAAGAAAAGATCCTGTGGGAAGGAAAGGTTGCGTCTTTTAAACAAAGAAAAACGATCCTCTTTTAATTCCAGCTGCCAATATTTCATGTATTGTAGACCAATTCCTTATGACCACTAAGGGGAATCCAAATTAAAAAATCAAAATGGAAAATATATTCTGCGTCAATCCAGCTATGACTGGAAAAGTTGGAAACAGTCACCATGAACCAACAACCGTTGCATCTCAGAAATTGTTTTCTTATCTCTCTGCATTTCCTGCCTTTTTTTTCTAGCTCTTAAAATGGGCCTCTCATTTACCCAACAGTGAATATGCTTTTTATGCTTAATAATATTGTTCAAGATGGTTCCACCCCAATGTTTGCATTGTGCTGCCCATAATTAGTATGAATTTCTTTTTTGGTGTGAAATTTTAAATGTTCTTGTTCAACCATACAATTTAAATTTTACATTCTTTTGATTTGTTTGGTTAGTTTTCATTTCTCTTACTATGTATTTTATTATATTTTTATAACTGGATGCCTATCAATATAAGATCCATTGAGAATGAAGAATGTTTACTAAAAATCCACTACATTCTAGTCTTCCTTTTCCATGTTGTGATACACTATAGTCCAGGGGTGTCAAACTGCCGGCCTGCAGGCTGGACGTATCACGCTAAAGCCACGCCCACTCCATTGCCGGCAATGGCAAAACAGTCCCTATATGTCATGCAACTTCATGTGACGTTGTGACTTTGACATGTCTGCTATAGTCAATTTATACTTATTTTATTACTAATGTACATGAAAATACAATTTTCTATTATGATCACAGAAGCAGTATCAAATTATCTAGAATGAGTGAAAGAATAATTCAATATATAGTAGTGGAGAGAATGAAAAATAGCTATATTGATTTATTTTTTAATTCTACTATGCATTTATAAATCTACACATAATACTTAGGGAAAATTCTATACATCTGTTTTAAAGAAAATACGATTTTACTAGGGATTTTTAAAAATGGTGAGTGTTTCCTCTGTGCAGTCATGTCCAATTCTAGGGGGCGGTGCTCATCTCCACTTCTTAGCCAAATGAGCCAGCATAGTCTGAAGATGCTTCCATGGTCATATGACTGTATGCCGAGGTGCATGGAATGCTGTTACCTTCCCACCGAAGTGTTATCTATTTATCTACTCACATTTTCAAGTTTTGAACTGCTAGGTGGGCAGCAGCTAGGCCAAGTAATGGGAGCTCACCCCCTCAAATGATGCTGCTTGTATTATATCTGTAAACAGCATGAATGTATATAAATTAACAAGTTATTCTGGCTATTCAATGAGGGGAAACAATCTGACAGGAGAACACGCGGGAACTTGACAGCTGTCAAAGTTCCCCGCACGGCGCAGGCACAACCACTGACAGCTCGCGGCTGTCAAAATACCGGACCATGCGGAAGCCTGAACTGTCAAGAGCAGACGACGCGGATTGGTCCGGATAGACGCGGCGCCAAAATGAACGTTCCTGATTGGCCCTCACTGACAGCTGCCGGGCGAGTTATTCTGTTTTTGCCTTGCTCTAAATAAACCTTTAGTTAAGTAGCCTGTCGTCCCGAGTGGTCCTTCGGCTACTTCACTGGCGACGAAGGTGGGATCGCTCCTGAGCTGAAGTCACGGCCGAGGAAGAGAGTTCCCGAGCTGAAGTCACGGCCGAGGAAGAGAGTTCCCGGCAAGAGCTGTCACTGGAAGTTTTAACTTCCAAAGGAGCAACCCAGGACCGGACGACATGGCAAACTTCGGGCGTGTGAGGGAATTCGATACCCGCCATCCCGAGAGATGGCAATCACACCTGGGGCAAGTCGAGGGATTTCTCCTCGTCAGCAAAATCACCGACGACAGAGCAAAGGCCGCCGCTCTACTGTACATCAGCGGACCCCCAGTATACGACGCTGCCGTTGGGCTGTTTAGCCCGGTGCCCATCACAGAGGTCTCCTACGCGGACCTGGTAGACCAGCTGAATAAGTATTATATGCCGGCCCGCTCAGAACTGTACTGGCGGGTACAATTCGCCCAGAAGAAACAGCGACCAGACGAACCCGCCAACGAGTTCATCGCTGGGGTCAGACACGCCGCGCGGAACTGCTGCTTCCCCGACCTCGAAGACCGCATCAGAGACCAGGTGGTGATCGGGTTGAGGGACGAGAGGCTACAGAAGAAGCTGACATCCAAACCCGACATGAGCCTGGCAGAATTGACCCGAGAAATCATGGCATACGAGTATAGCCACAAGAAGAAACCGACCACCACGACCCCTGAGAGCCCAGCGACGGTATACCAAGAGAGCGCAACGCTCAGCGACAGCGACGAGTCGGTGGACTTCACTGACGGGGAAGCCCTCCAGCGAAAAATGGAACGCAGACAACAGAGGAGAAGCGACTCATCGGATCACCGCAGAACCAAGAACCCCCCTCCGCCACCGCCGCGTTACGAGCAGCGGGCCGCCTGCGCCAGCTGTGGGGGCAATCATGCCCGAGGAAGCTGCCGGTTCAGAAACGCTAAGTGCCACAATTGCGGAAAGACCGGCCACATCAAACCGGTGTGCCGCAGCCGGGGCCGCGACAACATCAATGATCTGGAGACCAATTCCCCAGGTAGGCCAGCTACCCGGGCCAACAGAGGGAAAACGCCAGGGGCCCTAGTAGAAACAATTGACAGGGTACACAGCCTAAGCTCAAAGGTGAGGATCAGGGTAAAAATTCAGGGAGTGCCCTGCCTCATGGAAGTGGATTCAGGGTCAGCAGTCTCCTTAATTTCATTTGGAACGTATCAGGAGATCTGCCGACAAAGCAAGGAAAAAATTTCTCTGAGGCAAACCCAGGTCCACCTAGCAGATTTCCAAAAAACCCCTATTCCTCTGGAAGGGAGGGCTAAGGTTGCCGTGGAGTACAAAAAGTTCAAGGGTCCCTTAGAAGTTCTAGTAACGCCAGGGAATCGCACCAACCTGATAGGGCTGAACTGGTTCGGCCCCCTAGGGATCGCCATAACGGGGGTAAATACAGTCCAATCACCCAGCCTAGAAGCCGTTTGCAACAAGTATGCAGACGTCTTCGATGGCACGTTAGGAAAATACACCAGTCCCCCCATCTCTTTACAATTAAACCCAGCAATCCAACCCATAAAGATAAGAGCTAGGAGAGTACCCTTTGCCCTTAAAGAAAAAATAGAAAATGAACTTGAACGCCTCATAGGTCTCGGGGTGCTCGAACCTACGGAGGGGGGAAGCTGGGAGACCCCAATAGTCACCCCTATTAAACCTAACGGGGAAATAAGATTATGCGCGGACTATAAGGCGACCCTCAACCTAGCTCTCAGCCCCCACGCTTACCCGGTGCCAGCGGTAAGGGACGTATTTGCTTCCATCCGCTCCGGTGCCATTTTTGCTAAACTTGATCTTACGCAGGCGTATTTGCAACTGCCTGTCACAAATGACACCGCGGAAGCCCAGACAATTGTCATCCACCACGGTGCCTTTAAAGTAAAAAGGCTCCAATTCGGCATATCGGCAGCCCCGGGTATCTTCCAGGGTATCATGGAGAAAACCCTGAAGGGAATACTCGGGGTCTGCCCCTATTTCGACGATGTTCTCATCGCCGGAGAAAATGAAGCAAACTTAGCTGACAGGCTGTCAGCTGTGCTGAGCCGGCTCAGAGAAGCCGGTCTCAAACTTAAACGGGAAAAGTGCTCCATTGGAGTCACATCCACAGAATTCCTAGGGTACAAAATAGACGACCAAGGCATCCACCCCACCACAGAAAAACTAAGGGCTATTCAAACAGCGCCAAGCCCAAGGAATAAACAAGAACTCCAAGCCTTTTTAGGATTATTAAACTTTTATCATGCCTTCCTTCCCCATAAAGCCACTATCGCAGAGCCTCTGCATAGGCTCCTGGACAAGGGAACTGCCTGGTCCTGGACCAAAATACATGAAAATAGCTTCCAATCATTAAAAAAGATTATTTGTAACAGTTCAACGATCACCCTTTTCAGAGAAGACATACCAATATGCATCGCTTGCGATGCATCTCCCTATGGAATCGGGGCAGTGTTAAGTCATTTATACAAGGACGGCACACAAAGACCCATAGCCTTTTATTCACGCACTCTGTCAAAAGCAGAAAGGAATTACGCACAAATAGACAGAGAAGCCCTAGCAATAGTCGCAGGGGTTAAAAAATTTCATGACTACCTCTATGGGAGACCCTTTACCATATTTACAGATCACAAACCCCTACTGGGAATATTCACGTGGAATAAAACAACACCACAGATTCTCTCACCGAGAATCCTACGGTGGTCCACATTCTTATCTGCCTATTCCTATCAGTTAATACATAAACCAGGGAAGGAATTAGGACACGCAGACTGCCTCAGCAGACTGCCAATTCAAAGCAAGGACTCAGACCCAGCCCCAGCTGGACTGATTCTAGCCATCTCTCAACTTCCAGACTGTCCCCTGTCTGCAAAGATTATAGCTAACAATTCAGCTAAGGACAAAATACTTAGCAGAATTCTCAGATGGGCCACAACAGGGTGGCCAGCACAAAACCCACACTCCCAATTTCAGCCATATTTTAGCAGGAAAAATGAAATATCTACTCATAGGGGATGCCTGCTATGGGGAAATCGAGTCATAATACCTGATAAGAACATAAATCAAACGTTACACATTTTACACGAAGGACATCCAGGCATTGTCAAGATGAAAGCTATGGCCAGGAGTTATGTCTGGTGGCCTGGCATAGATAAAGAGATAGAAAGATATGTGGGAGGGTGCTACACCTGTCAAGCAACACGGAACGAGCCACCCCAAGCACCAATTCACAAATGGGAAACTACAAGAAACCCATGGTCACGCATACATTTAGATTTCGCAGGACCTATCCAGGGACAGAGTTTCCTAATTGTAGTGGACAGCTTTTCTAAATGGTTAGAAGTCACTCCCCTTAGAAAAACAACGTCAGGAGCCACTATACAAGCCCTAAGGAAAATATTCGCCACACACGGCCTTCCAGACACCATAGTTTCAGACAATGGACCTCAATTCACCTCTCGTGAATTTCAGATGTTCGCTATGAAGAATTGTATTAGGCTGGTCACGTCTGCGCCGTTCCACCCATCGACGAACGGGATGGCTGAAATTATGGTGCGTTCCACAAAAGAAGCTTTAAAAAAATTCGTCAAGGGGAACTGGCAGCGGCGACTCAGCCAGTTCCTCATGTCACAACACGCAACTCCATGCACAACAACGGGCAAATCCCCGGCGGAACTAAGATGGGGGAGGAGGCTGATAACGCGGCTCGACAGACTACATCCTGACACATACCCGGAAGAAAATGAGCACCCCCACCCAAACCGCACACTCAAACCAGGGCAAATGATATGGGCACGGTCATACACTGATAAAAACAAATGGGTCCAAGGGACAGTACTAAAACAAACAGGACCCATTTCCTACCTAATATCCACAAAAACTCACGGCAATCTACGCCGCCATATCGACCAGCTCAGACCCAGACAACCACCACATAACCCAGAACCCCAACCAGAAGAACACGATCTGCAACCCCCCCCCAGAAATACTACCAATACCAAACCAAGAGGAAGAGGAGCAAAGAAACGTACTACCAGAACCAGACATCCCCCCACTTCCACGTCGTTCCAACAGGAACCGAAGAGCCCCCGCCTACCTAAAGGACTACCAGTGGGCAGGTTCCAACAACCAAGGGGGAGGGAACGCTCCAGGGGAGGGGTAAGGGGTGTATTATATCTGTAAACAGCATGAATGTATATAAGTTAACAAGTTATTCTGGCTATTCAATGAGGGGAAACAATCTGACAGGAGAACACGCGGGAACTTGACAGCTGTCAAAGTTCCCCGCACGGCGCAGGCGCAACCACTGACAGCTCGCGGCTGTCAAAATACCGGACCATGCGGAAGCCTGAACTGTCAAGAGCAGACGACGCGGATTGGTCCGGATAGACGCGGCGCCAAAATGAACGTTCCTGATTGGCCCTCACTGACAGCTGCCGGCTATAAAAGCCGGGCGAGTTATTCTGTTTTTGCCTTGCTCTAAATAAACCTTTAGTTAAGTAGCCTGTCGTCCCGAGTGGTCCTTCGGCTACTTCACTGCTGGACTATTACATGAGAGCATGAATGACTATCCTTGGCATTCGAATGTATAGATAAATTTATTTTTCTAATGATGGAATGTTTTAGTTTTAGAATAAAACAGCACAATATATAAGGAAGAACTGGGTAAATGACAGTTTGCAATATGCTGGGAGAAACTTATATTTTTCAGGAGATATTAGCTTCACAAAATTTACAGAGCAATACATAGAAAAAGAACTGTACATAAAATAACCCCTGTCCAAGAGAACAGAAGCATCATCCCACCTTTCCTTCCAGTTTAAAAGGCCCTGCCCAGTTTCAAGGCTTGGGAAAAGAGTCAGGCTTTTAAAGAGTGGTTAAAGGCAGGCAAGGTGGGGCCTATATGAATATCCAGGGGATGATGTTCCAAAGCACAACAAGATCCCTGTGCCTAAACTAGGAACTGCACTGCATCCAAAGCTACAGTATATTTTGCCTAAATAGTCTCAGGCTGAGGAAAGGCATCAAAATTAGCTTGCAGCAATGCAGCCAACTCCTTGCCTTATTTCCACTCAATATACTTAGCATTTTGATTTTGAATGGCTTGAACTTTCTAGAGCAAAAATACTAATTAATATTTTTATTAATACAATTGATTATGAAAGTTAATTACTGAGGCTTTTGTGCAGTTAGCACAACAGCTGAGGAATTGTGAGGCTCCGCACCCTATGACTGATTTCTCTGTTTGGGGACCCTAAACGGGCCAAAAGCCACCCCAAAGAGGTGGCAAAGAAGGAAAGAAGCCCTGCCAGTCATGGAGAGACAGCGGTAAATCTGGACATTTGGGGAAAGCTCTCCAGAAACCATCAGAAGAAAGGCTAGCGTCATTTGTGAGTCTAGCCTAGGCTACATGCAGCCGAAGCCAAAAAGTACTAAATTAAGCATGATCGTAAATAGCGTGATTGAACTGGGTAAGAATACTGATTCTCTCTCTTCTACCTGATTGATATCTTGAAAAAACAACAACCCAGAAGTAAAAATCCTCTGAAAGTGAGGGGAGGGGATTTCTGCTCCACCCTCCTCTAGACGGAAATGGCAAATTAAACTTATGGGGAATAGAATTATACAGAAATGAAATCAATATAAGACTTAAACTTGGAAAGTGTGAAATCGATGGATTTTGTTAAGATTCTCCTGGCAAAAGATTATTGATGGAAATAAATGGTAATTATTTGTTTTGAAAACTGAAAAATGAACTGGTGCTGACATCTAGTGGTGGATGAAAATACTGCCCTAAATATACAGCCCAGAAAAAAAACTTATTGTGACCTTCAAAGCTTTAACTAAACAAAGAACAGCTGCAATAAAAGAAAACATTGTGGACTGTCTACAAAGCAAGAATTATAAAACTTAGAAAAAAAATGATTCTATTCCTGCGGCTCAGGAGAGGTGGAAACCATTGGACACGTACTCCTTGGATGTTCCTTCTATAGAGCTATTCGGAAAAACCATATCCTCCCCATAATTGATAGGTATCCTGGTCATTCAGAAAATATTTATCTCCAGTGGCTGCTTAAGGACGAGCAGGCAGTTATCAAGACGCAGGTGGCTAGATTCTGTGCAGCAGCATTGGGGATTCACCAGAAACTTAAATAAACATTTTAGATATTTTTAATAATCTTTTATAATTAATTTTATTACGTGTTTTATCTAGCATTAGACTATACTCAATGTATTTTTATTGTCAGGTCAGTATGATTCAGTTTTTCTGAAAGTAGCTAGTTTTTGTTAAACTGTCTGTAAAACTAGGCAGACTTTGTTCACCCACTGATTACATCATTAATTGTAATATATTGCTATGTCTTCTTGTGTTTGTTCTGTTTAGTTTTGTTTTATTTGAATATTTAATTTATGTGTTGGCCTTTGGCTGTAATAATAAATTGAATTGAATCCTGGAAGTTGGTGCCTCAGGATTTCCTGCTGGTTGTAGTTGGGACCTTTCTGTCTTAGAGATTATTTGATTCCTGATGTTCTCTGTTCACCATTAAAAGTAATGAAGTAGAAAGACTAAGCAGCCTTGAAAACCTTGTGCAGAACAGTTACTGATCTTGCATACATTTAGGAGGAGTTATTTGGTGCTTGTTATAGAAACTCCCCTAATTCTTTTAGAATTTTATTTCCCAAGATTCCCAGGATCTTCCAGTAATTCTCAGAGCACCATTGATTTGAAAATTCCATCTAGAATTACAGAATGTAATCTTGCTTAAATGTTTTAAAAATATCATCAAAGAGCTGCATAAATAAATTAAAATTAAATGGAACGGTATAAATGTGACTAGGCTTTTAAAGACCACAATTATTTTTCTGTTATAATTATGTGTTAATTATGTTGGAAAAAATTACAAGATCCTAAAAGGTAACATACTGCAGTGTAATTGTCTACCTATGGCAACAGCATACAGTAGAATGTCTTACAAACAACTCTGAGTTATTTTTAAGAACTTTTAACAAATTAAAATAGTTTTTAATTAACTCTGTTGATTCCAGTTCAAATTCCCATCAGTATTGTGGCTGGTCCAGTGGTTAAAACTACAGACCAGGAAATGATTTCTTTTCCTTCTTTAGGCATGGAAGCACTGGGTGCTCATGTTTGATTTAAAAAAAAAAATCCCCAGCGCCTGCAAGAAAAAAAATGCCAGGAAGGAAAATATTACTTAAAGCAGTTCTTCCTGTAGGCTGGAATGAAGGTAGACACCAATGTAGGGTAAGAAGCATTATAAGGAATCTAAATTTTCTTGCTTTAGGGTTGCAGTTATCTAATACAAAAATGGTGCAATCTGGAACTCACTCACTATTCAATTTATATATGTTCTTTATTATCTTCCACAAAATTACCATGGTTAAAACTTAACTGGGAACAGTGGCGTAGCTTGGGTTGTCAGCACCCAGGGCAAGGCAAGTAATTTGGTTCTCTCCCGCGCTCAGCGCTGCGCTGGGCGGCCGCTGCACTGTCCCTCCCCCAGATAGTCCCTCGCTCTCTCTCCGCACCACACCGCACGCCTGGCACCCCCCCCCTCCACAGTGGGCGGCGATCCGGCGGCTCGGATCGGATTCGCACAGCCAGCACTGCAGTGAGAGAGAGTGAGTGAGCCAGGCAGGGGCAGAGAGCTGCGAGTGCGAGCGCGCCCCCCCAGATGTTGCGCCCGGTGCGGCCGGCCCCCCCTGCACCCCCCACGCTACGCCACTGACTGGGAATAGCTATTACTGGACACCAGGTAATTACAATTACAAGAATTTTAATAAGTGCTTAGCTGAATTCTCCAATGGTGCAAATGATGAGAAAAACAGAAACTGCCTCGACCCCAAAGGCAGAATATAAAAGATGAATTAAATACCAGTGAAGAATAAACTCACAAGGATATATTTGCTGTATTCCCTATGATATTCCAACTTTCCCATTGCAGAGGTATTTTTAAAGGTGAAAATGGAGGACAAAGAATACTGGAGTGATTATGGATTTATATGCCAAACTCTGCAATGTATCTTTTTCCTTCAGTTTAAACCAGTTGTTCCTAAATCTTTTGCATTCAGACTTTCTTCTAGTGTAATCTTAATGCATATAATACCCACAAACATCCAAACAACAAAATGAACACAAATGAATAATGAAGACAAATCACTGAAATTTTGATAAAGGTGGGTTTATTATAACAATGTATTTAAAGGTTTCTTCACACATATGTTGGATACTGTCTACACTTCCCCAGAGGAGATACATTTCACAATTTCAGTACTAAATCCATAAATCCATAACTGCAGAAATAAAAGTTGTTGTAGAATAATGAAATCTGCGTTAAAATGTGTCATAAAAATGAAAAAAATTAAAAAGATACAATATTACATTCATTTATGAATAAATATGATCTGATTCCAAATAGATACATTGAACCGATAGACTTCACATACAATCTGGGGGTCCACATTAGCAATCACTCAAGGTCTAATGGTTCTTGTCCACAACATGTATAAAGCTATCAATAGGCCTCTGTATGTCATATATTACTTATACAACAATAATAGTAGTTTTCCACACTTTAAATGTTATTCAAAATTACTTAGATTTCAATTTGCCAGCATGGTTGGTAAGGTATTATGATTAGCACCAGGTGGGGAAGGATCATTATAAACAGCTGAGTCAGGATTTGATTCAGCATTATTATCATACTATTATCTCTAGCAGATTTATACCTGTTCGATCTGAGTCTCATTACAGAAGCGACAGCTTCCACAGCTGTGGAGATGACTCTATAGATATTAAAATATGTATGTTTGGTTTTAAAATTGTCTCTTCCACTAAAGCATACAGGATAGTTTATAAGGATATCAACACAAGTGCGATCAATATGATAAAAAGGAAAGCATGACCATTTAAGCTACAGAATAAAATTATTATTGACAACTAGTGCAGTAAACACCCAACATATCGTAGATCTAGATAGACTCAAGTTCAGTTCCCAGCTGAGTTATGGACTGTGAGTCAGTAATCATTGTTCTTTCTACAGTACTTATCCCATAGCTTTTTGGGTGATAAAAGGAAGAAAGAAAATAATCTCATTTGTGATACAGTTAAACCAAATACATTTAAAAGCATTCCACCAAATAAGTAGGAATGCAGCATATATGTTTTGGGTGAAAAGAAATAACCATACTGAACAATGACACAGCAACTTTAGCACCTAGCAGGTGGTACGCGACCCCTAGCCAAGTGTAGCAGGCAACCAGCTAAAGCGGTACCACACAGACCTGGAGGAGACCAGATGAAGCTGCAGGGGCAGAAGCCCCAGGATCTGCATGCTGTGGCTGCATGCTGATTGGAGCTTTTGGCACACCCAGAAGAGAAAAGGAGGAAGAGGAGGCGGAGAGAGGAGAAGCTATAAAAAGAGCAGGTTTTGGTGGGGGAGAGAAAAAAAAACACACGGAGAGAGAGGAGAGGAGAGGAGAGGCTTTTGTTAGTGAAGCGGTGAGGAGAGCCCGAGCGAGGGGCTTTTGCGAGCAATGTGTGAGAGAATGGAGCAAGAGAGAAGCTTGTATGAGCAATGTGTGAGTGAATGAGAGCAAGCTAGAGGCTTTTGTTAGCAAAGGGTGAGGAGGGTTGTGAGTGAAGGGTGAGAGAAAAAGGGAAAAGTGAGTTGGAGAAGGGAAAAAGAAAAGGCATTGACTTCTGAGTTCCACTGTTGCAGTAGGAAGCATTAACATTGAACCTCAACTTTTTACTTTTCCATAATATTATAAACAAGCCATTTCTATAACAAATTAATCTAACCAGTAAAGCCCAAAATCCCCCCCTTTTTTTTAGTCATCAAGTTTTTGACACCTTGCTAAGCACGGGGGTAGTCGAATATTGTAATGTTCTAAAAGTGATACACTGTGAAAAGGTTGAAAAGCCCTGGCATAGGGTATAATGTAGTAAGCTCTTCCCCAATTACATCAAAATAAACCATATTTATCAAAATAACTAACCAGAAAAGTATAAAATTATGTAAAGAATTTACAGAACTTGAAAAGAAATACATTAAAAAAATCAGTTAGGAAAAAATTAAAATAAAATGGAGTACTGTAACGTGAATTAGAAAGCTAAACATTGTAAAACTACTTTGCAAAAGTGTAAAAGAACACATAATTATAAAATAAAGTGGAAGAAAATGACATAAACTTGAGTAAAGTTGTCATATTATGTCTTTTGTTTGGAGCCAAACTGCATAATAATGTTTTTCCATCTGCTTCCTACTAATACAAACCCTGGAATAGAATCTGGAAACTTTAAAAGTGACATCATTCTTATGGTTTGTGAGGAGAAATAAAAATTAGAACTTGATGGAAGTGCATCAACAAATAAGACACAATTTCAATGTTTCCAAACAGAGACAAAACTTTTCTAGTTATTTAGTATCTCCCAAGAGGGCTATGGCAGTGTACAGTATTAGAACACGCTAAGGTAAAGGTCTTACAATATTTTGTAATAGGAAAATTATAATAACCAGGACAAAATGTTTACACATTTCCTCTTCCCAAAAACAAGGAAAGCTGCTAGAATTATTTCTTTGAAATCAATAATCATTATTTACTTGTGACAATTTATTTTAGCTTTGGTAAGATTCCAAGGGCAGGGCTGTTACAGATTGCCTCCAAAAGAAATTGCCTCCAAAAGTTAGAAGTCCTTGAACTTATCAGAGCTTATTAATAAAGTTGTTTAAAATGTTTCTTGCATTATGATGAAATTAAGAGTTATAATTGTGACGAACATCTAAGGCACAGCACGTTGTTTGCCCTAGGGATTTTTAGACATTTTTTCTGTCATAGTCCCAAACTTTTCAAATCAGTTTTTTAATTATTCTGGAAGCAAGATGACCATCTACAGTAAATCAGCTGGTAGTGCAAAACTGAACTGTTAACTCAGGATTAAGACCTACTGGATTCCTGCAGATCAATGCATCTTAGTTCTTAGGGACAAATGTTTGTCAAACTGTTGAAATCTGAATTCCTGTGCATACAACTTCTATAATTCCCAGCCAGTAATAAAACTGGAATTAATGTTGCTGAAATTTAATATGAAAGTCTTGTCAACATTGCAATAAACTCCTGCAGGATTCAATTGTTTTGAATTCCAGAAGGCTACATTGTACATTTTGTATACAATTTTGTCAAGAGAGTGGCACTGTTTGTAATCTTGGTAGTTTCCATCAAATTTTCTGTTAATACTGTAATCCTAAAATACATATTGTACCTCCTGTTTTGCTATGTGGTTATGGACTCCAGAGCAATATGTCTACAATAACAAAAGTACTATATTCTCTTTTTGTGTGTGTGAATATTTGCTGGACCACTTTATCAAGAGAGGAAACATTCTAGTACAGGGGTGTCAAACTGCCGGCCTGCAGGCCAGACACGTCATCCAGAAGCTGCACCCACCCCATTGCCGGCAATGACAAATCTGATATGTTGCGTGATGTCACGTGATGTCACAAGTTTGGCATGTCTGTTCTAGTATGACAAGTGAGCAGTCTTTTTAGCATATTACATTTCATGCCTTTTGCTTTGCCTTTTCTTCCACAGAGAGCATTTTCCTACCTTTTACTAGATAGGTCTGTTCATTTGGAAGATTATCAGCCTTTTGAATAATAGCTGTTAGAGAAAAATGGGAAGCCACCATTTTGTGAATGCATCTGTCTTTAATAAGATATAATAAAATGAATTACTTAAAAATAAAGAAAATTAAATAAATGAAGTGCGCTTTTTGGGGTCTTAGAAGGGGAGTATGTGTAGGACAAAATCTCATAACTAAGAAGTGAATTTTATTATATTTTATTATTATACAAGCATAATGCAAAATCTATTTACAATAAGTCTATTGTAGACTTATTGTATTTCTATCTATATATGAAGTGACCAAGCACTAAATGGAGCTGTGGATAAATGCAGTATTGCAGGCAAACTCTGTCCATAACCTGGAGTTTGATCCTGATGGGTTCAAAGTAGACTCAGCCTTCCATCTTTCTGAGGTCAGTAATATGAGGACCAAGATCGTTGGGGGCAATATGTTGACTCTGTAAACTGCCCACAGTGTTGTAAAACATTATGGAACAGTGCTACTGCTTTTGATATTTAATAATGTACACTAATAAAATCTAGCTATATTAACAGAATTTTTAATCAATTTTTCCTCCCCCTTTATGTTTATTTGGATATCCATCTTTTTCTTTATAAAGTTTCAGTTTACTTGTGAATCATGTTTACATAAAACTTGCTTGGCAGGTGTAAAGTTAAATACATAGTAGGTCCCTGGTTGCTCAAATAATTAACGAACTATACATATTTTTTGAGCTAAGGTATCTTAATAGCTTAGAACCTTATCAGTTATTAAATCTTGTGATGAAGGGATAGGTCATTTCTTTATATATTTCTTTTCTTTATTATATTTTTTTCATCCTTTCCCATTTTTTCTTTTTTGTGTTATTTTTCTTTTGCTCATTTATTTTTTCATCTATAGTTTTTATTTATTTTTTCCACTTGTAATGTCTAATAAAATTACTATCAAAAAGTGTTTAAAGGATATTTGAGGCTGAAATATTATTTATCCTTGAAATACTCTTGGGCTCCAATTTAAAATCTTCCTTCAGAATGATGGAATTTAGCTTCTGGAATGCAATGCTTTCCCAGAGATAGTAAGTTTTTAGTGATATAAATAAAACCTTTGGTCCCATTATCGATATTCTGGAATCCTAATCAGGCATCCAGTTCTATAACCTATGACCTCAGCTTCATCTAAATCAAACTAACTTGTAGGTCATCAGGTAGGACCTATGTTATCTGCTTTGAAGAGCATTTGGCTAACTCACAATATGTAAAAGCACTTGGCCAGTTAACTGTTAACCAATAAAGTTAGCATAAAATTGAATAAACAGTTTTACACATTTTGCATTGTATGTTACTTAGGCAGCCACACACAGAAAAAGAGATCCTACATTTAGTTAAGGCACCTGGTGCTTCAATTGTCAGAATTTTTTTTGGACCTATATAAAAATATAAACTAGGATTATTGCCATTCAGAATCAAAATACTAATTGTATTGAATGGAGAAAAGGCAATGACTTGACTACCCTGGTGCAGGTAATCATTCTTTAAAAGCCTGACTCTTCCCAAAGCCTCAAGGTTAGGCAGGCCCTTTTTAAAGCTGTAAGGAAAGATGGAAGGATGCTTCTGTTCTTTCAGACAGGGATTGTTTTATGTATGGCTCTTTTTTCATGTATTGCTCTCTAAATTTTGTGGAGCTAATTATCTACTGAAAAATTTAAATTTCTCCCAGCATATTGCAGACTGTCATTTACCCAGTCTTCCCTATACGTTGTGCTATTTTATTCCAAAGCTAAAGAATTTCATCATTAGAAATCATTAGAAAAAGAAAATTAATTAATCTACACATCCTAATGCCAAAACAATCATTCATGCATTCAGCATTCTTAGTAAAATTGTATTTTGCAGAAGAGTTACGGTACTTTCTTTAAGATAGGTATACTAGAAATTTCCCTAAGTATTATGTGTAGATTTATAAATGCATAATAGTATTAAAAAATAAATCAATATAGCTATTTTTCATTCGCTCCACTAATATATATTGAATTCTTCTTTCACCCACTCTAGATAATTTGATACTGCTTCTGTGATCATAATAGAGAATTGTATTTTCATGTACATTAGTAATAAAATAAGTATAAATTGACTATAGTGTATCACAATATGAAAAAGGAAGACTAGAACGTAGTGGATTTTTAGTAAACATTCTTCATTCTCAATGGATCTTATATTGATAGGCATCCGGTTATAAAAATATAATAAAAATACTGTACATAGTAAGAGAAATGAAAACTAACCAAACAAATCAAAAGAATGTACAATTTAAATTGTATGGTTGAACAAGAACATTTAAAATTTCACACCAAAAAAGAAATTCATACTAATTATGGGCAGCACAATCCAAACATTGGGGTGGAACCATCTTGAACAATATTATTAAGCATAAAAAGAAAACTCATATTCACGGCTGGTTAAATGAGAGGCCCATTTTAAGAGCTAGAAAAAAAAGGCAGGAAATGCAAAGAGGTAAGAAAATAATTTCTGACATGCAACGGTTGTTGGTTCATGGTGACTGTTTCCAACTTTTCCAGTCATAGCTGGATTGACGCAGAATATATTTTCCATTTTGATTTTTTAATTTGGATTCCCCTTAGTGGTCATAAGGAATTGGTCTACAATACATGAAATATTGGCAGCTGGAATTAAAAGAGGATCATTTTTCTTTGTTTAAAAGACGCAACCTTTCCTTCCCACAGGATCTTTTCTTGCAGAGATCTCAGAGGATCCAAGAAATACGAGCAGATGGAACAGGCTGCGGTAGCCCAAGGAGTAGCTCAAAGGTGCCAGAAGAGGGCACTCTATGCCCAGTAAGAACGTTTTTCAGAGCCACTGAAATCAGACATTGTATCTCAGTATACCATTCCACCTTGCGTGTTTTTTTTCCTAAACTCTTCCATCAACAGGTGTGCACATTTTGAAGTAGAAAAGACTCACACGGTAGCATCTAAATAATAGGAAAAGAGAAAGGACTAAAATCAACACACTGGAGTTTTAATGGTAAATGTCTCATTAAATTTAAGGCTTCCAAATTACCTCATATAGCAAAACTTTAGAGTAGCATACATGCCTTCCATCAAATCGGAGGGTGGGTGAAAGATAATCAGCCAAATATGAATTTTGCCTGCATTAAAATCTGGAGTGTGATGAGCCCATAAATATGCGATAGAAATGTGATGTCTGCACCTGAAATGTTTACTATATTTAACTAGTAAAACATAATGGGGCTTTCTCTAATATTACGAGAAGACAAAATGAATGCATCTTAAAGTTCTAAGATTAGCCACTTAGCTGTAAATCAATTTTTTAAATTAATCTTTTTGGACCACTTGTCCTGGCTCAATACATCTGATGCATAAATATACTTTAATTGATAAAATAAATAATCACTTGCTGAATTATTGCAAATAAAAAAAAATGCTAGCTATATGTGAGATGGGAAATTTGGGATATGAGTTAATCCTGGTCAGTCAAGAAAATCTTAACCTAAAGGATATCAGTGAAGAAACTGCAAATGTTTTGAATAACCAACAAATGAAGTATAATTTGCTTGGCAATAAGGCTACTTCTTGAATTTTACAGCCATCAAACGTAGGGTGCCTACTTCAATCTTGTTTTGTAAATTTTGAACATACAAGAAGACTGCAGAATTCTGCATAGAGTAGAAGGAAATAGGAACAAATTTCTTAGACCAGAACAGTTTATAGTGTCACTGCCAGACTACAATATAACCTAGAGAGAAAATCTTTCTGGCCAAATCAGCAATGAAAATCTATATAACATTGCCAAAGTATTTCTTCCATTGATTATTATCCTAAGAGCAAAGTTGGAATAATGGTTAGGATCCCAAGTCAGAATTTAGTAAGTCCAGATACATATCACACAGTCATGATGGAAGTGACTGGATGGCTTTATATATGTCATTGTCTTTTAGCTCAATATTTCCCATCAGGTTGTTTTAAAATTGAAAGAGAAAATACTGTGCATGCCACCCTTAGCTGCCTGAGCAAAGAACATGTTACTTTCATTTGCTCTATAGATCTAATAAATATGTAAGTGGAACAGATCACTACAATTCCCCACCATTCCCCAGATTAAATGATAAATATAAATAGATCACAGTCTGAAAAAAATAACATAATGGATCTGTCTATGGACTAAATAATGTAAGGAAAATGGTTGGTGAAACTGATTCATTGGGATCTTACCTGCTGACTGAGTGTTACAAGAGACTTTGTAAGAAAGCCATATACTTAGGAAGCACATAAATGTAGCTAAGAATCCGAAGACCTATTTTAAAAAAAGCATCAGCAATGGAGTCATACTCAAAAATATATTACATTAAAATTCTATAGATTCTAAATAATAATATTGTGATCAATTGTAATAAGAGGTTAGTAATAGAAACCCAAATAGACATTTACTGCAGGTACTGGTCAAATGCATACCTCTTTGCCCTCCCACTCTCTATTATTCCAACCAGAAGAAATCTGCTTGCAAATCACTGTTTGCAATTTACAACAAATGATTTTAAGTACAGTAGTAATTGGAAAAAGTGAGCTTTGTCCACCATTACCTTTCCAAGACAGATTTTCTTTCTTTTTTCCGTGTAAAGCATGGCAGAATGCATTTTCATTATAATGTAATGAAAACACAGCGATCAAGAGGGATGGGAGAAGACAAGAGAGAAATTTCTTTCCATTAATCTGTTTCCATTATCTGGGATGAGTAAAAAATTGAGGGCATGAGAACCCTGTAACAGGCTGCTCAGCAACTAGAGCAATTCTTGTTGTAAATCTGTTTTTAAAATGTGTCCAGTACCAATGATTACTTAGCATGCAGTCAGCAAGCTGATTCATTAAACATTAAGCGTAGAGTTCAAACTTAGCTGTTTTATGAATATTGCATGTACTCTGCTATTAAACAACATTTGAGGTAAAAGAGCAAGCCACAAATAGCTGTTACTCAGAAATTTTGAAATCTTCATGACTTCAGAAACCCTTTGCAATATTGCAGAATCTGGTAATAGAATGGAGTTTTAAAGAATGCCTTTGTTTTATTTGGGCCAAAATTACAGCCCAATGTATAGTATAAGGCCAGCAATGTGAAAATAATCTATTCGGAATTCTTGTGCAGATTCCACTGAACTTAATAAAGCTTTCCTCAACCTACAGCACGTTAAGCTGAATAATTGCTTGCTTAAGTTATTATAATTTATGTAAAAATAACATAATAAAAAAGATACACATAGGTTTTGATAATGGAGAATTAGAAAATGGGAAAAAGCAATGTTAAATATCTTTGCCATTATTTTTTAAGATTTATCATACCCAATCCTCAGTCAATACGTACATTTGAATATATGAACTCTCCTTTTTTTAAAGTGTGCTTACTATGGGGAAAAAAACCCCTGAAATATATCTTAAGATCTGATAAATAATGTTGCTTATATGTAAGAAAAAATGGCAAACAGCCTCACCGCTCCAGCTACCAGGCCTGCTGAATTGGAGCTTTTGGCAACTGCCACAATGGATGCAATAAGAAGCAGAATAGTACCTATTAGGTAATGGAGAAACTCCTAAAATGAAACAAAGACAATGCAGTTTAGAAGAAAAGCTACATAGAGTCTGTACTTTCCATCAGAAGGTTATCACAGGAACATTTCAGTGTGACTGAAGCCCCAGGTATAGCTAATGAGTTCATGTAACAAAATTGGAAGGGACTTTGGAGGTCTTCTAGTCCAATGCCCTGGTCAAGCAGGAGACCCTACATCATTTCAGACAAATGGTTGTCAAATCTTTTATTAAAAACCTCCATTTTCGAGCAGCCACAACTTCTGCAGGCAAGTCATTCCACTGATTAATTGTTCTCACTGTCAGGAAATTTCTCCTTAGTTCTAATTTGCTTCTCTCCTTGATTAGTTTCCATCCGTTGCTTCTTGACCTGCCTTCAGGTGCTTTGGAGAATAGGTTGACCTCCTCTTCTTTATGGCAACCCCTGAGATATTGGAACACTGCTATTATGTCACCCTTAGTCCTTCTTTTCATTAAACTAGACCAGGGGTAGGCAACCTTGGCTTTTTTATGACTTGTGGACTTCAACTCCCAGAATTCCTGAGCCAGGAATTGAAGACCACGAGTCATAAAAGAGCCAAGGTTGCCTACCCATGAACTACACATACCCAATTCCTGCAACGGTTCTTCATATGACCCTGTGTGCTGTCAGTGCAACCTCTGGTCAATTAGACTCTTGTCCTCCTGGCTGGTGAAAGCCTGAAGGATGGTGATCAGCAAATGGGTTCAGGCAATGAAAATTCCTCATTGCAAGAGGAAACATTCCCAGGACCTTTTAGGGAATCCCTGCTTTGTCCTTTCCTTAAAATACCTTCACCGTAACCCATCTGCTTGGAGAACTTTTATTCAGTCTCCCATATTCTTTTTAGGAGAAGGTAGTGGAAAAGGTAGTTGCTTGGCAGCTCTGGGGATCCTGGATGAAACAGATTTCCTAGACTCTTTTCAGTCAGGCTTGGCTCTGGGACAGAGACAGATTTGTCCATATTAATGGACAATCTCTGGCAGGAATGGGATGGGTGTAGAACAACCATTCTTGCTTTTCTTGACCTCAACAGCCTTTGATACTACTGACCATGATATCCTTTTGGGCCAGCCATGTGAGCTGGGGCTGGGTGGCACACTTTTGCACTGGTTCATCTCCTTTCTCCAAGGTTGGTCCCTATTGGTGTTGACAGGATTAAGATCCAGCCCCCAACTGCTCATTTGGTATGTCCCAAAGGGCTCAGTATTCTTTCCTCTCCTGTTTAACATCTACATGAAGCTACTGGGTGAGATCATCAGTTACCATGGGTTTAGATATCAATATGCTGATGATAGTCAGCTCTACACCTGGTGACTCAAATTATGCTGTTTCTGCCTTCTCATGATGCCTGAAGTGACCTGGATGGGGATAACAGAGTTTGACTGAATCTTGGCAAGACCGAATGCCTTTGGAGTGAATAGATCCTCAGGATCTGAGTTTTTGTCATCTTTAGTTCTGGACGGGGTTGCACTATCTATTCAGATCCAGGTCGTAACTTGGGTCTTAGGGTTTCTCCTGGATTTACATCTCCTGCTCAAAGAGCAGGTAGCAGGCCTGGCTAAGAGATCTTTTGCTGCAGTTTGTGCACCAGCTACAAACTTTCCTGGATCATGAATCCCTGTGCTCAGTTATTCAAGTCCTAGTCATCTCATCTGGACTACTGCAATGTACTCTAAATGGGGCTACCCTTGAAATCCATTCAGAAGCTTTATTTGGGGCAAAGAGCGGCAGCAAAAGCAGTCTTTAGGGCCCCTAGAATGATCCATCTCTGCTCCACAAATTTCACTGGATAATGGTCTGCTTCCAAGTACAGTTCAAGGTGCTGATTGTAATCTTTAAAGTCCTTAATGGCACAGATCCAGGATACCTGATGAACTGTGTCATCCCACTAAGACAAGTCTCTCCTACTTGTGCTGGCAGAGAGGGCCTACTTTGGATACTGTCAATCAAAGAATTCTGCACCATCTCTGCTAGCGTCTAGCCTTGGGAACATCCTACTGTCTAGAGTAATATCTGCCCCATCCTCTATTTTTCTTCAGGAGCCTGAAGACCCGCCAAATTCTGCCTCCCCCTCTTGTTTATTTTCTTGTTCTCTTACTTAGTTTTCTGTTTTGTTTACACTCTTTTCATTTCTTCCTTTTTACTGTTCTAAGTCTCCTGGTGTAGCTCCACAGTGAGATAGGTGGCAAATAAATTTAAAAAGGCAAATTTGAAACTATTTTTTCATTTTCTTCTAGATAACCTTTCTCGAATGAAAGACGGGAGGAAAAAAATGCCATTCTAATAAAATGGATATGATTGTTACCCCACTGCCTAGTTTTAAAAAAATTATAGAAGCATGCACCACTTTTCTTTTTTTGGACAGTTACTACTGGGCCTCTGCCAATGACTACTCTATGAAATCATCAAACAACCCATGTTCCCTTGGTTCATCACTGCAGAGATATTTCCTTACAAGATTCCTCAATGCCTTCAAAAATAGCATGTTTTCTTATTTATTTGAAAAGTGTTTTTTTTAAGATTCAAGGAAATATTCAAAGATGTATGCCTTGGAAATAGCCCATGTTGAACTATATAGCAAACAACAGGAGCTAACTACAAGAAATGTTTTATGATATTTTGTATTATGTCATAAAAACTCTTTTATGATACTGTTATGTTGTTAAATGTTCCACAGGAGTCATGGGTCCCAGATTTTGGAAGCATTCTGTAAGTTAGCTCATTTGAGGTGCCTTGGTTCAGAATGTTTTGCCTAGTTAAAGGTTACAAATATGAGATTTTAGTAGTATATAAATTAAAAGTTATGCATTCAGCATGGTAGACTTTTCAGAAAATATGAAGTTGTCTTGTACTTGGTGTATCTGTCTTAGATTTGCCTATTGACCAGTGATGAAATGTAACTGTATTTTTATAAGGAGATAGACATTCACTTTCAAACAAGTAGGCCATTCCTCCCTTATCAGTTAAGATACCGCTCTCCTCACCAATTCAACCAGGAACCAGGAGTAAGAAACGGTCAGATATTTACGTTTATGCCTTAGGAACCTTGAAAATAAATGGAAAGGAGGAGGGGGGAAGAAGTGAAACAATACAGGTGTTGAGATTTATCTCCTACCCTCTTTCAATAAATCTTGGATAAAACACCCTGGAAGAACATTGTTTTCTATGATGGTGAGATGGCTAAGAATTTAATAAGTAAATGTAAAGGTTCCCCCGCACATGCATGCTAGTCGTTTCCGACTCTAGGTGCTCATCTCTGTTTCAAAGCCGAAGAGCCAGCGTTTGTCCGAGGACGTCTCCGTGGTCATGTGGCTGGCATGACTAGACACCAAAGGCGCATGGAACGCTGTTACCTTCCCACCGTAGTGGTCCCTATTTTTCTACTTGCATTTTTATGTGCTTTCGAACTGCTAGGTTGGCAGAAGCTGGGACGAGTAACAGGTGCTCACTCTGTTACACGGTACTCGGGATTCGACCCGCCAAACTGCCGACCTTCTGATCGACAAGCTCAGCATCCTAATCCACTGAGCCACCGCGTCCCTAAGAATTTAATAGTCACGGCCAGATGCCTTTCAGGTTTTTCTGTCTAGAGATGTATGGGTCTAAGGCTGGGATATTCTACATGTTGTACTGCAAGATACAGTGCCCCTTTTATTTGGTGATCTTCCACTGCAGTGAGTGTGTCTCTTGTCCCTGGTGGGTGGGTATGTCTGCCTAATGCAGAGAGGTAGGAGTGGAAAACATAGAACTAAATCAGGAAATACAGAGGCCATTACACATCTAAGCGATTATGTTCAGCAAGCTGAAAGGATGATAACTAAACCAGAGCAGATTATGAGTAGCAAAGTGTGTATTATATCTATTCCCAATACCTTGCTAAAAATGCAGGTTGCAGAGATTGATAAAAATTCAGCCATTTCAACTTTATAAGGAAAAGAAGACATTCAGTGGTTCCTGTTTGTATGTTACTATTTTCTTTAGATACTGGAAACTATGTATCATCAGATGCTGAAATCCTAAATAATAGCTTCTAGTGGAAATCTGAAGTAAAAATGCTACATAGGATTTTCTGCGGTTCAGTTACAAGTGTAACAGAACAATTTAATGTAAACAGTAATTTTTCTGGAAGTTGACAAAAAATATTTTAATTATGGATAGGAACTTACCGCAAGAGGCCAGCTAATGCAAGTCAACTTTCGATAGGCTCTAAAGATGTAGATAATGTAAAAGATGAAGATCATAATTAAGTCACATATGCAGACAATTTCAAAGTAGCTGTATGCACTGTGATCGGTCCACTGTGAAGATCTTATACAAATGAATCCAATCAGCAGCAGTAACTATAAGACAAATAGCAAAACAAACAAACAAAAAGGTTGTGTGAAGATGGCATGAAAGACTGCATTCCAAGACTAATAAATTGTTTAGAATTAACAATTTTAAAAATAAAAAAAAACCCAATTCCAGGTAAAAGACTAAAAATATTCAGGACTGGAGAAGAGAAATCATTCAGATACTTCCAAATCAGAATGGATTTTTAAACGTTTAGAGAATTCATTCTAACTAGTTCTCATTCTGGATTAAAAAGAGTGTGCTATAAAAAGTAATCTACTTATAAGATGTTCTTATGTGATAATCGGTATATAGGTGGTCCTTGGCCATAACTGAGCCTGCGTCTTTGGTTATAAGTTATGATAGTCATAAAGCAGACCATCACATGATCGTGCCTGATTTTTTGTCATTTTCTGTGAGTATCACTAAGCAGACACATTATTTGCTATGGGGCATTTTTCACTAGCAACAGAAAATAAATTCAGATCTCTGGGAATAACACCGTAAATTGCAGCTATGTCACTGCAAATGGCCAAATGCCGAGTGACCAAAATATAGTCATGTGAAGGTGTGTAATTGTCAGAACTTTGAATCCAGGTTATAACTCCATTTTCCAGGGCCTGTAGTAACTTAAACAACCAATTGTAAATCAAGGACTACCTGCAGTGGAAATAATAAGTTAGAAGTAAAGAAATACATAATTAGTCATAGGGACTCAATGCAGTGAGCAATTTTTTTGAGTTTCCTAGAAAGCAATAATGAGAATATTTATTTTTGTGAATAAGTAATAAAATAAAAATAAAAAAGCTCAACATAATAAGGATGAATAAGGTTGTTGAAGACGATGAAAACTCAAGTTGGTATTTATACATTTCTTAAAATGGACTATTACGAGAATAAACATTTGTTTGAATATGGCTAAAAAAATTAAGAGAATTTTGAACATAAAGGGGCCTTATAACAAGGATAATGAGATTTAAGTAATATAGTATGTTTTATAATATATTAAAGGTTAAAATAGTAGGCTGATGTAACTTTTAATATGTAAGTAAAATATAAACTGATTTAAAAGGATGTTATATGTAGATCTTATAACACAGATAAAAAGTATAGTATTTTTATAATGCATGACATAAAATAAAGAGATGATGTACCTAAAGGGGAAAATTTAGACAGTGAGATGACTAATATGAAGAAACTATGACTGATAAGAATTGGATTGAATATAAGGGAATCTAAGCAAACAAAAATTATAAAAATAGGATGTATGGTGATCTATGAGAATAATATAAGCTGAAAAAATGTTATATACAGAAATTATTATTTCTATAAATATAAAAAGTGCCTCTACTTAATCATTTATATATTGAAAATATTAAGAATTATATTTTGGCTAAGGTTGAAGAAGGAAAATACAAATGGGAGAAGGGAAGATCAAAGAAATGTATTATTAATTAATACATTAATTATGGAATTATCAAATTTAATCATTACTGACTGTTATTAATTATTACTGTCCTTTTTTTTCTTGTTAAAATATAAACCAAGACAACACACTGTACACCTGGCACTGGAGATTGTTATAATTAAAAACCAATAAAATATCTATTAAAAAACTAGTTAAGAAATTACTGGTTTAACCCAAGACATAACTGCATTGTTTTAAATATGGAATATCATGAATCCAGCTTTCCCAAATCTAATACCATCCATAAGTTTGGGGATATCCAATACTTCTGGCCTGGAGTATTGGCTCCAAACACCTTTTAAGTTTTTAGAAAGTCTGATGGGTGATGGGAAATATGGAAATTCAATGTATTTTTAAATTGATTACAGTTAAACCTGGACTTACAGCCACAACTGGGCCCAAATTTTCCATTGCTGTTAAATAGTTTTGCCCCATTTTATGATGTCATAAAATGGGGCAAAACACCCTTACTGTTTCACTTAGCAACCAAAATGTTGGGCTCAATTGTGGTTGTAAATCGAGAAGTACCTGTATAATAAAGTTCATGGAAAATCCTAAGTTAACTGCTAAGATTTTTATATGAGATTTTAAGATTCATTGATCCTGCAAATTTAACAAAATTCAACTTAGTGAAGAATGATGTTTAATTAATTCTCAATTGACATGATAGGGATGCAAAATGTTTCTTTTTCCTCTTTGAACAAAGGTATTTAGAAAAAGTGGGATATTCTATTCTATTTTATTAAAGATTCTACCCAAGAACCACTGAGATCCCAGTGACTAGATGGACATATTTTCATATATTGTGACATTGTCCTCTTCCAAAATTGTTATTTAAATTTCTCCATCTAATTCACAACAATGAGATTTTCAGATGTTCTCATTCAAGGGCCATCATCGCTAATCCTGCTGAACTTTTTCAAGATAAGTAAAGTTGGTTAGATGCTGTCACTTGCTGTGCACATTTTATTGGAGGAATTAAAACAATTGAAAGAGATGGGAATTTGGAGAAATTCACTCATTCCTTCAATCTTGAAGAGGCTGAACGTAACTCAGGACACATAGTAATGTGGATTTTCAATAAGACAGTAATAATGTGATAACTATAATTTTCAGCAACACATAATTACAAGATCTTCAAATGCCTGGTCTGTGACCGTAATAAGAGATTGAATTCTTAAAAATGCCAAGTATGGTGTTTCTTTAGATTTTGCAATGCCATTTGTTTTTTTGTTTAGTTTTAGAGAAAGTAGCTGAATATAAAATTTCTCACTTTCTAGTTTTCTTTACAACAGGAAACACATATTCAAGCTTCTTGTTTTAACCACAAGTTGAACTTGATAACAATCAGAGAAAATTATCAGGAATTTTACTCTACTGACAAAGTCTTAGCTTTTGGGATAGTAATGCAGAAACTTTGAAATGTTGTTAAGTTTTCAAATGCTGTAAATAAGACCAGATTCCTGTCAAGCATAGCAGACAACTTTTGTCACCCAAAAGGTAGAAAAGGGAACTAGAGGGTCAGCCATACTGGACTTAATTCTCACTAACAGAGATGAAATAATAGAAGACGTTGAAGTTACAGGAAACTTGGGAGGAGTGACCATGCAATGTTGGAATTCAACTTTATGCAAGCACAAGCAATAGAACAAAGTCAAACTAGAGTCTTAGACTTCAAAAGAGCTGATTTCAATAAACTTACAGAGAGCTTGGGAAGGATTGCATGGATGAGAATTCTCAAGAGGAAAACAATCCAAGAAGCTTGGGAAACTTTAAAAGTGAGAGTATAAAATCCTAGTCTATCACAATTCCAATGAAGAAAAATAAGAGATCTCAAAAGAAACCAGCATGGCTGCACAAAGAACTCTCTGATAAACTGAAAGACAAAAAGGGCAAGTATAAAAAGTGGAAAGACCACATAACTAAGGCAAAATAGCAACAAATACCCAAATCTGTAAAAATGAGATCAGAAAAGCTAAGGCTCAAAATGAACTAAGGTTTGTGACAAAAATTAAAAAAATAATAAAATTGGTTTGTATTTGGTTAAGATGGCAAACTGTTTCAATGAAAGAGATTTTATTCTATTTGGTCTTGTTTATTTATTTATTTATTTATTTTTATTTATATATTTTTATAATGGGATATGGCTTCTGTTTTTTAGGCTTAAAATAAAAAATGAAATCAGAACTTGAAGATTTAATAATTGTGTAGTTATAGAACTGGTTTGTAATAATTGTTAAGTAGTGTAAAAAGTCGAGGTCGTAATTCAGTAATATTTTACTGTGTTGGAAAATAGTCAGAAAACATTTTTTGTTTACTATTTTTTTCTTGTCCTCCTGCACCCACCTTAATCTTTATTTTTACTATATTTCATGATATAATAAAAATTTACTTATATACATGAATCTTTGTAATACATTTCAGTGATTCCCTGAAAAACAAGAAGTGTAGGTTGTGTACTACTTGTCTGATATAAACTCAAACTTACTTTCACATCCGTTCCCCTTACACTCCATCTCCCATTCATTTTGTTGGAAGATTAATCCATTGTCAGCTACAGTATTTCTTTGTATAGGGTTTCTTTCATAAATCATGTTTAATCAATTAGAAAATAAAAACTCTAGGTGAGTTCTATATCATAAAATAGTGGGAAACTGCCATCACTTTTCAATAGTAGTGAATGGAAGATTATGAGGCATGCAATGAAGGGACCCATACGCCCCTGTGGCCTCGGAGTTGCCTGCCTATCCCAGACTTAAATTATAGTTGTATTTGTTTGGATGCTGCTTGAAATATTGCATAAGCTTATTCAATCAACCATAATTAAGCAGTTCATATTTTAGAATGACGTATGAACTTTCCAGTGTGTAGGACAGGGGTAGGCAACCTTGGCTCTTTTATGACTCGTGGACTTCAACTCCCAGAATTCCTGAACCATCCATGCTGACTCAGGAATTCTGGGAGTTGAAGTCCACGAGTCATAAAAGAGCCAAGGTTGCCTACCCCTGGGCTAGAACAATCCTCTCTGTTTCCTGCTGGGAAGCCACTGGGTGTGCAGGTCCAGACGTTTTCCAGAGAGAAGTGGGAACAGCCTCTGCAGCATGGAAGTAGTTAACAGGCCCTTTCTTCAAGCAGGTGATTGAAATGTTAATGGAATACTAAAATGCCCTATTTATTTCAGATCTAAATGAAGGAAATTGGTAAATAAGGATAATCAAGCAGAGATGGCTGAACACCTTTTTAAAATACTCCTTAGTGTGCAATTTGTGTGGTTACTTACTTGTCCAGGGTCTTGCGGAAGAACAGGGTAGAACAACGGCTAATGACCCTCTTTTACCCGTCCTCTCGTACTGCATTGTGGTTTAGTATGCTGGTCTGACAGCCGCAGATAGGAAAGCATTACAGAGGGGGGTGAGCACAGCACAAGACATTGTGGGCTGTTCCCTGACACCACTGGACGACATTGCCAGGGCTCGCTGCCTTGGGAGTGAGGAAAATTCTCAGGACGACTCACACCCTGGACAGTATCTCTTTACTCTCCTACCATCGGGTAGGAGATATAGGAGTATAGCCAGCCGTACCAACAGGCTGAAGAACAGCTTTTATCCATGGGCTGTTAGGCTTTTGAACAGGATATAATTTTATAAACTTTATGCATGATTGACTTGCGAGGCTGGTGTGTTGTGCAATTAGCTCACATGGTATAATAAGATGCGGAGGGTTTGTGTCACTGTAAGTTGGGGGTGGGGGCACGAAGGGAGGCTCAGCCAATCTCAACGTATACATGGTTGTACTTTGACTGTAAAGGTTCATTCATTCAAAATTGTTATATTTCTACGGTAATTCAACCCTAGAGATTATATTTTCAGCTCCTGAAAGACAAGTCTCTAAAGCTCAATGTAGTTCTCAAGATGAATTTGTCAAATAAACAAATAACAAATCTATGCAGGCTACAAATAATAACTCATATTGAGAGGACTGCAATAATTAAAAAAGGGTATAATAAATTGGGGAATTCTGCCTCTGCTGCGATTTCTTTTGTTATTTATTCAATGTCTCTATTAGCTTTCCTTTAAAAATCTTAAGCGGCCCTCTTCTCAAGTGGGTGAGCTAAGTCTGGCACATTGTTCTGAGCTGCCCGGAGAGACTCAAGATAGAATTAAAACAGAACTTGACTGGCCAAAATCTACACGAAGGAGCAGCGCTGCCTCTCTCTCTCTGAAGAGTCGGAAGGGACCGTTCCCAGATCGCCCAGCCGCGCTTCTCTTGGAGCCTCTCTTCGCCTCAACCCGCCCTGCTTTCAGGGGGACTTTGTCGCCAATCAATTCCAGGCGGGAACTGGGGTAACACGTGCAGTGCGTTGCCCGCCCTGAGAAACGCAGCCAGCAGGGCCAGCTGTAGTTGGCTGAGCAACGCAAAATCTTCCTAGGGAACGCCCAACAGGCAAACAAATCCTAGCAAAACTCGGACAGGAGGCGCAGTTGCTCCCGCAGTTTGGCGAAACATTCAAACTTCCCCCCACCCGTCTCTGGGACCGCCTGTCCCGTCTCATCCTTACCATTTGGGCCACTTTCAGCATGGCAGAGCAAGAGCCCGCGTAGCCTCGGTCGAACAGTCCTGTGTCCGGCCCGTAGGAAACGGGTGGCGGAGCAGAAGAACTGGGAGCGCCCCCACTGCTGGCATCTGTACGGATGACCCGCATGCCGTGGTATATCCGACACCTTCCTGAACGAATGGGTGCAATTTACTCCCCCCACCACTCCAGAACTATTGCGACACTCCTTAACTCCAGAGGCGGGACAGTGCGGGGCGGGGCCCGGCAACTCTGCCTAGGATCCTCTTGTGCAGTTCGAGCCGGGCGGGAAGACAGGCCCGGGCCAGCGCCTCACTGAAGCCACGGGAATAAGGTGGAAGGGCGGAGATGCTACTCCGGGGAAGAGATCATATCGGGGAGGGGGCTTCTGGAGCCTTAACCCAGTGGTGCGTCGGTGCTCGGTAAGCGAAGAGGGAGAGAAGGTAAAACAGGAAGGAGGAGGTGGCAGATTAAAGGCCCCCTCCTCTCTCTGCACACATATACGATAAACAGGAAGTCCATTAAATTGGTGGCGAGGGAAGAGGTGGTGAAATGCTTTGGGGCTGCTGCTGCTACGAAAGGCTTTCGAAAGAGGATGGGCACCACCTATTCTACAAAAGCAAGAGCTGGGGAGAAATAAAAACTAGAAGTACATTATTAGGCTAATAAGATATGAAAACACTTTTTAAAAAAGAATTCTTCATGTTCGTGCAAAGCAAAACGAAGAGCAAAAGAAACTGCTGGTTGGAGTTGCATTCTGCAAGTTTCAGAGCAAAAGAAACTGCTGGTTGGAGTTGCATTCTGCAAGTTTCAGACTGTCCTATAGAGTATCTTTAAGCCTCTTGGGACAAATAAACGAGAATAGCTCATATAAAAGTTAATTATAATGCAGATGTTAACAGGGATCTTTCTTCTAAATGTCTTATAGAAGTTGTCAATATAAGTACAAATCAGATATCTAAAGCAAATAGTTCTGAATACCAAGAAATCTAGAAGTGATTTCAAGTGGTGCCCTTTATTTTAAAAGAAAAGTCAGTATAAGTTAAGAGTAGATTTATCATATAATTAGGTGCCAATGTTGAAGCAGATCCCACAGAGTGCAAATTAGATCTGCCCCTTCTCCAGCTTTGGATTTTCCAATTATAAAGAACATAATAGCTACAGATTCTGGGAATTGCAGTCATACTTTTGGAAGTGGCCAGTCTGCAGAAAGATAGAACAATGAATGTGTATGGTCAGCTATAGGGGTTTATTTATTAAATTTATTCACCTGCCCATCTTACTGTCATGGAACTCCATATGTACTGGCAATGCTCCCTTACTGATTTTCACTACATTGTATGTGGCATCTGAAAGCTTCAGGACTCTGACATAGCTAAAACTAAAGCTGAGAATTCAAGAAATGAATTTCTCAAGGTGTGCCAAAAATTATAGAGCCTTACCTCCACTATAAGGAATAAAATAATTGCTAGCTGGCAATTAACTGTGATTTGAGAGCATGACATTAAAAAAAGATTTATAATCAACCTTGACTACTGGCCAGACACACCAATGCAGTTTTCTCAGAAACAGCATATACTGTAAATAGTTTGCCACAATCACCTTCCAAGATATTTTTCAATTTTCCATAGCCAGAAGCCTTGACATTCTCTGGTAGGCTCATATTCAACTATCTAATAATCAGAAATATCATGGTTGGGTTCTCTATTTAGACGTGGTTAGCTAGATACTACCACCTGCTGGCTGTCCAATCTATATGGGCTTCCTTTAGCCTAGGACCTAGAATGATTTTGCTACTTATAGACAGTTTAATGTAATTAATTTCACATATATTTTATTCTGGTTGTTCCTTCAAGTTACTTAGAGATAATATATGTTGTGCACTCTGAATTTTCACACATATTGCCATGACTGTCACACTAACTCTGAAATTCATAGGGAAAAAGATAGGAAAAAAATTCCAAATTCACGTTCATGTATTTGGGTTGGTTCTGGATCTGTTTGAAGATGACAGAATTGAAGACAAAAATTGATTAGTTTATTTTTATGCTAGGTTTTCAGATGGTACTGCATTAGTTCTGAATTTTAAGAATTATAGTGCTTCAGTGAAGTATCTAGTTATTTTACTTCTTTAATGTTCATAAAATTAAAGAACATTTACATTATAAAAAACGTTACCATGAACATGGGTAAAGTTTATGGATTGTAAATTCAGTGTCCCACAAAATACTCAGTGTAGTTCCTGTCATGAAGCTTTATTTAGAAATGGGTCCACTTAAAAAATATAGCCTGCTGATCTTAAGTTGTGAGAATTAAAAATTTCATATCTATCATAGTCTTTACATAACACAATCAGAATGAACTGGCCTGCTGGCTATTTGAGAAAGGAAATGAGGTTAATCAGAGATCTGTACAACTCTAGGATACAATAGGCATCAGTTTGCCAAAATGAAATCTGTCCATCCAGTTCAGACATCCAGAAGGATTTGTTTAAGATTCCCCCTTGAGAAGAACATCCCCCGTGATGTTCCCCCACCCCATGGATCATTTTTCTTGCATTTTCAGAAGCAAGTAAAATCTATCCAGTCCAGTTGAGGGTTTGTTTCAATCTGACACAATTCAAACATATTGTAGGAATTTGTATTCATAGTCTGCAATTATGGGTTGTTTGGTAATTAATACATATAATTTATATGTACGTGCGTGTTACTTTGTTGTGCTATTATTCCCCAGCCAAAGATTGACAAGATTTTCTTATTTTTTTAGATTTCTGTTTTAATTTCACCTTTATTTTATAAGTAACTTAAGGGGGTAAACATACATAATACTCCTTCCCCCTCCCATTTTCCCCATATCAATAATCCTGTGAGGTGGGTTGAAAGGAGAGAGAGTAACAGGTCCAAAGTCACCCAGCTGGTTTTCATGCGTAAAGTGGGACTGGAACTCAGTCTCCTGGTTTCTAGCAGAGCTCCTTAACCACTACACCAAGCTGGCAATAAAATATACCAAAAAAATAGGCATTTTCTATGAAAAGTGCCCCCCCTTTCTGTGCTTAATATGGATGCGTACATCATTTTTAAAAGTTTGTTGCAGCTATTCCTGAGAGCAAGCTCATATTTTCATGTTAAATTTCAAGAAAATGTTCTCTAAGATTATAATTTTTCTTTTGTTCCCCCTCCCCCCAAACATAGGCTTCTCTTGCAGTAACTTTGGAATATTAATGCTGACTTTTGACAAGTGTTAGGTGATTAAATTGTGTTCCACTGATGCAGAATTGTGTTTGTTCAGATCCCTAGAGGGTGAATGTATTTGTTTCTCTACTTTGGTTGCATGTAAAAGCTCCAAGAATGACCCCTAAGTCTATATAAGATTTCTGCTTTTAAGGGAAGTTAGTTCAGCTGCAAACCATTTTTATACAACATGGTGAAGAACCTCAGGAAGTGAGAGCATGCATGATGACGTTTTTAAACTTTCCACAGTATTCATGTTTTTATGTCAAAACTTTCCCACACAAGTTCAATTTACATGTTTTTCCATAACAGTAACGAGATGAACCAAAGTCAGCTAGGGCTGATAGTGGGATTGATATCTTCCAATTGTAGTCAGGCATTTTATATCACTGCACTACATAGATGGATCTCAAAATGGAGCTATCTTTACACTAATGTTGTGACTAATATTAAATCTAAGGTATAGAGTCCTGATTAAAGAAAACTCAAATTATAGAGATTTTTTAACATTTTCACTGATGTTTCTCAGCAACTAGTTTTTCAGGGGAATGCTGCCAGCAGCATATGATCTCCTGTTGGGTACCTCCATCCTTTTTGAATTTGTTTAATTCTTTATACAATAGTTTAAGATGGCCATCCTCACATCATACAGGAGTAAATTCCAGAGTTCAGCTCTGTGCTCTTTGGAACAATCTCTCCTATTTGTCTGCCCCTAATCTTATACCAATCAGAGTCATAAGATAATCTTCAGTTCTAGCATTATGAGAAACAGAGAAAATGTTACCTGCTTTTTCAGTATTACACCGTGTGCCACATGCTTATCATTTAAGAAAAATGATTAAAAAACAACACCTTTAAATGAAATTATTCATGTCCCCGGTCAGTTTAATTCTTTTTCTGCATCTTTTCCAGATCTAAAGTGAAGTCCATTTACTAGAATGGAACACAGTATTTTAAATGTGATCATTCTACAGACTTATGCAAGATTATTACAGTAATGCATTTTTTTTTATTCAGTTGCTTCCCTAAATGTATGTACCCCAGTGAATTATTAACTATTCCCATCTATATCTAACTGTAATAATTCTGCAGCCTTGAAAGTTATATACACTTGCAAATAATAGAAGGTTCTATAAAACAGTAGAATCTGCTAATAAATAAATCATGATTAAACAAGAATATTTATGAAGAAAACAACTGTGAAGTCCACTGGTTTTGTTGCAACAGTATACACTATCTAAGGAAATTATATGAACTGACACAAAGAGTAACATGTTCTGGTTAACAGTGTTTTATCAGAGGATACATGTTTTTCATGTTAAAAAAAAACTTTCAGATTTTAAACCAGTCCCATCAGATAGTGGCGCTGGTTATACAATGCTCTTCAACACTATTGACAAGAATCCTGAGACCTGTGAGCAGCTTTCAAAGAGGCACAATATTGTACAGAAGCGACTGGAGCAGAAACAACATTGAACGGCTTCTAAGCTTTCTTCTCTTCCCTCCTATACTTCTTTGTGGTAACAGCTATGTCACAATGATTAACTCAAACGAAGAAGTTAATAAGAGAACAGTGTGTAGAACCGTTTCTTTCAGGTGAACTACCCTTTCCATAATTTGCAAAAACTGTTTGTTTTTACAAACCGTATTACCTAAATATTTTCATCAAAATTATGTAACATTTACAAACACAGAGATCTCTTTTATTAGAAGGTAATACTTATTGCAAGGTCCGTGATCTCCAAGAGACAAAACTAAAGTAGGTATTTCCACCATAGCAGGAAGCAACGACGAAGGCGAAGAACTGCATGGGGGGGGGAGGAAGGGAGAGAAAATGATTAGAAAACAGTAAACATCTTCAGCCAGATTTTTATTTATATTTAAGTATAATAGAAGGGATAGTATAAAAGTAAATTTAATATCACATTGTTTCCATTCCTAGCAAGACATTGAATTCTGTGGAAGAAATATTATTGGGTCTTAATGTATTCATGGTATTAGGATGATCCTTGCAATAGCAATTCACATTGACATTAGTGAAAACAAGAGACATTTTTGGTTGCTGTTAACTGGAAGTTAATGAGTAGTTAAATAATATTGCTTTTTTACTGTTTTGTACGTATTCAACAAGTTTGTTTCCATGGTGCTTTATTTATATTAAGCGTGGCTTAACACTGCAAATTCTGATTTAATTTGTAAGGGAAAAGGAAATAAACGTTTATTAAATGGTCTTGTATCTAACAGTCCAACAAAAAATAAACTGATACTAGATGTTCCTCAGAAATAAATCATCTACAATGTTTATCCTTTTTTCCATTATACATAGGTTCTAACATTTTACCTAGAGTTTTCCACCTACTCAGCCATATATTTATAACATGAAAGGTTAAAACAATGCTTTTTTCTTGTCAAGAAGAAAACAAAAGATTTGTTTGATTTCCAAAGCTGCCTAATTGTCATGTGACTCAAGCATTTTCCAAATACTGAATTTCATGCATAACTCCAAAATAAGAATTTGGCTTTTCTAGGCAGTTTTATTTTTTAGAAGTTATTTTGGGAGAAATAATAATATTTTAGGTAGGAAGATTTTTCTGTCCTGGAATAAAAGCAAGAGATGAAAGGAGTTGGAAAATGAAATATATCAATGGGATGTCAACATTTTTATAGTACCCAAGCATGACCTATTGAGAACAGTAATGTCGTGCATACATATCTGCCATAGGGACATAATTATGTGAATTTAACCATTATAATATTCCTCCTTGGAAAGACAAGGGGAGGAGTGAAAGACCATACTTACCTGCCTCCGTCATTTTACATCACAATTTGTTGCACAAGCCACAGTGGCCTAGTTAATATGCTACCATAAATCACAATATCTTCTAAGCGAAGATCAAATCAGCCACTTTATACTTTAAAACGGGCATGTCAAACACGGCATGCGGCCCGCATCCAGCCTGCACAGTCCACACCCACCCCGGCCCTACAAAGTCAAAACAAATCCCGATACGTCACAGTACAGCCTGTGATGCGATCAGGTTTGACACCCTGCTTTAGAATATACCTACCCTAGATTGATAGTGGCAAGATTATGAAGTCAGACCTGATCAATACTTGAATGGTAGACTATCACTGCAGTTTTCTTGGAAACAGATTTTTTGGAAGTGGTTTGCCACTGCCTCCTTTCTAGGGCTGAGAGAATTATTTGACCAATCACTACAGCAGGACTAGAACTCACCATTTCCTGGTTTCTAGCCTGATGCTTTAATCACTACACCTAACTGGCTCTCTACAGAGAATTTAGTTTTATAGTAAACTCAACTATAAAATCTATAACAGTAGGCAGTTCCACATAAAGGTAGAAAAGTGGATCAATCTACCATCTGCACAGGAATCTTTTTTCAGATTTCAGCTCTACATCCCAAGGTCCAAATAGCAGAGCAATTAAATAAGGAAAACTCTTCTCTTATGAATAGAGCAATTATTATTTTATATGTGGTATAATCCAAAAATCTTACATGATGTGGCCATTAGCACACTGCTAGGTGGAAAAAAAGCAGGAATTAAGTAGTAAAACAAAAAGTAAGTACAATTTTAAGAGGGGTTATTATCAGTTGATAACTTGAATCTTCTTATATCTGATTTTGGAGGTAAATGAACCAGAGCAAATAAATATTCTTTTCCTTCACCGCTGATATTAAGTTTAAACATGATCTTACCGAAGATGCTGCCCAACTATTGTAATTGTGGTAGTCAAGTTCTTTGGTGACTGCACATGCTTCTGAAATAGCAGCAATTAAGTACAAGAGGAGGGCACTGCCATTAAAATACAGACCCTACAGGATGTAGGAAAAAAAAAGATCAGTATTTCTCCCCACTGCAAACATTCTATGCATTTTGTATCATTTCCCACTTTAAAGCCAGTCTAGCTGAGCGTGAAGGAGATGTATTCATATCTGAAAAAAAATCATGTTGGGGACAAAGCCACTGCAGCTAAATATTTGTCTGAAATAATATCTTAAGGAACATAATTTCTCAAAGTAGGTTTGCTGGTGAGAAAAGCCTCCAAAGTACTGATTAAAAGAGGAAAATCTTTTCCCTAAACAAGAGTTGCAAGCTGTACTCTTCTCATTATTGTGTACACAGCTTCATGTGATACCAGGATGATTTCCCTAAACGAGAGTTACAAGCTGTAGTCTTCTCATTATTGTGTACACAGCTTCATGTGATACCAGGATGATTTAAGACGCTGGTGACTGCAGGAGAATAGTCAAATGGTAACCGTCATATTTTTGACTCAAGCACTGACTAAGAACAACGCTTAAAGGTTTCTGGCAGGGCTGAAGATCACAATGGCTGGGATAAGTCAAAGTGAATGAGGCAGAAGGTATATGCAGTCAGACTGGTGTTTTCAATTTTTATGTGTATAGATCCTGCTGCCTCGACAGTGGTTTTGAGTTAGTAACAATGGATTTTGGCATACAAAACAGTGGATTAAATTGGAGTATGCTGCTTTTCAGCCCTCTAGTGCCAGGAGAAATTATAATTTATCAGAAAAGGGAGAGGAAGCTAAGCTTCTTGCAGATATTCTTTTAGTGGCTATTACCTGGGAAAAGGTTAATCTGCATTTTACCATGAAGTCTTTCCTAACTAATCCAACCTTGCCAAACCAATATTTAAAAAAAAATCTGGCTCAGATGTTATGGAGTGTTTCATAAAATGATGCTATGCCAGCAGAACTGTTGCTGTAGGTTGGTCTCTAGCCAATAAAAATGCTTGGGAGTCTCCCTACAAAGTGGGAAATACTGCTCCACTTACAATGTGTTGTGTATTTTCTTAAGGGATCTGCATAAACTTCTGCTTCCATCTCCTTAATTTCACAGTGCAAAGCCAAATATTATGGCCTTGTCCACTACAGAAATGTTCTGGGAAGCGTCAAAAGGCTGCAATGGATCTGTATGAGGGTGACAGGTTCCTCTTTTTTGCAATGTATGTTTGAGTTGCCTATAAAAAACAAACATCTACTCACAACTGTGGTCCATGGGACTTGAGGTATCCTAGTATAGGTCATTGTCATATAGATGATCAAAAAAAAGAGTGTAAGAATCCAGTAAAACACAGCCACAAACATTATCCATCCAAAGACAGGGTATAGGAAATAGTCTGTTCCAGCAATCAACATCCATACTAGCAATCCTAGTACCTACAAATATATAAAAAATAAGATATTGTTACTGAATACATACAAATAAAGAAGAAAGGTATTATTATGGTATGCAAAGTAAAACATCTAAAAATTGTTTTCAAAAACTTTAATAAAATCGGGTTCCAGAATATGAACTTTCAGATTTGTTTTTTGCTTTTGTTTTTACTTTTCTCTGCTCCATTTAAAAAAATAATCTAAACCTGTCAAATAAGATACAGCATATACTGTGTTTCCCCGAAAATAAGCCCGGGTCTTATGCTTATTTTTGATCCAAAAGACCCATAAGGGCTTATTTGGGGGGGGAGATGTCTTATTTTTTTATCACAAGTCCCAGCCTGGCTGGCGCCCTCCTCCCCCAAGAAGACTCAGGTTGTCCTCGGTGGGGAAGGAAGGCTTTGGAAACTGCCTTTTCATTTACCTTCATCATCAATATTGTAATCTGTTCTTTTATTTTTCAAAAAAATGATTTGTATTTCCCACAATTAGCTTCCTTGAACGCCAATGGCAAGGCGTGGTGTGAATTCTGTGCAAGAGCCACAGAAATATAGGCACTCGCACCCTCAAAGCTCACAATGCTTCCTTACAGGGAGAGCTTACAGGGAGAGGATGCGTGTTGCAGGAGAATGACTGCAAAGGGTGCGCGTGGATCCCTGCAGCTCCTGGAGGCTCCAAGTGCTGTTTTTGTCATTGCTCAGTTTCCCACTCCTCCCCAGCTCCACCAGGCTAATCTGGTGGGTGGGATTGCCTTCCGCCTTCCCCACTGCTGCATTGGCAGCTGACGCTGCCCTCCTGAGAGGAAGCAAGGTGTTTGGATGGTGGCCATGCTATGAATGGGGATAGACTATCCCCCAACTCAGCCATCCTCTCCACGGCACGTTGCAGCTGATCCAAGGTAGCCAGCCAGGCACCAAAGTGCTACCGAAAATAGCGGAGTCTGTGTGCTTTGTCCTCCCTATAAGCAATCCAGGTTGGCCAGGGTCAGGCTGGGCATCACAGGAGGCTTGTCCCACTTGTGTGGCGGAGCTGGAGGATGGGGATGGGTCACGTCTCCCATGATGGCCAACCTGACCCTGGGTGAGCCGGATTGCTTCAGCTACAAGGAGCCTGGACTAAGGTTTCCATTGCCCAGGCTTCCTGAAGATGATGGGAACTGCGGCCCACCACAGCTGAAGGGTTTAGCTGAGCCACAAAGTTGAATGCACCTGTAAAGCAGTGATGCGTTCCGAGTGAGGAAGCATTATGAGGATGTGAGTGTCTGTATTTCTGCAGCTCATGCACAGAATTCACACTGTGCCTTGCCACTGGCATTCAAGGAAGCTAATTGCAGTAAATACAAATCATTTTTTTGAAAAATAAAGGGACAGATTACAATATGGACGATGAATGTAAATAAAAAGGCAGTTTCCAAAGCCTTCCTCCCCCACTGAGGGCAACCTGAGTTGCCTCCCAAAGTGGGACGGCTCGGGACGCCCAGCTTTCTTTCTCACCCTTCCACAGAGGAAGAGAAAGCTGGCAAAGCTCACAGGGCAATGCTGACCACCTCCTGAGGTTGCTTCAGGGTGAGTGTGACAGAGAGAACTTGATGGTTGAGGCCCCAACCAGTCCTCACCACCATCTGCCCGCTCGATTCCCCAACCCAGGGCAGAGATAGAAAAGAGGCAGCCTCTGCTTGCCTCAGGTACCAGCTCTCTTAACATTCAGGCCACCTCACAGCGGTGGCACCAGCAGCAGGCAAGGCAGGGGAGGCACGTGATCTGGCCTGCCAAAAAACATACAGTGGGATGGAGTGGGTGGGGTCTTAAGTAGAGCTTATTTTGTGGGTAGGGCTTATATTAGGCCCAATCCCAAAAATCAAGGTAGGTCTTATTTTTGAGGTAGGTCTTATTTTGGGGAAACATGGTACTAATCTAAGCTGATCATAAAAATGCTAAGCAAGTTGAACTTGGATAGCTTTTGACTGGGAGATCAGCAAGAAATCCCAGAGCTGTAGATTAGGTTGAAGAGTTGAAGAAGACAGTAACAGCAAACTTTAGCACTGATGCCAAAAAACCATAAATATATCCAAATAATTCCAGGAATCAACACAAAAGTGACTTTAATTTCATTCTATAAATCTCTGCTATACTTGTTTGCTTACAATATCAATGATAGGACCAAAGTAAGAATTAGAGCTAGTGTTTGTAGGTTCCCCAAAACGATAATCAGTATTGGAATATTTCAAAGTGGGGGAAGTAATACAGAAATTGTTCTGGCTGGCATGTATTGGACTCTGTGAGACATCTTTCATTAGTATCACCACTGATCAATCAACTGTTCTTCATTGTAATAATGCTCAGTAGAATTCATTCAGCATAACCCTAATACATAGAACCAACTAGCATGCAATATATTTAATAGTTTCTATTATTTGACATAATATGAAAAAATAGGGAATATTTTTCCAGCAACAGAAGGGAAAGGGTAGAACTTGAAAAAGTATAACTTTTGCCAGATTTAGAATTCAAATAAATATTGCTCCATCTTTCCCATATAGAAGTATGAACTTTTCTGATCACTTCTGGACAAGTATGATAATATCTGTTTATATAACAACATAAATCAAGTATAAACAATGGAGGGAAATTTCAGATACTGTACTGTGGATTTATTATTAAGGTGCTATGATAATATCATCTTAGTGAAGGACTGAAAATTCATGGATTATACATAGTACATATTGTTTCAAGTTTATATAATTAAAGGCGATACTAATCTTTACAGAAAAATACCTGGCACTTTGTGCCATGGTTTGTTTCTTTTTAAATTCTAAAAATTACTTCAGAACCTTGCCATAATTACCAACCCAACAATATGAGTAATGGTTGTTGATGATTTGAGGCTTAGTCCTACTAGTAACACAAATGATGCAAGTAATTTTAGAACAAAAATGTAAAAGTAAAAACAACAGAAAAACGGTTGTAAGTTCTTAAAAGTAGTTAAAGAATACTACAGCACAATCCTGGTTCCATTGGTCCCCAAAATATATATTCAGCCTTTAAGTCTCCTGGGTCCCTTTTCTGCTGTCGTAGCCCTGCTTAGGGTATAGGTACCATGTTTCCCTGAAAATAAGACCCAGCCTTATTTCTTTCTTTTTTTTTGTTTTAATACAGGTTTTATTAATTTTTAAATTTTACATCCAGGTATTTATGAAGCAATACGGTGGTTGGGTAGTTAAAAGTAAACAATAGCAAATAACAAAATCATTTATAAATAGGTCAAGATACATCAACAAGAATTCCCTCTCCGATTCCCTTAGTTATGATAACAGACAAATTAATCAAATTAATACATTTCTAATTGTAACACAAGCAGAACAATTTTCAACATATTTTCACTTATACATATCCATGTCCTGTTTTTGAATTTTACCTAATTGCAATAGAATATTTCAAAGTAACTATAATATATAAAAGAAAACAATTTTCGGGTAACCCCCATTTCCCCCATTTCATTATATAGTAATTATCCTGTCTAAAGTACATACATTGTTCATTTCAGTGCATTCTTATTTTATACAAGTATATTCTGTTTATCATCTTAATAGTTCACCAATTATTGAAAAAATATCTTTTGTTGTATCCTTCCAGATTCTATAATATAAATCAATTCTAATAGCTAACTTTCCATGCCCTTAGAAATCTAGAAGTTAAATATAAAATCAGTTTATATCTTTTAAAAGTTCCCCTTAGTCTATTAAGAGAAATTTTAAGCTCTATCGTTACAACAAATATATTCTATTTATCATCTTAATAGTTAATCAATTATTAAAATGTTTTTATTATATCATTCCAAATTCTATAACATAATTCAAAGTTATGTTCTGATAGCTAATTTTGCTTTCCCTTAAAAATCTAAAACCTAAGCACACAGTCAGTTTATATCTTTTAAAGATTCCCCTTAGCCCATTAAAAGAAGTTTTAAGCTCTATCATTACAAATTCCAACAGAAAGACAAATCCAATTTTTTAAATCTAACTCTCACCTTCTTTTTGTGCCAATCAGGCTTCCATATTGGTGCCTTTAGCTTCTCAAATGTGTCTCCCTTTCTTCCTACACACATTGTTTGAATCCATGGAGACCGTCCAATTGTCAGTTTTGCAAAGAAAGTGTTCCCTTTGTAATCATTAAGATGTTGCTTTAATAGATCCATTCTCGATGTTTGGTATGGTATAGTTGTCATTAGTTCAGTCTGGTCTTCTTCCAATTCCATCTGGCTTAGATTAAGAGGTGGTGACCAGTGTTATAGTTATTATTTGGTGGCTAGGTTCTCAATATACTGTATTTGAAAGCCTTTGGTATCTTCTGTCTTAGTGTTGCTTTCTTCGGCTTCTATTGTTTTTTGAATTGTAGCTTTTATAGTTAAAATCTAGATTTGAGCATCAAGGTTCTCAATAGATTGTATTTGATATTCTTTAAGGTCTCCTATTTTGATGTTAATTTCCTCTTCTATTTGTTTTTGGATTGTCAATTCATCATTTAAAGTCAAAAGTTTCATTTGGTAGATTTAAGCTGTCAGATTTATCTTGCAGTCTGGCTTTCATTTGCTCAGTCAGTGCCAGAATTGTTTCAAGTTTCAGTTTATAATTAAGTGGTGGGATGTAATCCTCCATTTCTTTGATGTTTACAGGTAGGTCTTTTGTGGAGGCTATTTTAATAAGAGTCAGTGAGTGTCCACCTCCACTATTCCTAGAGATTGTTTTTGGTGCCAGGTGTTCCCAATTCTTATTCTTTTTCCAGACTGATATGAGGCTTTTATCCAATTAATCAATATTTTTCTTTTCCTCTTCTTTCACAGCTTAAGCAGAAAATAGGGTAGTAGGTCCCTGCAGAAATAAAAGCTTTTTAATAGCCCAGGAATTTCAAAGGTACAAATAAGGTTGCTTAATTTTTTAGCTTAGTCATTTGGTTTCTTTTAAGGCTTAAAGTTTTTGTTCCCCAAGTAAGCAGTCACCGATCTTTCAAAAGAGGGGGAGTAGATTTTCAAAAAGGTCCTACAGGAATGTAGTTAGGGGAATAGGAAAGGTAACGTCTCACCCAGATCCTCCAGATTGCTTCGTTGTGCTTGATGGTGCTTTTGGCTTTCGGCAGGGAACGGCTTAATGATCTGCCTTCTTAATGGCCGATCTCTTCTTCTTTGGGCCAGAGGAGCTGCTCCAGATAAAACAGAGGGCTGCTGCCCTTCTGTGATAACAAGGAGGGCCTCCTCATGGTGGTCACCCCTCCAGCGCGACTTTTGACCCTTTTCAGGGTCCTCCAAGGAAGAAAGATTGGACGGCGGGGAGAGGGCTCTTCCTGCACATCTGCTGGCGCCACGCGCGCAAACCAGAAGCCAGCCTTATTTTTTTCTTTTGCCTTTTTTTTCTTTTGCCTTTCTTTTCCACTCACCTCCTGCACCAACAGCTCTGCCAGCCAGCTCACTTCTGCAGCCAAAGGAGCAGCTTCATTCTGCAGCTGAGAATGGAGCTCCAGCCTGCATTTTGCAATCAGAAGCCTTTCTGGAAGGCCTCTGCAGCCAAGAACTGGTTCTCAGCTACAGAGGCCTTCCAGAAAAGCCTTCAAAAGCAAAATGTAGGCCTGGGGACGCCACAGAAATGGTGGGCAGGCAAGGAGAGGCAGGCTGCAATGGTAAGTGGGTGCAGGATGTATGGGGCAGCTCCACTCCCCCAACCCTTTTTTTTAGGTGGGCACCTCGCCCCAAAAGTAGAGCTTATTTTCAGGGCAGGACTTACTTTCAGGGAAACACAGTACTTAGCAATTATTTAGGGCCCTTGGGCTAGAACTCTGGCCTTTAATTTCTGAGGACCAGATCTAGTTGAATTCAGACTTAAAGGCTGGAAAAACAGATTTAGAGAAGTAAACAAATTTGCTTATTTCACTCACATTCAATTTCATCTTCTATTTATTTTCTGAATCTGTATTATAGTGTTGCAGGCATTTTTTACATTTCATAAGAATCAGCTTGATTATAAATTCATACAGAATAGCAAATGTAAGCACTGGAGGTCACCACTGATCCACAGAGATATTTATTTTGCATCATTAAAGTAATTTCTAAAATATCCTTTGATGAAATTGGGTTGATGTTTTAATTTCTGTGCTATATATAAAACAGCAATTCAGTTATTTAATATTTTATGTATTACTGCATTATTTTATGTCCAAATTATAAATAATATTGGACATAAAATAATTTTACACTTTTCTATTTAATTCATAACAATGCACAGTGTGAAGTATAGTCTCAAGCACCTTTGGCTATAATTGGCTCTCTCCATTTAATACCAGTGAGTTCAGTCAATTTAGTGCTTGAGCTCAGTATTTTTTTTTTTTTCTGAATTGCTAGGTTTTATGAATCCAATTAAGGTTATAATGCTGGTTCTCTACAACAGTATCATTTGGAAGTTCTAAGTTAAAGTCAGGAAAGCAGATCCATCTTGCTAATAATAAACTTCTTTTCTTTGACTTAACCAGAATTTAACAGCACTTGTCCACACAACTAATTATTTTAACTCTCATTTTAAGATTGTCAGAATAACATAATTTTCTCTGTGACTAATATTTCATATCACTTTTTTATTAAAATCTTAATTAGCTGATATTCTCTATGCATTAAATGAAACTGATTACAACCCACAAAAGTCACATTAAATATATTAATATATATTAAAATATCGTGGTACTTTTTGCTATGCTAAAAAATAGGGACTGAGTAATAGTCTTAAGGTTATATTTCTGCTGTCTGTCGATGGCAGAAATGTGCTTCCCCCCTCCCCCCCCCCAAGAAAAACACCCAGATACTGTCACTTCAGGCATAGTGTGAGGTCTGAGGCACCATTCATTTATTTTGGTCACAGCCTTGAGATATAATGGAGTAAGAGATAGTTGACATTTTCAGCTTGCTCAGGAAAATGGAGGACCACATTTTACTGAGCGTGACAAACTTCAAAATAATATTACACATTTCTTGATTAGAATTTAAAAGGTCAGGCTGAATATTCTCGGATAAATTATGTCCAATCCATAGCTATGAATAGGTATCTAATACAGTGAAAAGATTTCCACAGAGTTTAAATGTCTCTTGCAAATTGATTTAAGATTCATAGGCCCAGCCATCTTAGGAAATACATTAGGCTCTAATACCACAGGTATCTAGGGCACACAACAGAACACTCCTTTCATTCTTAATCACAGCTTGGTAGGTATGTTGAAGAACTACCTACCACAATTATGTAAGCTTTGTCTCATAATAACCTGATTGTTCTTTGTGTTGCAAGCACATGGTTGCTTTGATAGTTTGTGGAATCTGTTTATTTTATTGTAATCTTGTCTGACATGATAGTAAGAAAGAAAAGGACGCATGTACAGAGGTTGTTGCCTGGAATTCACAAAGAAGTAGCCTTAAACCACGCTAATGTGGTTTTGAATTATTTTGTAGAATAAATAAAAAGCCTTAAGAATCGTTAGCAGACAATAAAATGCTTCCAAGCCAAGTAATTTTGACAAATGCTGTAGAAAATCCCCTAGAATTTGTCAGAAGTGACTATCCTGCAGCCTTGAGCTTGTTATTGGGCACCAAATAGGTCCAGTATGAAAACCATTCCAGACTATTTGCTCAAAGTGTAGCACATCTAATATCTCTCAGACAAGGTGGATCTGTACATATTGCAAACAAGCCTACATGGAATTCTGGAGTCAGCAACCCTGAACCTCCCCCCCCCACATATTTAAGATCTTTCAGGCTGGGTAGCTCTGGCATGTATCAAGGGGCAATCAGACAGAGTTCAAAGAACAGCAACTGGGCTACCACAAAAGAAATAAGCAAAAGTGTAAGTCAAATCTTGCCCAGTTGAGGCCAGTACTACACTGCCAAATTAGAAGCACAGTTAGTAGACTCTCAAAAATTTAAGTGTTTAGCTAGCTCTCATAAGCTTATAAAAACACAGCAGTATTGTGGGAGACTGCACTTTTTAACCCCAACCGTTTGCTCAGTGAGCCATGTGCCTACTTAGACTCTAGATAGCCAAGTACCATCTTACCTTAACAGTTGTATAATTAACTTACTGCTGACAAACAATTACTCCCAAGGAACTTGGCACTTCTTTGGCATTCAGACCACTGGATTTCATCATTGTCTCCCCTTTGCTCTAGTTTAGATTCCAGCAGCGTGGATGAAAAGGTTCTGGAACATGAGGTTTACTGTGGGCATCTGAATTTGACTTCTTTTTTATTCTAAATTGGGTGTCATGAAAAATATTTAAAATATAGGCTTTGGGTAAACCTAAGTAGAGAATTTTGAAAGAGCTGAGGGTTACAATGCACAATGGGCCGGTCTTCCACACAGATACGTTTCTTTTCCCAAGTTTTGGGAAGAATTGAAGGTTTCATTTTTAAAATCTGTGCTAACCCTAGTATTTTAACAGCTTACAGGATAGATTTTGTATTTTAAGCTTTAAAAAGGCAGCAAATTTTACCAATTGTATTATGACACATGTATAGATGGGAAAAGCTCCTCTATTATAAAGCAACCTCATAAATATTTCCCTTGAAATAGAAAGTTCAGTGTAATTTTCAGGTGGAAAATTAGCCCCCCATAATGAAAATGTTTTAAGCTAAGAGTAAATATTGCAGTATCTCCAATTACATTTCTAGTGGCAGTATTATTTGTTTAGTCAATGCAATGCCTGAATAATCCATGTAACATCCTTGTTGTTGCTGTTATTGTTAAAGAATATCAAACAATGGCTATGACTTCTTGACCAAAACTCTTATTTACGTAAGCTAGTTTGTTTAAAGAATATCTAATTGCTTCAAAGGAACAATGCTTTATATAGCTTCTTTGCTCATAAAGACAACTTTGTTGTTTTAAAATCTCCATCTTCCTGTTATGGTTATACTCCCTCTATTTATAGATAGCAGCAGCATTGTTCTGTGAATCTTTTTTTAAAATATAGGAAACTGTCTTCCTAATGCAAATAACAAATGAAAATTGCAATGGCTCCTATTATAATAAAAATTTTACTTTTTCAAAGAAAGATTGAGATTGGACAGCAGAAAAGGCATATAAAGTTCTCCTATGGGAAGTAGCAATTTGAATTTTTAAAATAAATTTGAATTTATTTCCTACATTTCTACTTTTCTGCAAGTGTGATTTTGACTGGAGGGATTAGACTGGAGGAATGGACCTTCATGGATGCTTATGAATTACTGTAGAGAATTTTCAGATACTATAAACAAAACAACATACAACATAGAAAATTCTTCCATGACAATTGGCAGCATATCAGTTTTAAAATACATTACAAAATTAAGTCTCAGTCTATATATTCATGAACTGAAATGAAAAAATTGTTGAATCACAGGGACTAGTTATTTAAATGTCAAATGAGAAAGTATTTTGAAGATAACATATATTTGGGCAGTGCACTGTAAACTAATCCCAACTGCATTTTTCTAATATATTCAGGCATTTCCAATCAAACTGATTTGTTTTGCAATAACTTATAACTTAGCATGATGGGTCAAACTCAGTCATTATTCCATAACTCTTAGTTAAAACAAGAAAATGGCTTGGGGTATGAACCAGCCAATGGCAAGACTGGTGTTGAGAAGATGCACAAAATGTCAATACCACCTTCTGTTAGCCTACTTGTGCCACTAACTAAGATATCTCCAACTTGGTGACATCGTTCTGTTAGAGTGCAATTACGATAACTTCCATCTCTACCAGATACCAAATAAAAAGGAAATTGAAAAGCTGGTCATTAAAAAAAGGCCAACTCCTTGTGTAAAACAGTATTTGTCTATAGAATTATGTGAGAAGAGCCGATATTCAATTCATTACTTGTCCACAGAATTCATTAGATGTACTTGGGTATATTATTATTATTCTTTTTAAACCAAATTCACTTACCACATAGTTATTGTAGGCATAAAATTAGAGAAGATCCTCAGGTATTATTAGCCCTTAAGCTTTCAAGAAAAAAAGACAGGAAACAACTATAGTAAAAAATGATATATTTGATAGTATGCATAAGAATAATCAGCTGTGGGGTCTTCCTGCTTTAGACAGCCTTGCTAACATGCATGTAAACAACTAAAAGGCAGTTGAGTTTAGTCATTAAAGTTTTCCACTGGACCACAGAGATCCATGTTGAAGTTCTCATAAGAACACAATGCCAGATCAGGCCAAGACTATATTAGTTCAATTATTATAAATCTAATAATAATTATCATGTTTTATTTATGCATTAAGATAATTATTGATGTCAGTAAATTGACATCAACACTGATTTAAATGGGATTAGAATAGATGGCTCAAACTGCTTAGTCTGCTTATGAAAATGAACATTTTAGAATTTCAGTCTCCTTTCAGATTATAGTTGGCTGGGAGAAGACAATTTCCATATACTCACATCTACACTATTTCACTGATCATACAAGAAAATATTTTAGGGGTACATTTAATAATTTAGTTAGCAAGAATAAAAGCCAATGTGCTATTAAAATAGAATATTATTATTATTATTATTATTATTATTATTATTATTATTATTATTATTATTATTATTATTATTATTAATCCCATTTATATCCCGCCCTTCTCCGAAGACTCAGGGCGGCTTACAATTTAAGCACAAACCAATGTGCTTAGCAATATTCAATACTTTATATCCATACAAGTGAATGTCATAAATTAGCAATAGAACCTGGTACAAAAGTTTAAAAATGTTCCATCATTTCTCTAAAATGAGAACTAATACTAATGTGTTACATTAAAGTACATTTCTAGTTGCCAATGTAGGAAGTTTGTCCAATAGGAAAAAATAAATAAACACAACATAAACAAGGCATTTAGTCAATTATATTGACTACTGGATCTCCAGACCTCATGTGGCATTAAAAAAAACACTACAGAAAAATAGTCAAATACAGTATTATTAAACATTATGTACATTATCTAAATCCCTAAGCTCCTCTTTCTCATCCCAGAATTTAAGTATTATTAATTCACATTGACAGAAACTTCTAATGCTTACATTGGCCTCCTTACAAAGATCAGAATTGTAGACCTTTGTGATTAGAGTTTGTCCATTAACCTCAAGCTGTATGTCTTTAAATGGTATAAAATAGGCAGAATAACAGTACAAACTCATCCAGTATCCTTTTGTATCTCCACTCCCACCCAAACATAACCACTGGCTCAACATATTAGTGACCCAGACTAGTACTTTAATGCTTATATAAAACCTTCTAAATCATTCAGGCAATGTTATAAAATCACTAACCAAGACCAAAATAATGCTTTTAAAAATAAATAAATAAATTGTTAGCCTTGGTAAACCTTTTCCTGACTTTTATTTCACTCACAGTCATTCAGGTGGAAACAGATCTGAATGACACCTTCTATCACTTCCTTGTCTAATTTAGCACAATTTAAATATAGTAAAGGTAAGGGTTCCCCCGCACATGCGTGCTAGTCGTTTCCGACTCTAGGGGCCGGTGCTCATCTCCGTTTCAAAGCCGAAGAGCCAGTGTTTGTCCGAGAACGTCTCCGTGGTCATGTGGCCGGCTTGACTAGACACCAAAGGCGCACGGAACGCTGTTACCTTCCCACCGTAGTGGTCCCTATTTTTCTACTTGCATTTTTTACGTGGTTTCGAACTGCTAGGTTGGCAGAAGCTGGGACGAGTAACAGGCGCTCACTCTGTTACGCGGCACTTGGGATTCGACCCGCCAAACTGCCGACCATCTGATCGACAAGCTCAGCGTCCTAACCCACTGAGCCACCGCGTCCTAAATTTAAATATAGCACTTAGCAATAACTGATCACACTGAATCTGTACTATTCCTGTATTCTAGTGTAAGGCTACCACATATGACATATTTAGAGATTAAACCCTTTTATTTCTCCTTATTTTGTTCAAACTTTACCTGGAAGAAAAATTCTTGTGAACCAGAAGCTTGCTCAGAACTTTGTGACATTTCCAACGGTCTTTAAGCTATTACCTTATCTGACTTTTGCATTTTGGATTTTTCCCTAGTGAAGCAATAAAGCCATCTACATTTTTTATTTCATGCATGTTTGAATGTAGTTCTTCATTTGTATTAATTGGCAATATTCCATCAATGCAATGTTAGCCAAGTCTAGGCTATGGTTCTTAAGTGCTGCTTGGCAGTTTGCAGATCTTCTGATGTTGCCCAACAAGAACATTTCTTTTCAATGACATCCCATCTAGAAACGTTCAGAAAGTAGACACTATAGCTTAAGAAGGTCTGGTGAACAGAAAGGAAAGGAATCCTATATTTTTTCCCATTCATAGCTTTTCAAACCAAACAGAAATCAGAAAATAAATTGTATTTCATAATTTCCTCACTTTTTTTATTTTGCCTTTTGCTTCCTAAACGGTTTATTTTGAATTCAGCGAAAAGCAGACCCACCTGGGACTGCCGTGTGATTTTATTCCACCAAAACAAAACTCAGGATAGATTTAGCAAGCTCTCTTTTGGCCTCAGAATAAAACCTTTGGAACCCAGACTTTGGTATAAGTTTAGAACACTTGAAATGACAATTGTGCCTGAATAATTTGCATATCACTAATGATCTGTTTATTGTGGTGGAATGTAGTCAGAATTCCCCCGAGAAAGGACTGCTTTCCAGAGCACAAAGAGGCAACTTAGGCAAACACTCTGGCAAGATTCTGTCTATATGTTGATGTTACTATTATTATTGTATGGCATTTGTTACATTAGCCAGGAAACTATGTTAATAAGAGTAGTAGCTTGGTTGCCAATTTACTTGGTCTATTGTGGTGGAAGCTCATGTGCTTCCCAAGGTACACCACAGGAGGGCGAGCTAGCTTTGCACCAAAAAGGAAGATGAGCAGCACTTCCTGCAACATCATCCCAGGCTCCCTCCCTCCACCAAAGCCGCCTTGCAAATGACCAGGAAGTTTCAGAACCAGCAGGAATCTGATTGCCTTCATGAAGCACCAGCTTGTTTCCCCACCGAAGTGGTACCTATTTATCTACTTATAGAACATGCTTTCAAACTGCTAGGCAAGTGCAGCAAAGACCATCTCCAGTGTCATCAAGCCATGAGCCACCACGTTTCAGAAGTAACTCTATCTGTTATTCTTGGTTCTTGGGGCCTGATAGTTATTTTATTCCTAGGAATTAGGGGTGCCCACAGAGGAGTGTCAAAAACTACATGTGGCAGGCACACTCATATGACTGAAGCCCCACCCCTTTTATTCTAACTTCAGAAGATTTATACATGAGTATCCCAAATTTTATCCCCACAACATCTAATCTAGGGTAGACTGAACAGTATAATTTAAAATGATTCTATGAGTTGTACAGTCAAAGGGTACTTAAACTGTGGTCTCCAAAGACAAAGTCAAAAACATAACCAATACATTGCACTGCAAGGGGATGACATAGCAATATTCTTCAACCATATGATAAGTAAAACAAAGACATTTCAATATAAACTATCTGTTATGTATTGTTATTAAGGGTTAATGTGTTTGATTTACATGTGTCTCCAACTGTTTTGGAGGGAAGCTGAAGTTTGGATTTGAGCGGGAAACCAGCTTTTGATTTGATTGGTCGCTGCCTAGAGGTGGCAAGTATAAATAGCTGTCATTCTGTCGGTTACTCTCAGTCCTGTTTATTCTGCAATAAATCGTGTTCTATCAACCTGGTCTGGTTAATGCCTCCAAAAACCCACTATACAATACTATCCATACCCAATCACTGTTTTTTAAACCCACGTAAAACAATATACAAAAACTATTGAATTTTCCAACTCAGAACTGGTAGAATACTGCATCTCCTGACTTCAATTAATGCTTTCCCAAGCTAATTTTTGGAAATGTGTATTGTTATTTATTAAAACACTATGCCAGGAACAGAGCATACACTTTGAAAAGGAAGCAAAAAGTCCAAATCTCTGTCAGGGAGGGAAAAAGATAATTCCAGAAATTGGTTTCTGTAACATCTAGCATAAGCCTGGTATTTTGAACACCTATTGAGTTTTATATTTCATGGAAAGATGTTAGGCTATGTCTTGTTTATCTAATGTTTACCTGATAACATTTATTCTTCCTTTTATATCTGATAACACTTATTCCTATCCTTTAAAGGTTAGGAAATGTTCTAAATTCAAGTAAGAATTATAACTTTCCAACATATTGTGAAAGCTCTTTAGCAACATCTCTTGCTTGAAATACTTGATCAGGAAAAAATGCCATACATGTTAAAATCAAATGTGTGGGTTTAAAATTCAGTTTTGTAAGAAAAATGTAAATGACAAAATGTAACTAACTGAAAAAAATTCAACCTCATTCATCAACTGAGTGTTACAAAGAGTTTTTAAACTGGCCTCAACAATGGCACTTTCTAAGCAGACTTTTTGACCTTCTAAAGGTTTATCTTGCTCTGCAAATATTTGTTCCCAAAGCCTGCTTCTGCAGGACAAAAGGAGAAGCAATTACCTTAGTACAATGTGTCTGCACACTTTTAATATAACTAGATTCTGGAAAGAAATCTTCAAATTGTGATAATTAATCAAGTGTTCCTTATTTCAAAATAAAGAAGTAAAATAAATTTTTAACACACTATTGATATCATCAAATAATTTGTCATTTAAAATATACCATTAAAAGCTGAGTTTTAGTAAAACCAGGTAAAGGATCTGTTCTTATTTCATATATAATTTTAACAGGCTATTAAAACAGTTAATTTTTATCAGTAACATTTTTGTTTTGAGGCAAGAAACTTAAAATATGGTCACAATGAATGACAATTATACTTGTAAAATGTCTTCATAGATATAGCTTAGACCACTATAAATCATGTCATATTTGAATACAGAATAATTCTCTTTCTATGTGAAAATTATTTTTTTGTTATTACTACAGTAAGGTACACATTTTTAATAAGCATGAACTTTGTGGAGATAATATATTACAAAGAGTATAGATCATGGATTAAACAAAGCCAAAAAGCAAGAACAAAAAGTGCATCTATCAGATTTATTTTGTACACCCTATATTTTCTTTGGTAATATTCTTCTATCTAATAATTATTTTGATAGAATTATGCCTTTACCAAAACAATGTTATGTGACAATGTTATCTTCTATCTACAGTGTGAAAACGGGCAAATACCGTATTGAAATTTGAGATAGAAATCATTTCAAATAAGAGGACTTGTGATGTGCAAATCCTCAAAATGAAATGAAATGAAAGTAGATAGTGATTTCTATTCTCCTGTAAAAAAATTACTTTAAAACAGACTTGCACTAACTCAATAGTGCTGACAAGTAGGACATAGATTTTTTGTAATAGCTCAGGGTTGCAATTTCACTGCATAGTGGCTGGTGGAATTGTTGAACCATGGATGTTGAAGGTTGGTGGAGGTTGTGTTTAGTTTGTGCAAGTGGAGAATCCCATAGTGCTAAGGATACTGTCCTCCTGGATTCGTGGCTCAGCCTTGAAGATCATATAGGAGCCGTGACCAGGGGGGCTTTTGCCCAGGTTCGCCTGGTGTGCCAGTTGCGGCCCTATCTGGACCGAGATGCCTTGCGCACGGTCACTCATGCGCTCGTGACCTCCCGGTTAGACTACTGCAATGCTCTCTACATGGGGCTGCCCTTGAGGACCACTTGGAGGCTTCAACTGGTGCAGAATGCAGCTGCGCGAGTTGTCATGGGGGCCTCCTGATACTCCCATGTAACACCTCTGCTCCGCGAGCTGCATTGGCTTCCGGTTGCCCTCCAGGTGAGATTCAAGGTGCTGGTGATGACCTATAAAGCCCTAAATGGCTTGGGTCCGGGATATCTGAGGGAACACCTGCTGCCGGCATCAAGTTCCCTTCGTCCTGTGCGCTCCCACAGGGAGGGCCTTCTCAGGGTGGCCCTTATTACTTATTGTAATTGGGTTTTTAATCAGAGATATACGGGTTTTAGATTTTAATCAAGGAAAATTTAAACTATTTTAATTGCTATTAATTTTTGTATTGTAATGTTGTTTTAATTGCCTTGTGAACCGCCCTGGGTCCTACGGGAGAAGGGCGGTATATAGGTTTAATAAATATAAATATATACTGGTTTTGGCATCCAAGAGCAACAGGGATGCCAGTAATTGTGCAACTGGCTACTTCCTGGCTATAACCACTGGAAGAGGAGCAGACAATAGCAGAGCCAGAGAGATGCTGGACACAAGGTTGCTTGAATGCTGTGCATAATCAGATGTTTGATCTCAACATTTGAAGACCTGCCGATCACCTGAAAAATGGTCTGCATTTGTTTCTGGATGCCAGTAATCAGCTGAAAGGAAGGGAACTGAAGACACCTGGTTTGCTGGCTACCAACTGGAGCAACAAAAATGTGAACTTGCTCTGTGGAAGTGACAAGTGACTCTTTGATGTTTGTTCCTCCTGCCTGCTGTTTGCTAGCATTGGTGGCAACCACCCCCAATATTTTTATTCATTAGGGATATCTGGAAGATCTGAGCAGGCAATAGCAGGAGTGAGATCAGATTCCACATTCCAGCAATACAAATAAAGCATGAAAAATAATGAAATAAAAATTACAAACAAGATAATATATTAGTGGTGGATTATCTGTGAGCAGTTATGAGTCTGCCTAATTTTGCATATGAATTTGGCTACATTCAAAGAAACTAATAGCAATGTGATAACAGCAGTTGTAAATAGAAGAGATCAGTATTTCATGATTGTTTTATCAGGTGAGGTAGAGGAGTGGCATTAACACACAGTGACTAATACGAGAACTGTTCAAAGTCCCATGGCTTCTGCAGGGCTTAGGATCTTAAGTGGCTGCTATCTTTTCTTCTTCGCTGACAATTAGGACCATCGGGTGGTGAAACATCAGTGCCTTGGCTGACCTACCAGGTTTTTTGTGCACCTTTGATGCTTATCATTGCTGTGCTTGCCAGGGAACTAAATTTTAGAAGTCAAGGGCTTTTGATTGTGGAGTTAGATGGGTGGAAGTGGTGAATGGAAGGTTAAAGGAAACAGTTTTATTACTTCTCGTATCAGAGGCAAAGAAGGACAGCGGTGATTTCTCCTGGTCACTCTACTCCACTCCTACTTGTAATAAGGCTCTTCTCATGCAAGAGTGTATTTTCGAGAAGAGGACCAATCTGACTTGTATTATTGAAACCTTTGTGTGGCACAGGTTGGGAACTTAGGAGTCTTTCAGGAATGTGCTCTCCTTGGCATAGTTGAGATCAAACAGAAGTGGCTGTTATTACCCCAAACATTTTACCAGCTTTCAGAGATTAGGATGAAAGGGTTGTGACAGCCTTGATTGTGCCTGCATGGTTTGTCTCTGTATATGGATCCTGGAGGATCCCAAGTTTTTAGAGGGTATTTGGGAGATGAAATGGCAGAAAAGACAGCTAGAGCTATTATTATAGCAAAACAAAGAGTGAATAGATAGAAGCCTTTGTTAAGGAACAAGCTGCAGTAATAAGTACATAAACTTTGCTAGTTCTATGATATCAATGGACTGCCATCCAGTGACCTTTTAAACGTGATTTGGTCCTTGCTGGAGAGGACTGGGTTGTAAGATCCCCTGCAAGCTGTGAGGTTTGTTTTTTAATGAATCTTATCGGTTTAAATCAGTTTGAATAGGCACTCTGTGCAGATCCTGTGGCAATTAAGGCATGATCTGATTATCTGGAAAGAGTTTGATATTGTTGGTTCTGAAGAACTAAACTGGCTCCTTGGAACTGTGAGTGGATATGGCTGCATTTTAGAACCAGGCCTAGCTGACTCCAAATGGCGGCAAGCTTCCCAGAGACAGGTTGGTCTCAATGGCTCTTAAGGAAACAATAACACACCCCCTCCTTAAGTACCAACGCGGGATTTAACTGTTGGATAATTTCTGATGTATCTCCAATATATCCTTTCCAAGGAAGGTTATTGAGAAAGTTATACTGAAGCTTTAAAAAGAGCCCTTGAGAAAGCTGGTTATTTAGATCCCTTTCCAGTGTTTTAGAGGTGGCAAAGTACAGAAACAGGATTGGTTATGATTGTTGAAACCTGTGGTGGAACTGGGATGGAGGTGATGAATCCAAATTGACCCTCGCTGATCTCTCAATAGTCTGATATCATTGATCATGACATATAACTCCCATCAGTCCTAGCAGTGCCAATTATGAGGAATTATAAAGTAGGCAGTCCAACAATAGATTTAAAGTTTAGGATCATAAGATACATTCCCTTACTGCCAAAGGAGATCCCGAAATTCTCTTGGATGTGAACGAAGAATATATAGAAATTGCAACAGATGCAGGAAAATCTGTTATAATTGCTTCATTGCCTAATATTTGCAGATTTCTTGGCTGCAGATGAATTACAAGTTTACTATTATCTCTAAATATATTTGGCTATGTTTAATGTAGTGTGTTTGAATTTTTGTCTTTCTATAATGTAATCTAATCCAGGAAAGGAAACCACAGGGTATTTGTTCACACTTTATGTCAATCTAAAGGTGAATTAATCACATAGCTTAACATTATATATGAGCTTTAATCAAACTGGCTGGTTCATACACAGAGATGAAAAGAAGCATCACAGTCAGTAATCTACATCAAGGTTCCAAACTTCCTAAAAGTGATATAATTGGTTGTGACACAACAATAAAATATACATGGCAATAAATTTTGTGCTTGCTGGATCACTGATAACTGCTTCATTATGTGATACTGTTTGTTCCACAGACTGCCTAGAGCAGACATGTCAAACACAAGGCCCGGGGGCCGGATCCGGCCCGCAAAGTGGTTTTATGTGGCCCGCGAAGCCATCCTGGAAACAGTGAGGGAACGGCCCCCACTGCCTTGGCCCTGGCCCAGAGACCCTCCTTCTGCCAGAAACCCTCAGATCTATCCCACTCCTGCCCAGGCCCCCATAGGCACCCTTGAGGCGAACGATGTAGAGCTGGCCACGCCCACCCAGTAGGCCTTACGCACTCTAGCCACGCCCACCCAGTAGGCCATGCCCACCCTGGCCATGGCCACCCGGCCCCCTGAAGGCAACCGCAATGCTGATGCGGCCCTCAATGAAATTGAGTTTGACACCCCTGGCCTAGAGGAAACACAGAAATAAATTCAAGTACTGGTTTAAAATGTACCATAAACAACTGCTTATTTGCTTTGGTTTTCTGTCTCTATTATATCAGCCGGGGGTGTCCAACTATCAGTCTATCTGACACTTGCTGAACTCCTTAGGTTTTACCAGACTGATGATGGAACCAACAATTTAAAATGGCAATCTTAACACATACTCATTTGGAGATATTTTATGTGCATTTAAATACACATACATAACAATCAATATTAATGGAACTGAAGTGTGAAGCAATTTTACAATATTAACCATGACTTAAATGTTAAGCATTTGAGATCCCCATTCGAATTTTCACTACCTGCTCTGCGAATTCCTTGGAATCCATTTTCAGGGCTTCTCCCCAGAATTGTGGGAAGCTATGTCCCATTCCAGGGTCTGGGATATTCCTGGTTAGGGCTCAATTTTCAGGCTTCAATGGATAAAGTTTACTATGCCAATCAACTGAAACTAAAATTGCCTTTATTACACATAGACACCTCTCTCATAAACTTGCTATGTGAAGTGTCCAAGTCACTGACCATTAAGGTAATAGGTTAAACCAAATACTATTACAGTAGAATTCACTCCCCAGTGAGTAGTGCTACTGTAAACAATAAACCATAGTTAGAGTTTTCACATACCCTGCAAGGTGAATTAGAATTAGCATGACCTGGCTCACATATTATAATCAGACATGAATAATTTGAGGCCCAGGACACATGCAATTCCTCCCCACAACTAGCCATTGCATAATTTCCTGGCAATTTTAAATACTCACAATTTAAAAACAGTTTTAAAAAATGAATAGCCTTAACTTTAACCAAAACCTCTCCACTAAACCAAGGAAGTTCAGCTATACTTACATATCATCATTGGTCTATTCAATGGGGCCCTGGTTATTCTCCTCACCAAAATGTCCCACTGCCATCAAAAAATGCTGATTCCCACCCTAAACTGTATCTTATTAGTAATAATTTAGTGAATAAAATGCAATTAGCTGGGTTCATACTTTGCTCTAATTTTAAAGTGCGGTGAACTAGAAACACTGAAATAGCTGTAATAAGTATTTGCACTGATATACAACTTTGGAAGCACTGAGGGCGGGGAATATGGAGGATTATTACTCTTCAAAAGTCAATGCATAGGAAAAATAAATATAGAATACAAAGCAAACATCACTCCCAAATAGCAGGAAACACTGTATAAAACAAATACTCTACTAAGAAACAAATACACAATGGAACAAAATTAATCTTAGTAAGCTTTTCCAAGCTCATAGAGCTTAAATGACGCTTCTATGGGAAGGAAACATATTTAATTTTTTAAAAAAGACAGAGAATTCCTTACAGTATTGAGCTTATTTCCTTCTTGTTTGTTCTGCAAATCTTCATTCAGATGAGGGTATCGCTACACATTGCATTTGACCTTCAGAACAGTAGCATTTAATTCCATGCTATTGCCTCCATTTTACATACAGCTCAGTACAATGTCAATGGAATCTATGTGCCTGAAATTTTGGATCAGGAAAATGAGAACTCTTCATAGTTAGAAGCAACAGCACTTCCCACTGATGGGAACCTTGGCTCTTCATCCTCCCTGTGGAAGTGAAGCCTCCTCAGGGCTAAGGTAAATGGACCGCACACTGGGATAGGAAGATCAAAGGACAATCTAAAAAAATGGGGCTTCCCTACAAAAGTTACTTTATGTGAATGTGGAGAAGAACAGTCCATCTCACATCTGCTATGGTAGATACAACATATCCTTCAACATCTATGGAGGAAGACTCATGCTGGTAAGAAAAAATGCTGTCAGGTGGTCAAATGCTGGGTAAATGTCAATTTAGTTTTAATCCTATTTATTCTGCATACCTTTTACACATGCTATATTTCTATGACCTATTTTATTTGCTCAGTCTTGAATGTTATGTCTATAATTTGTAGGTGCTTCTGATAAATAAAGAAAGTGCTAAGGTACCATTTCAGAGCTCCCTGTAAGATAACAGAAATTGCTATGCAGCTGCACTTCAAAACAAACACTTTACTTCCACCTCCATTTAATTAACAATATGAAATATGGCTATGGAAAGGGGAATGGGACACTGGATAGAGGTTGATTTTTGGATCTCTTTTGATCAGTAGAAAGCACTATTGTTTTGCTCTGGTGTTCTTGGCATGTGAGGACAATTAAGTCTATTTCAAAGACTAACAGTATGGAAGTTCCTGTCTGTGTGAACAACTTATGGGCAGTTTCTTATGATCAATTATGATCAATTCTCCTGTGTATGCAGAATACCTTCTTGGTTTTCTTTTGTAACCTCCAATTTTGATCCTTATGGACAACAAAGGCTAATTAGCAAATTTACCCTTTTTTACTTCTTCTACAACAAGATAATATGGAAATTGCTTAAATAATACATTTGACCTCAAAATTTCAGAATATTTTGATATTTACACTCTCATTTACATTACCAAAAATGTAGAGCATGCAATCCTTTACACGCACATCCACAACCTCCCCCTCCAAGAAAACATGCAGACAACTAGCAAAGAAACAACTTCAAATATCCCTAAAAAAAGTCATTTCAAATATCCCTTAAAAAGCCACATCAATAAACACACCTGAGATAAACAGGAAAACGCCCCAGACTGCAGCCCCCCCTCCAAAAGGAAGGCAAGTGTTGGTAATAGGAGATTCTATCCTCAAAGGAACAGAATCATCCATCTGCAGATCGGACATACAATCCAGGGAGGTATCTTGGAGCAAAAATTAAAGATGTGGCTGAGAACCTAACCACAATTATTAGGCCCATAGATTACTACCCCTTCCTCCTCCTCCTCCACATTGGGAGGAATGACACAACAAAGAACCTGACTACAATAGTGAGAGATTACAAACAACTAGGCAATAAAGTTAAGAAGCTAGGAGCACAAGTAGTGTTCTCATCCGTACTCCCAATGAAAGGCCAACACTCACTGAGGAAAAAAAGAATTTTAGAAATAAACCATTGATTAAAGCAGGGGTGTCAAACTGCCAGTCCGCAGGCCAGATGTGTGATGTGGAAGCCGTGCCCACCCCATTGCCAGCTCTTGGCAAGGGATGGGTTGCGCCTCATGAAAACAGGGGAAAATGTATTTGGAAAAAGACTGGCCAATCCATCAAGAGGGCTTTAAAGTAAAATTGAGGGGGAAAGGTGACCAATATTTAGAATCTCTAGAACCCCAAACCAATCATAAATCCCAAGAAAACAAATCAAACAATGAGGTAGGCAGTGATGAGTAAAAAGAAAAACTCAAAAAACTATTAGGAAATGCAGGAAACATACCCACAGGCAGGCATAAAAGTCTTAAATGCTTATATACAAATTCTCAAAGCTTGGGGAATAAACTGGAAGAATTAGAAGCAATAGTACATGATGGATGGCATGACATAGTTGGCATTACAGAAACCTGGTGGGATGGAACCCATGAATGGAATGGACTGATGGATGGATACAAATTGTTCAAAAGAAACAGGTCTACAGAAATGCACATGATCAAAAACAAAATCTCTCCAGAAGGTATATGGGTCAATATAAGAGAAAAAAAGTGACATTGCCATAGGTGTATATTACAGGTCACCCAACCAATCAGAAGAAATAGATGAACTCTTTGTCAACCAGTTAACAAATGTATGTAGGAAGCATACCACAGTAGTAATGGGAGACTTCAACCAGGGCTTTTTTTCTCATAGAACGCTCTGAACGGCGTTCCGGCACCTTTTTTTTTTTTTGCAAAAAAAAAAGCTTTTGCACAAGCTGTGCTGCTATTGGCTTAAACCTATTGCAGGCTTTGCTCTTTTATGACTCATGAAGTTCAACTCCCAGAATTCCTGAGTCAGCTATGCTATTGGCTTTTGGAAGCCAATAGGAATTGCTACTGAGCTTGCCAAAAGACCCGGCAGGCAAACGTTGCACAGGCAAGTTGCAGCGAAGGCAGGAAGTTTGCACTCCTCCCTGCTCCCCAACTACACCATCTCAACTAGGTAAGTAAGATATTATTTGCAAATAGGATATCCAAGTATGACTCAAGAAAATTTTCCCTGCACGGAGGGAGTAGTGGTTTGTTTCACTTTGTTTTACTTTTCAAATTGCTTTAGAGAAGAAATGATGATTAGAAAAAGGCAGGAAGTAATTTTTATTAGGAAGAATTCATTTATCCCATGCTAGATCTTTGGGAGCTTAGTACCACTAGCACAGAACATTTGCTTTTCTGAAACTTCATTCAAATTCAATTCCTGATAGGGGCATTTGAAAAAAAAGTTATTTATTAAATTTATATGCTGACTATCTCGCCAGGATGACTCTGAAGTCAAGGAGAGGGCTTGCAACTTCTGTTTGTAGTTATCCACGTTTCTGCACACTGAGATAATCGGCCATTGTACAAATACAGAGCCTATCATGCTTTTATATTTATATGGACATTATATTTACATTACCTGAAATTTTTGGAATGTGTAAAAAATTTGAACCAGCCCAGAAACTCATTCCCCATTGTTTTTGTATATAGAAAGTAAACCCTGAAATAGATTTGGAAAGAGCAAGGACTTTGATTAAATGGAAATGTTGCTAAGCATAGAACTGTTGAGTTAATTTGCAGCTGTTTCTGCTGTTTTCTTTTTATGTGCTTATGATTTTACATCACATTTTAAAATCAGCCAAATTGAATAGGAATAAGATTGTGACTGAAAGAATACTAATTCTGAAATATAGTAAATATCTTTAACAAGTAACGTTAAATTTAGCTTTAGTGTAATTTGCTTGTTTACTGTAGCTAAAACTGGAAATTATATTTCTAAAGCATTAGTTTGGATTATTGGAAAGAAAAAAGATTTAATATTTATAATTCAAATATATAAATATGTGAGAAACATGTTTTTAAAGATCTTTGCAGCTTGTTCTCATATATACCCTGCCACAAAGGAATAACTAAAATTATGAAATTTAGAATCTACCAAGCTTCCCTTCCATGGACAGAAGACAATCCATGGGAAATGTGAATCCGTAATCCATAGCTTTAGCAGCAATAATAAATCTAATTATGCTATGCATATTTAACTTAGCCAAACCATGGAACAGTGGTAGCAATCTTCTATGGTAAGCCCTTTAAGATTATATACTGTTAATCATATAAGTGAAGAAATGAGGAAAACTGTGGTTAAAGAAATTGTTTGATCCAATAATAAAATTTGATTAATAATTGATGAATCAACCACAATAAGCAAAAAAACTACCCTCATAGTATTTGTTTGATGCTGTATCGAAGGTATGGGAATGAATTCACCAGTAAATTTGGTTTTGGACTTGGTAGAACTTGAAAAAGTAACAGCAGAAGGAATATTTGATTCCTTACTCCAATGGCTTTACTCTTATGGGATGACAGAAGATTATTTGAAAAAATATTTGATTTCTCTGGCATGTGATGGCGCCGCTGTGATGATGGGATGTAAAAGTGGAGTGAAAAAATTGCTGTCAGAATGTTTTCCTTCTATTATAGTTTGGCATTGTGCTAATCACAGACTAGAATTATCAGTAGGTGATGCTGCCAAGGAATAAATAGATTCCAATCATTTATTGATAAACTGTATGTCATATACCATGGTTCACCAAAGAATAGCAAAGAGTTGCATTCGTGTGCAGAATTACTGGGGCCTGAGCTGCTGAAAAAAGAATTTGGAAGAATTTTAAGTACCCAATGGGTGTCATCTAGTTTGTTTACAGCTTTGGCTGTATGGAATAATTTTGAATCCCCTATCATTTTGAACAAGCAATGCATGATCCTACAAGAGATAAAAATGATAAATGCACTTACGATGGCTTGAAAAGAAAAATAACATCTACAGAATTTTTATTGGATCTAGGATTGATGTGTGACGCTCTCCAAGAATTGTCAGATTTAAGTTTGGATCTACAGGACCACAACATCGATTTGTATAAGGCAAATAAGAAAATAAAAATACTGGTACAAGTTTTTGAAGAAAGAAGACAGAACTTTAGGCCCTATTTAAATGTGCTGTTGCTGCTGTAAGTGATCTTCGCTTTCATGGAATTTTACTTCACAAAAGAGATTCAAAAAAGGATCCTCCCATTGACCCAAGTATATTTTATACAAAATTGAAAGAGTCAATTGAAAAAAGATTACCGTATATACTTGAGTATAAGCCGAATTTTTCAGCCCACTTTTTGGGCTAAAAAATTCCACTTCAGCTTATACTCCAGTCAACAAAAAAAACTTACCGAGGACTTGTGCGCGGCCGAGGCTTTGGTGCTTCCGGGATCGCACGCACCTCACCCAAGCCACCGCCGTCCGGAGACCTGACGAAGTTTGGGGAGGTGCGCGCGCAAACCTCCCCAAACGTCGGCAGGTCTCCGGACCTCCGCGCCCTGCCTGCCTGCTTCTTTCCGCTGCGGAACGAAGCAGCCTGCCTGCTTCTTTCCGCTGCGGAACGAAGCAGCCTGCCTGCTTCTTTCCGCTGCGGAACGAAGCAGCCTGCCTGCTTCTTTCCGCTGCGGAAAGAAGCAGGCAGGCAGGGCGCGGAGGTCCGGAGACCTGCCGACGTTTGGGGAGGTTTGGGGAGGTGCGCGTGCACCTCCCCAAACCTCCCCAAACTTCGGCAGGTCTCCGGACGGCGACGGCTTGGGAGAGGTGCGCGCGATCCTGGAAGCACCGAAGCCTCGGCCGCGCGCAAGTCCTCGGTAAGCTCCGGGCGGTCACTTGCTTCGCGTCTCCTGAGGGAAGGGGGGGCGACTGGAGCGGGCGTGTTTCCTCGCCTGCTGGGCGCCGCGATTTGCCCGGGGAACGCGCGGGCCCCGAATGGCAGCGTGGAGCGAGGAAGCGGACAGCCAGGGCTTCCCCGAGAGCCGCGGCCACACAGGGTATTCCTGTGTATTCAGGCTTGCAAAATGGCGGATCGAGCCTCTGCTGGCGGCAGAGGCTTGCAGAGCGCGGATCCAGCCTCCGCCGGCGGCGGAGGCTTGCAGAACGGCGGATCGGCTTATACTCGAGTCAACAACTTTTCCCAGTTTTGGGGGGTGGAATTGGGGGTCTCGGCTTATACTCGAGTCGGCTTATACTCAAGTATATACGGGTACTTGATAGCAAAGACGATGAGTTGGCGTATTGGTCTCACGTACTTGATCAAAAACATTGGCCTGAAGATGCTAATACTCAACTGACATTTAGAGAAGTGGAAATTAGAAACTTATCAATCAGACTGCAACTAAATGAAAGAGAAATGATTTGTGGATTCCATGAATACATCCTCGAAAAGACATAGCCAGAAAAACTGTTGCATTTGATACGGACTCTGAATACCATTCCTATTTCTTCAACTGAATGTGATCATGGGTTTTCACAAATGAATCTAATTGCTACCCCAAGAAGAGCTTCGTTAAAGACTAAGACAATTTCAGCACTTTTGTTCATCAAACTTGTCGGACCACCTCTGAGACTTTTCGATCCTTCAAAGTACGTTGATCTGTGGTTACTCAGAGGACGACATTCGGCCATAGATACTAAGAGCAAGGAAAGGAGTTAAGAAAATTTGCCAGATGAGAATTGGAGAAAAGTTTGGAATTTTCTATGAACATTTGCTTTAAATACAATTAAATGTATGTTAAGAATTGAATATATAATTATTTAATTATATAAATAAATATATAAATAAAATTTATATAAATAAAAGATTAACAAGATAAGAGTTCTGGCACCTTTTTTTTTTAAGAAAAAAAGCCCTGACTTCAACTATCCAGATATCAACTGGGAGACAAATTCTGCAGTGACCAGGAGATCAAACCAACCTAGCTGACAACTTTGTCACACAAAAGATGGAGGAGGGAACTAGAGGTAAAGCTATCCTGGACTTAATTCTTACTAATAGAGAAGAAGTGATAGAGGGAGTTGAAGTTGCCAGAACCTTGGGTGAAAGTGACCACGTCATACTGGAATTTAATATAATGCAAATACTAGCAAAAGAAAACAATTCAACCAGTGTCTTAAACTTCAACAACTGACGTTAACAAACTCAGAGAGAACCTAGGAAAGATCCCATGGATGAAAATCCTAAAGGGGAAAACAACCCAAGAAGCATGGAAAACTCTGAAAAATGCGATCATAAAAGCCCACATCAGCACAATACCACTGAAAAAGAAAAACAAGAAATTCAAGAAGAATCCAACATAGCTGCACAAAGATCTCTCTGACAAACTGACAGACAAAAAGGACAAATACAAAAAATGGAAAGAGGGGCACATAACTAAGACCAATTATCAGCAGACAGGCAGAATGTGCAAAGATGAAGTCAGGAAAGCAAAGGTGCAGAACGAACAACTTGCAACAGAATCAAGAATAATAATAAAAAGTTTCTTCCAACATATTAACAACAAGAAAAAAGTCAAGGAAACTGTAGGCCCACTAAAGAGAGAAGATGGCAAGGAAATAACAGGCAGCAGAGAGAAAGCAGAGCTACTTAACTCACATTCATACGCAAAAAGAAACTATAGCCCAACATACCAAAAAAAACACTGCAAAAGACAAACTAGAAACAAAAATTAAAATAAGCAAGAAAATGGTAAGAGAACACCTATCTGACCTTGCCGAATATAAACCACCGGGGCCTGAGAGATTACATCCCAGAGTTCTGAAGGAGCTGGCAGATGTTATCTCAGAACCATTGCACAATATTTCATAAATCCTGGAGCACTGTGGAAGTACCTGAGGATTGGAAAAAGGCTGATGTGTTTCCCATCTTCAAGAAAGGGGGGGAAACGGACCCAAGAAACTACAGACCAATCAGTTTAACATCAATAGCTGTGAAGATCCTAGAAAAGATAATAAAAAACAGCAAACAACTAGAAGCAAACAAAGTTATAAATAGTAGCCACCACGGGTTTGGTAAAAACAGATCATGCCAAACCAATCTTTTTTTAAAAAATTCCATTTATATCCCGCCCTTCTCCGAAGACTCAGGGCGGCTTACAAGCTTAGCAGTAGCCTTCATTCTATGTATATGCCTGCTTATTAGGGCTTTCACACACACACCAAGCGGCATTATTACAAAGTCAGCTTAATTGCCCCCAATAATCTGGGTCCTCATTTTACCTACCTCGGAAGGATGGAAGGCTGAGTCAACCTTGAGCCTGGTGGGATGCGAACCTGCACTAATTGCAGGCAGCTGGTGTTACTTAAAGAGGCATTAGCCCATTGCTCCACCAAGGCTGTTTCATTGTTTGATAAAGTGACTAAAGTAGTAGACCAGTGAAATGCAGCATTACGTAGTATATTTAGATTCCATAAGGCATTTGACAAGGTACACCACAACCTACTCCTTGGTAAGCTAGAAAAAGGTGGAATAGACAACATCACCACCAGATGGATCTGTAGCTGGCTGGCAAACTGTACTCAACGAGTAGTCCTCAATGGCACTACATCCAAATGGAGAAAAATAAGCAGTGGGGTACTACAAGATTCTGTCCTAGGCCCAGTACTCTTCAATATCTTCATCAATGAATTAGATGAGAGAATTGAAGGGGAACTCATCAAATTCACAGATGACACCAAACTGGCAGGAGTAGCCAACACCCCAGAAGACAAACTCAGGATCCAAAAAGATCTTGACAAATTTGAACAATGGGCCCTATCCAACAAAATGAATTTCAATGTGGAAAAAAGCAAAGTTTTACATTTAGGCAGGAAAAACCAAAGGTACAAGTACAGATTGGGCGAGACCTGGTTTAAAAACAGTACCTGTGACCTTTGAGTCCTAGTGGACGATCACTTGACTATGAGCCAGCAGTGTGCAGCAGCAGGCAAAAAAGGTAATACAATCCTGGGTTGTATAAACAAAGGCATAGAATCAAGATCATGTGAAGCATTAGTAAAGGTAAAGGTAAAGGTTCCCCCGCACATGCGTGCTAGTCGTTTCCAACTCTAGGTGCCGGTGCTCATCTCCATTTCAAAGCTGAAGAGCCAGCACTTGTCCGAGGACATCTCCGTGGTCATGTGGCCGGCATGACTAGATGCCAAAGGCGCACGGGACACTGTTACCTTCCCACTGTAGTGGTCCCTATTTTTCTACTTGCGTTTTTACGTGCTTTCGAACTGCTAGGTTGGCAGAAGCTGGGACGAGTAACAGGCGCTCACTGTGTTACACGGCACTCAGGATTTGACCCGCCAAACTGCCGACCTTCTGATCGACAAGCTCAGCGTCCTAACCCACTGAGCCACCACGTCCCTGAAGCATTAGTACCACTTTATAAAACCCTAATAAGACCGCACCTGGAATAATGTAGCCAATTCTGATCACTGTATCACAAAAAAAAAATGTTGAGAGTTTGGAGAAAATTCAGAGAAGAGCAACTAAGATGATTAAAAGCCTGGAGATTAAAACATACGAAGAATGACTGCAGGACTAGGGTTTGGCTAGTCTAAAGAAAAGAAGAAATAGGGGAGACATGATAGCAGTATTCCAGTATTTGAGGGGCTGCCACCAAGAAAAGGGGGTCACCAGAGGGCAGGACACGAAACAATGGTTGGAAACTGATCAAAGAGAGAAGCAACCTGGAATTAAGGTGGGGAACTACGGCCCCTTTATGACTTGTGCACTTCAACTCCCAGAATTCCCGAAACAGCATTGAAGTCCACAAGTCATAAAAGGGCCATAGTTCCCACCCTGATTTATACTGACAAAATGTCACTTCAATTTCTCAGGCCTCTGTATGAATGTCTGTTTAAAGATTTTCACTTGCAGCCTATCTTTGCTGAAGGTTGGATTTATTTCAACCTTGTTCTTTTTAACAACTTCTATATTTTTGATCCATACACTCATAATATCATTTTCTGCTAATTTTTCTTACTATTGTTGACTTCCTTTTATATTGTATTTATTATTGTATACTTTTATGAAGTTCATGAATTCTATTTTGAAGCGACTCAGGGAAGCAGACTGTTAGGTAATACAGAAATGCAATAAGAAAGCATACAATAATATTTAACTTTCAGACAAAAACATGGGTAAGCATAAGGTTCCATTTTGAGAGCCTTACCTTGACAGACTATTTTACTGCTGCTAATTTTAGTCATCAGTATATATTGTACAGCATTTTAATATTGGTGATGCATTTTTTAAATAAGTCAAATACATTTGTTAATTATAAACACAAATATAACACACTGATTTATGAGTCCTGCTTTGTTTTGTTTTGTAACATTAAATGTTACAACTGTTTTAAATTATGTTTTTCATTAAGTTGCCTATTGCAAATACTAGGGTTGTGGGGATAAATAATTAAATCAGGGGTGGATAACCTGAATCCCATGGTTTCATCTTATAATTCCTCCCCCGCCCCCATTTCTCATTTGTCTTTTTTAGCCTGCTCTGAATACACTAAATTTTAGGAGTGCTGCTGACAAAAAAGTTATTTTTTCCTATCATTTTAACTCAGACAACACAGAAAGTTAAAGTCTTAAATTGACTTCCACAGCTGGGGGGCAGTACAAAATTCCATAAAATCCAGGCTCCATCTCCATGTTGATGCAGCTGCCTCATTTGGCATCATATTCCCTGACAGTGAAGACCCAAGTCTTTCAAAAATGTGTAGCTGTGGCTAAGAAGGCCCACCATTATTTTTAACATACTCTATGAAACCAGTGAATAGATAACATAAATCTACAAAATATCCCCAGCTTTCTACTGTAATTCTGATAATGAAATACCCCAAACATCTCCAGATTCCCTTCTCTTCCTAGCTACACTCCTACAGTGCATATTACCAGAGTGGATTTCTGTACTGATGTCTGCATGCCTCAACAGCATTTTACCTCTTCATGGTCAGTAGGTTAACAGAATAAGATATGACCAGATAGGAATAAAGCCTGTCCTGCATGCATAGTGTCATTCTGCTCCAGGAACAAGAACAACAGGATTCAGCTGATGCTGAAGCAGTCCTTGGCAATCCAATACCCATAGCAATTACTAGATCATCCTATATTCCCACTTGAATAAAACTGCTTAAGTCAAACCCAGGGAACTTCCCAACTTTTTCATTCCAGCACTGCAAAGTTAGAAAATTTATACATGCTCCAGCCAGCTGAACATATTCTCTGTACAAGCTTTCAGCTGTCCTAAATCCAGGGCTTTTTTCCTCATAGAATGCTCAGAACGGAGTTCCGGCACCTTTTTTGGATGGAACCTTGTAGGGTAGGCAAGGCGGGTTGTATGACATGTGTGAGTTCCAGCACCTTTTTCTTTTACAAAAAAAGCACTGCCTAAATCTAATTTTCATCTCAACAAATGGAGAAAACCAACTACTAAGAGTGTCAACTAGACATATATAGAATGGGACTGAACTGCAGAGTAAGTAAACAGATGTAGCACTTCGGAAAAGGATCCAGCTTAACAGTGGTTGCCTACAGATCTTATCTTATAGGAAGACAGGAAAATTCTTGTAGCTTTTCAATAATGGCCCATAAAGCAATAATTCTTACCTTTCTTTTCTGCAGGGCAGAAACAGGAAACCTATTTATTACAAAGCTTCAGGGAAATAAATTACATGAGTGGGCTTTAATAAGTTTAAGGTAAAGGTAAAGGTTCCCCCGCACATGCGTGCTAGTCCTTTCCAACTCTAGGGGCCGGTGCTCATCTCTGTTTCAAAGTCGAAGAGCCAGCGCTTGTCCAAGGACATCTCCGTGGTCATGTGGCCGGCATGACTAGACACCAGAGGCGCACAGAACGCTGTTACCTTCCCACCGTAGTGGTCCCTATTTTTCTACTTGCATTTTTACGTGCTTTCAAACTGCTAGGTTGGCAGAAGCTGGGACGAGTAACAGGCACTCACTCTGCTACGCGGCACTCAGGATTCGACCCGCCAAACTGCCGATCTTCTGATCGACAAGCTCAGCGTCCTAACCCACTGAGCCACCGCGTCCCTTTTAATAAGTTTATTAATCCTTAATTTGCTAGATGAAACTATATTCTTATCTCTGATGTAATTGACAAATAGAGCTATTTTTCTAGGGAAAAATATTGTCTTTTCTTATAAGATTTACAAAGAAATTGCATGTTGCTTGATTATATAATTTGCACCAAGGCTTGGCAGTATAAAATGGTTTCACCATCAATAGTCCTGGTATATCTGAAAGTTTTGCACATTTTCAGGGTACTCACAATGTGAATTGAGTATATGTTTTCATTTTTTGCCTCCACATCAGTCTTGGTGATTACATGAACAAGTTCCTGCAGTATTCTTGGCAACATTTTTGAAGGGGTTGGCTATTGTCTTCCTCCTAGGGCTTACAGCCAAAACTGATCCAAAGTCACCCAGCTGGTTCCTAGCGATTAAGGTGCTCCCAGTCCAGCACCTTAACTACTAGACCAAATTGGCTTTTACACATGTCAAAATGAATAAATCAGACCCTTCATAGTTTTAAAATATGGCCAGGTTTTCAGAAAGCATGTCATTATAAGTTAATTCATTACACTGCTTAGACATTTAAAACATCCTTCTGAATTTTGAGGCCTCATCTTTAGAAAAACTTAAAAACGATATGTGAAAAGAAGTGAAAATACCAAAAAGACATGATGTGAAAAGTTTTAAAGAGAAGAGGGAGAAGGCTGCTTAAATTTAAAGCTTCCGCCTGGCTTTTAGGTAAATGTCCTTTCTTGCCGGTTATCTTGGCTACGGAACTTGTTTGTGGTTTGCTTTGAGTGAAGAGGTAGGAGGTGGAAATCTCAAATCCTAGCAGCTGTGTTAACAAAGTTAAAACAACCCGATTTCCTGCCCGTGCAAGTCATACTGACTAATAAGCTAAGCACGTGGAGTGTGTACACAAAGCCCCTAAACCAAAATGGGGCTTGAGGTAACGTGAGAATACAGGCTTTTGTTGGCGCGTATGTTTACATTCAGAAGCCAAGTAAGTTTGTGGGACTTACTTCTGCCAACATAGATTTTGCATTGCCTACGACCGCCTATTGGAAGTGCCAGACTTACTATCTCCACCACCATGAGGACTCCAGGAGTCGTCTTTAGAAATTCTTTGTCATAAGCCAGCGTGCTGGATCTGGATGTGAAAGTAGCCGCGAAGGAGCTGCTGGTTGTGGTCACGGTGTGCGAACGAGCGCGCTCCTGGTGGCTCTCGCGGGGCGGCTGTTCCATCTTCAGCTGCAAGCAGGAACACTGTCGAGAGGCTGATTGCTCACTGCCGCAGCCAAAGGCAAGCTCTTCAATCCAAAGGCTCTGGACTTGTGGCCGAAAGTTGCCGTCCGGAGAAGCAAATTACGCGCAGGGTTGTTCCGGAGATGCAAGTTTTAGCGCAGCGACCGCAAACGTCGCTGTGAAAAACCCCGCTGGCAGGATTCCAGGGGGCAGAGCTAAGGGGACGCACGCGGGCGGGGAGGGGAGAGGCTTCCGTCACCTGGGGCCGTACAGTTTGGGGAGGGGTCGGGGAAAAGGAAAAGCAGGGTTACACTACTTCCAAGCTCTATTACTGCTTGTTCCCAAATTGCCTCGGTTTGGAATTTTGCCGAGCTAATAAGAAACGTTATCTTGACCGACTCTCCTGTTGACTGGCAACACTTATCTGGGTAGGCGCCTCTGAAGTGAGTTCGAATTCCGAAAGAGGTAATAAGAGATATGGCTGGATCGAACAGAAATCTTGAAGGATTACATCAGAAAACACATAATTGTCGTTAATCAGTATCTCCTTCACCACCTCCTGTTCATTATGATTGTTAGCTACGAGAATCACAAATTCAAAACCAGTTGCAAATACAAATTTCTTGTATTTTCTTGGTTTTTAGTACTCTTGGTTTTGCTTTGTTAATAGAACAACCGCCCCTCCTGAGAACCTACGCGCGACTTTCAATATAGCTATTGAATATTTTTGTGAGCCATTCTGAGTTTTAAATAGTTTGTAAGGCAGACTGCACATCTTAATAGCAGTGAATGTAGCATGTTAATTGCCTTGAACACAGGCATACTGTATGCTTGGCAAACAGTCCATACAAAGACTATATACTTGATCAAACTCAGCATAAAAAATGAATACTAATGCTATCCCTGATGTAATGCCAACTCGAGTTTATCATGTGGCACTCCGAGTACATGGATAATAAAACAAGCTGATCTTCAACAGAACTGTGCACTTTAACAAAATTACACTATCAATATATACTTCTCTTGTTTGAACAATCTACAGTTCCATGGCTGTAAGCTATGTCTGAAATTTTAAAAAATATAAACTCCTGAAAGACCAAATTACCCCTTTAATATTTCCCAAGGAAACTACATGATCCTGCCCATGCAGTCACCAAGAGATGGGTTTAAATAAAAGTAAATTTTACTTGCAGTATGCAGCAATTTTCATACTGGGTGGTTTTATATCAAATAACTTTACATATGAAACTTGTGACATATTTATGATATTCCCACAACAAGCTAAGCTACATTTTCCCAGTTTATTGAATGCATAACTGTTGGTTCAGACAAACAAACATACTGTGTTTTGGCTTGAATCCAACCTATAGTCTTTGCATCACAGCAATTGCAGTTCATTGTTGCTTATCTCATGACTAATATTTAAAAGGCACATGTTATAATCCTTTACGGATTTGCAGTTTCCTGCCTGGTGCCCTCCTCACTGCTGGGTAGGAATTATTGGGCGGGAGGGAGAATATTTTTTTTATTCCACCTTTATTATATTTATAAATAACTGAGGGCTGATAACATATCTAATACTTCTGCTAGTTTCCTCATAACAACAACCACATATGGTGAGTTGAAAGATTTGGAGTGGTGCCTTAATCTAAAAGCTGTGCATATGAAAAGCTTAATATGAGGGGATAAACATGTCATTCCCATCTTGATATTCTGGTATTTTATGCTGTTTCTAAAACATCAGGTATTTTTAAAATCAGCCCTCCATTCTTTCTGCAAATTTTAATTTGTATCCATGAAGAGGATCCATCATACTTGGTCCAAATGTCCTCTCAGTGTTGGGATCCAGATTTGCATATGGTCTAAGTATCTGAACCAAAGATGCATAAACTTGATTTTTTTAAAAGCAATATTGGAGAACAGAGATCATGCACTTGTACTTCTGTGCACTAGAATCTATGTAGAGAAGCCCCTATACAGATTTGTAATTCTGCTTGTGGTCACTCGTCATGTTGAGAGGCTAAAGCTAGTGGGCATAGTCCTATTTTATATACATGCACATGCATTTATTTTTTGTGACAGATGATTCAACAAAGATGTATTCTTTTTTAGGAGACACGCATGTATTTTTGCAGAAATGTACTTAGCACAAATGATAAAGAAGCTTATTTGCACATTGTGTTAGGCAGGTTGTCCCAATTTAATGGTTTCTACATGTGTTGGAATACGTAATAGTTAAGATTTTGGACTGACACCAAGAAAATCAAGTATTAGTTTATTTTCAGCCATGAATTCAAGGGGTATTTTGGGGTCAGTCCCTCTCAGACCAATTGCCTTCCAGGATCACACTTTTGGGGTTAAACAGGAAGTAGGGACTCTCTCCCCAAGAATTTAGTTGCAAAAATAATTTATTTCCTATTGGACAGCACTTCATTTTTAAATTACAAAAATAAATTCCTTTCAGAACCAAACAGCTATCATTTGTTTACCTTTCCCCAAAAGGAAATTTCACACCTATTTTACATCACTTTCAATTCCACCAATTGGCAGATTGGCCAGGGTTAATGTAACTTTCTTAAACATATCAAGGCTGTTATTTCACAAAGGCAGCATTTCATAACCAAAGGCCATGTTGCATTATAGTGGCTGAAATTCAATAAGATTAAATTCCTTACATCCCTTTTGTCATTCTTTTTGAACTGCACCCATTAGTAGCATTCCTTAACTTAAGGAATTCCTCTTATCCCACAATGGGCCAATTTTTCCCAAATCAATTCTGTCAGGTACAATTTTTTTTTTATTGAAAAGTTTTAAAATACAGTTTTCCTTTAAGAAGGTAGGGAGGAGGGAGGGGGAAGGGGGGATTCTTAAATTCTGTCAGGTACAATTGTAATACTTCACTTTGCAATTACTTAGTTAAGAAATATTTTTACAACATGGCCCAATCATTTTAGCTTTGTTAGAACTCAAGACCGTAAGTCTCTTCTAAGAACATTGTATTTTGTTCTGCAGCTTTATTCTAACAAATAAAATTGAAAGTTGCTGAGAGACCAACAAAAGTGACATTTTCTTACATATAGATAGTATCACAGACAAAATAATTAAATGCTGCCAACTGAACAGCATCTCACTGCCATATAGTCAGTGAGAAAGAAGAAACCAGTTACCTTATTATTAACCCTCCCCCACAAAAAAATGCAACATGTAGATTTATCTATGTATAAGCCTGTATAATGTGATTGCAATAATTCTGAATCCTGAATCCATTTAGCTAGCAGAAAAATTTCATAGAGTACACCACTGATGTTATTATGTATGTTAGTATGATGAAAAAGAATGTGAAAAAATTCCTGGTTTGAAAAATAAAAGTTGCATACTTTTTATAAAAACTAGTTTTATTCTGTGCGGAATGGAAGCAGAATGTATTTTAAATATTTTTAATGCAAGACATTATGTTGAATTGTAGATAATAATCCTGTACAAAAAACACTAGAAAATTCCTGGATGCTTGGCATTCAGACAAATCAGCCATTGAAAGAAACTATATTTGTTGTTGTTCACTCACTGGATTATGTCTGATTTTTTTTGCAACCCTTTAGATCATAGCACACCAAGCTCCCCTGTCCTCCAGAGTTTCCTCAGGTTTGCCCAAATTCATGTTCACTGTGAACCCTAAACAATAAACTACTACACTCATCAAAATTGGCAAGGCAAGTTAATTTATATAAACAGGGAGAAAACCCCACACCTACTTACACTGATGATGTTACTTAGTTGGATAATGAAATATCTGCAAACAAACAACCAGACTCAGAGAACACAAAGGATTCCATATTAAGTATTCTAGAGTTACTATGTTCCTCTTTTCCAACCTGATTCCTTCCATATGTATAAAATCACAAATTATTGTCATGCTGGTTAGCTATTGATGGGCATTGTATTCCATTACATCTAGACATTGTCAGAAGCTATTATTAAAAGAAACCTGCTGGATATAGACTAGATACTAAGAAATTACTATTCTAATTTCTAATTTCTTTAAAATTTATCAAAGGATAATAGTTAAGGAAAAGAACACCAGAACAACAAAGGCCCGATTATATATTATTAGTTTGCAATGCAAATAATAGTCTCATGAAAAGGGACAGATACAAGTCAAAATTAGTCTAATAAAAATTACAGGATCATTCTGGCTCTTATTGACAGCATTTTTAATATTCTTCCCAGATGATTACTAAGCTCTAAATGGCCATGATGGCACTGTGGTTAAAGACCCTGACCTTATCAGCTGCAAAGCTGACAGTCCAGGTTGGAGATCAAAGTGCTGCATGATGGGGTGAGCTCTTGTTACTTGCCCCAGCTCCTGCCAACCTTGAAGTTCAAAAGCATGCAAATGCGAGTAGATAAATAAGTACCACTTCAGTGGAAAGGTACCTCCATTCTGTGCATCTTGGTGTAGAGTCATTCTGACCACACGACCAAGAATGCATCTTTGGACAACACTGGCTCCTTCTGCCAAGAAACGGAGATGAACACTGCCCCTATACTCAGACATGATTGAACAGGGGAAACCTTTACATGACCATGAAAAGCCAAGCCAGCCATATAATTTTAGCAAAATCCTGCACGAAAGCTTCATTTCCAAAATGGATTAAAAGAATAAAGTGGATATAAATTGCCCAATATGGCTAGGAAACAAGGAAAATTGCAAATCCTGTAGATTAAACACCCTAAAAGTTCCTATAATCTGTTTACAGATGTTTTGTAATAACAGCTGTGTGAATCCAAATTTTTTTAAACACAAACAGCAGATAGCAATGCAAATAGTACCATATGAACAAGCCAATATTTCACCCCCTCCCCTGATAACTCATAAGGTAAAGGTAAAGGTAAAGGTTCCCCCGCACATGCGTGCTAGTCGTTTCCGACTCTAGGGGCCGGTGCTCATCTCCGTTTCAAAGCCGAAGAGCCAGCGCTTGTCCGAGGACGTCTCCGTGGTCATGTGGCCGGCATGACTAGACGCCAAAGGCTCACGGAACGCTGTTACCTTCCCACCAGAGTGGTCCCTATTTTTCTACTTGCATTTTTACGTGCTTTCGAACTGCTAGGTTGGCAGAAGCTGGGACGAGTAACAGGCGCTCACTCTGTTACGCGGCACTTGGGATTCGACCCGCCAAACTGCCGACCTTCCGATCGACAAGCTCAGCGTCCTAACCCACTGAGCCACCGCGTCCCTCTGATAACTCATACTAATGTACAAAAGCTAGTGATTTCTAGAATCTGCTAAATTGTACTTGCAACTGGCAAAGATTTGTTCTGGCTTCATTCTGTTCTGCCAGATTTCATTTTAGTTCCACCCCATCCTGTTCTATCCTTTTCTATATTGGTTCTTTTGGAAGAAACTTCAGACCAGACTGTGCTTCAAGAAGGACATATATTTAGACTTGCAGCTTCCTGAAGAGAGAGAGAAAAGAAGTACTGACCGAATCTCAATCTGCTATATTTACAAAGCATAAAAGACTTTTGTGTTGGAGTTTTGATCACAATGTTATTATTTTCTTAACATCTTCCATTAAATAGTCATACCTACCTACAAATGTGACAAGTATGAAACAGCAAGGAAGGTAATTTAATACACTGAACTGGTTTTTCGCAGAGGTTTAAAAGTAGCTGTACAATACAGAGCAAAAAAAAAAATCACAGGCTAACTTGGTAAATGATCTAAGCTCTGATAACATTTTAAAAACAAGCAAATGATGGTATCTTTTGATAAAACTAGAACCAACAAGTGAGAACAATGTTTATGTAAACCTACAGAAATTTAACTGAAGGAACAGAAAACTGAAAATACCTGTACCTTTAATCTGTAATAAAACAGAATCATTCATTGTGAACACTTCAGTGGTACCTTAGTACCCAACTGCTTTGAAACTCATAGAATTTTGTGTTCAGCTCATATTGATGGGAAAATTTTTGTCCTGGTACTCATCATCAGATTCAAGGTGCTGGTGATGACCTATAAAGCCCTAAATGGTGAGGGTCCGGGATATTTGAGGGAACACCTGCTGCCAGCATCAAGTTCCCTTCGTCCAGTGCGCTCCCACAGGGAGGGTCTCCTCAGGGTGTCGCCGGTTAAAGATTGCCGGCGGGTAACACCCAGGGGTAGGGCCTTCTCAGTGGGTGCGCCTGCCCTGTGGAACCAGCTGCCTGTGGAGCTTAGGACTGCCCCCAACCTCCGTTCATTCCACCGGGACCTGAAGACCTGGCTCTTCGAGCTCTCTGGCCCAGGCTGAGAATTTTTTTAATTTTAATTTTAACTGGGTTTTAATTTTCTCAGGGTTTTATTTAATCTTTTTAAATTTGTTTTAACGTTTGTATTGACTTTCTTTTAAATGCCCTGTAAACCACCCTGAGTCCTTCGGGAAAGGGCGGTATATAAATCTAAATAAAATAAAAATTAAAAATAAAATAAATTTATTTGATACTCAATGCACAAGTTAGAACATGTCGTCGTTGGCTGCCTTGTGACTCACTATATTATTATGCGAAAAAATTTCTTGGTACTCATCACGTTTGGTACTCATCGTGCCTCCTGGAACCAATTAACGATCAGTACCGAGGTACCACTGTATATAACCACTTGAAATGCTGATAGGTACTGAAAGGACATGTCAAAATATAAATGTATTGTATTGTATGCCTCAGACAATTATTTTTATTTTTCTAAGTTTTAATTTTCTGATTCCTATTTTGGGATTTCTCACCTTTTATTGTCTCTACCCTACAGAGATAATAAAAATGCATTTCTGAATTGAGTGAATCTATGTATTGCACCCGCAATACACTTGTCACCTTTTTCCAATTTTTTTCCAGTTTTAACTTTGAGTGTTAGACTTTAACTCCAGGGTTAAATGTATTTTGATGCTAGTTCTCCAAGATACATACATGGGCATACATGAACACTAAAATCCAGTGTCCTGCACAACTTTGGCTAGTAAAATTCATTTTGAAAAGTTAGGATAATGTTCATTTTTATGAGGATAACTTTACAATCTTGTAGTGTTCCAAAGATATAACATTTGATTCTTTCTTGAGGATCTAAACATAAAATCCCATTATTGTCTTTTTCACTCCCTTTATATCTTCTTGATCAGTGAAGATCAATCTATATATGCTTATTTATTTACAATAAACACAACTGCATTTATTACAAAATCAATTTAAAGTGTTGAATTTTAAAATGCCATAACCAGATTGCTAATTAGATGCTTCAGTTATTTGTAAAAAAATGTTATCATGCAATATTCAAGGAAGACTATACCACTGGTTTGGATTGGTAATTAGAAATATGTTGATACTGAAGACTGACTGCTATGTCTTCTGTACTGTTATTGAAGAAAGGGAAAGTACATAATTTTTGAAACATCCTCAAACCATTCCAGTATTTACATTTGATCCAACTTGTAAGTGGAAATTATGTTTTTGTACAATTTGGCTATTGCATTGTCAGACGTATACAGTAAAATCAGAGATTACAATTTAAGAAGGCTTCCTAAAGACTGCAGGGCAGTGACTTTTCATAGTTGAAAAAAAATAAGAAAAATAAACAAAATGTACAATGGCTTTGTTATCTATTACCAGATATGTAATACTCCTTTCTAACTTATGCTTATGATGTATGTTGAGAAAGAAAGCAAGAACACTGTGGCAAGAGGAAATGAAAATTCTAGTCCTACATGTCTGAAGGGTGCCAAGCCTGGAAACTGACGTACAAACCCATATTTATGCATCAATGAAGATTCCCAAAGTGAGTAACTGCCATGAAAATCCGAATCAGCCAGTTTTCTTCATTACAGATAGACATCAGGACAATTCATAATATTTATTATACAGCGGTTATGTGTTTGACAAACAGCTGCAACAGGAAATTTCAGTTTCTGAAAATAGCTTTATTTATAGGTAAATATACTGTTGAAATCAGAGGAGCACCAGGGATCATATCAAGTAGGCTGCTAACGATCTAATATCACCTCCATCAAAATTGTTATTTTTTCACAACATTTCCCATCTGATTCAAGACAACCTTACAAATAATCAAGGTCCACAGGGTCTAAGACAAGGGTCTTCAAACTTGGCCCTTTTATGACTTGTGGACCAACTCCCAGTGTCTGGCTGAGGAATTCTGGGAGTTGAAGTCCACAAGGGCCAAGTTTGAAGACCCCTGGTCTAAGACAACTCACAACCGCCACCCTGTCCCTCTCGTCCCAGCCGACTCCCTTGCCATGGATAACTTGTCACGGACAACTCACCATGAGAGAAGGTAGGAGACCCCCCCTTCAGGCTCCATCTGGTCATCTCCTACATCTAATCCTTGAGTTATGACAGTAATGAAGCCTGCCCATTACTGTCACAAGTCAGGATGATTGTTAAGTGAACTACCTCATTAACAACCTCACTATCCCTGCTTCCCCAATGCATTTGTTAAATGAATTCATGGGTCGTTAAGTGGAGCATGGAGTGCCTCAGGAATGTAGGAAGAGTCTGGGAAGCCTAATGCAGGCATAAATAAACCTGCATGGAGCCTCCCAAAGCCTTTCCCCATCCCTTGAGATATTCCACGCTATGCTTCCTTTCCCATAGGCTTGTAAGCCTCTCCTTACTCCATTCTGTCACAATTATGCACTTATTTTTTGAAGTTCCTCAGAGTTCAGGAAGTCTAGGTAGGGAATGAGAACACGCCGTTCAGTTCCTGGGCCATGTGGCACAATTGAGAAGAAGAAATCTTGCTGGTTTTCCTTTTGTCACTTGTTTTGTGCTAGCACTGCTAATGCTGGGGGAGCTAATGCTGGTGCTAGCAAAGAACAAATCCTGCCAGTTTTCTTCTCATTGCTAGCCTTAAGTTCCCCAAGCATTAGCAGTGAAAAGTAGTGTAAAGCTAGCAGAACTAACACTGGGGGAGCTAAGGCTAGGGATAAAATGAAAACCAGCAAAATTTATTCTCCTTGATAGTATCCTGTGGCTCAGCAACAGAGCGGCCTATTCTCCTTCCCTATCCTGACTTCTGAGCTCTGGATACCTTCTAAAGGTAAGAGAGGGAATAGGGACTGGGGGTGGGGAGGTGTGTGTGGAATCCGGTGAGGTGGCAAAGCAGGCCCAGTCCTTGGTGGGACCTGGTGGGACAGGATGGAAGGAAAATAGGTGGGTGGATGAGCTGCAACGTCTCTGCAATTAGTCATAAGAGCAAATGAGACAGGTGCACTGCACACACCTTAATTTTGAAACAGGGTGATATGTAGCTTTTGGGGGGGGCTTATAGTAATTTCAAACAGTCATTAAATGTCATCATAACTGAAGGACTATCTATATAGGAAGTAACTCAAGCTGTATTTCTATCTGGTTGCCAACATGATGTCTTAAATTCATATATGTATCACTTTATTGCAATTCTCCTTGAGCTTTCTTGGAATTAATGAGAATATAAATATAAGCTTAATGCAGACTCCCTGCATTCCTTTTGTGGCTTCCAATCGTGATGTGAACTGTGCTGTTGAAATTCATCATCTTCATCATGATAAATAGCAACATATCTCCTACAGAATGCTAACTTTGTTCCTTAACTATTCTCTTAAGAATCACTTATTACATTGTACTTCTTTTTGTGGGATATTAGTTACTGGCATGAGTTGATTTTGGTTAAATCCTTGTTTCTTTTCACTCACAAAGTTTCCTTTGTCACTGACAGCCCCTTCTCCCGCAGAAACTATAATAGAACCACCCATATTTAATGGTGTAATAAATGACAGCCTGTGGTAATAGCCCTCCCTCTGCTTTATAAATATAAATAATTTCATTTTTAAATTTCTAGTCAACTCCTGAGAGGATAATTATAGAACCACCATAATTTGACAGCTGAGAAGAGTCAGAATTCTTTTTACCTGGCAAAATAATCAACCATCATTATTAACAACTTACAGGTTTTTGTTTTTAATTTGCATTGAATCAATGGGAAATGTTCAAACTTCTATACTATTATGTTGACTTTTCTTATTCTCAATCTACAAACATCTGCAATGAAATAAAAGTATGCATGCATCTTTGCCAAAAGGTATTATATTTAACTTTGTCTCAAGCAGAGATTGTGTCAGCAAAAGTTTTTGTCATGAAAAGAACCCTTGAAACATAAAATTTAACTCAGGTATCAAAACTTTTGCATTCAGCTGAATATATGTATATGTAAGACAGTAATAACAAATAGTAACCAGTATTGTGTTATGATTGATTTCAGAATAATGGAAACTCTGTACAAAGCTAACATTGCTCTAAAGCACTTAGCAACAATGTTAATGTGAAAAATTAAGAGCCATACAGCAGCTAGCTAAATCACCATGTCAAAAGCACATGTGACTTTTGATGGTGCACTGGAGGCCTTAGCTATAGCAACAGAAAGTTACCATTTGAGGAGTATTTCTTTGCAGCTTATTCCAGTTTCCTCATTACTTTCTGTCAGTCAACAGAAAGTACTGATGTGTAAAGAATGTGTAAAGAATGAGGAATAGTGAAAAGACTTTTAAGATTCCTGCATTGTGGAGATCAAAACAGATCATCTTGACATGGGGAAAATCTCCATAAAATCCAAATAAGGAAATCTTTCTCCTCTGGATTCAATTTAGTTATGAGGCGTAATAGCATGTCCTGACTTTAGTGTGTCTGAAGACAACTTCTTGCCTTCTACTTTTACTTTTAATTTTAAAAACTATTTAATTAATAGAAAACAAAGCACAAGCTTCTAGTATATTTACAAAAGTGTTTTAAGTTTCACACCTCTTCAGGCGGCTCAGTGGTTGAGACATTGTGCTTGTTGGCTGGAAAGCCAGCAGACCAGGTTCGAGACCTGAGTGCCACAGGACGGGGTGAGCTCCCATCCTTTCCCCAACTCCTACCAACCTGACAGTTCGAAAGCATACAAAGTAAGTAGATAAATAGGTACCACTTTGGTGGGAAGGTAACAGCGCTCTGTGACTACGCTCAGGCTGGCCACATGTCTACGGAAATGTCTTCAGACAGTGCTGAGTCAATGGCCTTGAAATGGAGATGAACAGCCCCTCTATAGTCAGCAATGACTAGCGAAGTAAAAATCTGCAGAGACACCTTTACCTTTACACTTCTTCAGGTATTCTTGGAAAATAGCAACAATGGAAGACTGCAATCTGCAAAATTAAATGAGAGTAGCAACATGGGTCAAAGAAGTCAATATGGAGGCTGTGACTGCACAACTAAAGCTCTGTCCCTTTTTATATACATTGCAGATGCTATTATCATTTTTGATCACCCTTTGGACACCATGGGTGGGAAAGAGCATCATGGAAAACTAAAAGAAGAGTAATTCCACCAGTTCTGATGGATGAGTCTTTGTGATTCGTTGATCCTCTTTATGGTCTCAAAATTTCAAATGTGTCCACTCTTGTTTTAAACTGTGGTAAGTTGTAAGATATTTAGTAATAGCTAGTGTCCAAAGGAATGTAATGCTTAGGGTTCTTCGAGGAGGAAAAGTTCTCACTGTAAGTAATTTAAATTGATATCACAGTAAGTGTAATTTAAATTAGACATGCATTTTATAATGCACAAAAGGAAATGAATGTAATTATTAACCTGATAAACTTGCTGCTCCCTATATTATTCACTCATTTCTGTATCTATTTTATCATGAGCGATGTGGTGGCCTAGTTGTGAAGGCTCTTGCTTCCCATTTGGAAGATTGAGAGTTCAACCCTAGGTAGCGGCAGATCTTTCTCTCCTAGGGTGCAAAGAAAAAAACTATCTGCTGCAAACTCCACATAGGCATCCATCCAGTAAACACTCAGCTCCATCCAGTCACCCTGACTCTACCCCAGGGGTAGGCAACCTTGGCTCTTTTAGGACTCGCTGAGGGGAAAGGGAGAGGTTTCCAAGCTGAGCCAGGCTGGATCAGGAATTCTGGGAGTTGAAGTCCACGAGTCATAAAAGAGCCAAGGTTGCCTACCCTGTCTACCCCAAATTAAGGGATTACAGAGCTGTAAAAAGGAAGTTTTCTAGTGTATCTGTTTTATCAATTCAACAACAAAACTTCCCAAAACAAATACTCTTTGGATTTCAAAGTTAAAATCCAAAATGTCATGTTCCTGTAAAACAAAAATATCAGAACTCACTGGCTTTCCTGCTCTTTTAAAGCTGTAGTGAAAGTTCTAAGTCAGGGGTAGGCAAACTCGGCTCTTTTATGACTTATGGACTTCAACTCCCAGAATTCCTGAGCCAGCTGGAGTTATCTGAACATATATACAGCTGCAGCTAGTCTTTGACCACAATTAAGCTAAAATTTCCATTGCCAAGGAAGGCAGTTGTTGGATATAAATGATTTTTAATTTATCAGTGTGGGCATTTCCCTTCTACAAGTTGAACAGACCTCTTCTAGATTTTCCTCTTGCCTTTCCAAGTTAACTCCTTGGTCTATCATTGAGCAAGAATTGACTTTGTAGGGAAGCATATTATCATTTGATGTATATTTAACATATGTCCTACCTTTATTTATCGATTATATAATATTTTTATGCAATCCACATGGCGAGGTTTGGGGCAACTTACAATATTTTTAAAATCATAAGATTAAAACATAAAAGCAGGGCTTTTTTTCTCATTGAACGCTCAGAATGGCGTTCCGGCACCTTTTTTTGCACACACACACACACACACACACACACACACACACACACACACACACACAAACGAGCTTTTGCACAAGCTATGCTACTCCCTCTATTGGCTTTCAAAAGCCTATTGGCTTTTGAAAGCCAATAGGAATTGCTGCTGAGCGTGCCAAAAGACCTGGCCGGCAAACGTTGCACCGGCAAGTTGTCTGCAGCGAAGGCAAGTTGGCAGGAACTTTGCATCCCTCTCTGCTGCCCAACTACACCATTTCAACTAGGTAAGTAAGAGAGGACAAGGAGTGGGAGGTGGGTTCTGTGGAGTCCATGTGCACTCCTTCCTAGTGCTCACCCGTGTCAGCCAGGCTGGTGGCCTACCTGGTGCTGGACCTGTGCCACTGTCGCCTCGCCCTGTGCGCCTAAGTGGCCGCCCTGCATTGCCTGGCCCGCACCGCCTCCGCCGCCTGCCCCACGCAGCCCCGCCATATAGAGCGGGCCCCGCTGCTCCCATAGCACCAGCTGCGCTGGCTCCGGAGAGCAGCCCGCTGCCAACACCCCTCACACCCATGATCGCAGCAGCGCCGCCCTCGCCTTCTGCGCCCGCCAAGATGAGAGTTCTGACACCTCTTTTTTTTAGAAAAAAAGCACTGCTTAGATCTCAGTAGGTGAAAATGTGTTTGTTCCAGAACAACAGGTTAGTATGAGATCTAGAATGGCATACAAAATGAAAGAAAGATGCTATCATCACCGCTTCAGTATGTAAAATTATGATTTGTACAGCAATGGCCTCCGATGGTCACATTATGCAACAAATTGTGGACATGAAGAAGTGTGTATTGATTGCTGGTAACCAAGATCATCTATGTTCAATATGGTGTTGGGCAAAAGCCTAGCATAAAGCAATCCATATACGTTTGTTCATATTTCCCTTTTATGAAGAATAGCCTTTTCCATTATTTTGACTGATTTGCAGTTTGTTTCCCAAATGGATATTTTACTTCTTTTATGGAGCTCTTTATGGTACTGGTAGCATATATATATATATATATATATATATATATATATATATATATATATATATATATATATATATATATATATATATATATATATATATATATATATATATATATATATATATATATATATATATATATATATATATATATATATATATATATATATATATATATATATATATATATATATATATATATATATATATATATATATATATATATATATATATGTTAGCAATCTAAAAAAAAATTCACACAAATATGAGCTGTCACTGCTGTGACTACTGCCTGTCAATGGCCTTCGGTTAGGCTGAAACAGGAAATAAAGATTTGTCCCATGTTTGGGGCCTAGCAAGGTAATCTAAATATATATATGTATATATATATCTTTGGTCATTCGGGTTTTTTCCCCACGTAGAATTGGAGGTATCGTCGAAACGTCGCCCTGATACCTCCAATTCTACGTGGGGAAAAAACCGAATGACCAAAGATCTACATACAAACACCCGCGAAAACCATATAGTTGGTTGTTTAAATGCAAATAAGTCTCTCTAGAAGTCTCCAAAGCAGACATGGAGTTTAGAAGATGATATACAGGTAGTCCTCGATTTACTTTTAGTGACCATTCAGAGTTAAAACAGCATTGAAAAAAGTGACGTACGATCATTTTTGATATTTACAACAGTTGCAGAATCCCCATAGCCACATGATCAAAATTCGTGTACTTGGCAACCGGCATGTATTTATGACAATTGCACTATCCCAGGGTCATGTGATCATCGTGTGTGTAGCCTTCCCAGCTGGCTTCGGACAAGCAAAGTCAGTGAGGGAAGCCAGATTTGCTTAACAATCACATGATTCATTTAACAGGTAATTAATGATAAAAGGTAATTAAACTCTATTAACCGGAATATATCCTTTTGCTATGCTTAAAGCTACATTATGTATGTTTACCCAGAAATAAGAACCATTAAAAAAGTAAGTGTACTTTGTGTTGTAGCCTTAGAGATATACTTTGATAGGCTATGTTTGACCACAAATATGCAGATATCCTTACATCCTTTCCTTTCCTTTTTCACGTTTTATCTGGCATTAATAAAAGTCTTGATACAAGTTGTGGGGAAAATGTGTTTTGTACTTATTAAATATATAGATACCAAATAAGACTACTATTGAAGACTATTAAGTCAACTCTTGTGTTACCTGAATTTCTGTTTGTTAAGTGTCTGTGTTATTTTAATAAACCACACAACAGGACAAAGACATTAGCACTTTCTAACCTTTTGTTTTTCTGTTCTCTTTCTGAAGAAATTAATGTGGCAAATATAATTGAGAGTAACAAACAAAACACAATGTACAAGTAAGAAACACAGAATGTTATGTTTTATTGAAAACAATAACAGTGAGTAACATAGATAAAATTTTTACTAACACTTCCACCTGATTTTAAAAATCAAGTGGGGAAAAAGGAGTAAAATGGGATAAATAGTTTTAAACAATTTGACAATATGCATAATTCATCACAGTTTACACAGCTCTTTGCGTATTACAAACACATATACAAAATGGCTATATATATATTGAATGTTAGAATTAAAGGCAGAAATATTAATCTAGATTCAGTAATACAAGAAAAGCAGTCCCTTCATATTACGTCTAGTAGGCTTTGATACTATAAAGAGAAATATGTATTTTGTGTTATGATATTAGATATTTCTCAATTGTACCTTTTCAAACGTATAAACTTTTTTTCATTACCATGTTGTATTCAAGCCATTCTAAGTTATGAGCTTGGGGTCTTGCAGCGTTTTCAGGGTCCTGGGTTCTCCAGTCTTATACCAAATTGCCATTCTAGATTCCACTTTGTGTGCTACAGAAAAGATTTAGAGGAGGAGAAGAAGGCCAGAATAATGCTTGGCATATATATCAATTGTGACTGCCACCCATGGAAAACTCAGAGGCTTGTAGCTCAAAATAATTTTCTAACATTTTCTGTAAGGTAAGAAAAACAATGATATAGAAACTTTAAAAAAACACCTTGATTTCCTATTTTTCAGTGCGATCCCAATTACAAATGATTGTGCTTGAGTCAGCCTCTTCTATCTCAAAAATCATGCAATAATTTTATTCAGGGCACTTAAAACAGACAATTCATAATAAATGAATGAATGAGCTCAACAGGAGAATAAATCATCCTAAATTAATGCTCTGAGGCCAGGGAGTATACTTAAAATAAATGTAGTCCAAAACTATGAGTGGAATTTTTGATTCAAATCCTGCCAATCAGCTATAAGCAAACTAAATAACTTTCAGCCTAATTCCTCATGAAGCTGTTATAAGGATAAATTGGAGGGGAACCACTCTGGCACTCTGCTTTTTGAAGAAGAGATAATGAGGCCCTAGAAAGAGTGTAAAGAAGAGCAACCAAGATGTGGGGTTTGGAAGCTAAATTGTTATGAATGGCTAAGGGAACTAACATTTCTAGACTAATGAAGAGAAAGTTCAGGGGACACATAATAGCAATATTCCAATATTTCAAGGGCTACCACAGGGAACAGAGCTTTGATTTATTCTCCATAACACATGAGAGCAGAGTAAGAAGCAATGGGTAGGAGTTGTTCAGAGGACGTTCCAATCTGGAAATAAGGACTTTGCTGACAGTGAAAATGATTTATCAATGGAATAGCTTGCCTCCTGGAGTTGTGAGTGCTCCATTGCTGACCAAGCACAAGAGAACAATCTCTTCAAGAAAAGATTAAACAATCATTTGTCTGGGATGGCATAAGGATTCCTGTAGGAAGTTGGACTATAAGACCTCAAAGATCCTTTCCACCCTATAATTCTATTATTCTAAGTCGACAAGGTATTAATTTTAGCTTAATAATAATCAAGAAGACTAGTATTCACACAAGATTAATTTCATATACATTAGATTAACTTTCCCCAATCAAATGCCTTCCAGAAATATTGGACTACCCATGTTGGTCACAAATGATAGATATTGTAATTACACAGATCTGAAGGCAGCAATTGAGAGGATAGCTTTACATAGTTTGTTAATCAGACTATTACTTATTTAACCAACGTAATTTTTATCATTTTCCCCCCAAAAAACATCTTGTTTCCATTCTAAACAGTCATATCTTAACAAGTGGGCTCCTGCTAAATGGATTTTCAAAGGCAACCCAAATAACAATTGAAACAGAAGCAAAAAAAGGCACCAAAATAAAAACAGCTAAAATAGTAATATTTTGTAGTAAGTGGCATTTGCAGAGTAATGGGAATCACAAGTTATATTCACATTGGATACAATCAGAACAACTTTGCACTAGACTTCCCAAGTGGGTAGAATTCAACTGTGTGGAGGCCACACTTTTCAGATTTTTACTGGTCTGCACTCTCCAGGTTGGTGAAAGGCTGGTATATGTCCATTTTGTATCTCAAACACTGGGCTGGTGGATGGTGTAAAAGCAAAGCACACATGCTGCTGTTAGTTCAATAAAAAAAGCTATACACTCCCATATTGGAACATTTCTGGAGGAAAAAAACTCTTTTTGGCCCTTTCTAATTTAATCCCACAAATGGACAAACAATACGCTGAGGAAACAAAGATTCTACACCAACCTCCAGCGACCTTCACAGTTTTGCACATCAGAGCATGATAGCAGATTACTTGTTAAATTCCACCTGAAAGAACTTCGAGTCAGTGGGCCAATCTGAGTGATAGTGAGTTGCAGTCTTGTTACATAACATGTAAAATCTTTCACAGTTATGCCTTATCTTCATACATATAACTATATCATAATCTCCTTAATATTACTCAGCTAGGGTAAAAGCAGCTTTGCAGTTGCATATATAAATCCATAGGATTATGCATTGTTTAAAAATGTGTGATCTTAAGCACCACAGCTAGATCAAAAAAAGCTTTGATTTGTTACCTAAAATACAAAGAGGCTTAGGTAGAGAAAATGGAGAAAGCTGAATGGAAAATTAGACAAGAGATAAATATTGGAGGGCAAATTTTGCCTTAAACAGCAATCTTACCACTTAGGAATACAATTCTCATCACATCCCAATAAAGCAGGAATCCTAAGGAATTGCACTTCCATACACTTACTGGATGGGCAAGCCAGTTTTTTTTATAAAAAAAAAAGACCACAATCGCTTAAAAAGCACATTTGAAAAATCTCCATTTCTTTAAATTACTTTTAAGAATAAATTATTTTAAAATTTTAAGTTTTAAAAATCTTAATGCCACTTCCCATTAATCAAATGATACCAAAGTAATTCTCATTAAATGGTAATCTATGCCATACAAGATGTGCAAATCTGATTGAAAAACCTGATTGCAGGTTCTTGAAGATTGCTACACTTTAGCAAACAGTTTCTAGGTGACATTGCATGATGTGCTCAATTTATAGGTCTCCAGATATTGTCAACTAAAACTCCTTATTGCTATTAACGCATCTGGCACTAATGGGATCTGTAGTACAATAAAATTTTGCAGCACTGTAGTACCTTAGTTCTGTCCTAATTGCATTTTCCCCTTAAATCCCCGGGAAGTCTAGATGAATCCCTGCTGGAAAAGGAAGCGTTAGAATTATGCTTACAGGAACATCAAGCATTTCAAATAGGGTAAGGGGATTACAAAGTTTGAGGAGTGCGCAATTTCTGCACAATATATTTGAAAGTCATCTGAATCTTAGCCAGTAAAAATAATAGCTGGTATTCTAGGAGCTGCATAATACAGAATTTAGAGAAATCCATAGACACACATATTTCTACAATTTCATCATGGAGTAGGCAAACCAATTACATTAATTTGAACTCATGAATGAGTATGAAAAGGCAGGAGATGAGACAATGGTAAAAAGCATGCTTTATATATGTTCTGGGTGGCTCTGGAGGCAGGAGATCATTTCTTGGACAGGCTTTCCTTCATAGCAGATTTTGTAAACAGCAGTAAATAGTGGAAACCTAAAAAATAAGACAAGTAATCATCTTACTAGGAAGAGAATAAAAGCTATAGGTGTTCAACATTCATGATCCTTTGATGACCAAAATAAATCTGAGATACCATTTATTTATTTGATTTGTTCTCTCCTTTTTCTATTCAGGCAAATATATTTAAATGGACTAGTCCCTACATTAAGAAATTATAGTGCAATAAAAAAACCATAAAAATTTTAGAGGAAAAACATATCTTCTTTTTTGTTCATTACATTCTGCAGGCAAAAATTACCAGATCATTTTACAATGTATTCATTGAGTGCCAACATGTTGGAGTACTGGATAAGGAATTGGGAGACCCAGATTTTGGTCCTCACTTCAGCATGGAAACCAGCTGAATGACATTGGACAAGTCACTCTTTCTCAGCCCGAATCTGCTTCTGGCTCTGTGATTAACAAAATCCCTCTTGCATCATGCCTTGATAGCTTTGCTTCTAAGAACTAGATGAGTTCAATGCAAAAACAAGTGGGCCCTGCAAACATGCTGGAGAAATGCTAAGAAAAACAGCAACATATGTATATTTATCCTATTTGTTCCTCTCACGGATATATTAAAAATGGGAACCAGATATCAAGAATTTCAAGACTGATTTATCCTTTTGCAGAGGTGGGGAACTATGGCCCTTTTATAACTTGTGGATTTCAACTCCCAGAATTTCTAAGTCCACAAGTCATAAAAGGGCCATAGTTCCACACCCCTGCTTTATGGGAAGGCCACAAATGTTCCAACCATTTTTGTTTTCAAATCACAAGAACTCCACAAGTCACAAGAACTGAAAATCAAATTCTGTAGGAGTTTTTGAACTTCTTTGTGAAATATAGGTCTTGTTTCCCTGTTTTATTTTCTATTAGTAACTTTTACAATAAAACAGAGAAAGGTTGGGAGAAGATATTATAAAGGCAACTCCTAAAAGGAACTGTAAGTTAAACAAATTAGTATATTGCTTATGATTAAAGAAAATAAACTACAGGAAAACTGCTGTAGGAACTTAGGATAAACACCTTTTGAATTTTCAAGTAATCAAGTGTGCAAACCTTCTTAAGCATGCACACAATTTTAAAAGGACAAGATAAAATTATGGTTTGGTTTTCCATAAAAACAAACAGAATGAGAGTATTTATATTTTAATATTATTATTTAGCCCCTTCATGGATTACTGCCTTGTCGTGGTGAAGGGGCTTGCTTAATTCAATGAAGCTATGAGCTATGCCGTGCAGGGCCACCCAAGACGGAAAGGTCATAGCAGAGTTCTGACAAAACGCGATCCACTGGAGAAGGAAATGGCAACCCACTCCAGTATCTTTGCCATGAAAACCCTATGGACAGTAAAGGTAAAAAGATATGACGCTGGAAGTTGAGCCCCTCAGGTCGGAAGGCATCCAATATATTACTAGGGAAGAGCAGAGGGCTAGTACTACTAGCACCAGAAAGAATGAAGCGACTGGGCCAAAGCCGAAAGGACGCTCAGCTGTGGATGTATCTAGTGGTGAAAGGAAAGTCTGATGCTGTAAAGATTTTTTCTCCATAGGAACCTGGAATGTAAGATCCATGAATCAAGGAAAGCTGGATGTGGTCAAACAAGAAATCGACATCTTAGGAATCAGCGAACTAAAATGGACAGGAATGGATGAATTTAATTCAGATGACCATCAGGTATACTACTGCGGGCAAGAATCCCTCAGAAGAAATGGAGTAGCCTTCATAGTCAATAAAAGAGTAGGAAAAGCAATACTGGGATACAATCCCCAAAATGACAAAATGACCTCAGTTCAAATCCAAGGCAAACCATTCAATATCACAGTAGTCCAAGTCTATGCCCCAACCACCAGCGCTGAAGAGGATGAAATTGACTGGTTCTATGAAGCACCTTATAGAACTAACACCCAAAAATGATGTCCTTATCATCATGGGGGATTGGAATGCTAAAGTAGGAAGCCGAAAGATAACTAGAATAACAGGCAAGTTTGGTCTTGGAGTACAAAATGAAGCAGGGCACAGGCTGACAGAATTTTGTCAAGAGAATATGATGGTCATAGCAAACACTCTTTTCCGACAACCCAAGAGACGGCTCTACACATGGACATCACCAGACGGTCAACACAGAAATCAGATTGACTATGTGCTCTGCAGCCAAAGATGGAGAAGCTCTATACAGTCAGTAAAAACAAGACCAGGAGCTGACTGTGGCTCAGATCATGAGCTTCTCATTGCTAAGTTTAGGCTAAAACTGAAAAAAGTAGGGAAAAGCACTAGGCCACTCAGGTATGAATTAAATCATATCCCTGTTGAATATACAGTAGAGGAGACAAATAGGAAATAAGGAATTAGATCTGATAGACAGAGTGCCTGAAGAACTATGGACAGAGGTTCGCAACATTGTACAAGAGGTAGCAACTAAAACCATTCCAAAGAAAAAGAAATGGAAGAAAGCAAAATGGCTGTCTGAGGAAGCTTTGCAAATAGCTGAGGAAAGGAGGGAAGCAAAAGGCAAGTGAGAAAAAGAAAGATACACCCAATTGAATGCAGAATTCCAGAGAATAGCTAGAAGACATAAGAATGCCTTCTTAAATGAACAATGCAAAGAAATAGAAGAAAACAATAGAATAGGGAGGACCAGAGATCTCTTCAAGAAAATTGGAGAGATGAAGGGAACGTTTCATGCAAAAATGGGCATGATAAAGGACCAAAATGGCAGGGACCTAACAGAGGCAGAAGAGATTAAGAAGAGGTGGCAAAATTACACAGAACTATACAAGAATGGGTTTAACGTCCCTGATAACCACGATGAGGTGGTCACTGACCTCGAGCCACACATCCTAGAATGTGAAGTGAAGTGGGACTAAGGAAAGCTGAGCAACAACAAAGCTAGTGGAGGTGGCACTATTCCAGCTAAGCTATTCAAAATCTTAAAAGACGATGCAATAAAAGTGCTACACTCAATTTGCCAGCAAATTTGGAAAACTCAACAGTGGCCACATGACTGGAAAAGATCAGTTTAAATTCCAATTCCAAAGATAGGCATTGGCAAAGAATGTTCAAACTATCACACCATTGCACTCATTTCACATGCTAGTAAAGTTATGTTTAAAATCCTACAAGCTAGACTCCAGCAGTATGTGGATCAAGAACTACCAGAAGTACAGGCAGGATTTCGAAGAGGCAGAGGAACTAGAGATCAAATTGTCAACATACGCTGGATCATGGAGAAAGCTAGGGAGTTTCAGAAAAACATCTACTTCTGCTTCATTGACTATGCTAAGGCCTTTGATTGTGTGGATCACAACAAACTGTGGCAAGTTCTTAAAGAGATAGGCATACCAAACCATCTTATTTGTCTCTTGAGAAACTTATATGCGGGTCAAGAAGCAACAGTGAGAACTGGACACGGAACCACTGATTGGTTCAAAATTGGGAAAGGAGTCTGGCAAGGCTGTATACTGTTGCCCTGCCTATTTAACTTATACGCAGAGCACATCATGAGAAAGGCAGGGCTAGATGAATCAAAAGTTGGAATTAAGATTGCCGGGAGAAATATCAACAACCTAAGATATGCAGATGATACCACTCTAATGGCAGAAAGTGAAGAAGAACTAAAGAGCCTCTTCTTGCGGGTGAAGAAGGAGAGTGCAAAAGTTGGGTTGAAACTTAAGATTAAGAAAACCAAGATCATGGCATCCGGCCCTCTCAATTCCTGGTAAATAGATGGGGAAGAAATGGAGGTAGTGACAGATTTTATTTTCCTGGGCTCCAAGATCACTGCAGATGGGGACTGTAGCCAAGAAATTAAAAGATGCTTGCTCCTGGGGAGGGAAGCCATGGCAAATCTAGATAGCACACTAAAAAGCAGAGACATCACCCTGTCAGCAAAAGTGTGTATAGTCAAGGCTATGGTCTTCCCAGTTGCAATGTATGGCAGTGAAAGTTGGATCATAAGAAAGGCCAAGCAGCAAAGAATTGAGGCCTTTGAACTATGGTGCTGGAGAAGACTCCTGTGAATCCCTTGGACTGCAAGGTGATCAAACCGGTCAGTCCTAGAGGAAATCAACCCTGACTGCTCTTTAGAAGGCCAGAACCTGAAGCTAAAACTCAAATACTTTGGCCACCTAATGAGAAAGAAGGACTCACTGGAGAAGAGCCTAATGCTGGGAAAGGTTGAGGGCAATAGAAGAAGGGGATGACAGAGAATGAGGTGGCTGGATGGAGTCACTGAAGCAGTAGGCGTGAGCTTCAATGGACTCCAGAAGATGGTAGAGGACAAGAAGGTAGAGGAACGTTGTCCATGGGGTCGCATGACTTCGCAGCTAGCAACAAAAAATTATTATTGATAGATTATTTAAATATATAACTCAGTAATCATTAGTTCATCAGTCCTAGCAGACTCTCGTGAGTAGAAGAGAGTCCCTACTTCCTAACACAATCTCAAATGATCCAAAAGTTTTTTGAGCAGATTTGGCAGATATCTGGGGTTGAAAATAGGGGAAAGAAATCAGAAGATTAGTGGCCCACTTACTTTTCCACCAAACCTTTCTGCTGAAGAATGCAAAACACTTCTGCAGAAGTCTGTGGTCCTTGAAGTTTCTGCCCATTCAGCATCTCTTGCTCTAGTTCTTCAATACTCTGAATGTTAAAAAAAAAATTCTAAGTTTCATTGATATAGGTAAGAACGTAAATGTACCTGTTAAGAATTTCAGATAGAAATCCTACTTCCTAGTCGATTAGCCCTTTATCAATCTACCTTAAAAGCAAACAATTAGCAAGTCGTACTCTTATTACAATTCGCAGCTAATCTGTTATTAGCACAGTCTGTGAATACACTGGCACTGTGATTATGACACTGCCTCACTCTATTATTACTTTTAACAAATCAGTTATTGCCTGGGGCATTTTTAGAAGTTCTGATTCGGGATGGTCACTAACCTTTGGGTGGGATTTGTTTTCTTCTTATTTTCCTTTTAACACAAGTTAGAGTCCTCTAAAAATATTTACTAAAAACAAAGGGAACAGGCCCCTTTTGGCCACTCTTTAATTTCAGTACAGTTTAGAAATAAAACAAAAACATAAGTCTGCAGTTATATTATAGAAACATAAACTCAATAAGTTATAACTAAGTGCAAAAACATACCTTATTACCTTCTGATACAGCTACGAAAGAATCGTTCCAAATGTGTTAACTTGAGAGAAAGTATCCCTGACACCACAAATAATGTACCTTTCCTGTTTTAACAAATGCTTCAGCCACTCTCCGATTTCGGCCGCCATAACAAGTTGTGATTAAATCTGCAACCCCACAGCTCTCCAGGAAAGTAGCAATAGAGACCTGCCCCTTGCAGAAGATTTTGGCAAAAGCTATCATTTCCATTAATCCAAGTCTAATGACAGCTGCTTTGGTATTATCTCCACAACGAAGACCGTCACAGAAGCCAGCTCCTACTGCCACTATGTTCTAAATAAAAGACATGGAAAAGGCAAAGAGACTGCAGGATGATTCAAGAAATCACTGAACCAACAGTTACATGCATGCCACATAAATTTCAAGTTCTCAACTGAACCTAAAATTTCTGTATCTAAGTGAGATATCTGTTAAGTGAATTTTGCCCCATTTTACAACCTTTTTTTGCCACAGTTGTTAAATGAATTGTTGCAGTTGTTAAGTTAGCAACACAGTTTTTAAATGAATGTGGCTTCCCATTGACTTTGCTGGTCAGGTTCACAAAAAGTGATTAGGTGCCAGCAAGCAAATCTGGAACTTTGGAAACATGTTACAAGCACAAAATGGAATTAAAAAAAAAAAAATATTTCATTGATACAGTATCTTTCATTAATAGGCTGCTGAACCAAGCCAATCCCCAAAAGGAACCTGGTACATTTGTTCCTATCATCCTCCATAGGATGCCCATCCCAGCTTTGTGTTTTTTTTTGAGGGGGGCAGGCATATTTCTAAATCACACTGGTAAGCCATCCCTTATGTCTGGCCTTATGTATGCAGTATTATCTGGTGGGTAAAGCAACTGCATTATCTTGAAGAAAGGAATTTCTGATTTCTGAAAGTAAGTTTGATTTGTATGATAATAGTGAAGAGTCTTAAACAATTATCAATTTCCAGAATTAATTTTACATTTTATCTGATCACTCTTTGCTGTGATGGAAATGCATTTAAATAGGGCGTGTAGTAACTAGTTGTCTATCACCTTTATGTAATGAATTATATCCCAGTGGCCATGTTGGCTGAAATTCTAAGAATTATATAAGCTCCAGTGGCTTGTATCTTGTCTGGAAACCCATTCAGAGATGAAAAAATGTGTTGTGATATAAGAAACCATACAGTATCACTTAGGATTATAAACCAAGATATAAAAATCTTAATTCACCATGGTTACAAACAGGGCTTTTTTCTCATAGAACGCTCAGAACGGAGTTCCGGCACCTTTTTTGGATGGAACCTTGTAGGGTAGGCAAGGCGGGTTGTATGACATGTGTGAGTTCCGGCACCTTTTTCTTTTACAAAAAAAGCACTGGACTTACAAATCTTAGCTACCAATCTTAATTCTATGTGAATCTTGCATGAACTCAGACTAATTCCAACTTTATCCCATGAGATATAATTGGCTAAAAAGCGAAAAGCTGCCTTAGTTCTTGTTGTCTACCATTAAACCAACCAACAATAAAAATCTAAAACTCCTATTTCAAAGTGGTTTTGAAGAAAGAGGAAGATGTAAGTGCCTATGTACTGAAAGAAACTTTGCATTAATCCAATAAGGGAGTTTTGGCATCAACACATTACTGAAGATTGCAGAGGAAGCGAACACTGGAATCAATTCTTGTAACAAACTCCTCTGCAAGCATTTCTCTTACGGGTAGGTGGAAGGCAATTTTAGTTTTTTAATGCTCTCTTTAGAAAAATAAATACCTTAAGAGCACCACAAATCTCAACTGTATCAGCATCATCCACAACAGTTATTCGGAAGTTTGGCGTCTGTAGAAGTTCTTTGAAAAGGAGGCCATTTTCCAAGATTTTGGACCCTGTTTTTATTGGGAAGCAGGGAGAGGAAACGGGAAAAGAAATTGCTACCGTCACTTAATTATCATCTCAGCATTTCCAAGCAGGAAACCAAAGAAAAACTTTACACAACTCATAAAAATGTTGAATCTTCACCATGCTCCAAATTCTTGTGGTTCCAGAGTAACTGTTAATTTATATCAGAATGGCTGAGGTAGAATTCTAGTGAGAGATGAGAAATAGACTGAGAAATCTCTAGAGGTCTATGGAGATTCTCAATCATCCAGGTCATGGTAGTCCTAAAGGTGTTTTTCCAAAAGGCAACTGGACTGGATTTTCTTGGTTTTTCCCTTAAAAATATTTCATTTTTTTTATCCAAGAAGCTTCAGAAGAGTTAGAACTGAAAAAGCTTTTTGGATGAGAAATAAAATGTTTTCAAGGAAAAAAAACAAAGTCCAATTGCCTTTTGGAAATGCACCTTTGGGTAAAATCTCTAGAGGTTAGCCACCTGATGATTCTTGTATATATGTTCAATTCTATGCTGTCTAGTCATATTTTATTTGATGTAGGCTTTTATTAATAAATGCCTCTTTGTTTTGAAATAGTGTATTATGGTGAATAAAATGATAGAGAAAACTATTTTACCCTTTGGCTAATATTGAATCAGCCAAGGCAATACTTATTTCATACTTCTAGCATCCTAATTTATCCTATCATGAAAGAATCATACTACTGACAAAACAGGTGTACTTGAGATACAAAGGCAATAATTAAGACATGATTTTTCAGCTACAAAAAGCACATGCAGGTTTTGGAAGGCCTTGATATATGTCAAGGTATTGTATTTCTAGTGCTTGTCTGATAGTAAGACTCATTGAACCTCTATGGCAGGGGTTTCAAACTTGCAAGTCACATGACGTGTTGTAATGTATCGTGACTTTTTTCCCATTGGCGGCAATAGAGGGGGCGTGGTTTTGGCATGATGCATCCGGCCCATGGGCCGGCAGGTTGACACACCTGCTCTATAGAATTTCTTTTGAAGTAGACCTATCTTGAAATGCACTATTCACCATATAATTCTCTAGATCAGGGGTCCCCAACCCCCGGTCCATGGACCAGTACAGGTCTGCAGCATGTCAGCAACTGCTCTGCACAAACAAGTGACACCCCATCTGCGGGATGCAGGCAACACACAAAACTATGCACCCTCCAGTCCACGGAAAAACCTCTCTCCACGGAACCAGTCCCTGGTGCCCAAAAGTTTGGGGACCTTTGCTCTGGATGTCTTGGCCCAACAACTTCCAGGATTTCAGTCCTGGTTGAATATCCTAGAATTATAGTCCCAAAATACTTGGAGGGCTTCTGCCTGAAGAAATCTGCTTTAAGATCAAATGTGGGTCAGTCACCGGGACCACAGATTTAGTCTTCCGAGCTTTTGGACTTATGCCCATCTTCACGGAATTCTCTCTACTAGAATATATGTTTTGGCTATTCTGTGAGTAATATTTATGTGGTGCCTTCCTACTAGTTGACTGTTGATGGATGGTGATTGGCTGTTGTTTCCTTGTGTGGACAAGCCCTCGGTTCCTAAGTACATGATAAGCTGGTAGTAAATCAGCACTCCTGTTAAATTACAAGGGGCCATTTTCCTAGGCTTCATTAATTCTCCTGGCTTTACAACGTTACTGAAATGATAAACAAAATGCAGCTTTATTGAGAGCAAAAGGTTATTGCTGAAGAGCAGTGGCAAAGGCCTCTGCAGCAATAAACACTGTCTTTAAAATGAGAGGCATGGTTTGGCAATCGAAACTCTGATTCTTTTTATACATATATAATGCATGCAATGGTTGATTGTAAGGAGCAGAGATCTGATTACTCAGTTGCATTTGTCATTTTAAAGCCAGTGATTATTGCTGTAGATATTCCTAAACCCACCCAAATGTTATGAACAGCAACTCTATTGATACTTTAAAAAACACAGCTGGAAATTTAGGAGTTTCTTTCTTTCTTTTTTAAAGGAGAATAAAAGTTAGGAATATCCTTTCTATCCTCACAAAGGAAATATTCACTGCTTATTCCTGTTACAGAGAATTGAGGTAGGCAATATCATACTATTAATTTCAGCATCACTAAGTTCAATAACACCTACTTATTAGTAATCCATAGATGGATAGGATTACAAACCAAATATGAACAAATGCAGGAGATACTAAAGATCGGGCAAAACTGAAATGGAAGTATTTATTGAAAAGCATGATGTTATTTTTTTTAATTACCTATTGTGGTTTCACAGAACTTCTCTGCAGCTACTTCATTGGCAATGTTTGCTCCCATCAACACACTGATATCAACCCCCAGTTTTGCCCGTATTACATCAGAGATGAGTCTGAGTCCCTCGGGGCTTTCATCTATACCCTGCAAGAAACATAGGAAGGCAATGGTTGCAGTTGATACTCATTTTTTTAAAAAAAAAGAATATGCAGCCAGTAATGCTCTGAATGAACTTTACAATGGCATATACACAGCATATAAAATTATCTAATCTTTACTGATGCAGTGTCTGCTTACAATCAGACATATTCAGTTTATGACATATTTTAAGCATAGATTTACAGATTTACATACAATTCTGTCCTGTACTAAATGAACATTTAGCATTTTTTCCTTTCAACATTTTAAAATCACTCTTTTTTTTAAAAAAATCACTGTTTCCTTTCAACATTTTAAAAACACTATTCAAAAACAAGGTGGAACATATTGCATTATTTTACTAGAACACCATGGCTGACAAAAATATAGTTATTTCTGAATCTGCCTAATTTTTTCAGTTAGGGCACACATTAAAATCTAGCGAAAAGGAGCAAACCATAGAAAGAAGGAAAAAGTTTTCCACATTATTTATATTTGCTAAAAAAACAGAGGATGGAAAACTACAACTTGGTTTTATGCTAATTTTTCTTTCCCCAAACCCCAAGTATGTAACTTTTGAAATAAACGCATAGTCATCACCATCATGTAATAAAAACCAGGATCCAAACAGGTCTATTGAGTAACTGAAATAAAGAGGTGTACAATCATCAGGACAAACTGGAACATTCAGGGTCTCTGAAAGTTATAGCCTCCAGAAGTTGTAAATGCTCCAGCACCAGGTGTTTTAAAGAAGAGATTGGAGAACCATTTGTCTGAAATGGTATAGGGTTTCCTGCCTGAGCAGGGGGTTGGACTAGATGACCTCCAAGGTCCCTTCCAACTTGCATTCTATTCTATGCTGTTGTGTTCTGTTCTATAACAAATGACCAGACAACAGAACCAAGTTTTTGTTGTTTTTAATGCATTTAGCTATTATAATTATAGTATGGTTTTTTAAATGTTGTTTTCACCTTACTGGGAGCTGCCCAGAGAATAATATAAGATGGGTGACTAAAGAAATGTTTTAAATAAATAAATTATATACAGATAGGAATACAACTCAGAGAATTTGTCAGCCTCCTCCTGAGCATATGTTGGATTGATCCAGTGCTTTTTTTTGTAAAAGAAAAAGGTGTGCCAGAACTCACACATGTCAAACAACCTGCCTTGCCTACCCTACAAGGTTCTATCCAAAAAAGGTGCCGGAACTCCGTTCTGAGAGTTCTATGAGGAAAAAAAAAGCCCTGGATTGATCTATCCTGATATCTAGCACCTGGCTCCTCCTGAATATATTCTATCTCCCACCTTCTCACTCTCTTCACAGGGAGATGGCTGCCCTTGGGTGCTTCTGTGGGCTGGCTGAATGAGACTTCAGCTCGTAATCTGAGTCATTATGGCCAAGGGGCACTTCCTGACGCTATCATTGACATTTTGTCACCAAGGTTCCCTGGTTTATATTTCTATAGAATTTTTTATCTGTACTTTATAGAATAGTTGTTTAATAAGCTGCCCAGAGTCACTTAGTTGAGTTGTACTCCCTGATTCTGTTAAGAGCAGTTACAGAAATTGAATACAATAGTAAATAATTCAGAGTATCATTTTATACATGAAAAGAAACAATTGTATCTTATTTGCTGTACCTTAATGAGAGTTATACCAATAGCTTGCTTTGTTACATGCCCAGTAATTGCATCACAAATTTTATAAATGAACTGGTGGGGAATGACAAAAACCAACAAGTCTGCATCTTTCACAGCTTCAGTCAGATTTGGGACTGCAACCTGGGAAAAAATATTTGGGAAAGAAAAAAAGAAGATATGTGTAAACATGTTCAAAAATACCCAATTAAAAGATATCAAGAGAAAGTGTATTGAGATATATTAGCCAATGCCCACAAATATATCTGTTCCAATATTTACCACATTTTCTGGTAGTTTATATCCGGGAAGATATTTCACATTTTCATGATCATTATTTATGATATCTGTAAGTTTCCTTCCATTAATAGTTTCTTCAAAAACCCACATTTTCACTGTAGAAGCAAACTTCTGCATTGTTTTTACATTGTTGCCTATTATTTTAGCCACAGCAGACCCCCTGGGAAAAAAATGCATTACAAAATATGCAAATTTATAAAATACACAAGCTATGACATATGCAACAAGAATGAGGAAGGAAGAAATGTAAGCATCAGATAATAGGTCCAATTAAATTCATATAATTATCAAATTCATATAATTTTCAAATGTAGGACTATCATTGGAAGAGAAATGTGCTGGTGGTAGAGCTCATTGAAACTACAGCATTTTTTCTATCTAGAAATCATCACATGGTTTATAGCAGTGTCTATCTTTAGAATGATATACACAGTCTACCTTCCTTTTAAAGAGATATACAGTTCTTATATTATTTATTTATTTATTTATTTATTTATTTATTTGATTTGTATACCGCCCTTCTCCCCAAGGACTCAGGGCGGTGAACAGTGACATAAATATCAAAATGCACAAATAAAGAAATTAAAACACATTAAACCCTAATGCCCAAATGCAGAAGATAAGTTACATTAAAACAATAATTAAAACAAAACCCATCAGACCAGACCGGATTGCTCAAACAGATAGGTATTTAGGTCGCGTCGGAAGGAGCGAAGGTCGGGAGCCATCTGGAGCATAACCGGTAAACGGTTCCATAGGTCAGGCGCGCCCACAGAGAACGCCTTCCCCCTGGGAGCCACTAGACGGCATTCTCCGAACGGTGGCACCCTTAGGAGGCCCTCTCTGTGGGAGCGCACTGGGCGGAGGGAAGTTGACGCCGGCAGCAGGTGATTCCTCATACTCTTATGAGTTTTTAATACAATTTCTATAGTGGGAATTGAACTCTGGACAACACCACTAGGCTCCAATGCCAGGAAAGCTCCTAAAACTAATAAAACGAATGCACTGTTTATCTCAAATGCCATAGTCCAATTCCTGGTAGATGGTTTGAGCCCCAAAGTGAGATCAATGGCCATTTAAACTCAACAAATTTCAAATAGAATGAAAGTAAATGCAATCTACAAGCAGTTTGGTGTAGTGGTTTAGGCATTAGGCTAGAAACTGAAAAACCATGAGTGTCAATCCCATCTTGAGCACAAAGCCAATGGTGACCTTAGGCCAGTCACCATCTCTCAGCCCTAGGAAGGAGGCAGTTGCAAATTAATTCTGAAAAATCTAGTCAAGAAAAATGCAGTTTCTGAGAATCAAACACGATTGAACTGAACAAAAAGTGTATACTACCCCCTGGTGGCTGTCCATCATATTCATGATTTTGGGTGGCTAACAAAACAAAAGCATATCCAATAATGAAAAACATAAATAATATGGCATTGCATAACATAGCAGCTAAGAATAATAAAAACCTCACAATCATTATAATAAAGATAGGCTCACGACCACAATGTCAAGACCCTAGGTTTCAATTATTTGCAACTCTTTCAGCTTTCTCTTTGCAGAAAAAGCTCCCCTATTTTGTTCTGGTGTAGGCCCTGTGGTTTTCTTGGAAGGATTTCAGGAATAGATTGCTATTGACTCCTTCTCAGGACATAGAGAAACAAGCTTAAGGTCACTCAACTGCTTTTGTCTCTTAGGCAGGATTAGAACTCACAGTCTCTTGGTTTCCAGCCTGGTATCTTAATCACTACACTAACCTGATGCTTCCATTGTAAAGTAATTTATTGTACTCCATGATTCAATTAACCAGCAACAAAAGGAACTAGAATTGCAAAAGAGCAGATTGTTCCATTTCCTCAGTGCTGAAAGTATCTTCTAGTTTTACTTCCAGGAACATCTACAAATAGTAACACAAATGTGAATTGGACTCACATAATCTTACCTCTATTATGCAGGAAAGTCAGCACCAACAAACCACTGATCATATTAAGCTATTTAAATGATCATCAGCTTCTGTTGCAGAAAATACGCCAACAAAACTAAGACAATAGTGAAGTTTTAAGTATTTGATAATAGTATTTGAATAGAAATCTCAGAAAGACAGACCAAAAGAAACTTCCTATTAATTGCTCAAATTATTCAAGTGGAGTGTAGAACCTGATATGTAAAAAGGTCATTCTTCTGTTTCTGATAGTATATTAATTAACACAATGAAATATCAATTTTTTCATGGAAAAAACCTAACAACTGCAAAAATATAATTTAAATGCGTTTTGGAACTCCCTCTTCAATTTTCTTGATTTATTGTGGCTCAATGGACTATAAGCAAGTCACAACTGTTACACTAGGCTAATTGGTTTTTTTGTTTGTTTAGTGTCATATGAACACAGCTATTTTGTTCACATGTGGAAGCAACTGAAAAACAGGGATAGGCTTGTAACAGATAAGATAAGCAGGTGGTCCTCAAGTTTTGACCATTCATCAACTGTTCAAATGCTGATGCTGAATGAAGGCTCTAACAACTGATCCTCACAGTTTGGGCAGTTGCACCTCCCCCCCCCCCCCCATAATCAAAACTGGGATGCTTGGTAACAGGCTTGCACATACAATCAGTTGCAGTGTCCCATAGTCATGTGATTGCTGCATGTGTCCTTCCCCACTGTCTTCTCATAAGCAAAGTTAATGGGAAAGCTAGCAAGGAAAGGTGCAAGTTGCTTGTCTAAGTCTCCCCCATATTTACTTTTCTTCACTTGCTTACATGGATGTGCTCTCCTTTCCCCCTTTGCTTGCATGTGCCCTAAGCCCTGCTTTTCTCGCTTTCTTGCATTTGCACATAAACATTTACTCCACTCCCTCTTTCCCTGGTCTGCCTGTGCTTATACACCCACACTCACTTCACACACTCTTGCCCTTGCCTCCCTGCTCTTATACTCCGGCAGACATCGCTCAATCTCTTTCCCTGCCTTTCTGAGCAGTAACTCCCTCACCCAATTTATGCCTGGCCTGAGTTAGGTTTCCTCCTCCCCTGCAGCAGCACTGCACTCTGTACCTGGGAGTTCCTCCACTTCCTGCTTAATGACCTGCATATCTGGAGTTACAACAACAACCAAAACTTCCTGGAATGTGGTAGCTAAGTGATGCAGTCATTGATGTTACACTTTATGATTGCATGGCTTAGCGTTGGCAATTCAGATCTATCTGTATTATCCAAATAAATGTCTGTATATGTTCAAGCCTCATTTTTATCTTCAGCTAACTACACAACAGAGAATACAATGAGCTGGTAAGATACTTTTCTCTCCCTTGAAAAAATGGGGAAGAAAGAACAGAAAGTTCTACTGTTCCTAAATTAAATATTCTTAGCACCACTTGGAATGTTGCTAATGTGAGGGACAAAACAGAACAGAAAATTTTTGAAGGTTTTTGAAACAAATGTTTGATCCCTGTTAATTTAAATATCTCAGATTCTAGAACCAGAAAATATAGGGATTAATTTAGGTTTTCACTTTTGGAGGAAAAACAAACAAACTGAGATAAGTGGTGTTCCATAACAAGCATCCTCATTTCTAACAGCAACTTTTATGAACACAAGAACAATTCTGATCCATCAGGAAAAGTACTGGTCCCAAGCCCTCTGTTTCTCACTGGGACCAACCAGTGCAGATCTCTGCCATGCTTGTGAAACAGAGGCACACCTCTCTCTCCCAACAATGCTTATTGCACCTGATGTCTGAATGGATGCTGCCCCACCGCAAATTAAACTGAGTACTCAAAAGTGACAGCCCTTGATAGAACTCCACAAAGTTATTCAATCCTTTTTAAAAGCTGTCCAAGTTTGTTCCCATCATCATGTCTCTTATGTGGCAATGAATTTTGCAGGTTAAGTATGTCCTGCATGAATAAATGTTTTCTTTCCAATCAGCTTTATTAGATGCCTTCAGGCCTAAAGTTTTGAGAGAATTTTTTCTTCTTACCACCCATGATTTTTGTACAATTTTTCCCATAATCACATTTTTGGTAAGCTAAAACATCAAAATATTCATGGGAAAAGTGTTCAAGACTTGTAATAATCTTGACTACTCTCTTTTGCATTTTTTTTCCCAAAAGTTTATTGCAAATTTTTCCAAGAATTATTTTAGCATAGTGCGACATGAGTACACGGGGCTTAACATAGGAATGACAACTTACACGTATATAAGGGCACTTACAAGGTTGCATTTTATGTTTACTAAGGATTATCAGCAAGGAATTTGCCTCTTTTATAGCCAAAGGCCCCTTCCAATAATGTAATTGGCTCTATCCTCTGGAATTATTGGTTGGTAATTATAATAAATACTTGTGCCATACAGCAAGGAAACACTTTTTTGCCCTGCAATCACTGCAAGAGCAATGCTTTTACGGAAGTTTTTCCCATCATGTAAGCTTTGGCCCTGTTAAACAGTATCTACAATCATTTCCGGAATCAGCATATCCAGGTGGAGGATCTGGCTGAGAGAATACCATCGTAGATAATTGCCTTAGGTTTAAACTCTTGGGAGGCGAAATGCTAGGGCCATCAATGGACATTCTAGGTCAGCGCCCCCTTTCCCAATGAAGGGACTAACTAGGAACAACCACACCTCCACAACAGGCGGGGAAAGGGGCAGCCTTCAACCCCTAAAGCCGTCTGCAAAATGGTGAGGTGCAAAAGCCCTACCTGTCCGACAAAGCAACACCTGAGCAGGCTCAGTAGGAAATCTGTCCACGCCCAGTTTAGGGAGGCTGTCAGTTTTCGTGGAGAGATGAAATATGCGGAGATTTCTTCCCACAAAAAACAGACCTAGTAAAGTGCAAGCTCTGCTAACGCCCCTGCCAACTCCGAGGCGAACTGCACTTCTCCACTCACCAGTTTCCCGACCCCACGATGCACACTTTCAAGGGTGCCGAAGCTCCAGCCATTGGGAATAACTGAGGGCACGTTCCTGCCGAAAAAAAGCCCAGGGCAAAATTGCTCAGGAATCCCAATTGGCCGCGGCAAAGAAACCTCCAGCGGCCATGAAGCACCGACATAGGCGAAGCAAATCAAGCCCGCCTCCAAGAAGAGCCGAAAAATTCCCTCCTCCGCGGCTTGCTGGGAATTGTAGTCGACGTCGATAACTAACCCGAGACATGTTTCTTTTCTGTCTGTACTTTTGGGGGTTTGTTTAAGTTTGTAGCCTGGGTGCGTTGCTGCTCTAGGGCATGGACTAGTCCAGGGGTAGGCAACCTCGGCTCTTTTATGACTCATGGACTTCAACTCCCAGAATTCCTGAGTCAGCTATGCTGGGAGTTGAAGTCCATGAGTCATAAAAGAGCCGAGGTTGCCTACCCCTGGACTAGGCGTACAATCCGATTCATCGCGAATCCAGAAGTCTAGGGGATTTAATCTCCCGTAATTATTTCAATTTATCTGAGTATAAGTTGCACTGAATTCATTACGATGTTTAAATAAGTGTGGATGCAATTCTCTTCGTATTCTCTTTCAGATTCCCCCAGAAACTCTTCACTGTTTATATAATTTCGCTCAAGTACGGTTAAGCAAACTAGCTTTTAGGTTTTACAACAGTTTTCGACGCTAGAAGTACCTCTGCACTGATCTCCTTTAACATTCCTTATAAATCCCAGTAGTTTTGCCGAAAAGAGGACAATCGTCTAAAACACAGAACCGGGGTGGTCAGCAACAGAAAGCAGCAAGCTGATGACAGCACATTTATATGAAGTTAGTTCTTTGTCAATTGAGCAAGTGCAGAGTTACAGTTTAGGCATATGTATTTACTCGATCCTATAGAACTCTGGCAAACATGGTTAATCCTAATCGAGGTCTGTTGAAAAATACGTGGGAGATCTGGTTCACTGATAAAACTAAGCTTCTAACTTACAAACTCAGAAGTTAGATTCACATTTCAACTCTGCCAAATCCAATAAAACACAGTAAGCGTTAGTGCAACACCTCAATCTAGCAAATTCAATGACACACCCAAGTAAGTGGATAGTGAGTCAACAAGGGGATAGTGTTCAGACTTTGTACTTTCTAATGGTGAGATCTGTATTTGATGTGTAAGTTGAGTAAACAGAAATCGGGAGGAAAGTTCAAAAGGTATACCCATTTTAGAGAGAACATAAATAAGGTTCAGATGATGAAGTTTAAATAGAAGTATTTCCTGCTGAAGAGCAAAATAAAAAGGAAATAAAAAAAATCCAACAAGTATTTTTTTAGGAATGCTGTTATGTATACATAGAATGATAATTTGAGTTGTTTTATATAGTTTAGGGCTTGGAGGGGGATCTGTGTGTGGAAAAAAAGTGCTATTGGCTCAGTTCATAGATTCTGACTACAAAATATGGTAGTTAAATTTAGCTTATGGTGCATCTAACCATTGTGATTAATTAACCAAAGTTTGGTATGTTGTGTAAAGTTGTAGTCATAATAATTTTATCTAGCACAATGAATGACCCCAGACATTATAGAATATAACCATGATTTATGGTTTAGCAGTGTGAACTCAGCTGATTGTTTTGTTCAGTAACCATGATTAAATGGGCAATAGCTTGCCATACATATGGTGGTTTTTGTAATAAAAAAGGGAACGTAGGATGAAGCTATGACAGAAAAATAAAATTGTTTAGAGTTCTTGAAGATCAAGCCATGAAGACTTAGGTCCAATGAAGTTTTGGAATGACAGCTTTATTTTCTGTTTTTGAGAATGATTGCTAGTTGTTTATATAAGAAAAAGAATTCTAGGTCTATTGATCCCTCCGTCCTTCTGCTTTGTGCCATTAAAAAAAAATCAGATCCATAATTCCAGTGAGAGCAGTGTAAGGCTGGTTCACTTCTTGAAAAATACACATGACCCTGAATTATGTGATACATGGATCATTGAAAACTTAATGGAGCGTTTTCCGAGAAGAGTAAGAAATATTAGTTGGAATTATTTCTCTTTGAAGAATAGGAAAGTGTAGGTTAGAAATATCTCCTTTTATTATAATTACCTGTAACTGAGACAGTTTTTTTTAAAAAGTGACCATTTAAAAAAAATATTAAACTTTATGTGCAGAATTTCCCCCCCTTCGGTACAGCCTATGTGTTTATCAATTAGCAAAGTGGTATGCCATTTGTTAAGATACACAAGATATTATTGTGAATTATACTCCACCCCTGTTGATTAGATAGATATATCCATATGGAATTTTAATGGCAGCAATGCATAATTAAATTACCCCAAGTTGTTCCAAGTAAAACTGCCTTTTGCAATTGTCCAGTGGTGATTTTGTCAATACCAATAGTATTCAAGTAGTACTCCAGTTGTTTTGGGATTGCACCCAAGGTGCCTATTTGCTTGCTTTTGCCACAGTCATTCTATTTCTATTTGCAGGTTTCTGTATTTTATTATCTTCTCTAGTTCTTTCTCTTGTCTTCTGTTGTTTCCAGATACTGCTATATTCACCATTCAGACATTTTTGTCTTATTGACATTTGTTAAAGTCCATTTGACAACACTTCAGGCGCAATAAGTGTGGAGAAAAACTATGTTCTGTCACTCTTATTTCCACAAGGTAGGCCTTGACTGCAGCTTTAATCGATGTTTGGTCAGATTAATTCTTTGTTTTTCTCCAGTGATGCTCTACTGATCTCTTGGCCTTTTTCAAGACCGCTCATAACCACTCCCTCAGACACCCTGGGGAAGTAATTGAAAAAGGCAGGCCCAGAAGCACTATAGCTCACACTCTCAGTGCCAGCAGGACTCCCCCCTCTATTCTCACACACACAAATCAACAAATCCACTCCTAAGCTGAACCCTCTCACTGGTCAGCCAGAGGGAGGGCAGACTCACACAGCCTTCTGCCTGACTCTTACTCTGAGTGGAATGTTGCAGCAAGCAACCCTGGCAGCCATTATGGCCTTATGCTCAACCAGGGGCTCCACCCCATGTGTTTTTGCCACTCCAGCCATGGTCTCAAACTATGTTGCCTTTGGTCTGGCCTTGATACGAAGCTTCCATTCAGATCCACAGTCCAACTCTCACCACTCCTGTTGTGGTCTCATACTGCCTTCACAATCAAGACCCCGCTCCAGATTTAGTCCCCCTTCCGTCCCCGGTTTCCCAGTTTCATAGGGAGCCAGCTTTGGCTTGATATTGCCGTTGAACACCTGGGGTGTGGCTTCAGCTTTATGCTGATGCTGAATAGCTGATCTCCAGCATTGCCAAGCAGCTGAGCTGAGTGTGTCTGTTGCTGTTGCCACTGCTCTAGGCTACCCCGACCTCAGCCTGGTTGCGTCTCCTAAAGTGCTGGCATTGCCCTGATATCACTGCCAAACAGCTTATCCCTGGCACCACTTTGCAGAGCTCCAGAACAGGCTCTTCCCTTGCTGAGCAACTGAGATGGGGGCCACTTTGGATTGATGCTGTTGCTGAACAGCCGACATCTAGCACGGCCAAGCAACCTTCACTAATGCAGTCTACACACTTAGTCCATGGATCAAGGTGAAATGTATTTGTTCAGGTAATCTTCAACTTATGATCACCATGGAGCCTTCCTATTATGGTTGTAAATCATGACAGTTGTAAAGCAGATCACCCATGTGACCGACCCAATTTTACAACCTTTTTTATAGTGCTTGTTAAGCAAATGGGAAGTTTTTGCCTCAAACTGGAAGTAAAAGTTGGTTTTCAGCAAAAACTTTATAAACTGTGGCCATGTGACACTGCAAATGGTCATAAATGCAGGCCATTGCTGAACACCTGAAATGCAGCCACGTGATTGCAGGGGTGGGCGGGCTGATCACTGGAATTTCAGAACTGAATCATAAGTACCTTTTAGAGGGGACATCGTAACTTCCAACAGTTGCTAAGTGACTAGTTTTGAGTTGAGGACTACCTTAATTATTTTTTGTGCTGCCTAAGGGGGTTTACCTGATTAAATCACTGCAATCTTCCAAGATTGCATCTTCAAAATAAGGAAATATATATTCTGCACTGTAATAAAGCTGATCTATTTATGTAAAACATTTGTATAGCTATCCGTCTGATAAATCTAAGTGGCTCCCCATCAAAAATCAAAACAGCATAAAGGACATATTAAAGCTATAAAATTAAACACATTTAAATCATAAAAAACGTGGGACAAAGTCTGATGTCACCTAATCTTATCTCAGTGCTGGGGGGAAAGCCAAGTCTTCAAAGCTTTATGGAAGGTTGCGAGAGTAGAAGCCTGCCAAACTTCGAGGTTCCATGAAGCAAGGGCTGCCACAGGAAGGTAAGCTTCCTAGGACACATCAGATTGCAATATTTAAGGACTATGAGTATGCCTACTTATCTGACTTGGTAGGACACATAGATGTCCTTAGAGAAAAATAGTCCTGCAGATAATATGGCCTTGCGTCATACAGGGCTTTAAAGGGGATAATCAGTCTTGAAGTGTACCTGGAACAAAACTGGAAGCCAGCACAGTAGTGCAGAATTCTGCGGAAGTTTTATTTTATGCTTTATATATGCATATTTTCTTTTTTTCAGAAAAAGAAAATATGCATATATAAAATGTGAAATGTGCTTTAAGATTTAGATATAGGATGTACAAAAAAATCTAAACAATTAAGAATGAATGCAGTTAACTTTTTCCCCATGACTTTGCTCACTTACCTATAGTGAGGGAATAAAAGATAATTTGCATAGGATTTATTTAAGTGTATGTCCTAATGTCCTAATAGCTACTATTAGATCAACAGCATATTTTATTTATTCATTTATTGATTGATTGATCAACTGATTGATTGTAGGCAAGAATAGGTTCAACCATCAGTACAAGACTTCCAATACACATTCGAATGGACTGTTAAAACAAAGAAGTCGGAAACCAAGGCTGAGAAGAGAAGTAGGATTTATTCCATCTTTCCAAAAGCTGTGGAAGTTGAACCCGAAGACACTGGAAGAAGTCTAGGAATTACTGAGTTAGTGGGTATTGCTTTTAAGAAAGCAGGTAATTTAAAGAATGTGTTAAAAAATAGCAGAAAAAAATTAGCATAAGATTTTCTATTCTTTTTGTGTATAAACCTAATATTTTATCCCAATTTTAGCATTCTTTATAGAAGCTCTGTGAGGAAGTGTTTTATGGCACTTGGAAACTCTTTCTATATTAGGAAAAAATCAGCATCACCTTCAGAGGGGTGATACCATCATTGCTCAGTTGTATCTTCTTTGCCACTTCATGTTCCTGACTGTTCCCGAGCCTGGGGTATTGAATATGCCAAAATAGCTATTTCCTGGCTATATTGCTAAAGGGCCAAATATTTTAAATTGGATGTTTTAATGTTTTCTACTGGTTTTATAGTTTTAAAATGTTTTGGCAGCAGGTGTGTGCACGGAGGGCCGTATCGACATCCGGGATCGCGCCCCCACTGTTTGCGAGCGGTGACACGCTCCGACCCTCCGGTTAGCACCCTTTTGCCCGGGGGTGAGGGTGATCAGGCCACTGAGCTTAGGCTGGTGTATTTTAATGCCAGATCCGTTGTTAATAAGGCTCCCCTCGTTCGTGACTTGATCGAGGAGGAACGCGCAGATCTGGCATGTATTACGGAAACCTGGTTGGGCTCGGAGGGAGGGGTCCCTCTGACCGAGTTATGCCCCCCAGGTTTCCGTGTGCTACACCAGCTACGAGCTCAGAGTAGGGGCGGTGGGGTGGCGGTGGTTATCAGGGAGACTTTATGTCTGCGGGAGACCACCATTGTCCAGATTGGCGGGAGTGAGTCCCTCCTCCTGAGATGTGGTTCTCAGGTTCAGATGAGCTTGTTGCTTACATACCTTTGCGCCCAGCTGTGTGGCAACAGCTCTGCCCGAGCTGCTCGACACCCTCTCAGGGTTGGCAGTGGAGTTCCCCAGGCTTATAGTGCTGGGTGACTTCTACGTGCCTTCCCTGGGAGGGTCATCGGAGTTAGCCCGGGAGTTCATGGCTTCCATGACAGCCATGGACCTGACCCAGGTAATTCAAGGCCCGACTCATGTGGGGGGTCACACTCTCGACTTGGTGTTCCTATCTGGACAGTGGTTGGATGATTTAGGAGGGGGTTTACAGGATGTTATTCCCCTGTCATGGTCCGACCATCATCTCCTGCGGCTGGTCTTCCATTATGCCATCCCACGCCGCTGGGCAGCGGAACCAACCAAATGGTTCCACCCCAGGCGCCTAATGGACCCCGAACGGTTCCAGATGGCGCTTGGGTCTATACCTATCGCCCTCACTCAGCCCAGTTGATGCCTTGGTGGATGCCTGGGAAAAGGCGGCCACTGAGGCACTCAACTGTCTCGTACCCTTGCGACGTCTGAGTCGGCGCAGATCCCATTGGGCTCCATGGTTTTCTGTGGAGCTCTGGGAGATGAAGCGTCGGAGACGGGGTCTAGAGAGCTTTTGGAGGTCCAGCCGTTCCGAATCTGACCGATTGCAGCTAAGAACCTTTATAAGGTCTTATCTTGCTGCGATGAGGACGGCAAGGGCTAATTACTTCGCTGCCCTCATCGCGTCTGCAGATAATCGCCCGGCCGCCCTGTTTAGGGTGACTCGCTCCCTTCTTAACCAGGAGGTGAGGGAGGATCCCTTACAGGGATGGGCCGAGGAGTTTAGTCATCATCTGACGGACAAAATCGCTCAGATCCGGGCCGGCTTGGACTCTGACTGGGCGGAGTCTGATGTGGAGGAATCGGACGGTCTTGAGCATGTTATCTGGACTGAGTTCGATCCTGTTTCCCCTGATGATGTGAACAGGATCATGGGGAGGCTGAGCTCCACCACCTGTTTGTTGGATCCGTGCCCCTCCTGGCTGGTTTATGTGGCTCGGGAAGGGACACGAGGCTGGTTCCAGGCAGTAATAACTGCTTCTTTGAAGGAGGGTGTCTTTCCCGCCGCCTTGAAGGAGGCGGTGGTGAGACCCCTCCTCAAAAAGCCTGTCCTGGACCCGGCTGTTTTAAATAACTATCGTCCAGTCTCCAACCTTCGCTTTATGGCGAAAGTTGTTGAGAGTGTGGTGGCGCATCAGCTTCCTCTGTTCCTGGAGGAAACCGATTATCTCAACCCGTACCAATCGGGTTTCAGGCCTGGGCACAGCACGGAGACGGCATTGGTCGCGCTGGTGAATGATCTCTGGCGGGCTCGGGACAGGGGTTGCTCCTCTGTCCTAGTCCTATTAGATCTCTCAGCAACTTTTAATACCATCGACCATGGTATCCTTTTGCGGCGTCTCAGGAGGTTGGGAGTGGGAGGCACCGTTTTACGGTGGTTCTCCTCCTATCTCCTGGGCCACTCGCAGTCGGTGTTGACTGAAGGGCAGAGATCCACCCCGAGGCCTCTCGTTTGTGGAGTTCCTCAGGGGTCGGTTCTCTCTCCCCTCCTGTTCAACATCTACATGAAGCCGCTGGGTGAGATCATTCATGGTTTCGGGGTGGGGTATCATCAGTACGCTGATGATACACAACTGTTTTTCTCCACCCTGAACCAACCCAGCAATGCCCTCGCCGTGATGTCCCGTTGCCTGGAGGCGGTCCAGGTCTGGATGGGGACAAACAGGCTTCATCTCAATCCTGCCAAGACTGAGTGGCTGTGCATATCGGCATCTTGGGTTAACCAGATTATTCCACCTTTAACGATGGGGGGGTGAGGTGTTACCCCCTGTTGATAGGGCTCGCAACTTGGGCGTCCTCCTGGATTCACGGCTCAATTTTGAAGATCATATAGGAGCCGTGACCAGGGGGTCTTTTGCCCAGGTTCGTCTGGTGCGCCAGTTGCGACCCTATCTGGACCGAGATACCCTATGCACAGTCACTCATGCGCTCGTGACCTCCCGTCTAGACTACTGCAACGCTCTCTACATGGGGCTGCCCTTGAGGACCACTCGGAGGCTTCAGCTGGTGCAGAATGCGGCCGTGCGAGTCGTGATGGGGGTTTCCCGATACTCCCATGTAACACCTCTACTCCGCGAGCTGCATTGGCTTCCGGTTGCCCTCCGGGTGAGATTCAAGGTGCTGGTGATGACCTATAAAGCCCTAAATGGCTTGGGTCCGGGATATCTGAGGGAACACCTGCTGCCAGCATCAAGCTCCCTTCGTCCAGTGCGCTTCCACAGGGAGGGTCTTCTCAGGGTGCTGCCGATAAAAGACTGTCAGCGGATAACACCCAGGGGAAGGGCCTTCTCTGTGGGTGCGCCTGCCCTCTGGAACCAGCTACCCGTGGAGCTTAGGACTGCCCCCGATCTTCGCACATTTCGCCGGGACCTGAAGACCTGGCTCTTTGAGCTCTCCGGTCCAGGCTGAGAATTTTTAACTGGGGTTTTTAATTTTAGGGATGATTTAATAAAATAAATAAATAAAATAAATATATGTTCTGAATTGTAAGTTGCCCAGGGTCATTTACAAAGATGGGCAGATATAGAAATTGAACAAATAAATAAACATTTTATTTGCAACTACGTACTTAAAAATAAAATAGTTTTTACATTTTTTCTTTCCTTTTTGTTTTAAAAAATAATGTTACTTGGAGATTCATCTTTATCCGAAAAGGGATGGGGGAAGAAAGGGCAGATATTCGTTGCCATTTTCTGCTTCAGGGTTAGATTCCTAAAACATTCCCCAGGAATAAAAAAAACAAACAAAAAAACCATTATTCAGTCTTTAGGGTATGTTTTGTAACTTATGCAAACAATATGTGGCAGATATGGGCCTCCTTAGCAGAGGTAATAACTGAAGGAAGGTTTCTCATGTGGATATAAAAATGTGCAAACTTGTCCCCATGGGAACACAGTTTTCTGCCCTATATTGGGATATGGTGCTTTAGCCATTCTAACAGCACTTTCTGGCCTCAATTATTATTATTTTGGCTTAAACACAGACATTTCTGTTGCTCATTAAACACCCTTTTATAACTTGATGTTCTCCAGATATGCTAGATTATAACTTTCATAATTCCCAACCAACAAAGGACATTCAGAATGGGAATTTTGGGAGTGAATTCCAATACATCTGGATTGCCTCATTTAGGGCAATGCACTGCATCGCCCACAAAAAAAATAATGGAGAATGCTCCCATCTTTTCTATCTTCATTTAACAAATTCTTGTATCATTGTTTTAATTAGCAACATAGGCAAGAATACAGTTATGCTCAGGAAACTCCACCCGAGGGAAGTATCTTGGTACATTGCATCATATGAATATGCTTGCCAATTCATTGATTCCTAGTAGATAATTTATTTAACTTGTCCTCACTGAACTTAAAGAATTACACTTAAAGAATATAAACATAGCATCTAAGAAATTTGGAACTGGTATTTATGTACTTTATTGCAGCATTCCACTTAGAGCTATTCTTTACTCTTATATTTTTATTCTTTCGTAAAAAAGACTTAACATTTGCATTAGTTTGTATTTTGGGTAATTTCCAGAATCTGCATACTAGCAGTGCTCTTTAACAGGAGAGTTTTAAAACATAAAAATGGGCCACAAAAGCTGAGTAATTTATTTAGCATGTTCCTTAATCACAAACTAGTGTACCTGGTTTTGACAAATGAAAGGGCAAGATCTGCATCGTGCTACAACCCTGATATTCCTGAGATTCTCTGGTGTAAGACTGGATCCATTAGATTGGACCCAAATAGGTTACAGAACGAACTGGGGATATCCTGATGGATTTGCTGCACAGTCATGCTGAAGCTTTAATAATGGCCTGGAACCAAAAGGCCACTGAGGCTCTGGACAGGACTGCGCCTATGCGACCTCTCACAAACCTCTCACTCTCGTTTTCCGTGGCTCACAGAGAAACTGAAATGGGTTAAGAGATGTCTAAAGTATCGCTGGAGGAAAACAGAAAATGACTCTGACTGAACATGTCTTAGAGCTGCTATTAAGGCCTATCTTGTGGTGATAAAAGTGGTGAAACATTATTTCTCTGCTCTTATTTCATCCACAGTGTCTCTCCCTTCAATCCTGTTCCATATCACCCAATGCCTCCTAGACTGGGGCGAGGGGTAGGCTGGGATGAACATCTTCAGGGCTGTGCAGAAGAATTTGTTACACACTGTCAGTTAAAAATTGTTTGGATTTATTCCCAGTTAGAACCCTTGTGATCAGATGCCTAGACGAGATGTCCTGCCCAGTAATTTGGGAACAGTCTGATTCTGTTGGATTTAAGGAAGTGGACAGGATAGTCTGTGCTGTCAATGCAATCATCTGTCAATTAGATCCTTGTTCCTCCTGGCTGGTGAAGCCTCTAAGAAGGTGACCACAGGTGAGTTCACGTAGTCATAAATTCCTCACTGCAAGGGGGGGCATTCTTGGGAGCTTTTAAGGAGGCCCTGATTTGTCCTCCCCTTAAAAAACTATCACTCGACCTCACTTTCCTGGGTAATTTTTGTCCTGTCTCTTATCTTCCCTTTTTGGGGAAGGTGGTAGAATAAGTTGTTGCTTGCCAGCTCTAGGAGGTCGTGGATGAAATGGATTTCCTGGACCCTTTTCAGTCAGGATTCAGGCCCAGCTATGGGACAGAGACAGCTTTGGTCACATTCATGGATGATCTCTGGCGAGAGCAAGACAGACTAGTGCAACTCTTTGCTCTCCTTGACCTTAGTGGCCTTTTGATACCATGACTATGATATATCCTTTTGGGCTGGCTACACAAGTTGGGCTGGGTGACATAGTTTTCTGCAAGTTCAGTTCCTTTCTCCAAGGTCAGTCTCAATTGGTGTTTATAAGGAGTGAGAGATCAGCCCCCGACATCTCACTTGCTATGTTCCTCAGGGCTCAGTATTCTTTCAGGAAGCCATTGGGTAAGATGGGGTGTTGTCTTACCTGAACGCCTTTTCTCAGCATGATGATGGAGAATTCACAAATGGGTTAACTTTGTCTTCCTGCCCAATTAGACTAAGTCAGTCAAACTTGCCAGGCCTCTCCTGGGCCAGGACACCTCCCAGTCATGACGAAGGCTAAGCAAATGACAGTCCAACGTGTTGGCTCCCATACCCCTGACACAGGTCCTGATGGACACTAAGGGGTGTGTGTGGATTCTCCATCATCATGCTGAGAAAAGGCATTCAGGTAAGACAACGCCCCTTCTCCAGCATGATAGATGGAGAATCCACGAATGAGACATACCAAAGCTGCCCTGTCCCTGTGGGAGGGAATCAGTCTGGGCCTGTGTCCCACCCTGTGGCACTACCTGTTGAAGCACTCTCCGGCCAAATGAGGCGTCTGCGGAGGCAAACCTATCCAGTTTATAATGCCTCACGAAAGGGGAAGGCAAGGACCATGTTGCCAGCCTACAAATGTCCTCAATGGATGCCTTTGTCGCCCAAGCCGCAGAAGTTGCAGCACTAAGAGTGGAGTGAGTAGTGATATACCTGGGAACTGACAGGGAATGAGTTTGGCACGCCCCTGCAATACAAGCCCTGATCTACCTGCCTATAGTGGAGGCAGAAACCTTCCGCCCCATAGTAGAGGGTTGAAAGGAAACAAAGAGGGCTTCCGACTTGCAAAAAGACACTGTCCATTTAATATAGTGGTGCAAAGCCCTGCGGACGTCCAGAGTATGTCATTGCCGTTCCAAGGCAAGAGATGGATGAGGACAAAAATCCGGCAAAATGACTTCCTGCGCTCTATGAAACAAGGTATTGACCTTAGCAATAAAGGAGGGATCAAATCGAAGGACCACCCTGTCAGCATGAAAAATGCATAAGTCCTGTCTGACAGAGAGAGCTGCCAATTCAGAAATGCGTCTAGCCAACATGACTGCTATCAAGAAGGCCACCTTAATTGTCAAGAACCGCAGAGTTCAGGTCCTGATGGGTTCAAATGGAGGAGAGGTAAGGGCCTGCAAGACCCGTGACAAATCCCAAGAGGGATACCAGCGAACCACTGGAGGTTTGGTGTTGGTCTCTCCTTTGAGAAATGAACGTACCATAGGATGTTGAGCCAATGCCTCTGAATTGCCCCAAGTAAATACAGTGGAGAGAGCTGCTACTTGTCAGCAGATGGTATTGGGCGCCAAGCCCTTGTTAAGCCCCTCCAATAAATAGTCCAAGATCCTCGGGATAGTAATAGCCGAAAGATCTAACTGGTTCTTATCACACCAACTACAGAAAACTCTCAAGTGGAGTCATAGATCCTGTTTGTTGTAGGTCATCTGGAGGCCTGAATCATCGTAATTACCTCCAATGAATAAGACTCACGCGTCAGGAGCTGCCGTTCAAGTGCCAGGTGCTCAACTGGAACCACTGGGGTTCTGGATGATGCAGAGCTCCCTGGCTGAGTGAAACGCGATCTGGAGGAATCCTCTATGGGGGAGAGATTGACAGACTCATGAGGTCGGCAAACCACGGCCATCTTGGCCAGTGTGGTGCAATAAGTATCACCTCTGCCCGCTCTTGCATTAACTTGCGGATGACTGCCGGGACCAGAGGGAGAGGTGGAAAGGCATACAGCAAGTCCCCGGGATGCGGAAGGCATCTGTCCTCACTGCTTCCGGAGAGGGGAACCGGGAGGAAAACCTCGGGAGCTGGGAATTCACCAGAGAAGCGAACAAATCCAGTACTGGCCAACCTAACCTCTCCAATATCTCCTTGAAGAGACCGGGATGCAGGCGTCATTTGGAGTGATTCACTGTTGACTTGCTGAGAAAGTCCGCCTGCTGATTTGCCTCCCCCAAGATGTGCTCGGCCCTGAGTTATGAGAGGTTGGTCTCTGCCCAAGAACCCAACAGTTGGGCCTTGTCTATAAGGGACCTGGAACAGGTACCCCCTTGCCGGTTCACATGGGCTTTTGCCGCTACGTTGTCTGTGAGGACCAGGACATGTTGTCTCGCCACCCTGTTGTGGAAGTGGCGTAGGGCCAGATGTATGGCTCTGAGCTCCAACCAATTTATGTTGTGCTTCAGGTCGGACTGAGACCACTGGCCCTGAGCCAACTGAGACCCTAGATGTGCCCCCCAGCCAAACAGGCTAGCATCCGTAGTCAGGGTGATCCAAATGGGCTCCTAGAGCAAAGAGCCCCTGGCTACTGCTGGCGAGGTCCACCACTGGAGGGAGTTTAGGGCCCGAGATAGAACCCTTACCCTTTGGTTGGAGGAGCTGGTGCCCAGTCCCTGAAATGGGAGCAAAAACCATTGCAGGTCCCTGGAATGTAGTCTGGCCCATGGGACTACTCCCATGCAGGAAAGCAACTTCCCTAACAGTTGGGAAAGAATGGCCAGGGTGACTAAACACCCCCTCTGGACCTGAAGGACCAGGGCTCTGATGCTGTCCTGACGGTCCTGAGATAAATAGACCCTGCACAGTTCGGTGTCTATGACCACGCGCTGCCTTATGGAGCTCAGCCCTGGGAAGATAAGGTTGGTCATCATCATCCCCCTCTGGAGATCAGACCCTCTGGGCAGATGAGGGAGGAGGAGCAAGCTGTGGCCCAAATACAGATTCCTCTGCCAGAGGAGAAGAGATCTGGTCAGCGCCCATCGTGCCCTGTTTTTGGGCCTTGGCAAACTTCCTTTCTAAGGCCTGTTGCCTCCTGCTGGCCTCTTTCTCTGCCACCTTGGAGGGCCTTTTGCCAGAGATGGCCTTGGCTTTGGCCTTGAGCTTTCCAGCAGCCTCTGGGTTGTGCAGGAGTGTTGGGGGCGCCATGTGAAGCCTGAGGTGTGGTGTTGTCTGCCATCACAATTGGGAGATATCTCAGTGGAATGCTGAGAGGGATCTCAAACAGAGAAGCAGAGTACTGATCTGAGGCTGTGTGCCACTCCTCGGGATCAATAAGTACTCTATGGCAATGATGGCTACAGGACCAACTTAATGGACAACTGGCAAACCTGCAAAGCTCCTGATGGACTTAAGACCAGCTGAAGCACCTTTGGAGCACAGGCCAAGTCTACTGTGGTGGCGGATCACCTTGGTGATAACAGCCAGCTCACATGTAGAAACCTAGTGGCAACAGATCACCTCAGTGATAACAGCCAGCTCACTAGTCCTAGTTGGTGGCAGCAAGGCCAAGAATGGCACGGCCGACACACATCTTCTGTTGGAATGGACAATGAGACAGCTAGGTTGAGGCCTAGAGCAACAGTTGAAGCCTCCTGTACTTGAGCATCCACTTTGAAAGGTTTCGGGCAAGGCAAACAATTTGTGCTACAGTCAGAAGGGATCTGAACTCAGAATCCTCTGCAATGATTGGGAGAGGAGGAGCCTAAAAAAGGACCCCCGCGAACTGACCAGAGGCTCAGGGACCAACTTCCCTGAGCTGGAAGGCAAGGTAAACACCTTTGAAGTCTGTGGGGTTTTTTGCCCCCCCCCCAAAAAAACTACCCCCTTTCTCAGAAACTAGCAAAGAAGGCTGCACAAGCCTTTTCAGAGTAAAAGCAATGCGATCGTGGCTCCCAAAATGGCGGCCGCTACTGCTGGTAATGAAAAAAGAAAAGCAACCTGTCCTTCCCCCTTAATCCAGGAGAGAAGGCAGGCAGTTCTGAGAGTCTTCGCGTGCCTCTGATGCTATCAGCACACTTAAAAAAGCAGTTCAAAAAGGCTTTCTGATGAAGAGCCTCCTCTTGGCCAGCTGCTGGTAAGCTAGAATTCAAAATGGCGGCAGCAACTAGCATGCTGTGAAAGAGCCTGATAAGATCCTGAAAGATAAGATCCTGAAAGGAACTACAGCAAATGCTATCTAATTGAAAAAACCTTCCCCACAGACTTGCAACAGTGAAAACAGTTAAGACCTCTGGAAGGCTGAAGCTGGGAGCTACAGCCCAATTAGAGCTACAGCTGGAAGGAGAAAAGCAAAACTCCAATCCTGAAAAGAATGCTATCTAATTGAAGAATCCACGAAGGGGAAATATATACACACATGACCTGCTCAATTACTCAGAAAAGATGACTCAGCCAAAATTACCATGTCTATTCTGGGCACAGACTAAGTTGTGACTGGGAGGTGTCCTGGCCCAGGAGAGGCATGGCAAGTTTGACTGACTTAGTCTAATTGGGCAGGAAGACAGAGTTAACTCATTTGTGGATTCTCCATCTATCATGCTGGAGAACATCTATTGCCATGGGTTGTGATATCATCAATTTGCTAATGGTATTCAGCTCTATACCTGGTGACCTGAATGATGCTATCTCTGCCCTCTCACAATGCATGGAAGCTGTAGGGTGGAGAGTGGACTTCGACTGAACCCCAGCAAGACTGGGTGGTTTTGGGTACATAGAGCTTCATGGTTCAATTTTTTGTCATTCTTAGTTCTGGATGGGTTGCACTATCTGTTCAGACCCAGTTTGCAACTTTGGGTTCTCTCCTGTTTGAAGAACAGGTGGCAAGCATGAATAGGAGAGCTTTTGCACAGCTCCAGTTTATGGATGAACTACGACCTTTCCTGGATGATGACTCCCTGCACTCAGTTACTCAAGCCCTAGTCATCTCTCATCTAGATTACTGTAATGTGCTTTACATGGGATTACCTTTGAAATCCATTTGGAAGCTTCAGTTGGTGCAAAGCGTGGTAGCAAGAGCAGTCTTTGTGGTCCCTAGGATGGCCCATATTACACCTCTGTCCTGTAAATTTCACTGGCTAGGTCTGCTTCTGACAGCAATTCAAAACGATGGTTATGAACTTTAAAGTCCTTAATGGCATAGGTCCAAGCTATCTGATGAACTGTCTTGTCCCACTAGGATAAGTCTCTCCTACTTGTGCCGGCAGAATGGGCCTACTATGGATCCCATTAATCAAAGAACTTTTGACTATTAGAATCCAGAAGAAGAGCCATCTTTACTGCAAAGGGAGGCTTTGGAAGACCTTACTCTCAAAGGTAAGATTTGCCCACATTCCCCTATCTTTCCATAAAAGCCTGAAGACCTGGCTCTGCTGTTTTGCTCTGAGGACCAAATGGGGAAGCTTCACACTGGAGGTGGCTGCTGGATTGATGGCAGATGCCACCTCCCCCCCACCTGTGCTCTCTACTCTCCACTCACTGATCTTTTTGTTATCATATTGATGTATTCTTCCTGTTTTCTTTTTTATTGTTTATTTTATTGTTCTGTAATTTTATTTGTATTGTTTACATTCTTTTCATTTCTTCCTTTTTTATTGTTGTAAACTGTCTAGAGTAGCCAACAGGCAGCAAATAAATTTAATAGACAAACAATATTCATGCCTATTTGTTAGATTGATACTTTTAAGCATCTATATGAGCATTTGTATGTTTTGATTTTTAATTCCCTGTAAACCGCCCTGAGTCCTCAGGGAAAGGGCGGTATACAAATGTGATAAAAATAAATAAAAATAAATAAATACCGAGATGCCATATAGTTTCATCCAACTTGATGCAAGACAGTCCTTGTTTTACCACGTGTTAAAAGTTCAATAGGACTCTAAATTGCCCACTTTAGGAGACTTCACAGGTACTGAGCTTCAATTCTCATCTATACAATAATCTTATTTTAGGATTATCCAGAGTACAACCACAAATATAAAAATCCTTTGTGCAATGTAAGTCACATTAATTGTAAAATTTAACAGACACTCAAAATTCTGCCTTCCAACAAAGTAAACTTGCAGTCCTATGTATATTCAGAATTCTACGGAGAAACAAGTTTCAAGCTAGAGCTGAATTTCTTGTTCTAATATGGAAAGTTGACAAAGACTAAGCCCAAACTATGCAAACTGAACTGGTGCTCAGTAGGAGTAATGAATCCCTACTAGGAGAACTATTACCAATAGTGGCATAGTTGCTAGAAGCTAAGGTGATCCTGAGCATGATAGCATCCTCATTTTTATCACCTTTAGTTTCCTTCATTCATCTGCTCTCTCCTTAATCTTATATGAAAATGGGTCTGAATATGGAATGCCTTTGGACTAATGGACCTTGTTCCTGGGCCAATGGTCTAGTCCTAGCACGACTGGCTTACACCGATAAAGGTTGTGGTTCTTCACAGCTTATATAGAGTTCTTTCACAAGTCTATGAAGAAATGTCAGGAACTGAATCTGGACTGGTTCAATGAATCAGTCATTTTCTTTAGAATTTTGTAATTAAAATTGGATCACTTTTTGTAGGTGGTCATGAACTTATCATTAGATATTTCTGTTAAGGAATTCTCATCTGTAAATCAGTTCTATGATCCTGACATGTTTCTGCAGTGCTTGGAGATTTCTTTCATAGAACTGTAAATCTCTGGCGCAGATTGATGTGTACTATGAAATATGTTATAAAATTAAAAATAGTTCAAATAAATGCCAAACTCCTAATATTTGCTGAAGCTTCTCAGAAACAAGAGTATAGGTAGAACAGAAATCCTTATTGTAAACAGCAGGCCTAAAGTGTTTATTACTAGTTAAGAGTCTTTGGCAGTTAAGGTTGATTGTCCAACTTTATAATCTCTTACATCCAAACAAGTTGCCCTCTCTTCCCACATTTTTCACTAACAGGTAAACAGTATTGTGTTTTCCACACCCATCTAGTTGCTTGATGAAATAGAGATCTACTCTTGATTGAATTAAATAATATGGCTCTGAAGTGCTTAATGGCCTTAATAACCTTAGATTCAAGATTTTTCTGCTGCTTCTGAGGTTGTTACAGACAATGATATTACAATTTCATTTCCCACTTGTGGGGGAATACTTGGGAGGGGAAACAGTGTTATGGTGGGTTGTGTGACACAGATAAGGTAAGTGGCCAATAAGGTTTATCATCTCATTAATAAATACCTATCATCAGGGCTTTTTTTCTCATAGAACGCTCAGAACGGAGTTCCGGCACCTTTTTTGGATGGAACCCTGTAGGGTAGGCAAGGTGGGTTGTATGACATGTGTGAGTTCCGGCACCTTTTTCTTTTACAAAAAAAGCACTGCCTATCATGCTTCTTTCAGTCACTTTCTCAGCTTCCTTAATAGAGCTCCAAACTTTAACCTTGCTCTCTCTTCTGCTAACAGAATGTTACATTTCCCCATTGATCCTCTTAGTATAGCTGGGAATTCAGCTTAGCTAACCAGTCTGATACATGCTCCTGAGTCAAATCTTATTTATAAACTATGTATAATTGGGACCCTATGACCCAATGCATGCATGAATGAATGAATGGTTAAACACATAATGCATTTGTCTTATATGTTTGGTTTTGAGAATAAGGATCAGTAAGGCTCCAAATGCTATGCTTTTGTATTTGCCAATTTCTGTGGCATCGTATTTCATAGAACAGCTTGTTCTGCTGCCTCTGCTGATTAAGCAACATACAAGCATTAACAACAAGCCACAACCTTGATATAACTGCATCCTGCTAGTAATGGATGGGTGGAGGTATCTTCCAAAACGGACCAAGAAAAATCCAATAATTGGAAGCAGCAAGCCTAACTATCCCAAAAGGGCAAGTCAGTAGAGTTTAAAGTCCATTTTATAGTCCATTTCTGAAAACTTCTGAGTAAGATAAGTTATGTATTTGTTCCACACAATTTACAGTAGACTACATCTTCTCTTGCACCTAACCCATAGCAAAAACATGCCCTTTTCTCCACTATGCTCATCATATTACTTTCATCTTGTCTCTGATCATGAATGAGTCAGGCTTAAGTTGTCCTTAGCTTTAATAGATGTTGGAAATGAAGCCTAGTTACTAATAATAGCTAAGTAGTGGTTAACGAAACTCTTACTGGCCATCCAGCACTTGTGCCTCCTTCTTCAATCCTCTGCCAGCCTCATCTACAACTGCTTTGCTATCATTTCTTAAAGAGTTGGACAAGCACTGTTATATTGTTTGTTCCTGAAACTTATGCAGAAAATGACTAGTCAGGTATGATCCTAATGCAGTCTATATAGCCCAACTATGGAATGACTAAACTCCCCTCCCTAAAATTATCTCCAGGATAGACCACAGAAGAATCAGGAACTGGCTATCTGTTCTCTATATAGATAAAGAAAATGAAAGAAAATGCAATCCTAATTAAAATATTTTTAAAAAAATGTTCAAGTTTGGTTATGATAGAATGTGTTGTAGGAAAAAGATGATCAATAACTTCCTGCAAGTTCATGCTTGTTACAGCATCATAATTTGTGGGCACTTTTCCCAACTGCTGGTCATGTACAGAAGACGTAGAAGAGCAAAGATGGAAAACATAACCAATCATTTTGCCCATCAAGACAGTAACACTCAGCATTGAGCCAAAACACAGGCAATCAAGACAGGATAGTGATAGGCAATATAAGCAGCAATATATTTGCCAATCCAAGAATGGAAAGTACTTTCATTTAATAGCAGGAAATAGGCTCTTTGCTACACAAATTAAGAGGTTGCTGTATGGTTCTTTCCAAATCCCTTCCATCTCTCTGTCTCAAAAAAGATGTAGAGGAAATATTTCAAAAACTTATTACAATAAAATTCTTGAAGAATTGCCTCTGAAACTTGGTAGTATTAATTGTACTCAAAAGATTCTACCATCCAAGTTTAATCTATTCTATTAAAAACTGAAGCATTTTCAATCTGCACTGCATTAATATTCTTCCTTGATTGCCTATAGACTTTTTTTTAAAAAAATTGAATCTCAGATCAAATCAAACTGTCTTTAAATTGCAAACTGGCATCATGCTTTCTTTGAATTTCAGATCTTTGCTCAAAATAAAATTAGGCTGATTTGCACAGGCCTACTAATAATCCTTATTTGATCTAATTGGCTCAAGCTTCTTCCACTTCTTCAATTAATATATTTATAAATTAATCCATTAAGTGCAATGCAGCATTAATAAAAATGTATCACAAGGAGAAATACTAATGCTTGGAATCAACCTGCCAGCAAGATCGCTACAGCAGTGCTTGTTCATATCCTCCTATGCAAATATACAAGTATTTATTTTTAACATTTGTTTATCAAATGTATGTAAAGCTACTTTCTATTGCTATGTTACACAAGATTTAAAAAAACAGCACAGAACAATAACAAAAAGAAAAGAATTACGTTTGTTCAGAAGAAAAAAAAGGATCCTAACCAACACATACAATCCTGTAAGAAGCTTGCCAAGACCTGTAGTAAAACCATATTTTAAAATACTTTTTGAATGAAACCAGGGAAGGAGCCAAAGATCTCTGAGGGGATGCTGTTCCAAAGGACAGCTGCTATGACACATATGACCAGGTCCCATCGTATCACATTGTTTAAGAGCATACCAACTCTGCCCAGTTGCATGGAATGTGCAGACACTGTTGGAGACAGACAATCCCTCAGGTAGCTAAAGCTATGTTATAAAGGGCTTTATAAACAGTACGGTAACCAGCACTTGAGCACATCTGGCAGTCGGTAGAGGTGATGAAGCAGTGATATTGTATATGCATCCCATGCAAGCCCATTACTATGCATACTGCTATCTTTTGGACTAGTGTTCAAGGGCAGTCCTATGTAAAGCAGGGTGCAACAGTTTGTATGCAATATGACCGGGGCATGAGTTATTTGTTCAGGAACAGGAGCAATGGCACACAAGTAGAGGTGGTTGATCAAGTAACAACAGATCCCATCTCTCTCCTCTCCGGCCCCCACCCTCCCCATGTGTCCTTGGGTTTTAATGTTTGATTTTAATTATGTTTTAATTCTATATGTAGAGACATATTTTATGCCTGTGAGGTGCCCAGAGTTACCCAACAAATTTTATAAATACATAAATAAAACAAATTCACATCAATCTCAAATGGAGAAGTGCATCCAACCCTAAAATTGAAAATCTCTGGAATTACGTACTACTGATAGCCAATCCATGTTACAAGAGTTGAATCAGAATCTTTTTCTCCTTGTTCAGACCCTCACAATCTCCAGACACTGGGACAAGATCTTGATAGCATCCCTTGGTCATCCCAGGTTCAAAATACACAAGATGGGAATCATCAACATGCTTTGAGTTGATGGACAACTTTACCCAGGAATAATGTCAAGCTTTGGAATACTTCATACATGGGGGGGGGGGGGGTTAGGCTTGAACTTTCCCCTCCTGCCCATACTGATTGGAGCCACTCACACAGATAGAGGAACACTTAAAATACAGTCGCTTCTTAATCAAGGTAGGTAGTTGTAAAATGACACAGACAACCTATAAGACTAGTGTTGTGTTCCCTACATTTCAAGAGGTTTTTTTACCATACTAAAAGGCTTAATAAATTTTATGACACTGACTTTTTAACTTCTACATTAGTCAAACCTATACTATATAGTATTATACTGTATGTTTATCGCTACATGTAATATATATTTAAATCTCAAAAAGTCCTATATATGTTTATTTTCTCCCTACACATGCAGGTATGCTTATTTGAGCGATAACTATTTAGCTACCATTGGAGCTAATTAGCTTCTGTTGGTGGCTCTTTTTCTGGTTCATCAGCTTCAGCGCTACTGGCTGTCATTCTGAACTGCTTCTGAAGCACTGATTTTGCAAAAAGGTTTAGACTGTACTTGGAAGACAGCGACAGGAGAAGGCGAGCTGCTAAGTCTATTAGTGTCTTCTGCTGGAGTGACTTCTAGGCTGCACTTCCTCTTTCAGCTCACCTGTTGTTTGTTTGCTAAAATCCATGACTGCCCCTTCTTTGTTTTCAGTTGCTTGCTGCATTGCATTTTATCCTGGTATCTGTTCTAAATTATCCTCTGCAACTTCTTCTTTTCTTCTATAGAACAAATACCTTTTTCCAACACACCCACCAAAGCTCAGGTGCTAACAGTGTCCTCCTTTTGCAATTAGAGCCCTAGATTTGGTCCTTTACCCATTTTGCTCTGTTAGTCTCAAGAGGCAAGACAACACAGGGAAAGAATGGCTTGTGGGTGACCTTTGAAGGTTTCCCTTCCATAGTGGTTCAGAGAAATACTATGACTGATACCACTAAAAGCTACTGAGAAATCAAGGAGAGCCTGGAGGCTTGCACCACCTATGCTAGCTCACTAGAAATCATCAGTAAGCGTCATCAGTGTTATCAATGCATTCTTCTCCTAGAAATCTAACTGAAAGTCTTTTCCCTCCAAATCTTCCTGACCACCCTTTCAACAACTTTTCCCTCAAAAAGCAAAAGTTGGACACTGGCTTAAAGCTGTGTAGGACTAGTAGCTTCAATGATGACTTGAAGAGAAGCAACCATTCCCCCCTTAGGAAAGCTGACACTATTGCATGGATCCCAACAAATGTCATTTCCTATCTGGCCTTCTTCTATAGAACAAATACCTTTTTCCAACACACCCACAAAGTGAAAGCCATACAGAAACAATCCAATCTAAGACCCTCTTTACTGTATATGCCCATTCCAGGTCACAACTAATGCCTTGGTTCAATTGCCCACTAGATCCTTAGAGAAACTTCAAGTTATCTCAATAGCCTAGGATAAACCAATCTAAGAGTCCTACCTCCTTGCAGAGTGAGGCAGCTCCACTAAGCCCAAAAGTGATCAGAGAGTGATTACATCATAGCAAAGAACTGGCAGTAATACCTTCCACTAACACAGGGGTCAGCAACCTGAAACAGTGAAAGAGCCACTCGGAACCGGTTCCCTTACAAAAGGAAAAACTGGGAGCCGCAAAAAATGTGTGCCCATGCGCGTACATGCGCGCATGTGCAGAACAGAGTTTGACTGAAGAGTGGAGCCAAGGCGAGATATGCACCTACCCTGCATATTTGAATTGATTGGTTGAACTTTTTTAGTCCCACTGTTGTTGCTTTTTTTGGACTGCACATGGCAGAGGACTGGGAGCCGTAGGAGACGGCTGAAAGAGCCGCATGAGGCTCCGGAGCCACGGGTTGCAGACCTGTGCACTAACAGATCATGCTACTATTGCTCTGAAACAAAACTAGATCTAGTGTGCAATCCCTGGTATGTGTCAGGCTGACTTATGGTGGGGAGCGGGGGGGGGGGCATGAATGATGTGGATCAGGCACCTGACTACCAGGGGGCCATGAACTAATGAGCTGCTCCAAGATTCTGTGGGCAACTTCATTTTCTAGTGTCACTAATCAACAAATATATGCAAAACAAGTGTCTGATGTAACAAGCAAGCCAGCAACTTCAGTCTGCACATGAAGGACAGCCTGGCAAGATAATTTCAGCAAAAGTGTCCCTGGGCTAGAGCTTAGAGGACAAAATGATCAGAAAGCTCTTTTTCCCAGCTCCACTTCTACCACTGTAGAAATGTTGTGCGTGATTTGGCCATGTTTTAAACAGTTAAAATATTTAACATGATTTACTGTGTCATTCAGATTAACTGTGTTTTATTGTCATGCAGGCTGGATTTTCTCTCTTACGGCTTTTAGGTTAATAGCAATTAGGTTGGTGGAAATACAGGTAAGCTTCCTCTGTAACAGTAGCTTACTTAGACTGATATATCTTCCTTTGGGTTTCAGACTAGCCATTAGAACATTTGCTTCTGAGGATTCTAAGCAATTTTAAATATATTAGCTTTGTTCTCCATTCTTTTCTCTATTGTTTTAGGATACTTCAGAATTTTAAAATTGTAAATTAATAGCAATTTTCAAAAGGTCCTTTACTGAAGTATAGGGTATTACTTTATACTGTGTTCCAAATTATTTTTATAAGGGAAGCAATTCATTGGCCTATCTAAATTACTCTAATAACTCGACTTTTTTGCACCCCAAAATAATTCCAAATCAATCAAAATCTTCAAATAATTTAACTTATAATTTGACCCATGGATTTAGTTAGTGCTAAACCTGTCATGAAAAGTACATAAATCAATTTATATAAAAAATAGGAATGGATTCCCCGTTTACATATTGTACTTATAAGGGTTGGAAAGAAAAATTCACCTCCCACATTGTCTCACTTCTGTTTATTTTGCCCCAGAAGGCCATTTCAGTATTGATGCTCCTGTGAGCAGGGAATGCATAAGTACATCAGAGAAAGGAAAGTTTTACATCTGTTTCCTGTGTAGCTAATTTAATTATCAAAGTATTTTGAACCAAACAGATGTCTGATATGATGATCCTGAGTTGGTAGGCAGATAGCAGCTATGGTATAAAAGCATCAAGTGTGAAACTAAGGTCTTGGGTATTGCACTGTCTACATGCGCTACTACTATAAATGATGTTCCCCAATATTAGCCATATTGGCTGTATTCATACAATAAGCTTGATTATTTTTAAACTTGAACTTTTTGGATGGAACTGTTTTTAGAAGCCTAACTGAGTTTAGTGTTCAGTTTATGGTTTAGTGTTTTATGTGAACTTAGAAAATTAGTTTCACTAAAATTCAGAAATTATAAAAATTCAGATATGGAAAGACTTCCTTTAAAAACCTTAAGGGGAAAATTAGCATTTAATAGAAACATGTTCCTATCCAAATCTTCTTTCTAGTGGACTTTTTACTTTTTAAAAATCAAGCTTGGATTAAAATTTTAGCCTGAAATGCAACAATCTGTTATTTCACTCCCTTAAGGTATCACAAAGTTTTATCATTTCAAGCAGCAAACCATGATGCAATTTACAAATCAGAAGTTCAGAAAGACCCAGTTTGGAAAAGCCTGCTCTACTGAATAAGTAGAACAGCTTTTTTAAAAAAATTAATCTTGAGAAGTTATGAATTGTATCGGGTGGCATAAATAATCAAAAAGTTAGTTCCTATTCCATTTGCCAAGGCGTATGCTTTAAAAAGTACAGTATTTGTTTTAAATCTGCATATACAGATTTTATATGTTACCATATAAAAACCACGATGAGGCAGAAGGTGGGACAGGGATTCCGCACGGGCCTCTTCTGCCAAATGCCATTCAAGGGCAGTCTGATTAGTACTGAGCGGAGTTCCATATCCAGCATGGCTTGTTGTCTTCGGCTTAAGCTAAATTATAAAACCAACCAGCCTGATCTTCACCGCGGTTGCTGCTCCACACGCCTTCAACTCCGGAACCCTGACGCAAAAGTTATTCCGGCTGAACGCTCCTTGGACGAGTCTTCTAAAAAGCGTATGCGCCGGAGCAGAGGCAGCCGGCGCTGGCAGTAGGAGTGAAGAATATATCTTATCTCCTCCCAAATTTCGTAGCACTATGAGAATCCCTCGCGGTCGGCCTTCTTGGCGGGCCTCAGAGATTCATAACTAGGGCTGGAGCAAGAGGGCGGCCTCAAGGGAGAATCTCGGGCGGGGCGGATCTCTCCACGCCACAGGACACAAAGCGCCGGCGCAGCCTCTGCTTTGTGGGCGCAAAAAGCCCTTGAGAAGGAGGCCCCCGCAGGGATCGCCCAATCCTTCCTCTCCCCTTTTCTTAGCGAATGACTCGGATATTTCCCAACCTGCCGGCAGCAGCTACAATCTTCTACAGCAAGGGCCGAGGTTGCCTCAGCCTTCCTGCGAACTCCATGGAGAAGGAAGCTACAGCGGTGCAAAGCGCCGGGGACAACGTGTCACTGGCCGCGGCTACAGCTAGCAGCAGCGGTGGAGGCAGTAACAGTAGCAGCCGGAGTAGCAGTCGCCCCACCTCAGCGGGCTCCTCGCCTTCCTCTTCTACCAGTCGGGGTCTCTCGGGCCGGCAAGCAGGAGTGGCGTCTGCAGTAGTGGCTGTGAGGCCGGATGGAGGAAGCAGCAGCAGCCCCAGTTCAACTGCGGCCAGTCCAGGAGGGGGTTGTGCTCCCGGGGGACTGGCGGCTGGCAGGAGAACGGAGGCAGTTCTGGAGGGGACCTTGAGCAAATACACCAACCTCATCCAAGGTTGGCAAAGCAGGTACTAAGGAGAGAGGGTAGTTTGCACGGTGGTGAAAAGAACCCCTTGGTCTTCACTATTAAGGGAAAGAATACAGACTAACTCCCACTCCCCACCTTGCCCCCGCTTTTTCGAACCCAGCGGACTTGCTAAGGTGTGGCGCCGACGATCATTTATTTCTCTTTCTTTCCACTCTTACAAATACTTTTTCTTTAGATTGATGCTCATCCTAAAGGTTATGGGACCCAGCATATAATCTCTCTCACTTTTCCTTTTCTGCCTCCCATTCGTCTTCATAGGATTCTTTCAAAGTATCTTTTTTCTCTCAAATTGGCTGATGCTGTGGAAATTCTCCGCACGCAGGACATTCAGATTTCTGATTGCTTTTAAGGTGTCAAAGTTGCTACTTCCAAAAAAAGTTTCACTAAAAACTGTCATTGCTTCATGGTGTGTTTCTGAACCTGAGTTTGATGTCTTCTGGTTGTTAAGCTGGCTGTGTCCATCTATATACTTTGTTGGGAGACCTGCTTTCTGACATTGTCTGGTACAAGCTTAACTTTATTTTTTTAACGTGGTATTAAGGCTTTTGAAAATCCAAAAAGCTAGTGGCTGCTTTTTGTAAATGTTTTGTAAATTTTCCTGCAATGGATACAATATGCCGGAAATGAGTAAATTGTTCAGGTAAATAACTGACTGTTTATGACTATATACTGAAGGTGAAGGCTACAGTATAGAGTTTCCTATTGGCTTTTTAAAAAATTAGAAAAAAATGAAAGAATCTGTAGCTGGACAATAGCATCATGAAGATAAAACAAAATAGCGAAATACTGCACTATGTGTTTGGAAGCAAAGTTAAAGAACTTTGAAGCACCAACCATTATCACGTAAAACGATTATTCAGTCACTGAATAACCGTCAATTCAATCATCATTTTTGGTGCTTTGTGGTATTTTTGTTAGTGAAAAACTGCTCATCTGTGGGGAGATACATCTACACCTATCAATAAGTTAACTATGAGAGAAGATAGTACTGGATATTTCATTTGCCTAATACAAACTAGGCAAAGTAAATTCTGACTCAGCAGCCCAGGTTTGAGACCCGAGTGCCACATGATGGTGTGAGCTCCTGTCCTGGCCCCAGCTCCTGCCAACCTAGGAGGCAAATGTGAGTAGATAAAAATAGGCGCCACTTAAGTGGGAAGGTAACAGGGCTCCATGACATCATGCTGGCCATAGGACTGTGAAAATGTCTTCAGACAGCACTGACTCAATGGCTTTGAAAGGAAGATAAGCACTATCCCTTATAGTCGGCAAGGACTAGCAGAGTAAAAACCATAGGGATTCCTTTTATATGTTCAAATATCTATATATTTTGACTTAGTTTAATTATTTATGTAACAAAATTACACATTTGTGCTTTCTTTGTATTACAGGTAGTCTTCAACCTACAACAGTTCATTTAGTGACTGTTCAAAGTTACAGTAACACTGAAAAAAGTGACTTATTGCCATTTTTCCACACTTAATGACCATTGTAGCATCTCCATAGTCATGTGATTTACATTCCGATGCTTGACAGTGTCCTGGGGTCATGTGATCACCTTTTATGACCTGATGAGCAAAGTCAATGGGGAAACCAGATTCACTTAACAACCATATTACTAATTTAACAGCTGCAGCGATTCACTTAACAAATGAGGCAAGACAAGTAGTAAATTGTGGGAAAATTCACTTAACAAATTTCTCACTTAGCAACATAAATTTTGGGCTTAATTGTGGTCATAAGCTGAGGACTACCTGTAAAAGTATGATTCTACTACTAAGTTAAGGAGATGGTTTTGGGGAAAAGCTAGGCAGAAATGTTATACTCCTGCTGACTGTGTAGGCCAAGGGGTCTTCAAACCTGGCCCTTTTATGACTTGTGGACTTCAACTCCCAGAATTCCTCAGGAAATCTGAGAGGTTTTTTTTAATCCCATTTATATCCCGCCCTTCTCCGAAGACTCAGGGCGGCTTACAATTTAAAGCACAAATTAATGTGCTTAGCAATAGCCTTCATTCTATCTATATGCCTGCTTATTAGGGCTTTCACACACACACCCAGCGGCATTATTACAAAGTCAGCTTATTGCCCCCAACAATCTGGGTCCTCATTTTACCTACCTCGGAAGGATGGAAGCCTGAGTCAACCTTGAGCCTGGTGGGATGCGAACCTGCACTAATTGGAGTTGAAGTCCAAAAGCCATAAAAAGGCCAAGTTTGAACACCCCTGCTGTAGGTTTTTTGCAAGTAACTGTTGGCCACTCTAGCAATAGAATGTAGAAGTACTTTTCATCTATGGTGTCAGGAAGATCTTTCTGTATTTATGCCATTCTGTTTCCCCTGAATGTTGTTGTTGTTCTGGTATTTATAAGGAGATAAGAATAGTCCTGCTGGGTCAGGACCAGCCCTTCCATTAGTGTAACATTTTTTGTTTAAAGTAAATTTAAAGTGGCTCACTGCTCATGTGCCTCAATAACTTGCACACTTAGCTTAAATTGCAGTGCATTTTACATTTAGTTGATCAACTTGAAGACATCCAGCCTTTTATGCAGGAACTCAAAATAATGTTTAAAGTGCTCCTTCCTTCTATTTTTTAAAATTTGTTATTTATTTGTACTGGATACCCACAATAACTTTACCTTGTCAGGTAAGAGAAAGAGTGACTGGCACAAAGTCACCTTGCAAGCTTCCACTACTGAGGGAGAGTTTATTTTTTTGCTCCTAGTCCAATTCAACCTCTATAGTAGTTATTCCCGTTCCTCTTAAGTAACTAGTTATTTTCCTACTGTTTCTAGAAGAAATGTTAAACTGATGAACCATCAGTTTTAAAATTTCTTTGGTCCACATTGGCTACTTCCAGTCCTCTAGATCTGAACCTGATTTGAGATGAGTGAGCTAAAATAGAAAATGACTTAGAAAATTCTGTAGATGCTAATGTGGTTTATTGATTTGGGTTGTTTTGATTCACTTCTGGATGGAATATACACAGTAGAGTCCAAAGATATCTGTGAAGTTTTGCAAAAAAAATCTTAACATTTTAGTTTGAAGGAGATGAGAAAATTCAGAATACATATTGTAAAATTTATACTGAGAAAAAACAACAGTCTCTCATCTTTAATCTTACTACTTTGAACAAGTCACTGATTTCAGTGAGTTACTCAGTTGTCAAATATGGTGAAAATGCATCCTTTCAATAGTTTCTGCTTTCTTAACTAGGAAAACAAAACTAAAATTCTTATATAACTCCCATTTCTTTTGTACTAAATTAATTTCTGCAGCACAGCCTTCTACATGTTTAGTAAAAATACTATTCTCTTCATTAATTGTTGAATATAGCATGTGCAATAAAGGGAAAGAATGTTTTCTAGTGGTGGCTGACCAGATTCTCCTGGGATACTTGCAGAGATGGAGTGAGAGAGGGAATGAGAGAGAGAAATTGTTTATTTATTTGCATATTTATTTATTTATTTACAATTGCATGATTTCACAGCTGATTTGTATAAAAATCATAAAACATTTTAATTTATTATTTATCAGATGATTTATATGTAGAGAAAAATATAAAATAAATACAGGCAATAGTATCTGCAACTCCGGATACAGAACCCATATGCCTGAATGGTTAACTAAAAGAACATACCTCATAAAAAACTGCAGCATGTAACAGGTACCTCAGACCACAAAACTGGAAAAAAAACCAGCCATATCTTAGCTAGGTTGAAAGGTGATAGAAGTGATTTGTCTCCCAGGTCCTTGGCTTGTGATTATTCATTTAATAACAATTCAAAGTTATGACAGTACTGGAAAAGTACTTGTGAAATATCCTCAAAGTTACAACTATCACCCCTTCCCCACAATCACATGATCACAATTTTATGGGGGGGGGTTTGTGCATTTTAAAGTTACAACTGAAGCATATTCCTTCATTAGCCATTTTTAGAGTGTATTGATTTTAGTAGGATGGAGTTATGCACATATCTGTTTGCTGGAGCTGTTGACCTATTTGCCCTTGCTTTATTCAATATTTTAATTTTTCTACAGCAGGTGGCTATAACCCTCTCAGGTAAACTAGATAGGAGAAAACACTAAATGAACTATCTCCCCAGAGTCACTTGTTGAGATGGGCGGGGGCTATATAAATCAAATAAGTAAGTAAGTATGTACGGTAAGTAAATAAATAAATACTAATTTTACTTTATTGAAATATTACATTAAAATAATCTTACAGGTCTGGAAGTACAGATTTCCCAGGGTGCCACTTTTAACTGCTTGATCCATTAGGGAGGGTGCTTTCTAAGTTTTTTTTCCCTAACTCTTGAGCTACTGGGGGGCCCTGCCCCTCTTGTCTGATTGTTTCCTAAACAGCTTCTCTTTACTTCCTTCCCCAAGTCATCCACACATTCAGTTAGAGCAGGCATGTCAAACTGCTGGCCTACGGGCCCGATGCATCATGATGAAACCATGCCCCCCATTGTCGGCAATGGGGAAAAAGTCGTGATACGCCAAACGATGTCACGAGTTTGATATGCCTGAGTTAGAGAGACAGATTTACAGACAGATTCTGGACTGGAAACTAAGGAATGTCAAGACTTGCGACTTAGATGGGCAACCACAGGGGCATTTCAAGGCTGTAGACTGGATTGGAAAATAAAAATAAAAAAAATCTGTAAGATGGCAGTGGCAAACCACTTCCATACTGCTACTAAGTAAACCAAATTAATGTACCAGTATAGTCACGCCTAGGGACGTGGTGGCTCAGTGGGTTAGGATGCTCAGCTTGTCGATCAGAAGGTCGGCAGTTTGGTGGGTCGAATCCTGAGTGCTACGTAACAGAGTGAGCGCCTGTTACTTGTCCCAGCTTCTGCCAACCTAGCAGTTTGAAAGCACGTAAAAATGCAAGTAGAAAAATAGGGACCACTACAGTGGGAAGGTAACAGCTTTTCGTGCGCCTTTGGCGTCTAGTCATGCCGGCCACATGACCACGGAGGTATCCTCGGACAAGCGCTGGCTCTTCAGCTTTGAAACGGAGATGAGCACCGGCCCCTAGAGTTGGAAACGACTAGCACGCATGTGTGGGGGAACCTTTACCTTTACCTATAGTTATCAGGAGTGTGGCTTGATTAAAGAATGTGTGATTTATAAACTATCAGGAGTTCTTAAGGGGCAAAGTTGCCTGGGATGGAGATATTGCCCCTTCCAGTAATTTTTGAAGAACAAGCTTGCCTTTTTTCTGGGAAAACTCATAAACTCCCTGATCCTAGAAAAAGGTATGTGGTAGAGCTTCCTTCAGGAAAATAATTATTGTATTCTCAGAAATTACTGTTATAAGAAGATATGCTGTAGAGATAGTGTGACATTATATTTACTTAGTAGCTACTGATTGTATTCTGATAATTGTTAATATCCAATATATACTTTTAATTCCTCATCTAATAATAATGGAAAAAAATTATCACGGAAGGAAGTTTTGTTTATATCAAAAAAATAAGAGATTATATCATTTCTTCTGGATTTATCCATAGGGAAGATTGGCAAGAACTCATACAAATTCAAATAATGCAAGAATATAAATTGAAAAAAAACACAGGCTGGTGGAATTATTCTGTGTAAATCTTGGGAATTTATTAGGCTGCCCTAATCTATATACCAGTTTATATGATCAGCATTACTCTGGAGTATACAGTAAATATTGACATAGACATTTGCTCTTCTTCACTTAGTAGATAATATAAATTTTTATATTTATTTCTAAGTTGGTCATATAGCTGATCAAGTCTTGCAACTCTCTTATTTCAAAGGATTTCTGGGCTACAAAAATGTTTCCATAGATAAAGATAAATACTTTTTTTGGTTTAAAAATGAGAAATTTGATAGTTTTGGAAATTTTGATTATAGTCTAAAGTAAAGGTAAAGTTTCCCCCGCACATGCATGCTAGTCGTTTCCAACTCTAGGCTCATCTCCGTTTCAAAGCCAAAGAGCCAGCGCTTGTCCGAGGATGTCTCCGTGGTCATGTGGCCAGCATGACTAGATGCCAAAGGCACACGGAAAGCTGTTACCTTCCCACCGTAGTGGTCCCTATTTTTCTATTTGCATTTTTACGTGCTTTCGAACTGCTAGGTTGGTAGAAGCTGGGATGAGTAACAGGCGCTCACTCTGTTACGCGGCACTCGGGATTTGACCCACCAAACTGCCGACCTTCTGATCGACAAGCTCAGCGTCCTAACCCACTGAGCCACCGTGTCCCTTGATTATAGTGGCTTACAAAAGACAAGCTGTGAACTAATGTATTTAGATATTGTTATTAAGGCTGTAAAAATTTATCTGAAAGTAAATACAGTTGAATTTCCTGGGGCTAATATTGAGTATGCTAATCATTGCATTGGCTTCAAATCTAGGAGAATATCTGGCATAAACCCATATTAGAAAACTTATGAATAGTTAATACTAAGTTTGGCACTAGGATCTGAACTGAAGCTTAGACATGGGTATGGATTGATACTCTAGCTTACTGGTGTAACACTCTCGCCAATTGTTTCAGAAGAGAAACTTTCTGTTTGCTTTTAAAGAATGCTATCGGGGAGAATCTCTGGTGAACTCTTTAAAAAAGATCTTCTACTTTTGGTATTCATATATATTTGAATTACAGCTCTTATGTTTGCTGGGATGGGGGTTGGGAGAGATGTAGCCTTTATTTGGGAATGGCTTTAAAACTTCTGTATGTTATTTAGGTTCCTTTTGCCATCTTTTCAAGTTATATCAAAGTCATTTTAAAATCACCTAATGTTTCCTTTGCTTCCTTTATATCAGACATGTCAAACACAAGGCCCGGGGGCCGGATCCGGCCCGCGAAGTGGTTTCATGCGGCCCGCGAAGCCATCCTGGAAACAGTGAGGGAACGGCCCCCACTGCCTTGGCCCTGGCCCAGAGACCCTCCTTCTGCCAGAGACCCTCAGATCTGTCCCACTCCTGCCCAGGCCCCCATAGGCACCTTTGATGCGAACGATGTAGAGCTGGCCACACCCACCCAGTAGGCCATACGCACTCTAGCCACGCCCACCCAGTAGGCCACGCCCACCCTGGCCATACCCACCCGGCCCCCTGAGGGCAACCGCAATGCTGATGCGGCCCTCAATGAAATTGAGTTTGACACCCCTGCTTTATATTAATTGTTTAGTAATGCCAGAATAGCATGGGTTTTTCTTAGGTCAAAATTAATGTGGTCCTTGGTAACAACTATGGAACCTATGGGTTGTTCAACAAGAAGGCCAGGAAAATCTGAGAAATCAATAGAAAATAAATCATATAGCTGGACTTGGGGATAGATAAGTTCATGGATTTGAGATCTGACATTTATTTGCAGTATTATGTGTAGTTCTTCCATAAATTCCATCTATAATTCCAGTTGTATTTTTGTCACTAATGAAACAAAATGTATTAGCAGAGGATGAGCAACTCATGCCATATACATCCTCTAAAATGTTCTGTGAGTCTCTCCCAGCCTTCTACACACTGCTGCAATACAGTGGTGGGCTGGTTGTATCAGCTTTTTATCCCACCAATACTGCCAGCGTGCTATTTTGGGTGAAGTAGGAGGTTTTGCTGTCTGATGTTTTCAGTTTGAGCTTGGTTTGAGATGCATTTTGTTTCACTCTTTGCAATTGGTAAGTGGTGCCCCCATATCTGTGATTTTTCAATTAGCACATGATTTGAGTATCTTTAGAATCCAAAATCCTGTGAAATCCTTGGCCCTCAGTTTTTCTGTCCTAGGTTTTACACTTCATCCAGTCCCAGCAAGTGAAGTCTTAATATATTCTATGTATCCATCTATATAGTCTTGACATGGGCTTTAAAAATAAAATCCATTCTACATCTGTTTTCAAAAGTATCCAACCCATTAACAGAAGTGAACAACCCAGAAGAAACAAATACCACCACCAGGTAAAATAGCCATTGTGAGTGAGGAGTAACATATCACATTATGGATGATCTTGGAATAATGAAGCTATCATGTGGATGGAATTCTTTTTTGGAAAGTCAGGGGCAAACAGTTTGGCTATTGACAAAGAAACCTATTTTTCAACTGAAAGGTTTGCTGCATATCCGTGAGAGGCTGTGAAATCTGTTTAGAAAAGTATTTATTAGCTCTTTATCTCGGATTTTGATTCCAGAGATTCTTGGCTCTACTTTTGGTATTTGCAGCTTATTTCCCATTCAGGCAGTAGTGAATACTCTCAGGTTATGATTTATAAGCTATTTGGATATTAAGGCAATAAACTATGTAGAAGAGGCCAACTTACACTAGGCTCATATTTAATGCACAATAAACAAGAGAAGAATTGTCATTTATCCTGACAATAATACTAATTTAACATAATAAGCATTCCTGAATGTAATTACATTTTAACCCAGAATTGTACATAGAAATAAACTTTCTGGTTTGTAGAATTTATTTATTTATTTATTTATTTTATTACATTTATATACCGCCCTTTCCCGAAGGACTCAGGGCGGTTTACAGGGTGATTAAAAAACCAAGATACAAAAATTAAAAACAAATTTTAAAAAAATTATATTTGTCCCTGCATAAATAAAACCCCAGTTAAAATTAAGATTGTTATTTAATCATTCATGCAACAACTTTGGTATCTATGAGGGCTTTTTAGGGTAGATGGACAATTTGTGGACAGTATATAACCCCAGGATTATTATGGTCCCACATTTCATAGCAGTGAAGATGTAACCATTACAGCATGATTTCCTGTGGTGAAAATCAAAGAAATAGCCCATTTGATCTAGTGGGTAGAAACAGGAGACTGTGAGTTCTAGTCTGCCTTAGGCATGAAACCCAGCTGGGTGACTTTGGGCCAATAACTCTCTCTCAGTTCAATCCACCTCACAGGAAGTGGAGAAACAGGAGAAAGGAAGTGTATTAGGTATGATTACTGCATTGAGTTATTTACAAAAATGATAAAGACGGGATAAAAAAATACCAAAAACCCCAACAAGCTTATGCCTTGAAGCATATTGTGCTTTAAAATTCACCCCATCCACAAAAAGTGATTTTTTCAAAGTCAGAAAAAATTAATCTTCATTGATTTGCATAAAGTCATTATGTCCTTGCCCATTTTTTCTTATCCATCGCTACAGAAATAATATTTTACATACTTTGCTTAGGAAAAAATGCTCCAAATTCTTTTGGTCAGGGAATTTATAATTTAAGTTTAAAGAGGCATGGGACAAATGCAGTTTCATCCATCCGTAAAACTTGTTATATCTAGAAATAAGATGAAATTCTTGATCGATGATTTGTGTGAAGGAGCTTGGTCTTTAATACTTTTATCACCTTATGTCTATAAATCATTCATTTTGCTGTCTAGCAATCTTTTATCACTAATAAAAATATTTCAATATAAGGCTGTTGATTCTTGTGGGTTTAGATTTCCCAACTGAAACCCTGGCTCTGGTGTTGTTCAATATTTTCATCATAACAGGTAGTCCTTAAGTTAAAACTACAGCTGGGACTGGAACTTCCTTTATTAAGTGAGACAGTCATTTTAGTGAATTGGGTCTGATTTTTTTGCCATGGTTGTTAACTGAGTCATATGGTTATTAAGCAAATTCAATTCCCCTATTGATTTGGTTCTTGGAAGCCAGGTGTGTGTGTGTGTGTGTGTATTTTGATCAAGTGATTGTGGGGACATCACTGAGGTGGGGGTAGAATTGATAGCAAGAGAACATGGTTTTTATTTGGCCTTGCTTTATTGCTTGCAGTTATTATGAATAAATAAACCATTCCATAGGTGTAGGAGGTGTTATGATTTCCTGCTCAAATATAGAACGATAGCTTGCGACTAGACCCAATTACATTGCAGAAGAGTGCTTTCTGACTGAGCTGCAAAACTAGTTAATCAAGGATAAATATAAAACTAGCAATCTGGAAAACCAGTTAGAAAAGAACTATGCGTACGATAGCTTTGTTGTGCAATGAATCTGCAGGCCTTAGGCTTTTTTTAAACAAACTCCAAATTTGTCACCTCTTTGTATGTCTTTGTTATAAAATTTTAGTCTCCTATGATAAAATACCATATTCGTGCTAGGAAAAACAATGCAGCTTCTAATATAGTTAACTTCATAATTAATTAGAACACTGCATGGATTTGGGTGTACAAGTATAAGTTTCCATCAGTCTGTGCCCATGCTGTCAATGGTGACAAGCTGCTTTACCTGTTGAAAACAACAAATGCCTAATTTCAGAGGATGCATGCACCTTTCCCTTACTTCAGTGTAGGCTCCATATACTCCAGTGGAGCATGGTAAGCATGTTTAGCAAATCTAGCAGAGAAACCTAATATTAAGATGCTTCACTGACAAGCTAGGTCCTTCGTTGGGATTACATTTATTTAGAACTATCTCCAATAATAATAATATTAGCCAAAATCTCAAAATTGGAATGCTGAGTGAGAGTTATTGCAGTGTTTGATTATAATTTTTCAAACATTGATGCTGTATTGCCTGAATTAAGCCTATGTCTGCACCTTCGTGTACTGTAGATTATATTTTTATTGGCAAGTTTTGTCTTCTGTATGTAAAACAACAACAGTAGTAACTCTTTGATTCCATGGGTCAGAAATCTGATTGGACTAAAGTTGCAAAGGTTTGAAAGCAAAGTAAAACTTAAATCAGATATTTAACTGAATATCAACATTTTATTTTCTTCACCCAAAATAATTACAATATGTATATTATAGTGTAATGTATAATAATAGCTTATGCAGATAGTGCTTGTTTAATAATCACGCTCCAGATAGTTTTCTTCCTTTGTAACTGTTGGCTTGTTGCATAGTGGGGCCACCAGGACAAAAGAGCCCCCCCCACCAGCTGACCTCTCCAGCAACTGCAAGTAGATAGAACCCACGTTGAGTAGGTAGGGAGAGGGGAAAATACAGCCCTAATAGTGAGGACAGGCAAAGTCTGAAGCGAGTGTTGCCACAATGCTTATGAGGAAAGGTGCTGGCGGGGATGGTTCTGTTGCCATTGCCATGCATGGGGAAAAACTCAGATTACAGCAACTTTAATGGCCCTCCCATCCTTGTGGTTTGCCTGCTTCCTGCTTTTCCCTCCTGGAATTGCTGGGAATGGGGCATGCTGCTTTAAATTACCCAAACCCCGAAACAAGATTGGGCTGGTGTTTGTCCCTTTGTGGGGCACAGCTGCTGCTTTTCGCTATGCTATTGGAATTTTCCAAGTATATAAGAACATAGAAGGCGGATGAGGGAATTTATGCCTTTGCAATCATAAGTATGGGCTGACTGCTAAGTGCCTGAATTTTCATCATGTTATCGGTGCTGTAATGGCCATAGCTTTGGGCACAGGTCCCTTTGTTCATCACTGCTGAACAAATGGTTGTTAAGGAAGGATTGTCTATAGTCAGGCAGGAGGGACATGCTCTAAGTCTGTCTGTCAAGGAGTGTTCGCTGATGGGCTCAGAAGGAGAGCTTTATCTTTCGTTGCCCCTGCTCTTCAGAATATCAACCCTTCCAAGATCAGGCTGGTCCCATCCCTCCTGGCCCCAGATGTGTGATTACCTTTTTGTGATTATGTTGAATGTTGATTTCCTGGTTGCTATGGGTTTTAAGCTTTTAATATGTTTTTGCACTTTAATATTGTAAATATTGTAAATCGCCCAGAATCATATATTACAGTTAAATGCCCATATAAATCTGATAAGTAAATAATTCTTGCTGTAGTGAAATATTGCTAAAATCAAGAATGAATGCCAAAGGTATGGAGGGAAAACAGATTACCAATGCAATTTTAGCGTGGAACTGAGTTTAAAATGTTGTACGATATTCACCGGAATAGATTTCTGGCATATAACAGAATGGTTAGTTCCAAAAATGTTTGATAATTCTCTCAGCCAACATTCTTTTCTATCCCATCTGTGTATGTCCTTTATTTAACAAGTAGCAAATTAGTTATGCTTTTTTTCTTAAAATAATTAAGTTTATTTTTTATTGCACAGCAAACTATAAAAAAGGTCAAATATACAGAAGAAAAGGTTTTCTACTAGCACTATAGTAATTTTGAGATGGCAGCGTATTTATCATTGAAGAAAGTGAATCCATTGGATTTCTATTTCCAACTGCAGGTCTAGTCACGCATATTTTAAGGGACAAAATTAAATACAAGTAACAAATAATATATACAGATCTGGCAATTATGACCTTGCAGAGGCAACATTATATAACTTTTGTTTAGGATATAATTTGCTACTTGCGCTGATTATTATGGACCACTTAAAAACAAAATATTGAAAGAAAGCTTTCTGTATTATTGAGTTTGTCCTTTTATAAGGACAAAGCAACCCTGATGGTTTTCTGATGAGGATTTGAATTGGAAAGGTCATTATTTGTAGCATAGACTTTAAAAGAAGCTTTTAAGCAAATTTTGGTTGAAAAGATTACACCCAAGTAGATAAAGAAATATTAGGTTTATTTCATTTACAAAAGAATTTTTTCCCATCAGTATTGAATTGACAATGAAGAAGACTTTATGAAAGACTTTTGGACATCCAAATATATAGTATACATTAGATCACCTATATCTACAAACTCTTGATTCTCTCAAAAAGGTTAATGAGACAAAAATATCCTAAAATGAACCATGTTACTCATTTTTCATCATGGTTCAAAACCAGAAATACATTGATTATTTTACAATCCTTGGAATAGATGCCAATCAGCAAGATAAATTGTATAATTTTGCCTGATGGATTTATTTTTAATTTTTTGTTATATTTATAGATTAATCTTTTATTACCTTTATTTATCAGTCTTCTTAAAAAGACAGCCCAGACTTGGACATACAATACTGTATTAGATCCAAAGTGGCAAGTTCAGGAAAAAAAAGAACTCATTTGTTTCTGCATTTTCTCTTTTTAGCACATTTTCAACAGCTCTATCGCCCAGTCCCTGGTTCATTTCCTGTCTCAAATATATTTAATGAATGTTTTGATGTCTTAATGTTCTTTGCTATCTGTTCCTCAGTGCACAATTTATTGATTGTTTGCATTTTTTCCAGTGTTTATGCTCATTTTTATTTTCATTTGGGCACCACTTCAATTTTTGAAAGAAGCTTTCTCAGTTTTTATAGCTCACCGGACTCTTATTTTCCTGGACTTTGTGGTACTTTTCCTGTTTAAAAGCATATATTCTAACTAAGCCAATTATTTGGGTGGGGAATGTTGTTTATCTCCAAAATGTTTGGCCATCTTGGCCCTCTCATTTGGTTGATACTGTTGAGTCCTCCTTTCATTTTTAATTTTTAGTTAACCTATCCCCTTATTTTACGAAGTTTACTTTATTAGGCCAAACTTGAAGGTGTTGGACTTTGGGGGCAATTGTATATTGGTGTATATGTTGAATTTAATAGTGTTATGATCTTCATTTAGTAACTTATCTGTCATGGGCATTATCATGAAGAAGGGTCAAGGTTTGAGTGATAATGTTGCTGCAAATATTCCGTACTGTTCCCATTTTTCTTCTTTCTACTAGTTTTGTGTTGGCTTATCTTAAGGCAATTTTACCTTGGAAAATGAATACATGGATCTGTGGAGCCTTAACTGGGCCCTCACTGCTTTTCTGTATTTTATGGTATTAAATTATTTCTATTATAATACATTTTCTCATTTACTTAAAATGTATTCTAAAATATGATATAGTTAAGTGTTGATATGCTAAAATTCTCTGATTTTAGAAGTCTTGATTGTTGTTTGGGCTATGACTTAGAGTTAATTTTTGTTGGTATCATAGTCTTTTTTTAAATTCCATTTATATCCCGCCCTTCTCCGAAGACTTAGGGCGGCTTACAAGCTTAGCAGTAGCCTTCATTCTATATATATGTCTGCTTATTAGGGCTTTCACACACACCCCAAGCGGCATTATTACAAAGTCAGCTTATTGCCCCCAACAATCTGGGTCCTCATTTTACCTACCTCGGAAGGATGGAAGGCTGAGTCAACCTTGAGCCTGGTGGGATGCGAACCTGCACTAATTGCAGGCAGCTGGTGTTACTTAAGGAGGCATTAGCCCACTGCTCCACCAAGGCTCTTTCAGAGTCTGGCTGAGCATCCGGTCTTTAGATGAAAAGGAATTAGGTGATAATCCTTGCTTTTCTTTTACAATACAGATAGTCCTTATTTAATATTCAGAACTAGATTTTCTATCACCAAGCATTGTGATTGTAAAGGGCAACATCACATGACTGCTGTTTAGCAGTGGCAGTTCTAGCATTTATGGCTGCCATCACTAATTGAATCCTGTGCTGTTGTAAAATGCAACATCACATGGTCCCCATTTGTGACCTCTTACCAACTTCCACATTGACTTTGCACTTCAATGGCAGTGAAGGTCACAAATGATGAGCAGGTGACTGCAAGATTGCAAGCCATTTGCGAAGTACACAGATTGTGATCATGTCACCACAGGAACACTGCAATGACTGTAACTATGAGGATTGGTCATAAATACCCTTCACTGAGTGCTGGCATAACTTGCAATTTTATTAAAAGTCATTAAGCAAGTTCTACCTGAACAAATAGCATATGATTTCTGAGAATGATTTTGATCATAATATGCATAGAAAAAGACTGGATTCTTACATTGTTCTTGTCGTAGGCACCTCCAGTTTATAAGGTCCAGAGACTTAAATAGGTTTAGTAATGTATTCAGAGTTGACCTCTGATTCTCAATTAGGAAAGTAAATGATTCTCAATTTAGGAAAGTAAATAGGAAGAAAAAAAATCTTAAATAGGAAACTGCTGCTAGTTGTGAGAAAATTAGAATTTAAGATGAAAATTATAGGATTAGGTTTTTCCACAATTCAGGAAGCAATCCAATACACCCAGATTTCTAGAGCGAATGAGTTAAAATTAGATGGAGTGTATTTGATGATTCTACTTTGCATATGCTCAAGCCTCACCTGGTTTGTTTCAAGGCAACATGAACTCAAATCCAATATGAAGCACAGTATGAATATGGAGCATTCTACCTAGTGTTCTCCTTCATGGATTACTGCCTTGTAGTGGCGAAGGGGCTTGCATAATTCAATGAAGCGATGAGCTATGCCGTGCAGGGCCACCCAAGACGGAAAGGTCATAGCAGAGTTCTGACAAAACGTTATCCACTGGAGAAGGAAATGGCAACTCACTCCAGTATCTTTGCCATGAAAACCCTATGGACAGTACCAAAAGGCAAAACAATATGATGCTGGAAGATGAGCCTCTCAGGTCGGAAGGCGTCCAATATGCTACTGGGGAAGAGCAGAGGGCTAGTACTAGTAGCGCCAGAAAGAAAGAAGCGACTGGGCCAAAGCCGAAAGGACGCTCAGCTGTGGGTGTGTCGTGGTGAAAGGAAAGTCCGATGCTGTAAAGATTTTTTCTCCATAGGAACCTGGAATGTAAGATCCATGAATCAAGGAAAGCTGGACGTGGTCAAACAAGAGATGACAAGACTGAACATCAACATCTTAGGTATCAGCGAACTAAAATGGACAGGAATGGGTGAATTTAATTCAGATGACCATGAGGTATACAACTGCGGGCAAGAATGCCTCAGAAGAAATGGAGTAGCCTTCATAGTCATTAAAAGAATAGGAAAAGCAATACTGGGATACAATCCTCAAAATGACAGAATGATCTCAGTTCGAATCGAAGGCAAACCATTCAATATCACAGTAGTCCATGTCTATGCCCCGACCACTGGTGCTGAAGATGAAATTGACTGGTTCTATGAAGCCCTACAGCACCTTATAGTACTAATGTCAGGAGAGTAAAAAACTCTATTAGAGAGTGATGAATCGTGGTTTATTTTGATGCATGATAAACAAAGAAAACCTGAAGCATATATTCTTCTATTTAACCTTTTAATTACAAAGAAACTTGTAAAAACACAGAAAGACTCATGGCTACATGCCTATTTCCCCAGAGAGCACAAAGAAGAGGAAAAAGAAAAGTAACTTTTGTTTTAGGCATGCGCACACAGTAGTAAACTGGGTGAACATGTGACACTCACCATGGTTACAATGATAAGATAACAAGACAGCTTGCAAAGTACAAACTGCAAGGAGCTTACTGACAAAACTAAAAATGCAGTGACATCCCCTTCTTTTGTCAGTAAGGCAAAACTCAGATAAGACACATTTTCTTGCACAGATACTCGTGCTGGGCTGTAGGAAGTGGCTTGTTCAGCATATCAGCAATCTGATCATGTGTAGGCACATACTGTAATTTTACAAAACCTTGTTTAACTACTTGTCTTATATTTTGATAATGGATGTCAATGTGTCTAGACCTAGAATCTGTAAAACGATTCTCAGATATGTAAACTACAGATTCGTTGTCTTCCATCACAGTGATCGGTCGAATCAGCTGAGTCCAGATATCTGTGACTAAAGCATCAAACCATGTTAGAGAATTACATGCATCTGACACACAAGCATATTCAGCTTCAGTAGATGAACAAGAAACAAAATTCTGTTTACGCACATGCCAGTAAACAGGACATCCATTTAAAAACAACATATAACCTGAAGTACTTTTACGTGATTTCTTATCACTCGCCCAATCGGAATCTGCATAACAACATAACTCTGCATAATCAGTATGTGTCGGTTCTAATAATAACTTCATGTTTTTAATGTGCTTTAAGTATCTCAATAATTTTTAACACATGTCCAATGAAACTGTTTTGCCTTGCCTACGTGTCGTGATAGGAGAGTAACACTAAGTGCAATGTCGGGTCTAGTCCAACTACTAATATACAACAGCGACCCAATGACTGAGCGATAAAGTGTTTGATCTTCAAACTCAGGACTTGGTTCAAGTGCCAAGTTGTGAAAATCAGTTTGCATGGGTATACTCACTGGTTTAGCGTCCTTCATGTTGCAGTGATGCAATAGTTCAATTTTATCTTCTTGTGTGAGACTGAACCCCTTCTGAGTTTTGACAACTTGAACACCCAAATAAGTGTTAATATATCCTAAAGCAGACATGTCAAACACAAGGCCCGGGGCCCAGATCCGGCTCGCAAAGTGGTTTCATGCAGCCCGCGAAGCCATCCTGGAAACAGTGAGGGAACGGCCCCCACTGCCTTGGCCCTGGCCCAGAGACTCTCAGATCTGTCCCAGTCCTGCCCAGGCCCCCATAGGCACCCTTGATGCGAACGATGTAGAGCTGGCCATGCCCACCCAGTAGGCCATACGCACTCTAGCCATGCCCACCCAGTAGGCCACGCCCACCCAGACCATACCCACCTGGCCCCCTGAGGGCAACCGCAATGCTGATGTGGCCCTCAATGAAATTGAGTTTGACACCCCTGTCCTAAAGACTTCAATGTGAAAAACTTTTGTAAAGCTTTAGCAAACATCTCACTCATCTGCTTATTTGGACCAATATAAACAATATCATCAACATAAACAAGAACTATCTCATACCTATTATCAGATCTTTTAGTAAACACGCATTCGTCTGTTTCGGACGTAATAAAGCCCATTGAATTTAGTTTGTCAGAAAGACATAAGTACCACATTAAACCATACTGTTTCAGACCATAAAGACTTGTATAGAAACCAAGTATCCCCTTCTTGTTGTTGGAAACCTGGAGGACCTTTTACATAGATTTCTTCATCTAGATCAGCGTGTAGATAAGCCATTTCAACATCAAACTGGAAAACCTCTAAACCAAGGATAGTTGCAGTGGCTAAGGCAATTTTCACACTCTCAGTCCGCACTGTGTGTGAATAAGTATTTGTATAGTCCTCAGGATAACGTTGAGAAAAACCCTGGGCTACAAGTCTGGTCTTATACAACGACTCACCATTTGGCTTCTTTTTAATTCTGTAGACCTATCGAGTGCCAATATTGCTGGAGGGCTTGCAGGCGTAAACACTTGAAGTTCCTTTAGACTGTCCATTTCAGCCTGCATTGCCTCAAACCATTTATCTTGCTCTGATTCAGGAAGATGTTTGATTTGTGTGAACTTCTCAGGAGGAAGTGTAACATTACAAATCAAAGGTAAAGGTGCTTTCGTTACTTGCCACGAATACCGTTTTGGAGGGATTCCTTTTGTGGTCCTCTTGGAACGTCTCGGAACAACCATCCATTCTTCTTCCGTTTCGTCCTCGTCTTCATCATCGTTGCCAGCGGCAGCATGAGCAGCTTGCAAAGACGGAACAGTAGGTTGAGAAGAACTCATGGAAGGAACATTCGCCTGTGAATCTTGATCATCAGGCTGTGTGGCATTAGCAGCATCATCTCTAGGAAAATAAACTCCAGGATCGTTAGAATGAATCCTGGACCAGTCAGCATCTTCCTCAAAAGTAGCGGATTGTGAAATCACTATTACATGAGCAGAGTTGATGTATTTGCTCCATTTTGAATTATCATCAATACCCATAAATCTCATTCTTTTTGCTGCAGAACCCCCTTTCTTTCTTTCAGCTAAAGGAATATTCACCATAGCCTATAAACCAAAAATATGGAGATGCGTGAGATCAGGCTTGTGTCTATATAACATGAAATAAGGGGTCTGATTTATTACACTACTCCAAGTACGGTTGATGATAGGATTAGCATATTTAATAGCCTCACCCCAGTATGGGAGACTGAGATTAGCATCTTCAAGTAGCCAACGCATCATTGTTTGCAGAACCCCATTTCTGCGTTCTGCCACTCCATTTTCAGCCGGAGTGTAAAGAGCTGAGGTCTGGTGTAGTATGCCATTCTTACGCATCCAGTCCTGGAAACGCTGAGACATGAATTCAGCACCGCGATCACTCTGAATTCTGGCGATGTTGACTTCGAATTGGGTATAGACAAGATTGGCAAAGTCTTTAAAGATCTGAAAGGTCGCAGATTTTTCTCTCATAGGAAATACATATCCATATCTAGAGTAATTGTCAACAATTGTCAAGAAATATCTTTTACCACCAATTGTTGGTGTAAAAGGACCCACTATGTCAGTGTGTACCAAATCAAAAATGCGTGTTGACAGGCATGTAGCGCGCTTTGGAATTGCTGCTGCTTTGGATTTGGATTTTTTGCAGACAGCACAATCCAAGAACACCTTATACCCCTTTAGATCCAAACCTCTTGCGAACTCTGGCATCTTCTTCAGAACACAGAAACTGGCATGACCCAATCTTCTATGCCACTTATGAATGCACTTGTAATGCAAAGGTTTACCTGTTAGTGAATTCTCAACATTAGCATGTTTATTAGGAATCTCAGGCTTGTCATGAGCAACCTGTATCTTATTTGTCTTCCTGTTAGCTTTAGGAGCTTTTGAAATAGTAACAGGATCTCTCTCTGGGACGTCTCTCACTGGGCCTGCACTCCCCCTTTTTGGAGCTTGTATAGTTGCCTGGTCTTGCTGCTTAGACTTTGGCTTTAAGTAATAAACACCACCAATCAACATGGTTTCAGCAACAATATCTCCATCTTTAACTACATAACTTGCTTTTTCAAGATGATGTACCTGGAATTTTGATACCCTAGACCAGGGGTCGGCAACCTAAAAAAGAAAAAGAGCCACTGGGAACCGGTTCCATCACAAATTAAAAAAAGAGGGAGCCGCGTGCGTGTGTCCATGCACGCGCATGCGCAAAAAGGTTTTTTGCGCATGCGCGGACGCACGCGGCTGCCATTTTTAAAAAAATGAGATGGAACCGGTTCCCGGTTGCCCGATGGCGACGGCCCGTCTGCAAAGCTGCCGCTTTCGGCAGCTTTGCAGACGGGCCGTGGCAGCTTCCTCAAAGAGCGGCGCCCCTGCCCATTCCGAGAGGTGCGCGCGCACCTCTCCGAACGACCGGAGGTGCGCGCATACCTCCGCGCGAATGGGCAGCGGTGCCGCTCTTTGAGGAAGCTGCCACGGCCCGTCTGCTAAGCTGCCGCTTTCGGCAGCTTCAGAGACGGGCCGCGGCAGCTTCCTGAAAGAGCGGCACCGCTGCCCCTTCGCGCGGAGGTACGCGCGCACCTCCCCAAAGGTTTGGGGAGGTGCGCGCGCAACTCCGGTCGTTCGGAGAGGTGCGCGCGCACCTCTCGGAATGGGCAGGGGCGCCGCTCTTTGAGGAAGCTGCCGCGGCCCGTCTGCTAAGCTGCCGCTTTCGGCAGCTTCAGAGACGGGCCGCGGCAGCTTCCTGAAAGAGCGGCACCGCTGCCCCTTCGCGCGGAGGTACGCGCGCACCTCCCCAAAGGTTTGGGGAGGTGCGCGCGCAACTCCGGTCGTTCGGAGAGGTGCGCGCGCACCTCTCGGAATGGGCAGGGGCGCCGCTCTTTGAGGAAGCTGCCGCGGCCCGTCTGCTAAGCTGCCGCTTTCGGCAGCTTCAGAGACGGGCCGCGGCAGCTTCCTGAAAGAGCGGCACCGCTGCCCCTTTGCGCGGAGGTACGCGCGCACCTCCCCAAAGGTTTGGGGAGGTGCGCGCGCAACTCCGGTCGTTCGGAGAGGTGCGCGTGCACCTCTTGGAATGGGCAGGGGCGCCGCTCTTTGAGGAAGCTGCCGCGGCCCGTCTGCTAAGCTGCCGCTTTCGGCAGCTTCAGAGACGGGCCGCGGCAGCTTCCTGAAAGAGCGGCACCGCTGCCCCTTCGCGCGGAGGTACGCGCGCACCTCCCCAAAGGTTTGGGGAGGTGCGCGCGCAACTCCGGTCGTTCGGAGAGGTGCGCGCGCACCTCTCGGAATGGGCAGGGGCGCCGCTCTTTGAGGAAGCTGCCGCGGCCCGTCTGCTAAGCTGCCGCTTTCGGCAGCTTGACAGACGGGCCGCGGCAGCTTCCTGAAAGAGCGGCACCGCTGCCCATTCGCGCGGAGGTACGCGCGCACCTCTCCAAAGGTTTGGGGAGGTGCGCGCGCACCTCCGCCCATTCGGGGAGGTGCGCGTGCACCTCTCCAAACGGGCGGTGCCACTCTCCATTTGGAGAGGTGCGCGCGCACCACTGCCCGTTGGAAGAGGTGCGTGCGCACCGGGCGGCTGGGAGCCGCAAGAGACGGCTCAAAGAGCCGCATGCGGCTCCGGAGCCGCAGGTTGCCAACCTGTGCCCTAGACAAGTGACTGACTAAGCAAATTACTATTAGCTGATGGTACATAATAAACATCAGGAATGTATGCATCAAGCTCTTCAATATAAACAGTTCCTTTACCCATGACCTGAACAGGATGATTTGAAAAAGAATAAAGTTCACAAAGTTCAGATTCAGGCTCGTGCATCTCTGTATAAAGCTCTTTTCTATAGGTAACATGTAATGTTGCTCCACTGTCCAAAGTCCAAAGAAGTCGTCTGTCATACTCTAGTTGAGGTTGTGGATCGTTGGTTAAAGCCAATGTGGCAAGTGGAGCTTGCGGATCACACCTGGGACCACAACTACGACCTCTGCCTCCTCTGGAGTCTGTTCCTCTGGGCTGGTACGTGGCGGGCGCTGGAAATCGTTGGGGACAATCTTGGGTGACATGTGCCACACGATTGCAGATGTAACATCTTGGCATCCTTGGAACATAGGCTCTTTCACAGAAGGAACGCCTCGCTGGAGCTCTTGATGCAGGTGGACCTCTCAAATGTGGCGCGGCTTGCATAAGTACCTCTTCTTCGGTTAAAATTCTGCATACATGATCCACTGTGCGTTGAGCAATGGCCACTTGATTAATCTTGGTAATAGCATCTTTCCATTCATAGTTCAATGAGTTAATAATAATGCTGATCATTGGAAAGTCATCAGTAGGATAGCCATTTTCACCCAGTTCTCTTCTTATTCCTTTCATTTTAGTTAAGTGTTCTCCAATATGTTCATCAGGTTTTAATCTAGAACCATGGAACTCAGACAAAAGCAAACATGTAGACTCAATTGACGTAGGCCAATAACATGCTTCTAATTGAGTCCAAATTTGTTGAGCAGTTGCATCTTGTGATAACGTAAGCTGCAATTCAGTGTCCATTGACATCAATAATGTTGTGCATGCTTTATTATTCAAGTCCCATATGTCAGGAGTCCATGGCTGGTTAGGAGGATTAAATACTATGCCATGAGTACCTTCTCTGTGGAGCAGAAGTCCAACTTCACTGACCCATGCCCTATAATTTTGTCCTGACCGCTTCAATTTTGAATCACCAGCCAGTGGTACAATAGGAGATGCCTGTTGAGGAACATGGATTTGAGGTACTGGCTGTGCAGGTTGTGCAGTTCGGACTTGACCTGCAGAAGGCACCGGTGGCGCCTGTGCCAAGAATTGGGGCAGATGCATTGGGACTGCCGCTGGTACTGGTGCTGGCTTTGGCTGCATTTGAGCCGCAATTCCACCCTGGCCAGCAGGAGGCGATGGCACTTGAGCTGCTACATTAAGTTGGCCTGCAGTTGTCACTGGCCTTTGTATTTGAGAACCCAGTGGTAACTGCACTTGGGCTGACTGTTGCTTCGCTCTATCTGGGACAGGAACCTGGCTAGTAGCAGTAGTAACAGGAATTCTAGCATCATCAGCTTGGAGCAATGATTGATGAATAGACATCTGTGAAAATGCATTTTGCATTCTCTTAATTTGCTCTTGCATTCCATATAATGTCATTTCTATCTTGTAAAACAAATTCACCAGCAGATGGTGCTATAACATTAGATTCAGGCATCACTGTAGTCTTGCGTGCTATTTGATCTTTCTGTTCCCCTTCGTCTAACATAACACCCATTGGTGGGTGTGGCTTTGGCTTGGAAGAAGAAAGCAATATGGCTGACTGGGCTTTGCATAAAAGCAGATTCCTTCTCATGCTGCATAAACATTGAGGCATATGCTTTAGCCTGTTGTAGCCTTTGCTCAAAAACCTCAATTTGTTCAAAATAACTTTTAACAGCCTTCTCAGGCAGAGTTTGTTCAGGGGCAAGGAGAATAAAAAATTACATCCTGCCCATATTCAGCATGAGCTCCATGAGTGAAAACTTTCTGAGACGGCTGCATTAGAGCTTGTAAAAATAGAAGACGGTGTAACTGACCTTAAATCTTCTTCTCCAAGACACGTGGCAGAAGCAAATGGAGTCTGTTCTTTGTTAGACTCTTTGTCAGACTCCTTTCTGTCTTCCTTTGGCATCGGCATTTTCAGTAAATTGAGCACAGCGTAAATCAGCTGAACTAACTAACTAACTTATCAGCATCAAAAATAAACAAACCATCCTCTGCTATCAGGAGAGTAAAAAACTCTATTAGAGAGTGATGAATCGTGGTTCATTTTGATGCATAATAAACAAAGAAAACCCGAAGCATATATTTTTCTATTTAACCTTTTAATTACAAAGAAACTTGTAAAAACACAGAAAGACTCATGGCTACATGCTTATCTCCCCAGAGAGCACAAAGAAGAGGAAAAAGAAAAGTAACTTCTGTTTTAGGCATGCGCACACAGTAGTAAACTGGGTGAACATGTGACACTCACCATGGTTACAATGATAAGATAACAAGACAGCTTGCAAAGTACAAACTGCAAGGAGCTTACTGACAAAACTAAAAACGCAGTGACAACTAACACCAAAAAATGATGTTCTTATCATCATGGGGGATTGGAATGCTAAAGTAGGAAGCCAAAAGATAACCAGAATAACAGGCAAGTTTGGCCTTGGAGTACAAAATGAAGCAGGGCATAGCCTGATAGAATTTTTTCAAGAGAATACAATGGTCATAGCAAACACTCTTTTCCAACAACCCAAGAGACGGCTCTACACATGGACATCACCAGACAGTCAACACAGAAATCAGATTGACTATGTGCTCTGCAGCCAAAAATGGAGAAGCTCTATACAGTCAGTAAAAACAAGACCAGGAGCTGACTGTGGCTCAGACCATGAGCTTCTCATTGCAAAGTTTAGGCTTAAACTGAAGAAAGTAGGGAAAAGCACTAGGCCACTCAGGTATGAATTAAATCATATCCCTGTTGAATATACAGTACAGGTGACAAATAGATTTAAGGAATTAGATCTGATAGACAGAGTGCCTGAAGAACTATGGACAGAGGTCCGCAACATTGTACAACAGGTAGCAACCAAAACCATCCCCCCAAAAAAGAAATGCAAGAAAGCAAAATGGTTGTCTGAGGAAGCTTTGCAAATAGCTGAGGAAAGGAGGGAAGCGAAAGGCAAGGGAGAAAAAGAAAGATACGCCCAATTGAATGCAGAATTCCAGAGAATAGCTACAAGAGATAAGAATGTCTTCTTAAATGAACAGTGCAAAGAAATAGAAGAAAACAATAAAATAGGGAGGACCAGAGATCTTTTAAAAAAAATTGGAGAGATGAAGGGAACGTTTAATGCAAAAATGGGCATGATAAAGGATCAAAATGGCAGGGACCTAACAGAGGCAGAAGAGATTAAGAAGAGGTGGAAAAATTACGCAGAAGAACTATACAAAAATGAGCTTAACGTCCCTGATAATCACAATGAGGTGGTCACTGACCTCGAGCCAGACATCCTAGAATGTGAAGTGAAGTGGGCCTTAGAAAAGCTGAGTAACAACAAAGCTAGTGGAGGTGACAGTATTCCAGCTGAGCTATTCAAAATTTTAAAAGATGATGCAGTAAAAGTGCTACACTCAATTTGCCAGCAAATTTGGAAAACTCAACAGTGGCCACAGGATTGGAAAAGATCAGTTTACATTCCAATTCCGAAGAAAGCTAGTGCCAAAGAATGTTCAAACTATCGCACCATTGCACTCATTTCTCATGCTAGTAAAGTTATGCTTAAACTCCTACAAGCTAGACTCAAGCAGTATGTGGATCGAAAACTACCAGAAGTACAGGCAGGATTTCGAAGAGGCAGAGGAACTAGAGATCAAATTGCCAACATACGCTGGATCATGGAAAAAACTAGGGAGTTCCAGAAAAACATCTACTTCTGCTTCATTGACTATGCTAAAGCCTTTGATTGTGTGGATCATAACAAACTGTGGCAAGTTCTTAAAGAGATGGGCATACCAGACCATCTTATTTGTCTCTTGAGAAACCTATATGTGGGCCAAGAAGCAACAGTGAGAACTGGACACGGAACCACTGATTGGTTCAAAATTGGGAAAGGAGTCCGGCAAGGCTGTATACTGTCGCCCTGCCTATTTAACTTATATGCAGAGCACATCATGAGAAAGGCAGGGTTAGATGAATCAAAAGTTGGAATTAAGATTGCCGGGAGAAATATCAACAACCTAAGATATGCAGATGATACCACTCTAATGGCAGAAAGTGAAGAAGAACTAAAGAGCCTCTTGCTGCAGGTGTAGAACGAGAGTGCAAAACTTGGGTTGAAACTTAAGATTAAGAAAACCAAGATCATGGCATCCATCCCTCTCAATTCCTGGCAAATAGATGGGGAAGAAATGGAGGTAGTGACAGATTTTATTTTCCTGGGCTCCAAGATCACTGCAGATGGGGACTGTAGCCAAGAAATTAAAAGACACTTGCTCCTGGGGAGGAAAGCCATGGCAAATCTAGACAGCACACTAAAAAGCAGAGACATCATTACCCTGTCAACAAAAGTGCGTATAGTCAAGGCTATGGTCTTCCCAGTTGCAATGTATGGCAGTATAAGTTGGACCATAAAAAAGGCTGAGTGCCAAAGAATTGAGGCTTTTGAACTATGGTGCTGGAGAAGACTCCTGCGAGTCCCTTGGACTGCAAGGCGATCAAACCAGTCAGTCCTAGAGGAGATCAACCCTGACAGCTCTTTAGAAGGCCAGATCCTGAAGTTGAAACTCAAATACTTTGGCTACCTAATGAGAAGGAAGGACTCACTGGAGAATAGCCTAATGCTGGGAAAGATTGAGGGCAATAGGAGAAGGGGACGACAGAGAATGAGGTGGCTGGATGGAGTCACTGAAGCAGTAGGCGTGAGCTTAAATGGACTCCAGAAGATGGTAGAGGACAGGAAGGCCTGAGGGAACATTGTCCATGAGGTCACGATGGGTCAGACACGACTTCGCAGCTAACAACAACAACAACCTAGTGTTTCTTTGTTCAGACTTGCTCTTTGTATCCTAAGCCTTTAGGGCTAAAATCCCCCATGATTCCTTTGCTGCTTTGTGGTTTCTCAGCAAGTACATATTATTTTATATGGATATTTCTGGTGCCACTTTTTGATTTAGGGAAAGGTATCGCAATCTGCAGAGTGTGCTCAGAAGGCTTGGCTTCTGCAGATAGATTCCCACTGATTGATACATTGGGTCCTAATGCTTCTCAGGTAGCAGAAAGGAGAAAGCATTCTCCTTCTTTTGGGTTTAATCTCATAACTTGGTAGAAGGGTGTAAAAGAAAGTGCTGCAATAAATAATGAAGGCAATAGCTGCTTGCATCATTTCTGTCTTAATAGGGTGGGGCAGACTGAGTGGTGAAAGGAAGCTTTACAGTAGTATAAACCAAGAACAAATCATAACTTAGTCCTTAAAATAGACAAACCAATCTGTTCAATTGTTAAGTCGGGTTCGTGAATCAATGAGACGCAGACGTATGGCAGCAAAGGGTCTTTATTAGATTGTAGCATGGTCTGAACTGGGGGACACAACGGTTACTTGGACTGCTTTATACCTGTCCAGGTGAATGCCTGGCCAATAGGTTTAAACTCAGGTTTCCCGCCGGCGGGCCAGCCAATCCCTTTAAATCCGGCTTCCCGCCGAATGCTGTTCCTGCACAGAGCTGTTCAGCTCCGCGTCTCCTTATGCGGCTGCTACACGTGTATGCCAGCCCAGCATACACTACATCAATACATAACAAAGCCTTAGTAAACATGCAAGTGCATCCCATGAATACGTTTTGACTTACTATGATTTGTACCAGGTTCAAACATAGACCAAAGGCAAACTGGAATAGTTGGGAGCAGGGGTTTTCAAACTATAGATTGCAGTTGTTTTGGGGGATTGAAAATGGGGTTGAAAATTTTTAATGACTTGTACAGGCAGAGCCATATTTCTTGTTTATGAGTGGAGTTGGAGGTTGCAGACCTTGTAGGGTAGAGGAGCTGCAAAACTAGGCCCAAAGGCAGTAGAAGTAGGGCCTGGGAGCAATGTCAGAGGATTTAGGGCCAGGACAGAGGATGAAAGGGCAGAAAGATCCAGGAGTCTTACAGAAGGGAGCTTCGTATTTCTCTCCAAGCTACTACTTTCCTCTGGCCTTTGAGAACATGTGTATGTGGATATTTGCAGATGAATACTTCCTGGACAGGGAAGTATTTTGATACTTATTATCTGAGTGAAAATTATGATGTGATTTTTGTACAGTATGAATGTATATGTGGGTATGTTACCATTTGTTGATCTCTGAAACTCTCAGCAACATAAGAGGAAAACATTGGGACTTGATTAGTGTTACAAAGGCATCAAACTGAGAATAAATCAAAATATTTAATTTCTGGTGTATCTTTTTGAGTAGCAGTAAGTGGTGTAATGCTTATACTTGTTGAAGAAAAATGCATTTATATAATCCTAATTTGTGGTTTAGAAAAGTTAAGTGTTTTATTATAAGCAGTGGCAGTTTTTCAATTTGATATTTAATTTTTTATTTTTTTAACAATGGATACAATTATTATTTCCAGTTTAGCTGTGCCAAGATCTGCTCTTACAGCTTGTATTTGTTGAATAAGGCATAAGGTAAAAGGCTGATTTTTCATAATAAAGCAATGTTGTTAAGGTCACATTTCAATATATCTCATGTTTGATTCATTGAATTTATTAACAGGAAAATGTGTAAAAATAAGAAGAAAGTCACCAAAAAAAGCAGAACCAAAATCTTTTTCCATTTGAAAATGTGTTTAATATTTTGGTTTTGAAATAATATAAACAGAAGTGAAAATTTAAAAAGAGCACATACTAAAACTAGTTATACCTTTTCTTCATAAAAATCAAGGCATGTTAATTATAATCAGCTAATTTCACTGGAAATTAACTGCAACAGCTGCAAGCTATTCAGTTGTTTGAATTGGAATTCTGAGAGATCAAAATGTTTGAAGCAATAGATAAACTCATTTGTGATAATGGAATTTTCATTACATTTGTGTGGCAGATTTCATCAGTACAAAAATGACTGACTTGGCTGAAGATGCCAGTTAACTATTTTAGTTCCTGAAAACTTGCCTCCATCAAAAAGTATTGTAAACTCAGTGTAATACAGGTAGTCCCCAAGTTATAACACACAATTGAACCCAAAATTTATGTTGCTAAGTGAAACATTTAAGTGATTTGCCCCATTTTACAACTTTTCTCGCTACAGTTGTTAGGTGCATTGGAAACTCAAAGGTGTACCATACAGGTAGCCCTCAACTTACAAAACTGATAGTTTTTCACTCTTATGACCATTGTAGCATCCCTATGGTCACGTGGTCAAAATTCAAATGCTTGGCAACTGGTTCATATTTATGATGGTTGCAGTTTAGAGTTTTTGTTTATTTTCTGTCTTGTGCCCCTTTAATCTCAAGGGATGGAGACTACCCTCTATCAATTGTACAGTACTTTAATCTTAAGACAGTACCTTGTATTTTAGATATTAAATCATTCCAGTGAGTAATCTCAAGATCATTTCCCCCTTTCTACATATTTCAAGAATATTTTATTTTTCAGTCTTAAATTTCTTACTGAACAATGACAAATTTTAATTTGTCAACAGTATGTATAGAATAGCTTCCCTTCTTACATGTATTAGTTTTAGATTTTTATTCTTCTGAGTTTAAAAATAAATTCTCCATAGAAAAGTAATTTATGTATCTTTATTTTCTTTAATTAACAGGTATTTTATACTGGACTTTGAGACTGGAATTCTGCAGTACTTTGTAAATGAGCAGAGTAAAAACCAGAAGCCTCGAGGAATCTTATCTTTAGCTGGGGCTATAGTTTCTCTCAGTGATGAAGCGCCAAACATGTTGGTGGTATATTCTGCTAATGGAGAAATGTATAAACTGAGAGGTATAGTATTCTTTAGGGTGTAGTTCCCTTAATACAATATGATTTTCAAATTATGTTAATTGTGGTAAACACTTTAGCTAATTTGTATAAAATTAAAATAAGGATCTGCATTTTGCCTATTAATGTTCATATGCAAATTAGTACATTGACATGAGATTTATATTTGTATTGTAAGAAAATCTATTTAGAATTAAATCTTTCAAGACTGAAAAAGGTATTGAAAGTCTGTTGATTTAATTAAGTGCAAATTAGTCAACTATGAGAATATTTTATAGAATTCCCTGAATTGTACGTTTCATATTGTGGGGCATGTTTGTTTACAGAAAGATAAACTTCTTGATTTATCAATATGTATTTAAATTGTAAGTAAGTATTGTGATATATTGGGATTAATTTATGTACCTTAGATTTAAAAGAAAGATAGACAAATCAATTTTCACTCCTCAGAATATCTTAATTTTAGCTTGGGCATTTAAGAACAGAAAGTTTTCAAAGCAACAAATTGTTTTTAATATGCTTTTAAACTATGTTACAGATTATTTCGTGTGTGCTTATTTCTAGCTGGTGATACAAAGGAGAGACAGTACTGGGTGACTCAACTTCTATCTTGTGCCAAGTACCACACAGAAAATAATGTGAAGGTAAAAATTACTGGATGAGAAATAACTTAGTTCCATGATGTTAGGGGAATTGAAGTAATAATAAAACCCAATTAAATAGTTAAGTTTGCAGAGCTTCAATATTATGAGCCAGCAGTGTGCTGCAGCTGCCAAAAAAGCCAACACAGTGCTAGGCTGCATTAACCAAGATCATGTGAAGTGTGAATACCATTTTACAATGCCTTGGTAATAGTACACTTGGAATACTGTATCCAGTTTTGGTCACCACAATGTAAAAAAGACATTGAGACTAGAAAGAGTACAGAGAAAAGCAACAAAAATGATTAAGGGACTGGAGGCTAAAACGTATTGGGTATGTCTAGTTTAATGAAGAGAAAGATGAGGGGGGACATGATAGCAGTGTTGCAATATCTCAGGGGTTGCCACAAAGAAGAGGGAGTCAAGCTATTCTCCAAAGCACCTGAAGGCAGGACAAGAAGCAATGGATGGAAACTAACCAAAGAAAGAAGCAATGTAGGACTAAGGAGAAATTTCCTGACAGTTAGAATAATTAATCAGTGAAACAACCTGCCTCCAAAAGCTGTGAATGCTCCAACACTTGAATTTTTTAAGAAGAGAATGGACAGCCATTTATCTGAAATGGTATAGGGTCCCTTCCAACGTCCCTTCCAATTATTATTATTATATAACTTTCATTCATTAAACATGAAACTCAGTCAACTGAACACTCAAATTTATTGGCACTTATGGTTGGCACGGGTTGCTGCCAGCATCCTAGGTGTCAACCAGGTATCTCCTTAAAATGTAAGATGTTCCGAGTAGTGCAGTTTTTTGTATCTTTCCTGGAGTTATTGCAGGAAGCTGCAATTTCTTGATGTATTTTGCAAAGTTTTTGGACATAGTTCCCAGTGCCCCGATGACAATGGGTATCACTGTTACACGTTTCATCCATAATTGCGCAGTTTCAATGGCCAGGTTGCGGTATTTTGTAATTTTTTCCAGTTCTTTTTCTTCGACTCTGGCATCTCCTGGTACAGCGATATCAATCAGCTGTACGCTTCGGTTCTCTACAACTGCGATATCTGGCATGTTGTGTTCCAAATGGCGATGTGTCTGTATTCAGAAGTCCCACAAGATCTTAACCCTCTCATTCTCGACAACTTTTTCCACCCTATGTTCCCACGACTTTTCGGACACAGGCAAGTCGTATTTTTTACACAATGCCCAGTGGATTAGTTTAGCAACTCAGTCATGTCTAGCTTTGTAATCAGTTTGCGTGATTTTGCTGCACTCACATATTAAATGTGAATGGTATAGGGTTCCTTCCAACGTCCGTTCCTATCATTATTATTATTATTATTATTATTATTATTATTATTATTATTATTATTATTATTATTATTTATTATTATCATTATTATTTAGAACATTAAATAATGATTTTTATGGATTAATTTCATCTTAAGACAAAGATATTTGATATCCTCTAGATCACAAAAATACTGATAGATGAAATAAGATATTCCAATTTTTATATAAAAATTCTTGTTAATTATTAATATTAATTTTACACTTCCTCTTCAGTTTTTTATATTAACTGATTTCCTATTGAGATTCCAGTGAAATTTTGTCAAGTCTATGAAGTAGTTTAAGAGTTTCAGAGCCTGCCAATATGTCAGATTCACATTGAGAAATCAACCAATATTTTAAGTGGAATGGATCTGAGGACTTTTTGGCAGCCTAAATTATATTTGCAATTATTCAGAACTTTTAAAAATTCTCCATATCTGAATTTTTGTTTTCTTTTTCTGTCCAGGTATTCCCAAACCCCTCATCCCCCTTTCCTTGCCTTTTTAAAATTAGAATTATCCAAAATAGTGAATTTCTTTTGAGAACTGGGATCAAGCTTCCCAGAATTTTCTCTATTGGTCTTTGAAGCAAGTAAAGTAACTGAATGTTGGCTAAAATTAGAACCAAGTATTTCAAAGCAGTCAAATAATTGTATCCTGTTGTTCTTTGCTAATAAGGATTGGGGTATAATGATCATCCAGAGCCCTCCAAGGTGTAGTGGTGGCCCATTTTTGTGCCTCATGGCGTGGCATCCTGTTTTTGTGCCCTGTGGCCACAGTGTTAGTGCAAGTGAGAGGGTGTGCACGCACATGCGCACACATTGGCCAACCTGTCCTGCAGCCCGGTGGCCAGGAGGCCACGGCCCACTACTGGGCTGCGGCCCACAGGTTGGGGACCCTTGTTTCTGTTAGTGATCAGACTAACTCCCTTCTTTGGGATGTTTTGGAAAGTATCAAGCAGAATTTTTTCAAAGACCCTTCATTTTTATAATGTGATCTTTAATTTGTTTTTACTCATATGTTTGATTGTTTTTTATTTTTATTGCAAAGTTTATTCTGGGAATGATTTAAAATTTAAAAAAAATATTTGATGTAAGCTGCGAGGAGCCTTTTTTATTGTGGGAGTATAGAAATTTGTTTAATAAATAAATGTACATACTACTTGGCTTGATTATATATATGCTCGCCTATGAGAATGCCTATAGTTATAGAATTCTTATGTAGTACAAGGACCATAGCTTTTTGGTCTAAGATTGTCTTAGTATTTTTACAGTTCAACATCCTATTGTCTTTCTAGAAAGAATTACCTTATTTCTTAACAGTTAATTGGTTCCACAGATGAAAATAACTGGGACAGATTTTTTTTCTTTATTAAGAGGAAAACCCTAATCCTTGCTTTAAGCTCTATCTTGTAAGTTACTCTTATAAATTTCAGCTAGCAGGTAATACAATTGAAAAGATAGTGAAGGGAGTGTTAGATGCACTCCTTAGCTAGAACTCCTTTGAGCTGGTGGCCATTGATCTTTTGTGATGTAATTTAAATCTTTTTCTGGCTCTGGTTTTAGTATTTTTCTTTTTCTCAAGCTTTCTGAACGTGATATTTACTGTAGTCCTTTCTCTCCCTCTTTTTCCCCAGTTCATATTAGTCAAGGCATTTCATTTTACCAATGCTTTTTTAACAGCTTCAATTGTTGAGTAGCATTAAAATGGTATCGTTTTATTTCTGTTTGTCATAAGGGATTATTATAATGCTATTTCATTGGATTCTTGTCTGTTTTCTCCATTAGCCTCTTGTGCCTGTTTAGTTTTATGTATTTACTTAAACAGTTTATGTGGCCGCCCACCATGCAGCAGTTAACTCTGGGCACTAAGATTAAGTACAAAAAATAGTTATTATTTTTAATTCTTTGTTAGATGTTAATAATCAATATTCAGTGCACCAGATGACCAAATAAAACCTTTTATTTTTACAGTCAGATTAATAGCAACAGGGCTCACTTAACCCTTTAGCTCGAATACTTGAGAAGTAAAGTCAGACCTTTTAAGTCTTTGCAGAAGACCAACAGGATTGCAGCCTTGCAAATCTCAGAGGAGATACTGTTCTGCATGACAGAGAAGGCATGTCTCATGGATTCTGCAAAATGACACGGTTGAATAGAGGAGGTCCAGAGTGCACCCATCTTATCAAACCTAGTGGGATGAACAGAAAAGATTGGAGACAAACGGTTCCTATAGGTAACCTGCTTTGTACTGTGTGTAGGGCTTTATAGGTGACAATCCAGTACCTTGAATAGCACCCGGTGGAGCTCGTATGCGTGTATCTTGACATTACTCAAACTTTTTGTGGATGATTGATATCAGCCCTTTGATCTAGCCAAGGTTGGAAAATGCTTCACAGGTTTTACTGGAATGTTAGTGTATTGATATAAATTATAGAAACCACATTTTGAATGCCAAACAACATTTTTCCTTCCTTCCCTTTTTGGAGTTAATGTAGAACTTCAATTTCCATGTCATACTTTCTTGTTTCCCTGGGGTGAACTCATATTTTATTAATTTATTTATTACTCCAAGGTAATTTCTGTGGTTCTCAACAGAAACACATAGTCTTTCACAGACATTCTTTCCTTGAACTCTTGCACATTTGTCTTCTCCAAAATACTTGTCTTTACCTAATGTTGATAAAAGATATTTGAAATAAGAGGTTGTCCAGTGTTTCACATCAAATTAAGATATGGAATGGAAAATCTAATAAGAGTTTGAGCATTGAGGGCCAGTGAACTAAAACTGAATCCTGTGGTGCATTGTGGGAAGAAGTATGCAAACATGTACCCAACGGAGCTGGTAAACAGGCAGCCAAACTACTACTCAGCAATAGCATTATAGTCTCCTGGCTAATGTAACAATGCCATACGCTAATAATAAATAATAGCTTATAAAGCAATTAGGTAGAATTGCTTCTAAATGTCTTGTGAGACAGCCTTTTTTAGACGTTTGTGTTTTTAAATGTGACAAGTCAGTATTGTTGTAGTGGAGGAAGCTCCTGGTATTCTGCTAAAGTAGACAATATTTTAGAGGGCTGTAGCTTATCTTGCAGTTTTCTGGAGTTCTCAGGAAGTTATATGATTTGACAATCTCACTAGCCAGTGGTGTTTTGTTTTGTTTTGTTTTAAATGTTGGAAGGTTTCCAACTTTCATCCCTGTTTTTAAGTTTTTAATATAATTTCTATTTAACATTTTTAAAAAAAGAAATATGAAAAAATAATACAAACTAATATAAAGTAATAGAAATAAATAAAAAGTAAGTTAGAAGAGCTGAAAGTGCAAGAAAGAGGAAAGAAAAAGAAAGAAACAAAAGAAAAGATACAAAGAAGTAGCTTCAGTTCAATTATAAACTTATTTCTTACTCTGTGTTTGTAACTTTTTTCATTCTATAATCAATCCTATCTCATCATCAAAACCATAAATCATAAGTTCCTATTTTGCTGTCCCTAAAAGTTTCCAGTCAATACTTTGTTTGATCAGAGAAATCAATTTGGCCTTTTCAGCAAGTTCCATCATTTTCACCAACCATTCTTCCTTTGTGAATAGTGCCAAATCTTTCCATCTTTGTGCATACAATAAACTTACTGCAGTTATCATGCACAAAAACAAAGTTACATGATTTTTTCCAACTGTTTGTCCATCAATTCCAAAAGAAGAGCCTGTGATCTAAATTGTATATTAATCTTTAAAAACCTCTGAATCAGTATATGTGTTTAAATCCAGAATTTTCTAGCTTTTTTACGTATCCATCAAACATGATGAAATGTTCCCTTCTTGTTGATATTTCCAATTTAAATTTGAGATGCCTTTATAGACTCAGGACAATTTGTAATATTTATCAACAGTACATCTTTTTATAAAATTCTCTTTAAGATTATAATAGCATAAATTTCAATTCTTTCCACCACGTTTTCCCATCATTCCATCTGTATATTGTAATCAAATTTTGTATTCCTCTTTATCATACATTCTTTCACATGCCAATAAAAGTTTATAAGTTTTAACAACTATGTGTTCATCATTTGTATACAATTCTGTTTTAAACTCAGTCTAACAATGTTCAAAATCATAAATTCTTTTGTCTATTTTAAATCTTTCTAATAATTGCAAATAAGAGAAACATTGCCCACTGTATTATTTATTTATTTTTCTATCACATTTATGTAGCTGCCCATTATACAAAAGTTACTCTGGGTGATGTACAACAATCAACAAAACAATAAATATATAAAAATAATTATAAACATATGAAAATTATTACAAATTAAAAATGCTATAAAAATGAAAATATGCAAACCATGCAGAGTAAAAAGATCAACCGCTGTGGAGCTATCTGGATCTCTGGTAATGGTAGTAAAGCCAGGTAGTAAAGCCAGATTTCAAAGCCAGAATGATAATGGGTACGAAGCTAATCTGACTTCAGGGGGAGAATGTTCTATAAGGTGGGTATGATAGTAGAGAAGACCTGCCTTCTGAGTTCCACTGAATGTAGGTTCCTGGCAGATGATCCTTGCAACATGCCTTCTGTTCTAGATCTAATGGGACAAACTGATGTAATCAGGGAGAGGTAGTCCATGAGATAACCTGGTTGCACATCATGAATAGGTGTGAGATCATTAATTATCATGAGCTTGTTTGGATATTAATACCATGAGAAGTGTCCTTAAAGTTGTTGTTATCTTCCAAAATGTGCTTGCTAGGCATATGGGAAAGAACTTTTCTCTCTATGGCCATCAATCCATGAAAGACCTGAACTTCCATTCTTTTCATGAAGAGGTCATGAAAAAGATCGAGACTCCTCTTTAACAAGATTTTTGGCACTTAATTGACAGTAATTTTAGATGACATTTTATTTTATTGTATTAGATGTTTTGTTTTTTGACTATCTTGAATCCCATACCAATAAAAATATTACTTTAAGAAAAAGAATATTAAATAACAACAATGCTTTAATTTTTTTCACAAGTACAAATGTTTCTTTGTTATTTAGGAGAAGTCCTCATTTTTCACATCATTTAATTTAACTTTCTGATTTTTCTAGAGCACTCTGACCTCACGAGCAAAAAGCTTGACTTTGTTGCCCCTTGGAACAGCTAACTCCACATCTCTCAGTTCTCAAAAAATCGTAAATCAGAGTGGGCCTCCAGTTGTCACCATAACACATCACAAATCTCCTGTGGTAGCCCGAAAACAATATCCCCGCCAGCTTCATGGAGTCAGAGAAGTAAGAATTGTGTGAAATTATTCTATGAGTGAAAATGTGATATAATCTCTGGAGTAAATGGTTAGATATTTATTTAGACTTATTTTCTTTGTACTGTAGAACACTATAAAAATTAACACTAACAATTTGTCTAAATGATTGAAGTTCTTAAAAGCTAACTACTAGTTTTTACTAAGTTGTATTGGTAGAGTATTTATGTAAAGCAAATATTTTGAAGTGTTTGGGCTGGTAAGCTTTGTTGGAGTTTCAAGAGAATCTTTGGGATACTCTCACAAAATCTCTGCCTTGATAAGAGTAGGCAATCCTAAAATCAGAAAACAGGATGTATCTTTTTCTTTTAATATTAGAGATTTGTAGTCATAAAGTTCAGTATTTGCTGAGGGAAGAAATTAGAATGACGTGGGTTTAATTTAATATTTTGCCTTTGAGGCAGAATTACATGTGTTCATGGATTTGTCAAATACTTTTCTGTTTAAAATGTCCTTATTTTTTCAAACTTCAAAAGAAAAAAACCCCAACCAAACTGCAATTATTGTTTTCCAATGCAAAGTAATGAGAATGTATATAGTAAGGTTTTTTAAAAAGGGAAAGCCTCAACAGTGAAAGCTTTTGCTAATGGAACTGTGGCTTGAATGCTTCATAAAGAGGCAAAACATTGAGGTTATTGATGGTAAATTGTTAAATATAATGGGAAAAAAGGTATAGAAAGTTTTGAAAGGCTTTGATTCATCATGGTGTATTACATAACAGTTGAATTTCAGACCTAGCACATAATGTATGTGGGCAATTCGGAAATAAACCTCTATTTGGTTAACAATGACAGACACTCGCAGATACAGAACTTGTATTATACACATTAGAAAACTACAACATTACATTACGTTTTGACCTAATCGTCATTCAAATTGAGGCACTTGTCATGAGGTCTTACAAGGTTTGAAATTCCTTCTGCAAAAAAATCTCCCACCTGGGAATGAAGCGACCTTGTAAGAGCATCATGAACCCATTTGGTGTGTTTCGTGCTCCTCAGAAAGGGGTTTGGTACCCAACGAGCACAGAAAATCACTCCATAGACCTTTTTTCAATATCCTGCATGAGTTCATTGCTGACTACAGATGAGCAGCCACCTCTTACCTCATCATTCATGTCAGTTCGTCCATCTTTCAACATGTGACACCATTGATGTACGACACCTTCACTCATCACATTTGGTCCGTAAACAGTACACAGTTTGCGATGAATCGCAGCTGTCGAAATGTAAAAAATCAAGCTAGGGCAGGGTGGCTGTTGGAGCCGCCCCATGCGCCCTCCACCCACTTACCTCAGGACCACGGCTGCTAGGTCTTCCTCATCTCGACACCTGCCTCACCTTGCAGTGGCGGCACCAATAGCCCTGTGAAGCAGGAGCCCGCATGGCCACTGGAGGCCTACTTCTGCGGCCACTTGCTGTTGCTTGGACAGGTTGTCCCCAGCCTCCGTTTCATTGACAGAGGCCTTCAGGAAAGGCCTTTGCAGCCCAGAACGGAGGTCCAGGTTGATGTGCGCATCACTCCCCAGACTCCATTTGGCCTCTGCTGGCAGCCTTCATTTGGCCTCTGCTGGCAAAACAGTGGCTGGGGGCATGATGTGTGCATCAATCTGGAGCTCTGTCCTCAGCTGCACAGGCCTTTCCTAAAGGCTTCTGCTGGTGAAAGGGAGGTGGGGGGTGACATGTGCAAGTGGTGGCAAGCCGCCGCAGAAGAAGAGGGCCAGTGGCATCTGGATGGGGCTGTTGTGCCGCTGCTGTGATTTTATATATATCTCACTTCCAGATTTTCAATGTTCTCAAAGTGTTTATGAGTTTATCACTGTATTTGTATAAAATCTTTGTAATAGTCCTTGTAGAATTTTCTCACTTCATTTCATGCTAAATCATTATGAATCTTTATTTTATTTTTAGTCATTGTACTATGAACATGTTTAACTTTATCTACATATTTCATAGCACTTTTTATTTCCATCAAAATTGCCCCTTTCTCTTCTTCTTTTAAGTGTTCTGTTCTGTTCTCTTTCAGTACATTCTTTGCAACCATCTTTTACTTATATTCACATTATATGCTGTTGTTAGTTGCGAAGTTGTGTCTGACCCATCACGACTCCATGCACAACGTTCCTCCAGGCCTTCCTGTCTTCTACCATCTTCTGGAGTCCATTTAAACTCATGCCTACTGCTTCAGTGACTCCATCCAGCCACCTCATTCTCTGTTGTCCCCTTCTTCTATTGCCCTCAATCTTTCCCAGCATTAGGCTCTTCTCCAGTGAGTCCTTCCTTCTCATTAGGTGGCCAAAGTATTTGAGTTTCAACTTCAGGATCTGGCCCTCTAAAGAGCTGTCAGGGTTGATCTCCTCTACAACTGACCAGTTTGATCGCCTTGCAGTCTAAGGGACTCACAGGAGTCTTCTCCAGCACCATAGTTCAAAAGCCTCAATTCTTTGGCGCTCAGCCTTTCTTATGGTCCAACTTTCACTGCCATACATTACAACTGGGAAAACCATGGCCTTGACTATACGCACTTTTGTTGGCAGGGTGATGTCTCTGCTTTTTAGTATGCTGTCTAGATTTGCCATAGCTTTCCTCCCCAGGGGCAAGCGTCTTTTAATTTTTTGGCTGCAGTCCCCATCTGCGGTGATTTTGGAGCCCAGGAAAATAAAATCTGTCACTACTTCCATTTCTTCCCCATATATTTGCTAGGAATTGACAGGGCCAGATGCCATGATCTTGGTTTTCTTAATGTTGAGTTTTAAACCCACTTTTGCACTCTTTCTCTTCACCCGCATCAAGAGGCTCTTTAGTTCCTCTTCACTTTCTGCCATTAGAGTGGTATCATCTGCATATCTTAGGTAGTTGATATTTCTCCCGGCAATCTTAATTCCGACTTTTGATTCATCTAGCCCTGCCTTTCTCATGATGTGCTCTGCATATAAGTTAAATAGGCAGGGTGACAGTATACAGCCTTGCCGGACTCCTTTCCCAATTTTGAACCAATCAGTGGTTCTGTGTCCAGTTCTCACTGTTGCCTCTTGACCCGCATATAGGTTTCTCAAGAGACAAATAAGATGGTCTGGTACTCCCATCTCTTTAAGAACTTGCCACAATTTGTTATGATCCACACAATCAAAGGCTTTAGCATAGTCAATGAAGCAGAAGTAGATGTTTTTCTGGAACTCCCTAGCTTTCTCCATGATCCAGCATATGTTGGCAATTTGATCTCTAGTTCCTCTGCCTCTTCGAAATCCTGCCTGTACTTCTGGTAGTTCCTGATCTACATACTGCTGGAGTCTAGCTTGTAGGATTGTAAGCATAACTTTACTAGCATGTGAAATGAGAGCAATGGTGTGATAGTTTGAACATTCTTTGGCATTGTGTTTTTTGGAATTGTAATGTAAACTGACCTTTTCCAATCCTGTGGCCACTGTTGAGTTTTCCAAATTTGCTGGCAAATTGAGTGTAGCACTTTTACTGCATCGTCTTTCAAGAATTTGAATAGCTCAGCTGGAATACTGTCACTTCCACTAGCTTTGTGGTTGCTCATATTTCCTAAAGCCCATCTCACTTCACATTCTAGGATGTCTGGCTCGGGGTCAGTGACCACCCAACTGTGGTTATCTGGGACCTTAAGCTTGTTCTTGTATAGTTCTTCTGTGTAGTTTTGCCACCTCTTCTTAATCTCTTCTGCCTCTGTTAGGTCCCTGCAATTTGGTCCTTTATCATGCCCATCTTTGCATTAAACGTTCCCTTCATCTCTCCAATTTTCTTGAAGAAATCTCTAGTCCTCCCTATTCTATTGTTTTCTTCTATTTCTTTGCATTGTTCATTTAAGAAGGCATTCTTATCTCTTCTAGCTATTCTCTGGAATTCTGCATTCAATTGGGTGTATCTTTCTCTCTTGCCTTTCACTACCCTTCTTTCCTCAGCTATTTGCAAAGCTTCCTCAGACAGCCATTTTGCTTTCTTGCATTTCTTTTTCTTTGGGATGGTTTTAGTTGCTACCTCTTGTACAATCTTGGGAACATCCATCCATAATTCTTCAGGCACTGTGTCTATCAGATCTAATTCTGTAAATCTTTTTGCCATCTCTACTGTGTATGCATCAGGGATATTATTTAGTTCATACCTGAGTGGCCTAGTGCTTTTCCCTACTTTCTTCAATTTAAGCCTAAATTTTGCAACGAGAAGCTCATGATCTGAGCCACAGTCAGCTCCTGGTCTTGTTTTTACTGACTGTATAGAGCTTCTCCATCTTTGGCTGCAGAGCACATAGTCAATCTGATTTCTCTGTTGGCCATCTGGTGATGTCCATGTGTAGAGCTGTCTCTTGGGTTGTTGGAAAAGAATGTTTGCTATGACCATCATATTCTCTTGACAAAATTCTATCAGCCTATGCCCTGCTTCATTTTGTACTCCAAGGCCAAACTTGCCTGTTATTCTGGTTATCTTTTGGCTTCCTACTTTAGCATTCCAATCCCCCATGATGATAAGGACATCATTTTTTGGTGTTTATTGTATAAAGTGCTATAGGGCTTCATAGAACCGGTCAATTTCATCCTCTTCAGCACCAGTGGTCGGGGCATAGACTTGGACTACTGTGATATTGAATGGTTTGCCTTGGATTCAAACTGAGATCATTCTGTCATTTTGGGGATTTTATCCCAGTATTGCTTTTCCTACTCTTTTATTGACTATGAAGGCTACTCCGTTTCTTCTGAGGGATTCTTGCCCGCAGTAGTATACCTGATGGTCATCTGAATTAAATTCACCCATTCCTGTCCATTTTAGTTAACTGATTCCTAAGATGTCGATGATCAGTCTTGTCATCTCTTGTTTGACCATGTCCAGCTTGCTTTGATTCATGGATCTTACATTCCAGGTTCCTATGGAGAAAAAATCTTTACACCATCGGACTTTCCTTTCACCACCAGATGCATCCACAGCTGAGCGTCCTTTCGGCTTTGGCCCCGTCACTTCATTCTTTCTGGCGCTATTAGTACTAGCCCTCTACTCTTCCTCAGCAGCATATTGGACGCCTTTCGACCTGAGGGGCTCATCTTCCAGCGTCATATCGTTTTGCCTTTTGGTACTGTCCATGGGGTTTTCATGGCAAAGATACTGGAGTGGGTTGCCATTTCCTTCTCCAGTGGATCACGTTTTGTCTGAACTCTCTGCTATGACCTTCCCATCTTGGGTGGCCCTGCACGGCATAGCTCATAGCCTCATTGAATTACGCAAGCCCCTTCGCTGCTACAAGGCAGTAATCCATGAAGGGGTCAGATTATATAATTTTCTGTTATTCTCGTTTCTTCAGCATTTTCATATATGCATTTTCTTCATTAAGTCTTTTACTTCATCATTTCACCAAGGATCCTTTTTCATACTGTACTTGCCATTAGCATAGGTTTGCTGACTTCTATGGCATTCTGTAACATAATTCTCTTTACTCTATTCCAAGAGATTGCCACATTCTTTTTTCTTTGCACTCATTTTCTCTTTACCACTTGAGAAATCAACCTGTCTTCTAATACTTTTTACATAAAGGACTGATATTTCCTGCTTTTGCTCTATTTTATTTTACTTCTTACCATTTAAAAGGGTAAGGATTATATTGCATCTCAGAAAATGGGATGCCGTGGAATTCACTTTTTCTGAAATTAGATTTTGTATTTCTGTAAATTTAAGTAAAATATATACTTGCAGATTATGGCCCAAGTGGAAGGACAGCAGAAGAACTTAGCGCAAGGCATTGAATCTCTTCCAGGCTCTGGTCCTCTTTCTGCCTTTGATCAAGACTTGCTGCTTTTAAAAGCTACCTCTGCTGCTGCGCTGAGTTGCCTGGGAGAATGCCTGCAATTGCTTCAACAGAATATAAGCCAAGTGAGCGCATCGCGGAACAGGGCATTACCTTCAGGTGTGTAAAGTTGGCTAGTTTCTTTCTCTCATTTTTTTTGTCCCTTACTGGTGAACCAAGGAGACGCATGCTTGGGGATAAGGTCTTCTTACCCCATTAACCACCTCCAGCAATGATTGGCCCTACAGAGTCCAAAGACAACTGGCAAAACCAAGTTTTAATGCCCTTCTGGAAGATCAGACAGGTGGGAGCAGTTCTCAGCTCTGCTGGTAAAATGTTCCACAGGGTCAGGATCACAATGGAAAATACTCTTCTCCTTGAACCTGCCAGCTGGAATTCCTTAGCTGACAGGCTCCATAGCAGGCCACTGTTGCACGTAGGGTGGGCCACTTCCATTGTAAGTAAGATGGTTCCTCAAATACTCTGGACCCATACATGTAGAGCTTTAAAGGTAATAATTAACACTTTTTATTGGACTTGGAAGCAAACTGGTAAACGATGCAGCTTGTGTAACAACAGTGTTATATGTGCTGCCCTAGAGGCCCCAAGTATTGTGCATGCCACTGCATTCTGTACCAGCTGCAGCTTCTGAATATTCTTCAAGGATAACCCCATTACGGTACATTGTAGTAATCCAACTGAGAGATGATTAGGGTATGAGTGACTGTGCTCAGGGCCTCATGATCCAGTTAAGGGTGCAACTAGCTAAACATAAAATTGTGCAAAGGCACTCCTAGCCACGACTGCCACCTGCTCTATGAGCAGGAATTATGAGTCCAAGAGAACTCCAGGTTGCGCACTGGGGCTCTCTGGGATAGTACAACCCTATCCAGAAACAAAGGTGATAAACCATTGGAACCTGAGGTAGCCTGCACCCGCAGTCAGGATTCAGCTGAAGCTTGTTGTCCTCCATCAAGACCCCAGGCATTAAGAAAGGACAGCCATGGCATCTTTTGGATCACCAGGATGTCATCAGCATATACTGATAATATTTCATCCCATGGTGTCGGATGATCTCACCCAGCAATTTCATATAGATGTTAAAAAGGAGTGGAGAGAATACCAAGCTCTATAGCACTGCACAAAGCTGTGGCCATGGGCTAGACCTCTTGCTCTCTATCAATGCTGATTGGAACTGACCTTGGAGAAAGTAGCCCAACCAGTGCAATACTGCATCACTAGCTAGCCCAAAAGGATACATTGGTTGATGGTATCAAAAACCACCAAGAGGTCAAGAAGAGCAAGAATGGATGCCTGATCCTTATCCCACTCTCATCAGAGATCATCCACAAGCACAATCAATGCCATTTCTGTCCCATAACCAGGCCTGAAACCCAGGTGAAGGGTGTCCACATTATCTATTTCATCTAGGGGCCCCTGGAGTTGCAGTGCAATAATATTTTCCACCACCTTCCCTAAAAAAGGAGAGGTGATTAACTGGATGGAAAATTGTACAGGCAGGTTAGGCCTAATGATGGTTTCTTGGGGGTGGGGGGAAAATCAAGGCATCCATGAGCCAGGAACACCCTTCCTGCAATGATGTTTTAATCACTGCTTGGACCCACCTGCAAGTTGCTCCCTGAAGGCTTTTACCAGCCAGGAGGGCAAGGATCTATTAAGGAGAGCTGCAAGGAACCTGTCTAGTTCCTCAGGTCCAACAGGGCCAAACTGTTCCTGGATAACTGGGCAAGTCTGTTTCCTGGATATCTCTAACAAACTTGCTCCATGCATGATCTCTAACTGAAGAGACTCAAGCAATTTTATCTGTCAGATGTTTGACAAATTCCTCTGCACAGCCCTGTGAGTACTTTTCTGAGCTTTCCTTTCCAAGGAGGAACCAGGGCCATCAGGTGGCACTCTGTGGATTCAACAGGGCTGGAGAAATAGTGATGTTTCGCTGCTCTTATCATCATAATGCAGACATGTCAAACACAAGGCCCGGGGGCCGGATTCGGCCCGCAAAGTGGTTTCATGTGACCCGCGAAGCCATCCTGGAAACAGTGAGGGAACGGCCCCCACTGCCTTGGCCCTGGCCCAGAGACCCTCCTTCTGCCAGAGACCCTCAGATCTGTCCCACTCCTGCCCAGGCCCCCATAGGTACCCTTGATGTGAACGATGTAGAGCTGGCCATGCCCACCCAGTAGGCCATACGCACTCTAGCCACACCCGCCCAGTAGGCCACGCCCACCCGGCCCCCTGAGGGCAACCACAATGCTGATGCGGCCCTCAATGAAATTGAGTTTGACACCCCTGTCATAATGTATAGTGGCTTGACTTATGTTCACTTGGATTTGTTCTGAGTTTTCTTCCAGCAGCACTCTAGCAATGTTTTGGGACTTTTCAGCACCCTCAGCTCCTCTGCAAACCATGGGGAGTTTTGGGAGCAATGGGCCACAAGGGTGCAATCATGTCAGAATAACAGAATGACACAGTTGGAAGCGACCGTGGAGGTCTTCTAGTCCAATACCTTGCTCAGGCGGGAAACCTTATACCATTTGAGACAAATGATTCTCCAATCTTTTCTTAAAAGCCTCTAGGGCTCTGCTGCTTTCTGATTCAAAGTTGTGGCCAAAACCTCCCAGGGCTGCCATGGGACATTCCCCCACTCCTGGAACCCAAGAAGATCCACAAGGCCCAATCTATCTGCTATCTTAGATTCAAATTATACTCATTCTTTTTTTAATCAAAGAAATGCACTACTGCAAAGTAGCATTCTTTTTTTATTTTTATTAAAGAGTTTTACAAAAACAAAATTTTACAATATATACCCAAATCCCCCCCATCCCAAACCCGCCCACTTCCCCCCCCCACTTCCCATAGCTAAATACAGGATTATAGTTATAATAGTCATATTCTAAATAAAAATTATGCATAATATACAATTAACCAAATTCATAATGTGCTTTAACTCCCCTTTAACATAACTACATACAAAGTATCAATAACAATATCCCACTAAAATCTACTCATAAGCTAAATGGAACTTTTTAGTCCCATATTTGTTCTGAATATGATCTATCCATCTCCTCCAAACTGAAGTATATCTTTCCTGTGAATGATCTTTCAAGTAAGCAGAAATCTTAGACATTTCTGCAAGATTCGAAACTTTAAACACCCATTCTTCTATAGTAGGCAAACTATCCTTCTTCCAATATTGTCCCACCAGTAACCGTGCTGCTGTTATCATATTCAACATCAAATTAGTTTCTTTAACACCACAATCTACAACAATACCCAATAAAAACAATTGCGGAGAAAACTCTTAAAAATCCGCAAACAATTGCGGAGAAAACTCTTAAAAATCTTTTGAATGTTCCACCAAATTTTAACCCAAAAAGCTTTTATATTTCTACAAGTCCACCACATATGAAAATAGGTGGCTTCTAAACTACCACATCTCCAACATTTAGACTGTAAATTAGGATACATGTTAGACAACTTCTTGGGATCCAGATGCCATCTATAAAACATTTTATAAAAATTTTCTCTTAAGTTTTGAGCCTGGGTAAATTTAACATTTCTGACCCAAATTATCTCCTAAGTGTCCAACGAAATTGGTTCCTGAATATGTTGTGCCCACTTTATCATACAATCTTTAACTAATTCCGTTTCCGAATCCAATTCAATTAAAGCATTATATATCTTTATATGTGCACAATTTAAATCTCTAATTTGTTTTACTAAATTTTGAATTTTTTTTAGCATTCTTCAAATATTTTTGAATTTCAACTGTGCCAATTCAAGACAACATTTGTATTTGAGATGCACGATAAAAAAAATCCAACGTTTCCCATGTGAATCTGAAATCCTACTATTAAAATTAAATTCTGTGTTTCTTACTTAGTTGATCACCCTGGTATGCTGGCTTGGCTCAGCATATGAAATTTTGATTCTATAAGTATGAAAAATCAGATGTCAAACCTGCCTCATATTTGGCAGCTGTATCATTTTAAGTGAAAATTTTGTTTTCAAGCTTTGTTGGAATTTTTTTCCTGCCTATGTATGCTTTTTCTATATGGACTTGGAGGCTTTTTTCCACTGTTGACCTGGGACTCTGGAACTAACTGCATTGACTCTGTAGATCGCCTATAGTAAAGCCACAGAGATCTAGAGGTGGTATTTGCTTTGGTTTCTAGCCATTGGAATGTTTTAAGGCACACAGCACTAAGCAAGCAAAAAAAACACAGCTTCTGGAATTCTTTCCTTGTTTCATCACAAACAGTGCATATGAACAAGTGGCATTTGCAGAATTCTGGACAATCAGATAGTCTTCTCCTTGCAGTAGAAACTGCTTCAACTTTATGTTTAACCTTAAAGACAGTTTGTTCATCCATGCCTATATTGTTCTATTTGAAGCAGATTCTTGGCTGTGGTTGCTGCTATGAACGCCAAGTGACTGAAGAAATCCAAGGTGCCAGCAAGAGTTTTATAAAAGGAATGTTAAGATAATTTTTAAAGTAAATAAATATATTCAGATTCAGTTTTAGATGGTTAATAGCACACTGGAATAAAAAAAAAATCAGAACATTGTGCTAGCCTGGGTAAAAATACTAAAGTGCTAAATGCCACATATAGTCAGAAATAGACTTTCCTGTATTAATTTCAGAAGAACCAATTGTATGAAATAATTTTTGTTGGAAGATTGTCATTTACAGCAGATACTCAAAGAAGTAGATAAATATAGAGACATCTTGGTAATTGCTGTGACAATAGAAAAGTAAGATGGGTAAGAAATTGTAGGAGAAATTTTTGTCTAGGTTCTTGTCCCATTTCCTCTGGGTTCCTGTTTTGATTTCATCAAAGCCTACCTTTGCTATTTAATGCCCAAAAGCCCTCCTGGAGGCTGTATCCGTGAAAGATTTCCAAGAAAGAGGACCCAAGAGCCAATGTGATTATCGTAAGCTTTATTAAAGGTAAATACTTACAGGAGTAAACATGCAGTGTCCTTGTGACAGATGGCAGGCTATGTATGCTGTGTTCTACCATGGCACGTCCATGGCAAGAGGCTGGCTTGTAACACTTTTATAGCCATGAGCAAAACAAGGTGTGTGAAAAAAAATAACTTACCACTGAAGTGCTCTTCCCATGGACTCCTCAGTTTCTCTGTACTTGGCACAACCACAGTGTGTATTCCCAGATATATTGTGTATCATGCTGTGTATCGTTTTCTAAACTAAAAGTTCTTGGCAGTGATTAAACATGACATTAGTTTGGTTCAAACTAATATACATGCATAGGTTCTTATAAAAGCTAGCAGCAGGAACTTTTAAAACTACATCTTTGTTATGTCTCTTAAAACTTTCTGGCCAGATTTGCTGTTCCACAGAGATGTATCCAGATGGAAATATGCTGAAAGAGATATTTCTTATCTAGGCTCTTTCTATGTCGTGTCCCCTGCCCTCACATGGAATAGAGGGAATGCACAGTGCAGGAAAGATATTGCAGATTCTTCTTCTTCTTTTAGAAAATATCCTAGTATGGCATGGATCAAAGTCAAATTCTACAGAGATACTGAAAATCAGTGCCTTTGCTTCTTTAACAGCAGCGAGTGCCAATCTATCGTGGTCAGTCATACCATCTGTGATACAAGATGAAAATATGGTAAGTCTTGTATGAAGATAATTAGAACAGCATTTATACACCATATTTGAAGGCTTTGCACGTGGTAATGAGTGCATGTTTTGGGGTGGGATACTGTCATATGGCAATTTGGTTTAGGTTCTTGTATCTAGGCATGGTAGTTTATATAGTTTATTTATTTATCAACAAATTAAGAATGCATTGCTGGGGAGGATTGGTCTAATCATATCAATGTCCAGTTTACATCTTGAAAGATTCCAAAATAACATTTTGATACATTTATTTAATTACATAATTGTTGCTATAATATAATCTTTGTTATTTTCTTCTCAAGCCTATGTTTTAGGTAGATAGGAGACTATTTTCTACGAAGTCGGAGCATTAGCTGATGCCATCTCAATATTTTTATACGCTGATTGATAGGAACACTAAAAAATGTTTGATGTAAGCTTTCCCCAAGCCTGCCTGCAATTGCCATAGATTAATTCCATATCACGTAAAGTAATATATTCTACAACTGGTCTAAAATTGTAATGATCTGCCAGTTTCTGATTTTAGAAATTTTATTAGCAAGAAATTTTTTATTAGCAGGAAACTTTTTTTAAGATTGCAAGTTACCTGTTAACACTTGTGTTTGGTAGATTACTTCAGAGAACTTCTTAAAAGTTGTTATTATAGGTCGGTCTTATGCTATATAATAGCCATAGTATGTGTTCTAGCATATCCTCTTTAGTATTATTTATTTATTTATTTATTTGATTTATATACCACCCTTCTCCTGAAGGACTCAGGGCGGTGTACAGGGCAATAAAAATGAGAATACATTAGTTAAAATAATATTAAAACCCAAACCCATCAGGCCAGGCTGGCTTGTTCGAATAGATAAGTTTTTAGATCACGCCGGAAGGAGCGAAGGTCGGGGGCCATCCGGAGTTCAGCCGGTAAGCGGTTGCAAAGGATTGGTGCACCCACCGAGAATGCTCTCCCCCTGGGGGTCACCAGCCGACATTCTCTGACCGGTGGTACCCTGAGGAGGCCCTCTCTGTGGGAACGTACAGGACGGAGGGAGGTTGATGCCGGCAGTAGGTGCTCCCGTAGGTAATCCGTAGGTATTAGTAGTGAAATAAATGGAATACCAATACAGAGAAATCCAACTATATCTTCTTATATCCCATTTTATTTTCCTACTGCCTATTTACTGTTTACTCTTTGGATTTGAATGTAATAATTGGCCTTGGAATGCAAATAGGCCATGGACCAGTAGTGGGCCATGGCCCGCAGATTGGGGACCCCTGTTTTAATGGACTAATTAAATTCTCAGATCTGAGCTTGTAAATTTGTGGCTAGCACTTTTTAAGGAAGTACAGCTCTGTAGAGAAAAGCACTTCAGAAAGAGATTCCTTGTTTAAACAATCTCTCTGCTCTTCAAGGGGCAAAAGGGGGGGGAGGGAAGTGGGTCAGGTACAGGACATTGTAGGAGAGAACTTTATCGGAATGAGATGACAGCATTCAGGGATCTTCACAGCACATCTCTCTCTCAGTCACATCTTCACTTACCTACCATTTTGCTTAAAAATCAAATTATTGGAATGGAATGTGATTGCTAAATGAGGAAAGATTGTAGTGCATGTAGTGTAAGAAACAGAATTTTAACAGGCAGCTCTCTAATTCTCAAATATCTCTCTGTAGTTCAGTAACATTTGGAAGACCATCATGGTTTATGTTCTGTGCTCTAGATCAACAGCCCCCAACCTTTTGGGTGCCAGAGACTGGTTCAGTGGAGGGCGGTTTTTCCGTGGACCAGCAGGGTATTTGTAATTTCACATGCTGCCTGGATCCTGCACGTGCCCAGATAGGGTTTTACTCACTTGCATGGCCTAGTTCCTGGCTGTCTGTGGAGTGCTCCTGGTCCACAGGCCGTTGGTTGGAGCCCCTGCTTAAATAAATGTAACCAGTAGAATGGTAATATGAGATGAGGGACTAAAGGAGTCCTCCCCCCTCTGCCCCCCCCGGATTTCAACTTAAGAATGCTTAAAATTTTATTATTTGAATATTTAAATCTTAGTGATTGACCCTTGGATTTGCGGATATCAGTAATTGTAGGATGTTTTGACAATCCTTTTAATATATACACTACATCAGGGGTAGGCAACCTCGGCTCTTCAACTCCCAGAATTCCTGAGTCATAAAAAAGCCGAGGTTGCCTACCGCTGCACTACACAGAAGCAGGTGACAATAGAGAAATATCAAGCTAAGGTGCTCTTTTCTGCTGAATTGTTTTGAATTATGAATTTAGTTTGAAATTTTGTAGCGTATTTGAAGTGGCTCCTGGGAAAAAGTCCAGTTATGTCTGCTGTATAAATTGTTGTGCTGTTCGTGGAGATGACACTTGAAGGTGGGAGATATTGTTCAGCCTTTCTCTTTGAGAAAGAGATTATGAATGGTATTTGCATCTAGGAGCACTTAAGTTGTAGGCATTTGACTGATAGAATAATTTCTCTTATAATGCAGTATTTTGACTGATTGTCATCATGTTAACAGTCTTCATTTTCATCTCTTATTTTCTTACTTAGATCAGCCAGTGTATAGCATATTTTTTATGCATTTTTGCTTTATATTGACAGATTAGTAACTGCTCCTGCAGTGGCCTCTTATACAGCTGGCCTGTTCTAAACCTGGTGACTATTCTCCAGGCATTCCCATCATCCTGACTCCTTTTAAGAATTCTTTATGTACAGTACTTGTACTTGCCTGATCAAGTTACACAGAGCAACAATGGATCAGATAACAAACAACTTGCTGGATTTAGTTGAAAGTTTTATTTAAAAGTTTGATGAGGGGATAATGCTTGTGCTGATATTTTGGACTATTAGATACCCAAAAGTACTTCGATTTGAACCAAAGAGATATCCTTACAGCCAGAAAACTGAGTCGATTTCACACACTCTTTGAAACTCAAGTCTACATTTTCTCACAATGTTAGTAGTATGACTGAACAGGAAAGTGACAAATTCTTTTTGCCTACAAACACTTAAGGGAGATTGGACAATGGATTTATTACAACTAGCTGGAAATCACTTCTCTCTGGACTTTGGTGGGAAGATAAACTCATAGTGGAGACTAAATTTATTATACTTAATTAGACAACAATAGATAAGAGACTGCTTTAAGAAGCAAATGTGGATATTTGATCCAGGATGAATTACTTTTAATTTTTTGGGATGATTTGGGATAGATAAGATGTCATGGTAAATTTTCTATGAGTTATATATTAATCGGTATTCAAATGGGGGGAATAGCACTAGCAATAACACTTATATACTGTTTCACAAGTGCTTTTACAGCCCTCTTTAAGCGGTTTACAGGGTCAGCATATTGCCCACCTCCAACAATCTGGGTCCTCATTTTACTGATCTCGGAAGGAGGGAAGGCTGAGTCAACCTTGAGCCAGTGAGGCTCGAACTGCTGGCATCTGGCAGTCAGCAGTAGCAGCCTGTAGTGCTGCATTCTAACCACTGCGCCACCACAACTCTTCCACGACTCATATACACAGATAATATGTTTGTATATTTATTTTATTGTATTTATTTTATTGTATTTGTATACCGCCCTATTCCCGTAGGACTCAGGGCGGTTTACAGGGCAGTTAAAACCATGAATACAAAAAATTAAAAACAAATAAAACAAATTAAATTCAAGCCCCAAGAGTAAATCTAAAACCCAGTTAAATTAACAACCCCACAGTCTGGACCAAACAGATCGAAGAGCCAAGTTTTCAGGTCCCGGCGAAATGAGTGAAGGTCGGGGGCAGTTCTGTGGGTAGTTGGTTCCATAGGGCAGGCACACCCACAGAGAACGCCCTTCCCCTGGGAATAACCCGCCGGCATTCATTAACCGGCGGTACCCTGAGAAGGCCCTCCCTGTGGGGGCGCACAGGACGATGGGAAGATGATGCCGGCAGCAGGTGTTCCCTTAGATAGTCCGGACCCAAGCCATTTAGGACTTTATAGGTCATTACCAGTACCTTGAATCTCACCCGGAGGGCAACCGGAAGCCAATGCAGCTCACGGAGAAGAGGTGTTACACGGGAGTATCGGGAAGCTCCCATCAAAACTTGCGCGGCTGAATTCTGCACCAGTTGAAGCCTTCGGGTGGTCCTCAAGGGCAGCCCCATGTAGAGGGCATTGCAGTAGTCTAACCGGGAGGTCACAAGCGCATGAGTGACTGTACGTAGAGCTTCTCGGTCCAGATAGCGACGCAACTGGCGCACCAGGCGAATCTGGGCAAAAGCCCCCCTGGTCACGGCTCCTATATGATCTTCCAAACTGAGCCGTGAATCCAGGAGGACTCCCAAGTTGCAAGCCCTATCAATGGGGGGTAATACCTCATCCCCTATTGTTAATGATGGAGAAGGCTGGTCAGCCCGAGATGCCAGTATGAACAGCCACTCAGTCTTGTCAGGATTGAGACGAAGCCTGTTTCTCCCCATCCAAACCCGGACCGCCTCCAGGCAACAGGACATCACAGTGAGGGCATCACTGGGTTGGGTCGGGGTGGAAAGAAAAAGTTGGGTATCATCAGCGTACTGGTGATACCCCACCCCGAAACCACGAATGAGCTCACCCAGCAGCTTCATGTAGATGTTGAACAGGAGGGGAGAGAGGACCGACCCCTGAGGGACTCCACAGATGAGAGATCTCGGGGTGGACCTCTGTCCTCCCGTCAACACCAACTGTGAGCGGCCCAGGAGGTAGGAGGAGAACCACTGTAAAACGGTGCCTCCCACTCCCAGCCCCCTGAGACGCCGCAGTAGGATACCATGGTCGATGGTATCAAAAGCTGCTGAGAGGTGTAATAGGACTAGGATAGAGGAACAACCCCTGTCCCAAGCCCGCCAGAGATCATTCACCAGTGCGACCAATGCCGTCTCTGTGCTATGCCCAGGTCTGAAACCCGATTGGTACGGGTCGAGATAATCAGTTTCCTCCAGGAACAGAGGAAGCTGATGCACTACCACACTCTCAACAACCTTTGCCAAAAAGCGAAGGTTGGAGACAGGACGATAGTTATTCAAAATCGCCGAGTCCAGGGTGGGCTTCTTGAGGAGTGGCCTCACCACTGGCTCTTTCAAGGCAGAAGGGAAAATACCCTTGCTCAAAGAAGCAGTTATTACTGCCTGGAACCAGCCTCGTGTCTTCTCCCGGGCTGCATAAACCAGCCAGGAGGGGCACGGGTCCAATAAACAGGTGGTAGAGCTCAGCCTCCTCATGATCCTGTCCACCTCATCGGGGGTCATAGGATCAAACTCAGTCCAGATAACACTTTCAAGACCACTCGAATCCTCCCTGTCAGATTCTGTCCAGTCAGAGTCCAAGCCGGCCCGAATCTGAGCAATTTTATCTGCAAGATGACGACTGAACTCCTCGGCCTGTCCCTGCAAGGGATTTTCCCTCTCCTCCCGATGAAGGAGGGAGCGAGTAACCCGAAACAGGGTGGCTGGGCGATTATCTGCGGACGCGATGAGGGTAGTGAAGTAATTAGACTTCGCCGTCCTCATTGCAGCGAGATAAGACCTTGTAAAGGCTCTTAGTCGCAATCGGTCAGGCTCAGATCGGCTGGATCTCCAACAGCACTCTAGACCCCGTCTCCGATGTTTCATCTCCCTGAGCTCCGAAGAAAACCATGGAGCCCATCGGGATCTGCGTCGGGTTAGGGGTCGCAAGGGGACAACACGGTCGAGTGCCTCAGTGGTAGGCCTTTCCCAGGCATCCACTAAGGCGTCGGCCAAGCTGTCAGTGAGGGAGATAGGAACAGACCCAAGCGCCATCTGGAACCGATCAGGGTCCATTAGGTGCCTGGGGCGGAACCACCTGGTCGGTTCCGCAGCCCAGCAGCGGGGGGTGACATAGCGGAAGACCAGCCGCAGGAGATAATGATTGGACCATGACAGGGAGACAATAGTTGGTAAGCCCCCTCCCAGATCATCCAACCATTGTCTAGATAAGAAAACCAGGTCGAGAGTGTGACCCCTCCCATGAGTCGGACCCTGAATTACTTGAGTCAGGTCCATGGCCGTCATGGAGGCCATGAACTCCCGAGCTAACTCTGACGATACTCTCAGGGAAGGCAGGTTGAAGTCACCCAGAACAATGAGTCTGGGGAACTCCACCGTCAACCCTGAGAGGGTGTCAAGCAGCTCGGGCAGGGCTGTTGCCACACAGCTGGGCGCCAGGTATGTTAGCAACAGGCCCAATTGAGCCTGAGGGCCACATCTCAAGAGGAGGGACTCACTCCCGCCTATCTGTACAACGGTGGTGTTGGTTTTTTAAAATGCACCTTTTTCATGTCATATTTTGTGTGGAAGGTTGTTTCTGTTGGGCTTTTGGGGATTTTTTGTATTTTACTTTTGAATAAAATAAAACATTTGAAAAAAAGAACTCTTTATGGCAGACATGTTAAACTTGTGACATCACATGAGATCGCGAGATGTATCGGGACTATTTTGCCATTACTGGCAATGGGGTGGGCGTGGCTTCCGGATGACGCGTCTGGCCCAGGGGCCAGCAGTTTGACACCCCTGCTTTATGGGATCTACTTCTGCGCTTCCAATTGCTTAGCCTCCATGTTCTGTGCCATTCCTGCATAGTATAGGACCAGGCCATCTGAGAGGAACTACTTCTCTCCAGTTATTTCAGTCCTCCCCATTAGATGATATCTAAGTTTCAAGAAAATCTGGTTATTGATATGGCTATTGAAAGAGAAACCCTTACTTTACAAGAATATACCTAACCAAAAGTGGAATGGGAAGTCTGAAAAGAAAACTTGAAATTGTCAATTGAAGTAAGATAATAAAGTGGGCATCTTAAGAATAAAAACCTAGGTGTACAGAATGGACCATCATAATCAATTGATTCTAAAATAACACTGTTAAATATTTGCTTAACTATAACAGGATTGTAACAATCAGCATTTATGGTTATTAGTAAGCATCAATTTTATATGCATGCACCTATTACAGATGAAGAAATCTACAGTATGATGAATTGTAAATGGTTTTCATACACCATTAAGAAAGGATATATTACCTTAGCCCTAGAAATTGTGAAAGATTAGCCTACAGGCTAAATTTTGGAAGTGAAGGAACAAATTCACAAACTAGTAATTTACAATCTTCCCAACCAGCTCCTGACAAGTCAGTTGGAGAAGTAGATTCACTTAATGGCTGAGTGATTCACTTAATGATCATGATAAAAATGGTTATAAAATATGGTCTAATCATGTGATGACTTGTTTAATGACTGTATCACTTAGTAACCAAAATTTATGTCCCAAGTTTTGTTGTAAGTTGAAGTGTACTGTACCATGTAGGTCAGTGTTTCTCAACCTTGGCAACTTTGAGATGTCTGGACTTCAATCTCCAGAATTCCTCATACTACTGGAAATTGAAGTTCTGACATTTTAAAGTTGGTAATGATGAGAAGCACTGATGCAGATATTTCATTAATTAGCAAGCATTGAATAAGTAACTGTAAACTCAAACATGTGCAGTTGAAATGAGACATTGCTTGCAAAAGAAAATGCTTTTAGGATGCTAAATTGTGTTGATGGTTCTCTTCTTCTGTTTTTTAGATTGAAAATAAGAGTTTATAAAAAAAAGAGAAAAAGCATTTTCAAAGTGAGGGATATTTTCCTTTAAAAAAAAATCACTAAACAAATCCTGTTTCCTCATCCAATGTTGCTTTTCCCCGTTTGTTAATGCATAAGTTTCATTCTGTATTACGAAATACTTGCACAGATGCTTCTTTTATCTTTTTGAAACTATACTTATATTTAAACTATATTTAATCCAAAAGACTAATTGGTGGAAGCATTTCTGAGCAGTAATCGAGAATGACAATTAGCAAAGTTGGATCATAGAGCCATTTTAAAAAATTTATTAGAAAATTTAGACAGCAGGGATATCATGTTAATAGATCTAAGATTTTACACTTTGCACAGGTGTTATTTATTTTTGTAACTATAGCTGTGATTACTGTTTATGTGCTAATTTTGTTTGTGATTGGATCACATTTGGGGTGGGTATATTATAAATAAATTTCTATTTATTACCAGTATCACACCAATAATTTCTAATTATAAGGTTTCTCTATTCTCCATAGAAGTTCAAGTGTCTATCTTGAAAAAAAACTTTTTAAGTTCAACCTTCTCCTGTTTGTGTGTATATATTAAAAATATGCTTTTAAAAATAATACACTATGCTATACCATATAATATAATACTATATTATAAGAATTAACTTTGATATTACTGGTCACAATTTAAATTATAGTTTAAATCCTAACCAACAGATCCAACAAGAAACACTAATGACCTATGACTTGCATACATCATTGTAGTTGATTATGACAGCATAAATGCAACTTGTCCTGCCCATAAAAGTATCCTGTTTTTGTTTTTAAACAGACCAGCTCTTTCCAATCTCAGTGTGACCATTATTCTCTCTTACCTATTTTCAGATCTTAGCTCTTTTTCTTGCTCTGCTATTTATCCTAGCAATCATTTATACGTTTTCCATTCCTCTACCTATAATTTCTCATCCCTTTCTCCTTTATTTCCTCCCTCCTTCTCATATCACTGCTAAATTATTTAGCTTCTTTTCAAATCTGTAGCTTTAATTTCTCTGTGTTAATTATTATCTTCACCTGTTTTCTTCTGCTTTGTCAGTTTACTGAAACATTTCTATCTTTCAGTGATAATGTTACATTAATTTTCCAATCTCTGAATTTCTTTCCATTTTGATCTACATGGTGAGGATCGCAGGCATTGCTTTCTATTGTTAGAGTGCAACCAATTTTCCAAGGGATCAAAACCAATATGGGATAATCCTAGTATATCAGGTCAATATATCTAGCACAGTCTTCTCCCTGATGGTGCTAGAGTTTTATATGGCCTCTTGCCATTCAAGTTCTCTCCCAGCGACACCTTCATATTCTGCTCAGGTGGGTAGTATGGCTGTGTTGTTCCTAAGTATGAATGCGTTGTTCTGCCTTCTAATCTTTGGAGTAACATAACAGAAAAAGAGAAAGACTCCTTTAAAAATACTGATCGTTTAAATGCAAAGCAGTCTGGTTTTATTTTGATCTGTCTAATCAAAAGAATACTGTTAAGAACCCTTATTTAGTAAGTAAATTAAAACACTGCTAAGTTGCGTACATTTTTAAGCAGAGAATTGTGTGAATCGTATTTTGTTGTGCCTTGTAGTTGATATAAAAATAAACATTTATAGCAAATTAAATAAATTATAAACATATTGTGTCAACAGTGTACTGTAGGTCTGAGAAGATCAAATAGCGTGGTGCATTCATTGTTAACAGAGATATAAAAGGATTTCTTACTGTTGTCTATCTTTTCTGTTATTGTTTAAGGAGTGAAATTCTTTATAGGCAACATACTTGTGCGATATTGTTACCCTGTAACGGACAGCTAGATAAATAACTTGCTAGAATGGTACTGTTCTAAATGTATTGCTATTTGAACCACACAAACATAACATCTGCACAGTCAATTAAAAAGTTCACGGGAAAGGTGGTGTTTTGTGAAAATGATTTAGTACTCAAATTGAAAGTAGAATTAGATTATATTAAGTACACTACACATCTACTGATAGAAATCACATTATATAATCTAATTTTGACATTTATAGCTTGCAACTAAACCTTGCTTGCATAATTATTTTAGGGTGACATACTTTTCTGTTTTTATTTTCTATTATGAAAGTGTGTTATATGCTTGCTGTTCATGATGCCCAAAACCATTAAGATGATTTTATATATTTATATATAACAATTCCAAAATGTTTGTAAAATTACCCAAACGGGTAAACAGAAAGTAAGCTAGTTATTTTTGCAAAGAATATTTCAATTATATTGAACTAAACAGATTTTATTTTGTCTGATTTTTATATTGTTAATCAGTTTAGATATTTTAAAAATCGACTCCTAGCTTATAATTTGTATAGGAATTCTGATTTCTATATTCCGTGATTTGACCATCTATGCTCAAATTATTGTTATGGAAGAAAGACCTCCTACTGTTATTACTGGATTTTCTTAAATGCTGCTCACCAATGGGTTGTTATTCAACAATATATATAAATGTGGAAATTCTTCAATCAGAATACATCTGTGGGTTTGCCTGTGGTGGTTTTTAGGATAACCTAGGTCAGACATGTCAAACACAAGGCCCAGGGGCCGGATGCGGCCCACGAAGTGGTTTCATGTGGCCCGCGAAGCCATCCTGGAAACAGTGAGGGAACGGTCCCCACTGCCTTGGCCCTGGCCCAGAGACCCTCCTCCTGCCAGACACCCTCAGATCTGTCCCACTCCTGCCCAGGCCCCCATAGGCACCCTTGATGTGAATGATGTAGAGCTGGCCATGTCCACCCAGTAGGCCATACACACTCTAGCCACTCCCACCCAGTAGGCCACGCCCACCCTGGCCATACCCACCTGGCCCCCTGAGGGCAACCGCAATGCTGATGCGGCCCTCAATGAAATTGAGTTTGACACCCCTGACCTAGGTTATCAGTTAGGTAATCGGTGGTGTGCGGAGCTGACCATAGGAGATTTTTATTCTTTTGTAAAGAAGATGAAAGGTTATGATAATGAGAAGTTCAATGAATTAAGTATAACTTCCGTTCCCTTCCCCTTTCCTTATTCTTACCCTCCTCTCCCAATCTCCTGCCAGCCTAGATCGAACAGATATTTTCTGGATGTTTGGAACTCCATTATAGAGTATAGTAATAGAATCTTGAAAGTGTAGCAGAATATCCCTGCTTTATCCTCCATTACAGCAAATAGAATTAAGGTAGAGTGATTCTAGGTTTCTTTCTCATCCTTTCTTCTTTCCTACAGATCGAATTGCCATTTTTCTTGGGAGTTCCTGTATCTCTTCTTTAAGATTATCTTTGTACTACTCTGTACCTCTACAGCTTAGCTTTTTTCATCTTATTTTAGGACATGAAACTCTGTCAAGAATTAGATCTCTGTCCCAGTGTTAGAATCAACACCTAATTAGTGTTGAATCTTACTACTCATAATTGCCTAGGTTTGCTAATGGCCCCAATAACTCTCCAACAGTTTTCTTTCCAATTTCAGAGTTTCAGAGTTTAGTTAGTTTAGTTTAGTTTATTGGATTTCTATACCGCCCTTCTCCCTAGGGACTCAGGGCGGTTCACAGGGCATATATAAATAGGTATACAAAAATTAAAAGAAAATTAAACTATGCCCAATTAAAATATAACAATAATGAAATAATAAAACCAATTAAAAACCCAAATTCCCCTTCAGGCCAGACCAGCTAACTCAAACAAGTGGGTCTTCAACCCGCGACGGAAGGATCGGAGGTCCGATGCCATCCGGAGCTCAACCGGCAGTTGGTTCCAAAGTGTCGGGGCACCCACAGAGAAGGCCCTCCCCCTGGGGGCCACCAGTCGACATTCCCTGACTGGAGGCACCCTGAGGAGGCCCTCTCTGTGGGCACGCACAGGGCGGAGGGGAGTTGACGCCGGCAGCAGGTGGTCCTCGAGGTATCCCGGACCCATGCCATGTAAGGACTTAAAGATCATAACCAAGACCTTGAACCTTACCCGGAAGACAACTGGTAACCAATGCAGCTCGCGGAGCAAAGGTGTAACATGGGAGTACCGGGAAACTCCCAGGACAACTCTCGCGGCCGCATTCTGTACCAGTTGGAGCCTCCGAGTGGTCTTCAAGGGAAGCCCCATGTAGAGAGCATTACAATAGTCTAGGCGAGAGGTCACGAGCGCATGAGTGACCGCACACAAGGCATCCCGGTCCAGATAGGGCCGCAACTGGCGCACCAGGCGAACCTGGGCGAAGGCCCCCCTTGTCACGGCTACTATATGGTCTAGGGTAAGTCGTGAATCTAGGAGGACTCCCAAGTTGCGAGCCCTGTCCACGGGGGGTAAAAGCTCACCCCCCATAGAAAGGGATGGAACATTTTGAATGTCCCGGGATGCTGGAATGTACACCCACTCAGTCTTGTCAGGGTTGAGTTGAAGTCTGTTCCTCCCCATCCAGACCCGAACCGCCTCCAGGCAACGGGACATCACAGCGAGGGCATCACTGGGGTGGTTTGGGGTCGAAATGAAAAGTTGGGTATCATCAGCATATTGATGATACCCAACTCCAAAACCATGAATGATCTCACCCAGCGGTTTCATGTAGATGTTGAACAGGAGAGGCGAGAGAACCGACCCCTGAGGAACTCCACAAACGAGAGACCTAGGGGCCGATCTCTGCCCCCCTGCCAACACCGACTGCGAGCGTCCCAGGAGATAGGAGGAGAACCACTGAAGAACCGTGCCTCCCACTCCCAATCCCCTGAGACGCCGCAGCAAGATACCATGGTCGATGGTATCGAAAGCCGCCGAGAGGTCTAATAGGACTAGGACAGAGGAATATCCCCTATCCCGAGCCCTCCAGAGATCATTCACCAGAGCGACCAATGCCGTCTCCGTGCTGTACCCGGGCCTGAAACCCGATTGGTAAGGGTCCAGATAATCCGCTTCCTCCAGGACCAGAGGGAGCTGATGCGCCACCACACTCTCAACAACCTTCGCAAGAAAGCGAAGGTTGGAGACTGGACGAAAGTTGTTCAATACAGCTGGGTCCAAGGCAGGCTTCTTGAGGAGAGGTCTCACCACCGCCTCCTTCAAGACGGTGGGGAAATAACCCTCACTCAAAGAAGCAGATATGACCGCCTGGAGCCAGCCTCGTGTCCTCTCCCTAGCTGCATAAACCAGCCAGGAAGGGCACGGATCCAATAAACATGTGGAGCTCAGCCTCCCCATAATCCTGTCCACTTCATCAGGGGTCACAGAATCAAACTCCTCCCAGATAACATTGACAAGACCGCCCGTGTCCTGATCGCCAGACTCTGCCCGGCTGGAGTCCAAACCGGTCCGAATCCGAGCGATTTTATCCGACAGATGTTGACTAAATTCCTCGGCACGACCCTGCAAGGGATCCTCCCTCACCTCCTGATTAAGAAGGGAGCGAGTCACCCTAAACAGGGCGGCCGGGCGATTATCTGCGGACGCGATGAGGGTGGAGAAGTAATTACACCTCGCCACCCTCATCGCTGCGAGATAAGACCTAATATGGGTTCTTAACCGCAACCGGTCGGATTCAGAACGGCTAGACCTCCAGCAGCTCTCTAGGCCCCGTTTCCAACGCTTCATCTCCCGGAGCTCCGCGGAAAACCATGGAGCTCGCTGGGATCTGCACCGGGTCAGGGGCCGCAAGGGTACAACCCGGTCAAGAGTCCATAACTTAATATAGTCTTGAAAGTATTTGAAAGAGGAACATTCACTCAGTTGATTGGGTGAGCATCATTAAATAGTAATACAATTTTCCTAATTGTAATTCACAGTAGAGTGATTCATTCATTTGCTTCCAAGTAGCAAGTGTTCTGGCTTATACTTCATAGTTTCATCCAAAACTCTAACCTGTGAGGATTATTTTTCCACATTCATATTTTCAATTGAACAACTCATGACATGCAGCTTTTGCTTTTAGGTCTGTATATGTGAATTTTTTCATGGTAAATGCATTGAATGTATTGATGTACACTTAGCTCTCATTGGCATGATCTCATTGAGCCCTATTGATATTAAGCTATTTAATATAGCTTGAATCTGACCGTTCATTTTAAAAAAAATATTTCACATTACAAGCCTTTGATTTTTTTCCCCTTGTACTTATTCTGCTGGATTGTGAAATTGTTTGGCCTTTATTTTGATGCCAAACAATAGAATCTCAAAAGAAAAAAAAAGTAGGGAGCTTTAATCCTAACTTGAGGAAAAGATACCAAAAGAATGAAGAGAAACATAAGCACATGCAAGACTTTTACAAGGTTGATGCTTTATAATGAAGGCATTTAATTTCATTTTTATCACTAACATTTTTATTCATTTTCAATTTTATTTTTGTCATTGACCAGCATAAAGCTAGTAATATAACAACTGCTCTAAAATAGAAATAAAAATAAAAATGATATTGATATCACAGTGTAGAGGAATTAAAATGTGAAAAATTACATAATTACAATTAATTTTACAATGAATAATCTAAAAGCTATAAATAAATAGGATAAACTATAAAAGGACATAAGTAAATATTAGAATTTGTAAAACACTATAAGAATGTTAAGCTATTGTAACTTACATTAAGTCAAAGATTTGCTGGAGCCCTAATGGGGTTTGTTGGGTTTAACACAGGGTCCAACCAATTATAAAAAAGAAAGAGCAACATAAAATATAAAATAGTATGTTTTATATTTAAAAGGAAAAGAGAAAAAAAGGCGGCAGGGAGAGAAAAAAAAAGAATGAGAAAATATATTGAATTTTGGAGACTTAGTTGAGACTCAGACTGACTTGGAATCATAGCTCTGACAGGGAACCAGACTGTTGTTTGAATTCCCTGCCACCTGGTTAGCTAGCAACAGACTGAAGTATTTTTTTTATTAAAGACAATGGTACAACACATGACCCACAGTTTCAATTTCCCCTTCAAAGCGAAGACTAAGCTTCAGCTTTTTTGGTATACTGTCACAGTAGGTAATTATTTTTCCCAAGAGGAAACGTGAGAAACTAGGACTATTGTGGACAGCTGCTTCCCTTGCACCCCTGAACCCTGCCCAGCCCCCACAGCCACTCTATTCCCACCACTGTCCTGCCAGACAGGAACAGCTAAAGAGCTGGATATGGCCTGCAGGTCATAAACTACCCAGGTTTGTTATAGTATCTTTCCTCTAAGAGCTAGAGGGGAGGACACTACAGCAAGCAAAAGTAAAAGTTCTTCTAGTGTTTGGGGGGCAATATTACAGAATATGCAGGAACAACATTTTTTGGTGTTTTTAAAGAATGCCATAAGCTTATTTGAATATATACTATATTATTTTATTTATGTCCAGAATACTAACTATATTCTGTCTTTTAGCATACAACTCGTGAAGTGATTCTGGTTGAAGATGAGGTGACAGATACTGAAGACAATGAAGAGGACGATATAGGAGACTTGGATGATCAGCGTAGTGTAATCCTTCATATTATCTCACAATTGAGACTTGGGATGGATCTAACCAGAGTATGTAGCTCAGCCATTTTAGAAATTAAATGTTTGTTTCAATCCTTTTTGTGCTATTACTGTATATCTATGATACTTCCTAAGATGATGTTGACTGCTTTCTCAATTTTTGCTTCAATTGCATATATACAAAACCTGTAACTTTTTGAACAGGTAATATATTTTTCAGGGACAGAAAGCTTTCACATTCAGTCTTATTATAATGTGAAAGTAACCATTCTTCTTCATAATTCACAGTCCTAGAATCAAAACTGGCTTTTTAAAATATTTCTGATATACTGTACAGTATGTGTTTTCAGTTACTCTTGGGAAGTAGCTGGATCCTTGCTATTGAGATATGTCCACTTCTAGGGGAAAAAAACAGAGAGAATGCTAAACTAGATTTTTGGCATTCTGCTTTTTTAAAAAACAAAGTCATGAAACACATTTGTGGAAAATGAAGAAAATTGTTTTTTTATAGAATAAGCTTCTAACCTTGTAGCTTTTGATAATTTCCTCATTGTTAATCCATACACTTATATATTGTAAATGTTCCATGTGTACTTTAGTATATCTTTTTAGCTTGCTAGGCATGTGAAAATTAAAATTTTATTTTAACCCTTTGGTTAATTAAGTTAATAACAGTCTATTTTATTAGAAAGTCACATCACTCAAATCAACCATTTCCATTGATTTAGAACACTGATTTTAAGCCTCTGTGTAATTTCTAAAGGAGAAGTTTGAAGAGATCCAAGATACATAGAAAAAAAAATTATCCAGTGAACTTGAACCTTTGAAAACAATCTTAAATCAAGGTTAGGTACATGTGGCCATCCTTCACAGACAATCCAAATCACTACCTTGCATCAGAATCTCCTCCCTTCCCCCCCTCGCCAAATCCCTCAGCCCAGAAACCAAGCTTGTGAAAATGTAGTTTGAGGTGGATTCTTTGAATACTAATCTTCTCTCCTTGTGTCAAAAACAGAAACAATGAGATAAATGTAGATTCATTAGAATTTGGATAAATTAAAAGAAAAAGAGATTCCTCTTCCTCAATAGTTATCAAATGCCAGAGGACCTGAGACTCGGATAGCTTCCTGTTTATGCTAAAGATCTCATATGTATCTTTCCAATCTGTAAGAACTGCTATGGTGGCAAGCGAGTGCAATTGTTAGCTGTGCTTAACTGCCTTGCTTTTTAAGTGCTCATGTAATTTTCTTCTACACTAGCTGTTTACATAAAGTATTAAAAATATTAGCATTTATTTTGTCTAGTTTTCATGTAATTTAAAATGTTTTAGTTTTGGAAAAATCTTATATATTAGAAAGTAAGAGATGAAGAAAATGAGCCTAGCATTTAATCTGTGCATTAATAATAGGATACTGAAAAAAGCTCTAATTAAATTGGCCTGTTCCATTGAACATGCGTTTGGAATATTGAAAGTTCAGCAAATAACTTATTTTGATCAGTGAAAAAATTGAATGCACCAGTGTTGAGACCACTTTCCTGCATGAAAAGAAAGAGCTTGTTGGATTGATCTCATCTAGTGAATCTAATAGGAAGGGCTATTTGAAGTAGAGACACAGATGAAATGTGTAATTTTGCTTACAACATGCTGGAATAAAATAATATTTAAATATTATTACCTAACTGAGGACAGGATGGAAAACATCTAATCTGAATGAATAAGATGGTAGCAACAGAATAAGAATTAATAATTTTATTTATCTCATTGATAGATTTAAATATACCTAATTAATTATGTGTCTTTATTAATATTTTTTTGGTAATAATATAGGGAAGAGGTGTTCTATTTCTAAGGTCTAATAGGGATTGGAGAAATGGAGTGATTTGCATAATTGTCTAGTATAACAAGGGACGCGGTGGCTCAGTGGGTTAGGATGCTGAGCTTGTCGATCAGAAGGTCGGCAGTTTGGCGGGTTGAATCCCGAGTGCCGCGTAACAGAGTGAGCGCCTGTTACTCGTCCCAGCTTCTGCCAACCTAGCAGTTCGAAAGCACATAAAAATGCAAGTAGAAAAATAGGGACCACTACGGTGGGAAGGTAACAGCGTTCCGTGCGCCTTTGGCGTCTAGTCATGCTGGCCACATGACCATGGAGACGTCCTCAGACAAGCGCTGGCTCTTCGGCTTTGAAACGGAAATGAGCACCGGCCCCTAGAGTTGGAAACGACTAGCACGCATGTGCGGGGGAACCTTTACCTTTACCTTTTACTAGTATAACATTGGAGGTACTCCTTTTGTCTTTATTCTTGAATTCCAAAAAGGGGAGAAAATGTTTGCATTCTGCAAAGAATTGCTGGTAGCTTGATCTTTCGCTCATGAAGTTATGGCAAATGATTACTTTCTTTTTACTGTACTCAATATAGGTAGTGCTTCCAGCTTTTATTTTAGAGAAGAGGTCTCTGCTGGAGATGTTTGCAAACTTCTTGGCCCATCCAGACTTGTTTTTATCAATTTCATGTGGAACCACTCCTGAGGAAAGAATCATCTCCTTCGTGGAGTACTATTTGACAGCTTTTTATGAAGGCCGAAAAGGAGTTGTTGCTAAGAAGCCATATAATCCAATAATTGGAGAAACGTTTCATTGCTCTTGGAATGTGCCTAAGGACAGAGTAAAACCAGTGGGAACAAACACTGCCTCTTGTGGTCTCAAGGGGAAAGCTTCATCTGAATGTTATAGGCTGAAATTTGTAGCTGAACAAGTGTCCCATCATCCACCAGTAACTAGTTTTTACTGCGAGTGCAAAGAGAAGAAAGTGTGTGTGAATGTGCACGTATGGACTAAAAGCAAATTCATGGGGATGTCTGTAGGTGTTTCTATGGTAGGTGAAGGTAAGAAGTGTCACAAAGAGATTATGTTTTATATAGCATGCTTACTTATTAAAAAGAATAATAGGAAAACCTGAGAATTTCTTATTCTCCCTCCCTTCCTACATGAAATAAAAGTAGTAAAGCATTTGATCCAGTGTTCAGCCTCCAAACACAAAAATCAGGAGAAATGCTATTTAGATAAGGGTTGAGTGGTGATACATTGAACGCATGGTCAGAAAAGGGAAAAAAAGGTCAAGTAATGATTTGTGATTTGTTTTGTTAAAAAATAAGATGTATAGTTCGTGTTAATATTCAGTTCTTAAAAAAACTTATAGATATACCATGTTTCCCTGAAAATAAGTCTGGGTCTTATATTTATTTTTGGTCCAAAAGATCCATTAGGGCTTATTTTCGGGGGATGTCTTATTTTTCCATGTACGGGAGAAAGCAAGTGTGGGGGGGCTGAAGGTATCCGACAGCACCCATAGCCCGCCCACTCTGGAGCTGCGAATCCCACACAGCGCAGGTAAGTGGGAAGGAGGTGGCCACAACGGCTTATAGGGCTTCCCAGGGCAAATGCTTGGGAGGCGACGGCAGTGCTGGTGGAATGTGCCATTCAGGCAAGGAGGAGAGTGGCGTGGACAGATGGGGGGCAGCTGAAACGTCTACCCTGGGAACCTCTGTAAGCCATTTATTCTCTCCATCGATCCATCCTTTTTTCCCCCTTCTCTCTTTTTTTCCCTTTTGGACACAGGGATGATGCCTAGGTCATACAGAGGGGCTGCTGAAATTCTGGACATTATATTGTGGAACTGGGATTGGTATTGGTTGCAACAATTATGATCTTTCTTCTTTAAATTGAATAGTATCTATGTGCAGCAAACAAGGTCCAGTGAGCCTGCTACTGGGAAGGAAGAACTGCCTTCTGGGAATGTTCTCTTCCATTCCAGGATTATTAGGTTTTATGTATCTATAGTGCATGTACCTAGATTAATAATACTGCATTAATAATCCAATTAACCTTTGGATTATTCTTCTTTCCTAGTAATTTCACTTTTAGTTTGCAAAGGGGAGAAGATCAAATCGTCTAATACCTCACAGAACAAAAAGGACAGCCTTTAAGTACCCCAGCGGCACCTTCTGAGATTAATTAGCCCTAAGATTGATAGCATCTCTTATTTATAAATTGATTCTAATATTCAAGATATCTCCTTTGGATTTCCTATTGTAAGGAGGAGCAAGCTGGTTGTCTTTATATGTTTATATGAATTATCCATCCCTGTCCTATGTAATGTATGATATTACATCCCAATCATAGATATTCATGTGATTATGAGATGTTATACTCAGAACATAATAGACAAACTTCCAAGGCTGTCATATTACAGTCCCTTGATGCCCTTATAAACAGAAGAACACTGACATCCCCTAAACTCTGCTGAAGATTTACCTAACCTGGTAACAAAACGTTCAGAAACCAGCCCTCAAGGTCAGAGAACAAACCTTCACCCTTATCCTACACCTGAGCTACAGATATTTGCCATTATTATAAAATAGTCCCTTGATTTCTGCAAATCCATATAACCACCATTCATAATAATAATAATAATAATAATAATAATAATAATAATAATAATAATAATATAATAATAATAATAATAATAATAATAATAATAATAATAATAATAATAATAATAAACAAACAATAATAATAAGTTGGAAGGGATCTTGGAGGTCATGTAGTCCAACCCCCTGCTAAGGCAGGAAACCCTATACCATTTCAGACAAATGGCTGTCCAGTCTCTTCTTAAAAACTTCCAGTGTTGGAGCATTCACCACTTCTGGAGGCAGGTTGTTCCACTGGTTAGTTATAGTTGTGTGATTGAATGGCTAGCTAGCCCAATAGCTAAAGTTGATTCAACAAAAGCTCAATTGCAAAAAATCACTGTCATTACCTGTATCAGACTTTGCATTTTTTCCTCTTGAAAGAAGTTACAAGGAAGATTAATATTTCACCTTTCTCAAACTGTTTTCTTTAAGCATACATTTTAACAATGATTATGCTTCTCCAAAACCCAGAATGCTAATCTCTTCTTCTTCCTTCACATCCATAGGCATTCTTACTCTCTTGGAACATGGGGAGGAATATATATTCACATTACCTTGTGCCTATGCACGTTCGATACTTACTATTCCTTGGGTGGAGCTTGGAGGCAAAGTCAATATTCACTGTGCCAAGAGTGGTTACTCTGCTACGGTCACATTCCACACCAAGCCATTCTATGGAGGAAAACTACACAGGTATCAAAACTAAGTTTTGCTCTCTCCTTGGAATAGTCTATTAAAATACTAAGCCACAAAATATTGGTTGGACTATTTTGTATGGCTTTCAATTGTGACTTTTTAAATGTATAAATAACACACACACACACACACAGAGTGTGCTGATGTTGTCAAAGTATAAGCCATGATCTGGGAACACTCATCTTTATAGTCTTTGGGAAGCTAACAATTTGGACAAAGAACGTGTCACATAGGTCTGTCCATCCCCTGCCCACCCACAATTGGCTGCATCAATCCTGTTTCTATTGTGCTAACTGACATCCATTTGAATTTTACTGTTCTTCCTCTCCCCACCTGCCCCGCCCGCTGAGAATGTTTGTCTTGCAGCATGCGGTCATTTAACGCCACTGCCTGACGAAAACTTAGTTTCTAGTAAAGTTTTTAGTCTCGGAAATCAGCGTTTTTAGTAGTTTTCTAGTGTGTGTGTGTGTGTGTGTGTAAACTGTGCTCATTTGTGTAAATTGTGCTCATTGTTATTTCCCTTTTTTAAAAAACGGGTCCTGCAATGTGATCAATATTTTGGCATGAAGAATTGTTTCTTTTATTTAAGTTTAATTAAAACATACTGAACTTATATCAAGAATGTTGTCTACTTCAAAAGTATATCTGAAATATATTTTTAAAAAGCAAAATCATAATAAGCACCTACACTCATTTTTCTGAATTTTGTTGTTGTGAAGTATTTATGATATATGCGAATATCAGTAATATTAAACTTTTATTATTTATACTAGGGTTACAGCAGAAGTGAAGCATAATCCAACCAATACCATAGTGTGTAAAGCACAAGGAGAGTGGAATGGCATTTTGGAATTCACATACAGCAATGGTGAAACCAAAATAATTGATGCCACCAAATTACCCATAATCCGGAAGAAGATCAGACCAGTATCAAAACAAGGCCCATTTGAATCAAGGTGAAACTATTTTGGTGAAATCTCATCCCTTTTAGTTGTACTTAAGGCAACTAATAATCAAAGAGTAGGTTTCTCTGTAAACAGCATTTTTAAAAAGATTTTTCTAAGTGCATGATTTTGCCAGATAGATGCACTGCAGCAATGCTGAAAGGGAATAGCTTCCATGCTCTAGGCCAAAATGGCCCAGGGTTACTTTCCTGTGGATTTCCTTATGATTAAGGGCAACTTATAAGGAATTCAAAAATATATAAGAGCATGCTGAACTAATTGTAGGTGAATTGAAAACATTTTTATTAATTGTTATGAAATAAATTGATCCATGTAAAAGATGTCAAAAGATTGTATGGTGTTTCCAGAGAAAACAGATTTATGACAGTTCTAAATAAGATAAGGGGAAACATTTAATATTTTCTAATTGTATGTTTTCAATATAAGTATTCTTCATGGTTTACACGCTTTAATAGTGGTAAGGAATTTGTTGTGCAGAGGTCTTCTTGTGCTACCAAAGAGTTGCACAGACAAGGAAGGGTACTGAGAGCAGTAAGAGTCACACAGTAAACACAAAAGTACACTGAGTTGTAAAAGCAAAAAGTAGTTTACTTTAAGGTGGTGTAAGAACAAAAATGCACAGTCAAAAATAAACAGTCCAGGTCATACACAATAGCAACGGTCCAAGGAGTAATCCAAAATACAAAGTCTTCTTACCGGTACAGAGGTCAATACACAGTTCAGGTAACAGAGCAAAAATGCCGCTTGGTGTGTGTGTGAAAGCCCTAATAAGCAGGCATATACATAGAATGAAGGCTACTGCTAAGCTTGTAAGCCGCCCTGAGTCTTTGGAGAAGGGCGGGATATACCGGTAAATGGAATTAAAAAATAAATAAATAAATAAATAAAAACAGTAATAGTAGAGAGCAGTGAATTCAGAGAGAGAAAGAAGCTACGTTCCTAGCTCCCTCTTATGGCCATGAGAACACTTACACACCCATTGGCCAATTAACATCTTAAAGACATAACATCACGGTTAATATATTTTCAACCCAACATTGTAGGCTAACACCATATGCCTAACAAATAGTTTCCTGTAATTCATTTTAATCAGCAGTATACAGAATAGTTTACAAATATTCAGAATGGAGCAAGCAGATACAAGTCTTTGCTTATTCCTACATTCATGTCCCCTATTTTCATTAGGTGCTTCAAATGGCAAATCTGTGGGCCATACCTTAATTGATCCTCCAAAAAGATTTGGAGAAGAAATGGCTCTGGGAAATGTTGTAGGAGCCTCTGGAGTCAGTATCTATTCTTAACATTTTGGTTAAAAGAAAAAGAAAAGAAAAAGAGCTTCAGATAACTAAATGCTTTTGTTTTCTGTTGTTAGCTGTCCGGGTGCATATGTAAAATAGGCAGCCATATACATCTAAATAAGTAAATAAAAATTGTGATAAGCAGAAGTCCAACCATATAATATTGGATTAACAGCTACTGCAATGTAAAGTTAATATTACCAATCTATTACTAACATTTAATCTTATTAATATTAAAAATTAGTACATTTGCTTTTCATACAAAGCTTGCTCCCCCCCCCTTTTTTTTTTTTTACAAATTTGTTGCTTTTGTTGTACTTTTCTGAAAAAGTGATCCTATCACTTCAGGGCTTTAGTGGACTTTGTCCATGTAAACCAACAGGCAAGACTATAGCTCTTTTACAACAGGTTTGCTTTCAAATCAAGCCTTCTCATTCTTTCTCTATCTAAGGCATTTATGGCAACATGTCACTGCTGCCCTGAAGAAAGGTGACATTGATGTGGCAACAGAACAAAAGCTCTTCCTTGAGGAGAGGCAGCGAAAAGAGGAGAGACAACGAGCAGCTAGCAACACACCTTGGAAACCAAAATATTTTATCAAAGAGGTAATGGAAAAGATAACAGACGACAAAAAAGTCCATTCATAGCAAATCATTGCATTTGAATATCTTTATGACTCTTCAGTTTTGAGTTTTGAAGGTCTTTCTTAATTATACAACTGTTTAGAGTAAAATGCTTAGATATGAGGGTGATATAGATGAATATTTGATAAAGCAGAACCAAAAAAAAAGCTACATACACCAGCAGTTAGAAATGACCACATTTTAGCTATCAGGTTTTGAGTGAAATTTTGTATGCTATATAAAGAACAGAACTACTACTGGGTTGTCGCCACAATACATTAGAGGTTTTCTATTATTAGTGTGTCCCATGCTGAAATGTGATGCTGATGCCAACGCTGCTGCCAAGATAAATAAACTATACTAATGGGTTCCCACAATGAGACTAGTTTATTCTCATGCTCCTGAAAATCTTTCCAGTCAATTCAGCTTGTGTTTCGGTGGATGGTTAGATTTAGATGTAGATTGGGTAATGGAATTGGTGGCCCTGCAACTGTTTCTCCTAGCAGCCCCTTTGCAAATACTGAACAAACAGTTGAGGGGGGGCAGCTGTAGTGTAATGGGCTACTTCTCTTCTTTTAGCTATCCAGGCTTCTTCTAAGGATCCTTCTTCTTGGTCCTTCTCACCAGATATATATGATGTTTATGCAACATGTTTCGCTGCAAAATCTTGACTTGAAGGATTGCTAAATTACAAAGCATTGATTTCTCGGGATGCTACTTGTCCTGTGCCTGCTGCCATAATTGTTTCTTAGAATGTGGGCATACTCTCACACAAAATTATGGGATTGCAGCTGACTAAGAGACTTGTGGCACTCACTTGAGGCCCAGAGGCATTCTTGGTAGTTTTGTTTTGCACCAACCATTTTTTTGTTTTCACTTTTTTAAATCAGACATTGGCAAACCTGGTAAGTACAAAGAGAACCTGGTGAATACAAAGAGAACCGATGCTAGCAACTTTGGATTAAAACCATTCAGCAAGGTTCTCCAATCTGTCTAGGATTTTTCAAGAGCCAGGAAGACTGAATAGAGATTTGAAAATCTATTTGTGTTAACCTCTAATCCTATATCTAAATTTGGATTAAACCCAGAACATTAAGGTTTAAATAGGTCTATGAGAGCCAGGCTACCCAAATCTGGACAGCCATTAGATGACAGCAAAGAAATGAATTAATCATTCAGCTTTTTATAGCTTACATCTAGCAGCCCCAGTTTAAGATGAGGTAGTGGAGTAGTTTTAGTTAAGAGAAGCACAAGTGAAACATGAAAGCTAAGATACCATTCTATAGTGGATTTTATTCTTGGAGTATACTTCTAGTATAGCAGCTTATTTTTGGTATTGTTTTTCAAAGCAGACAATATTATTAGGCATTATTATAATTACACTGAACATCTAGATTTATAATTTCCTTTTAAACTTTTGCGTTAAGATGATGCTAAAAAGAATAAATTAAAAAAAACCTGATTTTTTTAAAACTCTGTTCAATCTACATCATTGGAAACTATTGCCAGAAGAATGTCAAAAAATATTTTGGATGTCCTTGATATTTTCTTAACGGAGATCTTACCACTTAAGTGTATTATATTTTTGATAATTCTTACATTTAGTAAAGATCCTTATCTGCAATTTCTGTAATTTTTTTCAGGGCGACGGGTGGATGTACTTTAATCCCCTCTGGAAGAGTCATTGCTAAATTCACCTGGATTCAAATGCCCATTTTCTAAAGGCATTAAAAAGATGCATTATTTAATCTTCAGATGTGATTGTCTTCTTGGAAATTAAAGCTGCATTTTGTAAATAATGCACCTCCAAATGAAAAACTCAAGTTTATTGAAGAGCCATTCTACTATATATGCATATATTAGAAGTGGATATGCTTCCTGTGTGTTGATACCTTATGTGTTTATTGTATGTAGTACACATATCACACAGACAGTAATTAAATATCTGATCTTTTGCACTGAAATCAGTGTGTACCACTTTGCCTGCAGGATCAGACTTCACATTATTATCACTTTCTAGTATTGATGAATTTTTGTATTTTTCACACTGCCAAAGTTTTGCACTTAAAGTCACTGAATAACTTACAGCTGTAACAGAGCCTGCTGAAAGAACATATTTTGAGAAGAATATTTTTGTTTGTTTGAATATAACATGTAAAAGCATATTTCTGCCTTTTTGGGTCACTCTGAAAACTTTATTTCTTGGTGCTATGTAGGAAAATAGAAATATCTAAGCAATTATGTTAGCTATTGATCCCATCCTTCTCACTATGTGCTTTGTGTATCTAATGGATATTTTTGTTTCTTTGGAGAATGTAGATGTTTGATAATTTAATGATCAGTAGTTGAACCAGAGATTTCTGAAATTATTAATCTTTCAAATTCATGAATAGTTTTTTGGCTTCCATATCCAGTTTTGTTGACTACATCAGTTTATTTTATTTTACATATTTGTAAACCACCCATCTTCCTCAAAGAAGGACAGCAACTCATAAATGCAGAACTTAATTTTAGGGTCATTGAAATTATTTGTTCAAAAAAAGGCTAGCTGTTGAGATGAAATTTGGTACAAGTCCAAAAGTGAAAGGAAAGACTTCCTCCACATCACTTGTTGGTGTAAAAAGAGACAACCAAAGCTAGAATCTAAATTCTATTATTTGCTATGAACTATTTCCTTGCAATAAAGCCCTAACTACATACCTAAATAATATTTATCAACTATTGGGAGAAAAGATTAGGAAAGAAATTTAACTTCCCATAAAAAGATTTGTGCTATTTAGAATGCTCATTCTGTTGTACCAGCCAGCTGGTTTGGGTATTAATCCCATCTAACTAGAATGGTGAATGAGGAAGCTTAGATTCTTCAAGTTGAGGGAGATGCAAACTACCCCTAACTTCAGAATGGTCCAACTGATTGTTAATCATGTATGAAGAAGTCCAGCATACATGAAGATTCCTTACAGAAGACTGCAAAATCCCATTCATAGTACAGTAAGACAGATCAGCTTTTACGAAGTGAAAATAAGTCTGCACCATGTCCCCACAGTTATAGCTTCAATATTATTGCTCATGTCTCTTAATAGCAATGTAGCTTTAAATTAAATTAAAACTATCAAAGTAGAAAGTTCTCTGTTCAGTCAATAAAACCGTATTTATAGCTTTTTTTCAGTGTATACATTTTGAATTGACTTTGATTATTTTTGTGCCTTGTCTGCTTGAATTTTTATATCAATAATGAAAGGCTAATGAAAGTTTTACTAGCTTTTAAAATATTTTTTCAATGAAAATCTTAAGATGGCAGTCACAATTATGCATATATCTATATACAGTAAAACAAAGTATTATATAAGTAATATCATGCTTTAATTATGTTTATGGAATGCATTCAATTTATAAAAACTAAATTTATTTAATCATGCTTAAAAACCAATTTAAAAGGAAATAAAGCTATATCCTGGAGATAATGTTATATAAATCTTTGCTTCTAAAAGGAAAGTTCCTTTGGTATCAAATATTACATATGAATAATCTTTGATAGTAGCAGAAACCTAATTTGCACTACTTGTATAACAATATAAAGGAGGCTGAGTTTAGTCTGGTATGCAACAAGCACATTAATCGATGTTCTTACAGACTTCTGAAACTGCAGTTCCATGGTATGTTTTCTATTCTACAAATAGCTGATTTTATCAGGATTTCTTCTATCAGTTTTGTGTTGATACAAACCTTCTGAGTCCTAGGTTTTGTCAATTTGACATAGGTGTTCTTGTTTTGGGGATTTATTTCCATCAATAGATATCTGGGATCTATTATACAAAGATCTATTATACAAAGGATATTTCACACTGTGATAACCATGTTAGTCCTAATAAATACTATGTTCGTAATACAATTGACACTGAACACATAATGAATATTAAAATTTTCAAAAATTATGAGAAGTTAGATCTGCTATGCACAGCCTTAAAGCTGAAAAATACTAATCAACAAGAGGTTCCAAAAAGGAACCAAAATAATTTTCTTCCTCTTTCCCAGTGTAAATGTTGCTCCTTGAATTTCACAGCTGAATCAATAACATGCCTTATTTATAGATCATTACCAATTGTTTTGCATTTACGATTGAATGTTTCTTTTCAGTTAGTTGCTGTAAACTTTTAATTGTAAATTTTGATATATTTCCAGTTATAAGATCTATGCAATTTCTTCTTAAATATTATTATTCATAAACAAAATATATTTATTGTTAAGATCCAATTCTTTGGCAATCACTTCCAATTAGTTTTGCTTTCATATTTTGGGAATTAAAATAATGAACTAAAGACAATAAATTTTATTTGAATTACTGTCTGTTCAGCTTTACCTGGCTGTATTGCGTAATTCTGTTTCTGAAATATTAATACTATTCACAGGTGAACCACCAGTATGCTTTAGTACTACAAAACATCAACTTCAGTGGCAGCATTTCAGTTCATCATTGTATGCACAATTGACACATACTTCAATTGACAATTGACACATACAACCAATAATCTAGAAATGGCTTACAACAGTGAATGTTGGGTCGAAGAGAGTTCAGAGTGTCAAATTGCATTTCATGGTCAGATATTTCTATGTATTCTATGAGGTAGCTACATAGCTAATAAGAGTGTGAATGGATCAGTTATCTAGTGAGCATTTCCATGACTGAGTGAAGACATAAACCTGGGTCTGTCCTCTCTGCTATTCCTAATCCTCAGGACTGTCCCACTAGTTTGACTAATGATGCAATGAAATACCATGGTATAGCTTAAGGACACTGAAACTATTGTATTCAAATTTCAAACTGCAGATAAGAACATATACTCTATTTTGAGCTGATTGAATTCTGGATTTTATGCTATTTTAATCTCCACAATAAGTGGCAAACAATTCTATTTTCCACACCTGATGTTTCTAGAGGAATTTTACTACAGATCTAACCAGTGAGTCTGCTGAGTTGTTGGGTAACATCTAGAATGGAAAAGTGATCAAATCCCTTTGGATTGATCCTGAATATTTGCAGCCAAGTAAGAATTAAATTCTGTTATTCTGAAAAAATTAGGATGATGCAATTGCAGGATTGATACTGAGAAATAGGGGGCAGAAAGTACAAGCTTTCTGTAAATAATGCTGCAGAGATACTTCTGTCCAATGCTTGCATCTACACAATATAAGTCAAAAGGCTAGATAGTTTGCAGATTCAATATGGCAGACACAGATCTCCTATTTTATTTTTCATGCATCAGAATCAGACCTGATTATAGCCAGAACACCATGTTTGATAGGTTAAAATAATTTGATCCATGAACTTTTGTTCTGAGTATTAGACTCTTGTCCTCAAGAGTTTTGTTAAAAACCAGCATAGAAAATGTGCCAAACCATTATTCATTAAATCTAGATTCATAAGCTTTGCTAAAATTAGTTTTATCATTCATAAGTAAGATATTAGGGAAAGTTAAAGCAGGTTTGGAGAACACTACACTTCAATAATTCCTAACAAAATCAATATGATTGAAAAAATTTATGGGGGCCAGGCAAAGGGAGCTTTGGCAAAGAGAATTAATCCTAGTAAACAAAAACTGAGCATGGAAAAGAACTTAATACAATATCATGACAGAAGGACGTTTTGTTGGCATCCTCAACATTCCTGTTGGTCGGTAAGCATATTATTGGGAATGATCCAATTTACAATGTATAGAATAATTAAGTGGATAAAGCCCTTAAAGATAAAGGTCAAGGTTACCTGATGAACTGCCTTGTCCTAGTAGGACAAGCCCATCCTATTCATGCCGATGGAGAGGCTCTACTTCTCTCCTGCAACACTCACCTTTTGGATAAGATCTGCTCACATCCTATCTTTCCATAAGAGCCTGAAAACGTGACTCTGCTGTTGATCTCAGGACCAAATGGGGGTGTTCCACACTGGAGGTGGCTGCTGGATTGATGGCAGACGCCACCTCCACACCTTGGTCTCTGCTCTTTCCTCATGCATCTTTTTGGTTATGATATTGCTGTACTTATTCTCGTGTTCTTTTGTCACTGTTTATTTTACTGTTCTATTATTTGTCTTTCCTTTTATTATTGTAAGCCCTAGAGTAGCTGCATGGTTAGGCAGCAAATGAATTTAACAAATAAATTTAACCAGTATTTTTTATTTCCCTATATGGATGTGCACAGAGAACAGTATTCGAGCCTAGGTTTCTTATAGGACTGCCTATTTCTGACAATTTCTTCTGGTATCCTATCCAAGAGGGTGGGCATCCTCCAGGCCCTCTTTACTAAGCATTTTCTGCAGAGCAGCTGTCATGGTTACCAGACAACAGTAATGGGAGGGGGGAAGGGAAGGCATTGGAATGTAAGGGAGGTTTGGGAGGAAACTGGAATGCAACTGTGCTGCCTGGAACTGCGAGACAGACCCAAGGTTATCAACTGGGAACATTGGAGGCAGACAGACCATTTCCAAAATAAAGTACACATCCATTCCTACAAGGCAATAAAATCCCTTTCAAGGTGTGCATGGAACACAAAAGCTTGGAAGCATTGAAGACTCCCTGAAAGCTGTCTCCCAACAGGTCCGATGGGCCCAGTATTTCAAATGCTTTAATTTCAGGACAAAATTTCTTGGCAGATGCTCTCTCCAAAATGCCACAGTACAATACTGCTTGAGAAGAGGGTGTTAATAATAATAATAATAATAATAATAATAATAATAATAATAATAATAATAATAATAATAATAATAATAATAATAATAATGATGATGATGATGATGTTGGAAGGGACCTTGAAGGTCATCTGGTCTATTCCCCTGCTCAGGCAGGAAACCCTATACCATTTCAGACAAATGGTTGTCCAGTCTCTTCTTAAAAACTTCCAGTGTTGGAGCATTCACCACTTCTGGAGGCAGGTTGTTCCACTGGTTAATTGTTCTGTCAGGAAGTTTCTCCTTAGTTCTAGGTTGCTTCTCTCCTTGACTAGTTTCCATCCGTTGCTTCTTGTCCTGCTTTCAGGTGCTTTGGAGAATAGCTTGACTCCCTCTTCTTTGTGGCAGCCCTGAGATATTGGAACACTGCTATCATGTCATCCCTCACCCTTCTCTTCATTAAACTATACATACCCAATTCCAGCAACCGTTCCCTATATGTTTTAGCCTCCAGTCCCCCAATTATCTTTGTTGCTCTTCTCTGTACTCTTTCTAGAGTCTCGACATCTTTTTTACATTGTGGTGACCAAAACTGGATGCAGTATTCCAGGTGTGGCCTTACCAAAGCATTGTAAAGTGGTATTAGTATTTCACGTGATCTTGATTCTATCCCTCTGTTAATTCCATCATCCCCTCCAAATAAATAGCATCAGCCCTCATGAGACAACAGGAAGTATCATTATCATTGACCAAGGACCTAACAGGACTACTAAAGGAGGCCCTGGCAGGGGATGAGTGGTTTCAACAACACGAGTGAACTATCATTAAGGGAAGGACTGGCATGGATGGGGAGCAAATTATATGTCCCGGCAAGCCAGAGGATTTTAATATTGCACAAAATCATGATACGAAGGTTGTGGGGCATCTTGGATTTATGAAGACTCTTCACCTTGAGAGTTTTGGTGTCCATGAATGAAGACACAGAAAACTATGTAGCCAGCTGCCCTGTGTGTGCTGCAACAACGAGACTGCCTGGCAACCCTCCAGGACTGTTGCAGCCTGTGGCCAGCCCCACATCTTCCCGGAGGGAGATAAATGCTGGGAATATTGTGATCTGGGTCATTACAGACTTATTCTCTGATCAGGCCCATTTTGTGACGTGCCTTAGGATCCCCTCCACCTGGGCCCTGGCTAAGCTCTTTGTACAGCATGTTTATTGGCTGCATGGTGGTCTGAAATGCATAATCTCAGGTCAAGGATGCAATTCACCCCAAAATTTTGGCCCAAATTTCTGAGGTTGGGCTCCTCCCAGGGTCTTAGCTCCTCCCATCCTCAGACAAATGAAGCATGTGAATGTTTGAATGCAGTCCTGGAGCAGTATCTTTGACACAACGTGAATTACCAGCAAAACAATTGGACTGAGCTCTTGCCCTTCACTGAGGTTGCCTATAACTCCATGCACAGTAGCACTGAATTTAACCCTTCGAGTGGCACAGGTGTAGAGTTCGTGCCTGCCAGTTTCAAGTCTTTCGCTAACTTCATTGGCTGAGTACTCTGAAAGCCATATGACCCGTAGTGCATCCAGCATTAGAAGTAGCAAGGGAAGCGCAAGAGACAGGCTGATGAGAGCACCTCAGAGGGAGGTTAGAATAGGTGATGAATGTACCTGTCCATGAAGATCTTGCAGTTGAACCAATCTTGCAAGAAGCTGGGCCCCAAGTACATAGGTCCTTTCCCAATCATCCAGATTATAAATCCAGTTAACTGTGGAATTAAAGTTACCAAAAAACCTTAGGCGCATTTATCCAGTGTTTCACTGTAGTTTGCTAAAGCTCTTCCATAGGTCACCACTGAGGCTGGCCATTAAGCCACCTCCTCCCCTCCCATATGGGTAGACAGAGAGAAGCACTTTGAGGTCAAGGAGATCCTTGATATCGCAAAAAGTTGCAGTATTTAGTCTTATGGAAGGGGTTTCCCTTGGCAGAGTGGATGGCAGAGAACGTACATTTCCCTAGGCTTATTCAGAGGTTCCACGCCAGGTTCCCAGACTGACCCTGATAGAGTTAGGGTGCAAAAAGAACAGTATAGAAATTTCTCTTTTTAGGATTAATCTTTCTGAAAGGTCAGCATGTCAAGGTTGACTTGCAGTCCTATTTACAACCAGACAACAGTAATGGAAGGGGGGAAGGGAAGGCATTGGAATGTAAGGTAGGTTTGGGAGGGAACTTAAAGTATGCTTGCTGCTTGGAAGCATGAGACAGACCCAAAGCACAAGCCTGGGAATGTCCGAGGCAGACAGGCATTTCCAAAATAAAGCAATTGATAGGTGAATAATGGAGAATGGGAGATTGGAGGGCGGTGGGGGGGGGGGGAGGAAAAGGTTTCCTATGGTGTTTGCATGCAAAAATGTCATAACTGGCTTTTCTACTTGTGTACACATATGGCTTTTCAGTAAAGTTATACTCTTGGAGAGAAAAAATACCCCAGGTGTTTTTATTGTGTTTTTGTTTTACTGTTTAATGCAGTGGGATAGTTGATAGCATCACACAGATCACTTTAGGGAAAGCTAAGCAGAGATGACAGTTATATTAAGAAAATCGTACTTTAAACCCTGGAAACAGCAACTATGAGAAAGAAACTCAGACTGACTCTGATCTATTCACCAGATTAAGAAGGAGAGAAATGAAAACTCAGTCATAGATTTACAATTCTGTTGCGTATACTTCAGTCAAACCTGTGGAATCTGTTTTTTGACCTGGCCCACTTCAAACAGCTGACATCTTGTAGGGCCAGTGAAGTTTGCTTTATCAGTCATGCAGTTGGCGTCATGTGTTGAGTCAGAATTAGAGCTCATGCCTCGTATCTCACCAGATGCCTGGCTCTCTTTATACAGCATATAGGAATTATGTAACCACAAATTTCCAAAATTTAGGAAAGATGACATTAACAGAAATGGTTTTATGAAGAATTTCAGTTTAACTTAATAGTAATTTCCTATTTTGTTTTTCAAAAGTATGCATATCTTTTAATGAAGAAAATATTGGACCTTGATTCCAATACTGAATCTCAAGGAGCTAACACTTTAATACATGCACAGAATGCTTCTAGTTGACTTTTCTTGTGAAAAACATAAAAGTGGGAAGAGCTTGAACGTTTTAGAATTCAGAAAGTACCTTCAGCTTTACACATGCATCAAAGCACAAAGATAGAATCTTTATTCCTTTATTAATCCAAACACTGCCATCAGACTAGATTCTGCCTTCATGTCTTTTCCTCACTGAAGTCACCAAATTAATTTAATTTATTTTAATTTTATATTATCTTTATATTGTATTTTATGCTGCCCTGTAAACCGCCCTGAGTCCTTCGGGAATAAAGGTAAAGGTAAAGGTTCCCCCGCACATGCGTGCTAGTCGTTTCCGACTCTAGGGGCCGGTGCTCATCTCTGTTTCAAAGCCGAAGAGCCAGCGCTTGTCCGAGGTCGTCTCTGTGGTCATGTGGCCGGCATGACTAGACACCAAAGGCGCACGGAACGCTGTTACCTTCCCACCGTAGTGGTCCCTATTTTATAATTTAAAAACTTTGGTCCTTTCTATCACAGTGAAATTCTAACCACACAGATTTAAAGATACGTAATTCCCCACTCGAAGGATAAAAAGTAACTGGTACCTATCAATCTGGAAAGATTTATAAAATCATTTCTAAAGCTCTGTAATGCCACAGATTCAAAGTTAGAAATAGATTATTGAAATATGAGATAATGGAGAATTTTTCTAAAGCTGACTGTCCTCTTAAAAAAAAATCACTCCAAAAGCATAATATAATAAATTAAAGAAACCAGAAATAATCCCAGAACAAAATCCAGGAATCTCCAAGTCTCTCTAACCTTACTTAATGATCCCACCATCAGAAAAGCATTAGGCAAAATGGAACTCACAAGAAGGTATAAATGGAAGCTATTGATTTCTAAAAGCAACACTGATGCTTGTCTTATGTTTGACAAAAAGGTAAAAGCTAGATTTTTGGAGAAATGTTTTTAAGAACACATGATTCAAAAATAGAATTTTTCAAGCTACATGGTTACTATGTCCGTCAAACATTAAACACTGAATTCCAAAATAAGAGTGTAGGATTTACTGTCAAGCAAGAAAGTAGTAAGAGATAGTCTGGGGATGCTTTGCTGTCTCAGAATCTGAATGCCATCACTGAAAGAAGCATGAATTCTATCAGAGAATTTTAATCCATCCATCAAACTGGAGCACAAGCACATTGTGCAGCAGGAAAATGATTCCTAACATACAAGTAAGTTTACAAGAAAAAGGTTGAAGAATATTTGGAATGGCCACTATTATCTCATGCCATAGAAATAATGTGGCATGCCATGAAACAAGTTCACGCTAGAAAACACTTTTACATTACTTTGCAGTTTATTGTGGACAATTGGGCCAGAAATCCTATACTCTACAAGAGAGACAGGTTATCTATTGCAAGAAGTATTTATTTATTTAGTTGCAACCACTTAATTGTATATCTAAAAGAGTCATTACTTTCACACATTGGCATATCACATGCCAGATGATTTGGTTCAACGAATCAATGAAACAAGACCTGGAGGGTTATTGGTTCAAACTCCTATGTATCAGCAAGGGACTTGTATGAAACTGCAACAACATTCAGTGGTAAAGATAAGATTCATAAGATCTAGAAGGAAGTGAATACTGTTTGATAGAACTGAAACTATAGGGAATATCCCAGCACATATTCATTTATAGTGCTGCTGGCACATCTCTTGGAATAAAAATCATCATGTGCCTTTCTCATCAGAAAAAATTCAGCCCAAGCAAGATTTGTGGGTTAAGAAAAGTTAGAAGTAGAGTGCAAAAGCTGGAAGAATAGTGGCCTCATTATGTTTCACCTATTATGCTGACTTGCTCATCTTCTGATTAAAATCTTAACAGATAAAAGTAGCAGAAAAAAGGGAAAAACAAGCATGAAAAGATGTAAAATGTTTCAGCGACTGTTGAAAAATTAAAGTATCACTTGTTTAATCCACTCCTATATTTCTTTTAACAAATGTGTGAATAGTTAAAATCAGTAATTCACTGAATATTGCCCAATGAATTCTGAACTGAAATTAAATGTCTAAAAAATACCACAAGAGAACTCGAGTCATATTATACTGAGTAGGTAACTGGAATTCTCCATTAGAATTTTTAAATACAATACAAATAAGAGAGAAGTCTAGTGTATGTCAAGATAAATTTCATCAGTATTAAAAGCAGAGTGTAAATAGTGTAAAATGTTTTCCAGTTTGTCCCAAATTATTAAATTTGTATGTAATTATAATGTAGTGGTAGCACACTATGTATAAGTATACATTCTGTATACAGAAGCAATTTATAGCAAGAGAAAATGTGTAAGCAAGTCATAACCAAAATCGACAATTCTCAATGTAGAAAGGACATTTGCCAGATATAGTTTTGAATGAATGGTGATTCAGGTCCTTAACACAGCAACTTTTTGAAGCCACAAGGTAATAAATAAAAAAAGAAAATAGCAGCCAGCCATTTAACACAAAAACTTGATTTAACTTTATTTATCCCTATAGTCAACAATGGGTTTGCATTTAATTGTAAAGCAACAAAGTAATATAATCTCAGTGACAAAGGGTCAGAAATCCAGATTTTGTGAAAATGTTGCTACTGCATTATCGATTTATAACCTCTTTAATCCAAAAGGAAAAAAAATACAAATAAAATTATACATCTGTAATGTCAGCAGTAACTTTCTCACTGATCAAATGATATTTTTGGGAAGGTACATACTATTCTGCTTTACATCAACAAAGCTGGCATAAGCTGTTTTTTATATCAAAATTATATCCTGTGGCCATCAATGAATCCTACCCATATACATTTTTTGATAAAATAACAAATAATGTTCAAGTTTGTATAGTTGGAAATTGAACATGTTCAGTCTCCATTTATGATTTAGTGCACTTGATAAAATCTTTTTCATAAACTATAAAAGACAACGCATATTCAAAGCAGAAATTCCATCAACTGAAGCACTAAATAAAAATATGGAGAAAAACTTAGTTACTTCCAGAAACCCAACCCCATGAAAAAAGACAGATAAGCAGGCAGACTTATAAACCCTTCTGCCTGTAATAGATGCAGGAAACAAGTCTGGATACTTGTCAATTTTTCTCCTAACAGGCCAAAATATTGTATAATATAAACTTCTGGTTAAACAAGGTAGTTTTGAGAACACCAGGTGCTATGGTGCTCAATAGCATTCATTATTGTCGTATCAGATATAAGGTTCAAATGTAGCCCTTGTATTTACCTCTTCGATGCAAGATCTACTACACACCCTTGAAGGGCACCAAAGACCACTTCTTCTCAAAATAAATGGCCTCATCCAAGCACGTAATCTGTGCCATGATTAGTGAAACTGAAGCTAGGTATACAGTCTTGAACACAACATACTGCAACAATGAGTTGTCTCATAAAACAAATACCTCAAAGGAGTTGTTCTACTAGCTGAAATGTCAAAATAGCCACACTGTTGCAAGTATCACAATGAGGCTAACCAATTCACATTTTATCATTCCAGTTGAGATATTGCTGTTCAACAGAAGATTTAAAAAAAAACTGACAAGTATGCATGTGCCAAGGACCGAATTAAAGGGCTCTTTGGTGCAATCAGTTCAAATTCAATTAATGTGAAGGATAATATGTACCCATTTAAAAAAAATCTGCCGCTAAGACCTGGACAGCAGCCCTGTCTTGCTCCACAATACAAATCTAAAACAGCTGTTCTCAATAAGCCAAAATTTAAGTCAGACATTGCCTGAAAGTTTTTGTACAATAATCTGGACCAAAGGTGGTTCTGTACCCTCATGTTGTTGTGAAACATGACTTGAGCTAAAGGCAAAGACTGGTTATCTCAAGGACAACTGCTTCAATATTAGCAATCAGTACAGTGTTTTTAAACTGTCTTCCTGTTGGGTCTCTTGCCTTTCTTTAAAATTAGTTTATTCTTAATGTAGCCACGCTTCCTTTTGGCAGTCTAAAAAGAAAAACAGAATAGTGTATTAGTTATTTATAATGCTCTAGCGACAATGCTCATGTTTTTGAATTGCTCCAGAATCCTTAATTATTATGTTTTAAGTCAAGGCTAGAAAGGTAGGAAGTAGCATATGCAGGTACTTTAGAATGTGTACTAGTTCTGACATGTAGCATGTTCCCCAAATCCCTCACCCCAAATTTAAGAATGTTGTTCTATGAATGCTTTTCTTTAGTCATTGTCGCTGTTTTCAATGAAACCTAAGGTTTTAGGTTTCAGATTACACTTGTTTGCAGCAAACACTGCTATTTAAGTTGAATGACAGTTATTTAACATATTGTCCTGTAGCAAGAAAAAATATTTCTCAATGCTGTTTGCTTTCTGCTAATGCCACTGTAACTTATAGCATTCAACACAAGAAGTAGTATTCCAAAAACTGCACTCATAAGCTCTAATTCCTTTAAAAGAGTTATTGTGATTATTATTTAAAAAGAATGCTCCAGGGTTTACATTTTAATTTCTATGGACTATAGACAAAAACAGTTCTACCATGTTCCAGATATTTCTAAAATAGTGTTGCAATGTTAATATTGTCAAATGTAATTATTTTGCGCACACACACACACACACACACACACACACACACACAATTATCCACACCAAGTTCTATTTTCTTTCTTTCACATTTAAAACATGCAAAATCAGAATTGCTGCTTGAATGTTTACAATAGACTACTTTCTTATAAAAAAATCAGGTAAAACTTTTCTGTTTGAAGAGGATTTTATTTTAATTCCTGAAGACTTGATTGTCCAATAGACTAGATGACCACACAATAATGGTGAAAAAATGTATTCAAATGAGATGATTTTAAAACAGGAAAAAGGCAGACACTTGAGCTGTCAACAACAAGTTCAGGTTTAATTATTTTACAAAATAAGTCATTCTGAAATGTCTAAGCATCATTTTTCAGAAAGATATTTTCACATTTACTAAGTGAACCAACATAATAACTAGAATACTATTAATGTATTTTAGATAATCAATTTTATTACAGTTAGCTGGGATTTTGGGGGCGTAGTCTGCCTATGAGTACAAATGATAAATATAATCCCACATGCTTTATTAATCAAATGTTAACCATTATTATTTCAGCTGTACTTTTATTGGAAACAAAAGTGTCCATTTATGTGGCTAATAGAAAGGCCTAATAGTATCTGGTAAAACTAGTATAGTATTAAAAATTTCCTTCGAAAATTTCACTAAGAACCCACCTTTTTTGACAAATACTTCTGTTTTGGTAAAATGCTGGTAAGTCTAGGCTTGTGGTCCAATGTTTCTCTGTTGTCTAACTTTTTCACTTTATATATTCTAACAAGCCAGTGCTCTGAAGTAAAGGCTTCTTCCAAATGTTTAAACTTAATGTCCTTGTTGCCAATTTCAGCATTGCGGGTTCGATCAAATCCTGGGGGAGTCCGAAAATCCAGCTACAAAATTAATGCAACCCATTAGTTAACAGGTATATTAAATTCTAAACATGGTACTACAACAGTATATACATTATCTTGAAAACATGGGCAACAGATCTGGAAATGTTATTCATACAGTTTTTTATATAATGTTGAACAAAGCATGATTAAAGTCCAGTATTAAACTATACAAATTAAATGTAAAATAAGTAAGCAGTTTCAGTAAAAAAGGGAGAAAATATCAAGAATTTCAGCAGAATCCTTCCCCTAAAGAAAGTAATCCTTATTTTCTATTTCAAATTATGACCAAAGAAATCTCATAAACTAATAATCATAATATATAAAAGTTATAAATGCAGTTCATGCATTATCAGTAATAAGCAGACCAGAAGAATGCTTTTGAAATAAAATTAAATGCTGTTCCTCTAAAAGATTATCAGTGAGAATTAAATGCCATTAAGACTAACTTTTAACTAGTCTCCATTTGTTATAACTTAGTTGACAAGGAAATATAAAGGCCAGTGAAATTTCTAACCTTGAATTTTGAGAGGTAAAAACCAACTTTGAATTGAACTCAGTAACAAATGGTAACTAGTACAAGTTGGTAAAGGATTGATGTAGAAAATATTTTGTGACCCTGCATGCTTATCCATCATTACAAGGAAAAATTTCCTTTCTTTTCCTTTTTAGGATTACTTAACATTATTTCACTTTTATCATATTATAGAAAGACCTAGAAATGATGATTTTATGAAATCACAATAATTGTGAAGTGTACTGTCTGGGATATACATAGGAATGTAAGGAAACATTACTATTAAAGTGCACCCAAACACATAGGACTAACCTGCATTTCTCCAAATCTGTAATATGACATTTTATACATAAGACAGTTCAGCAAGGTTGGAGATCCTGCTTTATCAACTCTAAACTCTCCTTGTGGAGTGAAATAGTCACTTTCCTTTAAGAAAAAGAAAGAAATGAAGCCAGATTAGAAAAACAGGATAAAACAGAATAAAAATACAACCATCAGTTATTTTAAACAAATAATCACTAAAAAAACCCAGAGTGATTCAAAGTAGTTCTAATTTTTTTCACAGATTGTATTTTTATTCTAAGATGCATACAATGGTAAGAAATGTACAAGTAGTTTTCCACTTAAGACAATAATGGAGGTATCCACCACAGTTGCAAGTCATGATGATCATAAATCAAATCACTCACGTGACCAACTTGATTTGATGACTTTTTTTGCAGTGGTGGTGAAGTGAATGTGGCAGTTGTTAAAAAAGAACTAATGGATCACTCTGAGTAAAAAAACCAGAAGTAAATGCTGATTTTTGATAGATATCATAAAATATGGTCATATGATCCTTGGACCCTGCAAAGGGCCACAATGTGGCTGCTTGCTGAGCACCCAACACGTGGTCACAAACTGGATCATAAATACCCCCCCGAAAGGTCTGTTGCAACTTTGAAAATTCACTAGGTGGCAGATTGTCAGTCAAGGATGACCTGTATAGTGCTTCAAGAATTGTTAAAAAAAGAGTGGGCAATTCAAGTGTAAAAATGATTTGATTACTAATTCATTTTTAAATATTCATTTTGTAATTCCTTGTTTTAATTTTTGTCTTATTGCTATAAGACTAAGTGATAATATGTTTTCATTTTATCTTCACTTTTGGCTATATTGTATCAAAACATCAAAAGTGACAAATACACAGTACCTACTACTTAATATGCTAATTAATTGGGACACTGTAATTCTAGCCAATGTTTATAAGTGTCCATAGAAATATCTAACAAATTTGGGATAATTTCTTTTACAGAAAGATGAAAGCATTACATATAAGATCTTGTTAGACTAAACAAAAAGGCTAAGGCAGAAAAACTGCATGTGCTAAGTATACATTTTAAAAGCTCTTCTGACTTACCCTAATATCTTTAGGGTGTTCTCCTTCCGCTATCCTTACCATCCACAAAAATTTGTTGATATCATCACCAGAATAGCCAATTACACCTCCAAAGATTATTAAGACATAATCCACATCTAGACTTTTCATGATCTCATAGGCTGCTGTCTCATTTGATGACATAGCTTTTCCTACCTAGAATAAAAAATATTTTTAAATATATTCTCCTTAAATTTACCTTAACTCTAGGTATTTTGAATTTGGCTAAGTCTGCATGTTTTTTAAATAAACCACTCTAGCATTTTCAAGTTTAACAGACACAGTTTCCAGCTGTGAATTTGAAATTTAGCAACTTGATTTTCAGTTCCAAAGTTACATCAGAAAAAGTACATGTATAGGTAGTCCTGGAGTTACTATAGCAATTTGAGGCCAGGATTGTCATTGCTAAGCGACTAGTAGTGGTTGTCATTGTAATCCAAGATGTGCAGGTTGTTAGGCAAGAAGACTGAGAGTACTAAGTAAGGAGTGCAGGAGTGTCACATGGGGATGGGGGAGAACTAGCACAGGTGATGTAAGAGTTGGAGAAAGCACTGCTGTGGTGCAAGTGCAGGAGGCCAGGGAAAGTGGGCATAAGTGTGATTTGGAGAATGGTACAAATAGCATCAAAAAGGCATGGCTAGCAGCTGCGTGACATAGATTCAGGCCAGGTACACCTTGTCAGCAGTGGGAGGAAGACAGTGAAGGTCAGCTGGAAGCAGCAGGGTCTATGATGCATAGAGAGGTGCTTACAGCTGGAGCTTTGCACTGCAGCACTTATCTGGCTGTACTGTGGGACTTGAGGCATCACTTCTTGGCTGAGGTTGCCCTGTGGCTGAAGTAGATGACAACCCAAATGCTGTCACTTAGTGCCACTGTGTAGGGTGGCCAAATGGAAATATGGGGAGGGGGGAGAAGATATGTGGACCAGAGAAATTTGCTTCGTGCTCATAAATGCACACAAGTTGCTAAACAACCAATTTTTATCACATGACCACAAGGGAGCTGTAACAGCCATGACTTTGGGGACCAGGTGTAAGTGCCATTTGTTGAAGGCCACTGTAATTGTGAACGGTTGTTGAACAAATGGTTGTAACCTAAGGACTACCTGTAAATTGAATATATGTGAAACCAATATGAGCAGAAAAGAATTTTATTTACTTCTACTGAAAAAACAATTTTTACTATCAAATCACAAGATTAGCCCAACCTACCCAAACAAGTTATTAATCTCTTATGAAATAAACCCAATCCAATTTAGAATCTTGTTGAATTAAAAGATAAATTTAGTAGTCCTCTGTGTCACACAACATAACAAAAATTTATATCCAAATTCAAACTTTCTAAGAACCAACCCTGTCCTTTCAAAAAGTTCTATTTTCTATCCAAACCTCTATGTTACCTGCCAAGATGACAATAGTTTGGAAAGAAGAAATTATCACTACTTTTTGATAGGTGCTAATACTGTGGTGACTTATTTCTCAATTCATTGTTTCAAAACTGCCCTTTCATGATGCTAATATACATAGGTATATTAATTCCAGAAAAATCCAGAACTGCAAGTTGTACAAAGTCTCCCCCACCTCTTTTTCCAGCCCTCTGTGCACACACTATGCCAGTTACTGGCACCACCATCTCTCCCAGTACGTGCTTCTTCTTCTTGAACTTGTATCACACCTCTGCATACTCTCCCCAACTCATGCTGCATGCTTATACACCCTTCTTGATCCATGTCACGCCCTGCATTCCTCCCCCCACCCATGATGCACTCTCACGCATCTCTCCCAACCCTCATCTCTCATGCACCCTCCCTGACCTGTGCCTCATGTACCCCTTCATAACAACCCCCACCCTTACTGCACTTCTTGTACTCTGCTGTACCTCCCCTGTGCCCCCTTCCACCATCCCCTACCCAACAGTCACTTATCTGTCTGCAGGTCTGGAACTTGCATCTTCCTGCCAGGTGTAAGCATTTATGTCATAGCAGTTATCAATATAATGTAACTTCAGCATATTTCTCAACTATATTTTAAATTAGAGTAATCTTGTTACTAATATAAAAAAATCTAGCAAAAGTACAAAAAAAGTTATAAGTTTAAAGTACCATAATAAAGCTGATATGACATGCTGAGCTAGTTCAACTATTGCAATATAGTAGGATCAGTTTAGGAATTCACTTTTGGTAAGGTTTATTATATATTTTCTTTTACAAAATATATGTATTAAGGTTACCAGCATTTCAACCCTCTCATGTTTAACCTTCATTGCAGTTTTTTTTTAAAAAATAGATTCTTAGGAGCTCCAAGCAACACATATTTAGGACTGCAGATGCAAATGGCTCACAGGATGTCCACTCTTGCAATGAATAAATTATATAACAAGAAAAATGAACTCAGCTGAGATTTGTGAGAGAAAAACATTGCTATTCGGATAAATAACTAGTTCTTATTATATGCTAGCTTCATTTGGAATGCCTTGCAAAGTTCACATGCAAGAAAACATGCAGTTTAAAATAGCAATAACATTTGTTAAAATTCCAGTGTTGGAAACATAAAATACAGGTACAGGTACTGAAATCAATCTACATATATCATATTATATTAAGTGTGAACTATAAAAATTGTACTATAATCCTGGCACATTCTTGTCTCATAATCTGTTCTTTTTAGAATTAAGCTTTGATAAGCATAATGCAATATGTATAATATGCTACAATGAAACCAATATGTATAGTGACAGCTGTGATCAATAATCACTACATACCAGAGCTATGTGGCTGTTATTCCAAGTGTTATTATCAACTAGAGTAGTTCGATTTGCCATTCCAGCTATCTGATAGCCATAATCCCACCAAGACATTACTCTTGCATGTTCATCTGTATTTTGTCTTAGCCAATAATATGCTTCCCTAAAGTCATCCAAAATGTTCCGTGTCCTATTAGAGAAATAAAAGTTAAGATCGTGTCAAAATAATTATCACTTCATATTAACAATGCTTTGAATAGTAACAATGTATTGTAAATAATGGATATATATATAAAATAGTGAATCTTACCCATCATGATTGTAAGAGGCTAAGACAACACTTGGACTGGAGTAGGCATTGCTGGTTACCCATGTACAGTGAACAGCGAACATCATCAACAGCATTAGCATCAACATTGTGACAATGCTCTTTATATTGGGCCCAAGACCTTCTTCAGTTTTTTCCTGCTCAGATATATGTTTCCTCACTTTACCTGCCTGAGCAAAGAAAACAAATTAAATTTTTCCTTTTAATCTATCAGATTTCAGTTTTTTAAAAAATCCTGCTTTCAGTAATGAGTCTCACCATTTCTGATTTTAAAAAGTACTTTAAGAATTGAAATATTTCAGGTGAAAAGAGTTTTTCAAAATGGAATGTATGAAGGGATACTAATAATCTAAATCTGCCTTAAGTATATTCAACCATGTTTTGGACACTAAAATGGTAAAATCATGATGAAAGAAGGAAAAAAAATGAATAGTTTGATGAAGTATGCAGAGATCATAAACAACATGGGTCCCCAACCCCTGTGCTGTGGCCCATTAGAGGGCTGCAGCCTTTTTGAAACCGGGCCACGTGAGCAGCAGGCAAGTGCACATGCAGCTCTACTCATGCAAGTGGTGGGCCCTTGTCCTTATGCACGAAGCTTCACTCACATCAGCACCCTCTGCTCATGCACAAAGATTCATTTGCACAAGTGGTGGGTGCACATCCCTGCTGCTTGCAGCAATAGGGTTGTGCATGCATCCATGTACTTGCCACTCACATGCCCTCCCTGCGCCGGGCCGTCAAGGTGGTGTAATTGGGGACCACTGATAAATAACATTATTTCCACTTACATGATTTTCACCTATATTAAACATTTTTTTAAATTAATTTAGACAAATATCAAACTTTTCAAGGCTCACCTTATCATAAAGGTTTCCTGGATTTCTTTTATCATCTTCATCACTACTATCTTCTACTGGAGGATTTTCTCTCTTCATATCATCACCCAAATAATGTTCAAAAACATTTGAGAATGCAATGGCTGACAACATACAAACCACTGGAGTCAAAGTTAGCATCAGGCGAACCATCACTCCAGCAAAATAAACAGCACTGATTGCATACAAAGCCACTGCAAAGACATACAAACATTCAATTTTAATATTAGGTTCATCACAAATGCAATTTTTCAAATGCACAAGAAGCTTGAATTAAACCTTGAATGTTTATTTCCCAGAAGTTCATGATCAAACTTTATCATCAACCCTAACCCTAACCCTATTGTTCTAGTGGTCAGCTTTTGCCATCATATCGGCTTCGATATTTTCAATCTGTTCTTATGTTTTCATGCTGTAAATGACTGGAGTAATTTTTGCCAAATACAGCATTACATACAGTGCATTAGGAAAGTATTCAGACCCCCTTCACTTTTGTCAATTTGGTTATGCTACAGCCTGATTCTACTGTTGAAATTCATTTTTTTCTCATTAATCTATACTCAGTACCCCATGATGACAAAGTGAAAACAGAATTTTAGAAATGTCTGTAAATTTATTAACAAAGAAAAAAACTGAAATATCACATTGGCATAAGTATTCAGAGCCTTTGCAACAACACTTGCAATTTAGCTTAGGTGCCTTCCATTTCTCTTGATCGCTGCTGACATGTTTCCACACCTTAATTGCAGTTGACCTGTGGTAAATTAAATCGATTGGACATGATTTGGAAAGGCACACACCTCTCTATAGAAGGCTGACATACTGTAGCAGAGCAAAAACCATGAGGTCAAAGGAACTGTCTGCAGAGCTAAGAGGCAGGATTACTGCAAGACACAGATCTGAGGAAGGCTATAATAAAATTTCTGCTACGATGAAGGTTCCTAAGAGCACAGTGGCCTCCATAATTCTCTAACAGAACAAGTTTGGCACAACCAGAGCTGGTCGCCTGTCAAACTGAGCAATTGGGGGAGAAGCACCTTAGTAAGACAGAACCAATGGTCACTCTGACTGAGCTCCAGAGATCCTGTATGGAGATGGGACAGAGTTCCAGAAGAACAACCATCACTGCAGCCCTGCACTGATCTGGGCTTTATGGCAGAGTGGCTAGACAGAAGCATCTCTGCAGTCCTAAACACATGAAAACACACTTGGACTTTGCAAAAAAAAAAAAAAAAAGCAACAGAAGGACTCTCATATTTTGAAGAACAAGATTCTCTGGTCTGATAAAACCAAGAATGAACTTTTGGTCTCAATTCTAAATGTTACGTCTGGAGGAAACCAGGTACCACTTATCACCTGCCCAATATCATCCAAACAGTGAAGAATAGTGAGAGAGAAAAAAAAGTTGAGGGCACCAACAGTGAAAGAGTGAGCCCTCTTCCTCGCTAGAGGAAGGCAGCTCTTGAAGATGAGGATGAAATTTTCCTCATGGTCGACAACTCCCTTGGTTCTCCCTTCTCCCTCCCAGCAAAGTGGCAGGCAGTTCTGTGGGCAAGCCAAGAAGAAGGTGGTGGAAGGGGAAGGAGGAGGTAGCAGCTTCACTGGACTTTCTTGAAGATAGTGAGGGGAGGATAAACAGTGCAAACCTATATTATATGTGGAAAGAAGAATGACTCAGCAGGTCATGGTTTGTCTATTATAAAAATAAAAATATGAAATGACATTGATCATAAAGTTAATAAACCTAAATAAAAATATATTATCGTTTTTAATTTCTGAGAAATATGTTCCAATAAACACAATAAGAATTTGAGGCGGAGCCAGCTGTCAAACAAAATGGCTGTGTTGAAACGTCGCTCTGAATGAGCGCGCTGATTCCATAGCCACCTCTCTGTGCTCGGCGGGTTTTTTAAAGCCTCAGATCTATCGGAGGGAGATTGGATAAAGAGGCACCCAGCTGAACGATTCTGGACGGCGGTCCGAATCATAAAAAGCAGGAAAGTCTCGGAGAAGTCGCCCAGGAGAAGGAGACGGCCCAAAATGGCAGCCACAAAGAAATGACAGCTGTCAGCTGGACAGAAACAGCAGTGAATCAGCGGAACACCGTTACAACTAACCTGGTGCCGTGAGTACCTAGCAAATCCTTGCAAGTGCTCCGGAGCATAAAATCATTCCAGAGAACTCCGAAGAAAAAAAGAAGGGAAACCCCAGAGCGAAAGGGGGAAAGAGGAGGGCCTGGCTTCCTGAATTGGGAAAAATATTATCAGGCGGCAGCATCTGTGTGGATAAAGGACTGGATAAATCTAAAGAACAGAAGATTGTTAGCATCAGAAGGCCATGACATGCAGATAGGGTGGCATGCAATACTGTGGGACGGGAAACACAAGGCACACCAGTACTTTCAGAAACACTACATTAGACGGGCACTAACAGAGGTGTGGACTAAAATTAAAAAAATCAATTTTATAGAAATTCTCAACCGGATATCGACATTGGAGATATTTATGCACCCAAAATTAATGAACTTAGGAAGAGTAATTACATACAAAGATATTCTACATAAGAACAGAGAGCTGAAAACAAGGAAAAAACTATTAGCAGATGGTATAGAGCTGGAATGGTGGGCTTATTTGTAAATACAGACATGATACAGAAAAGATAAAAAAGAACCTGGGATAAAATTAGAGGACACAGAATTAGATAAAATCCTATTAGGAACAGAAGACAAAATGATAAAAATGATATATCAATATTTATTAGAACAAGACATGTTAGAAGAACAGGTTAAAGATACAATGCTAATCTGGAACAAAAACTTTGGCTGTACCATTGATCTAGTCAATTGGCAATCACTATGGGACAGGAACAGGAGGCTAACGCTAGCCACCACTTAAAAAGAAAATTTATACAAGATGTTTTATAGGTGGCACCTTCCCCCCATAAGGCTAGGAAAAATGGATAAAAAAAAACCTCACTGACATGCTCGAAATGTAGTTATCAGGGACCTATTATCACATGTGGTAGGAATGTCTAAAAGCTCAAAATTTTGGCATCTGATAAAAAATTGGCTTGAAGAGATAACACCACAAAAAATTGAACTAAGACCCGAAACCTTCCTACTAGGGACAATTAATGATAAATTCAGCAAATGATCTTTATACTTAATACTGCATATTTTGACTGCAGCAAGATTGGCTTATGCTCAAAAATGGAAAAGGAAAGAAACCCCTACTGAAGAATTAATAAGCAAAATCCTATCCTGCACTGAAATGGATAGGTTAACATTAGAGATCAAAAACAAAACCGAAACGGACTATTTATGAAATTTGGAACAATGTGTACAAATGGCCAGAGTTAAGGAGAAACGCTGGGATGAATACCGACTTGATTAGTTGATAGTTCAGAAACCTTTTACAAGACAGAATTGAAAGTTACTTAATTACATTGTAGACGAATGAAAGAATGTTCACTAGAAAACTCACAGATATTATATGCACATTTTGTTACAATGTAACTTTCTTCTTTTTCTTCTTTACATAAGGTAATACTAATAACAATGTTGAAGCCAGGGAAGCTGTAACATGTCCACTTTTGTTTTTAATTGTACATTCAATAAAATTTGTTTTTTTTAAAAGAATGCTAGCAATTCAATTTAGTTTCATTTTGAAAAGTTATTTCTTCTTACCAAAGACTCTTTCATCATTGATATTTTTGATGCAGAACCACAGGCCTGCTGGGAAAGTACAGACGAGAATATGTAGATCAAAAAAGAAGGAAACCCAAGTTGTAGGCTGATGCTCAGACACCGAGGCAATGATCGGGATGTGAATTTTTGCATACCTTGTTTAAAAGAAGTAAATTCAAATTATTTTAAAGTGATGAAACTCTAAAAATGATAAAAAATAGTACAGCTACAGATTACTGAAAAATTTCAAATTAAATACAGTATGTCTTTAAATACCAGTATATTCTTATCTTTTAAAGGTTTGTATAAGTTTATTTTTTTGGAGTGGGTATATGTCCTACATATTGCTTCAATTAAATTTTAGAAATTGAGAAAAAGTGATTCTTAAACTACCTTTGGTACCTTGCTAAAACCCAAATGATATGATCAAATGTAGCCATTTATTCAAAGAATGAAAAAAATGGCATGTCATAAATATCAAAATATTCTTTTGCATTCTATAAATTATACTATTGTTATATAACAAGGTAAAACATATTCATATTCTGTTCAATGAAGTAACATTATCTTTTCCTTTAAAGTGTGTATATTAACACAATGAATCATAAAAAGCTGACAATACAGAATATTAAATATAAATTCAATATTAATCATGAATAAATTATAGATGAATCCAAAGATGAAAAATAAGAAATTAAATAAAAAACAGTTGTTGTACTATAATATCAAAAGAAAATATATATTGACACTAATAAAAATTTTAAATTACTTTAGTGTAGATAGTAAAAGCTATTATTTATACTCGATATTTTTTTTCTTGCAGGGAGAGAGACAGAGTGATGGTTGGTGGCTGTTTTCCATTAACAAGACAAAGATTATGTAATTTTACGTTATATTCATACCTACCCGGTATCCCACAATGAGTAGAATCTGCCACTCCATGGTGCAATATAACCTGAAAAGACATTACAGTCACTTAGAAGCTACCATGGCCTGAGGGGGGATTGGTGGGGTTTTTTATTATTTTTATTGGGGCTTTTTACTATGTATCAATTGTATTTTAATCGGGCATGCATTTAATTATCTTTTAGTTTTTGTAATTTTCTGTGTTTTATTCTTGCCCTGTACACCGCCCTGAGTCCTCAGGGAGAAGGGCGGTATAGAAATATTATTAAATTAAATTAAATTAAATTAAATGTATAAATACATTTACTTTCAAACCTTCAAAATGAACTGTTCTCTCAATCTATATTAAAAAAAATATTTCTCTCCAATCTTACTTTTAAATTAATTCCCTTAGTCCCCCCTTTAAACTGTTCCTTCTTCATGTATTGATAATTATCTTTACTGACTGTCTGAACCTTAGCTGCACAACCTATCAAGGAAGTCTCTAACAATAAAAGCTAGAACGTCTGTTAGGAGTAGTGTGTGTATGTGTGTGTGTGTGTGTGTGTGTGTGTGTGTGTGTGTGTATATCTCAAAAAAATAAAGGGAACACTTAAACAACACAATATACTGTATTTAATAGTAGAATATATATATATATATATATATATATATATATATATATATATATATATATATATATATATATATATATATATATATATATACACACACACACACACACACACACACACACACACACACACACACCTACACACCTCAGAATGGAAGACATTACAGAGTCTACAGCAGAAAATAAGAACAAATTTAAAAGGCAGATAGGACTTTCTGTTCTACATGAACCTTGTTTCCAATCCTTTAAGACATGTTAACACTCTGCTTCTATGCAATAAAATGTATATTTCTTATGAAGCATCCACAATTCCAAAGACACCATATTATCTGAAATGATTATTTATTATATGAATAGAGGCAGGCATAAAATACAGTTTTGACTCCAGGAGCATATTCTATCATATTCTTGATATTTTGTCAAACTGTTTCAGGTTACACATAGTTTGGCAGAAAGGAAACATTTAACATTTATTTTAGTTCTGGATAGAACAAAATTTAGGGAGAGCGAACAGGGCAAGGCTCACTCACATCATCCCCATCTCTCCCCACACAAGTTCTCAGTATAGCATACCCATTGACCCAATGCTCTCCACATTCCCAGCATCTTTTTTTCCCACCCTTCACCAATGTCCCAGCATAACATGTATCACAGGCCTGACTGCTTCCCACCTTCCCAGAACCTTCGTTTCTTCCCCGTGGCTGCTGACTAAAGCATGGCATTTGCCATCATCTTCCCTCAATCTGTTGAAGTCATTGCCTTTTCTCCTACTCCTTTTTTAAAAAATCAAATAAAAAAGCTCCATATTATTTCATGCACAGAAACAAAAAATATCTGAAACAAGTGTATTGTATCTGGGCACAGACTGACAACAGGAAATATTTATTGGATATTACTTACCTGTATATGTTAAATAGATAACGCTCAGGAATACAATTCCAGCAGCCAAAGATATACCTAAGAAGAACAATGTCTGAAATTCTTGCTTTGTTAGTCTGTCTCTCATATACTGCAGGAAGGCATAGGCTTGTAGAAGAGCAAATACACCTATTAAAATGAAAAGATACAGTTGTGTTGTTTAACAAACAGTCCTTGTTCTAAATAAATGCTAATTTTGTTCACATTATGCATATTTCTTTTACTTATTTTATGTATTTACAGACATGTGGATTGATGTGTATGCTGCCATATGTATGATCATTGTATTTTAAGATGCTCATATTTTCCTAATATACATATATTCATTATCTGTAATATTCTTTTAATTTTTCTGTAGCTATCTTATTTTTCCCCATTGGATGTTCATTTTTCTTTTTTATTACTCACTGAATTATTTAACATGTCAATTCAGTAGAATTTTTATCCTTAATTTTATTTTTTCAACTACTTATTTCCATGAAACAAGTTGAAAAAAGAATTAATTAAAATACTTTCAGACAAAATACAATCCTGAATTACAGTAATGATAAAACATCAAATTCTGAACCATTTCTATCATTAGAACCTGTAATCTTTCCTTGTAAAACCTGCTCTAACCTGATTGTTTTTAATATTATCCCATTTTTGTATCTTTTCCTACTTTGCAGTGTCTTATTCAGGTGTAATTATCAGAGCAGTACAGAATACTTCAAATAAAACCTTATCACAGATTTATATAAATCCACCAAACATTGACAATGTTATTTTCAATCTCCCTCTTAATATTCCCAATGGGCACAAGGTAAGCTTATGAATAGTCCTCATATAATAGTTTACACTTTCATTCAGCTACAACTTATCAACATTTTTTCCTGATCAATCTTGTCAGCTCAGAACCCATTAATATATATGTGAAGGTTTGGAGGATTCTTTGCACCAATGCATATCATTTTATACTGGCTGCATTTTGCCATTCTAAGAGCCATTCACCAATTTATAGATATCCTTGTACTTATTCTCCTTCATATTTCCTTTTTGATCAGCAAATGCAACAGCTACTTGGAACATCTTTCCAAACATAAAGTTACTAATTTATTCCTACTACTGCTCTTTATTCATTACTAATTGGTAGAATATCTGCATGGTGGCGCAGTAGTTAGAATACAGTATTATAGGCTAACTCTGTTCACTGCTAGGAGTTCAATTCCTTTGATCCTGACTGGTTCAAGGTTGACTCAGTCTTCCATCCTTCCAAGGTCAGTAAAATGAGAACCCAGATTGTTGGGAACAATACGCTGACTCTGTAAACTGCTTAGAGAGTGCTATAATGTACTATGGATGGTATACAAGTTCAAGTGCTAATGCTAAGTGCTTTTATGCTACTAAGTTAGTTAGCAATCTTTGCACAGTGCCTTTGCATATTTTGCCTTTCAAAATAATTACTGATAATCTTATATATAATTTGGTCATCAACAAGGTTAGTGAATGATGACACAATCAGCACAGGATTAATACTGGGAAAATTTGTGTAACATTTAAGACGAATATGTGTAAAATAAATCTGGCTACAAATAAGTCTTGAGTTATGACCATTTCTTCAGCAACTATTCAAAGCTGCAGTTGTTCTGAACTAAGGGACTTACAATCAATACAGGTAGTTCTCAACCTATCTTCACAATTGATCCCAAAATTTCTATTGCTAAATGAGAGAGTTGTTAAAGTGAGTTTTCTCCATTTTATGACCTTTCTTGCCAGAGTTTTAAATGAATCACTGCAGTTGTTAAGTTAGTAACATATTTGCTAAGTGAATCTCTTTTCCCCATTGTTTTTGCTTCTCAGAAAGTTGTAAAAGGCGATCACATGATGACCCCGGGACACTGTAACCATCATAAATATGAACCAGTTACCAAGCACCCAAATTTTGATCATGTGACCATGGGGAAGCTGTAATGTTCATAAGTGTGAAAAATGGTCATGTCACATTTTCAATCCCGTTGAAATTTTGAATGGTCATTAAATAAATGGTTGTAAGTTGAGAACTACATGTACTTGAAGTTCTGGCCCTTAGAACAAAATTTGGATACTTGGCAACCAGCTTTAATAATGACCAATTGCATGTGCCTGCTGTCATGTGATCGCCATTTGCAACATTCCCTACTGGCTTCCCACAAGCAAAGTCAAGAAGCTGTCAAGGAAGGCTGTAAGTCATTCAGGTGAGTCTTCTTCCCATTTTCTCTCCACTTGCATGCACAGCACTGTCTTTCCCCTCTTCTCACACACATCCTATGCCCTCTTTTCCTGGGGTTCCTGTAATTTCCTTCATCTTATATTCTCCTTCCATGGGCTCCCTGAGATGGCATGCACCCCACACCCTCTTTGCATAGGATCCTTGCAATCGCACACATGCATTCTACGCCCTCTTTCAATGGTCTCCCTGTGACTGTACACAAGCAGGCATCCCGCACTCTCCTTCCTTGGTCTTCTTAAGCTTGTGCTGTATTACAGCACCCTCCTCTTTCAATCTCTGTGTGTGCCCTGCGCTGGTGGTCCCCCACCTCAGTGTAGCACCTCCATGCTCTTTACCTGGGATTCCCTCCAAGCTATTTAATAAGTCTTGGGTTAGGACAATGACCTGGATTGTGGTAGCTAAGCAAAGCAATTGCCTGATGTTGTGCTTTATGACCAGGTCATTTAGCCATAGCAATCCTTGTCCCAACTACAGTTGTAGCTTGAGGACTACATATAAGTATCTATAGTAGTTAGGCAAAATTGTTCAGTTATGCTATATAAGAATTTCCATTTTACAAGGCTTATTTTTGTTTTTTTGATTTACATTCTACCTTTATTTTAGAATATCCAAGCAGCATATATACCAATCCAAATAGAGATTTCTGGATATCATGTTAGAAAATTATAACTTTTGAACTATTTTTTTCCTAATCATGTTTATGCTGTAACAATAGAAAAGATAAAATTACATAAGTGCTATAAACAAAATCAGAAGTTATATTTTTTTTCTTCCTTTTGTACACTTTTGGCTTTCTTTTTATTTTCTTTCTTCTTTTCTGTATTCTAAATATTAGTTTTTAGTTTTATTAAATTCTTTATTGAAAAAATTAGAACAACTTCATTGTGAATATTTTCAATACATTAATTTTTTTCTTACCTGCAGCTGCCATGTGCTCACTTGTCCTAATTGGCTGAAATCCAACAAAAGGTATCTGCATGGATAATATTAACCCAACAATATAGAAAGTGCTGTATGCTGTGAATGAAAAAAATGTCAGATTACTATAAAATAAAAAAGTTAATTTTTAAAATTGGTACACTTATATTTTTAGGATTTGTCAGAAAATTTGAAGGCCATTTCTATAATATAAATTTATATTATCAAGTAGAGCCTTGGTGGAGCAGTGGGCTAATGCCTCCTTAAGTAACACCAGCTGCCTGCAATTAGTGCAGGTTCGCATCCCACCAGGCTCAAGGTTGACTCAGCCTTCCATCCTTCTGAGGTAGGTAAAATGAGGACCCAGATTGTTGGGGGCAATTAAGCTGACTTTGTAATAATGCCGCTTGGGGTGTGTGTGAAAGCCCTAATAAGCAGGCATATACATAGAATGAAGGCTACTGCTAAGCTTGTAAGCCGCCCTGAGTCTTCGGAGAAGGGCGGGATATAAATGGAATTAAAATAAAAAAATAAAAAAAAATAGAGTGGCACATTGACATTTTGGTTCCTTAATTAAGAAGGAGTTTCTAAAAGTTTGGGGCAACCAGAGTATCACTGTAGTGACACACACAGGGAGATATGATGGAAGACAGAGGGTTGGTCACTCTCAGGGAATGCATCCTCAGTATGTAATTTCTGTGATGTGTTCCAGTCTCCTAATCTCAACCTAGGGATCCCAATTAGCAAATCTTTAAAGGGCCAGGCTTTTGCTTGCTGCCAGTGAATACCGGGTCTATCTGAAATAAGGTCATCCTCAACCATGATTTGATCACAGATGAGAGGAGTAACCAGACACGTATGGGCTAGGATGGCAGTGATACCCCTCTTGGAGATTTGCCCATTGAGATTCGGGTATTTATCAGTCAAGACCCCAGGACAGGAGCAAGTGGCAACAGTGGCCAGGACAGCTTTGCACAGCTTAATGTAAGTATCAATTACAATTATTTATAGACTGGGAGATTCTGCTCATAGTCGCTCATGCTTTACTCATTCCTGAATGGAGTCAGGTAGCCTTGAAGTTGACCATTATTATACTGAAGTTAACCATTATCATATTCTGAAAAAATCTAGTATTGGAATGGCCAGGATGTCTATTAATTATCAGGAAAATATTTTTTGTTTTAATGTCTCTATGAAAAGAGCAGTGAAGAAGTATATGTCCAGAGGTTTTCATCTCTCCAGAAACACAGGTACAGAGTCTTTCAGCCAATGGTATCTCTTTATATTTGCCGTTGAAGACAGCTGAGGGTTGCAATGACATAGTGCAAATGAAAAGGCTTTCTGATTATTCTCTAAGAACTGGCACAGGTGACAGTATACCTAATAGAATCTGGAGCCAATACATACAGCAACACCGAATTTTACCTAATTTCCAGTTCGAATAATGAAAATTATTTACATCTTAATGTAAAGTTTGATAATTAATACAAAGTTTGCAATTCAAAATGCAATTGAATATAGTAACTGCAACATTGCCATCTTGTGGTGTTTAACAGTAATAGGTTTCTATGACTACTTGAGTACTATTGTGTTTTAGTAATTTAAAAAGATCAAAGAATTTGCTCCTATTTGAAAGATTAGAATTTGACTTTTAGTCAAATTAGTATTTGTTTGTATTAAAATACTAATAGATTTCTTGTTTCTCTATTCCATCTTATTCTTAAATACTTCAAAATTCCCTCCAATAATTATTTTTCACATGGCTCATTAAAAACCTCCATCGTTTAAAAGAAGTGATTACTTACAAAGGATATATCAAAATCTAACTTTAAAATATGGGAAGTAAAGCAAACCAGATTGTTTAATTACTGATCCTACTGTTACTTCTGTCCTCTAGTTTGCGCATATTGATCTCTTTTAAAAACTCATTTCTCCTTTCTTTTCAAAATTCCTGCTTTTTCTACTTGACCAAAATATTGTTTCAAACTTACACTAGAGGGAAAAAAAATATTAAGTAAGGAATAAGTGTTTAAGGAGTCTCTCAGAATTTTTCTATCAAATGATATTTTAATATGTCAGGGAGAAAATTTATTTATTTCATATTTTAATGTGACATTTTCAAAAGTGCATTGCTTAGAACTGTATATGAAAGAAATGCAATTTTCTTACAATAACTGCAATCTTTTTCAAAATATATGATATAGTTTTCCAAATAAATACAGTTGGAAAAATATATAGGTTATCTATGATTAAAAACAAAAACACATACAGGACATTTCTTAAAATTCACATAATGGAAAAAATAGGATAATTATTATATTCATGCTGAGTTTTGCTCTAAAATGTCACAAATGAATCCCAAATAATATCAGAAAAATTAAAAACTAATCAAACAAATCTTTCTTTTTAGGCATTTAATTAGGTAAATTCCTATTTTGATAACTCATTTAAGAAAAACATTAAAACCCTTTTCATTATGTTTAGATGCATTTAAAAATAATACTATTGTTTAGAATGAACAGTTGATCCCAATGATAGTTGACTAAATTGCAAAATGGGCATTGAGCCTTCCTCAGATTTAATAATTTAAACTTTACATAATTTTAATAGGGCAACAAGCATTTTCTGAGTTACAAATTTGTTAAAAATGAAAATTCCTCAGTAGAAAGTTTTGCATAATTAGGAGTATGGTTCCAAACTTTGGCTCATCAATTATTGGGAGTGTAACTGACAACGCCTCTATTTCTCTATGATTTTCTACACTCTACAAGGAGGCACAGAACAAACTTTAGCTTAAAGTTGTTTTGTCTGCATAACTGGCATCTCTCAGTACTGAGAGCAGTGAGCATTACCAACTTAGTACTTTTCTGAAGATTCTAGTTTAAGTACAGGAAATGATGAATTCTCCAACATGAAAAAACTGTTTCCCCTAACTAGGGACTAGAAGGGAAGCAAGTTTTGATAAATAATTTTAGTAGCAGGTTTAGCTATACATCAAAATGGTTATTACAATTTGCTTAAAGTGAATCTGGTCTAAATCTTTCTGTAATGATCTTGGTATTGCTGTAGAAAATTAAAGACCATGATATCTCTTATGCTTTTTTCTAGTGAAAGTCACTCAAAATATTGTGGCAAACCAGGATCTCTTTTAAGCATTTGTGGAGCCTGATCTATCTGCTTTGGAAATAGTAGTACCTTTAATCTTCATTTGTTTCATAATCTGTTTCTGCAAATTTCTTATGCACTTCTATAAAACTGTAACCCATCAAACACAGTTTCAGGCTATACATAGCAACATGCAGTAAGGAAAAAAGTCTGCGAGCTACAAGGGAAACTATGTTCTTTTTCTTGCAGTGTTTATTGCATTAATAGGTCACCATATGGTTCAATAATAAGTTATATATTCTCACACTTCAATAACCAAGGTTTATTTCTGTGAGTTTTGAACAGATAATGAGAATTGAGTGTACCAAGTGGATAATGAGAATTGAGTGTACCAAGATTATTGCCATGTTGACAATAAAAAATTTGGGGTGGGGGAAATATATAAGGACAAACTAAAAATCAGGAAATTGGGAATGTTTTCCTGAGCTAGATAAAAAAATAAAACTCATATGATTTGAATTTAACTATAATTCTCAAAATATTTTTTTAAATTAAACCACAAAAAGGTGAAAATTATAATTCTACAAGATATAGTATTTAATAGTATCTACTATTTGTTGTCAATACTATTTCATTGAAATTACAGCCTCCTGATTTTATCTGTCCTTTAGCCCTATCCCTATCCAAGTTTTACCAATCTTTCTTTTTCTTTAGAGTGTAGCTATCCCTTCCCTTCAACCATTTTGAACCTTTTCTGTTTGGTTGTTTCTTCTATAACAGGGGTTTCAAACTCCTGGCCTGCAGGCCGGATGCGTCATGCTGAAACCGCACCCACCCCATTGTCGGCAATGGAAAAAAAAGTCATGATACATCACGACACATCACGTGACGTTGCAAGTTTGACACCCATTCTATAAGGAGAAGGTTATATTTACAAGTCTTTATTTCCATGTGCCTGTATATTTGTTGAGAGTGTGCATATTCATATATGTAGGTGAGCAATTAATTTACAAATTGAACTTTATGGGCAATTGCTAAGCACATTGATTTGTGCTTTAGATTGTAAGCCGCCCTGAGTCTTCGGAGAAGGGCGGGATATAAATGGGATTTTAAAAAATATTTTTAATCAGTAGTTAATTTAACATGTTAATGCTCATTTTGTTTCAACATCTCTTTTTATTTTTAGTATATGTCTTAGGGCAGACACACAAACATGCACAAAATTATATATACACACATCTATGGAATGTGTGGGTGGGAAAATTCCAGGATCAGTTTCATCTGAGTTGGCCTTCTTAGATTGACAAAGTGTGAAAGCATTCTGCTGAAACTTTGTTTTATTTTTTTTTCAATGGGCTTTGCAGATGAATGTTTAACTTTAAATTATCAATCATATCCCATTAGGTTAATGGAATACACCAACAATTATATGAACACATTGCAGAGAATATAGAAAATTTAGTCAGTCAGTTACTGATTCCAGCAAAACAAAGAGTACATCCTCCTTGTTTCAATAACACAATACATGTTATTATAGTTACTAAATCCAATATTTAGAGTTCAATCTATGAGGATAACTGTTACATTGGGAAGAACAACTTTAGCTAAGTATAGAATAAAAAACAATTGTATAATTATTCCTTTCAGTGTGGAAATTCCCATAATTATATTACTAGAAAAGTATATTTCATTACTAGCTGAACCTAGAAATTCTCTCTATGAGAGTACACCTGACAGACTATCTACAGGATGGCATCTTTAGGAATCCATACCTTTGGTTATATACCATTAAGAAAAGTTGAGCAAATTGTAGAAATAATTGTTTGGATATACCAGGACACAACCTGAGATATGATTGGAATAATTTCTTATGGTATGATAAAAATAAAGTTAATGTAGATTCAGAATATGGGACAGATACAAATCCAGACTGTGACCCCAAATATCCTTGTTAGCTCCAGCATGAGGCACTTTATAACGCCTCAAAGAGAAATGTTTAAAATATCAAGACAGTAACAGAACATGGGAGAATTTAAGATGAAGTTGACTCAAAAGGGATTTAATTTTGAATGGTTTTGATATTAACAATTAAGAGATTTAAGACAGATAAAAAGGTAACTGGAATAGATAAATCAAAATTGAATTAAGTACAAATGAAGAACATGTGACTGCTAAAATGTATAAACTTTTGTTGAGATTTAAAATGGAAGAACAAGTTAAAAGTTGCATGATAAAATGGGCTAAGAATTTTAGTTATAATATACAGGGAGACCAATCAGAGAAAATATGGTTACAAGGACTAAAATTATATTGTGTTATAATTTAAGAAAGCATTTCTATAAAGTAATTTACCACTGATATATACTGTATATCACCAGAGATATCATCTAGGTCTAGGAGGTAAAAAGGCACTTTTAGATAACTTTGGAAAGCATAGAAAGCAAAACATATATACGATGACTTAATTAATTTGAAAAAAATAACATTCAGATGAAAGCAGAAATGTTTTTTATTAGGACTTCTGAACAGCCAATTAGAAAAGATTTATGGAAGATTAGTTTGGTATATGATAACTGTAGTGTGGGTTTTATATGCACAAAAATGGAAAAATATTGAAATATCCATAATGGAGGAATGGATTATAAAGATTGCAAAATTTGCAGCAATGGCAAAATTGATCTGTTTGATCAGGGATAAAAAACCAGTTTTATAAAAAATGGGAAATCTTTACAAACTTTTTGCTTAAAATGAAAAATAATAAATTAGTGATTTTTTGGATTTGCCAATTAAAAAGAACTGAACATGGGAAGAATGGAAATTATGTAATGTAACCTTAGAGGAAAGAAAGTGAATATGTTTGTGAAGAAGATCAGAAGTCACTTATCTTTTTCTTTCTTTTATCTATGCTATTTCTTGCACTTTTTCTTTTATCTTCTTTTTAAAAACTCTCTGGGTAATTTTTATGATATTCTTTTATTTAATAATGATTTTATTTAAAAATATATTATTTATAACAAAAACCAAAAGAAATAACAGCAAATTGCTGTTCTGTGATTAATATATTCAAATGTGTTTAAATCATAATTTGAAGAGACTAGTAAAGTTGAAACTGAAAAATCACTTTTCATCCAATATCCTTGTGTTGAAATACTCACCTATATAGACCCTCCTGCTGTATCTTTGCATTAACAGTAACACAAACACATGCAGTGGGATAAGGTTGATTATGAAAACATAACCACCCCATGCAGAAACCTGTGAAAAATACAGTAAGCATTAAGATTTAGTTCATGTTTACAATGTTATCTTGATAAACATGAATCACTAAAAACTGAGAATTCAAGCTATATATGATGAAAAGGTATTTTAAGCCACAGGAAGAACTTACAAATTGAAGAAAACAGATTAAATAATATATAAAATAGGTTAATTCAAAAGTATTGCAATAGTGGCAAATATCTGGCGATGAAGTTTTGTTTTCTGAGCTTGTGGATTGGTTTCTGAACGTTTCTTTACCAGGCTAGGTAACATCTTCAGTTGTTACTTAGCCTGGTAACGAAATGTTTGGAAACAAAAGTATGGCATAAATTGATATATATCAATCTTCTGACACAGTTTTTATTCTATTCTGTGTGCAGTTTACAGCACTCTATAAATTTAATTAATACTGCTTCATAAATAAATTCACAATATTACTATTTTTTATGTTTATCTTTTGTTTCCAAAATATTCTGGAATAAAACTCTCCATTTTACTACATTGCCAATTTTCCCTAACACAGTGATAGTATTATTACAACAGAATATAGAGAGATACGATAAGCATGACTAGTTTGACTGAAGACATACTATTTTAGATCCAGATGTAACTCCAATTATTTATTCCAGTTACTATAAGAACAAGTTTGTAGCAAAGTAATGGTGCCCATATCTATTCTCATTTTATCTCTATTTGCATTATTATGTTTTATTTGTTAAATTATATATTTACAAGCACTTCACAATAGAAAAGCAGTGGTCTCTTGCAACTGAAATCTTCTTAGCAAAGCAATTTTTAAGAAAAACTAAGGCTCAACATTTATTCAATGCAATTAGCATTTTTATTACAATTATTTATTTTAATGATTTTTTATTTCAAATACTTCAGTTGTATAATCAGTAAAACAGTTTAACGGCAGCACAAATAGCAATTGTTGTGGTAAACTTGCTTTAAATCAGTGGTTCTTAATCTGTGGTCACAGGGGGTCCGCGAAGAATAGTTATCATTTAAATCTTGAATTAAGTCTTGGGGGTCTGAGCCCATGGTCCATGATCACAAAAGGTATTTAAAGGAGGTGGTGAAGAAAAGATTGATAACCACTTTTTAAAATAGTTAAAAGGTTTCTAAAGGTTATCATTGTCTTCACTAAAACTTTTTTTTACTATATCTTAATAGTGTAGGTTCAATACAGAACAGTATAATTTAAATATTGCTCTATGAAATAACATAGTAATCTCTTCATGGATTACTGCCTTGTCGTGGCAAAGGGGCTTGCGTAATTCAATGAAGCTATGAGCTATGCCGTGCAGGGCCACCCAAGACACACAGGTCATAGCAGAGAGTTCTGACAAAACGTGATCCACTGGAGAAGGAAATGGCAACCCACTCCACTATCTTTCCCATGAAAACCCTATGGACAGTACCAAAAGGCAAAATGATATGACACTGGAAGATGAGCCCCTCAGGTCGGAAAGCGTCCAATATGCTACTGGGGAAGAGCAGAGGGCTAGTACTAGTAGTGCCAGAAAGAATGAAGTGGCTGGGCCAAAGCCGAAAGGACGCTCAGCTGTGGATGCATCTGGTGGTGAAAGAAAAGTCCGATGCTATAAAGATTTTTTCTCCATAGGAATCTGGAATGTAAGATCCATAAATCAAGGAAAGCTGGACGTGGTCAAACAAGAGATGACAAGACTGATCATCGACATCTTAGGAATCAGCGAACTAAAATGGACAGGAATGGGTGAATTTAATTCAGATGACCATTAGGTATACTACTGCGGGCAAGAATCCCTCAGAAGAAATGGAGTAGCCTTCACAGTCAATAAAAGAGTAGGAAAAGCAATACTGGGATACAATCCCCAAAATGACAGAATGATCTCAGTTCGAATCCAAGGCAAACCATTCAATATCACAGTAGTCCAAGTCTATGCCCCAACCACTGGTGCTGAAGAGGATGGAATTGACCGGTTCTATGAAGCCCTACAGCACCTTATAAAATTAACACCAAAAAATGATGTCCTTATCATCATGGGGGATTGGAATGCTAAAGTAGGAAGCCAAAAGATAACCAGAATAACAGCCAAGTTTGGTCTTGGAGTACAAAATGAAGCAGGGCATAGGCTGATAGAATTTTGTCAAGAGAATACAATGGTCATAGCAAACACTCTTTTCCAACAACCCAAGAGACGGCTCTACACATGGACATCACCAGACAGTCAACACAGAAATCAGATTGACTATGTGCTCTGCAGCCAAAAATGGAGAAGCTCTATACAGTCAGTAAAAACAAGACCAGGAGCTGACTGTGGCTCAGACCATGAGCTTCTCGTTGCATACTTTAGGCTTAAACTGAAGAAAGTAGGGAAAAGCACTAGGCCACTCAGGTATGAATTAAATCATATCCCTGTTGAATATACATTAGAGGTGACAAATAGATATAAGGAATTAGATCTGATAGAGTGCCTAAAGAACTATGGACAGAGGTTTGCAACATTGTACAAGAGGTAGCAACTAAAACCATCCCAAAGAAAAAGAAATGCAAGAAAGCAAAATGGCTGTCTGAGGAAGCTTTGCAAATAGCTGAGGAAAGGAGGGAAGCGAAAGGCAAGGAAGAAAAAGAAAGATAAGTCCAATTGAATGCAGAATTCCAAAGAATAGCTAGAAGAGATAAGAATGCCTTCTTAAATGAACAGTGCAAAGAAATAGAAGAAAACAACAGAATAGGGAGGACTAGAGATTTCTTTAAGAAAATTGGAGAGATGAAGGGAACGTTTCATGCAAAAATGGGCATGATAAAGGACCAAAATGGCAGGGACCTAACAAGAGGCAGAAGAGATTAAGAAGAGGTGGCAAAATTACACAGAACTATATAAGAATGAGCTTAACATCCCTGATAACCACGATGAGGTGGTCACTGACCTCGAGCCAGACATCCTAGAATTTGAAGTGAAGTGGGCCTTAGAAAAACTGAACAACAATAAAGCTAGTGGAGATGACAGTATTCCAACTGATCTATTCAAAATCTTAAAAGACAATGCAGTAAAAGTGCTACACTCAATTTGCCAGCAAATTTGGAAAACTCAACAGTGGCCACAGGATTGGAAAAGATCAGTTTACATTACAATTCCAAAGAAAGGCAGTGGCAAAGAATGTTCAAACTATCGCACCATTGCACTCATTTCACATGCTAGTAAAGTTATACTTTAAATCCTACAAGCTAGACTCCAGCAGTATGTGGATCAAGAACTACCAGAAGTACAGGCAGGATTTCGAACAGGCAAAGGAACTAGAGACCAAATTGGCAACATACGCTGGATCATGGAGAAAGCTAGAGAGTTACAGAGAAACATCTACTTCTGCTTCATTGACTATGCTAAAGCATTTGATTGTGTGGATCACAACAAACTGTGGCAAGTTCTTAAAGAGATGGGAGTACCAGACCATCTTATTTGTCTCTTGAGAAACTTATATGCGGGTCAAGAAGCAACAGTGAGAACTGGACATGGAACCACTGATTGGTTCAAAATTGGGAAAGGAGTCTGGCAAGGCTGTATACTGTCACCCTGCTTATTTAACCTATATGCAGAGCACATCATGAGAAAGGCGGGGCTAGATGAATCAAAATTGGAATTAAGATTGCCGGGAGAAATATCAACAACCTAAGATATGCAGATGATACCATTCTAATGGCAGAAAGTGAAGAAGAACTAAAGAGCCTCTTGTTGCGGGTGAAGAAGGAGAGTGCAAAAGATGGCTTGAAACTCAACATTAAGAAAACCAAGATCATGGCATCCGGCCCTTTCCCTTGGACTGCAAGGCGATCAAACCGGTCAGTCCTAGAGGAGATCAACCCTGACTGCTCTTTAGAAGGCCAGATCCTGAAGTTGAAACTCAAATACTTTGGCCATCTAATGAGAAGGAAGGACTTATTGGAGAAGAGCCTAACGCTGGGAAAGATTGAGGGCAATAGAAGAAGGGGACGACAGAGAATGAGGTGGCTGGATGGAGTCACTGAAGCAGTAAGCGTGAGCTTAAATGGACTCCAGAAGATGGTAGAGGACAGGAAGGCCTGGAGGAACGTTGTCCATTGGGTCGTGATGGGTCAGACACGACTTCGCAGCTAACAACAACATGAAATAACATGGAACAAGAACTGAAAACTTTCTCCTTTTAATAATTCAACAAATGTAACTAACAAGTCAAAGGGGAAGAAAGTGGTTAATAATACCAAGTTATTATCAATTCATTGTTGACCTTTAATAATTTTCTAAAATTCCTGAAGAAAATCAACTATTGTAAGGTCATCTCACTGCTTGTTTCACTATTGATCAACCCCACTACAGAGATCTGTCATTAATTAATTTGCAGAGACCTCTTATAAAAACTTATCAATTCATATTTCTGCTGAGAATGCTAATTCAGGTATAGAAAAACAGTCACGATAATATAAAAGCATACCAGTTTTCTAAGCTAAAGTTGTATTTCAGAAAAATGTGTCCATTTATGCTACCATTAGTCTACTTTATATCTTCAATATCTCTGCCCTCTACAAAGCCGGGTGGTGAAAAGGAAGAGGATAGTAGTATTGCTTACTTTTAATTTTTACCTTGCACACAACTATCATGCAACTTCTAACACATTATGTTTGAAATAATAAAGAGACCTTAGGAAAAGAAATACTAATCTCTGCATTAAGTAGACTTTTCTAATTTACCATAAAATTTTGAAGCATTCAGTTCAAATTAAATGAAATCTGAATTTTCAACAAGTTAAAATACTTGTGCTAATGCTTAATTTATTCATAAAAACAGTGTACTAATTAAAATGTGACCATTATACATTCATATTCTACCACTTACCATGTAAAAGTAGGATAAGCAGCAGCAAATGGTCCAGAAAACAGATCCAGTTTTCACTGACTTCACCTAAGAAAGTTGTCTGAGTTTTAATTATAACAGAAAAGACAAATCATGCAAATATAAAATATTCTATTTGAATGGTTTTTTAAATTTACCATTTTTTCTAGATCAGAAAAAGACCTTATAAAATTAGCTGAACATGCAACAAAAATATTTGTGCTGTATCTTAAAGACATGTACATTTATTTTATTTTGAAAGGAAAAGCAAATGACAGTAGAAAAGCTGTATTAGCTATATTTATTTCTAGTGACTATTAGAACAAATTGAAAGTATTGCGCACATTCAGATTTTAAGAACAGTAAGAAGAATTTATATAACAGTACTTACCCACAAGTAATATGTGAACTGCAGTGCAAATATAGCTATCCCTTCATTGTCAAAAGATCCTGCAACTGATCGTGATATGTAACCTGGTACAATAGCAATAAAACAGGCAGCTAGAAGCCCTGCACCCTGGTTCCACAATTCTCTGGTAAGCAGGAAAGTAGAAATTGATGTAAGGCCGCTAAAAACTGGTGCAAGGAACACACATACATCTCTTATATGGACAGTTATATTCAGCATATTCAAAATCCAATGTATAAGGCCAGCGGTCACCATTAGTCCTGGGTATACCTAGAAAAGCAGAGAGAAAAACAACTTATAATACATAAACACTCACAATTGACATTAAACAGGAAACTTCTTTAAATAGTAAGGAGAACACACACACACACAAACAAACATAAATTTATACTATAAAAATAATAAACTCCCTCAAGTAGTAATTTTATCAGTCCATCTAAAACTGAAGTCAAACAACTTGTTTAGCACTATTGCAAAACAGTATATGTATCAAAGAACAAGACATCAATGTTTAAATAGCTGCATTATTCTCAATATCAAGAACATAATGCATGTTAACTTTATATCTAGATTAAAAAACATTTTCAGTTGAGAAGTTTTATCTATAGATATATTTAGAAGTTCAAATGGGCATAAGTTAATGTGCAAAGATAATAGATAAAAGCATACAGAAAATATGAAACTTAGCTGACTGAGCAGCAAAATAGAAAGTATTGCAATATGTGACGTATTATGACTTTTTTTGCCTTTGCGGAGCTGGGGTGGGCATGGCCTGCGCATGATTCATCCAGCCTGCAGACACTCCTTGTCTATGGCAAGTTAGATATTTCAACTGGCTGATGAAAAGGAATGAGCAGAGGATCGCCCATTTATGCTCTGGATAGCTGCTCCTCATAATCAAAGTACAGTAAATGAGCTTCTCATGCTGACTGAGAGCCTTGGAAGCCACTGGGCATATCAATGTCCCCTAAACTGCTGCTCCACAGCCTTCATGGACATATGATGGCAAAAACCTTACTTTCTGAAACTCATTTGCATATTATTATTTTGTAACTGAAGAGAGAAATTCAAAATGGCAGAGAAGAACAAAGATTTTGGGGGAGTTGTCTTCTTTCTGGAATTAAACAGTAATTTTGGAAAATAGATTTGTTGATGAAAGCGCTTTTCAAAATCATAACATTAATTAGACAAAGAGTCCAGACTTTTGTGTGAATGATGATTGTGTCATGGTTCTGACAGATGAAACTCTTCAAAAGAACTTCGAGACATTGTTTACCTTAAAGAATCTTTTATTAGAGAAACAAAGTATCCACTACATCAGAGATGTCAAACACAAGGCCCGGGGGCTGGATGTGGCCTGTGAAGTGGTTTCATGTGGCCCGCAAACCCATTCTGGAAACAGTGAGGGAACGGCCCCCACTGCCTTGGCCCTTTCATCCATATTCCCCCTCCCAGCATCAACTAATTCTAAAAGCAATAGATAAAATGGCTGCATTTCCATCTGTTGTCAAAGCAAGAACATCTGATGTTAGTAGTGTTGATATCTGGCCCCCCTTACAAAAAGGACAAATCTTGTAATGCAAACAAAAGCACAGATTAGGGGTTGCCTCTTGGTTTGTTAGGGTGTTTCTTATATAACCTATTAATGAGTCTGTCAGCTTTTACATCGCTAGATTTCACCCAGGTGGCCTCAGACAATGGATACCCCTTCCATTGCACTAAGTACTGCAATTTCCATTTAAAAGTTCTAGAATCAAGAATACGCTTCACTTCATAGTGAGTCTGTCCTGCTACTACGAGAGGTCCAGGTGCCTTCTTAGGGGGAGGTATTAAGGTGGAATCTTGAAAAGATTTCAACAGGCTAATTCCACCGTGGCCGGGTTAATAATCTTTACAATGGGGAAGGGTCCTAAGTACTTCAGTTCTAACTTCTTACTAGGTAACTTAAGCAGTAAATGTTTTGTGGACAAATAAGCCTTTTCCCCAACTTATTTTATCTGTCTGTTTTTTGTATGTCTTGGAAGCCTTTTTCAAAGCAGTTTTTGTGGTTTTCCAGACTTCTTCCCACCCCTCACCCATTGATCAAGAGTTTGGGAAGCGGAGAGTCCCTGAGGACATTCAGATATCGGGCTGAACCCTTTTCCTGTGGCCACTTTAAAAGGCATGAAGCCGGTGCTGCTGTGAACAGAGTTATTGTAAACCACCTCTGCGAAAGGGAGGTCAGTCCACTTTGTTTGTTGATAATCCACATAGCATTGGAGATACTGTTCCACCACTGAGTTCGCAGATTCAGTCACTCCATTGGTAGACAGGTGAAAGGCCGACAATAGTCCTTGAGATGAGCCAATTAGTTTAAGAAAACTCCTCCAAAACCTAGCTGTAAACTGCACCCCCATCAGAGATTATTTGTTTTGGTGTGCCATGCAGTCTGTAGATGTATTTCAGGAACATCTTGGTAAGTCACTGGACGGATGGGAGCCCTTTGCAGGCAATAAAGTGAGCCTGCTTTGAAAACAGATCTATCACAGTCCAGATAACCATATTTTCCCTACTTTCAGGTAGGTCTACTATAAAAATCCAGAGCAATTTCTTCCCATGGTTGGGAAGGGTCCACCACCAGTTGTAATAACTCAGGGGTTTTCTCCAGAATTCTTTTCATGGTGGCATATACAGCACAACTCCGGACGTAGTTTTCTATGTCCTGTTTCAATCCCAGCCACCAAAATTGCCGACGGATGATGTGTAGTGTTTTTAAATATCCAAAGTGTCCAGCCTGTTTTACATCATGGTGCGTTAAGGTGGAGGGTCTTGGGCAAGTACAGCTTTCCCTCTTTGTAAGCCAAATCATCCCTGAAAATTAGGGAGGTTTGATTGTCCTTGAACCATTGGTTGGTGAGGAGTTCTTGTTTTATTTTCTTTGCCCCAGGGTCATCGGGGTTTGGGGCTCTTGAAGGTGGGACTCTGCGCGACGTGAGTTAAGAAGCAGTTTGTGGAGTGGAGATAATTGCTTCATTAACCTCTTCATGCTGGCTCTTGTACTGGGGCAGTCTGGATAAAACATCAGCTAAATAGTACATCCCCCCCCCGGTATGTGCTTTAGGGTGAAATTAAACTGGTTAAAGTATTGCACCCATCATACTTGTTTCGGGGACAATTTGTTTTGGGGAGTTTTCAGTGCTTCTAGATTTTTGTGATCAGTCCATACCTCGAAAGGCACCTTGCTCCCTTCTAGATAGTGTTGCCAGTTTAATAAAGTCCAACGGATCGCAAAGTCTTCCTTCTCCCACACAGTCCACTTCCTCTTGCACTCAGTGAATTTTTTCAAGTTGTAGGCGCAGGGTTGTAGGGTCCCACTCTGATTCTTTTGCAATAACATAGCTCCGATGGCCATGTCGCTGGCATCGGCTTGAATCACAAAAGGTTTCCCTGGGCAAGGATGCTTTAAAACTGGTTCGACCACCAATAGCCTTTGAAAATTCACAGTTCATAGTCCATGCTCCTGGTTGTCCCGGATGCGGCTTTCCTCCCCCTTTGGCTGTTTTTAGTAATTCCATAAGGGGCAGGGCAATTTCAGCAAAGGAGGGGATGAACTGGCGGTAGAAGTTGGCGAATCTCAGAAAGCTCTGTAGATGTTTGTGAGTCTTTGGGGGCTGCCATTCAATTACGGCTTTCACTTTGGTTGGGTCCATTTCAATGCCCTTGCTGGAAATTCTGTAGCCAAGATAATCTAGTTGGGTCTGGTGAAACACACTTAGATAGCTTAACATAGGCATTCAACAGTTTCTTTAGCACTTCTCTCACTAGTTTTACGTGGTCAGTCATATTTGTGCTGAATATATCAGGCTGTCATCAAGATACATCAAAACCCCTTTGTATAAATGGTCATGTAGTACCTGATTGACCAGCTGCATGAAGACAGCTGGAGCCCCCTGTAGTCCAAAAGTCATGACTTTAAATTGGTAGCTCCCCATAGGACAGTCCCTCTTTTATCCTCAGGTAATATGCCTTTCTCAAGTCCAACTTAGTGAAGACACTCCCCTTTGCCAGGTGGGTTAGTAAGTCCTTCAGGACTTATGGCTAAGTTATTATTGTTATCACTAGCTAGACTCTCATCCCTATTCCCCCACCCAGCATCAACTACCGGTAATTCTAAAAGCAACAGAGAAAATGGCTGCATTTCCATCTGTTATCAAAGCAAGAACACCCAATGTTAACAGCAGTGACAGATTGTTTATTATTATTATTATTATTTATTATTAATGGATTTTACAAAATAAGATGACAAAGGTATTATGAGGCAGGCTGTATGAATATAATTGAGACTAAGTATTAAAATAGAGAAAAGCAAAATAGGAAAAAAGGAGAAGCTTCCTTTTACATTATTGTAGTAATTGACATATTTTCAATTTCTGGCAAACACAAGGAAAGCTGCAAGATTTGGAGAAGGAAGGAGAAGTTTGCTAAGACAATTTACAGGTAAGGGCATTTTACTAGATTTATTGCAGAAATGTTTGAGGCATTTGGTAAAAAGTGACTGCACTGGTTGCCAATAGTTTGAAAGCTTTTAAAAAGGAAATGGAAGGAGGATGTGCTGGAACAAATAAACAAAAAGATATGAAAGAAGTTTAGAAGTCTGAATAATCTGTAGAAAAATTGGCTGGAGATCTAAAGCAAATTATAGACTAAGTAGAAGTTTTGAAAGTAAATCAGAAGTTATAAATAGATGCTTGGCATAACTGGAATTGAGGGAAAAAGAATTTTATTTAATACTAACAGCAATTAGAAGTATATGGATAATATATCAGAGAAAAGATCGTTAAACTGTCTAATTTCCTGGATTGGAAAGAGAATTACACCAAGACAGAAACTGATAAGGTTTATAAGATTGATACATGATTTATAAAATTAAGAAATGTTCCAAGGGATGTTGTTGATAGCTCTGTTAGGAAGAAGAGCACAGACCATGTAGTACAGCAGCATTTTAATATTAAATTTATTATTGATAATACAGGTGTAATTGGACTTAAAAGAAACTCCAGCCCTCTGGGGAATTACTAATTTCATACATATAGAACAGTAGAGAAAATAATATTGCCTATTCAAACTCTAGAATGCCCAATGACTGTTGAAACTATTGACAGGTAGCTGTTAAAGACAGGAGTGGTCCTACACTGCAGTTTATTTGCAACTGACAATCAAAGATTGCAGAATTCATACAGTTTTATGTAACTTTATCCTTGCAAGCATCCATAATTTTAGGAATAAAGTGGTTTAGATGCATGACCCTAATACAACTTGGGAGCAGGAGGCACTCTCATTTCCCTCCCTAAATGGCAACAAAATTGCTTACAAGCAATGAAAGCTGACCCTCCCCACTATCACAGAAGAAAGGAGAATCAGTGCTGCCAGAAAAGTGAGATGATTTTGAAGGTGTGTTTGGAGAAGAAGAGGCTGTCAGATGTATGACTGTATTATCAAGTCAGGAGCCCAAATCCCAGGTCTACTTGTGAGTCAACCATCCTCAGGAAAATATCTGGAGGCCAACTTCAAAAAGGGATTCATCCCTCTTTCCAATTCACTGGTATTAACACCCTGTTTGTCCCCCAAAAATGGGAAACAACAGCACTGCTGAGATCTATTAGACTTATTACAATAAGCACACATCCCTACAAAAGTAGACTTAAGCTTACAATCTAATCAGAATGAAAGGTCACAATATTTAACAGCCTTTGATAAAGTCGTGGCGGCGAACCTATGGCACGCGTGCCACAGGTGGCACGCAGAGCTCTCTCTGCAGGCACGCGTGCCGTTGCCCAGTCCAAGGCCTTAAGTCCCATCCATGAGCAACCTGCATCAAAATCTCCCTGGGCAAGTAGCTTTTTAAGCTGGGTTTTATAAAACCTTTTCGCTTTAGGCCTCTGCCGCCGTCTGCAAAAAAACCAACAACAGTTCAATCAATCAATTTCAACATCTTGAGGGGAAAAAACCTCACAAAGTTGAAATTCATTGAACTTTATTTTTAATCCCACATAGCGGCGGAGGAAGTGATGTGTTGGAGCTGGAAAAAAGATGCCACGTGGGGGTGGGGGGAGTGGCGGGAGCAGGGTGCTCCATGTGAGGGGTGGCCTGTACATGGGGTAGAGAAGCAACGTGGTGGTGCTAGCATGGTGGTAAATCAGTTGCTTCCCTCCCCCTGCCAGACATCTGCCAAAGCCACACAGGGTAAGGTTGCCGAGATCTCGTGAGAAGTTAGAAAGTCTGATAAAACTTTTTTTTTTTTACCAAGTCCCACAAACACATAGCAAAGGCTAAGAAGCGAATGGAGAAACGTAATGCAGCTGAAAGGTAGGTTAGTAAAAAAATGCTTGGGGGAGATGAGGGCATCTGGGGGCGGGCGTGGCAACCTTGCATGGTGGCAAGAGGGTGGGGCATGTGCCGATCCCATGCTAGGTCAGCCCCTGCAGCCCTGGGGTGGCCGTGCTACGTGTGGGCAGGGCGTTGAGGTGGGGGCTGGCAGACTGACCAAAGCAGCAGGCGGAGTGCTGGAGGCTCAGAGAGAGAGGGTGCTGAAGCGTGCAAGGAAACAAAGGAAAAATTTTTGGGGAAAAAAAGATCAATGAATTCCAACTTCGCAATCTTTCACAAGAAGTTGGAACTGACTGATTGACCTTCCCCCCCAAAAAAACTTTCCTTTTTTCTTGCAAGGGGTGGCGGTGGATCGTGAAGGAGAAATAGCACAGGGCTGGGAGTCAGGTAAGGAAAGAAAGGCAATCAACTTCCCTCCGCCCAGTGCGCTCCCACAGAGGGCCTCCTCAGGGTGCCACCGGTCAAAGAATGTCGACTGGTGGCCCCCAGGGGGAGGGTGTTCTCTGTGGGCGCGCCGGATTTATGGAACCATCTTCTGGTTGAGCTCCAGATGGCGCCCGACCTTCGCTCCTTCCGGCGCGATCTAAAAACTTACCTGTTCGAACAAGCCGGCCTGGCCTGATGGGTGATGGGTTTGGGTTTTATTGTTTTTTATGTATTTTAACTTAACTTATTGTTATAGTTTTTGGGCATCTTGTTTAATCTTTTTTAACTTTTGTATTCTTGTTTTTTAACATGTATTGCCCTGTTCACTGCCCTGAGTCCTTCGGGAGAAGGGCGGTATACAAATATAATAAAAATAAATAAAAAATAAAAATAAAAAATTTCTGGGGGGAGCGAGGATTTCTTACCTGCTCCACTTGTTCTGAGGCCGCTTTCCATTCAACCACATTGCTCTTGCCAATGGCCTGACCGCCCACTTCAGCACCCTCCCTCTTTCCCTGAACCTCTGGCAATTCACCTTCTGCTTTGGTGGCTCTGTAAGCAGAGCTGCAAAGTTCTCTTCTCTGACAGAGCCACAAAAGCTGTAGCTGAATGGGCAGGTGAGGGGGGAACCTGCCCCACTTGTTCCACGGCCACTTTCAGCCGAGCCACATTGCAGAGGTATTGGGCGCAATACGCGAGGTGGCAAATTCCATGCCACGCCAAAACCAGCTGTTTGCTGCCTCCTGCGCAATGCCATGAGGCCGCAGAACAAGCCAGGCGTCAGTAAGAAACTGGTATACCAGATCTCTCCTTCCCTACTCCGTCTGTTGCTGGAGGGCTGGCCCAGTATTTGCAGTGGGCTGCAGAGCCTGAGAGTGCGCCAGTCAAGGGGGTGGCAGGCTGTTGCTGCTGATGGACACATTTGGCCTCCATGTGCTCGCTGTGTGCAGGGGCTGATGGTGTCAGGCAGTAGCCACCCTGGTCCCTGCCTTGCCCTGCAGCAATGGCACCCCTGCCCTACCCCCTGCCTGGTCTTACCTCATCCCGCAGGATGAGCCTCCTGCCCACCGTCCCATCCGCCAGAGATCCCCTGGATCTCCAACACTGCCTGGCCCCCACAGGCATCCCCCCCATGAGCAACATCGAGCAACTCCCACACCCAGTCTGCCATGACCATTGCAGCCACACCCACCCACTGGGCCACGCCCACCCGGCACCCAACGATAAATAAGTTTTGGGGTTTGGGTTGCAGTTTGGGCACTTGGTCTCTAAAAGGTTCGCCATCACTGATATAAGATATGGAAAGATTGAACATACAATGCTCCATTTCAGCCAAGTTAACTGTAAGGCTGTTTTTTTTCTAGATTTATGAATGACACTTTCAAAAGATGTTTTGATACATACATTATCTATTTGGGTGACATGTTAATTTATTCTAAAGATCCCTCTTGCATGTAATCCATGCCAGAAACGTATTGCAAAAATTACAGATTATCAAGCTTTTTGGAAAATTAGAAAAATGTGCATTTAATCTGATTCGCTTGTACTATTTTGGTTACAGAATATCCCCAAAAGGCATACAAATTGATCCAGCAAAGGACTAGTCTATTCTATCATGGCACACCCATGTAATACAAAGGATATATGGGGCTTTCTAAACTTTGCTAACTTCTGCAGGAGATTCATCCCTAATTTTGCTGAGCTTGCAAAACCACTATTATAATTTCTGAGAAAAGGCTGGCAATTCTCCTGCTCAACCCAAGAATAAGTGACATTTCAAGAGTTTGAACAGCTCTTTGTTTCTCAACTCCTCCCCTATCATCCTGACCCCTCTCATCCCTTTGGTGTGCAGAGAGATGCATCAGATGTGGCAATTTAGAGAAAGAAGGAGAGGTAGTTATGTCTATGTGCATTTTGCTTGAGAGCACTCAGAATTAAATTATGACATTATCAATAAAAAGCTATTGGCAGTAAAAATTGCCTTTCAACTATAAGGACACCTGCTGGAAATAGCAGCCCATCCTAAGCAAATTCATACAGACCATAAAAAGAGTTGCTGGACATTTTTTTCTCCTAATTTGACATCTCATATATTCCAGGCTCCCAGAACAAGCTTCCAGATGCCCTCTCACATAAGTGGAGCATGAGATTCCTCAGTCACATTCCCTCCCCCCCAGCAACACAACTGCAACTAAGCTACCTTGAATCCTATAGTAACACAGATGGTACGGCAGGGATGTCAAACTCGCAACGTCACATGACATGTTGCAACATGACTTTCTTTTCCATTGCTGGCAAAGGGGTGGGTGCCGTTTTGGCATGATACATCTGGCCTGTGGGCCCGCAATTTGACACCCCTGTGCTAGGACCTGATGGATAAACTCAAGGAACTCCAAGGTACAGATTTGCCTTTCACAATAGCGTGGGGAGGGGGGGGGCAGCTATTGCACCATTTATATGTGCCTTTAAGGGATGGGCTAGCACAGCTATACCATGAAATATATCACAAAACAGTAGGAGATGGGGGGATATTCAGTACTCAATTAAGAGCCCTGAGAAAATTTTGGTGGCCCTGCATCCACAGATAAATTAGGGATTGTTTCTTCTTGGCCTATATGTTAGAGATCAAAAATCCCTGATAAGTGGCTGGATTGTAGGATATTTTTTTCTAAATTTCATCACTGATCTCCCTCCAGTGTGGAAATATATTACCATACTGGTAGTAGTGGGTTTAGGGACGCGGTGGCTCAGTGGGTTAGGACGCTGAGCTTGTCGATCAGAAGGTCGGCAGTTTGGCGGGTTGAATCCCGAGTGCCGCGTAACAGAGTGAGTGCCTGTTACTCGTCTCAGCTTCTGCCAACCTAGAAGTTCGAAAGCACGTAAAAATGCAAGTAGAAAAATAGGAACCACTACGGTGGGAAGGTAACAGCGTTTTGTGCGCCTTTGGTGTCTAGTCATGCCGGCCACATGACCATGGAGACATTCTCGGACAAGTGCTGGCTCTTCGGCTTTGAAACGGAGATGAGCACCGGCCCCTAGAGTTGGAAACGACTAGCACGCATATGTGGGGGAACCTTTACCTTTACCTGTGGTTTATTGATCCATTTCTTTCTTTTCATGGATCTCCTAATGGCCGAAGAAATGGTTCAATATTTTTGGATTATGTTTTTAGATTCAGGTAGTCCTCAACTTACAACCATTTGTTTAGTGACCATTTGAAGTTACAACTCCATTGAAAAAAAAGATTTATGATCATATGTCACGCTTATCACTCTTACAGCATCCCCATGGTCATGTGATTAAAATTTGGATGCTTGGCAATTGGCATGTAATTATTTTCAATGCTGTAAAATTTAATACAAGTTTTATTCTAGTCTATTATTCTAGTCTATACACACACACACACACACACACACTTTTATATAGCACTGACAATCTCTATAGTAATAATATAAGAGAGGTTAAATAAGAGATGTTAAATAAGATGTTAAATATCCAAATGCTGCATCATTGCTTGTTGGAACTCTCAATGCAGTCTCAAGCACAAAATCTAAAAAAGTGTGGGTACACGCATATGCACACACACACACACGCATAGCGTATTCATGTGCAAATTTCTTTGTTTTTTTATTAAGCATTCTGTCAAATGAAGTCTCAAATTTAAGTTTTGTTTCAATGTGCCACAGAGTTAAGGTTTTTCATTCTCTTGCTAAAGGAATATTTCCCAGCTGTAATATTGTTTTGTTCTTTTAATCTACTTTCCTCTTCATGAACACAATGATCAATGAAAATGTTATAAATCCTTCTGAGCTCTAGTTTATTTCCACTCCTTCCTTCAGAATTAATATTATACCTCATCAAACATACTGTCAGGAAAAAAATATGGCAGTTTGCAAAAAATGTTTTGATTATACTTTATGTCTAAACACTTCAGAACGCATGACTATATTAACAAATATTACTGATTGTAACAGACAAGCAGTTTGCACAGAGAAATATTCTACAACCATTTCTCATTTAGTGACTGTTTGCAAATATAATGTAAATTAAAAAATAAAAGCATTTTCCAACCAATGCATGCGTTTAAAAACAAATTTCATGTACCTGATAGCAAAAACCTTCACAATGGAATTGTTTAAAATCTAGTCAGTTTCAGATAGCAGCTGGAGGGGCCAAAGTGTTCTAATTAACTAATTAAAGTCTAGATACTAACTTTGTTAACATGATTAGCACTTTTAGGAATACCGTGTACTGTGGAGAAAAACAGAGACATGGTAGTTCGTTTTAAGCAATCTCTCCACTTTGCAAGGGGGCAAAAATAATGTGGTGGTGTGAAGGGGCTGGCTCAGGACATTAAACAGAACTTTATGTAAATCATATACAGTAACTAGTGATCCTGGCAGCATCTCTCTTTTTCAGTCATGTATTCACTTAGCAATCATTTGGATTCAAATTTAAGGAAAGATGTTCATTGTTGAGAAGAAAAAGGTGTAATGACCAATCCAAATACACCAATCCAAATACAGACACTGTAGCTTTGTTTCAATATTCCCGTCATCAAAAGGCCCAATGGCACACAGGTTCTGGGAACCAACAGCTATTCCTATTACTGGAGCTAGAGCTTGGTACCTAATTTTGGTATGTATTTTAATCCCATGTCAGGAAAAATTGATAACTTGTAAACTTGAAAGAGTAGAGTATTGTTTTGGGCCTAATTTGCAGAAGAGCCAAGTCTGGCCCAAATCAGGACTGTTTTTATGTGGTCAAACTGCAATGACAGAAGCAGATGGAGCTCTACGTAAGGATATTATAAATACTCCTTATTTAGGCATTTGATATTTGGGGAATATACTTCATGGGTTGTAATAATAATACTAAAACTAATACTAAAAATGGACTAGGAAGACTGAAACATCAACTTAATTCTCTTCCCTGAAGACTACAGCTTAATTTTAAAAGCTTTTCCAGAGTCCAGGAGCAGAATCCATACATGAAACTGAATTAAAATGACAAGATGCAAATGGAGGTTTTACATTCACTGCTCTCACTGGACATCTGGAATAAAATAATTCAGCTTGATTGCTGCGAACACTGTCTTTTTCTTAGAAATACATGGGAACTCTGTCGACAACATTATATTGTATAGCCATATGTTGTAAAAGGCTTCAGAAGTTAAAACCCTCTGATGTAATTTCAGAGGAAAACAACCCACACGATCTATTTGAAAGATTATATTAAATTAAGATATTTATCTGAATTATCTCCAAAAACAATTTCATGATTTAAGAAATTAAGTTAAGAAATTTATGAATATAATGCAGTCCATAAAAGGATCCTGTAAATAGTATTTGAATTTTGTGAAATATGTTAGTAAACTAGTGATTACTATTAGTATAGGTAGTCCTCATTTAGTAAATGTTCATAGTTAGTAGGATGATAAAAAGGAGCTCCCCTTCATGGATTACTGCCTTGTCGTGGCGAAGGGGCTTGCGTAATTCAATGAAGCTATGAGCTATGCCGTGCAGGGCCACCCAAGACGGACAGGTCATAGCCGAGAGTTCTGACAAAACGTGATCCACTGGAGAAGGAAATGGCAACCCACTCCAGTATCTTTGCCATGAAAACCCTATGGACAGTACCAAAAGGCAAAACGATATGACGCTGGAAGATGAGCCCCTCAGGTCGGAAGGCGTCCAATATGCTACTGGGGAAGAGCAGAGGGCTAGTACTAGTAGCGCCAGAAAGAATGAAGCGACTGGGCCAAAGCCGAAAGGACGCTCAGCTGTGGATGTGTCTGGTGGTGAAAGGAAAGTCCGATGCTGTAAAGATTTTTTCTCCATAGGAACCTGGAATGTAAGATCCATGAATCAAGGAAAGCTGGACGTGGTCAAACAAGAGATGACAAGACTGAACATTGACATCTTAGGTATCAGCGAACTAAAATGGACAGGAATGGGTGAATTTAATTCAGATGACCACCAGGTATACTACTGCGGGCAAGAATCCCTCAGAAGAAATGGAGTAGCCTTCATAGTCAATAAAAGAGTAGGAAAAGCAATACTGGGATACAATCCTCAAAATGACAGAATGATCTCAGTTCGAATCCAAGGCAAACCATTCAATATCACAGTAGTCCAAGTCTATGCCCCAACCACCAGTGCTGAAGAGGATGAAATTGACCGGTTCTATGAAGCCCTACAGCACCTTATAGAACTAACACCAAAAAATGATGTCCTTATCATCATGGGGGATTGGAATGCTAAAGTAGGAAGCCAAAAGATAACCGGAATAACAGGCAAGTTTGGCCTTGGAGTACAAAATGAAGCAGGGCACAGGCTGATAGAATTTTGTCAAGAGAATACGATGGTCATAGCAAACACTCTTTTCCAACAACCCAAGAGACGGCTCTACACATGGACATCACCAGACGGTCATCACAGAAATCAGATTGACTATATGCTCTGCAGCCAAAGATGGAGAAGCTCTATACAGTCAGTAAAAACAAGACCAGGAGCTGACTGTGGCTCAGACCATGAGCTTCTCCTTGCAAAGTTTAAGCTTAAACTGAAGAAAGTAGGGAAAAGCACTAGGCCACTCAGGTATGAATTAAATCATATCCCTGTTGAATATACAGTAGAGGTGACAAATAGATTTAAGGAATTAGATATGATAGACAGAGTGCCTGAAGCACTATGGACAGAGGTTCGTGACATTGTACAACAGGTAGCAACCAAAACCATCCCAAAGAAAAAGAAATGCAAGAAAGCAAAATGGCTGTCTGAGGAAGCTTTGCAAATAGCTAAGGAAAGGAGGGAAGCGAAAGGCAAGGGAGAAAAACATAGATATGCCCAATTGAATGCAGAATTCCAGAGAATAGCTAGAAGAGATAAGAATGCCTTCTTAAATGAACAGTGCAAAGAAATAGAAGAAAACAATAGAATAGGGAGGACCAGAGATCTTTTCAAGAAAATTGGAGAGATGAAGGGAACGTTTAATGCAAAAATGGGCATGATAAAGGACCAAAATGGCAGGGACCTAACAGAGGCAGAAGAGATTAAGAAGAGGTGGCAAAATTACACAGAAGAACTATACAAGAATGAGCTTAATGTCCCTGATAATCACAATGAGGTGGTCACTGACCTCGAGCCAGACATCCTAGAATGTGAAGTGAAGTGGGCCTTAGAAAAGCTGAGCAACAACAAAGCTAGTGGAGGTGACAGTATTCCAGCTGAGCTATTCAAAATCTTAAAAGACAGTGCAGTAAAAGTGCTACACTCAATTTGCCAGCAAATTTGGAAAACTCAACAGTGGCCACAGGATTGGAAAAGATCAGTTTACATTCCAATTCCAAAGAAAGGCAGTGCCAAAGAATGTTCAAACTATCGCACCATTGCACTCATTTCTCATGCTAGTAAAGTCATGCTTAAAATCCTACAAGCTAGACTTCAGCAGTATGTGGATCGAGAACTACCAGAAGTACAGGCAGGATTTCGAAGAGGCAGAGGAACTAGAGATCAAATTGCCAACATACGCTGGATCATGGAGAAAGCTAGGGAGTTACAGAAAAACATCTACTTCTGCTTCATTGACTATGCTAAAGCCTTTGATTGTGTGGATCATAACAAACTGTGGCAAGTTCTTAAAGAGATGGGAGTACCAGACCATCTTATTTGTCTCTTGAGAAACCTATATGCGGGCCAAGAAGCAACAGTGAGAACTGGACACGGAACCACTGATTGGTTCAAAATTGGGAAAGGAGTCCGGCAAGGCTGTATACTGTCGCCCTGCCTATTTAACTTATATGCAGAGCACATCATGAGAAAGGCAGGGCTAGATGAATCAAAAGTTGGAATTAAGATTGCCGGAAGAAATATCAACAACCTAAGATACGCAGATGATACCACTCTAATGGCAGAAAGTGAAGAAGAACTAAAGAGCCTCTTGTTGCGGGTGAAGAAGGAGAGTGCAAAACTTGGGTTGAAACTTAACATTAAAAAAACCAAGATCATGGCATCCAGCCCTCTCAATTCCTGGCAAATAGATGGGGAAGAAATGGAGGTAGTGACAGATTTTATTTTCCTGGGCTCCAAGATCACTGCAGATGGGGACTGTAGCCAAGAAATTAAAAGACGCTTGCTCCTGGGGAGGAAAGCCATGACAAATCTAGACAGCACACTAAAAAGCAGAGACATCACCCTGTCAACAAAAGTGCGTATAGTCAAGGCTATGGTCTTCCCAGTTGCAATGTATGGCAGTGAAAGTTGGACCATAAGAAAGGCTGAGCGCCAAAGAATTGAGGCCTTTGAACTATGGTGCTGGAGAAGACTCCTGCGAGTCCCTTGGACTGCAAGGCAATCAAACCGGTCAGTCCTAGAGGAGATCAATCCTGACTGCTCTTTAGAAGGCCAGATCCTGAAGCTAAAACTCAAATACTTTGGCCACCTAATGAGAAGGAAGGACTCACTGGAGAAAAGCCTAATGCTGGGAAAGATCGAGGGCAATAGAAGGGGACGACAGAGAATGAGGTGGCTGGATGGAGTCACTGAAGCAGTAGGCGTGAGCTTAAATGGACTCCAGAAGATGGTAGAGGACAGAAAGGCCTGGAGGAATGTTGTCCATAGGGTCGCGATGGGTCGGACACGACTTCGCAGCTAACAACAACAAAAAAAGGAGCTTCCTGACCAATCCTTGCATTTATGACCACATATCTATAGAAAATTGAAATAAGGTCATAAGCAGTCACAATTTTACTTGGTAACCACTTCGCTTAAAGACTGAGTTGCTGTAATTACTGTAGTTGATAAACTATATTACTATTCAGTCTGAGAAACAGCATACTTCTTCCATTTGATGTGGTTGCTTTTTTCCATAAAGCATGCAACTTTATCAGAAATGTATATTTAATGTAAGGATGGAAGGTATTTTTGTCTAACTAAGGGCTTTTCAACCAGTGGTACAGGTACCACCCTGTGGTACATTGGCATCTGGCAGGTGGTATGTGACCATCCTAGAAAAATGGTAGCGGGGGAGGGGAATGAGCTGAACCGGTGGCAGCACCACACAAGCCTAAGCAAGAGATGGCTGGAGCTGCAGGGCTGTCAGGGCTCAGCGGAAGCGCCAGGATCAGCGCCATGCTTCAGCTGGAGCTCGGCGCTGATTCTGGCGCTTCTGAGCCCAGAAGAAGCACCGATCAGCTGGAATGTTGCAGCATCTCCAGGGTCTTGTGATTTACATTCAGATGCTTGGCAACTGATTCATATTTATGATGGTCACAGTGTCCCAGAGTCATGTGAAGTGATCAAAACCTGCTGCAACCACCTAGCAGACCGGGGGGGGGAATAAAAACCAAACACCTCCCCACCCCATTCCCGCTGCCAATCCTCAACAGAAATGCTCACAACAATGAAACCTCAGACAGGAGGAAGAGCGCCGCCGGGTGGGCAGACAGGTGTCTTGCTCGGCTGTGGCTTGGGGGGCACTTTTTCAGTGTCATTGTAACTTCGAACAGTCACTAAGCGAACTGTTGTAAGTTGAGGACTACCTTTTGGTCATCCAAGTTTTTGACACCTTGCTAGGTGACTGGTGGTACTCAGATGTTGCCATATCCTAAAAGTGGTACAATCAGTGAAAAGGTTGAAAAGCCCTGGTCTAACTAGCCTGATCAACTAAATCAATCAACTGTGCTGTTTAGTCAGGTGAGAGATACTGTAGTCAAATCATTCTTTTATAGCAATGTTAAGAAATATCTAATATTCAAATCTTTAAATGTTTGAAGTATTGTTACCATCTACATTGAAGGAATGTTGTACTTTGTTTGATGTCTTAACAGATCTGACAGAATAGATAATAACAAGTGAACTAGGAGGTGAGAGCAAATTTTTTAACATCTTTATAATAAATTTAAAATTCATTTTAAAGGAATATTTGTTATGGATGACATTTGAGTCCATATCTGATTTAATTACAAAAAATCAAAACTGAGTATCATATATACTTCTTGACTGCAAACTAGAAATTGAAATAGTAATATAAAAAGTTTAAATAGAGATTTATGTCAAGAACTTGAATATTTTTTCTGATACTCACAGTTCCACCAACTATTCTTCCTAGTGGATACCATGCTCTTTCATCAAACCAATTTAAGAATTCATAAAATCCATGTGATGCAAGATGATGTGTTGATCTGTAGTTAAACCTAGAAAAAGTAGATCAGATGTTAAAAAAATCCCTACTAATTAACTTCAGGTAAATGTTCAAATTTCATATAATGCTCTTTGGGGAGCTAATGCTTGGAATTTCTAACATCAAAATAAAACATGGCCAGTTACTCTTTCCCAAGCCTAGAAGCAGGCAATGGCAAACCACTTCCAAAATCTTCTCAAGAAAGCTTAAGGGTCTTGCACAGGCAGTTTATCAGGATCAATACTGAGTCAAAGGAAAAGAAAAGGCAGTATTTATTAGTATGACTGAATTGCTATTGGCACCCGTATAGACACTCTTGTATACGTATATATGAATAAATATTCTATTCAATTTTAAAGAAGAGCTCTAGAATCTTTACTGTTTTACTAAATGGGAAAAGGAAAAAATTTGCTATTTCATCATTTTTTTTTGCTTCCAACTCTAAAATATCTATATGCTTCATGACATTAAAGAGGAATGAATACGCAACTATGTTTTGATTTTATATATAACTTTATATTTAACCTACAAATATCAGTTTGTATGATGATTATTATTAGGGAAAAAGGAATGCTATAAGTCTAATTCACTTTTAAATGTATGATAAATTTAGAATTACTATTTGCAATTAATTACTTTAATATTTATGGAATTTTTTACAGATTTATATAATGGTTAGATTTTTAACGATTAAAAATCAAATCTGATTATAAATAATCAAGATATTCACGGAAGACTTCAAGTATGTAGGATTCTTAGATTTTATTAACTACCAAAAAATATTAGTTTGCCCGAATAGAATTTAGACTGTACTTTTCAGTATGGATGCTTTTATGACAGTGAATATGGAATAGCTATTAAAGACGAATCTTCCAAACTTGATAACCCCCTTAGCATGATGGATTGCAACTAACATTCTAAGGAAGCATGGCATGATGGGAATTATAATGCAAACATCTGGATAACGATACTGCTTAATTTTAATAGGCAGAAGCTGCCAATTCGAAAGTATATAGAAGGAATAACATGGTTCTCAGTAAAGAATGACAAGATTTTAATATAATTACAAAGTAACATCAAATCAACTATTACTGAAATTCTAGCTTACACTTGGCTCAAAGGAAACATGCCACACTAGTGAGTGTAAAACTTACTTCACAAAAAATATTGATGTATGAAAAGCTAGACAAAGGAAAACCTTAATCCAAAAGCGGTCTCTCTCTTAACAAAAAATAAATTTGTAAAAATAAAGCTAAGAGTTATTCTAAAGATAACACGAAATGAAATGGGAAACAACTGATTTCAAGATTTACATAGAATGCCTAAGAACAAGATTTAAGGAATACCCAAGGGAATTCTAGCCTTTTTTCATTCTTTGAAAACCAGACATATCAAACTTCTTTTGAAAGTCCTTCTTTATAGCAACGGTCTCATAGAGCTAGTTGGATTATTGAAGCACCTTCCTTTATAAGTATGCAAGCTCTGATATGCTGTTCATTCATTCTACCTTAGTTTATTAACCTCTATTTTCAAACAATTCATGCCAACATTGAGGCATCGTCTATATATGTATGTATATTTGTATATATTTATGTATATGTAGATGGAGAGAGATTTGTGTAAATCCCAGTTTGTTTAAAAACATCGCTTTTTGCTAGAAGAAAAGGTGATAATATATTTTTAAAGTTCACGTGACAATTATATATATAATAAAGCATTTCTGACACATGTAAATTAAACAACCCATCATCATGCTCATAAGCAACTCTCAAATATTAATACTTTCAACAAAAACATTATGCTGAGGCAAAATACAACTAAATACTTGGAAACTTTATATCCAATTAATTGAATTGCAGCAGAAAATTTAACAGCATTATACACATTGTCAGGGAGGATTTAACTCTGCCAAATTCCAAAGTGATTTCAACGAGAATTGTTCTAGAACAGAGGTGTCAAACTGCGTGCCGGATACATCATAGCAAAACCACCCCCATCCCACGGCCGGCAATGGCAAGAAAGTTGTGATATGTCAAGATACATCACGTGATGTTGCGAGTTGACACCCCTGTTCTAGAAGCTAGACACTGATTCTTAGAGGTCAAATTGACAGAAAAGATTCTGAGTTTACAAAACTAATTTAATGGCCTGCAACTTTAATGAAACTGCAACTAGTTCCGCAAACAAGAAAGGAATTTATGTTTGCATGTAAACTTCAGGTTAAACAGCAACTGGGATGAAGATTGCTATCACTAAGCAACACAATTATCATTTCTTTATCATTATCATTACTTAGCAATAGCAATCCTGGCAGTCCTAGTTTCTCTTAAACCTCAGAGCACATAAGTAATGTGGAAACAGACGGGAGTCCAAGGCAATGAGCATGAGGCTACCATGCAAGCAAGTTGTTGGAGGCCTTGGAAGGGCCATTGGAGGCCATGTCTAGTTCGGCAAGCGGTGCTGCAAGCATGCGTGTTATTGAGATCATGGCCTAACAATTACATGGTTCTGGCCTAATGATTGCAACTGAGGGTACTGGAACTGTCTTAATGACCACTTTGCTTAGGAATGGAAATTCCAATCCAAGTAGGATTAAGTGAGAACTACCAATATGGCTTTTAAGAGAGAATACGTTCCTGTTCAGGAGAATAAGCCTCCTATTCAGAAGAAGGAGCAAGACCAAGAGACAGATAAGATCGACTAGGAGATTAAGACCTAGATATAATTGAAAAGGATGGAGGAGACTGGGATACTATCAATAAATATTAATGGTTTAAACTCTCCCTCAAAAAGGAGAATTTTTTTTACATGTTTAAAAAAATTAAACATGGATATAATTTGTCTTCAAGAAACGCATATTAAGAGGCAACATATTAAAATTCTAAAGCAACCAAAAACTGGCAAACTTTTCTTTGCATCGGCATCTCAAAAGAAGAGTCACTTTTTATATAAAAGATGACTCCCAAACAAATCTACGCCGATGAAGAGGGGAAAATCTTAAGGATGGAAATTATGATGGACCAAAAGCAGATATTAATGATTGGAATATATGCACCAAATGACAAACAAGAACAATTTTATCTAACTCCGCAAGAAAATATTAGATCTAAACTACCAAAACTTCTGTATAATGGGAGATTTTAACACAATAGTGGATGGAACTTTGGACTATAAAAGTGCTAAGCAAGGAAGGAAAGGAGGAAATCTGTTACCTAGAGCATTTTCAAAAATTATAGAAGAATTCAGGATTTTAGACATATAGCGAGAGGAAAAACCCAAAGAAATTACAATATACATTTTACTCAAATAGACATAAATCATGGTCAAGAAATTGACATGATATGGATTTTGTTGGACCTGAAACTGATGATTCAAGAGGTGGAAATTGAAACTAATGACTGGGCAAACCATAATCCAATAAAAATAACTTGGAAAGAAATGAAGAAGAAACCTAGATGGTCTCTCAACAAATCGATATTGAAGGAAAAAGAATTTCTACAACTAGCGACAAATGGAATTTTTCTTCAAAATAAACAAGAAGGAAGAAAAATCACTCCAAAATGTTTTGGACACTGCTAAAGCATACTTTAGAGGCCTGGTTATAACTTATATTGCTAAGAAGAATAAAGAAAAGAAATAACTACAATTAACTTTGAGGAATTAGAAATCTAGAATCAGATCTACAAATAGATCCAGATAAAGTAACACTCATAAAACAAATGGAAATAATAAAGCATAAACTAAACCTAGTTCAGATGGAACCAATGGCCGAACAGATTAAACGGGCCAAACAGAACTTCTTTGAAAACGCTAATAAACCAGGCAGATGGTTAGCATATAGACTGAAAAAAGAAAAAGAAAAGAAAATGATAAAAAAATTACAAGATACAAAAGGAGAAATACAGTTTCAAAATGATGCAATGAAAAAAATTGTTAAAGAATATTATGAGACTTTACAGGGCAAAGGAAGTCTCTGAATACAGCAGTACTTAAAAAAAGCAAACCTGCCAAAAGTCCCCCAGAGTATTTGCAATATATTAAATGAACCAATATCAATGATAGAGATTACAGAAGCTATAAAAAGGCAAAAAAAAGAGATAAGACTCCAGGGCCAGAAGGACTACCTGCAGAATTTTACACTGCGTTGCAAGATTTTTTTTTTTTAAGTTAAGATGTCTTAACTCCAACCTTGAAAGATCTTTGCAATGAAATTCTCCTGGAAACCAAAATACCAAAGACATGGACTAAAGCTAATATTACCTTAATACCCAAAGAAGATACAGACTTGACACACATAAAAAATTACAGACCAATATCTTATTAAATGTAAATTATAAAATCTTTGCTTCGATAATGGCAGAAAGAACTAAGAAATTTTTGAATGAATTTATACAAACAGACCAAAATGGGTTTTTACCAAAAAGACACATAAAAAATAACTTAAGAACAATTCTGGATGTTTTAGAGTACTACGAAGCTCACCCAGGGAAGCAGGTGGCGTTGATATTTCTTGATGCACAAAAAGCATTTGGTAATCTAAATTGGCAATTTATGTTTCAGCAGCTCATTGAAATGGACTTTGGGGAAAACTTTATGAATGCAATTCATGCGATTTATGATAAACAGACTGCCAAAATAATTGTAAATGGAGGCTATACAGAAAATTTCAGTATCAAAAAGGGCACAAGACAGCGATGTCCCCTATCCCCACTATTACTCATATTAACCTTGGAAGTACTGAATAGAAATATTAGACAAGTCTGTGAGATTAAAGGATTAGAGATTAAGGGTGAAAACTACAAATTGCAAGCATTTGCGGATGACTTGGTTTTTATATTAGAACCTTTGGAAACAAGCACAAAATTGTTGGATACAATAGAACAATATGGAGACGTCGCAGGCCTGATGATAAATAGAGAAAAGACTAAAGTTTTGACAAAGAACTTAATAGAAAAACAGAAAACACAACTTACAAGAAAAACAAATCTTCAAATAGTTAAAAAAGTTAAGTATTTGGGAATTTATCTAACAGCAAGGTGTATAACTACAAGAGGATAACTATATAAAGTTATTAAAACAAATAAAACTGGATTTAGAAAAGTGGAAAAATATCCAACTGTCAATGCTGGGGAGAATAGCTACAATTAAAATGAATATTTTACCAAAATTACTTTTTCTATTTCAAACCATCCCGGTAAAATTAGAAAAAGCCTTCTTTGATGAACTAAATACTACAGTATTAAAATTTATTTGGCAAGGAAAAAAAGCACGAATTAAAGTGAAAATGCTACAAGACATTAGAGAAAGGGGAGGATTTAGACTCCCAGATTGGAAGTTATATTACCAAGCAGCTATTTTAATGTGGAAATAAAAGACTATTATACTGGAGGGGCATGACTTAACAGATTGGCTGGCATGCCTTCTTATGGTATGGGAAGAACAAAGCACACAGATACTTCCAGAACCACGTTATAAGAAATGCCCTTCTTTTAGAATGGGAAAAAATAAAAGAACAAAACAGATATCTGAATGGCTTTCAACAATGGAAGCCTTCGCTTACCCAAATTTGATTAACTATGAGAAACTTGTAACATACAAAGACTTATTGGACAATGAAGGAAAATTGAAATCTATACAAGATCTACAGCCACAAGGTATTAACCTAGCATGGTGGTCATACCTACAAATTCAAACAAGATATGAAAAAGACATGAAAATAACAGCATTTACAAGGAACAGACAGAACTGGATCTTATATTGTTAAAAACAGATGAAAAGCTGATCAAAAAACTCTATAGATTTTTACTTAATTTAAAGATGGAGGAAGAACAAGTCAAAGAAACAATGATAACTTGGGCAAAAATGTCTGACATTCTATGGAGCTTGAAGAATAGGAAAAATTATGGTACAGAAATATTAGACTAACTAAAGCTGTATCATATAAAGAAAATTTGTATAAAATGTTCTATAGATGGCACATGACACCAGTGAGATTAACGAAAATGTTTAAAAACACCTCAAATGTTTCTTGGAAATGTAGTCAAAGACCTGGTACTTATTACCATATCTGGTAGACATGTCCTAAAGCTAAAAGATTTTGGTTTAAGATACATTTATGGTTGGAGAAGATGATTAAAAAACAAATAGAATTTAAACCAGAATTGTTCTTGCTAGGAATGATAGGTCCTATGACAAGGAGAGCGGTTATTTAATATTACATGTATTAACAGCAGTGAGAATTATTTTTGCCCAATACTGGAAAAATGAAAATTTACCATCTGAAGAAGTATTAAAGAAAATACTAGATTGTGCAGGAATGAATAAACTTTAGAGATTAATGAGAAAGAGGATTCAGTTTATTATAGAACTTGGCAGTGCTTTTTTTATAAAAGAAAAAGGTGATGGAACTCACACATGTCATACAACCCGCCTTGCCTACTCTACAAGGTTCCATCCAAAAAAGGTGCCGGAACTCCGTTCTGAGCGTTCTATGAGAAAAAAAGCCCTGGAACTTGGACTAAATTTTATCAATGGCTAGATAACCAAATTAGAGAGAAAGGAAAGTGATATGTATTTCTGAATGTATTTTACTAAGAAAAATATTATGGATTGAAAACTTAATATTTTTTATTACAATTTACTATATTTATTATTGCTATCAATCATTAACTCTAATATTCTCATTTATATACATGTAACCAGACAATATGCTGTTTGCCAAACATTGAATGTTATCGAGGGAAACCCTAACCCCTAGCCCAACCTTCCCTGTATTCCAACCCCAATCCCCACCCCCCCTTTTTTCCTCCCCATCCTTATAAAAACCAATAAAAAAGAGAATACCGTATTTTTCGGACCATAAGACGCACCCAGTTTTTAGAGCAGGAAAACAAGAAAAAAATTCTTTCTCCTTCTCTCTCTCTCCCTCTCGTTCTCTCTCTCTCTCTTTCTCTCCCTCCCTCTCCCATTGTCCCTTCCTTCCTTCCTTCCAGTCGCCTTTAAATGGATTGGACTTCAGGCAATGCTGAGCGTTACTCGAAATACTTTACATGGGTTATTGTTTGAATTATCCTTCCCTAATCCCGCAAGATGGGGTACCAGCAACTCTTTATTTTGCATCCCAGAGAAATTACGAGAGAGGATTGCAGCGGGGGTCTTGTAGAGACAAAAACTATGGCTGGGCCGCTAACACGTTTATAAGCAAGCATGGCTTGTGGTTTGTCACCATTGCAGATGTAACCTGAGAATTTTCACTTTGTCTGGAATTAAAGAAACAAAACAAAACCATGGATCCCTTTTTAAAGTTCACTTGGTTGACGGCTTCCTTCCATACTCTTCCCAGCAGAGAAAAGAACATGAAACTTAGCTAACTAGATTAGGGACAGTTTGGGAACTTTTTACCAGTCAGGCCCAACTTACTGAGGCTCATTTGTTTTGCTTGTCACTTAAAACAAACTTGTGGCTTGTTCTGAACCAGCCCTCTTCTCGCACCCCTAATCAAAAGAAGAGTCTGGAAAGCGTCCAAGGCTAAAAGGCTTCTGCCAAGATTTAATTACGCAGTTAACAAAAACACAAGAGCTTGTCTTCTCAAGCGGAAAAAGTTGCTTTCAGCAACCAGCCCCTCCCCAAACACTTCTTTTATAGAGAGCTCAGGGCGTGGTCTCCCTGTGCCTCCTCCCGAGGAGTCCCATAGTCTTTCTTTGTTTGTCCCTGCTCGTCTGCCTCCTGCGTCGGGCGTCCTTGAACAGGGCCAGCTGTGGGTCATCATCCTCCGCACTCTCGGGCTCACACAGCTGAGAAGAGGTCCCCGGCTGAGGGCTCTGCAAAGCCTCCAAATCATCATCATCAGCCGGTTCGTTTCCCTCCTCCCCCACATCTGAGTCCTCCGATACATCGGAGCCGGCTGTCGGACCCACAGGCTGGCCCTGAGTCACAACATGGCTCCTTGTGATGTGCAGACTTCCTTCTCTCTGAATTGCAGTTCCAGATTGTTTACCAGATGTTAAACGGGATCTCTTCTCAGAAATGCAGCTGGCCCTGTTTGCTTTCACTCGTTTTCCCACTGAAAATCTGAGCCACTCACCTTGCTGGTCTTTGTGCAATAGGAAATGGTCCGTGTGTGAAACGGAGTGAGGGAGATTGCCAGAAATGCGAATCGGCCGATCTCGCGCTCCTGCAAACTCCCTCGCTCGGTTTCAGCTTCCCTTGCTACAAGAGAAAGCAGGCTGAAACGAGGCAGATTGCAGCAGCGCGAGATCAGCCGATTCGCATTCCTGGCAATCTGCCTCTTTCGGTTTCAGCCTGCTTTCTCTTGTAGCAAGGGAAGCTGAAACCGAGCGAGGGAGAGTGCAGGAGTGTGAGATCGGCGTTTCTCAGCACGTGCCGATTCGTGCTCCTGGCAATCTCCCTTACTTTCCACTTGCGGAGGTTGGAGCTGGCCATACGGATCACCTTCGGACCATAAGAAGCACCATTGTTTCCCCCCCCACACTTTTGGGAAAAAAAGTGCGTCTTATGGTCCGAAAAATACGGTAAGTTCTGTCAACTTGTATAAAACATCTACAATTTGAAAGTGGGAAGAAACTTCAATATTTTTCTCAAAATTACATCATACATGATCAAGAGGACACAATTTAATCTGGATACGGTTTTATATTACCATCATCAAATTGGTCTTTGCATTCTTTTCGTCACAGCTGCAGAATTTGATGGGTGATTGATTTCAGTTGCCAGTATCTGCTTTTGTCTTACCGTAACACATTTAAGCTACCTGTGTTTGAAATTGAACTTCAAATTCAAGAAGCAACAAATTATCAACTGCAATGAGGATTCTGGAAAAAAATGGCAATGTTCTGTTATTGTACAAACTGACATAAACAATCAAATCATAATAGTAAAAATATGAATTGGGGAAACCAACAAGTTATTTCTAATCATATACATTCCTTGAGTTATGACAGGTCATCTAACAACCATTCAAAATTACAAACCTTCCCCCCAAGCTACATAAGATCTCATTTCAAAGTTATGCCTGCAGTCATTTACTCTTATGACCAACTGTAGATATGCTACAGCACGCCCACTCACCTATTTCTCCCCCACCATGGTCTGATAGGCACTAGGTTTGCCTTGCTATCCCTCCAGGTTCCAAATAGTCCTCCCCACCCCCAATCACTTGCTTTCCTTTTAAAGGATCCATAAAGTTGGGGTAGGGAAGGATAGTCTTCTCTGTTGCTGGGCCATGTAGCACAATCCTGTCATTTTCCCTTTTCTTGCTAGTCTTAGCTCTCTCAGCTTTACACTAGTACAGCTAATGTTAGGGAAGGTAAACCTAATGGTGAAAAGAAAACTGCCAGGATTTCTTCTCTTCAATTCTCTTCAACATGGCCCAGCAACAGAATGGCCTGTTCAACTTCCCTACCCTGACCTCCTGAGTTCTGAGCACTTTGAAAGGTAGATATGTGACTCTGACAGTGTGGGTATGAAGGAGGCCCAAAGGGCTGTGAGTACTCCTAGAGGCAGGAGGCAGAGCATGGGTATCTCGGGGAGTAGGGAGAGGCCTTGGGAGGTGCAATGCAGTAGGTTGTGCCTGGATTAGGCATCTTAGAGTCTGCCCTAATCAAGGTAACTCATGCTCTACTTTACAATTTGTGTGTTAGTTCAACAAATGCATTGGAGAGAACAGGGATAGAGGGGATGGTTAATAGGGCAATTCACTTAACAATCAGTCTGACTTCTGACAGTATTGCGCAGGCTCCATGACTGTCATAACTCAAGAATTACCTCTATACATTTTAATCAAGCTCTTTTAACTTCATGTAGTAATATGCTTTTAATATCCATATCTATAGCATAATAATGTTAATGTAAGAATCACCCTATTGTTTCAGAGAATATGAACTACCTTAATAGGTTCTACATGACTGTTAGAAGTACAGTATTCATAATCTCTTCTGAACAAATCCAGTCCAGTTACATTACATATAACACTATAAATAAGACAGTCTATTCTATATTTACAAAATATTGGTGAAATGTGGATAATGGAAGAATTAAATGTTACATTATGTTAATTTCATTAACTTTACGATTTAGGTAATCGCTAACTAGAAACTGGTCTATCAAGGGATCAATTCTAAATAGGTGCTCACATCATCATCATCATTTTAACCACTGTCTATCCACTGCAGGATGAAGGCCTCTTCTGCATGTTTCCAACCAATACGGTCCTGAGTTTTCTTTTGCTAACTGGGCCCGCAATGCTTGCTGTCGATCCAACTTGTTTTAAGTCTCTTTTGTCGATTCTTTTTATCAAGTGGGATCTATTCTATGACTGCCTTGGTCCACCTGCCATCACTCCTTCTTGCTATGTGACCAGCCCATTTCCATTTCAATTCTTTTACTCTCCTGATATCATATACTTTCGTTTGTTGTTTAATCCATGTGCAGGTCTTTCTGTCTTGTCTTATAATGCTAAGCATGTAATCTTTCCATGGCTCTTTGCACCACTTGTAGCTTTTGTATCGTGAGGTTAATGTACATGTTTCACCAGCATGTTAGAGCAGGTAGCACACAGTGATTGAAACCTTTTCTCTTCAGGCACAGAGGGAGGTTGTTTTTGAAAGTTATGCTTAGCTTGCTGAATACCCGCCAACCACATTTAACACACCTTTCAATTTCTTTTATTGTATCACTTTTCACTGAGATCCATTGGCCAAGGCATATGTAGTAGTCTACTAGGTCTAGTTCTTCTCCAGATATATTTTTTTCCTTCTTTGCTGAATTTATTACAAATAGCCTGGCTCTTTTTCAGGTTTATTTTTAAGCCAAATGGTTCTCCTGCTTTGTGCAGCTCTCAAGTCTTTGTAGCTCTTCTGGGTTGTGAGAAGAGAACATCATCTGCAAATTTTAAATGATTTAAATAGGCGCCACTGATTTTTGCCCAGTCTAGTTTGTGAAATACTTCTTCAAGGCAGGCTGAGAAAAGAATAGGTGATACTGTATTGCCTTGTCATACACCTTGTTCTATGTTGATTTCCACTTTAACATCATTAAGGAAAATGGTTGCCGCTGTTTTTTCATATAGCGATTGTAGTAAGTTTATGTAAGCAGTATCTATGCCTTGGTTGAACAATGCCTTAATTATTGCTTGCTGGAATACTGAATCATTTTGTAGTCAGTGAAAGCCATGCACAGAGGCATAGTGCACTTTTTGTGCCTTCTAATGACTTACTGAACTTGGATGTAATCCATTGTATTGTAGCCACTTCTGAACCCTGCCTGCTCCTTTGGCTGTGCATCATTTAATTTCTCAATATTCTGTTTGCTATTATCTTGGTGAAAATCTTGTAGATGACTGAAGGAAGCCTTACTGGGCAATAGTTCTTTAAATTATCTTGGGCCTCTTTCTTGTGTATAAGAATCACTTCAGCATTTTCCCATGCATTGGCTATTTTTAATTCTCCGAGACATCTTGAGAATAGTTTTGCTAATATCTTGTGTAAACTGTGGCCACCAGCCTTCAGCATTTCAACCATAACACAGTTATTTCCTGAAGCTTTGCCATTTTTCATTAATACTTCCTCCATTAGGATATCTGGCATTTTTTCTTTTGTGGGTGTTGTTACTTTTAAATGATCTTGATCTTTGTATAGCTCTGAATAGAATTTTCCAATAATTTATTATATTTACTGTCTATTCTATAAACAGAACCATTTTCAAGCTTTAATGCACCTTCTTTCTTCTATTTATAAGCTTGCATTTTGCTCCATTAATCCCTTTGTTTTATTCAATTGCCTTTTTACAAGCTTCATGTTAAACTGATGTGTTTCTTCTTGGATATGTTTTATCGTCTTGCAAAGTTCAATGTAGTCCAGTTTATTAGTGAAACTTCTTCTATTCTTCACTGTCCATCATTTTTTCATTAAATCAATAATTTCATCAGAGATTTTTGACTGTACAAAGTGTTTTTCTGGTGGTGCTATAGATGTAGCATATTCAAGGACATTTTTGACTATTTGTTCATTTTGGTTGGTAATATTCATCTCTTCCAAATCTTTCAGTAAAGTGATCTGATAGATTGTCAAAATTGCTATTCTCCTCTAATAGCTTATCACTATTTTTGTTTTTTTGTGATTTCTTTTATCATTTTCATACACTCTTTTTGACTATCTTCACTAGCTCATAACATTCTATGGTCACTAAAAAACAACTGATGACAGTACAATTGCACAATATGGTTTTATTACTTGACATGATGTAGTCAAGTATATTCGCGTGTAGATTGACTTATACAGAGATGCAACAATCAGTAAAGTTTCCATTACTATTAAGATGTATCTCATAGATTTTTTTTTAAAAAAGATAAGACAATGGAAACATCTTACTTTTAACTATTTATTTGATTAACAGTTTCTACAAAACCAGCTATTTTGAAAACTGAATGAACTACCATTTTTAAACATGGAAGTTCATCTTCATAGGAAAATGCTCCAGTTCAGGTTCAGTTTGCTCAACTGCTTTATTAAGTATATCCAAGAGGTTTTTTTAGAAATTTTCTATTTGAATTAACCATAGGCTACCTTATCTCTGAAACTGAAGTAGTTAACTTAATTAAAAAGTCAGCTTCATAAACTATGGTTTGAAGTTATTTGCAATTAGCAAACCAACTTAATTCAGTTGCTGCTTAGGAAACTTCATAAACTATGATTAGTCAAAGTATAAGTAAATTCCTTCTTGTAATGTGATCATGATTTATGACACATTCAAAAGCAACCATTATGGAATGGTAACAAAAGAAATACAAAAGAATCAATGGCAGGAGCTTCGCTTAAGATACATTCACCTACTTAAGAATAAATAACAGATCTAAATTATTCAGAACAACCATCACAGGCACAAACATATAGCAAATGTAAAGAGAAACTAAGATCAAATTTCAAAATCAGAAGTGCAGATAGAGATCAGCTTTGGGGAAAGAAAATTAAAAAAAAAAGAATTTTATAGTTACAAGTTTATTTATTTATACTATAAAGGAAACAAGTCTTAATTATAAAAATATAGTTAACTTTTCAACATTTTCACTTTAAAAATAAATAGAAGCTACCTAATACTCTCCTTGTACAACAAATTACAAAGACAAACTTACCCATTATCAATCAAAATAATTAAACATGAATATATTTATTGTGATCCTAGATGCTTGTTTTGTTCTATCTGGGGGAGGCGGGGTCTAGAATGAAACACTTTTAATTTTTTTTATATAAATTAGTTATTGTTTCCTCCAAATTGAAACTGTGAGCAAACTGGTTATTCTTAGGAGAAACTGAATTTGATCAGAACATTTTAAAATCTGTATCTCAGTCGAGAACTCCATGTGACACTTTTTTTATTCTAAATACAAATAATATTATCTAATATCAAAATTCAAATAGGTAGAACTGAGTAGTTTCCTCTTTGCTTTTTATGGAGATACACAGACTTGTAGGCCAAATTGCTGACTTCAAAAATCTTGTAGTCCTGAAAAGTTCCAGAAGTTGCAATTTTAATTTAATGAACAGCAAAAATTGTTAAAATCAATGTTATGAAAATAAATGAAATGAAACTAAATTTGGGTATGTTTTGGTCCATCTGTTTTTGGAATGTGGCTTTTAGCAAGTGAGGCAGTCAGCCCTTAACCTGAAAAGAATTGTGAATTGCTAACCTAAATGCTAATTACTTATTATTCGATTCTTTTTCCATTGTGATTGTTTTTCCTACAGATATATAAAACACTCTAAAAGATTTAAGACCAAAATATTTATGAATACACTATTCTTTAGCTGTTGAAACAATGTTGAACAACCTATTACTTTCTCAGATACGGACAATGAGATGAACAAGAGATGTTCTTCTAATATCTCTAGTATATCAGGTTTCCTGTAATAGGAACTTAGACTGTCTTCCCACTGTTAATGTTCTATCTCTACTTAAAATTGAATTGTTTACTGAAAAGAATCCATCAACATGTATCTTAACTGTTATGGCTAACTATAGTTAAGTCTACTCCCTGATGCATCCCCAATACCTATGAAAGTACATTTTCCTTAGAACTGGTCCACCGACTGCATTATGAGATGACTCCAATTAATAAATGTCAGGAATGTAATATCAAAGTTCACACTGGGTAACCAAGAAAGTATCCAGTCATATAAATCAGGACCTTGGCAATATATGGCACCCCAAAACTTTCAAATGACTCATAAAATGCCTTCATTTGGGAAGTTGCATGGAATTGGTCTTTAATTATTTAAAATGATTACAGGGAAAAATGGTTAAAGAAACATTTTTTAAAAATCTAGAAATCTCCATATATTTAAGATTGTAGTGCTGGATAACTCCTACACAAAATTAAAGTATAGAAACATTTTGGAATCAAATTTAATTTTTACATTGCATTTTTCTCAGATGTTACAAATTACCTAGCGTGTGAACTCTTAATCTACCTATCATTCTGTTAGCTATGATTTATGGTTTAATGTGTTATGCCAATCCATAAATGTATTTTCAATAAACCATGATTTATCAAACCATTGCTGAAAATAATGACTGGGCAGGAATGAACCATTAACATAATATTTCTGATACAGAAATACAAAATAATATAATGTAGAAACAAAATGTAGTACTATCTGTACCTGAATATAGGAAATTGTGAAAAATATTTTTTAATTCTAACTTAACAAATTGTATTTTATAAATACTAAAATAGAGACACATAGCAGAGTCCTGTAGAACCTTGGGGACTTATCAGTGATCGTTTAGCTTTAATGGGCTGCATACTTCAAATTATATACTTAATCTGTAGAATTTAAGGAAGATATCAATACTTGGTGTTACAATCCATTTATAGGATAATGTAGCTACTAGTACATCAGATGAATTACATTGACAAATAGAAACATTTCTTGAAAATTTTGATTATGGTATGAAAACTCTGAAATAGCAGAACTCTACTCTGAATACACTGCTTGTGTTGCAGTAGTTTATTTTAACCATAAACAAGTAGCAAAATAACTTACCATATTTTCCGGCGTATAAGACTACTTTTTAACCCATGAAAATCTTCTCAAAAGTCAGGGGTCGTCTTATACGCCGGGTGCTGAAAATTTAGGGACAGGGCTGGCTGGAAAACCTGGAGCGGATCTCCCATTTAGTCTGCGCAGGGAAAGCGGGACCAATTGGAGAAGAAGCTGCAGTCTGTGATTTTTTACAGGCTGGGGTCTGGGCGTCTTTCCTTCTAAAGTTGAAGAGCAGCTGTAGTATATCCCAACTTGAAAGGCAGGTGGGGAAGGCAGCAGCCAGAGCAGCGGCTTAGCTCTAAGGACACATTTGACTCAGGAACTGGGCGGGCTGGCTGGAAAACCTGGAGCGGATCTCCCATTTGGTCTTTTTTTTTTAAAAAAAAATCCCATTTATATCCTGCCCTTCTCCGAAGACTCAGGGTGGCTTACAATTTAAAGCACAAATCAATGTGCTTAGCAATAGCCTTCATTCTGTGTATATGCCTGTTTATTAGGGCTTTCACCCCCCCCCCAACAGCATTACTACAAAGTCAGCTTATTGCCCCCAACAATCTGGGTCCTCATTTTACCTACCTTGGAAGGATGGAAAGCTGAGTCAACCTTGAGCCTGGTGGGATGCGAACCTGCACTAATTGCAGGCAGCTGGTGTTACTTTAGGCTCTGTGCAGGGAAAGCTTTAGAGTGAATTAGGAAAAGTGAAAAAGTGAATTAGGAAAATAGGGAACGGTTGCTGGAATTGGGTATGTGTAGTTTAACGAAGAGAAGGGTGAGGGGTGACATGATAGCAGTGATCCAATATCTCAGGGGCTGCCACAAAGCAGAGGGAGCCAAGCTATTCTCCAAAGCACCTGAAAGCAGGACAAGAAGCAATGGATGGAAACTAGTCAAGGAGAGAAGCAACCTAGAACTAAGGAGAAACTTCCTGACAGTTAGAACAATTAACCAGTGGAACAACCTGCCTCCAGAAGTGGTGAATGCTCCAACACTGGAAGTTTTTAAGAAGAGACTGGACAGCCATTTGTCTGAAATGGTATAGGGTTTCCTGCCTTAGCAGGGGGTTGGACTAGATGACCTCCAAGGTCCCCTCCAACTTATTATTATTATTATTATTATTATTATTATTTATTATTATTATTATTATTATTATTATTATTATTATTATTATTATAGTTTAATCCACTTGCACTGTTTTATGTTTACATGTTTGATGACAAACAGCCTTATGTTTATAAGTGACAGTTTTCCTACTAAGCACCTGCATGTCATAAGCATTTGAATTAAAATTACCATATTAAAATCAAATCTGATGTTTTTTAATTTTAATTTGGTGTGCGTTGGAAGAGGGGTAGTCTTATACGGCGAGTATAGCCCAAACCCTATAATTTAACAGGAAATGTAGGGGGTCGTCTTATACACCGGAAAATACGGTACTGTACAATGGCTATATTTTAATTAGTGAAGGTCCTTAGCTTTTTTACCTTCTAATTTTGATAATCCACATTTTAGTTATGGAACCCTAAACTATTGAGCAACTGAATCATTCAGGCAATATATCTAAATAATTCAATTATATGAATGTAATATACTACTCATAGTAGTAAATACTTCCTCCTCCAAAGGAAAAAAAATTGAGATAAGTGGAACTGACAATGTGACAGGTCCAAAGATCCCCACTGAAGCTAAGGGTGAACTTGAACCTGGGTAAACTGAGTGTGTGGTTTGTTCAAAAATGCCCAGTGAAGCTAAAGTTGGTCATCCTAGTTTAAATATTTTCACATTATACCATTTGTTCAAAAATGCCCAGTGAAGCTAAAGTTGGTCATCCTAGTTTAAATATTTTCACATTATACCATACCAAGTCTCTTATGGGCATGTCATACCAATTTATTAGCATGTCTCCTATATTACTATGGTTTGTGGCATAGTCAGATTGAGTATGGTATGGTATGGTACGGTATTGTTATATGCAACTTGGTGGCCTGGTGGTGAAGACTCTCGCCTCCCAAAGGGAACATTGTGGAAGGTTGTGAGTTCAATCCTAGGTAGCAGCAGATGTTTCTCTCCTAGGGCGCAAAGAAAAAAATATCTGCTGTGAATTGTGTAGCGTCAGGAAGAATACCCAGCCAATAAATGCCCAGCTCTAGCCAGTTGCCCTGACTCTATCCCAAATTAAGGGATTACAGGGTTGTAAAAAAGGATATTACAAGAGCAGTGGTTAGAATACAGTATTGCAGGCTAATTCTGCTGACTGCCAACTGCCAGCAGTTCGAGTCTCACCAGCTCAAGGTTGATTCAGCCTTCCATCCTTCTGAGGTTGGTAAAATGAGGAGGACTGAGATTTTTGGAGGCCATATGCTGACTTTGTAAACTGCTTAGAGAGGGCTGTAAAGCACTGTGAAGTTCCATTGCCATATCATATCATATCATATATGACTTCTGAAATACCTTATTTTCTGTGAGGAACTTTGCTAATTATTTGTCTAATATGTGAAGAATCTTATGGCAAAAAGCAGGCATAGTAACTGCTTGCTTTGAAATGTAATTTGTTTATCTCTGTAAATAAGCTCTGTATCATCTTCTGTTTCAACTGTTCTTGCCTATTAAAATATTGTCAAACATCAAATATTTGATTACATAATAATATAATGTAATAACATTTTGTCAAATATTTTTTTTAAAAAATCCTATAAATCTTTCCCCATACAACTCAGAATTAGAATTTTCATGTCACTAATTATTTTAGCATGTTGAGAAATAGCACCCAAACTTTAATGCTTCCAACCAAAGCAGTAGGCTGGGAGTAAAAAAAAGACATCAAAGTATTTGGAAATAAATTAGTGCAATGACTTGTATCCTTTAATTTATTCAGTACTATCTTTCCTGCTTGTAATCCTCAGTACTCAGGGAACTATTTGACATATTTACTTTGACATACTTACTTGAAATATTATAGATCTGTAGAAAGTATTTTCTGAAAAATAATAAAGCAATTACACACCTCTTTAATAGTGAAAACTCTGATTAACAGCTTTGTAAGATGTAAGATAACTGCCGTTCAATTGAAATGCCAAATTAAACCAAGAACAGGATTGTCAACTTTATTATGCTATAATATTAAAATGGGAGTTTAAAGTTTGCTGCAGCATAATTTGTTTGAACAGAATGGTAATAAATAAATGATTTCTCACCTCAGCCAACTCTTCTAACATTACACCTATTCTCAAAAATATTTTTCTACAGGCCATTTTCCACACTGATCTAACTGGAATAGTCCCAGGAGTAAAGATACAAACACTGATTCCCATCCAAGTACAAAATTCAAAGATTTTGGACCCCCCAAACCAGCAAAAACTACATTACAGTTTTTGTAAAATGTAAGTAAAAAGTACATTTTTACATGTATGTACAATAATACTGCAGCCGTTTCAATACTTCAAATTCAATGCAGTCTGCCCTAATGTACAGTCCATATGGCAGGTGAATAATGCGATAAAAAAATAGATGATGCAATCTATTATAGGGGCAAGATGGGGAAAATGGAGCAACTATTTCCAGTTTGGTAATTAAAGTACAGAATCAGAAAAACAGAAACTTATTTATCAGAAATAATCCTATAAGCTTGCAGCTCATAACATTCAAAAATTAAATTCTGATCTGTGTCAAGAAAATGTCTTGGGCAAATAATGCAGAATAGTATCCTCATATATAACAACATTACTGGAGAAAGTTACATAAAATTGGTGTAATCTACTATGGCCAAGATCTGACGTACAATGAATCAAATTTTATCAAAGGTTTTTTTTAAAAGAAAATACAAATTAATATAAAGTAAGAAAAAGAAATAAAATCAGAGAAAGCTAAATGTAAAAGATAAATAGAAAAGAAAAATATAGAGAAATAGATTCCCATTTTATTTATGGCAGTTATAAGGCCAATTATAACTTTACCTCTTACTCTATGGTTACAACATATCTTTCTATAATCCTTTCTGCCTATTCATCAAAACCATTAATCAAATTCTTTTCATCGTGTTTCACATAAGAAGTCTATAAGGGGTTTCCAGTTAGCTATAAATGTAGATATTGTCTTTTCTCTTATTATGTAAGTTAACTTAGTTATCTTAACAAGTTCCATCATTTTCACCTACCATTCTTCCCTTGCAGATAAGGCCAGACCTTTCCATCTTTGTGCATCGAAGTAATATTTTCTATAACTGTCATAAAGGCATGTAAAATCATACTACATAAAATGGAAATTGTACCTTTAAATTCAGTTACATAAAGACGTGATCACAAAAATAATGAGTAAAAAAACATGTATCTACTTAAAATGAAAGTCCTACTCATTTTCTTTTTAAATTCACTGCAATATTATTAGTAGCAAGATGTAACTGCAACTTGCCAATTACCTTTCTGTCCCCAATCTTATGTTGCTGATACAGTACGGTTTACAATATGCAGGGTGGTGAAGAATAAAGTTAAAGCCTGACAGCTTCTGTAAGAAATTATACTGACTTCATTACCCAATTGCTTTAGAAATTTGGCTGTCGAGTGCATAACTACTAAACCTCATATGAACAGGATCCATTTGTACATAGTATGCCCCCCACAGGTTCCTCTGCTCACCTCCCTATAGTTTATTGCAAAAGGTCCCGCTCCTTCAGCGTCCAATGCTTTTTTAACCAGTGTTTTTGCCCTTTCCGTTCTCTCTTCCATACAGAAACGCAAACGCACGCTCGTCTATGCCGCAGCGAGGATTACAACAACGCTGCACAAGTTTTATCCAATGAACAAATGAAAACGAATTGGGGCCTCTTGATCCAACACCAGATCGCATTCAAGTCGTAAGCTTAGAGCAAGACTTTCTCGGGTGTTTTGGCACAGAGTTGCAAGACAGTTTAAGACTAAAACGCCTATCGCTATCATAATATTCGTTAGCTTTTCCACTCTCTCACCTGGCACCCTCACAAACAACTCCGGGTCACCTTTTCCACATGTCACCTCTCCCTCCCTGCCCCCTTCCATTTGCACCACATCCGTCTCTCACCAAATACTCCCATAATTTCCCCTCATCTGCATTTCAAAAACTCTCATTTGGTCTGGGTTTCCCATCTTCTCAAGGACCACAGGCAGCTCTCTCATTAACCCGCTTCCCTATTCCTCGGTTTAACCCCGGTCGCTTGGTCGTCCACCGCCGCATGGAGCAGCACCTGAGTCCGTTTCAGGCGTCTCTAATTCTTACCAAGGGTCGAACTCGTGTATGATGCTCTCGAAGCGGATGACGGCGAAGAGCCTGGAACTGAAACCAGCCAGCCAGGCCAGGAAAAGGATTGTGAAGGAGAGCAGCGACTGCCAGCCTGCCGGTTGCGACAGGCCCCCCGACAGGCCGCCTCCTCCCGCTGGGGCGCCGGGGCCGGTCGCCGCCAGTGAACCACCTCGGGTGTTAGCCAGCGCTTGGGAATTTGAAGATGACGACGAGGCAGCGGCACCGGACTTGTGCTTCTGATCGGGGGCTGAGTGTTCCGCCATGTTGGTCCCCGGGCTCCTCGCTTTTCCTCCGCCTAACGCGCGGCGAAGGAGGAGCAGAATCTGCCTCGTTCCCTCAGCACGCTTTGCAAAAGAAGACGGGGAAAGCGGCTGAAATCACTGTCTTCTTCCGCGCTCTTTTCACTGGCTGGGGAAGCACTTCCCTGCCGCCGCCTCTTCTCGAGCGACCCAGGAAATACTGCCCGATGCGGCCGCCGCCAACATCCCAATGCGGCGCCAGAGAACGGGCGCGAGACTGAAGCAGCGCGCGCACGAGAGATGGTGTGTGTGTGGGGGGGGGGGAGCAGAGAAATAAGGCGTGGATATGAGAATAAGAGGAGCGACAGACAGAGAAGAGGCGGAGATTCGAAACGAAGATAGTGAAAGTTGCTTCCGCGTGAAAATGAATTGGCTCAAGATTGAGGTCGAGGAAAAATGAAATGGGAGGAGAAATAAAGCGCGGGACTGTGGACAGCCGTTGGGCGGCGCGTGAGAAGAGGCGGGGAAGAAGCTAAGACGGCTAATTAAGGCTTGAGGCCCGAGTGATCGCTGTGACACTCAGTGGGGAGGAGCCGGCAACGAGCCTTCTCCTCCCGTTTTCGTCAAGATCATCCTATTAACCTGTCAGAGAGCGACAGGTACTTCAAAAGGACAAAGCGGTAGCCAATTAGGATCGACAACCATAGGGCGCGGCTACAGCAGGGCGGTGACTTTATCATTTTTCACAAATTATAAAAAGCTGTGCTAAGTGGAATCGTTTGATTGGCTGACACGTTTACCGGTGACAGAGTAAAGTTGCCTTTTTTTCTTTGTCACGTGAGATAAATTAAGCGCTGACGTTTTGAGCCAGCCCCTTGAGTTGACGGAGCTGCGGTAGATGCAATACTGTATTCCTAGTTAGGAAGCCCGAGGCATATTGGGGCTTGTAGTTTCTAGGCATTGTTGCTTTGGATCTGTCAAACGTTCTGCTTACCCCCGTTGTTATGGTAAACTTTGAGGATACACCCATCAAAAAAAGGCTATAAAAAACCCTGAAATACTACACAGAAGTTATTATAACGCTAATAGTACTGCCATGCTCAATGCATAATGCAACTTTTAAAAAATCACACCGAATCACACACTTGCAGGTACATAGATACTTAGGGCAACTAGAGCTAGAGACAGAAAGCTTGGGTAACTAATACCGATCTTTCCAAATCCTGTCAACTTCTTGGCAGGATTGTTGCTGAGAATTCTGGGAATAGAAATCCACATTGTATCCCAGATTTGTTAAAATGGGAAGCACTATTCTAAACAGCCACCTCGAAGGATAAAGAAAAAAGTGAGACTGGATACAATAGCTGCTGCCCGTGGTAATAATATTTAAACTGAGGCATAGGATTCTTTTCAGTGTATCAAATTCACAGAGCAGGAAGTACTGACAGACAGCTGTCTTATTCTTACACTACAATAATAGTTTCCCATTCACCCAGTATGTAGCTGTTCATTTAATAAGACAATATTCTATTCTTAAGAGAAAAGAATAGCATAGAAATTAATTCTAATAAATGAAACATTAAGGAATATTTAAATCAGTGGTTGCTTATACCGGTAGTTGAATTAAAGACATACAGCTGGTGAGTATGAACTAATCACATATCCTTGCTAGGAAGGAAGATAAGTACTTTGGTGTCTGACAATTTTCTCTGGAAGATTGAGAAAGGATTCTGTAACTAGGTAACAAATCATACAAAGCCTTTTCTCTGGACATCTTAAAATGGCCAGACCATATGCCATTTAAGAGCTTTTAAGATAGAACTAAAACTTTGAATTGTGGTTAGAATTACATAAATACCCAAAGCAGAATGTAAAGCTCATGAAACCTTAGTGACAGCTGCTGCCATTAATATTTTCAAATACTTTTCAATAATAGCTGTGCATTAAACACATACTGGTAACCTAAATAGGATACAGTATAACCAGATTATAACCAATCTGTTTTTCTCTCAGCTGCGACTGGTGTAAGTTAAGCCTTGGCTGGTAATATCTTTTGGGCATAGCACAGAAATTACAATAATGCCATTCTCAGAATTGGGGGTGAGGGTGGGGGGTAGGTGAGGGAGAAATCTGTATCTGTACAATGTTCACTAGCTTGAAATTACCTATTTTATAATGACAAAGGAAGAGTTTGCCCTGATAGGTGCAGTAATAAGCTGACTTTGTAATAATGCCGCTTGGGGGGGGGGCAAAAGCCCTAATAAGCAGGCATATACATAGAATGAAGGCTATTGCTAAGCACATTGGTTTGTGCTTAAATTGTAAGCCGCCCTGAGTCTTCGGAGAAGGGCGGGATATAAATGGGATTAAAATAAATAAAAAAATAAAAATAAATAAGTGATTTTCAGCAAAATTGGTAATAATGACTAGTAGTGGCATCAGATATCAATGGAAATCTTAATGTAATCTTAAATCTTCTTGCTAATGAGTAACATAAAGGCTTCCTGAATTTTTTATTCTAATATTATTGGAATCAAATTGAATTCCTAACTTCCTATGTGCAATAAAGATAAATCCAAGGTAAAGCCATTTTTTTGATAAAATGTTATATTGGCCTAATTTCTCCAAACTAATGTATTGTTTATAACTTTTTCCACCGTGACCTCTGTTGTTATCTTGCCAAATTCTACAAAATGATAGTTTCCTGAGACTCACTTGTGTCTTGTGAAACATATATTTTATACCCATATAAGAATTTCAAGATCTTATTTTGGAAACAACCCAACTCATGTTATGAAGTCAGATGCATACACAACACTACATCGTAAGAACTTTCCTGTGATTACAGAATTGCTGCCAGATAAGCTGGCTGGCTCAAATCTTTCATTCTACCTTGAACTGAAGTTTACCAATTGGCATACTTGGCAAAAGCAAAGCAGTTATTATGACTGGTGGGTAGTATATCTGGAAGGAGTAAGTAGAAAGCTATAGCCTCCAACTTAGCTGATGGGGGTAGGTGAAAATATAATTGCAAATAAGACAGGGGTCTGTATAAACAGCAGTCATTTTTATTCTTTTCTATAGAGTTTATTTTTTGAGGGAGAGGTTTAAAGTGCACTCACAGCAAATCTGGTAAATTAGAAAAGAGAAATAGAAGCATGGTAGCAGGGATCAGAACTGCAGATTTCAAATAAGGCAACAATTTATACAAATAACTTACACATAATATTGGGTTCAGAGGTTTTTGAAAGATTTAGTAATAGGGATGCAGCATTTCACCCCTATAGTATTAAAACTCTATTCCACTTTAAGGTGTAGATGAACATTGTTTCAGGTTATCAAGATCAAAGATAACACATTTCACATTTTGGATAGTCACAACACCCATTAATATTAATTGAATTGTGTTATTCTTCCCAGGAGGATTTTATTTCCTAAATGGAAGGTCTGACAGTCTACATCTCCTCATACTCAGCTCATTCAAGAAAGTCACAAGTTGATTATAAACAGCATAACACAGTTTACAAAATGATCCACTGTTACTACTGCACAAATTTTCATGTACTGGTAATGAAAAATTGCTGAGATCGTATAGTTGAAAAAGAAGTAAAAAGTGAGCAAGTTAAAATATTGTTGGATTTCCAAACAAAAATGGATTAAGTTTTGACTCATAAGATACCAGATATAACTGTAGTTGATAAGGAGAAAGCATGGATAATTTATGTGACAATACCTTAGGAGATAATAGAGTAGAAGACAAATACTTGATCACAAAGTATCAAAATCTGAAAATTGAAATTGAAAAATTAGGGCTGTGGTGGTCCCAGTGATTATTGGCATATTGTGGCGTTCCAAAACATTTTGGATAGTATTTAGGAAATCTGCATTTTGACAAAATGTTTATCAGTAAGTTACAAAAGGCCACAGTGCTTGAATCCACACATATGCTATGTGATACATTATGATATGCTAGGTTCTAGGAAAAAACTTGATGTGTATGAAGGTCAGTAACAGCTAAAGAACTAACAGCTGTGACTTGATATTGTTGTGTACAGAGAGTAATAATAATACTAAGTAAAAATATTCTGTCAACGCTGCAAACATTGGATGTCCCCGCTCTGACAACTGATGAAAATTACAACCATTTTCTCTTTGATTTTTACATGCTTTTTCCGGTATTTAGAAATCAGGTGCAGAAGAGGTGGGTGGATGGATGGGATGAAAGCTTGAGCTCAGTTAGCCATAACAATAATGCTGCTTTGTGGGAACCCAAGGACGAGCTGATAACGTTTTGGCGGGCTGAGAAGCTAGGGAGAAAGGCCACGTTTTAGGCTAATTGGAGAATGTGATTTATGACAGCTTATTTGGGGTGGGAATTGCACTTTGTTACTTTGTATCTGGGGGAAGTGAATTTAGTTTCTGGATTCAGCTGTGTAGTGCCAATACTTTATTTCCTGAATAAAATGTTCTTTGAGGAAGAATTTTTGCCTCAAAGTTCTTTTGATGGGTTTCATCTATCAGAACCATGACATTAACCCAAAAACCCACCTTTCTACCCTAACCCCCTTGGGGTCCTGAGCTCCAGTTACCTTCCCTAAGTCGGGGAATAGGCTGACAAAGACTCAGGGAAGATCTCAGCATGGAAAAGGAAGAAGCACCTGTAACCAGCACCCCAGCCATGGCTGCTGCCTCAGCAGTGGGAGTGCAAGCCAGTACAACGGCGGAGAAAGAAACATTTGATGCCTTAAAGCAGGGGGCGAGACCAAAGATGTGACACCTGATATGGTCATTGGAGTGGACCCTGCCCAGTGGAGACTCCAAGCACCTCGAGGCAACCCTGCTAAAGGCAAGTTCTTCAAAAGCATCTGAAGCCGACTTGCAGGCAGGAGCCCCTTGATCATGCTCCCCAGACCATAGGGGAGCCAAAAGATTGGTGACCACTGAGGACTCTGGAGAAAGGAAGTACCTGTCTGCAGTCTGTAGCCAATCGGTGGAGAAGTTGGTGGAGAGATTTGAAGGGCTGAAGGTGAGGAGCGGGGAACAACTTTCTCACTTTGCATGCCAGTGAACATGATGATCAGTGGGGCTGACACCACACTGTGCCTAAGAGAAGCCCCAGCCCTGCCAATGGAGCACGGGTGGTTTCTCTGGCCTCAAAGCCACCAGCATTGACCTCCAGCCCTGTGGGAAAGGAGAGTCCCAGCTGCCACTCTAAAAATGGCAGCCTGAGTCGTTGCCATTCCTCCAAGACTCCAGAGCGCCAATCACAAGAGCCCCAGCCACCAGAGAAGTCCTGGTCGGCATCAGTTGTCACGATCCCTTGACAGGCACACCCACTACTGAAGCCCGAGCCAACACCGGGGCAGCCAAAGTCCAGATCGTCACCAGTACTGTGAGAGCCCCGACTGTCGCTACTATCAGTCACACAGCCTGGGGCATCACCATTGGCACCACCAAAGCCTGAGGCCTAAGCAGGGAAGAGACCCAGATGTGAGCATTCAACAAGGTTTAGTACAACAGCTGTGTGACCTGTTGGCCAAGCAGCAATAGGCCAGAGTGCCACAACCATTGGGGACTCTGCAGCAATTGAGTATGCCATGGCTGCCACTGCTGGGAGGTCAGCAGACAGTGGGAACACAGCAGTAGTGGAGGTGGCAACAGCCCCTGAATGTGCAACAACCACAGGGGGGGTCTGCAGCAATTGGGAATGCTGCAGCCACCATTGGGAGGTCAGCAGCCATTGGGAGGCCAACAACCGCTGGGAATACAGCTGCAATGGGGGGGCAGCAGCCCATGATGGCTCCACCCCTTAGAGTGACTTTTGATGGTGATATGAAGAAGCTGATCTTCTTCCTTAATCAAGTATGTTCCTGCATGAATCACAATGCTTATTTCTACCCAAATCCAGCTGCTACGGTCAATGTTGCAGCCATCTGGAAGAGGAAGCATCTGAGTGGCTAAACAACCTGTACAATGTGCAAGTGCCTAAACTGGGGGATCTCCATCTCTTCCTCCTTGGGTTAAAAGCCAGGTTCAAGGACCCATCCATAGCCCTCAAAGCAGAGAAATAAATTCACAAGATAAAGCAAGACAGTAGACCTGCACTGGAATATGTATGAGAGTTTCACAAGATGGCAGGTCAGATAGAAAGGTGGCCTGAGCAGTCCCTGGTGCATCACTTCAAGAAGGGGCTAGATGTTCATCTTTCCCAGGCCTGTGTCTATTGGACTGTCCCTAATCAATTGCAGGAGTGGTATCAGGTGGCAGTAAGGTTGGACGTTGAGCTTTCTCGCTACAAGAAGCCACCAACCCCAAAAGCCGGGCCGAAACCAGAGCAAACCAGACTCCTCCCCGAAAATCCCCACCCAGCGTGGCCATGGAATCCCCCAAGCCACCTGCCAGTCCACCAATCAAATGCTTCAGGTGTGGACAACAGGGGCACCAAGCAGTGAGTTGCTTGATCCCGTACCCCCAACAGGGAAGTAGATCGGGGCCACTGGTGAGGAAGAAACCAACCCAGCAGCCAGCGAAAGAAAAATCAAACTGGATCACACAAGAACCCATTGCCCAGGTCACGTCACCCACGCAATGAGAGCACCGAGTCCCAAGCTGGACTTCCCACCACTCTGCCCTCCTACAACAGCAACGATGAAGGAGAGAACAACCCGATGGTGAGTTGACCTGTTCCATCTTTTTCTCTCACTGCCAAACTCATAGTCCCTAAGACAGGTATACAAGTGGATTTCAAAGTGCTAGTGAACTCAGGGTGCTCCTGGAGTATTATTAGCTTGCCACTTGCCCTTAGAATGGGCATACAGGCAAGGTTGCTCTTCAAGCCCGTGAAACCAATGGCTCTTTAACAGGAAAAACTTTAATCACACAATTGACAGAGGCAATACGCTTAGAAATAGGTGAACATTGGGAGTTGATTCCCTTCATAGTGGCTCCAAAGATGACTGAGGCTGTGATTCTAGGTCTAGCCTAGTTAGACAAATGGAAACCTTTCATTTGGTGAGAAAAGGGGATGAGGATTGTGAGATTACCTATAGGACCCAAACGCCCTCTTAATTCAGCCGACATTACTAGAGAGACTAGGCCATCTACTGAGTTAGAAAAGAGAGCTAGCTATTTTGCCACATCCAGGTGAGCCACTTATCCCCAGTGAGTACCGGGATCTAGCAGAGGCATTTAGTGAGAAAGAATGTGACATCCTGCCGCCCAATTACTGCATCATTGAACTGTTACCGGGAGCTAAACTCCCACAGCCGAGGATGTACGCCATGGCCCCCCTCAAAATGGATGAACTACAGCAATATGAGAACAAGAACCTAGCAAGAGTTCATCTTCATTGCCTAGATGCTGCTGGAAAAACTCTTCTGCTTTATCAATCGAATCTAACCTATATCTCTTTTCTTGCCAGGTCACCACAATCCCTTCCGGCATCAGCCACCTAAAATTAATATTTTGTCTTATTAATTTTGATGTAATATGTTGGTAGGGCCTTCTCAGATCTCTTAGGGACTTATTTGAGGACAATTAGTTGTTTACCTCTATATTCTATTGGGTCGTCCCTTGTTCTGTGCAAAATCTCATCCCTAATTGACTTCTTCACAAATCTGATATGTACCTCCTTGGATAAGATGAACTAGAAGAAAGAGAGTTAAAAGAAGGGAACAATGCAGAGAGATATAATAGAAAGACACGGGAATCACAAGACAAAGAACAAGAAACAGAGAGAAGAGAAAAAAATGAGAATGCACCATTTTTTATTTTTTATTTTAATTCCATTTATATCCCGCCCTTCTCCGAAGACTCAGGGCGGCTTACAAGCTTAGCAGTAGCCTTCATTCTATGTATATGCCTGCTTATTAGGGCTTTCACACACACCCCAGCGGAATTATTACAAAGTCAGCTTAATTGCCCCCAACAATCTGGGTCCTCATTTTACCTATCTTGGAAGGATGGAAGGCTGAGTCAACCTTGAGCCTGGTGGGATGCGAACCTGCATTAATTGCAGGCAGCTGGTGTTACTTAAGGAGGCATTAGCCCACTGCTCCACCATGACAACAATGATGAGTGTAGACACAAAGAAGTAAGAAAGATAGACTGACAAGGGCAACAAGATCAAAACAGAGGCAGTAATATAGAAATATTAATAGTATTATCATTAAATGTGAATGGACTAAACTCCCCAGCTAAGAGAAATATAATTTTGAATAAGCTCAGTAAGAAAAATTTAGATATAACAATTCTACAAGAAACACATATAAAGACTCAAGATCAGGATCTATTAAACTAACCTAAGTTAGGAATTAAATTTGTATCGCTTTCACAACAGAAGAAAGGAGGAATTGTGATATGTTAAAGAAAGAATCCCAGCAAGACAAATTTATCGAGATGAGGAAGGTAGAATATTGATTATTGAAATTTCCTTGAACAAAAAAAGTCACCCTGGTAGGAATTTATGCCCCCAATGAAAAACAAAGACAATTTTATAAGAAATTGCATAAGGTTATTTATTTATTTTTGGGACTTATATGCCGCCCTATCTCCCGAAGGACTCAGGGCGGCTAACAACAATAAAACACAATAATACAAATGTTAAAAAAGATTAACAAGCCCCAATGATAAAATGATAAAATATTAAAAATATTCTATTTAAAAAATTCCTATCGTCAGTCCAGGTCAGCCTGATGGAAGAGAAATGTTTTAAGGCCGCGATGAAAGGACCGGAGATCCGGGGCCATCTGGAGCTCAAGGGGAAGTTGATTCCACAGGGCTGGCACTTCCACAGAGAAGGCCCTCCCCCTGGGGGTCGCCAGCCAACATTGTCTAGCCGACGGCATCCTGAGGAGGCCCTCCCTGTGTAGGTGCACCGGGCGATGGGAGGTCGTTCCTGGCAGCAGACGGTCCTGCAAACATCCCGGGCCTAAGCCATGTAGGGCTTTATAGGTAAGAACCAGCACCTTAAATCTCACCCGGAGGACAACCGGTAACCAATGTAGCTCACACAGGAGGGGTGTAATATGGGAGTATCGGGATGCTCCCATCACAACCCGCGCGGCTGCATTCTGCACCAGCTGGAGCCTCCAGGTGGTCTTCAAGGGCATATTGCTGATATGGATTATGAAAACATTTGTATAATTGGAGATTTTAATGCAATTATAGACAGAGAATTAGATTATAAGAGTGAGGAAGTTAGGAAACGAACCAGGAAAATATTACCCGGTACTTTTTTTAAAATGGTAGAGGAATTAAATGTTCAAGATAGTTGGAGGGAGAGAAATTTGAATTAAAAGCAGTTTACATACTATTCAGGGCAGCATCAATCATGGTCTAGAATTGATATGGTCTAGACAATGAAAGAACTAAATTCAGATGTTGATATAATAATAGATATTAATACTTGGGCAGATCATAATCCCATTGTAATTAAATGGAAAGAACAGAAGACAACAACAAGGAGGTGGACTCTTAAAAAGGCAATCCTAAACCAAACAGAATTTAAGCATAAGATGGAGGAACAAATGCGGACATTCTTCCAGATAAATAAGAAAGAGGAGACTAGCATTCAAAATTTATGGGATACGGCCAAAGCAGTTATGAGAGGAACTGCAATTGCGTATATGGCCAATGAATATAAAAAGAAAAGGCAATATCGAAAAAGTTTAGAGGATGAACATAAAAAATTAGAATTAGAACTACAAAAAACCCACAATGTAGAGATTTAAAACAACAGTTGGATTTAAAAAAGCATAAATTGAATATTATAGAAAAGGGAGAATTGGCACAAAAAAATAAAAAGCATTAGACAAAAAATTTTTGAGCAGGCAAATAAACCTGGGAGATGGCTGGCCTAAAGATTGAAAAAACAAAAAGATAATAGATGGATTAGTAAATTACGTAATCAAGCAGGGGAGATAGTATATCAAAATGATGGGAAAAAATGGGTGATGTATGAATTTTATAAAAATATAAAGAGGAGGAAATGATCACTGAGGAAAGAATATCACAATATCTTATGAAAGCAGACCTACCGAAGGTTTCAGAAGAATTTCAAAATATATTAAATAAAGATATAACAGTTCAGGAAATTATGGAAGCTATTAAAAAACAAAAAAGTAATAAAACACCTGGCCCTGATGGACTACCGTCCGAAATATATAAAAACCTCCAAGAACTTTTGGTCCCAACACTATTGGATTTATTTAATGAGGTAGTAAACACAGCAAAAATTCCAAACTCATGGAAAGAAGCAATCATCTCACTAATCCCTAAAGAAAACTCTGATTTGACCTGTATTAAAAATTATAGACCCATTTCTTTACTGAACACGGATTACAAGATTTTCACGACTATAATGGCAGAAAGATTAAAAAAATATTTAGCGGAATTTATTCATACTGACCAAAAGAGCTTCTTGCCTAAAAGACAAATTAGACATAATGTCAGGATCGTACTAGACATCTTAGAATACTATGAATTTCATAGCGAAAAACAAGTGGCATTAATTTTTGTTGATGCTCAGAAAGCCTTTGATAATGTCAAATGGAATTTTATGTTGACTCAAACAGATGGAATTCGGAGAAAAATTTATAAATATGTTTAAAGCAATCTATTCTAAGCAAGAGGCAAAAGTAGTCATAAACAGAGAATTAACAAATAGCATTCAAATACAAAAAGGTACGAGACAAGGCTGTCCACTATCTCCTTTATTATTCATTCTTTCTTTAGAAGTACTCACAAGAATAATCCGAAAAGATAAGATGATTAAAGGATTAGAAATCAGAAAAGAGACATTTAAACTACAGGCTTATGCGGATGATTTAGTTTTCATCTTGGAAGACCCTTTAGAATCTGGAACAAGATTATTACAGGTGCTGGAAAATTATGGAGATGTGGGATTAAAAATTAACAAAGAAAAAACTAAAATGCTCGTTAAAAATATGTCCAACTTACAAGAGACTGAGTTAGTAGAAAAAATTGACATCCAGACATCTAAAAGAGTAAAGTATTTGGGGATCCAACTATCAGCAAGATGCACTACACTTAAAAGAGAAAATTATGATAAGTCAATGGACCAAATTATAGTAGACCTAGATAGATGGAAAAACTTGCAGCTCTCTTTTATGGGAAAAATAGCGACAATCAAGATGAATATACTGCCCAAATTACTCTTTTTATTCCAATGTGTACCAATTAAATTAGTTAAGGATTTTTTTTTGAAAATTTAAATAGAGTTACATCTAAATTTATTTGGCAAGGTAAAAAAACCGAGAATCAAGTTAAAATTATTACAGGATGCAAAGGAAAGAGGAGGGCTCGGCCTCCCAGATTGGGAAAAATATTATCAAGCAGCAATAGCGGTATGGATAAAGGATTGGATACATTTAAGGAATAGAAGACTACTCGCCTTAGAAGGTCATGACATGCAAATTGGGTGGCATGCTATAATGTGGGATGGAAAATATAGGGCTCATCAGTATTTTCAGAATCATCATATTAGACGGGCACTATTAGATGTGTGGAGAAAAATTTAAAAAATTAACTATATAGAAATTCCCAATTGGCTATCTATATTAGAGATTTTCGTGCACCCCAAATTTATAAATCTAAAAAGTGTAATTACATATAAGATCTCTTAGATGAAAATGGAGACCTGAAAACAAGAAAAAGATTATCAGAAGATGGTGTAGAGTTGGAATGGTGGGCATACTTACAAATACAGTCACGATACAGAGAAGATAAAAAAGAACCAGGGATAAAATTAGAGCATACACAATTAGATAAAATTCTTCTAGGTACAGAAGATCGATTGATAAAAAAGATATACCAATATTTATTAGAACAGGATTTATTAGAACAGGTAAAAGAAACAATGTTAACCTGGAGTAAAAATTTTGGTTATAATATTGACTTAGAATATTGGCAACTACTATGGGATACAAATAGGAGGTTAACGCTAGCCACCTCCTATAAAGAGAACTTCTACAAGATGTTTATAGATGGCATCTTCCCCTACAAGGTTAGCAAAAATAGATTAAAAAATCTCACCAATATTCTGGAAATGCAGAAGGCTTCCAGGGACTTATTATCACATGTGGTGGGAATGTTCAGAAGCGAAAATTTTTGGGCAGTGGATTAAAAATTGGTTGGAAGAAATATTACAACAAAAAATTGATTTAAAACCAGAAATCTTTTTATTAGGGACTATTAACGATAATCTCAGTAAAGCATCTCTCTACTTATTAGTACATATCTTAACCGCAGCAAGATTGGCATATGCCCAAAAATGGAAAAGAAAGGAAACACCCACTGAAGAAGAAATAATAGATAAAATTTTAACCTGCGCTGAAATGGACAGGTTAACCCTAGAGATCAAAAATAAGAACGAAACGGAGTATTATGAAATTTGGCAAAATTTGTACAATTGGTTAGAGTTAAGGAGGATCGCTGAGATTAACATTGTTTGATTGGTTGATAATGTAAGGATTTTTTATTAGCATCTATATAATGGGCATAACTGAAAGATATGTAAATATAACGCTGAGGATTGATCTTATATGTACAGTTTTTTATACTCTGTCCTGTTATAGATTGTATTTTAGGTTTTTGCTATTTCTTTCTGTAAGATAAGATAATACTAATAGTAGTGTTGTAGCTAGGGAAGTTGAATCATGTCCACTTTTGTTTTTAAACGTATATTTAATAAAATTTTTTTAAAAAAGAACCTAGCAAGAGGATTCATTCAGCCGGCAAAATCTCAGGTGGGGGCTCCAGTGTTATTTAAAGAGAAAAAAGATGGGTTGCTTTGTCTCTGCATGGACTATAAGCGGTTAAATGCTCTGAGTATAGAAAATAAGTACCTCTTCCCCCTCCTGAAGGACCTACTAACCCATCTAGCAAAGGGGTGCATCTTCACTACATTGGATCTAAGAGAGGCATATTACCAAGTGAGAATAACAAAAAGAGATGAATGGAAGACAGCTTTTAACTGTCCCATGGGTAGCTATCAGTTCAAAGTTATGCCATTTGGACTACAGAAGGCTCCAGATGTCTTCATGCAGCTGATAAACCAGGTGCTACACGATCATTTGTACAAGGGGGCTTTGGTGTATCTTGGTGATATCCTGATATACAGCACAAATATAGCTGACCATGTGAAGCTAGTGTGAAAAGTGCTAAATAAATTGTTGAATGCTAAATTATATGTTAAACTATCAAAGTGTGAATTCCATCAGACCAGACTTGATTATCTAGGCTACAGAATTTCCAGTGAGGGCATTGAAATGGATCCTGGTAAAATGAGAGCCATAATTGAATGGCAACTCCCAAAGACTCATAACAGCTTCAAAGCTTTCTGGGGTTCACCAACTTTTACTGACAATTCATCCCTTCATTTGCCGAAATTGCTTTACCCCTCATGGACTTGTTAAAAACCAGCAAAGATGGGGGAAAGCCATGACCGGGCCAGCTGCTCACATGGACTATGAACTGTCAAACTGCTTTCAAAAACCTGAAAAGACTATTTGTGGTTGAGCCGGTCCTAAAGCATCCCTGCCCGGGGAAGCCCTTTGTGATTCAAGCCAATGCCAGCGATGTGGCCGTCGGAGCTGTACTATTGCAAAAGAACCATGAGGGGGGTTCTGAAGCTCTGTGGCTACACCTCGAAAAAGTTAACCAACTGCAAGAGAAGGTGGGCAGTGTGGGAGAAGGAACCTTTGCAATTCGTTGGGCTCTATTAAACTGGCGGCACTACCTAGAAGGGAGCAAGATGCCTTTCAAAGTATGGACTGATCACAAAAACCTAGAGGCACTGAAAACTCCCCGCAAGCTGTCCCCGAAGCAAGTACAGTGGGCACAATATTTTAACCAATTTAACTTCACCCTGAAGTACATACCGTGGGAAAAACTTTTTAGCTGATGCTTTATCCATATTGCCTCAATACAAGAGCTAGCGTGAAGAGGTTAATAAGGCAATCATATCTACACCGCAGGCTGCTTCTCAACTAACGCCACAAAGAGCCCCATCTTCGAGAGTCCCAAACCCCGATGACCCTGGGGCGAGGAAATTAAAACAGGAACTCCTCAATGATCGATGGTTCAAGGACAATTAACCTCCTTGACATGCAAGGATGGATTGGCTTACAAAGGGGGGAAGCTGTATTTGCCCCAAACCCTCTGCCTCAATGCTCTCCAGCATGGTCATGATGTGAAACAAGCTGGACACTTTAGCTATTTAAAAACACTGCATCTGGTTCATCGACAATTCTGGTGGCTGATTTAGAGATCTACCAAGATTTAGAGATCTACTTCAAGAGCTGTGCTGTGTGTGCTATCATGAAAAGATTTTTGGGAAAACCCTCTGGACTATTGCAACTGGTTGCGGACCCTTCCCAGCCATGGGAAGAAATTGCTATGGATTTTATAGTGGAGTTACCTGAAAGTAGGGGGAATACGGTGATTTGGACTGTGATAGATCTTTTTTCAAAGCAGGCTCAATTCATTGCCTGTAAAGGACTCCCGTCAGCCCAGAAACTAACCAAGATGTTTCTTAAGCAGATTTGCAGGCTGCACGGTGTGCTAAAGAGGATAATCTCAGACCGAGGAGTACAATTTATAGCCAAGTTCTGGAGGAGTTTCCTCAAGTAAATTGGCTCATCGTAAGGACTGTCATTGGCTTTTCACCTGTCTATGAATGGGGCGGCTGGAAAAGCGAACTCAATGGTAGAGCAGTACCTCAATTGCTATGTGGGTTATCAGCAAATGAACTGGACTGACCTCCTCCCTTTTGCAGAGGTGGCTTACAATAACTCTGTTCACAGCAGCACCAGTTTTACGCCTTTTAAAGTTGCCACAGGAAAAGACTTTCAACCCAATAGCCAAATATCCTCAGGACCTTCTGCTTCCCAAATGCTTGACCAGTGGGTAGGGGTGGGGTGGGAGGAGGTTTGGGACAAAACAAAAATCACTCTGAAAAAGGCTTCTGAGACTTACAAAAAACAAGCAGATAAAAAGAGGGCTCCCTGAAGGTCATTCCAGGTTGGGGAAAAATTACTTATCCACAAAATATTTATGACTTAAGTTACTTAGTAAGAAGTTGGGACCGAAGTATCTAGGTCCCTTCCCCATCATGAGAATCTTTAGCCCGGTCACGGTAGAACTAAAACTTCCCAGACTCTTAGGGAAAGTCCACCCTGTGTTCCATTGTAGCCTGTTGAAACCTTTTCGGGATTCCACCTTAATACCTCCCCTTAAGAAGGCACCCGGACCTCTTGTAGTAGCAGCACAGACTCATTACGAAGTGAAGCGTATTCTTGATTTTAGACTTTTTAAGAGAAAGTTACAGTACTTAGTGCAATGGAAAGGATATCCATTGTTTGAAGCCACATGGGTAAAATCTACTGATGTAAAAGCTGACAGTCTCATTAGTAAATTCTATGAAAAGCACCCTAATAAACAAGGGGCAACCCCTAAACTATTATTTTGTTTGAATTGCAGAATTTATCCTTTTTGTAAGGAGGGTAGGATGTCAATGCTGCAAACATTGGATGTTCCCGCTCTGACAACTGATTAAAATTGCAGCCATTTTCTCTTTGCTTTTAACATGCTTTTTCTGGTATTTAGAAATCAAGTGCAGAAGGGGGAAGTTGGGATGAAAGCTTGAGCTCAGTTAGCCATAACAATAATGCTGCTTTGTGGGAACCCAAGGACAAGCTGATAACGTTTTTAGGCTAATTGGAGAATGTGATGTATGACAGCTTATTGGGGGTGGGAATTGCACTTTGTTACTTTGTATCCGGGGGAAGGGAATTTAGTTTTGGGTTCAATACTTTGTTTCCTGAATAAAATGTTCTTTGAGGAAGAATTTTTGCCTTGAAATTCTTTTGATGGGTTTCATCTATCGGAACCATGACATTTGCACCAAGATCTCATCCAGCAAGTCTGACAGTTGCTGTGTATTTTGACATACGTGTACAGAAAAAAAATATTTCACATGTCAACATTCTTCAATACATTAATGAGAGAGAGAAGAAAGACCTTTTTGTCTACAGATGATAATAGTAGTTACACAACCTAAATCAGTTTATTTTGACCTTGGACCAATCAACCAACTCAAATAACAACAACAACAACAAAAAAGAAATAAGACAATTGGGCAGTAAACAAATACATCCAAAAGAATTCCATAAATTACCAAATGTATGATATTAACCAGCACTAAGCAACAATCTGCATAGAAGGCAAAAGAGTCACTGTACAAGAAGTCTCCTTATTCCAATTTGTAAGAGAAACTAATTTCTGCTTTTGGATCAGTGCACTTAATCTTGCAGAATGTACTGTCACAATTTATTTTAATTATTTTTATAAATAACAGAACATATAATGTGGAATGTCCTCTTCTCACAAAGTAAATAATGCAGGTTAAAAGACATTTGGTGATACTATCTGTCTATAGTTGCTAAAGACTTTTCTTGAAATCCTAGGAACATTTAAAGAACTCCTTAAACAAAACCCTACTTTAAGGAATTTAGCATGTAATTTTCCAGTTCATGTCAAAATTTTATCTTTATAATAATAATGATTTTCTATTAGGTGTTAAAGATAATTTTAATAGAAAAAGGCATATTAGATATGCCACTAAAATTCCAGTTTAATTTTTAATTACCAGATCCATTAACATAGATTCAGAAGGAACCATATCTTTCAGAAGCTAGGTGTTTCACATAGCTAAAATAAATTGGAGGTTGTTGATATAGGCAGAATATTTTTAATTTAGTTCCTAGAGTATGAGTTTATTCTGAGATTAAGTGGAAGAAAATAAAGTCATATCTAAATTTGGGAACATCCTGAAAAGTAAACCCTATTAAAGGCTTATCTTTTCTTCACTGATGCTCTGCCCAAATATCTTCTTCCTTATTGCTGTTATAGTGAAATAGTTTGAACATCTAGCTGCCATGTTCCTCATGAGATGCTCAATTCTTAAAAATGATGTTTCATATTGATCAGTTATAGTAGCTTTCCGAACTATAATGGAATTGAAAGAAAAAAATGCAGTCCTTTAAAACAGAAGCAAAACTATTGCAGTAAACCTTAACAGTGTACCTCTGATCAACAAAGAGCCAAGAAGAATTTTTGTTTGTTAGTTTAACTCATTTTACAAGCAACTTAATAATTATTTTGATATTTTGAGACCTGACAAATATAGTACTTTATTCTTGTCAATGTTTGGGGGAAAATTAACTGTTACTTCTTTGACATTGCTTAGTCATCAGGCTTTTGATTCTCTTAAGTAATAGGACTATTTTAATTGAACTAAAATTGCATTCCCATCACAATTCTCTTTCACGCTGATCTAAAAACCAAATAATAAGCAACTGGAATTTAGCAAGTTAAGTGTCCATAAGTTACATCAAGTAAGTATTATTACCATCTTGGAGAACTTTAAAGGAAGAGATTTTAGTGCAGGCCAAAGCTATATATCTTTTAAGCAATGTCTATGTTACTAGTTATTAGCGACATAATTTTTAAGATGCTGTTGTCTTCTTGTCCTCATTGTGGACTTACCTAAAAGTTTATCTCTTTAGAAAGAAAATGTTGGCAAAGAAAGGTCTTTGGTTTAGTTTATACAAATCTTCTTTTACCTCTTCAACATTTACTGTAAAATTTGGTGGGATCTGTATGCTGTTCAAATTTTGTTCTGAGATTAATTATATTATATTATATATTATATTCAGGGCTTTTTTCCTCATAGAACGCTCAGAACGGCGTTCCAGCACCTTTTTGGGGGGCAGGGGGGGGGAAAGAAGCTTTTCAACAACCTGTGCAGCAATTTCTATTGGCTTTTGAAAGCCAATAGAGGGAGCTCTATTGGCTTTTGAAAGCCAATAGGAATTGCTGCTGAGCCCGCCAAAAGACCCGGCCAGCAAACTTTGCACAGGCAAGTTGTCTGCAGTGAAGGCTAGTTGTCAGGAACTTTGCACCTCTCCCAGAATTGCTGTTGAGCCCACCAAAAGACCCAGCCAGGAAACTTTGCACAGGCAAGTTGTCTGCAGCAAAGGCTACTTGTCAGGAACTTTGCACTCTCCCTTCTGCCCAACTACACCATTTCAACTAGGTAAGTAAGAGAGGGCAAGGAGTGGGAGGTGGGTTCACCTGTCAGCCAGGCTGGTAGCCTACCCAGTGCTGGACCTGGGGGTGGTTACCATGTGTCTCTGAACTACATCCACATTGGTCTTTCCCCGCTGTGCCTTCCTTGTGTGATGAAACCCAGACATGGAACTGCAGCTGGCATTGTTGCTAGAGGGGGGCCAAGTGGGCAGTGCAGCTGAACCCCAGGGGCTGGGGAGGGGGCTCAGGGAGGCAGCCCAGGGTGGCTGTGTCAGACACCTCGCAGCCCTGCAGCCCATAAATAGCCACAATGTCCGTGAAGTCCCCCAGCGGGTGTGAAAGCCATTGTCCAGCTTCCTTGGCATGGTGGCGAAGGCAGGGGGCTTGGTGTGCTGTAGACCAGGCTGCTGCAGGGTGCCGCCACATCCCCTATCATGCAGCTGCTGCCCAGGGCCAGCCCCGCCCAGCTGGTGGTTCCATGGAGTGCATTGGCCTACTCGCACAGGCGGGCGTCCATCTGAGGGGTGCTGACGGCCCTGGCAGGCAAGCGGGGGAGTGTCCACTTGGCTCCCCGCTGGCCCGGCTCTTCCACCCTGGCCGCTACTTGTAGTCCGGGTAATTGAGCATGTGGTGCACCCGGAGCCGCTTGGCGTCGTCGATGAAGGGCTGCTTCTGGGCATCGTCGAGGTGCTGCCAGGTGGTGCCCAGCCACTTGGAGAGCTCTGAGTTGTGCATCCGGGACTGCTCTTGCACGATCTGCCGCCGCTGCACACACAATGAGACCATGAAGGCATTCATGGGCCGCTTCACCTTCTCTGGCTGGGCTGTCCAGGGCGGTGGCGGGGCTATGGCTGGCAGGAATGGGCCTGCTAACCACCCGCTGGTGGGCGCCTCTGGGGTATAGAAGCCCACAAACATCTTCCCGCTCGTCGGGGAGGGCCTGACTAGAGAGCCTCTAGAGGTCCCTCGGATGGAGCAGCTGGCAGCAAGCAAGCTGCAGAATGTGGGTCCCAATTTCTACTTTCCAAGGTCAAGAAGACAGTGAAAAACAAACTAGTTCTTGCCTTGCTCAGCAGTGCGGGTTGATCCCTTTCCATCGTCCCACCCTTCTGTTCCTCACACAGCCTGTTACTCGACTACAAAGAGCCGCTGCCCGGCACATTAGATCACAATAAATTACTGCTTGATCTCTACCTTCTGGAGTGTTCAGTTTAATTATATAAATAAATATATAAATAAAATTATATAAATAAAAGATTAACAAGATGAGAGTTCAGGCACCTTTTTTTTTTTTAGAAAAAAAGCCCTGATTATATTAGACTTTATAAACCATGTGACTGATCACGTTTCAATCTGGAAATGTAGCAGATTTCTTGGAGTGAAGTAGTTACAACTGAAAAATACTGATAGGTTCATTGAGACCATCCTTTAGCAAGTGAAATATATATTTCTGTTGACAGATATGACTTGAAAATGAATGTGTTACTGTGTTTTTCAATTGAGAACAAAACTGGATAGGAAAACTGTGGAATTCTGAAATGTTTCTATTACGCTCTTTTTAGATGTTTTAAATACTGCAATATATATTAACAGATATATGTTAAAATATTATAGAAAGAGAACTGGTCTAGTATAGCAGTTAAGGCACTGAAATGGGAGCAAGAAGAAGTAGGTTCTAGTCTTCCTTTATACATGCATGGAAGCCAGCTGGATGACTTTGGTTCAATCTCTGTTATTTAGCACTAGACTGGGAAAATGGAACATCTATTAACCTGTATTGTACCAGTGTGCTAAATTTGGGTCTGTAACTTTCAGAAAAGAGCCTTTCATCCTGCAGTGCATTGATCTGAATTGGTACTAATAATATATACTTGGTGGGAACCTGCTTCTCAATTTTTATCATAATGTGTAGATCAAAGGTTCAGTTTTGTGTTTTTATTACTCTGTATTTAAAAATATAATCCTGTAATATTATGGATTTTATAAAACCTAGTCTGCATATATTTGTTTGTTAATTAATTGACTGAGATATAAAATTCATGAGCATAAAAGTAGGAAGCATGCAAGCACAAATTATATTCCTAATGTCTGTATTTACATCCTAGGAAAGCTGAGCAGCTCACAGTAGCTGGTAGCCCATAACCAAGCTTGGTCTAGCTTGAAAAAACATAGCTGTGTCAGATCAGATTTGAATAGGAGAGTAAAAGCAAATCCCATGGATATACATTAGATTGTGAAGTACAAATAAACCCTGAAAGAAGGCAGCAGCAAACCAGTTTTATATATGTATTTATCAGGAGACAGTACTTTTGCTACATTTTGAGCAGCATGGTCTGAAGGGAAATTTGATTTGTGTATTGTAGTCAGATCCTGCCTTTTCCCAGTGAACTTAAGGCAGCATATGCAGGTTGGTCTCAAGATATGAATGGTCACTTAAAAACCATCCAAAATTATGACTCATCTCTCCCCCAAAAGCTACATACAACTCTGTTTTGAAATGATGCCTTCTGTAGCACCCTTACAGCCCTTTGGCCTTATGACTGACCACAGGAAAACTGCAGTGGCCCTCCTCTCTCCTCCATCCCACTCACAGCACTTCATCTGCCCCCCACACACCAGTGACAATCATACACTTATGTTTGGAAGATCTGAAGATCTCATACATGGCCTGCTCCTCTCCTTGCAGAACATGTATCCAGGCCATGTATGCAGGCCATGTATCCCTGCACCACATGGCAGTGACCTAAAATGACTAATATTTTGTGCATGGGACAAAATCTGCTCTGTTTTGCTACCTTTAACATGGTTTTCACAGCAATGAAGAAGCTTTCAGCAGCTTTCTCAAGTGCTATGCACACTGTGTTAAGGTAGCAAAATGGAACAGTTTGTCCTTTGACTACATGGCATGATTCCAGAAGTGGCCACCATGTTTTCAGCAATCGAACTGCATCCTAGTAGTTGTAAATATTACTGCTTCTGGAATCACAATACATATCTGCACAATGAAGTGATCCATTCCCGTGTTCTGCAATATCTCAGAGCTCTTCAAAAGATAAGCAATGAGGAAGGTGTTTAGTCTGGTGGAATGACAATCAGGCCTACGGCCTGTGAGGAACCCAGAAAAAAGTCTGTGGGAACTCAAGCTGTAGGAGGTGGAGCCCAGGGTGCCTTAGGTGGGGTGGGGGAGGCCTTAAGTGGCCCAGGGCAGGTGGGCCTGGGTCTGTGCTAGGCCTCCCAGGGCCTCCCCAAGTCACTCTACATTTAATGACTTGCATATTTGTTTAATGGTTGTATCAGGGAGAACAGGAGGTGGGGATCGTTAAGCAAAGTCATTTCAGTTAACAGCCATTACAACATGCAAACAAAATGGGTAGGCTCCATTACAGTCTTATCTCAATTATAACCTCTATTGGGAAATCTCTCCTCATTACTTCTTTAGAACAGTTAACTAATGAATTTAATAGGTCTCAGAAAGAATGATTTGCCCAGTCATGGGTAGATTTGGTGAGTATAAAAGAAAAAGAATAAAAAAACAACAGAAGAAGCCAGGATGACAGTCTCAACTATACAATTGAAACCCTGTAACTTTGGTGTGTGGATTGATATTGCACACATAGTAAATGGGTGGGGCTTTTATTTGTGTGGTCACAATCAACTTGACTTTTTGAGTTTCAGTGGGGACCTATAGTGTTTCATAGTCAAGTGAGTGTTTGAACTTCAGTCTCTCTGGTTCCAATCTAATCTATTCATTATAACCCAACCCTTTGCTTGATCATGAGTCTCATTTCAGATGCTATTGCTCACTGTGCATACAGTAAATAGGAAACTGAAGTAGTTTGTACATGAATATTAGAGAACTCTTCTATGCATACTCATTAGCTTTTTAACTTTCTCATGTGAAGGTTGAATGTTTACACAACACAGGACTGCACAACCTTTTTAGATAAAGGCTCACCCTTAAGCTCAGAGTAGCTTCTTAAGAACAATATTCCAAATGAAACATTTGAGTTAATTAAACAGTTAATAGTATACCTTTCTGAATGGATATCTTTTTCATCTTTGGCATAAAAAAATTAGACTTCAACTCTACCCAAACAAAGCTTGGAAGCTGTAAGTTAAGGATCTCTGAACAAAATACACATTAGAAATCTGTATATTATTAGCCAGTTTCTATATTGAAGATCTTTCAAATACTAACCAAACAATATTATATAAAATTCAAAAACAGGCAAGGATAATTAGAAATTCAATGTTAAAAGTTAATTAAAAGGTGGAGAGTTTTCATCACCTGTACCATTAGAATGGCTGCATGCTCCTGTTTGGGTTCCAAGCAAGACGGAAGAACCATGTTTTCTAACCTTTATGAAAGGCCAAGAGAGTGATGCCCTCCCCTCGCTTTTGGGGGAGAGAATGTTTTCAAGGGTGGGGGCAATGGCAGAGAAGGCTGTCTTCTTGGACTCCACCAGAGGGATTTCTTTAATTGACAGGTTCTGCAAAATGCCTTCCCTGCCTGGGATGAAGATAATTTCATAGGTAACGTGGCCCCATGCCATTTAGAGCTTTAAAGGTCATAAACATCCTTGAATTGGACCTAGAAGCAAACTGGCATCCAAAGTAGCTTGCAAAGCAAAGGTGTTACATGCACTATTCTTTGGGCATCCAAGATGGCTTGTGCAGCCACATCCTGTACCAGCTGAAGCTTCCAGGTACTTTTCAAGGATAGCTCTATTTTATTTATTTATTTTATTAAATTTATATACCGTCCTATTCCTGTAGGACTCAGGGCGGTTTACAGGGAAAATTAAAAGCATAACATACAAAAATTAAATCAGTTAAAACAATTAATTAATTCAAGTCCCTGAAATTTAAAACTAAAACCCAATTAAAATTAAACCCCTCAGTCTGGGCCAGACAGCTCAAAGAGCCAAGTTTTAAGGTCCTGGCGAAATGAACAAAGGTCGGGGGCAGTCCTAAGTTCTGTGGGAAGTTGGTTCCATAGGGCCGGCGCGCCCACAGAGAACGCTCTTCCCCTGGGAATAACCCGCCGGCATTCCTTAACCGGCGGTATCCTGAGAAGGCCCTCCCTGTGGGAGCACACAGGACAATGGGAAGTTGATGCCGGCAGCAGGTGTTCCCTTAGATAATCCGGACCCAAGCCACTTAGGGCTTCATAGGTCATTACCAGCACCTTGAATCTCACCCAGAGGGCAACTGGAAGCCAATGCAGCTCGCGGAGAAGAGGTGTTACACGGGAGTATCGGGAAACTCCCATCACAACTCGCGCGGCTACCTTCTGCACCAGTTGAAGCCTCCGAGTGATCCTCAAGGGCAGCCCCATGTAGAAAGCGTTGCAGTAGTCTAGCTGGGAGGTCACGAGTGCATGGGTTACTGTGCGTAAGGCATCTCGGTCCAGATAGGGACGCAACTGGTGCACCAGGCGAACCTGGGCAAAAGCCCCCCTGGTCACGGTTCCTATATGGTCTTCAAAACTGAGCCGTGAATCCAAGAGGACGCCCAAATTGCGAGCCCTATCGACAGGGGGTAACACCTCACCCCCCATCATTAATGATGGAACAGCCTGGCTAACCCGAGATGCCGGTATGCACAGCCACTCAGTCTTGGCAGGATTGAGACGAAGCCTGTTTCTCCCCATCCAAACCCGGACCACCTCCAGGCAACATATGTAATGCACATTGCAGTAGTCCATATATGTTTTGGACTGAGCAACATTTTACCCCATATATTGTACTTTCTCTTCTTTCATTGATCTCACTGTATGAACTATCAATTGAATTAATACCTGCTAATGTACTAAACTTGAATCCAACTGATTTCATTGAATTTGCTCTGCCTACATCTGGAACTAAGCTAATATACCTTCAGTACCTGAGTCTATTACACTGCATTGATTTTGACCAAGAAATACCTGTCAATGATATACAACCTAGTTGACCTGATATTTTGGTTTATGAGTATCAGTTAACTATTCAGACTGGGTCTTAGGGCAGTTTAACTAAAAAGATTGAAATTAATTCAGATACAGAACAAATTGGCATGCTAATTGTTGAATGCTCAATCCTATCAAATTTTGGAATAATAACACATAAACTTTAGCAGGGCAGTTTTAGGTAAACATATATGAGGTAAACATATATGAGCAAAAGAATCCAGACAGTTGTTCTTGCTAGGTGCCCTACATTTCTTTTTATTTAATATATACTAAGCTGACTGGAAAAATGATGATATGTAATCACGGATTAGAAAAGGCTAGCTTAGTCAGGATTCTGTTCTACTGAATTATCCAGAATGCTACTGTGAATGCACACTTCATAGATTGCCACAGAAATCAGGTAACTCTTAAATACATATAGAACTAAACTTGTCAAAATGTAAAACTTTTATTTTACTTTGGTTGATAAAACATGGCCTGCTAGCTTAGCAAAATTTACTAGCTCACTGGCAGAATATCTTTAGAACAGTAAGTAACTCAGGAAGAAAAAAATGCAGAATATCATGCATAGTTAATGTTAGTAAAAAAATTGTTCATGCCTGAAAAATACATCTTCAAGCTTTCTTCAATTCTTTCCCTAAGAATTTTGTAGACTAAATGTTTGCAATGTGAATTTATTGTACCTGATACTATTTTCAAAGCATTTAGTAACTAGCAATTTGGAATAGTATGGACTGTCTTGGGGTTTTCTAGCTACTTTTTGACATTCCACTAATGAACTCTGCCATATTAATGAATGCATCAAAGCTGTATGAAATATCACTTGTATATAAATAATTATTAACTAGAATAGAAATCTGAAAATTAGGTGCCAAGAAAATATAATTTTAATTTACAGTAAATAAAAATATAAGAATTGCTTAACTATACAGAAAATGAATTCAGATATGATTCAGCTTAAAACTAAAACTTGATGTAATATGAACTTTGATTTAGCTTCTAACTTTGAACCTCAACTAAAACTAAAAATCTATGCAGAAGAACTGAATCATATCACACACACAAATGAATAAACCTCAACCAATAATTTCTTATTGCTGAGGAGATGACTGTTATAGCTATATCCAAATATTTTGTAAAGCTTATCTTTCACATGTTGTCCTAGAACATAATATGTCATTCCCAAATGGAATATGCGTCTAACCTACAAAAAGTGGCAAGTAAACAACATTAGGACTTAACAGTAACATCAATTCTGGAAGCAGATATTTTGTCTGGATGTTATGGTTGCTGAGAATTTATTTTACTTCTGATCAGATTTAGGGAAGAAGTAGTGGGGAGTCCTTCACTCTCTCATTCTGTGATATACATAGCTTGTGCAATCAGATTTTTTTTCTTGCCTGGCATTGAGATTCCATTCCACACCCTTCTTCAACTCAAGAATTGATGAAATCATGAAATAAGAATGTTTCTTTTGAACTGATGTGACCAATATTTTCTATATTGTGTTGTTTTATTTTATAACAAATTGATTCCTTGATTCTTTATTGACATGAACAGGTATTCAATAAAGTTACACAATTCTCTGTTCTGCAAATATGAAACACAGCAGTATAAAGCTATTTGGATTTTCTGGTGAACAAAGAATAAGATATTACAGAGGTCAACTTGTATGTGACTGAATATTAAAAATAGTATATAATTCTCTTGGTCCCAATGATGAGATCAAAGATCAAAGCAGTATAAAGAATTGTTGATAGCATAGATCTAGTTATTATTTTCTCTGGGACTGAAAGTTCTGGGCAGGAATCTATTTGGAGCTCCATATAGGTTGCTACCCCTTCATGGATTACTGCCTTGTCGTGGCGAAGGGGCTTGCGTAATTCAATGAAGCTATGAGCTATGCCGTGCAGGGCCACCCAAGACACACAGGTCATAGCAGAGAGTTCTGACAAAATGTGATCCACTGAAAAAGGAAATGGCAACCCACTCCAGTATTTTTGCCATGAAAACCCCTTGCACAGTACCAAAAGGCAAAATGATATGATGCGGGAAGATGAGCCCCTCAGGTCGGAAGGCGTCCAATATGCTACTGGGGAAGAGCAGAGGGCTAGTACTAGTAGTGCCAGAAAGAATGAAGCGACTGGGCCAAAGCCGAAAGGACCCTCAGCTGTGGATGTATCTGGTGGTGAAAGGAAAGTCCGATGCTGTAAAGATTTTTTCTCCATAGGAACCTGGAATGTAAGATCCATGAATCAAGGAAAGCTGGATGTGGTCAAACAAGAGATGATAAGACTGAACATCGACATTTTAGGAATCAGCAAATTAAAATGGACAGGAATGGGTGATAGAATTTTGTCAAGAGAATACGATGGTCATAGCAAACACTCTTTTCCAACAACCCAAGAGATTGCTCTACACATGGACATCACCAGACGGTCAACACAGAAATCAGATTGATTATGTGCTCTGCAGCCGAAGATGGAGAAGCTCTATACAGTCAGTAAAAACAAGACCAGGAGCTGACTGTGGCTCAGACCATGAGCTTCTTGTTGCAAAATTTAGGCTTAACCTGAAGAAAGTAGGGAAAAGCACTAGGGCACGTAGGTATGAACTGAATCATATCCCTGATGAATATACAGTAGAGTAACAAATAGATTTAAGGAATTAGATCTGATAGACAGAGTGCCTGACAGACAGAGTGCCTGATAGACAGAGGTTCACAATATTGTACAAGAGATAGCAACTAAAACCATTCCAAAAAAAAAATGCAAGAAAGCAAAATGGCTGTCTGAGGAAGCTTTGCAAATAGCTGAGGAAAGGAGGGAAGGAAAGTCCGATGCTGTAAAGATTCTTTCTCCATAGGAACCTGGAATGTAAGATCCATGAATCAAGGAAAGCTGGACATGGTCAAACAAGAGATGACAAGACTAAACATTGACATCTTAGGTATCAGTTAACTAAAATGGACAGGAATGGGTGAATTTAATTCAGATGACCATCAGGTATACTACTGCGGGCAAGAATCCCTCAGAAGAAATGGAGTAGCCTTCATAGTCAATAAAAGAGTAGGAAAAGCAATACTGGGATACAACCCTCAAAATGACAGAATGATCTCAGTTCGAATCCAAGGCAAACCATTCAATATCACAGTAGTCCAAGTCTATGCCCCAACCACCAGTGCTGAAGAGGATGAAATTGACCGGTTGTATGAAGCCCTACAGCACCTTATAGAACTAACACCCCAAAATGATGTCCTTATCATCATGGGAGATTGGAATGCTAAAGTAGGAAGCCAAAAGATAACTGGAATAACAGGCAAGTTTGGCCTTGGAGTACAAAATGAAGCAGGGCACAGGCTGATAGAATTTTGTCAAGAGAATACGATGGTCATAGCAAACACTCTTTTCCAACAACCCAAGAGACGGCTTTACACATGGACATCACCAGACGGTCAACACAGAAATCAGATTGACTATATGCTCTGCAGCCAAAGATGGAGAAGCTCTATACAGTCAGTAAAAACAAGACCAGGAGCTGACTGTGGCTCAGACCATGAGCTTATTGTTGCAAAGTTTAGGCTTAAATTAAAGAAAGTAGGGAAAAGCGCTAGGCCAGGCAGGTATGAATTAAATCATATCCCTGTTCAATATACAGTAGAGGTGACAAATAGATTTAAGGAATTAGATCTGATAGACAGAGTGCCTGAAGAACTATGGACAGAGGTTCGCAACATTGTACAACAGGTAGCAACCAAAACCATCCCAAAGAAAAAGAAATGCAAGAAAGCAAAATGGCTGTCTGAGGAAGCTTTGCAAATAGCTGAGGAAAGGAGGGAAGTGAAAGGCAAGGGAGAAAAAGAAAGATATGCCCAATTAAATGCAGAATTCCAAAGAATAGCTAGAAGAGATAAGAATGCCTTCTTAAATGAACAATGCAAAGAAATAGAAGAAAACAATAGAATAGGGAGGGCCAGAGATCTTTTCAAGAAAATTGGAGAGATGAAGGGAACGTTTCATGCAAAAATGGGCATGATAAAGGACCAAAATGGCAGGGACCTAACAGAGGCAGAAGAGATTAAGAAGAGGTGGCAAAATTACACAGAAGAACTATATAAGAATGAGCTTAATGTCCCTGATAATCACAATGAGTTGGTCACTGACCTCGAGCCAGACATCCTAGAATGTGAAGTGAAGTGGACCTTAGAAAAGCTGAGCAACAACAAAGCTAGTGGAGGTGTCAGTATTCCAGCTGAGCTATTCAAAATTTTAAAAGACGATGCAGTAAAAGTGCTACACTCAATTTGCCAGCAAATTTGGAAAAATCAACAGTGGCCATAGGATTGGAAAAGATCAGTTTACATTCCAATTCCAAAGAAAGGCAGTGCCAAAGAATGTTCAAACTATCGCACCATTGCACTCATTTCTCATGCTAGTAAAGTTATGCTTAAAATGCTACAAGCTAGACTCCAGCAGTATGTGGATCGAGAACTACCAGAAGTACAGGCAGGATTTCGAAGAGGCAGAGGAACTAGAGATCAAATTGCTAACATACGCTGGATCATGGAGAAAGCTAGAGAGTTCCAGAAAAACATCTACTTCTGCTTCATTGACTATGCTAAAGCCTTTGATTGTGTGGATCATAACAAACTGTGGCAAGTCCTTAAAGAGATGGGCATACCAGATCATCTTATTTGTCTCTTGAGAAACCTATATGCAGGCCAAGAAGCAACAGTGAGAACTGGACACGGAACCACTGATTGGTTCAAAATTGGGAAAGGAGTCTGGCAAGGCTGTATACTGTCACCTTGCCTATTTAACTTATATGCAGAGCACATCATGAGAAAGGCAGGGCTAGATGAATCAAAAGTTGGAATTAAGTTTGCCGGAAGAAACATCAACAACCTAAGATATGCAGATGATACCACTCTAATGGCAGAAAGTGAAGAGGAACTAAAGAGCCTCTTGTTGTGAGTGAAGAAGGAGAGTGCAAAACTTGGGTTGAAACTAAACATTAAGAAAACCAAGATCATGGCATCTGGCCCTCTCAATTCCTGGCAAATAGATGGGGAAGAAATGGAGGTAGTGACAGATTTTATTTTCCTGGGCTCCAAGATCACTGCAGATGGGGACTGTAGCCAAGAAATTAAAAGACGCTTGCTCCTGGGGAGGAAAGCCATGGCAAATCTAGACAGCACACTAAAAAGCAGACACATCACCCTGTCAACAAAAGTGCGTATAGTCAAGGCTATGGTCTTCCCAGTTGCAATCTATGGCAGTGAAAGCTGGACCATAAGAAAGGCTGAGTGCCAAAGAATTGAAGCCTTTGAACTCTGGTGCTGGAGAAGACTCCTGCGAGTCCCTTGGACTGCAAGGCGATCAAACCGGTCAGTCCTAGAGGAGATCAACCCTGACTGCTCTTTAGAAGGCCAGATCCTGAAGCTAAAACTCAAATACTTTGGCCACCTAATGAGGAGGAAGGACTCACTGGAGAAGAGCCTAATGCTGGGAAAGATTGAGGGCAATAGAAGAAGGGGACGACAGAGAATGAGGTGGCTGGATGGAGTCACTGAAGCAGTAGGCGTGAGCTTACATGGACTCCAGAAGATGGTAGAGGACAGGAAGGCCTGGAGGAACATAGTCCATAGGGTCGCGATGGGTCGGACACAACTTCGCAACTAACTACAACAAAAATTGGGGTCCCCAATTTTCCCTTTAATGCCACTTTCCACAAAGGACCCAATAAGCTGTACAATAAATGGAAAGCATTGGCCAAGGATAGGATTGCTTTGTTAACAGCCAAATGCAAGGCAACATTTTAATGAATGTCTACCTATGAAGGATTTCATTCGAAGACAGGATACATATTATGCACAGTGCATTCTTCCTTTCCCTTTTCATTTCCCTTTCCCTTTCCCTTCCTTTTCTTTTCTTTTTCCTTTCATTAGCAGACAAAGCTGACATGATGACACTTAGAAGGAGAATTCTGTAGTTAAAAATGGTTGTTGTAGTGCGTCAAGTATAAGATGGTCAAGTTCAGTTGTTTTTATTTCAATGGCTAAAGCAAAAAATATTTTTAGCATGTCACAACTCCTTCAGACATGATATAATTCAATTTGTTGTATCCTGTATTTTTGAAAGAATCCAACAGCAATAATTCACTTTTTGATTAGTGTCCTTTATGATCTACAACGCAATGTGTTAATTCATTAAAAGAATGAAATTTTTAACTGCATAGTTTTGCATTCTTGGACTTATAAAATGCATAATTTAAGAAGTTAATATTTGGACTTATAAAATGCATAATTTAAGAAGTTAATATTTGATTAACACTGGTTTTCTACTTTTTCCCAAGTAATGCATATGATGACATAAATGGTATTTTTCTGCCTTACGCATGTTTCCATTTTGGCTAATAGCACATGACTTGATTAGGAGATGATTTCATTAAATATTTTCTGTGTTTGGTTCAGTTACTGCTTAGAGTATCAGTATAATGTTAAAGTGCCCAATATATTCTAATATATTTTCAAACTTGAAAATGGGGAATCTATGTGGTACAATCCCTGCATGGAATTGTTTTATAGTCCTTGAAGAAGGGTGTCAAGAATGTTTATTTGAAAGCAAACAAAGTCATAATCTTTAACCATATAGAAAGATGATATGACATAAAGGAAAGTAGTAAAAATCAGTTATCTACTTTACAACAGAAAAAACACCTCCCAGGATCGCATGATCTTATAAAATGGCAGTAATAAATGCATTTTCTTATTGTCATCAGTTTTTGTTTGTTTACAGTTAAGCAAGAGTACGTCTATTATAATATCATTCTAGTTTTTCAGTTCAGTCTCCACAAGGAAGGCTAATATTCTTAGGAAAAATTTAGAACACAATCTGTACAAAATGTACTTTCCACATAGGTCTTATACTCATTCCTAGCAGCAAGCTGGACCTGCCTAATTAATACATACCCACCTCATAAAGGAGTCAGAAGGATCACCGAACAGACAAACTATGCCAAATTAGTAGCCATACAAATGTGAATTTTTGGATTTTCCTTGCTGATAATTAGAGAAAGCCATGAATTTTAGATAGGGAAGGAAAAGTATACTATGTCTCTGCCTTTCCTTCGAAAGAGTGTATAGCATAAGTTCCAGTGTGTAGCATAAGTTCCAGCAGCCCTACATTCTCACACATTTAACTAATGCATTTTTTTCTAATGCAAGAGAGGGAAATTATTATTAACCCAGTCACAGATGAGCAGCTATTTCTTTAAGCTGTTGCTAGTGGTCATCAAATTCAGTATACCGTGAAAGCAGAATATTAAATGGTGAGAATAGGAGTGAGCTGCTGTGTCTTTCATGTAAGGTCTTTTTTATTTTAGTTGAGATAGAAGTACATTACTAAAGATCAGTCACAATCTCAGGAGTATTATAAGTGTTTGTTGCCAACTCAACACAATTACATTGTGGAGTATCAGAGGGACTCCAAAAAAATTGTGAAAGACAAGGTCAAACCTGTGGAGTTTTCAGAAACCCATTAACTTTTGAGGACTAGATTCGCTGCTTCTCCCTTCCTCTCTAGCTTTTCCCCCCCCTGTTAGTTAGAGGAGTCCTAAAGACTATATCTGTTATTAAGATTAAAATGATTTCAATATTTCAGTTCCTCATCTGTCTTACTCTATCATTTGATATGGTACAATAAGTGCTACTCCTTAGCAACTCTTTGCATTGGTCTCAAGGTCAAGAGCCAAATTCTCAATGGTGCTGAAACAGCAACATCCATCAAGCTCACATCAGAAAATATTTTTATTGCCTATCTGAGCTTGTAAACCACCACCTCTGATCACAACTTCTGGGACTCACATTCTCGACTTTTGTCCTACCTTGCTGTATTTTAATAAATTAACCAGACTTATGCTTCATTTCACTGATATACTATTATGTAAATCACATTTACGTATTTCTTAATTGGGAAATGGAATGTGAGAGGAGGTTTTGCAATATTACACTTAATGAATATTTAAATTGGTTGAAATGCATCTTGTGGTCTTATATACCAATTAAAAACGTAAAATTTGAATCATCTTCCTTGTTGGGTAGGATTAAGTGGATGGATTAAAGTAGAGCCCTTCCTCAAAAGATGTCAAGGAATTTTATAAATTATGAATGTCCTTGAGGACAAGTAGCTATTACCAAGATAATAATTAAATAAAACAGTCTTGAGTCTGGGGCAGGAATGTTAATCTCTAAGACAAGATGCTTCCTGTTTTGGGGAAAGCATATTCAGGATTCTGTTGGCATTGCTTTAAAGCAAAAGTAATTCACATGACATTGAACTCCTAATCTGACTTATCCTTAAGGACTGACAACTTTCTATCTCTAAAAAGTCCTATTGGAATTATTCCTCTGAATATTTAAAAATGTAGCTCATAATTTTTACTAAAATACTTCTGTGAAATGTATAAGGCCTTTCATACCATTTCATACTAACAGCATCCAAGCCTGCTTTCATAACATGAATAAGCATGTGGGAAAAGTGCAGTTGTGACTGAAATAAAAGATATATTTTAATATTGCATATATCTTCTCTAAATCAGGTGTCTATTTTATTACAAAAAGGGATAAAAAGACACTTTAATGTTGTGCAATTGTCATTGCAATATCAGGAGAGTACTAAATTATTTGAACAAGATTCACATGAACGAACATGCTATATGAAGTAATAGATTGTTTCTCACTGCCTTGATTTTAATGAAGTTGCACTTCTCCATTTGTATGTGGCAAACCTCTTTAATTTATGAATTAACACTTGTGCCAAAAATCTTCAACCACATTTGGAGTATTCTGTTCAGAATTTTGTTGTTGATGAAGAATGAATATATTTAACCAATTATACAATTTCCTAATTTGTCCTTTGTGTTTGTGTTAAGTGTTAAGCATTCTCCTTATCTAGGCAAGAAAATAAATTATTTTGATCGTTTCTAGTCACTAGAAAAAATACTTAAAAATTACATAGATGTTCTAAGATGGCGGCGCTTGGAATGGCTGTGGCTGCATTGGCTCTTGAAGGTGAATAGTTTTGGGAGGGATAGTAAGGGCTATAGGCCACATGATCAGGAAGATTTTTATGTGTTTGAGCAACATGGTGGAACTAAGGTAACATACGACATACGACCGACAATCTTTGCTGGCCTGGCGAGTTTCTAGTTGTTTTGGAACTGTTGGTGAGACCGTTAAAAGTCGTTGGTGCTGTTTGAATTTGTTCTGCCAGCAGCAAGAACTGACTGCTGGCCCAGTGATGGATTGCATTGCAAATCAGGACTGTTTCCAGAAGAGGCATAGGAGGAGAGGACCTGGAGCTTATGGAGCGAAGGAACTGAATGAGGCTGTCGGCAGGCCCAGAGGAAGAGAGAGAGGCTTTTGGAGGAGTTGGTGGCGGCGGCAGCAGCATGCTCCAGGGGCAAAAAGAAGCAAGGCCTCTTTAAGGAAAAGGTGGAAGAGTCAGGATCAGAAAAAGGAAAGAAGGCGAGGTTGTCAGAATACAAGCTAACTTGAGGGCTAATCCACATGGAGCCCCATTTCCATCTGTCCTGTTTGCCATCGTTCACTCTCTAGAGACTAAAATGGACAATGTGAAATTTGAGCGGGCCCCGAACAAGGAGTATATATCGGAGGTAGTGACCCTTTGAGAGCTGTATGCAACGAAATTTCATTTTGATGTATGCCGATTGGTGTACATTCAAAGTGACAATAAAGTTATCATCATTTCTGAAATACTATTTAGAATGCAACTTTAAATTATTTTATATTTAGAAACATTACATTCCCTGTCAAATTATTTTATCTAATCACTATTAATTGTAGAAATGGATTGCTTTAAAAAGATATTATTGAAATGAATGTACAGTAATTTAACTCATTTTAGAAATAACCAGGGCTTTTTTTCTCATAGAACGCTCAGAACGGAGTTCCGGCACCTTTTTGGGATGGAACCTTGTAGGGTAGGCAAGGCAGGTTGTATGACATGTGTGAGTTCCAGCACCTTTTTCTTTTACAAAAAAAGCACTGGAAACAACACATAATCTGACAGAGCATATAAGCTTAATGTTTTGGGAGATCATCCAAGGCTTTTGTTTAGAGATGGAAACCTGGTTTGTCTTGGCTGACACACAGCAAGCTCTGCCAGCTTGAAAAAACCAGGAGCCTTGTGCATGCTTTTACAAAAATGCAAAATGGAGGATGTAGTTTTAAAGCAGGGATAGAATAGAATAGAGGTGGAAGGGATCTTGGAGGTCCAAAATGAGGAACTTGTTTTTGATAGGGAGAAGTGTGAATCAGGTATTACACATCAGTCATGCAAGAAGACAAAGGCATCCCAAAAAAGAAGCCACCTTCTGGTTGGTGATTCATTTATAAGGGATGTAAATTTAGGAAAGGATACAGAGGTTTCAAAAGAGGTCAGATGTCTTCCAGGTGCTACTGCTATTAGGGACAAGAAGCGGATTTTTAAAATAGTCAAGAATGCCAGCAAGGTCTGTGATGTGGAGGCTATTGTACATCTTGGCACTAATGATCTGTCCCAAAAAGATGTACTCTCTGTGCAGAATGATTTCCAGAGCTTGGGGCAGGAACTTAGCAGGATAGGCTGTAGGCTTACTTTTTCAGAGGTTTTACCAGTGTATAAGGAACAAAATGGAAAAAGCCAGCGTATAGCAGAATTCAATATGTGGCTAAAGGAGTGGTGTAAAGGGGAAGGCTTTGGTTATATTAGTCACGATGTCTGTAGCTGGTCCAATGAAACACTGTACAAAAGAGATGGTTTGCATCTATCCAACAAAGGGACTGAGTTACTTGGCAATAAATTCACAGATTTTCTAGAGGAATATTTAAACTAAACAACAGGGTCAGTGAGTTAATTGATACAGAACATCCCTGTCCCTGGCAATCTAAAAATTATAGGGCTATCAGTGCATGTAACATAGACGTGTGTGTGGACAAATCAACCTTGCTGTCAAGCAAAATCAAGCTTTTAATAGCAAGTGCCACACAAAGTGCACTAACCAACAGGTGGTAAGAAAATAGGGGAACTCAGGCACCACACAGGTTATGGAGAAAGTAAATACAGGGTCAGTCATAAAGGACTCAAATGTCTATACACCAGTCCACAGAGTATGAACAGTAAACAGGGTGAACTAGAAATTCAGGTTAATGAGGGCAGATATGATATTGTTGCCATTATGGAAACATGGTGGGATGAAACCCACAAACGGAACACACAGCTAGAGGGATTTAAATTATTCAAAACAAACAGACCAAATAAAAGAGGAGGTGGAGTTGCTCTCTATGTAAGATTAACTACATCTCTAGAGAAATAGAGCACAACAATGACGAAAACTGTCTTGAATGCATTTGGGTCAATATAAAAGGGGAAAAAATGACATTGCCATAGATGTATACTATAGGCCACCCAACCAAAGAGAGGAAATAGATGAACTTTTTGCCAGTCAGATAACTAAGGTATGTAGGAAACACATCACAATAGTAATGGGGGACTTTAATTACCCTGACATCAACTAGGAGACAAACTCTGCACCAAGTGGAAGATCAAACAGATTCCTGACAAACCTAGCAGACAACTTTGTCTCCCAAAAAGTAGAGAAGGGAACTAGTGGATTAGCGATATTGGATCTAATTCTCAATAACAGAGATGAAATGATAGAAGGTGTTGAAGCCACAGGAACCTTGTGTGGGGGGGGGGAAGTGATCATACAATATTGGAATTCAACATTATGGAAACACAAGCAATAGAACACAGTCAAACTAGAGTCTTGGACTTTAAGAGAGCTAATTTCAATAAACTTAGAGAGGGCTTGGGAAGTATTCCATGGATGAGAATCTTTAAGGGGAAAACAACTCAAGAAGCTTGAGAAATTTTGAAAAGTGAGGTAATAAAAGCCCAGTCTAGCACAATACCAACAAAAAAGAAAAATAACAGCTCTCAAAAGAAATCAGCATGGCTGCATAAAAAACTCTCTGATAAATTGAAAGACAAAAAAGACAAGTATAACTAATTTTTTGCATCTGTCTTTACACAAAGGGAAAAAACAATCCAACCTATCAAAAACAGTGCCATAAAAAACAGAATAGAAACATAAGTTAAGATAGGCAAGAAAATGATAAGTGAGCACCTCTTGAGCCTAGAAGAGTTCAAATCACTAGGACCAGATGGATTACACTCCAAGGTTCTCAAGGAACTGGCAATGTGATTTCAGAACCACTGAACTATATTTTTCAAAGATCCTGGAGCACTGGGGAACTACCAGAGGACTGGAAAAGAGCTGATGTAGTTCACATCTTCAAAAAAGGAAAAAAGTGGATCCAGGAAATTACAGACCTACAGCCTGACCTCAATACCTGGAAAGATTCTGGGAAAGATAATCAAACAACAAATCAGCGAACACCTTGATGCAAACAAAGTCATTACTAAAAGCCAACATGGGTTTGTCAAAAACAGATCATGCCAGACAAATCTTATTGCATTCTTTGACCAAGTGACAAAATTTGTGGACCAGAGGAATGCTGTGGATATAATTTACTTGGACTTCAGTAAGGCATTTGATAAAGTAGATCACAACCTACTACTTGATAAGATAGAAAAATGTGGGTTAGACAGCATCACCACCACATGGATTTGTAGCCGTACTCAGCATGTGGTCCTCAATGGAACTGCATCTACATGGAGGGAAGTGTGTAGTGGGGTGCCCCAGGGCTCTGTTCTACGTCCAGTGCTCTTCAACATCTTCATCAACGATTTGGATGAGGGGATAGATGGGGAACTCATCAAATTTTCAGACGACACCAAGCTGGCAGGTATAGCCAACACTCCAGAAGGCAGGCTTAAGACACAGGAGGATCTGGACAGACTTGAACACTGGGCGCTATCTAACAAAATGAAATTCAATGGTGAAAAAAGTAAGGTTCTACACTTAGGCAAGAAAAAACAAATACACAGGCATAGTATAGGTGGTACCTTGCCCAATAGTAGTTACTGTGAGAGGGGTCTTGGAGTTCTAGTGGACAATCATTTAAATATGAGCCAGCAATGTGCTGCAGCTGACAAAAAAGCCAACACAGTGCTAGGCTGCATTAACAGAGGGATAGAATCATGATCATGTGAAGTATTAATACCACTTTACAATGCCTTGGTAAGGCCACAGTTGGAATACTGCATCCAGTTTGGCCACCATGATGTAAAAAAGATGTTGAGACTCTAAAAAGAGTACAGAGAAGAGGAACAAAGATGATTAGGGGACTGGAGGCTAAAACATATAAGGAATGGTTGCTGGAATTGGGTATGTGTAGTTTAATGAAGAGAAGGGTGAGGGGTGACATGATAGCAGTGTTCCAATATCTCAGGGGCTGCCACAAGGAAGAGGGAGTCAAGCTATTCTCCAAAGTACCTGAGGGTAGGACAAGAAGCAATGGATGGAAACTAGTCAAGGAGAGAAGCAACCTGGAACTAAGGAGAAACTTCCTGACAGTTAGAACAATTAACCAGTGGAACAACCTGCCTCCAGAACCAGTGAATGCTCCAACGCTGGAAGTTTGTAAGAAGAGACTGGCCAGCCATTTGTCAGAAATGGTATAGGGTTTCCTGCCTGAGCAGGGGGCTGGACTAGATGACCTCCAAGGTCACTTCCATCATCATCATCATCATCATCATCATCATCATCATCATCATTATTATTATTATTATTATTATTATTATTATTATTATTATTATTATTATTATTATTATTATTATTATTATTTTCTAGTGCAGCCCCCTTCTCAAGAAGGAGGACCTGTACCACGGGTCGGCAACCAACAGCTCTGGAGCCTCGTGCGGCTCTTTCAGCCTGTGGCAGGGAGAGAGACAGAGAGAGGCACTTGCGCTTCCCTTCTCTCTCTCTCTCTCTCTCTCTCTCTCTCTGTGTGTGTGTGTGTGTGTGTGTGTGTGTGCATGTAAAGCTCACGCTGTTCTCCGAGAAGCTGAGAAGCTTATTGGGCAGGGCTCCTGCCTTCGCTGCCTCTCCACAGGAAGCAGCAGGAGAGCCAGCCCAATAAGAATATGTGTCAGCTTGTCTGAGGACAGTGAAAAGCCAGCTTGCCAGATGAGCAGAAGATCGGAGAGAGGGAGAGAGGGAGGCAGGGGGAGAGAGAGAGAGAGAGAACTCATGCACAGCAGCCTCTATTTCTTCTTAATTGAACTCTTCAATCAAGTTTCCCCCCTTGCGTGCGTGGCTCTTTGAGTGTTTGAGGTTGCTGACCCCTGACCTATATCTTCTCAGACAAGTGACTGTCTAGCCCAGGGGTCGGCAACCTGAAAAAGGAAAAGAGCCACTGGGAACCGGTTCCATCACACATAAAAAAAAGTGGGAAAAAACCGGTTTTTTCTTGCGCATGCGCGGACGCGCACAGTTGCCATTTTTTTATGTGTGATGGAACTGATTCCTGGTTGCGCAATGGCGACGGCCCGTTTGCAGAGCTACCGCCTTCGGCAGCCTGCAAGCGTGCCGCGACAGCTTTCCCAAAGAGCGGCGCCGCTGACCGTTCGCGCGGAGGTGCGCGCGCACCTCTCCAAAGGTTTGGGGAGGTGCGCGAGCACATACGGTCGTTTGGAGAGGTGCGCATGCACCTCTCGGAATGGGCAGCGGCGCCCCTTGTTGGGAAAGCTGCCGCGGCCCGTCTGCAAAGCTGCCGCTTTCGGCAGCCTGCAAACGTGCCGTGGCAGCTTTCTCAAAGAGCAGCGCCACTGCCCGTTCGCGCGGAGGTACGCGTGCACCTCTCCAAAGGTTTGGGGAGGTGCGCGCGCACCTACAGTCATTCGGAGAGGTGCACGCGCACCTCTCCAAATGGGCGGTGCCACTCTCCATTTGGAGAGGTGCGCGCGCACCACTGCCCGTTCGAAGAGGTGCACGCGCACCGGGCGGCTGGGAGCCGCAGGAGACGGCTCAAAGAGCCGCATGTGGCTCCGGAGCCGCGGGTTGCCGACCCGTGGTCTAGCCTCTTCTTAAGAATCTCCAGTGATGAAGCGCCCACAATTTCTGGAGGCAAGCAGTTCCACTGGTTAATTGTCCTGTCAGGAAGTTTCTCCTTAATTACAGGTTGCTTCTCTATTTGATCAGTTTTCAACCATTGTTTCTTGTCCTGCCCTCTGGTGCTTTGGTGAATAATGTGACCTCCTCTTCTTGGTGGCAGCCCCTCAAATACTGCTATCATGTCTCTCCTATTTCTTTTTTTCTTTAGACCAAAGTCCTGCAGCCATTCTTCATATCTTTTAGTCTCCAGGCCTTTAATCATCTTAGTTGCTCTTCTCTGAATTTTTTCCAAGCTCTCAACATCTTTTTTGTTATGTGGTAACCAAAATTGGCTTCAGTATTCCAGGTGTGGTCTTACTAGGGTTTTATAAAGCGGTACTAATACTTTGCATGATCTTAATTCTATGCCTCTGTTTATACAACCCAGGATTGTATTAGCTTTTTTGGCTGCTGCTGCACACTGCTGGCTCATAGTCAAGTGATCATTCCAAGGTCCTTCTCATAGTTACTGTTTTTGAGCCAGGTCTTGCTTAATCTGTACTTGTAACTTTGATTTTTCCTGCATAAATGTAAAACTTTTTTGGGGCCCAGGTGGGACTGGGAGGATCCAGAAGTTTCTGGTGGAGGACGGATGGGCTCCAAGGCAGGCACTGGGGCATGATCCATCAGAGGAGCCTCACAACACCAGGCACCCCTGGATGGCAGTGTGGGCTGCCCAGGGCCCTGGGCAGTGGGTGCCTGGCCAGGCTTTAAAGCTTCCGGGGCACCTGGACCCTATGGCTCGGCCCATCTCAAGAGGATGTCTGGATGCACTTGCCTCCTCCTTGGGGCTGCTGTTGCTGTGCTCACTTTCCTTTCCCAGGGTGGGCTTCCCGGGCTGTGGGGGAGGCTGAGGGGCAGTGGGGCTCTTGCTGTTTTTGGTGTTGCCACCATGAAGTGAGGCAAGGCAAGACAAGTGGCAAGGCAGGGTTTACCTCACTGCGGGGCCCCAAGGTGCGCAGGCGTGAGGCTTGTGGGGCAGCTCTGGGCCTGGCTTGAGCAGGGAAGTGGCTCCCTGCCCTTCCCATTCACTAGGACTGTCATGGGCAGGCTCTTCTGTCTCTGCCTGCTGCTTGGAGGGCTGGTCCGGCAGTTGCAGCACTCAGACCCATCTGCGCTGTGGGGGCTGCAGAGCCACAGAGTGTGCCGAACAAGGGACCTGTGGACTGCAGGATACTGTTGGCCCCTGCACGCTCGCTGCCTCCTGTGTACATGCCAGGAGGCCGTCTGGCCAGGCTGGGGTGGGCCAGGTCAGTGGAGCTAGTCCCTTGCTGTCTGTGGGGCAGCCCTATGGGCCAAATCAAGGCCCATCAAGGACTAGATCCAGCCTGCAGGATATGTCTGTTTTAAAGCACACACACACACACACACACACACACACACACACACACACACACAAAAACGCACACTTTTAAATTTAATGGATTGCCCCTTTGCCTAAGAGGTCTGTTAAATCCAAGTCTTCCTGTATTTTTATTTTTAAAAAATCTTGATTCTGTACCATATGAATAATCAGAATTAGAAAGAGAAGAATCATATTAAATCTTTCAATTGATTTCAACCACAAAATTGTTCTCAGAAATATATTTTCCACTACTTTTATCTGATTTAATTTAAAGTTAGATTTATAATTGTACTACTATTCTTCTGGGGAAATTATTAAATAATGACACACAGCTGCATTTTTTTATATAAAATTCATAAATTCAAAAATAAATATTGAAGAAATATGCTATACTTTTCCATCACATTTTTGCATTTATCAATCTGGGATAATATTTCATGATTGTTTTCAATGTGTAACTGAATTAGATGGAGGATTTAACCAACAATAATAAGAATTTGTTGTTGTTAGTTGCGAAGTTGTGTCCGACCCATCGCGACCCCATGGACAACATTCCTCCAGGCCTTCCTTCCTCTACCATCTTCTGGAGTCCATTTAGGCTCACACATACTGCTTCAGTGACTCCATCCAGCCACCTCATTCTCTGTCGTACCCTTCTTCTCTTGCCCTCAATCTTTCCCAGCATTAGGATCTTCTCCAGTTCTCACTGTTGCTTCTTGACCCGCATATAGGTTTCTCAAGAGACAAATAAGATAGTCTGGTACTCCCATCTCTTTAAGAACTTGCCACAGTTTGTTGTGATCCACACAATCAAAGGCTTTAGCATAGTCAATGAAGCAGAAGTAGATGTTTTTCTGGAACTCCCTAGCTTTCTACATGATCCAGCATATGTTGGCAATTTGATCTCTAGTTCCTCTGCCTCTTCGAAATCCTGCCTGTACTTCTGGTGGTTCTCAATCCACATACTGCTGGAGTCTAGCCTGTAGGATTTTAAGCATAACTTTACTAGCATGTGAAATGAGTGCAATGGTGCGATAGTTTGAACATTCTTTGGCACTGCCTTTCTTTGGAATTGGAATGTAAACTGATCTTTTCCAATCCTGTGGCCACTGTTGAGTTTTCCAAATTTGCTGGCAAATTGAGTGTAGCACTTTTACTGCATCGTCTTTTAACATTTTGAATAGCTCAGCTGGGATACTGTCACCTCCACTAGCTTTATTGTTGTTCAGTTTTTCTAAGGCCCACTTCACTTCACATTCTAGGATGTCTGGCTCGAGGTCAATGACCACCTCATTGTGGTTATCAGAGACGTTAAGCTCATTCTTATATAGTTCTTCTGTGTAATTTTGCCACCTCTTCTTAATCTCTTCTGCCTCTCTTAGGTCCCTGCCATTTTGGTCTTTTATCATGCCCATTTTTGCATGAAACATTCCCTTCATCTCTCCAATTTTCTTGAAGAGATCTCTAGTCCACCCTATTCTTTTCTTCTATTTCTTTGCACTGTTCATTTAAGATGGCATTCTTATCTCTTCTAGCTATTCTCTGGAATTCTGCATTCAATTGGGTGTATCTTTCTTTTTCTCCCTTGCCTTTGACATTTTCTTGGTGGTATGTTAAACTGAGGCTTCTGGAGACCAATATTAAGGATGTTTTTTTACCATTCAGAGCTAAATATGGAACATCCATTTTTTTTGTAAGTGCCCTTTATAGAAATCTGTTTAAGAGTTTAGAAAGTTTCAGTCAATTGTCATTGGAGCTCCAGATTATCCAACCAACTTATCCTCCCCTAAGCAAATATAAGTAAGATTCCGATTTTTCTGTCCAATAAGAAATATATGCTTTTTGTCCAGGGAGAAGAAAGAACTATTAAAGGTTATTTATCAATCAAGATTTATAATCCAAAATGTTCCATCATATCAGGCAATAGTGTATGTTTCTTCTATAGGAAAATAGTTCCACAATACAGTTCTGAAGGTTAGTATTTGTGTTCATAGTTCAGACAGGCCAATTTTAAAATAGTTTATCATCTCTGCCACACAGATAAGCAGCCCCCAGGTCTGTTCCCTTTGGTCACCTGCAATCTTCAAAAGTGAAAGCTTCCAAGGCCAGCCAAAGTCTTATCTAATTCTGGGCTTCAAGCCAGATTTCTTTTAGGCATAATAAGTTGTAGTGCTATAATTCACCACTAGGTGTCATTAAGACTGTTTTGACCACATCCAGCTTTCCTTGATTCATGGATCTTACATTCCAGGTTCCTATGGAGAAAAAATCTGTACAGCATCGGACCACCAGATACATCCACAGCTGAGCGTCCTTTCGGCTTTGGCCCAGTCGCTTCATTCTTTCTGGCACTACTAGCACTAGTCCTCTGCTCTTCCCCAGTAGCATATTGGACGCCTTCCGACCTGAGGGGCTCATCTTCCAGTGTCATATTGTTTTGCCTTTTGGTACTGTCCATAGGGTTTTCATGGGAAAGATACTGGAGTGGGTTGCCATTTCCTTCTCTAGTGGATCACGTTTTGTCAGGACTCTCTGCTATGACCTGTGTGTCTTGGGTGGCCCTGCATGGCATAGCTCATAGCTTCATTGAATTACGCAAGCCCCTTTGCCACGACAAGGCAGTAATCCATGAAGGGGATAAATTCCTTTGAGAATAACTATTCTCAATATTTTTTTAACTGTTCAATTTTGTGTAGATTTTTTTCAGAATTGCATCTGACTGCTTTATTAAATATTATACCAAACTACAAGCTAGCCAACAACATTTTAGCCTAGGTTTTTGGACAGATCCAGTCAGTGTGCTTAATTTATAGTCCCAGAACTTTATGTTAATTGTTTAAATGTGAATTTGAAATAATCTTGTCATTTATATACAGCCTATATACTGCTGGCTTAAAACCAGGGTTAAGGGTTCAGGATTTGCAGCTGTCTTTGCAAGTACAGAGAAATTGCTGCTTACAAGTGCTCAAATGAATCAAATGAATATTTAAATGTGTCTGTAGAATTGGACACCCATAAATATTGTTGCTAATCTTTTCTCTAGATTTCCCAAATTGTAACAAGGCTAGAAACAACATTGGTTATGTTTTGCCTTAGGAGAAGAAAAAAAAAGCAGAGGAACAACTCATAGGAAGGAAAGAAACAAAAAGTAAAGAACATAAGAGAAAACAGAAGAAAAGAGCCTAACAGTTATTAAGTAGTAAGAGAATCAGTTTTTAGGCAATTTTCTGATCTGGGTGATTATCTTTGAAAAATAAAACCCCAGAGGAAACATCTTGAGTACTACAACAAGGCTATGCTATATTAGCTAGAAAAATCAAGTGAGGCAACCATTGGAACGTATATTTGGCTTTGACTATTACTTCGCTATCAGGTTATGAGCCAACATTTCTGAAAAAGGGAATTAAAAAGACATCCACACAATGTCTCTAAACTGATTCTAGCATTGGTGTAAAAATATTCTTAAATTAATTGGGGGGAGGGGAGGCATGGGCAAACAGAATAAAGGATTAACAAGATAATCAATTAATATGAGCAGCAGTTACATTTAAATTCATTCTCATCATTGTTCAGAAGCTGAGGGATTGCCTTGCTTCATGGAAATAATTATACTCCTGCCTTCCCCCACCTTTCCTTTCTTTTTATTTTTTTTAAGACTACAACTGAGATTCAAGGTGTTGGTAATGACCTACAAAGCCCTACATGGCATGGGTCTGGAATACCTTGGGGAGCACCTGCGGCCGGCGTCAACTTCCCTCCGCCCAGTACGCTCCCACAGAGAGGGCCTCCTCAGGGTGCCACCGGTCAAAGAATGCCGATTGGTGGCCCCCAGGGGGAGGGCGTTCTCTGTGGGCACGCCGGATTTATGGAACCATCTTCTGGTTGAGCTCCGGATGGCGCCTGACCTCCGCTCCTTCCGGCGCGATCTCAAAACCTACCTTTTCGAACAAGCTGGCCTGGCCTGATGGGATGGGGTTGGGTTTTATTAATGTGTTTTAACCTACTTTTAATGTGTTTTAACTTATTCGTGGGCATTTTGTTTAATCGTTTTTAATTTTTGTATCTTGTTTTTGATATGTATTGCCCTGTTCACCACCCTGAGTCCTTCGGGAGAAAGGCGGTATACAAATTTAATAAATAAATAAATAAATAAATAAATAAATAAATAAATAAATAAATAAACTACAAAAAGAATTAACAGAGACATTAGGTACTGAAATAGATTAAAATAGAAGCACATACATTTTTTGTGGCCCGGGGGTTGGGGTAAAGGAATTGTAAGTTCCTTGCTTATATATTCCCACTTAACAAGTTGTAGGAAAGAAATTGTGAAATGGAAAGAGTCCATTTGTTTACTTCAGTGTTATTCAAATTTGTCAACTTGAAGATGCGTAGACTTTAACTCCCAAAATTCCCCACCCAGTATGCATCTTCAAGTTATCAAGGCTGAGAAACATAGGACTTACCTGTTGATCATCTGGATAATTGCTGAGGAGAGAACATAATAGAAACACAGCGGCTTCCGGTTTTGACGTCATGTCAGAATGGATGCAGGAAGACAGGACTCTGACTTCCGTGTTCGATTTCACCCTGCTGGGGGACCCTGGAAAGGATCGAAAGTTGTCCCAAGCAAGAAGGGGACCCTTGTTATTTGCAGGGGGGGGCAAAGCACTCCCCCCAATGAGAGAGGGAAGGGGAATTTCTGCCTCATTCCCTCAGGAAAAGAAAATGTTTGTTAAGTATTTAGATTACCTTGCTAGGCCCCAAACATGGGACAAATCTTATTTCCTGTTTCAGCCTAACCCAAGGCCATCCACAGGCAGTGGTCACAGTAGTGACAGCTCATATTTGTGTAAAAAAATTTTTTTTGGATTGCTAACAAAGAATTAAGGGAGACTGATATGCATTTCAAACTTATTTGTTCTCATCAGTCAGCCATACCCTTCTGAGATTTGAACCTGGGCTGATGGCACATTAGGCAGTTGTTTTAACCTCTAGGCCACAGGCTCTTTCTCACTTTGTTAGCTGAGAAGCAAGGGGGATATGTGTTAAATGTTTGTTAAGTATTTAGATTACCTTGCTAGGCCCCAAACATGGGACAAATCTTATTTCCTGTTTCAGCCTAACCCAAGGCCATCCACAGGCAGTGGTCACAGTAGTGACAGCTCATATTTGTGTACATTAGGCAGTTGTAAAAAAAATCCGGCCAAGACTGAGTGGCTTTACGTACTGACATCTCGTTTAGTCCAAGAGGTTCCATCTTTGAGTATAGGAGGAGAGATGTTACCTCCCATTGATAGAGCATGCAATCTGGGCGTCCTCCTGGATTCACGACTCAGTTTTGAAGATCATATTGGAGTTGTGGCTAAGGGGGCATTTGCCCAGATTTGCCTGGTACACCAGTTGCGCCCCTTTCTGGACCGAGATGCCCTACGTACAGTCACCCACGCACTCGTTACCTCCCGTATAGAGTACTGCAATACTCTCTACATGGGGCTGCCCTTGAAGACCACCCGGAGGCTTCGACTGGTGCAGAGTGCAGCTGCACGGGTAGTGATGGGAGCACCCTGATACTCCCATATTACACCCCTCCTGCGTGAGCTGCATTGGCTACCGGTTGCCCTCTGGGTGAGATTTAAGGTGCTGGTACTTACCTTTAAAGCCCTACATGGCTTAGGCCCAGGATACTTGCAGGACCATCTGCTGCCGGGAACGAATTCCCATCGCCCAGTACGCTCACACAGAGAAGGCCTCCTCAGGGTACCGTTGGCTAGACAATGTCGGCTTGCGACCCCCAGGGGAAGAGCCTTCACTGTGGGAGCGCCAGCCCTGTGGAACCAACTCCCCCCTGAGCTTCGGATGGCCCAAGATCTCCAGTCCTTTCGCCGCGGCCTCAAAACACTCCTTTTCCACCTGGCTGACCTGGACTGACAGGGATTTTAATTATGTTTACAATTTTAACTCTAATCTTTAATTTATTTCAATTTTTAATTTTAATTTACTGTACAGAGACCTTTAATTTTTGTTGTTGTTAGCCGCCCTGAGTCCTTCGGGAGATAGGGTGGGATATAAGTCCCATTAATAAAATAAATAAATAAATAAATAAAATAAAAGTGTTTGCTTGCCAGCTTCAGAGGATCCTGGATAAAACAAATTTCCTAAACCCCTATCAGTCAGGTTTCAGGCCTAGCTATTAAACAGAAATGACATTGGTCACACTTATGGATGATCTCTGGTGAGAATGGGATGGGGATAGTGCAACTGTTACGGATCTCCTTGACCTCTTAGCAGCTTTCAATACCATTGACAATGGTATCCTTTTGCACCAGCTATGGAGTTTAGGACTGAGCAGCACAGTTCTGTGTTGGTTTAGCTCCTGTTTCCAATTGGTGTTGAATGAGTGTGAGAGATCCAGCCCCTGGCCACTCTCTTATGGTGTACCACAGAGCTTGGTACTATCTCCACTCCCGTTTAATAGCTACATGAAGCTGTTGGGTGAGAACATCTGTCATCATGAGTTGAAATATCATCAATATGATGGTGATATTGAACTTAAATCTCCATATTTGATGACCTGAGTGATGCTGTCACTATCATCTGACAATGCCTGGAGGCTATAGGGGCCAGGATGGGAGACAAGGGGCTATGACTGAACCCTGGCAAGACCAAGTGGCTTTGGGTGCATGGAGCCTCAAGATCTAGGTCTTTGACATCTTTAGTTCTGGGAAGAGTTGCACTACCCTGTTCAGATCCAGTTCACAACTTAGGGATTATCCAGGACTTGCAACTTTTGTTCAAAGATCAGGTGGCGGTTGTGTCTAGGAGCTTTTGCAGAGCTTCAGTTAGTACACCAGCTGCTGTTTTTCCTGGGTTAGAACTCCCTTTGCTCAGTTACACAAGCCCTAATAATTTCTCATCTGGATTACTGCAATGAGCTTTATATGGGGATAGCCTTGAAATGCATTTGGAAGCTTCAACTGGTATAAGGTGTGACAGCACAAGCAGTCTTTGGGGCACATAGAATGGCCCATGTTACATCACTGCTTACTGAGCTGCATTGGCTGCAGGTTTGCTTCCAGATGCAATTCAAGGTGTTGATTTATGACCTTTAAAGGGTTCTGTGGTGTAGATCCAGAGTACCTGATGAACTGCCTCATCCCACCAGGAAAAGCCCATCCTACTTGTAATGTATTGGGATTTTTACTTGTAGTGATTCACGTCTCTGTTTGAATGCTGCTTAAAGGTTGCTCAATGGTGTGTCTGTGTAATGGTCAATGACTAAGACAGACTTGCTGTCTCCAAGAAGATCATTGGTTGATTTAGGGCAGGAATGGGTTCCTTTAAACCTATTGACCACTGCCTAGTGACCAATTGTATAACTAGCTGCGCAGCAGCCACTGTTTCAGTTCTGTTCCTGTTTGCCTCAATAAAGCATGTTCCTGTTTGCAACCTTCCATCTCACTTATTGCCTGCAAAGAACCGGCTACACAACACTGGCAACAAAGGTGGGATGTTGCTTCTTTGTAAGAGCCGGAAGTCACTAGGGAATGAGACCAGCACAGTGCCTGGTAGGGACAGCGTTCCACCCCCTCGGTCTGCCTAGCAAGCCATGCTGGAGACCACCCAGCCCTGAGGACCAGTCCCAGTGCCTACAAAGAAGCAAGCAGCATGAGGCAACACAAGACACTAGCTGCGAAGACTTCTCACTATGTCGAAGGTTGGAAAGCTTGAAGAATTCGATGTCACGCACCCAGAAAGATGGTTGTCCTACATCTCAAGAGTGGAGAACTACCTCCGAGCAAATCAAGTTGCCGAAGATGGCCTGAAGGCCGCAACACTTCTTTGTGTCTGCAGGCCTGCGACGTTCGACATCTCTGAGAACTTAGTCACACTGGCACAGCTGGAGTCCGTCACTTATGTGGACCTGAAGAAATGGTGACCATGTTCAACTAAAGCTGTCGGTGATTGCATGGAAGCATGCTTTCGAACACCGAGAACAACCCAGTGAGATGGCCACAGAGTTCATTGCGGCATTGAGACAAGCATCATGTCTTTGCCAGTTCACGGACTTGGAAGAAAGGCTTTGAGATCGTCTCATCTGTGGACTCAGGAGTAGCGAGCCCCAACAAAACTTTTCATGAAGGAGACTCTCTTGCTCCAAGAAGCTTTAAAAGAAGTTATGGTAGACAAAGCTGCTGGCGGGGCTGTAAAGGCATTGCCGCCTGCCAAAAGCACTCCACACAAAGAAGCCATCCACCACGAGGACGCCAAACAATGAGAAGATGTCGACTCTGTCCATGAAGTTGACAAGATACAACGACACCAAGACAAGAAACAGAGGCCCCCTTACAAGGCAGTTCCCTTCCTTTCGTGCTTGGGCTGTGGCAGCTGCCACCAATGAGCAGACTGCAGATTCAGGACAGCCACGTGTCGGGCCTGTGGAAAATCTGGCCACATCGCAACCGTCTGTAGAGGTCGCCAGAAGGACCGTCAACCAGATGATCCATTCAGGAGAGGTACTGGGGCCCCGGAGCAGCATAGAGTAGGGTTCTGCTCCAGCCTCAGAAGTGTCTGCGCACGGGAGCTCACCATCCCCTTAAACAAAAACTTCGGCTTCAAGTCGAGCTGCAAGGTGTTCCTTGCAGGATGGAACTGGACATTGGTTCAGCTGTATCCATTATTTCACTTGAGACTTTCTGGTTCATGTGCAACCGCAGCAAGAGATGGGCCAAGCTTAGGCTGTCCGACATCATTCTAACTGACTTCCAGAATTCCCGAGTGGCCATCAAGGGCAAGGCCACTTTGGCCATAAAATTCAAGGGGTTTTCGGGGGCCCTAGACATAATTGTGGTGGAGGGCCAGAGAACAAGCCTAATTGGGCTTGATTAGTTTGATGCACTGGGCATTCAAGTAACCGGGATCCACCGGACACAAGTGGCAAACATGGTGTCAGTATGTGAGGAATTCATAGATGTTTTTGACACTAGCCTGGGAGAGTACAAGGGTCCTCCAATAGCCTTTAAGCTTGATCCTTCCGTAACGCCTATTAGGATTAAGCCCCGTCGAGTGCCTTTTGCACTAAAACACAAAATCGATGCAGAGCTGGACAAGCTAGTCAGTCAGGGGGTACTACAGCCCGTAGATGGGGGTGAGTGGGAAACTCCCATTGTCACACCACTTAAGGCCAAAGGGGAGATTAGGATTTGCACTGACTACAAGTGCACCATTAACCGGGCACTGCAGCAGCACGCATACCCGGTGCCAGTCAATAGCCACATTTTGGCATCGCTGCAAGGGGGTACCGTGTTTGCTAAGTTAGATTTGGCACAGGCCTATCAACAGTTACCAGTGGATGAGGCTACAGTGGCTGCACAAACAATTGTGACACATAGGGAGGCTTTTAGGGTCAAGCGCCTTCAATTCGGGGTTAGCGTAGCCCTGGGAATCTTCCAGAGAGTCATGGAGTGTACACTTAAGAGTATTCTGGGGGTCTGCCCCTATTTTGACAATGTACTCATCACCGGTGAATCCACTGAGGTACTAGCAAGGCAGCTCCAAGCCGTCTTTCAGCGGTTTCGCACAGTGGGACTCAAGCTGAAGAGGGACAAGTGTAAAATTGCAGTCCCTTCCACTGAATTCCTGGGGTTTCGTATCGATGCTGAAGGCATCCATCCTGCAGAGTCCAAGCTCCAGGCATTCCTGGGTCTCCTGAATTTTTACGATGCATTTCTTCCTAACAAGGCCGCAGTGTCAGAGTCATTACACCGGCTCTTAGACAAGAACACCCTGTGGAAGTGGACCAAGGTTCAGGAAAACATTTTTAAGGCAGTAAAATCACTACTGTCTACCAATTCAGTGCTTACGCACTTTAATGAAAACTTGCCAGTCTGCATTGCATGTGACACGTCCCCTTATGGCAGGCATGTCCAAAGTCCGGCCCGCGGGCCATTTGCGGCCCGCGGGGCGGTTCAATCCGGCCCGCGAACAGCCCTCCCTGCTCTATGTAAATGTGGCCCTCCCACGGCCCTCCTGGCGTCACCGCCCAAACCTGGAAGACGAGCGGCGCAGGAGGGCCGTGGGAGGGCCACATTTACATAGAGCAGGGAGGGCTGTTCGAGGGCCGGATTGAGTGCAGGGAGGTGGGGTGAAGAAACCCGACACCGCCTCTTGTCCGGCTTCTCTGGCTCTGTCTCTCTCTAGCGGGGGGACGATCTCGCTGCGCCTCCCACTCTAAGGACCAGCCGGGCAGAGCCACGCAGGTAAGCCCTCCTCCCTCCCTGGTAAAAAAAAAGAAATGCAGCAAGGAGGTGCCTGGGGCGGACCACCTTTTCCTGGCTGGCCGAACCGCCCCGGGCTTGGCGCAGCGTCTGCCCCGCTGGCCAGGGAGAAAGGGCCTGCCACACGAGGGAGGGCGGTGAGAGGGCCGGCCAGGGAGAAAGGGCCTGCCACACGAGGGAGGGCGGTGAGAGGGCCGGGGAGAAAGGGCCTGCCACACGAGGGAGGGCGGTGAGAGGGCCAGGGAGAAAGGGCCTGCCACACGAGGGAGGGCGGTGAGAGGGCCGGCCAGGGAGAAAGGGCCTGCCACACGAGGGAGGGCGGTGAGAGGGCCGGCCAGGGAGAAAGGGCCTGCCACACGAGGGAGGGCGGTGAGAGGGCCGGCCAGGGAGAAAGGGCCTGCCACACGAGGGAGGGCGGTGAGAGGGCCAGGGAGAAAGGGCCTGCCACACGAGGGAGGGCGGTGAGAGGGCCAGGGAGAAAGGGCCTGCCACACGAGGGAGGGCGGTGAGAGGGCCGGCCAGGGAGAAAGGGCCTGCCACACGAGGGAGGGCGGTGAGAGGGCCGGCCAGGGAGAAAGGGCCTGCCACACGAGGGAGGGCGGTGAGAGGGCCAGGGAGAAAGGGCCTGCCACACGAGGGAGGGCGGTGAGAGGGCCGGCCAGGGAGAAAGGGCCTGCCACACGAGGGAGGGCGGTGAGAGGGCCAGGGAGAAAGGGCCTGCCACACGAGGGAGGGCGGTGAGAGGGCCGGCCAGGGAGAAAGGGCCTGCCACACGAGGGAGGGCGGTGAGAGGGCCGCATCCTGACGGCACCGCCCAAACGTGGAGGACGAGTGGCGCAGAGCGGGCGCCCCGGGCGAGCTCCGCTCGGCAGCAGCGCTGCCCGGCTGGCCGCTCCCTCGGTGCTCTTCCCTCACCGGCGCTCTTCCCTCACCAGCCGCCTCGCCCTGAGCTCACGCTCGCTTGCCGCCTCCGCTTCCCGCACCTTTTCCTGGCTGGCCGAACCGCCACGCTCCTCCCCCCGCCCCGGGCTTGGTGCGGCGTCTGTGCCGGTGCAGCGAGGCTGACGGTGCGCGCCTGGCCTGGCCAAGCGGGAGAAGGGCCTGGCGGGTGGAGTCTCTGAGCTTGCGCCAGGCAGACCTCAACGGCCTTCCCGCCCCCGGAGACGCCCCGGTGGCCAGGGAAAAAGGGCCTGCCGCGCCCTCGGATTCTCTCTGCACTGCGAGCACCGCTCGGTTGCCAGGTGGGCTCCAAGTGGCAATTTTCTTGTCCGCTGCATGGAAAGGGCTCGGCTTGAATTCTTCCCGGATGTTTCTGGTTGGTCCCCTCTCAAGTGCTAACCAGGAATGCAGGTGAAGCCCTTGGTATGTGGCAGCCGAGAAAATTGCCTTTCAGAGCCCCTTTGTGCAATGGTTCTTTTGTCAGCCAGAAACAATTGGTTGTGACCATCTACCTGGGCACCCTCTACTCTTCAGCAGCCTCAAGGCCAGGCAAGGGGTGGGCGTGCGGCGCTGGTTCTCTCCTCGGCAGGGGGGAAGGTGAGGCAGCGGCGGGGCAGAATTTGTGAAGTGGTGGAAGTGTGTGAGCTGTTACCAGAGAGTCTGACCTTGTCAAAGCAAATAACACAGTTTCCATCTTCCAAGGTCAAACAGAAAATGGCGACTATAAATAAGAAAAGGAAAGTTGACAGTGAGGGCCGCCGTTTCCAGGAAAGGTGGAAAGTGGAATTTTTTTTCACTGAAATACGGAATCGCTGTGTTTGTCTGATATGTCAAGAGACTGTGGCCGTTTATAAAGAATTTAATATCAAAAGACACTACCAGACAAAACATAGCACATATGACAAACTAACAGGGCGTGACCGCAGTGAAAAGTTGAAGCAACTTGAAGCAGTTTTAATGTCACAACAGCGATTTCTCACAAGAGCCCGTGAGTCAAATGAAAATGCCACAAAGGCAAGCTATGACGTGGCAATGTTAATTGCTAAAAATTGCAAGTCTTTTGCTGAGGGTGATTTTATTAAAGAGTGCGTTTTGAAAATGGTTGAAAATATCTGTCCCGAGAAGAAGCAAGAGTTTGCCAACATTTGCCTGGCTCGTAACACTATAGCACGGAGAATTGAAGATATTTCATCAGATATTAAGAGACAGTTGACGTCCAAAGGACAGGATTTTGACTTCTTTTCAATAGCCTGTGATGAAAGCACAGACCTATCTGACACAGCTCAGTTGCTGATTTTTTTGAGAGGGGTGGACGATGAAATAAATGTGACTGAAGAGCTACTTGACCTCCAGAGCCTTACGGACCAAACTAGAGGAAAAGATTTATTTGTTGCTGTTAGTTCCGCAATAGATGACATGAAACTGCCCTGGAACAAAATTACTGGGATTATTACTGATGGGGCACCTGCTATGGCTGGTGAACGAAGTGGCTTATCAACCCTAATCTGTAACAAGGTGATTGAAGAAGGAGGCAAAGCTATTAAACTCCATTGTATCATTCATCAACAAGTTCTCTGTGCTAAATATCTCAAATATGATCATGTTATGAAACCGGTTGTAAAGACTATTAATTTTATTCGCGCTAAAGCTCTGTACCACCGCCAGTTTAAACAGTTTCTACTGGACATCCAGGCTGAATATGAAGATGTTTTATATCACAACGATGTAAGATGGCTCAGTCGAGGGTCTGCGCTGCAGCGTTTCTACTCTCTCAGAAAGGAAATAAAAGAATTCTTGGAAACAAAGGGACAACCGATGCGAGAACTATCTGATCCTATTTGGCTGGCTGATTTGGGGTTTCTAGTTGACATAACAAAGCATCTGAATGTACTAAACACGAGTCTTCAGGGAAAAGATGCAGTGGTGAACCAGCTTTATTCACACATCAAGGCCTTTGGAACAAAGCTGCAACTTTTCCAAAGGCATTTGTCACAAACACAGCCCAATACCATACATTTCCCAGCATTGCAGGAAATAATGAACAGTTTTTCACAGGACAATATCAGTGTGCAAATGAGCAGGTATGCAGCAGACATCGCATCTCTGGCTGGAGAGTTTAAACGGCGCTTTCAAGATTTTGCAGCTATTGAAAAGGAGATCAGCCTTTTCTCCTCTCCATTCTCTGTTGACCCCGATGATGCTCCAGATCAGCTGCAGCTTGAGCTCATTGATCTGCATTGTGACAGTGAGTTACGCAGTCGTCAGCAACAGCTCTCTCTTGTGAACTTTTACCGCCAACTAGATAAGGGCAGGTTTCAGGAGATTCGGACATTTGCAAAGAAAATGCTGAGCTTGTTTGGCTCAACATATTTGTGTGAGAAGACATTCTCTACTATGAACTTTAATAAGAACCGTGTGAGGACAAGACTAAGTGACTCACATCTCCGTGACATTTTGCGTATCAAAACCACTGCCTTTGTACCAGACCGAGCCTATTTGCTGCAGTACAGATCTCAGTTTCACCCTTCACATTAGTGCAGGTAAGTTTTTTTTAAAATTTATTTAAAATACATTGTGAAAACTCAGCTGACAGTTGATCTTAATGTTATAAAATGAAAAGTATGCCATTTGCAATTAACTTGGCATAAAATAATTCATTTGCATTTAATTGCAATTGTTCAAAGAATGTTCGGAAAAATGTTCGGCCCTCCAGCATGTTCACTTCATCCAATCTGGCCCTCTTTGAAAAAAGTTTGGACACCCCTGCCTTATGGGGTGGGGGCTGTACTAAGCCACTTGTCAGATGGTGGGACTCAATTCCCCATTGCTTATTATTCAAGGACATTGACCTCGGCTGAGTGTAATTATGCTCAGATTGACAAAGAGCCCCTGGCCATCGTGGCTGGGGTTAAAAAATTCCATGATTATTTGTATGGCCGGAAATTCACGGTCTTCACCTACCACAAGCCTTTGTTGGGGTTATAGGCAGATAGGCAGATGCCTCAAATACTTTCCCCCAGAATGTCAAGGTGGTCCATTTTTATGTCAGCCTACAGTTACAGGCTGATTCACAAACCTAGCAAAGACATGGGCCATGCAGACGGCCTTAGCAGGTTGCCATTGCCACACATAGATCCAGATCCAGCTCCAGCAGCATGCATCTTGTCAATTCAAGATTTGCCTGAACTTCCCCTCCATGCTGGGGATGTAGCTGTGGAACCTGCCGCAGACAGAATTTTAAGCAGGGTGTTGTCATGGGTTCACACAGGGTGGCTGGGAAATAGCCTGGGACCAGAGTTCCAGAGCTACTTCACAAGTAGACATGAGCTTTCAGCTCACAAAGGCTGCATTCTATGAGAGAGTAGGATTATTGTCCCCAGTTCATTAAGGCAGTGTGTGCTCCAGTCTCTGCATGAGGGCCATCCAGGCATAGTCTGGATGAAGGCACTGGCACGGAGCTACCTTTGGTGGCCAGGTTTAGATAAGGCTATCGAGGCCCAAGTACATGGGTGTTACATGTGTCAACAGTCTAGACCAGAGATGCCACAGGGCTCTGTCCACCGATGGGAGGAGACTCATACACCGTGGTCAAAAATTCACATTGACTTCACTGGGCCTTTTCAGGGACAGCTGTTTTTGATAGTGGTCAACAGCCACTCTAAATGGTTGGAAGTAATTCCTATATCTACTATGACTACTGCTAGGACCATCCAGGTGCTTAGGAAGCTTTTTGCTACACATGGGCTGCTGGACGTCTTAGTCTTGGACAACGGGGCCCAGTTCACAGTGGCAGAATTTTAGGCTTTCTTGAGGGCTAACCTCATAAGACATGCAACCTCAGCTCCCTTTTACCCATCGACTAACAGGCAGGCTGAACGCATGGTGCGTACAACAAAAGAGTCACTCAAGTGCATTGTTTCAGGGGATTGGCACCATAGGCTGGCTGATTTCTTGCTTTGCCAGCACACTACACCTTGCATAGCAATCGGAAAAAGCCCAGCAGAGCTTTGCTGTGGAAAAAGATTAATCACAAAGCTGGATAGGTTGCATCCTGACCGGGTAGTAGCAGACACTGCATGCCCAAGGGCACCAAGGGGATTGCAAGTGGGTGATGGGGTGTGGGCCCGGAACTACAAGCATGGGAACTTGTGAGTGACAGGTAAACTTGTTAAGGTCTCAGGACCCCTGTCCTACGAGTTGGTCCTGGATGGGGGGGGAGGCAAATCATTCACTGACATATTGATCAGCTGCGAAGGCATTTTGCGGAACAGCCACTAAACAAGGACCTTTCAGCGGGTCCACAACAAGAGCCATTAGCCGGCAGCCTAACAGAGCAGTTCACACGCTCTGAGGACTCATTCAGTCATTACAACGGGGAGGTGGTCGTAGATGGACACAGTCTGGGAGTACAATATGGGTCTCCAGGCAGGGAAGGACAACCCAAACAAGGCAGCAGCTCCGCTGACCCAGCAACCACATTGGACTTTGATTTGGGCCGACCAGGAATGACCAGCCAAAGGGACTCGAGTCAATTTGACTCACGTGAACCCAAGAGTCCTGGTCTACCCAGCCCAGCGGGCAAACTGGTAGACCGGGAGTTCCCCGGGACCCGCAGGTGTTCTTTTTTTTTATTAAAGAGTTTTACAAAAACAAAATTTTACAATATATCCCCAAATCCCTCCCACCCCAAACCCACCCACTTCCCCCCCCCACTTCCCAGAGCTAAATACAGGATTAGTTACAATAATCATATTCTAAATAAAAATTATGCATAATATACAATTAACCAAATTCATAATGCGCTTTAACTCTCTTTTAACATAACTACAAACAACGTACCAATAACAATATCCCACTAAAATCTACTCATAAGCTAAATGATACTTTTTAGTCCCATATTTGTTTTGAATATAATTTATCCATCTCCTCCAAACTGAAATATATCTTTCCTGTGAATGATCCTTCAGATAAGCAGAAATCTTAGACATTTCTGCAAGATTCGAAACTTTAAACACCCATTCTTCTACAGTGGGCAAACTATCCTTCTTCCAATATTGTCCCACCAGTAACCGTGCTGCCGTTATCATGTTCAACATCAAGTTAGTTTCTTTAACATCACAATCTACAACAATGCCCAATAAAAACAATTTCGGGGAAAACTTTATCTTTCTCTTAAAAATCTTTTGAATGTTCCACCAAATTTTAATCCAAAAGCAGGTGCTCTGAGCGGTTGCATAGACCACCAAAATATCTTCAAGATTATGTTATTAAATAATGTGTGTACATTCTGGGGGGGAAGGGGGTAATGTATTGAGATTTTTACTTGTACTGATTCACATGTCTGAATGCTGCTTAAAGGTTGCTCAATGGTGTGTCTGTGTAATGGTCAATGACTAAGCCAGACTTGCTGTCTCCAAGAAGATCATTGGTTGATTTGGGGCAGGAATTGGTTCCTTTAAACCTATTGGCCGCTGCCTAGTGGCCAACCTTAAAAGTAGCTGCGCAGCAGCCCCTGTTTCAGTTCTGTTCCTGTTTGCCTCAATAAAGCATGTTCCCATTTGCAACTTTCCGTCTCGCTTATTGTCTACAAAGAATTGGCTACACAATACTACTCATGCTGGTAGAGGGGGCCTACTTCAAATCACACTGGTCATGGAACTCTGACTGACAGGATCCACTAAAGATGAGCCTTCTCTACTGTAGTGCCCGTCTTCCGGAACATTCTGCTTACCCTTGGGGTAAGATTTGCCCCCACCCTGCTATCCTTCCACAAGGGCTTGAAGATCTGGCTTTGTTGGTTGGCCTGGGGACTCAAAAGGGAAGTACGTCACTGGAGGTGCCTTCTGGACTAACTACCTCCATCTCTTGGCTGCACTTCTTGACCTCCCTCTGCTTATTTTTAAAAATTTCACGTTGTTGCATTTCCACTGTTTATTTTTATTGCTTGTTTCTTTAGTATTGTTTTGTTTACATTGTTATCATTTTTTTCCTGTTTTACTGTTGTAAGCTGCTCCATGGCAAGATGGGAGTCAAATAAATTTAACAAATAAATAAATAATAAAGTAGAAAAGAAATACACCCAGAAATAATATGAGTTGCCTTTTAGGAAAGCAGAGAATATCCTCTTGATTAGCTATATGTACAAAGACACAGACACCCAGATATGGGCAATGTATAGAAACACCCTGATTAGTTCTTGAGAGAAAGTACAGAGATACACATATACAACATGTTACTTTTTCAGACAGTAGAAAATATAGGTAAGTCTTAAGGCCAATGCTAGTAAAAAGGTCAAAATCAATTCCAGAAACTATACACTGAATGCTTTGCCTATTTCTCTCTCTCTCCAGGAGCTGTAGGAGATATTATTGTGATATAATGATATCACTAACTAAAATCTTTGGTTCCTTTATTAACTGGGCGACTGGGGGATTTGATAAGATTCCTTTGACTAAAATAGGTATGCCGCAGTATTTGAGATTTAATGCATTTACTCATTATTAAAAAAACAAAAACCAGAAACTGCACTCTGTTGATTGTTCTTGAATTTTTGGTAATGTAAACCAAGTGCATCTAGGAGCTCCAATATTAGATAGGAGCTATGTATCTCTCATCTCTAAACAAAGAAAATAAAATGTAAAGGTTTTTCAACTGGAGATGGTATAGTAGGGTAATCTTCCTAATTTTCCTGTTAAGTTTTTTTAAAATTTTTAATAAGGTTCCTAAGATAGTTTTTATTGAAGAAGTTGCTCAGTGAAGACATTAATAACAATAGTTAAATATCTATGAAAAATACCTTCCCTTTCCAAATATTGTGTGATATTGGGTACCTTCTTAGTACCTAAGAATAATACTAAAGTACCAAAAAGTTAAAAACACAAAAGCAATAGGCTAGCTTTCATGGAAGCGTAGTCTTCCCTTTGGTGCAAGTGCTGAAAAATTTGGAAAACCCTGAAACAAAATTACAAAATTGACAGGAAATGTTTGGATAGGTTCTTGTTATGAAAGGAAAAATTCACAACAGGATGACATATGAATGACAATTCGTAACAAGCAGCACATAGCAGAATTTCATACTGAATTCCTTACTGGAAAGCAGAAGGTCTGAGTTATTAACTTCTGTTGGTTTCAATAGAACAATCATCACTAACTTTAGTTGGACTGAACCTGAAGCTTGGAAGGACCAAATACTATAATAAAATATTACTTCAGCTCTTTGAGAATTATCAATTGTTGATTTCTTATCTCTGGGGACTCATAAATGAAAATTGTCATAGCAAAGGATTTGGACAAATCAAGCTTACTGGGAAATCTTCTGGCTGTTGGGAAATCAGTCCAATATTCAGTTCATTTAACACGAAAGCAATCAAGACATATCTACTTCAATTTTTTGCTGCATGCCCACCACCCTAACACTGGAGAGACATTTATTTTCAAGAATATCAGCTTTTAACATACTTGGCATCTCTCTAGGGACTTTAGAAACATCAAGAAACCATACTCTGTGAATTAGCAAAAATGAAGCTTGATTTCAAGAGTCAAGAAACCAGAAAATAAAGATGCTTATAATGATCTTCCTTCTTCACGCAGTGTGAAATTTGAAACAGCTACTATAGAGTGAGTTTCCTTCGGAGAAACACCATACAGGTAAAATGAAAGAGAACCAGGGATATTTTTTAAAAAATGTGCAGCAAACTTTATTTGCTTGACAGTTCAGTTCTGCTCAGGTTTACTTATGAATAAATCCTAGAATACTGGAAGAGGTAAAGAACCACCCAGCATTCAGTTTTACATTATATACCACTGCTATACCAATAGAAAAGTGGCAATATGTCTGATAGATGCTTAGCCCAGGAGTCAGGAAAAGCGATGGGAAAAGGCAGATAATCACAGGACATTGTTGAAACAAAACAAAACAAAACCACAGCAACCACTCATATATCAAGAGTGCTGCGGATAGAGCCTTGAATGAACATACATTGATTCATTAAAATTAAATGTGGGTCAACTAAGGACTAATAAAAGAAAACACTTCATTCAGTACATAGTTGAACAAAGGATTTGCTACAACCTAATGTGGGAATGTACACCAACTCGGAAAAGCTAGGACAAATTCAGGAGGAATTGATTGTGGCTCCTAAACTTCATAACCATTTGTTACCTCCAAAATTGTGTGCTAGGAAGTAGCGGCGGAAGAGAGGTATTGTCATCCTTTGCTTGATGGGCCAATATTTGGCTGTGACTGATGATACTATGAACAAATTTATGAAAGGAGAAGAATGGATGCCCATTATAATGCTACCACTTTTCTTTATGGAGCACTGGCAGCTCCTAAAGCCAAGAATGCAGAGGCATATATTGGTAAAACATAACATATATATTCATAGAATAAGTAGATCAGATTTTCACACAGCTTCCCTGCTCTAATAATCATCAGTAAATGAATTTATATAAAAAGTAAGGGAATCTTAAGATCTGGAAATGAGCAGTAAAGCTGGAAAATGAACAAATGAATGCCCACATTGTGGCTCATATATCCAGCCAAGAATTAACATTTATTTCTCCTTTTCAGCTATTGTCATTCAGCACAATGGCAAAAGCTGAGAAACAGAAATCAAGGGAATGTCTAAATGAAAGCAAGCACAAGGAGAAATCTTAAATGCTGGTTTTTGCAACCTCTTCTTTGCAGCCTCTAGAATCTCATATATAATTGCTGAAAACTAATAGCATTTTAAAATCATTTCTTGGCAAAGAGAACATAAAATCACATAGAACTGTTGCAGAACCCAACAATAGGCATAACATTTAAATAGGATAACAGTGACACCCCCCCCACACACCACAACCAGCCTCACCTACTGTTATATCATTGCTTCATTAATTAAAGGAAAAAGACGTAGACAATAAAGGCATATGGTATTAAATGATTACCCATTCCGGTCTTAGTACAAGGCTGATCCATTTTTAATATACCACAGTATGACACTGAACAGTAACAAACAGGAACACTTTGCAGCATCTGCTACCAACTTTCTTTTCTCCTTTGAACAATATGTCTTATGACCTTTCAGCCTGAGGCTAGAGTTCTGAGACAGAAACACTTGGTCAGCAGAGATATGTTAGGAATGTCCCCAGGTTCACCTATAGAGGTGGAAAACAGATTATTTTTTGTAAAGTTCTGTCTATATGTAAAGCACCCTTTTTGCCCTTTTCTTCATTATGAGTTAGTTGCCTTTCATATGCTCATCATAGTGCAAAAGGGATATCATGTTTCCTTCTCGTCAACTCCTCTTACCCACCTCCACACTAGCTATTCATATGGATAGCTTTTTATTTCCAGGTTTGGAAATGAGATGTGATGTGCCTGATATTGTGGACTCCTCCCACAATTGCAATAGCACTTAGACTTATATACTGCTTCATGGTGCTTTACAGCACTCTCTAAGCAGTTTACAGAGTCAGCAAATGGCCCCAACAACCTGGGTCCTCATTTTACTGACCTTGGAAGGATGGAAGGCTGAGTCAACCTTGAGCCAGTCAGGATCCAACTTCTGGAGTGAGCAGTGAGTTAGCCTGCAGTCCTGCATTCTAACCACTGAGCCACCATGGCTCTTCTGACTATTTGGTTTGAGAGGTAGAATTAAAGATGGAGAATATTCCTTGATATTTTTCAAAGATGAAGAATATTCTTTTATATTTTTTAAAGATGGAGAATATTCTTTTAACTTTTCCATGTTATTCTATGTCTACATGGGTTTGTATTAAAAAAAAGAATTGCATTTCTCCTAATATAAGTGAGTCCTTTAAATATATCTTTTCATTTTCTTATTCTATATCTGGAAGAATGGCTCAATTGGCAGGCTAGCATGTATATTAGATAGTTCCACTAGGTAACTTTTTTGATGACTGTGATCTGAATCTGTACTGTACCTGTATTCTAAAGCAGCTAATTCAACAGAAATTTAGTACAGAACAACTGCATCCCTGAAATAACAACAGTTGTCATTCTTAAAAAATGATTCCAGAACAAATATTATAGAATGCATACATTCATGAACATCTTTTTTTTCTATGTTTGAACAGTTACATGCAGCTTTCCCTAGCCTGGAACCCAGACACATTGGCAGGGTCTGGAGTAAGTAGTGAAGGTGGCAGTGCAGCCAATCCATCATCCCATATTAATATGTCCTTTGATGGCCTCTGGAAACACCCCCCTGCTGACACGTTCCAGAGATGTTGGCACTATACCACTTAGATTTCCCAACTAGCATTGAAATAGGAGGAGGGCATCAAGTACAGGAAAATGTTTTGTTATTTTTGTAAATGGATCACAATAGATAGTACATTCAGTAATACAACTATTTTTCTTTTTTTAAAAACAAAACCTGCTTCTTGTTTTTAGTTTAATGCTGGGCAAGTAATTTGAGCAAAATAATGGGGGGGGGGAAACCTGGCAATTTCTCTTGTGCAGTTTAAGATTTCTTTTGAAATGTTCTTCTTTCCCAGAGTTAATTTCAATGTAGATATCCTATCAAGATCCAGTCAAGCTGTCTTTTTAGAAATATGTGCAGATTTATTTAAATTGAGAAAAGGATATATTTTTGTGTGCTAACCAACCCTCTTGAGAATGCTTAAATGAAACATGCACATTATAAGAAAATCCTTATAATTAGGTGCATTAATAGACATGCAGACATCTTTGCACTGTGAGCATTTCTTTGAAGGGATTAAAAATCAAGACTATTAATATATTATTGTTTCTGGTAATTCTTAATGGATTTTTTTGACTGAGTCTGAATGACAAGCCTTTATATTTGTTTATAGATAAGACCCATTCATGGATTACTGCCTTGTTGTGGCGAAGGGGCTTGCGTAATTCAATGAAGCTTGAGCTATGCCATGCAGGGCCACCCAAGACACACAGGTCATAGCAGAGAGTTCTGACAAAACGTGATCCACTGGAGAAGGAAATGGCAACCCACTCCAGTATCTTTGCCATGAAAACCCCGTGGACAGTACCAAAAGGAAAAAAAAGATATGACACTGGAAGATGAGCCCCTCAGGTCAGAAGGCGTCCAATATGCTACTGGGGAAGAGCAGAGGGCTAGTACTAGTAGTGCCAGAAAGAATGAAGCGACTGGGCCAAAGCCGAAAGGACGCTCAGCTGTGGATGTATCTGGTGGTGAAAGGAAAGTCCGATGCTGTAAAGATTTTTTCTCCATAGGAACCTGGAATGTAAGATCCATGAATCAAGGCAAGCTGGACGTGGTCAAACAAGAGATGACAAGACTGAACATTGACATTTTAGGAATTAGCGAACTAAAATGGACAGGAATGGGTGAATTTAATTCAGATGACCATAAGATATACAACTGCGGGCAAGAATCCTCAGAAGAAATGGAGTAGTATTCATAGTCAATAAAAGAATAGGAAAAGCAATACTGGGATACAATCCCCAAAATGACAGAATGATCTCAGTTCGAATCCAAGGCAAACCATTCAATATCACAGTAGTCCAGATCTATGCCCCAACCACCAGTGCTGAAGAGGATGAAAATGACCAGTTCTACAGCACCTTATAGAACTAACACCAAAAAATGATGTCCTTATCATCATGGGAGATTGGAATGCTAAAGTAGGAAGCCAAAAGATAACCAAAATAACAGGCAAGTTTGGCCTTGGAGTACAAAATGAAGCAGGGCAAAGGCTGATAGAATTTTGTCAAGAGAATATGATGGTCATAGCAAACACTCTTTTCCAACAACCCAAGAGACAGCTCTACACATGGACATCACCAGACGGTCAACACAGAAATCAGATTGACTATGTGCTCTGCAGCCAAAGATGGAGAAGCTCTATACAGTCAGTAAAAACAAGACCAGGAGCTGACTTTGGCTCAGACCATGAGGTTCTCATTGCAAAATTTAGGCTTAAACTGAAGAAAGTAGGGAAAAGCACTAGGCCACTCAGATATGAACTAAATCATATCCCTGATGAATATACAGTAGAGGTGACAAATAGATTTAAGGAATTAGATCTGATAGAGTGCCTGAAGAACTATGGACAGAGGTTCACAACACTGTACAAGAGGTAGCAACTAAAACCATGCCAAAGAAAAAGAAATGCAAGAAAGCAAAATGGCTGTCTGAGGAAGCTTTGCAAATAGCTGAGGAAAGGAGGGAAGTGAAAGGCAAGGGAGAAAAAGATGCACCCAGTTGAATGCAGAATTCCAGAGAATAGCTAGAAGAGATAAGAATGCCTTCTTAAATGAACAGTGCAAAGAAATAGAAGAAAACAATAGAATAGGGAGGACTAGAGATCTCTTCAGGAAAATTGGAGAGATGAAGGGAACGTTTCATGCAAAATTGGGCATAATAAAGAACCAAAATGGCAGGGACCTAACAGAGGCAGAAGAGATTAAGAAGAGGTGGCAAAATTACACAGAAGAACTATATAAGAATGAGCTTAATGTCCCTTGAAGTAGCCGAAGGACCACTCGGGACGACAGGCTACTTAACTAAGAGTTTATTTAGTGCAAGACAAAAACAGAATAACTCGCCCGGCTTTTATAGCCGGCAGCTGTCAGTGAGGGCCAATCAGGAACGTTCATTTTGGCGCCGCGTCTATCCGGACCAATCCGCGTCGTCTGCTCTTGACAGTTCAGGCTTCCGCATGGTCCGGTATTTTGACAGCCGCGAGCTGTCAGTGGTTGCGCCTGCGCCGTGCGGGGAACTTTGACAGCTGTCAAAGTTCCCGCGTGTTCTCCTGTCAGAATGTTTTCCCTTGTTGAATAGCCGGAATAACTTGTTAACTGATATACGTTTAACTGTTTACATATATAATACACCCCTTACCCCTCCCCTGGAGCGTTCCCTCCCCCTTGGTTGTCGGAACCTGCCCACTGGTAGTCCTTTAGGTAGGCGGGGGCTCTTCAGTTCCTGTTGGAACGGCGAGGAAGTGGGGGGATGTCTGGTTCTGGTAGTTCGTTTCTTTGCTCCTCTTCCTCTTGGTTTGGTATTGGTAGTATTTGTGGGGGAGGTTGCAGATCGAGTTCCTCTGGTTGGGGTTCTGGGTTGTGTGGTGGTTGTCTGGGTCTGAGTTGGTCGATATGGCGGCGTAGATTGCCGTGACTTTGTGTGGATATTAGGTAGGAAATGGGTCCCGTTTGTTTTAATACTGTTCCTTGGACCCATTTGTTTTTATCCATGTATGACCGTGCCCATATCATTTGCCCTGGTTTGAGTGTGCGGTTTGGGTGGGGGTGCTCTTTTTCTTCCGGGTATGTGTCAGGATGTAGTCTGTCGAGCCGTGTTATCAGCCTCCTCCCCCATCTTAGTTCCGCCGGGGATTTGCCCGTTGTCGTGCATGGAGTTGCGTGTTGTGACATGAGGAACTGGCTGAGTCGCCGCTGCCAGTTCCCCTTTGCGAATTTTTTCAAAGCTTCTTTTGTGGAACGCACCATAATTTCAGCCATCCCGTTCGTCGATGGGTGGAACGGCGCAGACGTGACCAGCCTAATACAATTCTTCATAGCGAACATCTGAAATTCACGAGAGGTGAATTGAGGTCCATTGTCTGAAACTATGGTGTCTGGAAGACCGTGTGTGGCGAATATTTTCCTTAGGGCTTGTATAGTGGCTCCTGACGTTGTTTTTCTAAGGGGAGTGACTTCTAACCATTTAGAATAGCTGTCAACTACAATTAGGAAGCTCTGTCCCTGGATAGGTCCTGCGAAATCTAAATGTATGCGTGACCATGGGTTTCTTGTAGTCTCCCATTTGTGAATTGGCGCTTGGGGTGGCTCGTTCCGGGTTGCTTGACAGGTGTAGCACCCTCCCACATATCTTTCTATCTCTTTATCTATGCCAGGCCACCAGACATAACTTCTGGCCATAGCTTTCATCTTGACGATGCCTGGATGTCCTTCGTGTAAAATGTGTAATGTTTGGTTTATGTTCTTATCAGGTATTATGACCCTATTTCCCCATAGCAGGCATCCCCTATGAGTAGATATTTCATTTTTCCTACTAAAATATGGCTGGAATTGTGAGTGTGGGTTTTGTGCTGGCCACCCTGTTGTGGCCCATCTGAGAATTCTGCTAAGTATTTTGTCCTTAGCTGAATTGTTAGCTATAATGTTTGCAGACAGGGGACAGTCTGGAAGTTGAGAGATTGCTAGAATCTGTCCAGCTGGGGCTGGGTCTGAGTCCTTGCTTTGAATGGGCAGTCTGCTGAGGCAGTCTGCATGTCCTAATTCCTTCCCCGGTTTATGTATTAACTGATAGGAATAGGCAGATAAGAATGTGGACCACCGTAGGATTCTCGGTGAGAGAATCTGTGGTGTCGTTTTATTCCACGTGAATATTCCCAGTAGGGGTTTGTGATCTGTAAATATGGTAAAGGGTCTCCCATAGAGGTAGTCATGAAATTTTTTAACCCCTGCGACTATTGCTAGGGCTTCTCTGTCTATTTGTGCATAATTCCTTTCTGCTTTCGACAGAGTGCGTGAATAAAAGGCTATGGGTCTTTGTGTGCCGTCCTTGTATAAATGACTTAACACTGCCCCGATTCCATAGGGAGAGGCATCGCAAGCGATGCATATTGGGGTGTCTTCTCTGAAAAGGGTGATCGTTGAGCTGTTACAAATAATCTTTTTTAATGATTGGAAGCTGTTTTCGTGTATTTTGGTCCAGGACCAGGCAGTTCCCTTGTCCAGGAGCCTATGCAGAGGCTCTGCAATAGTGGCTTTATGGGGAAGGAAGGCATGATAAAAGTTTAATAAACCTAAAAAGGCTTGGAGTTCTTGTTTATTCCTTGGGCTTGGCGCTGTTTGAATAGCCCTTAGTTTATCTGTGGTGGGGTGGATGCCTTGGTCGTCTATTTTGTACCCTAGGAATTCTGTGGATGTGACTCCAATGGAGCACTTTTCCCGTTTAAGTTTGAGGCCGGCTTCTCTGAGCCGGCTCAGCACAGCTGACAGCCTGTCAGCTAAGTTTGCTTCATTTTCTCCGGCGATGAGAACATCGTCGAAATAGGGGCAGACCCCGGGTATTCCCTTCAGGGTTTTCTCCATGATACCCTGGAAGATACCCGGGGCTGCCGATATGCCGAATTGGAGCCTTTTTACTTTAAAGGCACCGCGGTGGGTGACAATTGTCTGGGCTTCCGCGGTGTCATTTGTGACAGGCAGTTACAAATACGCCTGCGTGAGATCCAGTTTAGCAAAAATGGCGCCGGAGCGGATGGAAGCAAATACGTCCCTTACCGCTGGCACCGGGTAAGCGTGGGGGCTGAGGGCTAGGTTGAGGGTCGCTTTATAGTCCGCGCATAATCTTACTTCCCCGTTAGGTTTAATAGGGGTGACTATAGGGGTCTCCCAGCTTCCCCCCTCCGTAGGTTCGAGCACCCCGAGACCTACGAGGCGATCAAGTTCATTTTCTATTTTTTCTTTAAGGGCAAAGGGTACTCTCCTTGCTCTTATATTTATGGGTTGGATTGCTGGGTTTAATTGTAAGGAGATGGGGGGACCGGTGTATTTCCCTAACGTGCCATCGAAGACGTCTGCATACTTGTTGCAAACGGCTTCTAGGCTGGGTGATTGGACTGTATTTACCCCCGTTATGGCGATCCCTAGAGGCCCGAACCAGTTCAGCCCTATCAGGTTGGTGCGGTTCCCTGGCGTAACTAGAACTTCTAAGGGACCCTTGAACTTTTTGTACTCCATGGCAACCTTAGCCCTCCCCTCAAGAGGAATAGGTTTTTTTTGGAAATCTGCTAGGTGGACCTGGGTTTGCCTCAGAGGAATTTTTTCCTTGCTTTGTCGGCAGATCTCCTGATATGTTCCAAATGAAATTAAGGAGACTGCTGACCCTGAATCTACCTCCATGAGGCAGGACACTCCCTGAATTTTTACCCTGATCCTCACCTTTGAGCTTAGGCTGTGTACCCTGTCAATTGTTTCTACTAGGGCCCCTGGCGTTTTTCCTCTGTTGGCCCGGGTAGCTGGCCTACCTGGGGAATTGGTCTCCAACTCATTGATGTTGTCGCGGCCCCAGCTGCGGCACACCGGTTTGATGTGGCCGGTCTTTCCACAATTGTGGCACTTAGCGTTTCTGAACCGGCAGCTTCCTCGGGCATGATTGCCCCCACAGCTGGCGCAGGCGGCCCGTTGCTCGTAACGCGGCGGTGGCGGAGGGGGGTTCTTGGTTCTGCGGTGGTCCGATGTGTCGCTTCTCCTCTGTTGTCTGCATTCCATTTTCCGCTGGAGGGCTTCCCCGTCAGTGAAGTCCACCGACTCGTCGCTGTCGCTGAGCGTTGCGCTCTCTTGGTATACCATTGCTGGGCTCTCAGGGGTTGTGGTGGTCGGTTTCTTCTTGTGGCTATACTCGTATGCCATGATTTCTCGGGTCAATTCTGCCAGGGTCATGTCGGGTTTGGATGTCAGCTTCTTCTGCAGCCTCTCGTCCCTCAACCCGATCACCACCTGGTCTCTGATGCGGTCTTCAAGGTCGGGGAAACAGCAGTTCCGCGCGGCGTGTCTGACCCCAGCGATGAACTCGTTGGCGGGTTCGTCTGGTCGCTGTTTCTTCTGGGCGAATTGTACCCGCCAGTACAGTTCTGAGCGGGCCGGCATATAGTACTTATTCAGCTGCTCTACCAGGTCTGCGTAGGAGACCTCTGTGATGGGCACCGGGCTAAACAGCCCAACGGCAGCGTCGTACACTGGGGGTCCGCTGATGTACAGTAGAGCGGCGGCCTTTGCTCTGTCGTCAGTGATTTTACTGACGAGGAGGAATCCCTCGACTTGCCCCAGGTGTGATTGCCATCTCTCGGGATGGCGGGTATCGAATTCCCTCACACGCCCGAAGTTTGCCATGTCGTCCGGTCCTGGGTCGCTCCTTTGGAAGTTAAAACTTCCAGTGACAGCTCTTGCCGGGAACTCCTTTCCTCGGCCGTGACTTCAGCTCGGGAACTCTCTTCCTCGGCTGTGACTTCAGCTCAGGAGCGATCCCACCTTCGTCGCCAGTGAAGTAGCCGAAGGACCACTCGGGACGACAGGCTACTTAACTAAGAGTTTATTTAGTGCAAGACAAAAACAGAATAACTCGCCCGGCTTTTATAGCCGGCAGCTGTCAGTGAGGGCCAATCAGGAACGTTCATTTTGGCGCCGCGTCTATCCGGACCAATCCGCGTCGTCTGCTCTTGACAGTTCAGGCTTCCGCATGGTCCGGTATTTTGACAGCCGCGAGCTGTCAGTGGTTGCGCCTGCGCCGTGCGGGGAACTTTGACAGCTGTCAAAGTTCCCGCGTGTTCTCCTGTCAGAATGTTTTCCCTTGTTGAATAGCCGGAATAACTTGTTAACTGATATACGTTTAACTGTTTACATATGTAATACATCCCTGATAACCATGATGAGGTGGTTACTGACCTTGAGCCAGACATCCTAGAATGTGAAGTGAAGTGGGCTTAGGAAATTTGAGTAACAACAAAGCTAGTGGAGGTGACAGTATCCCAGCTGAGCTATTCAAAATTTTAAAAGACGATGCAGTAAAAGTGCTACACTCAATTTGCCAGCAAATTTGGAAAAATCAACAGTGGCCATAGGATTGGAAAAGATCAGTTTACATTCCAATTCCGAAGAAAGGCAGTGCCAATAAAGTTCAAACTATCGTACCATTGCACTCATTTCACATGCTAGTAAAATTATGCTTAAAATCCTACAAGCTAGACTCAAGCAATATGTGGATCAAGAACTACCAGAAGTACAGGCAGGTTTTTGAAGAGGCAGAGGAACTAGAGATCAAATTGCCAACATATGCTGGATCATGGAGAAAGCTAGGGAGTTCCAGAAAAACATCTACTTCTGCTTCATTGACTATGCTAAAGCATTTTATTGTGTGGATCACAACAAACTGTGGCAAGTTCTTAAAGAGATGGAAGTACCAGACCATCTTATTTGTTTCTTGAGAAACCTATATGTGGGTCAAGAAGCAACAGTGAGAACTGGACACGGAACCACTGATTGGTTCAAAATTGGGAAAGGAGTCCGGCAAGGCTGTATACTGTTGCCCTGCCTGTTTAACTTATATGCAGAGCACATCATGAGAAAGGCAGGGCTAGATGAATCAAAAGTTGGAATTAAGATTGCCGGGAGAAATATCAACAACCTAAGATATGGAGATGATACCACTCTAATGGGAGAAAGTGAAGAAGAACTAAAGAGCCTCTTGTTGCGGGTGAAGAAGGAGAGTGCAAAAGTTGGGTTGAAATTTAACATTAAGAAAACCAAGATCATGGCATCCGGCCCTCTCAATTCCTAGCAAATATATGGGGAAGAAATGGAGGTAGTGACAGATTTTATTTTCCTGGGCTCCAAAATCACCACAGATAGGGACTGCAGCCAACAAATTAAAAGACGCTTGCTCCTTGGGAGGAAAGCCATGGCAAATCCAGACAGCACACTAAAAAGCAGAGACATCACCCTGCCAACAAAAGTGCGTATAGTCAAGGCTATGGTCTTTCCAGTTGCAATATATGGCTGTGAAAGTTGAACCATAAGAATTGAGGACTTTGAACTATGGTTCTGGAGAAGACTCCTATGAGTCCCTTGGACTGCAAGGCAATCAAACCGGTCAGTCCTACAGGAGATCAACCCTGACTGCTCTTTAGAAGGCCAAATCCTGAAGTTGAAACTCAAATACTTTGGCCACCTAATGAGAAGGAAGGACTCACTGGAGAAGAGCCTAATGCTGTGAAAGGTTGAGGGCAAGCGAAGAAGGGGATGACAGAGAATGAGGTGGCTGGATGGACTCACTGAAGCAGTAGGTGTGAGCTTAAATGGACTCCAGAAGATGGTAGAGGACAGGAAGGCCTGGAGGAAAGTTGTCCATGGGGTCGCGATGCATCAGACACGATTTCGCAACTAACAACAACAACAACAACAACAAATAATAGATAAAAGATAAAATATGGGAAGAAGATATGTTTGGGTTGTATTTTTAGAGAAAATGGTAAGTTACTGTGTTAAAAGTCAAGTAAAGGACAATGAAAGTGATTTATTCATTAAGATTAAAACATACTGTACATTGTTATTTCTGATAACTTTTAGTGGACTTCTGCTCATTGGGACTGAATGAGGAGGCCTTATAATTTGCTCATAGAATAGATAAGAGATGAGATGTGGGAAGAAAAGATCTTTTCTTGAAATGTTGGAGAAGATAAGTTATGAAATTGCGTGTACTTGTTTTTGATTAAAATGAATGAAGTCATTTCTTTATATTTCTTTTTCTTTTTTTTAATATTTTTCTTGGCTTGCATTAGTTTTTATCTTTCTATTTTTAAACTTTAATAAAATTAGTGTACCAAAAAAAGAAAGGCATTACTGTCAGGCTCTTCAGTAAATTCAGTAAATTCCTTACTGAATTCTACACTTAGGAACAGCAAAGTGTCAAAAATCAAGAATTAGAGATATGTTGCTTTTACTGCAAAGAGACACAACCTTCTTAATCAAGGCAATCAGTATTATAGCACCAATCTTTCTATAACAGTTCCACAGTGTAAATCTTGAGCCTCTCTCCCACCCTTATGTGGCAAGAAAATTTCCAGCTTCTCCTCTCTTGGCCTTGAATATGGAGGGCACCTGCACTGTGTTTTGAAGCACTCTTGCTTCCATCCTTGCTGGCTCCAGGCTCTCAAAATGCAAAAATAACAAACTTCACTTTGCTTTGAAATTCAATACTGAGTCATCAGTAATTCAAACATTTTTGCTTCAGATCTAGCAATTATGTCATTGTGATTCATTTCCCCTTACCCAGTTTTATTTGTGTATTGATAAACTAGTTGCTGCTCATATATTGAAGTATTACTTATTATTTAGCACATTATTTAGCACATAGAAAAAGCCATGGTGCCTTATATCTATCGGTATAAGGCTGAACTGCTTTGATAACAGAAATGACACCAACTTGAGCAAAATCATCTGCAATCTGATACAAGGTTGCTTAGGAATTTTATTTTATTTTATTTAGTAAAAGGGAATGTTAATTAATAAGACAAAAGTCTTAACCTACTCTGTAATCTCTGGCTGAATTGTGTTTTATAGCTACTAAAGATGTATGCATGATGTTGCTCTTAATGATTGGTTTGTAATGTAAGTTTCCATAATAGGCTCATGACAATGTATGCTTTTCAAAAGTGCATAAAAAATGGTCCACTCAAAGCTGGGGGAAGAATGGCCATTTGGAACTTCCTTCCAGATAATTCTTTTATTTGCAAATAAAAGTTTTATTTTACTTTCCATCTATACGATGCAATTCATTGGGCTTGCATGCCAGGTATAAGGATCTAAGCTTTTTGGGACAACAATAACGCAATTCCGTTAAGAATATTTTTGGGGAAGGGTGGGAGGTATGCATACATCAATACTATTCATTTAACCCAGACATAAGAGTTAATCCACAAGAAAAAAAATGTTATTATTGTAGGTACACATCCCTTTCATCCCTCCCTATTTTGGTAAAGTTTTGTTTCCCTCATCAAAAATTATAATTACAAAATTTTCTATGTATTAAATATTCATAATTTTTGGGAAACATAAAAGTGTACCACAAATCCAGGTAATTCAAAACATGCAATGTCCATCTCTTCAGAGCCCCCCTCCCAATCCAAAGTTCATAACTGATTTCCTAGGAACAAAAAAAATGTACAAAGAAATCTATTGATTTTCAGGAACTTTTCATTCAAAAATAAATTACAAAAAGCAGGAGTTGTGAACTTCCATCATGAAGTTTCAAGTACAGAATCAATACCAAGATGAAGAGTGTGGAATGAATAAATAATTACAAGTCATTAGTATCTGGTTATTCTAAGCATACATGGAATATGTTCTTTCTTGAAACAAAAAACAAGGAAACATAACCATAAGAAATATTTTAATCCAAGCCCAATTATATGAGAAAATTAATTGTTATGACAAAGATCTTTCCTAACATCTTGGTTATAGTTTTCTTTTTATGAAAAAGCACTCCAGGAGCTTTCAAAATGGATCACAAATAGAACATCTGTGGTTCCTAGTTGAATATGTACTTGATAGAATTTATATTAGAACTTTTTTGTGGAAGAAGCATTAACAAAATGTAATATCTGCTGAGATGTGAAAACAAAAAAGAAAAATATCCACATACATAAATCAGGAAAAGAACATTCTGATCTGAAGGGTTTAACAAAATCATTAACATGGTCAACAATAGAAGAGACACAGTGGAATTTATTGGCAAAGTCTTAGTCCAAATTTAAGCTTTAGAATACACAAAATTCTTTATTAGTAGTCAATGTTCAATAGACAGAACAGGAAGCATTGTCAATTCAAGGTTTCTACTGTACACAAGCTTAGCAATAAAATTTTAAAAAATAGAGATATTTGATATCCAGCTGGCATTGTAGGAGAAGAGCTGTGAGTTTATGGTTCCAAAAAGTTTGGTAGTCCCCACCTTCCAACTTATACATTTTGTATTCTTTTAACACAGATATAGTTATATATCTAAAGGAACACCTGCTGCCGGCATCAACTTCCCATCGTCCTGTGCGCTCCCATAGGGAGGGCCTCCTTAGGGTGCCACTGGTCAGAGAATGTCGGTGGGTGATCCCCAGAGGGAGGGCATTCTCTGTGGGCGCGCCTGTCCTTTGGAATGATTTACCTGTGGAACTCCGGACTGCCCCCGACCTGCGCTCGTTTCGCCGGGACCTGAAAACCTGGCTTTTCGATTTATCCGGCCTGGACTGAGGGGGTTTTTAGTTTTAAATTGTTTTATTGTTGGGCTATTATTAATTTAATTCTTTTTAATTCTATTTTTATCTTAATTTATATTCCCTTTTAAATATTGCCCTGTAAACCGCCCTGAGTCCTTCGGGAATAGGGCGGTATAGAAAACTAACTAAATAAATAAATAAATATAATGTAAATACTTCTGTATTTTCCCATTCTTTCCCTCCCTCCCTGCATTTTATCTCATTTTGTTAGTTTTTTATAGTGCCTAATGTTTAGGTTATATTTAATGTATTTAAATATATTTAATTCATATATTTGCTAGCTTATTCTGAACTGGGTATAGGGATTAACTGGGAGTCTACTGAGTGCAGACTAAATTGGGAAATTATTGGAAATTACCCTCAGTAATTTTCCGACATGCTTAATGCATTAAACACAGAGAAATTCAGTTAAATTCATCTGATTTCTGAGTAATTCTTTACTGCCAAGAAGCCCATCCTTTGCTCTTTTTTGCTGTTCTTCATGTTACCATTTTGGCAGCTTGAGAGATTTAGGAAATCAAGTGTTCAAAGGTGCAGGTTCAGAAGAATTATTTTTCTCCTTGAACTCAATCAAATCCAAGACTTAGGGGAAATTAGGCTATCTCAGATACCAAAACAGTAGTACCTGCAGGTGGGGAATAGTGGAGGTGTCAAAATACTTAACATGATGTCTGCTGGGATTTGTAGTACTGCATTCCAGGGATCATGAGAATTTCATTTTCTCTGATGGTAATGCTTCTTTTTGTTTTATTCTTTCCTTAGTGTTCTGTAGTGAACTTCAAAAGCCAGTTTTATCAATGAAGTGGATTGTAAGCCTTTCTTATCAGTTTCATAATGCCTAAAGAAAATATTAGGGTTTCTTTTCTTTTTTCCCCTTTTAATATACATCTGTTCTGGGGACTATCCCACAAGACAAACTGACATCAGTGCAGCCTTGAAACATATAATATAGTCAATAATACAATGGGTCGTGTGTTCCAAGAATGAAGCAGCCAAGATACTGATAGAATATAAGACCTACGCAGATCTGACCACTATTAAGACTGAGAAGACAAGAATTAAATTGCAGCTCATCATTAAGCAGAAACTGAATCTACAGTTGATAGCAAATTGTAATTAAGAAGCATCAACATTTGCAGGCTTCAAATTGTTAATCAGTTTTGATCCACTAAAAACAGCAAACCAATTGGTCTTCATCATGTCAAATTAGCACCTGTTTAATGACATACTGACACTCACATTAAAAAAATCTTGTAAAATGAAATTATAATTAGAACTTGATAAAGTGTGAGCTACTTTCAGATATGAATGATATAGAATTTATCACGAATGATATACCTTAAAATGGGTAATGGGGATCCTAACTACTGCTTCATAAATGAATTTGGCTGATGGTTAGAACAACTTATTGAACTGTGATACTTTAAAATTTAAAGAGTTAAAGAGTGAAATCCAATCAAACCAAAATCAATAGACTTAAATCCTATTTATTTTAGTAGTACCAAAACATGCTTTGCCTTGTACACTACTGATGGCATTGTTAAACCAAGGATAATATACAAACTTAGACCATGAGTTAAGATATTCAAGGAAGAGCACTTTATGGCTTGTCAAAGATCTACAGCACTGTGCATTGCTTGAGCAAAATGACGTGTTTGTTCTAAATAGCTAGAGGATTTCCATTTAATAAACAAGCCAATGTTTTCTAGCACCAACTGCATTTCAAATTTGAGTGGTGAGTGGGAAATGCTTCCTTGATTTAGAACACCTGTTGATTGCACACTTTACAATTAATTTAAAAGTCAAGGCTAAACCATTCCCTCTTCAGATAAGGATTGCTTTGCATTCAAACATTTTTCATAATGGATTACATAAGCTTGAAGGGATAAAAATAGGGCTTGTTATTTGGGAAATCAATTTGATTCATTTTAACAAGGTGAGTAGATGGAGTTTCTTAGGAATAATAATAATCTAATGTCAAAACTTTAGCAATGATTAATAAAAAATACTGTTTTAATTTATTAACAGACAAAAATAAGATCAAGGAATAAAGTAAGCCTTTGCATGATTTCATTGTATTTGTCTTTTTTTTTCTCACTTAACAACAACCCAGTGCAAGTGTTGTTGAAGAATTTTTGAGTTGTGTCTCTTATGTAGTATTTCTCTACCTTGCTGGCTTGGGAATTCTGAGAGTTGAAGCCCACACATTTTAAAGTGCTAAAGCTGAGAAAAACTGCCATAAACTAAGGGAAACTGAAAAAAGAGGAAAAACTCAGAGACCAACTGATTAAAGGCTGAATATCTTTATGAACATGGAATATTAATTGTTACTGAAAACTGGGGAGGGAGCAAAATAGAACAGAGTGGAGTATCCTAATGTGAGCATTGCTGCTTGATTAGAAATATGAGTAGGGGCCTTCTGCAGCATAGTAGTACTTGTAATGTCATCCAAAGTTGGATCAAAGTTCCCAGGTGAGTTCTATTCCTTCCAGATGATGATTCAAATACAGAAGATAATAACTAGCAAACAAGAAATAGAGGGTTGTGCTGCAGGTCAGTAGGATTCTAATTTAGAGATTAGTCAAGATAACCAGATTTAAGAATAATAGAACCGATAGTATCTCTTCCAACAGAGGTCACAATTGTGAAAGATCTATTCCTGTTTTGCTGCCATCTGTCAATCTTCATACATTAAGCAGGCAAATTCCAGAATAAAGCAGATTTAAGGTATTCCCTGCATTTCTTAAGGTTATTTTCTCAATGCTGTGTGGTTAAAGAAACCTTGAGGAGAAGAGGGTGGGTTCAGCGCCACGGCGGGATGACACATCCTTTGGGAGCTCCCGAGGGACTGTCACTTTTCAGCTGTTTGGGGGGCGTCTTTCTGAGTTTCAGACAGATCAGAGCCATCCTGTAGGGACGGTGAAGAGGGGAGGTACAGTTTGGCAGCACAGGAGGGATTGCAACCTCCTGGAGAGGTTCCCGGACCAGCAGCTGTCAGACGGCCATTGCGAGCTGTCACAAACCAGGGCAGCCACTTGGAAGATCTGGAAAGTAAGTTTGGAGGACTGCCTGGGTGAGATGATTGAGAGACCTTAAATGCTGGAAATTGTGTGTGTGTGTGTGTGTGTGTGGGGGGGGAATAAGAAGAATTTGAAGCTGTGGAGAAGTGGGGGGGAGAGCAGACTTTTAAGCTCCTCTTCCAGAACTGCAGGGGCGGACAACAATGGAAGGCAAAAGAAGGCAATGAATCAAGTATCCTGGATGAAAATACTCTTGAAGCTTATGAAAAAAATAAGGGAGAGTAAGTGACCTTGAATGACATCTGCTGGACTCACTGATAAGAAGTTTACAGAGTCTGTTTTTTAGTTTGCAGAATGGTGGATTGTTTTTCTACTTTGGAGACCATATTTTTGATTTTCTCTTCCTTTGGACTAAGGCACGGAGATTCTGAAACGAACAAAGAGCGTAACTTGTATGGATTATTTTTCCCCTCTTTTTTTAGATATAAGGATATTTGGCTTTTTCCTTCTCTTTTTCATTCTTTTTCCCTTTGTTCTCACCTTTTCTTGTCACTGAAATTTTTTGTATTTTTTATTATTATTATTATTGATTGATTTATCTTTTGTTGGAGCACATTTGTATTATAATATCCTATCGATATTTGGATTACAAACTACTGGAGGAAATGAAGAAGACTACAACACACCCAGCAACAATATCACAGAGTCTGGTGGCATAGAAAACACTGGACACTATAACGCAGCAAGATAGATCTAACATGGAATTGAAAAATATGATACTGGCTCTACACACAGACTTCAAAGAAGGGACTGGCAAACTAGAAGAGGACCTAAAAGAGGTCAAAGAATGGAAAAAATGATGGAAAAAATGAACAAAGACTGCAACAAGCTGAAGAAAGAATTGAATTAACAGATAAGAGACTAGAGGAGATTGATAACCGACTTACATTAACAGACAGGAATCAGGAAAAAATGATTATCGCTTTAGAGATGGATAGATCTGATTATTATTTAAGATCCCAAAATGTTGAATAAGAAAAGGGAGAGAACCTAGTAGATGTAATGGCGGGAATATTAGCAGAAACATTGGAGGAAAGCAAGGAAAAGGCAATGAATGATATAGATGAGATATTTAAAATACATACTAGATATGCAACGAGAAATACTCTCCCCAGAGAGGTGCATATAAGATTTACTAAAAAAGCATTAAGGGCAGATATACTACAGAAGCTGAGAAATGTTAAAATAAAATACAAAGGAAGAGAGATAGTGATGTTAAAACAGATCCCAAGAAGAGTGAGAGACCTGAGAAAGGAGTATCAATTTCTGACGAAATGCTTAATTAAAAAAGGGATAAATTTTAGATGGTTAATACCAGAAGGAGTAATGATAAATTGGCAAGAACAGAGACATAGACTGGACACATTAGAGAAAGCAGAACTTTTCTATGATCAATACTTTGGGCAGCAAGAAGAAGAAAGGCTGACAAGGGGAAAGAGTAATCAGACAGCAGTGAGATGAGACAGAGAAGCAACGGAGTAAGTATAGTATAGAACAGGAAGAAAGGGTGTTGAGAGAAGGGACAAGAGCAAAAGAGGCAAAAGAGCAAAGAGAGATGAGAATAACGAGAGCAACTAAAACTTTAAATAAATAATCATGGAAGAAGAGATAAAAGCAATTTCGATAAATGTAAATGGACTAAATTTGGCTATAAAAAGAAAAAGAACACTAAATAAATTGGGGAAATTAAAAATGGACATAATTTGCTTACAAGAAGTTCACATTAGGAAACAACATAAAAATCTATAAGAATATCCAAAATTGGGAGAATTATATACCTCACTCACAGATCAGAGTAAACGAGGTGTAGTATTATATATTCAAAAAGTGATACAAACCAAATTGTTATATTCAGATGAAGAAGGGCAAATTTTAATGGTGGAAGTAATTATGAATTGTAAAAAAACTTTATTGGTAGTGATTTATGCCCCAAATGAAAACCAAGAAAACTTCTATTCAAAATTACACCGGAAAATAATAGAATTGGAATTCGAAAGCATATGTATGATTGGAGATTTCAATGCTATTGTAAAGTCATTGTAGGCATTGTATTGTAAAGGCATTGTAGTTCTGTAGCATTTAATTAATTAATTAATTAATTTCTATAACTGTCCATCTCAAGCCAATTGACTGGATGGCAGCCTGTTAATCAGGTTTATCCCTTAATTAAAATTTTCATTAAGGATTGAGGGCAGACTCACCTAGTGTTTGCAGACTTGCTGAATCAAAATCTTAAATAGTTGAAAAATAATTAGCAAGCTATTTTCAAATGTGATTTGAAAATGAAATATGCAAACTGAGTGTCCTTTTTAAAGTAAAACCACAGTTTGAGCAAGTTGTAGCAACCCTTCTTTCCCAAGGCTTAAAACCTGCCAGACACCACTGACTTGCAATCTGTTCATGAGGAACCAAACATGTGAAGGTTAATTTTCCATCCTCTCCTTGTCCTGAGAGGATCAAAGATCCAGACTACTCATTCTTTACTGCAGTTATTAGCTCTACTTTTTATGGGGTGGTGTGCCATTTATTTTCTGGAAGCCCTGAAAGCTGCTCAGAATTGTTAAACATCACAATAAAAATATGAGTTTTTTTTAAAAAAAAATATGTTTTGAATGGCAAACTTGAAGAAGGTCAATAAGGTAAACTAATAAATTTAGTTTATTTGGCTCAATAACCCAACTAGCATGAAGTCATTTTTTTTTCTTTTTAAAAATATTTTTCTGATATGCAGGGAATTCATGAACTAAAGTGTCAGAGTAAAGTTTTGGTCATCCTCAAATTAGGTAGTTGGACAGGCTTTTTGAAGCTCCCTGGAAATAAAGTTATCATCATTGTCGTCGTCATCATCATCATCATCATCATCATCATCATCATCATCATCATCCAAGCAGAAAAACCTATCTTATAAATGGGCTGGTAGAAAAGGGTATTTGAATCTCTTCCACACAATTGGATACAGAAATGTTTAGTAGTATTTGGCAGGAAGGCCAAATACTACCAAAAAAGAAGATATAAAAATGGAAAATAACTTGTTAGTAAATAGTGAAGAAATTTGATATGTAAGCATCAGGCGATTTAAATCAAGAGGACTCATTGATTCAGTTGCTTTTTACTATTTCACTGATGTACTTCACACATATCTTGAATAAAAAGGATGTGATCTATGAAAACAAAGTGGTAAAATATGTTTATGAAAAATCAAAAACTGAAACTGAATCCTTATCGTAGAGATATGTAGTGATAACATAAAAATGGAATTTAGATTTGACAGATTTATATAATTCAGGATAAAGAAAGGAAAAATGGAACAAGATAAAGTTTTACAATTAAAAATGTTTATGTCATAAAATCTTTGCCATAGAAGATAGCTACAAATATTTAGGAGTAATTGAATCAGAAAACATTTTTCATAGTGAAATTAAAACTATTAATAACTATATTTATGCTAGTCTAATTAGAAAAGGGTTAAAAGAGTGAATATAAACTATGTGCAGCTCTTTCACGATCTATATGTATTCTAAAGTGTTACAGTGTGATAGTATTCAAATCCTTCACGAGAAATACAGTAAATGAGTTCTGCATCTTGGTACCTCTTTACTGTCTATACAGTATAAACTTAAGTGACTAAAGAGCCTTGGTGGAGCAGTGGGCTAATGCCTCCTTAAGTAACACCAGCTGCCTGCAATTAGTGCAGGTTCGCATCCCACCAGGCTCAAGGTTGACTCAGCCTTCCATCCTTCCGAGGTAGGTAAAATGAGGACCCAGATTGTTGGGGGCAATTAAGCTGACTTTGTAATAATGCTGCTTGGGGTGTGTGTGAAAGCCCTAATAAGCAGGCATATACATAGAATGAAGGCTACTGCTAAGTTTGTAAGCCGCCCTGAGTCTTCGGAGAAGGGCGGGATATAAATGGAATTAAAATAAATAAAATAATAAAAATAAAGCTATATAACCATTAACATTGCATATTCTAGAACAGGTGTGTCAAACTGGTGGTCCATGGGCTGGATGCATCACATGCAGGTCATGCCCACCCATTCTACATTTTGTACATTTCTTAATGTACAAAAATAGAAGATTAACGAGTAAGAAAATCTTTTGTATGATTTCATTTAACCAGTATAGGTGTTGTGGAAAAACCCTTAAGTAGAGCCTCTAAAGCACTGTTTCTCAAACTTAGCAGCTTGAAGATGCCCAGGAGTCTTGAAATCCTGAGGCTGAAAAACTGCCATAGAAAAAACATTTTGTTTTCACATGCAGCAGATAAAATGCTCACTGAAATGCTTACTATCCCAAACTGAACTATTGTTAATCTAGAAATCTGCTAACAGTTATCTGTGTACCAGTTCTCATGTAGCCAGACAGCACTATCTGGTTCAAGAGGGACATCTCTCTGTGGGTACACATGTGTGTGTAAACATGCCCTTCATCTCAGGCAGAGGTGCATACAAACTAAGGGAAACTGAAAAAAGAGGAAAAACTCAGAGACCAACTGATTAAGGGCTGAATATTTTCACAATTATGGGGTGCTAATTGTTACTAGAAAACTGGGGAGGGGCAGAATAGATAGAATGGAGAATTCTGAACAATAGTATTGTTGCTTGGTTAGAAACTTGATTAGGGGCCTTCTGCACTAACATTTTTGGCTGCAAGTTGCATAGCAGTGCTTTGATACCAACTAAACTTTATAAAAGTTCTCATATGAGAATGTTCCTAATACAGAAGATAAGAACCAAAAAACAAAAAATAAGAGTGCTGTACTGTACTATGAGGTAAAGAATAGAGACTAGTCAGGATAGTTGGAATCAAGAATAATAGTATCTCTTGCACCAGGGTCTTTTGAAAGATGTATTCCAGTTTTGCAGTTCTATCTAGCTGTCCTCATACATAAAGTAGGCAAATTTCAGACTAGATTGAAGTCTAGTTCTCTGAGTAATCAGGTTAAAACAAATTTACTCGTGTTTGTGTGTGTGTGTGGGGGAAACAGATGTGTAGATATTAGTCAATCTTCCCTGAAGTCTGTTTGTCCTTTACCTCAGGCACTGCAATATCTTCAATTAATCCTGTTCAAATTCCTAGCAATAAGCTTGGAAGTTTTGACTGAGTCTAAGTGAATGGAAGAGCAAAAAAAAAAAAAAAAAAAGAATATCAAAGAAAAGAAACGTCATCATGCACCTTCTTCAGAGCTGTGATGTTCATTAGGCTGACTGAAAGCACCATTTCACTAAATTTAGCATTGGAGCAGTGCTCAGTGAATTTAATGAATGCTGTGGGCAGTGAAGCCAAAACTATTTTGAAGTAATTTTCTTCAGCATGGGATCCAGCCCTCCTGTAAGACTTGATAATAAAGAACTTTCCCACTCACATTAATATATGCTGTTTTTCCTTTATGACGGTTGGTATTGCAACTCAAACCACAGTTTCCTCATGATGTCATGGCTTCAGAATTTCCATTTAAGAAAGAGCAATCAGTCCTTAAGAAGATTATAAATCTACCAGAAACCAGGTTGAAACTCATAAAATTGTATTTGGATCAATGACTATAATTGAAAAAAAAGTTCTGTTCTAAAATAGGATGAAGTAGGTGTTCAAAGAATTAGCAATACAAAAGTAAGGAGAACTGAAATGCAAGCAGCAAAGAAAAAGCTTTCTGTTTTAAAACAGAGAAGTTAATAGTAACAACAACAACAACATACAATAGGCTTCTCATGAAATATTTGCAGTATTGTGGCATTGTTCAGTTTCTCAAGGACGCAGAGCTGTAGAAAAAGAGCTGTAACTTAGCTTTTAACTTTCACTGCTCTTTGTGTTCAGATTTTTCTCAATTCTAAATACTATTCTTTTTATCTATTGTTAGACTTAATCAGTTAAGGAGATTTTTTGTGATCTGAGCCTCTGATATCAATAATTATTTTATCACACACGCTTGAGTATAAGTTCATTGCTGGATACACTGACCTTCAAAATGGTTGTATATTTTAGTTTTCACAACTGGCTTACCTGTGGATAATCCACAGTGTTTTGGTTAAAAAAATAAGAGTCAGCATATAGGTGGATGGGCTTATAAGGAAGTATATATGGGTTTTACTGGCACTGTAAAAAATTATCATATATACTGATGAATAAGCCTAACCTATTTTGAGCTGGTATATTTTGGCACATAAAATCTTAGTTGTAAAATGCTTATTTGTAAGCATATATGGTAAATACATTCCAAGAAAAATTTCCTCAGGGATAAAACTGTACGTTTTGGGAGTATGCATTGCTTTCCTGAAGCAGATTTGCCTTTTATATTCACAGAAGGACTTTTTCCACTTGTACATAATCATAGCACATATGTATCATAGCAACTTGTGTTTTTCCCCACCCTGCCATGTCCCCATGACATCAGCATTTCACACCAAGTTCATGAATGAGACTGACTCACATTGTCTTTAGCAGAATTGATGTTAAGGTAATGTTTTTCCCCCTTATTCTGACATCATTCAAGGGCTACTCCAAAGCTTAACAGTTTTATCTCTGAGGAGAAATCTGGTGACTTCGGGGATTTAAAATAGAGCCAAGAGAGAAGGATAGGAATCAGAAGCACGAACAGGAAATTTCATCCTGATGCTGTTTTCCTCTCATTCAAAGATAGGTGGATAGTATTTCACTGAGTAATGGGGAGAGACCAAAAGCACTCTTCCTCGTGGCCATGTTAATTTACATTTGCTAGACACAAACGTATAAATTGTGCTGCTTTAATGGCTGACCACCAATCTGCCTCAGTAACAAGACCAATGAGTGGTATTGTCCCAGAATTATAATGTAGGACAATTTAAGAAAAGCAATAGGATAAATTTCCTACTCTTGCTTCTCCTTTTAATGAGTTGGAGAAAAAATAATCACTATTTTCTCTCTTTAAAGGATGTGCAGGTTTGAATGAAAGTAGCACAGTATCTGAAATGAAGGTTTAGCCACTTGCCATAGCATGAGTCACAGGTATAGAATTGCTGTATACTAGGGACCTATCAATTAAGTTATTTTTGAAAGAGTATAGCAGGAAACCTACTTCAAATTTAGCCCAACTGAAAGGTTGCAGATGTGCTAAAGGGAGAGGCCCCAAAGAGGATGGAGTTGACCAGGTGCCTGAAGCTAGTTGTCTCTGTTCACTCTGTCCCCCCACTTCTTCACTTCCTGTATAAAATGTGCAATCTATTAATTAATTAATTAATTAGCTGATATGGGTGGGAACAATCAGAAACTTCTGAAAGAGAATGGCACTGTTGGCAGTGGCTGGCAGCACAGGGAAGTAACCCGTGCAGTATGCAAAATTGCACAGAAGTAGGCAAACTAGTAACTCTGCAAAGTAATAGATACAAAACATGTAGGCACATGAAACCACTTGTCAGCAGAGGAAACAGCAAACTCTTTTGAAGTCACTAATGAAAGAATCTGGCGCCTGTCTTGATTGCAATAGATTACAGGTTCAGTCTTATTTTTTACAGAACATTCTAATGCTCTTTTAAAATACTGTAAAACCCTTTTTTTAAAAAATAAAATAAAAATCATTGCTTGTCCAGTGTTGGATCTATGAGGGTGTCTTCTAAAAAGGATTAACAAAGCATTTGGCACTGCAGTTAATAGGACGTAACCATAATCCTGGAAACAACACTGAATGTCATTTAAGTCAGATGAAAATTTAACGAATTTTAAGTATTTTGTGTTTAAGGCTGTAATATTTAATCATTAAGCTATTTTGTTCAGAATAACAAACATGTATGATTTTAAAAGTTACTTTCAATTGGATTCTGATTTGCAATTATTTTTACACATTTTGCCTCATTTCAATTCTTTGTGCTCATCATTACAAGAGTGATAGCTTTGGTTCTCTCTCTGGTGTTTCAGAGCAGGAAATTGCCACTGTGATGGATGCTTTAGGATCTGCAGTCTTTGACTGTCCGTCCTGGACTTTTGGCATCCATGCATGCGAAGCGTAGGAAGTAGATTCACACTGAAGCAATATGGAAGACAATGTGGACAGAATTGACTGCATGCTCAGAAATGTTTTCATATTATCAGAACTTTGGCAACCCAAGATATGCCTTTTGTTATCCTCACTCTTCTCTGCTATTGATTTTCCTTCTCTCTATTGAAAGTAAGTTTTGCAGTAGGCAAAAGCTAAGGAACTGCTAAGCCAGTTACCATATCTGCTGAACTTAAATATGGAATTTGGTTCACTTATAACTAATTTATAATTTCCAAATTAATGTCTGCACTTTCATTCACCCACTATCAATTTTCAGTGTCATTCCCTGGCGAAAAAAAATCAAGAGAATGGTAAGCACTAAAGAACTGACAGATAGGAACCATATGGTTAAGGCCAGCATTGGGCTCTTACCAGACAGCATGACTGGGACTTGATCTGAAAGCAGAAGAACACAAAAGCCTGCCTGGATAAGGATGGCAACTAGAAGGAAAAGTCCTGCAATCTTTTAATATCTTTATTAGTATGCTAATGTGTATTTGCAGATTTATGGGAAAAATCTTTACATGTTGAAGATGTTAGGGAAATTTTGAATTATATACCAAAGCTTTGGAATTTTTCAGGAATTATGGTTGTATCAAGCATGGGGATTGCCAAAAGAATTATATTAAGAAATTGTGATGTCAAGGAATGGTTTATCTGTTTTGAAAGACAGTATTCGCTACTAATCAAAGGATGCAGCAATATGTGTTACTATGGTACAGATTCCATGATATCTTGCAATAATACCTTGCATTGTTCATATTATAGCAGTGAATTAATTAATGACTATTGATAAATATAATATGATTATTTCCCATTTTTCTCTTTTTACTTTGCATTTTTAGTTTGTACTTTTAATTTTGTTTTTTCTTTAAGATTAAATATTGTGGTTTTTAAAAAAAAGTTTATAGTGCAAAAAGTCCACCCAGTTTATAAGCTATTTCCAAACCTTCATATATGTGGCAATAAAGGCTTATAAGGCTTATTCTTCCTTGCAGGGTGTCTCCAGCTGAATTCTTTTAAACACTGAGATTCTGTTAAATATCATGCTTTCTGACCAATTCTCCATGAATATACCTTAAACATTGTCCAATATTTAGTGTTTTGCACAGTTATAATCAATTAATTATTTGTACCTTAGTAGAAGGAAGCCTGATGGTTGAACAAAATTTGTTAGGGTTGCGTTTAGAGTAGTTGTCAATTTATTATTGCATTTTGACACTAAAAAGAACCAATAGTGCAAATAGAAAGCTCTAATCTTTAAGAAATGTTAGGTTGGTTTTTGTAGGTGGTCTTCTTTGCATTTAGCAATTGCTTGGCTTGCAGATTAATACAATTTCTCCTTTTAAGCAGCAGCACTTTCATTATTATTCCTCACACTGCAGTATTTCTATTATTCTCCACGGGAGTGCTATAATGTTGTGGCAATACTATTCCACGGTTGTCTTTTAGCAGGTGCTTCATGTCTGAAGTATTACAAGAATGATGAAACTTAATATAGGATTACTAGATAAATTAAACAGAAAGATTTGAAAAAGATTCTTTCATGCTCCTCTGCAGATTGTCATTTAAGAGTATTAGGGGAACAAGTTACAGAAGAGGCCATGCTTTTCCTTACTATAAAAGAGTTACTAATCTGGGGTTGTAATAGCTATTGCTTTCTAAGCTATGTCTAAGAAAGATTTTGCACCCAGAATGCTTCTAGATGTAGCCTTTAAGCACAATTACATTTTATCATTCAAAGAATTTTACAAAGGTACAGGTGATGCTATTAGCCTGTCTTTTTCTTTATAGAGTATTTTTTTAAGGAGGAAAAGACAGCACAATGCTTTTAGACCAGCAACACCAGGAAATGTCCACACTTTGTATGGGAGGTGATGAGGGAAACTGGCTGGATCAGGTCCCAAAAGCAGGAGTAAGTTTCAGTCTTTGAATTTTCTCACAGCAGAGATTTTGTTAGCTTCATTCCTTTTCGGCTTCAGGAAAATTCTGAAGACCTACCTATCAGCCCTGTTAAGTAGACCAGACCAGAAAATCAACTCCACAAGAAGACTAGAACTATACTTTACTGAAGTTGGTTATAATAACAAAATCTTCTAATCCTGATTGGCTTTACCTTTATGTCCGTCTTATACTACAGTGAATCAGGGAGGAATCTACTGAGTGTCTTTGACTACTATCTTGCTTCTTTATGTTTCAGCCTTATTTGCTTATGTAACATTTCTTACATATTTCTATTAAGTTAATCATAATTATTCTCTACACTACTGTACCTGTTCCATCTTGCACATCAAGAGGGCAACCTGTAAACTAAGATGGGTGTAAAGCATATGTATTTGTTATTTTTTTATTTTTTTTATAAATCTTTATATATATCTGGAGTTTCCTGAAGTTATTTAGAAGCTTTGGGAATAGGCAACACAGAACTCAAGGAATGAATGACTGATTGAATCCATCAGTAAATATTCTAAGTATGGAGAAGTTAATTGAACAATTTTGGTGTTAGCTATGCCACTTTTATTTTTCATATATCCCTCTTCATGTCATTGATTTCTTTGGTTTATCATCTCACACTCCTTTTTGGTGCTTTACATAAATTGCTTAGTCCAAAAGAGAAAAATGTGATGGTAATGTATATATACTTAGACATTCCATTTTCTGCCTCATAGTAGTTATACAGATTAGTACAGCCCAGATATGTTAATTTTAACACTGTACAAATGTTTATAATTCCAAAAACTCCAGTGTTCTTTCCAGTTTCATGACCTTAGAATTGATTTAAGGTCCTAGGGCTTTAACAGCAATCCTTGTTGTAGTCTCCATTTAATAGATGCAGAGAAGTCATTACTGCATTAACAAGAATATTCTCACAATATCTGAAATTGCCTTTTTATCTCATTCTTTTTTCATCTGGCTCTTGGCACTGCTTTCTTTCTCAACAGCCAACAATCATTGTCTCCTCAGAAATACATAGGATTTGGAATGAGAGGTGGACTCGGACTTTGAACACGAGCCTCATGATGGTATATTTGCTGAAATTATAGTCATGTTCTATAATAGCAAATTGCTGAATTTCCAGATAAAGTTCTCATTTAAAATAATGATACCATCAGAACACCAAGGACAATAATTAAGGGAGAATTGCAGTACTAGACATAAGAATAAGAATAATTGACGTGCTTTATCCTTCAATATTATGCACATTGCTTCCATCTCTAAGAAAAGGATATTTTTATTTTAAGATGTCTTTTTCATTTAGAAAAAAAAGAAGAAAAGCTTATGAAAGGACATTATTCTTATAATTATGTTATTTCCTCTGTAATTCTCCTGTGTACAGTTTCATAGGAAAGAAATTCCTCCCATCTACCTGAAACGGATCAGAATTATGACATTGGATTGAGTGTTGCATTATACTTGACATAGGATGCCTTAGACAAATTTCCTTTTTCCAACTCTATTCTATCTATGGGCGCGCCTGACCTATGGAACCGTTTACCGGTTGAGCTCCGGATGGCTCCCGACCTTTGCTCCTTCCGACGCGACCTAAAAACATATCTGTTTAAGCAATCCAGTCTGGTCTAATGGGTTCTGATGTAATTATTGTTTTAAGGTAACTATCTTCTACATTTGGGCAAAATTAGGGTTTAATTTGTTTTCAATATCTGTATTTGTGCATTCTATTATTTATGTCACTGTTCACCGCCCTGAGTCCTTAGGGAGAAGGGCGGTATACAAATCAAATAAATAAATAAAATAAATAAAATAATAACTACTTTGCTTTCTTCTCTTTTCTGGTCTGCAGTGGTCTCTTATAATATCTTCTTTGATTTCATTCTGCAGTCCTCTGATTCCCTATTATTGAGGTTCAGGATTTCAGAATTGTTCCTTATATTCTCCTTGAAAATGGTGGATATATGCTCAAGACAAACTGGTTGCTTTGTTTTTCTAATTAAGTTTGACATGGAACAAGCACTTCAGCAGTTTGCAATCTCTTCCATAATCTGCCTCTGGCAACATCTTTGCTATTAGAACTGAATTCTTCCATCTGCTTGAACCAAGTATATATGGAAATGTGATTTCTGTGTATTATATCCACATAAGTATAGATTTTTATTGCTCGAGATCAATCAAAGAATATGTTAAGAATGACAAAATCATCAGACTTACAGAAACAGTCATTCTGCTTTATTTCTGTTTCCTAGGTTGTACAATTCAACCATGCTTTATATATATATGCATGTGTATATATATATATGTGTATGTATATATATGTATGTGTATATATATATATATGTATGTGTGTATGTATATATATGTATGTGTATATATATATATATATATATATATATATATATATATATATATATATATATATATCTATATATATATATATATATATATATATATATATATATATATATATCTCCTTGGTTTTTCGGGTTTTTCCCCGCGTAGAACTAAAGGTGTAGGCGCAACGTTTCGACGGAATCCCATCCGTCATCATCAGGCTGGTGGCTTTAGCTTCCTTCTTCTGGGAGAAGCATGTGGCTGTTTGTTCCTCTTTTTTAAACTGCCAGAGGGGGTGTGTTCTGTGGAGGTGTGCTCTGATTGGGTAGGGGACCAAGTGTGTTCTGATTGGGTGGGAGTGTGTTTTGAATGGTGGGTGTGTTCTGATTGGGTGGGGGGGTGTTCTGAGTGGATGGGCTGGTCTCAGCTGCCAGCTCCAGACCTGAGCTGGTGAGTTGTGCTGCTTTTGTTCGGCTTCGTGTTTGTGGTGGTGCCATGTTTTTATAGTGGGTGTCAGTTTGCTTATTGTGTGGTTTGGAGGGGTTTAAAGTGGCTGATGTTGCAGCTGTAGTTAGGTTTCTGTTTTGTGGTTGTGCCTCGTTATCATTGTGGGTTCGGATTTGCTTTTTGAATGGTTGTGTGGTGGTGATGTCATGTGATGTTATCATGAGTTTGGGTCTGGTATCATTCTTGGTGGTTGGGCCTCGTCTGTCAATCAAGGCGGGTTTCCAAATGGCTGGTAGGCGAGAGGTATCATCTCGTTTATTCATGCTGTGGGGGCGTTTTTCTATCTCAATGGCTTCTCTGATTATTCTGTTGTTAAAATGTTCAATTTTGGCGATAGTTTTGGTTTTTTTAAAATCAATTTCATGTCCCGTGGCTTCAAAGTGTTGGACCAGGGATGAAGTTTGTTCTCCCTTTCTGAGTGAGTTTTTGTGCTCTTCAATGCGTGCACTTATTCTTCTGTTGGTCTGTCCGATGTATGTGGTGGGGCAGGTGGTGCATGGGATTTCGTATACTCCTTGGTTTTCTAACCCAATTATGTCCTTGGGGTTTCTTAGGATGGTGGATATTTTTCTGTCTGTGTAGAATGCTGTTTTGATGTTGTGTTTTTGGAGGACCTTGCTGATTCTGTCTGTGGTCCCTTTTAAGTATGGGAGGAGGGCTTTGCCATTTTCTTGTTCTCCGTCTTGGGTTTTCGTGGGTGTCTCTCTTCGGATTAAGTTGGTAATCGTGTTTCTTTGGAATCCATTGGCTGTTAGTACATTAGTGAGAGTGTGTTGTTCGGTTTTTAGGTGTTGTTCGTCAGCTAGGTGTTTTGTTCTGGAGATGAGTGTCTTGGCTACGGAGTTGATCTGTGCTGGGTGGTGGTGTGAGAGTGCGTTCAGATAGCGTTTTGTGTGTGTTTTTTTATGGTAGATAGTGTGTCCTAGGGAGCCGTTGGATTTCTTGTAGACTAAGACATCAAGGAAGGGAAGTTGATTGTTAGCTTCTGTTTCCATGGTGAATTGTATTTTGGGGTGTAGGCTATTGAGGTGTATGAGGAAGTCATCCAGTTTTTCTTTGCCATGTGGCCAGATTACGAAGGTGTCATCTACGTATCTGAGCCAGAGTTTGGGTTTGTGGTTGGATTTTTCTAGAGCGAGGGTTTCAAAGTGTTCCATGTAGAGGTTTGCGATGACAGGTGAGAGGGGTGATCCCATGGGTGCTCCTTCCATTTGTTTGTATCTTTGTCCATTGTAGATGAAGTATGTGTTAGATAGGCAGTGGTTGGTCAGATCTAGGATGTGTTTTGGGGGGTTGTATTTATTTAGGATAGCTGTCAAGGCTTCTTTGATTGGCACTTGGGTGAAGAGGGATACAACATCGAAGCTCACAAGTAGGTCACAGGGCTGTAAGTTTAGTTTACTTATGATCTCTATGAATTGGAATGAGTTTTGTACGTGTGAGGTGATGGAATTTGCATAAGGCTGTAGTTGTTTGGCAAGAAATTTGGCTAGATTTTGTAGAGGTGAGCCTATGGAGCTGACTATGGGTCTGAGTGGGGTTCCTTCTTTGTGTATCTTGGGCAGACCATAGAGCTTAGGACATCTGGATGATTTTTCTCTGGGAATGATTGTTTTCTGGATCTCTTCACTGATGGGGGTGGCTTTTATTTTTGATTTTGTGGTTTTTTCCAGGTAGGTGGTGGGAACTGTCTTGAGGAGTTTGTATGTGGAGTCTCGGAGTAGGTTGGATAATTTGGTATGGTAGTCAGATGTGTTCATTACCACCGTGGCATTGCCTTTGTCTGCTGGCAGAATGATTATGCTGGTGTCATTTTTTAGGTTAAGTAGTGCTGTCTGTTCCTCTTTGGGTAAGTTGCTTTTGGGTGGTTTGCTGGTGCAGAGGATGTTGGTAACTTCGAGTCTGATTTTGTTGGCGTCATCAGGGTTAATTTTGGTCAGGCTGGATTCGACTCCGCATATAATGGTTTCCTTGGGAATGTGTTTGGGAGCGACTGCAAAATTAAATCCTTTAGACAGGACGTTGGTTTCAGCTTTGGTGAGAATCCTATCTGAGATGTTGTGCAGTTCTACGCGGGGAAAAACCCAAAAAACCAAGGATCCACATACAGGCACCCGCGAAAACCTCAGAAAACATATATATATATATATATATATATATATATATATATATATATATATATATATATATATATATATATATACACACACACACACACACACACACACACACACATTCCATTGACAAACATGAACCAGAAGCAGCACATCGTTTTGACATGATTGATCTGTTTCTGATTGAACTTCACCGTAACACTTGTCAATCTCTTTTTCCACATTAATAGATGGTCCACAAACTTGAATAACCATTTTATTAAAGGGTTATCTGTGAAATCTAATCAATATAACTCTATCATTGTACCTAACTACTGTCTTCACTACATTCTTCCTGGCTATGAAAACAATACCATTTGTTTTATTTTTCATGTCCTAAGTAAATGGTATCCTAACTGAAAGTATTCAATTGCATTTCATTTCAATCTGCTGATGCTCAAGATGTCAATGCATAGTCAATTATTTTCATCTTTTATTGTGTTGAATTTTTCCATGTTGATGCTTCTTATGGTCTACGTTCCTATTGTAATTCTGTTTGCAACTTCAGATTATCTTTTCCTGCATTGTAATATCAATAGCTAGTTGTCTGGAAGGCTCAATCTAATCATGTCATAAAAACCATTAGTCTTGTGATAGGTCCTTAGTTCTTCCTCAGCAGTGGGAGGAGTGCCATCCAAACTGAGAAGCCCATCAACTAGAACTTTATCTTCTTATCTATCCATGATATTTTCTTAGTAAAATGCAGAATTGGTTATCTGCCTCCAACACTTTGATTTTCATTTCTATCTGATATGGATGCCTGTTTCCTTTAGCTGAATGGTTGAGATGATCTTTGCAGCTTGATGATTCTACTGGGACTTTATGTTTTTGACATACTTCTTATGTATTTTGCTAATCCCACCCCCGAACATCTACCACCATGGTGAGGCAGTATAACAGAAGTTGGGGATTCTTTAATTTAGTACTTATTTTTAGCTATAGTTTAAAGGGTTATAATTATCTTTTTATATGTCACATGTTGCAACATTTGAGGAAGTATCTTCCACATTGATAAAGTGTAGAAAAGGGCTCTTCAGAATAGACTTTCATTCTTGAAAACTGTTTATATTTGCTGGTTTGTGCTGTGTGTATCATACAGATAATTGTTATTTAGACAGATTGAGAAGTGAGCTTTCTCAGAAGTGTAAAGCACTTTTATGTAATATTTTCAAATGCCATTCAAAATGTACATCTCCAAAATTTATTTCTCTCTATTTAGACAGTTTACTTGGTTGATTAACGCTGAATTACTCCAGCTGACATTTCTCTGCTTTACTTGAATGCACAAGTATTTTTTAAAAATGGTACTTTAAAACAGACTAAAGTAAACACTTGAAAACCACCAGGGAAAATTTTGATCATGGTTTATGTTATATACTGGGCTCATTAGTAATACCACATGGGTTGCTGGAGCAGCTAATGGCTCTCCAGCAACCCAGACTACAAGTCTCCAGTGCTATAATTGGCTATCCCTAGGCGGCAATGGTTGCTTCAAACCTATTGGCTGCCGCCTAGGGGCTAGACTACATATTGCGGCTAGTTGCAGCCATTTGCTGGTACAGATTCTGCACAAAATAAAATATGAGTTTCCCTGTATTCAGTTACCTCGTCTTCATTCCTGTGCCAAAGAACCCGCTATTTAGGTAAAGAAGTTGGTAAAAAAATTTTTTTAATGTCCTGTGCCCCAAACCACTTTGTATTGGAATGAACTATTAGCTCCTTTACAAACTACATATACAACAATAATCAACAGTTCAATGGAAACTTTGCAATTAATGCTTTTATCAATAAAATATTTCTCCTGCAGTCAAATAAGAAGATGATTGATCAGAAGCAAATTCATTAACCTTATGTGACCCTAACAAAAAAACACACCAAATAATGCATGATATGATACAAAGATCTATTTTGATGTGAGAGCACCAAGTTAAATTCTATCATGTCCATTTCAGCCAATGTTTATTGTAGCTAATGAATGATGGATAACTTTTGGAATTGTTAAGTTTTAAGTAGGGTGGAGAATTTCTGTTTGCAAAACATAACTATTTGGAGGAAATATTGGTGAATTACAAAGATTGGGTTTGGTGTCACCAATATCTAAAGGACAAAGAAATCCTATCTCACCTGTAGGTTTCCACTGCAATTAGGCATTAGGAATAGAATGTATTGTTATTGGCAAAAACCAGTAAAATGGAAGGTAGGATAAACAAGAGAAAATATTTCAAACATGCACTTTTAAAATTTGTCAAAAGGAAGAGGTCATAAGAAAACACTGGCTAAAGACTTCTGGTTTGCTGATGTGGCTGCTGCAGTGGCTGTGATGGCTTAGAAGGCGAGCTCCATCTTCCAAGTCTGATTTAGCATTGCTGGGGAACCCTGGAAAGGGTTGAAAGTTGCCCTGTAGGGGCAACCAGCAAGGACGGGATCCCTGCTTGATCATGGGAGTACAGTAGCCCTTTTACCTGATCCGGCGCAGCCCTCCAAATCAGCGGATGAAAGACCAGCCATAGAAATATGGCCTGTCACTAGGCTGCAGACAGTCGAAGTCAAACTTACCACTAGGCACCTACAAAGTAGCGCGGATGAGACTGGGTGAGATCTGAACCTCTCTTCAATCCTAACTATTTTTACCACCTGTATAAGCTGCCCAAGGTATTTTTCCTCCTGTAGAGAGGGAAGGGAAAATCTATCCCACCCTCTAAAAACAGCGGCGACTGACTATCCAGGGGAGTTTAAAACATTGAAATGATAACCTGTTTTTAATTTGATTTTTATCTTTCTAAAACTTGAGGACTAAAAGATTTCCTATTTTTATTGAAGATTTGGGTTTTTACTTATAAAAAAGACGTAAAATTTGAAAAAGTACTATAAAAATCTTGGATTTAAAAAAGAAAATACTAAATGGTATGGGTGACATCTTGTGGCTAAACCTGATAATAGAATCTGTTATTGTCTAAAAGAGACTTGGCTTGAAGCCCAGACTATAGATAAGACTTGTTACCTTGGCAATCAGCTGTGAGAAGCCAAGCTGTGTTCTATACTCTGTGATAAAATTATTTTTATTTTCTGATTGTAAAGCTTTTAATTCACACCACTAAGAGAACATGAATGAAGATCAGGAACAGATTTTATTTATGCTGAAAGAAATTCATGAAACTATTCTTAAAGCCACTGATGAAATAAGAGACTATAGAAAAGAACAAGATGTCAGCCTAGATATACAAACCCAAACTTTGATCACAACCAAAGAATTAACTACACAGAATATAATAGAAGTGGAGCAATTAAATACTATGATAGAGGATTCAACTGATCAAGAAACATAGTTAACAGAAAACCCAGAAAAGAGACTGACAATTTTGAAAATGGAAAAGACTTTCTATATAAACCAGAAGAAACCTGAGGATCAAGAAGAAGAACAGACCAAAGGGAAGATAAATATTTTAGGTTAGGACAACTACGCCAAGAGAGAAAAATAGAGAGACAATTTGTTAGCCCCTTAAAAAAAATGGTGATTGGATGGCCTTTCTTATTTCAAATAATATATATAATAACAGAGGGAGATCTATATGATGATTTAAGAGCACGGATATGGAAAGCAAATTGGCAAAGAAAGAAAGCTAGAATAAGGCTGAAGAAAATTGGGGCTTTGATTCATTAGTAAGAATTAAAATAGAATATACTCGATTTGGTAAGATATGTACTTTGAATATTAGACTGTGTTATGAACTGAGATTAAAAAAAACTTTGGTTATTTTAAAATTTGGAAGTATAAATACCAAAAGTTAAATTTGAATATTGATTTGTTTATAGAGATTGAAAGTAAAGCTATTTAAGAAATATATAAGCTAAAATATATTGATAAATGTAATAAACATGTGTTTACTTAGCTGATATAATAAAAATTGTACTAGCTTAAATATGCGATAATAGACATTAAGAGAAAAAAAGAGGAAGCATTTGATGTTGAAGCAAGAGAAATTTTGGTTACTAAATTTAAGACATTTGGAAATTAATAGAAAATAAAAATGTTATATTATTAATTAGTTTATGTAAGATAATGAGAAATAGAATATATCTAAATAGATAAGATGTGTATTCTGAATACTAGACTGTGATGAATTGTGAAAATGGAAACTTCGGTTACTCAAAATGTGGAAATTATAAATATTAAATGTTAAAGTTAAATATTAATGGGAAATTAAAAATTGGGGAAAACTTATTAGGACATACAATTGTCTATAAAGACTGAATGTTAAAATAATAAGGATATGTATAAGCCAAAAATTAATGTAAGAATGTCATTTTTATTTAATTGATTTAATAAGAATTCTATTAGTCAAAACAGGAGACAGTAAATGCTAAGGGTAAAAGAGAGGAAAAACTTAATGTAGTAGCCTGAGACTTGTACTAAGGGATACGTATGTTATTGTATTATTGATTAATCCAGCTACCACGTTGCTTTTTAAATACTGAAATGTAAAACTAGAAAATCAGTAAAACTTAAAAAAAAACATTGGTTAGAAAAGGAGGATAAATAATTCAGTCCACATTTTCAATTTGTGAAAGAGGAAAATCTAAATATGGCTGAAATCCCTATATGTCTTGGTAATGTTCTTGTTTAACATTTTCTTGGAATTTTCAAAAACAAGAGTATAAAATGAAATACTTTAATCAGATTAACATCTGGATATAATTTCTAGTAATGTGAATGAGGGAGATGAGATATTTCCTGGAGGAATGAATTACATGTTTTACTAGACCCCTCTGTCCTCCCCGCCATGATGTGGGAAATCTTAATCAATGAATATTGATGAATGGAAGAAGAGATTCACAATATTTAAATACACTTTAACAAATAAATAAGGGCAGTACATTGCTTTTATAGCTTCTAATATTTCATACTTTATCCCTAATTCTTTCATTAAAGAATTTGTATGGTTATAGAATGTGTGTGATTCTTGTTTTCTTGTTCATGTTCTGCAAAACAGGTCTTAATGCTGGCTGTAATAATTGAATGAAATCACTGTTGTTTAGAACATAGGTCTGCAGCTTTGGAGGGCTAATGCATGTTAAGGGCATTATTACAAAGTGATTTTGTCATGATAGATGTGGCCATTTACAAAATATCCATTTGTTGTTGTTGTTAGTTGCAAAGTCGTGGCCGGCCCATCATGACCCCATGGACAACATTCCTCCAGGCCTTCCTGTCCTCTACCATCTTCTGGAGTCATTTAGGCTCATGACTACTGCTTCAGTGAGTCCATCCAGCCACCTCATTCTCTGTCGTCCCCTTCTTCTATTGCCCTCAATCTTTCCCAGCATTAGGCTCTTCTCCAGTGAGTCCTTCCTTCTCATTAGGTGGCCAAAGTATTTGAGTTTCAACTTCAGGATCTGGCCTTCTAAAGAGCAGTCGGTTGATCTCCTCTAGGACTGACTGGTTTGATTGCCTTGCAGTCCAAGGGACTCGCAGGAGTCTTCTCCAGCACTATAGTTCAAAGGCTTCAATTCTTTGGCGCTCAGCCTTTCTTATGGTCCAACTTTCACAGCCATACATTGCAACTGGGAAGACCATAGCCTTGACTATACACACTTTTGTTGACAGGGTGAGGTCTCTGCTTTTTAGTGTGCTGTCTAGATTTGCCATTGCTTCCCTCCCCAGGAGCAAGCGTCTTTTAATTTCTTGGCTGCAGTCCCTGTCTGCGGTGATCTTGGAGCCCAGGAAAATAAAATCTGTCACTACCTTCATTTCTTCCCCATCTATTTGCCAGGAATTGAAAGGGCCAGATGCCATGATCTTGGTTTTCTTAATGTTTAGTTTCAAACCCCATGGACAGTACCAAAAGGAAAATCCATTTACTAACAGACAAACAAAAGTATATAACTATCTGTTTTATGTTTTTATGCTCTGATGTGTCTACACTTACAAAGATGAGAATCATGCCAGCCATGGTATGCCATTTGATATTGGTATGGAAGTAAAAGTGAACTTTGAAGAAGTAGGATTGAACAGGATTGACTCTTTTGAACTTTGGTGTTGGAAAAAAACCAACTCTTGGGAATACTGTGGACAGCTAAGAAAACAAACCAATGAATCACTGAACAAATTAACTTGGGTTCTCATTCAAGCACAAATGACCATGCACAAATTACCTAATTGAGATACTTTATGTGAAGACCTAGCTCTTTGGAGATGCTCTTAGAAATGTGGAAGGAAAGAGAAAAAGAGAATGAGCAGCAGTAAGGTGGATGTATGCACTATTGTGGCAATGGGTGCACCATTGGAAGACCTGAAATCCAAGTTAGGGACAGATCATTATACAGAAAATCTATTTATGTTGTCTCTAAGAGTTGACAACAACATGATAATACATAATAAATCAATTAGATTTTATTTTTAATGGGGTATAGGCACTGTTGGATATAAAGGATATGGTTTAAACTAGTGCTTTGCACAACAATATGCTACTTCCTAATTATTTCTTTTAGGGAACTTGGCTGGCACAAACAAATATGTAAGCAGTCATATTTCACCTTACATAGGATATGTAGGACTCAGGGACTAGATAATAGACAAGGATGCTAGTGATGGGAACCTCTTGTCTGCATATCACAAAAGGCAGATCACTAGGCAACAAGATCCTAACTCATGCCATGAGTCATAAAGGAACACCAGTGATTACTGAATCAATGTTGACAGCAATGTCTGGAAAATGAGTTCCTAGCAGCTTCTCATGAGTATGCTAAAAATGCTAGAGAAGAAAAAGAACTTGACTGAGCTATTTTCATGTTAATTTCTTTATTTTTAAATGCAACTTTAATAATCCATTTCAGTGCCTATGTAGTGAGAAGACTAAGAGTCTTCTCAGGAAGCCAATGTTCTATCAACCAATTAGTGCAGTTTCTTTTTTAAAAAAAATCTAATCAGCTATGTTAAATTAAATTATGATATCCAAGGCACTGAAATTTCTGCTTCAAATAGGCGCTTTAATGTTGTTGTTGTTGTTAGCTGCGAAGCCGTGTCTGACTATTGCAACCCCATGGACAATGTTCCTACAGGCCTTCCTGTCCTCTACTATCTTCTGGAGTCCATTTAAGCTCATGCCTACTGCTTCAGTGACAACATCCAGACACCTCATTCTCTGTCGTCCCTTTCTTCTATTGCCCTTAATCTTTCCCAGCATTAGGCTCTTCTCCAGTGAGTCCTTCCTTCTCATTAGGTGGCCAAAGTATTTGAGTTTCAACTTCAGGATCTGGCCTTCTAAAGAGCAGTCAGGGTTGATCTCCTCTAGGACTGACTGGTTTGATCGCCTTGCAGTCTAAGGGACTCGCAGGAGTCTTCTCCAGCACCATAGTTCAAAGGCCTCAATTCTTTGGCGCTCAGCCTTTCTTATGGTCCAACTTTCACAGCCATACATTGGAACTGGGAAAACCATAGCCTTGACTATACACACTTTTGTTGACAGGGTGATGTGTCTGCTTTTTAGTGTGCTGTCTAGATTTGCCATGGCTTTCCTCCCCAGGAGCAAGCGTCTTTTAATTTCTTGGCTACAGTCCCCATCTGCAGTCATCTTGGAGCCCAGGAAAATAAAATCTGTCACTACCTCCATTTCTTCCCCATCTATTTGCCGGGACTTGAGAGGGCTGGATGCCATGATCTTGGTTTTCTTAATGTTAAGTTCCAGCCCAACTTTTGCACTCTCCTTCTTCACCCGCAACAAGAGGCTCTTTAGTTCTTCTTCACTTTCTGCCATTAGAGTGGTATCATCTGCATATCTTAGGTTGTTGATATTTCTCCCGACAATCTTTTTTTATTTTTTTATTGAAAAGTTTTATAAAAGTTACAATATTATCCCATCCCCAACCCACCCCTAAACCCCCCTCCCCCTCCCCCTCCCCCACTTCCCAAAGCTGATTACAGGGTTACAAATATATAATAATCATAATCTAACTAACATTAACCAACTATATAAATAACCAAATACATAATACACCTATAACATAATTACAAACAATCTAAAAGTATCCAACTTATACTAATACAATAATAATACCATATAATATATATATTATTATAACTAATAATAAAAAAGAAAAAAGAAAAATTTCCAGTATAATAAATTATAACAATCTAAAATTTACTCATAAGCTAAATGGAACTTTTTAGTCCCATATTTTTTCTGAATAAAATCTATCCATCTTCTCCAAACCGAAATGTATCTTTCTTGTGAATGATCCTTCAAGCAAGCAGAAATCTTAGCCATTTCTGCTAAATTTGACACTTTAAGCGTCCATTCCTCTATAGTAGGCAGGCAATCCTTCTTCCAATATTGCCCTACCAATAACCTTGCAGCTATTATCAAATTCAACATCAAGTTAATTTCTTTAGTATCACAATCTGTAATAACACCCAATAAAAATAATTGTGGGGTAAACTTTATCTTGGTTGAATTGGTTGCCAAGCATCTGAATGTAAATCACATGACCCTGGGGATGCTGCAATGTTCATAGGTGTGAAAAATGGTCATAAGTCACTTTTTTCAGTGCCGTCGTAACTTTGAACAATCACTAAGCAAATTGTTTTTTCTTTTTCTTTTTTTTGGTCAAGTTTTTGACACCTTGCTGGGCGACTGGTGGTACTTGGACATTGCCTTATCCTAAAAGTGGTACAATGGGTGAAAAGGTTAAAAAGCCCTGCATTAACACTACAAAACCCCATCCATTCCAAAATCAGATTGCAAGTTTTCCCCCCTACTAATTCCAAGTTCTTTGGATGACCAGAGCATGTGGAAAACAACCTCTTGGAATGTCAGAATATCACGGTAAAGGCAGATATTTAATAAGGAAATTAAAGTAACAACAAGAAGTTGTCTGGAAATCATGTAAGGCTTAGATAAAACAGTATTCAAGCCATCTCTTAAACTGGAATAAGAGGAAATGTTGACAGTTGCCATGTGCTGGCTTTTATGAAATAAGAAGTGCAAAGCAGCAGTATTATTGCTCTAAGCTCCTCATCTGGTAGTTCTAACAGATGGAAGAGAGTTCTTCATTTTTGTTGTACGTGTGTGATAGATTTTATCATCTTCTAGAAATGCCAGGCAAAGCTTAGAAGTGATATGCAGGATATTGATGAGAATTGGCTCTTCTTGTGATACAAAGTATGCTTGTATAGACTTAGTGCTTTGTAGCTTTTATAGCTTGGGATTAAGTTGGGTTTAATTTGACTTAGCCTACCAACCTGAAAGACACAAATAAATATAAAACTCCCATATCACTACCAAAAGTGACATGGACAAGCCTGATTATAAAGGGATTATTTTTAAAAACAATACACAGTTGAACATATAATGACCAGTAAATAAATAAATAGTCATTCTGCAACTTTTAACTATTTAAAAATTACCTCTATTTATTTTGTTCTGGCAGTGAAACAGTCTTCAGATTCAGCAGGGATTAGAAGACCCCCAAAGTATATTCCAATTCTGTTTTTCTGTTGTGGGCAGTGTACTTTCCAAAGTTCGAATTTGTTCATTTGCCATGGCTTTGTTGAATCAAAATTGATTCTTTTGAATGGAAAGATTCAAATTTGTTGAATCTTTGAATCAAAAGAACTTCTGCAAAATGTTATTAAATCTTATTCACCGATACCTAGAATCTTGCTCATTGATTTATGTGTTAAGATTCCATTGCAATTGACAGCTGCTGATAGACCTATAGATAGGGGGGGAATGTTATTTTGTAACTTTTTCTACAAGACAATGCTGCAGTATTTAGACCAGGGGTAGGCAACCTTGGCGGCAACCTTGGCTCTTTTATGCTGTGACTCGTGGACTTCAACTCCCAGAATTCCTGAGCCAGCCATGCTGAGGGGAAAGGGAGAGGTTTCCATGCTGAGCCATGCTGGCTCAGGAATTCTGGGAGTAGAAGTCCACGAGTCATAAAAGACCCAAGGTTGCCTAACCCTGATTTAGACTGTTAACTTGATTCATATTTATACTAGGTCATGAATTTTACAATGTGGACTTGAAAAATATACTCCTTTTACTAATGTAGGTCATACCCCATTGTTTTTCTCCACCACTCACTAATTTACATGGTTTAAAGGGAAAAAAACAGGGAGAGGGATGGGACATGCTTTTTATTATGCCAAAATTTCCAGTTCCATTCCTGTCCCCATCTCAAGTACTATAAATGAGCATTCTATATCCCAGTGCTCATTTATTCTGCTGTCACTCTCCTTCCCTGATTTAAGAGCTAAGATGAAAAATACTACATTTGACTTGATTTAATTAACATTAATTAAACTGATTACTCCCCTTACATATTTAAACCTTCCCCATTCAATTAGATTAAAAATTTGGCATGTAACCTTGGGGCTGCAGACAGTGAGGTCGGATATGGTCCACTTGCCAAAATATGTCTAATATCTCAGCAACTGCAGCATTGATGGTTCACACTGTAATTCAGGGCATCCGTGTCCCTGTTAAAACACCTCAGATAGTACTAAATGCATCTACTTAATTTTTACAAATTCTGGGAAAGGAATTGAATCCAGAATTTCAGTATGAATGTCTTGGCTTATCTTAAACAAATGAATAAATATGCATCTCCAAATTAAAGGAAATACAAGAGACAATGACCATATACAAGGTCAGTTCAGGCATTAGAAAGGATAAACTAAAATAAAATTAGTAATAGAAAGTAGTTTCAGTTTTGTGGAAAGGGGGAGCGTATATGTTTGTGTCATTTTCAGCTTTAGAGGACAATATTGTATTGCACATTATACAATCTGATTTGAAAGCTGGGGAAAGGAAACCATTTCTGCAATTGTCTCTGAGTGGAAAATACATATTGTGTTTTCTGAATCTCCCCATCCTTATATTCAATTTTCCACCACATGTTATATGTGCTATATTTCACTTTATATATGGATGTATCATATCATATGCATTATATATTTAGGATCACTATACAAAGGAAGAAGACATAGCAATAGAGAAAACACAGTTCTTTGTTAATATTTAAATAACCCCATGTAGTTTCTAAATTAGCAGCTAAAGGTTTTGCTTAACTGAACTACTCAGTAGAAGAAATGTGAGGCTCACTAACAATGGAAACAGAGCCCACTTCTTATTTATTTACTTAATTTATTCAAGTCCCTCTTGCATATTGTTAGCAAATGAGACAAAGAGATGCTGCCTAGGTAGCAGTCAGATAAGGAACAGTATAGCCTAAAACTGCATAGTGGGTAGAACAAGAGGCTCAGAAGGGACTCTCTTTAAGTTTTTGGGCTGAGGTGACACATATGCACACCAAAGTCTGTAGAAAAACATGTGGGCTGCTGCATTTTGAACCAACTAGAGTGTCTGGGCACTTTTCAAGGGCAGCCCCATGTAGAGCATGTAAGTAGATAGGCTGATGCATTTAACAGATTAGTTAAACAATTTAATGTGGGGCTTACATAAAATTAACAGCCAATAACAGAATCCAGAGCATATCATTATATGTATATACATATATGCACTCTTATTTACACTATAATTTAGTGAAAATTATAAATTACATAAATTTATATATGAATTATATAAATATAATATAAACATCTAATTATAGGGCACTATAATTTATAACATTACATGTGGGGTATATAAGATGTACCTTGCAGTGAATCTACTGTATGAGTTCCTGACCTGCTGGATTTTAGTTCTACGTGCTACACTTGGATATTATATTTGATGGCTCTTACGCATTTTACCTGATGGTTTCTTTTTCCCAAGAAAAATATTAAAATTCAACAGCCATAACTCAAGGTAGGAGGTAGGTAGGTAAATGAATGAATGAATAAATGAATGTTATAGCAAGGATATATATCTATAACTCTCTAATATTAGAATGTTCAAATGTTTTATCAGAATCCACATCAGACATAATAGTAAATTATGGCTCTCTAGACTCTTTATTCAGAGATTGGTTTATTTAGCAGATAGCATCTGGGCATGACTGGGCAAGATTCATCTCTCTACTACAGATAAATAAAGCCAAATGTACCTACTCCCTATTGTACTGCACCAGAATCAAAGTACTTGTAGGAATTTGTGTTCAGGGTTTAAATTCCAACATTTTTCCTTCTTTCAAGATCAATGGATATATACCTTTTTAAGAGTCTTGGAATTCCCTTGATTTTTGTTGACTAATTATTCTGCTTAAACTAGGAAGCTCTGGCTTCTGCCTCATCAACATCATTACTTATACTTATATTATATATTTTCACTGAATACTGGGCTTTAAAAGATATTACTAATGTGCCTTGCTACTTCTTTGTTTACGGTACAGAAAGTCCTTGATTTATGACTATAATTGAGCCTGCAATTTCAGTCAAAGTCATGATTGTTAAGTGGATCACCATGTGACCATACCCAATTTTATGATCTTTTTTGGTGCAATTGTCATTAAGCAAATACCATGGTTGTTAAGTGAACACAATGTTTGCTATAGGGTGGTTTGTTTTTTTTACCAGAAACCAAAACTAAATGTTGGTTTGTGCAAACAAAGTCATAAATTGTGGTCTGCAGAGTGACCACAAACAGCTGTAAATGTGGGTTAGTTACGAAGCGCCCAAAATGTGGTCACATGAGTGTATGATGTGCCCATGATAACTTCAAATGACATAGATAGATTTTGGAGGTCTGTTTCAACTTTGAATAGTTGCTAAGCGACTGGTCATAAACTGAGTACTATCTATACAATACAGTACTATATGGTGGGATTTTCTCATAGAAGCTGTGGGAAATTTTCTGATAGAGCCTACTAACTTCAGGGATTTATGGACCAGAGTAGCATCTTCCAATCTGGTGCCCTTTAGATATCACAGGATTGTAACCTGCTAGCCACTGCCACTGAACAAAAAGGGAAGTCTTTTTCCCTTCCCCTTCCCTTATGCTGCCCCACTTTAAACCCACACCCACATATGGCAAGAGTTCTATGGGCTTTTATTCAATACCACCCACCCAGCAGATCCTTGGAAAGCATCCCCACTGCAAAGGTCCAGATTCCAAGCACAGAACAGCAAGATTCACCGGGTAACCAAGTCCAATAGGCACAGACAAAGTCCAGGAAAGCAATCCAATAGTCAAATAGGCCCAGATACAAAGCACGAGCACACAAGGCACAGAATTGGGCATGTTGCTCCAGCAATACCCAAGTCCTCAGTGTGGGATTAAGTAGGCAATGTTGGTGTAGCCCTTCATGAGAGGTGAGGTTGCCTCCTCATGAGTAGCCTAGCTCAGGGCTTTTCAACTGGTGATATGCATACCACCAGTGGTACATTGGCACGTGGCAGGTGGTACGTGACCATGCCCAGCCCAGCCAAATGCATTGGGGGAGGGAACGAGCCAAAACGGTGCAGCATAGGATTTGCCATGAGAGAGTCCTCAGGATTGGCAATTCCGGCTCTCCCAGAAGAGAAAGGAGAAGTGGCGGGGGCAGAGAGGCTATAAAAGGAGGCAGTTTTGGTGGGAGAGGGAGAGAAGAAAAGACTCTGGAGAAAGAGGCAGAAGAGAAAAGTCTTTTGTCAGAGAAGTGGTGAGAGAGAGAGAGAGAGAGAGAGAGAGAGAGGGATATTGGAGGAACCTGCGTGTGAGAATGGGGAGGATATTAAAGGAACATGTGTGTGAGAATGGGAAGAATATTGGAGGAACATGTGTGTGAGACTGGGAAGGATTTGGAGGAATGTGTGTGTGAGAATGGGGAGGATATTGGAAGAACATGTGTGTGATAATGGGAAACACTGGGTGAGCCGTTCTTTGCAGGATGAAGTGGGCAGGCGTATGCCAGCAGGCCCGTCGGCATCAGGAAGGCTCCGAAGGAGGTAGCTGCAGGGAGGGGAAGTAGGAGGCTTTCCAGCAGGTGTCACTGGGCCTGGAAACATGGCGCTGCCCCTCCGCTTTCCAACCCAAAATTCTGGAGTGAAGTCGGGCAGCCTTTGAACAACGCTGATAAGGTGCAAATCTGCTGTAGTCTTGGCTGCCACCCCCTTTCTTGGCTGGGCGAGGCTGGAGTGTGTGATTTTTAGTTGGGGCTGCCAGCATGGCGGTGGGTGGGAGTGCTGGGTGACCACTGCTTTGCAGGACGAAGTGGACAGAGGTACTTGCAAATCCCACCCCAGCTATGGCAAGGAAAAGCAACAGTGTTTGTGCCCTGGGACCAAGAAGAAGGAAACTGAGGGGCGTGGTGGCTGGGCTGCCTTCTGGCCTGCTGGATTTGGGGTTTTTCTTTGATTGGGGGCATATGGCTTGACTCTGGCCAAAATGCAAATTCATCTCTAAGCAGAGATTGGGAGGCTGAAAGCCTCTGTTTTTGTGGCCATGCAGTTCTGAAATCCATGGGCTGCTGCTGGAGAGGAGAATCAATATAGGGCAAAACAAGCGGAGTCCGCCATGGTTTATTGATTGCAAAAATTTCCTTGGGTTTTCCTTTCCTTTCCTGGGCTATTAAAATCACATTGGCAAGGTCTGTACTGAACACTTGGCTGAAAACTACTCAGCCGGATTTTAGCCTAGCTCCCTGGGCAATCCCAGGCCACATTCTGGAGGTAAGAGGATGTAGTAACAGGAGAGAGCTGCAAAATTGATTTGTTATTTATTCTTGCCTTTAGCAGCAATAACTACGACGTTTCACAACTTTGCTAGCAACCTGCAGGCTATGATCCTTCCTTTCCGACTTGGGGAAAGAATTCAGAAGTGCTAGATTTATTTTTCCTGATAAATACAGTATACCTTGTTGGTTTTTTAAGGAGCTTATGAGAAAAAGATATGTCTGAAAATTAAAGGATGTATGGATTGAGTTGTGAGACAGGGAAGAGAAGTCCATGGATTTATGCACTTCCAGTTGCTGACAGGTGTGCCACTAATATTCTGACTGGATACTTGCATGGTCTCAGGGCCCAAAGATAATCTTCATTAGGGCGAAACTGTGGATTAACTAAACCATTCTGATTTTAAAGTGAATATCCTGAGCTATGTAGGCCTTTGTTCTTCTTCTTAAATACATAATAAAATAAAGAGAACTAAAGGCTCAGAGGGAAGGCAGATTAGAAAGAACGAGACCTTTTGGGGTCTTCAATTCCCTTCCTGTTAAGAGTTCATTAATAAGGTTTGCTCTACCTTCCTAAAATCAATAAAAGTGTTTTTTTCCCCCGAGAAAATATGTGAACAGTTGTAATTAGTGATTTAACTATGTTTTATTTTTGGCTGTGTTTTATATAATGTATGTTTAACTGAGGTAGAAGTAACCAATATGGAGACTGCACCTTGCCCTCCAGATCTCTGTCTCCCCTGCAGATCTCTGGAGAGGAGGAGGGGGTAGCAGGGGAGCTGTGTGAGGGAGGGCTGCCCCCAAAAGCCAGCATCCTTACCACACATGATTGGAAATGGGAATTCCCTTTCAAGAAGGGCCAGCCTTGGCAGGACCCGGGACCACTGCTCCCCTGTTGTCTCCTCTTGCTCTTCAGAGATCTGTCAAGACAGAAGTTCGACTTGCTTCCTGCAAACATCCTCCACCTCCTGCTTTGCCAGGAGGGGGCACCAGACAGGGAAACACCAACTATGTCTGCGATTGGGAAAAGAGCATCTCTTTAGTGTCACACACACACACACACACACACACACACAGAGAGAGAGAGAGAGAGAGAGAGAGAGAGAGAGAGAGAGAGAGAGAGAGAGAGAGAGAGAGAAAGAGAGAGAGAGAGAGCGCCTTGGTGGAGCAGTGGGCTAATGCCTCCTTAAGTAACACCAGCTGCCTGCAATTAGTGCAGGTTCGAGTCCCACCAGGCTCAAGGTTGACTCAGCCTTCCATCCTTCCAAGGTAGGTAAAATGAGGACCCAGATTGTTGGGGGCAATAAGCTGACTTTGTAATAATGTCGTTTGGGGGGGGCGAAATCCCTAATAAGCAGACATATACATAGAATGAAGGCTATTGCTAAGCACATTGATTTGTGCTTTAGATTGTAAGCCGCCCTGAGTCTTCGGAGAAGGGCGGGATATAAATGGGATTAAAAAAACAACAACACTCCAAGCTTGGAGACTTGTATCCACATCTGAGCTAGTAAATTGAGAATCATGCCTGGGCTTGGGGAGAAGGCCCTCTCCTTCTTCTGTGGATAAAAGTCCACAAACCTGGAATGTGGTGTGTGTGCATGTGTGTGTGCATGTGCTTGGCTGCTAGCAGTTTGGGGAGACGAGGAGTTTGTGGGACACCGAGTTGTCCCCACATTGAGTTAGCTGGTCCAACTTTTTCTGTTCAGACCCAGCTGTCTTGAGTCAGCTGTGTCCAGTGAGTGGTGGCAAGCAGGCCACGCCTACCTGCTAGGCGACTGGTGGTACTTGAATATTGCCATTTCCTGAAAGTGATACAATCTCTGAAAAGGTTGAAAAGCCCTGGTCTAGCTGACCAGTGTTGTGCCTGTCTCCTCTCTGCTTTGTGCATCCTTGGATCAGGAGGGGATGTGGATTCCCCCTCCTCCTCATTGCTAAGGGGCGATGCTCGCCTGGAGCCTCCTGTCCAACTTGCTGCAGCTGTGGCTTGCCTCCCTCAGCCACAGCCTGTGGTTTGTCTGATCAACCCAGCTGAGGCTGCTCCTATCAGGCTAGCATTCTCTGAGCCCCCATCCTGAGCAATACTCGGCTCCACGCTTTCGTTTGAAGACTCAAATTCACCGTCCTCCTCTGAACTCACATCTGGAGAGGGCTCTGGATTGGATCCATGATATCCCTTCCTTTCCCTTCCCTTCCCAAACGGTTCAGCTTTCTAGAAGAACTATGAGGCAGAATATCTACATGTGAATAAGGTAAAGGTAAAGGCAAAAGTCCCCCCGCACATGCATGCTAGTCGTTTCCAACTCTAGGGGCTGGTGCTCATCTCCGTTTCAAAGCCGAAGAGCCAGCGCTTGTCCGAGGACGTCTCCGTGGTCATGTGGCCGGCATGACTAGACACCAAAGGCGCACAGAACGCTGTTACCTTCCCACCGTAGTGGTCCCTATTTTTCTACTTGCATTTTTACGTGCTTTCGAACTGCTAGGTTGGCAGAAGCTGGGATGAGTAACAGGTGCTCACTCTGTTACACGGCACTTGGGATTCGACTCGCCAAACTGCCGACCATCTGATCGACAAACTCAGCGTCCTAACCAACTGAGCTGCCGTGTCCCTTTAACACGTGAATAGGTATAAGTTATTTGCAAATGGTATGAATTAGGCAGGACAAAACAGACCCTGGAAATGGTGCAAAATGGATAGATTTCCTGCAACATCAGAATATATTCAAAGGTAACCTTTAAGGTTCCTTCCAGCTCTGTATCTTTATTGCTCTGAATTTTCTTTATTGCTCAGAAAGAAGCAATTTGTCTCTCTGAAGGTTTATTATAGATGGCAATTGGATACAAAATAAAACCGCCATCAGCAAGATATGTTAATAAGATCAGCATAAAAATCCCCATGTTTTGTAAACATTGCTGTTTTTTAAAAAAATGATTTACTGGAACTGAAATAAAGTAGAGGCTTTTAAATACTGCGTTGTGGAAAAACAGGAGAGCTTTCAAATGCTAGCATCCTGAAAATTTATAATAGGTTGATTATTTCAAAGGCACAATTTGAATTTAATCTTCACCCAACCTTTCTTTATATCAATGTCAATGTTTACCAGGGTTACCTAGAAATGCAATTGCTAGTAAGCAATAGTTTTGTCTGTATTATCCGTCATTGTAGCACAGAACGTTCTAAACATTTTCCTGCTTTATTGGTACAAAAGCAAGATTTTTCTGTGCTTTCTATGTTCGCTGATGTAGATATTACTATTCCTTTCCATTATATTTTCTCTTCTGCTACTGTTTGAGCACTGCTTTATAGCCTTATTTGTTTGTAAAGAAGCAGAACTTCTGTTTTAATTTATCCTATATATTATCCATGTTAATATTACTCAGCTGGAATATTGGTTCTGCCAAATTTTAAAATATTGTGGCTGGTTGTTCATTAGATTACAATTTTTAAAATACATTTGAAAAAGTGAGGTAATTATTTTGTGTGCATAAGCTCTATTCTGACATTTATAATTATATGTGGAGTGCTCTAATATCTAAGCTCATATTTTAAGCCCTTCTCAGCAATTCGTGAATCAAAAAGTAATGTCTCCATACCTCCCAACCAATTTTTTTAGTGAAAATTTAATATTGTCGTAGCTTGTTACACCATGCATAACTCTTAGATTAGAAACATTGCACAACTTAACATAACATGACACATAACATAACAACCTATAGTATTGCTCATGTGTTTATCTGGATTGCTAATTTATACTGCATAGAGTTTAAGTTTAAGGTTGCTGTATCTCTCCAGGATTAATACAAAGGATAAATGCCCATTTACAGGCCTGCTACTTTCCTTGTTTAAATTTCTAGGGTTTCCCACTTGCCAATAATTCTGGAAAGCTTACAAGGATAAAAATAAAAAATAATGAGTTAAAATAACTAACAAGAAGATACCAAGCAAGAAAGATTTCTAGATGATTCATATAGCATATATATGGCAGAGACATAGCTGGGCCAGTCTTTAAGGCTTTCTTGAAAATCAACAGAGTTTGGAGCTATCCAAACTGTGTGTGTGTGTGGGGGATATGCTATTCTAGAAGGCAAGTACTATTTCAGAGATAAGAAGACACTGCTGAATAAATGGGACCAGAAGCATCCCAACCTTGCCAGATCTTACAGGATGGCCAGAGACAATTGGAGTAAATCCCTCAAGTAACCAGATCCCATGGCTCAAAAGGCTTTCTGGTGGACAACTAGCACTAACAGTGCAATTCTTGCATCAGCAGTATATTAAGGCACTCCCATAACTTCTTACACTGCTGCATTCTCAACCAATTCTAGCTTTTGAATGGTCTTCAAGGAATTGACTCCTTGGCTAATTCAGCCAATGTCTATAATAATGGGGAAAGGAACAAGGAGACAGCAACGTGTGAATGTTTTGCAATGAGCTTCTCATGTTGTCCCTTCAAATACAAGAAAGTGACACCAAATGGTTTGAGCAATATCGTTTACTGCACTGCTGCACCTACTCCCTAATCACTGAGAAACATAAGGCAAGGCTGGACTCTTTTAAACTTCCATTTATGAGATTATGTGACCGTTATGTATGCAAGTACCCCCTTGGGGAAGTGGGGGTGGGCTTAGTGCTGCGGGTGCTTGAGGGCTAGGCTGGGCATTTGACCTCCACATCACCGTCCAGCCTCCCCCCCCCCACATGGCCTGAGAGGAACAGTGAGGCTCCTCCAGTGGACCATGCCTCGGCACTTGCCCCAGTCCCATCTTCTTCTGCCAGGGACCCTCAGATTTGTCCCACTCCTGCCCAGGCCCCCATAGGCACCATTGACGCGAACAATGTAGAGCTGGCCATGCCCACCTAGTAGGTCACACACACTCCAGCCACACCCAACCAGTAGGCCACACCCACCCTGGCCACACCTGCCTGGCCCCTCAAGGGTAACCACAATGCTGATGCAGCCCTCAATGAAATTGAGTTTGACACCCCTGCTTTAGAAGATTATACTAGAGCAGGGGTAGGCAACCTTGGCTCTTTTATGACTCGTGGACTTCAACTCCCAGAATTCCTGAGCCAGCATGGCTCAGCATGGAAACCTCTCCCTTTCCCCTCAGCATGGTTGGCTCAGGAATTCTGGGAGTTGAAGTCCACGAGTCATAAAAGAGCCAAGGTTGCCTACCCCTGTACTAGGGTATGCCTTTTTATGGTATCACCCTTGTGCTGGAGCAAAGTAGGAGCATTTTGCAAAGCAGACAAGATGGTATAATGTTTATCTTCCCAGTTCAGAAAACCTGATTTATCTAACAAAGGAAGCAAGTAATCAGGGATGTAATGTGATGTTTTAGTCTCCAGACCAACTCTTTGGTCACAGCAGGTATTCATGGGAAGAGAGGAAGCAGTGGGAAAGGAAAAAGTAACACAACAAAGACAGAGAATGAAAATGGACTATCATGGGCACAACTGAAGTAAGAGCAGGTCACCAGAGCTAAAATAGAAAGTGAGTCATTCTCTGTGTGGGCAACTCAGGAAAGTAATTTGTCTTATCACTCTTATAGACATCACTTCACTCAAATTAATCTTAAATTTTCTTTTAAATAGCTCACTTCTAAAATAAAATTGAAATAATGCCCTTGGAATATATCTGTGATGAGCATCTATTTCCCAGTGCTATTTAGATTTCCATTTTTTTAAGCGATTAAAGAATTAACAGTACACCAACAAAACACTTAGAATAAAAAAGATCAACATAAAAGAACAAAAGATAATATTTGACAGCTAATTAGTCTTGTCAGGGTAATCAAAAGCAATGAAGAACAAGGGCTTTAACTTATAATTATGCAGCAGGTGATTTTCAGCTTATTCACTTATTACTTCACTTATTACTACTCTATTCCAAACCAACTTCTGTTCCCTGAAGCATTGATGAATGCTAATGACAATAATAATAATAATAATGATTACAAATATGTAGATTTGTAATATTACAAATATAGATACAATAATTCTTATATCATGCTGTTTGTTTTACTGATAGTCCTTGACCACAATTGGGACCTGAAATTCAGTCACAAATAGTTGCGAAAGAAGGTGAATGTATATGTCCCAGGATAATGTTGCATGAAAACTGTCACAATAAAACAGGGCTGGTCCAAGGGTTGCCTTGATTTATGTTTGCAACTATTTATGCAGGATCCCATCTGGGTTGGTCACCGGCAGTGCTTTTTTTGTAAAAGAAAAAGGTGCCGGAACTCACACATGTCATACAACCCGCCTTGCCTACCCTACAAGGTTCCATCCAAAAAAGGTGCCGGAACTCCGTTCTGAGCGTTCTATGAGAAAAAAAGCCCTGGTCACTGGGATCAGAGGCTTTGTCTTCTGAGCTTTCTGGGGGCTCGTGCTGGAGTCTATTTCCATGGAACTTCTCTCTAGTGGGGGAGAGGGGCTCCAGATGGGCTCCAGCTTGGAAGACAAAGCTTCTGACCCAGATTGGATCCTGCACAAATAGTTGCAGACATAAATCAAGGCAACCATAGGACCAGCCCTGTTTTATATTGACAGTTTTCATGGTGGTTGTTAAGCAAATCGCTACCGCTGTTAAGCAAAATCATTAAATGAATGGTTTAGTGCTTTTTTAAAAAAAATGTTATTAATTTTTTATAGTTACAAATCTTTAGTAAACAACTTGTTGTCTGGGTCCACACATTTAACTTGATAATGCATCTTAAATTCCTTCTCTCTACCCTGTTTTTCTAGCCATTGAAAAAATATATCCCATATTTGAAAGAATTCTGCATCTTCTTTCCCTTTCATTTTCAATGTAAGCCTATCCATTTCCACACAGTCCAAAATTTTCTTAATTATCTCTTCTTCAGCTGGTATTTCTTCATTTTTCCAGTGCTGTGCAAAAAGAATTCTTGCTGCTGTTAATACATGTAACATTAAATATACGCATTCTTTATCATAATTTTCTGAGGTTATACCTAAAAGACATAATTCCGGTTTAAAGGCATGCAATCCAAGTTGTAAGTCATGTCCTTCTAAATATAGTAATCTTTTGTGTCTAAGGATTATCCATTCTTTTAGCCAGGTTAATGCAGATGCTTGATAATATCTGGCAACCCAAATCCTCCATTTTCTTTCGCTTCTTGTAGCATTTAGTTCTTGAGTAAACATTCTTCTGAATGGGAACTGGGGAAAAAAACCTCACATCATTGGGTATGTGACTGTGGGATGCTGCAACAGGTCATAAAGGTGAGCTACTTGCCAAATGTTCAAAATGCAGTCATATGACTGTGGGGAGAAGGTGCAACATTTTTCAATGGCCAGAAATGCTGTAAAGCATCCATTCTGAGACCACCAAGATTTTGAACAGTTGTAAAAGGACCATGCAAATAAAATATTACCTGGATGACCTGAAACTTTATAGAAAATCAGAAACTGAAAGCTGGTCATTGACAAACACTGTAAGATTTTTTTTTTACCAAAGATATGGAATTTGACCTAGACAGATGTGCTACAGTAGCAATAAATTGGGGTAAAATCATGAACAGTAATGAAATTGAAATGTCAAATGGCCAAATCATCCAGAGCCATCAGGATGAAATCTATCAGTTTAATTTAATTGAATATGGTTAGATGGCCTCAACATTGGTATTTGAACATAGATTTTTTTTTACCATTTATATTTTACTGTATTTTACTAATTTAGGTAAAATGTTAATATATATTGCTAATCCATGTATAAGGTAAAGGTTCCCCCGCACATGCGTGCTAGTCATTTCCGACTCTAGGGGCCGGTGCTCATCTCCGTTTCAAAGCCGAAGAGCCAGCGCTTGTCTGAGGACGTCTCCGTGGTCATGTGGCCGGCATGACTAGACGCCAAAGGCGCATGGAACGCTGTTACCTTCCCACCATAGTGGTCCCTATTTTTCTACTTGCGTTTTTACATGCTTTCAAACTGCTAGGTTGGCAGAAGCTGGGATGAGTAACAGGTGCTCACTCTGTTTTTTTTTATTGAAAGGTTTTACGGTACATTTTATCCTTAACAATCCCCCCCGCCCCCCACCCCTACCTAACCCTCCCTATCCCTCCCCCCCATTCCCCCCTCCCCCCCGACTTCCCAGAGCTAAGTACAAGGTATAAAAACAAAGAACAATCATAAACATCCATATGCTAACATCAATAAACTATTAATTCTATCGCCCTCTAGCTCATATAAAATGACTACAAGCAATATTAATATTATATATAAAAAAAACAAGAAAAGAAAAAAGAAAGAAAAACTTATTCAAATGCTAAATGAAACTTTTTAGTCCCATATTTGTTCTGGATATAATCAATCCACTTTTTCCACTCCATAATATAACGTTCTTGCGAATGATCTTTCAAGTAAGCCGAAATCTTTGCCATTTCCGCCAGGTCAGAAACCTTTAGAGTCCATTCTTCTATAGTTGGCAGTTCCTCCTTTTTCCAATATTGACCTATTAAGAGTCTTGCTGCTGTAATTAAGTTCAACATCAACTTAGTGTCCACAACAGTAGCATCTGTAATTATGCCCAGCAAAAACAATTGCGGACAAAACTTTATCCTTTGCTTGAAGATCTTCTGTATATTCCACCAGATTTTTATCCAAAAAGCCTTAACCTTTTTGCAGGTCCACCATATATGAAAATACGTTGCATCTTCGCCACCACATCTCCAACATTTTGGCTGATAGTTCGGATACATACTTGCAAGATTTTTAGGATCTAAATGCCATCTATAAAACATTTTATAAAAGTTCTCTCTTAGGTTTTGGGCTTGCGTGAATTTTACGTTCCTCACCCAGATCTTTTCCCACGTATCCATTGTAATAACTTCTTGAATATTCTGGGCCCATTTTATCATATAATCTTTAACAAGTTCTGTTTCTGAGTCAATTTCTATCAATGCAAGATATATCCGTTTAATATGAGCTGGACCCTGATTTCTAATTTGCTTTATCAAATTTTCATCAGTCATTGCAAAACCAGTTTTCTGATCTTCTTTCCACCTGGCCGTAATTGAGTATATTGAAACCAAGTTTGAACAATCTTCTCATCTCGCAAGAAATTATACGATTTTAAACACCATACACTTCTTTCCAAGCTTAAAATCTCCTTATACGTAGTCACGTCATGTTTGAAACCAACATTTATGTTTTCTATTGCATGTTTCGGGATTGCCCACAATGGCATCTTACAGTCTAACTTATGTCTATACTTCTTCCAGACTCTCAACAATGCCTGTCTTAAAATATGCACTTTAAACACATTATCTACCTTCTTATCATACAACAAATATGCATGCCAGCCAAATAACAAGTCGTGGCCCTCAAGATTTAATAATCTCCCTTGTGTCAAATTAATCCAATCACTTATTCCTGACAACGCAGCAGCTTCATAATATAATTTAAAGTTAGGCATTTTAAGACCACCTCTTTCACGAGTATCCTGCATAATCTTAAGTTTAACTCGTGGCCTTTTCCCTGCCCACACAAATTTATTGATACCCCGTTGCCAAACTTCCAAGTTAGAGTCTTTTTTAAGAATCGGTATCATTTGGAATAAAAATAAAAATTTAGGCAGGACATTCATTTTCACTGCTGCAATTCTTCCCAGTAAAGACAATTGCAATTTTTCCCAACTCTCTAATTCTTTTTGAATTTTTCCCCATAACTTTTCATAATTATTTTTATATAACTTTGTATTTGAGGGTGACAAATACACCCCCAAATATTTGACCCTTTTAACAATCTCAAATCCAGTTGATCCTTCTAAAAGGGCCTTTTGCGATACTGTCATGTTTTTGGCTAAAATTTTTGTTTTTTGCACATTAACCTTAAATCTGGAAACCTTCCCATATTGCATTATTATCTCCATCAGGTCCACAACAGAGTTTTCTGGCTGGGTCACCGTAACAACCAGATCGTCTGCGAACGCCCTCAATCTATAATCCTGATCTCTAATTTGAATACCCTTAATTTTTTTCGAATTCCGTATTTTTATCAATAATATCTCCAATGTTAAAACAAATAATAGAGGTGATAACGGACACCCTTGTCTTGTGCCCTTCTCAATATTGCATACTTCCATCAGGCTATTATTTACTATTATTCGGGCAGTTTGTTTTTGATATAATGCCCTAATTGGTTGTAAAAATTTATCCCCAAAATTCATTTTATCTAAAACTTTCATCAAAAATTGCTGTTAGAGTACTTTTAACGTAGACAACCACTCCATTTTTCTTGTTCATCGCAGAAGCAATAAATTGCGTGCCCAGCCTTGAGTTCAACAAATACTTTTGGTCCATAACCCTAATATGCGTTTCTTGCAAACAAATAACATCAGTCTTAAATTGTTTTAAATATTGAAAAACTTTCTTTCTCTTCTGTGGTGAATTTAATCCATTAACATTCCAGGTTAGAAACTTAGTCGCCATTCTTGGCGTCCCGAAGCTTCTGGAGCACGTCTGCCAGGACCCCTGTAACTTTCTTAGGCTGCGCCCCTCCCACAGCTTCACTGTACGTACGCTTTGGAGGTTCCATAACTTTCTGCTGATCTTGCTCTTGCTCTTGTCTCACTCGTCTTAAGGCGGCACGCGTCATCCTCTGCTCTCCAGCCGCTGCCGATGAAACTGTAATTTGATCCCCTCCAGCACCATTCTCCTCTGTCTGTATTCCTTCAGCATCTTGTGGCTTTCCCTCGCCGTATCCCTTTACAGCTTCCAGAAGTGGTAGGGGGGTTGCTTTTAAAACTTTACTGTAAAAATCACGTGCCTGAGTCACTGTAACCAGACGATGTCTTTTACCTTCGTGCATCACCACCATGCCGACTGGAATCTCCCATCTGAACTTAATATCACATTTCTTAAGTTCCTGTGCAAGAAAGGCAAAATCTTTCCTTCTCCTTAAAATCTTTGGAGGAATCTCTTTTAAGACCAGAACTTCTTGCTCAGCAACCACAAACTTAGTATCATAAGCAACTTGAATAACTTCATCCCTAATTGCTCTCTTTGTAAAATAAACCACCACATCTCTAGGTAGCTTCCTCTGCCTTGCAATCCATGAGTTCACACGAAAGATTTTATCTATACTTCCCTCAATTTCAGATGCTGACTGGCCCAGTACCACTTCCAAAGCCTCGGAGACCAGCTGCTTTAAATCTTCTTTAGGATTCTCTTTTAAGCCCCTGATTCTGATAGCAAACTCCATCTGATGGTACTGAACAAGGCTCAAGTCTCCATCCATCTTATACCTTATATTTTCATTCTCTAATACCTTTACTTCTAATATAGAGTTCTTTTGACTAAGATCCTCCACTTTTTCATCCAAACGTTGCACACATACAGCCACACTTTCAATTGTAGACAAAATGTCTGCCCTCATTGCTCTAAACTTCTCTTCCATCTTCTCCTCCAGTTTCTCCTCCAGCTTTTCCATCTTTTCATCCATCATATCTGACATTAATTGTGAATGCTTTTCAAAGGCATCCTGTAAATCCTTAAGCGTCAATGCCGGAGCAGGTGCAGGAGGAAGCAAAGCTTGCAACGAGGTCTGTTGCACCGGGGAAGCCCCCGCACTCCGGAGAGTTTTGGAAGTTTTAGTCACCATCTTCCCCCACTTTCACTTGTTGCGCACTTTCACTTTAAAATTATAAAATCCATTGAGCTAGAGAGTAGAGATAAAAGTCCACTTCACCTTGACCTCCTGTACCGCTCTGCCTGCACCTTGATACTCAAGAGTCTTTCCTTCTGGCAGGGGTGGTTGCTAACGCTTGGCTCTGCTCCAAAAATCACAGAGCAGAGACGCTGCGCAGCACGGAGCTAACCCAGGCTTTGGGGGGGCTCAATCCTTCAGCCGCCCAAACTTTAAGCTCAGGCGGCCCCGGAGAGCTCAACCCCTACCTGGGACCTCACCCCCTCCTCTTCTCCCGAGGAGGGGGCTTCCAATCCACCTAAACAGCTGTTCGGCGCTGTTTTCGATGAATCAACAAAGCTGCGGAGCGGACAGCCCGGAGATGGCTGTCTTCAGCGTCGCGTCGCCACCGGAAGTCCCAGGTGCTCACTCTGTTACGCGGCACTCAGGATTCGACCCACCAAACTGCCGACCTTCTGATCAACAGGCTCAGCGTCCTAACCCACTGAGCCACCACGTCCCTTCAATCCATGTATGCTATACACTAAATAAATAAGAACCCTATAACTATCTCATAAACCTATAAGTATCATGTAAGCCTATAAGTATCCATTCTAGATGAATTCAAATTACCAGGACCAGATGAATTACACCCCAAGCTTCTGAAGGAATTGACAAACGTGATCTCAGAACCACTGGACCGTGTCTTTCAAAAAATCCTGGAGCACTGGGGCATTACCAGATGACTGGAAAAGGGCTGAAGTAGTTGCTACCTTCAAAAAGGAAAAAAATGGATCAGGAAACTATAGACCTATCAGCCTGACATCAATACCTGGGAAGAATCTGGAAAAGCAACAAATTTGTGAACACTTAGAGGCAAACGAAGTCATAATCAGAAGCCAACAAGGGTTTGTCAAAAATAGATCATGCCAGACAAATCTTATTGTATTCTTTGACAATGTGACAAAATTAGTGGATCAAAGAAATGCTTTGGATATAATTTACTTGGTCTTCAGTAAGGCCTTTGATAAAGTAGACCACAACCTACTACTTGAAAAGATAGAAAAATGTGGGTTAGACAGCATCACCACCCAGATGGGTTTTGTAACTAGCTGACCAAACACAGTGAACATGGAGTCCTCAATGGAACTGCATCTACATGGAGGAAAGCATGCATTGAAGTATCTGCAAGGCTCTGTATTAAGCAAGTACACACCAATATCTTCATGAATGATTAAGATGAGGGGAAAGAAAGGGAATTCATCAACTCTGCAGATAACATAAGCTGGCAGGATAGCGAGTGTTGCAGAAGATAGGCTCAAGATACAGAAGAATCTTGACTTGAACCCTGGGTCCTTTCTAACAATGAAATTCAATGGTGAGAAAAGTGAGATTCTACATTTTGGCAAGAAAAACCAAATGCATAGGTATAGAATAGGTGGTATCAGGCTCAATAGTAGTAAATGCAAGAATGATCCTGAGTCTTAGTGGACAATCATTTAAATATGAGCTAGCAGGGTGCTGCAGCTACCCCAAAAAAAAAAAACCAATACCGAGGGATTAACAAAGGGATAGCATCAAGAACACTTAAAGTGTTAATACCACTTTATAATGACTTGGTAAAACCACACTTGGAATATTGCATCCATTTTAGTTGCCACGATATAAAAAAGATGTTCACACTCCAGAAAGACTGCAGAGAAGAGCAACAAAGATGATCATGGTGCTGGAGGCTATAATATAAGAAGAATGGTTGTAGGAATGGGTATGTCTAGTTTAATGAAAAGAAAGACTAGGGGTGATATGATAACAGTGTTTCAATAGCTAAGTGGTTGCCACAGAGAAGAGGGGGTCAAGCTATTGTTCCCAAAATCTGAAGTCAGGACAAGAAGCAATGGATTCAAACTAATCAAGGAACGAACCAACCTAGAATTAAGGAGAAATTTCCTGATAATTAGAACAATTAATTAGTGGAATGACTTGTCTTCAGAAATGAGTGCTCCAATACTGGGGTTTTTAAAGAAGAAATTGGACAACTGTTTATTTAAAATAGTATAGGGTTTACTGCCTGAGCAGAGGGTTAGAACAGAGGTCTTCAACCTATGGGCTGCAGCCCACAACCAGGCCATGGCCTCTTGGCCACCAACCCATGTGAGTGGCTGGCCAGAGCACGCATCTGTGTCCATGTGCTCATCCCCCCTTGTGCTAGTGCTAGCTGAGCTGTGAGCCATGAGCTGTGCACCGGCACTAGCCAAGCCACGAACCTTCAGCCACACACCGGCACTAGCCAAGCTACAAGCCTTGCACCAGTGTTAGCCGAGCCACAAACCCTGAGCCATGCACTGATGCTAGCTGGCATGATAAAGGACCAAAATGGCAGGGACCTAACAGAGGCAGAAGAGATTAAGAAGAGGTGGCAAAATTACACAGAAGAACTATACAAGAATGAGCTTAACGTCCCAGATAATCACAATGAGGTGGTCACTGACCTCAAGCCAGACATCATAGAATGTGAAGTGAAGTGGGCCTTAGAAAAGCTGAGCAACAACAAAGCTAGTGGAGGTGACAGTATTCCAGCTGAGCTATTCAAAATCTTAAAAGACAGTGCAGTAAAAGTGCTACACTCAATTTGCCAGCAAATTTGGAAAACTCAACAGTGGCCACAGGATTGGAAAAGATCAGTTTACATTCCAATTCCAAAGAAAGGCAGTGCCAAAGAATGTTCAAACTATCGCACCATTGCACTCATTTCTCATGCTAGTAAAGTCATGCTTAAAATTCTACAAGCTAGACTTCAGCAGTATGTGGATTGAGAACTACCAGAAGTACAGGCAGGATTTCGAAGAGGCAGAGGAACTAGAGATCAAATTGCCAACATACGCTGGATCATGGAGAAAGCTAGGGAGTTCCAGATAAACATCTACTTCTGCTTCATTGACTATGCTAAAGCCTTTGATTGTGTGGATCATAACAAACTGTGGCAAGTTCTTAAAGAGATGGGAGTACCAGACCATCTTATTTGTCTCTTGAGAAACCTATATGCGGGTCAAGAAGCAACAGTGAGAACTGGACACGGAACCACTGATTGGTTCAAAATTGGGAAAGGAGTCCGGCAAGGCTGTATACTGTCGCCCTGCCTATTTAACTTATATGCAGAGCACATCATGAGAAAGGCAGGGCTAGATGAATCAAAAGTTGGAATTAAGATTGCTGGAAGAAATATCAATAACCTAAGATACGCAGATGATACCACTCTAATGGCAGAAAGTGAAGAAGAACTAAAGAGCCTCTTGTTGCGGGTGAAGATGGAGAGTGCAAAACCTGGGTTGAAACTTAACATTAAGAAAACCAAGATCATGGCATCTGGCCCTCTCAATTCCTGGCAAATAGATGGGGAAGAAATGGAGGTAGTGACAGATTTTGTTTTCCTGGGCTCCAAGATCACTGCAGATGGGGACTGCAGCCAAGAAATTAAAAGACGCTTGCTCCTGGGAAGGAAAGCCATGGCAAATCTAGACAGCACACTAAAAAGCAGAGACATCACCCTGTCAACAAAAGTGCGTATAGTCAAGGCTATGGTCTTCCCAGTTGCAATGTATGGCTGTGAAAGTTGGACCATAAGAAAGGCTGAGCGCCAAAGAATTGAGGCCTTTGAACTGTGGTGCTGGAGAAGACTCCTGCGAGTCCCTTAGACTGCAAGGCGATCAAACCAGTCAGTCCTAGAGGAGATCAACCCTGACTGCTCTTTAGAAGGCCAGATCCTGAAGTTGAAACTCAAATACTTTGGCCACCTAATGAGAAGGAAGGACTCACTGGAGAAGAGCCTAATGCTGGGAAAGATCGAGGGCAATAGAAGAAGGGGACGACAGAGAATGAGGTGGCTGGATGGAGTCACTGAAGCAGTAGGCGTGAGCTTAAATGGACTCCAGAAGATTGTAGAGGACAGGAAGGCCTGGAGGAATGTTGTCCCTAGGGTCGCGATGGGTCGGACACGACTTCGCAGCTAACAACAACAACAAAGCACTGTGGGGTTTTGTCCCACAAATGAATCCAATCAACTTTTGTTCACATAATGGTCATTTGGCTATTCTCCTAGCTACATGCAATTTGCTCTCCCCCATAATTGGGAGTATATCTAAAGGGCAGTAGAACAGAATACTTGTCTCATCCCAGAATTAGTACTAGAAGCAGAGAAATGATTGCCAATGGTAGAAAGAGAAATGGACTCCATGTCATGATCAAATGTTGTAACATTTCATTATATAAAGTGATTTAGGTCACAACAAAGCTGTATATGATTTTTCCAATAGCAGCTCCCCATTTTCAGCATACCACTAAGAATACTGCAGGAGTGATTTGGATGGTTTTGTGATATATACAAGTCTACTCTTTTCTTTTGTTTTTGTAAGCATTAAGAAAGTAATAAAAGGGCTCACAGAATTGTTCTGAATTGTTTTCTCCAATCTGTTGTCCTCCAGATGGGTCAGGACTATAATCTTCAGTGTTCTGAGTCAGTGTGGCTATTGCTCAGAATATCAGTGATTAGTTTTCCTTTATGTATTTATGGACAGACAATGTATACTGCAATACAGAAAAAGAGAGATTATATCAGTACTTGGCAAAAGATTGCCCTGAAGTTTATGATACCTGAAACACTGCTTAAAGATATTGCTCTGTCCAAGTAAAATTTATGTAGAAATGTAAAATAATGTACGATAAGATGATATATTTTGAAGGCAATTGAAAGATACAATATTGTATACATGTACACATTTATCTAGCTTATTAGAACTTAATTTGGAATATAAGTAGCATTACAGTAGATAGCATTAATAGTTGGAAATGTTTTCATGCTTAAAGTACAAAATCAAAAAAGTTTATTCATTTTAAATGCCATACAGCAAAGCAATTTGAAAATACAAAATGATATGTCTTGAATTCTGATGTCTGAGGCAGCTGCTTTATAGTCATCTCAAATTTAGGGATTGGTAGTGGTGCAGTAATTAAAATAAAGTATTGCAGGCTAATTCTGCTAGCTGCCAATAGTTCAATTCTCACCAGGTCAGGGTTGACTCAGCCTTCCATCCTTCTGAGGTGAGTAAAGTGAGGACCCAGATTGTTGGGGGCAATATGCGGATTCTATAAGCTGCTGAGAAAAGGCTGTAAGGCAGGGGTCCCCAATCCCTGGCCTGTGGACCAATGCTGTGCCACAGCATGCCAGCAACTGGTCTGCACAAACAAGGAAAGCCCCCTCTGCAGGATGCAGGTAGCACACAAAACCATACTCCTCTGGTCCACGGAAACCCCTCTCTCCACATACCGGTCCCTGGTGCCCAAAAAGTTAGGGACCTCTGGTGTAAGGCACCGTGCAGCAGTATATAAGTCTAAGTGCTATTGCTTAGATATACAAAAAACATATAAATGAATAAAAATACTATGTATACAGTTATTGGAAAACATTTATTAACGGATGGGGAGAAGATCTGTGATTTTGAAGATTAGGTATCATAAAGTTGGTGTTGGTTCTTATAGATAATGTGCAAGGATATTACGTCCCCAATCTGTTCTTTGATGTACCTAGAGCAGGGGTCGGCAACCTGAATGGGTAAAAGAGCCACTCGGAACTGGTTCTTTCACAAAAGCAAAAAGATGGGAGCCATAAAAAACCGCAGAACAGGGGACTTAATTGAAGAGTGAAAGAAGCAAAGATTGGGAACTGCCGTGTTTGCCATCTTTGGCGGCAGGAGCAGCGGTGTGTCAGGGCAGCACCGCCTGCCTGCTGGGCAGTAACAACAGGAAGGTGGCAGTGGCGGCAGCAGGTACAGTTGGGGCGGCCTAGTGCCCTCATCGAGAGATGCTGCAGGTGCTCCAGGCCCGGTGTAGGAGCAGCTGGGCTTGCTGTCTTTGTCAGCTGTGGAAGTAGGAGCAGTGGTGTGTCCAGGCAGCACTGCCAAGGGGATGATTAAGGAAAGCGAGGGCTTGCCATCTTTGGCGGCTGTGGCAGCAGGAGAAGTGGTGTGTCCGGGCAGCACCACCTGGTACTTGGAGGGGAGGGAGCTGCCAGCGCATCACCCATGCCCGCTTGCTGAGTACTGCCTGCCGGGCACAGCGAGGGCACTAGACTACCCCAAGAGCAGCCACCACTGCCTTCCTGTTGCTGCTCCTGCCACCACAGCCACCAAAGACAGTAAGCCCTCGCTTTCCTTAATCATCCCCACCCCTTCCAACTTTTCCAATGAACAGCTCCATGCCACACCCTAAAAACAAGCTCCACGCCTAGGTTCTGGCGCTTCAATGCTTCCAAACAACCCCCCACCCCTTCGCCCTACACCGGCTACTTTCCATGCTAGGAAGGTGAAGGCCGCCAGCTCCAGGGCTGGCCTTTCCAGGGAAAGCTGCACGTGGTCGAACTGTCAGGCCAGACATCCCTCCCTGCCCCTTCAGGCGGGTGTAAGCTGGGGAAAGCTGATTCAACCTGGGACTTGACAGGAGACTGGACTCATCACTCTGTCTTCTGGGCTGGGAGGGCGAGGACTCTGAGGAGAGGCTTCAGCCTACAAAGCTCAGCCAAGGAAAGGCGTGGACCCAAGAAGAGCCCTTTGTCCCAGACCATGCACCGCACTTGCCCAGCCGGCATCAGCTTACCTATCTCTTGCGCCTTGGCTCCCGGGTTGGCCAGTCCCGCACAAACTCCTGGGCCGAGTGGGAACTGCATGGCACAGCCAGCAACTTTCCCTGCCCCCGCTTCCATCCCCCCCAGCTTGCCTAGCCCAGCATCCAGCGCAGGAGAAGCCAATGGCAGGCATAGCCTCCCTTGGTGGCAGCAGGCGGGCGCTTCTCACCTCCTTGTCCAGTTTACTTTGTGAGGAGGCAGCAAGTGGGACTGGTAGTGCTGTGCTTGCATGCTATTATGTCCGACTGCCAAGGGATTGTGGAACATGGGAACCCTCCAGCGGGGAGCCACCACGCTTGCCATCTTTGGCGGCTGTGGCAGCAGGAGCAGTGGTATGTCTGGGCAAAGTAAACAAAATTCTGGCGGCATCCCAGAGCTGGCCCAGACTTGGCCATTGGGCCATGGTCAGCTCATCGGGCAGCCCGACGTCCTGGCAGCACATCCTGCAGGCGAGGTCTGCTAGGGAGGCGGCGGTCCGGCGTTGTTTACCTCCCTCCTGTGTTTGTGTGTCGGACCCATGGGGAATGGCTGGTTGAGGCGGTGGCAGTCTGGTGTTTGCATGTCTCTGTGTGTCAAGCCCCGTGGGCCCAACACACACACAGGAAGGGGGGAAATGCTGGACCACCACCTCCCTACCAGCCATTCCCCGCAGGTCTCTCTCTCTCTCTCTCTCTCTCTCACACACACACACACACACACACACACACACACACACACTCACACAAATAAGGGTGGGGGAAACACCGGACTGCCGCCTATCAGCCATTCCCCGCAGGTCACACACACACACACACACACACACACACACACACACACAAACAAACAAACAAAGAAAGCGGGAGGGAATGCCAGACTTCTGCCTCCCTACCAGCCGTTCCCCGTGGTGGAGGACTGGGAGCTGCAGGAGACGACTGAAAGAGCCGCATGCGGCTCCAGAGCTGCGGGTTGCCGACCCGTGACCTAGAGTATCACTGCTGTAACTGAGTCCATCCACTGTGCTACTGATTGTCCTCTTTTTCACTTTTCTTCTATCTTTCCCAAGATTATTAACTTTTCAAAAAAGCTAAGCCTTTGCTTAATGTCTTCAAAATACAATAATTTGAACTTGGTAATTTTTGCTTTGAGTAAGAACTCTAGATTGATTTGTTCTTTCCATTTGCTTGTTATCTGGGTTAGTCATGTCATTTTCAGGAATCTTTTCCAATCCCAATTTTCAAAATATCAACAATGTTTTCTATCTTGCTTCTTCAAAGTTCAAGGAGATTTATTCTATATTTATAAAATTTCAGTGAGAACCTACTCACCCACCCAGCTAATGAACCTGATTAACAAATAGTCTTGTAATTTTATGTCTGCTAATAAGTCTCAAATGCAACTTTTACTTATGCTTGTCCTACTAGATTTGGCAGAGTTGGCATATTCTAGTTCCCTTCTATTAAGCAATGCCATCTGAACATCTTTTATTTGTTTGTATACCATCCAGGCTTGTTGTGAGTTGGGCAGCAGTACAAGTGAATTAATTAATTAAAGCAAGCAATCTAGTTAGCAAATAAACTTATTTTCCATCCAGTTACTTGAGTTCTAAAGGTGAAATTGCTGAGGCCTGAAATAGAAACACAAATCTGTGCATTTTCTTGGCCTCTTGGATGTATTCCAAAACACAATATTAGTATAAAGGGAAGATCCCCATAGGAAAAGAGAAATGGCTTTACAGTTTTCTATAACTAGAAAACTGGAGATTTCCTAAAGTTTCTTCTTAATCTTTTTTGATCTAATCTACATAGATTATGTATGAGAATGTAAAATATATTCCTTCATGGAAGAATAAAGACAAGTTGCTTTGCCACAAATTTTCGATCTATTATATTACAGATCATAACATATCCTTGTATCCATTCAAACTGATTTATTCCAGGTGAAGATCATGCCTTTAAATAGCATTTAAACTGTCCAGACGTTAGAGAATTAGTAGCTATAATAATAATCCAATAAATGGACTGAGCAAAAGGAGATTTTCTGGAATATTTAAATATATTAGATGTGAACATAAATTTCAAGCCTTGTGAGATTGCATTTTATGTTACATTATGTTTAATTTTGTTATTTACACTTTCTGCAGAATGTTGGAAGACTTTGAGATTTACTTTCCACAATCATACAAAAAAATACCATAGCTAAAACAACAGACGTTATTTGTGTGTTCACCCATGATGATTAGTTCACAAATATAATAATAAATGTTTTCAGGCAAATAGTATAACAGATGGAAATAAAATCAATACAGTTTTGTATATGTAAAATGATATTGCCTTCATATTGATATTTTTGTGGAAAATTATGCTGGGGAAATGTAGAAACTATTTGAAATGGAGATAGAAAAAGGCAATGTAAATGACCCATATGTTTTTAAATCTTCCTCTTAAAATGAAGTTCTGATGTTAGGTATTAGAAAATAAAATCATTTCCCTGAAAGTAATGAAATATATTTAGGAGAAATATAATTAGAAATATTTAACTACAGTAGACTTATAAAAGACACTTAGATGCTTATTAATGTAGGAAATATAAATTGATGATTAAGCCTAGTAGCTTAACCTCAAACTATTAAGGAGATAGCAGGCTAAAAATTTGAACCTGGTAGACAGCAAAACTCATTTCTGCATAGTCTTTGATGTATAATTAAGTAGACACAGTCATAGATTTTCCTTTGAAGATTTTCAATGGGTTCTTCTTTTGCCGAATTTCTGGCCTATTTGCACATCACAATTAGACAGTTTACCTGGAGATGGATATTGGAAATGTCAAGTGTTTATTCTAAAGCAGAACTGAATGAACTGTTAAAGAAGATGAATGTTCTTTAGACCAGGCCATTGCAATGTGCCTGATCAAGGATAAATGGTGCCCCCAAAAGCACCATTTTCTGTTTGATTCAATATAGCAGCTCAAGGGTTAGGAGGTTAATTATATTGCCAGGCTTTTCCAGTATCTATTGCTCTAGGTCTTAAGATAAGATGGTTTCTTTTTCTAGAGGCCAAGCTGATAAATTAACTTGCTCTGTTCATAGATTCAAGTTATTATCAGCTGATGGCAGTTTTTCAAATGTGTGTACTGTAAACTACTTTCCCCACAACTTTTATTTATTTCTATAATTCAGTGGGGCTTTTGTGAAAATAGTTTGAAATTGTTAGAGGATCTGTTAACATATTTGGTGTAAATTTAGCAGGCCTTCAATCTAGGCCACTGGGAGGGGGGTTGATCAAAAACTTCCCAATGAAACTGCTTCAAAAGTTTGGGGTGCATTTAGCAATGTGTGGGTGAGCATTATCATGAACCAACACCACACTGGAAGTCAGCATGCCCCGATCAGTGGTGGGATTCAAATATGTGAATAACTGGTTCTCTGTGTGGATGCCGCTTCTGGAAGTCCATTCTGGGCCTGGGCAACAAAAAATTAGCTACCGGTTCTGCTGAAGTGGTGCAAACTGGCTGAATCCCACCACTGGCCCGGATGCTTGTTATGGATGGGTTGTCTGAGTTTTTGTAGCACTTTACAGTAGACTTCTGAACTGATGATTGAACCACGTTCCATGAACTTCATTATTAGTACTCCTTTGGCATCTTCACATTTGGTGGGATTTTCTATGGCACCAGTTCTGGTGTGGTGTTGGTTCACGATAATGCTTGCCTGCACACTACTAGACACACCCAAGAACTTTTGAAGCAGTTCCGTTGGAATGTTTTTGATCACCTCCCTTATGGTTCAGATTTGGCGCCAAGCAACTACTACTAAGGAATTTCAAAGCTTGTAAGATGTGCCTCGATTTGAATGGCAATTATATCAAAAAGTAATGTAATGTTGTAGTTTTCTAATATATATAATAAAAGTTCTGTATCTGCGGCGACTTCCAGGTGGCGCTTCAGCGGCGAGGACGGTCGAAATCGACCGCCAGCCCTCTGATTCTGTAAAAGTCATGGAACAGCCGACAATCAGCTGCTCCGTGGCTGAAAACCCTTCCCCTCGGGCGAAGAGGGGAAGGGGAGATTCCAGGTAGGGGTAGAGCTCCCCTAGAGCCCCAGAGTGTTTATTCTGGGGCTTGGAGGGTGAGAGCTCCCCCGAAACCTGGAAACACTCCAGAGTGGAGGATTTCTCTGCTTTAAAGCAGAGCAAGATGCTGAATCCACTCCTGCTGGACTTGACTTGATCTGATTGTTATCTTGAGGAATTAACGCAGGCAGAGCAGATGCGGGAGCAGTATAAACAGCAAGTATAAGACTTTAACTCTGGAATCTCAACTTTCTTTCTGTTGTTTTAAAAAGAAAGGGAACATGGTGCCTGAATGATTTTTTGTAACAAAGAATTGAAAGTGTTTTGAAAATGAAAGTGGCTGTTTGGATATTGAAAACTGTAAAGACTATAAGAAAATTATAAGAACCTAAAAGAATTTTAAGAAGAGAACAGCAAGACTACAAACATTTTGACTTGATTAATCTTTTTAAATACAGAGAATAAAATTGATTTAAGATGTCATTAAAATCGTCAAAACCTGGGGCCCCCAGGAATGCAGCGACTTTGCCAGCACAGCAATCAAACTTACAGGCTTTAATGACCCCCCCCCCCCAAACTTTGACATTAAAAGACCTGCAGGAGGCTTTGAAATCTCAAACTAAAGAAATAGAAAAAGAAATAAATGATAACATGGAGAAAATAGAAAACAAGATGGGAAAAATAGATGAAAAAATGAATGATAAATTTGAGTTAATGTCAGAAGAGATTGGAGAAATTAAAGAAACTATGCAAATTAAAAATCAAGAAATAAGGGAAGATATTCTATTGGCATTTCAGGGACTGGCACAACATATTCAAAACATGGATGATCGTATGGAATAATTAACTCAAGGCAATATTGCTTTGGAATAAATGATAAGATGGAGAAAATAGAAAACAAGATGGGAAAAATAGATGAAAAAATGAATGATAAATTTGAGTTAATGTCAGAAGAGATTGGAGAAATTAAAGAAACTATGCAAATTAAAAATAAAGAAATAAGGGAAGATATTCTATTGGCATTTCAGGGACTGGCACAACATATTCAAAACATGGATGATCGTATGGAATAATTAACTCAAGGCAATATTGCTTTGGAATATAAGATGACTGAGGCTGAAAATAAAATGGAAAAGATGGAAGATGAAACTGTAATGCTACAATATAGAGAAATGGAATTTGCTTTAAGAATTAGAGGACTGAAGGAGAACAAATAGGAAACCTGAGAGAGATGGGTTTGCAAGTTGAGGATTTCATACGGGAAATTGAAAAGGTTTTTAGAGTCAACTCCTGGATTGTGAAGCAGAGGAATTTACCAAGAGATGTGGTGATCTATTTTTCGAAGAGGGTGATTCGAAATGAAATTATTCAAGCTTTTTATAATAATAGGTTCCAAGTGGAAAATCAAGAAGTTTTGATATTGAAAGAAATTCCTCCAAAAATTTTAAGAAAAAGGAAAGAGTTTGCTTTTCTGGTAAATGAATTGAAAAAAAGGCAGCATCAGTTCAGATGGGATATACCGTCTGGAATAGTAGTCAACTACTTAGGTACTAGATATCGTCTTAATACAATAGGGAAAGCAAAATAATTTTATTTTAATGTACTGAAAGCAGATTTGCCACTATTTCCTGAAAAAAAAGAAGTGAAGGAGAGAAAAAACAGGCTCAAATGGAAGAGAAGCAGATTTATGCAGAAGGTTCGAATTTGTTGGTTGAAGAAGAACTACAATTAGTTGTGGATATGGACCAGCCTTTCAAATCAATAGAGGAACCTAGAGGTCAAAGAGTGACGCGAGCAGCAGCCAGACGAAAAGCGCAAGAACAGCAGAAACAGCAAGATCAAATTAAAACTCAAGAAGTTACTAAAACAGAAGCAGTGGGAGGGGCAAGACCAAAGCAACAGGTTCATATGAATCTGCAGGAATTGTTCCAAAAGCTTCTAGTTGCAAAAGATGGCGACCAAGTTTCTAACTTGGAATGTTAATGGCTTAAATTCATCACAAAAGAGGAAAAAATATTTCATTATTTGAAACAATATAAAAATGATGTTATTTGTTTGCAAGAGACACATATTAGAGTAGTAGACCAAAAGTATTTGACAAACTCCAGATTGGGAATACATTTTGTTGCATCTGCCTCGGATAAGAAGAATGGAGTAGTTATATACTTAAAGACAGATCTAACTGCTAAATTAATTGAGGCAGATGCACAAGGACGATATATTGCAATTGAACTTATAATAAAAGGAAAGATAATACTTTTGGTTGGAATATATGCACCAAATCAACATCAAGAAAATTTTTATAAACTTTTACATGACAGAATAACCCAATGGGATTATAAATCTTGTATTTTAATGGGAGATTGGAATGGAGTTCTGGACACAGGAAAAGACAAAAGAAGGTCTTCTAATGGAATATCAAACCATGCGAAACTGCCTAGATCTTTTTTTGAGCTTATGGATGACCTGGAATTGAGAGACATTTGGAGAGAGCGAAATATGGAAGAGAGGGATTTTACATTTTTTTCAGATAGGCACCAATCTTTTTCAAGGATTGATTTTATACTAATTGCCAATGATTTCTTTTCTAGGGTGAAGAAAATTAAGATATGCCCAAGAACATTAACAGATCATAGTCCAGTGTGGATGGAACTGGTTCAAGAAAAAAGGGATAGAAGATCCTGGAGATTAAATGAAAATTTGTTTAGATATGAGGAAATTGTGAATGATGTAGAAAACAAATGAGAGAATTTTTTGTAATGAATATGCATAAGGGCATCTCGATTGAAATGGTTTGGGATGCAAGTAAAGCTTATATGAGAGGAGTCCTAATACATTTGAATAACAAGTATAGAGTAAAAAGGAAAAAAAGCGAAAGGAGTTAGGAGAGGAAATAAAGATGAAGGAGAGGTTACTTATTTTGAACCCAGCTGATAAGAAAGTGAAAGAAACAATTAACTTATTGAAAGGGCAGTTTAATATGTTGATAGCAGACCAGGTGGCAACCAACATACGATACACTAAACATAATACTTTTTATAACGCTAATAAGCCAGGTAGATGGTTAGCTTACTTGTTAAGGAAAAAAGAAAAGTCTCGGACGATAGAGAAAATAGAATATAAAGGTAAAAAGGTTTATCAACAAGATATTATTAGAAAGGAATTTTCAGAATTTTATTCTAAATTATATGCAAGTGATACAATTCAAAGTATAGGTATAGATAAATATTTACAAGAGGTGAATATTCCTAAGGTTACTCAAGAGCAGCGGGATGGAATGAATCAGTTAATAACTTTTGAAGATATTGTTTTAGCAATTAAACAGTTGAAATTGGGTAAATCACCAGGGACAGATGGATTGACAGCTAGTTATTATAAAAATTTGCAGTCAGAAATGGTGGAGCCTTTGAAGGACTTATTTAGAACAATTCAACTTGGGGGAGTAGTGCCCCCATCATGGAGAACAGCTTTCATAACATTGATTCCAAAGGAGGATCAAGATCTTAGTCAACCAAAGAATTATAGAGCAATATCTCTTTTAAACACTGATTATAAGATATTTGCTAAAGTACTGGCAAATAGAATAATGAATATAATGCAACAAGTGATACATAATGATCAGTCGGGGTTTATAACTGGTAGACAAATGAAGTACAATGTCTATGTGTCTGTGTCTTGATTCCCTGCAGTTTTCTTGGTAAGGTTTATTTTTGTAAGTAGTTTTCCAATGCCTTATTCCTGGAGTTGAGAATGATTGGTCCAAGCTGACTTCATGCTTACGTTTCTAGCGTGTTGCCTTTAACCAGTACACCAAACTGGCTCTCTTATATAAGATAGAACTGAAAAATGAAGTTATGGTGATTTTTCTTGTAATGTCTCTACACCACCATATTAATATGCTCAAACAAACAATGATTCTTTTGAAAAGCCTGAGTTTGGATCAGATAATATCCAAGATACATGAACAGATTACCCTGATAGGAGCAGAAAAACATCATCCAGCAAATTAAAGGCCCCAAAGCCAGAGAAAAACCTTTATCTGAAAAAGTAGAGCATACTTGAGAAAAACAAAGGTCCTACCCATCATTTTAGAGATTCAAATGAAGTGGAAGCTATCAAGTATGGAGATTTTCTTTTTCACTGGAGAAGAAATGGCCAAAGTGGGAAAAGGCTAAAGAAGAAGGCAGAGCTAAGCTTAAAGGGAAGAAAATGATGCATTAAAGGTGGTGTGGATCTGAACTCAATTTATCTGGATAGTAGAGCAATTGTATCAATGTTTAGGACTAAATATTTATTGCTCTTGCTGTGAGCTGTGAAGGACAAATCACATTACTGAATAGAAAACAAATACATTTGCAAGGGATGGGAGAAGCTGTAATGAAATGCAGTCTAAATGATGAAGACACAATTACTGTGTATGTTAAGGATGTATTGTACTCTCCAGATTTGGACTCCCATTTACTAAGTGTTAATTATATGATCAAAAAAGACATAGAATTGAATTTGTTGATCTTTCTTTTTTGTAACAAGAAAAATGGAAGTATGTCATTGGAACAAGCCTTATCTGAATGTGGACATTTTAGAGTGGATTCTCCAGAGAGCTGTGAATTCTCCGATAAGAGAAAATCAGCTGCATTTGTAAGCTGAGCAAATAGAAAAGAAAAAAAATCAAGATCTGAACCTAGCAAGCCATTAACAGACAATGCTACTGTTGGAAGAAAAGTCTTCATCATGGTTAATCCAAGCGGGGAATAAACATGGCAACTGCTTTGGGAAGAAGGTTGCAGTTTATTGCAAGGAAAGCCAGACAGAAAGATGGATCCAACAGAAGAAAAAGGGCCGACCACATGTGGGTAGTGGGTTTTTATACTCCCTAGACTCTATTGTTTGGAGTGTTTTCCAGTTCCTGTTTGGGGCTATTTTCTGTGTGTCCTTAGTCCAGGTGTGCCTCTCTAGGAATCTTGCTGTTTGTATATCCCAGCCCACCTCCCTGGGGCTGGGGTATGTAGATTTTTAGATGTCTTAGTCTTCTTAGCTTCAACCTTTCTGAATGGTTTACATCTGCATATCTATAGAGTTGGTTTCTGCTTCCGGGAGGGCGACTTGGGGCTATTAAGAAAACTCAGCATGCTTTCCTGGTTCAATTTCTTTTTAGGAAATATATTTTTCTGCCCTTTTAATATTTCCTTCTCTGGGGAGCTGACTTCCCTCACTACTATAGTTGTTCCCTATCTCTATTTTTAAAATGGCATTACAGACACTATCCAAGGTAATGCGGGCTAAGCAGAAGATCAAATCATGTTCTTTCTTAGGTATTAATAGTATGTTAGCCTATTTCTAGCACTCTAACATGTTTTCCTTCTTTAAAAGAGTCATGGTGGCACAGTGATTAGAATGCAATATTGCAGGCTGACTCTGCTTACTGCCAGGAGTTTGATCCTGATCGGCTCAAGGTTGACTCAGCCTTCTATCCTTCTGCGACTGGTAAAATAGCAACAGCAATACTGCTTTATATTGCTTTACCGCAGGTGTCCCAAACCCCTGGGTAACAGCCTGCTATTAATCCCGACCCACCAGGAACCAGGTCAAACAAGCTAGCAAAGCCCCATCCGTGCATGTGTGGGATACTGGCAGTGTGCAAAACCACATCCCCTCGGTCCATGGAAAAACCGCCCTCCACGGAACCAATCCCTGATGCCCAAAAGCTTGGGGGCCACTGCTTTACAGTACTCTCTAAGTGGTTTACAGAATCAGCCTATTGCCCCCAACAATCTGGGTCCTCATTTTACTGACCTTGGAAAGATAAACCCAGATTGTTGTTGAGGGCAAAGTGCTGACTCTGTAAACCACTTAGTGCTCTAAAACACAATGAAGCAGTATATAAATCTAAATGCTCTTGCTATTACTATTAAAATACAATTCATCATACTTCGTAACTTCTCAGTTTTAATTATTTTATATTATCTTTTTTATTGTTTGGAAGTGACCCAGGGTTACCTTATTGGTGGGATGGGTGGCATATCAAATAAGCAAACAAATAAATAAATTTAAATAAACAATAAATAACAAGTCAGTTGCTCCTAAAATACATAGTAAAGAGTTTCCAGAGCTAACCGAGGAATTCTTCATCTCAGTTCCTAAGATATGGGGAGAGACGGATTGGTATGGTGTGTTTTCTTTTCTTCATGGGATTCCCATGCTGAGTTGACAGGAATCCTGTTAATCTTCTTGGAGTAGGTAGTTCCACTACTTGCCAGTTCTTCTTGTTCACTTTGTTATGATCCTGTCTCTTCTCTTCTTGCTGCATTCTCAGCTTCATGAGCAGGCAGCTTTTGGATTTCTCTCCATGTCTCTGGTATGTGTTTGCACAGCATTCTATCTCTCTCCCAACACTCCGAAACTGAGACATGTTGTATAGCATAATATGGGTTGTATAAGTAGAGCCACTGTGTATGAATATCTGCTTTACGCCAGGATTCCCAGTTTAAAGTGACTTGAAAAATGAGAAATGATTGTAAAAAAATAAATACAAGCAAAGATTTGACATTAGCAAGAACCATAATAAAAAGCCTTGGTGGAGCAGTGGGCTAATGCCTCCTTAAGTAACACCAGCTGCCTGCAATTAGTGCAGGTTCGCATCCCACCAGGCTCAAGGTTGACTCAGCCTTCCATCCTTCCGAGGTAGGTAAAATGAGGACCCAGATTGTTGGGGGCAATTAAGCTGATTTTGTAATAATGCCGCTTGGGGTGGTGGTGTGTGAAAGCCCTAATAAGCAGGCATATACATATAATGAAGGCTACTGCTAAGCTTGTAAGCCGCCCTGAGTCTTCGGAGAAGGGCGGGATATAAATGGAATAAAAATAAAAATAAAAAATAAATAATCAACAACTGTACATTTTCCCCATATCAAGATTTGAGACTATAGTATATTCAAAGCTTTCTTTGACACTAAAATAGTAGCTTCTTTTGTAATATTTTTAATAATAAAATTTATTTCATTTAGCATATTTTAGTCTTTCCTTAAAATGATCTCTTTTAGAGAAAACATGCTATCAGTGCTTTCTACAAAAAAGAAAAGCAGTTAATGTGCAATTTGTTCTTTTGTATTAGTTGCTCATTTTAATTAAAATTCAGAATGTTATTTTGATATAAATCATATCATGGCTTTCTGGAATTATTCCAGGCTTTGCTATGAATGAGTTTGGATGAGATTCAAAGATAGAAATGGCAATAATTATTATATTCTTGGATCATATGCATTGTGTTGCTGTATGTCCTAAGCTATAAAAATAAATCAAACTATGTAAATGCCATTTTTCTTCTTCCTAGTTGATCAACAAAAAACCTGGCCAAAAGCATCCAATTACGTTTATTCTGTTCTAACAGAAAGAAATTGATCGCCTAGTATCTATTGGTAACTATCATTTTTGTATAGAAATGATAAAACAGAGATCAGGGACATTTACCTCTCCAGATGTTGCTGAAATACAACTTCCAGCAAATCTCATCACTGGCCATTTTGGGAAGGGCTGGAAGATTATAGTTTTGCCACATAGAGGGGATCACAGGCAGCAACGTCTGTAGGGGCATTGTAAAAAAATAGAGGGCTTCATTTATGTATTCATAAATATAACAAATGCATGCTAGTTGCCAAGCACCTGAATCTTGATCACATGACTTTGTTGCAATGATCATAAATGTAAGGCCCAGTACTAAGTTGCTTTTTTCAGCACTATTGTTAACTTTGAATGGTCATTAAATGAATGGTCAAGGACTACCTGTATCCTTCTTTATGAAGCCTCCCTGTTTTGAAGGGTTGCTGTGCCTCTATTCATATTCTATAGGTTACATTTAAAAATAAATAACCATAAGAAAGAAAACCAATATCTGAAATTGCATCAACAGTTAGCAGCTATTGTCAGATCTTTGGAAGTATATTACATATAGCATATTACAGTCTTTCTAAGTTAGATCTATACATAAACATGATCAAAATATTAGGCAAATGATGCTATATTTTTAGCTATGTGGTTCCTTCTTCACGAGTAATGTTTGAATGTCCAGCCTTTCTAGGAGAAAACTGAAAACATGATTTTTTTGTGGTTGTAGTGAAGTTACAGAACTTCCTCTCAATAAACATGAGATTTCATGTTTACCTCAACTAGGTGGCAACGGGCCTAAGTGCAGCTAAGTGTCACTAAGTGGCTTATTCACTTAGACCTTTTCCAGATAATATAATATATTGGTTATTTTCTTTAATACTATTTTTGACTTTTGCCTGGAGGATTTTTGATTATATTGATTATGATGTACTTATAATTGTGTTCGGTGTTTTATTTTTTAAACAAATATTTTTATGATGTTTTATTGGTCACTTCTTAGCTTTGTACAGGTGGTCCTTGTTTAATGACCAGTTATAGAGCAACCGTTTGAATTTGCAACAGCACTGAACAAGTGACATCCACAACTAGTCCTTGAAGTTTCAGCCATTGCAGCACCCCCATGGTCAGAAGGTTACAATCCAGATGCTGGATTAACCATCACAGCATCCTTCAGTCACATGATCACATTTTGAGATCTTCCCTGCTGGCTTCCCATAAGCAAAGTCAATGGGAAAGGTGTAAGCTGTGATCACATGAGGTCCTTACTGAATGACCTATGCGGTCTTGCTTAATAGCAGTAACCGAGGACTGCCAGAACTAAACAGCTTTATGAATGCATTGCTTAGTGATGGAAATTCTGGTTCCAATTAAGCCATTGCCTGCCTCCTACAGCTGAGAGAGAGTGGCTGATCTAAGATCACCCAGCTAGCTTTGTACTTAAGGTGGCACTAGAATGTATTGCCTCCTGTTTTCCAGCCTGATACCTTAACCATTGTATCACACTGGCTGTCAACTCATGATATGGTGATATTTAAACCAATCAGAAAGAGGAGAAAAGAATATTGGTGAGATGTCTTTCACCAAAGATTTCCTGTGTGATTCCTGTCTCAACATGTTCTGCTGGTATGTTGATCTGAAGAACCAACTAAACCAACTTAATTGAAAAAAGCACAACCTAAATACAGTAATAGAAGAAACAAGCATAAAACAAGTGTCAAAGTTCAAATATCTAGGAACAACACTCACTGAAGATGGTAAAATGGTCAAAGAGTAAGGTAAGGTAAACTAAGTATTGAGAAAGCTTGCTCCACTTCTACAACATAAAGCACTACCGATCACCACAAAGAAGAATTTCATGCAAAGCATATTCACCACCACCCTATGTTACCGGTGACAAACATGGCTACTTAAAATAACAAATAAACAAAAGTTAGTTACCACAGAAATGAGATTGTTTGAAGAAAGCTGCTGGAATGACAGAAAGAGATAAAATCAGAAATGAGACCATAAGAGAAAGAATTGAGAGAGAACCAATCTTAAATTAGGTAAAGGTAAAGGTAAAGGTTCCCCCGCACATGCATGCTAGTTGTTTCCGACTCTAGGGGCCGGTGCTCATCTCCGTTTCAAAGCCAAAGAGCCAGCGCTTGTCCAAGGACGTCTCCGTGGTCATGTGGCTGGCATGACTAGACGCCAAAGGCGCACGGAATGCTGTTACCTTCCCACCGTAGTGGTTCCTATTTTTCTACTTGCATTTTTACATGCTTTCGAACTGCTAGGTTGGCAAGAGCTGGGGCGAATTACAGGCGCTCACTCTGCTACGTGGCACTCAGGATTCGACCCGCCAAACTGCCGACCTTCTGATCGACAAGCTCAGCATCCTAACCCACTGAGCCACCGCATCCCTAATCTTAAATTACATACAAAAAAAAAGCAAATAAAATGGTTTCTTCATCTGGAGAAGATGTCATGGTATTCCATATCCTACAAGGCACATACAAAAAGAGGAGAAGGTCAAAGATCATGAAGCAGACTCAGAAGAAGATGGAGAGATAACATCAAAAACACACTACAACATCAATTAACAATGGTTGAGGACGCCAGAAGAGCAAGAGCCAGTTTGTATTTCCATCAACAGAAGAAGAAGAAGAAGAAGAAGAAGAAGAAGAAGAAGAAGAAGAAGAAGAAGAAGAAGAAGAAGAAGAAGAAGAAGAAGAAGAAGAAGAAGAAGAAGAAGAAGAAGAAGAAGAAGAAGAAGAAGAATTTTAAATGTAATTCCAACACTTGCAGAAATGGCAGCTGCAAATGCATTCTATTCAATTTTATGTGCAATGCTTTTAGCTGAATTCTATCCTTGCTCTGTTCTCTTGAATCTTGCCCACTGATATTAAAAGTTATCAGAAAATTGTGCAATTGGACTTATCAACATGCCCAAGAAGGACATTAACAAATTGAATTAGAGGATAAATGAGACGAAATCTAATTCTTTGATAAAAAGTGATGCCAAAGGTCTTAATGAAAGTGACCCTTTCTTTGGGGGTCATACAAGCAGCCTTTTTACTGTGCATAGAATCTCTTTCAAGCAAACTTTCAAACTGCTTATTTCATGTTTTTGGTTAAAGGCAAAATAGAAGGATATTTCCTGAATATTATTCACTGTAGCTCACTATCATATATGCACATTGCGTTCATAAGTATTAAGCTGTGATTTGCAAATAACATGCTGCTATCTGGGTTAAACATAGGATATAGAAGATGTCATTATAAGAAGATATAAATAAGTGTATATAAGCATATACATTATGAGAAAAAACCAATTTTGCTAGTAATATGTTGTAATGATTAGATGTTGTCTTTTTGTTGAAGACGTTGCCTTAAAATATATTTTAAAGAGCACCATCATTTGTCTTTAGTAACAAAGCAATTTTGCATGACCTTCTTTTTGCTTTGTGACGACACCTGTTATTAAAATTTAATAACAAGGTTATTGGATTGTAAGATATGTATTTTATATTTACTTTATTTTTTATTTTAATTGATAATATCCAAGTGAGGCAACCACTAGCAAAATCTTTAAATTGCATGTTAATTTAAGCTAATGCCAACATTGTATATCAAGGCTTCCTGTAATGTTCTCTTGCACTTTTGGTGTCTCTGATATTAATAACCACTACCCTGTTTAAAATGAGTCCCCAGGGATATTTCATATTGTAAATAGCCCAACTTTCTTATTGTTCCCTCAGTGTTGCTAAATATAAAATCTTTAAAATGAATTGTCACACAATATAAGATTAAATAAGAATGTAAAGTTGAATCCCAGTGTTCTTATTTATAGTACTGGGAGATGATTTTTAAGGGCTTGTGTGCTTAATTGTAAAAATTCAAAGATTATGGAATTATCATCCTGAAAGAATGTCTGTGGAGAATCTCAGTCATCCAGGTCATGGTTGTTCCAAAGGTGCTGGACTCTTTTTTCTCTTTGAAGACATTTCGCGTCTCATTTAAGAAGCTTCTTCAGCTATGACTGGATGGTGGGGAATAGAAGGATTTATATTACTTGCAGACAGCTGGTCATTTGCATTCTTTTAGTGAGTTGTTGACACCACCTGGAGATATATCTGTGTCCTCAGGGTCACCTGAGTAGTGCAAATGGGTGTGGAGCCTTCTTGGAACTATTGAAAGGACTGTGTTGTAGACTGGAGATAGATGATGTCATATCCCTCTCCCTCTATTGAGAGAGGACCGTTCAATTTTGACACAGATGACCCCATAAGAACAAGATTCAGCAGTCCATCTGCATTTAAAAGACAAAGGCCACTCTTTCGAAGACAAAAACTCCACATTTTGGACAGAGGGGACCGCTGGTTTGAAAGAGGGATCAAAGCGGCCATCTATGACAAATTTGAAAAGCCTTCTCTCAACAGAGGGGGAGGGATATGACATCATCTATCTAGACCACTAATTAACAGCTTTAAATAGTAATTGTCTGCACTGAGAACATATCATTTTCTCTGATAGAAAATATACAACCTCTTTTGAAAGGTGGTAACACATAGACATAACACAGATATATTTCTGCTCTTCATATTTTTATCTAGCCCTAAATTTAATAATCCATCATTATGAATGGGATTGAAATGATCCACAATAAACGATGCTTGCTTCCAAGGAAATATGTGGCATTTTTATGTATTTATTTATTCTAAAATTAAATACATAAATTTCACATTTATCATTTTAGGTTAAAAGGCAATTTAGTTAAAACCATCCAATAGCTGAGATTTTTTTTTAAACTTTAAATAATTTATCCTTTAAAATGTACACCAAAAAATTATATCATAAAAGAAAAGAGAAGAAAAATAATGACACATACATTATAATAACACATACATTATATACTCAAAAAACTAGAATGCCATATCAAGGAGATCTATTAGATTACTAGCAATACTTTAAAACTTCCCATTATTAAAAGGTTATATTAGTTTATTTTAAAAGTTACATCCTAACCTGAGCACATATCAGGAAGAACTCTTGATATGTTTTAATAAAATCTTTTTTTTCAGATTGCTTTGTCAAACTCACTTTACCTTTCTTTAAAAAATGTCCCATAACTTGTTTATCAATATGGCTATTTAATTACAGAACACTATATGTGCTTACTTGAAAGTAAGTCACAATGGGATTTACTGCTAGTCTTTGTTTAACATTTCAATCTAAATTATTCAATAGGCAAGCTTGTGAATTAAATGACACTGTTTCTATTGAATAGGAGGAATGTCATTTTAAAGTCTATGGATCACCTTGCATCTTTAACTTGCATTTACAAAGTCCGCATTCAGTTTGCGCCATTTAGAAATTCTTTTCACTTAAGAAATATTTGATTAAGTTTGCAATAGTGCTACTGGATGAATCTGCTCCACTGTTGTTGTTGTTATTGTTGTTAGCTGCGAAGTTATGTCTGACCCATTGTGACCCTATGGACAACGTTCCTCCAGGCCTTCCTGTCCTCTACCATCTTCTGGAGTCCATTTAAGCTCACGTCTACTGCTTCAGTGACTACATCCAGACACCTCATTCTCTGTCGTCCCCTTCTTCTATTGCCCTCAATCTTTCCCAGCATTAGGCTCTTCTCCAGTGAGTCCTTCCTTCTCATTAGGTGGCCAAAGTATTTGAGTTTTAGCTTCAGGGTCTGGCCTTCTAAAGAGCAGTCAGGGTTGATCTCCTCTAGGACTGACCGGTTTGATCACCTTGCAGTCTAAGGGACTCGCAGGATTCTTCTCCAGCACCACAGTTCAAAGGCCTCAATTCTTTGGCACTCAGGCTTTTTTATGGTCCAATTTTCACTGCCATACATTGCAACTGGGAAGACCATAGCCTTGACTATACGCACTTTTGTTGACAGGGTGATATCTCTGCTTTTTAGTGTGCTTTCTAGGTTTGCCATGGCTTTCCTCCCCAGGAGCAAGCGTCTTTTAATTTTTTGGCTACAGTCCCCATCTGCAGTGATCTTGGAGCCCAGGAAAATAAAATCTGTCACTACCTCCATTTCTTCCCCATCTATTTGCCAGGAATTGAGAGGGCCGAATGCCATGACCTTGGTTTTCTTAATGTTAAGTTTCAATCCAAGTTTTGCACTCTCCTTCTTCACCTGCAACAAGAGGCTCTTTAGTTCTTCACTTTCTGCCATTAGAGTGGTATCATCTGCATATCTTAGGTTGGAGCAATCTTAATTCCAACTTTTGATTCACCAAGCCCTGCCTTTCTCATGATGTGCTCTGCATATAAGTTAAATAGGCAGGGCGACAGTATACAGCCTTGCCGGACTCCTTTCCCAATTTTGAATCAATCAGTGGTTCCGTGTCCAGTTCTCACTGTTGCTTCTTGGTCCACATATAGGTTTCTCAAGAGACAAATAAGATGGTCTGGTACACCCATCTCTTTAAGAACTTGCCACAGTTTGTTATGATCCACACAATCAAAGGCTTTAGCATAGTCAATGAAGCAGAAGTAGATATTTTTCTGGAACTCCCTAGCTTTCTCCATGATCCAGCGTATGTTGGTAATTTGATCTCTAGTTCCTCTGCCTCTTCGAAATCCTGCCTGAACCTCTGGTAGTTCTCGATCCACATACTGCTGGAGTCTAGCTTGTAGAATTTTAAGCATAACTTTACTAGCATGAAAAATGAGTGCAATGGCGCGATAGTTTGAACATTCTTTGGCACTGCCTTTCTTTGGAATTTGAATGTAAACTGATCTTTTCCAATCCTGTGGCCACTGTTGAGTTTTCCAAATTTGCTGGCAAATTGAGTGTAGCACTTTTACTGCATCGTCTTTTAAGATTTTGAATAACTCAGCTGGAATACTGTCACCTCCACTAGCTTTGTTGTTGCTCAGCTTTTCTAAGGCCCATTTCACTTCACATTCTAGGATGTCTGGCTCGAGGTCAGTGACCACCTCATTGTGATTATCAGGGACGTTAAGCTCATTCTTGTATAGTTCTTCTGTGTAATTTTTCCACCTCTTCTTAATCTCTTCTGCCTCTTCTCCACTAGAGTAACCAAAATTTAATACCTCACTTCGTGACTAAGGGAAAATAAACAAACTCTAAACTGATATTTGTAACAATCAATCACTACAGTAGTTCACAGCTGAAAAGAAGTTGAAAGCTGATAAAACTCTTTTCAATTTCACCCTTGCTAAATCAAGCCATGATTCCATGGGCTTGATACGATGGGTGAAGCTGAGGAGCCAAGAAAGTGGGTGAAAGTAAAACTTCCCGCCAAAGGAGAAATATATGACCCCAAACCTTCTCTGTCTCTGTCTCCCTCCCTCCCTCCCCCCCCGCTTCCTGTCTTTGCAATTGGGCTTCTACAGTTGAGCTAGAAATACGAAATTTTAGCTATCAATCTTAGCTGACACATAATCACCAAATTCAAAGGTGGCTTTGAATTGCTACAGAGTCTTTGTGGGAAATGCTCTTCATTGGAAGCAGTGCCTTTTCCCCAGTGTGTCATTCATAAACTGCTGCATGTGAAATTATCTTTAATTGCAGAAATTACATTTGGCTCCAGAAGCTTGAAATTAGTTCCTGATTTAAACGAACAATAGTACACTATTCTTTAAAGAAATATATGAGCCTTTAGAGAAAGATGAAAAAGGCCACTATGTTATTACTGATTATATTTTTATTTATTTTATTGGATACATAATGTGAAACCGAAAATAGTGGGGAAAATTCTGATTCTTGGAAAAATTATTTTAAAAAGGAATTGACAGAAGGCAAGGCAATTTGGTATTATATCTGTTGACTCAAACATGCCTATAAACATGCGTTTGTAAGAACTAAGAGAAACATGTACAGAACTAGTATAATTCTAGCAAAATGATTTTTATGTGTTGCAAAGAATTGCAAGTTAAGACACCCGGATTGAAACTAGGAAAGCACTGTTGGTTATTTCACATATTGATTGTAGTACGTTTATGTAAGTAGTATCTATGCCTTGATTGAGCAATTTCTTAATTATTGCTTGCTGGAAACTGAATATATATATATATATATATATATATATATATATATATATATATATATGTGTGTAAATTTTAAATTGCTAACAAAGAATTAAGGGAGACTGATATGCATTTCAAACTTATTAGTTTTCATCAGTCAGTTTCGAATCTCAGAAGGGTATGGCTGACTGATGAAAACTAATAAGTTTGAAATGCATATCAGTCTCCCTTAATTCTTTGTTAGCAATTTAAAATTTACACAAATATGAGCTGTCACCGGTGTGACTACTGCCTGTCGATGGCCTTCAGGTTAGGCTGACACAGGAAATAAAGATTTGTCCCATGTTTGGGGCCTAGCAAGGTAATCTAAAAATAGTTAACAAGCATTTGACATGTATCTCCCCTTGCTTCTCAGCTAACAAAGCGAGAGAGATCCTGTGGCTTAGAGGTGAAAACAACTGCCTAATGTGCAATCAGCCCAGGTTCGAATCTCAGAAGGGTATGGCTGACTGATGAAAACTAATAAGTTTGAAATGCATATCAGTCTCCCTTAATTCTTTGTTAGCAATTTAAAATTTACACAAATATGAGCTGTCACCGGTGTGACTACTGCCTGTCGATGGCCTTCAGGTTAGGCTGACACAGGAAATAAAGATTTGTCCCATGTTTGGGGCCTAGCAAGGTAATCTAAAAATAGTTAACAAGCATTTGACATATATCTCCCCTTGCTTCTCAGCTAACAAAGCGAGAGAGATCCTGTGGCTTAGAGGTGAAAACAACTGCCTAATGTGCAATCAGCCCAGGTTCGAATCTCAGAAGGGTATGGCTGACTGATGAAAACTAATAAGTTTGAAATGCATATCAGTCTCCCTTAATTCTTTGTTAGCAATTTAAAATTTACACAAATATGAGCTGTCACCGGTGTGACTACTGCCTGTCGATGGCCTTCAGGTTAGGCTGACACAGGAAATAAAGATTTGTCCCATGTTTGGGGCCTAGCAAGGTAATCTAAAAATAGTTAACAAGCATTTGACATATATATATATATATATATATATATATATATATATATATATATATATATATATATATATATATATATATATATATATATATATATATATATTCAGTTTTTCTATCACCAGGATAGAAAAATAAATGAACTGTTTAATATGCAAAACACTGAAAATTTGAGAGAACATGTTAGAAATTATCTTGCTGCAGACAAGTGTTTCCCAACTTTGGCAATTTAAAGGTTGAGAAGTGTGGAGTTCAACTCCCAGAAAGTCAATTTCCCATGCTGGTGGGGGAATTCTGGGAGTTGAAGTCCACATGTATCTAAGTTGCAAAGATAAACCCTGTTGCAGACAGACCTAGGTTTTATACATATTGTTTCTGTGCAAAAACTTTCAGCTAATGGACGGACAATTATATACCACCCAATTTCCCACTTCTCTGTGATACCTACATTTTTGCCATGGATCCACCTAGCTCAATAAAGAAAACCTGTGCTGTTCTGTGGGTTCTACCCAAGAGTTTCCTTAGACTTTTGTGTCTTTTAATAGAGTAGTAAATTTCCCTTTTGTAGAGCAAAATCCCCTTTGTAGAACAAGATGGGCTAACTTATTTTGGTCCTCAAGGGATATAGATAAAAAATAGGTATCCTGTTTTATTCACGAGGAAGATGGAAGTTATATCTATGTCTGTTTGTCTGTTTGTCTGTCTATTATCTATCTATCTATCTATCTATCTATCTATCTATCTATCTATCTATCTATCTATCTATCTATTATCTATCTATCTATCTATCTATCTATCTATCTATCTATCTATCTATCTATCTCTATCATCTCTCTCTCTCATCTATCTGTTCTTTCATCTATTTATTCATTTATTTTCCTCCTAAGATGCAGCTGGCTTGGAGGTGTGCCATCAATGGAATAGGTGGCTCTACAATTTTTAGTTCAAAATATATACTGATACATTATAGATAAAGCATGAATCTGGGGGAAATTATATTATTTTGCAAATGAAAAATTGGTGAGGAGACTTAAGGCTGTCTTAAACCTACCAAAAGATTAATTACACTGAACTACTGGAATGTAATCAAACACCCACATCCAGTAGTGTACAAGAAAGAAAATCAGCATAACATTAATGTATGATGAAGACAACTAAGTTTAAATTGCTCTAAAATAAATTTAGTGGGTGGTTGACAGTTTGCATTTTATTACAGCAAAGTATTCTGTTGGTTCAGATTGCCAAAAAGCCATTTGTTCTAATGACAAACTGGAATAAAGTTATTTATTTTAAAAAGCTTATTTGGAAAAGGCTGTTAACATTCTGTAAAATGTAAAAAAAAAGTAATTGTCAATAAGATAGCAAAAGCCTCTCTGTGCTATATTAGTTTAAATTTATGAGGTCTGGTCATGATTGACCTGCTCTCCATACAACATTGCCCCACCTTTTTCATGACATGCTCATTTTCTGTATATGGATGTTCTTTTGATTTTTATGTAGTAATGCAAGCATGTCAAACTCGCAATGTCATGTGACATCATGTGACATATCACGACTTTTTCCCCTTTGCTGGCAAGGGGGTGGCACAGTTTTGTCGTGATGCATCCGACCTGTGGGCCGGCAGTTTGACATCCCTGTAATACAGCATCCTATCATACAAATCTTCACTGTAATCTGAAGTACGGCAATAATGCAATTAAAAACAATGAACCATAACAGCAAAACAGGGAGCAAGGCCTAGAATACAATAAGATCAAAGGGGTCAGTGGTCTCTCTTTCTGTCTCTGTCTGTCTCAAAACAAGAATGAACCACTTAAGCAAGTTCGCAGGAAACTCAAGAATTACAGATAGGAAAGATTTATTGAAGATAGTAGGACATCCTAGCCAAAGAATTTCCATAACTGCTATGATTCATGATCAAGTCCTATACAGGAAAACAATGTTCTAATTCTATTATACTTTAGTTTTCTTCCCACCCTTCATAAAAAAAAACTTGGCTACTTCTATTGGATAGGCTGGCATGCCTCCATCTCTCCTAAGGAATAAGTATGTTTTCTCAAAAGTTTTGTTCTCTTATTGAAAATATTAGAAACAGGGCTTTTTTTCTCATAGAACGCTCAGAACGGAGTTTCGGCACCTTTTTTGGATGGAACCTTGTAGGGTAGGCAAGTCGGGTTGTATGACATGTGTGAGTTCCGGCACCTTTTTCTTTTACAAAAAAAGCACTGATTAGAAATATGCATCCAGTATGGATACAATCTAAGCCAGACATGTCAAACACAAGGCCCGGGGGCCAAATCCGGCCCACGAAGTGGTTTCATGTGGCCCGCGAAGCCATCCTGGAAACAGTGAGGGAACGGCCCCCACTGCCTTGGCCCTGGCCCAGAGACCCTCCTTCCGCCAGAGACCCTCAGATCAGTCCCACTCCTGCCCAGGCCCCCATAGGCACCCTTGATGCAAACAATGTAGAGCTGGCCACGCCGACCCAGTAGGCCATACACACTCTAGCCACGCCCACCCAGTAGGCCACGCCCACCCTGGCAATACCCACCCGGCCCCCTGAGGGCAACCGCAATGCTGATGCGGCCCTCAATGAAATTGAGTTTGACACCCCTGATCTAAGCGATAGTCTGAGGTATTTTCAGAAAAGTTACACAGTTGCCCAAAGTAAAACATAACATTTTCAAAGCAAATCAGACTGCTCCAAGGAAACTGTTTATTTTTCCTTCAGTTACAATCTTTAGGGGGAAGGATGTCAAGGGAATTTAACAGAAGATACTTTCATGTATTTTCACAGTACAGTATCTTTTTATGATGGGTTTGTTCTTAGGACTTCTGGAATATTTTGAAAGATGACTTCTGGGATATTTCATGAGATTCCACATTTCAGATGGACTGTGAGAGCTTTGGATATTTAGTTAATCATAATCTACCTGCATTTTTCTAAAAAAGATCTATAATGAATTAGCAACTTCTCTGTAATACGTTAACAGAATGTAAAGATATAGATAGTTATAATATTTAGATTATACTATATCTCCTTCTGGCTGAAAATGAAGTAGATCAGACAGCAAATTCTCTGGGAAAAAGGCCTGAAGACCAAATCTTGATTTCTAGCCAAGCCTCTCTATTATTTTGCCAAAGGTCCACTTTATTGGTCTTTGCATTTTATTCAGAAGAATAATAGCAGGGCAGAGTGTTAGAATGTAGCTGCTAAATAATCAGCCCTGCTAATGTAAGACTGAATGCTGTCCTCATTGTTTTGGGGTTGAATTATCCATGAGGCGCATTTTAATTCTGATTTTAGTGCTGCTAGTAAATGCTAATGAAATCAGAGTTGAAACACAGCAGGAGTTCTTTTTCTGTTAAACTGCCAGCAACACACTCATGTTGTATGTAGAGCTTCTTTTTTTCAAAGAGGATTTTAAAGACTAGTTTTTCTTATTCTTATCTTTCCTAATAGAAATCACTGTCCTCCTCCTCCTCCTCCTCCTCATCACCACCACTATCATTATCATCATCACCATCCATATTTACATGTGAAAGAGCTGGAAGGCTAAATGCTGAAAACAAATTATTGACCCTAGCAGAACAATTTACTAATAAACTAAAAAAATATAGATATTAATAGTTGATCATTCAGTCATTTTACAACATGTTACTCTGCATGCATGCTAAATAATTGCAAGCAGGGAGCCCTCACTCCCTACACAGACACACACAGACACACACAATGTGCATGTGTATGCATGTATGTATGCATGTATTATCCCTTTTTGGAAATATATTTTAAACAATGCTTTATTACAAAGAAAGAATACCAGCACAACTGACTCAAGAGATTCTTTAGTATGTGTTCAACCTTAATGACAGAGACATCCATATCCAAATCCTCTGGAGTCTAAAACATTTTACCAAATGCTTACAGAACTTCCTGAAAAACCTCAGTGTACATATACTTGGGAATAAGTCCTAATGGACTATATAGGTCCTATATTTCAATAAAGTTGATTATTGTGCTAAGAGTCAGTTTGGTGTACTGGTTAAGGCATCATATTAGAACCTAGGAGACCTGGAGTTTCAGTCCAGCATTAGGTACAAACAGGGCTTTTTTCCTCATAGAACGCTCAGAACGGAGTTCCGGCACCTTTTTTGGATGGAACCTTGTAGAGTAGGCAAGGCGGGTTGTATGACATGTGTGAGTTCCGGCACCTTTTTCTTTTACAAAAAAAGCACTGGGTACAAAGTGATCAGGCTAGCTACTCTCTCTTTCAGCACAAGGAAGAAATGAAAAAAAAAATCCTTGCCAAAAAACCCTGCAGGGACTACTCCAGGCAGTCACTAGGAGTAAAAAAATAACTTGAAGTTAATAGATAGCAGCCATCTAAAGAATTCTCATACTGTGAACAAGTATTTTCATTTGTGGTTTTTAGTTACTTGACATATTTTATTGAATCACCTTATATCACCTACTGCTAAGTTTGTAAAGCCGCCCTGAGTCTTCGGAGAAGGGCGGGATATAAATGGAATTAATATAGATAGATAGATAGATAGATAGATAGATAGATAGATAGATAGATATAGATATAGATATAGATATAGATATGTATGTATATGTATGTATATGTATATATATGTATATATATGCATATATATGCATATATATGTATATATATATATATATATATATATATATATATATATATATATATATATTAAATATATATATATTAAATAGTTGCATTTTTGCATTTTTTTCATTTCCAAGTTGAATTCAACTCCATTTTATATATATATATATATATATATATATATATATATATATATATATATATATATATATATATATATATATATATATATATATATATATATATATATATATATATATATATATATATATATATATATATATATATTAAATGGAGTTGAATTCAACTTGGAAATGAAAAAAATGCAACTATTTTCAGTTTTTCCACAATGGTAAAATCTCATTTTAAGTCTTCCACATCAACATGTCCTTAGTCATCTTTTAATCCATAAACAAAAAAAAATATCTTCCTCTTTCCTTTTGATAATGTTGATTGCCCTCTTTCGAACTGTATAATGTCTTTTCTCAGATAGGATGACCAAAACAGTACAGAGTGGCCAAAACACTACATATTGTCCAAAACAGTACATATTATGTAAACGTCTTTATTACTGATTGCTCTGTTATTAACTGATGAAATAAATACGGGAAGCAATAAAAGAAGAATCAGCCAAGGTTCTAACCAAGCTGTGTCAGCAAAGCTTGGGAACAGTACAATGACCAATAGATTGGGAGAGGTCAATCTATGTCTCAGTACCAAAAAAGAAAATAAAAGAAACTTAACAAATAGACTATGGAAATTATCATACAATATCCTTAATTTCACATGCTGCCAAAACAATGCTTAGGATCATCCAATACAGATTAGAATCCTGCATGAAAAGAGAAGAAGAGAAGAAGAGCCTTGGTGGAGCAGTGGGCTAATGCCTCCTTAAGTAACACCAGCTGCCTGCAATTAGTGCAGGTTCGAGTCCCACCAGGCTCAAGGTTGACTCAGCCTTCCATCCTTCCGAGGTAGGTAAAATGAGGACCCAGATTGTTGGGGGCAATTAAGCTGACTTTGTAATAATGCCGCTTGGGGGGTGTGTGAAAGCCCTAATAAGCAGGCATATACATAGAATGAAGGCTACTGCTAAGCTTGTAAGCCGCCCTGAGTCTTCGGAGAAGGGCGGGATATAAATGGAATTAAAATAAAATAAAATAAAAAATAAGAGTGCAAACATCAAGCTGGCTTTAGAAAAGACAAAGAAACGTCTGCAACTGTTTTTACTGGGCATTATTACTGATACTACTGTTGTGGACACTAAGCTGATGTTGAACTTAATTACGGCAGCGAGACTTTTAGTAGCGCAATATTGGAAGAAGGAAGAACTGCCGACTATAGAAGAATGGACTTTAAAAGTTTCCAACCTGGCGGAAATGGCAAAGATCTCAGCGTATTTGAAAGACCATTCGCAACAGAGATATATGGTGGAGTGGAGAAGATGGATTGATTATATCCAGAATAAATATGGGACTAAAAAGTTTCATCTAGCATTTGAATAAGTATTGATGTGATATTTAAATTGCTTGTAGTTATTTTATAAGAGTTAAAGTGCGATAGATTTAATATTTTATTGTTGTTTGCATAAGGTAGACTATGATTGTTTGTATTTTTATACCCTGTATTGAGCTCTGGGAAGTCGGGGAGGGGGGAGGGGGAGGGGGAGGGAGGTGTTGGGGAGGTTTGGGGAGAGGGGAGGGGGTTGGGAGGGGTTTTGTCTTTTGAAAAAAATGTATTGTAAAACTTTTCAATAAAAAAAAAGAAAAGACAAAGAAACATAAGATTTATCACTGATATGCATTGGGTGACTGAGAAAGTCAAAGAATACCAAAAAGAAGTCAGTATGTACTTCATTGGTTATAGAAAGGTCTTTGATTGTGTCAATTACATTAAGCTAAGGAATATGCTCACAAAATAGGAATCCCAGAATATTTCACTATCCTCATGAGAAATGTACATACAGTTCCAGTACTGCTATAATAGGGTGAAACAGACTGGTTGACAAAAGAGTGAAACAAGAGTATATACTTTATCCTTAGATGAGATATGGTGTCTACAGAGAGGGAGCTGGGGTGATGAACCACAATTTTCCCAGTGAGGAAGGAGCACATTATAGAATGGGGGGTGGTAAGAGGCAGGACAGCCCACAGCTGGATAGAGGAAGAGGAAGAGAATTAAAATAGCCACTCCCTAGAATCACCCAAGGTATCCATGATTAGGGTGAGTAATAAGGCAAGATTCTGTCTATTGTCTGTAAGCATAGTATAAAGTTTTGAACTTTGGCTGGTATGTTCTGTGTTTTTCTCAGGCTTAGCCTGATATGTTATTTATTCACCATGTATGTTGAATATATTTTAAGAGAAGCTAATTGGAAGAAATGAGTGAGTGAGTTTTAAAAATTGGAGAAGGAAACTTTAATAACCTATGCTATGCTGATTACATTGTCCTAACAGCCAAAAATGCAAAGGATCCACTAGCTCTTGTAATTAAAGTAAGTAGCACATTGAAAAAAGGAATTAAAGGCAAACATAAAAACAACAACAAATAACAACAGATAGAACACTGAAGCCTTAAAATTGACAATGAAGGTATTGAAATGGTAGATAGCGTCTGCCTTTTAGGATCAATCATCAATACCAAAAGAACAAGCTGTCAAAAATATGCCACAGAATAACTCTTGATAGAGCAGCCATGAAGACCTTTGAAAAGATATTCAAATATTGTGAGGTGTCTAGATCTACAAAGATATCATCAAGACAATCAGTTTTAATTTTATTAGCACTGATTGATTGGATGTTCTTGTAATCCATAATATTCTTAAAAACTCTTTTTAAATTTCTAATATGAAGGCATCAATTTTCTTTGTCAGTCTCCAGCATTCCTAGCCATACATTACCTCATGAAAACATGATTGCTTTCTCTTATCCTTCATGATCTTGTCCAAATTTGTAATTGCCTTCCTCTCAAAGATTAATTACTTCTCTAGATCACTGTCCATTTTTTTTATTCCTTGGTCAAAGAAAATAAAGCTGTATGCCACTTTCACTTCTAAGGAGTAGGTGTGAGCTTAAATGGAGGAACATTCCTGTCCTGGTGGTTAAACAGGCAGGGCGACAGTACACAGTCTTGCTGGACTCCTTTCCCAATTTTGAACTAATCATTTGTTCCGTGTCCAGTTCTCACTGTTGCTTCTTGATCCGCATATAGGTTTCTCAAGAGACAAATTAGATGGTCTGGTACTCCCATCTCTTTAAGAACTTGCCACAATTTATTGTGATCCACACAATCAAAGGCTTTAGCATCGTCAATAAAGCAGAAATATACCGTATATACGTGAGTATAAGCCGAATTTTTCAGCCCACTTTTTGGGCTGAAAAATTCCACTTCGGCTTATACTCCAGTCAACAAAAAAACTTACCGAGGACTTGTGCGCGGCCGAGGCTTTGGTGCTTCCGGGATCGCGCGCACCTCTCCCAAGCCACCGCCGTCCGAGACCTGCCGAAGTTTGGGGAGGTTTGGGGAGGTGCGCGCGCACCTCCCCAAACCTCCCCAAACGTCGGCAGGTCTCCGGACCTCCGCGCCTTGCCTGCCTGCTTCTTTCCGCAGCGGAAAGAAGCAGGCAGGCAGGGCGCGGAGGAACGGAGACCTGCCGACGTTTGGGGAGGTTTGGGCGCCTCCCCAAACCTCCCCAAACCTCGGCAGGTCTCCGTTCCTCTGCGCAGACCTGCCGACCTTTGGGGAGGTTTGGGCGCCTCCCCAAACCTCCCCAAACCTCGGCAGGTCTCCGTTCTTCCTGCCGACCTTTGGGGAGGTTTGGGCGCCTCCCCAAACCTCCCCAAACCTCGGCAGGTCTCCGTTCCTGTTTGGGGAGGTTTGGGCGCCTCCCCAAACCTCCCCAAACCTCGGCAGGTCTCCGTTCCTCCGCGCAGACCTGCCGACCTTTGGGGAGGTTTGGGCGCCTCCCCAAACCTCCCCAAACCTCGGCAGGTCTCCGTTCTTCCTGCCGACCTTTGGGGAGGTTTGGGCGCCTCCCCAAACCTCCCCAAACCTCGGCAGGTCTCCGTTCCTCCGCGCAGACCTGCCGACCTTTGGGGAGGTTTGGGCGCCTCCCCAAACCTCCCCAAACCTCGGCAGGTCTCCGTTCTTCCTGCCGACCTTTGGGGAGGTTTGGGCGCCTCCCCAAACCTCCCCAAACCTCGGCAGGTCTCCGTTCCTCCGCGCAGACCTGCCGACCTTTGGGGAGGTTTGGGCGCCTCCCCAAACCTCCCCAAACCTCGGCAGGTCTCCGTTCCTGTTTGGGGAGGTTTGGGCGCCTCCCCAAACCTCCCCAAACCTCGGCAGGTCTCCGTTCCTCCGCGCAGACCTGCCGACCTTTGGGGAGGTTTGGGCGCCTCCCCAAACCTCCCCAAACCTCGGCAGGTCTCCGTTCTTCCTGCCGACCTTTGGGGAGGTTTGGGCGCCTCCCCAAACCTCCCCAAACCTCGGCAGGTCTCCGTTCCTCCGCGCAGACCTGCCGACCTTTGGGGAGGTTTGGGCGCCTCCCCAAACCTCGGCAGGTCTCCGTTCCTGTTTGGGGAGGTTTGGGCGCCTCCCCAAACCTCCCCAAACCTCGGCAGGTCTCCGTTCCTCCGCGCAGACCTGCCAACCTTTGGGGAGGTTTGGGCGCCTCCCCAAACCTCCCCAAACCTCGGCAGGTCTCCGTTCTTCCTGCCGACCTTTGGGGAGGTTTGGGCGCCTCCCCAAACCTCCCCAAACCTCGGCAGGTCTCCATTCCTCCGCGCAGACCTGCCGACCTTTGGGGAGGTTTGGGCGCCTCCCCAAACCTCCCCAAACCTCGGCAGGTCTCCGTTCTTCCTGCCGACCTTTGGGGAGGTTTGGGCGCCTCCCCAAACCTCCCCAAACCTCGGCAGGTCTCCGTTCCTCCGCGCAGACCTGCCGACCTTTGGGGAGGTTTGGGCGCCTCCCCAAACCTCCCCAAACCTCGGCAGGTCTCCGTTCTTCCTGCCGACCTTTGGGGAGGTTTGGGCGCCTCCCCAAACGTCGGCAGGTCTGCACGGAGGAACGGAGACCTGCCGAGGTTTGGGGAGGTTTGGGGAGGCGCCCAAACCTCCCCAAACGTCGGCAGGTCTGCGCGGAGGAACGGAGACCTGCCGAGGTTTGGGGAGGTTTGGGGAGGCGCCTAAACCTCCCCAAACGTCGGCAGGTCTGCGCGGAGGAACGGAGACCTGCCAAGGTTTGGGGAGGCGCCCAAACCTCCCCAAAGGTCGGCAGGAGGAACGGAGACCTGCCGAGGTTTGGGGAGGTTTGGGGAGGCGCCCAAACCTCCCCAAACAGGAACGGAGACCTGCCAAGGTTTGGGGAGGTTTGGGGAGGCGCCCAAACCTCCCCAAAGGTCGGCAGGAGGAACGGAGACCTGCCGAGGTTTGGGGAGGTTTGGGGAGGCGCCCAAACCTCCCCAAAGGTCGGCAGGAGGAACGGAGACCTGCCGAGGTTTGGGGAGGTTTGGGGAGGCGCCCAAACCTCCCCAAAGGTCGGCAGGAGGAACGGAGACCTGCCGACGTTTGGGGAGGTTTGGGGAGGTGCGCGCGATCCTCCGGGCGGTCACTTGCTTCGCGTCTCCTGAGGGAAGGGGGGGCGACTGGAGCGGGCGTGTTTCCTCGCCTGCTGGGCGCCGCGATTTGCCCGGGGAACGCGCGGGCCCCGAATGGCAGCGTGGAGCGAGGAAGCTGACAGCCAGGGCTTCCCCGAGAGCCGCGGCCACACAGGGTATTCCTGTGTATTCAGGCTTGCAAAATGGCGGATCGAGCCTCTGCTGGCGGCAGAGGCTTGCAGAACGGCGGATCGGCTTATACTCGAGTCAATAACTTTTTCCAGTTTTTGGGGGTGAAATTGGGGGTCTCGGCTTATACTCGAGTCGGCTTATACTCAAGTATATACGGTATATTTTTCTGGAACTCCCTTGCTTTCTCCATGATCCAGCGTATGTTGGCAACTTGATCTCTAGTTCCTCTTCCTCTTCGAAATCCTGTCTGTATTTCTGGTAGTTCTCGATCTACATAGTGCTGGAGTCTAGCTTGTAGGATTTTCAGTATAACTTTACTAGCATGTGAAATGAGTGCAATGGTGCGATAGTTTGAACATTCTTTGGCACTGCCTTTCTTTGGAATTGGAATGTAAACTGACCTTTTCCAATCCTGTGGCCACTGTTGAGTTTTCCAAATCTGCTGGCAAATTGAGTGTAGCACTTTTACTGCATCGTCTTTTAAGATTTTGAATAGCTCAGCTGGAATACTGTCACCTCCACTAGCTTTGTTGTTGCTCAAATTTCCTAAGGCCCATTTCACTTCACATTCTAGGATGTCTGGCTCAGGGTCAGTGACCACCCAATTGTGGTTATCTGGGATGTTAAGCTCGTTCTTATATAGTTCTTCTGTGTAGTTTTGCCACCTCTTCTTAATCTCTTCTGCCTCTGTTAGGTCCCTGCCATTTTGGTCCTTTATCATGCCCATCTTCGCATGAAACATTTCCTTCATCTCTCCAATTTTCTTGAAGAGATCTCTGGTCCTCCCTATTCTATTGTTTTCTTCTATTTCTTTGCACTGTTCATTTAAGAAGGCATTCTTATCTCTTCTAGCTATTCTTTGGAATTCTGCATTCAATTGGGCATATTATTCTTTTTCTCCCTTGCCTTTTGCTTCCCTCCTTTCCTCACCTATTTTCAAAGCTTCCTCAGACAGCCATTTTGCTTTCTTGCATTTCTTTTTCTTTGGGATGGTTTTAGTTGCTACCTCTTGTACAATGTTGTGAACCTCTGTCCATAGTTCTTCAGGCACACTGTCTATCAGATCTAATTCCTTAAATCTATTTGTCACCTCTACTGTATATTCAACAGGGATATGATTTAATTCATACCTGAGTGGCCTAGTGCTTTTCCCTACTTTCTTCAGTTTAAGCCTAACCTTTGCAATGAGAAGCTCATGGTCTGAGCCACAGTCAGCTCCTAGTCTTGTTTTTACTGACTGTATCTTTGTCTGCAGAGCATATAGTCAATCTGATTTCTATGTTGACCATCTGGTGATGTCCATGTGTAGAGTTGTCTCTTGGGTTGTTGGAAAAGAGTGTTTGCTATGACCATCATATTCTCTAGACAAAATTCTATCAGCCTGTGCCCTGCTTCATTTTGTACTCCAAGGCCAAACTTGCCTGTTATTCCGCTTATGTTTTGGCTTCCTACTTTAGCATTCCAATCCCCCATGATGATAAGGACATCATTTTTTGGTGTTAATCCTATAAGGTGCTGTAGGGCTTCGTAGAACTGGTTAATTTCATCCTCTTCAGCACTGGTAGTTGGGGCATAGACTTGGACTACTGTGATATTGAATGGTTTGCCTTGGATTCGAACTGAGATCATTCTGTCATTTTGGGGATTGTATCCCAGTATTGCTTTTCCTATTCTTTTATTGACTATGAAGGCTACTCCATTTCTTCTGAGGGATTCTTGCCTGCTGTAGTATACCTGATGTTTATCTGAATTAAATTCACCCATTCCTGTCCATTTTAGTTCGCTGACTCCTAAGATGTTGATGTTCCATCTTGTCATCTCTTGTTTGACCATGTCCAGCTTGCCTTGGTTCATGGATCTTACATTCCAGGTTCCTATGGTGAATAAAAAAAGGGATGTGGTGGCTCAGTGGGTTAGGACGCTGAGCTTGTTGATCAGAATATCGGCAGTTTGGTGGGTCGAATCCCGAGTGCTGCGTAGCAGAGTAAGCGCCTGTTACTCGTCCCACCTTCTGCCATCCTAGCAGTTCAAAAGCACGTAAAAATGCAAGTAGAAAAATAGGGACCACTATGGTGGGAAGGTAACAGCGTTCCGTGTGCTTTTGGCATCTAGTTATGCTGGCCACATGACCACAGAGACGTCCTTGGACAATCGCTGGCTCTTCGGCTTTGAAACGGAGATGAGCACTGGCCCCTAGAGTTGGAAACGACTAGCACGCATGTGCGGGGGAACCTAAATCTTTACAGCATCAGACTTTCCTTTCACCACCAGATGCATCCACAGCTGAGCGTCTTTTCGGCTTTGGCCCAGCCGCTTCATTCTTTCTGGTGCTACTAGTACTAGCCTTCTGCTGTTCCCCAGTAGCATATTGGACACCTTCCAACCTGAGGGGCTCATCTTCCAGCGTCATATCTTTTTGCCTTTTGGTACTGGTTTTCATGGCAAAGATACTGGAGTGGGTTGCCATTTCCTTCTCCAGTGGATCACATTTTATCAGAACTCTCTGCTATGACCTGTCCATCTTGGGTGGCCCTGCATGGCATAGCTCATAGCTTCATTGAGTTACACAAGCCTTTTCGTCGTGACAAGGCAGTAATCCATAAAGAGGGGAGAATAGTTAGATGTCCTCTTCTTTGTGGCAGCCCCTCAAATACTGGAATACTGCTATTATGTCGCCCCTGTTTCTTCTTTTCTTTAGACTAGCCAAACCCAAGTTTTGCAGCCATTCTTCATATGTTTTAGTCTTCAGGCCTTTGATCATTTTAGTTGCTTTTCTCTGAACTTTTTCCAAGGTCTCAACATCTTTTTTGTGATATGGTGACCAAAATTGGTTGCAGTATTCCAGGTGTGGTCTTATTAGGGTTTTATAAAGCGGTATTAATACTTTGCGTGATCTTGATTCTATACCTCTGTTTATACAACCCAGGATTGTATTAGCTTTTTTGGTGGCTGCTGTACATTGAATCAATGTGCAGTATATGAAGGAAAATATGATTGACAGCATGAAATCAAAGATATTCTCATTCAAAATGAAATGATAAAGTGATGTTTTGTTATATAAAATATTTGACAAATAATAATCTGCATTAAATCAATTTAGGACAAAGACTTCCTTTTTTGTCTTTAAAAATGTTTGTAACATTGTTTGTTTGTTTGTCTACTTTGATGGTTCTGGAGAATTTGACATAAGTGAGTGATATATTGTTTAATCAAAGGACAGTAAAATAAATATTGCTTATATTTATTGTATAATGGCCACTCTAGTTGACAGTTCAAATGCCTAAAATAGCCAGTTCAATATTGATTCCACTTAGAAAAATATATTCATTTAATTTCTCTAATGTTAATTTGAAAGAAACTTTAAATTACTCTAAATCAGAATGTGTAGAAATGCAACTTGACCTTAAAAGCTCACTGGGGCTTAAGCATTCATCAGTCAAGAAGATTGATTTTTCTAGGCAGCAAATTATGAGTCGAAATGTCTTACAAGTCTAGGAGTAGCAGAAAGCCCAATCAATGAACACACTGAACAATCTGAAATAAGCTAATTATAAGGTGCTAGCCTCAGAGACCCTAATGTGATGTATATGATGTGTGCATTAGTGTCTCAGAGATGTTTTAGAATGGAATGGAGCCAGAAACAAATAACTAACCTGATAATTACATTCCTAAATCACTTATGACCAGCTGACATTAAATATCTCTTTCTGAAATGTTCATTTATTTGGGATAGATGTTCAATAAACTCGAATTACAATTTTTTGATAGATCAATTTTAATCTCAAGTTTGCTGATACCCATTTAATGTTCTTAAGAACTTACACCCAATAAGGGGGCATTATTGAATATTCCCATTTCAAAAACTTTTGATAAAAAGAATTTGTAGGTTTAAATTTAGTCATTGATTCCATCAGATAAGAAAACACCTTAGCTGTCTTTGAAGTGGCCAAAGCATGTAACGCATAGTGAGCTATCAAAAGCATGCTTCAGTTGAAGATGCTTCCACTGCTGTGAATTGGGAGACCAAATTCAATTTAAGGACCGCCTCACTGCTATTTGAAATAATTACCTATTAATTGATTTAAAGTAACTATTCTGGGTTTTGTGCATCCTTTCCAATAAAATATTTTGCTGCCTATATTTAAAAATGATTTCTTCCACAGAGTTAAAAACTCATGAGTCTTAAGATCAAAATCCAATTTATGCCCCAATAAAGCCCAAAAATTTCTCACGGCATACACTCCTAGAAATAAGACACCGTTTCTCCTATATGTTGATTCAAGAACTTGTCATGACCTTAGTAGAGATACAAAATAATTGTCACGCATGGCCCATAGAGAATGGTACCATAATACATTTTCATTTCACATACTTATGGCTAATTAGCCCACAGAATATATTTGAAAGAATGGATATTAGCTTTTCTTTACTGGCGATATAAAAAAATTGAGAATTCACTGACCTGTATGATTTGATATTGTGAATTACTTGCATCTTTTTAAAATAATATTTATGTAAGTAGATTTATGGGGAAATATTAAAGATGTTAATGTTATCTTGACTTACCATACATTCTAAAGTCTGACTGTCTTTGAGAAATTATGGTTATAGGGGCATAGGCAGTTGCCAAAAGGATTATTTTGAAAAATTGGAAAAGTAACATTATTCCAAATATTAAGGATTGGCTTTTGCAAGTGTATAATTTGTCCACTCTTGAAATGGCAACTTTTTTTAATAAGCAGAAAACATTTTTCTTCATATAGTTTTTGTGATATTTCATAACAATAGAATAATCTTGTCAGATTATTTTTTCTCTCTGCATATGATGATTTAGCATTATAAAATGTTTTGTATAAATCAGTGATTTCTACACAATGTGTTTTATATAAATATATATAGATTGTTAGCAATCTAAAATTTACACAAATAGGAGCTGTCACTGTTGTGACTACTGCCTGTCGATGGCCTTCGGTTAGGCTGAAACAGGAAATAAAGATTTGTCCCATGTTTGGGGCCTAGCAAGGTAATCTAAATAGTTAACAAGCATTTAACATATATATATACATATACATATACATATACATATACATATACATATACATATACATACACACACACACACACACACACACACACACACACACACACACATATATATATATATATATATATATATATATATATATATATATATATATATATATATATATGTATTACACACAGAGAGAAACACACAAATATATATAAGCATAGTATTTGGGGGTGGGATATCCCTTTTTTATATCCCTCGGGGGGGGGTTAATGCTACTTTTTAGTTGTTTTTGCTTCATCTTTTTGATTTTTAATCTTGTTTTAAAATGCAATAAAATAGGAAGGGATTTTTTATTAAGTTTTTATTAAAATGTTTATTTAAGGAAACATGATCATACTAAGTGATGGAATGGCTAAATGTTGTGGAAGAGAACGTCTGGATAACAACTACAATTAAAAACTAAGAGATAAAAGGAAGACTTATACATGCATATTATAAACTTAAATTATTCACAAGCAATTCTGTGTCTTGGTGCTAAGAAACATTTATTTCTCAGAACAGACAGCATCTCAACATCATTCTGAGAAACCAGACAGTCACAGATATTTAATGTGTAGATACCACATTTCCTGTTTTGTCTGGAGAACTTCATTTGTATGTTGTAATAGTAATTCTACTGAGATATGATGATGCTTGTTGCTATTTGGAAAGTTGTTTCTGTCTTGTTTAATACTGACAATTCCTTCCTTTTGTGTAAAGGCATTTTAATAATACTCCTCTAATCAGAAGAGGCTTTGACACCTGCCTCAATACTGATAAGAAATGAAAGCATCTGTATGTTAAGATCATTTATTTATTTATTTATTTATTTATTTATTTATTTATTTATTTATTTGTTTGTTTGTTTGTTTGTTTGTTTGTTTTTATAAACCGCCCTTCTCCCGAGGGACTCGGGGCGGTGTACAGAGTAAGGTAGGTATACAGATTGAACAATAGTGAAAAACAATAGTAAAAACAAACTGGGATCCCAATTAGAGCTATCAGGCCAGGCCGGACTGCTGGAACAGGTAAGTTTTTAAGTCGTGCTGGAAGGTGCGGAGGTCGGGGGCCATCCGGATTTCGGTTGGCAAGCAGTTCCAGAGGGCTGGCGCACCCACTGAGAATGCCCTCCCCCTGGGGGCCACCAGCCGACATTCCTTGAGCGGTGGCACCCTGAGGAGGCCCTCTCTGTGGGAGCGCACAGGACGGTGGGGTGCAGACATTGGCAGAAGGTGCTCCCGTAGGTAGTCCGGACCCATGCCATGTAGGGCTTTGTATGTCATTGTTAGCACCTTGAACTTCACACGGAAGGCAACCGGAAGCCAGTGCAGCGCACGGAGGAGAGGTGTGATATGGGAGTATCGGGAGGCTCCCAAGAGTGTCCGTGCCGCTGCACTTTGCACCAGTTGAAGCTTCCGAGTGGATCTCAAGGGCAGCCCCATGTAGAGAGCGTTACAGTAGTCTAGGCGAGAGGTCACAAGGGCATGGGTGACTGTACGTAAGGCATCCAGGTCCAGATAAGGCCGTAGTTGGCGAACTAGTCGAACCCGGGAGAAGGCCCCCTTGGTCACCGCTCCTATGTGATCTTCCAGGGAGAGCTGCGAGTCTAGGAGGACACCCAGGTTGCGGGCCCTATCAACAGGGGGTAGTAACTTGTCCCCGATGTTAAGGGATGGGATGTTCTGAGTATCCTGGCTTGCCGGTACGTACAGCCATTCAGTCTTGTCTGGGTTCAGTTGAAGCCTGTTCCTCCCCATCCATTCCCGGACCGCTTTCAGGCAGCGGGACATCACGTCGAGGGCATCACTGATGTTGTTTGGAGTTGAGATGAAAAGCTGGGTGTCATCAGCATACTGATGGTACCCTACTCCAAAGCTGCGAATGATCTCACCCAGATCATCCAAGAGACACAGCTCTGCTCAGTTCCCCTGTAAAATTATGACTCCGATTTCTCCAGATTGCTGCCTGTTTTCATTTAATTGTGCTCAAGGGTTTTTTGGATGCAATGTTTTTTGCTGGTTGAGAGATCTTGCTGGAGCTGAAAGGGCAAAATGTAACTAATTTTATTGCTTTTAATGAAGGCTAGTAAGTGGTACTTTTGCAGGCTGCATTCAAGGATTCATTTGGGTGAAGGAAAAGATGGGTGGGTAGAAACATATTCAGAAAGTTACTTATAGAATACTTGCTACCAAATATTAAAAATGTTTTAACAAATTTGTCATCTTCATTATACTATTATTCTTCTGTTTAAAACTTGGACCACTTGCATCTCTATTTAACCTCTTTGAATAGAGATTCTTACATTATACTGTGGGATGTTGCAAGTACCTATTTTGTAATATATTGTAACTTTAACCCTTTTCCAGCTCTCATGAAAATACAGTTTTCTTAGCAAAAAGACAGGAAATTAACAGTAATGAAAACAATAGTTTCAATTAATTATAGACATATGCTATAGAACAAGAGAAGTCAGGAAAATAGCTTCTCCTTAGCTAAATTTGAATCAGAAGAATGTGTTGTCAATGAAGCAATAAATTTAAATTTATTGTTTTTGACTATATAATGGGTGTTAATTAATGCATATGTAGGAAGCAAGACAAGAGTTTTCTCCAGAAAAGAACAACAAGCTGTTCCACCATTACCTTTGAGCACATGAATATATCCCTGGTATTTCCTAATTTTTGTCTCATTTGTAGCACACACCTAAATTACCTAAAGCTGCCTCCATATGTCCCAATTTTAAAATTGTGTGTGTGTGTGTGTGTTTGTCTTTTCTTGAGATGTTCTTTGTCATGGGAATGATCTGGCATTGATGATTTGGTTGATGATTGTGTCAGGCAGAGCTTTTTTCCTCATAGAATGCTCAGAACGGAGTTCCAGCACCTTTTTTGATGGGTTTTTTCAACTTTTGCACAAGCTGTGCTACTCCCTCTATTGGCTTTCGAAAACCAATAGGAATTGCTGCTGAGCGCGCTAAAAGACCCGGCTGGCAAACGTTGCACATGAAAGTTGTCTGCAATAAAGGCAAGTTGGCAGGAACTTTGCACCCCTCCCTGCTGCCCAACTACACCATCTCCTAGTTGTAAGTAAGAGAGGACCAGGAGTGGGACGTGGGGAGGAGCACTTAATTCTGCCCTGCCGAAAAAGCGAAGTCCATGTGCATTCCTGTGCACACACACACACACACACACACACACACACACACTGACTGGGACATGCCCTTGAATGCCACTTTGGCTTCAGTTGCAGAAGAAACTGGACATTTGCTTCTACAGAGACCCCTGCCCAGGTAATGTCTGATTGTTGCTTCTTATGGGGTTTGTCAGCTCTTATAAATGTATTATATAAACATTCTAAACATAGGTTTTTCTCCCAATGATAAGAATGTTCAGGCTGTTCTTTAAACATATATTCAGCAGTATTTTGAATGAGTGCTGGTTGTGAAATTGAATTTGGGTCGGTTACCGGGACCAGTGATGTACTCTTCTGAGTTGCTAGAGCCCATCTTCAGGGAATTTCTCTATTGGAATATATGCTTTGGGCTATTCTGTGAGTAACCTGTCGATTTGGTACCTTCCTATTGGCTGATTGGTGTGTTGATGGCTGGTAATTGGCTGTCATTTCCTTGGGCTGCCAAGCCCTTGGCTCCTAAGTATTTGGAGTATTCCTAAGAGCTGGTTGTGTGCATTGCAACATCAATTTAAACTGAGAGAAAGAGGATTCTTTCAGCTTTTTGTTGCAGTTCTATAATTATTAGGTACATTGTAGGGCTTCTTCTGCTGACAAAGCATATCACATGACCATCTTTTTTTCTGTTTTTATTACAGGTCCTCATTTATTGACCATAACCTCAGTGACCTTTAAGTTATTACAGTGCTGAACAAGGAGAGGCTGTTGCAACATCCCCACAATCACCTGAATATAATTGGGCAGTCAGCAACCAGCTTGAAGAGTCATGGAATCATCTGATCACAATTTGTGACCTTCATTGCAAGCTTCTGATAAGCAAAGTCAATGGGATAGCTAGCAGGATGTGATATTGTGCTTAATAATCACAAGATTCACTTAATGATGGCAATTGGAATTACTACAAATGCCATAGAAAATTGGCAGTTATGTGACATCACATTTTATAACCATGCTGCTTGGTGATAGGGTTGCCAATCCCGATTAACTGTTGTTAAAAGACTACCTGTACTTGTATTACTTCTGTGAACTCATGCACGAGCACTACAATTGTTCCTACGGATGGTTAATACTCCTGAGACTATTATCAGGGTGTCATGTCTGTTTATGCAACATACCATGGTTATTTATGATTCTTTTAAATGGGGTTGTAATATTTGTCTGATTTCATTTAGGCTTTGGTAACACTAGGCACCAGCTGACAGTGCTATATTACATGTCAGAGCTACAAGTTTTTCCTGATTGTCTATCAGCTTTCTCCAGCTGCTAGAAGCTCTGACGTCAGGATTCAAGACCTTGGTTACTCATTGCATTGATATATTCCTGCAGCACTAGTCAAGGACAGATTTTGCTCATTACTCCTTTGTCTCTATGAACTTAAGTCAAGCTATTTGTAAAGACAAGTTTCATACTTGTCTTTGTGTCTTTTTGTTCTGCAGAAGGAGAGAAGTATAACAAGAAAGAGCAACCAATAACAAGCAAGCTTTATCCTTGGTAACTCTTCCAGGTATACCAGCCCAGGAAATCAATGCCATGTAGTTTTATTGTGAAACTATACTAACAGGATATTGTATGTCAGGATGTGCTCTCCCCCATCCTCCTGAGGAGGAGTATCAATGAAAGATTTATTCAGGTTACTTTTTTGACCCGGGCTCAGGCCTCTTTTAGCTGACCATTGATTGTTGTTGTTGTTGTTGTTGTTAGTTGCGAAGTCATGTCCGACCCATCGCGACCCTATGGACAATGTTCCTCCAGGCCTTCCTGTCTTCTACCATCTTCTGGAGTCCATTTAAGCTCACACCTACTGCTTCAGTGACTCCATCCAGGCACCTCATTCTCTGTCGTCCCCTTCTTCTATTGCCCTCAATCTTTCCCAGCATTAGGCTCTTCTCCAGTGACTCCTTCCTTCTCATTAGGTGGCCAAAGTATTTGACTTTTAGCTTCAGGATCTGGCCTTCTAAAGAGCAGTCAGGGTTGATCTCCTCTAGGACTGACCAGTTTGATCGCCTTGCAGTCCAAGGGACTCGCAGGAGTCTTCTCCAGCACCATAGCTCAAAGGCTTCAATTCTTTGGCGCTCAGCTTTTCTTATGGTCCAGCTTTCACTGCCATACATTGCAACTGGGAAGACCATCGCCTTGACTATACGCACTTTTGTTGACAGGGTGATGTGTCTGCTTTTTAGTGTGCTGTCTAGACTTTCCATGGCTTTCCTCCCAAGGAGCAAGCGTCTTTTAATTTCTTGGCTACAGTCCCCATCTGCAGTGATCTTGGAGCCCAGGAAAATAAAATCTGTCACTACCTCCATTTCTTCCCCATCTATTTGCCAGGAATTGAGAGGGCCGGATGCCATGATCTTGGTTTTCTTAATGTTTAGTTTCAACCCACGTTTTGCACTCTCCTTCTTCACTCGCAACAAGAGGCTCTTTAGTTCCTCTTCACTTTCTGCCATTAGAGTGGTATCATCTGCATATCTTAGGTTGTTGATGTTTCTTCCGGCAATCTTAATTCCAACTTTTGATTCATCTAGCCCTGCCTTTCTTATGATGTGCTCTGCATATAAGTTAAATAGGCAAGGCGACACTATACAGCCTTGCCGGACTCCTTTCCCAATTTTGAACCAATCAGTGGTTCCGTGTCCAGTTCTCACTGTTGCTTCTTGGCCCGCATATAGGTTTCTCAAGAGACAAATAAGATGGTCTGGTATGCCCATCTCTTTAAGGACTTGCCACAGTTTGTTATGATCCACACAATCAAAGGCTTTAGCATAGTCAATGAAGCAGAAGTAGATGTTTTTCTGGAACTCTCTAGCTTTCTCCATGATCCAGCGTATGTTGGCAATTTGATCTCTAGTTCCTCTGCCTCTTCGAAATCCTGCCTGAACTTCTGGTAGTTCTCGATCCACATACTGCTGAAGTCTAGCTTGTAGGATTTTAAGCATAACTTTACTAGCATGAGAAATGAGTGCAATGGTGCGATAGTTTGAACATTCTTTGGCACTGCCTTTCTTTGGAATTGGAATGTAAACTGATCTTTTCCAATCCTGTGGCCACTGTTGAGTTTTCCAAATTTGCTGGCAAATTGAGTGTAGCACTTTTACTGCATCATCTTTTAAGATTTTGAATAGCTCAGCTGGAATACTGTCACCTCCACTAGCTTTGTTGTTGCTCAGCTTTTCTAAGGCCCACTTCACTTCACATTCTAGGATGTCTGGCTCGAGGTCAGTGACCACCTCATTGTGATTATCAGGAACGTTAAGCTCATTCTTGTATAGTTCTTCTGTGTAATTTTGCCACCTCTTCTTAATCTCTTCTGCCTCTGTTAGGTCCCTGCCATTTTGGTCCTTTATCATGCCCATTTTTGCATTAAACGTTCCTTTCATCTCTCCAATTTTCTTGAAAAGATCTCTGGTCTTCCCTATTCTATTGTTTTCTTCTATTTCTTTGCATTGTTCATTTAAGAAGACATTCTTATCTCTTCTAGCTATTCTTTGGAATTCTGCATTTAATTGGGCATATCTTTCTTTTTCTCCCTTGCCTTTCGCTTCCCTCCTTTCCTCACCTATTTGCAAAGCTTCCTCAGACAGCCATTTTGCTTTCTTGCATTTCTTTTTCTTTGGGATGGTTTTGGTTGCTACCTGTTGTACAATGTTGCAAACCTCTGTCCATAGTTCTTCAGGCACTCTGTCTATCAGATCTAATTCCTTAAATCTATTTGTCACCTCTACTGTATATTCAACAGGGATATGATTTAATTCATACCTGACTGGCCTAGCGCTTTTCCCTACTTTCTTTAATTTAAGCCTAAACTTTGCAACAAGAAGCTCATGGTCTGAGCCACAGTCAGCTCCTGGTCTTGTTTTTACTGACTGTATAGAGCTTCTCCATCTTTGGCTGCAGAGCATATAGTCAATCTGATTTGGCTGCAGAGCATATAGTCAATCTGATTTCTGTGTTGACCGTCTGGTGATGTCCATGTGTAAAGAGTGTTTGCTATGACCATCGTATTCTCTTGAGAAAATTCTATCAGCCTGTGCCCTGCTTCATTTTGTACTCCAAGGCCAAACTTGCCTGTTATTCCAGTTATCTTTTGGCTTCCTGCTTAAGCATTCCAATCCCCCATGATGATAAGGACATCATTTTTGGGTGTTAGTTCTATAAGGTGCTGTAGAGCTTCATAGAACCAGTCAATTTTATCCTCTTCAGCACCGGTGGTTGGGGCATAGACTTGAACTACTGTGATATTGAACGGTTTGCCTTGGATTCGAACTGAGATCATTCTGTCATTTTGAGGGTTGTATCCCAGTATTGCTTTTCCTACTTTTTTATTGACTATGAAGGCTACTCCATTTCTTCTGATGGATTCTTGCCCGCAGTAGTATACCTGATGGTCATCTGAATTAAATTCACCCATTCCTGTCCATTTTAGTTCGCTGATACCTAAGATGTCGATGTTTAGTCTTGTCATCTCTTGTTTGACCACGTCCAGCTTTCCTTGATTCATGGATCTTACATTCCAGGTTCCTATGGAGAAAGAATCTTTACAGCATCGGACTTTCCTTTCACCACCTGATATATCCACAGCTGAGCGTCCTTTCGGCTTTGGCCCAGTCGCTTCATTCTTTCTGGCGCTACTAGTACTAGCCCTCTGCTCTTCCCCAGTAGCATATTGGACGCCTTCCGACCTGAGGGGCTCATCTTCCAGCGTCATATCGTTTTGCCTTTTGGAACTGTCTATAGGGTTTTCATGGCAAAGATACATGGCAAAGATTTCCTTCTCCAGTGGATCATGTTTTGTCAGAACTCTCTGCTATGACCTGTCTGTCTTGGGTGGCCCTGCACGGCATAGCTCATAGCTTCATTGAATTATGCAAGCCCCTTCGCCACGACAAGGCAGTAATCGCTGAAGGGGATTACTGCTAATGACCATTGATAGCTGATAGTTACTCTAGTGCAATAAGGGATTGTGACTGCTGGCAGTGAGTCCTGTTCTGCCTTTGTGGTCATTAGCACCTAGAAGTAGCTCATGAATAGCTGTAGATGTAGAATTTGGTAATCTGCTTCCAAGATAATAAAAGTAATAAAAGTATAATGGCAGAAATAAGATCACAGTTTATTTCTAGGATGGTTCCCATTACTACTGTGATTGGAACCAAGTCCTTATTTCAGAAAGTATATTTTCTTAAACAAAAGCAGGATGAAACTAATTAAAAGCAGTAGAAATCTATCTCCATGCAATTATTTAAGGGAGACCAGCAGTAAGATGGGAGAGATCCACAAAGTAACTTGGCAAAAATAATAAAGCCTCCCTACAGATTGGAAACTTGAGCATAATTTCACCAATATTCCACAGCTCATTAGCATTTCTTATGTTTTTTAACAATAAATCAACTCAACTTACACAATAAAAAAATTGTCTGCATTTATTTATATAGTCCCAAGATAGTGACAGCAAATTGTAACCTTAGAGTTTCCTGCCCCATGGTTCAAAACTCTTATAAAAGATCTTAGTGTTCTTTATTCTCTGTTTCTCTTTTTTCTTAGCTGGAACCCAACAACCATTGCTTCAATAAACTCCTCAGAGTTTATTTTTTCACCATCTACAAGATTATATGGCCTTGTGAAATTCATTCTTAGCAAAAATCATCTAAAATTAGTAATGTACCCAATTATTTATTTATTTATTTATTTATTTATTTATTTATTTATTTTAATTCCATTTATATCCCGCCCTTCTCCGAAGACTCAGGGCGGCTTACAAGCTTAGCAGTATGACAAGTCAAAGCAACACACAATTGGCAGAATACTTATCACTTTAAGTTGCTCTTCTGTTCCTAACAGGACAAGTGCCCTCTTAAAGAGAATTTAACCTATAATTATAAGTTACCCAAGGACAATGCTTCAGGGAAGGACTAATCAAGTAAATGCCTCTGCAGAATTCAGGTGTCTGATCTCTCTTATAAATCAAGCCAACTAAGCCAGGTGTTTCTGTATGCATCAGGGATGGGCTATGCCTGAAGCTACCTAAGTAATCAGAAGAATGCAGCCATGTCATGTCAGCAATTACATTGTAGATAAAGCTTGCAAGATTGGCCTTTAAACAAAAAAAAATCGAAAAGAAAAGTGAAGATCCTAGCTATAGGCTAGGGATGAGACAGGAGGGAACAGCAGAAAAACAAAACAAAACACTAAGACATGTTTGTGCTGTAGTTAGTGGGTTGTGCTGATGAGTCCAGAGTTTAGTCACAGGTGTAGTAAGGACAGCTGGATGATCCTGAATTAGTTACTGCTTAGGAAGCAGGAAATGGCAAACCATTTCCAAAAAAATTGCCAAGAAAATTGCAGGGATTTGTCCAGCTTGTTGCTGAAGGTCAGATGAGTGGAAAGTTTTTTTTTTTTTAAAAAAAAATCCTGATATAAGTAAATGGCAAATGTGTTTCATATTGTTGCTAAGTAACTTCATGGCTGGGACTCAAATTCAACACTTTGCTATTTTAATCTCAAGTATCCCTTCCTACTCTAATTCTTGAACATTAAATATTTCTTGACTGAGAATGGATACTCTGTGGAAATGTATAATGGGCAGTTGATGGCTGTGATTATATTTCAATGGCTGAAGACCAGAAATACTCTGATAATAGATGTGATAAGTGATGGATGAGATATTCTAGCTTTCGTCTTCCTAAGAATCAGGGGAAATAGGTGGAAAAACCCAGTGCATTTGGATTTAGTGGGAAGAAGCACAGAGAATCTGTTCCCTGCAGGTTACATGAGGAATAAATCTTTGCTAGGAATCCTCATACTACAACCCCATTTTATATCCCACTTCCCTAGAGTTAAATAAGACCTAATTTTGCAAAAATGCTTAGAGATATAGAGATCCTCCAAAGGAAATAACTCTGGGTAAACATTTCCACTCAGGCAACTCAATAAAAAGTAGTTTGGGTTTTGAAATGTAGTTTCTGTTCTCATCTTTTTAATCTTTTTTCATGAACTGTGTTTAATTCCATACAATAAATGATTGTTTGAAAGTCTTTCTTACTAAAGTTCTTGTCAAACACAGCAAATAAGGAGTCCTGTCAGTTCAAATAAATACAGGTTTATTGTATGCTGAAGCTCTCTACAAGAATCTGAACTATTCATGGTCGAAGCAAATTAGTGGTAGATAAAGGTCAATAGAATACAAGGTGGGCTGGACTTAGATCTCTTGTGGGCATGAAGGGACTGATGATGCCCTTGACTCTTGGGCTCAGCCTGGTCATCTCCTACTGAGAGGAAGGAAGTTTTGCAAGGAAGTTTTAGACCTGATAAATAATTTCCATGGTTAATTCTTAACTTATTAATTTTCCTTGTGAAGAAAAATATAATAGAGCAGGGGTGTCAAACTCAATTTCATTGAGGGCCACATCAGCATTGCAGTTGCCCTCAGGGGGCCGGGTGGGTGTGGCCTACTGGGTGGGCGTGGCTAAAGTGCTTATGGCCTACTGGGTGGGCATGGCCAACTCTACATCATTCGCATCAAGGGTGCCTATGGGAGCCTGGGCAGGAGTGGGACAGATCTGAGGGTCCCTGGCAGAAGGAGGGCCTCTGGGCCAGGGCCAAGGCAGTGCGGGACGTTCCCTCACTGTTTCCAGGATGGCTTCGCAGGCCACATGAAACCACTTCGCGGGCCGGATCCGGCCCCCGGGCCTTGTGTTTGACATGTCTGTAATAGAGCATGTATGTCTAATAATGAAATTACAGTAAAATATTGGGCTTATAATTCAGAATTCTCCAGAAAAGGGGCTAATTTCTGTAGTGGAGCAACTACTGTTAGAAGTTATTGGATATGAATAAAATCCATTTATTGTCAATTTCTATTATGAATAAGTCTTTTATGTTGTATGCTTCGTCTTTTGGGGTGTTTGGGTCACAATAAAGGAAATTGAACAGCATGTTAAATGTGGTTAGCAAGCATTAGGCAGGCTACACATAATTTTCAAGAAACCTTGCAACCCCCCCCCCCTGTGCCTAAAGATAAAAGTTTTCAATCAGTATGTGCGACCTGCTCTAACATATGCCAGTGAACCATGGACACCCTCACAATCGATACAAAAGCTACGAGGAGCACAAAGAGCTATGGAGAGATCACATGCTCGGCATTCCAAAACAAGATAGAAAGACCTGCCCATGAATTAGAGAACAAACAAAAGTATATGATATCACCAAGAGAATTGAAATGGAAATGGGCTGGTCACATAGTAAGAAGAAATGATGGCAGGTGGACCAAGGCAGTCATAGCATGGATCCCACCTGGTAAAAAGCATCCCAAAAAGAGACCTAAAACAAGATGGATCGATGGCATCAGCAAGTATTGAGGGCCCAATTGGCAAAAGAAAGGCTCAGGACCATAGTGGGTGGAAACATGAGGAAGAGGCTTTCATCCTGCCGTGGATAGATGATGATATGACCATATATAAAAGTTAATTGCCTTTGCCATGGAGATATTTTACAAAATACTGTACAGCTGTCATTGATTCTGTTCCTCTAAAGAGGTCAGCCCTGCATCAAGTGAAGCATCTGCAAAGATAAATCTTTGCAATTGCACATGGTGTTGGATTTCCTAATGAACTCAGCATTGATATTGAGAATTTAATTCTAAAACAAGGCCATAGTTATTTGGGGTTAAAATAACTTCTTCCATTCAGAGGGAATGAAAGGTAAAAGTTTTATAGCTTTTATAATCTGAATAGAAACTAGAGGGAGTTGGTCAATCATCTTTTTCTACTACTAGCACCAACCAAGCTGAGTTTCTTCTAAGTTTTGCAAGGTAGACCAGAAAAAAAGCATGCCCGGGTGAACTCTCCTACTTTATCACAACATTAAAAAGGTAAAGGTTCCCCCGCACATGCGTGCTAGTCGTTTCCGACTCTAGGGGCCGGTGCTCATCTCCGTTTCATAGCCGAAGAGCCAGCGCTTGTCCAAGGACATCTCCGTGGTCATGTGGCCGGCATGACTAGACGCCAAAGGCGCACGGAACGCTGTTACCTTCCCACCGGAGTGGTCCCTATTTTTCTACTTGCATTTTTACGTGCTTTCGAACTGCTAGGTGGGCAGAAGCTGGGACGAGTAACAGGCGCTCACTCTGTTACGCGGCACTCGGGATTCGACCCGCCAAACTGCCGACCTTCTGATCGACAAGCTCAGCGTCCTAACCCACTGAGCCACCGCGTCACAACATTACATTAACATAATCTTGCAAGACTGGAAGTATTTCTCTCTGCCTCCCTTTAGTCTCCAGAAAACTAGAATCTCTCTTCTGAAATACTTCCCATATTCATACCCCTCCCTCTCCCAGTCTACAGACTGAGCTGCCTCTTATCAGACCTTTGCCTAGACTGCAGATCTTCTTCCTGCCTCCCAAGGTGGTTTTGACGTACCATTACATCTCTATAGACTTCAAAAAAGTCCATTTCTCTATTTTGCTTTCCACTGCTCTTACAGTTACATCAGGATGTGCATGTAAGGACTTGACCATAACCATTTCTACTCACTGTTGCTCCATATTGGATTGTAGATTTGTCTGATTTTGAGCATTATCAAAATATGGTGAATCCTGCTTGGAATCCTCTCAAACTTTGAATGTTGTATCACTTTGTGGAAGTGGGGCTCTATGGATGGTATTACCAATATGCTACCTTCAGAACTTTTTTCCACTCTTCTGTGCAAAAAATATGAAGCATACTTCTATACCATCACATTGCACCTTCTCGAGCCAAAATGGAACTCTGGCCTGAGGCTTGTCAGCTTACTGCTCAAGTGTGGGACAGCACTTCTTCATAGCTAAGTTGAGCTGGGATAATAATAATGGGAGCAGATAGTGCTTTGGCTGTGTTGGTTTATCCTGTGGACATGTGGTTGTGATTCACTTCGTTTTGAGCACAGAATCATCAAGGTGCTATTATATTGGGCAGTAAAAAGAGCTACGTTTTCTCTATTTCTTTGCTGCCTCCTAGTGGTCATCCACCATTTTTTGGTCCAGATCTAGCAGCCTTAAGTTGATCTGTGGCATGTCTAGGCCAAAAATAGGAATAGAACATGGCAATGATTGTTGCCAATCAGAGTAGACAATATTCAATGAATACCCTGCCATGGCAGTTTCATATGTTCCAAATTGCCTTAACTGAGTCAAGGGGGCTCTGGATATACTTACCAAGAGGGCAACTAATTAAAAGAAATCAAATCAACATACTAAGAGATTAGATTGCTTTTGAGGAATTATAAGCTCATTTTAAACAATGTTGCTGAATGATTTTGTGCATTCTGGTTAGCCAATCTGCCATGTCTAATAGCTGATAGAAAACATATATAATGTAATATCTTGAATCAACATCTTGAATCTCTAAGGACCTATGCAAGGGTCCTTTTTGTAGATTTTAGCTGGGCATTCAATACCATCATTCCAAATATTCTTCTAACTAAAATAATTCAGCTAGACGTGCCTGACCAAACTTGTAAGTGGATCATAAGCTTTTTAACAGATAGGAAGCAGCAGGTGAAGCTAGGCAAAATCACATCAGAGACTTCTACAATTAGTACAGAGGGCCTCCAGGGCTGTGTGCTCTCTCCACTTCTCTTCCTATATACCAGTGATGGCGAACCTTTTAGGGACCAAGTGCCCAAACTGCAACCCAAAACCCACTTATGTATCATCGGGTGCCGAGTGGGCGTGGCCCTTTGGGTGGGTTTGGCCAATTGGGTGGGTGTGGCCCATTGAGTGGGCGCGGCTGCAGTGGTAACGGCAGTCTGGCTGGGACTAAAAAGTTCAATCAATCAATTCCAACGTTGTGAGAACTTTTTTTCCCCATGAGAAGTTGAAATTGATTGATTGAACCTTTTTTTGTACACGGCGGTAGAGCCCTAAAGCGAAAAGTTTTTATAAAACCCAGCTGAAGCGCTAGGACTGGGACGAGGGCGCGTGTGCCCACAGAGAGGGCTCTGCGTGCCACCTGTGGCACCCATGCCATAGGTTCGCCACCACGGCTATATACCAATGACTAACAGAGATCCCTCTGTTAAAGTAGTGAAGTACTTTGCAGATGATACAACAGTGATTGGTCTTATTCAAGACAATGACGAATCTGCATACAGACGGGAGATTGAACAACTAGCCTTATGGTGTGGCTGAAACAATCTTGAACTGAACATATTCAAAACTGTAGAAATGATAGTAGATTTTAGGAGAAACCCTCCTATTCTACCATGTCTTACAATACTAGACAACACTACATCAACAGTAGAGACCTTCAAGTTTCTAGGTTCTATAATATCTCAAGTTTTAAAATGGACACCTAACATCCAAAATGTCATCAGAAAAGCACAACAAAGAATGTTCTTCCTGCACCAACTTATAAAGCTCAAGGAGCTGCTGATACAGTTATACAAAGGAATTATTGAGTCTATCATTTGCACCTCTATAACTGTCTGGTTTGGCACTGCAACCAAACAAGACAGACACAGATTTCAACAGATAGTTAGAACTGCAGAAAAAAAAATTTCTACCAGCCTGCCTTCCACTGAGGACCTGTATACTGCATGACTAAAAAAAAGGGCTGTGAAAATATCTACAGATCCCTCATATCCTGGACATAAACAATTCTTCCCTTAAGACGGCACTATAGGGCATTGCACACCAAAATAACTAGACACAAGGACAGTTTTTTCCTGCATGCCATCAGTCTGCCAAACAACTACCTAATTGATAAAATACTGTGAAACTACTTAGTAAGGCTGTATTCTTCTTCTTCTTCTCATCTTTCCTATTACCTATGTCCTTATCTTCTTATGACTATAACTTTGTTGCTTGTATCTTATGATTTATGTCTTATTTAAGCTAGTATGATTTATGTAGTTTGCTTATTTAATATCCTGTGACTATCACTATGTGTTGTATCTTATGATTTATTATGAATGTATTTTTATGTTGATTATGATTATGATTTATCGTCTCTTGCTTGTATGTACACTGAGACCTTATGTACCAGAAACAAATTGTTTGTGTGTTCAACTATACTTGGCCAATAAAGAATTCTGTTCTGTTCTGTTCTGTTCTATTAATGGGTTATTCATAAACTTTGGGCAGAGTATTCATGCTGGCTAGAAATTCATTTGAGCATTTTACATTTCCTTCAGCCCTCTTTTCAAAATGAGAATAAATGTCTCTTCTTTGTTTCCAGCTTGAAGAAACTGGTTTGAGATGTGATATTTTTGATACACATAACACTCATTTAACTAACAATAGGTTGCTACATAAACAGGCAGAAAACACATTTAGCAAGGTAAACTGTAAAGCAAAATAAAATAATAGGAAAACAAATAGATGCGCAAGGAAGCAAAATGGAAATTAAACACTAGAATAAATGTGGTAGTAAAAGTTTGAAAATGGAGTATTTGCAACAGACAAAACTACTAACTGTATATATTAATTATTTGCCATATAAGTATTAGATGTATTATCAGTAGAATTATTAATTTATGAATGGGAGAAAATTCATGTACAACAAGCCAACTCATTATGAGATTATCTTGCTTTAACGATAAAGCAATAGAGAGATAAAATATTCACTATTCTGTATTTTATTTTATGTCAGTTTTTTTATTTGTGTGTGTGTATGTTTGTGTGTGTGCCTTCAAATTTGTCCTGGCGACTGCCTGGACAAACCCCTAGTTTTCTTGGCAAGGTTTTTTCCTGAATTGATTTGCTATTGTCTGCTACCTAGGGCTGAAAGAGACCGACCGGCCCTCAGCTTCTCGCAGTTTCTAGGTGAATGCCTTAACCACTTCTCTTATGTTAGTCTACCACCTTATATTCAGTATAGAATAGAATAGAATAATAACTTTATTGTCAGTTTGGTTTTCTTTTCTTTGCTTTTTATCACAGGTTTTTTATTCTTTACTGCAGGGTATTTACACATTTTTAACATCTATGTAAATGTAACAAAAAGATTTTCATGATATGTTTGAAGAAATATTTTTAAAATGTCATTTTTATGCAATTGGAGACCAGCTCATGAGAACACTTAAATCATAATCTAGACAGGAATAAAATGCTTTCCATGTTGCTATGTGAAATTTTCTCTTGCTCTTTTTCCTCAGAAACACATCTATAATTGTTTGTTTGTTCATTCACTCATTCCTGTCAGAACCCATTCCTATTTCGCTTCAGCCCTAGGTCTCTTTCAGCCCTAGGTAGCAGACAATGGCAAATCAATTCAGGAAAAAACCTTGCCGAGAAAACTAGGGGTTTGTCCAGGCAGTCGCCAGGAAAAATTTGAAGGCACACACACAAACACACACACACACACACACATCTATCCCCTCTGATATAAAAACAAATCTCACCTTTCCCTGGGTTCTGCCATACCCCCAACGGGGAAGGGGGATGTGCCTGCAGGGTTATTGCTTTGTTTTCTCTATTCACTACAACATAATCCTTTTCCTTGTTAATTGCCTTTGTATCCTCTACCTGCCTGCTGAAATGTAACAACTTGTTTCTTGCTTCATCTTCTGATTTCTGATTTATTTGTTCATACTTTGTAGTCGTTGTCTGGGGATTTTCTAGTTGTAGATTTAATTTGGAGATTTGCTCATTTATATTATTTAAATTGTTTTTAGTCTCATTATGGTTTCTTTTTATGTCCTGTTTGTATGCAATAATTATTTAGTGAATTAGTTGCATATTTCCTTCTGAAAGGTGTTTGTTTTTTCTTGAGGCATTGTTCCTGGAGATCCTCTAGTATTATTAGTCTTAGTAAGAGGAGATCCAAGTTTCATCTAGTTTTCTGGTCTTTATATGTAGCCTTTACAATCCAATAGGTTCCAAAGTATAGATCCAGTCCTGAAAACAATATTTTATAGTGATCCTTTGTATCAAGTATCCAAAAATTTTCAGTCAGGTAAGGTTGTAATCCACAATGTTCAAAGTGTTCAAAATGTTCAACCTCCCTAAAAACAGCTCAAAAGTGTCTCCTAGGCAGGTGTAGCTCCCACTAGCTCTTGAGATTAAAAGTTCAAGTTTAGTAGGTATTTATAATCCAGGAAGGCCAGAGTGATAAGTATGCCAAAATATTTTCCTTTATTGCCAGCTGTTCTCCCAAGCTAGGAGTCACCAAGCAGCCAGGAAGCAAGTAATAGTGCTGTACACAAATCCACCACTAGATGTCATTCAAAGTCCATTTCCCACTCTTAAGAGAAAGGATTGATTTCTTATATTTTGCCTCAATATTTTTCTTTTCTTTTTTTTCAAAGAGAAAATTTTAACAGTTATCTCAGTTCGCAAATTTCAGAACAGTAGCTTTACTTCTTTCAGTATTGTATTTTTCTTTCCTCCATAAAATTAAAATGCTGCTTCTGTTCACTTTTGGAGGTTTTTAGCTTCTTGGGAGCCTTTCCCAGGAAATTCAATTGTAAAATAGCAAAGAAAGGATCAATATTCTCACCCAGTTCCAAACATGCTGTTTACTATATGTTAATTGGTGCTTTTTCTTCTTTGGTTGTCAGCAGGTATTGGCCGGCTACAAGAATGTAGCTGGTCTTTCCCCTGCCAGTTTGGAGGGCTTTTCTTGGATCAAACAGAAAGACTGCCATCTCTCCGTGGTCAACAAGGGACCCCTTCTCTTCATTGCCTCTTCAGGGCATATACCGCCCTTCTCCCGAAGGACTCAGGGCAGTGAACAGGGCAATACATGTTAAAAGACAAAAATACAAAAATTAAAAGAGATTAAACAAGATGCCCAAAAACTATAACAATAAGTTAAAATACATAAAAAGCAATAAAACCCAAACCCATCACCCATCAGGCCAGGCCAGCTTGTTCAAACAGGTAGGTCTTTAGATCGCACTGGAAGGAGCGAAGGTTGGGCGCCATCCGGAGCTCAACCGGAAGATGGTTCCATAAATCCGGCGCGCCCACAGAGAACGCCCTCCCCCTGGGGGCCACCAGTCGACATTCTTTGACTGGTGGCACCCTGAGGAGGCCCTCTCTGTGGGAGCGCACTGGGTGGAGGGAAGTTGATGCTGGCCGCAGGTGCTCCCTGAGGTATTCCGGACCCATGCCATGAAGAGCTTTGTAGGTCATTACCAGCACCTTAAAACCTGTACTTTCACCTCCACTATTTAAACTTTTGCATATATTTATTCAATTCAACCAATGACTTAGTAGCTGGCCATCAACACTCTAATCAACCAATAAGAAGTCACATACAACCAGTTATCACATAAATAGCAATAGCACTTAGATTTACAGTATATACCATTCAATAGTGCTTTACAGCCTGCTCTAAGCAGTTTACAGAGTCAGCATATTGCCCCCATCAATCTGGGTCCTTATTTTACTGATCTCAGAAGGATGGAAGGCTGAGTCAATTTTGAGTCGGTGAGACTTGAACTGCTGGACTGCTGGGAGTTGTCATTCAGCAAAATTGGCCTGAAATACTACATTCTAACCACTACACCACCACAGCTCTGTAAATACTATGCACAGAATAGCGCAAAGCACACATTCCATTAGAGAGAAGTTTCCTGATGATGGGCTCCAGCACGAGTCTGAAAGCCCAGAAGATTAAACCTTCAGTCCCAGTGACTAACCCAGATTGGATCCTGAAACATTACTCTGGGACACGTATATTTGTATTCATTCATGAGCATAATTGCCCATCTCCAGCAACTAAGCACTGAGAAGAATACATTTAGAAACTGTGCATGAAAGTGAGTACAACACAGTATAGATTTTGATCTATTGTATTAGGATGCTGAGCTTGTCGATCAGAAGGTCGGCAGTTTGGCAGGTCGAATCCCGAGTGCCGCGTAGCAGAGTGAGCGCCTGTTACTCGTCCCAGCTTCTGCCAACCTAGCAGTTCGAAAGCACATAAAAATGCAAGTAGAAAAATAGGGACCACTACGGTGGGAAGGTAACAGCGTTCCGTGCGCCTCTGGCGTCTAGTCATGCCGGCCACATGACCATGGAGACGTCCTCGGACAAACGCTGGCTCTTCGGCTTTGAAACGGAGATGAGCACCGGCCCCTAGAGTCGGAAACGACTAGCACGCATGTGTGGGGGAACCTTTACCTTTACCTTTATAACATTCTACCACAGGGGCTTTTTGGTTGAACTGTACCTAAAACACTGTTCTGAGCAATTCTGAACAATAGCTAATATGTAAAAAAAAATCAGCAGGGAGGAGAGCATTTCCCAGCTTAATGCATAGAGTGCTAATTGGGTGAGAATCTGGCCACTGGGTATAAATGGCACTTTTGTAATTGGTACAGTATACAGTGGGACAATGAGCTCTTGACTCTGAGAGAACAAATCTGAAACCAAGGGTGTTAAACTGGAGATTCTTCGACAATGAGGAAAATTGTGAGTAGAATGCGAACAAGCCCCTTAATTTTTGAAAAAGCTTTTGACAAAGTTCATTGAGCCTTGGTGGAGCAGTGGGCTAATGCCTCATTAAGTAACACCAGCTGCCTGCAATTAGTGCAGGTTCGCATCCCACCAGGCTCAAGGTTGACTCAGCCTTCCATCCTTCCGAGGTAGGTAAAATGAGGACCCAGATTGTTGGGGGCAATTAAGCTGACTTTGTAATAATGCCGCTTGGGGTGTGTGTGAAAGCCCTAATAAGCAGGCATATACATAGAATGAAGGCTACTGCTAAGCTTGTAAGCCGCCCTGAGTCTTCGGAGAAGGGCGGGATATAAATGGAATTAAAATAAAAATAAAAAAAATTAAAAAAATCTTCAAATACTCCTAAGTAAACTTAATTGTCATGAGATAAGGGACTTTAATTTTATGGATTGCTAATGAAGAATAGAGTAGGAATAAATGGGCTATTTTCTTAGTGGAGAAAAATAAGAAAGATCTAGCTAAATCTGCAGATAATCAATTCAGAGTGGTTAAATTTTATTTTATTTTTTAAGAACCCGCTAAAGCTTCTTATTTAAATTCAATGAATAAACAATCTAATGGCAATTGCAGTTCAATTCAAGTAAATGATGAACATCAGACCAAAATCTCTTAATTTTACATATGTAATAATAAGAACTGAGTTGTTAATGACTCACTGGGAAAAAAATGAGAGTAATGTGGATTATTCTGTGAAGATGTTGAGTCAGGGTATGGCAGCTATTAAAAAAAAAGAAAAAGGGAAAAAAGGCGAATTTCATGCCATTAGGAAAGGGATTGAAAATAAAACTGTCAAACTGTTGTCATATAAATCCAGATGAATGCTATGCATCCATCTGAAGTACTATGTACTGTATAGTTTTGCATGCTGCTTTTGAAAAAGAATATAATAGATTTGGAAAAGAGTGCAGAAGATGGTAAAAATGATTAGGTGTCAAGTTTCCGACGTATGGGGCTTTTCAAGTGACTCTGAGGCATTGTCTACCTTAAAAGTCCTTTATTAGCCTAATACACCGGCAAATGCTTGCTCAAAAGAAGCTGGAATCTGAAATCTCCACCCCTTGCACAATATATTAAAACACAATTCTCCACCTTTCTAAATTTGTCATTAATCATATTCTCCAGTTAATTTAAAGAATCAGTTTCTCTTCCATTAGAAGACCGCCAAAACCTTATCTTCTTAGTGGGAGAAATAGCCTTGAAAGTGCATTCCTACTCATTCCCCCTCCTAACCTTAAACTAAAGCAATACACTAGTCTTAAAGCAATACACAAGTTTAACATATGAAACGGCTACTTCTTCATCTCTTGTCAAGCAATAACATTAGATGTTAGCAGCGTTGACATTAGGATTTTGAACTCATTTCCCAAAAGAAAAAGTTAAAATTGTCGGAATTTTTTAGGTTTTAAAAAAAGAGGAAATGTTGAGTTGTTATTAAGGTGTTTAAATCATGCTGTCATGGTTCCGACAGATGAAACTCTTTAAAAGAACTTCAAGGCATTGTTTACCTTAAATAAACTTTTATTAGAGAAACAGAGCATCGGCGCTACATAGTTAAAGCCAAAAACTGAATCCCGCCCCCCCCCCCGGGCACAAAGTATCAAAGCACTAGTCCCTCTTCCAATTAACAGTCATAAATCACATTGCCCAATTAGCTTGAAGCGCGGACTTTTTCTCCAGCTCTCCAACCCACCAAATCTTTATCAGCTCTGGGCTCAATGACCTTGATTCCCACAGTTGAGTATTGATGCTATGTCTAACTGGACTCTCATTCACATCCCCCCTCCCAGCATCATCTAACTAAAAGTGAAAGAGAAAAGATGGCTACATTTCCATCTGTTGTCAAAGCAAGAACATCCGATGTTAGCAGCGTTGACATCCGCCCCCCACTTACAAAAAGGACAAATCCTGTAATGTAAAGAAAAGGTTAGGGATTGCCTCTTGGTTTATTAGGGTGTTTCTTATAGAACCAATTAATGAATCTGTCAGCTTTCACATTGCTAGACTTCACCCAGGTGGCCTCAGACAACGAATATCCCTTCCATTGCATTAAGTATTGCAATTTCCCCTTAAAAATTCTAGAATCAAGAACACACTTTACTTCATAGTGAGTCTGTCCTGCCACCACAAGGGCTCCAGGTGCCTTCCTAGAGGGAGGTCTTAAAGTGGAACCCCAAAAAGATTTCAACAGGCTACAATAGAAAACAGGGTGAACTTTTCCTAAGACCCTACAAAATTTTAATTCCACTGTGACCAGGTTAATGATCTTTATGATGGGGAAGGGTCCTAAGTACTTCAGTCCTAAGTTCTTACTAGGTAACTTAAGCTGTAAATATTTAGTTTACAGATAAACCTTTTTTGGAATGTTCTTTAGGGAGCCCTTTTTTTTTTAATCTGCCTGACTTTTGTATGTCTCGGAAGCCTTTTTCAAAGCAGTTTTTGTGGTTTTCCAAACTTCTTCCAACCCCCTCACCCATTGATTGAGAGTCTGGGAAGTTGAGGGTGCTTGGTGGTATTCAGGTATTGGGCTGAATTCTTTTCCTGTGGCCACTTTAAAAGGTGTGAAGCTGGTGCTCCTGTGAACAGAGTTATTGTAAGCCACCTCTGTGAAAGGGAGGAGGTCAGTCCAGTTTGTTTGTTGATAACTAACATAGCATCTGAGATACTGCTCCACCATTGAGTTCATAGATTCAGCTGCCCCATTAGTAGATGGGTGAAAAGCAGATGATAATCCTTGAGATGAGCCAATTAGTTTAAGAAAACTTCTCCAAAACGTAGCTGTGAACTGCACCCCCGTGTCAGAGATTATTCATTTAGATGCACCATGCAGTCTGTAGATATGTTTCAGGAACATTTTATTTATTATTATTTATTTATTAATTTAATTTGTATACCGCCCTTCTCCCGAAGGACTCAGGGTGGTGAACAGGGCAATACATATTAAAAAACAAAATACAAAAATTAAAAGCGATTAAACAACAGTGCCCATGAATAAATTAATACATATTAAAAAGTTAAAACCAATTTATAAAACCCAACCCCATCCCATCAGGCCAGGCCAGCTTGTTCAAAAAGGTAGGTTTTGAGATCGCGCCGGAAGGAGCGGAGGTCAGGCGCCATCCGGAGCTCGGCTGGAAGGTGGTTCCATAAATCCGGCGCGCCCACAGAGAATGCCCTCCCCCTGGGGGCCACCAGTCGGCATTCTTTGACCGGTGGCACCCTGAGGACGCCCTCTCTGTGGGAGCGTACTGGGCAGAGGGAAGTTGACGCCGGCTGCAGGTGCTCCCCAAGGTATTCCGGACCCATGCCATGTAGGGCTTTGTAGGTCATTACTAACACCTTGAATCTCACCCGGAAGACAACTGGAAGCCAATGCAGCTCGCGGAGCAGAGGTGTAACATGGGAGTGTCGGGAAACTCCCAACACAACTCTCGCGGCTGCATTCTATACCAGTTGGAGCCTCCGAGTGGTCTTCAAGGGTAGCCCCATGTAGAGAGCATTGCAGTAGTCAATTAATTAATTTTGATTAATTGTTGGGCGGACGGGAACCCTTTGCAGGCAATGAAGTGAGCCTACTTTGAGAACAGATCTATCACAGTCCAAATGACTATATTTCCCCTACTTTCAGGTAGATCTACTATAAAATCCATAGCAATTTTTTCCCATGGTTGGGAAGGGTCTGCCACCATTCCTTCTCACTAAATGCCTCCGCTAGGTCCCGGTATTCACAGGGGATGAATGGATCACCTGGTTGAGATGAGGCGGCCATGTGCACTAGTTCGTTGGGTGGGCTAAAGTCTCCTGTAATGTCCGTTGAGTTAAGGGGGGGCTTGGGTCCTATGGATAACCTTACAGTCCTCATTCCCTTCTCCCACCAGATAAATGGTTTCCATTTGTCCAACCAGGCTAGCCCTAGGATCACAGCCTCAGTCATTTTTGGAGCCACCATGAAAAAATGAAGTGCCAGTGCTCACCTATTTCTCACCTATAGTCAATTGCATGACTAAAGTTCCTCCCATTAGGGAGCCATCGGCTTGCTCAAACCTCACAGGTTTGGAGAGCAGCTTTGCTCGTATGCCCATTTTCAGGGCAAGTGACAAGCTGATAGTGCACCGGAATGTTAGTACTTTTAAATCTATCTGTGCCCCCATCTTAGGGATTATGAGTTTGGTAGGTAGTGAAAAAGGTGTGATGTGTCAACTCACCATTAGGTTGTTCTCTCCTTCATCATTGCTGTAGTAGGAGGGTAGAGCGGTGGCAGGTCTGGCTTGGGTCTCGGCACTCTCCTGCATGGGGGATGTGACTTGGGCAACGGGTTCCTGCACAATCCAGTTGGATTTCTCTTTCATTGGCTGCTGGGCTGATTTCTTCCTTGCTGGTGGTCCTGGTCTATTCTGCTGCTGGGGGTAAGGGACTGTGCAATTGGCTGCTCAGTGTCCCTGCTGTCCACATCTGAAACACTTGATTGATGGTCCAGCAGGTGGTCTGGGATTCTCAGTAGCTGCAGTGATTGGAGGCTTTTTTGGGGGGGGTGGCTGTCATTTGGGTTGATTTGGCCTTGACTCGGCTTCCTGTGGGGGTGGCTTCTGATAGCGGGCAAGCTGAACATCTAGTCTTACTGCTCCCTGGTACCACTCTTGCAGCTCATCAGGGACTGGTTGATAGACACAAGCCTGGGAGAGGTGGTCATCTAGAGATGGACAAGGGAGTGCTCAGGCCACTTCTCTATGTGGCCAGCTATCTTGCAAAACTCATACATACTCCAGTGCAGGCCTGCAAGCTTGTTTTATTTTGTGGACTTGCTCCTCTGCTTTGAGGGCAATGGATGGGTCTTTGAACCTTGCTCTCAGTCCTAGGAGGAAGAGATGGGGGTCCTCTAACTCAGGTGCTTGCTCGTTATATAAATTGTTCAGCCACTAGGATGCTTCTCCTTACAAGCAGGATGCAATCACCTTGACCATAACACCTGGGTTCGGATAGAAATAGGCACAGCAGTTCAAGTGAGAGTGCACCTGATTAAGGAAAAAGATCAGCTTCTCTGGGTCCTCATCGAAGATAGCTCTAAGAGGTGGTGCCATCAGTGGTTGCTGGCCTCCCCACTGTGGATGTTGCTTCCCCAACTGTTGCTGCCCCCCCATGGTGGCTGCAGCGTCCCCAGTTGCTGCAAGTCTCCCAGCAGTTGTTGTGTGCCTGGGGGCTGTTGCTATCCCCACGGCTGTTGTTGCATTGCTGGCAACTGTGGCACCCCCAATTGCTGTATGACCCTACCAGTCTCAGTGGCTGCTGTAATGGCACCTCCAGTTGCTGCAGGCCTCCCAGTGGTTGCTGCAGGGTTGGGGGCTGCTGCCATCCCAACTGCTGCTGGCCTGTGGGGGGTTGTGGTCCCCCAGTTTCTGCAGGCCCTCCTGTGGCCCTGGAGGTGATTGTTGCTGGATCCTCATTGGTTGTGGGCCACTCAGCAGTTGCTGCACATTTGGAGTGGTGGCCAGCCCCACTGCTGCTGCCGTGCTCCCAGAGGTTGCTGACTCCCTGGCGGCTATGACATCAGTGGTTGTTGAAAGGTCCCCATCTACTGCTGCACATTCGAAGGCTGTGGCTATCACCAGTTCAGCTGCTGCACTGCCAGTGACTGCTGGCTTCCCACCTAGGAAGGCTGTGACATTCCCCATTGTTGTACAGGCCCCGGGCTGGGTGGCTGGTAAGCACGTTGATCCAGGGTTTGGCTGTCCCGGTGACAGTTCGGGCTCTTATCCGGTCAGCGGTGATCTGGGCTTTTGGAGGGGTGATGACTGGAGCTGTCTCTCCCTGTGGGGCTGGAGGCCATGGTCGGTGTCTTCAAGAACAGAGAGGCTGCCTGATCTGCTCAGGGGGGACTGGGGGTTCCCCTTTGTAGGAGGATCATCATGATCACTCAGTATGGGGAGCGGGAAGGTTATCCTCTACTCTTCATCTCTACCTCCTCAAATCTTTCCACCAACTTCTCCACTGACTGACTATGGGCTGCGGACAGGTACTTCTACTCATCCGAGTCCTCAGTGGTAGACAATTTTGGGGAACACAACATGTGGGAATCCCCTCTTTGCAGATCAACCTCGTACACCTTTGAAGCACTTGATGGTGACAAGGCTGTCTCGAGGTGTCTGGAATCTCTGCTGGACTGGGTCCATTCTGACAACCAGATTAGGTATCCTCATGGCTTGGGCTTTGCCCCCAGCTGGGAGGCCTGAAAAAGTTCTTTTTCCACTGGTGCACTGGCTGTCGCTCCCCCCTCTGGGGTAGCAGCCATCACCAGAGTGCTGATTTCAGGCACTATTTCTTTCTCCATGCTGAGATCTTCCCCGAATCTTTGTCAGCTTATCCCTAGATTCTAGGGACAGCGACTGGGACTCGGGACCCCAAAATAGTTAGGGAAAAATTGGAGGTTTTGGCTTAATGTCATGGTTCCGACAGATGAAACTCTTTAAAAGAACTTCAAGGCATTGTTTACCTTAAATAATCTTTTATTCGAGAAACAGAGTATCAGCACTATATAGTTGAAGACAAATACTGAATTTCCACCACCCCCAGGCACAAAGTATCAAAGCACTATTCTGTCCTCCAATTAACAGTCATAAATCACATTCCCCAATTAGCTTGAAGCGCGGGCTTTCTCTCCAGCTCTCTAGCCCACTAAATCTTTTTATTTATTTATTGGATTTATATGCTGCCTGTATTGCTTTCAAGCTATGGACAGCTTATAACAATATAAAAAAACAATATAAAATAAGAACCTTTAAAACAGTAAGAACAAGTATTAAAGCAGCCATGTCCTTTGCAAGGCTTGTCCATGTGTTTCAAGCCCTGTCCCTGGCTGTACCTTAAAACATGTTTACAGTTTATACAACCATCTTCTTTGCTTTCTTCCCAGTGGAAATATTATGTGTAAATCCACACAAATACTCTTGCAGATAACTGGTGTCAGTTTTCAAAATAACTGCAAAGGATGTAGCTACTTTAATAATTCAGAGAAAGGGAGCACTTTTATGTTGCACTAATATATTTTTGAAGCAACTGTTTCGAATGCACTTATTACATTTTATTTGATATACAGCAGTTTTCTTTTTCTTAAAATGTCATTTGGAAAAGTTTTAAGAAGGAAAAAGATTATAAGGATGGTCTTTACAAGTGTGCCTGAATAAAATTAAAATAAATATAGAAACTCTTTTGAAGTAGAGCTAAGTCAGGCAAATGTATAAGCCTTTAAACAAGCAGATCTCCTGGAAAATGGTAAAGCTTATAAAAATATTAAAGTACTAAGCTAGTGATTAGTACACTTCTAATTTACATTTTGGATTCTGTAATGCTTTAATCACCTCATTAGTAATGTGTAATCATTTGTTTACCAACATAAGATCTGAACAGAAAGAGAGATTAGGAAGCATTTTGTTTCCTTTGGGAGGAAAGACAGGGCTCCCTCCCTTCATTCGGCGAGTGCAAAAGTTGTCTGGATGGAACAAGACTAGCCAGGTTCTGCCAGCCCCCACCCCCACCCAGATGCCCTCACCATCCCCAAGCATTTTTTTCCTAACCTGCTTTCAGCTGCATTCTGTTTCTCTGCTTCTTCCCTTCGCCATGTGTTTGTGGGATTATGGTAAAAAAGAAAAAAGTTCCATGAGACTTTCTAACTTTTCACGAGATCTCGCGAGAAGTTAGAAAGTCTCATGGAACTTTTTTTGTCCCACAAACACGCAAAAAGAAGTGAATGGAGAAACGGAATGCAGCTGAAAGCAGGTTAGTAAAAAAACCATGCTTTTAAAACTTTTTTTATAGTGTTGTTCAACCAGTCCTATGTGTACCACCAGCCATGTGCTCGTGTACCACTAGTGGTATGTGTACCACCGGTTGAAAAGCCTTGCTTTAGACCAGGGGTGTCAAACTGCCGGCCCGTGGGCCGGAGCGTCATGGAGAAACCGCACCCATCCCATTTTCGGCAATTGGAAAAAGTTCTGATACGTCGCGCGACGTCACGTGACGTCGCGAGTTTGACATGCCTGCTTTAGACCAAGCCTGCCAATATGGAATAGTTCAGCTGTTCAGGGATCATTTTAGCAAACCTGAGGCAAGAAATAAAATAAATAGAAAGTTATCAGTAGAAGGGCTTTAAGTGATTAAACTGGCAATTTAGAGCTTCCTGTGCTCACTGATTTCTTCTGATTGCTGAGCAGAAGAAAATGTACAGAGTGCCATCTTTGTAAGAAAGGGTCTGCCCAGTTTCCTAGGCAGGAACATACATCCGAGATAAAAGCTAGATGCAATACTAACAGTAGAATAGTTCAGTCAGTTGGCTATCAAGTGAGTTAATTAACTCTTTGCTTCATTATTGATTATTTAACCAGGCAACTAATTCTGATTTCAGGACATTGTCCAAATGGTTGGCCTAAATCTCAGCTCAGCATATTTTCACGGTATACCTGCGTTTGGACTTCTCTGACCCTATTCTGTTGTCTTTTAACAGCTAGATAGAATAGTCATTTAATATTCTCTGCGTCCAATAAGAAGACATGTATCATGAGAAGGTAACAGGGAAAGGTCATCATATAAATTGATTGAGGTCATCCAGACACTTCTTTCAGTTGCTTTATTCAAATTCTGCAAATACAATTTAATGCACCCACATGAGCAGTAACAATAAGCTATGTGTGTCCCCAACATCACATCATACCTGCTTTATACTATACTTTATTGTGTCTACCATAATAGTGTGTTTGCATGACATGCTTATCCATGGTTAATTTGATCATAGATTATTCAACTAAGCCAGTGATTCAGGTTTGTACCATATGTTGCTAGCCATGCGTTAATCACAAGGACTGGAATTGTACAGCATGCAAGGCCAAAATAATATTTAGCTAGTTTGTGCTCATAAAGTATATCTTTATGAAGACACCTAGGTTTAGTATTTTTAATATTTCTAAAAGCACCAGTCCAGCAAAAACTAATGGCACTCCCCATAGTGAAGAAGCTGACTTAGGGATCTGGCTTCACTCTTAAAGGGAAGTTTCAAACTCCTTGCTTTGCCTTTTGTGGCTCTTTATGCATAATTTGAACTTGGATCAAATAGCAATTTATATACCGGAAGTTTTAAAACAAAAGATTCTCCTCTGCATTCATGATTCTCCCTTGACTACCTCCTTTCTTTCCCAGATGCAGGTGTTTTCTTCCTGGAGCCCAAGCATCAGCTGGAGATCAATTTGTTCCATCACAACTAGATCAGCATTAGATCTGCTGGCCATATCGAGCCTCTGCTCCTTTTCTGGGGGCCCAGAGATCTCTCTCAGATTATGCTGCCAAAATACAGAAACAAGGTAGCATGATTTTCAGTGGTTTAAAACAAATAAAAAGAAGCAAAATTAAGTGTGTTAACAATCCAATACATTTAATACTTCAATTTTCATGAAATTCCACAATTCTTGAAAAGGATATCTAACAAACAAACTGAACTTTAGTTTCAATTTGATAGCTGCAAATAAATTGCCTACATCTATCTTTGACCAAACCTGAAATAGTTTGGATACAAAGCATGTGTACTTTCATTGATTTATAACTCTCTATGTGCTTCATTTATGTTAATTCCTTGGGTGTGTGAGAGAGGAAAGAAAGATAAAAGTGGGTAGTTCAACAGCATTATAAGGATTCCTAACAATATATCTACAATTGAAAAATGGCTTAAATTTGTAAAAGAAACAGTGATAACAATATCAGGAAGGTAACATTTATCTTGATTTTTTTTAAAAAACTTAATTTGTGCTAAGAAAGAGAACCTGCCAATGTGCTAGTATTGATGAATTCAAAAAATTTACACCTGAAAGTCATGCTAGTTTTTACATTCCTCCAGTCTAGTTTTTGAAGATCATTGTGCAGTCAACTTAAACTGGCTTTTATGAAGGAAAAATATAATTTAATAATGATCATCACAAACTTTATCAGATGATTTTATTTGTTGAGCATGAAACAAAACAACAACAGAAGAATTCTGTCAGGACCCACCCCAAACCACGTCTTAGGAAGACAAAACTCTTGGAGCCAAATCTTAGTCCAAAAGGAATCTTTACTATGACATGCTTGGTTGTAGGAATACAAGACAGGACTTAATATTGTTCTACAAACTAAACCCTTATAAAGAGTTCCCGGTTCAACACCCCCTCAACCCCATTTGGTCAGTCCCCCATTTAATTTAATTTAATTTAATTTAATTTAATATTTGCATTTGTATACCGCCCTTTCCCTGAGGACTCAGGGCGGTTTACAGGGAATTAAAAATCAAAACATACAAAAGTTAAAACCAATTTAAAAAGCATTAAATTCACCCTGTACATTAAAACCCCAGTTAAAATTTTCTCCTCAGCCTGGGCCCGAGAGCTCAAAGAGCCAGGTCTTCAGGCCCCGGCGGAATGATCGGAGGTCGGGAGCAGTCCTCAGCTCTACCGGCAGCTGGTTCCAGAGGGCAGGCGCTCCCACTGAGAAGGCCCTATCCCTGGGTGTCACCCGCCGGCAATCTCTCACCGGCGGAACCCTGAGCAGACCCTCCCTGTGGGAGCGCACTGGGCGAAGGGCGTTTGATGCCGGCAGCAGGTGTTCCCTCAAATAACCCGGACCCAGGCCATGTAGGGCTTTATAGGTGATAACCAGCACCTTGAATTTCACCCGGAGGGCAACCGGAAGCCAATGCAGCTCGCGGAGTAGAGGTGTTACATGGGAGTATCGGGAAACCCCCATTACAACTCGCGCGGCCGCATTCTGCACCAGTTGAAGCCTCCGAGTGGTCTTCAAGGGCAGCCCCATGTAGAGAGCGTTACAGTAGTCCAAACGGGAGGTCACAAGCGCATGAGTGACTGTGCGTAGGGCGTCTCGGTCCAGATAGGGACGCAACTGGCGCACCAGGCGAACCTGTGCAAAAGCCCCCCTGGTCATGGCTCCTATGTGATCTTCAAAATTGAGCCGTGAATCCAGGAGGACGCCCAAGTTGCGAGCCCTATCAACGGGGGGTAACACCTCACCCCCCATCATTAGAGGTGGAATAACTTGGTTAACCCGAGACGCCGATATGCACAGCCACTCAGTCTTGGCGGGATTGAGACGAAGCCTGTTTCTCCCCATCCAGACCCGAACCGCCTCCAGGCACCGGGACATCACGGAGAGGGCATCACTGGGTTGGTTCGGGGTGGAAAGAAAAAGTTGGGTATCATCAGCGTACTGGTGATACCCCACCCCAAAACCACGAATGATCTCGCCCAGCGGCTTCATGTAGATGTTGAACAGGAGGGGCGAGAGAACCGACCCCTGAGGGACTCCACAAATGAGAGACCTCGGGGCGGATCTCTGCCCTCCTGTCAACACCGACTGCGAGCGGCCCTGGAGGTAGGAGGAGAACCACCGTAGGACGGTGCCTCCCACTCCCAACCCCCTGAGACGCCGCAGCAGGATACCATGGTCGATGGTATCGAAAGCCGCTGAGAGATCTAATAGGACCAGGACAGAGGAGCAACCCCTGTCCCTAGCCCTCCAGAGATCATTCACCAGCGCGACCAATGCCGTCTCCGTGCTGTGTCCGGGCCTGAAGCCCGATTGGTACGGGTCCAGATAATCAGTTTCCTCCAGGAACAGAGGGAGCTGATGCGCCACCACACTCTCAACAACCTTCGCCAGGAAGCGAAGGTTGGAGACTGGACGATAGTTGTTTAAAACAGCCGGGTCCAAAGCAGGCTTCTTGAGGAGGGGTCTCACCACCGCCTCCTTCAAGGCGGCAGGGAAGACACCCTCCTTCAAAGAAGCAGTTATTACTGCATGGAACCAGCCTCGTGTTCCCTCCCGAGCCGCATAAGCTAGCCAGGAGGGGCACGGATCCAACAAACAGGTGGTGGAGCTCAGTCTCCCCATGATCCTGTCCACATCATCAGGGGAAACAGGGTCGAACTCAGTCCAGATAACGTGCTCAAGACCGCCTGATTCCTCCACATCAGACTCTGCCCAGTCAGAGTCCAAGCCGGTCCGGATCCGAGCGATTTTGTCCGTCAGATGATGACTAAACTCCTCGGCTCGTCCCTGCAAGGGATCCTCCCTCACCTCCTGGTTAAGGAGGGAGCGAGTCACCCTAAACAGGGCGGCCGGGCGATTATCTGCGGACGCGATAAGGGCGGCAAAGTAGTTAGACTTCGCCGTCCTTATCGCCGCAAGATAAGACCTTATGAAGGTTCTTAACTGCAATCGGTCGGATTCGGATCGGCTGGATCTCCAACCGCTCTCTAGACCTCGTCTCCGACGCTTCATCTCCCGGAGCTCCACAGAGAACCATGGAGCCCAACGGGATCTGCGCCGAGTCAGAGGTCGCATGGGTACAACACAGTCGAGTGCCCTGGTGGCAGCCGTTTCCCAGGCCTCCACCAGAGCATCGACTGGGCTGTGGGTAAGGGTGATAGGTATCGGCCCAAGCGCCCTCTGGAACCGATCCGGGTCCATTAGGCGCCTGGGGCGGAACCACCTGGTCGGTTCCGCCGCCCAGCGGCGGGGGATGGCATGACGGAAAACCAGCCTCAGGAGGTGATGATCTGACCATGACAGAGGGGTGATGGACGGAGAACCCCCTCCCAGATCATCCAACCACTGTCCAGACAGGAACACCAGGTCGAGAGTATGATCCCCCTCGTGAGTAGGGCCCTCAATAACCTGGGTCAGGCCCATGGCTGTCATGGAAGCCATGAACTCCCGAGCTAACTCCGACGACCCCCCCAGTGATGGCAGGTTGAAGTCACCCAGGACTATAAGCCTGGGGAACTCCACCGCCAACCCTGAGAGGGTGTCGAGCAGCTCAGGCAGGGCTGTTGCCACACAGCTGGGCGCCAGGTATGTGAGCAACAAGCCCAACTGAACCCGAGGACCACATCTCAAGAGGAGGGATTCACTCCCGGCCATCTGGACAATGGTGGCCTCCCGGGGACACAAAGTCTCCCGAATAACCACTGCCACCCCACCACCCCTGCCCTGAGCCCGTGGCTGGTGCAGCACCCGGAAACCTGGCGGGCATAACTCGGTGAGAGGCACCCCTCCCTCCGAACCCAACCAAGTTTCCGTGATGCATGCTAGATCCGCACATTCCTCCTCGATCAGATCACGGATGAGGGGAGCTTTGTTAACTACGGATCTAGCGTTAAAATAGACCAACCTGAGCTCAGGGGCCTGATCACCCTCATCCCCGGGTAGGAGGGTGCTAACCGGAGGGTCGGAGCGCGCCACCGCTCGGAGATAGCGGGGGCGCGATCCCAGATGTTGATATGGCCCTCCGCGCAAACACCTGCTGCCATACCCTATCGCCGTGGGGATTCGATGCCCCACCCCCACATTCCCAGCGCCAGCAGCCACCTCCCCCGACCCCGTCCCGTCGGGACCTCTAACAGGTCCAGACTGAGTGCCGGTTACAGATTCCTTCCCCACCCTCCCCTTCCTCCCCCTCCCTAACCTCTTAAAATAACCGGCTAAGAATCTTATCAGGGGCCTCTTAGCGCGTCTTAACTCGAGGCCCCTGTCCAAGCCCAACCACCTCTCGGAGTCCCAAAGCTTGGACCCGTCATTTACCTCGTATCATCCCTCTCGTGGGAAAAAGGAACTTAGGACCTTTTATGTTTATTGCTCTCTTCCGTGACACAAGCCAGATGCTCCTACCCTAACCCCCCCTTTGGTTCCCCCAGTTCAAAAGGCTTCTCTTTTCCTTTGAAATGCCTAATACAGGCTCAATACACATTCGTTCCCTCCTCCTCGGGAGATGGCAGAATCCATGGAATAATGTTTTAAACATACATTTATGAATATGATATAAATGGATTCTGACAAATTCCTAGAATATACACAAAAGTAATGAATTAGGGAAAAATAAAAATTGTTCTGGAATACTGTTATATATAAGGTTAAAATTTTCAACAAGGCAGTTATAGGGTAAGGTCAGTTATAGGGTAAGGTCAGCTATTTTTGCACATGCATGGGACAACTGTACAAAAGGAATGAGGCTTTGATTGCAATCTCTCTCTCACACATGTATATCTGTTTGCCAATTTTGATAACCACAATCATCACTTTTGCAGATGTTGGTGGTTTGGAATAAATTTGGAACAAAAGGCCTACCCTTTTTATAAACTCTTTTAAGGTGTCTTTATCTTTTTATGCTCCTGAGTCTTCTACCAGTCCTAAACTTTTTATCTAGAATTAAAGGTTCTAGGTCTTGAGAAGTTTTCAACACATTGCCAGTGGTACACAGAAGGGAAATGCTGTGCTTTTCTTTTTTCCAACACTTTCCCAATTCCCCTGACTCTTCTAAATTTAAGCTGTAATCTTTCCAGTGTATGTAGATGTGATATATGTGTCTGTATATATACATATATATAATGCCTGCTTATGGTGTCCTTTCCCCTTCAATAGTATATCTATTTTGTAGTTCAGAAGATCTGAGGATAAGATTTTATTTTGTATTTTATTAGGCCTTCTCATTTAAGCGAGGTGTAAAAATAATAAAAAGATACATGTCAAAAAAATAGATACTAAAATAAACTGGACACGTGCCAGACCATACGGGAACATTTTTCTTTTTAAATTACTATCATGGACAATCCTCTTTTTGAAAGACTATCTAGGATAAAAGTAATTTAAGAATCCATCCCAACAGGACCCAAAATGCACTATCTAATATTAACCTCACAGAGTAATTTGGTGTTACTCCCCTGGCAGTCATCATCATCATCATCATCATCATCACCAGCCAAGAGGATTTCTTAGAGGACAGTGTCATTTTGGAAGGGAAACTTAGTACTTGGTCCAACATCCATCCAAAATACCACTGCTGCTCTTCGGATGGATTTTCAGTTTAGAGGGCAGGTGAGTGGAGTGATAATGATAATGATAGTGAGAGTGAAGGATTCAGTGAAATTGAAGTAATTTGAGAAGACAACTACACCAAAGGATTACTGTAATCTCTCTATTTGGGACACACTAAGAAAATCTTAGATAGTATACTTTTTTTGGTTTTGGTGCCATCCAGTCTTGATTCCTAGCAACTTTGATTCCTGCAGTTTTCTTGGAATAATTTCAGAAGTGGTTTACCATTGCTTGTTTTCTAGGAGTGAGATGACAATTTAAGGTAGGATTAGAACCCATAGTTTTCTGGTTTTTAACCTGATGCCTTAAGCACTAGCTGTCACAAAGTCTAATTTGACTTATGTGAAATTTACTTCTAGGTAAATCCAGTTGTGATTGAGCATAAGCATATACTGTAAGATAAACTTGGTTGGGTCAAAGTATAAAATGGATTTATACCAAGAATCTAAGATACAAAATGGTGAATCAAGTACAAGGGGTGAGCTTTTCTGTCAGTATTAGGAGAAAAGGGAAAATAACCAGGGTTTTTCTTGGCCACATTTTCCACATTTTATCCTCTTCCAGATTTAAAGTATCCTTCCTGGTATGTGACGGGCTACTAATATAGTTTCAAAGTATTCCCACTGCGGTTAACTTGGTAATCATCCGTATGTGCCTTGGAGTCATTATTGACTCCTGGAGACAGCCTGGACTAAGCCCTGATGCTGTTTTGGCAAAATTCAATGTGGTTTGTCATTGCCTGCTTCTCAGGGTTGAAACAGTGTGATTGGCCCAGAGTCACCTAGCTGGCTTTGTGCCAAAGGCGGGATTAAAAATTACTGTCTCCTGCTTTCTGCCCATTGCCTTAACCATTATATCAAACTAGCAGAGAGCTTCCTTAAAAACCAGTCTTAATGAAATGCCATGAATTGTATGTAGAACTTGCTACAATTGAAAATCTGTATAGCTATTTCCATTTTTCTCAGGGATTGGCTAGGAACCAGGATAAGTTCAGCTGCAAGAGCAAAAAAAGATGCATTAAATCACTCAATACACCCAGCCCCCAGTTTTTGCTTTTCTGCTTTGTTGGACTTCCATTTTGTTAGTAACTGGTACATCTTATTTAAAGAAAAATCACTTTGATTTTCCTTCTTATGGTTTGCTGCATAAAATTAGTTTTGACCTTTTGTAAAACAGAACTTTTTTCTCTCATTTCAGAAGAGATGAAAATAACAAGCATAAATACAAAACGTATTAGACTTGTGTATAATGAATATAGAGATTTGATTTACATGTTGAAAAACAGTTGTAAAAGGGAATGGTATTAATTTCCTCTTCCTTATAACGCTAATTTATTCTCCATGTACATAATTACTAGCCACCCTGCATTTTTACAATGGTGGACAACATTACTTAAGAAAAATTATTGTAGAAGGCATTTCTCAAGGAGGAAGGAATATGAGGGAGAAAAAAGGAGAAAAAATATAGAATATGAAATGCTGTGGTTCTATACAGTAAATCTTAGGATATTCCCAAAGTGAATTGGATCTAACTAATCAAGTTGAACTACTGATTTTATAACAAACATTTTATTATCCTTTGTATAGCACAGATTCTAAAAATAGTTATGACCATGTATGTCATAGCAGATTTAAATGCGCCTGCAGATTTTTTAGAAGAAAAACTTTTTGAGTTCTCATACTGCAATGGTTTTAATTAATGTGTCAAAAATAAACTAAAATGAGAGACAGATTGACAACAAGACAGCAAGAAAATGAATGCTAAAACTATGAAAAATGAGGTTTAAAAGCCTCATAAATTCATTTTTGTTGTTGTTGTTGTTAGTTGCGAAGTCGTGTCCGACCCATCGCGACCCTATGGACAATGTTCCTCCAGGCCTTCCTGTCCTCTACCATCTTCTGGAGTCCATTTAAGCTCACACCTACTGCTTCAGTGACTCCATCCAGCCACCTCATTCTCTGTCGTCCCCTTCTTCTATTGCCCTCGATCTTTCCCAGCATTAGGCTCTTCTCCAGTGAGTCCTTCCTTCTCATTAGGTGGCCAAAGTATTTGAGTTTTAGCTTCAGGATCTGGCCTTCTGAAGAGCTGTCAGGGTTGATCTCCTCTAGGACTGACTGGTTTGATCGCCTTGCAGTCCAAGGGACTCGCAGGAGTCTTCTCCAGCACCATAGTTCAAAGGCTTCATTTTAAACAGAGCCAATTTGATCTAGTGGTTAAGGCACCAAGCTAGAAAATAGGAGAGCATGAATTCAAATCCTACCTTAGCCATGAAAGCCAGCTGGATGACTTTGGGCCTCTTAACTCTTCTCAGCCCAATCTACCAAAAAAGGCCGTTGTTGTTGTTGTTGTGGGGAAATAGGAAGAGGAATATGTGTTCAATATGTTCACTACCCTGATGTCATAGTTCTGATAGTTGAAACCGTTAAAAGAACTTCAAGGCAAGAATTCTTCCTTAAAGAACATTTTATTAGGAAACAAAGTATGGGCACTTACATAGTTGAACCCCAAACTGAGATTCCCTCCCCCCAGATACAAAGTAACAAGTTGCAATTCTCACCCCACAAATGCTGTCATAAATCACATTCCCCAATTAATGCAAGGGGCGGGCTTTTCTTGCTAGCTCCTCAGCCCGCCAAAATCTTATCAGACCATGTCCTTGAGTTACTACACTTCTATATTACTATGGCTAACTAAACCCTCAAGCATTTACTCCATCCCCCTTTCTACATCTGCTTTCTAAAAGAAGAAATAAGGCACGCTAGAAGCAAAAGTGAAAATGGCTGTTAATTCTCAGTTGTCAGAGTGACAACATCCATTGTCACAGTGTTGACATCTGGTCCCCCTTAACAGAAAGGAGTGATCCTGCAATTTAAACAGAAGCATAGGTTAAGGGCTGCCCCTTGGCTTGTTGGGGTGTTTGTCATAGAATTTATGGATGAGTCTATCAGCTTTCACATCATTAAATTTTACCCTGTGGCCTCTGATAATGGGTATCTCTTCCACTGTACTAAATATTGTAACTTCCCTTTAAAAATCCTAGAATCAAGAATACATTTTACTTCATAATGCATTTGTCCAGCTAACACTAGGGGACCAGGTGCTTTCTTGGGAGGAGGTCGTAAAGTATAACCCCTAAATGGTTTTAATAAACTGCAATGGAATACAGGGTGAATCTTCCCTAAGAGTCATGGGACTTTCAACTTCACTGTAACTGGATTTATGATTCTGACAATAAGGAAAAGACCTAGGTATTTTGGCCTGAACTTCTTACTAGGCAACTTAAGTCATAGATATTTTGTGGATAAATAAATAAACCTTTTCCCTAACATGGAAAGATCTTTGAGGAGATCTTCTTTTATCAGCTTGTTTTTTATATGTCTCTGAGGCTTTTTTCAGTGCTGCTTTTGTTTTGTCCCAAACCTCCCCCCATTTTGACACCCATTGGTCAAGAGTCTGGGAAGTAGAGAGTCCTTGAGGATACTCAGGTATTGGGTTGAATTCTTTCCCTGTGGCAACCTTAAAAGGCATAAAACCAGTGCTGCTATGAATGGTCTTGTTGTAAGCCACCTCAGCAAAAGGGAGGAGGTCAGTACACTTAGTTTGTTGGTAGTCCACATAGCACCTAAGGTACTGCTCCACCATTGAGTTCACTTTTTCAGATGTCCCATTTGTAGATGGATGAAAAGCTGACAACAACCCTTGCGACGAGCCAATTATTTTCAGGAAACCCCTCCAAAACTTGGCTGTGAATTGCAACCCTCTGTCAGAGGTTATCCGTTTTGGAGCACTGTGCAGCCTGTAAATGTGTTTAAGAAACATCTTGGCTAGTTTCTGGGCTGATGAAAGTCCCTTACAGGTGATAAAGTGAGCCTGCTTTGAAAAAAGGTCAATTACAGTCCATATTACCATATTTCCTCTGCTTTTGGGTAACTCCACTATAAAATCCATAGTGATCTCTTCCCATGGCTGGGAAGGGTCTGCAATTGGCTGTAATAGTCCAGGGGGCTTCCCTGGAATTCTTTTCATGATGGCACACACCACACAGCTTTTGACATAATTTTCTACGTCCTTCTTCAGACACGGCTACAAAAACTGCTGGCGAATTAAATGTAGTGTTTTCAAATAGCCAAAGTATCTGGCTTTTTTTTTTTACATCATGTCTGCATTGAAGTGCATGGAGGCAGAGGGATTCAGGCAGATACAATTTTCCCCTCTTGTAAGCTAGTCCACCTCTACACATTAGGGTGGTTTGATGGTCTTTAAACCATTGAGCATGGAGGAGTTTGTGCTTCAGCTTCCTCGTCATGGGGTCATTTGGGTTCAGATCTGTCATAGGTGGGGCTTTCTGCGGTGTTACTTGACAAACGACCTGTGCCGTAGGCATGATCGAATCATTGACTTGTTCATGCTGGCTTTTATACTGAGGCAAACTTGATAGGGCATCAGCCAAAAAGTTCTTCCCTTCTGGGATGTACTTCAGGGTGAAATTAAATTGGTTGAAGTATTGCACCCATCATACTTGTTTGGAGGAAATTTTCTGAGGAGTTTTCAGTGCTTCTAGGTTTTTGTGATTAGTCCATACTTTGAAAGGCACCTTCCTTCCAGTAGTGCCGCCAATTTAATAGAGCCCAGCGAATTGCAAAAGCTTCTTTCTCCCAAACTGCCTACCTCCTCTCGCAATCAGTGAATTTTTTTGAAGTGTACGCACAGGATTGTAAGACCCCATTATTATTCTTTTGTAAAAGTACTGCTCCGACTGCTGTCGCTAACATCGGCTTGAATCACAAATGGTTCCCCTGGGCGGGGGTGCTTTAAGATCGGCTTGATTGCAAAAAGTCTTTTTAAATTCTCAAAATTTAAAATTTTGACACTTCATAGTCCATGTTACTGGCTGGCCTGGCTGTGGCTTTCTTCCATCTTTATCCGTTTTTAATAAGTCTGTTAAAGGTAAAGCAATTTCAGCAAATGAAGGAATGAATTGACAATAGAAGTTTGCAAATCCCAGAAAGCTTTGAAGCTGCTTTTGAGTCATTGGGGGTTGCCATTCAATTACAGCTTTCACTTTGCCAGGATCCATCTCTATGCCCTCACTGGAGATCCAGTAGTCCAAATAATCCAGTCAGGTTTTGTGGAACTCACACTTTGATAATTTAACATACAATTTGGCATTTAGTAGTTTCTTTAGCACTTGTCGCACTAAATTCACATGGTCAGCCATATTTTTGCTATAGATTAGGATGTCATCAAGATACACCAGAACCCCCTTGTATAGATGATCATGCAGCACCTAGTTAATCAGCTGCATATTCTTACTCTGTAGTACACTTCTCTTAGGTCTAATTTGGTGAAAATGCGGCCCTTTGCTATATGGGTTAATAGGTCTTTCAGGAGGGGAGGGGGGTATTTATTCTCCACATTCACAGTATTTAACTCCTTATAATCTACGCAGAGCTTCAGCGACCCATCCTTCTTCTCCTTAAATAACACTGGAGCCCCCACGTGGGATTTAGCCGATTCAATGAAGCCTCTAGCTAAGTTTCTATTCACATACTGCTGTAGTTCCTCCATTTCAAGGGGGGACATAGCATACATTTTAGGTTTAGGCAGCTTGGCTCCTGGTAATATTTCAATGGCACAATCATTTGGCTGGTGCAGTCGTAGGATTTCACATTCCTTATCACTAAATGCTTCTGCTAAGTCCCAATACTCTTTGAGGATGAGTGGCTCCCTTGGCAGGGGAATAGTGGCTACTTTCACTGCTTCTGCCAGTGGATCAGGTTCCCCGTTAACATCAAAAGAGCCATGAGGGGGGTTGGATCCTATCAGCAATCTCATGGTCCTCATCCCCTTTTCCCACCAAATAACAGGTTTCCACTTGTCTACCCACGCTAGATCTAAAATCACAGCTTCAGTCATTTTTGGATCCAATATAAAATGGATGAACTCCTAGTGTTTGCCTATTTCTAGATGTACCAGTCCAGTTAGGTGGGTGACTAAGGTCTCTCCCATTAAGGATCCAACCACCTGTTCAAATCCCATGGGTTTGGAAAGCAATCTTGCCTGTATGCCCATTTTTTAGGGCAATTGGCAAGTTGATAATGCTTCAGGAGCACCCCGAGTCCACTAGCACTTTCAAATCCATTTGCACCCCTGTCTTAGGTACTATGAGCTTAGCAGCAAGTGAAAAAGGTGGGATGGGTTGACTCACCATTGGGTTGTTTTCTCCCTCATTGTTGCTGTCGTAGGAAGCCAGAGTGGTGGTGGATCCAGCTGGAGTCTCAACTCTCTCCTGTGTAGGAAATGCAACCTGGATGACGGGCTCCTGGCGACCCAACTTCTCTTTTCTTTGGTCGGCTTCTGAGTGGGTTTCTTTCCTGCTGGCAGTCCTGATTTACCTTTCTGCTGGGGATTCAGGACCAGGCAATTTGCCGCTCAATGCCCCGGCTAGCCACACCTGAAGCACTTGATCAGTGGGGTTGGTGGGGGCCTGGGAGACTCAGCTGCCTTTATCGCTGGAAGCTGGCGAGGAGGTGGTAGTGCTGGAAGTTGACAGGGAGGAAGTCGTCTGACAGGTTCTGGTCTTGGAGCTGGTCTGGGAGCTGCTGACTTTTTTTGACAGGTAAACTCGATGTCTATCTTTACTGCTATCTGGTACAATTCTTGTAAGCGGTCAGGAACTCCCTGGTAGATGCAGGCCTGGAATAAGTCATCATTCAATCCCTCTTTAAAATGGTGCACTAGGGATTGTTCTGGCCACCATTCAATAAGGCCTGCGACTCTTCTGAACTCACACACATAATCCATCACCAGTCTGCCAGCTTGCTTCACTTCATGAATGTCTTTCTCTGCTCTTAGGGCTATGGAGTTGTCTTCAAATTGGGTTCTCAACCCTTGGACAAATAGGTTGAAATTCCATAGCTCAGGTGTTTGCTCATTGTACAGACTATTTAGACACTCAGAGGCCTCTCCCTCTAGGTTAGCTGTGATAACATCAACCATCGCTGCCAGGTCTGTGTAGGCATCAGTGTTGTGGTTCAGATAAGAACACACTTGATTCAAAAAGAAAGTCAACTTTTCAGGATCCCTATCAAATGTGGCTTTCAGGGGGGGAACAGCCATGCATTGTTGTCAGTCTAACAGATCATGTATTCACCCATAATGCTGCATCAGGTCACAATGGAGTCTCTTTCTCTCACTCAGCCCTGGGAAGGGATCCAGGACTGGCATGACGATGAGGGTGTGGATCAGGGCTGCGATGTTGGCAGTAAAGCTCAGGGCTCCATCGATATCGGCAATGGTCAGGGCTGTCCCAGTCTCTGTGATGGCCAGGACTCCCCCTGCACCAGGGATAGTCGGGGTTGCAGTGATGTGGGTAGCGACTGGGGCTTTCAGAGGGGTGATGCCGCTCAGGCCTCCATCAATATCAGTGATGGTCAGGGCTGTCCCAGACTCTATAAGGGCTGGGACTTCCCCTGCACTGGGGATAGTCAGGGCTGCACTGATGCTGGTAGCAATCGGGGCTCTCGGAGGGGTGATGCCATTCAGGGCTCCACCGATATTGGTGATAGTCAGGGCTCTCCCTGTGCCAGGCACTGTCAGGGCTGCGGTGATGTGGGTGGTATCAGGAGTCTCAGAGGGGCTATGCCAGACAGGGCTAACATACCATTCTCGGTGCCCAGGGTTGTTACATCGACAGTGGTGGGCTGGACTTGATGACTATCGGTGACAATCAGGACTGGCTCACTGTTGCTGACAGGCTGGACTTCTGTCTTGCACAGGGCTCAAGGTTAATGCCGGTGATCGTGAATGTGGGGAGGAAGCCCTGGCCCCTAGCACAGGACTAGGATTTCTTCTGGTTGAGGAATGGCCCTTGCCTTGATTATCCTCTTTTTTGCTGGCAGAGGACTGGTGGCGCGCTCCTTGGCTCCCATTTCCAGCCCTTCAAATATCTCCCTAAGGTGCTCGACCAACTGGCTCCAGACTGCAGTCAGGTACTTCCAATCATTGGAGTCGTCTGATGGTGCCATTTTCTTTGCCCCTCGCCTATCAGGAGAGCATGTTCTTTGGGGAGCTGGCAGCGAGTATTCGCTCTCCATTGCTTTTGAAGAATCCCTCTTCAGCTGGCTCGCTTCTGATTGCTTAGTGTCTCACTAGGCAGGGCCCACTCAGATGACCAGATGAGTTCTTTAGACTTTGTTGCTGAAGCATCCAAGACCGTACTTTCAACCGGCACAATGGCCTGTGTTCCATCTGCCGATGTACCAGCTGTGGCCGCGGTGCTGGTGACAGGGTTCTCCTTCTTCTCCATATTGGGATCTTTCCTGAGTCTTTGGCAGCCTTCTCTCAGACTTGGGTAGGTGACCAGAGCTCAGGACCCTGTAATTTCAAAGAAAAAGGGAGTTTTGGATTAATGTCATGGTTCTGATAGATGAAATCATTAAAAGAACTTCAAGGCAAGAATTCTTCCTTAAAGAACATTTTATTAGGAAACAGTATCAGCACTTACATAGTTGAACCCAAAACTGAGATTCCCTCCCCCAGATACAAAGTAACAAGTTGCAATTCCCACCACGCAAACGCTGTCATAAATCACATTCCCCAATTAATGCAAGAGTGGGCTTTTCTTGCCAGCTTCTCAGCCCGTCAAAAACTTATCAGATAATGTCCTTGAGTTCCCACACTTTTACATTACTATGGCTAACTAAACCTCAAGCATTTACTCCATCCCCTTCTACATCTGCTTTTTAAAAGAGATAAGGCATGCTAGAAGCAAAACTGAAAGTGGCTGCTAATTCTCAGTTGTCAGAGTGACAGCATCCATTGTCACAGTGTTGACACTTGAGTTACAGTATTTACAAAAGTAATAAAGGTGGTATACAAATAAATAAAGTGTGTGTGTGTGTGTGTGTGTACATATGTGTTATTGAGATATCTGTTTGTGAGTGTTAAGAATCATTCTCAAAAGAAGCATTCCCCTTGGAGAGTTATCTTTCTTTTCCCATAGGTATATGCTTAACCCCATTGTATGTGCACGTATGTATGTATGTGAACTGATTGGCATAATTCATTATCTTTTCTCCTTCCTTTGCTATGCTGAGCTATGTGCTATGACGAATGCTGGCTCATTTAGGGTGAGGAAACTTGAGGAGACTTTTTCCTGAAAACAAAAATATTATTGACCATTCTAGACCTGAAACAAACAGTCAAAATGATTCTAAGTATGTTTAGATGCAACAGTGAATGGTTATTAGCTTGAGGTTCCAACTTCCAGACAGATGAGGGATGAATAACTATTTTGCTGAGTTCCTTGTTTCTCCAAATGTTAGAATGCATCATCTCATTTCTACCAGTTTCCATTCTAAAATACAAATTGCAAATTCAGTTTAACAACTGGGTTTCTCTTATGTGATAGGCCAGGGGTGTCAAACTCAATTTCATTGAGGGCCGCATCAGCATTGCGGTTGCCCTCAAGGGGCCGGGTGGGTATGGCCAGGGTGGGCGTGGCCTACTGGGTGGGCGTGGCTAGAGTGCGTATGGCCTACTGGGTGGGCGTGGCCAGCCCTACATCGTTCGCATCAAGGGTGCCTATGGGGGCCTGGGCAGGAGTGGGACAGATCTGAGGGTCTCTGGCAGAAGGAGGGTCTCTGGGCCAGGGTCAAGGCAGTGGGGGCCGTTCCCTCACTGTTTCCAGGATGGCTTCGCGGGCCACATAAAACCACTTTGCGGGCCGCATCCGGCCCCCGGGCCTTGTGTTTGACATGTCTGTGATAGGCTGTTTATTTATTTATTTTTAAATTCCATTTATATCCCGCCCTTCTCCGAAGACTCAGGGCGGCTTACAAGCTTAGCAGTAGCCTTCATTCTATGTATATGCCTGCTTATTAGGGCTTTCGCCCCCCCCCAAGCGGCATTATTACAAAGTCAGCTTAATTGCCCCCAACAATCTGGGTCCTCATTTTACCTACCTCAGAAGGATGGAAGGCTGAGTCAACCCTGACCCTGGTGGGATGCGAACCTGCTAGATAAAGTTTGCTAGACTTTATCCTGCTTTTTCTCTGGGAAGTCAAAGAAATCTATATTTCTGTATTTATTCACCACCTTTTCTATAAGAATTCAGAAGACTTTTCTCATTTTCTCCTCAGAAAAGGACTCAATGTAATATGGGCTGAGATTCAGGGATTGGGTCTATCAGGAGTGAACTCCAAACAAAATGGGGAATCGAACTGAAGTCTCTGCAGCAAAAATCATTACACACCCTACTTATTCTTCCATGAGAAGACGTTAATGTCTTTCCTAATCTGTTTCAGGTGCATTCGCTGTTCTGTTCCTTTCAGTGCAAAAGAGAGATGTTCTTACACCTAATCATCTAAACCAGGATTCTTTGCAGTGCATTAGATTATTATTATCATTGATTAAGCATACCCATGATCTATTACTGTTACTCTTTACTTTGGCCTGCCAGTAAATATTGCTATTCTTGTAATCTTACTGGGATTAATTCTTTTAGCATTTCAGTACAGCAAGCAGTGAAGAAAGCTATTGATCATTAGAAAAGACTTAATGACCGCCATCTCGTAAGTTGGCACAAATGTCTGCCAAATTAAAAGTGCCTTCAATCTGGATACATGGTGTAATGGTCATCTATTAGTTTTGTTTTATGATCAGATAAAATCTGATTGTGTAAAAGAAGAGTTACTGGTTGTCCTCAAAATGTACCCGAATAGAAAGTATTAGCAACTTTTTTTGTTATATGACCATTTGTAAGGTCTATGAAGTTCATTCCTGTCTGAGTAGCCAGAAGTGATTTTTTGTATGGATATAACTATGAATGTATGCTTTTCTTACCAGGGAAATGTCACACTTGAAGCAGGTCTCAAAACTGAAACAACAGTAAGTACATCCTGTATCAGCAACCTACCCCTGAGATCACTATATTTGCCTCTGGCAAAGTGCCTTTGTGTAGTTTCTCAGTTCTCAGAGATTTATTTAAGTTTCCAGTGGTGACCTGTGCTTCCCAATTTACAAAATGTTCATACTGATGCTCTTTATCTTATGTTTCTTCAAAGAACAGGTAGGCATATCCCATGAGCTGCTAATATTTTAGATGGCTAAGTAAATATTAACTGAATAAATGGAATTACCTGCTGAAGTCAAGATGAGTACATATGAACATTCCCAATCTTTCTGATAACAATGTCTGTAGAATGTTCAGAGCAAAATGAATGAAACAGAGGCTGTGTAACAATGCTTCACTGAGAGTAGAGAAGACATATATACCCTTTTTGAAATACTATTCTTTTTTAGAAAAACAGCTCTGGGAGAAAACTGTTTTGGTTGCAGCAAAAATCAAGCATAATTTAGCTGTCTCCACAGTCTTGGGAGCTAAATGGCTAACTTCATGAAGCCTCTTCTTTGTCTGAAACATTGTTGATTTTTTTTAAAAAAGTGATAAAAGAATTGTTGAGTGAACATTTTTTATATCTAGGAGAAATATATAACCTCTATAAATTCAAATTCTAGGACTTAAAATGCTCCTGCAGCTAAAGCATATAGGCCAGCAATGTCTGGAGGGCTACCCGTGAAGCCGAATTCCTCATGAAGATGTAATTCCTCATGAAGATGATTGATGTTTACAGTGGAGGTGAGTGAAAGAAAAACACAGGCAAATTAGAGAGAGCTAGTGTGGGACGCGGTGGCTCAGTGGGTTAGGACGGTGAGCTTGTCGATCAGAAGGTTGGCAGTTTGGCGGGTTGAATCCCGAGTGCCACGTAGCAGAGTGAGCGCCTGTTGTCCCAGCTTCTGCCAACCTAGCAGTTCGAAAGCATGTAAAAATGCAAGTAGAAAAATAGGGACGACTACAGTGGGAAGGTAACAGCGTTCCGTCCGCCTTTGGCGTCTAGTCATGCCGGCCACATGACCACGGAAACGTCCTCGGACAAGCGCTGGCTCTTCGGCTTTGAAACGGAGATGAGCACCAGCCCCTAGAGTTGGAAACGACTAGCACGCATGTGTGGGGGAACCTTTACCTTTACCTTTATAGTGTGGAATGGAAAGCCAATGGTTCCAAGTTCCAACCAATAGTTTGTCAATAGTGTGGGGGCTGGGAGTAGTTCAGCAACATCTGGAGGTCCCCATGTTTTCCTTATCTGGCTTAATTCATTATCAGTCACAGTGCTATCCTGTTTAATAGTAATATGAAGTTGCTGATAGTACAATAAAGAAGGCAAAAATATTAATGACTGTGTTCTTCCATAGCCATCACACTATGCAGTCTTCTTATAGAACCAACATTTCTATAACTTCAAATAAATGATGGGCTAGTGGGGAAAAAAGTGCCTGAAATCGGCATTGGAAAGAAATTATGAAAAAAAGCCCAATTAACATTGTTTTCACAATTTTAGAAATCACAGAGATTTCTAAAATGGATTGCAGGCTCAGAACTTTAAGGAGAAGTTTGAAGTTAATTGGTTAATTTATGGAAGGTACACAGAGCTTTGAGAGAGTGTTTCATTTTGAAGCAAAACACTCTCTTGAAGTTCTTCATAAAACAACACACTTTTCCTTATTTCTAGAAATGAAACAATGGCATAATTTTAAGAAAAGATTGACCTTTTTCTGGCATTATTTTCAGCCATGTGATATGCAGTAATAATACATTTGTATATGTGTTTAAAAAGTTTTTGCTCACAGATTGTGAGTAGAAATGTTTAGGCATTTATTATCTGTAGTCATAAGTACAAGTGTCATGGTTCTATTTGGAATAGTGTTTGTATTTAATGACAACAGAATTTCTGCAACCTGTGATAAATATCTTGCTAAGATCGTCTTGGTTGACACAAAACCCTTCACATTTTTGTTCTTACATCCTTACCCTGGACCCCCATGCTGGAGAAAATTATGACTTTTTAATCCATTTAGGAAAATACTGCTCCCCCCACTAGTTTTATGATTTTAGAGAATATCTCTTTGTCTGCATTTCTCAAGGTGGATAAAGTCAAGAATGACTGTTGCAAAAGAATGTAGGGAACTCCCATTTTTCAGGAATGGGTTTCTCTTCTGTATTGGAAAAAGTAAATTACAGACTGTTATATGAGGTTGTTCACTATGTAACTCTTTACTTGTCCCACCCCAGCCCATGTTGTGTCATTATCATTCTTATAAGTTACGTATCTTATATGAGAGAGCATGTGTTTCCTGACTGTATTCAGTTTTTTTCTCTTTCATGTTATTACACCTATGTTCTATGTCATATATTACAATACTATTATCTGCAGTCATAAATACGAACATCATGGTTCTGTTTAGAGTAGTATTTGTATTTAATGACCATAGAATTCCTGCAACCTGTGATAAATATCTTGCTAAGATTGAGATCTGTCATATATTACAACATATATTCAACACATACTCATATATTGCAACTCATACTTTAGTATCAACCTGCTAAAGTAAACTTTAGTATATATTAAACTTCTTGTTTAAATCTTTTTCAGATATTTCTTCTTAAGTCATAACAGAATTAAATGGAATGGAATTTTAAAAACTGCAATTCTTTACCTCTACAAAAAAAATGCTTAGTAGGTTGTTGTTGTTGTTAGTTGCGAAGTCGTGTCCGACCCATCACGACCCTATGGACAATGTTCCTCCAGGCCTTCCTGTCCTCTACCATCTTCTGGAGTCCATTTAAGCTCACGCCTACTGCTTCAGTGACTCCATCCAGCCACCTCATTCTCTGTCGTCCCCCTCTTCTATTGCCCTCAATCTTTCCCAGCATTAGGCTCTTCTCCAGTGAGTCCTTCCTTCTCATTAGGTGGCCAAAGTATTTGAGTTTCAACTTCAGGATCTGGCCTTCTAAAGAGCAGTCAGGGTTGATCTCCTCTAGGACTGACCAGTTTGATCGCCTTGCAGTCCAAGGGACTCGCAGGAGTCTTCTCCAGCACCATAGTTCAAAGGCTTCAATTCTTTGGCGCTCAACCTTTCTTATGGTCCAGCTTTCACTGCCATACACTGCAACTGGGAAGACCATAGCCTTGACTATATGCACTTTTGTTGACAGGGTGATGTCTGCTTTTTAGTGTGCTGTCTAGATTTGCCATGGCTTTCCTCCCCAGGAGCAAGCATCTTTTAGTAGGTAGAAGAATGTAATTGCAATGTTACATGCAACAAGATAAATATAAACCAAGCCCACTTTTTCGGGGGCATCCTAGATGATGCCCACACCTGTACAATTAAAGCCCCTCCCCATTTTAATGTGGGTTGTACATTTGAGATATACAAGAACAGAGGGATTCTATCATTTTTCTTTGAAAGAGGCCACTATTTTGATTTTTAAAAATCTTGCCTACGGATGGTCTGCATACTTCCTTAACACAAGAACTGGTGAAGTATATCCCTCTTCATCTTCAAAACCATTTTTATTTAACAAATGGCAAACAGGAGGAAAAAAATCTACCCGATATCTAAGATGTGTTTAGATTGGGGTAAGCAAGTGATTTTCAAGATTGAGAACCACAAGGAGCATTTTTTTTGTATGCCAAAATTTTTAGTCACAGAAAGAAAGGGAACTGCTTTCCTCATGACTATTGGTTTATTTTGCCCAGTATTACAGGCAATATTTATCCAATATTGAAATTCTACATTAACTTGAGACTTCTCCACTCAATCAATTTACTATAGGCTGAATTTGGGGTTCTCCATTCAATCAGTTTATTCTATCACTGATTTTGGGCCCCATTGAAAAGGTAGATAGGTCATGAACCAAAATCAAAAGAAAAAAACCCTAGGGATTGCAGCCTTCTATAGATCAGAAGGTTGATCAGAAGGTCAGCAGTTTGGCGGGTCGAATCCCGAGTGCCGCATAACAGAGTGAGCGCCTGTTACTCGTCCCAGTTTCTGCCAACCTAGCAGTTCGAAAGCACATAAAAAAATGCAAGTAGAAAAATAGGGACCACTACGGTGGGAAGGTAACAGCGTTCCATGCGCCTTTGGCATCTAGTCATGCCGGCCACATGACCACGGAGACATCCTCGGACAAGCGCTGGCTCTTCGGCTTTGAAATGGAGATGAGTACCGGCTCCTAGAGTCGGAAACGACTAGCACGCATGTGCGGGGGAACCTTTACCTTTATAGATGAAATCAGTTAGCTCCAAAAGAAGCTTGACTCCTATTGCCAGATTTCTGCCAGTTTTTGTTTGCTACTGGAAAAGGATAAAATATAAGAGATGGTGGTTATTAGGAAGCAGATATGGTAATGAAAATCATTTTACAACAGAATTGGGCAACTTTTTTTTTCCTGTTCAGGATCTCACTCTTTGGGCATAACCCACTGAGAACCATGTCACCTGCCAATGCTGTAGCAAGTGCAGAATGATCTTTACATTTAACAGTTTCTTTTTCTGTCTTCTCATACCAGGGCTACACAGTTTTGATCTGAATAATTGATTCCAAGCCAGTTAGATTGGCTCTCCAAAAAGAATTATGTTATCAAATTAGAAAGTTGAATTGAATCAGATCAGAGTCAATTTTTGTACTCACTGGCAGAGAAGTTCCAAAGTTGCCAAAGTTTGATTTTACTGAGGATTGTATCAAATTAAATTGAGGATTACATGTAGGTTACAGATTGTCCATCTTTCTTTACCAAATGACTGTTGAGGATTGTGGAGTGCTTGTTGATAGTTGCAAGAATAACTTCAAATATTTTGTGGCCTGAGGCAGAAAACAAGTTTACCTGTTATTCTTTTATTTACAGAGGCAACAAATATTGACATACGACAAGGCAGCATCTTTCACTACTCTGGAGGACAACAAGCTTCTGTAAGGATTATAGGGCAAGCTGTATGCCATCCCCCTGGCCCTGATTGTCTGCTACCTGAAGTTGCTATCTCTGTCTGCCTAATAATAGATTTGGCATTGCTTCTGAACTGAAGAGGTCTTATAGTGGCCATGTTAATGCTATGATATCCATACAGTGTAGCATTTTGGATTTATATTCGTTCTTGCTTAATGACATTCCAATCATAGGCATATACTCAGACAGAAGAAAGAAGGAAAGAAAAAATGCCTTATGTAGGAGATATGAGAGAGCAGCAGGAATGGAGTAGTAGCAATATTAGTAGTAGTGATGAAGATGATGATGATGTTATGAGCATTGGCAGCATGCTGTGCCTCCTGTATCAAAATAACATGCCTAACTATGGTCGCTCTGCACTGGAAGTGTGTTCTGCCTCAGACAATGAAATATCTTAAGTCAGCCACGAATGATCTTCCAACTAAATTCAGAAATATTATAAAGGAGAACTTTCTTGTACCTAAAATTAACATAATACAGCCACTTAGAAAGATCGATTGATTCTGAAAAGCAGCTTACATTTCTCACTCTACACTCATTTTGCAAAGCATCTGATCTGTTTTTATATGGAAGCAAATGAGTGTATGGGTTGTCTTTGACTTACAACCATGACTGGGACCAGAATTTCAAGGGGGCTGTTAAGTGAGTTGTGCCCAATTTTATGACCTCTTCTGCCATGGTTATTAAGAGAATCACTGCAGTTTTTCAGTGAACCCATTGACTATGCTTGTCAGGAGCTAACTGGGGACAATCACATGATCCTGGAACACTGTAACAATTGCAAATATTTTGGTTGCCAAATCCCCAATTTTTGATGACGTGATCGTGAGGATGCTGCAATTGTCATAATTGTGAGGACTGGACACAAGTCACTTTTTTCCAGTGCTGTTGTAATGAAATCAATGGTCGTAAGTCTACTTGTATTGAATCAATCAGTTTTTACTCTACGGCAGACCTGGGTAAGATTGCAGAAGATTGGTGATGAATTGAAGCCACAGAGTATTGACTTGGTAAGTTGGCTTTTTGTGGACTCAAGATTAATTTCAGCTTCTTCATGTGCTTGCAGAGAATGCCATAATTTTCCTCACAGAGCACTGCAGGTATAAATTATGTGGTGCAGGAATGATCAAAAGATAGTAAAAAGCTGCATTTTTCTCTTTGCCCTTGCAAGGTTACTACATATAGGAACCATTGTGAGCCACTGGCTCTTCTTTTTATGCACCTGGGTATTTCCTTTTATATTTTTTTTCATTGAGAATAGATGCTGAGGTTATACATGAAGATTCTAACCCTGTTACTTTTGCAGATCAGTGAGTTAAGCCTCCTGCTGACGGGTTTGATTAGTGGAATGTTGATGCTGTCAGCTTTTTGGTAAAATGCTGCAGTGATTTGACATAAATGAATATTTCATTAGAACTGTTTCCTGTATGACAGCCGGCCTGAGGTCACAGGAAAACTACATATCTGGACTCAGTTGCCTTAAATTTGAGGACAAACATTGTGGGCAGAAAGGAATGCTGTGTCAGGAATGACAATGTTATTTAAGGAAAAGAGGGAAGGAGTTGTTTGGAGTATTGTTAATATACCCCACCTTCTCCCAGCAGCTGTGGTACTGGAAATGTTACCAAATTACTCAGGCATCCAGTTGTTTTGGAAATGGGCCCTTGCTTTATGCATATGCAGCAGTGCAACGTTATACAACATAAATCAAACATAGTGTTGCAAATGAATCCCACTTGTGTTCAAGTAACAGCTGTTCTCTTCTCTTCCCCTTTCCCGTTTTTGTCTTTGATAGAAAATGTAAGCATGCTGAAAGATTCATCACTAAATCAGACATCAGAAATAGAACATTTATCATCAGTAAAGTGATGCATAAGTATTCAAAATGAGAGGAATATGGCATTACTCACCAATTCCTCCCAAATCCAAACATAAGAGTTTACAGCTGATGGTATTGCCACTTCTAGAATACTCATGCTTAATATTTGCATAAATCAGCTTCCTAGCTTTGAGATGTATTGGATTACAATTCACATTATGCCAAGTCAATAAGGTCAAGAGTAGGGGATACCTGGAGAGGACGCTAGCTGAGAAAATGCAGGGATGCAACTTGGCTATTGTGCTATTACATCAGCCATAGAGTATTATGCAGTGCATATTGTGCTGCCACCATGTGGTTGTTTGGGAAACTACAACATTTATGTTAATTTGTTCAGCCAACCCCTCCCATTTGTGATGTACTTCCTCCTTCTTCTTACCCTGAACGTTCTATCACTTCCTGCCACCATCTCACATGCGGTGGTCTCTACATGCAGTCTCTCATGCTAGGAACATTACTGCCTTTTGACCTTGAAATACCGTCCATTTCATCATCTACCACACCTTGTCTGCTGTAATCTTCTCTGCATGCAAATAAAGGTCCTTCTGGATGATTAAAAGGTAATTTCATGAGTTCTGCTATCTGGCAAAGGCTGTTAACAGTGATAGTATCCGCTTATACAGGCCAGGCACAGGGGTCTCAGCAAGGGGATAAATCATTAAACAACAGTCAGAGTTAGAATAGCTATATTGGATAGTATTTCATTAGATGCCATTTTTAGAAAGGTAAGGAGGGAATGAAGTGGTACAAAAGCCAGAGCAATAGGAATCTCGATAGGTGATTTGATTGACAAAAGCTACCTCTTGCTTCTAATAAGGACATATTTAGTGAGGTATTCTCAAAGAAAGTTGGATTGTAGCTAGAGTGCAGATGATGGCTACATTGTCCTTTTTATTATTTTTTGGAATGGATTTGATTTTGATTTAATTTGTGACATTATAATGCCAACCTGAACTGGAAACATGTCAGTTTCTTTTAAACATATGAACAATTTAATTATATTTTTTTAAAAAAACCTTTCTTCCCAATAAAGTAGGATACCAGGTGTCCTTATTCACAATTTCCTTTTGAATCATGGCAGAGCAAACAACTATTAATTGTATTCTTGACTCCCTTTCAATCTAAAATTGGTTGCTGAAATTTAGCAATTTTGCCTTTGAATGATTGTGATACAAACATTAAATAGACTGTTGTAGGTTACTTAGATCTTTGCAGTACAAAGGTTGTTTATCCTTATCCTACAAGAGTAGAAATGCACCTGGCCTTTGGACCTATCATTGTTATTTAGTAACTTGGAAAGCCTTTTAAACTGAAGGTGAGATGCCAACTGGGAATAGATAGCCTGAAATATCTATTTATACTCAGCCAACCTTCATTGCAAAATATTATACATAAGCTTTCATTTGAAAACTATCCAGAAATATTTATTAGTCCAAAACAGGGTAGTTGGGTGCAAATATATAACAAGGACGGAAAGAAGGACAAAAGGACTAATAAAATGATCAGCAAAGAATTAAATATATTAGCAATTTCATACTAGAGTTAAATTTCATCCATAAGGGTTTTTTTTGCTGTTCTTTTTAGTTCCCTTGTTAGTTCTGGTCTCTTTCTATCCAAAAAACAACCTATATGTTATTTAAAGGTTTGTATTGGCCGCGCTTACAAGCCACCAACAAAAATTATTGGCTAGATCAGGCATGTCAAACTCGCGATGTCACGTGATGTCGTGCGACGTATCGGAACTTTTTCCCATTGCCGAAAATGGGATGGGCGCACTTTCTCCGTGACGCTCCAGCCCACGGGCCAGCAGTTTGACACCCCTGGGCTAGATGGTCATGAGAAAAATAGCTCCCTTGAGGGTTCCTTTTTGAAATGTCAAAAAGGATTTCTAAGACTGTGAGTGAGATTGTTATGTATCCAAGTCATCTGCATAGCAACAGCCACCAGGGGGTGTTGGCCTGGACGGTTTTGGCCGGAAACCTAGTTTCGGTGGGAAATCTAGGGCCAACCCCATTGGCTGGTCGCCTACCTGGCTGGGTATTTAAGGAGGCCAGGTAGCCCTTGTTCTGGCAGTACGCTACCCCCCCCCCCATAAAGAGCTGAACACGTACTCCGGCTGGTGTCTCTTCCTTGCATCGGACCCACTACATTACAGAGATATACTTGTTTTCTGGCTTCTCATATTTCCCTGAAAATTATTTATATTATTGATTGTATTAATGCAATATTTAGGATATAGTAAATTCTTTAAAAATATATTTAATTTGAGAAGTTTTTCGACCTTAAAGACAAGATATATACATGATTTGAGCAACAAATAAATGGAAACATTCAATAGAAGGATTTCAAAATTTGAAAGTTTAATCCACATTATTAACTGCAGGGGCACCTTCAGATACCTGCCACAAGAAGAAATACAAAACCTGTATCACTCCCCAAAGCAAGACACAGAATAATGGACGTCACATATAACGTAAAAGGCCAATTATGCTTTCTAAACAATAAGAGTACATTTACAACAGCATTATTTGCCCAATGGGGTGGTGAGCTTTCTTACACTAGCAAAGGCTAGGTAGCCATTCGCCATCCTTTAATTTGGATTTCTACAAAAATCAAGGTTCTGGTAAGGCTTCAAGGCCTAAAAAGCCCCTGCCAAAGTTATGAGTCTAGCAGCATTAATCAGAATAACACGGTACTGCCAAGGAGATACCAGATTTTTTTTTTCTGAACCAATCCAACACCGCTCAAGGAGCCACTAGTTTCTGCTTATGAGATTAACATTTGAAAGTTTGAAGTCTAGTTGCTGCCGTGACTGGTCTGATCAGGATTTCAATCTCTCATCTCCATTTCTTTGATTTTTGTTTTTTCCAACTCAAGTGAATCTTAGAAAGAAAATATGCAAATAGGATTGCGAAAGAAAGGTTGAATATGAAAATGGCTGCATTTGGTGCTGTAGAGAAAAGCATTTAAAAATGCATCCTTTGGAAGCAACAGTTGAACAATGACTGCTCCAGTCTAAGCTCCACCCACTTGCTCCTTGTCATGTGACCCAGGAAGGAGTGTATGTAGCTTATCATAAACATAAGGTATAAAAACCCTCAGAAAAACGATGTACACATGAACACACATGCACACATACAAGTGCACAGAAAACATCTTACTTGGTTATACTGAAAAAAACACAGAGGGCTTCTAAGGCCTTGCTAGTGAATGAATTGGAAAGAATTCCAGAAGCCATGCCCTGCATTCTTTTTCTAACTTCTTTTTTATTTGTTGATTTGATAGATCTATACCTTGAGTTTCTTTCAGGAGCTCAGGGTGATGTAACAGCATTTTGTCCTCCAAGATTTATCCCAAACAACAAAGTAAAAGGTAAAGGTAAAGGTTCCCCCGCACATGCGTGCTAGTCGTTTCCAACTCTAGGGGCCGGTTTCAAAGCCGAAGAGCCAGCGCTTGTCCGAGGACGTCTCCGTGGTCATGTGGCCGGCATGACTAGATGCCAAAGGCACATGGAACGCTGTTACCTTCCCACCGTAGTGGTCCCTATTTTTCTACTTGCATTTTTACGTGCTTTCGAACTGCTAGGTTGGCAGAAGCTGGGATGAGTAACAGGCGCTCACTCTGTTACACGGCACTCGGGATTCAACCCACCAAACTGCTGATCTTCTGATTGACAAGCTCAGCATCCTAACCCACTGAGCCACCACGTCCCTAGAAACAACAAAGTAGCTTACACTAAAAATGAGGTCCAAATTGCTGTTAGCTTCCGTGATTGAGAGTGGACTGGAATTTGGCTTCCGCTGGTTCAGTAATAAAACAATACCACCTCTTCTTTCTCTCCCTCTTAATCCCGTGAAATATATCACTGTGCAGCAGATACAAAAGCTGGGTGTCTCATCTGTCACAAAGGGAAACTTCCTAGCAAATTGTCAATAAAATAACAGTATCAAAGCTGTTTTCCACCTATCTTTTCATTCTCTCTTTTGGAGAAGTGAAATAATTGTAACCCCAGAAGGATAAGGCTTTGTTTGGCAAAATGTCATTAATCATTGATTTCTATTCCTATCCAAGGCTAGAGAAGCAGGGAAAAGAGGACATACACATAAACACCTTTCTGTGGATTGCCTGAATGTCATCTTTATCTGTCTATTCAATCTATATGTGCACATTTCCCCCCAAAAATAACTTGGCAAAAAACATTACAGCTTTTCTTAAAACCCTGTCAAAGTGCTTGACGTTAAAATGTAAGATATGAGCTTTCCATGCTTTGCTTCTCTGCTATCTTCCCATTGCAAAAATAATGGATCAGTTTTTAAATCAATAAAAATGAATTAAATAGAGATTGTTGGGAGAGATGTAGGTGTAGCCCATCAACTTTCTTTCCTAAAGAATACAACCCAAGACTAAGTGCATGCTTTAAGTTTGGTTTGGCAGTTCTTTCAAGTTTAGCTCCATACACTGTAAGCTATTTTGAAAAATGTTCACAAAGGATTGATGGGTAAATGTAGGTGAAACTATCTTGATGTGATAGTTTGGAAACAGTTCTTTAGCAAAGTGTAAAGAAATCAAGCATGCCAGGGAGATTTTGATATTTTGATGCTCTTGAGAAAAATTATTCCTTCCCTCAGAGGTATTTTGAATTGATGTAGGCAAGGATGATGTTGTCTTTACTGGCCCCTGTCTGTTGGGGTTTTCTTGTTACCCATGAAAAGCAGCATTCTCCCTTTCATTGGTGCAAGAAGGACAGTCCTGTCCATCTGCTGCACTTCCTTCCATCTTATACAAATGCCTCCCTTCTAATTGGCTGTTGTGTGCTCTGGCAGGCAGCCCCTCCCCCCAACTTCCCCCAGTACCTGTTTCCTGCTTTTGAAGGTCATTTTGTAAACTGCCTGCTGTGAAAAATTGAACATTTTTTTTCTGAGTTCAATAGAATGGTGAAATGCCATTTCCTTCTTTTTTTTAACATACCATTCAGCAAGGAATGCTGGCTACTTCTTGAATTTTTTCTTTTAACTGAGTTGATCAAAATTCTGCCAAGTTTTCCCTTCTAGCCAAGTGACTGGAAGGATTGTATAATTGTTCCCCTTACCCCAACAGAATCAGCAGAAGAAAAGTAAACATGTACTTTTTTGTTTGCATTTGTTTTATTTTTCTTAGGAAGTAGCCAGGCTGGCGGAGAAGAGGAATCAAGCATGGGGTTAGCCTGAAATCAATGCACAACTGCAAAAGAGCAAAGACCCGACACCTCCCCCTTAGAGCCTTATCTAATTTTTCCAAAGATGAGGTTGCCGGACTAGGGAGAGTCCTGCTCTTGAATATAATAGCTGCTTGAACTCTGCATGTGGGGATCTGGTTGTTCACATCTGCAAACTTTTCCTTATATTGGTGTAAATCTTTAAATTGTTTTGATGCAATGATATTTATGTAATATTAATTTAAAATGGTTAATATTCTATGGTTTAATTTATTAAGGTTTTGGAAATGAAGCAAAGTTCTATTAATATTAATGACAATTTAGAATGTTGATGTTAAGGTATAAAATTATGTGGCTTTTTCATCCGCAGTTAGAGAAAAGGAACTTATTGCATCAAAGTATTTGTCATACAATAAAGGTTTTGATTTTGAGCTGATTATTTAAAGTGTCCATTGTGTACCTAGTATGTATATACTTTTAATAAAAGGGAAAATGGATAAACAATACAAGTTTAACCTAAATTAAAATACAAAAACATAATTTAAAAAAGACAAAGAAAAGGGAATCATTTTCCTTCCCCTTTTGTACATCTGATAATTTGGAATACTATATGGTAGACATTTAAGCCCCCTTAGAAGTGAGATTGTAAAGAATTATATTAGCTATGCTGTATGATATATTGCATTTATGGGAACCATTCTTGCTTAAATCTGGTTAACTTTCTGTTGTGTATATTTACTGTTAACTTTGCCATTACTCCATTTTCCAATTTTAAGTTTCTAATTTGATATTGCTGGAATTGCACCTTTTTTCCAGTGGTGAGCAAAATGTAATTATGCTGCTGTAAGTATGTAAATTATGATGTTCCTTGTTTATTTTTGCTGAGATTATACTGCACGTAATAAAAAAATACAGTTTCATTTCAAACATAAATTCCAAAATGATTTGCATTGTACTACGTATATCTTTTCAATACTTTGAGGTTTTTTTTTCTTTACACAAGTACTATATGTATAAAATACTCCTTCTGCTTCATGGCATTTCCAACAATTATTACTGCATAATTTCTCTATTTTAGATAATATTGATGCAGTTCTATGCCATTCATAAAACGTTTTGTACAAATTCTCCTTTAGGTTATAACGGTGAAAATTTTATATTCACCATTCTACAATTCTTCCCAATTTTGTGTTGTCACTGTTTGTTTAAAATGTTGCATCCATTTTTTCATACAAATTTTTTCATCCATTTTGTCTCTATTTCATATTTAATAAAAAGTGGTCTTTATTCTATATAAGCATTTTAATTGTGTTTTTTTTAAAAATCCCTTCTTCCTTCTTGAGATCTGACTTTATTCTTCCAAAAATGTATAAGCACATCAGTAATGATATCTCTGGCCCTCACTGAGTAGTTCTTGCTGTGTTTTTAATCTAGCATGTCTCTAACATGAAAAGCATTTGAGGGAGAGTCTACGCCTGAAATTGTTACATCTATATCTATCTATCTATCTATCTATCTATCTATCTATCTATCTATCTATCTATCTATCTATCTATCTATCTATCTATCTATCTATCTATCTATCTATCTATCATCTATCTATCTATCTATCATCTATCTTTATAAATCAATCTCTCTCTCTCTCTCTCTCTTTCTCTCTCTCTCTCTCTCTCTCTCTCTCTCTCTCTCTCTCTCTCTCTCTCTCATATATATATAACAAATAAGTTTGAAATGATCATATTGGTCTCCCTTTATTCTTTGTTAGCAAGCCAAAAAATTTTACACAAATATGAGCTGCCACTGCTGTGGCTACTGCTTGTAGATGGCCTTGAGCTAGGCTGGAACAGGAAATAAGATTTGTCCCGTGTCTGGGACTAAGCAAGTGTATTCTGAATGCTTAACAAACATTACACACACACACACACACACACACACACACACACACACACACACACACACACACACACACATATTCTTAGTAATTTTAAAAATACGAATCCCAGGCATATTTACTTAAAGTATAAAATCTTCGAACACTGGGATGGATAAAAAACAGTCATTTATTGCTAAAAGATCATAATAAACAATAAAAAGTAACCATTTAAAGCATCTACCTAATCTAAGGCCAGGAAAATAACCAGTGAATGCGTGACCCATCGAAAGAAATAGAGCAAACAGAGGATAATGCGACTCATACGAAAAAGAAGATAACGATCATGCATAGTCACCCACCGCGGAGCGTTCAAAGTGAACCGCCTGCAGTTCGGAATAGCTGTAGCTCCTGGAATATTCCAGGAAACCATGGAGCGGACTCTTAAGGGAATCCCGGGGGTTTGCCCCTATTTCGATGACGTGCTCATCGCAGGGGAATCGGAAGACATACTAGCTGACAGGCTGCAAGAGGTGCTTCAAAGATTTTGCACCGCCGGCCTCAAACTAAAAAAAGAAAAGTGCTCCATCGGAGTTCCTTCTATGGAATTCCTGGGGTACAAAATTGATGCTAATGGAATCCACCCCACGGATTCCAAGGTCAAGGCTATCAGGGCAGCACCACCCCCAAAGAATAAGGCTGAATTACAAGCCTTTTTGGGATTAATAAATTTCTATCATGCTTTCCTCCCCCACAAAGCCTCCATAGCAGAGCCGCTCCACAGGCTCTTAGACAAAGGAGCCCAGTGGCTCTGGACTCAAGCCCACGAAGATAGTTTCAATAAATTAAAACAACTTCTTTCTAGCAAGTCCACCGTCACTCATTACAAAGACAAAATGCCTCTCTGTGTCGCCTGCGACGCTTCTCCCTATGGCATAGGCGCTGTCCTCAGCCATCTCCACAGCGATGGGACTCAGTCGCCCATCGCATATTATTCCAGGACCCTGTCCAAAGCCGAGCGCAATTACGCGCAAATTGACAAGGAAGCCCTAGCACTGGTGGCGAGCGTGAAGAAATTTCACGATTACTTATACGACCGCCACTTTACAATCTTCACGGACCACAAACCCCTGCTAGGGCTCTTCACCTGGGACAAATTGACCCCGCAAATTCTATCCCCTAGAATGCTCCGCTGGACAACATTCCTAGCAGCATACTCCTTCAAAATAGAGCATAAACCAGGCAAGGAAATGGGCCACGCAGACGGCCTCAGCAGGCTGCCCCTGCCCATCCTCGACCCAGACCCTGCACCCGCCGGCCGAATCATGGCCATCCAAGAATTGCCTGACCATCCTATTTCAGCCAAAGAGATAGCTGCAGCAACTTCTAAGGACAAAATCCTAGGCAGGGTTCTGACCTGGGTCCCAAGCGGCTGGCAATCCACATCCCCGGGGCCAGAATTTCAGCCTTTTTTCCAGAGGCGCCTGGAACTGTCAGCCCACCTCGGCTGCATCCTTTGGGGTAGCAGGGTCATTGTACCCACCCCACACAGGCAACAAGTCCTAGCCTCCCTTCACGAAGGCCACCCAGGGGTGGTCAAGATGAAATCCCTCGCCCGCAGCTACTTGTGGTGGCCAGGGCTCGATGCAGACATCGAACACTTTGTCGCAACCTGCAACATGTGCCAACAGACCAGGCCACCGCTCCCTCACGCCCCTGTCCATAAGTGGGAGGTGACAAAAAACCCCTGGTCCCGAATACATGTCGATTACGCCGGCCCCTTCCAGGGACAAAATTTCCTAATAATTGTAGATAGTTTTTCAAAGTGGCTCGAGGTCATCCCGGTCACCAGCACGACCTCAGCAGCCACAATTAGGGGTTTGAGGAGGGTATTTGCCACCCACGGGTTGCCTGATGTCATCGTATCTGACAACGGCCCCCAATTCACTTCCACTGACTTCCAGGTTTTCATCAAGGCCAACTTGATTAGGCACGCCACCTCCGCGCCTTTTCACCCCTCCTCGAACGGCCTCGCAGAGGCCATGGTAAAGGCGACCAAAGATGCCTTAAGAAAAATCATCTCCGGCGACTGGCACTGCAGACTGGCAAAATACCTCCTGGCCCAGCACTCCACACCATGTACCACCACCGGCAAGTCTCCGGCAGAACTCCGTTGGGGGCGCCGCCTAGTCACAAAATTGGACCGATTACATCCCGACAGGGCAGCTGCCGAACAAACCATTGCACCATCTACAAAGGTCTTCCCTCCCGGCCAGCCCATCTGGGCAAAGAACTTCGGGGTCGGCGACAAGTGGCTGCAAGGTGTGATCTCCGACCAAACTGGCCCAGTCTCCTACCTCGTTGACCTAGGAGACGGAAGGCTCATCCGGAGACACGCTGACCAACTAAGGAACCGCACACCGCAGAACCACAGTTCCCGAGCCCAACCGGGCACTTCTCTTTTTCCACCAGCACCACCAACGCCACCCAGCCCATTGCCGCTCGTCCCTGATGCCGCCGACGACCCCCAGCCTACTGACTCCGAAATTCCCCCCACCGGGGAAAGGGAAGACCAGCCCTGCACAAGTCAGCCCAGCCCAAACCTCCGTCGCTCCACCAGAACACGGAAGGCTCCCTCGTACTTGGCGGACTATGAATGGGCCGGCAGCAGGACTAAAGGAACTGACCCCACATAAACTTCCAGGGGCAAGGGGGGAAGGGGTGTTATATATTCAGACACAACAACCCCTCACATTCATAAGGAATCCCCGGCAGCCGTTTGACAGCCGTCAAATGGCTGCCGCGGCATTCCCCCCCCACACACACGCGGCGAGCGGCCGATTCTGACAGCTGTCAAACTGCCGCGCATGCGCAGTGCAATGACAGCTGTCAAACCGGCCGACTCTGACAGCTGTCAAACTGCCGCGCATGCGCAGTACACTGACAGCTGTCAAACTCCACAGAGCCGCGCATGCGCAGTTCGGCCGGAGCTGTCAAAACTGCCAGCTGGCCCCGGCAACAAGCTGCCTCAGCCGCAGCCGGCCCCCTGCTCATTGGGCGTCCTATTCTGGCGGGAGATTCTTGCCTGTTTATTGGTTTTAAGAGTTATTGTTGCCATTCCAGTTTACTATAAATAAGAGAGATTCCCGGCATTGTTCGCCGGGACCTCTGCCCAAATAAACGCTGTTGGTTTGAACCTGCCTGCTGTCTCGCTGTCGTCTCCCAAGACAGTCCACCACAACTAGCTGAGAAGACAAGGTATGATCTGAAGACAACCCCAAATGAACAGATATGGGTGAACCAAGGAAAGAGAGCGCCACAACACACATACACACCAACACACAAAGAACGTCCAAATACAGCAAGATCAACTAAATCAGATAGCAGAAAGTAAGAGCGGCATATAAATAAACAAAAAACATTGGGGTGGCTAGTCCAGGGATCAGATAAAGATCAGTGGATAAGCACTGAAAGAAAGTCATACGTGCAAGTGAATCGGGGTGGGGAGCTGTTTGCAGAAATCACGGAAGGGAGTCAAGAGGGAAACCCAGGCATAGCACAGAATGGCCAGTCACAAGCAAGGAGGGTAGAGAAGGAGGACACAGAGAACAAGGAAGTACAAATACCAACAGCTATGACATTGGATGAGGAACAACAAAAGAAAACAAGATAGGTTAAGGTAGTCAAACCAAAACAGATAGGGAGGAGAAAGATTAAAAAAAAAGGGGGGGGACAGTAAGACCGGATTGCAAGGGAAGCGATGCGAGACAGTTAGAACAATCAAGGTCCATCAGGCGGCCAGTGAGCAGAGCACGGAACCAAACAGGCTTACCAACCGTTTTTCAAACCTTCAATGTTTTCTCTGATGACGCTGGCAGAGGGCCAGCAAAAGCTTAGATTAGGTAGATATGCTTTAAACGGTTACTTTTTATTGCTTATTATGATCTTTTAGCAATAAACAACTGTTTTTTATCCATCCCGGTGTTCAAAGATTTTATACTTTATACACACACACACACACACACACACACACACGCAATCTTTTTTCCTATATTCAGGAGGAGAAAAGAGACAAGGGAAATCCATCATGTGGAGGGCCATGTTCCCAGTACAGAATCTCTATCTGTCCCTGTGGCCAAAAATGGGGAGAAAAGGTTGAAATCCAGAAATGGTCTTCTTATATCAGCTACATTTTGACCTGGCCTATTAAAAGGAGACAAGCAGTGGTAGACTGCAAGCAAGAGAAGTCTTCAAAATAATAATATCATCTGCTGTTAACTAAGATGAACTGTAGAGATAATTAATTTTTCTATTTTTACCACCCTTAAAAATGACTGTATTCTCCTTTGTTGTTGTTGCAATGGCCATTTTATTTTTAAAGTATCATTGCATAACAAGAAATCTAAGGCATTTGGTATCAAAATAATAGTCCCAGTGCTGGTATAGCTGTGGCTTTCATTTGCATGGCAAGGAAGGAGAAGAAAAACAGAGGAGGGGTGCATTGCTTTTAGCATTGTTTCCAGTGCTAAAAGTAGACCTTGAAAATCTTAGACATTTTGTGCTGAGAGAAACCAATCATTTCTTTATAATTCTACTTGAACATTGGGTGGTATCTAACAAAATGAAATTAAATGGTGAAAAAAGTAAGGCTCTACATTTAGGCAAGAAAAACCAAATGCACAGGTACAGGTGGTACCTTGCTGAATAGTACTAATTGTGAGAGGGATCTTGGAGTCCTAGTTGACAATCACTTAAATATGAGCCAGCAGTGTGCTGCAGCTTCCAAAAAAGCCAACACAGTGCTAGGCTGCATTAACAGAGGGATAGAGTCAAGATCACGTGAAGTGTTAGTACCACTTTATAATGCTTTGGTAAGGCCATACTTGGAATATTGCATCCAGTTCTGGTCACCAGCCAATCATAGTAGTCAACTCTTGTAAAGTTGCCTAGATTTTGAGTGTGCTTTCCAGAAAGCAGAGCTGAGTAGAGAAGTTAATTCACCCCTAATATTAGAAATCATCAGGCTGCATTGCTCAAGGCCACCTGAAAAAAGAGTTTTCCAAGGAACAAGTCTGTCCTGTTTTTTTTTAAAGGCATCTATTAAAACTAATTCTGAATTAAGTTTTGTAGGAAATGAAGGATAAAATAAGAACAAAGATTGTAATTATAACTTCCTATTACAAAAGCTGAAGGAAAATCAAATTATTGTGATGGCACACTGGAGAGAAAAAAATCTTTAGAAATATGCATTTGCTTTCTGTTTTCTTTATGCAGATACCAAAAGCTCTTCTTTATCTGAAACTTATTGTGAATCCAGGAGAAAGGGAATTGTTCTGGTTTGGGTAACTCTTCCCCCAAAGGTAGCAGGAACAGGTACCTTAACAGAATAATAGAGTGGGAAGGGAACTTGGAGGCCTGCTCAAGCAGGAACCCTATACCATTTCAGACAAACGGTTGTCCAATTTCTTCTTAAAAATCTCCAGTGTTGGAGTACCCATAACTTCTGGAGGCAAGCTGATTAATTGTTCTAACTGTCAGGAAATTTCTCCTTAGTTCTAGTTTGGTTTTTGGTAGTTGTTATTTTTGGTCATCACACTTAGGGAAAATTAATTAATTTTAATTTAATTTTAATCCCATTTATATCCCGCCCTTCTCCGAAGACTCAGGGCGGCTTACAATTTAAGCACAAACCAATGTGCTTAGCAATAGCCTTCATTCTATGTATATGCCTGCTTATTAGGGCTTTTGCTCCCCTCCCAGCGGCATTATTACAAAGTCAGCTTATTGCCCCCAACAATCTGGGTCCTCATTTTACCTACCTCGGAAGGATGGAAGGCTGAGTCAACCTTGAGCCTGGTGGGATGCGAACCTGCACTAATTGCAGGCAGCTGGTGTTACTTAAGGAGGCATTAGCCCACTGCGCCACCAAGGCTCCTAATGTCAAAGTTCCAATTGATATGTCCAAATAAATCAGAACTTTGAGGCAGGGAAATTCCTCAAAGAGCATGTTTATTGGATACATAATAATGGCGCATTCAAAAGTGAAACCAGATTTAAACTTTCCCTCCAAGAACCAAAGTAATACAATATAACAATTCTCACCCCTCTATTCAAATAACCCAATAGAACACCTTGGCGGGCTTTCTGACTTAACGATCCTCTTCCTTTCCTCCGGCATGGGAATGACCTTGGTTCCCACAAGAGTTGCTCATGTTTGGACTACCAGAAATACTATCTCCCCCCACCCCCTTCTCATGGTAACCTAGAACAAAAAAAATGGCGTCAGGCAGGTTCATTGTAGAGTTAACAAAAAATTTCAATATTGGGTTTTCAAGGTTCGTGGATCTAACATTAGAGACAAAATTATTTTCAGCATTTGATTTCTGTTTTCATTTCTTTTTTTCCTCGAGGCCTGGGGATGCTATTCCTATTATCTTCAAAGCTCTGTAGCTAACTGTTAAAAGGGTGTCTGGACTTCACAATAAATAATCCAACACAGCCCATCAAACATCATTCTTATTGATTTTCCTTTTATTTGAGTAAGAAAAAAATGAGCAGCATTTTTTTCAGCAACACAGATCTTTTTATGTCAAGCAGCACTTACCTAAAATAAATGTTTCTGATGGACTCTTTCCCATTGTTCTGCCTTTCTGCAGTCCTAGTGTCAGGACCCACCTCAATCCACATCTTAGGAAATAAGAACTCTTGGATGCAAGTTTAGTCCAAAAGGAAAATGTTTACTAGGATGGAATCGATTGTGGGAATACAAGACAGAATCTGAGAAAAGTTACATTTCAATCCTATATAAACCATTCCCATTCCAGCCCCTCCCCTCATCCATTTGGTCAGGCTGTCGTCAGTTGCTAGGTGTCAGGTCCTTCCATGGGAAAGGGAACTCTCCTTGGTTTTATGGTTATTGCTTTCCTTTTCAGTTGTAAATGAAGATACAATCCAGACCTGTCTGTCCCCCCCTCCCTTCCCCAGTAAAACATCCCCTGTTGTTTGAAAATCGCTTTAGTAACCATCCTCTCCCCCCCCCCTCGGAGAGATGGCAGAATCCCCAGAAATAGCACGTTGTTCTACCTATACAATTATGAAATGTGATATAAATGGATTCTGACATTCGGCTCTCCTTTCAGAAAAAAGATGAGTCCATCTGTGGGGAAAGAAAACATATAAATGTTAGCCTGGTTTGTTTGGATATTCTGTATGAAACCTCTTAAGCAACTTAGGTGCTTTAACATGGAGTTTGTTAACCCACTCATTTTCTGAGGAGGGGAGGTGTTTCCATGCCACTAAATATTGTATCGTTCCATGGTGTTTTCTGGAATCTAAGATTTCTTTCACTTCAAAATGTTGTTCTCCTTCCACCATGATGGGGGGTGGTGGTGGTGGGATTTTTTCTCGTAGTGGTGATTGTTGTTCTCTCTTTAATAGACTGCAGTGGAAGGTTGGGTGTATTCGTCTAAGATTTTTGGGTAGTTCTAATTCAACTGTTACTGGGTTTATGATTCTTTTAATTGGAAAAGGTCCAATATATTTTGGTCCTAGTTTTTTACAGGGTTGGAGTGATTTCAGGTATTTTGTGGATAAATATACCATCTCTCCTACCCTAAATGGTGTGGGATCGGTTCTTTTTTTGTCTGCCTGTGTCTTGTATGCTTTTCTGGCATCTTCCAATGCTTTCCTAACGATTGGCCATGTATTTTGTAATTGAGCAATCCATTCCTTCAGATCAGGGATAACCGGTTCTTTTGGGGTTAGTTCTGGTATTGGGTTGAAACTCTGGCCTGTAGCTACTTGAAAAGGAGTGTAACCTGTGCTTGAGTGGACTGCATTATTATATGCTACTTCTGCAAAAGGCAGTAGGTCCGTCCAGTCGGACTGCTGAAAATTAATATAGCATCTCAGATATTGTTCAAGTATATTATTAAGTCTTTCAGAAGCTCCGTCTGTCTGAGGATGGTGACTAGATGACAGTCCTTGGGTGGTTCCTAAGAGGGATAAAAATTCTTTCCAAAATGCCGACGTAAATTGCACCCCTCTGTCAGATATGATGCGTTGTGGTACCCCATGCAATCTGTAAATATGCTGTACAAAAAGTTTTGCTAATGCTTTTGCAGTCGGGATTTTTTGGCAAGGTATGAAATGTACTTGCTTAGAGAACAGATCTGTGACAGTCCAGACTACGGTGTTTCCATTACTTTCTGGCAGTTCTACGATAAAATCCATGGCTATTTCTTTCCATGGGGCTGAGGGGTTTGCCACCGGTTGTAACAGACCTGGCGGTTTCCCTTGCAGTCTTTTGGCCATCGCACAAATTTGACAGCTACCCACATAGCTTTCTATGTCCTTTTTCATAGATGGCCACCAAAATTGCCTTTTAGTTAAGTGTAAGGTTTTTACAGAGCCAAAGTGTCCTGCTGATTTTGTATCATGGCACAGTTGCATGAAATTGATTCTCTGTGTGGCAGGTATATATAGCTTCTCCCCCACCCACGGCAGTCCATCTTTAATTGTGCACACATGTTTATTTTTCTGGAACCATTCATCACTTTCCAAAGATTTCCTGAATTCTATTCCAGTTTGGCTATCTACCTTCGGCTTCATTTTTTCTTGTGCCCTGGTGGTGACTGGTGCTGCCAGTTGTTGTTCCGGTACAAGTGGTTTAAAGTCAGTAACTCTTGTGCTGTTATATTGGGGCATGCGGGATAATGCATCTGCCAGGAAGTTCTTTCCCCCCGGTAAGTGTTTGAGAGTGAAATTGAATCGGTGAAAATGTTGGGACCAGCGGGCTTGCTTAGGAGTGAGCTTCCTGGGCATTTTTAGTGCTTCCAAATTTTTGTGGTCTGTCCAGACCTGGAAAGGTATTTTATTTCCTTCTAAAAATTGGTGCCATGTTAGTAATGCCCACCTCAACGAGAATGCCTCTTTTTCCCATATTGGCGAGCGTTGTTCTGTTTCTGTGAGTTTTCTGGATGTGTATGCGCATGGTTGCAATGTCCCCCCATCATTTTCTTGTAATAGTATGGCTCCTACCGCTACATCACTCGCATCTGCCTGTATTACAAAAGGTTTGTCGGGATCTGGGTGTTTTAGGACAGGTTCAGCAGAAAAAAGTCTCTTTAGCCTCTCAAATGCTGCTTGACATTCCATTGACCATTTCAGAGGCTGGCTGGGTTTCACGGGTGACCCCCCCTTCGTTTTCAACAAATTTGTGAGGGGCATGGCTATTTGGCCAAATGCGGGGATGAATTGGCGGTAGAAGTTTGCAAACCCCAGGAAACTTTGCAATTGCTTCCGTGTGCAGGGGGGTGCCCACTCTAGTACTGCCCTGACCTTCTCAGGGTCCATTTCGATGCCCTCTGGAGATATGCGATATCCCAGGTAGTCGATTTTTTCCTGATGGAATTCACACTTCGATAATTTAGCATATAAGTGGGCAGCTTGCAACTTCTTCAGGACTGCTCTGACTAGTTTGATATGTTCCTCTTTGGTTTCTGTGAAGATAAGGATGTCATCGAGGTAAACCTGGACCCCCTTATATAGGTGCTCTCTCAGCACGTCATTAATTAATTGCATAAAGACTGCGGGGGCCCCTTGCAGTCGGAATGGCAATACTTTGAATTGATAGCACCCCATTGGGCAGTTGAATGCAGTCTTCCATTCATCTCCTTCCTTAATCCTAATACAGTAGTATGCTTCCCTCAGGTCTAGTTTGGTAAAAATCTTTCCTTTCGATAGGTGGGATAACATATCCTTCATTAGGGGAAGGGGGTACAGATTACATTCACTAATTGTGTTCAAATTTCTATAGTCCACAACCAAACGAAAGGACCCATCCTTCTTCTCCCTGAACAGAACCGGGGCGGCCACTTTGGGTTTGGCAGGCTCAATAAATCCTCTTTCTAAGTTTTTCTTTATGAATCTCTCCATTTCTGCCATTTCCCTTGGGCTCATGGCATACATCCTGGGTTTTGGGAGTTTTGCCCCAGGTTTGAATTCTATGGTGCAGTCTGTGGGGCGGTGGGGGGGAAGCTCATCTGCTCTTTCCTCACTGAAAACCTCAGTCAGGTCCCTGTATTCCTCCGGTATCTCTGGTAATCCCTTCTCTTTCCCCACTGCTGCTGTCTCCTCCCTCTGGGTTGGGGGGGTGCTTTTGGAGTCTAAGTTCTTCTGCCCCCCCTTTGGGAAATTGAGTTCTGCTGTCCTCCAGTTTATCCCGGGGTTCCATTTCTTCAGCCATTCCAGTCCTAGGATCATTGGGCATTCCATGCCTGGGGCCACTATAAACGTTATGTCCTCCTCATGGGGCCCCAGTGATAGGTGGATTGGTAAAGTGGCTAGGGTGGCTGGTCCTCCCCCTGCTATTGTCCCATCTAATTGACTAAAAGAGATTGGTTGTTTTAGCCTCCTCACTGGGATGCTCAATCTCTCCACCAGCGTTGGGCTGATAAGGCAGCGGATGCACCCAGAGTCTATCAGAGCTTTTATTTTGGCTGCTTCAGGCATAGGGGAAGCTAATATAGACACTGTCTTAAGTATGGGTGGAAGGGGTCCACTTACCAATGGTTCTCCCTCTGAGCTGTCTTCCGAGTTGTCCACCGTCCCTGCGGTGCAGGCCGGAGTCCAGTCCCAGTTCCTGGCAGGAATTGTGGACTCTACAGCCTCTGTCCCCTTCATGGAAGATTCTTTTGTGTTGCCTTGGGGCTTCCCCGGCTTCTTGGAGGATGATGCCTCTGGTTTTCGTGGGGGGGCTTTTGAACGACATTCTGCAGCACGGTGGCCCTCTCTCCCGCAGTTGAAGCAACTTGTTGATTTTTTGGCTGTGGCTGGTGGTTTTTCCCCCTCGCGTGTTTGCTCGGGTGGCAGGCGGCCCCATGGTTTTCCTCTGCGGTGTCTCTTCAGTAGGTCTATTTCCACTTCCTCCGCCAGGATGTACCAGTCGTCGAGGTGGGGTGGGTCTCCTTGAGGCAGGCAAGCATCATACAGGTCGTAGTTCAGACCGTCTTTGAAGTGGCTAAGGAGGATGTCTTCTGGCCAGTTCAGCTTGCTGGCAATGGCTCGGAATTCTTGGGTATAATCAGCCACTGCTCGCCTGCCCTGCCTCACCATTTTGATTCTCTCCCGGGCCTTACGGTCAGCCAAAGGATCCTCGAACCGTCGCCTCAAAGATGACATGAATCGGTTGAAGTCGTTGAGTTCTGGGGCATTGGAGTCATGCAAGTTCACCACCCAGTCTGCAGCCGTCCCGTCCAGGGCAGATTGCACAATTCGGATGCGTGTTTTGTCACTGGGGATGTCCCGTCCGTACTCTTCCATGTAGCTGAGGACTTGGGTTAGGAAAAATCCCAGTCGTGATGGCTCCCCCTTGAATTTGACTTCCAGGGGTGGGAGTCTTTGGCTGGAGCGTTGTCTGTGCCGTGGCTGGTATCGCTCCTCATCCTGGTCCCCATCTGTGGTTCTGGGGGGTGGGTGGGTACTGCTGAGGCAGCAATTCCTGTTCCATTGGATGGCCCCGGGGTTTCAGGTGTTGGATCCCCTCCGTTACCTTTCCAGTTGCGTCCCCAGGCGCTGCCTCGGTTGCGATTTTCAGCTCTCTCCTCCCTCAGTGAACTCAGGGTTGCTTTCATCAGATCAATGGCCTTTTCCAGGATCCGCTCCTCCTCGCTGGCGTGCAGGGAACTCTCCATCTCTTGCCTCCATTCCGGTTGGTGGTTACTACGCCTCAGGGTCGTTTCTCCCGAAGCCTTTTCCCACTCACTTTTCCTTCCAACGCCCATCGACCACCGGGGTTTTCGGTCGTACTGCTCCACCGCTTCTTCCCCGGGGGAATATGCTGCTTCAGCTTCCCATTGTCTCTGGGATTCCATTTGGGGGGAAGACTCCCCCTCCATGGGGCTTCCCTCCTCTCTTGCTTCGTCGCCAGACATTTTATTTGTTGCAAAGTCCCCCGGTAAGGTTTTCCCTTCCAGGTTGACTCTTAAAGCAGATTCCGTCTACTGTCAGGACCCACCTCAATCCACATCTTAGGAAATAAGAACTCTTGGATGCAAGTTTAGTCCAAAAGGAAAATGTTTACTAGGATGGAATCGATTGTGGGAATACAAGACGGAATCTGAGAAAAGTTACATTTCAATCCTATATAAACCATTCCCATTCCAGCCCCTCCCCTCATCCATTTGGTCAGGCTGTCGTCAGTTGCTAGGTGTCAGGTCCTTCCATGGGAAAGGGAACTCTCCTTGGTTTTATGGTTATTGCTTTCCTTTTCAGTTGTAAATGAAGATACAATCCAGACCTGTCTGTCCCCCCTCCCTTCCCCAGTAAAACATCCCCTGTTGTTTGAAAATCGCTTTAGTAACCATCCTCTCCCCCCCCTCGGAGAGATGGCAGAATCCCCAGAAATAGCACGTTGTTCTACCTATACAATTATGAAATGTGATATAAATGGATTCTGACACCTAGTGATAAACAACGATCTCCTGTTTATATGGTTATATATGCTTACTCAAGAATTGCTAGTTTAACTCTTCCCCCTATTTACAGTTAAGTAAAGACATTACACTGGCTGGCAAAGTTGGTCAGGCTGGCCAGATGTGTTTTTCTATCTTTAGCTTCAATAAACATGTTTCTTGATGCTCACATCTTAATCTGATGGTCTTAAAGACACACTCAGTTTTGCTTAAGAAGCCTTGCCCCAGTGTCCTCTGGAACCAGTGAGTTTTCCACAGTGAACAGTGCAAAGAATTTATTTTTTTCTCCCCTCAATTTCTCTGTTCAAATCTGTGAGAAAGCTTGGGTCAGGTCATAGCTCTTCTTCTACAAATCATGTTATTAGCTACAGCAGCACTAAATTTGCAAATTTAAATGACAGACTGGCAATCAGCCATAGCATAGTGCCATACTAATCTTATTAGATTATTTTTTCCTTTTAAGCGTATAACAGGGTCAATACTTATATTACATAATTTATTTATTTATTTTATTACATTTATATACCGCCCTTTCCTGGAGGACTCAGGGCGGTTTACAGGGAATTAAAAACCAAAAATACAAAAGTTAAAACCAGTTTTAAAAAGATTAAATTTATCCCTGTACAAATAAAAACCCCAATTAAAATAAATTAATCCTCAGCCTGGGCCAGAGAGCTCGAAGAGCCAGGTCTTCAGGCCCCGGTGGAATGAACGGAGGTCGGGGGCAGTCCTCAGCTCCACTGGCAGCTGGTTCCAGAGGGCAGGCGCCCCCACTGAGAAGGTCCTATTCCTGGGTGTTACCCGCCGGCAATCTCTTACCGGTGGGACCCTGAGAAGACCCTCCCTGTGGGAGCGCACTGGACAAAGGGAACTTGATGCTGGCAGCAGGTGTTCCCTCAAATACCCCGGACCCAAGCCATGTAGGGCTTTATAGGTAATGACCAGCACCTTGAATTTCACCCGGAGGGCAACCGGAAGCCAATGCAGCTCACGGAGTAGAGGTGTTACATGGGAGTATCGGGAGACCCCCATTACAACTCGCGTGGCCGCATTCTGCACCAGTTGAAGCCTCCGAGTGGTCCTCAAGGGCAGCCCCATGTAGAGAGCGTTGCAGTAGTCCAAATGGGAGGTCACGAGCGCATGAGTAACTGTGCGTAGGGCATCTCGGTCCAGATAGGGACGCAACTGGCGCACCAGGCGAACCTGGGCAAAAGCCCCCCTGGTCACGGCTCCTATGTGGTCTTCAAAATTGAGTCGTGAATCCAGGAGGACGCCCAAGTTGCGAGTCCTATCAACGGGGGGTAACACCTCACCCCCCATCGTTAGAGATGGAATAGTCTGGTTGACCCGAGATGCCGATATGCACAGCCACTCAGTCTTGGCGGGATTGAGACAATGCCTGTTTCTCCCCATCCAGACCTGGACCGCCTCCAGGCACCGGGACATCACGGCGAGGGCATCACATAAACTTAAGAATAAGAGACCCTTTATTTTTCAAATAAGTTAATTTATGTAGTGAAACATAAAAAGCTATTTGACATCACAGTACTACATAATAACATTGATATGACATGTAACAATTAAATTTTATTGATAGAAGCCTCCATAAAGCCTTTTGGCCAAAGTGCCTCCAGAACCTTTAATCCATCCCTGTTGGTCTGGATGCATGAATTGTTTTCCTTAATTGATTGATTATATGCTAATCTAGTTAGTATCTATTCCTAGTGAGCATATAGATGGACCTTCTCAAAATATGATGATAGGCTGGTGGTAAATCAGCACTCCTGTTGACTGATGAGGGGCCTATTTCCCCAGCTTCAATCACTTCCCTGGCTGTTTTTGTGCTTGTTCATCCAACAATCTTAGTAGTTGCAAAATTGAATCTGTGTGCTTGTTCATTGCAGTGTGAGGCTACCAATGAGTTTGGGTCTCTTCATCTGACCACTCGCTTGTGTTTTTGCAATCTGGTAGTTAGCTTCGTCCCCATCTGTCCTACCTAGTCACTGGGGCAATCCATGCAGGGGCTTCAGTGCATTACATTGAAAGTATCTCCCACCTCCAAGTGACAAATGCATAATTTGTCCTCGTATGGTAGCCTCTGGGCAGTGTGTGATGCCCACTTGCAGATCACAGAAGCTGCATTCTAAAGCTTCTGAAATGTTTTTGATATATGGTCTCCTTTGATGTAGTGTTCCTATTTATATCCATGTCTCGCCACTTAGCATATGAAGTAACAGATAGAAAACTAGAAGAGTACAACATAGATCAGGACAACCTAACCAGGACACAAATCATGAAGCTACTGCAATACTGTCAATACACCTTCTTCACATTCAAAAGCAAAATGTATGAACAAATAAAAGGGACACCCATGGGACCCCCAATTTCAGGAGTCATTGCAGAAACAGTCCTGCATGAATTGGAACATTGTGCATTTCAGAACACAAAATACTGTATGGCAGGGTGAGAACCCACTGTAGCACCCAGCAAGCCAAACAGCTGGAGAGCAATTACCTACGTGAACTATTCAAGCAAAATGGATACCCACAATCATTTATCATATCTGTGCAACATGGTGGGGAGAGAAATGAAGAAACAAGGTACAGGTCCATCCACATGGCTCACCCTGCCATACATCAGAAACATTTTGGAAGCTGTAGAATGCAGCTTTCATTTATTTATTTATTTTATTAAACCTATATACCACCCTTCTCCCGTAGGACTCAGGGCGGTTCACAAGGTTTTTTAAAACAATGCAACTAGTTACAAAAATTAAAAACAATTAAAATAATTCATGATCATTGATAGCCTCACACTGTAATGAACAAAGACATACATTCAATTTTGCAACTACTAGCTACTAGAACTGTGGTGGCACAGTGGTTAGAATGCAGAACTGCAGGCTACTTCTGCTGATTGGTGGCTGCTGGCAGTTCGATTCTCACTGGCTCAAGGTTGACTCAGCTTTCCATCCTTCCGAGGCTGGTAAAATGAGGACCCAGATTGTTAGGGGCAATATGCTGACTCTGTAAATTGCTTAGAGAGGGCTATAAAGCACTGTGAAGCAGTATATAAGTCTAAATGCTGTTGCTAATAAGATAGTTGAATGAGCAGGCACAAAAACTTCCAGGGAAGTGATTGAAGCCTGGGAAAAGGCCCCTCATCAATGAACAGGAGTGCTGATTTACCACCAACCCAAGTACTTAGAAGGTAAGGGCTGGGCAACACAAGCAAACGACAGCTAATGACTTAAAAGCCAGTCAATACATATATCAACACATCCAATCAACATTTTAAAAGCCACATACAACAGGCACTATAAATATCACACATACCATGTTTTCCTGAAAATAAGCCCCTCCCCTAAACTAAGACCTACCCTGATTTTTTGGGGTGGCTAATATAAGCCCTACCCCCAAAATAAGCCCTAGTAACTGACCCAGATTGGATCTTGCATGATAGATTATATTTAATTTCTTAATCAGAAGCCTCCCTGGGAGTATTTCTGGTTTCTTATATAATTGGGAGGATTTAATATGTCTTGCTTAAATAGTTTCCTCTTAAATTAAAGTAGTGAAACATTCCTTTCTTACAGCTCATCAGTGGATTCTTGGAGGCAAATAACTTTTTCCTGAATCCAATTTTTTTTAACAGGAGCAATGAACATTTTCAATAGAAGATAGCAAAACCTGGGAAGATTCTGGAAAAGATAATCAAACAACAGATCAGTGAACACCTTGATGCAAACAAAGTCATCACTAAAAGTCAACATGGGTTTGTCAAAAACAGATCATGCCAGACAAATTTTACTACATTCTTTGACCAAGTGACAAAATTAGTGGACCAGAGGAATGCTGTGGATATAATTTACTTGGACTTCAGTAAGGCATTTGATAAAGTAGATCACAACCTACTACTTGATAAGATAGAAAAAATGTGAGTTAGATAGCATCACCACCAGATGGATTCGTAGCTGGCTGACAGGCCGTACTCAGCGTGTGGTCCTCAATGGAACCGCATCTACATGGAAGGAAGTGTGTAGTGGGGTGCCCCAGGGCTCTGTTCTGGGCCCAGTGCTCTTCAACATCTTCATCAACGATTTGGATGAGGGGATAGATGGGGAACTCATCAAATTTGCAGACGACACCAAGCTGGCAGGAATAGCCAATACTCCAGAAGATAGGCTTAAAATACAGGAGGATCTGGACAGACGCGAACACTGGGTGCTATCTAACAAAATGAAATTCAATGGTGAAAAAAGTAAGGTTCTACATTTAGGCAGGAAAAATCAAATGCACAGGTATAGTATAGGTGATACCTTGCTCAATAGTAGTAACTGTGAGAGGGATCTCAGAGTCCTAGTAGAGAAGCACTTCAATATGAGCCAGCAGTATGCTGCAGCTGCCAAAAAAGCCAACACAGTGCTAGGATGCATTAACAGAGGGATAGAATCAAGATCACGTGAAGTACTAATACCACTTTACAATGCCTTGGTAAGGCCACATTTGGAATACTACATCCAGTTTTGGTCACCACAATGTAAAAAAGATATTGAGACTCTATAAAGGGCACAGAGAAGGGCAACAAAGATGATTGGGAGACTGGAGGCTAAAACATATAGGGAACGGTTGCTGGAATTGGGTATGTGTAGTTTAACGAAGAGAAGGGTGAGGGGTGACATGATAGCAGCGTTCCAATATCTCAGATATTGGAGTCAAGCTATTCTCCAAAGCACCTGAAAGCAGGACAAGAAGCAACGGATGGAAACTAGTCAAGGAGAGAAGCAACCTAGAACTAAGGAGAAACTTCCTAACAGTTAGAACAATTAACCAGTGGAACAACCTGCCTCCAGAAGTGGTGAATGCTCCAACACTGGAAGTTTTTAAGAGGAGACTGGACAGCCATTTGCCTGAAATGGTATAGGGTTTCCTGCCTGAGCAGGGGGTTGGACTAGATGACCTCCAAGGTCCCTTCCAACTTTCTTCTTCTTCTTCTTCTTCTTCTTCTTCTTCTTCTTCTTCTTCTTCTTCTTCTTCTTCTTCTTCTTCTTCTTCTTCTTATTATTATTATTATTATTATTATTATTATTATTATTATTATTATTATTATTATTATTATTATTATTATTATTATTATTATTATTATTATTATTATTTACAACTAAATGTGACACTTAAGCTAATGTTCTGTGGAACTTAAATCAAAAGCAACTCCAGGCACAGCAGCGCTAAGATGAATTTTGTACATCCCCAATACTGCCAGTTCAGAATTACGTGTTTTTAAATATTGCTGACTTCAAAAAGCACCATCTTGTTTTCTGTTTAGCCTTTTCTCTGCTCAGGAAGCACAGAGATATAATCTTTGTAAGCAAATAAATGAGGAATTGTTAGTGTACGTGGACAGGGATGGTAAAACAGTTTAATAAAATGTCGTTTCAAGTCATTCATTGTGCCTTATATGAATCCCTAACAGTTTCAGGCGAGCCAGAGAAATAACTAAAAAACTTCAAAAACCTTGGACCCATGACTCTAATAACTTGATTTTCACAGCAAATGATGTTACCCAGCTAAAGGAAACATAACGTTTATTAAGCTTAGTGCTTCATTAGTGGTTTTGGCCCCAATATGCCATTCTGAGACATTGTATAGTGTAGAGAACCCAGACCTACAAAAGACCTTTTTTATTCCTATATTAAAAATTACAAGGTTTTCCCTTCCTGTCTCCAGTGATGATATTTCTGCAAGTGTAAAATCTGCTTTCCTCTGCCTGCAAAAGACCTTCTTTGAAAAAGTTCAACACTTCTGCCTTTTCCCCAATTAGTAATCGATTAAGCCACATTCCTACATTCCATTTCTGCCTCTGGTGATAAAACTCTTTTCTTATTTACAACCATATTCCTGTCTCTGATTCACATGTGTATACAACAAAGACTTGTTTCATTTAAATTGCCCATGCCTCAAGATATATAGTTTTCTGTCTCCTGAAATTGTCTCTGTTTCAAGATTATGTCTTTCAAGTCATGTCTTCCTGTGATAACCTTTTGTCTTCCCTGTTAGCATTTGTATATCTCTGCCTCAAGTTATGTCTTCCTGCAATAATCCCTGTCAACATTTGTATAAGATAGCTATGCATTATTGTTTCCTGTAATGACCTTTGCTTTCTTCATTAGCAATTGTATACCATGAGCTATGTTCCCCTTTGACCTTCCATGAGTGTTTTTTCCCCCCTCCCAAATGAAACAGCCTAATAAAAGAGGGTCGCCAGAACTGTTCTGGGGCATAACATCCACCCCGGGCACTTCTGTGCTCCTTCACTTTGAGCAAACTTGTGTTGGTGTCTCAGTCTGTCCTAGGACTTTGCTTCTGAACTATCCGCAGTTCCCAAGTATGACCGTCGGAACTTCCGGCATACTGGGTCGGTGGTAAAGGGCAAGATCCTTCCTTATTCAAGGTGTCCACCCTTGCGAGGGTCCCTCTAAATTCTCACCCCTGTTACGGGGCTCTAAGAGTTGAGGCCAGAACCCTGACCGGTCGCTCATCGCAACAGTATAGTATGCTTTCCTTTCAGTTTTGGGGTCCTAATTAGAATGTTTAACTACTTTACTGTGAAATCTATTTGATTTTTACTGAGAAGCTCCTTCATCATGAGTTTACCCTGCTTCAAGGAAAGGAATGACAAGATCACACACAAAGTTTCCAGATTTAAATAATGTAATGCCTAAAGATGTGATCAAGGAGGAGCACCCAACTCTGAAAATGCAGTTTGATTTCCTTCCCATGAAACCACTGTAAAGATATGAAGACAGGGAGGTGGTAAATTTGGGATAAAAAAGAAAGATTCTTGTACAATTGTATTTGTATTCTTTGAACTTCTTTTTCTTGAAAACATTTTATTATCTGGCTAGGTAAGATCATACATGCACAGGAGAGTGATGGCTCTGGCATGCTCACAAGCAGCCTTGCCTTGTTGTTGTTAGTTGCGAAGTCGTGTCCGACCCATCGCGACCCTATGGACAATGTTCCTCCAGGCCTTCCTGTCCTCTACCATCTTCTGGAGTCCATTTAAGCTCACGCCTACTGCTTCAGAGACTCCATCCAGCCACCTCATTCTCTGTCGTCCCCTTCTTCTATTGCCCTCAATCTTTCCCAGCATTAGGCTCTTCTCAGCCTTGCCTATATGGGATAAAAACAGAGAAAAAACAATTCAAAAACAACAATATAGAAATACCATGTACAAAGTGACTGAACAAAGAATGGCAATTGCAAAGAACATTCCTTATGTACAAGCATTTTTAGTGACATCTGAAAGACAAAGGGAATGGCCATGGCAGGGAAGCAAAGCATAAGGTTTCCATGCAGACATAGGCATCAGCTACCAACTGCAATGATGAAAAATAAAAGATGAAACATGCCTTGTGATATTACAACACACAGCTTGCCCTTGCACACTTGCATCCTGGCTTTCAGCAGAAATACATATATCAAAGAGTTTACATTGTGATCTAATAATTGTATGTTTTGCCATCTCAATTCAGAATGACTTGTCTAATAGAATTATAGCTTTGGCTCAGTTCTCTTTTTTTAATCAAATTAATTTTGAATGGCATTTTGGTTGATTCATATCTCTATTTTAATCATCACAATATGGATTGGGTCCAGGGGTCACTTACTTATAAAAGGCTTAACATGCATTTCCTTGAAACATAACCTAACAACAGCAACAATAATAATAGAAGTAATCCTTCCCTTTTCCTTTATGCAGTTTTGTACTTTTGCATAATATTTTCTGTTAGGCTCTGATTTCTTCTTTTGTTTTTCTGTTTTTAAAAAAGAACAGTTTATCAACTTCTTGGGGCAGATATAGGCTGATGTGACACAGATCACATCCCTTTTATTGGAACGGTACCATTGAAAGCTGCAGGGATTGATTTTATTTTGATTTATCTTGATTTTATCAGATCTGTTTTGGTATCTTATTTTTTTCTTTCTCCCTCTTCTTATCAGAATCTTTTCTTATTCTTATTCACAGCACAAACACACATTCACTATTTGGGGTTTCTTGTATATTTGATATTCTTGCTTGTTCAAAACTTTGAAATCCAGGAGCAGAGGGGAAGTAATTGTTCATCTATCCTAACTGATAGTCAAAAAAGAATGCACAGCAAAGGAATACATTTCTTAAAGTTGGGGAGCCTTGCTGCAAATTATGAGGCTGCTCTGTTTATCTCCATTTTGAATGAGAATAACAACCTAGGTGTGTAGGCTCAAAAGTAAGCATAAAATGAATTTCTTCTAATACTTAAGAAGAGTATTGGCAGATGGATGATAATCTATTATAAATAGCGATTTAATCAGGATGTCATATTTTATATTCTGACTATGAATTATCAAAATATTGTTTCTGTCTAATTCACTTAAATATACATATGTAGAAACGCAAATGGCTTCATAGGGAGAAGTGTTTAACAAACTTTAAACACAGTCCTAGGCTGCATTAACAGAAGGATAGAATCAAGCTCACGTGAAGTATTAATATCACTCTCTAATATCTTGATAAGACCACACTTGGAATACTGCACCCGGTTTTGGTCACCACGAAGTTGAGACTCTAGAAAGAGCAATAAACATGATAGGAGGCTAAAACAAATTAAGAATGGTTGCTGGAATTGGGTATGTCTAGTTTAATGAAAAGATGGACTAGGTGTGACATGATAGCAGTGTTCCAGTATCTAATGGTCTGCCACAAAGAAGAGAGGGTCAATGTTATGTACAGGGATGAATTAACACATGTGTCTCAATGTGTCCTTGGTCGTCCTCACTATACGTTCTGCTTGCCCATTGGACGACGGGTGGAAGGGCGCGGAGGTGACGTGTCTAATCAAGTTGGCCCTCGTAAAACCCTGGAAATCAGCAGATGTAGATTGTGGGCCATTATCTGAAACTATCACATCAGGCAGGCCATGCATAGCAAAGAGTCACCTGAGCACCTGGACCATCTTGGCTGTGGTCATGCGAGTAACTGGTACTACCTCAAGCCATTTGGAGTAGCTGTCAAATACCACTAGGAAAATTTGATCTTGAAAAGGGCCAGCATAATCAATGTCGACTCTAAACCACGGTTTGTGTGTCTCCTCCCACTTGTTTACCGGTGCGTGTGGCTGTTCTGGCCTTGACCTTTGGCATGTGTAACATCCCGCGACCTGTTCCTCTATAGCCTTATCAAGGCCAGGCCACCACAAGTAACTCCTGGCTAATGCCTTCATCCTGACTATGCCAGGGTGTCCCTCATGTAGTGACTGTAAAACCCTATCCCTCAGTTTCTCAGGAATGATGACCCTGCTACCCCACAATAGGCATCCCTTATGAGAAGACAGCTCATGTCTCCTCATGAAGAATGCCTGAAATTCCAGGCCTGGACTCTTTTCTTGCCACCCTGAGGCTACCCATGCCTGTACCCTGCTCATGACCCTGTCAGCTGTGGTACCAGCAGCAATGTCCTTAGCGTGGAGCGGGCATTCAGGTAGATCCTGGATGGCCATTATCTGTTCAGCAGGTGCCGGATCCGGTTCTGCAGTGGCTACTGGTAACCTGCTTAATCCATCCGCATGGCCCATGTCCTTTCCTGGTTTGTGTACCAGTTTACATGTGTATGCAGATAGGAATATGGACCACCTCAGCATCCTGGGGGATAGGATTTGTGGGGTTTGTCTGTCAGTTGTGAACAACCCCAGCAGAGGCTTATGATCCATGAAAATAGTGAATTCCCTGCCATAGTAGTCATGAATTTTTTTGACTCCCGTCACTATTGCCAGGGCCTCCTTATCTATTTGGGCGTAGTTCCTCTCTGCCCTTGAGAAGTGTTTGGGAGTAATAAACAATGGGTCTCTGCTCCCCATTGTCTTCCATGTGACTTAGGACAGCACCCACCCCATAGGGAGATGCATCACATGCGATACAGATGGGTTTGTTTTCTATAAAGTGTGTGACAGTTGAATTACAGGACAATAGGTCTTTTAGATTCCAGAAACTATGCTCATGGACCTTGGTCCAATTCTAAGGAGTTTTCTTGTCTAAGAACCTGTGTAAAGGCTCAACAATTGCTGCTTTGTGGGGCAAGAAAGCATGATAAAAATTGAGTAACCCCAGGAAAGCTTGCAATTCAGCTTTGTTTTTAGGGGTTGGAGCCATCTTAATTGCTCTTACCTTGGAATGAGTAGGGTGAATTCCTTTGGTATCAATTCTGAACCCAAGGAATTCAGTGGATGCCACTCCAATGCTGCATTTGTCCTTTTTTAGTTTTAACCCTGCAGAGCAGAATCTGCTTAAAACAGCCTGCAGCCTGTCAGCCAGGACCTCTTCAGAGTCTCCAGCGATAAGGACATCATCAAAGTAAGGGCATACTCCACGTATGTCCTTCAGAGTCCTCTCCATCACCTCCTGAAAAATTCCAGGAACTACAGAGACACCGAACTGCAAACGGTTAACTCTGAATGCTCCTCTCTGTGTTACAATTGTCTGAGCATCTGTCGTCTCCTTGGTAACCGGGAGTTGCTGATACGCCTGTGCCAGATCGAGCTTGGCAAACATGGCGCTGCTCTGGAGTGAGGAGAGGACGTGTCTTACCGTCGGGACCGGGTAAGCGTGTGGGTTCAGGGCCCGGTTCACCATAGCCTTATAATCCGCACAAATTCTAACCTCCCCATTAGCTTTAAGTGGGGTGACTATTGGGGTCTCCCACTCTCCCCCTTCTACTGGTTCTAACACCCATTGTTCCACTAATTTGTCCAATTCGCTCTCAATCTTATGCTTGAGAACTTCCGGTGGCTCCGCGGCGACGGAGACAGCCTTCCCGGGCTGCCCGCGGCTCAGCTGTTGTTTTTTCACCCGAAACAGCGCCGATCAGCTGTTCGGGCGAATTTGAAGCCCCCTCCTCGGGAGAAGAGGAGGGGGTGAGGCCCCAGGTAGGGGTAGAGTTCTCCGGGGTCACCTGAGCTTGGAGCTTGGGCGGCTGAAGGATTGAACTCCCCCGAAGCCTGGGTTGCTCCCAGCTGGCTGGCGTCTCTGCTCCGGACTTCTTGGAGCAGAGCCAGGCGTCTGCGACCACCCCTGCCTGAAGAAAGGACTATGGATTAAAGGAGCAGGCAGAGCGGTACAAGAGGAAAAGGTGAAGAGGATTATTTTATTATACTCTCGAGCTTGATGGACTTTTTAAACTTTTAGTGAAAGTGCGTCACAATTGAAAAGTAAAAGATGGCGGCTAAACCTCCCCCTAAAACTCTTCGGAGTGGTGGATCTTCTCCGGTGCAACAATCATCATTACAGGCGTTGCACCCTCCTGATGTATTGACACCGAAGGACTTACGAGATGCTTTGGATAAACTTTTGGAATCAATTAATCAATCAATGGCTGATAAATTTGCACAGATGGAGGAGAAATTGGAGAAACTGGAGGAGAGAATGGAAGAGAGGATGGAACAGAAGCTCAGCGTGATGAAGGTAGACATTTTGTCTTCAGTGCATAAAGTGGCGGAATGTGTGGAAGATTTAGATGAAAAATTGGATGATTTGACTCAAAAGAATGAAATATTAGAAGTTAAAGTACGGGAGAATGAAAATTTAAGAGACAAAATGGAAAGGGAGTTAAGCCTTGCCCAATATTACCAGATGCAGTTTGCTGTTAGAATCAGAGGTTTAAAAGAGAACATTAAGGAAGATTTAAAGCAGCTGGTTTCTGAGGCTTTTGAAGTGGTATTGAATCAGCCAGCATCTGAAATAAGAGCAGCTATGGATAAAGTGTTCCGTGTAAACTCATGGATTGCCAGACAGAGAAAGTTGCCTAGAGATGTGGTGGTTTACTTTACAAAAAGAGAAATCAGAGATGAAGTTATACAAGCTGCCTATGATGCTAAAGTGGTGATTGCTGATCAAGAAGTTTTGGTTTTAAAAGAGATCCCTCCAAAGATTTTGAGGAGAAGGAAGGATTTTACATTTCTTGTGCAAGAGCTCAAGCAACGAGATATAAGGTTCAGATGGGAGATTCCAGACGGGCTGATGGTGATGTATGAAGGCAAAAGGTACCGGTTGATTACTGTGAAGCAAGCGCGTGATTTCTACAATACTGTTTTAAAAGCAACCCCATTAACACTTCTGGAAGCTGCAAAGGGATCGGGAGAAGGAGAAGGAGAACATCAAGAGGATGAAACTGAGGAAAATGGTGCTGGAGGAGATCAAGTTACAACCTCTTTGGATGATCCTAGAGAGCAAAGGGTAACGCGTGCTGCTTTAAAAAGAGCAAAGAAAATAAAAGAACAAGATCAGCAAAAGTCTTCAGAATCTTCACAACGTACTCATAGCCAAGCAGTGGGAGGAGCACGGCCTAAAGAAGATAGTCCTATCAAAGCAGTGCTTCAAGAGCTTTGGGAGGATATGCATGGCAACTAAATTTTTGACTTGGAACGTTAATGGACTAAATTCACCACAGAAGAGAAAGAAGGTTTTTCAATATTTAAAACAATTTAAGATAGATGTTATATGTTTGCAAGAAACACATATTAGGGCTATGGACCAAAAGTTTTTATTGAACTCAAGACTGGGTACGCATTTTGTTGCCTCTGCAATGAATAAGAAAAATGGAGTGGTTGTTTATATTAAAAGTGCCATAACAGCGGATTTAATTGAAGCAGATAAGCATGGAAGATACGTACTGATAGACTTGTTGTTAGAAGGCAAAAAGACGCTTCTAGTTGGACTGTATGCCCCTAATCAACAACAACAACAGGCTGACTTTTTTAGTTTACTTTATACAAAGCTTACCCAGTTGGATTATAAATCTTTTATTTTTATGGGGGACTGGAATGGTGTTATGGATGTACAGATGGATAAGGCTGGAGCTTTTAAGCGCATTCCAAGTCATGCTAGACTGCCTAAATCTTTTTTTGAAATGAAGGATGACTTGGAATTGCGAGATATCTGGCGCGAGAGACACCTGCAGGAAAAGGATTATACTTTTTATTTTGATAGACATAAATCTTTTTCGAGGATTGATTTTATTTTGGTGACTAATGACTTTTTTTTGAGGACTAAAAAGGTGAAGATTTGTGCAAGAACTATTTCTGATCATAGTCCAGTGTGGTTAGAGATTGATAAGGAGAAAAGAGACAGGCGCTCGTGGCGCGTAAATGAGAATTTGTTTAGAAATCAGAGAAATGTGGAAGAATGCAAACAGCGGATGAAGGATTTTTTTGAAACTAATATGAACAAAGGTACTTCTATGGACATGGTGTGGGATGCTAGCAAGGCATACATGAGAGGGGTGTTGATATATATGAACAACAAACATAGACGTGCTGTGGAAGCTAGGAGGAAAGAATTGGAGAATGAAATAAAGGAAAAAGAAAAGGCTTTGATTTTGAATTCAGAGGATGTGAAGACTAAGGAGGCTATTAAATTGTTAAGAGGACAATTTGATAAATTAATGGCTGACCAAGTGGCAACCAATCTGCGGTTTGCCAGGCATAACACTTTTTGTAACGCTAACAAACCAGGCAGATGGTTAGCTTATAGATTGAGGAAAAAACAAAGGGCTTCTAATATAGACAAGATTGAGCATAAAGGAAGGGTTGTGTTTCAACAGGACCTTATCAAGGACGCTTTTGTGGATTTTTATTCTAAATTATATGCTAAGGAGAAAATTAATGAAAAGGACATTGATATATATTTGGAAAATGCTAGCATCCCGGTTCTTACGCAAGTACAAAAAGAAGGGATTAATCAACTGATCACAGAAGAAGAAATTTTTATAGCAATTAAGGAATTGAAGGTGGATAAAGCACCAGGTACGGATGGCTTGACTGCGGCCTATTATAAAAATTTACAATTAGAAATGATAAAACTGTTAAAGGAACTGTTCCAGACAATCCAGAGGGGGGGAAAGGTGCCACCGTTTTGGAGAACAGCTTTTATCTCTTTGATTCCGAAGGAAGACCAAGATGTTACTCAAGTTAAAAATTATAGACCGATATCGCTTTTAAATACAGATTACAAGATATTTGCTAAGGTTTTGGCTAATAGACTGATGAGGGTTCTGCAACAGGTGATTCATGGGGATCAAACAGGGTTTATTAGTGGTAGGCAAATGAAAAATAATGTGAGGCATATAGTTGATGTGTTAGAGTTTTTGGAAAGGAACAACCAGATTGCTGTGGTGCTAATTTTTTTAGATGCTGAAAAAGCTTTTGATCAATTGAATTGGAAATTTTTGTTGAAAGTTTTAGATAAAATGGATTTTGGGGAAATTTTTTTACAACCGATTAGGGCATTATATCAAAAACAAACTGCCCGAATTATAGTTAATAATAGCTTGACAGAAGCATGTAATATTGAGAAGGGCACAAGGCAAGGGTGCCCGTTATCGCCCTTGTTATTTGTGTTAACATTAGAGATATTATTGGTTAAAATTCGGAATTTGGATAAAATTAAGGGGATTCAAATTGGAGATCAGGACTACAGATTGAGAGCATTCGCAGACGATCTGGTTGTTACAGTGACCCAGCCAGAGAACTCTGTTGTGGATCTGATGGAGATAATAACACAATATGGGAAGGTTTCTGGATTTAAGGTTAATGTACAAAAAACAAAAATTTTGGCCAAAAATATGACAACACCGCAAAAGGCCCTTTTAGAAGGATTAACTGGATTTGAGATTGTTAAAAGGGTTAAATATTTGGGGGTGATTTTGTCGCCCTCTAATACAAAGCTATATAAAAATAATTATGAAAAATTATGGGGGAAAATTCAAAAAGAATTGGAGAGTTGGAAAAAATTGCAATTGTCTTTGTTGGGACGGATTGCAGCAGTAAAAATGAATGTCCTGCCTAAATTTTTATTTTTATTTCAAATGATACCGATTCTTAAGAAAGATTCTAATCTGGAGGAATGGCAGCGAGGTATCAATAAATTTGTGTGGGCAGGGAAAAAACCACGAGTTAAACTTAAGATTATGCAGGATACTCGTGAGAGAGGTGGCCTTAAATTGCCTAATTTTAAATTATATTATGAAGCTGCTGCATTAGTAGGAATAAGTGACTGGATTAATTTGACGCAAGGGAGGTTATTAAATCTTGAGGGCCACGATTTGTTGTTTGGCTGGCATGCATATTTGTTGTATGATAAGAAGGTAGACAACGTGTTTAGGGTGCATATTTTAAGACAGGCATTGCTGAGAGTTTGGAAGAAGTACAGACATAAGTTAAGTTGCAAGATACCATTGTGGGCAATTCCAAAACACGCAATAGAAAATATACATGCTGGCTTCAAACATGATTTGACTACGTATAAGGAGATTCTCAGTTTGGAAAGAAACGTTTGGTGTTTGAAATCATATAGCCTCTTGCGAGAAGAGAAGGTTGTTCAAAATTGGTTTCAATATACTCAGTTACGGGCCAGGTGGAAAGAAGACCAGAAAAATGGATTTAAAATGACTGATGAAAATTTGATAAAGCAAATTAGGAATCAGGGACCAGCACATATCAAACGGATATATCTTGCATTGATAGAGATTGACTCAGAAACAGAGCTTGTTAAGGATTGTATGATAAAATGGGCCCAAAATATTCAGGAAGTCATCACAATGGACACGTGGGAAAAGATTTGGGTGAGGAACGTAAAATTTACACAAGCTCAAAACTTAAGAGAGAATTTTTACAAAATGTTTTATAGATGGCATTTAGATCCTAAAAAGCTTGCAAGTATGTATCCGAATTATCAGCCTAAATGTTGGAGGTGCGGTGATGAAGATGCAACATATTTTCACATATGGTGGACTTGTAAAAAGGTTAAGGCTTTTTGGATAAAAGTCTGGTGGAATATGCAGAAGATTTTTAAACAGAGGTTAAAGTTTTGTCCGCAATTTTTTTTGTTGGGAATAATTACAGATGCCACAGTTGTGGACACCAAGTTGATGTTGAATTTAATTACGGCGGCAAGACTTTTGATAGGCCAATACTGGAAGAAAGAGGAACTGCCGACCATAGAGGAGTGGACTTTAAAGGTTTCCGACCTGGCAGAGATGGCGAAGATTTCGGCCTATTTGAAAGATCATTCGCAAGAACGCTATATTATGGAATGGAAAAAATGGATTGATTTTATCCAGAACAAGTATAGGGTTAAGAAGTTTTATGTAGCATTTGAATAAGTCTTCTTTCATTTTTTTTTCTTTTATTATCTTAGTTTCTTTTTATACATATTCAATATTATTATTATTTGTTTTATCTTATATAAGCTAGAGAGTGATGGATTTTAGAGCTTATAATTGTTAGTATATGATTGTTTATGATTGCTTTTTATATATATACCTTGTATTTAGCTCTGGGAAGTTGGGGGGGGAGGGGGGGAGGGGGGGAGGTAGGGAGGGGGGAGGAGGGAGGGGGAAGGGGGGATTTTTAAAGGAAAACTGTATTTTAAAACTCTTCAATAAAAAAAAAAATCTTATGCTTGAGAGTGAAGGGGAATCTTCGGGCCTTAATTCTCACGGGAAGGATATTAGGGTTCAACTTAAATTTTATGGGGGGCCTGTGTATTTGCCGAGCTTGCCATCGAATACGTCTGCAAATGTTTTGCAGACAGATTCGAGGCTTTTGGACTGGGTGTTATGGATCCCTGAGATCCCTATTCCCAGAGCCCCAAACCAAATCAGCCCCACTAAACTGGTCCTCCGGCCTTCAGCCACCAGGACGTCCAAGGGACCCTGGAAGTCTTTGAACCCCACTAACATGGTGGCCTCCCCCTTAACCTTAATAGGGGCATGCTGGAAATCAGATAACTGAATGCTGGTGGGCTTCAATGGAGCCCACCGTTTGCTCCAGCCGCAAACTGCTTTAAATGTCTCATAAGAAATTATGGAGACTGCAGACCTGGAGTCGAGTTCCATCTTGCAAGGTACACCTTGCAAACGGACCTCCAGTTTGATGTTTGGTGTGAGTAACTGGTGGATCTCCGTGTGAGGCATGGTCCTCCTACTCTGAAAAAAATTGGTAGAGGTGAGCTGAGGGGACTCAGTACCTTTAGGCCACACGTCCATCGATTGAAGTTCATACAGGCTGTCCTGTGTGCGATTCTGGCAGACGGCTGCAATGTGTCCCATCTTGCCACAGGACCGAAGCTTTGCAGTTCGGAATTTGCAGGTTGCTCTCGGATGATTCCCTCCACAACCAGCACACTTTTGGATGGTTTCTCTGCAGCTGCAGCCGTTACATTTGGTACATTTGTTGGCCATTGTGGACTTCCACTGGCTTCCATTGTTGTCGCGCCGTGTTTGATGTCTCCCTTGCTTTTGATGTAATGCATCAATTTCAGCCTCCTCCAACGAGTCCACGCTTCCGCCGTTCGCAGCCTCTCCGAAATGAATGGAACCACCTGGGCTGCTGGGTCGGGCTTGATGGGTCGCATTGACTGCTCCGCCGGCGGCTTCGCTGGCCAAGATCTCATCCTGAGCATCTTGGAGTGTGAAAGTCGGGCATATAATCACTGCTGCAGCCATTTGTCCCAGAGCCCACACACCATGCGATCTCACAGCCTGTCTTCTAGGTTGCTAAATTTGCACAGGTGAGCGGCTTGCGCAGGGCTGCAATAAATTCAGAAGCCGATTCACCTGGCCGTTGGCACCGCTGCTCAAACTGACCTCGCCAAGCCAGTTCAGACATTTGTGGCTTAAAGTGATTGTTCAGCTTCTCTATGATGTCCTTGTATGACACGGTCTCAATTGCCATCGGCACACACAGGTTAACGGCCAGATCATGGATCGCTCGACCACTCAAACAGGTCAGGGCTGCCACTTTTTGAACATCGTCGGTGATCCGGTTAGCCCGCAGGAATGCTTCTACCTGGCTCAGGTGTGAAGCCCATCACTCAGGGTGATGGGTGTCGAACGGCAGAACCTGTCCGAATTGCGCCATGGTGTGTCCTGTTTCTCCGCTTTGACCGCAAGCGCTTGCTTGGCCGGCCGTAGATGGTTCGGGGAAAGATGCTTCTTTCCTCCAATCCTTAGTGACTTCAGCTCCTCAGGAGAAACAGGATCCCACCTTTGTCACCACTATTGTGTAGTGGGTTCTCGACCATATGGCAATACGATGGACAAAGGGTTCAGCATGGCAGCTCTTTATTAGTGGAAGTACTGAACAGAACAATAGGGGTTACCTGTGCCCCTTATATACCTGGCCAGGTACGCTCATGGCCAATCCCTTTATCTGGTTTTCCTGCCGAGCGCTAGTCAGCCAATCCTGTCACAGTACAGCGCCACCTGATGGTGTCAGTGAGCCGCTGCTTGTGTTAATTCATCCCCGTACATAACAGTCAATCTATTCTGTAAAGCACTTGAAGGCAGGACAAGAAGCAACAGATGGAAACTAATCAAGGAGAAAAGCAACCCAGAACTAAGGAGAAATTTTCTGACAGTGAGAACAATTAATCAGTGGAACAACTTGCCTCCAGGAGTTTTGAATGCTACAAAACTGGAAGTTTTAAAGAAGAGATTGGACAACCATTTGTCTGGAATGGTATAGGGGTTCCTGCTGAGCAGAGAGTTGGACTAGAAGGCCTCCAAGGTCCCTTCCAATTCTGTTATTCTGTTAACATGATATTTAAGAAGAAGGCTGAATAGATGAAATAATGAACTAGGTAATTTGGAACATGTGCAGAGATGCTTTGCTTTACCACAGATTCTCAACCAAGACTGAAATATATGGGTCAGTAGAGATTAAATTCACAGTCAACATTGCACAAATTATCTTCCAGTACAGTGTTCTTTTTAAAAAATATACAAAAGTAAGTAGAACAGCTTATCTTGTCAGCATCTCCTGACATTCATAGGAGTTTTTCCCCTGCTTTATATGGAGCAGTTAAACTGCCAAGCAAGTTTTTGAAAACTGTGAAGAAATCTGTTTTTATTCCTTGATACATAACATCCTCTGACAGACAGTATTACAGTATATATTTTCTAATGTTAATTTTTATTTTAAAAAATCCTGCCAAAACTCTCAGAAGAATCTTATTTTTGGATGAATGCATGTGTAAGTTTCTAATGGATTTTGACTGGGGAAAAATGAACATTAATTGACTTGGATTACTGATGATGTTGCAAAATCTGGTGAGAAGAATATTGAAATCTGTTTCTCTGAGTGAAATTATTTACCACCTTCTCAAACAGAGTTCAAAGTCAGAAAAAAGCCTCAGTACTCTGATATTGGAAAAAAAGTCCCAGTACTCTGTTGAAAATTAAGGATTGTTCCTATATTCACTATTTACTTGTCTCTTATGTATGATTGAAACGAACATATTGTGTAAGTTGCATCAAATATGTGTGTGTCTTTCTCTCTCTCTGTGTGTGTATGTATGTATGTGTATATATGCTTGCTAACAAAGAATAAAGGGAGACAGATATGATAATTTCAAACTTATTTGTTCTCATCAGTCAGCCATACACTACTGAGATTCAAACCTGGGCCGACTGCGTCTCAAGCAGTTGTTTTAACCCCTAGGCCACAGGCTCTCTCTCTCTCTCTTTGTTAGCTGAGAAGCAAGGGAGATATGTGTTAAATGTTTGTTAAGTATTTAGAATGCACTTGCTTAGTCCCAAGCTAGGCTGAAACAGGAAATAAGATTTGTCCCATGCTTGGGACCTAAGCAAGTGCATTCTAAAAAAAATTAGCAATCTAAAAAATTTACACAAATATGAGCTGTCACTGTTGTGACTACTGCCTGTGGATGGCCTTCGGTTAGGCCGAAACAAGAAATAAAGATTTGTCCCATGTTTGGGGCCTAGCAAGGTAATCTAAATAGTTAACAAGCATTTAACACATATCTCCCTTGCTTCTCAGCTAACAAAGTGAGATAGAGCTTGTGGCCTAGAGGTTAAAACAACTGCCTAATGTGCAATCAGCCCAGGTTCGAATCTCAGAAGGGTATGGCTGACTGATGAAAACAAATAAGTTTGAAATGCATATCAGTCTCCCTTTAATTCTTTGTTAGCAATCTAAAAAATTTACACAAATATGAGCTGTCACTGTTGTGACTACTGCCTGTGGAAAAAGGTAAAGGTTCCCCCGCACATGCGTGCTAGTCGTTTCCGACTCTAGGGGCCGGTGCTCATCTCCGTTTCAAAGCCGAAGAGGCAGCGCTTGTCCAAGGACGTCTCCGTGGTCATGTGGCCGGCACGACTAGACGCCAAAGGCGCACGGGAACGCTGTTACCTTCCCACCGTAGTGGTCCCTATTTTTCTACTTGCATTTTTACGTGCTTTCGAACTGCTAGGTTGGCAGAAGCTGGGACGAGTAACAGGCACTCACTCTGTTACACGGCACTCAGGATTCGACCCGCCAAACTGCCGACCTTCTGATCGACAAGCTCAGCATCCTAACCCAGTGAGCCACCGCGTCCCTTTATATATACCGTATATACTTGAGTATAAGCCGAATTTTTCAGCCCACTTTTTGGGCTGAAAAATTCCACTTCGGCTTATACTCCAGTCAACAAAAAAACTTACCGAGGACTTGTGCGCGGCCGAGGCTTTGGTGCTTCCGGGATCACGCGCACCTCTCCCAAGCCACCGCCATCCACAGACCTGCCGAAGTTTGGGGAGGTTTGGGAAAGAAGCAGCGGAAAGAAGCAGACCTCCGCGCCCTGCCTGCCTGCTTCTTTCCGCTGCGGAAAGAAGCAGACCTCCGTGCCCTGCCTGCCTGCTTCTTTCCGCTGCGGAAAGAAGCAGACCTCCGCGCCCTGCTTGCCTGCTTCTTTCCGCAGCGGAAAGAAGCAGACCTCCGCGCCCTGCCTGCCTGCTTCTTTCCGCAGCGGAAAGAAGCAGACCTCCGTGCCCTGCTTGCCTGCTTCTTTCCGCTGCGGAAAGAAGCAGACCTCTGTGCCCTGCCTGCCTGCTTCTTTCTGCTGCGGAAAGTGCAGGCAGGCAGGGCGCGGAGGTCTGCTTCTTTCCGCAGCGGAAAGAAGCAGGCAGGCAGGGCACGGAGGTCCGGAGACCTGCCGACATTTGGGGAGGTTTGGGGAGGTGCGCGTGCACCTCCCCAAACCTCCCCAAACTTCGGCAGGTCTCCGGACGGCGGCGGCTTGGGAGAGGTGCGCGCGATCCTGGAAGCACCGAAGCAAGTCCTCGGTAAGCTCCGGGCGGTCACTTGCTTCGCGTCTCCTGAGGGAAGGGGGGGTGACTGGAGCGGGCGTGTTTCCTCGCCTGCTGGGCGCCGCAATTTGCCCGGGGAACGCGCGGGCCCCGAATGGCAGCGTGGAGCGAGGAAGCGGACAGCCAGGGCTTCCCCGAGAGCCGCGGCCACACAGGGTATTCCTGTGTATTCAGGCTTGCAAAATGGCGGATCGAGCCTCTGCTGGCGGCAGAGGCTTGCAGAACGGCGGATCGGCTTATACTCGAGTCAACAACTTTTTCCAGTTTTTGGGGGTGAAATTGGGGGTCTCGGCTTATACTCGAGTCGGCTTATACTCAAGTATATACGATATATATATATATATATATATATATATATATATATATATATATATGTTTTCGTAGATTCTCGCGGGTGTCTGTATGTGTAGGTCTAGAGTCTCGGGTTTCTTCCCGCGTTCCTTTCATCTTCAGAAAGTTGTGGCGACGTTTCGACGAAATCCCATCCGTCATCATCAGGCTGGAGTATTCCTCCTGCTGCTTTCAGGAGCAATGCGTGGTCTGTCTGTTCCTTTCCTTCCAACTGCCGGTGGGGCTGTGTTCCGACTGGGTGGAGGCGTGGCTGCTTTCTGATTGGGTGGGGGTGTCATCCGACTGGGTGGAGGCGTGGTTGTCTTCTGATTGAGTGGAGGCGTGGCTGTCTTCTGATTGGGTGGATGTGTGGTTGTCTTCCGATTGGTTGGAGGCGTGGCTGTCTTCTGATTGGGTGGGGTGTGTTCTGAATGGGTGGGGTTTTTTGTTGTGTCGTAATATCCTGAGTGTTGTGATTTGGTGTCTTGAGGAGTGGGCTGTGTAGTGGCCTCCAGAGCTTTGGCTTGGCTCCGAGTTCGAGGACCCGCCATGCATCTCTGGTATGGGTCAGTCAGGTTCGTGTGTGCGTTCTTCTGCTTGGGTGATAGCACTTTTGCTTGACTTGTTCTGTCTTCTGTGTGGGAGAGTTTTTGTTCTGGGTGTGGATGAGTCTTGCTGGGGCTGGTGGCATTTGGGGTTGTTTGTTGGTTTTTTAAATCCTTGTTTGCTGAAATTCGTTTGTCTATCAATGCTGGTTTCCAAATGGCATGTAGGCGGGAGGTGTCGTCTCGCTTGTTCATACTGTCTGGGTGTTTTTCTATTTCAATGGCTTCTCTGATTATTCTGCTATTGAGATGTTCTATTTTGGCGATTGTTTTTGTACCTTCAAAATTGATGTTGTGTCCCGTAGTGTTTATGTGTTGTACTAGTGAAGATGTTCGATCTTTCTTCTGTACTGAGTTCTTATGTTCTTCTACACGTACCTCTATTCTTCTGTTAGTCTGTCCGATGTATGTTGCTGGACAGGAGGCGCATGGGATTTGGTATATGCCCTGGTTTTCCAGTTCTATTTTGTCTTTGGGATTTCTCAGGATGGTTGATATCTTTCTGTCAGTGTTAAATGCGGTTTTGATGTTATGTTTGCGTAGTACTTTACTGATTTTGTTGGTTGTTCCTTTTATGTAGGGCAAGATGGCTCGTCCGTTGTTCTGTTCTTCTTCTTGGATGTTTTTCTGTTTCGGAGTCCGCTGCTGAATTATATTGGTGATTTTGTTTTTTTGGAACTTGTTTGCTGTCAATATGTCTGTCAGGGTGTGTAGTTCTGTTTGTATATGTGTTTCATCTGCAAGGCGTCTGGTTCTTGTTATTAGTGTTTTGGCTACTGAATTTATTTGTGCTGGGTGATGATGTGATTGCGCATTGAGGTAACGGTTGGTGTGTGTTTTCTTTCGGTAGACTGTGTGTCCTAGGGTTCCGTTTTGTTTTTTGTATATAAGTACATCCAGGAAAGGTAACTGGTTGTTTGTTTCAATCTCCATGGTGAATTTTATTTTGGGATGCAGGCTATTCAGGTGTGTTAGGAAGTTTTCTAGCTCCTTTCTTCCGTGGGGCCAGATCACGAAGGTGTCATCCACATATCTGAGCCACAGTTATATATATATATATATATATATATATATATATATAAATTTATATCTTCCTGCAAGATAAAAATTTAGAAATATTTCAATTATTTTAAATAGACCACAGAGAAAAGTGGGGATGGCATGGTGGCTCAGTGGTGAAGACATTGGGCTTGTCAGCTGGAAGGCTGATAGCCCTGGTTCGAGACCCAAGCTCCATGCGATGGGGTGAGCTCCTGTCCTTGCCCCACTTTCTGCCAATCTAGCAGCTTGAAATGCAAGTAGATAAATAGGTACCATTTTGTTGGAAAGGTAACAGTGCTGTATGGCATCCTGCCGACCACATAATCATGGAAATGTCTTTAGACAGTGCTAGTTCAATGCCTTGAAACAGAGATGTCAGCAACAACTAGTGGAGTAAAATCCATAGGGATTCCTCTTTCTTTACTTTTTACATAGAAAAATAATGCATTTTCCCCTACCTGTTTTCCTGTAATCTACTGACAGAGAATTTGCTTCAGAGACTTCTTTCTAAGGAGCAATAAATTTCAGTGAAATTATCTTGGTTGGATTTGTGTAATTACAAGGAAGCAAAAAGTGTATACAAATGTCTAGAATTTCATTACACAATAATATTTTCCATTCTTTGGTTCCCACAATCAGTTAAATCCCAAAGGAAAATCTTATGAATAAAGTTAACTTTTTTTTCCAAACTGGAAAGTCGGGCAGCTACTGTAGAGTAGCTTTAGAGCAAAAAAATTTTTTTTAAAAAAATGTGCAGTTAAAATCCTCTAGCAATAAGGAAGCTCAAAGGAGCTATCCAGAGAAATTTGGAAGAAGTTCTCAAATACTTCTAGAAGAAATTTATTATTATTATTTCTTTTTTTAAAAAAGAACATTTTTTTTACTAATGGTGTAAAATGTTTGAGGACAGGAAGGCATGGAGGAACATTGTCTATGGAGTTGCGATGGGTCGGACATGACTTCGCAGCTAACAACAACAAAATGTTTGAAATACTTCAAAACTGATTTTGATTCAGTGATAATTTGGAATTGCAATAAATTGCTATTGTAAGTAAATTATAAAATTGTGTTTGGATGATTTGTTTGTTTACTTAATGTGAAGTCTAAGGACTATTGACTTGCAACTTCTAGTTTATATTCTTCCATTTTTTTTAGAAATCTTTTTAAAGTGAGTTTTGGACTGAATGACCTTTCCTAAGATAGACCTTTTGTTCTATCTTAGAAGACAAACATTGAATAATATGGCAGAGTAATGTTTATTCATTTTTTATTCACAACATCAAAGGGCTATATAACCAAGCCCCAAAAGGCAATATACACATCCATTATGTGTAAGGACTGGTTATATCAATTACATTAACATTACATCACATGAATGTATTCAGTGGTGGAATTCAAATATGTGAACAACTGGTTCTCTGTGTGGATGCTGCTTCTGGAAATCCATTCTGGCCTGTGCAAAAAAAAAAAAAAATAGCTACTGGTTCTGCTGAAGTGGTGCGAACCGGCTGATTCCCACCACTGAATGTATTTCATTGGCATAGTTTCATGTGGTTATATTCTTAAGCTATAAGCAGTAGGACAGGATTAAATACAATTTTTTCAGTATAGTCCAAAACATGAAATTAGTCACCAAGTTTGATATTTAAGAAGAGATTGTAGAATAGTAAATGGTGAAATAAACATTAAATAGAAATAGAAAGCAGTGTATGCTGTTTTATTTAGTATTGGAAACATATTGGTATGGACATATGTTATGTTTTAATGAAGTTATAAAACCCTGGATTTTTTTAAAGTCTGAAATCAATCTTGATCTGGATTTCAAAGCAGATGATTTATGCCCAGTATATTTATGGGAAAATGACTGATCATTCTTTTACCTGCTGTATCTACTGGTATACGTTTTTTTAAGTACTATATGCTTTATTCTCCTTTTATGTTTTGCCTGCTTTGTATGAATTGGGATTCTAATATATGTAATAGTTATTTATGTCAATACAAATGAACCAAGTCACATATTTTGGTGTTAGATGGGGAACCGATCATCTCCCAAATGTTGTTGAATAGAAGTCTCAATATCTCTTGTGGTGAGCCATGAAAGTTGGAGTTGCTTGTAGTTATGGCTTTAGCAATGTCTAGAAAGTAAGTGCTTTCCTAAGCTTGCTGTTATATTTACAATGACAGGGTTCATGTGTGTATCTCTTTTCTTCATCTTCCTAGGTTTATTTTTTCCCCAGACAACTATTGAAAAAAGATTCTTCTTCTTAGATTAAAATGGCCCATTAGAGCAAGAGTTAAAAACGACAAAACATTTTATTAACCACTGCCAATGGCCATCGTTGATTGTTTGTTTCTGTTTTTATGTCCTATTTCTTGGATGTTCTTTTTTATATCATTTAGTATTCAAATTACTTTCCATAACTTTTATAGTATTTTCCAATTTCCAGTTGCTCCAATATTCTTCTCCCACCACCATGACTGCAAACAAATGTGTATAAATGTATAAATGCTGACAATGGGGAAAAAGCCGTGATATGTTGTGTGACATCATGTGACGTCATGAGTTTGACATGCCTAGTGTATTGTGTATTGTATTCAACATGATGCTGGAAAATGAGCTTCCTCAAATCAGAAGATAGTGCCTTGGGGCTTACAATGAAACTGATTAAAGCTAAAAAGCCATAAAGCTGCTGATATGAACAAACAAAACACCTGTAATGGAAAGTTAGGTAAATCATTTGTACTGGGATATCAAAACCATTAATTAAGATAAACTTGATGATGACAAAACAGAAATCTTCAAGACTGAATGTTGGTATTCTCGGAGTCAGTGAGCTAAAACACTGAAATAGGTTACTTCTGGTTAGAGGAGCATCACATCTTCCACTGTGACAAGTACAAAAGAATAAGTGAAGTAGCCATCAGTATTAACAAAATAGTATCAAAGTCAATACCCCTCCCCCCTGCAAATGGGAGAATAATCTCAATTTAAATCCAAAGCAAGTCAGTCAGTAGGATGTTGATTTCAATATGTATCTCTGTCACAAATGCAGAAGTGGAAGTTCAACAGCTCAGTGATAACGTGTAACACCTTGCAAACAAAATAAAACAAAAGACATCATGTTAATAATATAATAAATGAATGTTAAAGTTGGAAGTAAAATAAGATTCTTTTTCATGTTGTACAAAATGAAGACATGCTAAGGAATGCTGAATCTATTGAATAGTTGCCTTGTCTTCTGTGTTTGCAATATATTATCCAAGATATTGCAATCAACAGCACATGGAACAAAAATGGTAGATACACAGGCTGGACCGAAAATACACAAGCGCGCGCGCGCGCGCACACACACACACACACACACACACACACCTAGAAAAAACAAAATCTAAATAATTACTTGTTGCAGAAAAAAGTGAAAACAAAAGCCATTCTCCTGTTTAATATTAAAAAACCCCAATATAATGTCAAAGCCAATCCCATAAAAATAAATGGAGATAAAGTTAAATCAGTAAATGTTCTTTATCTTTCTAGACTGAAAAATTCACATGGGATGGTACTTAAATGTCTGTTGGAAGAAATATTATGACAGATCTATACAAAACATGAAAATATAGAAACATCACACTGACAACAAAGATTGTCAAGACTATGAATTTCCCAAACATAAGATATGGCTGTGAAAGCTGGAGCATTAGAGAGATTAAAAAAGTGATTTGAAACTATAATGCTAGAGAACATTATTGGGAATAATGTGGACCACAAGAAGATCAAATAAGTCAGTCCTAAATGTAGAGAAACCATCTTGCTCATTAGAAGCACTAATACTGAAGCTAAGATTTAGCTATTAAATACAAAAGCAAGTGTTATTGGAAAAAGTACTAATATTTGGAAAAAAACAAAGACAATTGAAGAGGACAAGGTGAATAGATACTATCCCTGAAGACCAAAGAATTTACAAGTCAGAGAAGCAATTATCAACTATCCTAGATAAATGAGATGAAAGAAAGTCAGAGACATGTGTGCAAACATGTTTTCATTACAATATTTGGACTTTCTTTAGGTTTCACATGAATGTCTGATTTAATTAATCCATTCTTTCATTAATATGATTTTTAAATTAGCAGCACTCTTTCCACTTTCTTGTGGAAATCTGAAAGAAATAACTTGGACTGTTTTATTGAATAGCAGAGAGTTGATGCCAAGGCTTTGATTTCTTCCAAACCAAGCTTTTATAAAATTCAGATCTCGATTCAATTTAGTATTGAAGTGAAACTGCTGTTGACACAATTAATGCAATGAGACAACTTGCCATAAGACTAACTTTCTCCAAGCAGATCTATCATACCTGGAGGGTACCAAGTGTAGAAGGGAAATATTTAGGAATACTCAGCAAAAAAGGATAAGAATGATTTCACTGATATTATAAATGATATGTAGTGGGGGCAAGTCAGGTGGATGTACATAACAAGGTCCAAAAGAGAGAATGTGTTAAACATGTAAAAGTCAGTGACTTTGTCTAATTAGAATACAACAGCAGTCAAATCTAAAAATTAGTAATATATATTTGTTATATGGTTGGCATTTTGTAATGCCCCAGTTCATTAGTCTAATTTCCTTTTTATACCCCTTTCTTCTTTTTGCAAAAGTATGCTGCTGATGAGAAAAGGAAGATATGAGCCAATTGTTTCCCAAGTAATGTTGATAATGTAAGCTAGAGTTCCCCAATGTTGTGGACCAGTGGGGGGGGACAAGGGATGGTTCCACATGAGTGATCGGCAAACACGTGTATACGCATGCAGCTCCAGTTGCGCAATCTCCATTTTTGCAAGCAGCAGCCACGTGTACATACCACTCACTTAAATGGAGAATGTGTCCTCACTGGTTGTTTCTATGATCTGGTTGCAATCCCTTCAAGGCCCACTAGTGGGCCATGGCACACAGGTTGGGGACCCCTGGTGTAAGCAACCCAAAAGATCCTGTCCCACCTTACAAGAAACCTTTTATTCTAAAACTCTCTTCCTTTCCATATCTAAAGGTAAAGGTAAAGGTTCCCCCACACATGCGTGCTAGTCGTTTCCAACTCTAGGGGCCGGTGCTCATCTCCGTTTCAAAGCCGAAGAGCCAGCGTTTGTCCGAGGATGTCTCCGTGGTCATGTGGCCGGCATGACTAGACGCCAAAGGCGGACGGAACGCTGTTACCTTCCCACTGTAGTGGTCCCTATTTTTCTACTTGCATTTTTACGTGCTTTCGAACTGCTAGGTTGGCAGAAGCTGGGACGAGTAACAGGCGCTCACTCTGTTACGCGGCACTCGGGATTCGACCCGCCAAACTGCCGACCTTCCAATTGACAAGCTCAGCGTCCTAACCCACTGAGCCACCGCGTCCCCTTTTCATATCTAACTGAGGACAAATATGGCAATCACAAATTTCCTTTAGCTGTAAGTACCTGCATGAACCTATCACAAATGTGCTTTAATACTTCTCCCTTCAAAACATTAGTGAATCAGCAAGGATACAGTGCTGTAAAATGTATATGCAATGAAATTGGGACAACTCTCAAGTGATACATAGAAGAAGGATAACAATGAAGACTTTCCACAATCTATGTAATTTGTGGGATTCCTTTCCCACATCTGGGGCACAGTTCGAATGTTCTCATAGGGATAACATTTCATACTAAGATCCATGATGAAAACAATAAAGGACAGAGGAAGTCAGTTGTAATAAAAAGTAAAAACCTTTTGCATACTACTTTCTCATCTTTCTTCTTGCTTTTTGTAATTCAATAAAAAAGAAAGGCAGGTGAACAAAGCTCCAGGAATAGATGGATAGTAGATTACAAAGCAAATTATGAAAGAGTCAGCAGAAGGTTTCATGAAAAATAAAAGGACATGTAAAGTTCTAACACTGATATTTATAATAATAAACTATTTCCACAAATATGTAATGTCTGATGGTTCCTTTCAGGAATGATGCAAAGCAATAGAGATGCATCATTATTCTGATAGTGAATTTGGATCATATATTTTTGTAGGGTCCAGAAGTAGTTTAATTTTGTAGCATGAGAAAGGAGTAGAAGGAGACAAAGTCACCTTGGCTACCAGCATCCACAAAGGAGCATCACAGTGTCAAGAGGCAGTGCAGCACATAATACACTGCCTTCTCTATTCTCCCATGTTACCAGTGGCTGAAGGGACTGGTAGCTATGATCATTTGTTACAATTATTTAAGCAGTTATTGCTTTGCATCCTTTGATATACACTGAAAGTCAGCTTACCTTTCCCCATCTGTCACTTTCCCCATCTGTCTTTTTAAACTTTCACATTCTGCTTGATGCGTCCTCAATTACCCTGATATTTGTCCCAATATTTTTAAAGGCATGTTCTTTCTGGCTCTCTACCATCTGAGGTCAGAAAATAGGCCAGAAAGCACATTTGGGAAAGCTACAATCTGGAAGACTGAAACTGTTACATACCAAACCCCCGGGAGCCTTCAACCATCACGGGAAAACCCCAACCCGGCAGCCGTTGACAGTTGACAGCTGTCAAAAGGACTGCCGGGAGCATTTACGCATGCGCCAAGACCAATCCAGCTGACAGCCGCCGGAGCTGTCAGCATGCCGGTTCCCAAACAGGTCCTCCAGCCAGCCGGCCGCTCAGCTGGCGGATTCCCCAAGCAGCCGAGTAAACACAGCCCCCAGGAGCTGTCAGACTGCCGTAAGGCTATTGGCTGCCGCCCTAGCGGCGGGAAAGCACGGTTCTCTGATTGGCTGTTATGTTTGACAGTTCTCTATAAAAGCCGGTTTTGTGCGCCTGTCAGCTGTCCGGAGCTGAAGCCAAATAAATGCCTGAACCCTGCCTGCCGTCTCCCTCTCGTCTTAGTGGAACAATTCAGAAACTATAATTCTGCTATGCAAATTGTAGGGTTAACATTCTTAAAAAGCCCTTGAATTGAATTCATAAGTGAAACCAATCCATGCTGAAGTTACAGAGACATTTGAACCACTGCGCCCAAAATTTTCTTCTTGGTTTGCCAAATTTGTGATCAGCCTTTTTTTTTTAATCTAGATTCAGGACTTTAGGATTTCTAATGTAACTCTAATATTTAGTAGTGATTTCAAAAAAGAACGTTTGTCTGTTTAATTTGAGTAACGACCAGAGAAAATGAATCATCTATGTTTGGGAAATAAAATGGTCTATTGCATAGCTAATGTTTTATACAATGAAGTTGTCTCCAAGTTTCTTTCCAGGCAGTAAATTATCCAATAAAATAAAGCTTAATGTTTGTTTTATTATTTGCATCTTGGTCAGTGGCATTATTTGTAGCTAGTGTAAATGGAAAGAGATAACTAAATAACATAATTAAAATTAATTCACAGTTCACTTCCTTCTTCAGTTAAGACTTCAATTCAAGGCAGAAGCAGCATTGGTTTAGCTAACTGTTTCTGCCTGATTTTTTTTTTCTTGTACACCATTGATGGTGTGGTAATTTCTGTTCTCATTTTACCCTGGACATCATGTAATACAGGGATAAGCTCACCAAACCCATTTGAAGAAGTTTTACACATCAAATTTAAACTAATAGCTTGGATATTAAAATGTACTTATTTAGCCCCTAAGCCTTCTACCAGAGGGAGAAAAATAATCAATAATATCTCAAACGTAATGACTTGTAAGACAAGTAAATTAGAGTTGAGGGTGAATGATATTGATCTAGTTATTCTCTAAGGTGGAACATATAATTTTCTTCATGTAATTAAATATTCCATATACATTCCGGAAAATACCACGGTTAGCAATATCTTTTTACTTTAAATTTTCAAATAGTCACTTTGCTTCCTTCAATTCCTTAGCTACCAGTTTCTCATCTGAAAAGACTCTAACAAACTAAACTTTCATTTTAATATCTAACTTTAATTTATAGCCACAGTTTGAAAATCTATTTCAGCTGAAACAGGACAGAGTTAGAGATTAATTTACATAGGACCGTTGTCATTTAGCAGCTGGATGGGGCAAAGTAGATTTGACAATCCAGATTCAGATGTGAGACTCAAGATAGGGACTAGTTCAACTCTGACTTCAATCATTAATTCAGCAAATTCAACTTATGACCCCATTTGCGACTGGAATTCTGATTATAAGTTGTGATAGCCACAGGTTGAGGTACTCACATGATTTGACCCAATTTAATGACCATTTCTGAGTACCGTATTTTCCGGCGTATAAGACGACTGGGCGTATAAGATGACCCCCTACATTTCCTGTTAAATTATAGGGTTTGGGCTATACTCGCCGTATAAGACTACCTCTCTTCCAATGCACACCAAATAAAAATTAAAAAACATCAGATTTGATTTTAATATGGTAATTTTAATTCAAATGCTTATGACATGCAGGTACTTAGTAGGAAAACTGTCACTTATAAACATAAGGCTGTTTGTCATCAAACATGTAAAAATAAAACAGTGCAAGTGGATTAAAGTTTTCTTAATTCACTCTAAAGCTTTCCCTGCGCAGACCAAATGGGAGATCCGCTCCAGGTTTTCCAGCCAGCCCACCCAGTTCCTGAGTCAAATGTGTCCTTAGTGCTAAGCAGCTGCTCTGACTGCTGCATTCCCCACCTGCCTTTCAAGTTGGGATAGACTGCAGCTGGTCTTCAACTTTAGAAGGAAAGACGCCCAGACCCCAGCCTGTAAAAAATCACAGACTGCAGCTTCTTCTCCAATTGGTCCCGCTTTCCCTGCGCAGACCAAATGGGAGATCTGCTCCAGGTTTTCCAGTCCCTAAAGTTTCAACACCCGGTGTATAAGACGACCCCTGACTTTTGAGAAGATTTTCATGGGTTAAAAAGTCGTCTTATACACCAGAAAATACAGTAAATTGCATGGTCATAAGTGTGAATATTTTCACCTGAATGGGCATTTTAAAATGCTGCAAACTGGCAAAAATGTGAGCCAGTAGCAAAGCATCCAAAATGTGATCATGTGACTGTAGAGGGGAACATCACACATTTTACAACAGCAGAAGTGCTGGCCTACCACACCTGTAGGCTATCAAGTGCAGGTCTGGGAAAACTTGATGCAACCAACTTGGTGTGGCCAGCTCACCACCACCAAGTTCTTCTGTCAACTCACCATTGCTAAGTCATTGCAGGACAAGTCAACATGGCCAATTTGCCTTGGGAACAACTCACCATGGGCAGCCAGAGGGAGAGCCAGATGTGTGGGTGGGCAGGCGAGTGAGCAAATGGGCAGAGTGCCATGCTGAGTTGTCCCATTCTGACCAAGTACTTGATGGGCTGTAAAATACCTTTTCTGAAGACTGTTGTAGCTCCAAATGACAGGTTTGATTAAACGTCTGGTTTTAAATTGAGAAGAACCTGTAGTCAAAGGTAAATAACTAGTACCAGGCCTCTCTCACATTTACAATATACTGTGATGGTACTGAGCTTCTTTTAAGAGTTATAACAAGGATGCTAAGAGCTGTGGTGGTGCAGTGTTTAGAATGCAGTACTGCAGGCTAATTCTGCTGACTGCTGATTGCCAGCAGTTTGGCAGTTCGATTCTCATGGGCTCAAGGTCGACTCAGCATTCCGTCCTTCTGAGGTCAGTAAAATGAGGACCCTTATTGTTGGGGGCACTACGCTGACTCTGTAAACTGCTTAGAGAGGGCTGTAAAGCACTGTGAAGTACTATATAAATCTAAGTGCTATTGCTAACATTCCGAAATAGCATATGAAATGCTATATAATACACTATTGGGTTTAATTTCATTTATTTAGCAACATTAGTTAAGTTACTCATCAAAGATCCATCTCAGGTTCGTATCCACACAACCACAATAAAATCAATGTGACCCAGAATTCAATTTTGATGGTGAAATATATGTATATATACAATATTTTGGCCAGTGATGATGCTGTAAATGAAATCTTCAATATAACTGATGTTCCTGTCTTTTCTCATTCAGCCATACTATAGATATATAAAAAGTAATGTTAGCAAAACCATAATCATCACTTATCCTAATCGCTCATCACAGCAGTCAGAAAAAAAGGAGTGCTTCAGTAAGCAAAAATGAAAAATGATGCCTTATATCCATAATTCAAGAAAATTTCTGATTAAAATGGTGTTCAGAAGCAAGAAACCTGTTTTGGATTTGGCAGCAGTTGAATAGCCTTGTGCATCAACTCAAGGAATGAATAATGAAGAGCAACTGGGCGGAAGGTTCTGGTCTCAAAACAGCAAGAGATGCAATGAAGCCCAGAGAAGCCTGAAAGACTTTACATAGTACTATAATCTGCTGCTTTTCTTCATCCTTTGATGATCAATATAGACTTTTGGCTTATGGATAGAGGTACACCAACACCAGATGATTAGGTAAGCAGAAAGGACAAGAAGAGTAAAAAAACAATGAAGGCCAAGAAATGGAAGCATTGTGAGGGAAAGAAATAGATCACAAATATTGGATTCAAAAGCTTTTGTGTTTCTTCATACTTAGGTCTTAAGAACCATGACAACTAAAAATCTCAGTTTAGCAAAAACTGCACAATTGTTTTGGCCTCTGAGTGAATTTCCCTGAAGAGAAATCAATAAGATCTTCCAGTTATCTAATGTAACTAATATATTCGGGTGATGTGGATTAGTGTAAAACTATATCGCACCAGCCTGATTTTTCCCCAAACCATTATTTCCCAACTATTATGGTAAACTCTAATTCAATGTATTTCAGAATTCCAGGCTGAAAGAGGCAATGGCAGCTATGTAATTCACATTGCTAGTTTCTCATACAAATGAAGATGTTCAGAAAAGAGTATTTTCAGTTTAAAAGATTGTTCCCCACCCCATAAAAAGTAAGCAGATTTCACAGAAAAGTACATGGCTTTAGAGCAAAAAGCAAGAATACAAAACTGGTGCAAAGTAATATTGAATGATAAATCGACAAATAAACTCCAGAAGTGGCTAGTCAGTATTCCTAGATATTCAGAAGTAAAGTATGCTGTCCATATTTTTAAATTATTATTGAAGATAACTTATTCAGAATAAAAGGTGTAAAACCAATGCTCCTGTGGACAGTTATTGTAAGTCACCTCTGCAAAAGGGAGGAAGTCAGTCCAGTTTGTTTGCTGATAGTCCACATACCATCTGAGATACTGTTCCACCATTGAGTTCGCTGATCAGCTGCCCCATTCATAGATGGATGAAAAGCCAACAACAGTCCGTGTGACGAGCCAATTAACTTGAGAAAACCCCTCCAGAACCTGATTGTAAACTGCAACCCCCTGGTTTGAGATTATTCCAGACTATTCCACCTCTAACGATGGGGGGTGAGGTGTTACCCCCCGTTGATAGGGCTCGCAACTTGGGCGTCCTCCTGGATTCACGACTCAATTTTGAAGACCATATAGGAGCCGTGACCAGGGGGGCTTTTGCCCAGGTTCGCCTGGTGCGCCAGTTGCGACCCTATCTGGACCAAGATGCCCTACGCACAGTCACTCATGCACTCATGACCTTCCGTTTAGACTACTACAACGGTCTCTACATGGGGCTGCTCTTGAGGACCACTCAGAGGCTTCATCTGGTGCAGAATGCGGCCACGCGAGTTGTGATGGGGGTTTCCCGATACTCCCATGTAACAACTCTACTCCGCGAGCTGCATTGGCTCCTGGTTGCCCTCCGGGTGAGATTCAAGGTGCTGGTGATGACCTATAAAGCCCTAAATGGCTTGGGTCTGGGTTATCTGAGGGAACACCTGCTGCCGGCATCAAGCTCCCTTCGTCCAGTGCGCTCCCACAGGGAGGGTCTTCTCAGGGTACCGCCGGTAAGAGACTGCCGGCAGAAAACACCCAGGGATACAGCCTTCTCAGTGGGTGCGCCTGCCCTTTGGAACCAGCTGCCAGTGGAGCTTAGGACTGCCCCCAACCTCCGTTCATTCCGCCGGGACCTGAAGACCTGGCTCTTCGAGCTCTCTGGCCCAGGCTGAGAATTTTAATTTTAATTTTAATTGGGGTTTTATTTGTTCAGGGACGGATATAATCTGTTTTTAACTTTTGTATTTTTTGTTTTAATCACCCTGTAAACCGTCCTGAGTCCTTCGGGAAAGGGCGGTATATAAATATAATAAAATAAATAAATAAATAAATAAATAAATAAATAAATAAATAAATAAATAAATAATTTGTTTTGGTGCGCCATGCAGTCTGTAGACGTGCTTCAAAAACATCTTGGTTAGAGAGTCCTTTGCAGGCAATGAAATGAGCCTGCTTTGAAAATAGATCTATCACAGTCCAAATCACTGTATTCCTCCTACTTTCAGGTACTTCCAGTACAAAATCCATAGAAATTTCGTCCCATGGTTGGGATGGGTCTGCTATCAGTTGTAATAATCCAGGTGGGTTTCCTGGAATTCTTTTCATGATGGCACACACAGCACAGCTCTTGACATAGTTCTCTACATCCCGTTTCAGACCCGGCCACCAAAATTGCCGTCGAACATGATGCAGTGTTTTTAAATATCCAAAGTGTCCAGCTTGTTTCACATCATGACCCGGGCTGGAGAGCGTCAAGGTAGAGGGTTTCAGGCAAATAAAACTTCCCCCATTTGTAAGCCAAACCATCCCTGCACATCAAGGAGGTTTGGTTTTCCTCAAACCATCGATCGTTGAAGAGTTCCTGTTTTAATTTCCTTGCCCCAGGGTCATCAGGATTTGGGACATTCAAAGATGAGGCTCTTTGTGGCGTTAGTTGAGAAGCAGCTTGCGGTGGAGATATAATTGCTTCATTAACCTCTTCATGCTGGCTTTTGTATTGACGTAATCAGGATAAAGCATCAGCTAAAAAGTCCCCTCCCCCCGGTATGTACTTCAGGGTTAAGTTAAATCGGTTAAAGTATTGAGCCCACCGTACTTGTTTTGGGGACAGCTTGCGAGGAATTTTCAGTGCCTCTAGGTTTTTGTGATCAGTCCATACCTCGAAAGGCACCTTGCTCCCTTCTAGATAGTGTCGCCAGTTTAATAGAGCCCAATGAATTGCAAAGGCTTCCTTCTCCCACACTGCCCACCTTCTTTCACAATCAGTGAACATTTTTGAAGTGTAGGCACAGGGCTGTAGGACTCCATTATGGTTCTTTTGCAATAGTACAACTCTGATGGCCACATCACTGGCATCGGCTTGAATCACAAAGGGGTTCCCCTGACAAGATGCTTTAGGACTGGTTCGACTGTGAATAGTCTTTTCAAATTCTCAAAAGCAGTCTGATAGTTCATAGTCCTTGCTAGCGGCTGGCCTAGTTGCAGCTTCCCCCTCTCTTTGCCTGTCTTTAATAAGTCTGTGAGGGGTAAAGCAATTTCAGCAAAGGAGGGGATAAACTGTCAGTAAAAGTTGGCAAATCCTAGAAAGCCCTGAAGCTGTTTGTGAGTCTTTGGGGGTTGCCATTCAATTACGGCTTTCACTTTAGCAGGGTCCATTTCAATGCCCTCCCTGGAAATTCTGTAACCAAGATAATCTAGTTGGGTGTGATGGAACTCACACTTTGATAGTTTAACATATAGTTTGGCATTCAACAACTTCTTTAACACTTCTCACACTAGTTTTATGTGGTCAGCCATATTCATGCTGTATATCAGGCTATCATCAAGATGCACCCAAACTCCTTTGTATAAATCATCATGTAGTACCTGATTGATCAGCTGCATTAAGACAGCTGGAGCCCCCTGTAGTCCAAACAGCATGACTTTAAATTGATAGCTCTCCATGGGACAGTTAAAAGCAGTTTTCCATTCATCTCCTTCTCTTATTCTTACTCGGTAATATGCCTCTCTTAGGTCCAACTTAGTGAAGTCACTCCCCTTTGCCAGGTGAATTAGTAAGTCCTTCAGGAGGGGGAGGGGGTGTTTGTTCTCTATGCTCACAGTGTTTAACCCTTTATAGTCTATGCAGAGATGAAGCGACCCATCTTTTTTCTCTTTAAATATCATTGGAGCTCCTGCCTGAAATTTGGCCTGTTCAATAAATCCTCTTGCTAGGTTCTTGTTCACATACTCTTGCAGTTCCTCCATTTCAAGGGGGGGGGGTAATAGCATGCATCCTCGGCCATGGGAGTTTAGCTCCTGGTAACAGTTCAATGGTCCAATCACTGGGCTGTTGGGGAAGCAGGGTGTTGCATTCTTTCTCACTAAACATCTCTGCTAGATCCTGGTATTTGCTAGGGATGAGTGGTTCACCTGGTTGAGACAGGGTGGCTATCTTTGCTAACTCGGTGGATGGCCTAAACTCCAGTAACATTGGCTGAAATAAGGGGGGTCTTGGGCCCTACAGGTAATCTTACAGTCCTCATCCCCACTGAAGTGACATGACCATTTTTCACATTTTGACCGTTGCAGCATCCCCAGGGTCATGTGGTTCATATTTGGATGCTTGGCAACTGATTCATATTTATGATAGTCACAGTGTCCCAGGGTCATGTGATCCTTTTTGTAAACTTTTGACAAGCAAAGTCAATGGCAGAGCTGCTGTTGGCCAAGTGCTATAATGGGACTTCCTTCAGACCCTCCCTCCCTTTCATTCCAATCTCTGTCCCTCATCTTTTCCTTCCTGTTTCCCTCCCTCCCTCATTCTCTGCCTTCCTCTTTCTCATTTCCATCTCCTTCCTTCTGAAGGAAGAATTGACTCCCCATTTTCCCCCTCTTCCATATATTTATCAAAAAAGGAAAAGCCTCTAGAGACAGAAAAGACAAGCCACTGAGGGAACTAGCTTTAAAAGGTGCATTCCCCTTTAAGAATTAGCTACTGGCTAGAAAGGAAAGTTAAGGAGCGGCAGCTGACACTTAAGAAACAAAACAAAACAAAAAGAAATGTAGCAAGTACTGGCTGACACTTAAGGAAGCCTCCCCAAATGGCTCCATTCATAATTAAATGAATGCTACAGGCAAAATCCATTCAGGACAAAAATACTTCAAAATCCCTTGCAGCAAAACCTACAGCTAATAATAGCAGAGCAAAAGAATTAGAACCTCAAATCCAACACGGGATATATTGGGAAACCATTTGTCTGAAATAGTATAAGATTTCCTCCCCTGAGCAGGGGGTTGGACTAGAAGACCTCAAAGGTCCTTTCCAACTATGTTATTCTATTCTATTCTACTATCATTGGTGGAGAGGGAAGCCATTTCTTTATATATTTCTTTTCTTTTTCTATACTATATTCTTCTTTTTTCTTTCTTTTCTATTTTTCTTTCTGCTTTCCTTTTCTGCTTTTCTTTCCCTTCTATTTTTATTTTTATTCTTTTTTAGTTTGCATTAGTTTTTATTATTGTAGTTGCAATTTGTAATAAAATTATTATGAGAAAAATGATCACAGCAATATTTGTGCCCTCTGGGATTGGGACATTTTTGCCACACGATCATTTATCCATATGATTGTTTGGGAGAAGGTGACTAAACAGAAAACCTAGGAAAGCATAAATCCAGCAACTGTGCTATTTGTTGGAAATGTCTATAACTATGGATGTCCATGGGAGAAGGAAAGAAGGGAACTGATGAAACATGAGCATAAATTAATAAATAACAGTTTCATATTATATATGTTGTTTATCTGGTATCACTATCTGCTGTGGATGCCGATGATTGGAGAAATCAAAAACAAGCAACTCAAGAAAAAGTGCTTCTTCTCCCAGCTTCTCAGTAAGAATCTTGGATAGCATCTTCGACCTAGCTCAGGCAATGGGTGAGATTTCTTTTTCAGAAGCTCATGGAAGAAGCCAAATAGAATATTAATCAATATGGGTACCTTATTAATCTTGACATGTAGAACATTTGCATGTACTGCCTATATAATTCTAATTTACATTTTTAATCACTCAGGTTTCAATCAGCTGGGTACATGAAATTTAGAACAGGCTCGGTATTCGAATAGCCTTTCAGAACAGACACTTGCAGGACTTTTTCCTCATGGCAAATAGGATTTATTTGCATCAGGTACAATGATATAAAATGTCAACGTGTATCTTGTGCACTAGAAATTAAATTGTAGGAAATAAACAGGACGTCTCAGGTATTTTATAGCCTCTGCTCTGATCCGATTTCTGATGAAGTAGATAAAGAAAATATGTATCATAGAGTGTCTGTCATATTTCTTGACTTTCTATCTTGAGCTACATTCCAGGAGTGGAAAAACAACAGAAAATCAATAAACGTGTATATTAAGTTTGACAGAACCCTTCTTCTAATATGCATAAATGTCATGAAATGGTGGTTTATATGTCATGAAATAGTGGTTTATTACAAAATTCTCTACTGAATGCCTTCATTCTGATGATCATTATATTTCTCTTTTCCTCTACATATATACATATGTATAGGAACATGTATACATTCTGTTTAGGACATTTAGCCCCATCCAAAACTAAAGGTAGAAATTTTCCACAACCAGGGAGAGACCAAAGTCACTTTGCCTTGCTTCATATCCTTCAATTCTTGCAAATCATCCTCATTTTCATAACATCTGTAAATGAGTTCACACATTTTCCTTTCCTTTTAGATTTCTAATAATTTTGCAGGGTCTCACCAGTTTTGTTGAACCATAACACATCACTCTTTCTCTTCCTCTCAATCTGCACATATTGACATATCCACTGCCCATCATGGCTTAGATAAATCTAAATTTTAACATATTTTGTAGACCAGATTGCCATTCCTGGACATACTCGTTCCTACAGTATGTAGCATTTCCTGCTAATGGTGAGGAAAGCACAGGTAAGTTAGGCATCTGCAGCCTAATATGCTATGAGTACAATCAAAACCCAGTTATAATCTCTGTTATCTCTAAAAGCAGAACAGAACAGTTTTCCAGTTTATTTTTTATTAGGAATATACAAAATTATTCAAAGGAGAAGGGGATGCTTTGTAACAAAACTGGATCTAGTCACGATAAAAATAATTAGCATGGATCAGAACAAAGGTTCCTATAGTAGTCACCCAGATTCTTTGAGAACCCCCAAGTAAGAGATTCATTCTCCACCAACTGTTAATCAGAAGCACATTGATGATCATACTGGAGACAATAAGCGTTGGCCATTATAACTAAAATCCATTGATATATTTATCCTTGACAAATTAATCTCATCTCTTTTTACTCAAGTTATTCAAAGGTGTATATTACTACATCTTATGATAGCAAATTCTCAGCACTACTATGTGTCAAGCTATGATATTTTTTATTTACCCTGAATTTTCCATTCAGGTAGAATTATTATAAGTTCCATAATTTTTTCTCAGCATAATTCTTGTACTTGTGTTCTTAATTTCATGAAAGAACTGATCTAAAATCCTGAAGCTTGACATATGATGAGATTTACTTTGGTGTAGTTTTTTAAAGTGTCAGGCCATATCGATGTGGCAGTATTAATTTAGCTCTATATAACTAAAACAAAAAAGTACTAAACAATTAGGATACATTTTCAGATTTTTCTTTACCAGTTCAATAAAGCATTTTATTGCTGAGCTGGGCAATGGATGGGAAAAAAAAGATGTCAAAACTAATTTTCTGTAAGAGAACTCTTGTACTAGCTTGACAACTGCTATAGGCTTATTCATAGTTTTTAATTCAATACTTGCTTTTATGGATGGATTATAGCATTTTACCAATATTTTATCTTACATGCAATAAACTGCCTAAAATCAAAAGTGCAGGTGGCATCCATAGTTGGTAATAGATGAATAAAATTCCACTGCTAGAATCTAGTTTAGAGTTTGTGAGAAATCAGTCAATTTTGCCTATTGTCAGTTCCAAATTAGCAACATTGTACAGTCCGTCACTGTAAACAGTTAAAAAGGCACTAAATATATGAAATACAAGAAAAGAAAAATATGGTTCACTAGATGAACCATAATGATCAACAACGATCTCAAAATCAATGTTTCGACTATTTGAAGCTTTCAAATTACATTTTTTAATAAGATAGAGCAGGCATTCCCCTAAGGACAGTAATAGAGAGCTTGGGCACAATTTGGCTTATATGCTATATGCATGCAGCTAAAGCCAGGTGTTATCCCAAAGATGGTAACACTGTTCTCTGCAAGCTAGCATTATTAATCTAGTGACTATCTTGCAGTCCAACCATATTAATGTCCACATTCAATCAAAGTGGAGGTATCTGCAACCTTCCATAGTCAAAATGCCACAATCTTAAATCCAGCAAACTTCAATTTTCATTTTGAATTTAACATCGACACATTTCAGTTCAAATTTGATATTTGATGATAGCCAATATTCATTCTGAAATTATCTGAGATTTAATCGGTTAAAATACATCGTATAAAGAGTAAAATGGAAACCATTAAAATGTTAGCAAATTCTTCATTTTTCAATAAAATGGGATAAGAAAACAGAATGGAAAATGAATTGTGGAATTAGTCTTCCTACGTCCTTTTAAAGGCAGAATTATCAGAGATAAGAAAAGGATTTTAGCAGCCACCAAACTGTTCAACAAAGAACCTAAATTGTCCTGAACTAATATAGAAATAAAAATTTAAAAACCCTTACAAAAAGCAAGCACTTAAAAATAGAAGAGGTCAAGACCCTGAGACCATCTGCTTTTTTTTAATTTGGCCTGGATTATTGGTAAATTTGTCTCTTGTACGAGTCACACAGATGCCAAATGCCAAGTCCTTGTGAGATAGAACTCATGGACTTTCTAATACTAAAACCTTTGTGTCTACCTTGCCATTGTTAGACCATCTGCCTTCTTGGCTTCCAGGTATATCTTTAGCCTTGGCAAGCATATTGTTTTATAGAAATGATGCAAATAGGTTAGGGTAAGACTGCCCTTCTGAAGGACTTCATTCTGCTGAATAGCATGCAAACAGATGTCAGAGTTGGTGGTAGTCTAACTGACAAGTTGCTCCAGATATTTTCCAAACTGAGCATTTGGACCAGGCCTTGGTGGAGGCAGTCTGCCGAGCAAGAAGAAGTGATAAATGTACTCATTCATAGATCTTGCAGATAGCATTTGGGTCATTGGAGCCCAGATGGCCCAAATAGGACTGGCAAGCAAGCTTTGGCTTTCAGAGTTGAATAACTGTGCTGTAAAGGATCTGTTGCAGAATACTATCAAATTGTTTTCATCTTCTTAAAAACAGTATTTGGTAACAAGATGTATTTTGGGATATATTCCTATATTCATAGAAGGAAAGAACATTTAGGGCCAGGTCCTAATATTGTCCTTGCTCTATTTGTTCAGTGCTAAAGTTGAAATTTTATTCAAACAAACAGAAGAAGTGATAGGAAAAACAATTTGACCCAAGATTAATGTTATTAATAGTTAAATTAGACTGCTATCAGTGACCCAGAAAATGTTAACATTGGCAAATAAAGTGAAAAATAATTTTAATTAAAAAAGGGACAGGACTTTGACTGCATTTCAGCCACCATCTTGGAGGGGGGGGTGGGAAGAGGGAGAAGGAGAGAGAAACTTTCCATGGATGCTCACTTCTGGTCACATTTAAAAATCTTAAGAATCAAGAACATGTTTGAAGCCTGTTCCCAACCAATGTTCAGCCTGAATGGTCTAATCTTAACCTAAACACCCCAGCAGAAGCAACAGTAAATAGCAGAGTAAGGAAGGATGCTGTCTACATATTCTGCTATAGATCTTCCAAGGATAACAGGTTGACTTGATTTGACAAGAAATATTTAGCTATTCAGAATTACAGAGGTAGGAGGGACCTTGGAGGTCTTCTAGTCCAACCCACGGCACAAGCAGAACACCCCATACTACTCTAGACAAATGTTTGTCCAATCTCTTCTTAAAATTTTCCAGTGATGGAGGATCTACAACTTCTGAAGGCAAGCTATTCCACTAGTCAATTGTTCCCACTCTCAAAAAAAAATTCTCTTAGTTCTAGGTTGGTTCTCTTCTTGATTCTGCTACTTTGAAACAGTGGGGTAACTAGGGATATGGGTAAAAGAAAATAGATTTGGGGACAAGATAAGAGAATTACACAAAAAAGACCAAAACCAGGTAAAAAAGGAGCAACATAATAAAAGAAAGAGCAAATTCTAATTCTGTCTCTCTCCAAGTGAATCTTCCTAAAAAAGGAATTGAAATACAAACAACATGAGCAGCATTCAGATAAAAGATCTGATAAATATACTTTTTAGAAGTTAAAAAACTAATTGGCTAGTTATTCTTGTCAATATCAGAATATCACTAAATCTCCCCCTCAGTTTTGTTCCTGTATGGAAGGAAAGCCAACATAATGTTGAAGAACCTGCAAAGCCAGAAAGCACCAGAATCTGTCTAACAATTTGATTTGAAGATTTATTTCAAAGGGTTGATTTAATCATATCATTTGAATGGTAGCATTCCTTTGATGTTTCATATGGCCCATGTCAGAAGATATGGGATAAAAATTATATCATATTATACAGTATGTGACATTTTACTCTGATACACTTTGATGATACATAAATATTTGAACTTAAAAGAACATTCATTTGAATTTATATTATTGATTGTGCAAAGAGATAAATAAAATAACTGCATTAATTATGCAGTATAGTCTCATACCTGTCTTCTTAGAAGTAAATCACTGCAATCAGAGAAATGTATATGGAACTACAGTCTTATTTGTTTGTTTATTTATTTCTGGCTGATTTCGTTGTAAATTTCTAATGGAATTTCAGAGATTCCATCCAGAGATTCCATCAAATTGCAAAATCCTTTATAGGACTTTTCAACTGAAGCCCATCAATGCATTTCCCAGCCATTATTACCTGTTTGTATGAACTGCTTCCCCTACCCATTAATCTCTTCATTTTAATTAGGCTACAGATTAGAAGGATCATAATAATATTGTTATATAAATTGACCTTAATAAATTCAGTGAACAAAATCCAGATCAATCTCAAAAGTACTCAATCTAGTACTTTTGCGCACATTTGATAATTGAAATCAAATTAATGATTTTTTTCTATATTTTTTTTTTATTGAAAAGTTTTAAAATACAATTTTCCCTTGAAAAACCCCCCTTCCCCCTCCCTCCTCCCCCCCTACCTCCCCTCCTCCCCCCTCCCTCCTCCCCCCCCTACCTCCCCCCCTCCCCCCCCCTACTTCCCAGAGCTGAATACAAGGTATATATATATAAAAAAAGCAAACCTAAGCAACCATATACTAACAACTATAAATTCTAAAATCCATCACTCTCTAGCTTATATAGGATAAAACAAACCTTAACAATATTAAATATATATATAAAAAAAAACTAGAATAAGAAAAGGACACTCTCTAGCTTATATAGAATGGAACAAACCTTAATAGTATTAAACATATATTAAAAACAAAAAAAAGGAAAAAGAAAAAAAAAACCCTTCTCAACCCTATACTTATCCTAAATAAACTCCATCCATTTTATCCATTCCATGATATAACATTCTTACAAATAATTTTCCAAATTAACCAAGGATCCCAAATCAAAAAACTTTAAAGTCAACTCTTCTGTAATCGACCGTTCCTCTTCCAGTACCACATCTATAATTATTCCAAACACAACAAAAAAGAAAAAAAAAAAAAAGATTGCAAACAAAACTTGAACTTTAATCCAAAAAAGCTCACCCTTTCCACAAAACCACCAAATATAGAAATATATTGCGTCTACACCCAAATCTTTTCCCCCCTCCCCTACTTGACTACTTGACTATATCGTAAAAGTTCCAAAGACTTCTGCGATTCCTGCTACTTTCTCTTCTTAGATCGTTTTGCAGCAGCACGCGTCACCCTCTGTTTTATAGATTCATCCAACGAGGTTGTATCTTGATCTCCTCCAACACCGTTGTCTTCTATCTGACCATCTTCGGCCTCTTGATGCACTCCTTCTCCAGATCCCTTTCCAGCTTCCAAAAGTGTTAATGGCGTTACATTTAAAACATTATTGTAGAAATCACGCGCTTGCATCACAGTAACCAAACGGTACTTTTTACCTTCGTGCGTCACCATCAACCCCACTGGGATCTCCCATCTGAACCTTATATCTCGTTGCTTGAGCTCTTGCACAAGAAATGTAAAATCCTTCCTTCTCCTTAGAATCTTTGGAGGAATTTCTTTTAAGACCAAAACTTCTTGATTAGCAATCATAACTTTAGTATCATAAGCAGCTTGTATAACTTCATCTCTAGTTTCCCTTTTTGCAAAATATACCACCACATCTCTAGGCAACTTCCTCTGTCTGGCAATCCATGAATTCACACGAAACACTTTGTCCATGCCTCCTTTTATTTCAGATGCTGGCTGTTTCAACACTATTTCAAAAGCCTCAGAAACCAGCTGCTTTAGATCTTCCTTAGTATTCTCCTTTAAGCCTCTAATTCTAATGGCAAACTGCATCTGGAAATATTCAGCAAGACACAGTTCCTTTTCCATTTTATTTTCATTCTCCAATACTTTTGCTTCTAATATAGCATTCTTTTGAGTCAAGTCTTCTAGCTTTTCCTCCAATTCTTCCACACACCGAGCCACTTTACACACTGAAGTCAAGATGTCTACCCTCATCGCTTTGAGCTTCTGTTCCATCCTCTCCTCCATTCTCTCCTCCAATTTCTCCAATTTCTCCTCCATCTGTGCAAATCTAATATTAATTGATTCCAAAATTACCTGGGTATGTTTTTCAAGAGCATCTTGTAAGTCCTTTGATGTCAATACATCAGGAGGATGCAGCGCCTGCAATAATGATTGTTGCACGGGAGAAGTTCCAGCACTCCGAAGAGTTTTAGGGGGTAGTTTAGCCGCCATCTTTTACCAAATATGACGCACTTTCACTTCAGATTTGTAATCCAAAAAAGTCCATCAAGCTGGAGAGTAAAACATAGTAATCCTCTTTACCATTTCCTCTTGTATCGCTCTGCCTGCTCCTTTAAATCATAGTCATTCCTTCAGGCAGGGGTGGTCGCAGACGGCTGGCTCCGCTCCAAGAATCAGGAGCAGAGGCGACGGCCAGCTGGGAGCAGCCCAGGCTACGGGGGAGTTCAATCCTTCAGCCGCCCAAGCCATAAGCTCAGGCGGCCCTGGAGAACTCTACCCCTACCTGGGAGCTCGCCCCCTCCTCTTCTCCCGAGGAGGGGGCTTCGGATTCGCCCGAACAGCTGATCGGCGCTGTTTCGGGCGAAAAAAACAACAGCTGAGCCGCGGGCAGCCCGGGAAGGCTCCCTCCGTGGCCGCGGAGCCACCGGAAGTCAATTTTTAGGAATAAAAAAAAAAAAATAAAAAAAAAATTAAACAAAAAAAAAAGACAAGAAAAAAAAAAAATTAATGATTTGATTTGGAAAGATAGGAGATGCTGATAAAAAAAAACAGTCAGAATTTTGATTGCACTATCGTGGCTGCCATCTTGACATTTGTTTTAACCATATCCTGTAGATACCTCAAATCTGAGCTAATAGTTTGTGGCTTCAGATTCCGTTCTTTCCATCTAGATCTGAGAATTCCAGTGGTAGGAAAGGAAAACAGAAAAAGCTACTAAAACAACCAAAGCAACAGACTATCTGACATGTCCTGATCCTAAGTCTTTTGTTTAATTAAAGACCATATCTGTATTTGTCAGAATTACCTTCTATGCTATATGCCTTGTAAACCTACAACTGGCAAAACAATACAAGTACATCCTATCACATACTTTGAAACATTTATGTGAGATTTAGTTCCTCTCTCCCTCTGCGGCCTTAACTGCTTGGAATTATCAACATAATTATTTATTATTTTTGCCTCCTGAGTTGAAAACAATCACATTATGTAGCTAAATGGTAGCACCTAGCCACCCTTTGTTCATCTCAAAAGCTAAGCAGCGGCAAATAACCAATTTTGGGGTAGGGTACTACCAAGAAATACTAGGGCTGGAGACCAGATTCCCCAAAGAAGGCAATGGCAAATTGGTTTCCTATTGTTGAAAACAACAACAACAACAACCAAGCTCCAGTCTACAAACTCTTTAGGAGTTAACTCAAAAGAGAATGTATTCAGTGCAGATTTCAAAAATGTATTTGAATCCTAGACATGCAGTGTATGTTGTAAACACAATAGTTGTATGAACGTACATTTTCTAATGAAAAGAAGAAAGCCTTGATTAATGCAGAACTCTCTGGGTGAATCAGGGCCTTGGTGAGGTTGAATGCTTAGAGACAGGAGGCTCTGTGTATCTATGTGTAGTCTGATGCTATAACATCACCTTGTTTTTGTACAGAAAATCAGATAATTGGTTGTGTTTCCATTTTGAATTGTATATAACACCAAAATCACAGTGCCCTGAATCATTTCCAGAAAGCTTTGCTCTCTGTCTAAAAATATACCCAGGCTAAGAAGCGTATTTACACAATATATATCCTTTCTTCTCACTACAGCTTTCATAAATAATGCTAACTGATAGCATTGTGATATTGACTCTACACCTCTACTTTTCAGCAGGGCCAAAAATTGTCTACCTATTTAATGAGGAGAATCTCTTTGAGGATTAGCTCTAAAGAAAAAGATGAAGGAACCTTGGCTTTAAATGGATTTTACTGAGGTAGCCATTTCCTGAATATCATTATTATACATGCAGGGGAAGGGGATAGACAGTTGCTTTGAATATAAACAATCTATGTGGCTTGTCATAAAAATCTATTTTGACTCTGCTTCAATTCTCTCTTAATGGCTTCCCATAAAGCTTAAGAAATTGAAATATAATACTGAAAATGCTTTTGCCCTGGCAAAACTGAAGACTATAATAGTATTTGGAAGATAAGACCACACTCAGCATGCACAGCTGGTTTCTTTGCACAGAAGAAATGCTTGGAAAATTAGATTGTTTTTCTTGGACTTTTTAAAATGAAACTCTTCCTTTCATAGATCAAATCTCACATGTTTCATTGCCTTCCTGGCATTTCTTCATTCAGCTTTCTATTGTTGGTGAGTTGTTCTGAGATCTCACTTGTTCACTGAAAAACTTTGTAGTTTTCAGTAATACATGACTGGCAACATTAGAAACAAAGCTATTTGTCTGTCAACAACTGTGTTTACATTCTCAAATATATATATATATATTGCTGCACTTTTCAAGCACCTGGCTGAACTGGCTGAGTCCCCAATTTCCCTTCTCATATTTCTTACCTTCTTGGTATATTTTAAATCTTTCTAGAAAATCCAGCATATCTCTTTATGTTGTGTGATGGTATAACACTTTGAAAAATGACTAATGCTAGTGTATGATAGTTTTAACTAAAAATAAAGGGGAAAAACTGCCTTTTTCTGAATAACCTTTAGTCATAACTCATCATAAGCCTACTATAGTGTAAGAGTTTAGAAATAAAGCATCTCATTTGATTTTTCCAAAATTAATATTTTTCCCTTCCCTTCCTTCCTTCCTTCCTTCCTTCCTTCCTTCCTTCCTTCCTTCCTTCCTTCCTTCCTTCCTTCCTTCCTTCCTTCCTTCTATAAAAACAATTGCTATTAAGACATGTAAGACCTAAAAAAAGCAGTTCACATTTCCTGCCAATCAGCCATGCCCTTTTCCAGAATACTCAATTCCATTTTCACCTTTGTTTTTCTGCTCTTCCACCCAATAACAGTCATTATGAGGTCATGAAGCATTTTTTATCCTAATGAGTTGTTTATGTTTCATTCACCCACATAATTGGAATTTATGTTTCTACCATCACCTTTCATGTGATTGTTTTTAGTTTGGGAGCTTTCTCTGGACTTACTTGATTTTAAGTGCAGACATTTTATATAAATATCCTACTATATTTATGATATGCTATGGAACATAGCAATGACAGGATTCAATAGCATTTGGTATGTGTGTTTATTTAATGAACAAACACATGCTTACATTTCCTATTTCATTAGCAAGGTGACATACAAAGCATGTTGGAAGAAGCATCCATCCATGTGAAAATCATTAATGGTTATATCATGTTTTGAAATTAATATAACTCCTTGTATTCTCACTTACATATAATAATAATGGCATATAGTTTTTTTTCTGACTGTGAAATAACCTGTTCATATTGCAGTACTACAGTGTTTGTTTAGTGACTGAACCAACCTGAATCTGGATTCATGAAGACATGAAAAGGACTTGCTGTTTAGCTTTCTCTTTCCTAGATAGAATGGAAAAATTGCATTTTAACTTAGAAAGCATAAAGGTAAAGGTTCCCCCGCACATGCGTGCTAGTCGTTTCCAACTCTAGGGGCCGGTGCTCATCTCCGTTTCAAAGCCGAAGAGCCAGCGCTTGTCCGAGGACGTCTCCGTGGTCATGTGGCCGGCATGACTAGACACCAAAGGCACACGGAACGCTGTTACCTTCCCACCGTAGTGGTCCCTATTTTTCTACTTGCATTTTTTACGTGCTTTCGAACTGCTAGGTTGGCAGAAGCTGGGACGAGTAACAGGCGCTCACTCTGTTACGCGGCACTCGGGATTCGACCCGCCAAACTGCCGACCTTCTGATCGACAAGCTCAGCATGGCTGTCTTTCAAAGGAGCAAAGTGCTTTCACTACCAATTCCCCACTTACAGGTGCTTTTTTTCTTATAGAACGCTCAGAATGGCATTCCGGCACCTTTTTTTGGAAAAATTTTTTTCAACTTTTGCACAAGCTGTGCTAATCCCTCTATTGGCTTTCGAAAGCCAATAGGGTCTTTCTTTGTTCTCCTTTTGGAGAGGGAGCTGGTGCTGCGATGTCGATGTCGGCTGCAAGCAAAGTTCAAAGGAGGCAGGCAAGGCCGCCTGAGCCATGGCTTAGCAGCAGGTGTGAAGGAAGAGGGCCTGGGGGGAGGGGGAGGCCCATTAAAGGTCCTGTGAATTATGCCACTGGCCATGCCTGTCCGTCGCTGGATCCCTGCATTTAGGTGGGTTGCAGGCTGGTGCTGGCTGTTAGTTTGCGCCAGGCATGATTACATCGGCCCGATCTAATTTTAGAACCATGCAGGATTAGCAAGGTAAACTTTTCTTCAGTTAAAGTCCTCTCTTGTTCATTTCATGGAGACATCTGGGTAGCCTTTATTTTGCAACAGTATATAACTGGTTTGCATTGTCTCCTTTATGGTGTCCTTACATCCCCACCCCCAACTCCCCAATCTAACCTATATCTCTGAGATTTCCTGACAGTCAGCCATCCAAGCATTAACTAGATTTGACCCTACTTAGCTCCAAGCTCAGGAGGTGGTCCTCAATGGCCCCTGAGAGTAAAAGTTAGCTTTCTAAAAGATAGTCTCCTTTACTCCCTCAGCCAGGAACTGTGTCTCATGGCTACTATTTTAGTGGTTATCTGGATTCTTGCAGATTTTGTACGTCTATCTGAAGTAGTAATCTTAAGCATTTTTTTCATAAGTTACTTAAGGATATGCAACTATATTTTCTAATATTTATCTAATGTTACTTTTGCATCTACCTTTTTCAATACATTTTCTTTCTGTCATTAATTCCCCAAGAATAAGAAATGTAAATTGTAAGCTCTTCATAGCACAGTTCTATATCATTGATAAAATACACTGGGCAATTATGGACATATTCATTCATATTCATAAATAGATTGAATTGTAACACCTTCCCTCTCACCTAAGCCTCTTCTCTTGTGTGTATATTTTGAACATAGCCAGGCCATTTTTTATCAGCAGTTGTAAAGAAATAGAAACAAAATGTTTAACTTATGTATTAATAACAATTTCTTTGCAATTCATTATTTTGTCAGTAACATGACTCCATCAATTAAGCACATATATGTTGAAGGCAGTGTATACACTTGTATTAGACATCTATTATCTCCCACTGTTAGTCCTTCCAAAAGGAACTCAATATATGTCATACTATATATACAAAAAATTATCCTCCTTTATTAAAGTGCAACACATCATTTTCCAAGTAGACAAAAAAATAATATTCCATCTTTACTATACCCACCTGCAGTATATAACCCACAAATTTTCACCCCTATTAATTTGATAAAACAGAACTTAGTGTTCTAAGTTCATCATGAACTAAGTCTGATGAAAATAACTATTTTGGCAGGGATGAATTAATAGCATGCATTTTGGGCTTTTCCCGTGTAGGATTGAGGGTCCCACTCGTCATCTTCAGGCTGGTGTCTTCGGTTTCGTGCTTGTGCGAGCGAAGTGTGATCGGAGCTGCTGTCTCTCTATAAATACTGGTGGGGATGTGTGGCTTTGTTGCTGTAAGCGGATTGGTTGGCTGTGATGTTACATCATGATTGGTTGATGGGGTTATTGTTAGGGGATTAGTTGGCTGATTTGTAACATCCTGTGTGGCTGAGGTGCTGGCTGTGTGCTCATTAGTCCTTTGTGTTGTAACGACCTGGGTAATGGGCTGTGTGATGAGATCCTGAGCTCTATTGTAGTGATTTCCTGGGTTCTGTGTTGAAATATCCTGGGTGGTTTGCTGTGTTGTGATATCCCAGGTTTTAGCATTGTAACCTCCTGAATTCTGTGATGTAATGTCCTGAGTAGAAGGCTGTGGTGTAACATCCTGGGCTTTGGTTTGGCTTCGGGTTTGCGGTCTGGCCCTGTGTTCATGGCGTATGTCAGTTTGCTTTGTGTGGGGGTTGGGGGGGGGGTGCAGCAGCTGGAGGTGCTGCCGAAGTTTGGCTTCTGGATGGTGGTTGCATTTTGTCTATGGGGTGGGTTTGGGTTTGAGTCTGGTGAGGGTGATTGGTGGTGGTGTCCTGTGTTGTTGTGGGTCCGGTGTCAGTTTTCGTGGCTGGGACTTGTTTGTTGACTAGGGCTAGTTTCCAGATGTCTGGTAGGCGGGAGGTATTGTCACATTTATTCATGTTGTGGGGGTGTTTCTCTATTTCGATGGCTTCCATAATTATTCTCTTGTTGTAGTGTTCAGTTTTGGAGATTAATTTCGTTCCTTCAAAGTCAATTTCATGTCCTGTTGCTTTAAGGTGCTGGAAAAGGGAGGAAGTTTTTTCTTCTTTTCTGACTGCGTTCTTGTGTTCTGCGATGCGTGCATTTATTCTCCTATTAGTTTGTCCAATGTATGTGGCTGGGCAGCTTTTGCATGGTATTTCATAGACTCATTGGTTTTCTAGCTGGATCTTGTCTTTGGGGTTTCTTAAGATGTTGGCTATTTTTTGGTCAGTGCCGAAGGCTGTCTTGATATTGTGTTTGTGGAGAATTTTGCTGATTTTATCTGTGGTGCCTTTGATGTAGGGGAGGAGGGTGATGCCGTTGTCCTGTTCTGTGTCTCGGTTCTTGGGGGGTGTCTCTCTTTGGATTAGTTTGGTAATTGTGTTTTTTTGGAATCCGTTGGAAATTAATACGTTAGTGAGAGTGTGTAATTTGGTTTTCAGGTGGTCTTTGTTGGCTAGGCGTTTGGTTCTGGAGATGAGGGTCTTGGCTACGGAGTTGATCTGTGCTGGGTGGTGATGGGATTGTGCGTTTAAGTAGCGGTTGGTGTTTTTTTTTCCCCCGGTAGATGGTGTGTCCTAGGGAACCATTGGGGTTTTTGTAGATTAGGACATCCAAAAACGGGAGTTGGTTATTAGCTTCTATTTCCATAGTAAATTGTATATTGGGGTGTAGGCTGTTGAGATGTGTGAGGAAGTTGTCCAGTTTTTCTTTTCCATGTGGCCATATTACGAAAGTGTCATCTACATATCCGAGCCAGAGTTTGTGTTTGTGTTCAAGATTTGTCTAAGGCATTGGTTTCGAAGTGTTCCATGTATAGGTTTGCAATGACGGGTGAGAGAGGTGATCCCATAGGTGCTCCTTCTATCTGTTTGTATCTTTGTCCATTGTGGCTGAAGTATGTGTTGGTTAGGCAGTGGTTGGTCAGATCTAGGATGTACTTAGGGGGGTTGTATTTGTTTTGGATAGCTGTCAAGGCTTCTTTAATAGGCACTTGGGTGAAGAGGGATATGACATCGAAGCTCATGAGTAGGTCGCTGGGTTGCAGGTTTTGTTTCTTTATAGTTTCTATGAAGTGGAGTGAGTTTTGTACGTGTGAGGTGATGGATTTTGTGTAGGGCTGAAGTTGTTTGGCAAGGAATTTGGCAAGATTCTGTAGAGGTGAGCCTATGGAGCTGACTATGGGTCTGACTGCTTTTGTTTTCGTAGATTGCTTATAGGCAATATGAACATGTGATAGAATATATATTCAATCTATCCTTCAGGGGTCACCATTGACTCAGGCAATTAGAGTTAATGATATCCCGAGATATGAACAGTGAAATGGGCTGAATTTCACTTGCCCACTTCTCCAGCTGTACACTTTTGAAGAGTCCCTTTAGGTTAGCATTAGAGTATATTGTTGTTATGCAGAACATTTCAACACTAGGATCTCTGGTTAAAAGATGATAGGAAAGAGATCATGAGTTCTTGTCATTAATTAAAAACATAATGCAGAACAATATGGTAAAATAGTAAGAAATGATCTAGCTGCTCTTGGACTAGAAATCCAATAATCCAAATGGTCAAGGAAAGCCACCCTAAAATTTTGTAGTCCTAAAGGGAAAAAGATATATTGATCTCTCTGGTTCTTGTCCAGCCAGGCAGGAGCGCTACAAAACAATTATTCTTTTAAAGTAGATTACTTAGACCACTTTAATGCCGCATCTACTGCATTCCTCATAATCATTTTTATACAATATTCTGTCCTTCCTTTTTGCTACTTCAATCAGATAGTTAAGATAGATGGAATCTGGTGATTCTAGAATCTAGATGGTTTGTTAAAATTGTTACACAACCTGGGGTGTATATATATATATATTACAGATCAAATGGTATCAAAAGTATTATTAAATTCTAAAACAATAAGCATGTTTTCATATATATCTATATCTATATCTATATCTATATCTATATCTATATCTATATCTATATCTATATCTATATCTATATCTATATCTATATCTATATCTATATATCTATATATCTATATCTATATCATCTCTCTCTCTCTCTCTCTCTCTCTCTATCTATCTATCTATCTATCTCTATCTATCTATCTATCTATCTATCTATCTATCTATCTATCTATCTATCTATCTATCTATCTGAAAACATGCTTATTGTTTTAGAATTTAATAATACTTTTGATACCATTTGATCTGTAATAGTGATCTCTGGTGTGTGGTGTCCATGTGTTCCTATGACACATTATGGGTAGTCCTCGAGGTACTAACCTAATGGAGCCCCTGCCCATTAGGTTCGTAAGTCAAAAAGTTTGTCAAATGAATCAGACTCAATTTTACAAATGTTTAAAATCAAATTCATTAATTGAATCAAATGGATTGTTAAATGAACAAAGATATGACTTCTATTTCCTCTGATTTGTAATTAATAGCTGCCTGAACTGGCTTCTGGTTTGTGCGTATGGCGCTTGCGGACGTGCAGGAAGAGCTGTCTCCCTGCCGTCTGATCCTTCTTCCTTGGAGGACCCTGAAAAGGGTCGAAAGTCTCCCTGGAGGGGCGACCACCACAAGGAGGCCCTCTCTGTGATCGCGGAAGGGCAGCAACCTTCTGCTTGAATCTGGAGCAGCTCCTTTTGGCCCAAAGAAGAAGAGATTGGCCATCAAGATGGCCGATCATTTAGCCGTTCCCTGCCAAAAGCCCAAAGCACCATCTAGCACAACAAAGCAATCTGGAGGACCTGGGTGAGACCTTACTTTTTTTATTCCCCTAACTACCTTCCTTTTCCAAAAATCTCGTCCCCCTATTTTGAAAGACCGGCGACTGAATACTTGGGGAATAAATTTTAAAGCTTTCAAACCTTAAAAGAAATCAAATGGCAAAGAAATTAAGCAATCTTATTTGTACTCACTAAAAAGCTTCTATTTTTGTGGGGACCTATCATCCTATTTCCTGCTTAAACTGTGAATTAAGAAAAAAAATAGACTAATTGAACAAAAGCTTTCTATTAATCTGGAAAAAGACTTAACATTTTATTCTATACGCTATTGATGACATCTTGTGGTGAAACGTGGTACAGCAAGTAAACTTTTTTATTGTGAGAGCTGACTGAATAACAGCTGACCTTTATATTACTTTCAAAGATATGATAAGAATTGGGAACACCTGGCACTGAAAACAATCTTTAGGAATACTGGAGGTGGACAATCATTGACTCTTATTAAAATAGCCTCCATGAAAGACTCATCTATAAAAAACAACAAAATTGAAGAATATATCCCACCACTTAATTACAAACTGATTCTTGATACACTTTTGGCAATGACTTGAGCAAATTAAAGCCAAACTGAAAGATAAGTCTGACGGCCTAAAGCTACCAATTCAAACTTTGACCTTAAATGATGAATTGACAATCCAAAAACAAACAGAAGAAGTGGAAGTAATACTAAGATAGGAGATCTTAAAGAACAACAAACACACAGAGAACTTTGAAGCCCAAACCTTGATCTCAACTATAAAACCTAGAGCTCAAAAAACAACAGTACCCAAAGAAAGCAACATTAAGAGGGAAGATATTAACGGCCTTCAAATACAGTATGTTGAGGACCCAGCCAATCAATTGATAACCATAACATCATCTACTACTTTTAACCTAAGCCAGATGGAAGAAGAAAAAGACCAGACTGAGCTAATGACAATTACAGTACACCAAACATTGAAAATTGAGCTATTAAAGCAACTCTTCAATGACTACAAAGGGGACACTTTCTTTGCAAAACTGACATTTGGATGGTCTCCCTGGATTCAAACAATGTGTGTAGGAAGAAAGGGAGACACATCTGAGAATCTAAAGGCACCAATATGGAAGCCTGATTGGCACAAAAAGAAGGCGAGTTAGATTTTAAAAATTAGATTTGTCTCTTTCTTGGGATTTGTAAGAATAGAGCTTAATAAATTTCTTTTAATGGGCTAAGGGGAATTCTTAAAAAATATAAACTGATTTTATATTTAGGTTTTAGATTGTTAAGGGGAAACAAAATTAAGCTATTAGAACATAACTCTGAACTATATTATAGAATTTGGAATGATATAAATAAAAGACAATAATAATAATAATAATAATAATAATAATAATAATAATAATAATAATAATAATAATAATAATAATAATAATAATAATAATAATAATAATAATAATAAAGTTGGAAGGGACCTTGGAGGTCATCTAGTCCAACTCCCTGCTCAGGCAGGAAACCTTATACCATTTCAGGCAAATGGCTGTCCAGTCTCTTCTTAAAAACCTCCAGTGTTGGAGCATTCACCACCTCTGGAGGCAGGTTGTTCCACTGGTTAATTGTTCTAACTGTCAGGAAGTTTCTCCTTAGTTCTAGGTTGCTTCTCTCCTTGACTAGTTTCCATCCGTCGCTTCTTGTCCTGCTTTCAGGTGCTTTGGAGAATAGCTTGACTCCCTCTTCTTTGTGGTAGCCCCTGAGATATTGGAACACTGCTATCATGTCACCCCTCACCCTTCTCTTCATTAAACTACACATACCCAATTCCAGCAACCGTTCCCTATATGTTTTAGCCTCCAGCCCCCTAATCATCTTTGTTGCTCTTCTCTGTACCCTTTCTAGAGTCTCGACATCTTTTTTACATCGTGGTGACCAAAACTGGATGCAGTATTCCAGGTGTGGCCTTACCAAAGCATTGTAAAGTGGTATTAATACTTCACATTCTATCCCTCTGTTAATGCAGCTTAGCACTGTGTTGGCTTTTTTGGCAGCTGCAGCACACTGCTGGCTCATATTGAAGTGATTGTCTACTAAGACTCCGAGATCCCTCTCACAGTTACTACTATTGAGCAAGGTACCACCTATACTATACCTATACATTTGATTTTTCCTGCCTAAGTGTTATTATTTTCCTGCCTAAGTGTTATTATTTTAATAATTGATGAACTATTAAGATGACATATAGAATATATTTGTTGTAATGATATAGATATAAATTGACTTTATATTTAATCTTTAGGTGTTTAAGGGAAAGGAAAGTGTGCTATTAGAATTGATTTATGCTATATAATTTGGAAGAATATAACAAAAGATATTTTTCTAATAATTGGTGAATTATTTAGACGATAAATAGAATTTACTTGTAAAAATAAGAATGCATTGAAATGAATAATGTAAGTTCTGTAGACAGGATAAATACTTTTTACTGAAATCGGGAAATGTGGGTTACCCGAAAATTAAGTTTTTTCTTTCTTTTATTTTTTCCTTTTCTTTATATATCATAGGCTATTCCAGGATATTATATTGCAATTAGATAAAAATTAAAAATTAAAAACAGAAAGCACAGGACATCAGTCTAATAAATAATAATATTAAGTAGCATAGATATTGATTTAAAGAATTGCAGCATATATCATAGTTTTATATATTAAGATATATCAAATAATATTGGAAAGTAAGTGTTATTATTTCATAGACAGTATATTCCATATACATAGCATGCTACCTATACTGGAATGGACAATCCACAGCCTATGAGCCATATGGGTCTAACTACTAAAGGAAGTTAGTGCCACACAGATATTAAAATAAAATGAAATAATTAAATTGCTTTTTAAAAATCAATGTTGTGGACTTTAACCATATTTTTCTATTAATTGGAATGTTTTATGAATAATCCAGGATACACTGGTGGTGAACCATAATAGTTGTCGTTATTATTGTTGCAGAAATAAGTGGTACAATAGATAGTGTATAAATGTTGTCATATGGCCTATATAAAAACGGAGGGAAGATTTAGGATTCAGCCATGTCATTACAGTTTCTTTTCTTTTCTTTTCTTTTTAAAAAGGAAAAAATAATAGAGATGCAAAGTGAAGTTGAACCTGGCTATCTCAAAGCACTGCATTCAATTCATATATTTATACAACAGCAACAACTGAAAATGGAAGATTCAGAATGTCATCTCACAATGGGTATCTTCTTCATGTTATGTTTTTCTTTTGGCAGCCTTTATGTTCTCAGGGGAAGAACTCTCACTTGTTACTTGGACCTTCCATCCAGTGACATCTATCAAAATAAGGATTTTAAAAAATGCAGTCATAACAAAGTCTTATTGTTCCACCTGCAATGTATTTTTCTAGGTTTAATTCCAGAGTGAAAAGAAACAAGAAAAAAGAAAAGAAACCGGGCTGTGGGAGAGGGAGGTGGCCTGAGAGTTCATGGCTTCCATGACGGCCATGGACCTGACCCAAATTATTCAGGACCCGACTCACGAGGGGGGAAACACGCCTGATCTTATTTTTATCTCTGGGCAGTGGCTTAATGGGCTGGGTGGGGTTACTCCAACATCTCAACCCCTTTCATGGACAGACCATTATCTCCTGCGGTTGGGCCTCCGTCACGTCACCCCCCACTGTCAGGAGGCGGAACCGACCAGATGGTTCCGCCCCAGGCGCCTGATGGACCCAGATAAGTTCCAGATGGCGCTTGGATTGATCCCTACCTCCCTCCCACAACCCGGTCGAGTCCTTAGTTAATGCCTGGCAACAGGCTGCTTCGGAGGGTCTCGACCATGTTGTGCCTTTGCGTCCTCTGACCCGGCGCAGGTCCCGACTCGCTCCTTGGTTCTCCAAGGACCTGTGGGAGATGAAACGCCGGAGAAGGAGCCTAGAGAGCATTTGGAGAATCAGTCGGTCCGAGTCTGACCGAACACAGTTAAGATCCTTTTCTAGATCTTATCTTGTGGCAATGGAGGTGGCAAAGCGTGCTTACTTCACCACCCTCATTGCATCCGCAGACAACCACCCGGCCACCCTGTTTAGAGTGGTCCGCTCCCTTTTAAATCAAGGGACAGGAGAGGACCCCTTACGAGGATGGGCCGAGGAATTTAGTAAATATCTGGTGGACAAAATTGCTCAGATTCGGGCTGGTCTGGACTCTGACTGGGCAGTATCTGACGAGAGGAAAACTATGAGTTTGGCCGAGAACATTTGGGAAGAGTTTGATCCTGTGACTCTGGATGAAGTGGACAGGATCATGGGGAAATTAAGTGCCGCCACGTGTTTGTTGGACCCGTGTCCCTCATGGCTGGTCTATGCGTCTCGGGAGGTTACACGAGGCTGGCTCCTAGCAGTTATCAATGCCTCACTGAGTGAAGGGTACTTCCCTGCCATCTTGAAAGAGGCGGTAGTAAGGCCCCTCCTTAAGAAACCTGCATTGGATCCAGCTATTTTAAACAACTTTTGTCCTGTCTCCAACCTTCGCTTTCTTGCGAAAGTCGTTGAGAGCGTGGTGGCACGGCAGCTCCCTTTGGTCCTGGAGGAAACTGAGTATCTGGATCCGTACCAATCGGGTTTCAGGCCAGGGTATAGCATGGAGACGGCATTGGTCGCGCTGGTGAATGATCTCTGGCGGGCCCAAGATAGAGGTTACTCCTCTGTCCTGGTCCTATTAGATCTCTCAGCGGCTTTTGATACCATCAACCACGGTATCTTGCTGCGTCGTCTTGAGGGGTTGGGAGTGGGAGGCACCGTTCTACAATGGTTCTCCTCCTACCTCTCGGGCCGTTCACAGAAGGTGTTGGTAGGGGGGGCAGAGGTCAACCCCTAGGCCCCTTAGTTGTGGGGTGCCTCAGGGATTCGTGCTCTCGCCCCTCCTGTTCAACATCTATATAAAGCCGCTGGGAGAGATCATCCATGGCTTCGGGGTGAAGCATCATCAATATGCTGATGATACCCAGCTTTTCATCTCCACCCCGAACCAACCCAGTGATGCCCTTGATGTGATGTCCCGTTGCCTGGAAGCGGTACAGATTTGGATGGGAAAGAACAGGCTCCGGCTCAACCCGGCCAAGACTGAGTGGCTTTACGTACCGACATCTCGTTTAGTCCAAGAGGTTCCATCTTTGATTATAGGAGGAGAGATGTTACCTCCCGTTGATAGAGCACGCAATCTGGGCATCCTCCTGGATTCATGACTCAGTTTTGAAGATCATATTGGAGTCGTGGCTAGGGGGGCATTTGCCCAGATTCGCCTGGTACACCAGTTGCGCCCCTTTCTGGACCGAGATGCCCTACGTACAGTCACCCACACACTCGTTACCTCCCGTATAGACTACTGCAATGCTCTCTACATGGGGCTGCCCTTGAAGACCACCCGGAGGCTTCAACTGGTGCAGAGTGCAGCTGCACGGGTAGTGATGGGAGCACCCCGATACTCCCATATTACACCCCTCCTGCGTGAGCTGCATTGGCTACCGGTTGCCCTCTGGGTGAGATTTAAGGTGCTGGTACTTACCTTTAAAGCCCTACATGGCTTAGGCCCGGGATACTTGCAGGACCATCTGCTGCCGGGAACGAATTCCCATCACCCAGTACGCTCACACAGAGAAGGCCTCCTCAGGGTACTGTCGGCTAGAAAATGTCGGCTTGCGACCCCCAGGGGAAGAGCCTTCTCTGTGGGAGCACCAGCCCTGTGGAACCAGCTCCCCCCTGAGCTTCGGATGGCCCAAGATCTCCAGTCCTTTCGCCGCAGCCTCAAAACACTCCTTTTCCACCTGGCTGACCTGGACTGACAGGGATTTTAATTATGTTTACAATTTTAACTGTAGTCTTTAATTTATTTCAATTTTTAATTTTAATTTACTGTACAGAGACCTTTAATTTTTGTTGTTGTTAGCCGCCCTGAGTCCCTCGGAAGATAGGGCGGGATATAAGTCCCATTAATAAATAAATAAAATAAATCTTTTTTTTAATCCCATTTATATCCCGCCCTTCTCCGAAGACTCAGGGTGGCTTACAATCTAAGCACAAATCAATGTGCTTAGCAATAGCATTCATTCTATGTATATGCCTGCTTATTAGGGCTTTCAGCCCCCCCCCCCAAGCGGCATTATTACAAAGTCAGCTTATTTCCCCCAACAATCTGGGTCCTCATTTTACCTACCTCGGAAGGATGGAAGGCTGAGTCAACCTTGAGCCTGGTGGGATGCGAACCTGCACTAATTGCAGGCAGCTGGTGTTACTTAAGGAGGCATTAGCCCACTGCTCCACCCAGGCCCTTTTAATTTTTTGGCTGCAGTCCCCATCTGTGGTTATCTTGGAGCCCAGGAAAATAAAATCTGTCACTCCCTCCATTTATTCCCCATCTATTTGCCAGGAAATAAGAGGGCCGAATGCCACGATCTTGGTTTTCTTAATGTTAAGTTTCAAGCCAATGTTTGCACTCTCCTTCTTCACCCGCAACAAGAGGCTCTTTAGTTCCTCTTCACTTTCTGCCATTAGAGTGGTATCATCTGCATATCTTAGGTTGTTGATATTTCTCCCAGCAGTCTTAATCCCAACTTTTGATTCATCCAGCACTGTCTTTCTCATGATGTGCTCTGCATACAGTATAAGTTAAATAGGCAGTCTTGCTGGACTCCTTTCCCAATTTTGAACAAATCAGTGGTTCCGTGTTCAGTTCTCACTGTTGCTTCTTAACCCACATATAGGTTTCTCAAGAGACAAATAAGATGGTATGGTACTCCCATTTCTTTAAGAACTTGCCACAGTTTGTTGTGATCCACACAATCAAAGGCTTTAGCATAGTCAATGAAGCCTCTTGTACAATGTTGCAAACCTCTGCCCATAGTTCTTCAGGCACTCTGTCAGATCTAATTCCTTAAATCTATTTGTTACATGTACTGTGTATTCATCAGGGATATGATTTAGTTCATACCTGAGTGGCCTAGTGCTTTCCCCTACTTTCTTCAGGTTAAGCCTAAATTTTGTAACGAGAAGCTCATGGTCTGAGCCACAGTCAGCTCCTGGTCTTGTTTTGACTGACTGTATAGAGCTTCTCTATCTTTGGCTGTAGAGCATATAGTCAATCTGATTTCTGTGTTGACCGTCTGGTGATGTCCATGTGTAGAGCCATCTCTTGGGTTGTTGGAAAAGAGTGTTTGCTATGACCATCATATTCTCTTGACTAAATTCTGTCAGCCTGTGCCCTGCTTCATTTTGTACTCCGAGGCCAAACTTGCCTGTTATTCCAGTTATCTTTTGGCTTCCTACTTTAGCATTCCAATCCCCCATGATGATAAGGACATCATTTTTTGGTGTTTGTTCTATAAGGTGCTTTAGGGCTTCATAGAACCGGTCAATTTCATCCTCTTCAGTACCGGTGGTTGGGACATAGACTTGGACTACTGTGATATTGAATGGTTTGCCTTGGATTCAAACTGAGATCATTCTGTTATTTTGGGTATTGTATCCCAGTATTGCTTTTCCTACTCTTTTATTGACTATGAAGGCTACTCCATTTCTTCTGAGGGAAGGATGATTTGGTGTTTTAGTAAATCAGCCACAATGTTTGCCCTAAGGCTTGCAATGAAAAATGTCACATTGTAGGAAAAATCTTTGGAATAAGCTGCCTCAAAAAAGTTGCATTAATGTTCTGCTTGATGTAACTGTTCATACTTTCTGCTCAAGGCTTTTGAGACAACAGATACATGCCAAAGAGAGGAAATAGAGCCTCCATGAATATTTTTATTCAACCTTTTGTTCATATTTTTTTTTAAAAAAATCTTGAAATCCTACCTACATTTTGTTGTAAAGTGACCAGATGTCATAGAAGGAATATGAATTTAATAACTCTGTGTACAACAAAAGCATTATTTGATGTTTTCACTAGAGTGGAAAAGGAATTTATGGATTGCAAAGAGAGAAAATAAATTTAAACTTCCCTCATATTCTTGATTGGACCCCTCTAAATCCAATCCATCCACACTGATGTATCCTGATCTAAATTAATATTGTATCCACAAGCATACAGTAAAACAAGAACTAGAAATATGTCCAGAGCCAAGAACGTGAACTAAAAATATGCAATTATTTCATCCATAAATGATTTTTTGGGTTACATTGGTCGCTTGTGATCTAGAAATAAAACAATTGAGAAAAGGGTTGTTTGGTGTTGTTTTTTTTAAGCACAGTGTCTTTGGAGCAAGATTTTTATTTTCTAAAGATGCTTACTGTTTTATAGCCAATTATGTAAGTTTAACCTTGGCAAAGGATTAAAATATTAATAGTAAATATTAATAGATACTTATTTTAAGATTACCAGAGTATACCTAAATTCAGGATACTAATTCTCCCTGGATTCCATCTTTGAACAAAGAGGTTTTTTCCCTTTTAAACTGCAGTTGCGTTATTTTTGAGAATGTCCTCTGTTTGCATACAGATTATTTCTGCAGCTACTAGATCCTACCTCAGGAGGGTGCCATAAATGACCTTTGTACTGATTTCATTATAGTGTGGATTACATTTTCATCGTGTAACTTACATATAATCGTCTTTAAGAGAGACATTAAGCTAAACAGGGCCACATTTTGAAATTCCAACCTGCAATATGAAGTTAAGAAATGCTCACTAAACAGTGGCAACATCAACAGTATCTTCAACTTTTTAGCTCTCAAGGGAACAACCAATTATTCCATATTTTGTTATTAGAACTGCAACTCCATGGTCCTTTTCCTATGGCATAATTGGCCCATTGTATATAGAGGTGGACACTAGATGTCAGCATTCCCCTACACAAGTTCATTTGAACCATTAATCTTCTGGTAGTTAAAAACAACTTCCATGCATGATAATTTCTTTACCTATTAGAATTTTTAAAAACTCTAAACCTGAAACTTGCTGTTCTTGTGTAGTTGTAGGTGGATTACCTTTCATGTAATCAGGGCTTTTTTTTCTCATAGAATGCTCAGAATGGCATTCCAGAACCTTTTTTGCAGAAAAAAAACCCCAGTTCCCTTATTGGTTTTCCTAAGCCTATTGCAGGGCTAGCAATCTTGGCTCTTTTTTATGACTCGTGGACTTCAACTCGCAGAAATCCTGAGCCAGCCATGCTGAGGGGAAAGGGAGAGGTTTCCAAGCTGAGCCATGTTGGATCAGGAATTCTGGGAGTTGAAGTCCTTGAGTCATAAAAGAGCCTGCACTAGAGGAGGACATTAAAATTATTTACAGGATTACTTCTTTAGGAACTAAACTTTTAGAATCTAAAACAGCTAATTCAAAAAAGCCAACAGGAAAGAACCCCACATTTTTCATCTGCTTCTGTCTTTTGGAAGGTAAAATTAGATAACAAAATAACCTATTTCTTATGTTAACATCTCTGCAATGAAATCAAAGGTAACAGGAAAGAAATGAGAAACATTTTTCTCAATGTAATATGTTTAATTTAGCTGATTCTAGGAAAAAAATAGTATCTTTTGTACACTCTTGAAAACTATTTTGAATCTAAAAAAGTCTTAAGAATGAAATATTCTTAATTTGGACTTTACTTTTACTGTTTGGACTGTTGTGTGTTTTGAAAAATAGATTATTTAGAATCTAGTTATGTTGCACTTCAGTCTTTAAATAATTAACCTAGTATATACATAACAATATATGATGTTTTCCCTGGTGAGCTAAACATCAATAACAACATTTATTAAAAAGGCTAAAATAATTTCTAGTGATATTATCTGTATATTAAAATTTTGGACAAGAAGTGATCATGTATCCTAGCAAAAGATGTTACATATGTGCATAAGTGTAGTCAGTAGCATATGCCTTTTTAAAAATATCAAACATGCAAAGAAACAAAAATAAATCCAAAATATCTGTATTACATCCAGAAATGCCAACTTTGCAACCAATATTTCTCATCCATAACTATGGCACCCTAAGGATACCTGCATACATGCAAATGCTTCTCTGGGATCAGTAACGCAGCACAGATTGCTTTTTCCTTCCAGTAACATATACCTAAAACCAGTTTATTGCATTTGGCAATTGTACTAAAAAAATAATCTCATTGTCAACCAATATAATTCATTTAATTTGAAATCAAGTGAAAAATTGATTTAAATTATTTTAGTAAAACAAATTAACGGCAATTCTTTTATAAGAAGTTGCCTCAAACAAAATGAGTTTGACATGCCTGCTCTTGATAGTTGAATGCTCCAAAATAAATTCTAGACCAGGCCTGTACATGCAGCCTACCAAGCACCCTTGGACAGAGCACAGACTTAAAAAAAAGTAATAAAATCACTACCACTGCCCTGAAAGTCATGTTGCCTAGTGCCTCCATGGCTTACCATGACCATAAGCTCCAACACTGTAGATGCTCCTCTAGTCACCAAATCATTGATTAGCCCACCAGCATTCCTTTGCAGGTCACAAAGATTTTTAATTTATCAGTGTGGGCCTTTCCCTTCTACAAGTTGCACAGATCTCTTCTAGATTTTCCTCTTGCCTTTCCGAGTTAACTCCTTGGTCTGGCTTTGAGCAAGAATTGACTTTGTAGGGAAGCATATTATCATTTGATGTATATTTAACATATGTTCTACCTTTATTTACCAATTATATAATATTTGTATGCAATCCACATGGTAAGGTTTAATAATAATAATAATGTTGGAAGGGACCTTGGAGGTCATCTAGTCCAACCCCCTGCTCAGGCAGGAAACGCTATACCATTTCAGACAAATGGCTGGCCAGTCTCTTCTTAAAAACTTCCAGTGTTGGAGCATTCACCACAGTTAGAACAATTAACCAGTGGAACAACCTGCCTCCAGAGGTGGTGAATGCTCCAACACTGGAGGCTTTTAAGAAGAGACTGGACAGCCATTTGCCTGAAATGGTATAGGGTTTCCTGCCTGAGCAGGGGGTTGGACTAGATGACCTCCAAGGTCCCTTCCAACTTTATATTATTATTATTATTCTGGAGGCAGGTTGTTCCACTGGTTAATTGTTCTAACTGTCAGGAAGTTTCTCCTTAGTTCTAGGTTGCTTCTCTCCTTGACTAGTTTCCATCCATTGCTTCTTGTCCTGCTTTCAGGTGCTTTGGAGAATAGCTTGACTCCCTTTTCTTTGTGGCAGCCCCTGAGATATTGGAACACTGCTATCATGTCACCCCTCACCCTTCTCTTCATTAAACTACACATACCCAATTCCAGCAACCATTCCCTATATGTTTTAGCCTCCAGTCCCCCAATCATCTTTGTTGCTCTTCTCTGTACTCTTTCTAGTCTCGACATCTTTTTTACATCGTGGTGACCAAAACTGGATGCAGTATTCCAGGTGTGGCCTTACCAAGGCATTGTAAAGTGGTATTAGTACTTCACGTGATCTTGATTCTATCCCTCTGTTAATGCAGCCTAGCACTGTGTTGGCTTTTTTGGCAGCTGCAGCACACTGCTGGCTCATATTTAAGTGATTGTCCACTAGGACTCCGAGATATCTCTCACAGTTACTACTATTGAGCAAGGAACCACCTATACTATACCTGTGCATTTGATTTTTCCTGCCTAAATGTAGAACCTTACTTTTTTCACAACTGAATTTCATTTTGTTAGATAGCATCCAGTGTTCAAGTCTGTCCAGATCCTCCTGTATCTTAAGCCTATCTTCTGGAGTATTGGTTATTCCTGCCAGCTTGGTGTCGTCTGCAAATTTGATGAGTTCCCCATCTATCCCCTCATCCAAATCGTTGATGAAGATTTTGAAGAGCGCTGGGCCCAGAACAGAGCCCTGGGGCACCCCACTACACACTTCCTTCCATGTAGATGCAGTTACATTAAGGACCACATGCTGAGTACAGCCTGTCAGCCAGCTACGAATCCATCTGGTGGTAATGCTATCTAACCCACATTTTTCTATCTTATCAAGTAGTAGGTTGTGATCTATTTTATCAAATGCCTTACTGAAGTCCAAGTAAATTATATCTACAGCATTCCTCTGGTCCACTAGTTTTGTCACTTGGTCAAAGAATGCAATAAGATTTGTCTGGCATGATCTGTTTTTGACAAACCCATGTTGGCTTTTAGTGATAACTTTGTTTGCATCAAGGTGTTCGTTGATTTGTTGTTTGATTATCTTTTCCATAATCCTCCCAGGTATTGAGGTCAGGCTGATAGGTCTTTAGTTTCCTGGGTCTATTTTTTTCCCTTTTTTGAATATGGGAACTACATATTGGGGCAATTTACAATAGAAAAAAATATATTTAAAATCATAAGATTAAAACATAAAAACAGGGCTTTTTTTTCCTCATAGAACGCTCAGAATGGCGTTCTGGCACCTTTTTTTGCACACACACAAAAAAAAACTTTTGCACAAGCTATGCTACTCCCTCTATTGGCTTTCAAAAGCCTATTGGCTTTCGAAAGCCAATAGGAATTGCTGCTGAGTGCACCAAAAGACCTGGCTAGCAAACGTTGCACCGGCTAGTTGTCTGCAGTGAAAGCAAGTAGGCAAGAACTTTGCATCCCTCCCTGCTGCCCAACTACACCATCTCAACTAGGTAAGTAGAGAGGACAAGGAGTGGGAGGCGGGTTCTGTGGAGTCCATGTGCACTCCATCCTTGTGCTCACCCATGTCAGCCAGGCTGGTGGCCTACCTGGTGCTGGACCTGCGCCACCGTTGCCTCGCCCTGCGTGCATAAGTGGCCACCCTGCATCACCTGGCTCACACCATCTCTACTGCCCACCCTGCGCAGCCCCGCCATATAGAGCGGGCCCTGCTGCTCCCACAGCACCAGCCATGCCGGCTCCGGCCCCAGGGGGGGGAGCCTGCTGCAAATACCCCTCGCGCTTGTGACTGCAGTAGGGCCACCCCACCCCACCCACTCACCCCCGCCTCCTGCGCCCGCCAAGATGAGAGTTCCAGCACCTTTTTTTAGAAAAAAAGCACTGCATGTAATATACGTATTGAAAAAGTGGCATATCCATTGTGTAGACTGTCTTGTGCCTCTGCTATATTTTCCCATGATGTCTTCTCTTTGGATATGTAGAAGAGATCTGGCCACCTGCACGTCAGCTTTCATTGCACTCCTCTATCTACATTAATTGTCTCTAGAAAGAAGGAAAGAGTTAGTTTGCTGTTACTTAGAGACTGTGGATATTTGAAGCCCACACATCTGGCAATTCTATTGTTAAGTTTGTCTCCAGTATTCTTGAGAATGTCTGTATTCTAGTGAGTGAATCTCAACTTCTGCCTTATTTCTGACTTCCAACAGAGCAATTGTAGCTTTTTAAAAAAATAAATAAATGTTACCCTGTGGTCTTCTTTTCTCACTGGCTGATGTTTAAGAAAATAACAATTGCAATTAGTAAAAGAATGAACAACAAAAGAACAACTTATTGCAGCTTAGCATGATCCCAATTAGTGCAGCAAGAGCTTTGTCCTTCTTAGGAGTTTTGGCAACAAATGATCAAGTAGTCAAAATCTGAACCAATAGCTGCTAGCAAGAAGCAACTATAACAAACTCATGTGCTAGAGTGGATTTCTGGAATCACACATGTGATTATGTGTAATTCCATATTATGTGTGATTCATATGATTAACATGTGAAATAACAATAAGAAATTCCTCAATGGCATCTACTACCACTATAGTCGGAATGGAATCTGTGGTGCCTTGCAGAAATAGCTGTAGCTGTAGAAATTGCAGCTTCATGAAACAGGTCAGGATTCCCTAGTCAGGGTGACATTTGCCTGAGCCTGCGAAAATTTAAAAAAAAACAAAACCCAATGAATTGACAAAACAGTTAAAATTTCAGTTGTGCAAAATCTTTTGTTGGCTGAAGCAGTGGAGATATGTAATGCAGACAATAGTGACAAAAATTGTGATCTACCATTTGAAGAATCCAACTGTTTTTCTTTTAAATGATGCTTCTACAAAGCACTGCACTACAGTAGTACTGTTTAATAGGAGAATGTCTACAGAGATTTTCAGTTATCCAGGTCATAGTTGTCCCAAAAGTGTTTTTTCAGGAGGCAACTGGACTTTCTTGTTTTTCTCATCCAAGAAGCTTCTTCATCTCTTACTGGGTTGTGGGAAATTGAAGGATTTATATTCTTTGCAGATAGCTGGTCATTAGCATTCTTTTAGAGATTTATTGTGTCCTCAGGGTCATCTGAGTAGTGCAAATGTGTGTGGAGTCTTGGCTGCAGGATGTTTTCTGCCATGTGTCCTTCACTGTTGAAGACAGGCAGTTGGGGATGAGTCTGCATTGCCTGCATCTCAAGTGCAAATGGTTCCTGTAGTCTGCAATATTTTCTGGAAATCCATTCTTTCTCCTGTACCATTCAAAGGGTGTTCATCCCAAAGTGCATAGATAAATGTCTATGGGGAAAAAAAATCCTGCAGCCAAGAAGGCTCTGCACAGAGAACCTCCAAATGGCCTCAATGACTCTCTAAAAGGATGCAAATGAACAGCTGTCTCCAAGGAATATAAATCCTTCCATTCCCCAAGCTTCTTGGATGAGAAGTGAAACATCTTCAAAGAAAAACAAGAAAGTCCTGTTGCCGCCTGAAAAAACACCTTTGGGTGTTTAATGGGAGGACTAAAATATGACACAAGTTTAGTGTTCTTCCAAAAGAGTTTCTATGTTTATAAATAACTTGTATTAACACTTCTCAATAGCTATGTGGACTGCTTCCTCAGCCCTCAACATATCTTGATCAATCTTTCTGTCCAAGTGAAGGTGGCCTTGGAGGATTTATTTTATTTTATTTATTTATTTTAATTCCATTTATATCCCGCCCTTCTCCGAAGACTCAGGGCGGCTTAAAAGCTTAGCAGTAGCCTTCATTCTATGTATATGCCTGCTTATTAGGGCTTTCACACACACCACAGCGGCATTATTACAAAGTCAGCTTATTGCCCCCAACAATCTGGGTCCTCATTTTACCTACCTCGGAAGGATGGAAGGCTGAGTCAACCTTGAGCCTGGTGGGATGCGAACCTGCACTAATTGCAGGCAGCTGGTGTTACTTAAGGAGGCATTAGCCCACTGCTCCACCAAGGCTCCACCAAGCCCACTGCTCCACCAAGGATACTGACCCGCAACTGAAGGAAAGGGAAGCATGTAGCAAGTTAACATGGCCAATAAGAGATCTTGAGATCAACTCTCATTGTATCAGCAATCAAATGATTAGTGAAACATACCATTGGTGAAACATGGCAAATTGTATCAACAAGAAAACTGTGTTGGAGTGACAGAACCCTCCCCCCAAAAGGTAAAAATGACTAAGTTGCCTCATATATGGATTGGGGAAGACAATGTTGTTAGGGTCAGTCTGAGAAAGAGGCTGCCAGGGTGTATTCATACTATAATTAGATGTAAAGAGGAAAGGCTTTTTTATTTTTGATTAATAATTGTAAGAAATAAGCAGGTGAAAAGGTATATTGCATGAATACCATGTTTTTCCTATTGTTTGGTGTCAGGTATAATTCTACCATAAGGCAGATAATTGAGGCCACTCTTTTTTTTATCTGCTACTAATGCTGCTCTGCCACCACTCTGCAAAACATGTTTTGCATTGTGTTTCTCTAAGAAAAAGGGGGCTTCCTCAAGCAAGCTACCATGGGCCAAGGTTATTTTAGAGAATGTCTCCATTGCTGCTTCTTGCAAAGACAGCAGAAGATTGCTTTAACCTTTGTTTTACATTTCACCAATGCTTCTAATGATGTTTCTTGATGTAATGATTCAGCAGCGTCAATAACTGCTGACTTTTCCAGAATCATCTTACCTAGGAAGCTTCCCTATGGTAGGAAAACATGGCTTTGACTAATGCAAATGCAGTCCTATGTTGATGCAAGATGAGCTTCCCAGTAATCAAATGATCTCATGATTGACAGCTTGCAGTTCTGTAAAAAAATTTTTATATCCTTGCCATTCTATGACTGGGTAAGTTTTATTTTGTGGTAGTTGTTCTTTCACAGGCTGATAAACTTGCAGGGCAAAAAATTTAAACAGTTTGATGCTTGTGTGCCAGCTTAAACTCCACTGAAAGAAACTGAATTGTATAAATGGAAGGATTTATAAAAGGGATCCCTTTTACCACAAAAACATGTTTCATATCAATTGTCTTCCTTCTGCATTAATTTTTAAGATCAACATCCATTTTAATACCTATATATTTTTACTGCTGTTGATGGGATGAAGGATGAGAGCTTCAAACAGCTCGAATTTTTGCTGGATGGCCTTTTCTGGCTAAAATAGAAAATTTAGAAACAGAAAAAGGGACAGGGGAAAAATGATTGTGTATATCCAAGCAGTACCTCCATGGATATACATAACTGCTGCAGTAACCCTGAAACTGGTCCTGGGTTTGACAAGCTAATTTTCTCAAGCAGAAATCCTTTTAGCTCCTTGGTAATTTGCTTCAAACAAGTTCCTGTGAATCTTCCACCAGCAAGGGAGCAGTATAACTCTAAGGAGGGATTTTTCTCCCTCTTCCCAGTATCCAGTAAGAAATATGAAAAGTCAGAACTTGAACTGTGATCTCACAATTCACATTTCATCATTTTGGTATCATTGTGGATAGGTATGTGAAGATATAATAACTTCAAAAGAGCGAGTTTTTTAAAATAATAAAACAGAAATTGGGAAGAAGGACAGAAATTGGGAAACCATAAGTTCTAGTCCTGCCATAGGTATGAAACCACCTAAATGACTTATGAGGAAGACAGACTGGCAAACCACATCTGGCTGGCTGACTATGTCTGTCTCTGAATTCAGTGAGATGAATCTTTTTGTCTTCTGCATGGAGGCTTGCCCAAAATTAGCTCGTCACACAAAACTGATTCAATATTCTCCTTAAAGGTACAGGGCATTTCAGAAGCACATATGAACAGAATTTTCTTCCCTCTTTTTTGATGCAATGCTCCTGGCAAACAGCTTTCTTTGTATAAAATATTAAGACCATTTGCTTCATCTGACCCAGGTCTTTTATCCACTCCTCTCTTTGGCTATTCAAGTCTTGAACTTCTTCTAGTCAATATAGTACACCAGGTGATTTTCCTACTCTGAAAACTGCCAGCTTCTGTCTATTGATTGATCTGTCAACACCAGACACTTTGAATCCCTTAAATTCCTCCCCCCCCCCTCCAAACATAAATGCCTCCTTCTCTTAATAACTGCAATGAGTGGAATTTTAGCTGGATAATGTGCTGCAGAAAGCAGCGCCTCCTTCTTTATCTTTAAAAACTTATTGCTTACTGCCTTGACGTAACCTTTTTTAATCTTAATCCCACCATAGTTTGTGTCTTTCTAACCTAATCTTTTTTCCCCAGTCATACTTTCAGTCTAAACTTCTGCTCCTCTCTTTAATGATAGGAGTGCTTTTACTTGTGGGCTTAGAGTTTCACAGCTTTTTAACCTTTTCCTGGGGTTACCATATATCTGAACAAGCAAAGAAGGACAATCTCAGGGATGTGGCACAGCTGGGAGATAAAGGCCTTCATCAGCTAACTGATTAAGGTTTTGTCAATTTAGGCAGTAGATACTGAATTAATTAATTGTACTAATCATCTAATTAAAAGTCATTAAACAGAACTTGCTAATTTGCAATATAAAAGCTGCTGGGGAAGAAATACCTTGTTAAATACTCAAAAAGTTGGGCAATATTTGATTTTAAGGCTATCCCTGCTGAGCAGAGATCGTGAGGTTAAAAAAAGCGTACATGTCCTCCTTTGCCAGACAACTGGTAACTCCAGGGCTTTTTTCCTCATAGAACGCTCAGAACGGAGTTCCGGCACCTTTTTTGGATGGAACCTTGTAGGGTAGGCCAGGTGGGTTGTATGACATGTGTGAGTTCCGGCACCTTTTTCTTTTACAAAAAAAGCACTGGATAACTCTATCTTTGCAAGACTCATCCAGATTTCCCCCCCCCCTCCTGCTTAGTGTTTGGGACAGATTCCATTCTAGCATCTTTATTTCTATTTACCTTAGCAGGTCTGAGTATCCTACTTCTTGCATCCTGCAAGTTTAAATATTTAACTTAACATTTTTAAACTTTTTTCTGGTTTACACCAATTACAATGCAACTGCTGCATTACAGAAATAGTACATACAATTTCCCTTCAACTTGAGAACCGTGCAAATGGGAAATGTGGCTACTATATTGTTTGTCAGTTCATCTAATTCTTATCAATACATTTGATTCCTTCTTTTCTCTCCTTGGATGGTGAAAAAAACTTCCTGGAAAAAGGGCTGTAACCACCACCCATAGAGATACTGGCCCACTCCATTGTTGGTATAGATGAAAGCTGATTGATTACATATGTAGCCAAAAGACTATATAATCAAACTTCAAAAAAATCTTCCCCAGCCCAGAGTTCTCTGGGTTAATTCTTATCTTAGAATTTAAAACTGATCTGAGAATATTTGGAGGCATACATTGCAGAAAGATATGTTAATATGAAGGTAATGTATAAAGACAGTATTTGACTTAATATACTTTGGTATTCAATCTATTTTAATTTTTGCAATAAACTGTGATTTTAGTAAACTATGCCTTAGTTATATGTGGACCAGTCAATCAATAGCTAATTATGCAATGAAGACAGTACTGACTTGAGGAATGTTATTTTGGAATAAAAGTTATTTGTCAAATTATGTACAAGTGGAGGAATTTGATGTCTTACCATATTTTCCATCACAGTATTCACAATTAATGTCTACAGGAGAACTAATCTGGTTCTATTTTAGTGGACTGCAATGGATATACTGATCATATATACCAAGGATCCCCAACTCCCGGTCTGCAGCCCAGTGCTGGGCTGCAGCCCACTGGGAATCAGGCCGCACAAGCGGTGCCCAAGCACACAAAGCTACATTCGCACAAGTGAGGCACCTGCATATAAAATTATCACCTCTCCCTCCTGCCACCACTGCCAGCCCACAGATCCAGAAAGGCTGGGGACCGCTGATACAGTATATATGCAAAAATCTCCTAGATGGAAGACCATCCTTCAAGCCCATTTTAGTCCACATCTTAATTTCAAGGTTCATAAACTTAAATAAACAAATTGCTTGTCTATCAGCACCTAATGACAAAACAAATCTGTAATTAGTGTCACATACTACCTCTTGGATGCAAAATTTCCTTGAGTTGTCATATTAGTCGCAGTTCGACTTTCTCAATTTCATTCATTTGTTAGAATAATAAATCCAATTCTCTTATTAAACTTCCTATATTACTTCTTCGTTGCTTTTAAAACAGCAATTGAGACATGACCTTTCCCTCCCCCCCTATTTTGCTGTCTGCAACTTAAAATCAACTTCCCACCAGCGCTTGCTCCTTCAGTTGTTTATGAAACCATGAGAACAGCCTTTGTTTGGGAGACAATTTGGCAAGACAAGCTTAAGCAGACAAACCAGGCAAGCCATTTCAATAGGGAAAAAAATCATTTGGAGTGGGTGGATGTTGGAGGGGGAGAAGCAACACTTTCCCACTTTTTACTCTATTTCTGTTTCCTTTTCTCATCCCAAGGCATTGTATATTAGATGCATTGTATATTTATTCTTGGTGGAGCCTTGGTGGAGCAGTGGGCTAATGCCTCCTTAAGTAACACCAGCTGCCTGCAATTAGTGCAGGTTCGCATCCCACCAGGCTCAAGGTTGACTCAGCCTTCCATCCTTCCGAGGTAGGTAAAATGAGGACCCAGATTGTTGGGGGCAATTAAGCTGACTTTGTAATAATGCCGCTTGGGGGTGTGTGTGAAAGCCCTAATAAGCAGGCATATACATAGAATGAAGGCTACTGCTAAGCTTGTAAGCCGCCCTGAGTCTTCGGAGAAGGGCGGGATATAAATGGAATATATAAATAGAATATATATATATATTTCCTGATTGGAAGCATTTATTGTTAGCATAGCTTGTCTGCATTGCTAAAAAGAAAAAGAAAAAAGGAGGCTACATTTTTCCATAAAGATACTTTATGTAGAGAGGTAAACTTAGAAATGATTGTTATTATTTAAATAGAAGTATATCAACTGAGGAAGATTGGTCTGCTACTGGTCTTTTAGTTGAGAACTTCAGGTTCTTTGCCTCACTACTGTTTTTTAGGATTTAAATCAGATTTGAAACAGAGAGCCTTGTAGACAGAAGATATCCTCAGTTGGAGGGCATGGCCACACTAACCACTCTTCAGCCATTATTTATATGGCTTTTTATTGTATGTATTTGTGTATACATATGCAAAATTCAGAGAGAGAGACATAATGAAAGCTGGATGGGTGATCCTGAGCCAGGCATTTTCTCTCAGCCCAACCAAGCTCCCAGGGCTGTTGTTGCAGGAAAATAGGAGAATGAAGGTTTGTTCACTGTCTTGAGTTATTTATAAAAATAACAAATGCAGGATACAAATAAAATAAAATAAAAAATGACTTGCAACTAAACTAGACTGTGTAACTTGACTGATTGATATTCATCAAATAATGCATTTTTTTAAAAAATGCAATAAACGGCATTGAAGGAAAGAAAGATAATCTAATTTTTAAAAACTGGGTATAAATAAAAAATTTCAAATCACTTATTGCCAAAGATCTGTCTTGCTACAACAAACTGAGTGAATGACTCTCATTAGTAGACATTTCATTGGTTTCATAATGTCATTTAAAAAAAAAACAGGACAGTTCTGCTTGCCCAGATAAGAATGGTGCTCAGCACATGGGCATATTCTAGATAAGGGAAGGGCTCAACATATGATTACAAACAGCCAGTCTAAATGAATGTGTGTATTCCTATGGTTGTTCCTCTTCAAGAGGCTGCAGTACCACTCATAGCACCTCTTTTGACCTTCTGCCTTGGGGAGCAAGGCCTCCTTCCTACACTACTATGGCTATGTGATATATTTTATTATACTGCCAAAACAGATTTATGGTAGTTTAAAGCAGGGGTCCTCAACACCTGGTCCATGGACCAGCACCAGGCTGTGACATGCCAGAAACTAGGCAGTGCAAACAAGCGAAGCCCCATTCATGGGATGCAGGCAGCATGAGAAACCATGCCCCTCCAGTCCATGGAAAAAAGTCTGTCCACCCAGAACTGGTCCCTGGTACCCAAAAGGTTGGGGGCTGCTGGTTTAAAGCAGATAAAACCAAAACCTATTTAAATTACAAAGATAAAAATATTAAATGAAATAACCAATAAAGCAATAATAACACAAATAGTATAAATCCAACTGCAATCTACATAGCACCAATAATTATACCCAGGAAACCTTTTTGAAAAAGTACCATTTTCATGGACTTTGGAAATGATTCCAAGAGAGTATCAACTTGGTTTTGGAAAAAGTCTGTTTCACAAATAGGGGGTCACCAAAGAAAAGCATTGCTAACCCTCCTCTCACTTCACATTCATGAGAATATGTCACTTGGGATGAGCATACAGAATTGGTTGGGTCCACATGGAAGAAGTACTTTGATAATAACTATAAATTATAGATGGTGGACATGTAAGTATTAGAATATGTTATGTTGTCTTTTGCTCTCAGCAATAATAGTTTGTAGCTTGGTGCATTATGCAAACTTACAAACTTGGAGTAAGAGGATAAACTATTGTTTGTGCAGTTACTGACATAGTTTCATTTGGTTGATCCTCAGTCTTATGTTGATTGTTCTACTCCCAGAAGTAGAATGAGAATCATTACTGCCTAATATTTTGTCTGTTGAATAATAGTTTGATGGTCTGTATGCCATCTTCATTTATTCTTCTGATAGGCCTTACACTTGGAAATGCTGCTTAGGTAGCATAGGAACATACCTATAGTAATATGGACCATAATGGTTAGTCCACCAGACTAGAGATACAAGAAGTCGGGCAATATGCCTGATGGTTATGTCTCACAGATATATAGCACATAGGTATTTAAAGAGTTTATAATAAGGCAGGCTGTTAAAAATTTAATGGATCGCCTCTTTTTTTTTTTGCTTGTTTGAGAGTGAGCTGGATTCATAATGCTGATCCAGAAGTAAAAGCTATCTCAGTGATATTTCAAACTTGACAAGAAATATGAGGCAGATGCTCTGAGGTGAATAGAAAAAAATAAATATTGGAGTCAATTGTAAGATTTTGCTGACCTAAAGTATGTCAATAATTTGCACAGAAATGCATAAGCTATTCCACTTATATAGGGAGACGGGAGGGATGGAGGGAAGTAGAGGGAGAAGATTGAATGGCAGTAATCTAAATAGGATTTCTGTAGGAGGTGCTCCTTGCTATCTAGATCTAACCTATTGTTAAAAACAAAGACAGTCTACTGGTGAAGGCCAAAGGTAGAGTTAGATTTGCAGTTGTGAGCCAACAGTACAAATCAATGAATCTGTTAAAATAATATTTTGTTTTAATATCACAATTTTTCACATTCTTATCTAGAAGCCCCCTGCCATCTAATGAAGATTGGTTTGGGTAAGTTTATGGGACACAATAAATGTATATTAATTCGTAATAATATCAGCAATGGAATCCTGTGATTAAGTTCAGATTATGGGTGTCAAAGCTCATGTCGCTAAAATAACATACAAAAGAGAAGTATCTAAGTTTTAGATCACAAAGCTGGAATTGTCATCATCATCATCTGGATGAGGAGAGTACATCAAAGAGACAGCACTTCCTGATTGATGGTTGGATTGAGCAATGGGTTGTTCTGGAAGAGAAACAACAGAAATCTGTACTATAGTAGCTGTAAATATCATCTTCACGTTTGTTGATGCCTGTTGCTGAAGAACAATGACATAATTTCAAGTCCCGCTTGTGGCTTTCTAAACAGCATCTGTGTTGGTCTGTATGAAAAAAATGCCAGGGAAGAAATATCTTTAACCTGAGGCTTTTTTAATTCTTACAATGGAACCTGCTCATCAAGTGGCTACTGTATAAAAAGATCTCAGTTTTTATAATTTGCTCCTTCCCTTAATATACCTGTTCTTGTACATAAATTCAAAATCCATGGATTTTTTTTGTGAAGTGGCACTTGTAACAGAAAATAATAATAGTGGTCCTTGTTTGAAATCAGAAGCAATTCTTTCCTCCAACATTGAGAAAATATCTTTTTTCTCCTTCAACTTCTTGTCTTGATTTATATTTTTTTCTGTAGAAAGCATAATTTCTCGGAGGGAAATGGTGTACTACAAGTTCACCTTTAACATGTTAAATTTCTTCCACCATTCTGGGCTCAGTGCCACACTGAACTTTTTTACATTAAAAAAACTGCAAATCCATTTATTTTACTGAGCGTGTAGGGCATTCATTTAATCTACACATCTTGAAGCTGCCTATGGCTTCACAAGATTAACGGGTTCTCATATATTACATGATTAGGACATTTTGGAGCATTAAATAGATGTCTTAAAGATGCCAATGTATGCATAATATATTAGATGTGATTCTTTAAATGGTAAACCAAACAGACCAAAGTTGACCATTAAAGGGTATTTCATGTTAATTGGAGTGACTTGTTCATTCATCTTCCCCCCTTTCTTCCTCACCTCCATCTCCCAGCAACGAGTAAATGCCTCCTCTTTAAGAATTCATGAAAACTTTGGAAGTGTAAGATATTGTAAGTTATCCCAGTCTTGATAGTTGGAATGTTACAGTGTCCTTCTTTGTCACAAACTTTCTATTACAGTTTTGGAGTATTGTTTTTGGCTGATCAGAAAGGACTTCTTTCTCTCTAAGGATAATTCATAAGCAAAATGCACCAGCAAATTAGGACACTGCTAATTGCCCAAACAGCCAACAATAATATTAGAAGGCAGAGCATGACTGTAATAGTAAAAGCTCAATAATAAGCAATTCTAAAATTGGAACTTTTGAAAAAAAGCTGCCTCAGCTTTCCCCCTTTGCTCACAGTGCAAAGACAAACCCAGCATCTCCTGTGTGTGTTTGCAAAGGAGAGCATTCTGGTATGCTGTAGCTTAGGAGCTGTTTTTGACTTTTTTAAAAAAAAACAACAGTGTGAAGCCAGCCCCAGCCTGATCCAGCAGCCAAGCTATGCATGCCTCGTCAGCAGTGGGAGCAAGAAGTTGGTGAAAGTGAGCTGGAACGGCACAGCACAGGGCAGTAGAGGTCTTGGACTGCAGAGTCAAAAGGGCAACTGGGCCTGGGCTGGGCAGCTGCAGCTCTTGGAGCATGGCAAGCAACTCGAAAGGCTGGATGCAGGGCAGCCAGAAAGCCAGGAATGATGGAGTAGTGGAGATAGGTGGACAAGAGGAGGGAGATGGAGATAGTCCAATACCTTACTGAAGCTTATGGCTGGGAGGGACCAAGCTGGAAATAACTTGGATTGATGCAGGTCCTCAGCTAACTACTGGTAAAATTTGCTTAATAGCAAGCAGCAAAGGTATTTCCAGGATTCCAGTTGCTAAATGATGAGGTCATGTGCATTTACAGCTGTTATGTTCGGATTGACGAGCACACACAGCGAGGTTGGTAACAGTAGTGTTTATTCAATACACATGCGGTCAACTGGGGATCCCCGTTCGGGTGGCCTATATATACGTCCAGCAGCCGCTTGACGCTAGCCAACCCCCAGCCGGGAATCTCCCGCCAAGGAAACAACACCCAACCCCAGCTCGTGGATTTTCCGCCAGTGGAAAACCACTCCCCTGCTAATCTACCAACACAACACCCCTTCCCCCCCAGATAAGTGTTATTGTCTAACATAGTCCTTTAAGTAATTTGGTGGCTTATGAACTCTAGCAGGGTATCTCCCTGTTGGACTGTCCGCTCTGTTGTTAGTTTCTCCGTCAGGCCTTGCTGTCTGTAGGGTTGTAGCTATTGGTGGAGCACCTGCGGGTTGTTGTGTTACTATGAGTGCCGAAGACTGTGGGGTCGTGTTCCCCTGATGGGATGGTTCCGCCCCTCTGGGTTGTGTATCTGACCCCCCCCACAAGGTGCTAAGACCCCCCGGTCCTGTCTGTTATTGTCGTTGTGTGTTAGGACATCCCTATCATTCGCCACCTGCGAGAATTCAGGAGACCTTTTCCGCAATTGATCAATGTGCCTCCTGATCAGCCGGTCCCCTTCCCCCTCTATGATGTAGGATAGAGGCCCCGTTTTGTCAATGACTACCCCTTGTGTCCACTTATCCCCCTGCCCATAGTTCCTGGCCCACACTAAGTCCCTGATGTTCAGAGACCTGGTTGTGCTGTCCTGTTCAGGTTCCACAGGTAGCCTGTCCGGGTGGAGTCTGTCTAATTTAGTTGTCAACTGTCTGCCCCACCTCATTTCTGCCGGGCTTTTCCCGGTGGCCGTGCAGGGTGTAGTATGTTGGGCCAACAAGAACTGGGCCAGTCTCTGGTGCCAATCACCCTGGATGATCCTTTTCAGTGCTTCCTTGGTAGTCCTGACGTTCCTCTCGGCCAATCCGTTGGAGGAGGGGTGGAAGGGTGCCGACGTCGCATGCCTAATCCAGTTGGCCTTGAGGAAATCCTGGAATTCATTAGACGTGAATTGGGGTCCGTTGTCGGAGACAAGCACGTCGGGTAACCCGTGGGTGGCAAAGAGTCCCCGCAAAACCTGTATAGTTTTGGCGGAAGTCATGGACTTTACAGGCACGACCTCCAACCACCGGGAGTAACTATCAACTACAACCAAGAATATGAGGCCTTGGAATGGTCCCGCGAAATCTATATGTATTCGGGACCATGGGTTGCGAGCCACCTCCCACTTGTGTACCGGATTGTGTGTCTGTTCTGGCCTGGACCTCTGACACTGGTAGCACCCTGCTATTCTTTCCTCGATGGCCTTGTCCAGCCCTGGCCACCATAAATGACTTCTGGCTAGGGCCTTCATTCTCACTATCCCTGGGTGCCCCTCATGCAGTTCCCCGATGACTGTCTTTCTTTGTCCCTCTGGTATGACTACCCTATTCCCCCACAATAGGCACCCATGGTGTGACGACATTTCATCCTTCCTCCTGAAGTAAGGTGTGAATTTGGGGTCTGGGTTCTTGTTGGGCCACCCCCCTTGGACCCATGCTGCGATCCTGCTGAGTATATGGTCCTTACTGGTGGCTATAGCGATGTCCCTAGCTGTCAATGGGCATTCAGGCAGGTCTTGTAACGAAAGGATTTGCCCTGCTGGTGCTGGGTCTGGTCCAGTATCTAATAGTGGCAGTCTGCTAAGGGCATCAGCGTGACCCATCTCCTTTCCCGGCCTATGTTTGATGGTGAAAGTGTAAGCTGCTAGGAAAATGGACCATCTGAGCATCCTAGGGGACATGATTTGGGGTGTCTGTTTGTCTGTAGTGAACAGGCCTAACAGGGGTTTATGGTCTGTATATATCGTGAAGTCCCTACCGTAAAGGTAATCATGGAACTTTTTAACACCAGCCACTATGGCTAGTGGTTCCCGGTCAATTTGCGCATAATTCCGTTCGGCTTTGGTTAGGGTTCTGGAATAGTATGCGATTGGTCTCTGTTGCCCCTGGTCATCTATGTGGCTTATAACTGCTCCCACCCCATAAGGTGAGGCATCGCAGGCAAGATAGATTGGTTTGTCCTCAATGAAATGTGTGACAGTGGACCTGCTGGACAATATGTCCTTCAGAGTTTGGAAACTCTGTTTGTGTTTTTCTTGCCACTGCCATGTCTAACAGCCTGTGTAGGGGTTCAGCTATAGCTACTTTATGTGGCAAGAATGAGTGATAGAAATTTATTAGACCTAGGAAAGCTTGGAGCTCTGCCTTATTTTTGGGTTCTGGAGCTAATTTAATTGCTTCTATTTTTCCCTCTGTGGGATGTATGCCCTGAGCATCTATTCTGTATCCTAAAAATTCAGTGGATTTAACACCTATAAAGCATTTTCCCCTTTTTAATTTTAACCCAGCGTCTCTAAATTTCCCCAGTACCTTTTCAAGCCTGTCAGCTAAGATTTCTTCAGTTTTTCCAGCGATCAGGACATCATCGAAGTAAGGGCATACACCAGGTATGCCCTTTAAGGTCCTCTCCATCACTTCTTGGAAGATGCCTGGAGCTGCAGCTATTCCGAATTGAAGTCTGTGGACTCGAAACGCCCCCTTGTGGGTGACTATCGTTTGAGCCACGGCGGCTTCCTTAGAAACAGTAAGTTGTAAATACGCCTGCGCCAAGTCGAGCTTGCCAAAGATGGCGCCGTCCTGGATCGTCGCGAGGACCTGCTTCACCGTCGGGACCGGGTAAGCATGTTTTTTCATAGCTAAGTTAAGGGTGGCTTTATAATCGGCACAAATCCTCACATCCCCATTCGGTTTGAGGGGAGTGACGATTGGTGTCTCCCAGGGGCCTCCTTCTACAGGTTCCAGCACGCCCTGGCCTACTAGCTTATCTAGCTCGGCCTCGATTTTTTGTTTCAGGGCGAAAGGCACCCTCCGGGCCTTAAGCCTTATGGGCTTAACTGCTGGATCCAAGTTAAAATTAATGGGGGGGCCCCTTGTATTTCCCTAACGACCCATCAAATACGTCTGCGAAATTATCGCAGACGGATTTGAGGGTCCGTCGGTGTAATGTGTTAATTCCCCCCACCCAAATACCGAAGGCCTTGAACCAATTGAGGCCTACTAGGCTGGTTCTCTGGCCTTCGGTGACTAAAAGATCTAAGGGGCCCCTGAATCCCTTGTAGCTAACGATGACCGTGGCCTTCCCTTTTATTTTTATGGGTGATTTTTGGAAGTCGGCTAATTGGATTCGGGTTGGTTTCAGGGGAATTCTTTGGCCGCTACTGCTTTCGATGTGTTTCAAGGTACTTCCTGAAATAATCGATACTGAGGCCCCCGAGTCAACTTCCATCTTGCAGGGAATGCCTTGCAGCAAGACTTCTATTTTTAATTTGGGGCTCAGTATGTGGTTGATCCTAGGGTTCACTATATGGTTGACCCCCACCCCCTCCCCACGGTTGGAAGAACGTGCCATAGGCCTGGGGGTCTCTCTGCCACTATGTCTGGGGGTTACCTTACCTGCGGCCCACGCGTCGATGTCGTGCAGCTGGTTGTCGCGGGGTCTGCCACGGCAGATTGCCTGGATGTGGCCCTTTTTCCGCAATTCCTGCATTTAGCGTTGCGGAATCGACAGGTTGCTTGGGGGTGGCTGCCTCCGCAGCTGCCACATCTTGCTTCGGGGTCTCGCGGTCGGCTTTGGTTGTCCCTCTGGAATCTTGTTGCGGTTGTGGTTGTTGTCTTTTCCCTCGGTTGGGGCCGTCTGCGCGGGGGGGCCTTGCCGCCATCTTCCTGAACCTCCGGGTGATTTCGTCGACGTCGGCTTCCCACTGGTAATCCACCTCCCCACCGTCCACATGGCTTTCTAGGTTAATTTCTGCTGTGGCGCCCATGCTGTTGTGGGGGGGGTCTCGTCTCCCGGTCGATTTGTACGTAAGGAGTTCGTCTAGGACTTCTTGCAGATTGCCTGTGGGCTTCGCGATTATCCTATTTTGTAACTGCTCGTCTTGCAGCCCCAAGACCACTCTGTTGCGGATCCTGATTTCTAGATTGTCGTACTTGCAGCGCAGGGCAGCTTCCCTGACTGCAGCTACGAACTGCGTTATCGTCTCGCCCGGCTTTTGGTTCCGTTTCTCAAATATTCGCCTCCAGTATAGTTCCGATCTCTTCGGGGTGAAGTGAACTTTTAGTTTAGCCAGCAGATCGGCGTACGATACGCTGGACACTGGCAGCGGTTGGCAGAGTCCTACGGCGACCCGGTAAACCGGTGTGCCGCTAATAGTGAGGAGTGCAGCCGCCTTTTTCCGGTCGTCGGTTATGCCGTTTACAAGCATGAATCCCTCGACCTGGCCGACGTACTCTTCCCAGTCTTCGGGGTAGTTCGGGTCGAATTCCTTCAGAGATCCGACTTGTGCCATTTCCTTCTTTCCGCTTGCGGTAATCGGCTACTTTGGTTGACTGTGATTCGAATTTCCCGCTTTGCACGTTACTAGCTTCCGCCGCTTCCTTCGCTGTTCCGTCGTCGATCCCACCCTCATCGCCACTTGTTATGTTCGGATTGACGAGCACACACAGCGAGGTTGGTAACAGTAGTGTTTATTCAATACAAATGCGGTCAACTGGGGATCCCCGTTCGGGTGGCCTATATATACGTCCAGCAGCCGCTTGACGCTAGCCAACCCCCGGCCAGGAATCTCCCGCCAAGGAAACAACACCCAACCCCAGCTCGTGGATTTCCCGCCGGTGGAAAACCACTCCCCTGCTAATCTACCAACACAACAACAGCTGCATTATTTAGCAATTGTAATTCCAGTCCAAACTGTGGTCCTAAGTCTAGGTCAACGTGTACTACCAAAAACACTACCCAAGGTATAACTTGAGACTTGTGCCATTTCCTTCTTTCCGCTTGCGGTAATCGGCTACTTTGGTTGACTGTGATTCGAATTTCCCGCTTTGCACGTTACTAGCTTCCGCCGCTTCCTTCGCTGTTCCGTCGTCGATCCCACCCTCATCGCCACTTGTTATGTTCGGATTGACGAGCACACACAGCGAGGTTGGTAACAGTAGTGTTTATTCAATACACATGCGGTCAACTGGGGATCCCCGTTCGGGTGGCCTATATATACGTCCAGCAGCCGCTTGACGCTAGCCAACCCCCGGCCAGGAATCTCCCGCCAAGGAAACAACACCCAACACCAGCTCGTGGATTTCCCGCCGGTGGAAAACCACTCCCCTGCTAATCTACCAACACAACAACAGCTGCATTATTTAGCAATTGTAATTCCAGTCCAAACTGTGGTCCTAAGTCTAGGTCAATGTGTACTACCAAAAACACTACCCAAGGTATAACTTGAGATTGTGTATCATTATGTGGAAAAATCTGCTGGGTTTTAGACACCATTCTTCTTGCCTAGAAATTCTCACTGAATGCTAGATGGTGGCAGCATTTTGCTGTCAGGTATTATTTTCAACTACTACAATCATTGTTGTAGGTGGAGTGTATAGACTCTGCACATGTATGGAGTGAGGAATGGAGAGATGATTCACTCGAGCCCAGAGCATCAATGACAAAATGTGCATTATTATAATCATATGTTGTGACATTGTCTGCAAATACAAAAGCGCTGAAGATTGCATTGAAACATCACAATGCAAGTTTTGTCATGTTGGTATCATTGTGGCTAGCTGCAGATGCTTCTGACCAAAAGACTGAGATTCAAGGTGAGACTTGAAGGGATGTAGATTCTTGTTTTCATTTGCAGCATTGTGAAATTGACTTAAAAGCTATCCAGAAAGATTAAAATAAGGTTTGTTGATAAGACTGCATATGAAAGTTACAAGAGACCTCCAAATCCAGTATGTGGGAATAGGATTAAGCAAGCATTCCTGTGAATGAGAAAGTTGCAAGGCTTCATCATCACAGACAACTAAGTCAACATTCTGTGATTTCAGTTGCAACTGGACCACAAATAATTGGTTTGCCTAAGGAGGACTGATATCACAGGAATACAGTAATGGACAGCATTAAATCTAAATTTGCTCTGTGCCAGAGTGTGGTAGGACTTGAGATCCTACTCTTATTTACTTTCATCACATTTTTGTCATAGGTTGTTTATGGGGACCTTTGCTAATGGCAGCAGCCACAGAAATTGTAAGGCAATATTGTTCCTTTCAAAATTGGTTCATTGAATTTGAAACTCTTTGTTTTAATTGTTCTTTCAATATATTATTTCAATATGCTTTCATGTTAGCATTCTCATATAATGCTAGTCTGAAAGCTACATAATGTGTTCTGTAAAATAGAATTTGTTTGGAAAACATATAGTTGGATATTGGCAAAAGCACCCATATCTTACAAGATAATAAAATCTCCCACTATATTGGCATTTTTGACAAGATCTTGTGAAATTTTGGGAAGTATCTTTTAGGGAAAGTTTCCTTCTGGGTTACACAGAGTGTAATTCTATAATGAAACCATTTTAGTTTTTAGTCCCTGGAAATTGTACAGAGCCATAAAAATCCTCACATTCCCTTGCAAGAAACAAATGACCCAGATAACAATCTGATCACAGTTTGCATTTTAAATTGCACACACACTTTGCATTGTTTGCATTTTTAAAACATACAGATCCATATAGCTATATATATCTAGGATACAGTGCTATTTTCTCTTCTTCCTGCACAAGTTTTCTATCCAGTTGCAGCATTCAGCTTTGGATCTATCTCATTGCAGTTATCTTACTGGTAAGCCTTATACCAGTATAGGCTTTTGCTTAATTGTGAAAAACATTGTGCAGAACAAGATATTTTTTTTAATCCCATTTATATCCCGCCCTTCTCCGAAGACTCAGGGCGGCTTACAATCTAAGAAGCACAAATCAAATGTGCTTAGCAATAGCCTTCATTCTATGTATATGCCTGCTTATTAGGGCTTTCGCCCCCCCCCAAGCGGCATTATTACAAAGTCAGCTTATTGCCCCCAACAATCTGGGTCCTCATTTTACCTACCTCGGAAGGATGGAAGGCTGAGTCAACCTTGAGCCTGGTGGGATGCAAACCTGCACTAATTGCAGGCAGCTGGTGTTACTTAAGGAGGCATTAGCTCACTGCTCCACCAAGGCTCATTTATTGCTTTATTGTGACTTGCACTTTGTTTAGCTTCTCACTTTTTTTTCCAGGATCCAAAAATTCTCATTGAATTGAATAACTTTCTTTTATTCAAAGGTTTTCTGCAAAAAAGCTTAAAAGTATACAAAGAAAGGATGCTGAATGAAGTCATCCCATTTTATTCTATTTATAACCCTAGTTATTCCATGGAATGAAAGCTGAAAAAGTGATTCTCACCGGGTACCAGTGTGGATTTCTGGAAAAGTTCCCCTTTCCATTTTAAAATGTGCATTTACTGAAGCCTAATTTAGAAATACATGAACCATTCTTTTATACTTAGCAACTTCCAGATTATACTGAATCCCCCCAATGTTTCACGAAATTAACAGTTATTGAATAGATAAAAAAACAGCTATTCTACAGATAAATAACTTCAGGAAGAAGTAGATAAGTCAGGGGCCAGGCTGCTACCTATTATCAGTGCAGTATTTGACACTGCAATGACTGACAGGGAAAAAGGCAATAAAATCATTTTTTTGTTCTGGCCTTACCTGCTTATGACTATTTGCATATACAGGATTTTGCATCTGGCATAACAGTATAAATGCAATACTGATAAGAGGATTCTGCTGCACACACACACACCCTTGCTTCAGGTTATTTATGAAGTAATGGGAAGGAAGTAATGTTGAACCTATTTGTGGTCCAATCTGGGGATAAGAAAAGAGAAGATGGTCTTCCCTGGATGGTTCTCCCTTCTTTTCTTGTAAAAAATACCATTTCAGACAAATGGTGTCCAATCTCTTCTTTAAAAACCTCCAGTGTTGTAGCATCCACAACTTCTGGAGGCAAGCCTTTTCATTGATTAATTGTTCTAACTGTCAGGAAATTTCTCCTAAATTCTAGTTGGTTCTCTCCTTGATTGCTTCTTGTCCTGTCTTCAGGTGCTTTGGAGAATATTTTGACTCCCTTTTCTTTGTGTCAGCCCCTTAGATTTTGGAACACTGCTATCTTGTTATCCCTAGTCTTTCTTTTCTTTAAACTAGACATACCCAATTCCTGCAACTGTTCTTCATATATTTTAGCCTCCAGTCCCCTAATCATCTTTGTTGATGTTCTCTAAAAGAGCATAAATTATTATAAACTGAAGCTAAAAATTATCTTCAATCAGTATTCCCCCTTTTGTTTGTTGGAGACATGTATTTTCCTAGACATTTGCTCTCATTTGAGTTCTGATATTTATTATTTAAATCTGCAAAGCCAGCATTTGCTGTAACATTGAAGCATTATGACTGGAAGGGCCATCTAAATTTTGTTGTTTTCTGAAAATGTTTTGTATTCAACACTATATCAAGGCACTTGGAAATGCTTTTGAATACTGTCTTGGAACGAGCTAACTGTAAAACTAACCAGAAGACCAAATTTATCTAAGGTGTTCACTTCTTGAAATATAACAGGATATGGAATTTTCCTATCAACATGGTTTTTCTATCAACATGTTTCTCCACTGAGTTGCTTTGTGAGTGAAATGGCAGTCTCCAAGTTTTATAATAAATAAATAATCATGTGTTTTGATTAAACAAAATGTGGATTAGCATGAGTCCAACAAATTCCTGCCACTCTTGCTGACAACTTTGTCTTAAGATGGAAGAATGAACAAAAATGTTTGTTATTCTGAACTTAATCCTTAATCCAAGAGGGGGGAATTTGTTGAACCAGTGAAAGTGATTGGAAACTGGGAGAAAATGATCATGTTATCCCTGAATTCATGATATCAAGAGAAGAAACAACAGAGGATTCAGACTTGTGCACTGGAGTTCACAACAAGAGCCTTGGTGGAGCAGTGGGCTAATGCCTCCTTAAGTAACACCAGCTGCCTGCAATTAGTGCAGGTTCGAGTCCCACCAGGCTCAAGGTTGACTCAGCCTTCCATCCTTCCGAGGTAGGTAAAATGAGGACCCAGATTGTTGTGGGGGCAATAAGCTGACTTTGTAAAAATGCCACTGGGGGGGGGCGAAAGCCCTAATAAGCAGGCATATACATAGAATGAAGGCTATTGCTAAGCACATTGATTTGTGCTTCTTAGATTGTAAGCCGCCCTGAGTCTTCGGAGAAGGGCGGGATATAAATGGGATTTTAAAAAACCCCCAGCAGATTTTGGTGAAGTGAGACAAAAGAATGATCAGAACCACTGGCTTGTAATCTAGAAAAAGTGCAAGAAAGATGAGAGATTCTGTAAAACATAACAATGAAGGCACAATCACAAGCAGTCCCTACTACAAGAAAAAATGGAGTCATTTAAAAATGGAGTCATATCCTATGTGGATATAGACAGATTTCTAAATGATGAAAAGATAAGGATTATTTATAAGAAATAAAGAGGAGCATATAACTAAAGATGGTTACAAGTCATTTGCCACAATCTGTAGAGATTGTGCTAGAAAGGCTAAACTGCAGAAAAAGAAGTGACTAAAAGCACAAGTTTTTCAGAATTGTCAGAAACAAAAAGAAAGGCAAAAAAGCCTAGATCTGTTGCAAAGAGAAAACAGTGAATTGGTAACAGATGATGGTGAAAAGGTAGACTTTTCATCTTTCATTTTATTTCTGTTTTGTCTTAGAAGGAATATAGCCACAGCTGGCCATTGTTGTGTAGAAGGAAGGAACTCCACCAAAGGTCAACAAGGAAAGGGTAAAAGAACATTTAGCTAATTTAAGCTAACTCAGATCTCCAGGAATAGATGAATTGCATCCTAGGATATTGAAGAAACTAGTGACGGTGATTACAGAAATGCTAGCTTCTTGAAATCTTTGAGAACCACTGGAGAACTGGCAAGAACCAGACCAGAGAATTAATTCTGCAGGTGAAATTTTCGATTATGAGATTGACTACAATAACAGAACTTTTCAAGTCTGGTTGTGAAACATCATTTCCTCTTCTTTTTATGCTGCTAATCAGTGAATATGCTGAGATACTTCTGAATATTATTTTATTTCTGAGGACTCACAAATGTTTCAGTCCCTTGTGTCTAGCAACTTTTCTTGCATATTTCTGTCAAAATCATTTTTCCTGCTCTTTATACATGCATTGTCTGCTATGTTTTACTTTGTCTGTCTTAGCCAAGGAGCCTTGAGTAATATCAGATTAGAATATGTAAAAATCTCCTGACAGCCCTGGATCAAGCCATATTTTAATCTGCAGCATGCTGGTGTTCTAGATTTCAACTGTGGAGAGTTTTTCTTTTTTGGAAGCAGAAATAACATTATAAAGGGAATAAAATATCCCATTTCTCTAGCATCCTTCTGCAAGCAGTTACAATCAATTAACAGGAAACATGAGTAGTTCTCAATCATTTTGGTCACAGGAACCTCTTACATTATTAAAAATAACTGAGGATCCCAAAGAGCTTTGCTTTATATGTTATATCGATCAATATGTCCTGCATTAGAAATTAAACCTGAGAAAGTTAAAATATTTATTTGACTGTAGACCTGCTGAAAGGGTCATGGGAATCTGCAGTGGTCCACAAATCACACTTTGAGAAGCAAACAGTATTAATGGTTTACATGTTACCTGACGTTGTTGATATACTGTGAATGGATCAAAGCAGAAAGAAGATTCCAACAATGTTAAGAAAGTCACAAACTGCTTTTGCATTGTAAGAAAGATGTTGTGTCAAAAAGAAGCAATACATACACCATTCTTGTAGACATCTGAGTGACTTAATGAAGAGGGCTTCAATGCAATCATTCTCCTGTTTTCCTTCAAATAAATCTTCTACCTTTAAGCTTGCCCTTAGGAAAAAATAGAGAAAGAAAAAACCCCACCATGCCCATTTCTATACAGAATAATATCCAATGTGGCAGCAACATTTATGTAGTTTATTGATTTACTATTCCTTCCAGAGTCTCAGTGAAATTCTTCAGTCTCATGGCCCAAGAACTGCCTAACTCTTCATAAAGTTATTCTGGCAATCAGCCACCAGGTTCTTATTACATTGTTTTAATACAAATACACCTGTCTCCTGTTTAGTTATAAACTATGTTCTCCCCATTCATCCAATAAAGGTTTAGGACTTGGCCATCTTTGGCATGCAGCACTCCCATGTTTATTGCAGCAATCCATTTCACTGTAAACTGAACTGAAAAACCACCTTAGTAGACTGTTGTCACTTCTCATTTCATAACAGAAGGAAGGGAATAGGCTGGCAAAATGTCCACCTTCTGTTTGCCTAATGAGGCAAAATGAATGCCTTCAAGAGCTGCATGAATGTTAATCTTCCCAGATGGCCAGGGTTGAAAAAGTGGTAAGTAGTTCACTAAGATTTACTTAAGATTCATTTAACATTTCAAATAGACTGCTAAGGGACTGCTTTGGAGTGGCGAGTCAGCTGCTTATCAACACCACACAAAACCTCACATAATCCAAAGTGATTGTGGCAAATGCTTCCTCATTTCTTCCTACCCAAACACAATTGAAACACTTGTCTCTTCAGCACCTTTTTCATAGTCCATCATACATGCACTAAAAAATTAACTAACTACTAATTTATTAAATTTATCTGCTGTGTGACTCCTGGTGACTCTAGGTGGTTTAGAAATTTAAAATTTCTAAACAAGGAATTTAAAATGTAAAACAAGGAAACAGCTGAAAAATATGAAAACAATACAGAATAGGAACAAAGATGGATGCAAAAAGACCAGATGGGAACAAAGAAAAAGAAGAAAAGTCAAGTTTACCATCCTTGTCAAAGATCTGGGTCATATTCTGTCATATTCTGGCCCCTTGAAATACCAGAAGTGTGGGGTAGGTTCAGATCTTGGGGGGAACCTTACATAAGAAGGCAGGTGTTACTACAGAGAGTTGCAGCTTCAGGCTCCTGACAGTTTCGTTGAATCAACCTGGAGGGCAGCAAACCTGCCAGATCAGACCACCTGGGCAGATCTTATGTGAATAAAAAAATCTAATTACAGCAGTCTCTGCATATTGGTGACACTGATCTTGACCATTAGGGAAGCTACATCAAGCAGGTCTCCAAATACTGTTGGATTATATTGGCAATCATTAATTATTTGGTTTAGTTTGATGGTAGTGCGGTCAAAAGATTCCAGCTGCTATTCTCCCTCTTCCATTTCTCCCCTCTTTCTTTCCTAAGATGGCAGTTCCCGTTGATGCATTCAAAAATGGCTGTAGAGCTCACTTCTTTAAGTCTCTCCCTGCATACTTCCTTCCATGTCTCCCAAATCACTTAAATTTTTCAGGGCTTCCTGGTTAAAATAACAACAATTGGAAAATTCTGCTGCATTATTCAGTGATGGGTTTATATACAGATTGCATATAATGTTTGCTTTTCCTTAAAATCTGATATAAATGCAATTTGATTTGGGGAATTCCTGAAAACAGAGCATTTCTTGTTTTGTTTATCCAGAATCAGGTTTTATAACAACTATCCAATTATGATTTCTTAAGGGAAAAGTTTTCTTCAAACTCATAATTATTGTAACAATGTAGCTGTCTAAATGAATGGAAATTTGAATCTTGACAAGAACTTCAGGGCACAATGCAGAGAAATAATTATCATGCATTATAAGTGAAAACAGTAATTAAAACAAGCTTTGAAAATGTGGATTAAATAAAGTGTACTGGTGTTCTCAAAGTTTAAGTTATGTGGACCTCAGCTCTCAGAAGTCCCCAGCCACTTGTACCTCTAATAAAATGAATGAGTGACAATATGGTTTCATCTATTATGTTGCTTAAGTTTTGTTCACACAAATTGAAGATATTCCAACTATCCTTCCAATGTATGTATTCTCTCTTTCTCTCTCTCATGGAGTGGTGTGTGTGTATCAGGCCAGTGCAAATAATTCAACCAATTACTAGAAATGCCGTAGGCAAGTTGCTCTATTTTGCAAAGCATTGGGACAAGGCTAGTCTGTTTCAAACAGTCCCTTGTTTTGAGACAAATGGCTTCTGTATATTGATTGCACATGTGTACTTCACTGAGGGATTACAAAATTGGCAGAAAGAAACAAAATGGTTGCTTTCATGAGTTGAAGAAAAAGTTGTTTTGCTTTGTGGATATGCTTTGATGGGGGTAATGAAAAAAAGTACTTTCAAACCGAATCATAATTTCTGCATAATTCTAGAATGTTATACCTATCTTCCATGGAGTTCATAATGACAGGAGCATAGTTTCTCTAATTCTTAGTCTTACTACAAACTGTTGTGTATGGCTGATAAGTGTTATGTGATTCAAAATCCATTTTTTTATTTTTATTTTACATTTCTAACAATAAAATTATCTTTAAACTTAAAGAAGAAGAAAATAGAAGCGGTCCAAAATTACGCTGTGAATATGTTGAACTCTGTCACGGAGTAACATAGAACTGTATAACATTTAATGTCATAGCACAGATAGTCAACAAATAAATGCAGTATGGAATATCGATATAAGATTCAATTTAACAAAGTGATTTTTCTTACAAGAAAGCTAAAACTGTTTCTTCCACGTAAACTGATAATTAGATCTTACTTAAACAAAAAATGAATCTCTCTGCACAAACTCCAAAAATTTGAACAGAAATATTTACAAATAAATTAATAAATCTGATAGTTTTGCAGCTGCTTGTTCTCTGAGTTTCAGTTTTTCATTTCACTTTCTAAAAATTCTTATTAGCATCTTGTCTTGGAATTTATTGCCTGAACAATAGTTCCCATTCAGAGTTCCCTCTCTTAGAGTCCTGCTGGAAATGTCAACTTTTATTTCATGTAATGATTGTGACCATTTCTGTTTTCTTTAAGATGTCTAAGCTTATGAATGTCTTAGACTGTCTGACATTTTATGCTTTGTTCTCAGGGCTTCTGTATCCTACATGGTTAGGAATGCCAATGAGACTTGTTTATGAGCATGTGCTTGTTACAAAGTCTGCAGATGATGTGTTTCATCATTATTGGTTTAATCACTGTAACATTGTAACACATAAAGAATTAGAGAATTAGAGTTTTACTAAAACAAATTGTCCTGCAATAGGGCTATCTGCTGGATCACAGACTTGAAAATAGAGCAGCAGAAATAAAAGGGAACAAGATTGTTGTGATAACAGTGCCCTTTATTACATCAACCATACAGAAATCCTCCTCCTCTTCTTTCTCCTTTTTATCTGGTCCTTCAGATGGGCAGTTTACTTTCTGTTACGGCTAATGAGGGATTGAATGATATCAAGAGAGAGTTTTATAAAGTTTATAAATTTCAGAACAAGAAAAGCCTACACTTGCAAATGTATTTATTTCCTTATTATATTAGCCATGCTGCTCAATAGGGCCCTTAAACCAAGGTACATTGTCCAGCCATGCAATAGCTTTATACAATAATACCAGAATGAAAGCAAAAGGAAAATATTACTTGAAACATACAAGAGTATTATTAACATTCATCAAATTTCAGTTAAAATGTGTGGAATTCACCAAGCAAAATTGAGGCATATAGATTCAGACTGATCTTCCTGGGCAGAAAAATAAATAGATGTGAGGGGATATTACTGAAAAGACAGTCTCTTGTGCATTACCAACTTACCATCTAAAAAAAGCTAAAAAGCAACCATGTTATAGTGTGCACACACATACACATGTAACTTTGGTTTAGTAGGTTTATTAATATTCCCCAACAACTCCCTTCACCAAAAACCCAGAACTGTCTCAATTAAGTCTAGCCAAAAGCAGACCAATGCTAGTCCACAGAGCAATAGCCAATGAGTGCACAAGGTGCTTGAAAATCTCCCAGAGGAGATAAACCCACCAGGCAAAATTATATCCACAATACAAGAGGGTTCATGAGGCAATAAAAGTCCAGAGTTCACAAGGCATGATCCAAGTCAAAGCATGATGTCCATACAAAGCAAGGCTAGAATCACAATGGCCAGAAAACACACTGCTAGAAAATGAACATATTGTTCCCAGCATTACCTCCATCTGTCTGCTATGCTAAATATCCACCTTCTGGTGCCGTCCAAAGAGAGTCAACCACTTTCTCCACACAAGTAATTGGGCTGACCTTTGTTGCTCCTGCCTTTTCTCTGCCCTACATGTTCTTGGATCAGGTGCAGAAGGCAGTTCCTCTTCTTCATCACTGACTGGCTGCAGGTACATGCTTTCCCCACCTGAAGCCTCAGGGCTGTGCTGCTGCAGCTGTGTTCAGCCAAATCCCTCTTAGATGGTTGCTTGGAACCATTGACCAAGTTCCACAGAAAAATCTATGAATGGCATTTCCTCCCTTGTCCACTTTGTGAGAGATTTTGGCATTGCTATTTTAACATCCTGGCCTTAGCATGGACATTCATTTATTGCCTGTTTCATCCGGCTTTCTAATGCATCAGTCAGTGTGACACAGTTGTGTCTGGGAAGACATGAAGATTGTTGTCTTCTCGGCAGCCTGATAAGGATCATCTTAAGGAATCTCAGAGAAGTAAACTTCAATAGAGAGGGGGACACAATAGCCAAATTGTAATTTATTATACTAATGTGACCTCAGTGACTTCAACCAATAAGGTGGGTAGGGGTATAGTTTATTCCAAGAAAAAGATTCATGTACATTGAAATGCTGAGGTTTCATGTTTTATACCACTGAATAAATTTAGTGTTTAATTTAGTGTTCCCTTTTAAAGATAAAAATAAGTTCTGAGGTACACTGTATCCTCCCTCACAGGAATTCCTGGTGATAACCAAATGAGCAAGGAAGTACATGTTACTTTGCTATATCTTTCTTCTTTGCACAGAACCAAAAAATGAAGAAAATAAAATGAATTCAAATATTTTGCAGATTTTCCTCAAATGCTCTAATGATAGTGAATCTTTTCTAAAAATCAGAAGCCGTGGCATGGTAGGAGGAATTCTCGAAGAAGACAACATAACCAAAGTGGTAAAAGAGAGATGTACCTTTTGTCATGGCTGTTATATTGACTTTTTTTTCCAGTCTAAAATGGCTTATATTGATCCATGACCTGTTTTGAAAATATGTTTATTAAGGTATCTTCTAAAGCCAACGTGATCAACCTGAAAAACTAGATACATTTTCCTGGTAATTATAGCACCAATAGTGCATGTTGACATAGTTAAAGACCAAATACTGAAAAATCATGAAATCATATAAAGCATGTGGCATAATCACTCTGTTCTTGTGGGAAACTGTTTGCTTTTCAATTGAAGCAATCTGATTGAATTAAAAAGGGGAAGATGAGGAAATTGAAGAAAAAGGAATTCATCAAAACAAGGAGAATGCTAGGAGCACTTTATGATAATATATACAACACAATGTAGAAGGTCAGCACTCTGAATACAAAATATTTCCCTTTTAAGCACTGTGCCTGCCTACTATATACTGTTTTTTCCCCTCTTACTTTCTATCTGTTTCTTAACTGTGAGTTATGCTATATTCATGCAAGTGTGTTCTTCTCTCTTACCAATTCCTGGTATTTATGCAGATTGATTCATCTAATTTACAATTTAAAAAGGGCAAAGAAGTTTGCCAATTACTTAATTGCTAATTAATCTTCTCTAGACTTGCTCAGGTTTTCACTTTCAACTGTTTGCAAGAATGAAGGATACCTTCTGTTCCTGTAATGTACAATATTAAAGTTCCTGCCTATTAGTCTTTTGTCCCAGAAATTGGGATCAGTTTTAAATTTGTTTATTTATATCCTAAAATATTCACCCTCAGTAAAACATTTGATCTTCAGTAGCCGGAAATTATTTTTAAAATGTGCTCTTTTACATGAAAATTTATTAATTGGCAATTACATCCATAATGCAAGTTTGCCTTCTTGCCATAGCCAGAGGTCTTTACAGGAACAAAATATAGTATATTGACTGCCATCTGAATTTAATTTATCTAGATTGCTCCAAAATAGAAGCATTGTACCTGGACAGTTGAGATCTAATTCTAGATTAAGTATGCAGTTCAATCATTAAATCAGTTCTCCTCTTTGGGTATGATCTTTTCATTTCATTACACTACTTCAGAATTAACATAAATTTCATTAATAATATTAATAAGCTTTCTTGTTACTCTCTTCCATCATCACTCCTTCCTTATTAAGAAAATTCGGATTTTTGGACTCCCATTTTACTGACCCTTGTAATACTTACTCTTTGTAAGTCAGCAACAACATGGCAGACTAAATTCAAAATAATTTAACATATATAATAATATACGGAGGCAAACATATATAGAAATGATGTTCTCTATATAATAATTGATGCAATTATAGGCAGCTACTATAAACAATGAGGAGTATCTAAAGACTGAAGGGAGAACTCTGTCAAATTATGATTTTATGGATAATAAACCTGACAGGTGATTCATAGCAGACTTAAATAATTCTCTTTGCAGTACTTAGTTATTTTAAAGGTTTGGTTCAATAAAGTGATTACCACATAGATAGCTTTGAAAGAGATGTGATAATTTAGAGGAGGATCACAAAACTATCTGATCTCTTTGGCTGCAATTTAAAGTTGGCTAGGATATATAACATCAACCCCTTAAATGACTGAGATGAGCTCCATTGGTAGTGTTCTGCATCTACCAGAGAGTTGCCGTCAAAGAAAATCCTAGCATAAGGATCACATTGGTGGTGAGATTCATAATAGACTATTCTAGGGATGAAAGTGGGAGTAGATTTATAGCGGTTTGTAGAAATTGCTCACTAATTTGATTTTGACAGGTAGAAACATCTACTCTGATTGAAATCATTGATTTAATTTTGATAAAGTAAACTTCCTACTTTGATCCTCTGTTATTTTAGTGACATCTCAAAGAATAACAAGTCTTCAGTCACCCTTTTCCATGCTTCTCCAGATAAGTTAAGAGTACAACTCCTAGCATTTGGTCGACTCAATAGACTATGGTCAATTTAAATAGACTGCCCAAATTCTAGGTAGAACTATAAGAGAAGAACAGGCAGAGCTGGGGAAGGGGGCAGAGTTAAACAAGTCATGAACTTTGGTTGACTAGATTCTTGTATATAGGCTTCAGCAATGAATGTTTCGAACTGCAACTTAACGTATCAGTTGCCTGATATGAACTTAATCAATTTAGATATTTTTCAAAAAGTTAAGCAAAACTGAAATTTGTTGGTGTTTAGATGAGAATCACAAGAGTACTCTTATATTATAGCCCTATTCTATAGACTTCTGAGATGGGATTTTGAAAAATCTATTTGTAAAAACAATGGCAAATCACTTAACAAAGCCAGGTGGGCTTGTCTAGAAAGTTGCCATAAATTAGAATTGACTTAAAAGAGACCTTTACTCAGACTACGCTAAATGAATTCATTTGAAATACACATTATTTTACTATTTTATTTGATGTCTCTTGATATATCCATCGCTATTCAATTCATATGGTTTAAACTGAGAAAGAGTGGGAAATTACCATGGTGATGTTGATTCAAACAGCATTACAATAGATAAAACAATCAAATGTGCTCAACGAGTAGAGATGCACTATGAATCTTATTTTTTCTCTATATGCAAAAATTTAAATGCCTTGGATATACTTGGTTCAACTGGAAACAGCTTAGATTAATGAAAGGATGGATTATAAATGATGCATCTCAAGAAGGGTAAAACATATTGCTATTTTATGATGGAAAAAACACCATTTCCATAAGCAAAGGTGGAAATACTATACTGAGAAGGAAAACCGTCGAAAGGCCAAGATTCCTTTCTAATGAGAGCCAATGAAGCCTTGATTTAATTTATGTACCAATTAAATTGGTGCCCCTTGCTGATCACTAATCTTTCTAAAGCTCAATATGCAAAATAAAATAAAAGGTGGAATTAATGATTATCATGATGACTCATGGATTCTGGATCCTGAAACTGAGCAGGCTTAATCATAACTCTAATTGAAACAGCCCAGGGTTTCTGACTTGGTTCGCCTTCCCCTTTCTTTATCTTTTGTTAATCAGAGATTTTAAGCACCAATATTTACAGAGCCAGCTTTTTTTTTTAATGTAGAAAGGAACATGAAGGAGAGAAGCAGGAGAGTAGGACAGATAGCTTTTCATTGTTCAGGCAGATGATCACCATACCCTTCAGTGGTCATATTTGCAAAGATGGAATATGAGCCTGAGGTCAAATCTCAGAGCAATTTGTAATTGCTCTGATTTCAACAAGGGATGCTTGTACTTTAAAGCTACAGAAGAAGTAATTACTGATGTTTTTTTCTCTCCAGCAATGAGATCACATACTACTTTCAAAAATGTGATGAAAACCAATAAGCACTGTTCCCGGGTGGATCATTGTACTACAATCACTGAAAGGGGTTAGCAATATAGTTAAAAGAGAATGTTTGCAAATCAGGGCACCTCACTTTATATAGAAATACAGGAAGTCCTTGACTTACAACAGTTCATTTAGTGATCGTTCAAAGTTACAACGGCACTGAAAAAAGTAATTTATAACTGTTTATCACACTTACAACTGTTGCAGCATTCCCATGGTTAGGTGATTAAATTTGGACACTTGGCAACTGATTCATGTTTATGACAGTTGCAGTGTCCCAGGGTCATGTGATCATCTTTTGCAGTCTTTTTTCAAAGCCAGTGGGGAAGCCAGATTCATTTAATAACCATGTTACTAACTTAACAACTGCATTGATTCATGTAACAACTCTGGCAAGAAAAGTCGCAAAATGGGGCAAAACTCACTTAGGAAATGTTTCATTTAACAACAGAAAATTTGGACTCAATTGTGGTCATCCTGTATTTAAGATTAAAAGACAAATTATGGCTGCATATTATTTCCAAAGTTTGGAATTCTGCAGCAGTATAGAAATAGATAGCAGCAGTTTTGAAGTAAATGTAGTCAAACTGAACTAGATACAAATAACTTGAAAATAACATTTTCGTTCTGCAAGACATCCAGTACTTGTATCTAGGACATTAACTTTGCCCATCTGCTTACTCTGTTTATCTCATAGGAAAAGGTTCCTCCCAAAACCATTATTTACGAATGGGAAGAGAGTTGGTTTACATTTCCTGAATAGAATAGAAGAAACTGTTGAAATCATATTACTTGGAGATGTAATTGTCCTGCTGCAAAGCATGGGTGCTCAGTCTGAGTGATGCATATCTGGTAATTAACTCTTTTGTAACATCTAAACAAAGCTTCTTTCTCTTTACTTTACTGTCCTGTCCAGTTATCTCTTCTTAAGATTACAGATGTGGGCTTCCAAAATCTAGACATCAGCAGATGCAGAAAACCATTCTCTTTGCCACCAGCTTGTGACCATCTTCGTGTTTGCAGCTCTGTTCCACTAGGACAGACATGTCAAACACAAGGCCCGGGGGCCGGATCCGGACTGCGAAGTGGTTTCATGTGGCCCGCGAAGCCATCCTGGAAACAGTGAGGGAACGGCCCCCACTGCCTTGGCCCTGGCCCAGAGACCCTCCTTCTGCCAGAGACCCTCAGATCTGTCCCACTCCTGCCCAGGCCCCCATAGGCACCCTTGATGCGAACGATGTAGAGCTGGCCATGCCCACCCGGTAGGCCATATGCACTCTAGCCATGCCCACCCAGTAGGCCACGCCCACCCAGTAGGCCACGCCCACCCTGGTCATACCCACCCGGCCCCCTGAGGGCAACCGCAGTGCTGATGCGGCCCTCAATGAAATTGAGTTTGACACCCCTGCACTACGACTACTGCTTCTTATCTGTTCCATTCAGTTTTGTTCCCTGTTTTCTCCTTTGTTCTCTTTCTTTCGCCTCTCAATGCAGTCATTCTTTCTATGCTACTTTTTTTATTTGCTCTTTCTGTCTAAAGAGAGAATGTATGCATATTAGACTGATTGAAATTTGACAGTGTGGGAAGCCCCCCCCCCCCCCGGAGAATGAAATATTTTGCGGAATATTAAAAGAGGCAGAATATTATATTTTCATTAAAGGAGAAGAGGAGAGACATATTCTTAAAGACAGAATACAGCCCATTTTCCTGCCTCAAGCAGAAACCTGAAGATGATAATCTTTAGGAATGGAGATTTTGTAATCCATTCAGAAAAAGAATGCCTTCAGCCGAAGCTCCCACAGAAGGCTGGAGTTGATGGGATTAGAAAAACAAAGACTCTTAAAATCTACATTCCCCACCCAGCTCCAAGGATTAGGACATGACCTCCCAGCCACAATGGGAGTCAGGCAACAATAATTAGAATACTAAAAGGGCACACTCAAACACAGATCAAAATACATTTCACAATGAACAGGCATCTCAAATATAAAGCCACAAAGAATGTATAAAAACCTACCTAATCTCAATTCCATTTTGTCAGCTGTCCCAGAACCACATGCTGTTGTTGGTTTTGCTCATCAAACAGAGACCTTCTTTCCTAAGCAGCTAGCCTCCATTTTATTTTTCAGGCATCTTTCTCCTGGCTTGGAACCAGATCTGATTTTCTTCCCACAACAGGATCAGGAATCTAGTTGCAAATACTACTAGAGGTACAAATTTTATGTAATGCATCAATATTAAATATGTCACGGATGCATATATGTGGAATCATAAGAGGTTACTTTATAGAAAAATTTCTTTCTTGGTAAGATATCAGGGGACAGGAAAGCAGCTTCACTTATCATAGGCTCTCTGAATGCTAAAGTGATTCCTAAAAACTAGATACTGTTTTCTAATATAACTGAGGCAGGAAACATGCAAAAAAAATGCTGATATAACTCTTGAAATAGAAAGATCAATCCATGTATTATTTAAACTACTATGGCACTTAGCAGCCCCTCACCCTGACTCAAAATCAAAGCAATTCCAGTCAACATGTTAATCACCCCTGATTTAAGCGGATACTATATAATTTTTTTAAAAAAAGCTTGAACTGACAGAAGAAAACAAAACCTTAAACCAAATGTTGCCCTTTCCAATAATTGATCAAAACAACTGCAAAATAAATGCAGTCAGTATAAATGTAAACATTCCCAAGAATAACCTCCCCAAAATAAGCACTTATTTCTTCCCTTCTCAAAACTTAAAGATCTTCCCCATATTGTGATCAGTTAATACATTTAGATGTAACATCCACATGTAGTAGCTAAGAAATCAAGACTAAGATGTTGTTTCATGCTATTTGTGCCCTGGGAAAGCTTTAGTTAGTATAGGAATTTAGTATGGACAGGATCACTTTATTTTATTTTCAGTGTGTGTAAAATATTGAGCCAGAAACTAGCAAAGGGACTAGATTCAGCTATTAGAAGTTAATGTAAAAAAATCTAATAAGAGTTAACATTAATCAGTTTAGCATGTTGTGTGAATGCAACTGCTAGATCATTAATTCGATTAACTGTTAACACAGTTCTGCATGTATATAAAGTCCTGTAGCCAGTTAAGCAAAAATGAATATTATATGAATGGAGCTCCTATTCAGATATGATAGTTTTTAACAGTATACTGTTGTTGTCACCTCCACTTGAAGGGAAAAGCAAGCAGCAGCTTTTTTTTTCTTTTTTTCCAGATAATCTATTCTCTTTCTGATGCATTTCAACAATAATCCCTTTAAATGCTTCAAAAACCAGAAATAAGATCAGTAGACATAAAAATTGCACCAATCATACATTTTGTCAAAAATATGACCACTTTAAAATTCATGATCTGTATCTCTCTTTATATCTGAATATTCAAATCTCTCCCATGCAACATTTCAAGTATTGTGGACATTCTTCTCTGCCTCCTATGGGAGACTAAATTCAAATGTGATCTGAATGTCTCAGTGCACCTGTGAGTGAGTCAATGAATGTCAGCTTTTCCTTTATGTTGAACCCCAATTTGAGGAATATCAGTTTAACTCACTGCTTCACGGACAAGCAATGCTTTCTCAATCTTGTTTCAGCTATCTAGAATATTGTACATTCTCATGCTAGCAGAAATCAATACAAGTCTATCTTGACCAAATGAAATCCACCAGAGTGTGTGTGCATGTGTAGGTGTCAAGAAAAGCCCTCTATAGAATAGACTAGAGCTGGAAGGGATGTTGGAGGTCTTCTAGTCCAGCCCCCTGCTTGAGCAGGAGAACCTATACCATTTCAGACAAGTGACTGTCTAGTCTCTTCTTAAAAATCTCCAGTGATGGAGCATCCATGATTTCTGGGGCAAGCTATTCCACTGGTTAATTGTCCTTACTGTTATGAAGTTTCTCTTTAATTCCAGGTTGCTTCTCTCTTAGATCAGTTTCCAACCATTGTTTCTTGTCTTGCCCTCTGGTGCTTTGGAGAATAATTTCACCCCCGCTTCTTTGTGGCAGCCCCTCAAATACTGGAACACTGCTATCATGTTGCCCCTGTTTCTTCTTTTCTTTAGACTAGCCAAACCAACTGCAGCAGTTCTTCATATGTTTTAGACTCCAGATCTTTGATTATTTTAGTTGCTCTTCTCTGAATTTTTTCCAAGATCTCAACATTTTGTTTTGTGATATGGTGACCAGAATTGGTTGCAGTATTCCAGGTGTAGTCTTACTATGGTTTTATAAAGTGGTACTAATACTTCACGTGATCCTATATTATATCTCTATATATCTCTATAAATCCACTGCTCACCAGTAACAACAGTGTTTCTTTCCATATCACACTTCTGCTTCTCTTTTGGTGAGAAGTGTTTGTGTGTATGCATAAAAAAGAATGGGTTTGGGATGTGGTTTTTCTTTTTCACTTACTTGTTATGTTTCCTTTTTAAACTTGAGAATCAACTGAGCTGTAGAAGATGGAGGTCATTCTAAGCTGATATGCTTAAATATCTGTAAGATGGCCAATAAATTTTATAAGTAAATAAATAAATTACCATTAAATAAAATAAAGGCAAGTAATAATATTAAGGTGGAATTTAATTTCATTTCACCCCAGCTCTTTTTTTATTTAATGTGGCACCATGTTTCTACACATGGAGCCTTCTTGCCCACCCCATTTGCCATTGCAAAGATTGGTGACACTCTTGCAAAAAAAAAGCACATTTCCACCCATAAATCAGTTTAGGTTGATAGCACTGTGCAGTTTATTTTATTAATTTAATTTAATTCAAGTTCGAATCTCCCTTACTCCACCATTATTCCAGGCAACTTACAATGGAAAGACAACAACTTATATCAAGAAAAGAATACACTGACGGGATGACTAGCTCCATAACACCAATAAAACCAAACTCCAAAGACTTCCATTAAAAAAGAGATTACCAACCACAGCTTATCCTGAGAAAGAAAGCACAAAACTATATGAATGCTTTTGACTCATCCCTTATGCTGTTTGGAATTCAAGGACTTATCAGGAGCTGCTAGGCTAATTTGTACCAAAAGAATCAAAGGCCTTCATAGGAAATGTACAGTTTCTATTGTTGGAGAGGCTTGGCTGTTTGCGGGACTACTTGGAAGTTATAATTCTCTCAAGTGACTACATACAAAACAATGTAGCAAGACACTGAATCCCACGGGTGGAAAATGCAAGAATGAAGTCAACAAAATGTAGGAAACTAGCTTATAGACCCAGTGATGGCGAAACTTTTAGAGACCAAGTGCCCAAACTGCAACCCAAACCCCACATTTATCGTTGGGTGCCAGGTGGGCATGGCTCACTGGGTGGGCATGGCTGCAGTGGTCATGGCAGACGGGGGCCGGGCATGGTTGGGGGAGATCCAGTGGGTCTCTGGCAGGTGGGAGAGTGGGCAGGAGACTCATCCTGTGGGGTAAGGCGAGGCGAGGCAGTGGGCAGGGCAGGGGTGCCATTTCCATTCAGCATTTCTTGCAGATGTCTCATGACTCAAACTAGGTAACATCAGCAGTGCCAGAAGAGAATGGGGTTTGTGGAGGGAAGGAGAAGAAAAGAAGAGGAGGAAGAGGAGGGTGGTTGTGGGTTCCTTGGTCCTCTCTGAGCTTTATGGCTTTCTTGTAGACATCTCATGACCCAAACTAGGTAACATCATTAGTTCACTTATTATCCCACTTTGAGTCCTGAAAGGTCTGCAAGAAAACCACCATCCTCAGAGATGCCCCCCTGCAAGGACCCTTCATTTTAACTCTAAGCCAGAAATATTCTCCTTGATTAGCATTCTGGACCATCTCAGGGCAGAAGAACCTGCCTGGCAGGACCTCATTCCTCTTTCCCATGGGGCACATCCCAATGCCCCCATCCTTCCTCCACCATTTCCTGGACCCTAAAGGACAATGAAGTTTATCTCAACCACCACCACTGGCATTCCAGGTTCCTCCCAGCTGCTCCACCACTTCCAGCTTTGCCTACCTCTCAGGGCTTCACCTCGATGCGGCACCACTACCCCCATTCTTTGATCGGGATGCTCCTCCAAAGGCCGACCACATCCTCCCTCCCAGTGGCTCTACCAACCTTTCATCACCTCAGCTCCACACAACCCCCCACAACCCTGAAATAACCTTCTAGGAGCAAATTTTCCTCCTTTTTTTCTTGCTCACCCCAGCCATCCCCCACTAATACCTCACCCTTCGCCCACTCCCCTCAGACCCATAACTGCCAGCCCACTCCAGCAGCCCCACTCTAATCATTGGTGGGGCTGGGTCCCTCGGCAATGGTGGGGGTGATGTTGAGGGCCGGCAGCACCAGTTTCCTTTTGGCTGGCATGGTGGCAGCGACAGCCATGGTGGAGGCTGGGGCTCGTATTCTGTAGTGCCTAGTGAGGGACCCACCTCAGAAGCAGCAGTAGCAGTGGCATAATCATCACCAGGCTTGGCTGCTCTAAGGGAGGCTGAGGCTGCCAGCGAGGTCTAAACTTCTCAGCCTGTCACTGAGGTAAGAACGCGAATAGGCAAGAGGAGGAGAGGAAGGGGGCGTGGCCAAAACAGAAGTGTGCCCTTGGGCACACACAGGAGAAACTGGGGAAAAAACATATTTTCCCACCAACTCGACATCCCGCCATTGGCTGGGGCTCTTGCCACCATCCACCCACCCTCTCCTTGTGATTGGACGGCTTGTCCAGGAGGTTGAGGCAAGCTGGGTAAAAAGACAGTTTGGGCTGTAATTTGAGGATCCCTGACCTACAGCTTTGGTGGCTCTGTAGACAGAGCTGCAAAGTTCTCTTCTCTGACAGAGAACAGGTGGAGTGCTGAAGGCTCAGGGAGGGAGGCTGCTGAAGTGGGCAGTTGGGCAATTGGCAAGAGCAATGTGTCTGAGCGGAAAGCAGCCTCAGAACAAGTGGGGCAAATAAAGGGAATTCTAACTCTCCCTAGAAACTGCCTTTCTTTCCTTACCTGACTGCCAGCCCCGTGTCATTTCTCCTTCGCGATCCACCCCTGCTGTGCGCAAGGAAACAAAGGAAGGGTTTTTTTGGGGAAAAAAGGTCAGTCAATCAATTCCAACTTCTTGTGATTTCACGAGAAGTTGGAATTGATTGACTGACCTTTTCCCCCCAAAAATACTTTGTTTCCTTGCACAAGGCGGGGGCGGATCGCGAAGGAGAAATGGCATGGGGCTGGAAGTCAGGTAAGGAAAGAGGTAGTTTCTGGGGAGAGCTAGGATTCCCTTTCCTTATTTGCCCCACTTGTTCTGAGGCTGCTTTCCGCTCAGACACGTTGCTCAGACAAGACTTAAAACTAAACTGGGAACTCACAAATACATCTTGGTAGAAGGTCAAAGAAAATAATTTCCTTACAGTTCCCAAGAAAATGATAGGACAATATTCATAAGGGCACTAAGGAATTTACCTCAGCATATAGATAACATTTTCTTCTTCTTTTGTTTTAATTATTCCATAATTTTACATGGTCGACAAAAGTGAGTTGGTGAGAAGTTCAGAACATTCAGTGGCAATATCCTTTGTGGTTAAAGAAGTCCTTACAGAAAGCTTCTAGACCTTAGGCTATTTTGTTCATTTTCTGACTTATTGCTTAACTGTATCTACATTTTTCTAAAAAGAATAGAACAGCTTACTCTAGAGGGTGGTTTAAATGATGGTACATTTCTTATATGTTTTATATGAGTAGATAGAACACAGCAGACATACATTGCAAAATTTGCTTCTGGCCATAGCGACTATTAAACCTAATGAAATTGCTAACCACATTTTTTTCCGGTTTCAAAACAGCTACTCAGCCAGTCTGTTGATTTGACTTGCTATCTCATTAATCCATAGTGGAGGGAAAGTGGTGAAAGATACTTTAGGCTAGAAATGAAAGAAGCAGAGACAGAAGAAATGTCTCTCTGTTTCTGCCATAATTCAGGTGTGATAATGCTTGAAGAGGATTATAGTAGTATTCTGAAGAAAAGCTGTTAAACCTTAGGTTGACAACATATTCCTTGTCTTATGAATCATATTATGGAGATGATATGATTGTTCTTGTTGAGAGAAAAAGGCTCCTTAAGTGCTTTGCATTATCTTGAATTTTCATCCAATAGTCCCCATAGCCCTTTCCAGCTATTGGATTTCCGAGAGGTGGCTTCAAAATAAACCATTGTGGCTATTTTGCTATTAGAAGTGGGATAGGGTTGCACAAGTATTCCTTGACATACAGCTGAATGTTTTAGTGACCATTCTAAGTTATGTTGGCACTGGAAAAAGTGACATGCGACTGGTTCTTGTACTTATGATCATCTTAGTATACCTGAACATGATCAAATTTTGGGTACTTGGCAATCAATATGTATTTATGATGGTTGCAATTTATGATTGCCATTTGTGACCTTGCCAGTTGTCTTCCAACAGGCAACGTTAAGGGGGAAAATCACATTTGCTTAATGACATTGGGATTCATTTAATAGTCGTGCAAAGATCATGCAATCAGGTGTGGCCCACTTAACAACCTCACTCAGTGATGGAAGTTCTATTCCCATTTGTGACTGTAAATCAAAGACTAGTACTGCTCTATGAAGTCTTTTTTAAAAAGTGTGTTGCATGAACTGACACAGGAGCAAAGCATACCTTCAAACCTTTCAGCTTCTACATCACTGTTACCTGCACCTTAGATCATAGTGTTCACCTGGTACCTACCTATTAATTCCTGGCCAATTGTACAGAAGAACAAATTAAGGTTTGAGCCAAAGTACATTTAGGTTTGACTTTAGAATACATACTGAACTAGTAAGAATTGATTAGCCAAATTCTTAGATGGTTGGCGGGACAAGCCCAGAAGCATGGCATTACTAATGCAAGGGAAGGCAAAGTTAAGGCTTGCAACTGGCAATGTTAAAGAATATGAGAACTGAGGAAGTGAAGCCAAAGCATTGGGCTCTCAATGCCTTCCACAGCTGGTCTGACAGACAGTTTAATGAAAGGATCAAGCTTTTGGCCAAGCACTTAAGTCAGTGCCAGAGACCCCATTACATTGCTATTTCCTCTTCAGCTGTCTCCATACATATAACCAGTGCTTTTTTTGTAAAAGAAAAAGGTGCCGGAACTCACACATGTCATACAACCTGCCTTGCCTACCCTACAAGGTTCCATCCAAAAAAGGTGCTGGAACTCCGTTCTGAGCGTTCTATGAGAAAAAAAAAAGCCCTGCATATAACTGAACTTGCAACATTGCATATAATCTGAAACAAAATCAGAGAGAACACAAAAAGCCTTCAGTTCTACAGAGCATTCTAAACAGCAGTAAAGCCCATTGAAGCCACTGGATTCAATCTGCTTCAATGGGATGGTTCAATCAAATAGAGGTATTACTTAAAAGCTGTTCATAGTGTTAGAATCTCAATGTTTCTCTTGTCTCAGGGCAATATGCCAAGTTCAAATGAATGTTTGACCTTTGAGTCCTCAAAATGGTGTCTTTTCTTCCCTGAGAGTTCCCTGGACCTCAGCTGCCAAGCAAATTTTGTTTCCTCTTGTGTTCTCTTTTAATCCTGATGCTCTGACTTCATTCCCCCTAGCAGATTTCAGCCATGGGGACTTTCATAAATCTTTGCCCTTGTTAGTCATCTTTTTTTCTTTCTTTCTTTTTGCATTTTTCAACGAGAAGCTATGCCTTTTATTAAGCTTGACATTTCTGGGAATTTGCCCCTCTCCAGAAATTCACAAGTTCTTGATGATTTAATAAGCTTAGGAGTTTCCTAGCAGTTGCAATTTTATTTCTTTTCAAGCAGAATGATGAATGTACAGTTAAAAAACAGTAGCTGCCATGTTGCCCATGAGGAAAAAAATGTAAAATCCATAGAAGTTTTGACAAACTGAACTTTTACAAAATTGTTATTCACTTTCAGGATTCAATCCTCAGAAAAGTTGAATAGGAAAAAAATAGGAAAGTGCAGAACAAATGTGATTGATTTTGGAGCTGTACATAGCTGTACTTAGTTGTACTGATGTACATTATTAGATGGTGTATATGGAGCTGTCAAATATATAGGTTGGGTCTAGTTGTGATAAGGTTTCTCCCAAAACTTTAGAATCTAGAACCAAACAATGCTTATAGATTCCCTGTTTTTAGAAATATAAATTCTAGCTACTCTAGTGAAAATAGTTTCTATCTTATGTAAGATACATTGTTAACTCATGTGGTGGAATGTGAACATATATCCTCTGGATACAATCTGAAATACTGTAGTAGCTAACAAAGATTATTCAGAGCTAAATTGAAATGAATTATCTGAAAACAGCAGGCAAGGAAACATTAAATGTTCTTCTTTGTAGGATCTTGCTTTGAAGGTTATATTAAGCATTTCTCCAGACCTTTAAAAATAATAGAACCCATGTTGATTGTAAGAATAAAATTAAAATTTTAGCCAGGTAATAACTTTATTCAGCCAGCAGAAAAGATAATGACAAGCTTCTAGAACTGTTCATCAAACAAGTTGATTAAGAAAAAATATACATCTATAGCAAGGAAAATTAAGACTCATCTATTACTTCAATAGCAGTGCAAGGTTTCTGTGGAAAACTGAATTCAATCCACTGAGTTATGGTTTGTATAAGTCATCATAGCTAGGTTCATGTAGCACATGAAGCCAAAAGCAAATAAACCTCACTATGTCTTTGCAGATTACTGGGCAATCTGTTTGATCTGAGAGCTGTGACTTGCTCCCCTCCAACCAACTGGGGGGGGTGGTGGAATTGAAAGGGGTGGGTTAAAGATGATGCAATGTATAAATCAAGCAGGTCTGAGTAGTTCAGAAGGGAGTCAATGCTTTGTGCTACAATTTATATGAAGTTCCCCAAAAATTTAATAAATCTATTAGTCCTAAATTATGGGTTATAATTCATGTCTTCTACCATTTGAAGCAATGTCCCTTCAAGCCTTTTGTGAAAATGTGTTTCCTCTTTCTGTTCTTATTTTTAAACCTCTTCTTGGAGCTGTTTGTGTAAATTCTTTGCTGATAGCTATTTTATATATCTCAGCATCTCTTAATTCTTTTCCTAATAAACCCAGATTAACTAGTGACAAACACTTCACTGCAATGGCTCACAATCTTTACTTGTGCTTTGGCTGAAATCTTAATGTCCTCCCTTATCTGATGCCCTCTGGGTACTGGAATTCTATTGCCTTCCATTCAAAGAAGCAAGTGGAAGTACCTATTTGAATTCTGATGCTGACTATTCCCTCATTACCAATAAAGCTAAACCATACAAATTTAAACATAAAACCTGCCAAGTATTAACTGATTTATTGTAAGAAAATGTTGGCATTTTCAGAGACTTCTAAGCAGGAAACATTCAAAGTAAACCTGCAAGGAATAATGAAATACTGAAGAAATCTATGGTGTATTAAAAATCAACGACCCAACATTGAGACAACTGCCACAATCTTTGTCAAGAAACAGATCTGTGGAAATAGATAACCAAATTAAATCACAACCATAATCCAATATCAAAAGCATTGGGGGAATCTAACTCAATAATGGCCACAATACAATGCAGAAAGCAGCTGCATATTCCACCCTGATCAGGGTAAATATATATGGGAACTTGAGTGTAATAAAGCCTTTAAAAGGTTTTCTGGATGTCACTCAAGTGCTTCCCTAGAAGTTCTTGATGGCAAAGAACAAGCATATCATGCTGAGTGGCTTATTAGTTTGAACAGTATTCACATGGAACAGATGTTCCCTAGAAAGCACATGATGCCCTGACATGAATATAACATGAGGCCTACATTTCAAATGCTCAGCCTAACTGTATACTTCTTGGTGAGAAGGTGCCTAAAATAGATGGCATTTCTGTTCAAAACTTTAAATCCGAAATATGTATATAGCCCAAGCTTGTAAGCTGCCCTGAGTCTTCGGAGAAGGGCGGGATATAAATGGAATTAAAATAAAAAATAAAATAAAATATGCAGATCTGGATTCTTGATACATATGGAAGTGAATGGAAAATAATAGAAAGCTGTTTAAATGCAAAGTTGTCCATTTAGGAAACAGAAACCCAATGCATGGGTATACAATAGCAAATACCTAGGATGCCAGTGTGACTACAGTTAAGGTAGCCGGGAAACATGACTGAAAAAAGGACAAATGGAATTTTTAGAACATTAAGAAACTATGGTATTCAAATCATGGGAAGTCATACTTAGTTCTACTTTCGTCAGACTGCACCTCTGTTTCTAGTAGATCATACTTAGAAAAGGATTCAGGCAAATGAACTTCAGCTGAACACCTTTTCCATCACAATAAAGCAGAAGTGCCTATAGTACATTTGATTATATGATTGCACCTTTCAGTCATTGTTGACTCCTGGCAATTGGATTAGTTCCTGCAGTTTTTTTTGGCAAGATGTTTAGAAGTCGTTTGCTACTACCTGCTTCCTAGGGATGAGAGAGAATGACCAGCCCAAAGTGATCCAGCTGGCTTTGTCCCTCAGGCAGAACTAGAACTGGTTTCTAGCCTTAACCACTATACCAGTTTGTTTCTCAAGGCAGACTTTGATTATATCAAAATGTTGACACCTATCTGGGGACATGATGCAAATTCTGCCTCTATTCTTCTTTCCTAATATCCTAAGTATGTGGGTTTTCTGCCACCATGATGCTTATGGAATGAATAATCATTCACAGCCTTATTCTAATTATATGAGCAGTGTGGTAGCCTAGTGGTGAAGACTCTCATCTCCCACTCAGAAGGTTGAGAGTTTCATCTTAGGCAGTGGCAGATATTTCTCTATCAGGGCACAAAGAGAAAATATCTGCCGCAAATTCCACGTTGGCTTCAGGAAGGGCATCCTGCCAGTAAATGTCAGCTCCATTCACTTGCCCCAATTCCACTCCTAATAAAGGGATTAAAGGGTTGTAAAAAGAAAAATCACTGCTAATTATACAGTTGTATGTTTAGCTTTGCATTTTATATCTCATTGGTGCCATTTGACTGGAAATTAAAGTCATTAAAGTTGAAATGGGATCAAACTAACTTTTTTTTTCATTTCAGGCTCCTTTTAGTCATAGCCTTGTAGACTTGGATATGAATGTAGGATATGAAAGATGGAAGAACTATGTCTAGAATATTGTACCAATCTGTTCTAAGCATACACAATATGCAAAAATGTAAGCAGAGTCTTTGCTGATAATGGAGGAAAATCTTGGCAAGTGTTAAAAACATCTGATATCACAGATGATGAGCTGGCATACTGCAATGATGAGAAATGGCTCCAATAATTCCAGAGCAAACATGGCTGTTAGATGTTAAGGACTGATAACAATGTTTCTAATAAAATTTTGCAGGTCTAAAATTGGCCTTTTATAACAAGAGTAAATTTAATTTAAATGAATCAAAGTTATCCAAAGTGATATAAAATCCATTGACTTACAGATATTTACAGTACAGGAAGGAAGACTATGAAGAATAGTTTGAGTACCATTGCAATAAACAAAGAAGTATGGCAAAGCACTGGCTTGACCATTAATTTCTAATTTCATCCAAGATATGAAGCTAAAATCAACTTATCTATTTAAATTTCCCCCAAAAATTTTGACTATGAGATGCTAAGATAGATTGACATCTATGTCTTAGATTTTATGTGAATTAACTACCCAACACATACCGGTATATTTATGCACAAATAACGCCAGCTGCACATGTCGTGTGCTATTATTTCCAATTACAAATATATGTTAATGGCTTCTTTCCCTTCTTCACCTAGAACTAACCATTTGGGACTGGGCCAGTGCAACTGATCATAATGTGCTTCATTGCACCAATCAAATATATTTATGCAAACTACAAAAGTGAAATCAAAGAAAATTGCTTTAATTAAGGTATATGAATAAAACTATTTAATGTACTGACAAAGACATTCTCAACTTGCTTTGGCCATAAAAATGTTTTTATAGCCCCTATTGGCAGCCTGCATGACTCTCTCCTTTCAATTATAAATGCCTTGGGGTGACCAAGGAAACAATAACTCCAACTGCTCTTGACAGAAGATGACACTCCTACTACTGTGTTCTATTGCTCTGATGGATGCACTTTCCCAATACACTAAGCACCCTGCATATCAGTGGCTTCTGCAACAGAAGGGATTTTGAAATTAGGTCAGGTATGTTGATGGTCTGGCACATAAGATGGATGGAGTGGATTAAGAAATATGTAAATATGCATTAGAATATATAGGCTGTCACAGAAATGCATATCTGACCGCTTGAGAACTGCAGCCATGTGGAACTGCTGCAGAAAACCTCCATGTGCCATAAGATGTTTACATTTCTATGTTTAAAAAGACTTTATAAGTGATATTGGGACATACTTGAACTGGAAGTTATGAAAACGTTCAATGCATTCAGATGTGCAATGGATCTTTATAACTTTTATTTGTTCTTGTATTTATTACAATTTTGAGATAGTATTATACTGATAATACTGTTTCAGGCATTAGTTTTCTTTTGCTTATATTGTTATATATTACAGTAAAATAAATCCTTAAAGAGGTGCATATCCACACATTATACCCACACAAATATCCTTATGCTGAATAGAATAAAAAAAAAATTCAAAACTGTTATTGGTTCCTATTCCAATATTGGTAAGAATTGCAGCAACCCACTGGTTTTCCAAAATCAAACTAACAACCTTTTCTCAAAGTAGTCTATGCTTTTTCTTCTGATGTCATGCATTTTTATCAAGTTGTACAACAGCAAGTATTTGCTATGGTCATTCTTAAGCAAACCATTGGATTTGTAATTTTAGAAAGGATTGTATAATGTTAGTTTTTTTTAAAAAAATCAATTATATATATATATATATATATATATATATATATATATATATATATATATATATATATATATATATATATATATATATATATAATTGCTGACTGATGAAAACTAATAAGTTTGAAATGCATATCAGTCTCCCTTAATTCTTTGTTAGCAATAATTTAAAATTTACACAAATATGAGCTGTCACCGGTGTGACTACTGCCTGTCGATGGCCTTCAGGTTAGGCTGACACAGGAAATAAAGATTTGTCCCATGTTTGGGGCCTAGCAAGGTAATCTAAAAATAGTTAACAAGCATTTGACACATATCTCCCCTTGCTTCTCAGCTAACAAAGCGAGAGAGAGCCTGTGGCCTAGAGGTGAAAACAACTGCCTAATGTGCAATCAGCCCAGGTTCGAATCTCAGAAGGGTATGGCTGACTGATGAAAACTAATAAGTTTGAAATGCATATCAGTCTCCCTTAATTCTTTGTTAGCAATTTAAAATTTACACACACACACACACACACACACACACACACATATATATATTGTTTTAATTACTTGTAATATGCTGCCCAAAATCAGCTTGGACAATGAGGAAATGCCGACTCTGGGGACATCTGACAGGGACTATGGGGAGTACCGTGGAAGGCTCTGTGAAGGCTTGAATGGCCTAGATGAGGCAATGACAGGAACATTGGGAGAATCCAGGAGAGCAACCAGATGGAAAGCCGGCTGCACAGGTAGGAGAGGTGTATCTACAGCCAATTAACTGGCTGCATGGGCTGGAGAAGCGGCACAGCTGACCAATGGAAAAGAGGAGTTTCCACCCCTGCAAGGTTTTGCAAAACTGAGTGGAGTGAGGAGGCAGCTTCGCCCCTCCTAATGAGGGATGCTGGCTGGCATCTATTTACTTTGGTGTTTGGAAGCTGGGTGTTGTCAGTGACAACCATTTGTAATCTATCCATCTGTGAACTCTCTTGATTGGCTGTCTTGAATCGATTAAGACCATGTTGCCATAGTTGTGCCTTGAACTCATTGATACTAAGCTACCTTCATTGGGCCTTGAGTGTGCTGAGGTCATGCTGCCATTATTGTTTCTTGAGCCTATTGAAGACAAGTTGTCTTCATTATGCCTTGAATTCATTGAGACTGTGTTGCTTTTGTTGTGCCCTGAACCCATTGATCCCAGCTGCTTTCATCATGCCTGAAGCCTGCTAGAGCCATATGACTTTTGGTGCACACTGCATCCATGGAAACTGCATTTGCCTTGGCCAAGTCTTGAACCCCAAGTTTTGTGGGGTTATCCTTCCAGCAGCATTCCCATGCCCTAGACTCAGACAGCAGACAAACCTGTTCCCCATTGCCTTTATTATATCCAGGTTGTTTGGAACGGAGTTTAAAAGACTGCTCACACACTTTGGGTCCTGGGGAATTACTTCAGGGTTGGTGGTATGAAATAAACAAATGCTTACTCCATTCATGTTCTCTCTCTCTCTCTCTCTCTCTCTCTCTCTCTCTCTCTCTCTCTCTGGATTGGGACAAACAGGACAGTCACTTTGTGTGGTCAATCTAACACATAATACAATGCAATAACATAACACAACATAGCTTAGTTGAACAAAATCAAGAAACTGCTTTTCAAAAACCTAGAAAAAAATACAATGTCCATGCACAGATGCAAATTACTCCCTGCCATATTCCTTGACCTTCATTGCTATCTATGACATTCAACCACTATAACATTATCTGGTCCAACTCATGGGCTTTTAATTCAGCTGAATGTAACTTATTACATGAAACGATTAATAAGTGTCAGGTAGATCTTAATACTTACCACCTCATCAGCAGTATGCAAAGTAAGAATTGGAGTGAGATAATACAAAAGGTAAAAGGCATTCAAATGGGTTCCTTTTTCCTGTTATTTAGATATCTCTTAGAAAACTATTTCAGTTTTTCTTGTTGTCATGATAACTGGGACATTATTTTAAAATTCCTTAGAGTATTAAAATCACAAATAGTATTCTTAAATTATGTTGTGTCAAGATGCCTAGGAAGAAATAGGTACATATTTTACCACTAAACATTCTCCTTTTACTGTGTTAAATTTGAAGAAACATACTGCCTGCTAAAATGTTTGAAAATGTTTCTTGACTGAAATTTACTATTTAAAGTAGGCAGCCTTGAGTCAGCCATTGCTCCTGATCAGTACATCCATATAATGCTTCCTTGGTACTATTGTAAAAGAGAAATCCCATTGCCTTTTTCCCCCCTGGACATTTTCTTATTTCTTGTATTAGTCAATAGCCCTGAAACTGAAACAGCCCCATTTGTCTCTATAGCTCCAAAAGGTTCCACTACGTTTTCTTCTACTCCTTCCACTACATCTATCTTGGTGAATGGTCAGTTGATTCTGCATCCATTAATTTGTGACTCATTTAGTTTCAGAGTTCCACATGTTTATTTGATGACTATTTGTGGGATACAGAGTGATGGGCTGATGGAGGAAAATAATTGGTACTTGCTTAGGGTTTTTTTATATTTAGATTATTGCTATAATCTCCTGGGTGGTGATCCCAATTTGTCTTGGTCCTTTGATCCTAATTCAAAATAGAGCCATTCAAGCTGTTCTGGACTTGTACATTTTCCCCATGTTTTGTTACACTGCAAAGTGCTGGTTCCCAATTTAAGGGAAGAGCCCAGAGTCCTCTGGTTAAAATAATAATAATAAAGTTGGAAGGGACCTTAGAGGTCATCTAGTCCAACCACCTGCTCAGTCAGGAAACCCTATACCATTTCGGACAAATGGCTGTCCAGTCTCTTCTTAAAAACTTCCAGTGTTGGAGCATTCACCGCTTCTGGAGGCAGGTTATCCCCCACTCTCAGTTATCTGTCATTATTTCTTTCTACAATTCAGCTTTTCTCATGCTGCCTAAGCAGGGAGTATCTTCTTTCTATTCCTTCATTTCAGGACATTCTTTTCCTAATTTTTTTTTAAAGATTTACAGGGAAGGAAAAGAATGCTCCTAATTATCAATACTCTACAAGAATTACTTACTTAATTAATTGGATATGTATGACTATCCACCTGTAATATATGGTTCCAGTGGCTTACAACATTAAAATGTAAAAAAGGTAATGTAAAAAATGTAAGGGACGCGGTGCTCAGAGGGTTAGGACGCTGAGCTTGTCGATCAGAAAGTCAGCAGTTTGGCGGGTTGAATCCCGAGTGCTGCGTAGCAGAGTGAGCGCCTGTTACTCGTCCCAGCTTCTGCCAACCTAGCAGTTTAAAAGCACGTAAAAATGCAAGTAGAAAAATAGGGACCACTATGGTGGGAAGGTAACTCCGTGCACCTTTGGCGTCTAGTCATGCCAGCCACATGACCACAGAGATGTCCTTAGACAAACGCTGGCTCTTTGGCTTTGAAACGGAGATGAGCACCAGCCCCTAGAGTCAGAAACGACTAGCACGCATGTGCGGGGGAACCTTTACCTTTACCTTTACTATAAAATGTAATGTAAAAAAATATTAAAAAGCTAGGAAATCAACACTTGACATAACCAGAAGAAGGGCTCCATCATACACTTTGGACTCCAGGCTGGAGCACAGAGCCATGTCTTTTGAAAGGGGTCAGAAGGGATGGGATTAGGTGGTACACAGGTATAGGGTTAAAATTTCCCTCTTATTTTGCACCAATAATCTCTGCAAAGTCCTAATACTTATAAAGAGGAAAACGTTACAATTATTTTACTATTTACCATTTTACACTGATTCCATTTTCTCCCCCATTCATCTAATTTTTTTTAAAGATAGTAATATCAAGATGGATTATTTCAATAACAACAAGATCTTTTAAATAATTAACATATCAGTTGTAATCTGCTGTGCAAAAGACAAAGTGGTTATAATTTCTTGGCTTTTATAGGTTCCCCGTAGAATTATCTTATTGAACATGTTAAACTTCACTCTACCATTGATTATAATATACTTGAATATTCTGAAAAATCTTTAATCTCTGAATTCTTTAATCATTGAGTCATCACATATGTACACCGGACTTATGACAATATTGTGGAACTGAAGCAACTTTCAATCAGCAAAAGAATTGCAATATTTTCCTCTTGCACCTTTTTCTAAAAAATTCTCAATAATTCATATAAAACAATGGTGTCCTTTCAATCTAAATCATTAGCATGAAACTGTCTAATTTGCTGCTGAAAATAGTTCCTACCTGTTCTTTTTTAGTAGAAGAAAAAAGCTAATTCTCAGAATTGACTATGAATGGAGCAAAATAGAAGATAGAGCAGTGGGAACGATTTTCACTGGTGGATATACTTGGTCTAAGTAGCACGGTTATCTAGATCTTCAGGAAGTTGCTTTGTTTCGACAAAAACTTGAATGAAGTTGCACCTCCAAGTTGTTTTTCAAAACAGCGCAATTGTCATGAACTACTGAAATATTTCTTAAAAGAGTAAAAGTAGGCTCTTTGTGAGGTATTTTATAAACATTAGGATCCTTCCCCTCTTCTCCAGATTTGTTTAATGTAATCAATAACATGTTTATAGTTATCATTTCAAAGTAATAACCCTTTCTCCTTTCTCTGGAGGTATTCTTTTCCCTATGCAATTGTAAAGTGCTCCTCCAGAGCTTCAACCAAGTCGTATCTTTAAAAAATCCTGGAGCACCAGGGAATACCAGTGCTGGTGTGGTTCTCATCTTCAAAAGAGGAACAAAAAAAAACCCAGACTGAGGAAACTACAGATCAATCAGCCTAACATCAATTACCTGGGAAGATACTGGAAAAATTATAAAAAAAACAAATCTGTGAACATTTAGAAACAAATAAAGTCATAACTAGTAACCAGCACAGGTTTGTTAAAAACAGATCACGCCAAATCAATCATATTTCATTCTTTGACAAAATGACTAAATTAGAAGACCAGTGAAATGTTGTAGACAGGGCTTTTTTTCTCATTGAATGCTCAGAATGGAGTTCCGGCACCTTTTTTGGATGGAACCTTGTAGGGTAGGCAAGGCGGGTTGTATAACATGTGTGAGTTCCGGCACCTTTTTCTTTTACAAAAAAAGCACTGGTTGTAGATGTGGTATACTTAGACTTCAGCAAGGAATTCGACAAAGTAAACCACAACCTGCTTCTTGGTAAGTTAGAAAAATGTGGGATAGACAGCATCACCACCAGATGGATTTGTAACTGGCTGACAATACTCATTGTACTCAATGAATAGTCCTTAATCTATATGGAAGTAAGTAAGCAGTGAAGCACCACAAGGTTCTGTCTTAGGCCTAGTACTTTTCAATGTCTTCGTAAATGTTTTAGATGAGGGAATAGAAGGGGAACTCATCAAATTTGCAGATGATACTAAGCTGCCAGGAATAGCCCAAACCCTAGAAGACAAGTTCAGGATCCAAAAAGATCTTGACAGGCTTGAACAATGGGCCCTATCCAACAATATGAAATTTAAAGTGGACAAAAGCAAAGTTTTACACCTAGGCAAGAAAAGCCAAAGATACAAGTACAGATTAGGTGAAACCTGGCTCAAAAATAGTCAGTGTGAGAGGGACCTTGGAGTCCTAGTGGACAATCACTTAAACATGAGCTAGCAGTGTGCGGCAGTAGCCAAAAAAGCTAATAGTCATTGGTTGCATAAACAGAGGCATAGAATCAAAATTATGTGAAGTATTACTATTACCTTATAAAGTCTTAGTAAGACCACATCTGGAATACTGCATCCAGTTTTGGTCACCACATTACAAAAAAATAAAAAATAAAAATGAGACTTTGGAAAAAGTGCAAAGAACAGCAACTAAGATGATTAAAGCCTGGAGACTAAAACATATGAAGAATGGTTGCATTCTAGAGAAAAGGACTAGGGGGGCATATAGCAGTATTCCAGTATTTGACATATTGCCACAAAGAGGAGAAGGTCAATTTATTTTCCAAAGTACCAGAAGGCAAGATAAAAAACATAAAACTAATCAAAAAGAGAAGCAACCTGGAATTAAGGTGAAACTTCGTAACAGTGAGGATAATTAACAAGTGGAACAGCTTGCCTTCAGAAGTTGTAGGTTCTTCATCACTGGAGATTTTTAAGAAAAGACTGGACAGCTATCTATCTGAAATGGTATAAGGTCTCCAGCTTGAGCAGGGAGTTGGAGTAAAAGACCTCCAAGATCATTTCCAGTTCTATTCTGATTGTTTGATAGAAACTTTGTCATATATACTATCTTTGCTAGTCTTTTGCAATTGGTGTGTTTGTGTGTGTGTGTGTGTGTGTGTGTGTGTGTGTGAGAGAGAGAGAGAGAGAGAGAGAGAGAGAGAGAGAGAGAGAGAGAGAGAGAGAGAGAGAAGAAAGGAAAGCATAGGTTTATTGTTTGTTTGTCAGAAGTGTCAGAATTAAAATAAGTCATACTCAGCGAGTTAGAACGCTGAGCTTGTCGATCAGAAGATCGGCAGTTTGGCGGGTCGAATCCTGAGTGCCGCGTAACAGAGTGAGCGCCTATTACTCGTCCCAGCTTCTGCCAACCTAGCAGTTCGAAAGCACGTAAAAATGCAAGTAGAAAAATAGGGACCACTATGGTGGGAAGGTAACAGCGTTCCGTGCACCTTTGGCGTCTACTCATGCCGGCCACATGACCACGGAGATGTCCTCAGACAAGCGCTGGCTCTTTGGCTTTGAAACGGAGATGAGCACCGGCCCCTAGAGTTGGAAACGACTAGCACGCATGTGCGGGGGAACCTTTACCTTACCTTTATACGACATAAAATTTAAAATAAAAAATAAAAAAGATTAAAATATCTACAAATTAAACAGTTCTTGCCAAGAAACTAGCAACATTGTGTTCTGCCATGCTCCCATGAGGTCTTCAAGTATACCCTGATTGGGACACAAAGAGCAGGTATACATATGTGTTGTTGTCTGCATGTCATCATAATCGCAAAGGGCAGAAACCACCAGGTAGTCCCATTTGTTCAGAGTGTATCTGGATTTTGTTGTGCAGATTATTCAGTGATTTCCATACTACCCAGTTTTTGCTAAACTCAGGTGCCAGCTCCTCCATTGGTTCCATCCAGTGTTGGTTCTTTGTAGCTTTCCATAGGTCCACTCTGCTTCTAAATTCTGTCAACCTAAGGAAGCTTTTCATGGATTTTGATTTCTAATGATATGGTTGTAGACCATAGAGAGGCTATTGTCTAGATATAGATGATTTAAGCCTCTCTCTGTATGCTTTTTCTTTGTGAACAGCAGGTGGGGCAGTGCTGGCTAGGAGGTAGATCTTATGAAGAGGGGTAAGTTTAGGCATTCGGTAATAATTCTACTAGTTTCATTTAAAGCAACATATATTTTCCCAGATTTTTACTAGACTGGCTAGGCATGTTTGCCTTCCAAATAGCAAAGAACTAATGCTGTAGTCTTAATGATTCTTGGTTTGGCACCATAGGTCAGGGCTTTTCAACCGGTGGTACGCATACCACTAGTGGTATGCAAGCACCGGGCTGGTGGCATGTGGCATCGCCTTCCTCCCCCCTCCCTCTCCTCCCCCCCTCCGCTCCTTCCCACCTCACTTGGTTGCAGAAAAAAGGCTGCTTGGCGACAGCCTGCAGGAACCCTAGACCGCGTGAAGAGCGCAGGTGCAGAGCGAGGCCCTGCCCTCCCCAGGGCTGGCTGTATGAAGTCGCCAGCTGATTGGCATGTACAGCTGGCCCAGACCTCCGCCAATGGGCTCCAGTCCACAGAGAGCTCCCAGTGGGTTGATGGCTTCCTGGCAGCAGCCCTGGCCAGTGAGGAGGCTGGGAGGGAAGTGCAGCCTGGTGCTGGGGCTGCCAGGGCTCAAGCACCAGAATCAGCACCGCTTTGCAGCTGATCGGCACTTCTTCGGGGCTGCCAGAGCTGGAGCTCGGTGCTGATCCTGGTGCTTCTGCTGAGCTCCGAATAAGCCCCAATCACCTGGAAAGCAGCACTGATCCCGGCGGGTCTGCTGAGCCCTGAAGAATCACTTATCACCTGGAAAGCAGCATTGATCCCTGCTCACACACACACACAAACATGTGCAAGCAGTTATAGCTGAAGGCGTTTCAGCCTTCAACTTCGGCTCCCAGTGCTTGCCCTCAGCCGCTCCCCTTCCCTCTGCGCCTCCAAACTGATCCCCAGGGCAGCGTGTCTGACTGAGGAATTCTGGGAGTTGAAGTCCAGAAGCAGCTTGTAATTGGGTGATGGCGTTAAACTCTTGCACTGAGCGGGAACGTGTGCTGCCGTGGCTCTTACTCTCCGATAGGCTGCAGGGGCCACTGCGGAGGGGATATGATTTAATTCATACCTGACTGGCCTATCACTTTTCCCTACTTTCTTTAATTTAAGCCTAAACTTTGCAACAAGAAGCTCATGGTCTGAGCCACAGTCAGCTCCTGGTCTTGTTTTTACTGACTGTATAGAGCGTCTCCATCTTTGGCTGCAGAGCATATAGTCAATCTGATTTCTGTGTTGACTGTCTGGTGATGTCCATGTGTAAAGCCATCTCTTGGGTTGTTGGAAAAGAGTGTTTGCTATGACCATCGTATTCTCTTGACAAAATTCTATCAGCCTGTGCCCTGCTTCATTTTGTACTCCAAGGCCAAACTTGCCTGTTATTCCAGTTATCTTTTGGCTTCCTACTTTAGCATTCCAATCCCCCATGATGATAAGGACATCATTTCTGGGTGTTAGTTCTATAAGGTGCTGTAGGGCTTCATACAACCGGTCAATTTCATCCTCTTCAGCACAGGTGGTTGGGGCATAGACTTGGACTACTGTGATATTGAATGGTTTGCCTTGGATTCGAACTGAGATCATTCTGTCATTTTGAGGATTGTATCCCAGTATTGCTTTTCCTATTTTTTTATTGACTATGAAGGCTACTCCATTTCTTCTGAGGGATTCTTGCCCACAGTAGTATACCTGATGGTCATCTGACTTAAATTCACCCATTCCTGTCCATTTTAGTTCGCTGATACCTAAGATGTCAATGTTTAGTCTTGTCATCTCTTGTTTGACCACGTCCAGCTTTCCTTGATTCATGGATCTTACATTCCAGGTTCCTATGGAGAAAAAATCTTTACAGCATCGGACTTTCCTTTCACCACTAGACATATCCACAACTGAGCGTCCTTTCGGCTTTGGCCCAGTCGCTTCATTCTTTCTGGCGCTACTAGTACTAGCCCTCTGCTCTTCCCCAGTAGCATATTGGACACCTTCCGACCTGAGGGGCTCATCTTCCAGCGTCATATCGTTTTGCCTTTTGGTACTGTCCATAGGGTTTTCATGGCAAAGATACTGGAGTGGGTTGCCATTTCCTTCTCCAGTGGATCACGTTTTGTCAGAACTCTCTGCTATGACCTGTCCATCTTGGGTAGCCCTGCACGGCATAGCTCATAGGTTCATTGAATTACGCAAGCCCCTTCGCCACGACAAGGCAGTAATACATGAAGGGGGAATTGGTGGTAGAAATTAGCAAACCCCAGAAAACTTTGCAGTTGTTTCCTCATGCGTGGCGGTGCCCAGTCCAGACCATTTTTGGATCCATTTCTATCCCATTATAAGATATGCAGTATCGTAAATAGTAATTTTTTTCTTTATGGAATTCACACTTTGATAGCTTGGTGTAAAGTCAAGCAGCCCACAATTTAATCAGTATTGCCCTGACCAGTTTTATGTGCTCCTCCCTTTTTTTGGTGGAATTTAAGATGTCATCCAGGTACACGAGAACCCCCTTGTAGAGGTGCTCCTGGAGGACATCATTAATTAGCTGCATGAAGACTACTGGTGCCCCTTGCAGTCCAAATGGGAGCACCCTAAACTGGAAGCAGTCCATGCGGTAGTTAAATGCTGTCTTCCATTTGTCTTCTTCTTTAATCCTAACCCAATAATATGCTTCCCTTAGGTCTAATTTTGAGAATATTTTCCCCTTGCTAGATGGGCCAACATATCCTTCATTAGCAGCAGGGGGTAGATATTGTTTTGCTCACTGTGTTCAAAGACCTATAATCCATACAGAGGCAAAGAGACCCGTCTTCTCCTGGAGCAAAACTGGAGCTGCTGTTTTTGGTCTTGCCAGCTATGTGAAGACTTGCGCTAAATTTTTGTCTATGAACTTCTGCAGATCTCCTAGTTCTTGGGAGGTCATCAAGTACATTTTTGGCTTGGATAATCTGCCCCCTGGTAGAATTTCAGTGGTGCTGTCAGTGTGCCAATGGGGGGGCAGTTCTCAGACTGCTCTTTGCTGAACACCTCAGCTAAATTCCGGTATTCCTCAGGTACCATTTCCAATTCCTTGTCTTTCACCATTGCTACTACCTCTGGGGTTCCTTTTCTCTTTGTCCTTTGCTCTCCACCCTGGGTGGCATGCTTTTACTTTGGGAACCTCAACTCTCAGGTGCTCCAGTCCACCCCTGGATTCCACTTCTTCAACCATGCCATCCCCAAGATTAAGGGCCACTCCATGCCTGGGGTCACTATAAAAAGTTAAAGTCTCAGTGTGATCCCCCATCATGAGTTGAATTGGCTGGGTGGCAAGGGTGGCTGGGATCCCCCTTGAAATGGACCCATTTAATTGGCCAAATGAAAGTGGCCTCTTCAGCCTCTTCACTGGGATTCCTAGGTTCCCCAAGGTTGGGCTTTTGAGGCAATGGGTGCCACCTGAGTCCACTAGGACCTTCAAGGTTACCTTTCTCGGCATCCCTGGGCTAAATAGTTCTATGGTTCTGGTGAGGGGCATGATGGGTCCACTTATCGGGGTTCATCTTTGGAGTCGCTATCAGGGGATTTGGTTGATTTTCCAACTGAAGCCAGAGTTCCTTCACTCAGGGTTCCAGGGGATGGGACCTCAATGACCTCAGCGCTCTCCATGGTGGTCTCCTTGGGTCACTGTGGAGTCTTCCAAAATTTCCCTCCACTGGCTCAATTGGGCTTGCACGGGAGTCTTCGAATGGCATTTGGCAGCTCAGTTCCCCTCCTTACCGCACTTCAAGCAAGCCATTGAGCATGGTGTCATGAAGGTTGGTTTCATCACCTTCCATTTTCCCCCTAAGGGGGAGTGTCTCCAAGTTCACCCCAGGCCTTGCTGCCTTTGGGCTTGATCAATCTCAGCTTTTTTGGCCAGGATACACCAGGTGTGAAGTTGATCTGAATCTCCTCTGGTGATGCAGGCGTGGTACAGGTTGTCATTCAGCCCATCTTTGAAATGGCCCACTAAGACAACTTCCAGCCAGTTGAGTCGGCTTGCCAGGTCTCTAAATTGCTCCATATACTTGGCTACTGGGCAACAACCTTGCCTCCCTGTGTTGATGCGCTCTTTAACCTTCTAATCAGCTAAAGGGTCTTTGAACCTCGTCCTCAGGACAGCCATGAAGTGATTGAAGTTTCACAGTTCAGGGGCATTGGTGTTGTGCATCCAGGGGCATCCATTGAGCTGCTGCTCCCTCCAGGGCCATGGCTATGATTCTCACCCATCCATTGTCACTGGGGATGTCTCGGCCATATTCCCCCATGTAGCTCAGGACATGGGCTAGAAAAAATCCCAGCTGCTGAGGCACCCTGTTGTACTTCACTCTGAAGGGTGGGAATTTTTGGCTGGGTCAGTTTATGTTTCTCCTCTGCCTGGCCTGGTGCCCGTCTCCTGAAGCTGGGATGGCTTGTTCTGGGATAGCAGCTGCTGCCATGGCTTCCACAGTCTCCAATGCACTGGTAGATAGGCCTGGGATTGCCACCTTGCTTTTCCAGTACTCCTCTTCCGCCATCCCCGTAGCCACTTTCTCTGGTCATGGCCTCATTGGATGAACTAGAGGAATTTGAGCTGCTCCCACTCAGGCCAACCTGGGGGGGGAGCTTCCCTGCTAAGGTTGTCTTCTCCTCTCTCGCCACCATGGTTTGACACCTTTTGCACAGTAGGGGTATTCCCTCCAGGTTGACCACTTTGCAGATCCTGCCTAATGTAAGGACCCACCTCAATCAGTTCTTCCAAGAAAGCAGAACTCTTGAAACAGCTTCATTTCAAAAGGAACTTTTATTGGGAGGTGTTGACAGCAGAAATAGAAGGCAGGATCTGAGGGTTTCCCATGTGAATCAAGTAATTAAAAATGGCCATAGTTACCCCACCCTAGCTGTCCATCCAGATGGTTCAAACAGGCCAATCCACAGGTGTGAAAGCACTGTGGGAACAGAGTGATAAGGTGCCGCTTCCAGGCCTGTTAGGTGTCTGTGCCATTTCTTCTGCACTCAGAGATAAGGCCGATGGATGGAAGTACATTCCATTCTCACCCCATTAGAGACACATCAAAGAGGATAGAGCAAGAGACAGAGCAAAGCAAATACACATCGGCACCTCAAGCTTCCCTTTCCCCCTACAGAAGAATAGCAGAACCTGAAAAGAATAAGAAATCACATACACACAGAACATAGGGTACTGACAGGCAGTTTCAGTCTCATTTGATTTCCTGCATTTTCTACATTGTAAACAAATGCAAATACCAGGGTCTTCAAAGGGTTCACATTCACTTTTAAGATTTGCAGACTTAATTTCATTGTTCATTCCAGCAGAACTTTAAAGAAATGTACTGATGACATAAGCCTGATGTCAGGTCTTACCTTTACATGTTCAATGCAATGCACAAAAATAGTGAATAGTCCCTTCCTTCTCCTAGTTTCATTGGTGACCTCATGCAAAGCTTTTCATTCAAGATAAAGTATGATCTACAGAAAATAGTTTTTGCATATATGCGAAGGTTTTCCTATGAACTGAAATCCTTCATCACAATCAAATCAAATCAGGATGATTTTTGAACAGAGTTCGGGGGTTTTCCAGATAGCAGAGCTTTTTAGCTATCCTTTATGAGATAGACAGCATTAAATAAAATGTTTCTCTTCAAAGGTTATACACGATCAGCTTGCCAAATGGCACCCAACTCAAACAATCATCTTCTGTAGTTATATGGTCAACTGTGAATCCATGGAACAAGCTTAACCTAGTTAAGTGAAGTGAAAGCTCAGTAGCAAAACAGGTGCTTGACAAGATCTCAGGTTTAATCCTTATCATCCTCAGATAGATATAGGGGGAAGGGAGGAAGTCTTCCTGGAGATCTGTTGCCAGTCAAAGTTAATTAACTCAATGATCTGTCTCAGTAAAAAAACAGCTTCTTTAATTGGTAAATTAACTTTAAGTAATTTTCAAATACGTCTGTTTAATCTCTACTAGTTTTGAAGTACAACTGTCTTGGTACTTTCCATCTAAGATGCAATTGTCTAGCCTCAAGAACAGAGGTAATGAAGCAAAATAAAAGAAGCCACAAAAACGTATCCCTGCCTCTTCACTTTGCTATTGATGGTAGAGCACTAGCACTCCACTTCACTTTCTTTGTCAAAAAAAGGTAATTATTTTAGCAAAAGGATACTGCTTTTGAAATCTTGCTTTTTCTCTCCTTTTTCAGTTACTTGTTCTGTTTGCAAATTAGGTATAGGATGCCAAGCTGGGGAGAAGAAGTAATGATGTGCTCATAAAAACTGATATATAGAGAATCCAAACTATCATTTTATACTATATACATTTACAGACAGTGAATATCTCTGGATATCTGTTTTCATTTCACTGTGATTAATATGAAAAGATGTGAAGTTCTTTAGATCCTGTTTTTGGCTTGAAAGTCAACATTTAAAAAAAACACCCTAAAATCATAGCATCCGGTCCCATGACTTCCTGGCAAATAGAACAGGAGAAAAATGGAAGAAGTGACAGATTTTATTTTCTTGGGCTCCAAGATCACTTCAAATGGCTACTGTAGCCATGAAGTTAAAAGACTCTTGCTCCTTTAGAGGAAAGCAATGGCAAACCTAGATAGCATATTAAAAACCAGAGACATCACCTTGCGAATAAAGGTCAATATAGTCAAAGCTAGTAGTGATGTATGATTGTGAGAACTGGACCATAAGAAAGCCTGAGCACCAAAGAATTGATGTTTTTAAATTGTGGTGCTGGAGAAGACTCTTGAGAGTCCCTTGGATGGAAGGAGATCAAATCAGTCAATCCTAAAGAAAATCAAACCTGACTGTCCTTTGGAAGGACAGATACTGAAGCTGAAGTTCAAATGCTTTCACCACCAAATGAGAAGAAAGGACTCATTGGAAGGGACCCTGATGTTGGGAAAGATTGAAGGGAAAAGGAGAAAGGGATGGCAGAGTAAGAGATGGTTAGATAGTGTCATCAATGCAATGAATATGAATTTGGGCAAACCCCAGGAGACAGTGAAGGACGGGGGACCTGGCATGCTATAGACCAGGGGTCAGCAACCTGAAACAGTGAAAGAGCCACTCAGAACCGGTTCCCTCACAAAAGGAAAAACTGGGAGCCGCAAAAAATATGTGCGCATGCGCATACATGCGCGCATGCGCAGAACAGGGTTTGACTGAAGAGTGGAGCCAAGGCGAGATATGCACCTACCCTGCATATTTGAATTGATTGGTTGAACTTTTTTAGTCCCACTTCTTCTTTTTTTTTGGACTGCACATGGCAGAGGACTGGGAGCCGCAGGAGACGGCTGAAAGAGCTGCATGCGGCTCCGGAGCCGCGGGTTGCAGACCTGTGCTATAGTCCACGGGGTTGTGAATAATTAGACATGACTTAGCGGCTGAACAAGGTTGGGTTTAAAAAGTGACCAACAGTAAGTAACTTTAACTTTACAACAACTTAAGACCACTGAATACTTGGAACTTTGGCAATCTAGTTAATTTATTTCTCAGAATAAAAACAAATTCAACATCACTTATAATAAGCATTTATTTTGTCATGAATACACATAAAAAGAATAGATGAATGGCTAAGATACCAACCTGCTTTCAAAAATGTTACATGATGTAAACATAACAGTAACCGTAAATTAGCTTAGCTGCATAATTTGTTTTCTGGCAGTAAGGAATTATTTCTCAGAGTAATACTCTGTTAAGTCTTAGTTCCTTGGCTGATCTCATTATAGAGTATCATAGCTTCACTAGCAGTAACTCAATATATTAATGCACAAGTTAAGGAAACTATACATAAATATTTTAAATAGGTGCTTATTTACTAGTGTAATATTGCACTGTAGAATTAAAGTATCAGTTTCTTTCTTAAGATTCTTGGAGACTGTAGTTCCACCCATTAAAGCTCATTTGTTCAATCTATTATCATTTGTAAAAAAAACTTTCTTAAACATTTTGGTCAAAATGAAATTTAAGCAGCTTATTCATTTTTTAAAAAAGCAAAAAAACAACAACAACCCACTATGATTCTTTTGTCATGTGGTTTTTGGTTGTCTTTTAAATTCTATTTGGTCTTTCATATTATAGTGGGTTGACACAATTTAAAATAAAGTCACACAGTGAAACACAAGTGTGCAAAATACATTTTATAAGACATTTGTATACTTTATTTCATTATTCCTCAGAACAATTCTAAGAGATTTTTTCCCCTTTCCCCATGATTATTTCTAGTTTCCATGTGGAAAACTAATATCAGTGTGGAAATTCATAGCTGAACTCCAAAACAAAAGTATGTGATAGAACAATGGTGATACTTCTAGTTGCCACTGTTATACTCAAACAAAGTTACATATGGCTCATACAAAGACTTTCAACCACTATTTAATGAGAATGGCAGGCAATAAGAGTGCGGATTTTTATACAGTTCTTTGCAACATCTGCCTGTATCAGAAGTTTGTAACAGCTATTCCCTGGGGGAAAAGTATTCCTTGGATCTGAATGAACCTGACAGCAAGTTTTCTGAGATACTTAAAATCAGATGTGCACAATCTGTAAGACTGTAAATATTGTTGAATAATAATTCTAAGCATTCATTGTAATTGCTTTCTAGGGATAACGCTGAGCCACCTTTTAAATGACTATCTCCTGTTTAAATACATCTGTGAGTTCAGGCATCATTTCTCACACTGAAAGTGTCTTGTTTGCTATGATTGGTGACTTTAATCAAGGAACTAGTACAGTATTGTAGGCATTGCTATCGGCCAGAATTATGCATAAAGTAGGATGAATCATACTGGATATAAATATTAGTCTTTTTCTTACTACTACTCCATGCTGAAGGGGTCATTTGTTTATAACTTTATCAGAAAGACAGCAGCTGCTTAGAACAGTGACACCTGCAGCCATCCACAATGACATTAAAATGACAACTTGCTCAGGATAAGTTGTCATGCAAATCTGTTATTATCATCTGCATCCCATCATTAAACACAAGTCATTTGCTGCTGCCCCCCACCCCCACCCCCGAAGAACCTCACTGTTAGAGCTGGGGACAACAGGCATGACAATATCACTCACACACTGTGATTTATATTCTTCAATTAGATATCATGTTACAACCACGGAGTGGGGACATTTGTATGATGATGTCTTTTTATGAGTATGGCCTTTTTGGTGTGACTGTGGTTTGCTGAACTGTCTGTCCTTTGTGCTTTGCAGTTTTCTTTTAAGAACAAAATTAAGTTCTTTCTTAGGGAAATAGGAAGCCTGCAATGTGGCTACACTGTGGGATATTGATCTATTCTCCTGTGATCTTATTAATGTATATGTTTAAATGTTTTACTTTTTAAAAAAAAACCCTGTTAAAATATGGTGTTGTTTTATAATTGTTTACTTATTTTATTGCATGCCATCTCAGTTATGCATATGAGATTATTATTTTTATTAGGTTTTTATTCTGCCCTAATTACTGTATAGGTAACTCAAGGGCAGCTATATAAATTTAATAAATAAATACATAAGACACAATTTTCTTGTTTTTTCTCACTAGTAAGAATATTACTACAATATTACTACATGATTTATATTAGCTGTGGCAGACAGTTCAGAAAAAGGGTTTCAGAAATGGATATGATGTCCCTGGTATAAGCCCTCAATTTTTATTATGTTGCTTCTACAGTATTTGTAAAATGTAAAATATTTGGATCATTTCTTTCAGAAGATAATGTTTAGCAGAGGTCTGGGATTTAGAGGGCATGCTTAGAATGCTGTTTTTTAAAATATATTAAAACAGCTTTAAAATGATTTGACACTGGAATAAATGTTAAAAGCAATTAAACTATATACATAGTAAAATGATTCTATTGGTACATACCATTGTTGTATTTTTAGGATGTAAAAAAAGATGCATGTTGATGAAGCAACAAAAATACAAAAATACTTAAATGAAAACTTGCAATACTAGCCTTGTATATCAGATGCCTTACAGAAGAAATATCTCTGACTTTCTGAGCTAAGGTTACTAGGTATCTGAACCCCAGCAAAGGAGAACATGGACAATCAAAAAGGAGGACAAATGGGGAAAAATGAGGTCATACTATTTATCTTTCTTGACATCTGTAACACATCTGTAACACAAAAACTGCACAATGTATATGAAGTTACTTTTTTCGCCAGCATCAGAAAAATTGGAATTTCAGTATTTTTTCAAGAAATCATTTTTGAGAAGATATGCTACTGATAACAAAGTATTAGTGATAATGTGCTTTTCAAATTTCACATAGAAACATGATGAATCATGTGATCTATACTACAGTGAGCATATGTAGGGTCTGGATTGAATTAAGAAATAATTAACTTACATCTAGGCTGTCAACTCTCCCTATGGGCCAGGGAAACAAAAAATAATTTACAGAGACCCATGAAACTTCAGATGCTGTAAAAACATTTCCCTCTCCCCAACACCCTCAAGACATAAAAAAGCACCACAATATTTGATTTCAAAACTATGCCTGCTAGATGAAGAACATTAGGACACATCTTTCTTTTACCAGACATCTGGTAAACCTAAATTAGGCAAATTTTATCTTCATGCTAAAATGGATCTGCAGGTTTCTCCTTTTTCAATTGGTAGTTTGCAAGAGAATGCAGTTTTGTTTTGGGTTTGATCCAGATAAAGGAAGATTAAATTTCTATAAACACCATGGCTTGTTGTACAATTCAGAAAATTGCTTGCATGAAGTATAATTTCTCATGTTTTATGATTTCTCATATCATAACTTTGCAAAGAACCCTTCCACTGAAATTTCTGATCTTCCTTTGTTTCTAAGCCTAAAGTTTGCCAGAGCTTATAACAGCAATTACAGTTTATTGTTACATCTGAACACTATTGAAACCCTAAGAATCAAGCACCTAAGATATATCAAGTTCCAAGTTCACTTAAGTGAAGAATCAATTGGAAATTAGATAAATTAAGAAGTGAGTTGTTAAAAAAAAGCTTATTCAATGAATCAGTATGACAAGACTAATAGTTGGTAATAAGAAACTGTTAACAAGGGGAATGGCGCTATAAATAAGTTTGGTTTTTCCCCAGATTGCTGAAAACCCACAACTTCCTTCTCTGCTGAAAAGAGTAATATTCATAACCTAGAATCTTGTTTGGGGAGACAAACAGCATATCAGTTATGCTGAAGAACAGTGTACTTTCCTGAAGCAATTACAAGCTAACTCAGAGTGGGTAGAATGTCTCTTAAGGGTATTAATTTAAAGGCACACTTTATTCTCTATTGATGAAGAGCCTTTCTTTGTGCTTTCAATCATTTGACTGAAGTCACATGAAAATTTTTTTTCCTCTTTTTTCCACAACCACTTATTCAAGTTGTTCTGAGAGCATTGTGCCTACTCAATTAGTTATATGTGCTACAAATATCAGTGAAAATAATGATGCACTTGTTTCTTTAGGCCCACTCAAAAGATGTGAAATATAGACTGCTCTCCCCTGAGTATTTCTTTCAAGAATTTAAGAGGAAAAAATATTGAGTTTTGAAAAATTCTTGACCCAGCCATATGAAGGAAAGTTGCAGCATGGAAAGTAATTTCAGTTCAGTCTTACTTTTCAACTTGTAACATGAGATTAATACTTCAAACATTAATTTACATTTTACTGAGTACTCTAAAAATGGATTTTAAAACATTTCTGCCTGCAGATTCCTGAAGAAGATAGAAAATATTAAATCTAGACTTCAGAATCAATGGTACCATCAAATCTGTAGATTATTTAATATTCTGCTCGGTTAACTGTTTTGTTCAGTTAGAAACTCTTTCACAAGGATAGAATGCTGTGGTAGAATAAAAGGGTAAAGGTAAAGGTTCCCCCGCACATGCATGCTAGTCGTTTCCGACTCTAGGGGCCGGTGCTCATCTCCGTTTCAAAGCCGAAGAGCCAGCGTTTGTCCGAGGACGACTCCGTGGTCATGTGGCCGGCATGACTAGACGCCAAAGGCGCACGGAACGCTGTTACCTTCCCACCGTAGTGGTCCCTATTTTTCTACTTGCATTTTTACGTGCTTTCGAACTGCTAGGTAGGCAGAAGCTGGGACGAGTAACAGGCGCTCACTCTGTTACGCAGCACTCAGGATTCGACCCGCCAAACTGCCGACCTTCTGATCGACAAACTCAGCGTCCTAACCCACTGAGCCACCGCGCCCCTTTTGTGGTAGAATAGTAAGGTGTTATTATTATGGTTGGTTGCAGAGTCAGTCAGATGTTTGGAATTGGATTTTTTTCTCCACCTATCAAGTCCTTGGGATAGGCAGATGTTTTTTAATAATATTATAGAAAGAGTGTATTATTATTACTATTATTATATTCACAACAATGTATAATCACAGTTGCCAGTTCTTTAGCTGGTGTTGACTTTCATACACATCAAGTTCTTTCCAAGAACCTAGCATGTCATAATGTATCAGCATAGTATATTTGTGGATCCAAGCAGTGTAATGTTTTGTAACTGACAGATAGAAATTTTGTCTATGCACACATTTTTTTTAAATACTGTTGAATTTTTTTTTGGGTATGGCACTAATGTGCCAATAATCACTGGGACTACCATAGCTGGTTTATGCCCTAATCTTTCAATTTCAATTTTCAGATCTTGATACTTTGTAATTCTCTCCAATTCTTTATGTTCTATTCTACCAACCCTGGTATTGTCACATCAGTTATTCATACCTTCTTCTTTTCAATCACAGTTAATTTTGGTTATGAGTCAAGATTTTATCAGTTTATATTTGAAAACTCCACAGTATTTCGACCTCATAATATTTGGCTATTTTTTCAACTGAAACATGATGATTTTTTTCAGATGTTTCAGTGAATCATTTTGGTGAATATATTATGTTGTTGTTTATAATCAGTTGTTTGATCTTCTTGCATCAGCTGAGCATATGATCTACTGTTTTTTCTGCTATTTGCACTTTTGAGTCATTTGATGATTTTTCAAATCTGCACTTTGAATCATTCGATGATTTTTTCAGACCTTGATTTCTTTAGTATGAATAGCTTATTGAATAGCTTACTTGAGCAACCAAAATCAAGCCTTCAGTTTCTTTTTTAAAAATGTTCCTGTTGCAAGTCATTGTTAGATTTTATCTTTACCCATTTTCCCTTTGATCTTTTATAGAAATTAACCATGTAGTGTTTTTCCTTGTCAACATTTTGTTCATTTAGTAAATTCCAATTTTTAATTTACATCAATCCTGGTTCTTGGCTCTCTTTTACAAATTCAGCTAATGCATGTTTTTAATTCTTCACCAATGTGATGGCTCCATCAGATTCCAGTTTGGAGGAGGAGTTGGAATTGGGACAATCGAATGGTGAAGGCATGGTCCCTTGGAATGAGCAGAGTCTAGGGCTTGAGGAGGAGTCAGTCCCAGGGCTTTTAGGGGGGGGGCAGCTGACCAAATGGAGAGCTGTCTGAAGGAGCAATCAGCTGCAGAGGGTCAGCAGAAATGACAGGATCCAACCACCTCTGATGAGGAACAGCTGCCTCCCCCATTTGATCTGTGGGCATGGAGAGCTTAGTAGAGGGAGGCACAGAAGAGTTGAATGAGGTTGATCACAAGGAAGCAGCCCTGTCCCTCCTCAAAAGGAACTGGGGAAAGGTGATTTAACTGGATGCTGGGGGAAGATGAATTTGTCAGAACACTGTTTGCTCTGGGGTGCACTTTCCCAGCTTTTGTGGACTCTTGTTTCTTGGACTGTAGTTTTGGATTCTGAACCTCGGACTTTACTTGTGGGCTTGTCTTCTTGTCTTTAACATTTTGGACTGTGCTTTGACTTTTAGAACCTTGGACTCTGATTTGTGGATTGGGATTTTATGAGTAGTGTGTCTTGTCCTTGTCACTCATGGGAAAGCTTGACCCCAGGTGGTCCTGGCAGAAGCTGACTATGGACAGGTAAGTGGGATGGAGCTTTACCAGCCTCCTTGGTGAGTTGTTGGGCACTATGAAAGTGAGTAATAAACCTGCCTTTGACTCATAACTTGGGTCAAAACTGTTAGTTTGTCTGACTTGAGGTAACTTGACAGGTATAATTTATCAATATTACTACAGGGATGTAATGCATAGTGAATAGTATTAGCTTTTTCAAACTGTCCAGTTCAGCTGGTGTCCACTTAATAATTCCAGCAGTGTATTGTATTATCTTTTGTTTGTCTGCTTTTGCTAGAGAGAATTAAAATGATTCTTCCTGCTCTGAAACTCACGGTGGCAGGAACCCTTTGAAAGAATAATTAATAATAAATCTAAGGGGAAAACTGTGGAGGCATTAAACCAGTGTTCTCTTGCAAGTCAGGTCAATGAATGTTCAAAATGAGACAAGATTTCCTCCCCCCCATTGCATACTCCCTTGTGTTTGCAGATATAATGCAGTAAAAAAAGGAATTAAAGATTTAAATGCTTCTTGTTAAAAAGGGATATCATGCCACATACTTTCCCCAAGAGCCGTAACCATGGTTGCAGTTTGCTGCAATGGTTAGAGTGGAGGAAAGGAGGAGTTTCTGAACTACGCCTGTAGTTGGACACCAGGAACAGGATGCTAAAGATTGCCTGAGGGATGGAAAAAGAGACAGACAGACACTGTTCTGGAACAATAATATTATCTCACTAACAGCTACATACAAAAGAAGAAAACCCTAGGACAATTTCAGGAAGGAAGGAAGGGCCTGGAAGTTTTTATGGAAACTAAGCTGCTTTTGAAAAGAAAGAGAAATAATCAAAATTCAATTTCATTTTCTCTCTCAGATAAATTCATACACAAAAATGTCACAGTGATTGCTCTCAAAGCAACCCCAATTACTTCTGGCTGCATTTGAAAATGCAATATGAAAGCTGGTATGTGTTTACCTTGTCATGAGGGGGAAAATCTAAGTTATGAGGGAAACTTGTCAAACTGTCAAGCCAGCTCTGCCCTTTAAAAAGACCTAAAAGACAGGGTGAGGATAAATTCCAGTCCATGAAAAAAATAGATGACCTGCACAGCTTTTACAGAGCGTCATCTATGCAGTCTTGAGGGCTTGTTTTCCCCCCCTTAATACTACAGATAAACTGAAAATAAAGCTTCCAACAGAACTGATAGTATTAGCCAGCAGTGTAGAGCCAGAATCAAACTGGCACAGAATCCTCTAGGTATGAATCTACTCTGTAGTTTGGCCATCAGAAACAGTGATGTTTGAGTTCTAATTAACAAGTTAAAAATCAGCATGTTATCAAGTCTGACCATCTATATATTAAAAAGTTTGTCAGGAGATCAGATTTGAAACTGCTGATCTTCTAATAAAAATAGGTTATTTGTCCCTTAAATTTGGAACCCCCTTTTTCCTAAGATCTAGCAGCCTGTTACCCTTTTAGTCACTAAAAGGCCCTGAAGATCTGATTGTAGCTACAAGTACTAGGGGATAGAACATAGCTAGATCTCAGTAAATCCCTGGGTAGTTATTTGTGGGCATGAAGGGGATGTATTGCTTCAGAGGAGCTGATAGTTTTTTGGGTAACTTTTTATGTTTTTTTGTACTGTTCTGATACTTCATAGGATATTCAGGATCATGCTCCATATGTTGGGTGGTTATAAAAAAATCCTTTAAATGAAATAAATAAAAAAATTGATATCCATGCTACATATAGACAATAAACTCCCTTTCTTCTCCATCTTTCTTTTAAAAGTAAGGAAAACCAGTAAATTAATCCTGCCAATGTAACATTCCAACTGCAGTTGTGGAAAATATAAAAGTGTTATCAAATGTAGAAAAACAACTGTCTTTGTCAGACAACCAACTGCTGGAAATTGCTTCATTTTTGTCTTGAAGATATTCTCTTCTAGTCAAGCCTTTCTGGGAAACTTCAGTCATGTTGCCTTCTAAATGAAGCATAGTAGCTACTTCTAGCTGCCTCAGAGGAAAATCTTACCATCACTTCAAACATGTATAAGAGCCTCAGCTCTTTAAAGCACCTGGATCTTTTAAGAAACAACACACAATCCTAATAATATTCTCATGCGTTACATTTCTAATTTAGACAAGGGAGTTTTCCATTGAATAGATGTTGAGTTGCAGCATATTTGTACTATTTTGTACTATTTGATTAACTCTGCCTTGAATTTTAAAAGTGAGATAAAAGATCTAATACTACTAATATTGTTCTGTGGTAAATGAAGCAATCATTGCCACACATTTTTTAAAAAGATCCTTTTGCTGACATCAATTAAAGTAACATTTCTTGTATCAGGTCAAATTTTCAAAAAGATATAATTGCAGACTGAAAAGATATAGAAAGTAGTATGTTTAGGTCTCTGCACTGCCGTGTTGTATCTTCAATAAGAACATTTGCCAAGGGAGTAGGGTAAAAAACAAAATGATGAAAAGGCTATTGTGGCATTATGATGCTTCTTTTCTATGTGTATTATAAAAATCTAAACAACAACAACAATAATAATAGAAGATCAAGAACTGAAGTTCCCCTGGTTTAAATGAGCTGCATGGATTCTGGTTGAAATCACTAACAAATATGCATGCAAGATTAGCAAACCAGATTAATCAGATTCTGGAAACACCAGAAAGTGAAAAATGGCTAACAATTGGAAGAACTTTCTTGATTCAGAAGGATGCAGAAAGAGAAAATAAACCTGAAAACTACAGGCCAATCACTTGCCTTCCAACAACATACAAATTACTTACAAGCATTATTGCAAACCAAGTTTATGGAGATATCTAGGAAACAAGGATTTGCTGCCTGTGAAACAGAAAGAGTTCAACAAAAAAATTCAAGAAGAAACAAAGACGAACTGATGATTGACAAACTGGTTTTGAAGAATTCAAAGAAAAGATGAATAAATTTGTTCATGGTGTGATTTGATTATAAGAAAGCATTTAATTCTGTTCCACATAGTTGGATTGATAAATGCTTAGACATTTTTGGAATTAGTAGCAACATCCAGAAATTCCTGAAGACTTCCAAGAAGTTATAGCAAACTAAGCTGATGGCCTATGCAGAAGAACTTGGTGAAGTTGAAATCAAACGAGGAATCTTCCAAGGCAACTCATTGTCACCTCTGTAATTTGTACTTTTGATGGCACCACTAACAAGCATTTTGAACAAAACAAACTGTGGCTATGGGTTGTCTAAAAAAGGGTTGAAAATTTCCCATTTGCTCTACATGGATGATTTAAAACTGTTCGGAAAAACAAAAACTGATTTGAGCTTGTAATGTATTGGGCCTTGTTTTACTGAGTGTACCACATGGGGGTTTGAATGCTGGAAGGTTGCTTAAGCAAGGAGCCGGGTAACGGCTCCCAGCTCCTCAGACAACCCGTCCCCAGGGCTGCCATTGGCTGCCTCTAGGGCAGCAATAGGTTGCTTTAAACCTATTGGCCACCACCTAGAGGCCAGGGTATAAATAGCTGCATTTGCAGCCCTGTTCCGCAGTTCAGTTCCTGCAAGCAAATAAAGAATGTTCCTGACTGAACTCACTCGCCCCGTCTCTTCTCTCAAGCAATGGACCCAGTACACAACAGAGCTCACTGATGAAAAGCACTGAGGAGTTTAACAGATACATTGAAATGCAATTTGGCATTGACAAATGTGCAACAATTATTGTTAAGACAGGAAAAATAGTTGAAGATGATGGACTCAAACTTGATAATGAAGAGCTGATAAAAGCAGTAACATGAGAAGAGGGATACAACTATGTAGGAGTTTTGGAAGCTTCTGAGCTGTTGCACAACCAAGTCAAAGAAGCTACTTCAACAAAATACATAAAATATTTAAACAAAATGCATATTTTTATTCAAAGAGCAAGAAGTGGAGCCAATATATACATATGTACATGTTGTTTTCTGAGGTTTTCGCGGGTGTTTGTATGTAGATCTTTGGTCATTCGGGTTTTTCCCCACGTAGAATTGGAGGTATCAGGGCAACGTTTTGACGAAATCTCATCCGTCATCCTCAGGCTGGTGGCTTCAGCTTCGTTCTTCTGGGAGAAGTGTGTGGTAGTGGCTGTTTGGTCTTCTTTTTTAAACTGCCAGAGGGGGTGTGTTCTGTGGGTGGAGGTGTGCTCTGATTGGGTGGGGGGTTAGCTGTGTTCTGATTGGGTGGGGGTGTGTTTTGAATGGGGGCTGTGTTCTGATTGGGTGGGGTGTGTTTTGAGTGGATGGGCTGGTCTCAGCTGCCAGCCTTAGACCTGAACTGGTGAGTTGTGCTGCTTTTGCACCCAAAAACGTATGTTGATTGATTCTATTTGCAAGGATCTCAGGGTGACAGAGGCCTCTTACAGGTGAAACAAACTATGGAAAAGGAAAAACACAGCTTAAATGACCACATAAAAAACAAAAGAGCCTTTGCTGAAGGAGGTGAACAAGGGCAACCTTTTGAAAACAACAAGATTGAAAGCACAATATCAAAAGTAAACAATTGAGCATTGGGTTTTTAACTGGAAAAAAACCAGTTGGCTGCTCAAGAAAAACCCTTGCAGACCAATCCCATGAAAGCAAAAATTCAACGTCAGCAATAACAGCAAATGTCAATTATGCAATGAGAAAGATAAAACAGTGGATCACCTTAACAGTGGCTGCAGCAAAATCTCACAGTCTGATTATCTACAATATCATGACTGAATTGCCACAATTATACATTGGAAGCTTTGCAAGAGGTTTGAATGTAGCAAAGATTACTGGGTATACCAAATTTTCATTCTTGAAAATGAGCAAGAGACGTTTGGATCCAAACAGACAGACATCTGGCCCACAAAATGCCTAACATCCCCAATGTGGAAAAGAAAAAATTCTGGTTCATTGATATTGCAATATGAGGTGATGCGTGAATTCAAGAGAAACAGCTAAAAAAACAACAAAATACCACAATCTGCAAATTGAAGTTGAATGATTATGGAAGAAGAAATCAATGGTTGTACCAATAGTAATAGGAGCCCATGGAGCAATACCCAAAGGGCTGCCTAGATACATGGAAATTTTGAATTTATTGGACCTGAATATCCTGACTGCAAATATCCTGCAAAAAACCCCACTCTACTCAGAACTGCCTATATACTCAGACATTACTTTAACAGCTCTTAGGACCTTGGTTAGGACTTGAACTGTTAAGCCTATGAATCAAACTGAAGATTAAATTTTAAATAATAATAATGTTGATGTCACATTCACAATTATAAACGGTGGAGCTTGTGTTGTTAAATTTGTATCATATCTCTGAAGAACCTGTTGAATTCTGCATATTTTTTTCCCATTTTATACATACTTGTAGAATAATTCCACTTGCCAAGTATGCTTTTGCTGAATCAGTTTGTCCTGGATTTATGATCACAATTGGGGCTAGAATTTCTGTTATAAATGGTTGCAGTTGTAAGTAGAGTTGAACCTGATTTTATAACAAATTTTATTGTGGTCATTAAACAAAACATACATCCTTAATGAATGAGGTCATTAAGTGAATTATCCATTAGATAATTGTCAAATAAGGTTGGAAATTGCTCTAGATCCCATATTTTTCTATCTTATCTATATTTAGGGTGGAACAAAATCATTTCATTGCCCTCAAAAATATTGCAAATGATGGCTTTGGTAGTTAGACAGGATAGCTATAGAAAGAAGTATATTATGATATAACTTTAGAGAGAGAGGTTAAAATATAATTGTACTTATAAGTGTTGCGAAGAATATCAAAAGCTACTACTTTGTATATTTTTCTTTCCTTTCTATTTTTAACTTTAATTTCTCTTTGAATATTTTTATACTTTGTATTAGTTTTTACCTTTTTAAAAACATTAAAAGTATATATATTTATTACTGTGTGTATATGTGCATACATACATATAAACATACTTATATACATATGTATTTTCTGGAGACATGATGGCTCAGAGGTAAAAGACGCTGAGCTTGTCAGCTAGAGTTGACAGCCCAGGTTTGAGATCTGAGTGCTGCAGGACAGAGCAACTCCTGTTCCTTGCCCCAGCTCCTGCCCACTTAGCAGTTCAAAAGCATGCAAATATGAGTAGATTACTAGGTACCACTTTGGTGGGAAGATAACAGCATTCCACGCACATTTGGCATATAGCTGTGCTTGCCACACAACCACGGAAAATGTCTTCAGACAATGCTGGCTCCCTTGGCCGAGAAAAAAAGAAATGGAGATGAGCACTGTGCTGTAGAGCCGGACACAAGTGGACAGGAAAACGTATCTCTCTCTCTCTCTCTCTTTCTCAATAAACAAATGTTGCACATGATGTAGAGATCTACTTGTCCCAACACATTAAATAATACAGTCCCTCTATCCTAACTTCACTGCAATCAAGCACTGAAACTCCCCATCACCACCGCCGCCAATTCTACGCGCAGCAGCACCCCATTCCTCAGGGCCTCACTCCGGGCCCTCTGCCTGACCCTTTGAGTCAGCATCGTCTTTCAGATATTTGTAATCTGCTTTGACCAGAAGATGCATTAGCAGCGCGAGGGCTCGCCAGCTTCCGCGTATCACGAGCTGAGTGGGCGGGGCTTACGCTGAGCTTGTCTTGCATGGCTCTGCTGCCTAGAGCTGGTTTCATCCCACCTGCGGCCATTTGTCGAGGCTCCTGCACCAGCCATCAGCGTGGCGCGTCGCTTAGGAGCGAGGGAGACGCTCCCGTTGAATTGCAGCGCCAGCGGCGAAGGCGGGATGGAGGAGGAGGAGGGTAAAAGCATAGGTTCTGTGGCTTTTCTCGCTTAATCTTTTCTTACAGGATGCTTGAGTTGTCTCGGCGAACCTTCCCAGCCCTCCGCCCTCTTTTAGTGAGTGGGCGAACAAATTTCTGGTCTCCAGCGAAGGAATCAGTGTCATGCTTATGCAGGGAGTCTTTCTTTCTCAGTGGCTTTGGTGGATTGTAACCCTGTCCGATCCCACTTTATGGGGATTTGCGAGAGAAATTCTTCAGGGGTGGGTAAGGGTGTTTCCTCGCCGTGTTAGTTCGTAGGTTCTTTAGTGTCTATTTAGCCGGTTCCCGCTGTCCTTATGCAGCCTGCATCCCCCGTAAATGATTTGAATTTGGATGCGGAGGTCGCCTAGCTCTTCAGCAACTTTCAAGGGAATAAGAGAGGCCTAAATAACTTATGTTATCGCCATGGATTAACTTCGCCAAGAGCATTGTGCTCACCTATGTTTTAAATAAACCAACATCACACAATCCACCCATTTACTATTGTTGTTGTTGTTAGTTGCGAAGTCGTGTCCGACCCATGGTGACCCTATGGACAATGTTCCTCCAGGCCTTCCTGTCCTCTACCATCTACCATTTACTATTACAAAGCCCTAAGTCTTAAAAAACAAAACAAAATAAAGCGTTAACCAACCCTCACTACCTTCCCTATTAGTCTGTGTGGATAATCATAGAACAGTGGTTTATTTAAGCACTATAAAAGGAATGCACGTTGTTTTTTATTATGAACATGGAATTGCTATTGCTGTATAGAAATATGTATGTTTGTTTCAGAGTAAAAAAAAAAAGGTTGCCTATCTAACACAAATAGCCAGGCACAAAGTATTTTTACTTTAGAAACATTTCTCAGAATAAAAACTGCAGATTCTAAATTAAAGATAAAATAGAGAACAGAAAAGTGAAAAATAAAAATAGAAAAGAAAAAGAATAAGCGGTTTTCTATCTTCTTAACAGTAGTTAATTTAACTGCTGCTAATTTAAAATATAAAAATAATTTATATTTTACTCACTCTAGGCTCGATTACATTAAAATTTCCCCTATTACTATATTCTACTCTAATAATTAAATCTATAACTCAGCAGTTCATTTTTTTCTTTCTTTTTCAGGAAAAAGTCCATAAGTGATATTGTCATATACATATACATATACATATACATATACATCATATACATATACATATACATATACATATACATATACATATACATATACATATACATACATACATACATACATACATACACATATATATATAATCAAAAATACCTTCCTAGACTTTCCAGTCAGGCTACATCCAGTAGACAGTATTAATCAGATTTATCCCAGTTTTAAGTTCCCTCAAAGTCAGAAGTCACCTCTTTTTGATTTTGTTAGCCATATAGCTCCATCCTTTCAGGCTAGTGGCCTGGTAGTGGCTGGGTCTAGTCCTTACATATTGGGATTACACTCCAGTCTTGTGCAGAATTGGGATAGCCATTGGCTTGAGCCAGTTGATTTGTACATACCTAATACAACTTAAAGTTATGCTCTACATATGCTAAAGTCAATAAGTTCAGTAATTTTTAAAGCTAGCAAAGAAAAATACCACAATATATTTCATTGAGCACAAATGCTCTTGCTTTTACTATTCATCTATAATGTTATAGACATTATTTTTAAATATTATTAGAAAATATTAACATAGCAACATGATATGTATGCATATATTACATTGTCTTTCCCTTCCTTTAACTACACTTAAACTTTCCTTAAGTAGACTGCTCTGCCTTCGGGAAGTGGTAAATCCCAGCTGACCCCATGAACTCTGAGAGGCCTCTGAAACTTTTCTCCATGTATCTATAACTGTTCACATTAAGATAGTGTACATTATTTCAGTGCTGTCAAAGAGAATGTTTGGGCACAGAGGCTACCATAAATTATTTCAAGCATTACATGAATGAAGAAGCTAGATAAATTTCTGTAGACAGTTGACAGAGCTATAGTGTAGGAAATTGCCCTTGTATTAAGCCAGACACTGGTGAATCTATTCCTGGCAGCAGCTGTCCAAATTTAAGGGCAATCCTAGAAGACAAATTGATCCTGGAATCTTCTGCTTACAAAGCTGGTATTCAGTCATTGTTCATCAAGGACTTTTGCACAGCAAATTTACTATGGCATTTTAAAAGAAATTGCTACTTTTTTTGCAGTTTATGGCAAATTTTACAGTACATTTTGTGTATTGTACATAATACAAACTTGTCATAAATCCTTTAATGTTTTTGCTCATACAAGGTAATGCTGCCAGCCTTCCAGTAAAGATTGTATGTGTGATGTTGTTTATATGAGCAACTCACTTTGTTTGTCATATTGTTACTTTATGTTTTATGAAAAAATAATTGTTCTGTTTTTTTTCCTTTTGTATGCTTATTAACAAGCACATCTTGGTAATCTGTAATTTTGCAAGTTCATTTCTTTGTATCACATAATTTGTAATACCTTATCTTGCCTTGTTTTGAATGCAAATATTTAATTAAGAGGATAAATATGTATGATAAATCAAAACATTTAAGCCATGGTCCAATAACTCCTTAGGTTTATTGAGTCTATATGTCTGAGGTTAGTGGAATATCAGGTGTCTTTGAGTTACAAACCTAATGGAGCCTGCCCATCATGGTGGTAACTATAAATGCAGGCCAGATGCTGAGTACTCAAAGTGCAGTCACATGATAGGGGGCTGACAGTTGGAATTTTAAATTCAGATCATAAGTTTTCCCAGAGACGTCTGTCATAACTTCAAATGGTTGTAAATTGAGGATCTGTATAGACAATAGTAGGTTGGCTCTCACAGTACTCTCTAAATTAGAAATCTAATTTACATAAAATAATGAGATGAACACAACACTAGGCTTTATGCTTGTGACATACTGACACAAATGTGCCAAAATTGACCAATTCTGTCCTTAGCATGTTGGGGTATGGATACAATAAAAGGGAAAATGATGGTTTAATTGTGAATGAAAGCCCTCATATACCTGGATGTATAAACTGGTGTTGTTTAACTTGTGGTGGATGTGGATGAAAGTAGGTTTTCACCATTCTGAATGAAAACAATCCAGGATAGGAGGTAGTATTTTGGGTAGCATCAAGAATAACTCTTTGGGATGGAAAAGGGACATGTTAGAAAAGAAAGTAAGTGAAAAATCCTAGATCAGACATGTCAAACTCGCAATGTCATGTGACATCACATGATGTATCGAGACTTTTGCTATTGCTGGCAATGGGGTGGGCGTGGCTTCCGCATGACGCATTGGCCCACAGGCTGGCTGTTTGACACCCCTGCCCTGTATTGACTATAAGAACAGAACATACAAATCCTGTATGAAAAAGGATAAGAAAGTATATTAATCTGGTAGAATGAAGAGGAAATGGAGCATAGGTATATGGAAGCTGCTTTGAACAGTATAAAAATTATATCACATGACTATGATTACATACTAAAAGGAAAAGATGAAAAAATGCTTAATGGAATTATCCAATAAAAGAGTCTGTGGATAAGAAAATATACATATAAAAGAGTGTAGTTAAAAGTTAAGAGAAAGATACTGTATATTGGATATAGGAAAAAACATTTGACAGAATTCTTATTCAATTGTGCATTTGTAATTTAGAACAAATATATGATAAAGAAAATAAATTTAAGTTGTGTAATGTTTTTCATTAAAGTGGAGTTTGATAACATTTATGAAAACCTCAAAAACAAGCATAAGAAACATAAAAACAAAACGCAAACAAAACCAAAAAAACTGTGTGGATGTAGTGAAAGCAAAGGTACTTTGCACCAATAGAAAATAATGGAGAGGCATAATAGAATAGAATAGAATAGAATAGAATAGAATAGAATAGAATAGAATAGAATAGAATAGAATAGAATAGAATAGAATAGAATAGAACCTGGAAGGGACCTTGGAGGTCTTCTACTCAAGCAAGAGAACCTATACCATCTCAGATAAGTGACTGTCTAGCCTCTTTTTAAAAATATCCAGTGATGGAGGGCCCATGATTTCTGGGGGCAAACTACTCCACTGATTAATTGTCCTCACTGTCGGGAAGTTTCTCCTTAATTCCAAGTTGCTTCTCTCTTTGATCGGTTTCCAACCATTGTTTCTTGTCCTGCCCTCTGGTGCTTTGGTGAGTAACATGACCCCTCTTCTTTCTGGCAGCCCCTCAATTACTGGAGTACTGCTATCATGTCTCCCTTATTTCTTCTTTTCTTTAGATTAGCCAAATCCCAGTCCCCCAACTGTTCTCCATATGTTTTAGTCTCCAGGCCTTTGATCGTCTTAGTTGCTCTTCCCTGAATATTTTGTGAACTCTCAACATCTTTTTTTCTGATATGGTGACCAAAATTGTCTGCAGTATTTCAAGTGTATATAAAGCTATGTGTATGTGTATATGTGTATAAAGCTATGCTTTATTTTATTCTATTTTATTAACTAATGCTTTTCTTTGGCTAACTATTTCTTACACACTTTCTGTACTTTGCAAAACATTGCTGAAGGAAATGGTGTGATAGGGATGCATGTGGATGGGTATGTTTGTGTGTATACACACATACACGCATATATACTTGGGCTTGTATGTGGGATTTCGTTAAAATTCAAATTTGTATAAATCCTTCTTGTTTTTACATAATTTGCCTACAAAAGAAAAAAAACCAATTCAGTGTTTGTTTATCTGGTTCATCTTGAGCTAAAGAAAGATAATAAAAATACATTTTTCTCACATATTAAAATAAATGCTAAATTGGAGAGATATTTTGAGTGAAATGCTTAACTAAAATTAGTACCTACCATATCTTGGCTGACTTCACAAGAAAAACAAAGTAAAAGCAAATTCGTTTTTGAATAAGACACAGTCAAAAAAGTAGGTTAGATTGTAAATTAGGGAAAAAATGTTAAGAAAAATGGTCAGCTGTGATAACATGAGGGTATTTTATTTTGAATGAAATACATGTATTATTAATGTATTGGGATTTGCTATATTCTGTCCTTAAAATAAATGTAATCTTAAATAAAATAACTGAAGTTGAGTGCTATTAAAATGACTAAAATGTGCACTTTAACTCATATTTCTCAAAAGAACACTAACCTAAGTGATAGCCTCTCAGTACTATTTTCAAATAGCAGTATGCTACAATTTGTGATGAATTGCCATAGAAATCAAGTTTAAAGCTATCTTAGAATATGAATTAAACTAATTTTATGGATCTATGAATCTGGCCCTTAATATTTTCATTTTAGTTTGCAAGCAGCTAATAGAAAGAATAGAAAGATGAAAAATGACTGTTGTCTTAACTGTACTGTTTTCAACAGGTTTGTGGGACAGAACTACTTGAAATAATTTATAGCCATCACAGTTTGTTCTTCTTTAAAAAAAATACTAGAAATATTGAATATAATCAATATGATAGAAATATTGTTCATAGTCTTAATATGTATAACAAATTAGTAGAACTTTTCCCTCTTTGTTATTAATTCAGGGAAAGAACATTTACTAATCAAACAATGATAATGCAAGATTTAAAACATGGCAACTAAGATATAATTATCTGATTAAAATGGTACATGAGGATATGAAAGTTTTAAAAATAGTACTTGGAATTTTATTTGTCAAAGATCTAAAACTCCCATTCAATACTACTGTGACTGAATAGATAGTAATTTGGCTTTTTATTTGGATAAATAAAGTCTGGTCCAAATTGCAGTTATAAGTCAAGGACATCCTGTAGTTCAAAAGTATTTATCTAAGCATATTGGTTATTGTGCAGATGGGTTGTTTCTTGGACTTACCAAAAATGTTTTATAAACTAGCTCTTTAATGCCACCTTGAGCTCCATATAAAAGGAAATAATGTAATTGCTGCATTGTCTACTGAGAATTACTGTTGCTCAAGTGCCAGCAAAATTAATGAGATGTGTACAGAATCTTCTCATAAAAGTTTTTCTAAAAGCTGAAGGATGTTTTATTTTAAATTGACTAATTTGTACTAGGTGTGATAATAGTTAATAGAGGGGTATTTTTGTTCTCAAAACTCAATTGTATAACTACATATAAGTTGCTAAGTGCTTAGGATATTCAAACAACGCTTAAAATTATTTTTACTATACAGATTTAACCTATGCAAGAGATCTTTTAGCAGATGGATTTTTTTTTCAAAGGAAGTTCATCACTTTCCTTACTATGAGTGCAAATGTAGATCAGGTTGTTCAATTTATTTTTCTTGGCAAGGCTATATTAAATTGACCAAGAAAATAAATTTCAATTCAACACTATGTACTATATAATACATATCATACAGTAGTCCTTGATATTTGGGTATGTTTCCTAGAATAGTCACATGGTGAGATAGGCCGCAAATAAATTTAACAAACGAACAAATAAAAGTTTGTTAGATATCTTTTAAATCATCCATCTCTTTATTTTCATTCTATAAAAAGCTGAATCTCTTAAGGTGAACTTGTCCATGTACTTTTGGGGCAACAGTTCAGAATGGTTTGCCATTCTAAAATGTTTTTTCATTTTTACCTACTTTAGTATAGGATTTCCTGGTCTCATAAAAATCCAACATAATGAACTATATAATTCATAATAAAGTTGATATTAAATCTACATAGTAAACAGAAGCAACACAAGAGAGAGTGAAATTAGTAGAAAAACTCAAAATAAAAATTTGCACCATGAAATTTGAATGCTATGAACAAGGGAAGTGCCATATCACTAAATCAGAGAACTCTCAATTACATCATTATTCTTAGATAGCACTAGACTACAAAATTTAAACATTAAGGTATATATGTGCATGTAAATATATCAGTTAAGAATGTCTGAAAGCTGCTGTTTAGTGGAGGTATTAAGATGAATAATTCAATTAAACAGCAGCTCTCAGACATTCTTAATTGATACATTTATCTTGGGAAGATCCCTTGTAAAGGTGATCCATTGCAGGTGTAGTAGCTTATGATAACATGTTTTAAGAATAACACAAAAGTAGGGAGTAGGTGTCAAAGACCTTTGTCATGGTTCTGGTGAATGAGACAAATCAAACAAATTGCAGGCATATTATTTATCTAAAAAGTCTTAGTAATGAAATGAAACATCGGCACTCATGGAGGGATGCCAGAATCTGAAATCTCCTCCCCCCAAACCCATCGTAACACACACAGACAATCCCCACCTTTATCTACATGTCATAAATCACATTATCCAATTACTTTCACATATGAGGTCTCTCCCATTCTGTACGTGGGCTTCTTATCTTCTCAAAATAGTTGTTAGAAAATTCCCTCCCTACAAGATTCAATGTGAAGCAGTTTAAACAAAAGGCTTTCTCTTACATTGTCAGTACAAAAACATGTCAATGTTTGCGGCATTGATATCCTCCCCCCCTTACAAAAAGAACAGATCCCGTAATGTAAACAAACACAAGTTAGGAGCTGACTCTTGGCTTGTTGGGGTGTTTCTCGTAAAACTTTTTGATAAGCCTGTCAGCTTTCACATCGCTAGATTTCACCCAAATGGCTTCAGACAATGGGTATCCCTTCCATTGTACTAGTTACTGCAATTTTCCCTTAAAGATTCTAGAGTCAAGGATACATTTCACTTCATAATGGGTCTGACCTGCTACTATGAGGGGTCCAGGAGCCTTCTTAGGGGGAGGTCTTAAAGTGGAGGCTCGAAACGTTTTCAGTAAGCTGCAATGGAACACCGGGTGAATTTTTCCCAAAAGTCTGGGAAGTTTCAATTTTACTGTGACTGGGTTGATGATTTTCACAATGGGGAAAGGCCCCAAGAATTTCGGTCCCAATTTCTTGCTGGGTAATTTGAGACGTAAATATTTAGTTGACAGATAAACCTTTTCCCCCACTTGGAATGTTCTTTCGGGAGCTCTCTTTTTATCAGCTTGTTTTTTATAAGTCTCAGAAGTCTTGTAACACCGTTTTTGTGTTTCTCCAAACCTCTTCCCACCCTCTTACCTATTGATCAAGTATCTGGGAAGCGGAGGGCACCTGAGGATAGTCAGGCATTGGGCTGAACTCTTTTCCTGTGGCTATTCTGAAGGACGTGTAGCCAGTGCTGCTGTGAACAGAATTATTGTAGGCCACCTCAGCGAAAGGGAGAAGGTCAGTCCAGTTTGTCTGTTGGTAAGAAACATAGCATCTGAGGTATTGCTCCACCATTTTGTTAGAGGATTCTGCGGCCCCATTGGTAGCTGGATGAAAAGAAGATGATAAGCCTTGAGATGATCCAATTAATTTAAGGAAATTCCTTCAAAATTTTGCTGTGAACTGCACTTAGTTTCACATATGAGGTCTCCTCCCATTCTGTACGCAGGCTTCTTATATTCTCAAAATAGTTGTTAGAAAATTCCCTCCCTACAAGATTCAAAGTGAAGCAGGTTAAACAAAAGGCTGTCTCTTACATTGTCAGTGCAAAAACATGTCAATGTTTGCAGCATTGACAACCTTTTTATATCTCTCTTACAAAAAAGATATTGCTTAAATCGCTAGTTAGCAGTTGATAGCAAGAAATAGTAATGGTGAGGTAGAGGTACCTATATAATGCAGCGTCCCGCATATATACAAGGTACACAGGAACTGGTTTTGCTAATTAACATTTTAAAAAGTTGTGGTTTCAGACTTCTAATTTCTCATATCTATATCTTAAATAACAAAAACACCTATTGAAATACTTGAGGATAGTTTTTCTTTTATTCACAATCTCATTTTGGGTATTGCAGTTTTTTTCTTGCATATTTTCTACCCTTTCAACGACTAGCATGCATGTGCGGGGGAACCTTTACCTTTACCTTTACCTTTATTCATATTAGGTTACCTGCCAAAAAATCTCAGCACATCTACAATAAAGTTGAAAATTCTGCAAAGAGCTGTCAAGTGCTCACTTGAATAATGTACAAGAGTTACACAAAAATCTTTTTTGCTGGCCAGAAGTAATGAAATGTAGGACATATCAAATGGTCTTTGTGTAGAACCCATTGTAAGACAAGATTTTAGTTATGCTAGTTAAGCTATTTCTTTAGTTCCTGATTTTCTCAATAAAGATTGATAACAGGTTGGGAGCATACAATAAAATGTATCCATAAGGAAAATGCGTACTTCAATGTTGTTGGAAGAGAGAGATTTTATATTATTTGCCTATGGTAATGTTAGAAATTTCCACAGCAAATATATATTCATTCCGAGAAATGGTGTCATTCTGAATGACAGATTCAAAATCTCAAAGGAAAGACTTTTCTATAGAATTACTGCAATAGAAATACCAATGGAAATATGATACCCTAACTGAGCTGTAATTATCCTCAAATAGAAAATGAAATTAGAAAATTACCTAAAACAAATACAGCTTCAAAGTAATAAATGATTTTTCTTGAAATGCCCTCAAATAGATGGGTTAAATGCATGTTCTATTTGTAGCAAAAAATAATAATAGTGCATCTTTATAGTTTAGAAACTATAAGGAAAGTAGTCCTGGAATTTTATCTTAAATCATATTCAGGGTCTAGTGTTATGAATGCTGTGTTATGAATGCTGTGGGAAGCAGTGATTATAGCACTACCTAAATTTAATTTCTATACAAGTGGAGAATTGGAACTCCATTACTGGTCAAAAGAAATTTGGTTAGGATGAGAACTCTACAAATAACAGTAACAATATCGATAGCACTTAGACTTATATACCAGTGCTTTATTCTAAGGGGTTTACAGAGTCAGCATATTGCCCCCAACAATCTGGGTCCTCATTTTACCAACCTTGGAAGGATGGAAGGCTGAGTCAACCTTGAGCCAGTGAAGATCAAACTACTGGCAGTGAGCTGAATTAGCCTGCAATACTGCATTCTAAACACTGTGCCACCACTGTTCCAAATTACTTCAGAATTGCTCAATTTCAATCAGTTAAATTAAAAGATATATGACCCATTATTTAGTTTTAAGGGCCCACTTACATGATCAATATGTGGTGTGAAGTTTATAGAGAAAAAGTTTATTCAGAAAATGGAAGCCATTTCAACAAAAGGAGAAAAATGGTCAAAATATTGAAGAATGTAATCAAAGATTTTGAGGTGAGCACATTAGAGCAAAAAAAAATAATCCAATTTCATAAGTGCAGTGATGAGGTCTGAACTGAAAGTAGCTCTTCTGGAAGACAATCTCATCAAATTTGCAGATGACACCAAGCTGACAAGAATAGCTAACACTCCAGAAGACAGGCTTAAGATACAAAAGGATCTTGACAGACTTGAACATTGGGCGCTATCTAACAAAATGAAATTCAGTGGTGAAAAAAAATAAGGTTCTACATTTAGGCAAAAAAACCCAAATGCACAGCTACAGTACAGTACAGGTGATATCTTGCTCAATAGTAGTAACTGTAAGAGGGATCTTGGAGTCCTAGTAGACAATCACTTAAATATGAGCCAGGAGTGTGCTGCAGCTGCCAAAAAGGCCAACACACTCCTAAGCTGCCATTAACAGAGGGATGGAATCAAGATCACATGAAGTGTTAATACCATTTTATAATGCCTCAGTAAGGCCACATTTGGAATACTGCATCCAGTTTTGGTCATGATGTAAAAAAGATGTTGAGACTCTGTACTCTAGAAACTCGAGTACAGAGAAGAGCAACAAAGATGATTAGGGAAGTGGAGACTAAATCATAAAGAACGGTTGCTGGAATTGGATATGTCTAGTTTAATGAAAAGAAGGACGAGGGGTGACATGCCAGCAATGTTCCAGTATCTCAGGAATTGCCACAAAGAAGAGGGAGTCAAGCTATTCTCCAAAGCACCTGAACACAGGACAAGAAGCAACAGATGGAAACTAATCAAAGACAGAAGCAACCTAGAACTAAGGAGAAATTTCCTGAGAGTTAGAACAATTAATCAGTGGAACAACCTGCTCCAGAAGCTGTGAATGCTCCAACGTTGGAAGTTTTTACGAAGAAACTGGACAGCCATTTGTCTGAAATGGTATAGGGTTTCCTGCCTGAGCAGGGGGTTTGGACTAGAAGATCTCCACGGTTGTTCTTATTTTATTTTATTATTATTATTATTTATATATTTATTTATTTATTATTATCATTATCATTATCATTATCATTATTATTATTATTGCCATTGCTTGGAAAAGCAATAGTTACAAACTGAATTAAAAACAAAATTATTATGGAACTCTAATATGATGGTATGGCAGTACTAGGAACATTGTGAACAATTCTGGTCATCACACATTAAAAAAATGTAGATCTGACAGGAAATGGGCATGCTTCAAAATTTATGTAAGAAGAACATGTAACAAAATATAGAGCTTTTTACTTTAAACAGGAACACTATATAGAAAATTATAAAATTATGATGGCAAGGGAAAATTCTTTCATACCTCTAAAACCCAGAAATATGTAATAAGCCTTGGATATGGGAAGTACAACTTCAGTGTGCATAATTAAATTATGTGATTATTAAAATTTGTCACATATTTTAGTAACTATCGACTTGGATAGCTTTCGTTGCAGTCCAGTCTGTAAACAAATAATCTAAGGAAGAATAATCTAGATTACAAGGAAGTTTAAGATTACAACTAAAGAATGACAACAAGTGCCTTATTTTTCAATTTGATTTCTTTATATAGGCAATTTACAATTATTTTCCTCCTACACCTCTTTTCCCCACTTCCCTCTGCTTTTTAGATGTACAAGTCTGGTGGTCCCTTTTGTGAAAATGAAACAGTCTATATCTCTTTGTTGTGATAACGTCTAATTTTGTATCAGTGTTGAGAAATATCTTTTACCAAAAGGAAAAAAGAAATTTAAAAGGATTCAGTGACTGTGAATTATAAGAGTAATATATATTCAGAAGCACATGTTTTTGCAAACCATTCTTGTTTATTTGATTAAGTATTTAATCTATTATTTTATGAGAACAGAACACTGAATTATGTAGATCTAAACACATTTTATGTCACTAATGCAATGAAATCTGCAGAATATAAAGTCAAATATTTATCTGAGCAATGATCCTAAAATTAGGTCCCTCCCTCCCCTTACATTTTTAAACTCTAACCCCATTGTTGCTTTTGTAAACCAATTTCCAGATTAGAAGCTTTAAAATGTCTTCAAATATCATCATCACATCAAAATTTTATTGTCTAAGACCAAACAGAAGAACAGAGACCAATAATACGAAAACTTCTAGAAGGAATTTTAAAGAATTGTTGAAAATATTTAAAATAATAACATGGAGGATGAACACTATCTGGTATAGTGTTAATCGAAAAATTAGACTCATTTCTGAATCAGGCTTGAAAGAACACAGGGCACAAGCAATTGCTGGAAGCAGAGAAGTTTACTTCCAATCAGATTAGTTTGGAGGTGATGAGTCCAGTTTTTCTTTGTAGTATCTTTTATAGTAAAGGCCTATCGTCCCTGGAAAGCGTGGGAAGAGAGGACCGGCTCCTTACGAATTTTTAGAAAGTGTAATTGACTGGGATTCCAAAAGGGGGCACTAAATTGCTGAGCTGTGGTTTTCCACTTATTTAGCATGGCATACGGGTGGTAGTGTTGTGAAGGAAAGATTCTCTTATTACTATTACTATTAATGGGTGAAATTTTTGGCATCCTGAAATGTTTACCTGAATAGGCTGGTGCCTTTTGCTAATATGAAACTTTGTCTCAAGTCTCTTGCATCTTCTCTCACGTTGTTCCTTTTGCTGTGGAGATAGCAAAGATTTGAATGATATGGAACAAAGCGAAGATGGGATGACACGGAGAGTTTGATTTCCTTCCCATAATAGCTATTGATAAAATATGTCCCAAATAGCATGAAAAATGATTCTACTGAGAAATACATTCTCAATTTTATTATGATAGATGGGCAATACAATTATTCATATTTTATTAGATTTTTTAAAAGAAACATATCTCTGTGAATTAATGCTTTTTACTATGGGGCCAATTTTAAGTGAACATCTTTGAAGCTCTCCGATACTAAATCCATTGGAGACATATATTTCATCAACAATGAAAACACTAGTGAAACTGTCTTAGAGAAAATATATCAAAGCAGCTTTGAAATTGTAGGATTTTCAGATTTTTCTTTTCTAAGTTCAAAGCTAAACAAAATGAATAGAGTAGTTACAGAAAGCACATGTTCAATATTGCTTTTTTTGGGGGGGCTGTTACCTATATCGGGTGTCAAACTGCCGGTTGCATCATGTGAAGGCCGTGCCCACCCCAGTTCTGGCAATGTGAAAAAAGTTGCAATACGTCACAACACGTCACGTAGAGGAGGCTATTTGATGCTTCTCCGTCCTGTGCGCTCCCACAGAGAAGGCCTCCTCAGGGTGCCACCGGTCAAAGAATGCCGGCTGGTGGCCCCCAGGGGGAAAGCATTCTCAGTGGGTGCGCCAACCCTCTGGAACTGCTTGCCTGCCGAAATCCGGATAGCCCCCGACCTTCGCACCTTCCGGCGTGACTTAAAAACCTACCTATTCCAGCAAGCCGGCCTGGCCTGATAGATTTTGGGGTTTCATTTGTTTTTACCATTGTTTTACTGTATATTTACCTTGCTCTGTACACCGCCCCGAGTCCTTCGGGAGAAGGGCGGTATATAAAAACAAACAAACAAACAAACAAACAAACAAACAAACAAATAAATAAATAAATAAATAAATAAATAAATAAATAAATTTTGGACTTCAAATCCTATCAGCTCATGCTCACATGGACTATGTTAGGGATTGTGAAGCAGATTGCCCATACCTATTACAGAAACTTCCATGTCTTGGCAAAACCCATTACTATTTTATTTCATTTCATTTCTATTTCATTCCAACTCTCCTGGGTTTTGCCATGCTTCCAAGGGGGAGGGAGAATGTACCTGCAGGGCATTGCTTTCACTTCCTTCCCTCGCTACAATGTAATCCCTTACTTTGTTTATTGGGTCTGTATCCTGTTTTCTACGTTATCTCTCTCTGAACTCGATCTTTTAAACTGTCAATTAAGAACAAAGGAGGAGATAGAACAAAGGAGGAGATAGGAATCTAACCTCATTAGACAGGATCTGCAGTAATAGTCAACCTGGAAGGAAGACCCTTACCAGGGGACTTTGCAAAAACTATAATGTCAGACACCGAGACAGGGAAAAAGGAACGCATCACAAAGGGGAAGCCTTCCCTCCAGCCGGGACCCTGCCAGCTGTTGGGATCCGAGACGTCCTACTCGAAAGAAGAAGTGGGAGATACGCGCAGCCACAAACCTTGGTGGTCTGTGGGTGTTGGGAAGAAAGATGCGTGGGAGAAGAGATCAAGGAAGGTGACCTGAGACATGGCAGCCACCAACATGGATGAAAGCAAGAAATGGAAAGATCCCTTCACCTTAGCGAAGAGGAAGGAGATCACATGCAGCACTTGAATTGGATCCTAGAGAAAGCTATTGACCTGATGTGGAAAACCCTTGGTGTTCTTGGGGATAAGAAACCTGAATTCTGCAGCCGCTCCGCTACCTTGGACTGCAGCCAGAGAGACACTGTGGGGGAATCAGATGCTGAAGTCCCAGGGACATCTGCTGAGGCAGCCACCACTGTTTCGGCAGCCCCCACTCCCCGCCAGCCTGCAACTGCTGATCGGGATGGGAGACAACACCGTCGACGGTGAAGGTACTGGTCCATCCAAAGATTTCTGCCACTGGACACAAAATTCAGAGGGGGCCCGCAGCGCTTGGGGTTCTTCCTAACCCAAGTCCTGAGTTAAATGGAAGAGTACGGACGAGATATCCCCAGGGCCAAAGCCCGGATCTCTATTGTGCAATCTACTCTGGATGGGGTGGCTACAGACTGGATGGTGAACCTGTATGATTCTGACGCCCCAGAACTCCACAACTTTAACCACTTCATGTCCTCTCTGAGAAGGAGATTTGAGGACCCCCTGGCTGACCAGAAAGCCCGCAAGAGAATCAAAACAGTGAGACAGGGCAGGCACCCAGTAGCTGAATACACACAAGAATTCCTGGCCATCGCCAACAAGCTGAACTGGCCGGAAGACATCCTCAGCCATTTCAAAGATGGGCTAAACTATGACCTGTATGAGGCTTGCCTGCCTAGAGGAGACCCATGCCGACTCGATGAATGGTGTGTCATAGTGGAAGAAGCAGAAATCGATCTACTGAAGAGACACCACCGAGGAAGTCCGTGGGGCCACTCGCCTCCTGAGCTGTCGTGCGAACCAGCAAAACCACCGGCCATGGCCAACAAATCAACAGGCTATTTCAAATGCAGGAGAGAGGGGCATCCCACCTTAGAGTGCTACTTGAAAGTCCCTCCACGTAACCCAGACCAATCACCAGCCAGGAAGTCAGGGAAGTCCCCAGCCAAGCCACGAGAGCCCACCATGAGAGCAACAGAGGCTGCAGAGTCCCCACCGTCTGCCCCGCATGGGCAGGGAACTCCAGCCTACACCGCAGGCGGGTACCTCGGACGACAACTCAGAATGTGAACCCCTGGTAAGTGGACCCATTGCTCCTATCCTCAAGGCAGTGACTATATTAGGCCCCTCCATGCCCAAAGCTGTCAAAGTAAAAGCCTTAATAGACTCCTGCTGCACCTGCTGCCTCATTAGCCTGATGCTAGTGGCGAACTTGGGCATCCCGGTGAGGAGTCTGAGATAACTGATCTCATTCAGCCAGTTAGATGGGTCCGTAGCAGGGGGGGGAACCAGCTACCCTAGCCACTTTACCAATCTATACCACATACAAATGTAGCCATTCCTTTCATTTTTACTATATTTTAAAATTCCATAATTCTCATTTTAATAAAAAAAAAGATAAAGGGCCTTGAGTCCCTGATTACTGACCCTTTTTCATTTGGATATTATTCCAAAATCTGCTTTTCAAGATACAATAAACTCAGACATTGCTTATTTTTAAGATAGATAGATAGATAGATAGATAGATAGATAGATAGATGATAGATGATAGATAGATAAATAGATAGATAATCTTTATTTTCATTTTTTACTGTGGTACAACGGCATACATTAAATATGAAATTTAGTTGCTTCCTGTGAAAGTGTACACACACATAACACACATTTAAACATACCATATACAACATATGTATAGACCTAAAGGTAAAGGTAAAGGTTCCCTCGCACATGCGTACTAGTTGTTTCTAACTCTAGGGGCCGGTGCTCATCTCCATTTCAAAGCCAAAGAGCCAGCGCTTGTCCAAGGACGTCTCTGTGGTCATGTGGCTGGCATGACTAGACACCAAAGGCGCACGGAACACTGTTACCTTCCCACCGTAGTGGTCCCTATTTTTCTACTTGCATTTTTACGTGCTTTCGAACTGCTAGGTTGGCAGAAGCTGGGACAAGTAACAGGCGTTCACTCTGTTACGCGGCACTCGGGATTCAACCCACCAAACTGCCGACCTTCTGATCGACAAACTCAGCGTCCTATCCCACTGAGCCACCATGTCCCTTTGTATGGACCTACAACCTTATATATAAGTAACATAAAATTAAACCATTGTTTCATATACTGTGCATGGTGTTAAAGAGATCTGGAAAAGTTATTTCTGAAAGTACAGTAACAGGTATTTTATAACTGAACTGAAACCACACTAGATAATTTTAAAATTATAATTCGATGAAATAATCCACAGGTTTTGTTAAATATATTTAGGCACATTTTACCCCCCACTATGTTTAGACACATTAATAAACAGTAGATAAAAAAGGCTTTCAAGTTGTTTCATGGTTGGTGAAGCAGTAAAAAAGAGACATAAGCTTTGCTTTTGGAGATTGCTCTCACATTTGGGATAGAACATTTTTTGGGAGCAAGATTCCAAAAATATGAGTGGTCCACTTATTCCACTATCAGCAGCTCCCTTTGGTCTGCATGAGTAAATACTTTGAGTCACTTTGGATACTGGCCATACATTTTCAACGAAGTAATTTACTGGCTTTAAGACATTGACAGCAGTTCAAAACTCATAATTAGCCCACATTTGTTTCTAGGAAGTTGAGAATCACTTGGTTAAGCATTGCATCACTGCCACTCCAAGTTTTTTTAAGTGAGTTGACTTCATCCTTTATGCTGTCATAAATATAGGAATATAATCTTATACACAAATTCATAAACTGCATTGTTATTCAGGTTTTTCCTATGATACACTTGTTTTCATGTCTCTCAAAGTCCCCATCAACCAAAGCTGCCAAATATGTCAATAGCATAGTTTCCTGACATTTTCTGATGGCAACCCATGAACATTGTAATTCAGTCCCTTAAAAAAGCATACCACAATTTTTTAAAAATAATATTTTCACTAAAAAGAGAAAAATCTTGTTTTAGATCTCAAATGAGATGTAGCTTTGCCTACTTGACACCATCCTTCTTGCCTTAAAAATGCTAAGGCGCCCCCTCCCGCTTTGCTATTAATGTTCATCCTAATGGCATCATTGGAACATGCTAATTATCCCTTCTGATGTACATTAAACTTGTTTACCATAAATAAAATTTAATGGTATGTAACCTGTTGCAAGTTATGAAAAAGCCTTGTTCCTTAGGAGAGAAATTGATTACAGTTATTGGACCTATATTTGTTAAAAGTCTAAGTTTATAAAGTATCAAAGAAACTATGAACTAAAAGAAAAGATAAAATAGATTAATGAAGTTTATAAAAAAGTTTTAAGATTTAGTCCTTAAGGCACTAAAAAGAAGAGTGTATTATTTAAAAGAGATAAGATGCTCATCATAGCATAGTAACAAAACATGCTCATGCCCAGATCCTGGACAGTGGATCCTCAAACGCCTTGGCCTTTGGCTGCTGCCCTTATTTGTGGAGGCAACCTAGTATGCATTAGTGAGACCTGGCTGACACAAGAGGGGTAAGTTCCTTTTGGACATATGTCCAGCCCTATGTCTTGTGGTTTGTCATCTAGGAATCTTTTTGGCCTTTAGGAACTATTTTCAAGTTTCCAGATTTAAGACCCTATCTTAAAATTGGACTCACAGGATTTGTTGGGAGTGTTTCTGCTGTCCCAACCCTCCATACTGCATAGCAACTCTCTTGCCTGAACTGCTGGAGGTCTTCTTAGGGTTGGCAGTAGAGTTTCCCAGGCTTATGGTCCCAGGGAACTTAAATCTGCTATCTCTGGGTTTGTCTTTGGAGCCAGCCCAAGCATTCAACATGAGCATAGTGGCCATGGCCTGTTTCAAGTCATCCGAGGCCCAACTTGGGACAGTGGTCCCACTCTGGATATGGTTTTCTTGTCAGAACAGTAGCAATGAGATCTGATGTGGGATCTGTCATTGTTCCCCTGTCATGATCAGAACATGCCTTGCTGGCTGTGAGATTCTCCAACATTCAGCAGGAGTCAGAATCTATTTGAATGATCCATACTTGGCGACTAATGGGTTCACTCTGGTTCCAGAAGGAGCTGAGGATGTCTCATGGGTTCTGTTACAAAGGCCTGTGGTGGCTTTGGCCACAACTTGGAATCAGAGAGAGATCGAGACCCTTGAATATTGCTCCTGAAACTCCCCATAGTTTATGGAGTTGCTGAGGGTGCTGAAAAGGGCTAAAAGATGGCTAGAGTGTTAGAAGAAAACTAAGAAAGAATCTGATTGGACACTGGTAAGAGACAGTGGCCTACACCTTGGCAGTGGCAAAATGGTGCTATTTGTCTAGCCTTTTTGCATCCACAGAGTGTCACCTGATGGCTCTGTTCTAGGTCACCCAGTCCCTCCATGGGAAGGAGAACTCAGGTGATCACTTACAGGGCCATGCAGAGGAGTTGTTGAATACCTGACTGACAAAATGGGTCAAATCCATTTTCAGATTGAGACCAAGTGTGGAGCAGATCCATTGGAGATACCAGGGAACAGTCTTTTCCCTGGGAATGGACTTGCCTCTGGCCTGTTGGACCGAAGGAAGTTGACAGGGTCCTTAGAGCTGTTAACACAACTGCCTGCTACCCTGTCCCTCCTGATTGTGAAAGCCTCCAGGATGATAATCTACAGGTGGGTCCAAGGAAGTGATTAATACATTGGTGAAGAATGAGGTGTTCCCAGCACTATTTAAGGAAGGCTTGGTCCACCCACCCCTCAAGAAATCATCATCAGACCCACCCTGTCTGGACAATTTGTCCAATTTCCCAACTTTCCTTTCTAGCAAAGATGGAGGAAAAAGTGGGTGTGTTGTAGTTTAGATGGCCTGGATGAAAAGGATTATCTGGACCCGTTTCAGTTGGGTTTCAGCCAAGTTATAGGACAGAAATGGTATTGGTTATGTTTGTGGATGATATCTGGTGAGAATGAGATGTGGCTAGAGTATTCATCTGTTCTCCTTGATCTCTTGGTGGCTTTTGATAACATCAACCATGGTATCATTTTGGTCTGGCTGCAAGGTATGGGGCTGGGTGGTACAATATTGCATTAGTTTGGCTCCTTTCTCCAAGGCCAATCCCATTCAGTGTTGATAGGGAGTGAGAAGTCCAGCCCAAAGCCATCCTCTTTTGGGTTGCCACAGGACTCAGTACCTCCACTCCTTTTTAACATCTACATGAAACCGCTGGGCAACATCATCTGACACAGTGGGATGAGCTATCATCAGTATGCAAATGACACAAAACTTTACATCTTCATCTCAGTGATCCAAGTGATGCCCTTTTTCAGTGCTTGGGGCTGTAAGGGCTTACATGGAGGAACAGGCTTCAACTGAATCCTGGCAAGAAGGAGTGGCTATGGATGCAGGAGACTTCAGCATCTGATAGTTTATCGTCTTTAGTCCTGGATGGGGTTCACTTTCCCAGACAGACTTAGTGCATAACCTGGGATTTCCCTGGACTCATAACTCCTGCTCAAACAGTAGGTGGCATTTGTGGTTAGGAGGTCCTTTGTGCAGATTTGTGTTGTGCACCACTTGTGCCCTTATCTGGATTGTTACTCATGTCCTAGTCATTTCTCATTTGGTTATTACAATGTGATCTATCTGTAGCTACCCTTGAAGGCTATTTGGAAGCTATAGCTGGTGCAGAATGCAGTGCCATGCATAGTTCTGGGGACTCCTAGAGTGGCACATGTAACACCACTATTGCCCGAGCTGCATTGATTACCAGTTTGCTTCTGGTCTAATTCAAAGTGTTGGTTATTACCTTTAAAGCCCTATATGGCCTGAGTCCAGAGTACCTGACAAACTGCCTCACCCCAATGGGTCTAGCCTGCCCCACTCATTCCAGCAGAAGAAGCCTCCAATAGGCAGGGTCAAGGAGAAGAGCCTTTACCCTGTGGCCCCGCCCCTATAGAAATTCTATCACCTGAGGTTAGAATTGCTCCAATTCTTTTAGCCTTCCATAAGAGTATTAAAATTTGATTTGTCTGGTTTGATTGGCATGGGGCCACAAAGGAAATGGTGACTGCTGGAGGTGGTTAATGGGGGTAAGAACAGTATCCCATGTGATATGTCTCGTTCATTTAATGTTTTGCATAGTTTAAAGTTTTAATGTGCATAATTTAAATTTTAATTCCTTTTCTATTTATCTTTTTATGTTGTGTAAGTTTCCCAGAGTTACCTTATCAGAAATAGGGATGGCATATCAATTTAATAAACAAACAAGCAGATAAAGTACAATTATTTAACAGAATAACAGAACAGAATAACAGTGTTGGAAGGGACCTTGGAAGTCATCTAGTCCAACCCTCTACTCAAGGTAGGAAACCCTATACATTTTCAGACAAATGGTTGTCCAATCTCTTCTTAAAAACTTTCCAGCATTCACAGCTTCTAGAGGCAGGTTGTTCCACTGATTATTTGTTCTAACTGTCAGGAAATCTCTCCTTAGTTCTAGGTTGCTTCTCTCTTTGATTAGTTTCCATCCATTGCTTCTTGCCCTGCCTTTGAATAATCTGTTGACTCCCTCTTCTTTGTAGCAATCCTTTAGATATTGGAACACTGCTATCATATCACCCGTAGTCCTTCTTTTCATTAAACTAGACATACTCAATTCCAGCAACCGTTCTTTATATGTTTCAGCCTCCAATCCCTTCTCATTTTTGCTGTTCTTCTTCGCACTTTTTCTAGAGTCTCACATCTCTTTTACATTGTGGTGACCAAAGCTGGAAGCAGTATTCCAAGTGTGGTCTTACCAATTGGTACTAACACTTCACATGATCTTAATTCTATCCCTCTGTTAATGCAGTCTCGGACTGCACTGACTTTTTTCACAGCTGCAGTACACTGCTGGCTTATATTTCAGTGGTTATTCACTAGGATTCCCAGATTCCTCTTATAGTTACTGCTACTGATCCATGTACCTTCTATTATATACCTGTGCATTTGGTTTTTCTTGCCTAAATGTAGAATTTCATTTTTCATCATTGAATTTATTTTGCTAAATAGTGCCCAATATTCACGTCTGTCAAGATCCTTCTGTATTTTATATTTGGGTATTGAAAGATAAATTAACTATCAGCATGTTAAGAAAAGAATCTAAACTCATAATCGCCCAGAGACGGTAATAGTAACAATTCATAAAAGTAAAAGGAATTACTCGGGGATGGCATTAAGCATAACTACTTAAAATTCGAAGGGAATTGGTCTCTGAACACAGACTACCAGTAATTGGTATAATTAAAAATATATAACAGTAAATATGTTAATAAAATAGGGATTCTCAGTGACTTTATTCATGCCCAATACCTTAATTATCTGTGTATAAATTTTAATTGTTGTCATGCAAAATCTCATTGAATGTGATAAATGGTTAGGGTTATCTGAGAACAGAAAATTAAGAAAATACTCATTATGATCTATATGACATACCAATGAAGGAAGAATGAAATTTTTTTGCTACACTAATGATATGGACAATGTAAAATCATAAATGTGATTGTCTCAACAGAATTTTTGTTGCATGGATAGGTTCTCATTCACATGGGAATGTCAATAAATCTATTAAGAACCAACGAGACTAAAATATCAATTTTGTGTCTGAGAAAGACTCTGTTGGCAGAAAAGATTAGAGCAATATCTGTCTAATTTCCAGCTAGAATAAATTATGAAAAAACTAATTTGGGTTGGAATATGGCTGATTTCATTCATTCATTTTCTATGCCTGGGACCTTTTCTTTCATGATTCTTTTAGCCTGAGGGTATTCCAAAGCAAATGCTCGAAAGTTGCTCATGGTCCTTCATGCCTTAGTCACCTTCCATTTGGATTACTGCAATGTGCTGTAAATGGGGCTTCCCTTTGGGTTAAACCTACCATGATATTGATATGGTCATAAATAACCATTTAAGTGCTCTAGGCAGAAATGAGCGCCTGCCTAAATTCCATGTGTTAATAAAAGGATAGATTCACCATCAGCATATAGAAGAAGTGGAATACCCACCCTAGCAAATGTGGGAATAGTGAGGGGTGAAACTTGAATCAGTTAATCGGCTTGTTTGGGAGTTCAAAAAGAAGTTAAATAAAATAAGGCTCTGTGCAACATTATGTAACTCTCTTTTGAACTGGAATTAAATTAGACAAAAATATTTGTGGATTGCACCTAATTCTAACAAAGGTGTTATTATAAAGTTATATATACAGTAAATATTATAAAGTCCCTGAATAGGAGAAACCTGATTATATTCACATAACAGAATAATAGATTTGGAAGGGACCTTGGAGATCTTCTAATCCAACCCCCTGCTCGAGTAGATCTATACCATGTCGAACAAATGGTTGTACAATCTCTTCTTAAAAAAACCCCCCAGACATGGAGCAACTTCTAAAGGCAAGTCATTCCATTGGTTAATTGTTCTCACTGTCAGGAAATTTTTCTTTAGTTCTAGGTTGGTTCTTTTCTTGATTAGTTTCTATAAATTGCTTCTTGTCCTGCCTTCAGGTGCTTTGGAGAATAGTTGATCCCTTTTTTGTGGCAGATATTGGAACACTGCTATCATGTTACCCATAATCCTTTTTTCCGTTAAGCTAGACATACCCAATTCCTGCAACTGTTCTTCATATGTTTTACCTTCCAGTTTTCTAATTATCTTTATAGTTCTTCTGTGTACTCTTTCTAGAGTCACAACATCTTTTTTATATGGTGGCGACCAAAGTATTCTAGGTGTGGTCTTACCAAGGCATTATAAAGTGGTATTAACACTTCATGTGATCTTGATTCTGTCTCTCTGTTAATGCAGACCCCGACTGCATTGGCTTTTTTTGGCACCTGCAGCACACTGATGGCTTTTACTTAAGTGGTTATTCACTAGGATTCCCATAACCCTCTTATAGTTACTGCTATTGATCTAGGTACCTTTTTCAGTACCTGTGCATTTGATTTTTTTATTGCCGAAAAGTAAAGCTTTCTCTTGCCAGTGAGTTTCATTTTGTTGGATACCACCCAGTTTCAAATCTTCTAAAGTATTGGTTATTGCTTATTTCCACCAGCTTGGTGTCATCTGCGAATTTAATGTTTCTCCCAGATGATCCCGGATTTAAGATCCAAAAAAGTTACATAATGTGAAGACCTATTTTTGCTATTAAACCTTTCAGTAAGATGTCATATGACAAAGACATGATCTAAATTAGACAGTGGCTATTGATAGGTATGGTCCGTGGATAGTGAAGAGTGATTGGGACAAAAATTGGATTGCTCATTGCTCAAACCTGAATGTATCTCTCCAGTCCTGTAATTTGTTGTTAGATATATAGGTATAACATTTGCAATTTTTAAAAAAATACATTCAGCAATTTGTTTTATAAATAACTTCTAGGCCATATAAAGTTTGCTTGGAGTATGTACAGTATAACAGCTAAGAGGATAATAATAATAGTAATAATAATAATAGTAATATAATGATGATGGTGGTGGTGGTGGTGGAAGGGACTTTGGAGGTCATCTAGTCCAACCCCCTGCTCAGGCAGGAAACCCTATACCATTTCAGACAAATGACTGTCCAGCCTCTTCTTAAAAACTTCCAGTGTTGGAGCATTCACAGCTTCTGGAGGCAGGTTGTTCCACTGATTAACTAACAGGAACAATTAACAGGACATTTCTCCTTAGTTCTGAGTTGCTTCTCTCTTTGATTAGTTTCCATCTGTTGTTTCTTGTTTTGCCTTCAGGTGCTTTGGAGAATATCTTGACTACCTCCTCTTTGTGGCAACCCCTGAGATATTGGAACACTGCTATCATGTCACCTCTCCTCCTTCTCTTCATTAAACTACTAGACATACCCAATTCCAGCAACCATTCCTTATATGTTTTAGCCTCCAGTCCCTAATCATCTTTGTTGCTCTTCTCTGTACTCTTTATAGAGTCTCAACATCTTTTTTACACTGTGGTGACCAAAACTGGACGCAGTGTTCCAGGTGTGGTCTTACCAAGGAATTAACACTTTGCGTGATCTTGATTCTATCTTTTTCTTAATGTAGCCTAGCACTGTGTTTCCTTTTTTGGCAGCTGCAGCACACTGCTGGCTCATATTTAAGTGATTGTCTACTAGGACTCCAAGATCCCTCTCACAGTTACTACTATTGAGCAATGTAGCACCTATACAATATCTGTGCATTTGGTTTTTCTTGCCTAAACCTTACTTTTTTCACCATTGAATTTCATTTTGTTAGATAGCGTCCAATGTTCAAGTCTGTCAAGTTTCTTCTGTATCTTAAGCCTATCTTCTGGAGTGTTGGCTATTCCTGCCAGCATGGTGTCATCTGCAAATTTGATGAGTTCCCCATCTATCCCCTCATCCAAATCATTGATGAAGATGTTGAAGAGTGCTGGGCCCAGAACAGAGCTCTGAGGCACCCCACCACACACTTCCCTCCATGTAGATGTAATCCATTGTGAACCACACGCTGAGTATGGCCGGTCAGCCAGCTACAAATCCATCTGGTGGTGATGCTGTCTGACCCACATTTTTCTATCTTATCAAGTAAGTAGGTTGTGATCTACTTTATCAAATGCCTTACTGAAGTCCAAGTAAATTATATTGATAGCATTCCTCTGGTCCACTAATTTTGTCACCTGGTCAAAGAATGCAATAAGATTTGTCTGGCATGATCTGTTTTTGACAAACCCATGTTGGCTTTTAGTAATGACTTTGTTTGCCTCTAGGTGTTGGCTGATTCATTGCTTGATTATCCTGTCCAGAATCTTCCCAAGTATTGAGGTCAGGCTGATAGGTCTGTAGTTTCCTGGATCTATTTTTTCCCTTTTTTGAAGATGGGAACTATATCAGTTGTTTTCCGGTCCTCTGGTAGTTCCCCAGTGCTCCAGGATCTTTGAAAAATATAGTTCAGTGGTTCTGAGATCACATCTCCCAGTTCCTTCAGAACCTTGGGGTGTAATCCATCTGGTCCTGGTGATTTGAACTCGTCTAGGGTGGACAGGTGCTCACTATTTTCTTGCCTATCTTAACTTGTGTTTCTAATCTGTTTTTTACTGTACTGTTTTTGATAGGTTGGACTGTTTTTTTCCCTTTGTGTAAAGATCGATGCAAAAAAATGAGTTAAGTAGTTCTGCTTTCTCCCTGTTGCTTGTCACTTTCTTGCCACTTTCTCCCACTAATCTACCAGTCATTTCCTTAACTTTTTTCTTGGTTTTTACATGTTTTCTTGTTTTTTGCATTAATTGCTTTAAAATTGTTTTACTTGGTAACATTTCCAAAACTTTTATAAAAGTCATTGAAAAGTCATAGCTTTCCCAAGGCTGGGCGAGATGAGCCTCTGTTAAGATTTTCTACTGCTTTGTTGTATGGCTTTTGGATTATCTGTTAATAAAAGGACATCATCTGTTCCTTTATTTCTGTCTTGTAATGTAATGTTCCCAGAGGCATAGGGAGTTAGACTTTCTTTAAATCCATGAAAATAAATACATTTGAATGAAATATGCAAAAAGACTAAATATGTGCATGTTAGCCTGGTACTTCAGGTACTAGTGAGAAATATTTTTGAAAACTCCTGAACCTACAGATATTTCTGCCTCTGCTGTGCTAGGATAATTTCAAATATTGCACCACCGTAGTCACAAAATTTTGCTTTAGTGGTTTGGCAAGTTCAGCAAAATATTTTGATCTCTAGAGTGACCATTGTTTCAGTTGTGTGCATGCAAAGAATTATGATGGCATAAAAGCAGTGTAAGTGATTTTCATATGAAAATCTACAGAGATGAACGAAGGCAGCATGGTTTATTTTTTAATAGGATGCAATGTATAATGGCAACAAATAATCTTTGTAGATCATTAAAATCATGTTTTATATTTTACATTTATTGTCTATTTTGGTTCTTAGGATAAATAATGAACGACAAAGATTTTTAAAATATGTTGATATTCTACTTATGTATAAGATGAATGTCATTCTGGTTACTAGCCTGCTGACATTTTCTGACCTTTTTGCATCAGACTGAGTTTATATCTTAATATGGATAATTGTGTAGTTTAATCTTCCCCCTCTTTCACTTATATAAATGTAATAGGTTTTCCGGTATGGTTTTCACTTTGAAACAGCAGAGATTCCTATATTTTCACTACAAAAAATGAAAAGAAAAACAAACCTAGTTTGTCTTTGTGCTTTCTTTCCAATTTATTAGTGTTATTATTTGGTGCTATTATTATTTGTTCAGTAATATAATCAGTAAAAACTTGAAGTGCCTTTTGATAAGTGCCTTTTGTCTATGTAATATGTCTCAAAGATGGCTTATTTTCCCATACAATTCAAGTGGTTTGGAGTCCACAGATAGAAAACTATTGAGTTTGTTCCGGTAGCGCTGCTGCACCGAAGGGCGGCGTTTTGAAGCCGCCCGATCCTGGGAAGCGTCAAAGCGCTCGGAGGCAGTGAAAATCAGCTGTCCCGTGGCGCTGGAGCTTCTCCCTCGGGAGAAGAGGGAGAGGCGAGCTTGCCTGGGTAGAGGTAGAGCTCCCCTGCGATTCTCTCAAGTAGTTTGGGGGATAACAGGGTGAGCCCCCTCGGAGTCCAGGCTCTCTCTGCTCTCAGGACGTTTTCGCTCCAAAAGGAGTGGAACCAGACGCGACAACTGCACCTGCTGCTTAGATGGGACTGTGAATATTTTGTTTCTTTGAGAAGCAGGCAGAGCAAAGCAGGAAGATCTGAATTTTCAAGTTGGATTTTAACTTTAACTCAGATTCATTATCTTCTTCAAGTTTTAAGTTTGAAATGGAGTAAAAATGGTGCTGGAATGTTTCTTTCCTGTGTGAAGTGATTGCATTGGAAAACTGTTATATTTTGCTACATAGCAAGAGATACAATTTGCAACTGACTTTACCCAGTACCAGATTTTGTTTATTTGGAAGCTTGTTCCCTTTTTTTTATTGAAGGTTAAGGAACTTTGGGAGAACTTTTATTTTTTCCTTCCTTTCCCTTTCCCCCCCTTTTTTTTCTGAACTTTGATTCTGCTGGGTGAAAGAGGAAATTGAAACCTAAGAGATGGCTGCGAGAAGTGGGGGAGGGCCTCCAATTTCTAAGAATGTTATTTCTTCACCTTTACCACAAGCTGTAGGGCAGACTTCGATGAAACCTACAGTACAACCACCCTCCCCCCCACCTCCTGCATTTACACTGACAGACATTCAGCGAGTTGTGATGCAGTCAACACAAGTTTTGCAGCAAGAAATAAAGGAAACAAGGAAAGAATTTGTTAACCAAAACAGCCAGATGAGGGAAGATATAGTGCTTGCACTCCAGGGTTTGGCTGCACATATAGAATGCCTGGATGTTCGTGTGGACTCAGTTATGGAGTATGTGGAGAATTTGGAAAATAAAATCATTGATGCTGAACAGAAGATTGATAGAGCAGAAGCTAAGATTGACAGAACAGAGGACGAAGTTATTATATCACAATATAAGAACATGGAGTTTGCATTGCATATCAGAGGCCTTAAAGAGAATCCTAAAGAAGATTTGGAATGGGAAGTATCACAAGCAGTGGCTCCTGTTTTGAAATGTGAACCTGAAGAACTACTTAAAGAAATGGATAAGACATTTAGGGTTAACTCCTGGATTGCTAGGCAAAAATATTTGCCTAGAGATGTAGTGATTTATTTTTCCAGGAGATCAACCAGAAATTCTATTATCCAGGCCTTTTATCGGGAAAGATTTCAAATTGCAGGTCAAGACATTATGATTTTAAAGGAGATACCTCCAAAAATTCTTAGAAAAAGGAAAGATTTTGCCTTTCTGTCCGATGAGCTTAAGAAGCGAAAAATCCAGTTCAGATGGGAAATACCTAATGGAATTGTGGTAAATTACGCAGGGACCAGATACAGATTGGATACAATTTTAAAAGCAAAAGATTTCTACACTAAGGTCCTGAAAGCAGGCTCACCACTGTCTCCTCGAATCAAAAGAACAGAAGCAAGACAAGAAGATAAACAATTGAGTGAAGGGGGATTGTCATTGCCACTTGAGGAGATACGGCAGGCGGAGGTTATGGAGCAGAGTTTGGCATTAAAGGAAGACCCAAAAGAACAGAGGATGACATATAAGCATATAAGCGTATGGAAAAAGAGCAAAAACAGAAGTCTGTATCTGGTCCAACTACGCAAGACGCGGCTGTCTCAGAGCCTGTGGGAGGAGCACGTCCGAAGAGAGCAACAGCTGATCTTCAGGTTATGTTCCAAAGGCTCATGATCACCAGAGATGGTGAAGTTCCTGACATGGAATGTTAATGGCTTAAATTCACCACAGAAAAGAAAGAAAGTATTTTTTTATCTGAAACAACATAAAAATAACATTGTTTGCTTACAAGAGACACATATTGCATTAAAAGACCAAAAGTATCTGATTAATTCCCGATTGGGAACACATTTTGCATCTTTTGCTCCGGAGAAGAAGGCTGGAGTGGTCATTTATTTAAGAAAAGATTTTTCAGCAAGATTGATTGAATCGGATAAACAAGGGAGATATGTTAGTATTGAATTAATATTACAAGGAAAGAAAGTTCTTCTTATTGGATTATATGCTCCAAATCAACAACAGCAAAAATTCTTCAAATTTTTACATCAGAGACTAATCGAATTGGATTATAAATCTGTTATCATGATGGGGGACTGGAATGGAGTTTTGGTCCCATCTGAAGACAAGAAGGGATCCTCCAAAAACTTTTTTAATTTGAAATTGCCTAAAGCTTTTTTTGATTTGAAGGAGGATCTGGAATTAAGAGATGTATGGCGGGAAAGGAATATGAGAGACAGAGATTTTACCTTTTTTTCGGATAGACATAAATCTTTCTCTAGGATTGACTTTATTTTGATTACTACTGATCTTTTTTCTTTGGTTAAGAACGTTAAGATTTTCCCTAGGACAATGTCTGATCATAGTCCTGTTTGGTTGGAGTTTTTTTGCTGAAGATGGTAGTAGAAGATCCTGGAGGCTGAATGAGAATTTATTTACAAATGACTTGTTCTTGCAGAAATGTAGAGAACACATGAAAGAATTTTTTGTTACAAATATGCATAAAGGTACATCGATGGAAATGGTTTGGGATGCTAGTAAAGCTTATATGAGAGGGGTTTTGATTTATATGAACAACGCCTACAGGTGTAAGCAAATGCAAAAATGTTTAGATCTTGAGGAAGAGATTAAATCTAAGGAGAAAAAGCTTATTTTGAATCCATTGGATAATAATTTAAGGATTTCAGTACATTTACTGAAAGAACAATTTAACATGCTACTGGCTGATCAAGTAGCAACTAATTTGTGCTATGCTAAACATAATACTTTTTGTAATGCTAATAAGCCTGGTAGATGGTTGGCTTACCAATTAAGGAAGAAACAGAAATCACGTACTATAGATAAAATAGAATATAAAGGAAAAGAAGTCTACCAACAAAATTTGATTAAGAGGAGTTTTTTAGATTTTTATTCAAAATTATATTCTAAAGAAAATATACAAGCTTTAGATATAGACAAGTATTTACAGGGAGCTTATTTTCCGAGACTCTCAAAAGAACAACAACTTGAGATGAATTACCCAATTACATCAGAAGAAATTTCTTTAGCTATTAAACAGTTGAAATTGGGCAAGGCTCCGGGAACAGATGGATTAACAGCAATTTACTATAAAATGTTGTTGGTCGAAATGAATGAAGATTTTGTTTAATGAAATTCAGACTGGAGGTGCAGTTCCTCCATAATGGAGGACAGCTTTTGTATCATTGATTCCAAAGGAGGATCAAGACCTTACTCAACCTAAAAATTATAGACCTATATCGCTTTTGAATACAGATTATAAGATTTTTGCTAAAGTATTGGCTAATAGATTAATGCAAGTTTTGAAACAAATGATTCATAGTGATCAATCGGGATTTATATCTGGGAGGTATATGAAATATAATGTAAGACAAATTGTAAACTTCCTTGAATATTTGGATAAGAACAACCAAGTCTCCGCAGCATTGATATTTTTGGATGCAGAGAAAGCCTTTGACCAATTGAATTGGCAATTTTTATTGAGAGTTGTTGAGGAGATGAATTTTGGAGAAGGTTTTTTACATACTATTAAAGCTATATATCAACAACAAACTGCACAAATTATAGTTAATGGGGGGCTAACAGAGACCTTTAAAATTGAAAAAGGTACAAGACAGGGATGCCCCCTATCACCATTATTGTTTGTTTTAACATTAGAGATTTTATTAATTAAAATTCGAGAGTCCTCTATGATAAAGGGAATTAAAATAAAACAGAATGATTATAGATTGAGAGCTTTTGCTGATGACTTGGTTGTGACAGTATCTCAACCGTTACAGTCAGTTATAGATTTGATGGAAATTATAACTCAGTATGGTAAGGTTTCTGGGTTCAAGGTGACTAGTAATAAGACTAAGATATTATCTAAGAATTTATCTATGAGTGAAAGGGATATGTTATCTAAATTAACAGGTTTTGAAATAGTGAAAAAGGTTAAATATTTAGGAGTATATATTGCAGCTTCAAATGTAAAATTGTATAAGAATAATTATTGAACACTATGGTTGAAGGTACAAAGGGATTTAAATAATTGGAAAAAATTACAATTATCTTTATTGGGAAGAATTGCAGTTGTTAAAATGAATGTTCTGCCAAAGTTTCTCTTTTTGTTTCAAATGATACCTATATTGAAAAAGGATGCCAACCTTGATCAATGGCAGAAGGGTATTAATAAATTTATTTGGGCGGGGAAAAAACCAAGAGTTAAATTTAAGATTTTACAAAATGCTAGGGAAAGAGGGGGACTTAAGGCGCCGAATTTGAAATTGTATTATGATGCGGTTGCCTTGACGTGGGTTAGTGATTGGCTTAATTTAACTAATAAGAGAATACTTCATCTTGAGGGTTGGGATTTGGTATATGGATGGCATGCATATTTGCTTTACGATAAGAAGGTGGATAGGGCTTTTAAATCCCATATTCTTAGAAGTGCTTTATTGCATGTCTGGAAAAAGTATTATTATAAGTTAAATTATAAAATAGCGATTTGGGGAATTCCTGGACATGCGATAGAGGGCGTATCTATGGGAGTGAGTATGGATATGGTTTCTTATAAGGAATTACTTAGATTGGAAGGGAATGATTAGCAACTTAAATTATTAGATGAGTTAAGACAAGAAAACATAAGTTACTCTTGGTTTCAATATACCCAATTGAAAGCTAGGTGGAAGTTAGATCTGCATCACAATTATAGATCAAAATTTAGTAAAACAAATTAGAGACTTAAATTGTGCACATATAAAGAGGATATATAATGCTTTAATTGAATTGGATTCGGAAACGGAATTAGTTAAAGATTGTATGATAAAGGGCACAAAATATTCAGGAACCAATTTCGCTGGACACTTGGGAGATAATTTGGGTCAGAAATGTTAAATTTACTCAGGCTCAAAACTTAAGAGAAAATTTTTATAAAATGTTTCATAGATGGCATCTGGATCCCAAGAAGTTGTCTAACATGTTTCCTAACTTACAGTCTAAATGTTGGAGATGTGGTAGTTTAGAAGCCACCTATTTTCATATGTGGTGGACTTGTAGAAATATAAAAGCTTTTTGGATTAAAATTTGGTGGAACATTCAAAAGATTTTTAAGAGAAAGATAAAGTTTTCTCCGCAATTGTTTTTATTGGGTATTGTTGTAGATTGTGATGTTAAAGAAACCAATTTGATGTTGAATATGATAACAGCAGCACGGTTACTGGTGGGACAATATTGGAAGAAGGATAGTTTGCCCACTGTAGAAGAATGGGTGCTTAAAGTTTCGAATCTTGCAGAAATGTCTAAGATTTCTGCTTACTTGAAAGATCATTCACAGGAAAGATATATTTCAGTTTGGAGGAGATGGATAGATTATATTCAGAATAAATATGGGACTAAAAAGTTCCATTTAGCTTATGAGTAGATTTTAGAGGGATATTGTTATTGATCTTAGTGTTGGTACTTTGTATGTATTTATGTTAAAGGGGAGTTAAAGCACATTATGAATTTGGTTAATCGTATATTATGTATAATTTTTATTTAGAATATGATTATTATAACTATAATCCTGTATTTAGCTCTGGGAAGTGGGGGGGAAGTGGGCGGGTTTGGGGTGGGGGGGATTTGGGGATATATTGTAAAATCTTGTTTTTGTAAAACTCTTTAATAAAAAAAAAGAAAACTATTGAGTTTGGAAGATACATCAATTGTCTATTTTCAATGTGTGAGAACTTTGTGATTGCTAGAGGATCAATTGACTTATATGTTATTTCTACTTCTCTGCTATCCTATTATGATGAGTCTCAGCAAATAATTCCATTAGAGATAATGTGCTTTGTTTTTCAATAGGAACCTGACCAACGCTAATTGAGCAGTTTGGCAAGCAGTCACAAATTCTGTGCTTTACCATCATAATTAGTATTGTGCCTTTTCCCGGAAATGCTTGATATAATTTTTCTTCCAACATATAAATATATATAATCCATATATAGAATAAGTAGATTTAATCTCCATAGTTTTAATTCAGGTAGCAAAAGGTTTTTTGGTATTATAAGTAGAATTTGGAGTAAAACTTTGCTGGCATCATCCATATGATGCTTGTAGACCCTAGTACGTTCATAGATACCTCTTTTGAAGCATGACAGTTCTCCATATCATTCTATTTTTTCTGTTTAAAATACAAAAGTATACATTTTTTCAAATTAAGTGCTTGGCATAGTCAAATTAGTAGTCTCCTGAATAATCCCATCCCCATGGTTCACTTAGATTTATAGGACATAAAGTGGGTAATAGTTGATATCCAATGTTTTGCTGCAGATATATCCAGCTGCCTAGGAAAAAAAGATAGAGTAAGCTGGAAAATTTGGGGGGCTATCCTGGAAAGTAGAAAGAGTGGCAGATCTTGGATTTTTTATGTGACTTTAAACAATTGAGCAGAGTTTGTATGTTCCAGGTTCTATCTGTTAAGCAATGACATATGATGGGATCTAGGAAGCAGTCATGTCATAGCATCTACTGTCTGAAACAACATTTTCTTTGAGATTCATCTGCCCCCTCAACTGGGTTTAAGAGTCCTTAACATTGCTTTCCCCCTACTCCAGGCCTTAGATTAGTCTGAGTGGCAGGCAAGTTCAATAAGCTGTTTTGTTTTTAAAATAAATACTCTTACTTCTTCTACATGGTTGTCATTTTTTTACTCATACCTTTTTTTAGTAATGCTTTTGTCATTGTATTGTTATTGTAAAATTGGGTAACCTTGTAAATTTATTACATAAGGGAAGTTAATTTGATATCTGATTCAGCTTTGGGTAAGTTTCACTTATTTTAAAATCAATTATTAAAAAAATTCAACAAAAAATAGTTACAAAATCAAATTTCAATAAGCTAAATATCTGGAATTTTTTTGGATGATGTGGGTTTTTTAAATGCAGGTTGGAAAAAAAACACATTAAAGAAAAAAATATTCACACCATGAAATGAGAAATTTTTAGAAACCGTCTTCTGTTACAAACTATATTTTGGTTTTTAAAAATATATGGCCCTTGAAAACTTATGAGAAAAGGCTGTAAGTACAAAACTAGTAAGACATAGCAGTATATTTTATTGGCATTCCAATTTTCAAATAGGTTTTCCTCTTCTAGCTGTACAGAGAAAGTAAAAAAAAGTAATTTAAAATATAAAATAGTTAGTAGAAAGCTATCAGAAAAGATGCATTACTGTACTAAATATTACCAAAAATTAAACTTGGATTGGTTGTTTTCAGCTAAAGGCTGTTTTATGACCTTTCACCTCATTACTTAGGCAATGGATTTTCGATGCAGAACATAAGATTGTTTACCCAAACATTTGAAAATAGGCTGAATCTCAGCTGGGAAGAAAGTGCTACCATCATATTTTAACTATACCGAAATATGGGAATACATTTTCTATAACACATTTTAATGTCCGACCATCTCATTTCCTATAGGGGAAATTTAATAATAATAATTTTAATAATCACCTTCTTTTTTTGTGGTTCTAGAATTGTTGAAATAGTTGCCTCCCATTATCACGTCTTGTAGTTTTGATAAGAGTTGCAGGTAATGATTTAATTTCACCTTTTTTATTTATTCCTTTCTGGGATGTCAAATAATTTTTGTGTTGTTTTCTTTTTATTAGATAAACAGCCTGTTTAAATTCTGTGATCTAATAAATGAAGGTCACCAAAAAGTAGTAGTGGAGTCTTTTGCAAATAGTTGATCTATTCTATTTGATGCTTCCATTATATATATTATATATAATGCTCCTTGGTGGAGCAGTGGGCTAATGCCTCCTTAAGTAACACCAGCTGCCTGCAATTAGTGCAGGTTAGCATCCCACCAGGCTCAAGGTTGACTCAGCCTTCCATCCTTCCGAGGTAGGTAAAATGAGGACCCAGATTGTTGGGGGCAATTAAGCTGACTTTGTAATAATGCCGCTTGGGATGTGTGTGAAAGCCCTAATAAGCAGGCATATACATAGAATGAAGGCTACTGCTAAGCTTGTAAGCCGCCCTGAGTCTTCGGAGAAGGGCGGAATATAAATGGAATTAAAATAAAAAAATAAAAATGAAAATATATTTAGCATTCTTGTCCACCTATTGAGTCCTTTCTATGGACCTGGGACAGGCAGATGTGTGAAAGGTATCACAGAATGTGAGTTGTTCCAAGTAAAGCTGCTTTTTGCAATTGACTGATTTGTCAATGTTGATGGTGTTCAAATGGTGCTCCATGTTTTGGAATTGCACCCAAGGAGCCTATTATTATAGGTACAGTATCTTTGCTTTCTTTCACAAATGAAGGCATGTCCCAGGATAACATTGCAGGATTCAGTCTGGGTCGGTCACTTGGACCAGAGGTTTTGGACTAGTGCTGGAGACCATCTTCAGGGAACTTCTCTCTTTGCTTTCTTTTGCCACAGTTGTCCTTATTCTATTTTCAGGTCTTTGTATTTTGTGATTTCCCCCCCCCCCCGTTGTTTTACTACAGTGTTCACTATCTAGACTTCTTTGTCTTTCTGGTCAACAGTATTATGTGGCTGGTACTTGTCTGTTTAAATGCTAAAGTCCCAGAGCTTCTTCATAGTAGCCTATTCCAAAACATTCTGGGTACTTACAGCATATCATATGTATAGCTAAAACAGTCAAAAACATAACAAAATATAACATAATAGCTCAGACAAGAAAATAGTCAAAACAGTCAAAAGAACATTATACCCTCAGACCTCAGGATTAAGCCAGGGAGCTAAGGATTATCTGTATCTCTGGGGGGGGGGGGAGTTCTTCCAGAGGGCAGGAGTACAAATAGTCTTTGATTTATGACCACAACTGAGCACAAAATTTCTGTTGCTAAGTAAGTTGCTGAATAAATGAATTTTTCAATCTTTCTGGCTACAGTTGTTAAGTGAATCACTGCAGTTGTTGTTTATTTGTTAAGTGAATCTGGCTTCCTCATCGACTTTGCTTGTCAGAACGTTACAGAAGTGAGGTCATGACTCAGGGACACTGTAATCATCATAAATATGGGTCAGTTTCCAAGCGTCTGAATTTTGATCTCTTGTGTGTGGGGATGCTGTAACAGTCATAAGTATGAAAATCGGTCATAAATCACTTTTTTCAGTGTTGTAACTTTGAACAGTCATTAAATGAACTGTCAAGGACTACTGTACAGCAGAGGAGGCATGTTTCCTCAGTCCTATAAGTTTGCCATGTTCAGTTGAGGGTACCTGGAGCATATCTAGTCTACCTGAACATATTGATTGGAAAAAAACAATTCGAAACAGGCAGCATATATAATTCTGTGTTGCTTTTGTTTTATCTTCATCAGTTGAAATGAATAACCAGTTGGAAAAGTCACAGAAGAACAATGCAATCTTAGTGGATGGAGTTATTTTAAATGGCCCAGCAGCAGATTCAAAATCAGGCGAGAAATTTGTGGAAGAGGTCAGTAAGATTATAATGGAAGAAGTGGTAAAGAAAGCATCTGATGCAACTGAAAAGGTAAAAATCTTTGATGTAATTGGAGTAATAGCTAATGTCTTCTAAGTACACAATATAATAGAAACTAATGATCTAAATCAGAGTTTCTCAACCTTAACAACTTTAAGAGATCTGGACCTCAGCTCCCAGCATTCCCTGGCTTGGCCGGCTGGGGAATTCTGGGAGTTGACATCCAGACCTCTTGAAGTTGCTAAGGTTGAGAAACTCTGATCTAAATAAAAAAAATTAAATTATTTAATTTTAATTTAAATTAAATTATTAACTCAGTAGTCATATTCAGAAATGTGTCTTTATGTACAATGTGCATTGCTACTGATAAATGTAAAAATACTTTTGATATAATTCTCATTATTAAATAACTAGAGATGTTTTCCATGTCATATCATGCCTTCATTTCTTAATTTCTTGGATTTAGTAGTAGATGAACTTAAAATTCAAATATTGTTGTTTGTAATCTTCTATGTTTGTGCTTAAATTATTTGTAAATCTAAAACATTTTATAAAAACTATAAAAAAGTTTCTAACATATAGTGAAATTCTAGGCTACTTAAACGACTAAACCAGATAAGTTTTTTTTTCAAAAAAGGATTTTGGCAGAGGATTTTGCAAATTAACATTGATTAAAATTTAAGTTCTCTCATCATAAACATTTCTTCCCAATGACTTGATGTTTTTTTACAATTAGGTGTGTGAATGGCAGTCTCCTGAGAAACTGAGAACACTTCTTGACTTGGAATTGAAAGATACAGGAGAGAGTCATCCCAAACTCTTGCAGTTATGCCAGGATGTTATACAATTCAGCGTCAAAACCTGTATGAATATCATAGTTACAATTACTTTTTGTTCCTAATATATTAATGATATCCTTCCAATTGCAGAAATTGAAATAAAAAGTACTTCTACCTAAATGAAATGGTACTTCTACATAAAAGGCTACTTCTGGTGTATTTTCATAATTTCATTTATATGAAGTGGACCTTTATTAATATCTACCACTCCTTTTCTTACATTTCTGATTTAATATCCTGATTTAATATCCTGCAAAATCAGAATATTATTTCAGATGTAACAGAATACTCACTTTAAATGAAATAAAATCTTCATGTTGAAGTGTTTGTGCTGACGGGGAGAGAGAAGGATAAAATAAAATATAAATACTCCCTTTTGGCTTCATAAATACTTAAGAAACTTGGAGTTTACATCTGAAATGGACCACTGAGCTGGTCTAAAATGATGTCACCTCATCTGCTGCACCTATTACAATAATTTAAAGCATTACTCATTGTAGAAGGGAAGTCCTCCTATAAAGAACAAAATAGTTGTTGGTGATAATGATGAACCAAAATATGTTGAGAATTAATAAAAGTCACTTGCAAGTAAATAGCAAAAGTTAATAAATAAAATTAGTATATCATAAGTGTTTAAACATAGTGCAGAAATCCGGGCATGATTATGACAAAGTGTGAATGTGTCCTGGGTAGAGGAATGAATTGACTGTGATAATTGAAGAGCACAATTTGGAACATACAGCAGCAATTGCAACAAAACATTTTACTGCTTATCTCCATGCTCTGCTGAATAGCTATGTGAGAGTGCATTTTTATTAGTTTTTTAAATTCAGTTTAATGTCTGCCTATGATCTGTTTTATTTAAAATTGTTTCTAACCTGCTTATTTTACATAATCCTAGGCAGTTTATAGGAACAACAAATATATCCAAGTTCATTGAAATATACATACTCAAAAATGTAATCAGGGTTGGAAATTCTAAGTAGAAAGTTTGGGAAGCAAGAAAAAAAATGGTCTTGGAACCTAGTTGGAGACAGGCAAGCAGAGACATACAGTATCAGAGATGTTATGTTGAAAGAAAGATTTCAAGATCATTGGATAACAAGTACACTGGAATAGCTTTTTAGTATTCCTGTTAATTTAACTATACTAGACCATCTCCCTTTTTATGCTTTATGTTTATATAATAAACATGGATATAATCTGAAATACATTGAGGATCTATACAATATAAAATGTTTATAGAGTAGAAAACTTTCCAATTAACTCAGATTTCTGAATGCAGTTATTAATCAGCCCATACTGACAATATTCAACATATTTTCTAGGCTTGTTTGACTTTGGCTTAATGTCTTAGGGGAAACTCAGACTCTGTGACTTGTAATCCACAAGTCTATGGCTTAGTGCAGTATTTGAATATCAGGCATTTGTGCCATATTCAATAAGCTGTGTTTGAATCATGGCTGAGTATAATGCAGAAATCCTGCTATTACATAAATTGCAAATTGGGTTTCACTAATACATGTCGTCTGAGTTGTCAGAACCTGTGAGCATCTAGAGTTATAGCCTGAGGCCAGGAGGAGATTTTAATACCAAGGATTAAAGTAAAGGTAAAGGTTTCCCCGCACATGTGTGCTAGTTGATTCCAACTCTAGGGGCTGGTGCTCATCTCCGTTTCAAAGCCGAAGAGCCAGCGCTTGTCCAAGGACATCTCCGTGGTCATGTGGCCTGCATGACTAGACACCAAAGGCGCACGGAACGCTGTTACCTTCCCACTGTAGTGGTCCCTATTTTTCTACTTGCATTATTACGTGCTTTCGAACTGCTAGGTTGGCAGAAGCTGGGACAAGTAACAGGAGCTCACTGTTACACAGCACTCGGGATTCGACCCACCAAACTGCTGACCTTCTGATCGACAAGCTCAGCGTCCTAACCCACTGAGCCACCTAAACAAGAATCAAAGTACTATCTTCAAAACAATATTTATTTTAGTAAATAATGAGTGATCAAAAGGTTAATTACCTTTTTGGAAAATATGGCTAGCTAATGAAAATTCACAGCAATTTTCTGAAGATGATAAGACTACTAAAGAATGTTATTAGTCCTTCACATAAAAGGGGCATTTAATTATATAGCTGTTTAGAGGCCACTTTTATAGAATATTTGACTAATAATTCCATTACCACTTAGCAATATGTCTTTAAGTAAACTTTAAATGTTTACTTTTTTACTGAAAAAAGATGTCCAGCCTAAGCACCTATTAACATTACACTATTTATTAATTGATGAAAGATTCAGAGGTAACATTTCTAAATCTATACTGAGATGAATCAAAATAGGTACACTGGGTCTGATTTATGTTATTTTTTATATGAGCAATTATATAGAACCATTTTATCTATTGTGTAAAGCCTTTAAGCCATCTCTGTGTAAAATAACCTACTCTAATTGTTTATTTCTCTAAATGTCTTGTGTGTCTTGAAAGGACATAAAACAGGAATTATAGGAAAGTCAATTTCAAATCATTTGTGATATTGTTATTAAATGATGGACCATTTATACATCTCTTAATATATTTCTGGAAGGGTTGACCCTTTTAAAATAAATAAAATGAATTAAAAATGGAAATTTTAAATAGGTAACTTGAGCATCATTCTTCTTGTACCTAATACATCTGGCTACATAATTAAAATCTTCTCAATAGTCTTATACTTTATTGCATTATCAAATAATAAAGTTGAAAAGAATAACATCAAAAAATAAATATCTTAGGGAACTTTCTCCCTTTAACAAGAGAAAGCTCAAATTGGAGTAGATATAAGAGGAATCTATCTCAAGTTCAAGTTTTTTGTGCCTTTCAATGTTTCCCTTTTCTTCCTTCGCTAATAAGAAGGTTTCATTGGATAAGGAAAATCTGACAGCAAACATCTATAATGGAGAAGTTCTGAGGCTGGGTTCATGCATCACATCTAAACCACTACATTTTTTTTATTAATTGCTATAATGTATGAGCTCTGCAACAGTGCCTTAGCAGTACGTGTGAATAAAATTACTTTATTTTTTCAATGATCACAAATGCTAAACAGATATATGTCTTTGTCATCATTATTTACAGATCACCCAAGATTTTTTAATCAGCTCTATGCTGGCATTGATTATTACTCTTTAGCAGCACGTTTCATTATGGAGGCATTAAACCCAAGTGTGTAAGTGCATTTTGTTTTAAATCATGGTGCTGAATTTGCAGTGCTGTTTAATGGTGGCAGATCCTTTTTCCTTTAAATTACTATTAATAACATTGTTGGGGTGCATATTGCAGATATTTGGCAAATTAACTACCTAGAGAGCCTAAATTAAAGTCTTTGAATCTGATCAATTGGTTTATTTTTAGTTCTTATTTTTTCTTCTTTCCTTTATATGCTTAAATGTTCCTATAAATATTTTTTCCTCATCGTTCCTGAGTTTATCTTTTGATAACTTTATCAGGCAACTTTGTATGAACAGAAATAATTTGTCACTGGGGAATTTAAATACAAATGTACCTCTTTTAGTGATCACAGCAACATCATTAAACAAATTGGTAGCTAAGTGAAACCATGACTACATTTGTGATTTTACTTCAGCTTTTCTTGTTTTACAGACAAGTGAAGATTATAAATGTAAGGATTGGTCACAAAGTTACTTTTTCATCACTGTTGTAACTGCAAGTGATTGCAAAATGAGTCAGTTGCTATATGAGGACTACCTGCAGGACATATGCCATATATTGAGTTTAGAATTTGAACCTATGCCTGCAGGTTTATTGAAATGTTAGCTTTATTCAAACTTTCAGGCCAATTGTTTCCTCCTACAGACAGAGTGTGAGGATTCATTCTTTTATATGTATACCCATGTAAAAAAATATACTGCTGAAAAAAATAAAGGGAACACTTAAACAATACAATGTACTGTATTTAATAGTAGGATGTCTTATTTTCTGTTCCCTTTATATTTTTGAGCAGTATAGAACAAAAAATACTGGTCTATAGTTACCATTGTGATTGTAAATTCAATTGAAAAGTGACTTTCAGCTTTTAGTCTAGCTCTCTGGATTCTCCATAATGAGAATGTTTAAGAAATACAAGAGGAACTCTTTTCTCATATGAATATATTATATGTGCTTATTTGTTTATATTAGATATTTCTTAGATATTAGTTTAAAAGCCTTTTTTCCCATTTGGATTGGATTTTGATGCTTCAAATGAAAAAGTCCTTTGTCTCCTTGTAATAATTAGAAGAAAATACTGTTTTTCTCAACTGAGTTAGGACAAGGTGAATCTGGGAACATGTATCTCAACAGTTCTTGGAGCAATGTTCCTCAGCCTTTGCAACTTTAACATACATACACTTTAACTGCTGGGGTTCCCTAGCCAGTAAGTTGAAGTCCACACATTAAAATTGCCAAAGTTGAGAAACGGTGTCTTAGAGGAACTGCTTTCATTAGAAACTGTAGTCACACTGTCCTTTATTCAAAAACACAATTCTCACAACTTGTTATCACAGTTTATTCTTGTCCATGTATCCTTTCACTATAAGAAGCTTTAGATGGTAAATGAAATTCACAAACTACAAAATTGAGATTTTTTTTAAAAAAATCTCTCTGTGTATTAATTTTTCCACATTAATACTATTTGTAACATATAACATTGGTCAGATCAGGAATATGTAGATATTTTGTTTACCCTGAATCTACAATATTGGATGGTAGGGTGAGGGGAAATATTCAAAGTTACCATGTTAGCATATGGGTTGAGACATCACAAGGCCAGATTGTATATTAAGATTAATATAATGATATTCTTTGGAGCATAACAAATTAACAGGAATTAGATTCCAGATTCTAAAGGACTGATATAGCGCTTGAAATACAGGGCATACTTTAACAGAATAGGTGGAGAATCAGTTAATTACATGTCTATCCAGCCTCTATTATGAACTTGGGAAATGAAGTGGTAGGATTTGGTATTTAAAATTATCAACAGACTGGAGAGGTTTATAATCTCAAGTTACAATTTTATGTCACAAATGTCTTTCAGATCTATTATAAAAATCTGGGCTGTACTGCAGAGTAGGAAGGAATCAATTATATACTAATATTCATGCTATCTGCTTTTTTATAATTTCATACGTTTTATAAAACTCAACTAAGTAAACAGTTTCATGTCACATTTTCCTTCATTCAGATATACCTATGAAATTTCTCCAGTATTTTTACTAGTGGAAGAAGCAGTCCTAAAGAAAATGATTGAATATATAGGATGGGAAGGAGGAGATGGTATATTTAATCCAGGTAAGATGTTCCTTAATGTAAAAAGTATGACAATCTCTACATAACAACCATATGATTTATGCAAGCATTGTAGCATCCTGCATTATTTTATCTTCTGGAGCATCCTGTTGCTTATAGTGAGATAGCTCTCCATACATGTAGTTCATAAGTTAGGTTCAGGTTACAATGGCGATTGGGACCAGGATAGCCATTGGTAAGTAATGCAGTTGTAAAATGCAACATCACTTGCATTTAATGATAGTGAATCCCAACCATCTCAGTTCCCATTGTAATGGGTCATTAAGCAGGAAGGAATAGAAGCTCCAGGTAAAGAACATGGAGGTGCCACAAAGGTGTCAGTGTGGGAATGGAAGTTTCCATGAGTGGTGGTTAGCTAGGAGAAGATCTAGAAGGCCTGACAGAGGCACTACATGGGCAGTAAAATGCTGTGGGTGGGACCAACTTATTGGAGTGAATTTTGACTTTCCTGCTGACTTCCCCCTTTGACTTTGCTTGTGGGAACCAACAGGGAAAGTCACAAATAGATCATGTGACCATGGCTCCTTGCAAAGTCATAATCAAGAGCTGGCATCCAAGCACCTAGATAGTGATCATATGACCAGGGGATGCTGAGATGGCTAGAACAGGGGTAGGCAACCATGCTGGCTTAGAAATTCTGGGAGTTGAACTCCACAAGTCATAAAAGAGCCAAGGTTGCCTACCCCTGGGCTAGAACTACAGGGGCCAGTCATACATCCATTTTTTCAGCACCAGCATAACTTTGAACAGTTGCTGAATGAATGAATGAATGAATGTAAGTCAAGAAATACCTATATTACAAAGCCCATTCTAGTTCTTCCAGTGTTATGCTGTCTGAGATTAAATGTTCTGCTTGAATACATATGACGTCCTCAATATTCAAGAAGCACTTATAGCCATACAAAATGTATAGTTGAATACTTGTACTCTTACAGTTTAGAACCTGAAATATTTATTAATTTATGTAATGATTTTTAAGGTGGCTCTGTTTCCAATATGTATGCAATGAACTTGGCAAGATACAAATATTTTCCTGACATAAAAGAAAAAGGCCTTTCTGGGATACCTCAGTTGGTTCTGTTTACATCAGAAGAGGTAATTAACTTTTCTTACAACTTTTCTAGTATAGCATTTTTGAGAAGGAAAATATGCACAAAGCACTAGGATATATGTATACATACATAAAATCAAAACTAGGATATTAAAAAGGTAAGCAACATGTAATTTGATTTGAAAAAGTCTCAGCCTTACTCTCTATTAATACAGTTTTTAATGAAGAAACCAGTTCATTTTTCTTTTTGTTCTGCAGAATACCAATTTGCTACTTTAAGTGAAGGCAGGCTAATTTCAACTCTTGTTACAATTTAAAAAGAAAAGAAATAATGATCGAATAGAAACCTCAGTTTTATGTTGGGAGAAGCTTTTTTTTTGGTTACTGAATTGCTAATGAAAATTAACATCTTCCCCCAAACAACTCTGTTTTTAATTTGATAATCAGAAAAAAGTAACCCAATCCACGAGATGAGGAAGAAAGATTGTTTCTATGTCTATGTCTATGTCTGTAGATTTGTTGTTTAAAGGGGATAGACATTTTGTGCTTTGGTGATTCTGCAATTTTCCTGGCACAGCAGTTTAACTACCCTTTATGTTCCTTTTATGACCACTAACCTTGGTTGCCTTTGTTCAGGGTCACACATAATGATAAACAGTGTTATGTGGTTACAAAAATGCCAGCTTAAGACAGGGTTAATTCCCTTCCCTTCCCTTTCTTTTTCTTTTTTTCTTGCCTCTCTCATGCATATGAGAAGATTAGAAATGCCCATTTTCATTGAATATTTATTTATTTATTTATTAATGGGATTTATATCCCGCCCTATCTCCCAAGGGACTCAGGGCGGCTAACAACAACAAAATATACAGTTTCCCAGTATATTTGGAATAAGTAGTATCTTTTTAAAGAAAAAAAAGAATAAATCAGGTTTTGAGTCCTGAAAAGTTCAGTTCTCTTCCAAGACTGGTGATTCAGTGGGCTGACTTTATGTCACTGTCGATTTTGCTGATCTCTTATTATCTGGGGCTGAAGAGGTTTGACATTTTCCAGGAATTCAGTTGCATACTTCTTTCAGTTGAACTTAATAGGTGAATGTTAGAGTACTAATAAGAAGCTATTTTGTAAAAATCACTTGTAATTCAAAGGAAACTCTGATGCCAAAATCCAAATCTCTGCTGAGTACACTTGGCTCTCTGCAGGCTTATTTCATTATTGATGTAATTCAGTAACAGAAGATTAATTATCTACCTATGTATGTTATTCACAAAACAGCACAAGTTAATGAATTCCACAGGCTTTCTGAAAGTGTCAAATTAGAAATGATTGGCTGATTGTAGCTGATGGTATATTTATGCACTTCATTAAAAATAAGGAAAAAAATACTTCCTCATCCAGAAAGGAGGACCCACCATGAGATGATTCATCTTATTAAAAATGAGGCAATCTGAATAATTTTAATATATTCATAGCCACATATTGAAGTGCTGCAGATTTTTCATAATTATGTTCATTTGTAACTACATTTGTGTGAATTCTCTGGGAAAAAACTGAATTAATTAACCACCTGGCTTTACCTGCTGTATACAAATAAACAATTTAAGACTTTGTTCACCATTGTTGGCAAATATATTAACTCTTAAATAACACTATTCTGGAACGAAGCTCGTTGTGCTAGTGATTTAATTCCTTGTTAAGACACTTGCGCTGGTCTGCTTAAGCGAATTTAGTCATGTTTAACGGCCCTTTCCAGACAGTGAACTCGTAAAGTACCTGGTTCATCTGAAATACCTTTATTTTGCATGAAGAAGATTACAGCAGAGAAGGTGTGGTCAGGTGAAGTCTGGACGGTACTTTAAGGTCAAAAGACAGTAACAGGATTACTGTCCACATGGCTTGTGTTCAGATGTTACAATGGAGGATGGAACACAAGGGAACAAGGAGAAGGGGGAAGTCCAACCCAGAAGGGGTGGATCCTAGTACAGCATCGTGAGCAGGATAGGAAATACATCACAAAGGGGAAAGGTGCTGGTAGACCCAATTAACATATTATAATTTCCCAAAACAGCCACGTGGTGGCAGCACACTCCCCATCTGGTATTTCATAATAACACCATATAAAGCCCATAACGGTAGTTATGCAAATGCAAATACACGTTTGTGGTTTGTTGTTGTCATAAAACACCTAAGAAATATGAGTAATAAGCCTGAGGAATAGACATAAAACTCTTGAGAGAAATAAAAATTTAACATGCATACATAAAAACATAAACCTGAGAAATATAAGAGGTAAACATGCGTCCATATAGGACATAAAACCTGAGATATAAGAAGTAGACATGCATACATAGTGCAATAATAAGAACTGCCATTTCAGGCTGAGGTTTTGCTTGTTGCGTTCAAGACCTGAAAGATATAAAAAACATGCATATATATTGCAACAATAACAATTGCCTTTTCAGGCTGAGGTTTTGCTTGTTGTGTTCGAGACCTGAAAGATATAAAGGAACATGCATATATATTGCAACAATAACAATTGCCTTTTCAGGCTTCAATAGTCTGGATCAGGTTGAAGGCACTTTTCTTCTTGAAGGCAGGATTCGACAAGGAAAACAACGAGTTGAGTCTTCAAGAGGTAGAAGCAGAATGAGTTCTGTAATGGGTCTGATGAAGGTTTTGGTACCTTTCAATTCTTGAGCTTGTTGGTTGTTAAACAGAACAAGGTCTCTAACTTGGAGATTAGGGTAAAAATGAGACGTTTGTGAGTGGAGCAGGACTTTGTTGCTCCCCACCATAATTTGAAGCAGGGTTGGATACAGGAGGTTGCTGTGGGTTGCCTGGAAGTGGATCAGGATGCATAGCTATATCGTGTTTGTTGCTATCGCATTCTGTGCACTTGATAAAGGCTGCACAATGTTTAGCAAAATGGCCATATGAAGCACAGCACCTGTAGCATATTCCAAGTTTTGAGGAACCTCTTTCCACTCTTGTATAGTCATTGCTCTAAGCTGATGACATTTTCTAAGAGGGTGAGGCAGTTTGTGAATAGGACGCTGATGATTGGAATCTTCATCCCCACCACCTGAATCGCTCCATTTAGGAGGAGATGGTACAGGATGTGAGTTGCCACCACCTGAATCACTCCATAGAGGAGGGGATGGTACAGGAGGTGAAATGCTACCGCCTGAATCACTCCATTGAGGAGGAGATGATACAGGAGGTGAGATGTCTGTCTTTCTTGTAGACACAACTCCATGTGAGTCTCTGTGTTGAGCTGCTGTGTTACCATACTTTGGTGATGGTGATGGAGCAGGCACATTGGGTTCATCGAAGTCGAAGCTGGGATCATTGTTCATCCAGGCAAAAATATGAGAATGGGGGGAAGGAAAAGAGTAGAACAAGTTCCTCTCTGATGTTGAAGTTGAGATCAGCAATAGCAGGTTTGAAGGTTGCTTTCCAGGATCTGTAGGTCTCTGGACGGTCATTAAACTTTGAGAAGCTAGAGTTGAGAAGCTCTCGGCAAAACATATATTTGGCATGATCAGAGCGTTCTGACCCCTCAGTCCATGATGCCAAAGAAACCTGTGGGACTCCTTGGGTATGAAGATTCTCTGGTGAAGAAGGATAAGGTGCACCAGGATGGAACGATGTTGCAAGAGCATTCAGTTGTGGTGTATGCCCTATGGTTTGTGCAGGCTGTGGATTCAACCATTGATCATTGTTGGGAATTGCGTTGTCATTGACAAGAGGTGATGCAGTTTGAAGTGTTGGCGCACCTGTGTTGTGGCGTTGAATAGGTGCAGGTCTTTGCAGGCTTGGGGTCTGGGTGCTGTTCGTAGGAAGCATGGTTGATGCACCTGTGTTGCTTTGAAGAAGAGGTTTAGGCCTTGGCAGGCGCGGGACTTCTGTGCTGTTTGTGAGAAGCACAGCTGACGCGCCTGTGTTTTGGCGTTGAGGAGGTGTACATCCTTGCAGTTCTGTGGTCTCTGACTGGTGAGTGGGAAGTGCCAAAGATGCACTTGTGCTGTGGTGTTGAAGGGGTGCAGGCCCTTGCAGTTCTGGGGTGACTGTGATGTTTGTAGGCAGTGTGGAAGATGGCTCTGCATCGTTGGAAACATTATGCTGTAACACATATTGACTGGTGCGTTCCATCGGATCTTCCACTTCTATTGGGATGGAACAATCTACCTCGGTGCTTTCCTTTGCTGCCTGTTCATAGACATTCAGCTTTGCCAGGGCAGCTGCTTGTTCCTTATCTATTTGCAGAAGTTTCATTTGGGCTTCCTCCTTTGCTTGACGGGCTTTCTCCTCTGCTTGGTGGGCCTTTCTCTGGGCTTCCTCCTCTGCTTGACGGGTCTCCTCCTCTGCTTGGCGGGTCTTTCTCTGGGCTTCTATTTCAGCTTCCTTCTTGGCAAAGGATGCAAGCACGTCCTTTTCTTCTACAAGCACGCGAGCCTCTAGTAGCTTGTCATGTATCGTTGAAGCCCTGGAGCAAGAGGATCTAGCAGAGCATGCTGTGCATCTACTTGATGTAGACCTATGAGATCTGGTCTCTTGCAGGTCTGCAATATGGATTTTTGCTTTATTCTTTGCATCTTGCACTAGGAGATCACTTTGCTGGTTCAGATCCTCAATTTTAATTAGTTCTGTTGAGGAATCATCTACATTAGAGTCTATCAAAAAACCTATGCATTTTTTAGACTGCCGCTGATAACGTACATAAGCTGTAGATAGGCGATCTATAGAGTCTCTCAATTCAGCAGGATTACCATTAAGACTCAGCAAAATTGTCATGGTGTGTGTGGTGCTGTCCCACAGCTCTGACAATTCATTGGAAAGTTCATCCTTAGTTGCCTCATAATTTTCTATGAGTTTCTGGGTTGGTTTTATTGTACGCTTGGGTCTTACAACTTCTTGGTTCAAATTAGGCTCATCTGATTGAACCAGCTCTTCTGGATCAATGGGACACTCTGCCATGGTTAGGATAGATGCAGAAAATTTCCTAGATATTTTTGACTAATTCGATGAACTTCACTCTTTGACCACCAGGGGGTGCCCTCTTTGGGTTCAGAGACTTCAGGGAAGTTTGCCCTTTGACCACTAGGGGCACCTTCTGCGTGGTTAGGGACTTCAGGGAAATTCACCCTTTGACCACTAGGAGCACCTTCTGTGTGGTTGGGAACAGGCCTTTTATTGTTGAGCAGCCACTTGGGTGCTGCTTGCATAGATGGGTGCTAGTGGGATTGGGTAGGATTGCTTTGCTTTGCTACTTGCCTTTCAGATAAAAACACTTGCTTGGCTTGACATAGGTGTGAATCAGTGCTTCTCTTTGTCACTATACTTCTGCTGACAGTTTAAACATTTCAGTTTGGCCACCATTTGTCTCCTGCATTCCTAGGGTAGGGGCTCTTTTCCTTGGCAGACCCAAGAGTTGGTTACCAGTGACAACTAATAGCTTTATTGCCTATTTTTATGACTGTGTTCAGCAGTCTTAGGAAACAAAGAGAGCTTAATAAACTAGCAGACTTTTTCCATTTGAGTAAGAATTCAGCTTTGAAACAAATTGGTTTGCAAAGGTAAATCACTGATCTTCTGAGACAAGACAGACAGGAAATTTTAAAACTTGCATTTGGTTTTACAAACTTGGAGATTGTAAACAAACAGCCTCTCTTGCAATTAAAACATTGTAACATTCAAGCAATCCATCTGAGTGAGCAGAAGCTCATTTCTTTTTCAAAGCTTTTCCAAATCTCTTTAAATCACTAGAAATCCAATGGCAAATGAGGCAGTAAGATTTTAACAGGCCTTTTGGCTGGCTTCCTTAGAAAGACAGGAAGAAACAAACAGTTCACAGAAGCTTAATCCTGAAAACAGGCTCTGCCACTTACAGAGTCAGCTTTTTTACTGTAGGCATGCACATTTTACAAGCAGCTGGAAAGAATTCAAATTACATTTCCTGACTGAGCTTGATTGCAGGAAAACATACGCAGCCAGTAAGAATTAATTGCTGTCTTTGACTTCTTATTTGCAGACAACATACACAATGCAGCCAGTAAGATTAATTGCTGTTATTTGACTTACTGTATATACTTGAGTATAAGCCGACTCGAGTATAAGCCGAGACCCCCAATTTCACCCCCAAAAACTGGGAAAAGTTGTTGACTCGAGTATAAGCCGATCCGCCGTTCTGCAAGCCTCCGCCACCGGCGGAGGCTGGATCCGCGCTCTGCAAGCCTCTGCCGCCAGCAGAGGCTCGATCCGCCATTTTGCAAGCCTGAATACACAGGAATACCCTGTGTGGCCGCGGCTCTCGGGGAAGCCCTGGCTGTCCGCTTCCTCGCTCCACGCTGCCATTCGGGGCCCGCGCGTTCCCCGGGCAAATCGCGGCGCCCAGCAGGCGAGGAAACACGCCCGTTCCAGTCGCCCCCCCTTCCCTCAGGAGATGCGAAGCAAGTGACCGCCCGGAGCTTACCGAGGACTTGCGCGCGGCCGAGGCTTCGGTGCTTCCAGGATCGCGCGCACCTCTCCCAAGCCGCTGCCGTCCGGAGACCTGCCGAAGTTTGGGGAGGTTTGGGGAGGTGCGCGCGCACCTCCCCAAACCTCCCCAAACGTCGGCAGGTCTCCGTTCCTCCGCGCAGACCTGCCGACGTTTGGGGAGGTTTGGGCGCCTCCCCAAACCTCCCCAAACGTCGGCAGGTCTCCGTTCCTCCTGCCGACGTTTGGGGAGGTTTGGGCACCTCCCCAAACCTCCCCAGGTCTCCGTTCCTCCGCGCAGACCTGCCGACGTTTGGGGAGGTTTGGGCGCCTCCCCAAACCTCCCCAGGTCTCCGTTCCTCCTGCCGACGTTTGGGGAGGTTTGGGCGCCTCCCCAAACCTCCCCAGGTCTCCGTTCCTCCGCGCAGACCTGCCGACGTTTGGGGAGGTTTGGGCGCCTCCCCAAACCTCCCCAAACGTCAGCAGGTCTCCGTTCCTCCTGCCGACGTTTGGGGAGGTTTGGGCACCTCCCCAAACCTCCCCAGGTCTCCGTTCCTCCGCACAGACCTGCCGACATTTGGGGAGGTTTGGGCGCCTCCCCAAACCTCCCCAGGTCTCCGTTCCTCCGCGCAGACCTGCCGACATTTGGGGAGGTTTGGGCGCCTCCCCAAACCTCCCCAAACGTCAGCAGGTCTCCGTTCCTCCTGCCGACGTTTGGGGAGGTTTGGGCACCTCCCCAAACCTCCCCAGGTCTCCGTTCCTCCGCGCAGACCTGCCGACGTTTGGGGAGGTTTGGGCGCCTCCCCAAACCTTCCCAGGTCTCCGTTCCTCCTGCCGACGTTTGGGGAGGTTTGGGCGCCTCCCCAAACCTCCCCAGGTCTCCGTTCCTCCGCGCAGACCTGCCGACGTTTGGGGAGGTTTGGGCGCCTCCCCAAACCTCCCCAGGTCTCCGTTCCTCCTGCCGACGTTTGGGGAGGTTTGGGCGCCTCCCCAAACCTCCCCAGGTCTCCGTTCCTCCGCGCAGACCTGCCGACGTTTGGGGAGGTTTGGGCGCCTCCCCAAACCTCCCCAGGTCTCCTTTCCTCCGCGCAGACCTGCCGACATTTGGGGAGGTTTGGGCGCCTCCCCAAACCTCCCCAAACGTCAGCAGGTCTCCGTTCCTCCTGCCGACGTTTGGGGAGGTTTGGGCACCTCCCCAAACCTCCCCAGGTCTCCGTTCCTCCGCGCAGACCTGCCGACATTTGGGGAGGTTTGGGCGCCTCCCCAAACCTCCCCAAACGTCAGCAGGTCTCCGTTCCTCCTGCCGACGTTTGGGGAGGTTTGGGCACCTCCCCAAACCTCCCCAGGTCTCCGTTCCTCCGCACAGACCTGCCGACGTTTGGGGAGGTTTGGGCGCCTCCCCAAACCTCCCCAGGTCTCCGTTCCTCCGCGCAGACCTGCCGACATTTGGGGAGGTTTGGGCGCCTCCCCAAACCTCCCCAAACGTCGGCAGGTCTCCGTTCCTCCTGCCGACGTTTGGGGAGGTTTGGGCACCTCCCCAAACCTCCCCAGGTCTCCGTTCCTCCGCGCAGACCTGCCGACGTTTGGGGAGGTTTGGGCGCCTCCCCAAACCTTCCCAGGTCTCCGTTCCTCCTGCCGACGTTTGGGGAGGTTTGGGCGCCTCCCCAAACCTCCCCAGGTCTCCGTTCCTCCGCGCAGACCTGCCGACGTTTGGGGAGGTTTGGGCGCCTCCCCAAACCTCCCCAGGTCTCCGTTCCTCCTGCCGACGTTTGGGGAGGTTTGGGCGCCTCCCCAAACCTCCCCAGGTCTCCGTTCCTCCGCGCAGACCTGCCGACGTTTGGGGAGGTTTGGGCGCCTCCCCAAACCTCCCCAGGTCTCCGTTCCTCCGCGCAGACCTGCCGACATTTGGGGAGGTTTGGGCGCCTCCCCAAACCTTCCCAAACGTCGGCAGGTCTCCGTTCCTCCTGCCGACGTTTGGGGAGGTTTGGGCGCCTCCCCAAACCTCCCCAGGTCTCCGTTCCTCCTGCCGACGTTTGGGGAGGTTTGGGCGCCTCCCCAAACCTCCCCAGGTCTCCGTTCCTCCGCGCAGACCTGCCGACGTTTGGGGAGGTTTGGGCGCCTCCCCAAACCTCCCCAGGTCTCCGTTCCTCCTGCCGACGTTTGGGGAGGTTTGGGCGCCTCCCCAAACCTCCCCAGGTCTCCGTTCCTCCGCGCAGACCTGCCGACGTTTGGGGAGGTTTGGGCGCCTCCCCAAACCTCCCCAAACGTCAGCAGGTCTCCGTTCCTCCTGCCGACGTTTGGGGAGGTTTGGGCACCTCCCCAAACCTCCCCAGGTCTCCGTTCCTCCGCGCAGACCTGCCGACATTTGGGGAGGTTTGGGCGCCTCCCCAAACCTCCCCAAACGTCGGCAGGTCTCCGTTCCTCCTGCCGACGTTTGGGGAGGTTTGGGCGCCTCCCCAAACCTCCCCAGGTCTCCGTTCCTCCGCGCAGACCTGCCGACGTTTGGGGAGGTTTGGGCGCCTCCCCAAACCTCCCCAAACGTCGGCAGGTCTCCTTTCCTCCTGCCGACGTTTGGGGAGGTTTGGGCGCCTCCCCAAACCTCCCCAGGTCTCTGTTCCTCCGCACAGACCTGCCGACGTTTGGGGAGGTTTGGGCGCCTCCCCAAACCTCCCCAAACGTCGGCAGGTCTCCGTTCCTCCTGCCGACGTTTGGGGAGGTTTGGGCGCCTCCCCAAACCTCCCCAGGTCTCCGTTCCTCCGCGCAGACCTGCCGACGTTTGGGGAGGTTTGGGCGCCTCCCCAAACGTCGGCAGGTCTGCGCGAAGGAACGGAGACCTGGGGAGGTTTGGGGAGGCGCCCAAACCTCCCCAAACGTTGGCAGGTCTGCGCGGAGGAACGGAGACCTGGGGAGGTTTGGGGAGGCGCCCAAACCTCCCCAAACGTCGGCAGGAGGAACGGAGACCTGCCGACGTTTGGGGAGGTTTGGGGAGGCGCCCAAACCTCCCCAAACGTCGGCAGGTCTGTGCGGAGGAACGGAGACCTGGGGAGGTTTGGGGAGGCGCCCAAACCTCCCCAAACGTCGGCAGGAGGAAAGGAGACCTGCCGACGTTTGGGGAGGTTTGGGGAGGCGCCCAAACCTCCCCAAACGTCGGCAGGTCTGCGCGGAGGAACGGAGACCTGGGGAGGTTTGGGGAGGTGCCCAAACCTCCCCAAACGTCGGCAGGAGGAACGGAGACCTGCCGACGTTTGGGGAGGTTTGGGGAGGCGCCCAAACCTCCCCAAACGTCGGCAGGTCTGCGCGGAGGAACGGAGACCTGGGGAGGTTTGGGGAGGTGCCCAAACCTCCCCAAACGTCGGCAGGAGGAACGGAGACCTGCCGACGTTTGGGGAGGTTTGGGGAGGCGCCCAAACCTCCCCAAACGTCGGCAGGTCTGCGCGGAGGAACGGAGACCTGGGGAGGTTTGGGGAGGCGCCCAAACCTCCCCAAACGTCGGCAGGAGGAACGGAGACCTGCCGACGTTTGGGGAGGTTTGGGGAGGCACCCAAACCTCCCCAAACGTCGGCAGGTCTGCGCGGAGGAACGGAGACCTGGGGAGGTTTGGGGAGGCGCCCAAACCTCCCCAAACATCGGCAGGTCTCCGTTCCTCCGCGCCCTGCCTGCCTGCTTCTTTCCGCTGCGGAAAGAAGCAGGCAGGCAGGGCGCGGAGGAAAGGAGACCTGCCGACGTTTGGGGAGGTGCGCGCGCACCTCCCCAAACCTCCCCAAACTTCGGCAGGTCTCGGACGGCGGTGGCTTGGGAGAGGTGCGCGCGATCCCGGAAGCACCAAAGCCTGGGCCGCGCACAAGTCCTCGGTAAGTTTTTTTGTTGACTGGAGTATAAGCCGAAGTGGAATTTTTCAGCCCAAAAAGTGGGCTGAAAAATTCGGCTTATACTCAAGTATATACGGTAAGCTTGTTGCAGATAACATGCATACACAATGGATTGCAGGCAGTAAAAATTAATTATTGTCTTTTGACTATTCTGGAACAAAGCTCGTTGTGCTAGTGATTTAATTCCTTGTTAAGACACTTGCGCTGGTCTGTTTAAGCGAATTTAGTCACATTTAACGGCCCTTTCCAGACAGTGAACTCGTAAAGTACCTGGTTCATCTGAAATACCTTTATTTTGCATGTAGAAGAAAATTAAAGCAGAGAAGGTGTGGTTAGGTGAAGTCTGGATGGTACTTTAAGGTCAAAAGACAGTAACAGGATTACTGTCCACATGGCTTGTGTTCAGATGTTACAATGGAGGATGGAACACAAGGGAACAAGGAGAAGGGGGAAGTCCAACCCAGAAGGGGTGGATCCTAGTACAGCATCATGAGCAGGATAGGAAATACATCACAAAGGGGAAAGGTGCTGGTAGACCCAATTAACATATTATAATTTCCCAAAACAGCCACGTGGTGGCAGCACAAACACTAAAGATTTGCTCTATTTCCTTTGCTTTTAAAGAGGAAGATCCATTGTTTTACTGAAAAGATCTCAAGTCTCATAGACTTTGGGGACCATTTGGGAACTCTGTGCGCCTCTACAGACTTTTTTGGGATTCATCACTGAATCAAGTCAATAATTAAAAATACCTATGAGCATGCAATGTGCACTATTTAATGTGAAAATTGTAGATACAGGGCTTTTCAGGTGTTCTATTTTTCTAGTTGTTCTTGAAATTGAATCCAATTTCTCCAAGGAATGCAATATAAATTAACCTAAATGATTTTATATTCATTAAATATGACAGCCAGTGTAAAATCCAGTATCATTTTGTTTGGCAGTCATGTTCAATGAAGCACATATGATTTAGTGATACAGCATAGGCACAGAGATCAACAATATGATTAAACCTCTGGGCCATTTGGATGTTGCCATTCCTTTCTTTTATTCTGAATGCCTGTGAGTAAAAGGACCCACTAATTTCTGAGTATTTCTACTTTTGAAATATTGTATAGGTGGTAAATGCCATATGCTGATAGATTTCTTTATTGTTTACATCAGTTTGGGAGAACCGGTAGCTAAATTTACCTGAATTCGGAGAACCGGCTGGCTTCTAGAAGTTCAGTCTAGGCCTCAAAGGCCTGGAGGAGGCCTCCCAGGCCTAGAACTGTCCACCAGAAGTGCAAGGATACCAGTTCCGGAAGTCCGTTCTAGGCCACGGAGGTCTGGAGGAGGCATCGGAAGCTTGGAGGTGGCCTCCCAGGCCTAGAATAGCCCAATGGAAGTGTGTAGATGCCACCTCCTAAAATCCATTCTAGGCACTGGAGGCCTAGAGGAGGTCTCCCAGGCCTAGAACGGTCCACCGGAAATGCATGATGCCACTTCTGGAAGTCCATTCTAGGCATCGGATGCCCAGGCCTGCATCATATATGAAAACCGGTTGTTCAGGTATTTGAATCCACTGATTTACATGCTATTCTTGTTTGATATAAAAATATGTGTGCATATTTTCATGACAAAACAGAAATTTTGTATCCCAGTAACTGAAAAATAAAAGAAAAAAATACAGTCCTTGGCCAATATGTTCTTGTGGTCATTGAAGGATAAGAACTACTTTTCAGAATCGGGAGCATCACCTTGAAATGATAAGAAAGGCTTTGGGTCTGATAGAAGCTCATGAGCAGGGAGAAATAAAGATTATTTTATTTGTCTTAAAGATTTGAGTCAAAAAGCTTTCTAATATTTCATGATAAGCCTTTCAGTAACTATTAAAAATAGTTAATAGAAATAGCTTTCTCATGAAACTGACCACATAATGTTTTTTTAATATGTTCATGAATAGGATCCTTTGCCAGCTTGTTTTTGATTGACTTTTGGAAAATATATTTAAAATTATTCCAGGCTTTTTGAGGCATAGCTGGCTAATGTTTTTGTTGCCTCAGTTTCAGATATGAAGTACATATACTCAGGAAATATTTTCTTCAGAAAGAGTAATCTGTCAGTATAGCTAATTTGCTGGCTGACAAAAAAAGGAGGAATAGATCAAGAGAGAGATTAAGTTATTTAAACCATGTCCGCACCTAACACACTATTCTAATGCTAGTTCAGAATTAGATCTGCTTAAGACTGATTTTATTAATTACCAAAACAATGATTTCATTTCCTAGTTTACCCACTTGAATGTATTTTCTAAAATGATTGACTTCAATATTTTAACGATTTCAGTCAACTTACCATAATATTAAGTCAGCTGGTACTGACTAGTTTGGCTTTTCAAATTACTTTGATTTTGATTGTTTTGTTTGAAATAAGATCAAATAACAAATAAAATCCAATGTAGTATTTCTAATTGAAGCTTGTTTCTACAAACAATTTAGAACCCAGAATATCTTATCAATGACAATGATATAATATCTGTAATTAGAAAACTTGATAAAATCAGCAATGGGCTGCTTTAATATCTGTCACATAATCAGATTAAATGTTAAGAAAGAGAAATAGAGGGAGGCCACCAAGATAGAAAGCTAATAATAATAAAGAGGATTTTCATTCAACATGACTATTTTTCACATATTTTGCTTTTACATAGTGTCACTACTCAGTGAAGAAGGCAGCTTCCTTTTTGGGAATTGGCACACAAAATGTTTACTTTGTCAAAAGTGATGACAGGTAAGGATTCTACCACCATTGAAATGATCCAATATATTGCTGTAAGCAACTAACCTGTTGAACATAACTGAAAAGTTTTATATCTGCGTCCCATAGAGGTAAGATGATTCCTGAGGAACTGGAGAAACAAGTCCAGCAGGCAAGGAGTGAGGTAAGAGGGGGAGACTACATGAGAGTCTATATGTGAATTTTGGGGAAAGTGAATCTTTGGGCACTTTGCTTGGAAGTGAGCAGAAACGGGGAATAAATACAAGTTAAAGCAGAATAGTACACATGGGATAATGTTCTCAGTTTACAGATTGGTCAGTGGGGCTGCCCAAGTCATCGAGAGCAAGGGTAGGCAACCTTCTCTTTTTTATGACTCCTGGATTTCAATTCCCAAAATTCCTGAGCCAGCATGGCTGGCTCAGGAATTTTGGGAGTTGAAGTCCACGAGTCATAAAAAAGCCAAGGTTGCCTACCGCTGATCTAGGGCATTGATTTGCTTTGAAGTATCCCTTCAAAATTGTTCTGCTACATAATGCAACCTTCTTCCCCCTTTTACATAGTGAAAATGCTTTGAATTGTATCACTCAGCACTTTTAGTAGCTGAAAAAGTTGAAGAAGGAGGCTGCCTCAGCAGCACGTAATGTTTTAGTAATGCAACTTGGATTGTTGCTTTAGTATGCCTTAATCAAGGTGAAGCATCTCTATCTTGCATAGATCTGTTGCAGTAAGTCACATTTTCAAAGGCAGAACAAGTTTTTCAGAGGATCAAAATGCTGGGTATGTTTACAATATGGCAGAGACTTTGAGAACATCAAAGATCCTTATGTTCTATCCTATTAGAACATTTTTGAGGTCTTTCAATGTTAGGAAAACAATAGGAAGAAAGCATAGGTTCTTGCTTTAGCTTTATATTTTATTGTAATGCATAATGATAAGGGAAAAGGTGACCCTGAAGTATTCTAGTTCACCCTCGGTATTATTTTCTTATTTCAAAACAGTCTCAAATTGACATTAAAATGACTAATATTGCAATTCCTCTTGTTGTCTATTTCACTGCTAAGGTCAAAGATAAGGAATGTCTCATTTATTCTGGTGCTTTAAGATTGTTGAGAATACCTGCTTTAACAGTGTTCATTATTTGATCAGAAATTTCATCCAATATGCACAGATATTAGAAATAAGAAATAAAAGTAGAACCTACCTATTTTTGAAAAGCAAACCAGTTTTTCTGTCTTGCATTAAAAATTTTTTGCCAAAGAATATTCTATTCACTGTCTAAAGAAAATATCAATAAAACTTTTATTACTTTAAATGAAAATATTTGCAGGGTTGTCCTGTGTTTTTAAAAATAATAATCATCCATAGTGAAAATTAACTTGAAATGGAAATTATAAGCAGTTGAAAGATTATTTTATCTCATTTGAGGGCCTATAAAAATAATATGTTAATCTTATTTTATAAACACAATATCATACATTCATAAAATTGGAATTCAGATGATTGTTGTACATCTAGCACTAGGGACAAGTAATATTTATTTTGTTGCATCACAGATTATAGGGAAGACTGTATTTCTATAATCTTTTGGAAGTAACCATGTGAAGATGTCACAACAGAAGGATCTGAAAGTCCCAAATTACTCTTTAAAAATGGCATAATGTCTATACCAATAGCAAGATAAAAATATAAGCATAGGAAATATGTTGTCTTTAAAGATCTCTCGGTTTTGTGGTCTGAATACAATCACAAATAAGTTTCGAACTGCTTTAGGAAGCATAAATACAAGGCTGCTTTCATATTTTTTAAATTCATAAGAGATTAGTTTGACCTAACATGAAGAGTGGAGACAAGAAAGGGAATGAAATTTTCTAATGCACAGGGTGTCTTTCCCCCCCCAACTGACATATGTCAGTACCATTGAAGTATTTTAAAATATTCATCAGTAAAAATATATATTGTTATGTATTGGGCTTGTGGTATTACACCATGTGCGTTGCTGGAGAGCTAACTCCAGCAACCCAGACAGGCCGTCTCCGGTCCTGCAATTGGTCAGCCCCAGGTGGCAAGCACAGGTTCAAACCTATTGGCTGCCACCTTAGGGCTAGGCTATATATTGTGGCTGGGTGCGGCCCAAGCTCAAGTACAGTTCCAGCAAGAATAAAAGAAAGAGTTTCTCTGTACTCAGCCTTGTGTCATCATTCCTGCTCACCAGAGCCCACAACTTAACAGTGGTGATGAGGATGGGATCCTGCTTCTCTGTTTAAAGGGCTGAAGTCAACGAGGGGTCGGCAGTCCACGCTGGAGGGAAGAGGCATTTCCCCCCACTCTCTTGGCCGGCTAGTAAAGCCACACTAGTGGCCACGTGCTCAGTGGACGCATTTCCTGAGCCTAAGAAACAGGATCCAAGAACGCAGGAATTGAGAAAAGATGCCAAAGGTTGGCAAACTCAGAGAGTTTGATGTAAAGCATCCAGAAGAATGGCCGTCTTACCTCTCGCAAGTGGAGAACTATCTATGAGCAAACCAAATTGCAGAGGAAGGCCTAAAAGCCGCCACATTGCTGTGCGTGTGTGGACCAGCAACTTTTGACCTAGCAGAGAATCTTTTTGCGCCGACGCCCATCGAAGCAGAATCGTTTGCAGACCTTAAGAAGAAGTTGACCGGGCATTTTCAGCCCAAGATGTCGGACATGGTGTGGCGTTTTAAATTTGACCAAAGAGTGCAGCTACCTGGAGAGACAGCTTCAGAGTTTATCGCGGGCCTAAGGCAGGCCGCACGCCTTTGCAAGTTCTCAAACTTAGAGGAACGACTAAGAGACCGGCTCGTTTGTGGCCTTCGAGACAGAACCCTCCAGCAGAGACAGTTTGCTAGACCCAATCTCACATTCTCCGAGGCACAGGACGAGGTCATGGCCGACGAAGCTGCCGGGGGTGCAGTGCAGACAATTCAGCCCACCAAACCTTCAATGGTTGAAGATTCCGTCCATCTTGAGGTCGCCAAATGCATTGGAGAATCTTCAGAAGATAAAGAACCTGAAATCAAGCTCCAAAGGCAACCAAATGGACAAAACTGCGGTAGCCACCAACGAGAGAATGATTACAAGGCAGTTCTCTTACCTAGATGTAAGGGGTGTGGAGGCAACCATCTTCGTGCCAATTGCAGATTTCGCTCAGCCATGTGTAGAGCTTGCGGAAGGACCAGCAACATCGTGGTGGTTTGCAGAGCCCACTAAAGAGACAGGCCAGCCAAACACCAGTCGGAGGAACCGACTAGGAGAGGTACTAGGGCTCAGGGTCCAGTTAGTGTGGGGTTCTTCAGAAGCCGGAGAAGTGTTTGCCACACCAGGGCTCATCGCCCCCTCAAGCCTAAACTCAAGCTCTCGGTAGAGCTACAAGGAGTTCCATGTAAGATGGAGTTGGACTCCGGCTCGGCAGTATCGATCATTTTGCAAGACACATTCAACTTTGTGTGTAGGCGCAGTAACAATTGGGCTAAACTAAGACGCTCAGATATCATTTTAACAGATTTTCAGAACGCTCATGTTAAAGTTAATGGTAAAATTTTAAGGGTTTTGGGGGCACCTGGATGTAATAGTAGTAGAGGGCCAAAGAACAAGTCTTATTGGACTTTGATCGGTTTGATGCTTTAGGTATTCAAATTACAGGCCTTAACCGGACACAAACTGCAGACCTCATGACTGTTTGCAAAGAATTCGCTGATGTTTTTTATTCAACCCTGGGGACTTATACTGGCCCGCCAATTTCTTTTAAGTTAAATCCTAATGTTGTGCCAATTAGGATTAAGCCTCGCAGGGTCCCCTTTGCCCTAAAGCATAAAATTGATTCCGAAATCGATAAGCTAGTAGAACAGGGTGTATTACAGCCTGTTGATGGGGGGGGGGAGTGGGAAACTCCTATAGTCACCCCACTGAAGTCCAACGGGGAAGTTCGCATTTGCGCTGATTATAAATGCACATTAAATAAGGCTCTTAATCAACATGCTTACCTGGTTCCTGTAGTCAACCATATTTTAGCCTCCTTGCAAGGGGGAACAATTTTTGCTAAACTTGATTTAGCACTGGCATATCAGCAATTCCCGGTTGATGAGGCCACAGCCACGGCTCAAACAATAGTAACTCACAGAGGGGCATTCAAAGTCAAACGCTTACAGTTTGGAATCAGTGTTGCACCGGGTATTTTCCAAGGGATTATGGAATGCACACTTAAGGGTATTCAGGGTGTCTGCCCTTATTTTGATGATGTTCTCATTGCCGGGGAATCCCCAGAAGTGTTGGCCAGTAGGCTCAGGGCTGTTTTGCAGAGGCTCCGCGATGCAGGCCTCAAATTGAAGAAAAACAAATGTAGTATTGGGGTCTCATCAACGGAATTCTTGGGGTTCCGTATCGATGCTAATGGAATTCACCTTGCTGATTCAAAAGTGAAGGCCATCAAAATGGCTCCAAGGCCAAAATCAAAAGGAGAGCTGCAAGCATTTTTGGGCCTCCTACATTTTTATCACACATTCCTACCTCATAAGGCTGCAATAGCAGAGCCCCTCCACAGGCTGCTTGATAAAAAAGCCCCTTGGAAATGGACTAACTTACACGAAAAAAGTTTCCAGGATCTGAAAGCCCTTCTATCAGAAAATTCCATTGTAACTCATTACATAGAGTCTAAACCTGTATGTCTTGCATATGATGCATCTCCCTATGGGGTGGGGACAGTCTTAAGCCACAAAGAGAAAAATGGGAAACAGTTTCCTATTGCATTTTACTCTAGGACTTTATCTTCTGCTGAGCGCAATTATGCACAGATTGATAAAAACGCCTTGGCCATAGTGGCTGGTGTTAAGAAATTTCATGATTATTTATATGGCAGGGATTTCACTGTCTACAATGACCACAAACCTCTCTTGGGGTTGTTCACAACAGACAAACAAACTCCCCACATACTATCTCCAAGAATGTTGAGATGGTCTATATTTTTGTCTGCATACAATTTTAAGTTAATTCATAAACCAGGAAAGGAAATGGGCCATGCGGATGGCCTCAGCAGACTACCACTGCCACTAATGGATCCTGATCCAGCTCCTGCTGCTAAAATATTGTCCATTCAGGACTTACCTGAGTTTCCCCTCCACGCAGGGGATATTGCTGCTGAAACTGCCACAGATAAAATTCTGAGTAGAGTGTTGTCATGGGTATACACGGGCTGGTTGGAAAAAAGTCCAGGCTCTGAATTTCAAAGTTATTTTGTCAGGAGACATGAGTTGTCTGCACACAAGGGCTACATTTTATGGGGCAATAAAGTCATAATTCCCACTTCATAGATGGACAGAGTCTTACACTCTTTACATGAAGGCCATCCAGGCATTGTCAGAATGAAAGCCTTAGCGAGAAGCTACCTTTGGTGGCCTGGCCTGGATAAGGCTGTAGAGGATGAAGTTCATGGTTGCTATACATGCCAGCAATCTAGGCCTGAAATGCCTCAGGCCCCAGTTCACAGGTGGAAGTAAACGCATACCCTCTGGTCTAGGGTTCACATAGACTACGCTGGGCCTTTTCAAGGACAGCTTTTCCTGATAGTAGTGGATAGCCACTCAAAATGGCTGGAAGTAGTTCCAGTTCCTAATATGACTATTGCTAGGACCATCCAGGTGCTGAGAAAACTCTTTGCAACACATGGGTTGCCTGACGTTTTAGTTTCTGATAATGGGGCTCAATTCACTGCTACTGAGTTTCAGGCTTTTCTTAGAGCTAACCTCATCAGACATGCTACGTCTGCACCATTTCATCGTTCTTCGAATGGACAAGCCGAACGCATGGTGAGGACAACAAAGGAGGCACTCAAGTGTATTATCACAGGTGACTGGCATCACAGATTGGCAGATTTTTTGCTCTGCCAGCATTCTACGCCCTGCACTGCTATAGATAAAAGTCCTGCTGAGCTACATTGGGGAAGGCGTTTGATTACTAAACTGGACAGGTTGCATCCAGACAGAGTGGCATAAGAAGCCTCTCGACCAAAACCCCCGAGGGGGCTGCCAATGGGCAATTGGGTTTGGGCCAGAAACTATGAGCCAGGGAATTTATGGGTTCCTGGTCAAGTAACCAAGGCATCCGGACCCCTGTCTTATGAAGTGGGGTTGGAGGGAGGGTGACTGGTCAGAAGACACATCGACCAACTCAGGAAAACGTTTCCAGCACGGTCACTAAGTGAGGACTGTGGCATAAGTTCCTCCTGAGGTCCTCAAACTGGTACCCAAGCCAGCCCACACCAGAACCACCAGGGTTTTCCCTTCTCAGCAGAAGTTGAATCTGAGGAAGAACCAGGAAGCTCGAAAGTGCAACATAGAACTCCTGACCAGGCGAGCCAGCCGAATCTCAGCAACTGCTGTGCCTACTCTGCAGAACGGACTGACTCTGGGGTGGGTCAACCTGGTGAGGCCAGTCAGAGCGTTTCAATCCCCCTGGACAATGGAGCACAAGGGGACATGGGTCTACCCAGCCCACTGGGTAAGCTGGTAGACCACAAGGCGAGAGGAACTCCAAGGCATTCTTCCAGGCCACACAAACCTCCGGCATATCTCACAGACTATATTGTAAAATAAAGTGATATATAGCGTTGTGACAATTGTACCACTACCTACAGAAATTGGGGCATTTTGAAACTGCCTGTACTGTTTGTAAGCATGTTCATGAGACATTGTTTAATCTCATTGTAGTCCTTACTGCATTGGCAAGCCGTTTTAGCCGTTGTTTAATCTCATTGTAGTCCCTACTACAAGGGCACGTCTGTAAAGGTCGCCTAATGTCATTGGAGCCACCTTGAACTTATAAGCATTATTAATTATTATTTTGTTATTATTTTATTATGGTTGTTGGGAGTGATTCATAAGTCTTGACTGCTGTTAAGCTTATTAAGAAGTATTATAGCCTGATCTTAGGAGGGAGGGGTGTTATGTATTGGGCTTGTGGTATTACACCACGTGCGTTGCTGGAGAGCTAACTCCAGCAACCCAGACAGGCCGTCTCCGGTCCTGCAATTGGTCAGCCCCAGGCAGCAAGCACGGGTCCAAACCTATTGGCTGCTACCATAGGGCTTGGCTATATATTGTGGCTGGGTGTGGCCCAAGCTCAAGTACAGTTCGAGCAAGAATAAAAGAATGAGTTTCTCTGTACTCAGCCATGTGTCATCATTCCTGCTCACCAGAGCCCACTACTTAACATATATGACATTTTTTTCAGCTAGCTTCAGGATTACAAGGCACAGGGAAAAAACATTTTTTATAATACAAGCTCACTGCTCTCCCCATCTACTGCTAAAGTAAGCTTAAAAACCTATTTAAAGTTATATCAGAGCTAGAAGAATTTTGTTCTTTTGGTTTCAGGAGATATTATTTTTCATCTATGTTCAGTATTTCAGTAACTCAAAAGTTACTCTAATCAATAGTTCACTGCAATGAAAACTTACAGATATTGTCTTGGGAGGATAATTTTCATTAATTTGATGTTTTTGCTTTTGGCTTTTGGAAAGACAGCATTTTATTATTTTATAGAAGAATCTGTGTGTGTGTCCTGGTTATCGCAGATGGCTATGTCTGAAACAAACTAAATACTGAAAAATGTAATGATAATGTATGAATGAGCAGTTAGCTGAATAACAATGTTTTAGGTAATGTACTAACAAATCTTAAAATCAATAACAAATATCCTGAACTTGATATTTGAAGGGATTAGAAGTTTACTTATGGTTTTATCCATTTCAGGTCAGATTTTCATATCCAGGTGAACATTCATTGATTTCATAAACCACTGTTTCTTTCCCTAACTTCCTTTTCCAAGTCCACTTATTGTGCCAGTAGCTGTTAATAAATTCTTTCTTAAAGGAAGGATATGGCACCTATAGCTTCAGAGTCAACAGGTTCTTTAAGTTCCATATACTACTTCTAACATATACAATAATTTGTAACGTGGGATTAAATTGCCAATTACTTCTGATTCTTTCTTTTTTTGGATCAATCTCTTTCTTAAGAAACTCCCATGGTAATTAAACTATTATTTCAGGTTTCAGTCATATTGCATCTTCTTTCAGGGTTAAATATGAAGTGCACTTCCAGTAATTACATTCACTGATTGCTCATCATTCTACGTTCATTCTTCATCCACTCTTGCCCTTCCACATTGACAGGGGTATGTACAGATAAATACGGTACTTAATACAGCAGGTGCTTGATTTGTTATTTAAAATAACAAATTTTATTCCTTTTAACAATTACAAAGCTGTATACAATTCAGTTAAGCTAGAAATAAACTGTTCAGTTTTAAAACATTTACAGGAAAAATGGATAAGTTACTAACTTCTCACACAAATAAAATCATATAATTGGAAAGGACTCTTTAGAATATCAAATCCAACTCCCTGCTCAGCACATGAATCCAAATTAAAGTATTCTCAGAGGATGGCTATCTAGCCTCCCCGTGAACCTAACTAGGCATTTCTTTCCCTCCTAATGTTTAGTCAGAATTTGCTTTCCTGTAACTTAAACTTGCTTTCCTGTAATCCAATGTCATGCATTCTGGAATAATGGAAGGGTGCATGTGTGCACGCATGTCAATCTGTGTGTCAAAACAAGCATCATGATCTTGTCTGTTTTAACTTTTCTCTTCAATGGATTCTGCTGTTCACTCTCTTCTGTGGTAGAAGAACAGATATGAAAGTATTCTTCAGCCTCCTCAAAGCTAAATATTTCCAATGTCTTTAATCTATCTTTTGGGAATGTAGTTTCTTACCCAGGATCATTCTCATTGCATTTCTTTGAACATGTTCCAATTTTTCTAAATCCTTGTTAATGTGAGATTCCCAGAATTAGAAACAATATTCAGAATGGGCTTTGACCAATGCAGAATAAAAAGAAACTATAATTTCTTACTGTTATTTACATTCCTGATTATATTCCCATAATTACATATTACCCTACTGTTTATTTTTATTTTTATTTTTTTAAATTTTAATTCCATTTATATCCCGCCCTTCTCCGAAGACTCAGGGCGGCTTACAAGCTTAGCAGTAGCCTTCATTCTATGTATATGCCTGCTTAATTAGGGCTTTCACACACACACCCCAAGCAGCATTATTACAAAGTCAGCTTATTGCCCCCAACAATCTGGGTCCTCATGCAGCTTAAAATTATATTTTAAAAGTAATTTCCACTGGTAGATTCATATTCAGCTTGCAATAAATTACTCTTTCAAGGTCTTTTTCAAAAGTTTTATTACCAAGCCAATTTGACGCATTGTGTATCCATGCATTTGATTTCTCTTTTCTAAGGCAACTTCTTTCTTCTATGAAGATTAATTTGAATTTTATTTCTGTCTACCCAATTTTTGTCATGTATACTATTATTATGCTTGGTTGTACTATTAATCAGATATTTAGACTGGATTTGGCATTTTTGTCCACCTATCAAGTCCTTCTCAAGGACCTAAGATAAGATGTTATTTAATAATAAAAAATATCATCGCAAGATGTAAGCTGTTCCAAGTAAAGATAACTTTTGCAATTGACTTATGGTGATTTTTCAATGCTGATGGTGTTCAAATGATGCTCAGGATGTTTGGAATTGTGCTCAAGGCAGCTATTACTATCTTTTCTACTTCTATTCAGGTCCTTGTATTTTGTGATTTTCTCTAGTTCTTTTTCTTCTATTCTGCTGTCTCCAGGTATTGCAATGTCCACTATCCAAACTTCTTTATCTTTCTTATCAACAATTGTTGAGTTTGGGGTTTTGTGTGGCAAATGCTTGTTTGTTTGAATTCTAAAGTATTTTTTAATGTACTGTCCATTTGATACTTTGCCTTGTCATCTCTCTTTTGTGTTCTTTTATTTGGTCTTTCTTATTATTGTTAAATACAAAAAATGTGAAATCACAGTTGGCAGTTTCTTGGCTGTTTTTAGCCTTCATTCACATTGGATTTATCAGGAACCTAGGATATCATAATATATTGACATAGTATGTATGCGAATCTAAGCCATGTGACAGATGGAAATTTTGTCAATGCATAGACTTTCTAATTGCCATCCAAGATTCTTTCTATTCGGCACCTAATGTACTGATAACCTCTGGGAACATCATGGGCAGTTTATGCCATAATCTTTCAACTTTAATTTTCAGATACATTGTGATACATTGTGATCTTCTCCAATTGGTTGTCTTCTACTATCTCCTGGTATTGCCACATCAATAATCCACACTCTGATTTTCAATCACAGTCAAATCTAGTGTGTTATATTTATCAGTTTCTATTTGGAAATCCCATAATACTTTAAATTCCTATAGACTGTATTGGTTTCAATCTATTTAGATTTATTAATAATGCAGAAACCTAAAATAGTTATTTAATATAGATTAGAATTTGTGTTTTATATGTAGATAATGTATTAATCTTTAAACCATTATTTTTATTTAATTATGTCTTCCCTATGGGAGGGAGTGGTATGTTCATGCTGCAATTTGATTTTTTTGTTTGTTTAGTTTTGTTTTGTTTTGGGAACATGGTGCTTTAGACTGGCCATGGCACAGTGTGGGTCTCCTTGGCATCTATGTAGAGACAAATGCAAACTGCATCTACATGGAAGGAAGTGTGTAGTAGGGTGCCCCACGGCTCTGTTCTGGGCCCAGTGCTCTTCAACATCTTCATCAATGATTTGGATGAGGGGATAGATGGGGAACTCATCAAATTTGCAGACGACACCAAGCTGGCAGGAATAGCCAATACTCCAGAAGATAGGCTTAAAATACAGGAGGATCTGGACAGACTCGAACACTGGGCGCTATATAACAAAATGAAATTCAATGGTGAAAAAAGTAAGGTTCTACATTTAGGCAGGAAAAATCAAATGCACAGGTATAGTATAGGTGGTACCTTGCTCAATAGTAGTAACTGTGAGAGGGATCTTGGAGTCCTAGTAGACAATCACTTCAATATGAGCCAGCAGTGTGCTGCAGCTGCCAAAAAAGCCAACACAGTGCTAGGCTGCATTAACAGAGGGATAGAATTAAGATCACGTGAAGTACTAATACCACTTTACAATGCCTTGGTAAGGCCACACCTGGAATATTGCATCCAGTTTTGGTCACTACGATGTAAAAAAGATGTTGAGACTCTAGAAAGGGTACAGAGAAGGGCAAGAAAGATGATTGGGGGACTGGAGGCTAAAACATACAGGGAACGGTTGCTGGAATTTGGTATGTGTAGTTTAACGAACAGAAGGGTGAGGGGTGACATGATAGCAGTGTTCCAATATCTCAGGGGCTGCCACAAAGAAGAGGGAGTCAAGCTATTCTCCAAAGCACCTGAAAGCAGGACAAGAAGCAACGGATGGAAAGTAGTCAAGGAGAGAAGCAATCTAGAACTAAGGAGAAACTTCCTGACAGTTAGAACAATTAACCAGTGGAACAACCTGCCTCCAGAAGTGGTGAATACTCCAACACTGGAAGTTTTTAAGTGGAGACTGGACAGCCATTTGCCTGAAATGGTATAGAGTTTCCTGCCTGAGCAGGGGGTTGGACTAGATGACCTCCAATGTCCCTTACAACTTACTTATTATTATTATTATTGTTTCTCCATTCACAGTTCTCCCAGTTTCTTTAGCAAGATTCATTAAAAAGAAGGATGAAGTTTCAAGAATTCTGCTAACTAAATGGTTTTTCTTCTACAACCAGTATATCCCAAAGTACACGAGGGCAGCCTTTGTTATTTTCCTTTTAAAAAAAAAACTCCTTTTCTCTGTAAACTAAACTAAGCTAAAAACTGGATAAACTACAAATTTTCTTTATGGATTACAAAGGCGCTTGCAGATGATTAATCAAGTGAGTAAGAAAAGTTTTAAAATGTTTGTATGAATCTGGGATACACTCCCCAATTAATGAAAGAATTGGCTTGCTTTGGATTTAAGGACCAAGACACTATAGGTCTGTGAAAGAGCAGTGATAACTGCAGTAGATATTTGACATTATAGTATTTTATTAATCCGTAATTTTTTTGGATCATCTCTTTGGAGGGGAGCTGGTTGTTAATATTATTTTTGCAAAAAATGTAATATATAAGGAATATTAATTCTGTATAGATTTCTAAACCTCACTATATTCATTGTAATATACTTTCTAGAGAATTGTAAACAATTTTTATTTCTTTAGGGGTCCGCACCATTTTTTGTCAATGCTACAGCTGGTACCACCGTTTTGGGAGCATTTGATCCTCTGAATGAGATAGCTGATATATGTGAAAAATACAATCTTTGGCTGCATGTTGATGTAAGTTAATTTTAATAGCAGTGGATTTTTTTTCATTTATTTTCATACTTATGTTCATCGCAGAAGTATTTTCACAAATTAGGATGGGATAATATTTTCTGATTCAATTAATGGAGTTCTGAAAACATAATGTTATTTGTCTATTTTTTGTAAATATTATCTTCTCTCCAAGAATTGAGAGCACTGTTTTGGTGGAAAGGTAATATCTTTAGGTGAAGCTGCCCAATGTGTAAAATTTTCTACCCCAAGACTAAGAATATAGCTCCTATACAGTATGCCTTGATTTTGTCAACTTCCTTGCTTTAATTAGTTATAAATATTTCAGATTTTGTGGAAGATTATGTTGACTGTAGTGTTGTTTAATGCAGCCTTTCTAAAACAGACATCTATCAACCATGCTTGAAGACAGCTTCCAGAATTCCTTTTGGTAAGAAATTCTGGAGATGCAGTGCCAATTGGAAGACACCAGTTTACATACTTTATTGCCTTATTTACTCTATTAAAATATTCATTGTTAAGTGATGGACTTCTTAGACTACTTTTTCTTAGGCTGCTTTTCCTATTTTGGATGATCCCTCTTCCTCCCCTTCTCCTTCTTTCCATCTTTTTCCTTTCTTTCCCAAAGAAAATCATTCCAGCATTTTAGCAGCCCCATGTTTTCTCCAAGAGCGATTATCAAGGTTGCAGTTTGTTATGGTGATTGCAGTGGGTCATTTATTTATTTGTTACTTACTTTTGTAGAAACGACTTGTTTTTATATTTCTCCAATCAATCAACCAACTCTGGGGAATTAACAATACAAGCTAAAAGTAACAATCCGTAACAAAATTAATGTTAGTATGAGTTTTAAACAATTCTTGTTTACAGGTACTAGGAAGGAAATATCCAAGGCTGCCAGTGAAGTGGGAGGGAGAGATTGTCCTTGAGCAGCACAGATCCTCTCATTATCCCATATACACAATTAGGAAGAAAAAGAAAAAAAATGACTGGTCCTCTCTTTCCACCCACAAGGCAGCTAAAAACTGAAAAGAATTCATAAAGCAGCCTAGGGGATTTGCATGTACAGTAGAGCCTCTTCAGAATGTTCTCTTGTCAATGTCACCCATTTCCCTTCTGCCTAAGCTATTGTGCTGGTAGGAACTGTTTCCAATTTGATCATTTGTTTCTTCCTCTTAGGAGAAGAATGTCTGCTGTTAGATGAAGTAATGAACATGGTTAAAAGCTGCAAACTATGCTCTCAGAAGCCAAACATGAGGCTGATTAATTGCATCACTGATCTTAGTCCAGTGTGGCAGTTATTAAAAATGTCATTATCCTACTATTTAATGGGTATTGAGTTATTTCAGATGATTATCTGGAATTACTCTTAGATTTCAATAGCAGCTATTTTTCCATTTATGAGACTCTGTGGAATTGTTTTTTGCCTAGTGTTTCCAGACTCAAAACTGGTTTGTGTACATTTCCACTTACACAGGAGAGTGAGAGAAAAAGATAGAATTCCCTGCAAACCATTTATGTTAATTTTGGGAAATCAAAGTAAGTGAAATAAATATATAAAGGTTTTATGCATTAGATGCCATTATATCTGCTATTCACTAATTTTCTGCTTTTCTGGTGGGTGAATTAACAGAAAAAAATGAGAAGTTTATATTCAGAGTTTATGATCCCTTGATTACTTGATAATAATTACTTTGAAAGTCTCTTTGTTTCTTTTGATATAATCATTCAGAGGAACTAAAAATAAATTGCTTTCCTAGTATATTTCAAGCTAGCTACTGATATAGCTGTGATAGAGATAGTATTTTACTATCAGTTAATAAGTAAGCAACTTTCTCCATTTCCTCTATAACTGTTCTAAAGACTTATACAAAGTTAAAGATACAAAGATGTGGACAATGTCTTGGAGGCAAGACTTCTTCCACTGTAATTTATTCTTCTTTTCCATTCTAGCCTCCAGAGAAAAAGCTATAGAAAATGTGCCAAATCTGTAATGGTTGGAGACAGATTCATATCACTAATAGGATGTTAGTTATTACCTTAGACCATTTGTAACAAAATATCTGCATAGCTTATTCACTGGGCAATATCATTTGAATGGACCCTGGTATAATCCTCAGTGAATTTAGTAGAATTTTTTCTAGATATGTTACATGATTGTACCGTAGTTTCCGGCGTATAAGACTACTTTTTAACCCATGAAAATCTTCTCAAAAGTCAGGGGTCATCTTATACGCCAGGTGCTGAAAATTTAGGGACAGGGCTGGCTGGAAAACCTGGAGTGGATCTCCCATTCAGTCTGCACAGGGAAAGCGGGACCAATTGGAGAAGAAGCTGCAGTCTGTGATTTTTTACAGGCTGGGGTCTGGGCGTCTTTCCTTCTAAAGTTGAAGAGCAGCTGTAGTATATCCCAACTTGAAAGGCAGGTGGGGAAGGCAGCAGTCAGAGCAGCGGCTTAGCTCTAAGGACACATTTGACTCAGGAACTGGGTGGGCTGGCTGGAAAACCTGGAGCGGATCTCCCATTTGGTCTTTTTTTTTTAAAAAAAATATCCCATTTATATCCTGCCCTTCTCCGAAGACTCAGGGTGGCTTACAATTTAAAGCACAAATCAATGTGCTTAGCAATAGCCTTCATTCTGTGTTTATGCCTGTTTATTAGGGCTTTCACCCCCCCAAGCAGCATTATTACAAAGTCAGCTTATTGCCCCCAACAATCTGGGTCCTCATTTTACCTACCTTGGAAGGATGGAAAACTGAGTCAACCTTGAGCCTGGTGGGATGTGAACCTGCACTAATTGCAGGCAGCTGGTGTTATTTAAGGCTCTGCGCAGGGAAAGCTTTAGAGTGAATTAGGAAAAGTGAAAAAGTGAATTAGGAAAATAGGGAACGGTTGCTGGAATTGGGTATGTGTAGCTTAACGAAGAGAAGGGTGAGCGGTGACATGATAGCAGTGATCCAATATCTCAGGGGCTGCCACAAAGCAGAGGGAGCCAAGCTATTCTCCAAAGCACCTGAAAGCAGGACAAGAAGCAATGGATGGAAACTAGTCAAGGAGAGAAGCAACCTAGAACTAAGGAGAAACTTCCTGACAGTTAGAACAATTAACCAGTGGAACAACCTGCCTCCAGAAGTGGTGAATGCTCCAACACTGGAAGTTTTTAAGAAGAGACTGGACAGCCATTTGTCTGAAATGGTATAGGGTTTCCTGCCTTAGCAGGGGGTTGGACTAGATGACCTCCAAGGTCCACTCCAACCTCTTCTTCTTCTTCTTCTTCTTCTTCTTCTTCTTCTTCTTCTTCTTCTTCTTCTTCTTCTTCTTCTTCTTCTTCTTCTTCTTCTTCTTCTTCTTATTATTATTATTATTATTATTATTATTATTATTATTATTATTATTATTATTATTATTTAATCCACTTGCACTGTTTTATGTTTACATGTTTGATGACAAACAGCCTTATGTTTATAAGTGACAGTTTTCCTACTAAGCACCTGCATGTCATAAGCATTTGAATTAAAATTACCATATTAAAATCAAATCTGATGTTTTTTAATTTTTATTTGGTGTGTGTTGGAAGAGGGGTAGTCTTATACGGCGAGTATAGCCCAAACCCTATAATTTAACAGGATATGTAGGGGGTCGTCTTATACGCCCAGTCGTCTTATACGCCGGAAAATACGGTATATTAGTTTTTACTTAAATCTGTATTTGCAAACTTACCATGCAATTTAGGCAGCAGGGCAATTAAGGTAGAGATAAAAAGTTATTAGATGTGTTGTCCTTCTCTTGCTACTCGACAGAGATCCTAATGTTTGAGAATGACATCATGTGAGACTATATTTTTAAGATATGGAAATCTGGCTTCCAGATGTTGTTAAATGACAACTCTAATATCCTTTGCCATTGAGTTCCGTCATTCAGCAACTTTTGTAGGATCAAAATGTTTCTTGCTCTGTTTTAAGACTTCTGTCAAAAAATATTATTGTTCTTAGAAACCTTCCCATAAAGATGTAACTTTCTTTCACTCCGAAATTTAAAACAGTTTTGTCCTCTTCCAAAATTCTTTAGCATTTTTCATCCATCCTCCTGATCTACATCCCTACTATTCTTAGATTTCTTTACCTTGGCCATTTTGCCAGTCTCTTTGGAGTTGTAGGTCAGCTCTTTTTATCCTTAATTTACACAATTATATTAATTTACACAATTTACACAATTATATTAATTTACACAATTTGTCATGTAAAGATTCCTAGTTCCATACTTCTTTTCTCTTTCCTAGTTTCTTGTTCACAAACTGAGCACCTGGTTCCTATCATCACCAGCTTATCTGACACAAAAAAAGTTTGAAGACTTTATAGGTCAATGGAGCGCTTAACAGCTTTTCTCTATCTTTTATCAGAATTGTGGATGAGACAGACACAGAATCGTTTTGGAATCATGGCCTGTCCATCCGTTCATCTGTTAAACAATTTATCATTGCCCTTGTCATTTATGATTGCTATTTATAAGAACAATGAATGTGAATATGAATATAAAATATTCATCTGGCTTAATCTTTTGAATGTGCTGCAAGTGCCAAATTAAGAGATTCAAACCAGTGTAGAAGTTGAGGACAGGGGAAACCCAGTTTTAGTCTACCTTCAATCATAGAAGCTCACTGGGTGACTGTGTATCAGTTGTTATCTCTCAGCCCAGCCTACCTTATAACTTTTAATGAATAATTTTTCTCCACAGGCATCATGGGGAGGCTCAGCTTTGCTGTCAAGGAAGCATCGCAAGCTTCTTCATGGCATCCACAGGTACATCCATTTTAATTGGAAATTTAGTAGCTTACAAATCAAATTTTGTACATTCTGCTGTTTTAAGTTGGACCATCTTTGCAGTCTGGTGTTGTTTTTAAAAAATGTCCTATGGGAATTTCAGGGTCTATAGCAGGGGTAGGCAACCTTGGCTCTTTTATGACTCATGGACTTCAACTCCTAGAATTCCTAGAGCCAGCCATGTTGGCTGAGGAATTCTGGGAATTGAAGTCCATGAGTTATAAAAGAGCCATGGTTGCCTACCCCTGGTCTATAGCAATGATCTGTGACATTACTGAAAGGAGTGGGACTTAAACTTCTGATTCTTCCCTCCTGCTTTCTGTTATTGCTTACTTACTTTATTTTTATTTATCATTTATTTATTTATTAAATATGCTGCTTGTCTTGTAGTTCAAAGTGACTGAATAACTGACATTTAAGTTTGTAAAAAAAGGATTAACATACTTATTTGCTTATTTTTGTCAAAAGCTCCCAGTCATGTGATCAAATATTAATAATTTCTAGCTGAATTTCAGTACTGTGTTGGTGGAAATTTCTTTAGTCCACAGATTCCCCCTTTGTTGAATGAGAAATCAACCATTTCCCATTTAAAGTGGAGGATTTTTTGTCTGTTCTGTGGACTTTTCCTACATATATCAGTGGAAAAAACATTTCCTGCCATATCTTCATGACATGGAAACTCTTCTGGCCAGGAATGACTGAGGTTGTGCAACTTTCACATTGGGCTCTCTGTCATATTCTGCTCATGAATCAGAATCCTCTTTGTATTGGGGTTAAAGTGGTATTTCTTCCGTTATTACAGTTCCATCCAATGGCAGCCTCAAGACCAGGGGTAGGCAACCTCGGCTCTTTTATGAATCATGGACTTCAACTCCCAGAATTCCTGACCCAGCATGGCTGGCTCAGGAATTCTGGGAGTTGAAGTCCACGAGTCATAAAAGAACCAAGGTTGCCTACCCCTGCTCAAGACATATAAAGGCTATTAGGCTTTGTTATCCATTATGTTGGAAGAAAGGTCGGTGATTAGCAGCAACTGGAGTCCTGGAGTCATCTGACTGGTACCCAGCTCAGTGGCAGGGAGCTGGTGAATTGGACACTTTTGACTTTCAGCTTCCCAACTTTTGACTGATGGACTGCCTGACTGGACTCCCCCGGACTAATGGTTTTATCTTACTCCAGCACAGCCTTATTGGCGCTCAGGGGTGCCCCCCTCTCCTGGGTGCGACCCGCCTGCTTTTCCATCGTGCCTCCTGATGACGGACCCAATTATTGGGACCCCGAGAGATGGCTGGGCAGGGACAGGAGCCTCTCTTCCAAATTTAATAAGAGGCCCCTGGTGTGTTTTTTAGCTAAATGTTTTGAGGGGTTAGGGAGGGGGGTGGGCTCATCGGCTCGGTTGGAAATTAGGGGGGTTCCACCAACCGTTTCTCAGACCAGGTCAGGGACTGATCGCGCCGTGGTAGGGGCCGGGCTGGGGGTTTACGGGGCCCCGGAGCAGGGTGTGGGATTATCTATTCCCACGGCGGTTGGGAATGGCCGCAGGTGTAGGAACAGAGGGCCACATCAATACCCGGGGGTGCGTCCCCGCTGTCTTCAAGCGGTGATGCGCTCCGACCCTCTGATTTCAGCACGTGGTACCGGGAGCGAGGATGAGCAGCCACCTGAGCTCAGGCTCGTGTATTTTAATGCCAGGTCTGTAATGAATAAAGCACCTCTCATTCACGATCTGATTGAGGAGGAGCATGCGGACCTGGCTTGCATTACGGAGACCTGGTTGGGCCCAGAGGGCGGGGTCCCCCTGGTTGATCTTAGCCCATCAGGTTTCCGGGTGCTGCACCAGCCTAGGGCTCAAGGTAGGGGCGGTGGAGTGGCAGTTGTTGTGAGGGAGACCTTATGTCCGCGGGAGGCCACCATAGTCCAGATAGCCGGGTGTGAGTCCCTCCTCCTGAGATGTGGTCCCAGAGCTCAGTTGGGCTTGCTGTTGGTGTATATTTCACCTAGACACGTGGCAGCAGCCCTGCCTGAGCTTCTCGATATCCTCTCAGGGTTGGTGGTCGAGTTCCCCAAACTTATAGTTTTGGGTGACTTCAACCTACCATCCCTGGGGGGATCATCTGAGTTAGCTCGGGAGTTCATGGCTTCCATGACGACCATGGACCTGAAGCAGGTTATCCTGGGCCCAACTCACGGAGGGGGTCACACGCTCGATCTGGTTTTTCTATCTGGACGGTGGTTAGATGATCTTGGGGGGGTTCCCCAATTAATTTACCCCTGTCATGGACCGATCATCATCTCCTGCGGATGGTCTTCCATTTTGCCACTCCCTGTCATGGGGTTGCTGAGCCAACAAGATGGTTCCGCCCTAGGCGCCTTATGGACCCTGAGCGGTTCCAAACGGCGCTTGGGCCCCCACCTGCCTCCTTTGCTCACAGCTCGGTCGATGCCCTGGTGGAAGCCTGGGAAAGGGCAGCCACAGAGGCACTCGACCAAGTTGTACCCATGCGGCCCTTGACCCGACGCAGATCCCAACGGGCCCCATGGTTCTCCATGGAGCTCCGCGAGATGAAGCGTCGGAGATGGGGCCTAGAGAGCTGTTGGAGGTCCAGCCGATCCGAATCCGACCGGTTACGACTAAGGTCGTTTACGAGAACTTATCTTGCAGCATTGAGGGTGGCTAGGTCTAACCACTTTGCCACCCTCATTGCGTCCGCAGAGAATCGCCCGGCCGCCCTGTTTAGGGTGACTCGCTCTCTCCTTAATCAGGAGGTGAGGGAGGAACCCTTGCAGGGTCGAGCCGAGGAGTTTAGTCGATTTCTGTCGGACAAAATCGCTCGGATCCGGACCGGTTTGGACTCCGACTGGGCAGAGTCTGTCGAAGAGGATACGGGCGGTCTTGTCGATTTAATCTGGGAAGAGTTCGATCCTGTGACCCCTGAAGAAGTGGACAAGATCATGGGGAAGCTGAGCTCCACCACGTGTTTGTTGGACCCGTGCCCCTCCTGGCTGACTTATGCAGCCCGGGATGGGACACGAGGCTGGCTCCAGGCAGTGATTACTGCTTCTTTGAGTCAGGGTAGTTTTCCCGCCGCCTTGAAGGAGGCGGTGGTGAGACCCCTCCTCAAGAAGCCTGTTCTGAACCAGCCCTCTTCTGGCCTTGTAAAGGCAAACCCCTATTTAGAAAGAAGAGACTGGAGAGCGTCCAAGGCTAAAAGGCATCCGCCAAGATTTATTACGCAGTTAACAAAAACACTAGAGCTTGTCTTCTCAAGCGGAAAAGTTGCTTTCAGCAACCAGCCCCTCCCCAAACACTCCTTTTATAGAGAGCTCAGGGCGTGGTCTCCCTGTGCCTCCTCCCGAGGAGTCCCACATTCTTTCTTTGTTTGTTCCTGCTCGACTGCCTCCTGCGTCGGGCGTCCTTGAACAGGGCCAGCTGTGGGTCATCATCTTCCGCACTATCGGGCTCACGCAGCTGAGAAGAGGGCCCCGGCTGGGAACTCTGCCAAGCCTCCACGCCATCATCAACCGGTTCGTCTCCCACACGGTCCTCCTCCCCCTCATCTGAGTCATCCGACACATCTGAGCCGGCTGCCGAAACCACAGGCTGGCCCTGAGTCACAACACTATCCCGCACCGCAGGGCCCTTCCCCCGGGTCTGCCGATCCGGATGCGGTCGGGATGGGAACTGTTCGTGAAACGCAGTCACCAACGCAGGGGCATGAACGGCGGTCGCGTCTTCCCATGTGAAGTCCTCCGGCCCGTACCCTTTCCACTCGATCAGGTACTGGAAGCGACCTTTCAGCCAGCGGGAATCCCTGATGCTGGTGACCTCGTACTCGGGGGTGCTGCCTCCATCACGAGTTCCTGATGGGGGAGGTTCCGCTTGGCGAAGTGGACAGGCCGGTTGTTCGGGGACCAACAAGGACCGATGGAAGACGGGGTGCACGCGCAGGGAACGTGGCAGGGTTAAACGATAGGCGACCGGGTTGATGACGGCCTCGACTGGGAACGGTCCAAGGTAACGGTGGTCCAGCTTCCTCGCCGGCCGAGTGGATGGTAGGTTCCTGGTGGACAGCCAGACCCGATCCCCCACCGATAGTGGAGGCGTATCCCTTCTCGACCGATCGGCGAACCTCTTGTAGTCGGCCTTGGCCTTCTCCAGCTGCCGTCGCACCAACCGATGGATCGCCTGTAACTCCGCCATGAATTCGTTCGCTGCCGGCTCCGGTGAGTCCACGGGAGAAAGGGGGAAAAACCGGGGGTGATAACCCACGTTGGCCAAGAACGGTGTCATCTGCGTGGAGGTGTGCTGCGAGTTGTTAAAGGCAAACTCGGCTATGGCCAAATAGTCCACCCAATTGTCCTGCTGCAGGTTAACGTAGCAGCGCAGATACTGCTCTAAGATGCCGATGACCTTCTCGGTACCCCCGTCGGTCTGAGGATGATGCGCGGACGAGAGGCAAACCTTAATGTCCAACGCCCGCATCAACTCCTGCCAGAAGCGGGCTGTAAACTGGGCCCCCCTATCGGAGACGACTCTATCGGGAAGGCCGTGCAGCCGGAACACCTGTTGGATGAACATGCGACTAGTGGCGCGAGCTGACGGTAAGCCGCGACAGGGGATGAAGTGCGCCATCTTGGTCAGCATGTCCACCACCACAAACACTGTCGTGAAGCCGGAGGATGGGGGTAGATCCGTCAAAAAGTCCATGGACACAGCCCCCCAGGGTCTCTTGGGTGTTGGCAAAGGCTGCAGTAAACCAGGCGGGGCCCCTGTCGCTGACTTGGCCTGCCTGCATGGGATGCAGGAGGTGACATAAGACTGGACGTCGTGTCGGACTCGGGGCCACCAGAAGGTACGGGAGACCAGGTTCAGAGTCTTGAACAGGCCAAAATGCCCCGCAGCCGGGTTATCATGACACTGGCTGTGGACGAGTCCCCTGAGTGGCCCTCCCGGAACATAGAGCCGGTCACGATAATACAGGAGTCCATCCGTGACCGACCAAGGCGAATCTGGCCCCACCTCTTCCTTCCGCTGAGCCACCCACGCCTCCTGCTGCTGCGCCTCCCGGATCCGAGCCCGTATATCCACCGGCTCCCGCACCGCAGCAAAAGACTCGACGGGGATCACTGTCCTGGGCGGAAGCTTGTCTTCCACTCGGGTGTACTCGGGCTTCATGGACAGAGCATCCGCTCTCTGGTTGTGCCCGCTTGGTATGTACCGCACCCGGAAGTCAAACCTCGCAAAGAAGAGGGACCACCGGATCTGGCGTTGGTTCAAATTCCGAGCGGTCTGCAGGCTTTCCAGATTCTTGTGGTCCGTCCGGACCTCAATTTGATGCCGCGCCCCCTCCAGATGATGCCTCCAAGCCTCGAACGCCGCCTTGATGGCCAGCAGCTCCTTCTCCCAGATGGTATAGTTGCGCTCCGAGGGATTCAATTTCCGAGAGTGATACGCGCAAGGGAAAAGGGTACCGCTGGGCGTCGCTGCCTGGAGTAACACGGCCCCAATGGCAATGTCGGAGGCGTCCGCCTCCACGACAAACGGCCGTTGCGGGTCAGGATGCTTCAAGATGGGCTCCTTCATGAAGGCGTCCTTCAAAGCTTGGAACGCCTGTTGTTCGGGGGCGTTCCACTGGAACCGAGTCTTCTTCTGCAGGAGCCGGGTGAGGGGGGCTGTCAAGGCAGCAAAGCCAGGGATGAATGTCCGATAGTAGTTGGCAAATCCAAGAAGTCGCTGAACGTCCTTCACGCGACGCGGGGGTTGCCAACTCTGCAACGACTCAACTTTACTCGGCTCCATGGCGATGCCCTCAGGAGAAATGCGGTGACCCAGGAAATCGATGGTCACCTGGTAGAACTGGCACTTCTCCAACTTGGCAAACAGCCGATGTTTCCGGAGGCGCTGCAGGACCTGACGGAGATGCTGATGATGCGCTTCACGCGACGGGGAGTAAATCAGGATGTCGTCCAGGTAAATCACGACAAACTGGTCCAACAGATCCCGAAAGATGTCGTTCATAAAATGCTGAAACACAGCGGGGGCGTTGGTCAGGCCAAACGGCATCACCGTGTACTCGAAATGTCCATAGCGAGTACCAAACGCCGTCTTCCACTCATCACCCGGCCGAACCCTGACGAGGTTGTAAGCTCCACGCAGGTCCAGTTTCGTGAAGATCTTAGCCTCCCGGAGTCGGTCCAAGAGCTCGGGGATGAGGGGCAACGGGTAGCGGTTACGCACCGTGATGGCGTTGAGTTTCCGGTAGTCACAGCAAAGCCGTAACTCGCCCGACTTCTTTTTGACAAAGAGCACAGGCGCAGACACTGGCGAGGACGAGGGCCGGATGAAACCACGAGCCAAATTCTTTGTCAGGAAGTCCCGCAATGCAGCCAACTCGGGCTCCGACATGGAGTACAAACGCCCCACTGGGAGAGGCGCATCAGGGACTAGATCAATGGAGCAGTCGTAGGGCCTGTGCGGGGGTAATTGGTCCGCCTCTGACTCGCTGAACACATCAGCAAAGTCGGACAGTTCGGAAGGCAAGGAAACCCCTGGGGAACCCTCCACCTGGCCGGCACAGATATGGCGGGTGTGGTCCACGCACTGCAAACTTGGGAAGGTGACCAAGTTCTGAGACCAATAGATCTGTGGATCATGCGCCCGGAGCCACGCCAGTCCCAAGACCACGGGGAAGTGCAGATCCGAAGTGATATAGAACTGGATGGCCTCCACATGGGAACTGATGGCCATACACACGGGTTGCGTGGCGGCCGTAATAGGCCCGGACAGGAGCACTCGACCATCGATAGTCTCCACTAGCATGGGCGGATCCACCGGACACTGGGGAACAGCCCATTTGGCCACAAAGGCCGAGTCCATAAAGTTAGTGGTAGCCCCAGAGTCAATTAAGGCGTGGACCGGAATCCCCTCTGGCTTGCCAGGAAGGATCAGACGTGCCTCCAAAATCAAATGCCGTGGAGGTTCACAGGCACCATCGGAACGGCGTCGCTCGGCGTGGTCGTTGTGGGTCGCCCGATCTATCACACCGTCTAGATCGGGCTCGGGCCGTTTCCCGACAGCAAAGCAGGGGACTTTCTCGGGGCAGGCTTGGTCACTGACGCCCGCTGACGCTTCTTCGGGCAAGAAGCAGCCAAATGTCCAGGGTCCCCACAGTAAAAACACAACCCCCCCGATCGTCGTCTGTCCATTTCCGTCACCGAGAGACGGGACCTGGCGGCACCCAGCTCCATTGGCTCCTCCCTCTGGACTGGGGGCTCACGCACAACAGGAGCGGCAGGGGTCTGTGGGGTGGCACGGCGACTCTTTCGCTGCTGCAGCCGGGCATCGATCCGCAGACAAAGATGGATCAGCCCATTCAGGTCTGAGGGAATGTCCACGCGGGCCAGCTCATCCAACATCTCCTCCGACAAGCCATCCTGAAAGGCATCCACGAGCGCAGCCTCATTCCAGGTGGAATCCTGGCTAAGCAGCCGGAAATCGCTGATATAGGCCTGTAGGGGGCGCTGACCCTGCCTCAAAGCTTTCAGGCGTCGGGTGGCAGTCTGCGCCTTAATCGGGTCCTCGTACATGAGGCGCATATGGTCACAAAACCCCCCAAAGTTATCCAACAAAGGGCTAGGCTGTGCCAACAGAGGCGTGCCCCAACGAGCTGCATCTCCCGACAGAAGGCTCAACATGAATCCCACCTTATCTCGGTCAGTGGGGAAATCAGCTGCTCTCACGCTGATATAAAGCTGGCATTGTCCCAGGAAGGCAGGAAACAGTTCTGGTTTACCAGCAAATTTATCCGGCATAGCTATCTGACATTTCCTCCTGGGTGGGGGTGCAGCATGTACCTGAGCTTGCAGTTGTGCCACCTGAGCTGCCAGCAAAGTGAGTTGCTGGGTGAGCTGGGCATTCTCGGCAAGAAGCTGCTCCATCGTAGTAATAAGGGGTGGGTGGCTGAAAGCAAACTGTTCTGAACCAGCCCTCTTCTGGCCTTGTAAAGGCAAACCCCTATTTAGAAAGAAGAGACTGGAGAGCGTCCAAGGCTAAAAGGCATCCGCCAAGATTTATTACGCAGTTAACAAAAACACTAGAGCTTGTCTTCTCAAGCGGAAAAGTTGCTTTCAGCAACCAGCCCCTCCCCAAACACTCCTTTTATAGAGAGCTCAGGGCGTGGTCTCCCTGTGCCTCCTCCCGAGGAGTCCCACATTCTTTCTTTGTTTGTTCCTGCTCGACTGCCTCCTGCGTCGGGCGTCCTTGAACAGGGCCAGCTGTGGGTCATCATCTTCCGCACTATCGGGCTCACGCAGCTGAGAAGAGGGCCCCGGCTGGGAACTCTGCCAAGCCTCCACGCCATCATCAACCGGTTCGTCTCCCACACGGTCCTCCTCCCCCTCATCTGAGTCATCCGACACATCTGAGCCGGCTGCCGAAACCACAGGCTGGCCCTGAGTCACAACAAAGCGGGCCTTGGACCCAGCAATTTTAAACAACTATCGTCCGGTCTCCAACCTTCGGTTTTTGGCGAAGGTTGTTGAGAGCGTGGTGGCGCATCAGCTCCCTTTGTTCTTGGAGGAAGCTGACTACCTAGACCCGTACCAATCGGGTTTCAGGCCCGGGTACAGCACGAAGACGGCATTGGTCGCGCTGGTGAATGATCTCTGGCGGGCTCGGGACAGGGGTTGTTCCTCTGTCCTAGTCCTTTTAGACCTCTCAGCGGCTTTTGATACCATCGACCATGGTATCCTGCTGCGACGTCTCAGGGGGTTAGGAGTGGGAGGCACGGTTCTCCAGTGGTTCTCCTCTTACCTCCTGGGACGTTCGCAGTCGGTGTTGGCAGGGGGGCAGAGATCGACCCTGAGACCTCTCATTTGTGGAGTTCCTCAGGGATCGGTTCTCTCGCCTCTCCTGTTCAACATCTATATGAAGCCGCTGGGTGAGATCATTCGTGGTTTTGGAGTTGGGTATCACCAATATGCTGATGATACCCAACTTTTTATTTCCACCCCAAACCACCCCAGCGATGCCCTCGACGTGATGTCCCGTTGCCTGGAGGCGGTCCGGGTCTGGATGGGGAGGAACAGGCTTCGACTCAACCCTGACAAGACTGAGTGGCTGTTCGTGCCGGCATCCTGGGAAATTCCGATTATCCCATCATTGGCCATGGGGGGTGAGCTATTACCCCCCGTAGATAGGGCTCGCAACTTGGGGGTCCTTCTAGATTCACAGCTCTCTTTGGAAGAGCATATTGGAGCTGTGACTAGGGGGGCCTTTGCCCAGGTTCGCCTGGTGCGCCAGTTGCGGCCCTATCTAGACCGGGATGCCTTGCGCACAGTCACTCATGCGCTCGTGACCTCTCGTCTAGACTACTGTAATGCTCTCTACATGGGGCTGCCCTTGAGGTCCACCCGGAGACTCCAGCTGGTGCAGAATGCAGCCGCGCGAGTTGTCTTGGGAGTTTCCCGATACTCCCATGTTACACCTCTGCTCCGCGAGCTGCATTGGCTACCGGTTGCTCTCCGGGTGAGGTTCAAGGTGTTAGTTATGACGGACAAAGCCCTTCATGGCATGGGTCCGGATTACCTACGGCAACACCTGCGACCGGCGTCAACGTCCCTCCGTCCAGTGCGCTCCCACAGAGAGGGCCTCCTCAGGGTGCCGCCGATCAAAGAATGCCGATTGGCGACCCCCAGGGGGAGAGCGTTCTCTGTGGGCGCGCCAGACCTTTGGAACAGCTTACCGGTTGAGCTCCGGACGGCCCCCGACCTTCGCTCCTTCCGGCGCGATCTTAAAACATTCTTTTTCGAACAAGCTGGCCTGGTCTGACGGGGTGGGGTTGGGGTTTTTTAAAATTAGTTTTTAACTTAATATGTATTGATTTTATGGGCATGATGTTTAATTGGTTTTTAATGGTTTTTTAATTTTTGTATCTGATTTTTATTGTGCCCTGTTCACCGCCCTGAGTCCTTCGGGAGAAGGGCGGTATAGAAATCAAATTATTAAATTAAATTAAATTAAATTAAACTGGGAAGAGAAGAAACGTGTGAGGAGAAGGAATAGTAATGGGAATAGTAAATTTCAGTTTCTATTTTTTTTCTGCCAACTTGACGGTATGCACATCAACTCAACAATGAAGAGAGATTTCTGTTTAAATGATTTATATAAATATTTATGCACATACTTTAAAATAAAGGCAATTTGAAATGAAAGATAAATTTTAATTAATTTTTAATTTTAATTTCTCATTAAAAAATTTCTTTCATTTCTCACTTTTATAGAGCCACTTCTGTTGCATGGAATCCTCATAAGATGCTTATGGCAGGAATCCAGTGTTGTGCGCTTCTGGTGAAAGACAATTCTGTAAGTCCATTTTATTCTGCTACATAGGGGAAAAAACAGAGCAGAAACTTCTCCATTAGCTTTCCAAGTACATGGTATAAAACAGCAGGAAGGTACAAAGAAATTATTTATGTAGTAGCTTATAAATTAAAAGTTCAGTTTTCTTAATAGCTTATAAATATAGCTTATATTTCATAAATTACACAGATATTTCAACAAATTGATTACTAATTGAAAGGTCAGTAAAACTATGATTAAACTAAAAATGCAAAAGAGAGATGTAGGTGAGTGCATATGTGAGGATTGGTCACAAAGCTATTTTTCATCAATGTCATAAGTATAAATGTTGCTAAACAAGGTAGTCATTAATCTCTTACCTATCCCCCCCAGTATGATAAATAGTGTCATAATCAAGAGCAAAATTTGCTCTCAGTTTAGATTAAATTCCACAAGTGAATACAGTATTTGAGACCCCATTTACCTTAACAAAGAAGTAGGCAACTTTTGGAACTGGGGATATGTTTCAAATTTTGACAGCATATAAGGTTCTTGGTTGAGGGAGGAGACTGTTTTAAGTTGATTGAAATAGAAAAATATGTGGACCACATAGATGGAGAAAAAATGAAATTAGTAAGTCCATTTTAAAGCACACATAGACAGGAGATTGAACAACTGGCGCTGTGGTGCAGCCAGTGGCGTAGCGTGGGGGGTGCAGGGGGGGCCGGCCGCACTGGGTGCAACATCTGGAGGGGGTGCGCTCGCACTCGCAGCTCTCTGCCCCTGCCTGGCTCACTCACTCTCTCTCACGGCAGTGCTGGCTGTGCGAATCCGAATCGAGCCGCCGGGTCGCCGCCCACTGTGGAGGGGGGGTGCCAGGCGTGCGGTTAGGGGGCGCAAATTACTTGCCTTGCCCCGGGTGCTGACAACCCATGCTACGCCACTGGGTGCAGCTGTAATAATCTGGAGCTGAAGGAGCCCTTCTATTTCACCACCTCTTACTATATTCAACAGCACAGAATCAGCAGTAGAGTCCTTCAAATTTTGGGGTTCTGTAATCTCCCAGTATTTGAAATGAACGCTTAACATTAGAACCATCATTAAAAAGGCACTGCAAAGAATGTTCTTCCTATGTCAACTCAGGAAGTTCAGACTGCCCCAGGAACTGCTTTTACAGAGGAATTATTGAGCCTGTCATTTGTACTTACTGTATATATAATTGTCTGGTTTGGAACAGCAACCAAACAGGACAGGTACAGACTCCAATGGATAGTTAAGACTGCAGAAAGAACAATTGCAACCAGACTGCCTTCCACAGAAGACCTGTATGTTGCATGGGTCAGAAGGAGGGCTGAGAAGATATCTGCAGACTCCTCACATCCTGGACATAAACTGTTTCAACTCCTCTCCTCAGGATGGTGCTGCAGGGCATTGCATGCCAAAGGAATTAGACCCAGGGACAGGTTTTTTTCCTTGTGCCATCACACTGCTGAACACCTAATTCTCACAATGCTGTCTAATGTCTATGTGTATTTACTATGTAATGTGGCTCAAGTATTATTATTATTACCTTCTTTACTTCCCCTCTTATTGGTATTATGATGATTTATCATTATTTTGTTGCTTAGCACCTTTACACTGGAGAGAAATTCCTAATCACACTTGGCCAAATAATGTGTGCAAAAATAATTGCTGGCTGTTTCTTGTGTTGATGAGAAGTGCTAGAGAAGAGCACAATGGTTCCCACAAATCCTAATAAAAACAAGCTTCTCTTGAAACAGTAACTGTCATTGCAAATTTGAATTAAGGTGTCTTCCTGTTTGTACGTACATTTGTGTCTGTGTCTGTGTGTGAATATACATTTCATATATGTATTTCATGAAGTATGTCATTAACATGTTTAAGATTGCTGATAATTTTATTACCAAATTTGGTTGTATTAATCCAGCATTTGGACATATAGTCTGCATATAAATTATATGAATATTAATAATATACAACCTTTTTATTAATCAGCTTTTCACAATAAAATTACTTAAATGAACTTAAAAGTGCAGACCAATATGACTTATAGATCATTTATATTTTTGAAATCACCTTATTTAATATAGCTAACTCATGACTGCATATTGCTAGATTCAGTTTCCCTTTTATTTATTTGTGTTTTTTAATAATTAGTTCTTATTAGTTAGCTTATCTGTCTTTCACTATCATCCATTCTTAGCTATGCAATTTCAATCCCAATAATGTGTACTCTTCAGTTTTTCACTATCATATGAAAATCTTAACTTTTTATAATTGAAAACTATAAAAATAGTATGTATATTTTCATAATAAATTTTTTGACTCTCTAGTTACAGAATAAAAGCCTTGCTTTTTCTAACCTATTAAGTAGGGATAGACAGCTTGACAATCTCTACATATTAAGAGTATGACTATTGCATTTCTTCTAATTGAAAATGGTAACTTGGGTAGTTAAAACTATAGATCAAAACATTTGAACATATCTATATTCCTACATCTATATAAAGGCAGTTCTCATTTAATGACCATTCATGCATGGCACTTATTGAATGGTAGTTACAATTAGACAACCAAACAGCTGTCACAGCATTCTTGCCTACTTGCTTCCATCAAAGTCAGCTTTCAGAGAAGCCACTAGGAAGTTACAAGTCGCAGTTATGAGAGATCCTTACTTAATAACCTATGTGGTTATTGTTTAACAATGCCAAAACTGCCATTGCTAAATGTCATAATCACATGTTTTTTCAACTTATGACTATCTCTAATGACAGGATTTCTGTTATCAATTTTATGTTTTTAAATGAGAACTACTTTATTCTCTCCCATATCTATTCTGTATCATGTGATTCAGAATTAAACAATTGTTTATTCATTGCATATACTGAGGTCAGCAATTTTTAATGTACCAAGTGCCTCATTTCAAGGAACAATATGATCTCATGAGATTAAATATATTCACAATCTCTGGTCTTTTGTTTGCAACGTGAATTTTTCTGTGAGACTCATCCTGCATTCATATACTTCTCAAAAGTCCAAACATTATTTAAAAATGCACATAACACCTGCATAATCAGAATTTTACCATTAGGGTTCAGTTGTGTGGTATTTCACATCTGCTACAATCTCCCTAGGAAAGTTACACTACTGACATAACTTTGTTTTTTCGTCATATAGCTTTATTCAGTTCAGATTTCACAATGGCTTATATTAAACATATTAGGGTTTCTTATAGAGGATTTTATAGATGACATTAGATGATGAGAATGTAAACATTCCTATAAAAGCAAGCAATGTCCTTAGAATTCTTGATTTCTGAAATCTCAACAAGCAGTAGAATAGAAGCTTAACTCATGTTTCACATAGTTTTGCAACCATGTGAAATAATATATATTTATTTTCCAGAGGAAAAAGATTAAGAATTCTAGTAGGGTTTAAAAGTAAGGCAATATTGTATAATGAGTATCTGAAGTCTAGAAAGCATACTTATTTTAGCTGGGTTCACATATCACACTAAGTGTTTTCCAGACAATGATGGCTAAATTCATACAATACTCTTAAGCTCAAGCCAAATGAACCAAATTCAGTTTTAGCATTAAAGGTGAATGCAGTCAAATAAATGGTCTGTTTAGAGCAGGGGTGTCAAACTCAATTTCATTGAGGGCCGCATCAGCATTGCGGTTGCCCTCAGGGGGCCGGGTGGGTATGGCCAGGGTGGGCGTGGCCTACTGGGTGGGCGTGGCTAGAGTGTGTATGGCGTACTGGGTGAGCATGGCCAGCTCTACATCGTTCGCATCAAGGGTGCCTATGGGGGCCTGGGTAGAAGTGGGACAGATCTGAGGGTCTCTGGTGGAAGGAGGGTCTCGGCCAGGGCCAAGGCAGTGGGGGCTGTTCCCTCACTGTTTCCAGGATGGCTTCGCGGGCCACATGAAACCACTTCGCGGGCCGGATCTGGCCCCCGGGCTTGTGTTTGACATGTCTGGTTTAGAGGTTCTAGCATTTATTATTTCTTCAAGAATGTAAATCTAGATCTCTGAATAATGGATCTGCAGTTATACTTGAGCTTTGTATGCTTGAGTGTGTTTAGCTTACTTATTTTTTATTTTGATGCTTTCTTGAAGCATTAGACCTTGCATTCATTCCTTAATGTCTTCATATATCTTTAGCTGATGACTTTGATCATTATAAAGTCCATTTTCAATGCATATCCATAATAGTTTAATATTTTGCATTCAATACTGGTGGTTTTGTGATCGTATTTTCTGTGGAAATGATGTAAAAAGCAAAGACAGATCAATAACTAATAGAATAATTTATTTTAACATGTAAATTATTTTGTAATAAAAGAGGTTCCTTGCTATCAGCTTTTAAACACAGCCTATTATAGAATTTTGAAACAAGATCAAAGATGATTTGTACTTGAGTCTATCTTTGTGATGCAAAAGGAGCCAGTTATATCATAAATTTTGAGGCATGATGATAATGAAATGTTTCAGGTTTAGTGGGGATTAGAACACTTTGTAGTTATAAAAGTGGTTCCATTTGGCATTGAAGCCAATATGTCCATAGAAATTGTGGATGGAATCTTGTGAAACTGCTTAATAGCTTCAGTAAGGATTTACTTAGTGAATAGAAAATAAAACTCAATAGAACTTTCTTATATAGATAGTTCTCGACTTACAACCATTCATTTAGTGGCCATCTGAAGTTACAACAGTATTTCAAAAAGTGACTTATGGTCATTTTTCATACTTATGACCAGTGCTTTTTTTGTAAAAGAAAAAGGTGCCGGAACTCACACATGTCATACAACCCGCTTTGCCTACCCTACAAGGTTCCATCCAAAAAAGGTGCCGGAACTCCGTTCTGAGCGTTCTATGAGAAAAAAAGACCTGTTTATGACAGATGCAGCCTCTTTGTAGTCACATGATAAAAATCCATCACTGGGCAACTACCTGTATTTATGATGTTTGCAGTGTCCTGGGTCATGTGATAACTTTTTGTCATCTGCAGGCAAAATCAGTGGGGAAGCCAGATTCACTTAACTTGTTACTAACTTAACAATTTCACTGATTCATGTAACAACTGTGGCAAGAAAGGTTGTAAAATGGAGCAAAGCTCAGTTAACAACTATCTTTCTTAGCAGTGAAAATTTTGGGTTTAGTTGTAGATGTAAGTCATGGACTACCTGTATCAAATTTGTACAACGTGCTGTGAGTTTCCTATCATTCTCTTTATGGCCCTTTGCTATCTCTAGGTAACTAAGGATCACATTCAACTATAGATTCCACTGAGGCTAAATGTGAGTATTTTGCTGCCATAAGATCTACCAGAAAAGAAACATGAACTAGAATGAAATTTGAATAGTATTTGTTTTTCTTTTAGGGGAAAAAAACCCAGTGGTGGCAAATGTGGAGATTGTATTTATTTTTAAAATAAAATTTTAATCTATATTTGAATAATTTGTGATCCTTAGTTATCAAGAGATAGCAAAGAGCCACAAAGAGAATGAGGAGGAACTGGGTACTTTGTACAACAGTATCTTGAGTGGACTGCCTCTAATTGTGAAGCAAAAAGAAGCAACTGGAGCAATTCTTTCAACTTACAAGAGAAATTTGGAATAAGAAAAGACTATTGAATTTCAAGTAGGTTGTTTAAAGTAGTAAAGGTTTACCTTTAAAAAAAGTCTACAATACTTACACCAGTGCTGTGGTCTTTAGACAATAGTAGTGTTTATCCTGAAATGATAATTTGGCTACTGAAACAGTTACATAATTCAACTTTAAATCCTGTCCCTCTCTTTTGAAGAATGTTGATGTTGCTGAATTTGTGGTTATATGATGCCTTTTTTAATCTATTTTAAAACAACTGCTTGTGGCCATTTTGTTTCTAAAGATGCTAAACTATGCAATTTTGGCTGTTTTTGTTATATGCCAGAATGTAAAATAGGACTTTTAATCCTATTTTATTTTGTTTTACATCTAAAACAGGACTTGCTTAAGAGATGCTATTCTGCCAATGCCTCATATCTGTTCCAGCAAGACAAATTTTATGACATCAGCTATGACACAGGTGATAAATCCATCCAGTGTAGCAGAAGAGCAGATGCATTTAAATTCTGGATGACATGGAAAGCTATGGGAACAACTGGCCTTGAGGAGAGAGTAAATAGAGCTCTTGCTTTAGTCAGGTATGATATTTCATTGATAAAAGTTTTTAACACACTACTTAAAATATCACATTGGGTAGGATTGCGATAACTCCCATAAGGAGTTGGAAATTGGAAACAGTGGCAAATATCTGTAGCTCTGAGGGTCACCAGGCTGGTAACAAAACATTCAGAAAGCAACCCACAAGCTCAGAGAACAAACCTTCACCCTCATTGGAAACATAGTTCAAACTTACTTAGAATAAAACCTTGGTTTTTCAATTGAAGAAAAAACATTATTTTCACACTTTCTTTCTGTTTTCTCTCATGGGTCTTAATGTAAATATATTCTAGTATGTTAATGTATATTATATTTTGAATTATCTTGCTTTTTTCTGCTTGTGATTAGAGATGTTTATTATTTTCCATGGATTATTTTAAATTTATTTTATTTATTTAAAACATTTATATTGCCATCCATCTTATAACGAACTCTAGGTATCTCCCAGTTTATGTATATATTTAGATTTATGTATATGTTTCTGACAACTGTTAATTACCTGGAGTCCTTTATAGATTAAGATGCATAATTACATTAAATTATATTAAATTACATTAATAAGAAATAAAGAAAAACATTCCTAGATCTAGCAAAATTGACATCATGCTGTGTTCAAACCAAGGAAACATGTAATATAAATTCTTCTCATGGTCCTTGAACAATTCAAACCATAGTTTTCATTTGTAATGAAAACTTTTATTTGTAATGAAAACTTGTATACATAATTTCCATTATTTCATTATAACAAAATATTTAATTATATCATAGAAAGTGAAGAAAGGGGAGAGGTTTTATTAGAAATAGATTGGCATGGACTAATACAATTTTTTGATTCAATATTTTTTATAATAATACATTAGAAATACAGAGCTCCCAGTCCTCTGCCATTTGCAGTCCCCCCAAAAAAAGTGGGACTAAAAAAGTTCAACCAATCAATTCAAACCTCTCATGGAAAAAAAAACTTGCGAAGCTTGAATTGATTGGTTGAAGTTCTTTGGTTTGTGGGACTTCCCACAAGCTGTTTGTGGGACTGCCCACAAACCTCTTTTCTTCCTCGGACTGCACATGGCGGCAGCGGAGGAAGAGACAGGAGGACTGCTGGAAAGGTGAATGGGTCGGTCAGATGGGGCGTGCCGGGGAGGAGGAGTTCTCTCTCTCTCTCTCTCTCTCTCTCTCTCTCTCTCTCTCTCTCTCTCTCTCTCCCTCTGTGTGTGTGTGTGCGCGTAAGCGCGCACTTCCAAATCCGTTCATTTCCAAGGTTTCCCAGTGAGGAGGGTCCGCTAGAAAGAGGGGATTTAGCAGCTTAGTTGGTCAGCCCGCAAGCTTTCTCTTACCAGTTTTGCTGGATGAGGAAAGACGCAATCCCCTTTCCCGATCTGCACCCTCCCTAATACCCATTGGGCACAACTCTGTCCGTTAGAAGGAAAGAAACCAAAAGCCACCCCTTTCACGTTCCTCCTTCCAAGCAGGGAACCTTTTGGGGAAGGAAAGGGTGAAGCAAATGCACCCCTGCCCCAACCATTCCTTGCAGAAGAAACTAAGAATGATCAGCTGCATTTATTAGGAAGCGGCCCCTCTGTTCTGGAGAGACAGAAGGGCCCCTGCTTCGCTTTTCCTACATCAGCAGGCCTGGCACTCCCTTAGCCTGGAAAAAAAAGAGTAAAAAACTCAAAAAGATTGTTCTTGCTAGCAGCAGGGAGCTGTGAATGTTGGTGACTCAGGAGAAATGGCTGGGGGGAAGGTGATGTCAGAAGAAAGGGATAAAAGGAAAGCTTTTATCTCACTCTTATTCACTCACACGTTCTTCGCAAAAGCTTCTCTTGCTCTCATTTTCTCACATTTTGCTCTAAAAAGCCTCTTTCACACTCTCATTCACTCACACTTTGCTCGAAAATGCTTCTCTCTCGCTCTCATTCACTCACCAACTCGAATGGCCAGCTGCGGCACCTCCATTGACTTCCATGGGGATGCTTGGCAATTAAAACCTCTCCTGCTAGTGCTGCTACTGCTAACTTTTTCACTTGCTGCTTGGTTCCAATTTAACCTGAGAATCCCCGGATGCCACTGCTGGGGGTGGAGGAGGCTGCCCGGGTTCAGCCGTAGAGGAAGCCAACGACAGTAGCGGTGGAGGCGGTGGTGAGAGAGATGCTGGAGGTCTGCCGCATCTCCGTCAGCCTCCGCCTTCCCCGCAGAAACAAATCCCTGTGCTGGCCCCCATGGCAGCAGTGAGCCCCAAGGAGTGGGCAATCGCTCTACCAGCGGCGGCTGCTGTTGGGGTGGCCTAGTGCGCTCGCCAAGACGCTGGAGCATCTTTGGCGTCTTTGGTGTCAGGAGAAGCAACGTCTGCCTGCTGGGCGGAAGAAACAGGGTGGTGGTGGCAGCGGCGGCAGCAGTGGCTGCTTTTGAGGCAGCTTAGTGCCCTTTCTGAGATATGGAGGTGCTCCACGCCTGCGCTCCGCAGCTTTGGCAGCAGGAGTAGCAACGCCTGCCTGCCGGGCAGAAGAAACAGAAAGGTTGGCGGCGGCGACTGCTTTTGAGGCAGCTTAGTGCCCTTGCCGAAATATGGAGGTGCTCCAAACCCGTGCTCCGCAGCTTTGGCGGCTTTGGCAGCAGGAGTAGCAATGCCTGCCTGCCGGGTGGAAGAAACAGAAAGGTTGGTGGCGGCAGTGGCTGCTTTTGAGGCAGCTTAGTGCCCTTGCCGAGATATGGAGGTGCTCCAGGCCCGTGCTCCATGGCTTTGACGGCAGGAGTAGCAACGCCTGACTGCCGGGTGGAAGAAACAAAAAGTTTGGTGGTGGCGGCGGCGGCTGCTGTTGAGGCAGCTTAGTGCCCTTGCCGAGATATGGAGGTGTTCCAGACCCACGCTCCGCGGCTTTGGTGGCTTTGATGGCAGGAGTAGCAACGCCTGCCTGCCGGGTGGAAGAAACAGAAAGATTGGCGGCGGCTGCTGTTGAGCAGCTTAGTCCACATGTCCTAAAGTTGTAAAGTATGACAAATACTGTTCTAGAACAAAACAAAAATAAAACGTATCATAAAATAAAATGTAATTTCATTGAACTATGACGTTCTTCCTTTCAAGGGCAGAATTTTGGTGATAGAAAGAAAGGTAAGTTTCCTATAAATAAATAAATATATATCACCATTTATATGTATCATAGTAATGGTTTAGTTCAACATATTCTATTGTAATTATATAATATAGTCTTTTTCGTGCTTTCTATTGTATACAGTTGCAAAGAAGAGCTCTCTCTGTTAAAACTACTACACATCCACATGTTTATAAAAAATTATACTGTAGTTTAGTTCTCTTACCTCTTGCAATTTATTTTTGCAACTCTTAGCAACAACATCAACCCAATGTTTCTAATACTTTGTTATTTTCCCTGAGTATCTACAAATGATTTGTTTCTCAAACAAATCTATCTTCTATTTTCTTTCTATCACCAAAATTCTGCCCTTGAAGAGAAGAACCTCATATTTCAATGAAATTACATTTCACTGTATGATACTTTTTACTTTTGTTTTGCTCTAGAATTATAATTGAATAACAAAAAACAGAGTTGGAAGGGATCTTGGAGGATCTACTGCTTAGGCAGGAAACCCTATACCAGGGCTTTTCAACCAGTGGTACGGGTACCACCTGTGGTACATTGGTACCTGGCAGATGGTACGCGACCATCCTAGAAAAGTAGTGGGGGAGGGGAATGAGCTGAACTGGTGGCAGCACCGCACAAGCCTGAGCAAGAGACGGCAGGAGCTGCAGGGCTGTCAGGGCTCAGCGGAAGCACCAGAATCAGCACCAGGCTCCAGCTGGAGCTTGGCACTGATCCTGGCGCTTCTGCTGAGCCCAGAAGAAGCACTGATCAGCTGGAATGTTGCAGCATCCCCAGGATCTTGTGATTTACATTCAGATGCTTGGAAACTGATTCATATTTAGGATGGTCACAGTGTCCCAGGGTCATGTGAAGTGACCAAAACCTGCTGCAACCACCCAGCAGGGGGGGAATAAAAACCAAACACCCACCCCCACCCCCACTGCCAATCCTCAACAGAAATGCTCACAACAATGAAAACCTCGGACAGGAGGAAGAGCACCACCAGGCGGGCAGGCAGGTGTCTTTTCCGCTGTGGCTTGGGGGCACTTTTTTCCAGTGCCATTGTAACTTTGAACAGTCACTAAGTGAACTGTTGTAAGTCAAGGATTACCTGTGCTTCATCACTTTTTTCCTTTTTTTTGGTCATCAAGTTTTTGACACCTTGCTAGGTGACTGGTGGTACTCGGATGTTGCCATATCCTAAAAGTGGTACAATGGGTGAAAAGGTTGAAAAGCCCTGCCCTATACCACTTCAAACCCTAAGTAAAAATACCAGCAAGTGATAAATAGCAACATCAATGTGTTTTTACATAAAATATACTTAAAAATATTATGTACATGGCATAAAATACTTAAATTAACAGCCGAGATTATTAAAATTCCCTCTGAAATAAAGTAATTTGAATAATCTGTTTTTCTTGTTATTTTTAATTTTTGTGTAGGAGAACATAGTTTCCAGATTGTTTTACTGACGGCATTTTAGATTTTGACAAATCCATCCTTTTATGACAGTAAAAATAATTAGGGCTATGTGGCTCAAAAATTTCATTGTTCACTACTTCGATATCTACATAGCCTTAGAGTAATATTAAAATATAGATTTTTTTAAAAAAATATGCCTCCATTGTAGATAAAGCTGGGCTAGTTTCACCATTAGCTCTAATACAAGAACATTTATCTGAAAAAAAATGTGTTGAAAACCAGTCCAGGTATAATTTTAGTAGTTGAATGTTCTTTAGACTTCTTAGGTAATTAATAGTGTAGTTGCATTATATTTTGTTAAATCAGGGTATATTCAGATTTTGCAGGTGATTCTTCCTATAGGTTAAAAATAGTTCTTCATCAAAGTCTTATTTCCAAGTTTACTTGCTAAAAATACACAAAGTAATAATCTGGGAATCAGTGCTTCCGTTTGATCGTCATATCTTAGGCAATGACATAGCTAAGTGAAGGAGACTTTAGTCTTGCCAGAAAGAAAATTGCTCTTATTTGATCATTGCTAGGGTGATATTCAGCACAGTAGCATCTTTACTGGCTTTAGCATAAGGTACCAGCTATCTTTTTCTCTGGGTAAAAAGCGTGCTTTGTTAAAAGCTGTGGTCAGCTATTTCTGATTATGTTACAGTAAACTTTACTGCGATGCTGCAGATATAATATTTTAGAGTCCCTGAATACAATTTTCTTCATTTTGGAGGTAGCCCATGGACCTTAAAAAAAAAATCAAGGGAAAGATTTTCTCCTTTGCTAGTTGCCAGGCTGGCAGATGTTTTTATTTGGACAGCAATATGTTTTGATTTTTGAATTAGCTGTTATATGTATTTACCGTTTATTTTTTTCCTTGCTTTCTGGAGAATATCCATGTCTTCAAATTCTACAGAAGATTGGAGACTGGCATAGAAGTTTTCCTTGCAGGGATACATAGTATTTTAAGATGATTGCAATAGAGTGCTCAGCTAATCCCATAGGAAATATTTGTGCGCTTTATAGATATTGTGCCAAACTTCTATAGTCATCTGTGCCAAAGTAATATGTTCTGAAGCAATGTTTGCCTCTGTTACAGCCCTGCTGCCGTGCAATTTTGGTACCCTGGGGTAAAGCAGTACCTTTCATAATTTCTTTTTGTCTTTAAAAAGATACTTTAACAAATGTCTTTTGGAGTTTTTTGAAGTGAGTGGAATACAATGCGTATAAAATATTCTGACCTTTAAAAAGCATAATCCCAGGAATATGTTGATGAATATAAATCAAGACAGAACTTTTAATTATTACTGCATTCATTTAGATAGCATTAATGCTGGTAGCAACAGAGCACCATGGCAATCTGGTTGCATGGATATGCACTGAAGAGGGAGAAGTCACATACACTTGCTCATTAAAAGCAAGCATCTTGGCAATTGCCCTTGATCCAGTGTAAATAATTTCTTTGTTCTTCTCTTTAATGAAACCCTGGACAATCTTTGCAAAACATTATGAAAATGCCAGATTGTTGTATAAGTTATGATGGAAATATTTAAACCAGTATTTTTAGAAATCTATTAAATGTTGTGAATTTATTTTCTGAGCATTTCTCCAAAAATGTTTTGTCATATGTACATTTTTAAAATCTAAGATCAGATTCCTGGGATTAAATTCTACATGCTTGCAGTGGCAAATAGATTTGAGTGAAACTCTGATCCATCTAACTGACTGTCTTAAGCAATACATTATCTATTTAGTCCTAATTCAAACAGTATTCAAGAGTAATAGAATATCATTTCTGTGAAGCAAGACCTTACTTTCTTTTTCAACTTTTAGCTTCAATTTGATTTTGGAATTCGTTTATTCATTCAATATCTATAACTGCCAATCTCATTCACTGACTTAGTAACTTTAAGCGGCTTGCAATTCTAAAACTAATTTATTTTGCTGCTTAATAATTCTATGTAGCTTCCCAACAACTGAAATAACTGAAAAATCCATATGATAACAAGTGAAAAATAAACGATGTCAGGAATGACAAACTGGCCCGGGTCATCATTCTCTCTTGCCAAAGGCCTGGGTAAGAGCCAGGTCTTCAAGGCCTTTATAAACAAAAGTAAAGTAGGAAGCCTGTTGGATTTCAGGGAGGGGGGGAGCTTCATTGTGGAGGGCATGTACTGCTGCAGAATTGCTTCTGTGCCTCATTTCTTTTGGTTAATATTTCTGGCTGGAGAATTATTTAACTTTAAATTGATTATATCCATTAGTGATGGATAAAGTGAGGTGTTTTTGCAGGACTTCATAATAATAACAACAACAACAACAACAACAACAACAACAACAACAACAACAACAACAACAACAACAATAATAATAATAATAATAATAATAATAATAATAATAATAATAATAATAATAATGTTGGAAAGGATCTTGGAGGTCATCTAGTCCAACCCGCTTGCATTTGTGAGCACAATTGAAATCCCTCAGCTTCCAGCTGCTCGATATTGGTTATACAAATCATGATTTCTGCGGTCTCCAGAGTAAGGTGGGTGATCTCACCACCTCTCCTTGTCTAGAGAGACTCTACTCATCAGAATTTGTAGCCTGGCCGCTAATCTCTGCTGCAGTGCTGTCTTTGCTCTTTCAGAAACCTTGAGTTCACTATTGAACCTCACTTGGAAGTCCATCAAGGACTTACTAAATTTTACTAAAGTTTGTCAATAAACTTTATACTGAGTAAACAAATTCCTGAATTAGGGGTTAAAAGTCAAGAGGTTAGAGATTTATATCAATATCTGTGAGAAACTTGGCACTTTTAATTCACTTGCTGCAATGTGTGTGTACTTGTATCTTAAATGCATATTTGCTGCTTCAATTAATTTGAAAAAAAATTGAAGGTTTATATGATTAAAGGTAAAGGTAAAGGTTCCCCCGCACATGCGTGCTAGTCGTTTCCGACTCTAGGGGCCGGTGCTCATCTCCGTTTCAAAGCCGAAGAGCCAGCACTTGTCCGAGGACATCTCCGTGGTCATGTGGCCGGCATGACTAGACGCCAAAGGCGCACGGAATGCTGTTACCTTCCCACCGTAGTGGTCCCTATTTTTCTACTTGCATTTTTACATGCTTTCGAACTGCTAGGTTGGCAGAAGCTGGGACGAGTAACAGGCGCTCACTCTGTTACGCGGCACTCGGGATTTGACCCGCCAACCTGCCGACCTTCTGATCGACAAGCTCAGCGTCCTAACACACTGAGCCACCGCGTCCCGCTTTATATGATTAGAATAGCTAAAAAACAAATAGTTGCAGGTGTATATTTATCACCATGCCATTCCATTGAAAAGACTCTGCAATTAAAAAAGCCTAGATACACTTTCTTGAAATGTTACTAGTCTTTAAAAAAATACAAAATTTGAGGGAACACCTGCTGCCGGCATCAAATGCCCTTCGCCCAGTGCGCTCCCACAGGGAGGGTCTGCTCAGGGTCCCACCGGTAAGAGATTGCCGGCGGGTGACACCCAGGGATAGGGCCTTCTCAGTGGGGGCGCCTGCCCTCTGGAACCAGCTGCCAGTGGAGCTGAGGACTGCCCCCGACCTCCGATCATTCCGCCGGGGCCTGAAGAGCTCTCGGGCCCAGGCTGAGGAGAAATTTATTTTAATTGGGGTTTTAATTGTACAGGGTTGGTTTAATCTTTTTTAAATTGGTTTTTTAACTTTTGTATGGTTGATTTTTAACTCCCTGTAAACCGCCCTGAGTCCTCAGGGAAAGGGCGGTATATAAATGCAATAAATAAATAAATAAATAAAATGTAATGCTGCTTAATGCTATTGCAGAATGGAGCAATGCATACAGTTCTGGGGGAATAGAATAGAATAGAATAGAATAGAATAGAATAGAATAGAATAGAATAGAATAGAATAGAATAGAATAGAATAGAATAGAATAGAATAGAATAGAATAGAATAGAATAGAATAGAATTCTTTATTGTCATTGTGTAACTCACAACAAAATTAAGTGCTGTTCATAATGTACACTTCACACAAATAAAAATCACAAATAAGAACACATATTACATACACACATTCTTCACATTCTGTTCACCATTGTGCTGCCCTAATATTGCACTTCAATGTTGCACTATACTGTGGTATTTAATATGGTTACAGCTCTGGGGTAAAAATTATTTTTCAGCCTATGTCTTTGTTTTTATTATCCTGTACCGTCTGCCAGACGGCAATAGTTCCAAAAAAGAATGTCTCAGATGAGATGAGTAAGAATATTTTGAGTTTTCCTAAGACAACAGGAACTGTACAGTTTGTCCGGAGGTGGGGTGGGTTTAGGGAGCATGGTAGAAGCTCACCGCCAGTTTTTCATTTAGTTGTTTCCTGAGAAGACTCAAGAGATATAATCTCTGCTGGGCTTTCATAACCAATGCTATAACATCAGCACTCCAGGTCAGATTCTCCTTTATGGTAACACCTAGAAACCTAAAGCTTGCTACCTACTCCACACAGTCTCTGTGATGATCAGGGGCTGAATGTCTGATCTATTCCTCCTGTAATCTAGTATAACCTTCTTGGTCTTAGTTGTGTTGAGAACCAAATTATTGTCTCTGCACCACAAGAGCAACTGCTCCAGCTATTAACAACACATATTAACAACATCCACATGTTAACAAGAAAAAAAGTCAAGGAAGCTGTAGGCCCACTAAAGAGAGAAGATGGCAAGGAAATAACAACAGGGAGAAAGCAGAGCTGCTTAACTCATACTTTGCATCAGTCTTTACACAAAAAGAAACTATAGCCCAACATACCAAAAGAAATCACTGCAAAATACATACTAGAAACAAAAATTAAAATAAGCAAGAAAATGTTAAGAGAGTTTGACGAATATAAATCACTGGGACCCGACAGATTACATTCCAGAGTTCTGAAAGAGCTGGCAGATGTTGTCTCAGAACCATTATACAACATATTTCATAAATCCTGGAGCACTGGGGAAGTACCTGAGGATTGGAAATGGGCTGATGTGGTTCCCATCTATAAGAAAGGGGAAAAAACAGATCCAGGAAACTACAGACCAATCAGTTTAACATCAATACCTGGGAAGATCCTAGAAAAAAGATAATCAAAAAACAGATCTGCGAACAACTAGAAGCTAACAAAGTCATAACCAGTAGTCATCACGGGTTTGTTAAAAAAAGATCATGCCAAACCAATCTTATTTCATTTTTTGATAAAATGACTAAACTAATAAACCAGCTAAATGCTGTGCATGTAGTATACATAGATTTCAGTAAGGCATTTGATAAATTAGACCACAACCTACTCCTTGGTAAGCTAGAAAAAGGTGGAACAGACAACATCACCCCCAGATGGATCTGTAGCTGGCTGACAAACCGTACTCAGTGAGTAGTCCTCAATGGCACTACATCCACATGGAGAGAAGTAAGCAGTGGGGTACCAAAAAGCTCTGTCTTAGGCCCAGTACTCTTCAATATCTTTATAAATGACTTAGATGAGGGAATTGAAGGGGAACTCATCAGATTTTCAGAGGACACTAAACTGACAGTCACTCATGCTAGTGTAAGAGGCCTGTGGATTCCATCTGCTACGACAGGGATCTCCAACCCCTGGCCGCAGCCTGTTCGAAACTGGGCCGCTCAAGTGGCGGGCAAGCACTTGTGCAGCTCCATTTGTGTTAACAGCACTTGCTTGTACATTTGTCTGCCACTCGCACAAAACCATTCTCTCTCCCCACCCCCAAGCTGGAAAGGTTGGGGATCAACATGCTAAGGAATTTTGTGAGAGTGTTCAAGAAGAAGAGCCTTCTTTTTTTAAAAGAAATGTTTTATTAATTTTTACAATAACAATCTTTAGTGCCTAGTGTACAGCATGTTATCTTGGTTCATATATTTTGAAAAAAATCAGTAATTAACAGTCAATAATAATTAATTTTTGTACTTTCATAATTAGTATATTAATTAATAGTATATTTCTTTGATCTTCCCTTCTTCTAATAGTATTCTCCTTCTTCAATCTTAAAGAAATATAATTCTTAATATTTTCAATCCATAAATGGTTAAATATAAATGTTTTTTCATATAATAATAACATCCATGTATGAATTTCTTTCTTATCATCTTGTGTTGCTTTTATATAAATCATCTTACTAGTTCACCATATATCCTATTTTCATAATTATTTAAGCTTAATTTCTCATTAATATTCAAACAATTCTTATCAGTCATAATTTTCTCAATATTAATCATCTAAATAGCTAGATTTTCTATTTAGATACACCATCCCAATTTTTTCATATTTCATGTGTTATAAAAATACTATACTGCTTGTCTATCTTACGACATCTACCTATAACATGTTTTCTGATCAGTTTATATTTCACTTATATTTGTAAAAGTTAATTTGTTAAATCACTATATATCCTATTTTTGAAGTTCTTATTTAAGCTTAATTTCCCCTCAGTATTTCAGTCATTCCTTAGTCCTAATTCTCTTCAACTTAATTTATCTTAAAATTTCAAACTTTTTATTCACATACATCATCTCAATATTTTTACATTTTATATATTATAAAAATACTATATTACTTATATCTCTGATTCCTCTTACTGTAAGGCCCCTTTATATCCAAAGTTATCTGTTCTTTTAACCATATTCAAACAAGTGTTTGTTCATGTAATACTCCATCTAGTAGGGTGAGTCAAATCTCTTGAATCTGTCTCTGGCCTTCTTTTGCCAAGTAGATTTCCAAATTGATATATTCCGCTTGCCAGGAAGTTCTTGTATTTTTGTAAGTATTGTTGGGAGTGGAGAAGATAGACTGTGTAAAATATATGCTTTTTGTCTCTCAACCTCTAATGGTTCTCCTGGCAGTTCTATTTTGTTAAGTCTTCTTTCTTATCCTCAGGGTTTTTTTTATGTTCTGTTGAATAAAGTATCTTTTCTATTTTTATTATTATGTCCAAGTCTTTTAGTTTTTCCCCTGTTTGTGTTGAATTATAATTCTCTCCATTTGTAGCTTTCCTGATTAAGTCATTTTCTTCTAGTTTATGTTCTGTTATCTGATTTCTTTGTTCATTCTTTACCATCATTTTCTAAGTTTTTTTATTGTGGTTTAGATTAAAGATGTGCTCATTTATGTCATCAAAGTAGTTTTTGTTCCCCTCATGATTTAAAGCTATTGTCATGTGTATCTGTCATAGCAATACATACATTTCCTCCTGGAAAGTATTTGTCTTGTCTTGAAATGCTGCTTCTGGAGGTCTTTGATATTCCAGGCTAGGTCTTCAGGAGTAAATATTAAATATGGTTTTCTGTTATTTTTTGATAAGTATGCAATATCCATGTTGTCTCCCCCTTTCAAGTAGTCCTTCATCAGTGCCATAGTCTCTATAATTAGCTTTATCAAACCAGCCAAACTCAAAATCCAAACAGCCCGATTATGTATAGTTCTTTATGTATAGTTTTTATAATCCACTGTATTTCCCATTGTCAAGGCATCAGTAAAATCAGTATTTTATAACAGTTCTTTTATTCAGGGGTCAATTGTCAATCAGTCAAAATTGCAGTTCAATATATTTAGTAACCTTGAGGCCTTCCTGTAAATTCCCCCCTAAAAGATTAGCCCAAAGTTTTTCTTTTTCTGTAAACAATTCTTGAGTTTAGACAACAATCAGAGTATTTCTTTTCCTTCAGACCTTATGGCTGGCCCAGTATCTATTCTTTCTTTGTTCCCACCCAGCTGTCTTCTGAGAGTTATTAAAGTTCAAGGGAACAGATTATTCTTTGTTTCTGGGCATCTTGCCAATTTCTGAGTCAATGTTGCTAATGTTCTATGCTCTAGTTCTCCACTAGGTGTCAGACAAAAATATTATTTATTATTTTTTTATAGTTTATCAAAACTATAATCTTAGCAGTTAATTTTAAATTTCTAGATTTATCCAGACTATAGTATTTTAACTTTGATTTCAATATATTTTCCCCTTAAAGGTTAATTCACCACTTCCTTCTATGAGGGAATGGGGATGTAGTCCCCTCCCTTCACTTTTGGAGGTTTTCTTTTTGGGGATCTTTCCCAAGGAGTTACAGAGTAGAGGAGAGAAGATCGATACTCTCACCAGTTCCAAGCACGCTGTTCACCGTTGTTCTGGTTCGTGCTCTTGGACTTCAGCTGCAAGTAACTTGGGCTCGTGTGAAGCTAGCCTTTCTCCTGTCGGGTTAGAGGGCTTCCCCCAGATCAAACGGATTGACTGGCATTGTTCCATAATCATCAGGGCACCCCTTTTTCTTTGTCGTCTCTCTGGGATGACTTCAGATCCAGGGTCCCCTGGCAGGGTGAAATCAGCTGTGAGGTGCAAAATTCCATAATCCTGCAGCTGCGCGCTAAGGTGCAAAAAACAGAAATCAAGAAGAGCCTTTTCCTGTATGGCCCTGACCCTGTGAAACAATCTACCACCAGAACTGAGAACTGCTCCCACCCTGTTGGCCTTCCTAAAGGGTATAAAACCTGGCTTTTTCAGTTGTCTTGAAACCATAAGGACGGTACTCACTGCTGAAAGTGACTGACAGTGTAAGAAGATCTGATCCCTGTAGCATCCATCACTTGGTTCCTGGGGGTGATGGTGTTGCATAATTTTTTTTTTAAAAAAAGAACTGTTTTTCAATTCATCTTTTTATGATGTTGCCTTTTCAGGAAAATGGGCAATATATAAATTTAATTTTAAAATATATAGGGACAAATATATAAAATAAACAATGACCCCATCTACCTAAACTTAACCTTATCTACATTTGGAGTATTGTTTCTCAGACTGAAAGAAGTTATACATGCATCTAAATATACATGCATCACCTGAAATGTGAACATCTGCATCTATCTGTACATTATTAAATTAACTCCAGACATTATTGTTCTGTTTTTCAGATACTTAGTGGATGAAATTAAGAAGAGAGAAGGATTTCAGTTGCTTCTGGAGGTAGGCTAAATGCAATTTAGCAATTTGTGCCACCATTTTGGAACTAATGATATAAGAAACGCTAAAAGTATGAAGTGTAGGCAGTATTTTAGACCATCGCCTTGATTGCATGCCATGCCTAATTTAGATGATAAATAATTACTTGCCATGTTATTAAACTGAAACAAAGTAGACACAATTGGATTGAAACAAAATGAGGTATTTTACATAGGGATGTTTTCCTTATTATTTCTTAAAATAAAACATTACTCATTAGAGTATTTGGAAATAAATTTTAGTATGCATAGGAAAAGATAAAACATATGTAAAGCTTTAGATGTTCTTTTGCTAAACTGAGTATTTTAGAAGCTAATGACTGCTGTGAATTCATTATGAATTTCACACTACTCTAAATTGTCATCTGTTAAGGAGCCTAAAGTGTCATGTTCCAGTTATTTGTAAGACAAACTCTGTCGGGATTATTAAATTGACATGAGTCCCATAGTTCCCAATCTAATCTTTCCAAAACTGATATACCATCCATTCTACCACTGACTTGAGATTGATCAGAATTGATTTCCAACTCATCTGGGATCAGATTGGAAAGGCTGTTATAATGTGAAGAGTGAGTAATGGGATATTTAAAAAAACAGGAATGCAATCCTGATAGTTCTTCTCTGAGACACATAATAATAACATAATCTTTTTATATTAAGCTCTACTATATATCACAGTTCTCTTAAACTGATTATAGCAGCTACAGCTGTTCTCAAACATGTTACTTAAGTATTTCTAAACCTCTTTTAATTGAAATAGAATATATGAACGTCTTCATGCTATTCCTTAGCACATTTCTATGCCAAAAAGGACTAATTCTGCAATCTGTTTTATTGATATTAAATTTGCTGTCATTAACAACAGATCTTAGTTGTCTACAATTGGTAAGCTAGAACTGGGTTCTGTTCAAACCCAAAAATATCATTTCAGAACAATGCCAAAAGAAAGGAAGTGTGGTTTATTTACAGAGCATCAAAGAATTAGATTATGATATTATGAAACCAGATCTCTAATCCTGTCGCATTATTCCTGAAAATTTAACATCTATATATATTTATACCAAGCAGAAATATAAAATTGCAATTTCCTTGTAGTGTAGCAATGGAAAAAACAACTACTGTAGCATAAGTGTTATCTTCCTAAATCAAATGAGGCTATAAAAAAATAGTTGTCAGCAATGGGATCATTATTTGACCTCTGACTATTCACAATTTCAACTTTCATCATGGCGTTTAGCCCTGCTGGTTATGGATGATAAGAGTTATATTCTGACCTATCTGATGTCCTCTGCATTAAGTGAAGCTGGTCTACAATAGCCCCCAAATATCCAAAAGATGCCAAGAGCCATTCTTAATAAACTTTCCTAAAACTCTACTTCTTGCAAGATCAGCAAAAAGGAGTTAAAATGCGTGGGTTGTCAGAACTCCATCTTTAGACTTCAAAACTTAACTTGCAGAAATAAAAAATAAATGTGGAAGGCTTTCCAGTCTCATGCAGAATAATATTTTGCTATTTTAAATCAGATCAGGGATTGGATACAATTCTGAATTATAGATAACCTTTATTGTTATTTTTTTTCCCTGTGGGCATAATGGCACACGTTAAAAATGAAATTTAGTTGCTTCCTCTCAAAGTGTGTACATACATAACACATTTAAAACAATAAGAAGTTAGAAATACATAACAGAAAACCGGGCAGTATAGACACTTACACGTAGGTTGTTAAAAAATAAGCGAAAATTACCTAGCATCCAGAGGAAAAGTAAAGGAAAACAATTGCATCAATCTACATAAGGCAAAATTGGATTGAAGATTCTGGTAGTTAATACCAGGATTTTATTGGACTTCTTGTTTTAATTTAAAAGCAGTACTTCTAGACAAAAAAGGAAACAAAAGGCCCCTTTGATGTAAAAAAAAACACCATGAATGAGCAAACCTCACAGAATAAGCAGAAATTAACAGAGAATTGATTGTCCAGAGTTCACTCATTCAAGGATAGATTAGTGGTAGCAGGATCAGGACGTGTGGCATAGTAACTGGTATGTTGAAGGAATAATAATGTGGTCTGTAGTCTAGATACTTAGGAGAGAATTAGAGGATCAATTTAATACTTCTGTTTAAAGATAACAGCCAGTCATTTTCAAGATCAGAACTTGGAATGGAATGGAATGGAAATTACATAATCGATATTCACACCAAATAGTTGCCATGGGAATCTTGCACGTTCATAAAGTGGCTATGTTGCTCCTCAAAACATAGTCATTTACTAGGTGGTAAGAAATTAAAATTGATCCTTCTTGCCCTAATGACATATACACATAGATTTGTAACTACATATGTACGTACATCTTACATACATACTGTCAAGGTAATCACTTAGAAGCTAACCAGCTGATGTAAGATGTATGATGTAATGATGGGAATGACACAGCAGGGTCTATGTCCCTTTAAGAGCCAGTTGGGTCTGTGTCTCTTTAAGAGCTTTGTATAAAAGGGAAGGCTCTGCAGATGTGTGCTCTCTCTTCTGTTTCCTACTGTACCTGCTGTGTGTGTTGGAGCCTGCTGTATTAACATGTATATGTATATTGTTCCTGTTGTATGATATTGTAGATCAGGCATGTCAAACTCGTGACGTCACGTGACATTGCGCAATGTATCGTGACTTTTTCCCCATTGCCGGCAATGGGGTGGGCGCGGTTTCAGTATGATGCATCTGGCCTGTGGGCCATCAGTTTGACATGCCTGTTGTAGATAGTGTAAGATAAACCACCATTTAATATAGACCACTGCTTACTGTACTTACTTCTGGGTTATCTCAGTGCAATAAGACGGTGCACACTCTGACATTCCTGCAATCTTAGTCTCTTACTACAACTTTTTATTCTGGACTTTCTAGATACATACCTGAACCACAATATCAAGCTGAGAAGTCCTTGGTGCTGGATTCCTCAGTTCAACTCGGAGTTACAAATATTCTCCTTCATTAGTAGAAAATCAGGCTGTTTACAACCCCACCTCATGTCTTTTTTAATATTCTACAAGTACTTATAGGGAACTTCATTGGAAGTAAAGCTAATCCTAAGGGTGGTATTTTATTTTATTTTTTCAGCATGTCAAATTGTTTTTTATTTTAAATAAAGCTCTTTAAAAAATTAAATGAGGTGGACAGATGATCTTATGGATAACCAATACTTCAGAGTCTCCATGATACCCATTTTACCTTGTCATTCATCCCGAAACTTCTCTTGATTGTATGAAGTTTTCTCTAACTTTGTCATATCTTTCCACGTTAGCAAAGATTATGAAATAAAACCAAAGAGGAGATGGTATCATCTTTCAGTGATCATTTTGCAAACTGTAATAAATTAAGATGCAATAAATCACAATGTATTAGGTTTGCCAAAGACCTGAAGGTAACTCAGTTAATGCAGATGTTGAAGATACTGTATAACCCAAACAAACAGTATCAAAATTGTTTTGGAGATATTTTTTTCTTCCCAGCTTGCATCATTATATTTACTTGTAATTTCTTAAAGTAAGTCATCATATAATGGAACAGAACTATGTTTATGTTGAAAATGCAAGATACAAATTTAACAGATATAAACTTTACTCAGGAATTATGAAATGGTTAATTATACAAACCATCATCATTTTATGTAGAAATGTTGAAGTAGATTGATGGGTTTGATACCAACACATTGTGTGTGTACTTGTGTGTTTGTGAATTGGGGTAAGATTTGCTGTCTACCCATTTGGACTGTTACATTTGTATTCATTTAGTAGTTGGTCAATGCTCTTTTTATGTTGTGAAGATTATTTTTCCTTACCTTTTCAGCCAGAATATGCAAATATTTGCTTCTGGTATATTCCACCTAGCCTAAGAAAGATGGAGAAAGAACCAGAATTCTGGGAAAAGCTCAGTCGTGTGAGTACTATACTATAAGAAATGTCTTTTCAATAACCAGATTCCTGGTTGTTTTTTTAACAGATACATAGCAAATGACATTTCCATCAATGTTTTGTACTAGTATACTAATACAACTGTGTCTGGTGAATTTCTGCCTTGTACCCCTTTCTTTAAGACATAGAAGAGAAACTTGTTAGAGAAGATGTTGGAAACGTGGATTGTTTTAGAGATTTATGTTCCTTTTATGGTTTGTGATAAAATTAAGCTCTGGTTTTTAAAATATTCACAGAATTAAGACCATCTGGGTTTTAATTTGAACTATAGATAAGAATTTATACATTTTTTTAAACTTTACCGTAATCACAGTTTAGGTAAGGCCAATTAAATTTCTTTCTTCATGTAATGGATGCAGACATTATGCATTTTTTCCCACTTGCTATCAAAGCCAAGGCAAGATGAACAACATTGTCTGCATCCATTGTCTAGACAGAGCATTCATCACCTGTTTTAGACATTTAACATTGTCCTTTGGATTCATTTAGCATTATTAGTAGATATTATGTCTAGGAAAAGGTTTAGGAATAATTTCTGATGTCAAACAACTTGTCTACAATATAGAGAATGAAAAGTAGTTTGTGCTGCCCAGGGAAGTCTTAACTCTTCTCCTTTGTATAGATATTTAATATTTGAAATATTAGGCAATCAAATTGGATTAACTTTAGGAACATCACACAACCTAATGTTAAGATTACAAAAAAATAAGCTAGCGATATTTTTACAAATATATATTTTTTAAAAGAAACTTACGTTCATATGCATATTTTGTTACACTTTTTTCTTAAATGTGCTAAAATGTTGTTAGCAAAACCTGCATACAGGCAAAAGTACATGCAATGTTCCTTCATACAGTATATTTTGTACATTGTTTTCATAATGTATGTATTTTCATACAAATGCATTTATGATGTACTATTTTATGCTTGGCAAATGCCATACCAAAATTCAGGGAACTGCAGATTTTGAATTATAATTGATTGATTTACAAATAACAAAATAACAGAATTGGAAAGGACTTTGAAGATCTTCTAGTCCAACTCCCCTGCTCAAGTAAAAAAAAACTATACTACTTCAAACGAATGGTTGTCCAATCTCTTCTTAAAACCTCCACTATTGGAGGACCCACAACTTCTGGAGGCAAGTTGTCTCACTGATTAATTATTCTGTCAGGAAATACAATAATAAATTGGTCTGCATTCAAATATGAAGTAAATAGGTGGTGTTCCTGTAGCTTTTTCTCTTCTTTCCAACACAATAATGAAAAGTTCTGTTAAGTTTGTAATAGTAGGCTAATACCAGATTGTGTGATACCATGTGGAAAGAAGCCTTGAAAATACCAATACTGCAATGTTGATTTGTACTGATATTTTCTTGTACAGTATATGTGGCATTTCTGGAATGTGGAAGAGAATTTGGTAGCTGAAACTTATGTACCCAGACTGAATTTTCTTACTATTCTTTTCTTAAAAACTGGAATTATTCAAATAGAAATGTGTATCCAGGGGAGAATTACTGATATACCAAATTAAAACAGGGATTGTTGTGACTTCTGGTTTGTGTTGTGGTGGTACGGATGCAGGAAGGCAGGGCTCTGCCTTCTGCATCTGATTTTGCCCTGCTGGGGGCCCTAAAAGGGCATAAAGTCACCCCGAAGAGGTGATGAAGGAGGAGGGATGCCTCGTCAACCACGGAGACATGGTGGTCTTTCCGTTTGATCTGAGGAAAGCCCTCCAAACTGGCAAGGGAAAAACTTGTTGCCAGCCATTAGCAACTGACAACTGAAGAAGAAAAGCACCAATTAGCAGATCATAAACAGCATGTTTGGAACTGGGTGAGAATATTGATCCTTTCTTTACTATTCTACAACTGAATTTCCTGGGAAAGACTCCCAAGAAGCTAAAAACCTCCGAATTGTGAGAAGGAAGGAGATTGTAACCCCACCCTTCCAGAGGAATGGAAGCAGTGTTTTAATTTCTTTTATGGGGGACAGAAATATATAATACTGAAGTCGAAATAACATAAAGCTACAGTTTTGATAAATTTGAGAGCTGAGAACTGTTAAGATTTTCTCTTTGGAATAAAAACATTGAGGTGAAATATGAGAAATCAGCCCTTTGTCTTAAGAGTGGAAAATGGATTTTGATTAACATCTAGTGGTGGATTCGAGTATAGCACTACAAGTAGCTTCCTGGCTGCTTGGTGACTCCTAGCTTAATGGAGAATATCTGGCAATAAAGGAAAATATTTTGGTATATTTATCACCCTGATCTTCTTGGACTATAAACATCTACTGAGCTTGGACTTTTAATCTCAAGAACTATTGGGAGAAAAAGAAAATTTTGACTTTTTACTATGTCTGGCTGGGAGAGACTTTTGAACTGTTTTCAGGTGGTTGAACATTTTGAACACTTTGAACTTTGTGGATTACAACATTGCCTGACCGACAATTCTTGGACACCTGAGACAAAGGATCACTATAAAATATTGCTTTTAGGACTGGACCCATATTATGGAACCTATTGGATTATAAAGGCTACACATAAAGACCAGAAAACTAGATGAAACTTTACTCTTATTAAGATTGGTGATACAAGACAAGACTTGTATTTGGAGAACATAAAAGTTTTGACAGATTATCTGGAGGGGGGGGGAAACAAAATGGATGTTTTACACCCAGCTCAAAGTGGTAGGAAAATTTACCTTGCACCTCCATTTGAAGCTCCCACACAGGCTAATAAAGGATCTCAAGAATGATGCCTCAATAAAAATAAACACCTTTCAGAAGGAAATGTACTCTATGCTACAACTAATTCACCAAACAATTGTCGCACACAAAGAGGACACAAAAAGAAATCATAATGAGACTAAAAACAATTTAGCTAATATAAATAAGCAAATCTTCAAATTACAATTAGAAAATTCCCAGACAATGACTACAAAGTATGAACAAATAAACCAGAAATCAGAAGATGGACCAGAGGAAATTGACCCAGAGACGGAAGAGATAAAAGAAGGGAAATATAAACTACCACATACAAATAAAACACTGCAAGACTTAGCTATAACAATGAAAATGGAATTGACGCTTTACCCCTTAGGTCTGCAAAACATATGTGATGATAAGGAAGATTTTTTAAAATGCAATATAGATCTGTTAGGGGAAATGTCACAACTTGGGAGACAAAAATGGAAAGAGAAATTGAGGAAGAAAAAAGTGGGAGTTGCTTAAGGAATATAAATGGGTGAATTCCTCTCCCCCCCAAATACCCTTCATCATTCTTATTCATCATTCCAAGCAACTTTTACAAAAATAGAAAGAAAATTCCTGGGCAACTTAATTACCTTGGCCTGGAAAGCTATTTGGCAAAGAAAGCAAGAGTTAGACTTAACAAACAGAAGATTTGACCAATTAGAGGGGCATTATATGATTAAATATCTATTTGAATATGATTAAAAGAACAGATAACCCTTAAATATAATTAGACTTTTATAATGAAAGATATGATTTAGAATTAAAATAGCATTTTTTTCTTTTTTCGATATATGAAATAAGAGAATAGCTAGTATGAATAAAATTCTTCGCTATATAAATCTAATTAATATTGAGAAAATCATAACTGACAAAGATATTTCAAATATTGATGGGAAATCAAATTTTAACAAGAGCATGAAAAACAGGATATTGATTTATGAATTGATATTGTTATTTGTATAACATTAGTAAAATATAATGATGTTTATATTTAACTTTTTATGCATCAACAGTAGCAAAAATTATAATAGGGTAATGAGGGCAAAATGGAAAAGATATGGGGAAGAAAGGAGGATCAGGGGAAAAAAAACCTGAATTATGCAATACTGAACAGATTTATATTGAAGAAGTTAATGTTAAATATGTGAACCCAGACAACACATTGTTTACTAAGCACTAAAGATTGTAATTGTTAAAAATCAAGAAAACATTTTTTAAAAAAATTAAAAAAACAGGGATTGTTGCTTTGCTGTAATTGTAGGGGTGATACGTTTATGGTATTATACATTACTGATCCCAGTGCATAATTTTTAAGACATGCATTAATGACTAGAATAGGCAGGCTTCTTTGGAATGTTAAGCTTTTTACACAAAAGACCATGAGAGACCTGCCAGTCACAAATGACAATTTAGCAGAAGACAAAATGATGATAGTGATTCCTATTACCCCTTCCAGACCCCTATAATATGGGTTAGGACACTGAGCTTGTCGATCAGAAGGTCGGCAGTTTGGCGGGTCGAATCCCGAGTGCCGCGTAACAGAGTGAGCGCCTGTTACTTGTCCCAGCTTCTGCCCACCTAGCAGTTCGAAAGCACGTAAAAATGCAAGTAGAAAAATAGGGACCACTACGGTGGGAAGGTAACAGCGTTCCGTGCGCCTTTGGCGTCTAGTCATGCCGGCCACATGACCACGGAGACGTCCTCGGACAAACGCTGGCTCTTCGGCTTTGAAACGGAGATGAGCACCGGCCCCTAGAGTCGGAAACGACTAGCACGCAAGTGCGGGGGAACCTTTACCTTTACCTTTACCTTAGTTTATTTCCTTGGATTGGTGACCAAATTATCTAATAAAATTAGATAGAGCCACTTTGAACCACAAGATGGATGACAAATAAATAAATAATAAAAGATAAGTTGCAACTGCTGGTCATTACTATTCTCTAAGAATGCATTTGGAGCTTCTGGGGAACTATAGGTTTATCTTAAAAATAAAGATGCTGATTATTTGCGTTATGTTTGTAGCATATTGTGTTCTCCATGTTGGCAGAGGCAGGTCAGATTTCAAAATGTGCACTGAAAGGTTTTTTTCTATTCACCTGAGCGGCCTCTCCCACCCGGAGAACAAACAACACAGTGTTAAGAGCTAAAGTGGCAATGTGGAGGGAGGGGGAATAGCTCGTTTACCGAGAATTATAGCAGCTCAGGTTTCAAAATGCACACTGAGTATGGAAAAAGGAAAAAGGTGCCACTGGAAATTCCCCCACATGGCCCAACAAGAGAGGGTTGCTCTCCTTCCGTTCGCCCACATCCTGAACTCTGCAGATCTTCACAAGGTAAGCAAGCCATTGAGAGGTACCCCAAAACATGGGAAGTGGAGCATGGGGTATTTCAGAGGTGGGGGCTAGGCCTTGGGAGGCCCATGGTAGGCATCCCTGATGCACTTCATGCACACTTAATGTACACATAATTTAACATATGCATTAGGGAGATCAGGATAGGAGTGTGTTCACATAATGTGATTCACTAAAGATCATCTCAAATTTCGACCAAATTGGGCTGCTCTGTTACTGTTGTAACTTGAGGATTACCTGTAGTTGTCAACTTAAAGAATAAATGAATGAATATAATCTTGACAGGAACTAATTCTAATTTACTCTTCCTTGCTATTGATGCAATATTTATAAATTACATCCTTTAAAGTGTTGAGTTCTTATATTTAATGGTTCTTTTCTGACTCAGCATGGTGATTATGACTTATTATTGTCACCTTTGAAACTAATAGGCAGATTATGAGAAAGGTGACATCTAAGCAGGCATTATTCATAAGATCATATATCTTGCAATTAGTTCTGTGCAGTTAGATGTTTGTGAATCTCTTTAAACTACTGAATAAGCATGATCTTGCAGGGATAATTTTTATTTCATTAGAAATTATAATCTGGTAAATTAGTAGTAGGGACGCGGTGGCTCAGCGGGTTAGGACGCTGAGCTTGTCGATCAGAAGGTCGGCAGTTTGGCGGGTCGAATCCCGAGTGCCGCGTAACAGAGTGAGCGCCTGTTACTCGTCCCAGCTTCTGCCAACCTAGCAGTTCGAAAGCACGTAAAAATGCAAGTAGAAAAATAGGGACCACTACGGTGGGAAGGTAACAGCATTCCGTGCGCCTTTGGCGTCCAGTCATGCCGGCCACATGACCACGGAGACTTCCTCGGACAAGCGCTGGCTCTTCGGCTTTGAAACGGAGATGAGCACCGGCCCCTAGAATCGGAAACGACTAGCACGCATGTGCGGGGGAACCTTTACTTTTTTAAATTAGTAGTAAATATTAAAATCATACATTATTTTGAAAATATTAAAAAGGTTCTTATTAAATATGTCACTAAAACTACTGCTGAACAAAACAGATCTGATTTAGAGAGATTGCATTTTAAATGGCTTATGTGAGTTCTTCATGGGCCCCCTGGTGGCATTTTCATTTCAAGCTTTATGCAATTAACAGAAAAACTTTGATACTTAAGGATGAATTTAGAATATTTTTTTACCTCTTGTTTTCTTCATTCAGTTAAGTTTGAAAATGTGGCCATTCATACGTAAGACAAATCTTACATTTATTAAAATAAAACTGAATATGGCTGCAATCTCTGTGTTGCAGTAAGAAAGTAAGATGTGCTGATAAAGGAGAATGTTTGTAACTCAGAGTTGAAATGAGGGATTCTTGGTGCTTTCTGAGCTTGAGTATTTGGTTATTTTCTTGCAGACATTTCATCAACCAAACTAGGTAACATAATCAATGCTGGTAGGGAGTGAGGTTTGCTCTCAGTTTACGTTCTAGTAGCTTGCCCTGTCATTGTTGGTGGGAATGGTCTTGGTGAGTATTTTGATATTTTGGTGTTAATTGTCTTTTTTGTACAGTATATAGATCTTGTTTGTGTTCATGTGTCTTCTGATGACCAATTTGTCAAAATGCCAGGCTTCCAGAATTCTCTAGTGCTTTTTGATTTGGCTTGGACTTAATCATAATTTCAACTGGGAAAGTGTAACCATCCTAGACTTGTACATTTTCTGCTTCCCGAAACTTCATCTTTCCAAAAACCTGTAAGGAGTTTTTTTCTTCTATCAGCTGGGATTGACTGAGGTGGAAGCTTAAGGAATGTATGATTTGATGGATTGGTGATCATGGAATAAGTGCCTGGTTTTTTTGTTTTTTTCTTGTTTCTGGTCTTATTGTTGTTGTGAGTCACCTAGAATTGTGTTCTACAAGATAGGCAGCCATATAAATCTTATAAATAAGCAAGTGTGATAAAGTTGAGTTGGCGATAAATTTTGGCACTTCAGAAAAACCATTTGGGAGAGAGTGAGAGTATAAATCTGGCAGAAGTACAAGTCATATGTGTAGTTAAGATATACATTGTCAGGAGCTTCCGGTTTTCCCAGTGGTACATGGTCACAGGATTCTGAAAGCTTCGCTTCCTGTGGCTTTTCTCGCCCTGCCAGGGGACCCTAAATGGATCTAAAGCCACCCCGAAGAGGCAGTGAAGAAAGAGGGGCACCCCAGAGATTCAGGAATGACAGAGGTCATACCGTTCAATTGGAAAATTCTCCTCTAACACGACAGAAGAAAGGGTGGCCCCACCTCGGTAACCAGCCTAAGCTACTTGCAGCCAAAGTCCACAAATACTCACCAGAACATTGGTGAACAGTGTGCTGAAATTGGGTGAGAAATTTGATCTTCTCTCTCCTACTCTATATCCTGAACTTTTGCAAAAGATACCCCAAGAAGCAAAAAAGCCTCCAAAAGTGAAAAGGAGGGGGAACTTTGCCCCATCCTCCCGTGAAGGACGTGGTGAATTAAACTATTAAGGGGGACAAAAAACAGACGGTTGCTGACATCTAATGGTGGAACAGAATATATAACTTTAGCTGTTTTCTTATAAGTATTGGCAGGACACCCAGAATGAGATAACCTTCTCTGATCTTTAAAAAGAGCTTAACAAAACATTCTGGGCCACCCACAATAAGCAAAGATTATAATTGAAAAAACATAACTGACCTACCTGGATGATAAACACCTATTGACTATGACTTTAAAGCTGTTTTCAGAGAATTTTTTTTTAATTTTAGCTATCATGGTATCTCAAGAGCTTGAAAAAAGAACTTTGTGAAGAAAAACCAAATACTTTCCAGGAGGAAATGCTTGATATGTTGCAACTAATCCAAACAACAATGGCTCTAAACCACAATGAAATTGAAAATAACTTTGATGACATAAATGGACATATCTTTATGTTAATCTCGCAACGTAAGAATTTTCAGAAAATGAAAGAATCTACCAATAGAAGGGATCGTGATTTAACACAGATGGAGGAAAACACACAAGACGTGACAGAAGCACCGGAACTGGAAGTGATAGTCCACACCCCAGAATCACAAAACAAAGGCGAAGATAAGAAGAAAAGCATGACAAAATGGATTACAGAGATACCAAAAAATCTACGACTTGAGAGACAAAAAAAGATAAAAGAAATCAACATCTTACCTGATTTATCTCTCACATCCTTAACAACATTCACAAGAAAGTGGCAAGACTTTATACACACACACACACACACACACACACAGAGAGAGAGAGAGAGAGAGAGAGAGAGAGAGAGAGAGAGAGAGAGAGATGAATGATATGATATGATATGAGAAAAGTAACTGTTTTATCAGATGCAATTTTTAAAGATTAAGTATTTCTTTGAATATGGTTAAAATATAAAATGGATTACTTAATTAGTAAATATTGAATGGAATAGAGTTAAAAAAATGAAAAATGGGGGATATAAATGAATTTCAGTTTGAGAGAGATATTTTTCTTTCTCTTTTTCCCCCTTCTTTTTTATTCTGAGTAGTATTCTATATGATGTGAGAAATGTAATTGTTGGGACGATTATTGTGAGGGAAACAGCTTAGATATTTAACCGTAAATCAACTTTGAGAAAATCTTAACAGAAAAAATTATTTCAATTTCGTAGGGAAAAAGTCTAAATGAGAATGTTGAAAACAGGACATACAACACAACCAAGAGGACTAACTAGAAAAGAAGTTCTGTATTGATGCTATTACTAATTGGATAAATGTTAGAAAAATATTTATATTTAAGCTCTTTGTTACTAAAATACTAAGAACTGTATTAACAGTTAATGTGGGAGGAAGAGACTATCAAAGAAAACTGCTATGTAGAGTACGATAGGATAGAAATTGACTATTATTGATTGTTGTGAACCCAGACAACATGCTGTTTACTAAGCACTAGGTTGTTAGTTTTTTAAAAAATAATAAAATATATATTTTAAATATATATACAGTACATTGTCAGAAACCAATGGACAGTGCACATCTGGGGTGCCTTGATCACATAGAAACACAAGTTTACATGTATAGAACGTCCTTTGAAGTAGTTAGAAAAGCTTGATCTATCCATAGTGGGCATTTTATTTATTATTAGATTTCTATGTCTTAAGAGAGAAATGTTATCTAACTATAGTTTAAACCATAAGACTATATTCTAGTTAAGGAGGGTAATCAAAGTATGATTCGCTATTTTAAATAACCAGATTTTCCAGTTACAGGAGCAGGGAAGATGCAAAGTGTTTTATTGTGTCTATGTCATACATAGTGAAACAGAATTTACTGTAACAGCTTTTATTATTTTGTAAAATTCCTTCATTGCCTGTAGTAGTCAAAGTCACAATTTCATTGTTTATGAAACAGTGCCAGTTTTATGGAATCATTTTATTTAAAAGTTTCATTGTAAACAGTTTGAGTGTGTTTCCCCCCCCTCCCTAGAAATGAGCCACCAATTGTTTTTGTCATGTGTACTTTATTGGACTAGAATATAGTTGGTTGAGGGTGAGACCCCTTGGAAACAATTTGTATTTTGTCTAAAATGTATCAGCTTTTTGCATGCAGTGTCTATTTTGCTTGGGTGGCTTTGTTTTTTGTGCCACCTGAATATATTAAGTTTTGTGCATCTGATTGAACAGAGGCCATATTTGGATTTGTTTTTGCAAAAAATGAAGGATCAAGTAATCTTCCTTTGTATTCTATCTTAAAGTTAACTTTCGGCTTTCTAACTTAGAGTAATAGATGGTTCTGGTTTATTTCAAAGACTGACAGGGCATATTTTCTATTCATTACAGTTCCATTTGTGCTGTTTCAGGGTACGCATCAGGTACTAAATACTCCTGATCCCAGCATCTCATTTTAAAATATATATAAATATCATCTAAAGATATGCTACAGAAAAGAGTCCAAAACATAGCACTGATAAATTGTGAAAGTTCTCCATAAAGCTTCATTTTGGATCCATCGTGTAAAATGTTTGAAGATTAAACTTTAATTATAATCTCTTGGATTGTCCTTTAATGTCTTGCCACTCAGAATTGCACTGATTATTGAATCAGAACTGAATTGATTATTGCAAGAAATCTTGAACTTAAACACAACCATTTTTTTTCCTACTGGAAAAAAAATTCTTGGCTAGCAGTGTAAGTATCTGCCATCAGGGGGCACCAGAATCACATAAATATATTTGAATCTCTAATTAGTATATTTGCTAAGCTCCTTTTGAAATAATCATAAAAATCTGCAACTACAAAAAAAATCTTGTATGCTTCAGTTCTTTCTCTTCTCCTTCAAAAAATATCTGTATTTTTCTTTTTTACTTATTTGTAGAATGCTGTTTTCTGTGGAAAATGGACTCTAAAGAGTTTAAATTGTATTCACTTTCTAATTGACAAACCTTATACTATAAGATTCAAGGTCATAAATCATTATTAGTGGAGAATTGTTCGCTGAAAATCTTACATAATATAGGATGCCTGGCTTAGGAAAGGTGTAAAAACTTTATTGTGTTTAAGGATATTGATTGTGAGATGCTTTTTATTCTGTTTTGCTTTGTTTGTAAAACCTTCGAGTCAGTGTTGTCTCTTCGTGATTGCCTGGATCAGTACCTGTAGTTTTCTTGACAATAGTTTCAGATGTGGTTTGCCATTGCTTGCTTTTTTACTAGGCTGAGAGTATTTACCCAGCTGCCTTTTTGGATTAGAGTTTGGTCTCCCAGTTTCTAGTCTGATACCTCAACCGCAACTTCAAATTATCTCTCAAGATGTGAATTACCTATTTAAAAAGTGATTCTAGATGGGGAACCATAGCAGTATAAATTATTCCTAACATCTGGTCAATATCCATTCAGCAGAAAATGGAAATACTTGATATAGACATGTTCTTTTGCCAAGCATTTATTTTTTTTCTTTTCCTTCCCCAAAAGATTAAGCTTTTGTATTCCCAAATTATATTGAAAATTAAGGTACAAAGGGATTATTTATCAGGAGTCCAGTCAAATCTCTTTATTATATTATTACTGCATTTATCATAATATTTATTATGGTGGTTGCTTTTCTCCCTTGCTACCAACTGGCTATAAAGCGGATAATTATAGAAAATTAAATTATTTTGCAAGTAAAAATTAATATCTGTTACTATTAAAGTTTCCACACATTGTCTTCAGATCAGATTTGGGTCAGTTTCCTCTTAGTGTATCATGGCAGGGATTGTGGAACCAAAGTGGAGAAGTTTAATATCTTGAGTAACAGTTATTTCTAGATGTGTAAAAAAATTCTATGTGCCACTTCTTACTATTTAAGATATACTTAGTTTGCAAGTTAAGTTTGGTATAACATACCTGAAAAATGTATCTTAAAGAAAGAGGTACTAATAGTAGTAATTTCAACAGCCTAAGAAGCTCCTTTCCTCTAAAAGCCATCTCTTGGATTTTACATTTGGAAAATATGTTCATGTAAAACATATGCCATTACAGATAATCCCCGAGTTACAAGTGTTCACTTAATACCCATTCAAAGTTAGATAAGTGTTTACAAGCAACTCCCGAAATTACTAATGTTGCAGCACCATGGCAGTTGTTCACCTTTACAAACTACTGCATAGGCAGTTTCTTTACCTTTGAGGGTGAGGAGAGTTGATGGAAGCTCCTGGATGCTGTAATACTGCGTGGGTTCAGGCACCCATCTTATTTTGACAGACCCCAGAAACTTCCATTCTTGGTGTGAAAAGTATTTGCAGTACCTGGCTCCTGCTCCTCTCTCCCAAGTCCTTTCTGCCACCACCGGAACACTTTTTGCCCATACGGAGAACCGGAAGCTTCATCTGCTTGCAAATGAGGCTCTTAGAAATGGAGCAGTTTGCTCCGTTTTCAAGCATCCCATTTACAAGCAATGCTTCCAGTCTCCCTTTGGGTGAAAAATGTTTGGGTGCCTATGGGGCACATGGAAATGGAGCTATTCGCTCCATTTCCAAATGCCCTATAGGTGCCCAAACACTTTTCGCCTGGACGGAGAACTGATGGAGACTGGGAGCTTTGTCTGCTTGGAAATGGGCACTTGGAAATGGAGCAATTTGTTCCATTTACAAGCATCCCATTTGCATACAGAAGAGGTTTCCAGTCTCCATCAGCTCTCTATCCAGGCAAAAAGTGTTCTGGTGGTGACAGAAAAGGCTTGGGGGTGGGGGGAGTAGGAGATAGGCACCCCAAACACTTTTCATGCCTAGGAGCTTCCATCAACTCTCCTCTCCATGGGGGAGAGCATGGGTATCTTAGTGGGTTGGGAGGCCTTGGGGTCTGCTCCATCACTAGGCCCCCCATGGCATTCCTCACCCTGAGATACCTCATGTGCACTTAACAAACTGCGCATTTGATTAATGAATGTGTGGGCAAAAGCATGAGATTCACTCCTACGAATCCTCAAATTGTGAATGGAATGGGCAGGCTCTATTAAATTTCTAACTTGAGGACTACCTGTATTTCATGTTCACTTATTTCACTGCAGAAGTACTAGTCATTTACTGGGTATGCTTTATGTTTCTGCAACCTTGATTCTGCATTCTTTCTTTGCCAATTCGCCTTCCATATCTTTTAAATCATCGTATAGATCTCCCTCTGTTATTATATATATTGTTTGAACTAAGAAAGGCCATCCAGTCACCATTTTTTGAAGGGGCTAACAAATTGTCTCTCTATTTTTCTCTCTTGGTGTAATTGTCTTGAAATATTTATCTTCCCTTCTGTCTCTTCTTCTTGATCCTCAGATTTCTTCTGGTTTATATAGAAAGTCCTTTTCATTTTCAAAGTTGTCAATCCCTTTTCTGGGTTTTCCATTAACTGTGTTTGTTGATCAGTTGAATCTTCTATCCTAGTATTTAATTGCTCCACTTCTTCTATTGGAGCCTTGGTCGAGCAGTGGGCTAATGCCTCCTTAAGTAACACCAGCTGCCTGCAATTAGTGCAGGTTCGCATCCCACCAGGCTCAAGGTTGACTCAGCCTTCCATCCTTCCGAGGTAGGTAAAATGAGGACCCAGATTGTTGGGGGCAATTAAGCTGACTTTGTAATAATGCCGCTTGGGGTGTGTGTGAAAGCCCTAATAAGCAGGCATATACATAGAATGAAGGCTATTGCTAAGCACATTGGTTTGTGCTTAAATTGTAAGCCGCCCTGAGTCTTCGGAGAAAGGCGGGATATAAATGGGATTAAAATAAATAAATAAATAAAATAAATATTATATTCTGTGTAGTTAATTCTTTGGTGTGATCAAAGTTTGGGTTCGTATATCTAGGCTGACATCTTGTTCTTTTCTGTAGCTTCTTATTTCATCAGTGGCTTTAAGAATAGTTTCATGAATTGGTTTCAACATAAATAATATCTGTTCCTGATCTTCATCCATATTCTCTTAGTGGTGTGAATTAAAAGCTTTACAATCAGAAAGTAAAAATAATTTTATCACTGAGTATAGAAAACAACTGGGCTTCTCACAGCTGATTGCCAAGGTTACAAAAGTCTTATCTATAGTCTGGGCTTCAAACCAAGTCTCTTTTAAACAATAACAGGTTGTAATATCAGGTTTAGCCACAAGAGGTCATCCATATCATTTAGAATTTTCTTTTTTAAATCCAAGATTTTTATAGACCTTTTCCAATTTTACTTCTTTTTTGTAAGTAAAAACCCAAATCTTCAATAAGAATAGGAAATCTTTTAGTCCTCAAGTTTTAGAAACATAAAAATCCAATGAAAATCAGGTTATTGTTTCAACGTTTTGAACTCCCCTGGATAGTCAGTCACCGCTATTTTTACAGGGTGGGATAGAGTTTCCCTTCCCTCTCTACAGGGGGAAAATACCTTGGGTAGCTTATGCAGGTGGAAAAAATAGGATTGAAGAGAGGTTCAAATCTCACCCAGTCTCATCCGTGCTGCTTTGTGGGTGCCTGGTGATAAGTTTGACTTTGATTGTCTGCAGCCTAGTGACGAGCCATATTTATATGGCCGGTCTTTCGTCCTCCGGTTTGGAGGGTTGCGCTGAATCGTGTGGAAGGGCTACCACCCTCCTGTGATCAACTAGGGATCCCCTCCTTGCTGGTCACCTGTACAGGGTGACTTTTGACCCTTTCCAGGGTCCCCCAGTGATGCAAAATCAGATGTGGAAGATGGAGCTCGCCTTCAAACCATCCGCAGTGGCTGCGTCGGCAAACCAGAAGTTATTCATTCTTATTTAGGCATAAGTTCTTATAAATTATCCTCTATCTCTATTGCCCTTTGCTTTGTTAAGCTATTGTCAAGACAACTGCGGTAAGATATTTCTTCTTCTTTTGCTTTGTGACTTTCAGAATATTTTTGTTTGGTTTATTTAATGGTGACATGGATTTAAGGCCAGCATATTTTACATATATTGTTTATTAAATACAATGTGTTAAATATATTCTGGTTCTTCATTGTATAATCATATTGAATTCTACTAAGGACTTAACTTCTTGGTCTGATTTTTTTATCTGTTTTAAGTTGCAATTTTTCAAGAAAGAATCAGAGAGGTCTTGGTTTTGCTGGCAAGGAAGATTTTTCCATCTTTGATTATAGGGTATGTAATCTTTTTGATTTGGTGTCATCTTTTAGATTGAACTTTCTTGACTTAAATTACATTAGCTTGTCTCCTGCTTCATTTTATTCCTTTTATAAATTGAGCCCATATATTTTCATTATTTTATGGGCTATTTTACTTATAATTTTAGCATCCAAGTTTCCTACAATTTGATGTTATGTCAACAAAGTGTTGCACATTTTTGGAAAATAATTCATCTTCCCGTACCTCAGCATCTGTGACTGGAGCACAGACTTTGATCAGTTCTGTATTAGTTGTATTCAAGCTGAAATTGTTCTGTCTTTTGGGGGGTTGTAGCCCCCATAAACCTGACATCTTTTTGCTAATATCTATGGTGACTATGTCTTTGATTTCTTTTGTGTGAAGTAGGAAGATCTGGTATTGCTCTGATCTATTCTAATTCATTTTAGTCTGCTAATTTATAAAACATCAATGACATGTTGCTCTTTCAACATGAAACTTGCCTTGATTCATGGCTCTGGCATTCCACAAACACTAATGATATACATATCTTTGGGGCACTGAACTTTTTTTTCCTCTCTCTCTCCATCAATATTTTAATGTCCTATTGCCTTTAATTCAATCATATTTAAGCACCAATTCTGCTCATGTTGCTCTCTGCCTTACCCAAATAACTTCATGGTCGGGGTACACAGCATCATCTTTCCACATCAGGTTAACATACTGATATTGTCATGATTGCCTTTAAGATAATTTTAGTTTGGACTGCTACATGGTTTTGTTTTAATTATTTTCATTTTAGGAAGAAAGGGTTCTGTACGGCCCAGAATCATTGGAGTTGGATGGTTATAACAAATTTTAGTGAATGAATGAATAATACCACAGATCAGTTCTTACTTACCTTCTGAGCCCAGACAATACATGGCAGCTGCTTCCATTTATTGAGTCAAAATAAATTCATAAATAACTGCATATTCTTCCAACTTTTGCAAATAAGATGAGGTTTTCTTTTCGATGTGTCCTTCTCAAATGTGAGTTTTAGTAGCGAATGCGGGAGGGTAGCAGATTAATTGCTCTCCATCTTATTCATGACAGTAATATTTTGTTCCCATTCAAATTTGTGGCAGATTTCTTTTACATATATATGCAAAATGTTATGCACATTATTCATTCAGTCCAGATCATCTGTAGCATAATAGACATAGTCCAAAGAATAACAGCACCACATGAAGTATATAGAAGATGAAATTTCAAAAATTTACTAAACGCTAGAGAGAAATGTTCCAGTTGAAATAAAATACTTGCCATGGTTGGATTTTGGAGTAAGACCTATGCAAGGAACTTCAAATCCTATAAATTTTCATAAGTCATGCCAGCCAGACTGCTACTTACATGTGGAAATGGGAAAAAATCTCCATAGAGTATTACATTGCATATGTTTTAAGGAAAGAAGCCATGTGAAAGATAGAATTCAGATTGCTTTTCTTTTAATGTACACAATGTACATTGTGTTCTTTTTTTATTGCAGTGCAACCTTCTCTGAACTGGTACCTTCCAAATGTTTTAGGATTATAATTCCCAGGAGTCTCCAATTGGGGCTACCCTTTATCTGTGAGGAGAATTGTAAGAACTGCACTAAGAACTGGAAAACACCAGCTTCCAAAGCTGCTGTCAAGTTTAATTATGATTTAGATTGAACCTAGAGAGAGAAAAATCCTGATCTTTACCATTTCATATTGAGTGTACAATAACTGAGCTGCAAAAGTATAATTGTCCAACAGATGGCAGGAGAGAGAGAGAGAGAGAGAGAGAGAGAGAGAGAGAGAGAGAGAGAGAGAGAGAGAGAGAGAGAGAGAGAGAGAGAGAGAGGAGGATGAAGGGATGCAGATTACTACATTCTATATGAAGGATGCCTAAATGCAGGCTTTTTTAAAAAAAATTATGGGCTGTTTTTAATTTTTTCCAGGGATTTTTTTTAAAAAAAAGCAAGGGAATGTGTTGTTTTTTCTAAATAGAATGTCAGGATTGGGCTTGCCTGTTTTTGCATTTATAGTTCTAATAGAGATACAATTGTAAATAGAGCCAGTTTAGTCTAGTGATGAAGGCACAAGCCTAAAAAACAGGAGACCATGAATTCAAATCCCACCTTAGCCATAAAAGCCAGCTTGGTGACTTTTGGCCAGTCAGTCTCTCTCAATCCAATCACCTCACTGAGTTGTTGTGGGGAAAATTGGAGGAGGAATGTCTGTTGGATATGTTGTTTGTAAAAATAATAAAAGTGAGATACGAATTTTAAAGAAATAAAATAAAAGACAGGAGAACCAGTCTTTATATTTATGAAAATATAATTCTTGGGTTTGTGAAATGGAAATAGCATGCCCAAAAAGAATCCATTCTTTTCTGATTGTTTTACTTAGCTTTGAGCATTCTAGAAATTTCTAGAAGGCCATTTCAATGTCATGCTAAAAAACCATTTTAAATCTCTGTATATTTATTTACCGGTAGTTGCATTTGTATACCGCCCTTTCCCTGAGGACTCAGGGCGGTTTACAGGGAATTAAAAATCAAAACATACAAAAGTTAAAACCAGTTAAAAAGTATTAAATTCACCCTGTACATTAAAAACCCCAAATTATGTTAATGTTTTCTTAGATCTTTCCAAAACAGAACAACAATAATGTTGTAACTCTTTAATCCCAGCTACTTTTGAAATCTAGAGAGTACAATGCCTGATGGTAGTTCAGGTAATGATAATCATAATTTTGAATAACAGAGACTCATTCCAAGTGTCTCAGGGGTGTTTATTTTTCTGTAAAATCAATAGGTTTTGTCAGTTATTTTAAATAGCTAGTCATCAAATAATGTATCACTTTTAACTAAAGGTACATTTTCCACATTGCACTATGATTTTTATTCTCCAGAGGAAAAGAACAAAAACTCATCCAGATACTAACAAAGTATGAGAGGGATTTTAAAAACCTTTTTGAGATGACATGTTACCATTTAATTTCTATCTTGAGACCGGGAAATCACTCAGCAAGCAGTTAAAAAAACCTTTTTCATGGAACGTTGTTTTAACCCCATATTTCACAGATGAGACTTGAGTTCATTAATTGTGCTTATTATTTTTCTTTTTAAAAAATAAAATAAAATATATGACATTAGATTGATTATGCAGTTTGATTTTTGGTTTGTTCTAAGGGAGTAAATATCCTTTACTGCAGGGGTTTTCAACCCGTGGTACACGTACCACTTGTGGTACTATGCCACATGGCAGGTGGTACGTGATTGCTAGCCAAGTGTAGCAGGGGAGGGGAACGAGCCTAAGCGAGCCAAGCCTGAGGGAGAGGGAGAGGCAGCTGCAGGACTGTCTGGGCTCCGCAGAAGCCCCAGGAACCAGCAGGGCTACAGCTGATTGGCTCCAGTTGATTGGTGCTTCCAGAAGCAGCTGGGAGCTGGGGGTGAACTGAAGAAAAAGGGGGCGGGGAAGAGAGGAGAGGCTATAAAAGAATGTGGTTTGGGTGTGGGAAGGGGAAAAAAGACAACAGGAAATGTTTAATCCCTTTAAACAAATGTAATTAGTTTTACCCTTTAATTGAGTCTGTCTGTGGCTTTTAGAAAGTTTTGACACGCCTGAGTCAGCTTTTAAAAAAAACCACACGGATTTGTGTTTCTTTATTTTCTTGCTTTGCACTTGATTACTGTGTCTTTAAGGGTACAGGGAAAGGATTGGGGGGGGGTTAATTCTTACTACACTGTGCAAGAGCTGAGAAGGGCCAACCAGCTAGCTCAGAAGTCTACAAACTTAGCAACTTTAAGACCTGTGGACTTCAACTCCCAGAATTCCTCAACCAGCCATGAGGGCTGAGGAATTCTGGGAGTTGAAGTCCACAAGTCCTAAAAGTGCCAAGTTTGAAGACCCCTGAGCTAGCTGGTAGTAGTGCATATTAATAAACATGGATAAATTCATCATACATTTGTCAGTGCAAAAGGTAAGTGATTCAGCAAAGGAACAGCCACCGAAGAAATTAAAACTGGTACTTTTTTTCTTTTTTTCTACAGTTTGTAATAGTTTATTAGATTATAGAATAAAATACAAAAATACAAAAGCAAATAGTACAAGACAGTGAGGAGGAAAAGGGGGAAAAAGTGAGGGGGAAAAGAACAGAGTTCCTCTGTTGCAGTAGAAGGAATTTCAACTTTTTACTTTTTCATAATATTATAAACTAGCCATTTCTATAACAACAAATGAATCTAATCAGTAAAACCCAAATTCCTCCCCCCCTTTTTTTAGTCATCAAGTTTTTTTTTAATTGAAAAGTTTTTCAATACATTTTATCTTTAACAATCCCTCCCCCCACCCCCCACCCAACCCTTCCTAGCCCTCCCTAACCCTCCACCCTCCCCTTCCCCCCTCCCCCATCCCTGACTTCCCAGAGCTAAATACAAGGTATAAAAATAAAAACAATCATAAACAACCATATGCTAACAACAATAAGCTATTAAGTCTATCGCACTCTAGCTCATATAAAATGACTACAAGCAATACTAATATCACATCAAAACTTATACAAATGCTAAATGAAACTTTTTAGTCCCATATTTGTTCTGGATGTAATCAATCCACTTTTTCCACTCCATAATATAACGTTGTTGCGAATGGTCTTTCAAATAAGCTGATATCTTTGCCATTTCCGCCAGGTCAGAAACTTTTAAAGTCTTCTATAGTCGGCAGTTCCTCCTTCTTCCAATATTGACCTACTAAAACTCTTGCTGCCGTAATTAAGTTCAACATCAACTTAGGGTCCACAACAGTAGTATCCGTAATTATGCCCAATAAAAACAATTGCGGACAAAACTTTATCCTTTGCTTAAATATCTTCTGCATATTCCACCAGATTTTAATCCAAAAAGCTTTAACCTTTTTACAGGTCCACCATATATGAAAGTACGTTGCGTCTTCGCCACCACACCTCCAACATTTAGGTTGATAGTTCGGATACATACTTGCAAGCTTTTTAGGATCTAAATGCCACCTATAAAACATTTTATAAAAGTTCTCTCTTAAATTTGGGCTTGCGTAAATTTTACGTAGTCATCAAGTTTTTGACACCTTGCTAAGCACTGGTGGTACTCAAATATTGTAATGTCCTAAAAGTGATACAATCTGTGAAAAGGTTGAAAAGCCCTGCTTTACTGCGACAATTAATATTACTGCTGATGATTACATATAGAATTGCAGTCTGTCTTAGATTGTTCTTTTTGTTTTCTACAATCCTTTTGTAACTGAAACACTGATTTGAAGAGCCAACATATTGAAATATATAGAGCAGGGTTTCTCAGCCTTGAAAATTTTAAGATGCATGGATTTCAGTTCCCAGAGTACTCCAGCCAGCATTCTGACTGGCACCAATAAAAGAGAATATTTGTAGTTCAGGGTGGAAATGAGAAGATTTGTTTTCTTGCACACATTCTATTACCTAAACTAGGTAACATTATCAGTGCTAGTAAGGAATGGGATTTGCTCTCAGTTTATATTCTAGTGACTTATCCTGTCAGTGTTGATGGGAATGGTCTTGGGTGGTTGTTTACCATTGGCTTATTTGGCAGTTCCTTGATTGGGATATTGTTTATTTCTTGATTGTTAGTCTGATCTTGGAGTTACTCTATGCGCGTCTGGGTGTTGATTGCTGGTGGGGAGATGTTTTGGTCTTTTTGTTCCCTTTTTGACTTGGATCATTTCTTTTGCACAGTACATAAATAATGTTTATATCTATGTGTCTATTGATGACCAATTTGTCAGACTGCCTGGCTTCCAGAAATTCTCTAGCACTTTGGGGCTTGGCTTGGTCTAGGATGGTCACAGTTTCCCAGTTGGAATTATGATTAAGTCTGTCCATATGTTATGAAATTAAAGGTTTTTCATCATGTCTTCTGACTTCTAGTTCAAGTTTATGGATGTGTTCTGCTAGTCTTTTGCTTGTTTGTCCTATGTAGTAGCTATTGCAGTCTTTCCATTTATTTTGTAGATGACTCTTACTTTTTCTTCTGGGGTTGCTGTGTCTTTTGAATTACTTAGGATGTTTTTGAGGGCTTTAGTTGGTTTATGTGCTACACTGATTCCCATTCTCTGACCTGCTAATTCTGGGAGTTGAAGTCCACATGACTTAAAGTTGCCAAGGCTCAGAAACCATAATATAGATAGAGCAACATTACTCAATTTTAGATCTGATTTGTTATACTAAAACTCCCCGAGATTTAGCTATTATGATGGTTAGTAGTAACCATTTTGAAGAACTTTAAGTTGGAAAGAACTGACTAGAGGTTGGATAGGGATGGAGATACTGATTCCTTTGGTTGTGAAATGCCATTAACTAGTAAGTAACATTAGCCCTGTTCAGTTGTTAGAATTTCAGCAAGGAACCTTCCCTTCATTCTTACCAAACTTCAAATTTATCTGATATTATTATTTTTTATTCCTTTACTCACATAAATCTGTTTGAGTGCTGGCTCAATGGCGTTGAAACGGAGATGAGCACTGCCCCTATAGTTGGCAACAACTAGCAGAGTAAATTCTGCAGTGACTCTTTACCTTTTACCTTTTGTTCACATACATACATAGAAGGTTACTTTGCTGCAAAACAAAGGATTTAATCTTAAATACAATCTGCATTTCTGTCAATGCCCCTTAGGCATTATATTCTTAGAAAATATAATGACTCATTTGGCAGCCAAATATTCCCCTACCAAGAAAACGGATGTAGGCAAATTGAGATCATGAGAGCATTCTAGGAGTCTAGAAGAGGTGGTGGTCAGTGACCTGGTTTGTCTTCTAATAGAATAGCAAGAGACAGTTTGGGATTTGGGGGGAGATAAGGACTTTATTTATTTTATTTTATGTTATTTATATGGCAGCCATTTAATTTGCATAATTTTGGGCAGTTAGCAGTGGATCCCGTGTAGTGGATCCCACTTTATATCCTTTTATGGGGATTCAAAGTTTGCAAGATGGTGCAGCATCACAAATCCAGCCCTGCCCTTATTGTATTTACATTAACATTGCATGAAGCTACAATAGGGATGGTGTTTGGATAGTGATGCTAAATCCATCATGTTGTTCTCCATCCTTGACATCTCATGTTGCAGAGCTGAAGAAAGCCCTTGGAAAGATATATCTAGGGACAGTATATTCCACGTGAATAGTTGGACTAAAAAAAATCTGTATAAGCATATTCATATGTTAAAGTAATCGGCCCAAAATACATAATGCAGACACTAAACTGCTTCTTTACTCTGGGACTGGCTGATTTTTGCACCATCACATAAAGAGTAACTTCTGGAAGCTGCTTTGAAGTTATAAACAATAGAATAACGTGTACAAGATGCATAAATATAGTAGTGAGCCAAACAAAAATGCTTATCTTGCCTATAAATAGACCATAAGCTAAATACTGCTTAAGCATTTTGGCTCTTTTCAAAAAACTGATCATTGAAATAATCCACAGAACTCATATTAGAGTTCTCATATCAACCTAAGCTGAAAAAAGACCAGCCGTTGTAGCCATCTGTGACTATGGTAGCAACATTTGATCTAAGAGCTAATTATGTGCCTGATGCTTTAGAAACGATGCAGCCCTCTTTAAAATAGAAGTACTAGGGCTGTGCAATTGCAATTGAAAGCTCTGTTAGTCAAAAGTCATTTTTTTCCAGCCTTACTGGAAGCGTTTTTACACTATTCCAAGTTGTTCCAACTATTCTAATTTTAATTCAAAAGGCTCTGTTATGAATTCAGAACAGGTGCTTTGAGCTTGTGATGAACTATTGGAAAAGTATTGGAACATTTTCTGTAACTCAACTCTGGAACCAAATGTTGTGAATTCAAAACGCACCATATTGAGCTTGAAACATTTTGAATTTGAAATGCTTTCACAACTCTAATAAACACCTAGAATGAAACTACTCATTATTCAGTTTATTAACATTTGCTAAGTCTATTACCCACCCAGTCAGATAACCTGTCTATTAAATTCATAGGTTTTGAAAACATGAGAAATTCATCTTAATTCTGACTGATGATACTGAAGAATACACCCTCAGCAGGTGTTTTACCATAGCATGACAGCCTCCTTAGTAAACTTTCTTTGTTCTTTTGGACCTTTCTCTAGACATTAAGGAGCTTGATTCTATTTAAATATGTATGCTCTGTTCAATGTATGCCCCACAATTTATAACCCAAGGATTCTAAACAAAATTTCCTCAAAATGTTTGCTGCAAAATATCTCATCAAGAAAAAAAAGCACCAGGGTCATCTGCAACAAATGGCAATAGAATCACAATATTCAGGGATGCAACATCATCATGCACATGCCATCCTTAAACATTTGTGTCTTGATATCTGACACAAATAATTATCTAAGTTATAATTAAATCACACATTTTCTCATGCTCTCTCACCTCCACTTCCCTTGAAAGGCACTTGATGGTGAATTTGATATACTCTATATAATGCCTACTAAATCAAAGCTGTTGTTTAGGGAACTATGATTGTCAGTTCCTAATATGACCACACACGCACCTCCTAAATAGCACTGTCTGGGCAAATACATCAATTTCTTCTTTCAGTAATATCCAGTAGTTCTGAAAAAGTAGAAGTGATTAATTGAAATTTGACAACCACATTTATCCTTCCATTTTGTTGTATGATACAGCACAAGGGAAATTCTGTTCGCATTCATGCACAGCAATAATTTATTAGTGGTTAAGAATGTGGGGCCAGAACAAATTCTAAACAAAAGAAAAACATGTTTGGGTTTTTACAGCCTGCCTTGGCAAAAGGACCAAAATTGTGTTTGGGAATGCCAACATTTGGTATTACATTTGTTCTACTCAGTGTGACAGCTAACAAATGAACCCAATTTGGTTTTAATTAGTGTAGAAGAAGAAAGTCTTTATATTATTCTGCGATTGCAATAAGTATAAAGACAAAATATCCATGGTATTTTACTCATCTTCATGATTTTTTTTAGCAGATAAATAAAGGACACCAATTTGAAATCAGAAAATAATGCCTTTGATAGTTAGTTATTATCAATTGTGATAATAGAAGCCAGGTTTTGGTGTAATATTAACCCTTAATTCTTCTTGTTTTAATCTTCTGTGGTATATGGGCTATTGAATAGATCTTCTATTAATTTGAAATTTGGGACTTTTGTTTTCAATTTTTAAAGTGGCATACTGGCCCACATGACAATATTTAGTTAAGTGACTGTATCCCAGTGAAGATTATTTAGTGGTTAAGTGAAACTCCCAAGAATAGCAAAGAGTTGAGTCATCCAAATTGTTCATTGTAGAGAATATATTTAAAGAACCTTATGCTGTGCAAAAGAAATAGCTTGGGTCTGCCAGTATTTCTCACAATTGGGTAAGATACTTAGTCCATTTCAGATTTTTTAATAATCTTAATACTAATGTGATTCGCAGTGGGAAGCCTTGTAAAATTAGAGGTTTTTTTTAACGTGGTCACATTTTTTTATAAAGTATTTAAGAACCTACCTTTGTCAGTGGAGAACTGAGCAACTCAAATAAGCCAATGACATATGCAGAAATAAGAAGTTGGGCAATTAGAGTTTTTTCACGAGGTAGGTTAATTTTTTTCTCAAGTATGGCAGCCAGCCACACATTTTTTGAATTAACATAAATTAATACTCTGCATATATCATCTGGAAATATACCCAAGAAAGCTGAAGGAAGCTCTGTGGAATTTAATAAGTCTTTTTCTGGGATGAAGAGTACACTCTGAAAATTTTATGACTCTTCACTGTCTTGAAATAGCAGCATTACTCATAATCTTTCTTCTTTTCCTTGCATTATTGCCTGAATTAGAAATTTATTTATATAATTAAAATATTTACATACACCCATCTTACATTGAATATAAGATCTCCCAATAATTAAAACAACATGAAAAACAAAACAACATAATATATTAAAAACTCAGCACCAAAGTTAACTTTCATATGTAAAGTTCCTCATTAAATCCTCTTAACCACCTCAACCTATCCTAGCGCTTGGAGGAAAAACCAGGTATTACAGTAACTGCTTTTTGGAAGGTAAGGAGGATAGAGGCCTGCTGAAGTTCAGGGAGAAGAGTGTTCTATAGGGCAGGGCTGCCATGAAAAAGGCACTTTTGCAAGATCCCATAAAATGGCAATGTTTAAGGGAAGACAATAGGAGCGTGCTAAACTGTCTAATAAGGTAGAATTGTTAGATGTACTTAGGGAGAAGCAATCCCACAGATAATTTGGCCTTTGCCATATAGGGCTTTGAAGATAATAACCAGCATCCACAAGGAAACAGGGGACCGATGAAGCATATGCAGTAGAGGTGTTAAATAGGTAAACATAAGAGCACCCATCACTGTCCATGCCCACACATTCTGGATCAGTTATAGAAATTTAAGGGAAGTCCCATATAGAGCTCATTGCAGTAATCCAAATGGGCACTGATTAAGATGTGGGTGACCATGGCAAAGGCTTCCTTTTCTAGGAAAGGGCACAAATGGCACACCAGACAAATCACTGCAAAGTGACCCCTTCCCAGCTATGGTTGTTGCTTGGGTAAAAACCATTAGAATCCCCAAATTGTGCACAGTTCAGGAGAATGCCACCCATCCAGAGTCAGAGACGAAATATCCCCCGGGTCTTGGTGCCCCAAAACAAAGAGTGATTCTGTCTTCTTTTGAGTTGAGCTGAAGCCATCTAGAACTTTGAACCTCCAGGTCCTTAAACAGTATTTGTGATTCATTTGGACAATTCTAAACACACATCCAGTTTGATGATATGCTTGCGTTCTCCTGTCTTTTACTATTAATATCCATTCAGCCTTTAATAAAAGTCTAAATAAAAATTATACTTACTGTAGAGAGAAATAGGAAAAGGCAGAGACAAATTAAAAATTAGAGATGCCTTTTTAAGGCAATTGCCTTATACATTAATGGGGTGGTATTAAACATATGGTTTAACTGCAAATATATTATGAATGTCTAATACTTATATACATTTAATATTTAAGTTTTATCAAATGAAATCTATCTTGTACATGTTGCAAGAGACACATAACACTATTCAGTCACATTGGGCAGCGTCCTATTTTTAGTAGAGATCTTGAAGCAGATTGCTACTGGCTTTTTCAACCTAGAAAATGAGTGCAAAACAGAATGAGCAATGTATTTGTTCTTTGCAAAGAAGCCCCCCCAGAGCATGTTGAAGAGTTATGGCAAGTATTTATTTTCTAAATACCTACTTATTAGGCTATGGTTTTCAGCAGAGGCTGATAAGAGTTTGATTTTGCTTTTTTCCTGTAATTTTAATGGAGCTGCACTACTGGCCTTTATGAACCTTATGGTTTCCACATGCATTTGGACTATGAATTCTTCTATTGTGTAGTTAGGAAAGACCATATTGTATTATAAATACATCCTGGAATGTGCACACTATTTGTAGGACTAAAATAGATTTCTGAACGAGTGTGCGGGGATGCAGCTTAGCAGGAGGAACATAGCTTGAACATAGTATCTAATTCTGAATAAACTTGTTATCTGTTATTAGAAGATTACATGTACTCCCTGACTTACATACAAAATAGGAACTAGAAAATTTAGTGTTAAGTAGTGTGGTTGTTAAGTGTACATCACATAACTGCACCCAATTTTACAACCTTTTTTGCTGAAATCATTAAGCAAGACAATATGTGAACATGAGTTGCAACTTTCCTTGCTACTTTTCCTATTAACTTTGCTTATCAGAGGTTGGCTGATAAGGTCACAAACGTTGATACCAGATGCTGGGAATATAGTAAAATGCATGACAATTGCCAAACACCCAAATCACAATCATGTGATTTCAGGCACCCTTCAATGGTTGTAAGTGTAAACATCAATTGTAAGTCACTTTTTTCAGCCCCATCATAACTTTGAACAGTCACTAAATGAATGATTGTAAGTTAAAGAGTACATTACATTTGTAAAATGAAAGATGCCAGAGAGCAAAGAATTCATATTTGATCTGTCCATTATTTCCATCCGACTTTTCATAGAAACCTTAGCTCTATGCATATGGTCACAATAATTATTTTTCTCTGTTATTAATTTTGCTTATTTTTGCTTTGCTGGGTATGGAATTCTTACAGTTCTTTTTCTTGTTATTATTCAAATTCTCCTCTACTCACTACATTAACTGATTGAGAGATTACTTAATATTATTTGGTTTACTTTTAGTTTAATGACAAAAAAGCAGCACAACAGAAAATATATTACTTATTATAAAATCATTCTTTCAAAATAATGAAGTCAACCAAATAAATGAATGGGTAATTTTGATAGCAGAAAGCTGTATATATTAATAATTGTGGACCATGAGTATTTAAAGATGCATGTTGATTTTTCTCCATAAGCTCACACCATTCTACACTTTTTCAATATTGCCATTTTTGAACAACTTTGTTATATTTTCTCTTTTTTATATCAAATATCCTATTTTTTTATTGAAGGATTTAGAATAAATAGGAAATACACTATGAAATACAATTGGAATTGGGCTTCTTTGGTCTTTTGCCAGATTCAGTGTTGCTTTCCTTATTTAACCAGCTAGTTTTGGATATACAAAGTTTTTGTTACATAACACTGTTTATACATGGGTGGGAAATTAATTGACCAATTGACCAGTCAGTCAGTAAGTTGGATTTTCATGTGAAGTTGTCTCAATTCTGGAATGGAAAGTTTCAGTGGAACTCTCATAAAACCACAAAAATGGTTGCTTCCCCTCTTTTTTCTTTATTTGTGATTCTTAATCCATATGCTAATGTTTCTTTGATAACTATTATTCTGAATGCATATTTGAATTTTATATTTCAGGTTGCACCCACCATTAAAGAAAGAATGATGAAAAAGGGTAGCATGATGCTGGGTTATCAACCTCATCGTGGAAAAGTTAATTTCTTCCGCCAAGTCATCATTAGTCCCCAGGTGATCCGTGAAGACATGGACTTCCTACTTGATGAGATTGATTCGCTTGGGAAAGACTTGTAACTGATGTTCCCCAACACTTGGAGAAGCTTCTGTGTGTACAATTTATAGACTAGATAAGTTAATGATATAATATTATTACACCTTATGATCCATATAAAAATGCTCAGAGATATGTAGACTTTTTATATCCAATATATTGTGAAATTTAAAAGATAAAGGGAATTTTACAATGATGGGGTGATATATAAAACACGGCTTTTTAGAAAAATAGTGTTATATGAACAATAGGATATGTCAACTTCACATTTTCCTGAAAACATTCATGTTTTGAATAGAGATTCAAATAGATCCATACTGTGTATTATAAAATATTTCCTATATTTGGATAATTAATTTCATGTAGCAGCCTTTTCGATTAATAGGTTGGGATTGCCACCTCTTTTATTTCAAGCAGTAGGCTCAAAGTTGGGACGGCTTTTGGAATTATCCTCTATCTGGAGAACATAAGGGTGAGGTAAACTGATTTATAATGTCTGAATCATGTTTTCAATGCTAAAATAGCAATAGGCATTTCAGAAGCATATTTGAGTTTTTTAAAATGTGCATATAGATTTTAGTGTTTTTTTTAATGCAGTATAGCTATTTAAAATAAGGTTTTTGGCACTGATTCAACATCACTTAGATGATAGTATAAAAACCATCAGCATTCACCTGCACAATCATAAACTTGTTAGAGAATATACTAAAAGCAATATAATTATTTAATCATTTATTGATTCATCATTTGAATCATATTCAAATAGAGACATAGTTAAATGATATTGTGAAGATGGAAAGGCCTATAATATTTCCTGTTATTTATTTGTGTATCGCACTACATTTTAACAAAACTGATCTTATTTTTTATTGAGTCATATGGGATTTCTACTATATTTGCTAATTTAAATGTTGAAGTTACATTTGAAGTATGATAGAATATTTAATTTAGTAAAGCCCCGTGTTGTTTCTTTCTGCTTTTACAGTTACCGAATTCTCTAGATTCAACACTGTAGGAGATATTTCAGTTTAACAAGTACATAATTCCTATGTTTTAGATAACTGATATAAATGCTTTATAATAAATACTTTATCAAAATGTCTCTGATTATTCCATCTTCTATAGCACTACCAACAAAAGCTATTACAAACACAAGGCATTACCATAGCACGCAAACCAACTAATGCCTTCCAAAACATAAGTAAGACCAAAAGACTGAGTAGCCACAGAAGAATCATCTATAACAGTGGTCCCCAAACTTTCCGGCTCTGCAGACCACCAGCGGCAGAGGGGGAAAGGGGATAGTTTCTCACAAGTGTGCGCTACTTGCACAAATGCAGCTTTACAAGCTTACCTCCCACTCGCATGGCACTGGGTCATGGACCGGGGGTTGGGGACCCCTGCTTTACAACACATAATTTAAAGACTATAACAGCCACTATGTAGGACAGATAAGTAGAAGATCAGCAGAGAGCATCTGTGAACACCAACTAGCAATTAGAAGTTATGATGAAATTACACAACACATAGACAGACTCGACCATAATTTCAGCTGGGAAACAGAGCATTCTAAACCAAGCTAAATCCAAAAATACTATAGAATTCCTGGAAGCTTGGCATTCACACAAATCAACCATCCAAACAACATTTACACACCATTCCAAAGAAACATTAAAAAAACGTCACAGCGATCATGTCACCTGTAGTCCTTCTTTTCATTAAAGGTAAAGGTTCCCCCACACATGCATGCTAGTCGTTTCCAACTCTAGGGGCTCATCTCCATTTCAAAGCTGAAGAGCCAGCACTTGTCCGAGGATGTCTCCGTGGTCATGTGGCCAGCATGTCTAGATGCCAAAGGCGCACAGAATGCTGTTATTCCCACTGTATTGGTCCCTATTTTTCTACTTGCATTTTTACGTGCTTTCGAACTGCTAGGTTGGCAGAAGCTGGGACGAGTAACAGGCGCTCACTGTTACGCTGCACTCAGGATTCGACCCGCCAAACTGCTGACCATCTGATCGACAAGTTCAGCGTCCTAACCCACTGAGCCACCACGTCCCTTCCTTTCATTAAACTAGACATACCCAATTCCTGAAACTGCTCTTTGTATGTTTTAGCCTCCAGTTCCTTAATCATCTTTGTTGCTCTTCTCTGCACTCTTTCTAGAATCTCAACATTTTTTAATTTTTTTATTGATTTTCTAATGTTACAATTATGTCTTTGAAAGGCAACGTGGCAGCTGAGTTACAATAATTCAATTACATACAGATATCATTAGTACAAATCTCAAACTATTACAGTAAATATTTCCTCTTTTCCCCTTAATATGTACTGTCTCATATTTAAGTTAATATACTTCTTATTCTATCAAGCAAATGAAAAATAACTTTCTTACTTTTATCAATAATTTGTTTATATATATCTTGTATTAACATTCAATCTTTTAGACAATAACTAGTGAATTTTAATTTTCCATTGATGTTTAAATTAATATTTAATATTTATCATTTCCAAGTTTTAAATGACCCCAAATCCCTTTGTCACAATTTCTTGCAACATCTGGTGTTCAGATGTTCTTCTTCCATAATGATGTGTTAGACTAGAACTTTTTTTTTTCATTAAATAGAAAGCACAGCTGAGTTTTTCACAGCTGGTGTTTCAAGGTTACTATTTTCTGGGCTGTCAGCCAAGTCTCTTTTAGACAATAACAAATTGAAGTATCAGGTTTAGCCACAAGATGTCGCTCCTACCATTAGCAGTTTTCCTTTGAATCCCAAAATTATTTTAATCTTTTCAGTTTTTCTTCTATTTTATAAGGAAAAACCCAGATCTTCAGTAAAAATAGAAAGTAAAAAATAGAAAATAGAGGATCTTTTAGTCCATAAACTTTAGGAAATAAAATTCTGATTGGGATCATTAGTTTTTCAACGTTTTAAACTCCCCTGGATAATCAGTTGCCACTTCAACATCAACATCCTTTTTTATATCATAGTGACCAAAACTGGATCCAATATTCCAAGTATGGTCTTATCAAGGCATTCTAAAGTGGTATTAACACTCCACGTAATCTTGATTCTGTCCCTCTGTAAAAGGAGCCTTAGACTCAAGCATCCCTTTTGCAGTTACTACTATTAAGCCAGGTACCACCTATTCTATACCTTTGCATTTGGTTTTTCTTACATAAATCTAGAACCTTATTTTTCTCACCATTGAATTTCACTTTTTAGACAGGGCCCAGTGCTCAAGTCTGTCATGATCCTCCTGTATCTTGAGCCTATCTTCTGATGTTTCAGCTATTCCTGTCAGCTTGGTGTCATCTGCAAATTTGATATGATCCCCATCTATGCTCTCATCTAAATCATTGATAAAGTTATTGAAGAGTTTTAGGCCTCAAACAGAGCCTTGGGACACCCGACTTGTTCTCCCCTTTTTTTGAAGGTGGGAACTACACCAGCGCTTTTCCAGTCATCTGGTAATTTCTCCATGCTTCAGGATCTTTGAAAGATACACTTCAGTGTTTCTGAGATCACATTTGTGAATATCATCAGAATCTTGGGGTATAATCCATCTGTCCTGGGGATTTGAACTCATCTAGAGTAGTTAGAAGGGACGCGGTGGCTCAGTGGGTTAGGACGCTGAGCTTGTCGATCAGAAGGTCGGCAGTTTGGCGGGTCGAATCCCGAGTGCCGCATAACAGAGTGAGCGCCTGTTACTCGTCCCAGCTTCTGCCAACCTAGCAGTTCGAACGCATGTAAAAATGCAAGTAGAAAAATAGGGACCACTACGGTGGGAAGGTAACAGCGTTCCGTGCGCCTTTGGCATCTAGTCATGCTGGCCACATGACCACGGAGACGTCCTCGGACAAGCGCTGGCTCTTCGGCTTTGAAACGGAGATGAGCACCGGCCCCTAGAGTTGGAAACGACTAGCACGCATGTGCGGGGGAACCTTTACCTTTACCTTAGAGTAGTTAGATGTTCTCTTACCCCTTTCTTGCTTATTTTGACTTGTATTCCTAATCTGCATTTTACAGTATTTTTTTATAGGTTGGACTGTTTTCCCCCCCTTTGTTTAAAGACAAATGCCAAAAAAATGAATTAAGCAATTCTGCTTTCATCCTGCTGCTTGTCACTTTCTTGCCATTTTCTCCCCTTAATGGACCAATTGTTTCTTTGACTTTTTTTCTTTATCTTTTCACATGCTGAAAGAAACTTTTGTTGTTATTTTTGACTTTTGTTGCAAGTCTTAGTTCATTTTGAGCCTTAGCTTTCCTGATTTTATTTTGCAGATTTGGGCTATTTGCTGATAATTCTGCCTAAGTTATGTGCCCCTCTTTCCATCCTCTTTCCATCCTTGGGAAATAGCATGAGACAGCCTTTCAATTGGCAGTGAGGGCACTAAGACTGAAGTTTCAGCCTCAGCATTGCTGCCAAGTGCCACTATTCAGTGTCATCTACATGGTATGTGTGCGTGGGGGGGGGGGAGATAAAGAATTGTTGCTCTTTTGTTTGAGTGACTGTGTGTGTATGAGACAATCCAGCAGAGTCAAGTTAGGCATTTTCTGAATTTTTTCAAGTTAGGTTCACCATCATTGGTATATGAGCTTTGTATGCTCATAAGAGCTGTTTAAAACATTTCTCTTATAAAAATTATTGTATTACTATTCACAACATGTACGGTATTTTTCCCATGTCTCTTAAATGATAGACCAAGATGTTTCTAAATAGCCTTTCCAGATTGTAACTTGGAATCTTTTTTTTCCCAAGGCTTTACTCAGCTCCCACTGACCAAAATATTATATGACATTCTGCGAAAGTGATTATGAAGTATACATGCATTTGGTGTCTAAGCAGTCTCAGTTTAAATCCTATTCAAAGTAAACATTTTTCTCTTACTTGATTTTATTGCCAAAGCGTCTGGCCAAAATAAAATTCTGTCAGTAATACAACAGTCCTATAGGTTCAGATACAAATCCCATAATCTTCAAAGAGGTTTATTCCCAGAGAGTAGCTCAAAGTCTGCAGGCATACAGAGTGATCCTAGTGGCCATTGCAGAGAGATCTGAAATCCTGTTGGACCCATGCTGGCATGTTGAAAGGACAGGATTCCCTTTCGCGCATTTTAATTGTTTCCTATTCTTTTTCCCTTCCTTCCAAAGTTTTTTCAGTATGATCCTCAGAATTCAAAGATACAGATGAAAATGTAGTTGGTAAGATACTCTGGATATTTGTCTAAGTATATCTTCTATCAGTTGGAATTTTTTGTTCTGTTTTGTTTACTTCTCTTTTACTGCTTTGGGTGTTGAGGGAAATGGAAAGTTCTGATTCTTGCTCTTTTTGGCAATCTTAACCAGTTGGAATGCTTGGCTTAAATAACAGTAACTTCATCTAAAAAAATTAGTGGCAGTGATTACGTTACTATGGGCCAAGTAGCTAGTTCATTTGGAGAGTCATTCCTAAAAAAAATTACTTGAAGTATAATCCTAAACCAATTAGATTTTAACACATATAAATTCAAGCCATTTAAGTTTTTATGACAAAGATATTTATAAAAATTGACTTGTATCCAAGCTGAAATAGTGTTTTATCATCCGCAAGCTTGTTTTTTTTAATACAGAGAAAAGATAGCTTCAATTGACCTTTTGAAGTTTGAATGAAAAAAATGTCCTTATTTGTAAGGGTTTCATTTTCTTGGGTTTATATAAATTCTACCCATGTTCTACTAATAATAGAAATATTCCAGATTGGGAAAAGGTTTAATGGTGTCAACTAATAGCATATAATCGACAATCTTCCAGATTTCAACATGCACCAATTTCCCATATATGTCACTAGATCCAAGAGCCCAGATTATGAAATAATCCTGAAATAATTAATTGTGGCTGATTTGGGATGACATTTTTTAATCCTGGTTAATAAACTAACCTATTTTCTGGGTGGACATAATTCATTGGACTAACAACAATTCATACAACATGGAAAGGAGAAAATATTCTTTGTATTTTCTTTTTCCTTGTTTATTTCATTGCTGTATTATTTTACTTTTGCTTTGTTTAAATGTTCTTTTTATTTCTTATGGTTGAGTCACCTAGGGAAGCCCCATGGTGAGACAGTGGCAAATAAATTTAATAATAATATATTTATCAGGCTTAGCATGTTATTTGAATGCATCTGCAAAGTCTTCATCTAATATGTGAGTGTGGTGTGGGAATACTATCAGCATTATAAACTTAATATTTAATATTGTATTAAATGTTTAATATACAATTATAAATTATTCTCACCACTCATAATTTCTCCTTCTTTTTCACCCCACTGTGTGACTGCAATGGATTGTGTGTGAAAAAGAACACGTTCACAGAATCAGTGTGTCTACAGAAGATTGCTTTTGTACAGCCTCTTTAAGAGTATCTCAATTGTGAAGTTCGAAAAGAATAGTAAACCCTCAGAAAAGTAGTTGGAATGACATGATTAGTTGCTTGACATAATGACTATATATATCTGCATTAGTATGGTTTAGCTAAAAAGATATATCTCAATTTCTATGGTTTAACTAAAAAGACAATAGTAAGAATTTGGGAGACTAATAAACTGAAGGACTTCTGTTCCTCCTTGACTGTTGGGGTGATAAGCTGATGCTACATATAGTTTTGATTTTTGAATTAGTACAGAATATATTGCTTTGTAACAGTTCCAAGAAACCAATTGCTCTTTTTACACCTCGAGATCTGAAATAATCATATTCCTTAATAATGTTAGCAGATCCAGGTAGTTATTAAATTTCTAGAAATCATATATTCTTAAATTTATTTACTGCTGCAGGATGGGCAGTATATTTGCAAAAATATTGTTGGGTAACTGGGGTGTAGGGAGGAGGATGAAGTATGATGGAAGTTTTTTATTTTTTTATATGCAAATTAAATTAGATGCTTTTGTTCCAAGCATTACATTATCTACAATTTTAATTTTGTAACTAGAAAATAATTAGGCAGGAACAATATTGAAATCCAATGGGAATAGAAAGCATTTCTGCACAGTATAAAGAACCTTAACAAAAGGAAGATTTGGGACAATCCTGTATTTAATGATGTATTGTGGAATTGTCAGTGAACATCTGTAAAGCCAGCCTTGCTGAAGAGGTAACTAAATTATTCTTGACATAGTTATTCATAAGCATTTTCTTTCTCCTAATACAGCCAAATGGATTTTCTAGTGAACTCAATAAAAAAGGAGGGCCAATGGCCACAGATGGTGGAGGAAAATCTAGGAACCATCCAACTAATTTTCCTGATAAAATAATTCATATTTACTCTGACTTAAATGTATTCTGTTATTTCAATTTCATTTAAAGTATATTCTTTAACCAACACCAAGCCATCTACAACATCTTTTAAAAACGTTATTCCCACAATTCTGTCTTCTCTTGTGTCCCTATTCTGTATTTCAAGAATCAAAATAAACAGAAGGGATAACAAACAGCCTTGTCTTGTTCCTTTTTCTACCTTGCATGGTTTTATTAGATATTATTAACACTTATTTGTGCTTTCTCCGAAGTATAAATTTTACCCACTTGATAAAATTCTCTTCAAAATTTATATCTCCCAAACTTTAAACAGTTGTTCTGAAAGGAGGATCAAAAGGAAAATGGCAGTGGGATTAAAAGAAAGAAATACAAAGCAAAAAGCACTGATGGGAAGCAGTATATTGTATATTAAATGACTTGTGAGAAAGAAAGCAAGATTTCAAACTAATCAGCATCAGTTCCTAAAATCTAAAGAAAGACACGACTGAGAAATATTCACTTTATTTAATTTTAACTGAAGACTGTCTATAGCTTCCCCAAAAGAGGATCTTGGGTGAAACATTAACTTTTTTAAAATGGCAAAGTAATACTATTTTTATTTCTTGGTCTTTATTTCTAGTCCTACATTTAGTGCTAAAACATTAGACTGAGTTGTAGTAGCTTTCATCAATAGTGAATACTAATAATAACACAAGCAAATAGCTACAGGATGGAGAAGACAAAGTTGACTTAAAATAGTTTGTATAAAGTTCATCTGTACAAGATAGTTTGTATAAAGAAACTTTATACAAAATAGTAGCCAACACATTTGATGGTACATAGGACATTTAATGGATGTAGGTAGGCAGCCCCAAACCTACTGTCTTCCATGTTAGGATTAAAAATTCTCCAATTCTAACACAGATGTGGATCATTGGAGGCCCACATTTGGAAGGCCATCCGCTTGAGGAAAACTGGTCTCATATTAGATCTATAATAACCTGTCCATGACAATGGATGACAATGGATCCAAACTGAGCATCTGCAAAGTTACTGAACAATTACCAGAAAGGAATACTTAACCTTGGAAAGCTAAACATGATACTGATACAAAAATATCAAGAAAAAAAATATTGTGATTTTAATGACAGCCTGGAATGCAACGCACAGTTCATGAAATTTCTTTTTCATTACTTCTGGATGTTAATTAACATAGTGATTAAAACAGAAATCATATTAAAAACACAGAAAAATGGAACTATAAACATATGCAGATTGTTTTGCATTGCATTTAATGGACTGCAGAAATCTGTGGCTGAACATGTGGCTATGATTAGAGTTCTTTTATTATAAAATCCAGTCTATAATTAATACAGCAATTAATTTACCAAGATTCATTTTTAGAAAAGGAATAGAGTCCCATCTATTCTAAATTTATTGTTTAAATATTAGCTTAGCTCCAGCAGACATATTGAATTTGATAGCAGAATTTGAGCAGTGCCTCTCAAATTTCCAAAACCATAGAACCAAGGTTGGTTTTAGGCTAAGGCTAGGCAGGCCCTGGCCTAGGGTATCAAAGCTCAGGGGGCATCAACTCTCCCTCCCTCCCAAACTATTCTAAACATTCAAATCTTTGTATTATCAACAGGTGACACCATCGGTCATTGTGGCCATGAGGTGCCATATATCCATGAGCTGGCACTCCAGAGAACACTAAGCATTTTTAAAATGGAGGAAAATCTATGAGTGTTTCTCTAAAAAAGTTGTAAAAATATTGAAATAAACATTTTTAATGATACTCTTAATTTTTTCTTTATCTTTAATGCATGGATTATAATTTTATTTATTTGGAATGAAACTTATTAAAGAAAGTAATCAGCAATTATGCTTGCTCTCTTTAAATATTCTGTTCTGATTGTGATGAGAGCTGAAAATTCTACCTTCATTAAGATATATTGAAGAAAAGGCTAGTAAGGCCACTTAAAATCTCATCCTTCCAGTGAACAATTATCCAGGGTCTTTTTGTGATGATTGTTCCCATCCATTGTTTCAATGTGTAATGGGTCCAAAAGTTAAAAAAAATGTTTAGATCTCCAGAGCCAATGTATAACAATTTCATATTAATTGGGAAATATTAGGATTCCATAACATCTGTTCTATATGTACCCAAAATAGGGTAACATAACACCATTTATCTGTCTGAACATTGTATATTGGATCCATACTTTCCAAAATTCCATTTTGTCAGAAACTCCACCTTTGCTTTATTACAATATCTGTGGATTAAATTTGATAATACTGTATAAAGTGTTTATCAGCAATGCAAAATAGCCAGCTAAATACATCCGGTCCCAGCTATTACAACTCTGCCCCAGTTTCCCATTTTAATAGAGATCATCCTTCCACAACTTGGTACCCTCTAAATATGTTTGGATTGCAATTTTCAGAGGTCTATAGCCAGAGGCAATATTAGATGAGGAATCCAGCTTGGGGCAGAGATTTAACTCCCAGAAAAGATGGACTGCAGTTTGTAGGATTCCCCATCTAACATTGCCTCCGGCTGTACACCAAACGTATTTAAAAATACCAAGTTGTGGAAGGATACTGAATATTTCAAAAGGCATCGTTGAGACTGATGACCTTCTCTCAAGTCTCCATCCAAGCCTCATTGGTGTAACAGAGTTTTAGTCCTTGAAGATTAAGTAAAATATATATTTAATATATATTTAATTCTAGTGCAGCCCCAAACCTTTTTTTAACTTTTTCCTGTGCATTTAATATTTTAGTTAAGAATGGAAAACCTGTTGTTGCTTGATCTATAATTCTCAGCATATTTCATCTACTTTAGCTGGAGCAGCTAAGAATTATAGTTTGGCAGCTTCTAGAGAGCCACTGGCTAGTATCTTAATTTTAGATATTCCCATTGCTTTATCCCTTCTACGGTTTTATCCCATGTGGTTTAATTGGCATTGTATTATTATTTTCATGGTTCTAATATCATTCCCACAGTAGTCTTATATTAAAAACAAGGGCGTTTTTATCGCAATTGGAGAAACTTAGAATTCTTTCTTGCATATTCTTGAGCCTTGTTTTGTACCATCAGAAAAAGATTGCAAAAGAAACAGAACTATGATTGACATGCTAATTAAAGGATGCTTGTGGAAAGGCTTGAAATACATCCATAGGGTGACAAAGGCAAGCAATGCCATTAATTGGAAAATATCTAGACATATCATTTTATCTTCTTTTCAAGCTCCCAATTCATTTGCAAGTTATTCCTCGAGCCACAGCTTCCCTCATTGTGGTAAGACTTGTTAACCTTGAAGTGTCAAAATTCTTGACAGTAATCCATTAATCCAGTCTAACATCTAATGTGCACCTACGAAAAATAATTGAGCAATATTTATGAACTTACATATATCTTCATGCCCTTCTTTATAGAAAGGATTAGCTCCTTTCTGATGTCTGAAAAATAAAAGCAGTTTCACATAAGAACAGTCTTTGCTACTTCTTTAATCATTGTTCCTTGCACATGCGGAATAAAAGAAAAGTTTGAGCATGTGTTTACAAAGCTCCTGAGAAGTCCTTTGGAGTTAATGTATTTTCCTATAATGGCCAAACACATTAATCTGTTGTGTCTTAAAACAAACACTCAAAATATTAGCCTTGCAAGTAGTGATAGAATAGAATCATCATGCAGGAATGTAAATTGACATTCTTCCTCCACTGATCCTGCTGGTAACTGTAAGCTGCTTAAAGTCATGTATGTAAGATGAATAAATGATAAACAAAATTTCTCTAAAACATAAGCAATTAATGGTCTCTGAAATATATCTTCCATTGGCACAATACATCTGTAGACACAGTGGGTTTCCTATTTAAGTTATCCTGAGAATCCTAGATATCACAAATAATCTTTGTTGCCATCAGTACAGACAAAACCCCTTTTTGCTGCCATCAAGCCCTTTTGGCCAGAATTTGAAGTCAGAATTTATTTGAGTCAGCTTGAAGATGTACTCAGAAACATCTGTACTCAGATGTTTGGGAAAGCTTGTCAACTGTGTCAGTAAAGGGTGGTGTTAGTTATGGAGGTTTGGAGAAGATTAATCAGAATACTGTGGAGAGCCAAGAAAACAAATCAGTGGGTCATCAAACAATTCAACTCAAGGCACAAATTACTAGGCTCAAATTATTCTACTTCAGATACATTATGCAAAGACCTAAGTCCCTAGAGAAGGCTTTAATGCTGGGAAAAGGGGAAGGGGAAGAGGATGATCAGGAGCAAAGTGAATAAATTCAGTCACTGTAGTGATAAATGCACTTGGAAAACTTGAAAGAGTAGGTTAGAATTGATCATCATGGAGAAAATGATGTTTCTGTGCTTAGTAAGAGTCAATCACAACTTGATGACACATAATCAATTTATCAAGCTGTGGAGAGACAGCCGTTCCTTTACATTCTGATTTTATAATCCATCAGGATAAGATTGTTCAGTTTGTTAGTAGGCCAAATCTCTGGAGAGGGCATTGCCTCTATTGCATTAATACCATCTTGTGAAAACTTTGCTTCTTGTGTTTTAATGCATAATGATTGTAAAATTATATTTTCAAGCCTGGAAAGGAATGAATGAACCTTTATTGTCAAAGTACAACCATGTACACATTGAGATTAGCTGAGCCTCCCTTCGTGCCCCCACTCCCAAATCACAGTGACAACAAACCATCTTATTACACCATGTGAGCTAATTGCACAACACACCGGCCTCGCAAGTCTAAAATTATTTCCTGTTCAAGAGCCTAACAGCCCATGGATAAAAGCTGTTCTTCAGCCTGGCTATACTCCTATATCTCCTACCCGATGGTAGGAGAGTAAAGAGATACCAACCATGTATTAGACTAGTGCAGTCTAATTTGTGTGTAGTAGCATGTGTGTTCATATGTTGCATATTCATTTCAGAAAGATGAAAAAATCTAAACAAACAACACCAATTTGGTTTAATTTTTGCTTATTATGAAGCTAATACATTGTTGGCTGTTTACTAGTTGCTATCATTCATTGCTCATTCTTGTCAGTGAAAATTTGGAAGTAGTAGAGATTTTTCGTATCATTGCCTTCAAGTCTTAACAATTACTTCCTTAAAATGGTATGAAAGTTGCAGCTTTCCAATTTAATATCTTCCCCAAGTACTGGATTTCATATTTTCCCTAGTCATATCAGCAAAGAGATCAGAGTCTATTTGTGGGTGCAGGGGAAGGCTATTCCATAATATATGAATGAAATAACTGTGAATAAGAGGATAATAATAATAATAAGTTGGAAGGGACCTTGGAGGTCATCTACTCCAACCCCCTGCTCAGGCAGGAAACACTATACCATTTCAGACAAATGGCTGGCCAGTCTCTTCTTAAAAACGTCCAGTGTTGGAGCATTCACAACTTCTGGAGGCAGGTTGTTCCACTGGTTAGTTGTTCTATCAGGAAGTTTCTCCTTAGTTCTAGGTTGCTTCTCTCCTTGATTAGTTTCCATCCGTTGCTTCTTCTCCTGCTTTCAGGTGCTTTGGAGAATAGCTTGACTCCCTCTTCTTTGTGGCAGCCCCTGAGATATTGGAACACTGCTATCATGTCACCCCTCACCCTTCTATTCATTAAACTACACATACCCAATTCCAGCAACCATTCCCTATATGTTTTAGCCTCAAGTCCCCCAATCATCTTTGTTGCTCTTCTCTGTACTCTTTCTAGAGTCTCAACATCTTTTTTACATCATGGTGACCAAAACTGGATGCAGTATTCCAGGTGTGGCCTTACCAAGGCATTGTAAAGTGGTATTAGTACTTCACGTGATCTTGATTCAATCCTTCTGTTAATGCAGCTTAGCACAGTGTTGGCTTTTTTGGCAGCTGCAGCACTCTGCTGGCTCATATTGAAGTGACTGTCTACTAGATCCCTCTCACAGTTGCTACTATTGAGCAAGGTACCACCTATACTATACCTGTGCATTTGATTTTTCCTGCCTAAATGTAGAACCTTACTTTTTTCGCCATTGAATTTCATTTTGTTAGATAGTGCCCAGTGTTCGAGTCTGTCCAGATCCTCCTGTATCTTAAGCCTATCTTCTGGAGTATTGGCTATTCCTGCCAGCTTGGTGTCGTCTGCAAATTTGATGAGTTCCCCATCTATCCCCTCATCCAAATCGTTGATGAAGATGTTGAAGAGCACTGGGCCTAGAACAGAGCCCTGGGGCACCCCACTACACACTTCCTTCCATGTAGATGCAGTTCCATTAAGGACCACACGCTGAGTACGGCCTGTCAGCCACCTACAAATCCATCTGGTGGTGATGCTAACTAACCCACATTTTTCTATCTTATCAAGTAGTAGGTTGTGATCTACAGTACTTTATCAAATGCCTTACTGAAGTCCAAGTAAATTATATCTACAGCATTCCTCTGGTCCACTAGTTTTGTCACTTGGTCAAAGAATGCAATAAGATTTGTCTGGCATGATCTGTTTTTGACAAACCCATGTTGGCTTTTAGTGATAACTTTGTTCGCATCAAGGTGTTTGCTGATTTGTTGTTTGATTATCTTTTCCAGAATCTTCCCAGGTACTGAGATCAGGCTGATAGGTCTGTAATTTCCTGGATCTATTTTTTTCCCTTTTTTGAAGATGGGAACAACATCAGCTCTCTTACAGTCCTCTGGTAGTTCCCCAGTGCTCCAGGATCTTTGAAAAATATCATTCAGTGGTTCTGAGATCACGTCCACCAGTTCCTTGAGAACCTTGGGGTGTAATCCATCTGGTCCTGGTGATTTGAACTCGTCTAGGCTGGACAGGTGCTCACTTACCATTTTCTTGCCTGTCTTAACTTGCCTTTCTATTCTGTTTTTTATGGCACTGGTTTTGGTAGGTTGGACTGTTTTTCCCCTTTGTGTAAAGACAGATGCAAGAAACGAGTTAAATAGTTAAATAGTTCTGCTCTCTGTTAGTGAGAATTAAATCCAATATGGCTAATCCCCTAGTTCCCTTCTCTACTTTTTGGGAGAGAAAGTTGTCTGCTAGGTTTGTCAGGAATCTGTTAGATCTTCCACTTGGTGCAGAATTTGTCTCCCAGTTGATATCAGGGTAATTAAAGTCCCCCATTACTATTGTGATGCGCTTCCTACATACCTTAGTTAACTGACTAGCAAAAAGTTCATCTATTTCCTCTGCTTGGTTGGGTGGCCTATAGTATACACCTATGGCAATGTCATTTTTCCCCCTTTTATAGTGACCCAAATACATTCAAGTTTACAGTTTTCATCATTGTTGTGCTCTATTTCTGTAGAGATAAAGTTATTTCTTATATATAGAGCAACTCCACCTCCTCTTTTGTTTAGTCTGTTTCTTTTAAATAATTTAAATCCCTCTAGCTGTGTGTTCCATTTGTGGGTTTCATCCCACCATGTTTCCATAATGGCAACAATATCATATCCGCCCTCATTTACCTGAATTTCTAGTTCTAAGGCTGCTTTTCTTCACATACTAGGAATAAAGAGCTAATCTTAAATATCTGTTTGGAAAGGGTTCTGTGAAAAGAAATGACAGTTCATGTCTTCATAGGAATGGGCTGCCAGGCTCATTTTAAATTAGATCTTTCGGCATTTCTACCTCATACTGTTCTAGACATTTATTTTTAAATACTGAGTTTGGTCAAGCCAGACTTCATTGCAGTTAAAAACAAATGTATTCTAGGTTCCCAAACTACAGTTCTCAACCAAAGAACTTAAGAAATGTAAGTATGCAAATAAATTCTGCAAAATATCTAGGAGAATCTAAAAATCTATACAAAAATTTATGTGATATGACCTATATTTCAAAAGTCATGAAGAAAAAAGTGAGAAAAAAATAGCATTTCATCTGAAAAACAAATGTGCACACAATAGGAAGGGTCTAAAGTGCATGAACAAATAATGACACAAGTTTTTTCTAACAAATGAACAGAATCTAAACAAATATTACTAGAAGATGAAAAAAGCAAAAAGAAGATTAAGGCAATTGCCTATCTCTGTTATTAGATTTAAAAATACACTGCTTAATGTCCAGTTGTGAAGGATTATTGGCTTTCCAGAGGATTTATATTTGTGGAATAGATATATTGCTTGTCATAATTTTATGTCCATGGAGATTCTCAATTGTTTAGGGCTTTGGTTTCTACGTCTTCCATGTAGAGATTGGTCACATGGGGGACTGAACAACTGAAGCTGTCACAGTAGTGAAGAAATGATTGCTACAAGACAGCACTTTAAGTGGTAGAACCAACTTCAGCTCAGATCACATATGTGCCATGCTTGACCACTACCTATTTTAAATACAATGATGGTTTCTACAGATTAAAACACAGCTCTGCCATGTCCCCCATTGTAGCCAATCACTACATGAAAGAGGTAGAAACCAAAGCCCTAAATTCCTTCACAGGAATTCCACCCACTCATGGTATAGATATGTGGACGATACTTGGGTCAAGATCAAAACATAGCAATTGGAAGCACTCATCAAACATATCAACTCTGTGGACAGATACATCAAGTTCACACGAGAAGATGTTAAGGAAAATAGTCTAGTCTTCCTAGACTGTGCAGTACACATTAAGGAAGACAGAAACCTTAACACTGAAGTGTACAGAAAACCCACACATACAAATCAATATTTACTTTTTGATTTTCACCACCCATTGGAGCACAAAATGGAATGATCAGAACCTTACACCACTGAGCTTAAGGCCTGCCTACCCGCAAAGATGGGAAAGAAAAACATAACAAGAAAGCCCTCAGAATATGTGGCTATCCCAACTGGGCCTTCATCAAAACCCAAAAAGACCTAGCAGGAACTCCTCCATAACAGACAAGAAGAGAACAATAAACAAAGCAATGTTGTCATTCCATATGCTGCAGAAATATCTGAAAAGCTCAGGAGGATCTTCAGCCAGCACACTTGAAACCCAAGAATACACTATGGCAGAAGCTTGTCCACCCCAAGGATAAAACACCCAGACACAAACTGAGCAACATGGTAAATGCAGAACAATGCAGTGACTTTTCTTCTGAGGAGAGGCACATTTCCAAACAAAGAACCGTCATCCATTTTTATTATGTAAGAATATTTTGGAACCTATTTGGTAAGCAGAAGCCTTCTTGGGGACAAAGTTGATATTAAAATCTAGTATTGCATAGAAATCTGCTTATTTGCTTATTTCTTAATTAAAAGAATCTAAAAGATATAAAGCCACAAAGGCAGAGAGTGTTGTGATTCAGGGTCAGCCTGTGGGTTTGGCAGTTGGGTCGGACGACTCAGAGGAGGAAGGGGGTGTTGAAGAGCTTGCTGAGTGGGTTGGACAGCTTGATGAGAGCCCTCAGCCAGGCCCCTCTCACCTGGTCACGACGCAGACCCAGCTGTGTGAGCCTGACAGCGTGGATGAAGATAGCCCACAGCTGGCCCTGTTCAAGGACGCCCGACGCAGGAGGCAGTCAATCAGGAGTAAACAGAGGAAGGCAATGGGGCTCCTCGGAAGGAGGCAGAGAGAAGCCACACCCTGAACTGTATTTAAGGGGGAATGCGTGGGAGGGCTGGTTTGCTGAAGGCAACCGCTTGAAAAGCTCCTGTTTCTTGGTTCGTGTTTTGTTCTATTTGTTTTTGTAGCAATAAATTTGGCAGGCGTAATTCCAGCCTCTTGCCTTCTTGTAACATGGGTTGTCCCTGCCTTTTCTGCAGGGCTGGTAGCAGGCTGGTACAGAACAGAGAGCTTGGTAAACATCAGAAATGGTCTTCACAGGAACATCATTACTGTACTCACAGGCACAATGCTTCCTTAAGCTTGAATTATGTTGGCAGTCTGGAAACACACTGAGGTATTTTAATATGAATAAGACTTTAAACAAAAGCTTTGGGTACAATATTTTATTTATACAAAAATATGATAAGTGCTTGAAAAAAATCTGATAAAAGAGTTTAGATATACAAACATTTCTCTTTTTCACATATATTGTACTTTTAAGTTTTTCATGGAAATTTCATTTTAAACAAATCTCTTTAAATGATACAATACAAAAAAGGTAAAGGATTGTCAGGAGTTTAGTGCTCTCTCAGTTTTTTGCCAGTGCATGACAGACAAACACAACCCAGTTTCAGTGGGAAGACCTAGGCATGTCATACTGCCAATTGAAATACTGACCTTACTTGAATCTCCTAAGCAGATAGGTCTGGAAGTGGATAGCCTCTATTTAAGACTAACTGTGTTGTGTATGTAAATAGTTGCAAACAAGGGAATTTGCAGACTGCACCGTAGCTAGGTTTGAGCGGGAGATTCAGGTGCAATCATTGGCTGCAAATAGCAAGAAGCGGGAGAATAAACACCTCTGATTGGTTACAGTTCAAACAGTTCCACTATAAAAGGTTGCAACACTTGACAGTTGACAGTTGACAATTGTGTATTCAATAAACTCGTTCATTGCTAAAACCACTCTGAGTCCTCGTCTATCAGAACCAAACAATTGGCGACGAAGGTGGGATAGACAGAAGACCAGAGAATCGGCGAATTGTTGCGCAAAGGCGGCAAATTCGAAAACGAGTCACAGTCAACCGGCGGCCGCGGTGAAATAGAAAATTCTCCGAATGGCACAAATAGGGTCCTTGAAGGAATTCGACCCGAACTTCCCCGAGGATTGGGAAGAATACATCGGTCAAGTGGAAGGGTTCCTGCTAGTGAACGGAATCACAGATGACCGGAAAAAGGCGGCAGCATTATTGACGATTTGTGGCACACCGGTTTACAGAATCGCTGTCGGACTGTGTCAACCGCAACCAGTCTCTAGCGTGCCTTATGCCGACCTTTTAGCCAAACTAAAGGTTCACTTTACACCTAGGAGATCCGAGCTCTTTTGGCGCCGCATCTTTGAGAAAAGGAACCAGAGACCGGGTGAATCCATTCAAAAATTTGTCGCTGCCGTCAGGGAAGCCGCAGTACGTTGTAAATACGATAACTTAGAAATAAGAATTCGGGACCGAGTCGTACTGGGCTTGCGTGATGAGCAGCTACAAAACAGAATAATCACCAAACCCACCGGCGATCTACAGGAGGTGATAGACGAACTCTTAACGTACGAGTCTACCGGGTATCGCGACCCCCCCCGCAGTAGCATGGCAGCGGCGTCCGAGATCAACCAAGAGGGCTATGTGGACTGCGGGGAGGTGGACCAGCAGTGGGAAGACGACATTGCTGAAGTCTCAAGGCGATTCGGGAAATTGGCGCCAAGACCGCCCAGAAGTGAGGGGCCTGATCCTAACCGCCGACAACAACCCGCAACTCCGCAAAGACAAGCGACCGGGGCACAACGACCATGGAGGGACACCGCAACCAGACCGAGAGACAACGACAGCCAAAACCGGTGTGGCAGCTGCGGAGGCAACCATCCCCGTGCATCTTGCCGATTCCGAAATGCAAAGTGCAGGGCGTGTGGGAAGACTGGCCACATCCAGGCCATCTGTAGGAGCCGCGCTCGTGACAACCGCCTGCACGAAGTCGATGTGTGGCCCGAAGGTAAGGTAACCCCTTACTTTAGTGGCAAAGAGACCCCTAGACCCCGGGTTAAAATTCCAAATCTAGGGGAGGTGGCGCGTGTCAATCGCAGGAGGAAAGGGAAAAACAGCAATTTTCCAGAAGGAAAATTAAAAATCGTAGTCCATCTGCAAGGGGTTCCTTGCAGAATGGAAATAGATTCAGGGGCTTCAGTGTCAATAATCTCCAGTGAAACCCTTGAGAGGATTGAACAATTAAGTGGAAGGAAAATTCCACTTAGTTCAACAAAAATTCAGTTAACAGACTTTCAAAAAAGCCCAATAAAAATAAAAGGGAAGGTTAGCCTTAGAGTAAAATTTAAGGGATTTAAGGGGGTCTTAGATTTAATAGTTACTGAAGGGCATAGGACTAGTCTAATTGGCCTTAACTGGTTCCCGGCCCTGGGCATTTGGGTCAGGGGAATAAATTCAGTAATTAAAAATAAGACCCTCGAATCAGTCTGCAATGAATTTGCAGACGTATTCGATGGGTCTCTTGGTAAATACAAAGGGCCCCCGATTAAATTTAATCTAGACCCCTCAGTGAAACCTATCAGGCTTAAGGCCCGAAGGGTGCCTTTCGCCCTGAAGGAAAAAATCGAGGCCGAGCTCGATAGGCTAGTAGGCCAAGGAGTATTAGAACCTGTTGAGGGTGGTCTGTGGGAAACGCCGATTGTCACACCCCTCAAACCCAATGTGGATGTGAGAATCTGCGCTGACTACAAAGCCACCCTGAACATTGGAATGAAAAAGCATGCTTACCCGGTCCCGACGGTGAAGCAGGTCCTCGCGACGATCCAGGACGGCGCCATGTTTGCCAAGTTAGACTTGGCGCATGCGTACTTACAATTGACTGTTTCTGAAGAGGCTGCAGAAGCACAGACGATTGTTACCCACAAGGGGGCGTTCCGGGTCCACAGACTGCAATTTGGTATTGCAGCTGCTCCAGGCATCTTCCAAGAAGTGATGGAGAGGACCTTAAAGGGCATACCTGGTGTATGCCCTTACTTTGATGATGTCCTGATAGCTGGAAAAGATGAGGAAATGTTAGTAGAGCGGCTGGAACAGGTACTGGGCAGATTTAGGAGGGCTGGATTGAAATTAAAAAAGGAAAAATGTTCCATTGGGGTTAAGTCCACTGACTTTTTGGGATTCAGGATAGACAAAAATGGAATCCATCCTACCCCTGACAAAATTAAGGCAATTAAATGGGCTCCTGAGCCAAGGAACAAGGCTGAACTACAAGCCTTCCTTGGCTTGGTAAATTTTTACCATACGTTTGTACCTCACAAGGCTGCCATTGCAGAACCCCTTCACAGACTCTTAGATAAGAAGGCTCCTTGGCAGTGGCAGAATAAACATAGAGTTAGTTTTCAAACGTTAAAAGACATTCTTTCCAGCCAATCAACTGTAACCCACTTTATAGAAAATAAACCTATTTACCTAGCGTGTGATGCTTCACCTTATGGTGTGGGGGCTGTGATCAGCCATTTAGACAACCAAGGGATACAAAGACCAATCGCATATTACTCCCGGACACTAACCAAAGCCGAGAGGAATTATGCGCAGATTGACAGGGAAGCGTTGGCAATTGTGGCTGGAGTAAAGAAGTTCCATGACTACCTTTACGGTAGGAACTTTACCATACTGACTGACCACAAACCCCTGTTGGGACTGTTTACCACGGATAAACAGACTCCCCAAATCATGTCACCCCGAATGCTGAGGTGGTCCATTTTCCTCTCAGCATATTCATTTTCTCTCCAATACAGACCGGGCAAGGACATGGGACATGCTGACGCCCTGAGCAGGCTGCCCTTGGACATCACTGAGGATGACCCTGCCCCTGTGGGACAAATAATGTCCCTACAGGACATCCCTGACTGGCCTTTAACAGCTAAAGATATAGCTGTGGCAACAAACACTGACCCAATTTTAAAAAGAATAATGGCCTGGGTTCTAAGTGGGTGGCCAAATGCCAATCCGGATGCCAAGTACATTCCATATTTCAGAAGAAAAGATGAACTGTCAGTTCATTTGGGTTGTTTACTGTGGGGAAACCGTGTAGTTATTCCTGAAATCCACAGGTCAGCCATTCTATTAGAATTACATGAAGGTCACCCAGGAATAGTACGCATGAAGGCATTGGCTAGGAGCCACTTGTGGTGGCCAGGTCTGGACAACAACATTGAGGAATGCGTTGCCAATTGCCATCTGTGCCAACGCTCTAGGCCAGAACAACAACACATTCGTACGCATAAATGGGAGTTAGCTAGAAATCCTTGGTCCAGGATTCATATTGATTTCGCTGGACCGTTCCAGGGGTTAACATTTCTGGTGGTTGTTGACAGCTTCTCTAGATGGCTAGAGGTAGTACCAGTCAGTTCTACGACTTCTGGTAAAACAATACAGGTATTAAGGGGCCTCTTTGCCACTCACGGGTTACCAGACGTAATCGTGTCAGATAACGGGCCACAATTCACCTCTGTTGAATTCCAGGATTTCCTCAAGGCCAACTCGATTAAGCACAAGACATCAGCACCCTTCCACCCATCCACTAACGGCTTGGCTGAACGTAATGTGAGGACCACGAAAGACGCTTTAAAAAGGATCATCCGAGGTGACTGGCATCAAAGACTGGCCGAATTCTTGCTGACCCAACACACGACCCCATGTACTGCCACGGGCAAAAGTCCAGCTGAAATGAGGTGGGGAAGAAGACTAACCACCAAATTGGACAGATTACACCCTGACAGACTTCCACCTAGTGCTGAACTGGACATTCCTAATAGAACATTTAAAGTGGGGGATTTAATCTGGGCTAGAAACTATGCAACAGGGGACAAATGGATTCCAGGGGTGGTTACTGAAATTTTAGGTCCCCTGTCATATACTATTGAGGGGGAAGGGAATAGGATCAGCAAGAGACACATAGACCAGTTGAGGAAGAGAAATAGTGGGTGCGCACCAGAAGAAGGGGATCTAGGCATATTTGTGGGGAACAGTACATCCGGGTTCAGAGATAACGACCTGCCAGATAGTGGGGTTGCAGAATTGCATAACAACTCAGTCCCTGGTAACCATCAACAGCAATCTAGTCAGTATGATTGGGAAATACCCCTGCGGAGTAGGCCAGGAACAGATGATCTTCAAACACAAACAAATCCACAAAACAGCAATAGGGTAGCATCTGAGCCAGTTAACCAAGAGCACAGGTCCAACGGAGACAATCAACCGAGCAGACAATCTGGTAAGGGTGTCCCTAGCAGCCAGGGCAATAGATACCCTTCTCGAATCCATAGGCCACCTAAATACTTGAAGGATTTTGTTCATAAATAACAACAACTGGGGGGTAAGGAGTGTTGTGTATGTAAATAGTTGCAAACAAGGGAATTTGCAGACTGCACCGTAGCTAGGTTTGAGCGGGAGATTCAGGTGCAATCATTGGCTGCAAATAGCAAGAAGCGGGAGAATAAACACCTCTGATTGGTTACAGTTCAAACAGTTCCACTATAAAAGGTTGCAACACTTGACAGTTGACAGTTGACAATTGTGTATTCAATAAACTCGTTCATTGCTAAAACTACTCTGAGTCCTCGTCTATCAGAACCAAACAAACTGTATATGAAAGCCTACCATGGTGTTCTTATTTATGACTGAATTTGTTGCTTCAAAGAAATCCTCAAAGAAAGCAGCTTCCTTTCTGTGCTATAACTCACCAGTAAATGATTTTTAAAATTCTTCTGAATCCTGAAATAACATTTATTTTATTTTATTTATTTTAATTCCATTTATATCCCGCCCTTCTCCAAAGACTCAGGGCGGCTTACAAGCTTAGCAGTAGCCTTCATTCTATGTATATGCCTGCTTATTAGGGCTTCACACACACCCCAGCGGCATTATTACAAAGTCAGCTTATTGCCCCCAACAATCTGGGTCCTCATTTTACCTACCTCGGAAGGATGGAAGGCTATAGCCACGACTCTCCATTAATAGAGTTTCCCCCATAATTTTGTCTAATCCTCTTTTAGGTCAATGCATCTCATTAAAAAAAAAAGTTCATCCATTTTAAGAGGGACAGATCTCAATTTTTGAATAGGTTGGGGAATTCTGGAGTCCATATCCCTTAAAGTTGCCTTAGTTGGACACTGATTTCGCTTATATATAAATGAAGTAAAATTATTTATCTTCAATGTATTTTACAGCCCATTCATTCTGTCTTTTCAAACAATACTATTTGGTGACAATTTTAGAAGAGTGACAACTTCAGGGACTTGTACTCAAGGCCTCCAGGCTGAACACCTTAACTAATGAGGTAAATGATAGAAATATACAGTAACATTTAAAGTAGGCTCCAAAATTAGCAATTTAGGTATGCAGCACAGGATGTACCCTCCTTTCCGGTTTGAAAGAAAGCTCATTTTTCTTTTCTGTGCAGTTGTTTTTCACGCTGCCATTCTATGCAACCACCACGAGAGGTCATCAGATCCCATCACTATTCAACATTACACTTTTCTAAATCTACCTTACTAGTAACTTCAGTTTAGTATATTGCCTGTTACTTTAAAATCTGGTCTCTTTTTATTCAGCCTCTGCCCACTTAATGCTTAAATATTTATAAAACATTTAACACAAAAGGCAGACGCAGATATTTTTTTTAAATAAATATTTTTCTCCATAAAGCTTTAAAAATTCCTATATGAATATATCTTTTCTTTCCTATTGAATACACAAAATAGGAGCTCTCAGAAAAATCTCCTACGTGAAAAAGAATTGCACTTGTAATACATCTTTCAACCTAGAAGAATTGTTTCTGGCTGACATGGACTAATTCTAATGAAATGAAAAATAAAGGAAAGAACACCTCCTATTACAAAATAGTAGCTAACTTTCAGAAATGACCCATTACCAGAGATATCCCCATCCCGGTGTTCTGTTGGATTCCAACTGTTATCACAGGTTTGCAGTTCAAAACATCTGGAGAGCACTAGGTTGGAGAATGCATTTCTTGCAAGAAAACACCCAACAATTCAAATCCTGCCATTTAAAATTCCTGATGAAGCCAGCTCCAATTCTAAATATTTTGGAAGAGAAGACTAAAATAATGTAAGCCTTGCCTGTGGGGTTCAGTTTAGGAATGTATAGCATTTCTAAGCATTGACTGCAGGCAGGGTTGGCTATGATGTATGTTACAAGAACCAAAAGCAGTGCATGCCCAGAGTGCCGAGCAAATTTTTGCCAAAGCATCATAGAAATCCAGATACTCAGGAAGGAATTCATCTGCTATTCCTTCTGGGCACAAAATCAAGTGTGAATTTAAGAGCTTAAGAAACTAGACATGATGTTATTGATCCAAAAGGGATGGAGGAAAAGAGGAGGAATCTTTTTCTAGAATGCATGGCAAATGCAAAACATCTGTTACAATTATAATTGGCGCTTCTCAATTCCAGGGAGAAGGGAGCAGGGGGAGAAACCTGTAGTCAGTATGAAGGCTGATAACATAAAGCACAAGTTGAAAGGAGGGGAGGGGTATTAATAATTGTTGACATTAAAGAACAAAAAAGAAAAAGAAAATCTTTGCAAATTCTATGTTTGAAGAGAAAAACAAAGAAAACCAAAATTCTTGACTGGGAATGGTCCAATAATCCATAAATTCTAAATTTTAAACATTCAGGAACCAGCTGAATACCATTGCTAAATGTCATTTTTTTAAAAAAAGCTCATATATATCCAGTTGCTATTTGGTTTTTTTGCCCCTCATCTGGAAAAAAGGTGCAGCAATTTAAAGCATTTGTAGTGTAGTTACTTACAGGTATTTATGGTTTGAGTGAGGTGAATAAAGCAATACTGCTGCCAGTATTTTAGCAAACATTTGCAGTTTTCTATCTATTAGAAGTTTCCTGGAAGACTCTGTACAGCTTTGTGTATGTGTATCTAGCATTGATCTTCCATAGTTTTATATACAATCCTTGATAAAGTGCAACTGTTATTGGCATGGTAATATAGTCCTATTTTCTCAGGAAGCACCAACGTAACTTATCTTATGGCACACTTAAGGAAGCGACTACTATGCCATGGGCACGTGGCCCATTATAGTTACCCCGTAAAGTCATTCCTTGTTCTCTGGAGCTGCAGGATGGAAGAAAAAACAGCTCTTCAGAGAGTCACAGAAGGTGGATCCGATGGTAAAAATTCCTTCTTATTCCAAGGCTGAGCACAGGAACCTAAAAGGGAGAATTCCTCTGGTCTTGCCAGCTGTTACTTGGTGCTGTTGCCAGAGTTTTCTTCAGGGATCTTCTCTTCTGAGCTGCTTCTTCCTGAGAGTCCATCTTGGTAGTCAAAATCATTGAATCTCTCAGCTACACACTGTGCCGTCAGCCGGGCCTCAGGATCGTGGTCCCAACACTCAACAATAGTCTCGCACACCTTTTGGATACCCTGAAATGAGGACATAAAGCAACGCCTTTGAACTCTGGAAGACACAGGACTCAATAAAAGGTTTAAAAAGCAGGTCTGCAAAGGGTACAAGTGTGTAAAAAAATGTCCTCCTATAACTATTCATGTAATAAACAGTAATAATTGAGAAAATATAAAATTCTAATTTACAGCATCTGTCCGTGTTATCTAAAGTGAAAACAAGAAGCCCAGCTTGTCACAAGTTATAATAATTCAGATTACTCTTTATTGTAATTCATTTTTGAAAGATGAATATACCCAGAAATATTAAGGAGTCATTATCTGCAACCCTAAAATAAATATATTAAGCCCTGTTTTCTAATTAGAATTTTTACACCGAAACTATAGTTTTTTGTTTTGTTTTGTTTTCCAATTGAGGCAGCTAGGTAATGGTGGTGAGAATGCAGTTTGGGATTTTACTATGTGTTTCCCATATTTAAAGAAAAAAATGGCATTGGACAAATTAACAGATGCCTACTGAATTGTCTTGAATGGACCAAGACATTTTCCTGGCTTGGTTAAAGCAGCAGTTACCACAGCATGCATAACACAGAAACAGCCAAATTATCCAGATGTTTGAGCAAAAAAAATCCACCAAACATTTTTGGCAGCAATACATACAAAATTAACAAAAATATTTTTTTAAAAAATAACAAAATGAGTAACCATCATGTTCATTCATGATTCCTGCAATTAATACATTCAGGCAGCTCCCACTAATACTTATTAGTAGGGGCAAGCCCTGGCCACTACTAGTTTTGTCAATAATTGTGGTATGAAAAAAAAAGCAAAGTAAAAGGCATGAATTTCAAAATAACCCTATTGAAGAAAAAAGTTCGGCTCTTTTTGTGATGTGGTGACCAGAACTTTTTTTCAGCATTTACTTGCCTTGCACTCCTCTGAAATCTGATTTATTAACCCACAGTTATATAATGTCAATTAAAAGTCTGGATGAATTTTCCTGTTTATCATAGATTGATGGTCTATATATGGAAAGTGGATTCTGATTCTTATCTGATTCTGGATAGGTTCCTCTATCTGTGTCCTTATCTGATACACAAAAGTATTCCACGATATTCAACTGATGCACGGGCTGATAAAGTGGAAAACCAGAAGGAAGTTAACCAGCGCAAACTTCTTTTTGTGCTCCGAACTTCAGGTTTTAATCTAAAATTCAAGTTATTGTGATGCTAATTACAGTTCTTTCATAATGGGAATTCCACTATGGGTGTTTTATTCTAGAAAATAATGGCTAATTCCAGGCTTGTCAAGATTAAGTATCGAGAAGATGTTAATCATATGAGTATTTATGTAATGTCTTGCCTCTAGCTCATGCATATTAATTCATTAAATCCTATGCTAAAATATCTGGCCTTTTATTTCAATTTTCTTGGTGATAAGTAAGAATGAAAACTAGTCTATCTTTTTTTAATGCCACATTTAATTGTATGATTTACTTCATAGTTGATTTTGACAATTGTCAACAATATAATTAGAATTATACAAATTATAGTTTTTCTGCATTCTGAAACTACTAACATTAAGTTAAATTGAATATTAAACATTGATTTGAAATCATTAATGAGAACAAATTTCATTACAGAAATGAAAGAGAAAGTATAACCTTCATTTCAAATGTAGTATTATGAAAAACAGGTATATAACAACAACGAAATTGCATGGAAAAACAAAAGGGTTAAATAAAGTGATAATAATTATTTTAGGTTTAGAGTTTTATAAAAGAATTTAAAATCTTAAGGTAGGTAAAGGTTCCCCCACACATGCATGCTAGTCGTTTCCGACTCTAGGGGCCGGTGCTTATTTCCATTTCAAAGCCGAAGAGCCAGCGCTTGTCCGAGGACATCTCCGTGGTCATGTGGCCAGCATGACTAGACGCCAAAGGCGCACGGAACGCTGTTACCTTCCCACCGTAGTGGTCCCTATTTTTCTACTTGCATTTTTTACGTGCTTTCGAACTGCTAGGTTGGCAGAAGCTGGGACGAGTAACAGGCACTCACTCTGCTACGCGGCACTCAGGATTTGACCCGCCAAATTGCCAACCTTCTGATCAACAGGCTCAGCATCGCAACTTAAAAATACCACAGGCAGATTTTCTGTATAATTTTGACTGAAATCTAATACAAAGAATTATTTTACTGACTGAACATGGTCTATGGCAATAAGATGCTCTGGTGGAAGAATAAAAGTGAGAGGGTTCCATATTATTAAAGTTGTATCAACTGAAGAAGCAGAATTGAGAGAAATAATGCAGCAGAAAAGGAATATAATAGAGCAGAGCTGCAATCATATCATCACTTTGCTGGGGCAGTGCTTCTAATAGCATTCATCACATTAACTAGCACTTGTACTGCAAAACCTTTTTACAACTCTGAAAAATCTTAAGGCACAATCTTTATTTGTTTTTCTTTTTTTTTAGTTCCCCCCCATTGTTTTTGCTCCTTGAATGCATTGGTCCAATAAACAGGACTTCAAGGGGAAGAACAGCATGTAGAAATAATAGTTGGAATTATATTTTAATATTAGTTTTAGTATCTGGAATATAAAGCATCTTTGGATCATTTCAAAAACTGAAATTATTTTCTATCGTGACCACTATATGCGGCACCTGGCCAGTTTTGCCATGAACTGTCCTCCTCCAAAAATAATTGAGGCTTTGTCTTACCTGATGGTTGAGCCATGAACTAGGAATCTCAGGCCGTCCTCTGTCCCTCAAAACATTGTCCTTCATACTTTCTACACAAGGATGTTCTCGTACTTTTGAACCAAATGGTGGCTCATAGTCTTTCACCTCTACTAGGAAAATAAGCAAAAATGAAGACACTTGGTTAGACTAAGAAGATCAAAATCAAGATGTTCATGTTGGCCTCTCCTTGATAAAGTAGAATATGATGCTGGCAACTATTCTTTATGATATGAATTCGGTGCTGTAGTGCATTTTCTGTTTTTGAGCCTTGCATTTTGCCAGTATTGCTGGACTGCTTATCACTGCCATTTATCTGAGAAAAAAAATATTGAAAAAGACAGTGGGAGGTGTGGGTGCATTTCCTGAAATTTAAAACTTTGTCCTAGAAGCCTTAAATTATTGTGATGATCTCTATTCCAAGGATACAAAAATGAGATCAATAAATAGTTAAAACCCAAAGCCTTCAAGAAGCTGGGAGGGTTGTTTTTCTTATTCCTTTTTGCTAAGAAGTTAAAAAGATATTTAGAAAAATCAAATAAAACTAAACTCTAACAACAGAGTAAGCCAAGGCACAATACTTAACAGTTCCAAAAGGAATTCAAACCAAACTCATTCCCCATCCATAAATCATTACAATTCTCAAACTGTGAGATCCTAAATGATTTGAGGTATATGCTGAAGCCTTTTTTTTTTCTTCAAGTTTTGGCAAGATAATTCTGGAACAGACCTGAAGACTGAACTAAGACAGAGCCACAGGAAGGCAAGGGTGCATACAAAAATGTGCATTTACATATATTCTAAAAGCTGTTCTGCATTATGTAGTTTGCTTTATGTGTAAAAAAAAAGTATGAGAATTCTGAAAACATCTATTCAAAACTTCACTGTAAGTCTTAAATACATTTCTTCAAAACCAGAGCTTCATTTGTTTGCTGCTTATATTTTCCCCAACAAAAGAAATGAGGAAACAAGGTGGAAAAATGGAAAACCTTAAAGGCAACACCAGTGGCAACCCAGATTTCATTTCTGCCATTTCTGTTGGTAAAGTCATTAACAAGTTCATGACAAACATTTTTAGCCAGCTACATGACAAACTTAGATACATTCATATCACATGTCAAAGCTTCAATTCTTTTTGTTTGTTTGTTTTGGCCTATTTTTGTTAATTTACATTTTGTGGTGTGGATCCAGAAAATTGTTAAATTGTTAAATTCAATGATCAAGTACAACACTGTGGCATTATTGGCTAAAATGCATCATTCACATACTTGGAATGATATAAAAATGCAGCTCAGTGTTATTTTATTTATTTATATCTTGCCTGTATTATATTTACAAATAACTCAAGGTGATGAAGGTATCCAACAGACCTTCCTGCTGATGGTACCTACTTAGTACTTTGTACTTAGTACCATCGGATATGTTTTTTTCCTAGCCCATCTATAAATGGTAGGATTTGAATCAGGGAACTTATGCTTATTAGTATAGATTATGTTATACAGAATCCTGGAGTAGACATGCACCCTATATGAGGGAAATGATTTGTCTTTCATCCAATGTATGGCAGATTTTTATTTATTTTTAACACTAAAAATAATTCTATATTTATAGCAACAAAAGATTCTTGTTGCAGGATTTTGTGGAGTGTCATGTGATTGCTCCTGCCAAATTGTAAAATGGGAGTATGAACTTAGGGGTGAGCAGAGGCCTGTTCACGAATTTGAGAGGCGCATTGGGTTGGTGTTCTAAACAGCATGAAGTTGTACTTAAAATATTTACAGACAAGCACAAACCTATAAATGCATACACACACTCATAGTCATTACTTCTGGGACTGTGGGAGTTGGACTGATTCCTGTGTTGGGAGGGATGACTAAGAAAAATGGAGAGCTGAATTCTGGACTTGGCAACAAGACACGAAAGCAAGCAGGAACTGAAATGGAGAGATGTATGATGGCACAGTTTAGGCAGAAAGACTAAGAGAGGAATGAAAAAGATGGATCACCAAAAGAAAAAGCAGAGATGAGGTGGGAGAAGCGGCCAATGAGGCAAAAGCAAAGGGATATGGAAGAGACAGTTGGGGAAACAAAAAGAGCAAGTCCAGAGAGGAACAAACAGCAAGAAGAAAATATAGAAGAGTAGCAAAGCCATACTTTTTAAACTCATCTTATCAAGAATCCAAATGTAATTGGAATCTCTCCGCTTCTGCCTTACAGTGGGGAAATTTCTAGATAAGAAAACAGTCCTCAAAATTAAAAATAAAAGCACACAGTGAACTTTCCCTGGTCTACTCTGTCTAGCAGCAAGCTACAAATGATCTCTACAGCTATGTCTGAAACATGTTTTACAAGTATTTATTCTGGAAATTTTTATTTTCTTGCTTTCCCACGACAAACAGTGCTTTAAATAGCCTTATTTATTTATTTGATAAACCACATCATAGCAGAAAAGTATGGAAAAATAACATCTATTTAGACCAGAGCCTGCTTTCTATCATGTCGATTTTAGAATTGGTTTCTGCAGGCAATAAAAAGCTTTAGATTAGACCAATATACTGAATTGAACTGAAAGGGACCCAAGTCGTTGTGGTTTCTTTGAGGAATGGTGTTTGCTGCATTTAAATGTTCATTTCATGTTCATTTCATATTTGCACAATTTCAAGAAAAGTCAAGGTCTACTATTCCAAGGGACAGATTCAATCATCCAACATACAATTTGCTTTCAGGACACCAATAGGCTGAATAAGATAATTCCCTGAAATCTATTTTTGACATGAAAGGATGCAGGACAAAACTGAAACATGGACACAATAACAGACACAAAGTATATTTCCTGGAGCCAGTGTAAGGAAACAAGTGTGACCTGAAGCACAATAAAGGGCATTTTACAAATGCCAGGCTTTCTTTTGTACAGGAAAAAAATGAAGAAGCCAATGACTCAATTTAAAGGGAAATCAGCATGCTTGCATAGAGCATTGTTTCTGTAGAAGTCTCATTCAAAAGACTGGAAGCTACAGTTCATATGCTTAATTTTAATTTAAATGAAAACCGGATAATTTCTTAGCACATTTTGCTAACAGAACTGTTTGGAGAAAATGGCAGCTTTGCCTCTTTTTTTTGGGTCATGGTGTCATTATTTAAGTACTGATATTAAAACTGAGACAGCCAGTTATATGTAGTGGTTAAGGCACCAGGCTAGAATCCAGAGAACCTTAAATTCTAATTCTGCCTTAGACACAAAGCCAGCTGGGCGACCTCCGGCTCATCACTTTGTCTCAGCCTGAGCTGAGAAGATGCAATGGCAGATTACTTCTGAAAAACCTTGCCAAGAAAGCTGCAGGGACTTGTCCAGGTAGTCTCTGAAAATTATATACGATTGAAGCAAATAACTGAATCAATCATTTTTCAATGAAGTGAGAGAGTAAAAAAAAAAGGCTGTATTTTTTTCTACTACATTTGATGTTTGTCCGCTATAGGCAATGAGAAATCAGTCACGGATTTGTATCTGAATACCAAAAGTTTTGGAACACTTGAAAAATGAAGTGTAGACTACTTTTCTTCCAAAATATTTAGATTTGTTTTTCCTGCCAAATATCTAAGTCCCAAACCTTTCAACATACCAGTTTTCCAGAGTTTCATCCTTTATCCAAATGTGTTGTTTCAGACAAAGCGAGCAGACATTTCAAGTAACCCAGCATTGCTTAAAGAAGCTCAAAGAGCATAATAGGTTATTTAGAAAGGTATTTTTCAAACATTTTCGGGTGACCTGGCTGATATTGACTAATTTCATAATACATGCAATAAAGATACTGAAAAGAAGTGACTGTCAGATCACTTAAGGCTCAGCATGCTTTCCTTTCTCAGAGTATCCATGTCAGTTGCAAAGGCAAATTGTTTGGATGGAAATGGTATTTGTCACAATGCATAACATCTGGTATACAGCTGTTGTGCTGACTAAACTTCCAAGCAGGGACCTCAAGCTTTCCTAAAAGCGGTATTGCTTTTCTAAAGCAATTTCTAAATATGGCTTCTAAATTACTCTCTAGTGAAATATTGGGAAAGCTATAACTTCTTTCCAATTTTGTCCGAAAACCAATTAAATAGTCTTTCTTAAGGTTATATAATTTACAATTATATTGATATTCATATCTTCTGTTTAGAGATAAGGTCAGCTGAAAAAGATTAAAATCATAGCGAGGCTCTATGTAAAAGATATTTACTTCAACTTCACCTTACAGGAATCCACAACCATTCCACATATGATAGACTCATTCTTCAAAGACTCTTTGTCATAAAATTGGCATTTAAATTAAAATAAGTATGTACTTAAAAACAAATATCACAGATCATATGGTTTCCCTTATCTCTGTTTTTATAACTATTCAAAAACCTCTGCTATGCTGATGACATACTGTGATATTTGAAATTGCAACAGATCTGCAACTCCAGTAATAAAAAGACAAAAAATAATTAAACACAGGTTCTATTTTGGTCATAATTTGAAGACTGTCCACTTAAGGACCATTTGAAATCATGACAACCTTGTAAAGTTACTTACAAACCATCTTCAAAGTGATTTCAAGTGTTTTGCAACATATATAATTGGCTGCAGCATCCTGTGGTCATGTGAGCATGTTTTGCAAAAAATGTTTTGCAATTTTCAAGCAAAAAGCAGCAAAAAAAACCACATTCAGTAAACTGGATTTGGACTTACAATGCGTGATTGTTTTAATGACTGCAATGACTCACCACTTTAAGACTGTCATAAAAATGGTTGAAAAATTGAGTTGACTCAATTTATGACTGCAACGATGTATAATCAAAATTCTGGACTCAATTCTGCTTGTAAGTCAAAGATTATCTGTGTATTATAGACAACAGTTGTATCCCAAAACTTTTCAGAAATCCATCCCATTTTCTTAGATTTATTTGACAAAAGTCTGCTAGTATTATATGTATCTACTATCACAATCATTTATTATAGCCTGCAACTTCTTTGCTTTATTAAATTGTAAGTTTGCTGTAATTCTAAGCTCGCTGTATTGTTCTTCAAGCATATGCCTACTTTACCTACATAATTAACATTTGCATGTTGCACTGTGATGCCCAACCCCCCCCCCCTTTTTAAAAGAGATTGATAAAGGACTCTACCCTTTTTGATCTAGAATAGCACATACTTTTGTTTCAGTTTTAGGCAGCTCTGTAACTTCATGAGCATAGCTGCAATGAGGATGGTTTTTTTTTAACCTAGGCACTATTCCAGGGTACTCAAACAGAAACAGGAAAGTTCAAAAGAATCAGCAACGATGCAAAAATATTCCTGAATAAACAGTTCATCCAGGCCTTGAAAAGGGGAAACCATGAAATGCAGTTAGGTGGAGTTCTAAGAGTAATGCTCTTCCTTCGCCCCAATCCTATCAGGTTTTCATTTTATCAAAATGAAGGTCTACCTGGTATCCTCATACTTTGAGGTACTTTGACCCCCTAAAATGATATATGAATTTTTATGAACTCTCCTCATACATAAAATGAGTAATTAGATAAGAAATAAATATACCGCTAGTTTTTCATAACTACATTTTAATCTCTGGATCTCAAAAAGTCATGTTATTACACTAGTTCCTGTGACTATGCCCAACTGAAGTAGAAGAGTTTTGAAATTGTTCCTTGTGGAGAATAGTTGAAGTCAACTCCACGCTTCCCTTCTCCCTTGAACTACTGTGTGGTTGCCCTAGGCCAGGGATAGGCAACTTTGGCTCTTTTATGACTCCTGGACTTCAATCCCAGAATTCCTAAGCCAGAATAGCTGGCTCAGCAATTCTGCGAGTTGAAGTCCACGAGTCATAAAAGAGCCAAGGTTGCCTACCCTTGCCCTAGGCAAAGCAGGCACAAATTTTATCACCGTTGTCTATGCAAATATGATCAGATTTAAAAATATTATTAGATCCGACTCTATGCTGATCATACAGCTCCAAAGGACTATGGCCACAATTCAAAAACCCTGGTGTGACTACAAATTACAAACTAAGCTCCGAAGTATTTAATGGTCTGTTTGTAGAATCTCTCTCAATGAACTGATCTGTTCAGATCAATTAAATGTGATTCTAGAATGAGCACTGCTGTGGAGAACTGTGGAGTCACAGAAATCAGGAAATTTCCACCAAAGCCAGCAGTGATAAAACCAGTTTTCTTGAATAGAACTGCTGGAAGGGAGGGGATCTATGTTTCCCATGTCCCATCAACCCATTCAAAGAAGCTTATTTCCTGCTATCTATGATCTGGACTTCATTTTGCCCCCCCCCCCCAAATGACTTTGCTCAAGTTTGATAAGAACAAGGATGAACAATATGTGCAGATGTTTGTTTGTTAATCTCTGTACCAGCAAGACTGTCTGCTCTTGGTTTCGAACATGCTAAATAAGATGGCTAGCTCACTAGTGCTAAAAGTGCCTGAAAGGGAGACCATTTATGAACAACACTGCAGGCCTATTTAACTTAGTAATAAATGTACCTCCTACAAATCTAACAGACAAGGAATTATAATCACACCTGTTTAAAAATACTAAATCTATGGGATCTAGCGTACCTCCAACACCATTGCAGCGAGATGTCATTTCCCACAGAACCAAAGCCATAGAATACACATCAGTCTGCTTAAAGGATTCAACATTATCCAAGTTCATTCTGGATTCCAGGACTTCAGGAGCCATGTATCTTGCTGTACCAACCTGTCAGCATTTACAAAAGTTAAAATGCTTTACAGTAAATGGAATTCAGAAAGCAGAACCACCACTATTTTCCCCCCTCAAAAATAAAGTCAGTAATGTTAGCAGATGGAAATAGATTCAGTTTTCATGACTGCATGGCCCAGAAGAATCCCCACTTAAGCATTATCTCAAAGTGTAATGATTAGGATTTTCTCCATAAAAAAACATCACTGGGGATATTAAAGCATTTTGAGGTAAAGCTGCCATTTCCTGCTTTCAAATGATGGTGCAGATTTTATTGCATGGAATGACATGCAGTTATTCAAGCCTGCTTCTAGTCACAGTCAATCCATCACAAAGCTAGACATTTCAACAAGTACAATACTTATAAAATCCTCCAGCTTTCCATATAGCTCCTCATGCACTAGCTTACCTGCCCACTATTAGCCAGGTCATCAACAGAGAGAGTAGGATCCAACTTTAAAGATAATCCAAAGTCACAGAGGCAGCAAGCCAGGTCATTCTTTACCAGGATATTAGAACTCTTCAGGTCTCTGTGGACAATTGGTGTCTTGGGCCGACCACATGGTGTGTGATCACTATGAAGGTGGGCAATCCCACGAGCCAAAGAGCCACCCAGTTTCCACAGATCCTCCCAGCTAATGATGTGTTTTATGAGATATTCCTGCAAGTTGCCTCTTGAATGGAAAGCAGTGATCAACCAGTATTGTTTGCCTAGATCTGTCTTGCGCTCCTCTGCTGTAAGGAACTGTAGAATGTTCTCATGTTTTAGATTTATGTCAGAAAAGATATCTTTCTCAGTCTTCCAGGAGGCATATTCTTCATAAGAGAAGATCTTGACAGCCACAGTTTCAAACTGTTCTGATGTGTTTTGTTTCAGTTTAGCCTTATAGACTTCTGCAAATCGCCCTTTGCCTACCAAAGTATCCAACTCAATAGGCAGCAATTCGGTGTTATGGTTAATATTATTAGCACAAGTAGAACTGATGTCAGAGCGATCATCATCCAGCATAATGGCACAAACATCACTACAGTCTTTGTGCTTCCTGGATTTCACATTTTTCTCCCATGCCTTGTTGAGTTTCCTCCTCCTCTGAACACGGTAGAAGTAAAAGATAATGATCACAGCAATGGCGATCACCAGCAACGGGACAAGGCATATAACTGAGACCAAAGCAATCACGTATTTTACTTCTGTACTTGAGGTGGTATCTGGAAAAAATATATAAAGTGTTAGGTGAAACTTTAACATTAAAAATATCATTAACATAATTATAATCTTATAATTATAAAACCGAGTTAATTTTGTATTGTAGCTAAAGGCAGAAAGATGGAAACTAGGACATTCTGAATTCTAGGCCTGCCTTAGACATGAAGCTAGGTAGGTGATCTTGACTAGTTATTCTCTCTTACCCCTGAATTGGGATATTTTTTTCATGAGAGGTACAAAGAAGCAGCTTAATCAAGATTAAAAGTTATGTCATTGTTATTTTTTATTGTGAAGTTACATTACTAGAGAAAGCTGTCTACCCTGAAACATTTTATTTTAATACGAAGCCCCAATACAATAAATAAGAATCTATTTCAGTGAGATACAACATTGGAATTCGTAACCACAATGGAATGCTAACTTGTGTAATCACATTCTAAGACTGTACCAATTGATTTTGGCATAAAATTATTTTGACAATAATTTTAAAAATAAAAAATATATTAAAAATTGTCTGGTGGGCAGGGGAGATCAATATGATGGAAAATATGTACATATACATAAGAATCATTCAATTTCTTTTAAATTCATATTAAATATTTCTGAAGCAATCTATAATACAATCAAGCCATCACAAAAATATCAAAAGGATTAAAATAAAATTAAAAGTAGCTCATTCTTTTTAGACTATTTATTAACTTGCAATAGTGGTGAATTTCTGTAGCTCAGGTCTAAGATGAAGGTTCATTTTCCAAGCTTGAGGGCTGGTTTCCAAACGTTTCATTACCAGGCTGGGTAACATCTTCAGTGGTGTTTAGGGCATCCCCTAAATGCCGCATAAGATATTACCTAGCCTGGTACTGAAATGTTTGGAAACCAGCCCTCAAGCTTGGAAAACAAACCTTGACCCTCATTTATTAATTTATTTATCTTTTCATTCAATTTTTGCTGCTACCCACACTAAATTTATGACTCTGGAAGGCTAACACTTAAAACTAAGATTAAAAACCGCAGAACAAAATGTATTGAGCCCAAAGTTTAACTAAATCAGGTTTTCAAGCCTTATGAAATGCCAGTAGATTTGGGCCAAATCTGGTATCTAGGGGAATTGTGTTGTGGAGGATGAGGGCCACAACAAAGAAGGTTCTTCTCCTGAGCCCTACCAAATGACAACTTCCTAAGAAATGGAACCAGGAGCATGCCCCTCCTTGATGACATGAGTTCCAGAAGTAAAAGAAAATGAATTGAGCAATCTATTTTCCTTGCTCCTGATAGGCAGACTACATTTTATATTCAAGTTCAATCAGCTTTTTTTTCCTACAGGACAATCTGTTTTCCCTTTGCAAGGGAATAGAGCAAGGGTGTCAAACTGCCAGCCCATGGGTCGGTTATATCTTATGGAGACCGTGTCCACCTCAGCTCCGGCAAAGCAAAAAAAAAGCTGTGATACGTCGCAACACGTCATGTGACACGGCAAATTTGACACCTGTGGAATAGAGAGCCAACTTAACTATTTCCTTATTTTTCTATTGGATGGACTTCTAGAAGTCTCACATGTATGGATTTCACGAATATCATAATTCTCTGGGTAGCATTATTATTCTTGGATAATATGAAGCAGGTGAGTGCAGAGCATTTGTAGGATCAGAGGTTTTCATCAAAATACAGAGAACAATGTTGTGCCATTGCAAACAAGTTTCGCCTCATCCATATGTGTAAGCAAAACAGAGATGTGTGTGGGGGGATATCTATCCAAGCAACACAATACAGATACTGCAAATATCCCTCCACACACACATACACACATTACATTTTTTGAATGAATCATTAAGCAGCATTCTCTGTTTTCTATTCCCATCCAAAAAGATATTTTCCTTATGCAAAAATGGTTGCTCAGTTGCTGAACATGCTTACCTGTTGAAAATACAGTTTGGCTGTTCTGAATGAAACATTACAAATAATAAAGGGGGGGGGGTGTTCTAGAAATTGACTGGAATATTAAAATAGGAGCATTCCATAATACAGCTTTTTGTTGCAGATCCGCCCCTCCTCCCTACTTTATCTTCCCTACAGCCAGAATTCTCAGATGAAGAGAAGAAGCTATAAAATACCAAACAGCTAAAACAGAGATAATAGAAAACACTGACAGGTGATGGAATAAATTAAGAGAAAATTCCATTAGGGACAGAGAAACAAGGATGCCAAAGGATATAAAATAGACTAGAGCTGATATGTAAAAGTTCCTATAAAACAATGTTGAAACATCTATAATCTATGAGATTGTAGATTTAGTAGGGTTCTGAAACCTACTGATCGTCACTTGAAAAAGGGGAATGCTAATGGACTGGAAACAACATCAATGCATTTTGCATGGGTTCTCAACAGAATACTTCAGTGATATAAATTGACCTGCAAGAGATTCCAGCATGCCATCTGCTTGATAACTCTTCATTTGTCAAGCACCAGATTGGTCTCAATACTTAGTCTGCCGCATATTTCTCAAGAATTGTATGCTGTCCAATTGTGATAGATAATTTCAGACACCACTTAAAGTTCAAATGAAGGAGTCTCCTTGCCAACAGCAATCTTTTCCCTTTCCCTTTCAGCAATGGATCCTATTTACACATCTACTATTTATGCAGTACACATTTATAATACAGAGTAGATATTTATCTCAATGTACTGCTTTAAAAATGTACTTTAAAACTCAATTGTCACTTTAAGAGGAGATCTTAGACAAAGTGAGGGCTAGAATAGGAAGCTGTTTTGGTTTGCAAACAAGGACAGAGCAAAATTAAGTGTCTGAAACTATTTAAACATTTGAGTAGGTCTGTAAGTTATAGTATAATGCTGACTAGTACAAAGTCTATGGGTTTAATCAGGGTTTCAGAAAACATGGGCTGGGACCCAAAATTTGAAAATACTGTTGGGTTTTTAGCTTTATTAAAAACTAGTAGGGTTTGGCTGTTGCTGATTTGCTGAATTTTTAGTAAGCTATTGTCTTACTAAATTTTGGACTAGGATGAGAGAGACATAAGATGATCCACTACTTAGAATTTGGGCACTGTGTTACTTTGCTGTCTATTCTGAAGAAGCACTTTATTTGAACCTTCAACAAAAAAGGCCTCTTTGAAAATCCAAGCAGCCTTAATGAACACATCAGAGCTGCAGTGCATGATTTTTCCACTCACAACTGCAACTTTAAGTTACTATAGACCAGGGGTCTTCAAACGTGGCCCTTTTATGAGTTGTGGACTTCAATTCCCAGAATTCCTCAACCAGCATGCCTGGCTGAGGAATTCTGGGAGTTGAAGTCCACAAGTCATAAAAGGGCCAAGTCTGAAGACCCCTGCAATAGACTTTACATTTATACTCCTTCAAGCTCAAAAATATTTTTTAAAGACTAAAACAGTTCTAATATGCATACTTAAGAATAAGGTTTAAGCATTAAGCAAATAAGATTTATTAATCTATGGAAATTGCTATTGTGAAGTCTCATTGTGAAGTGTAGCAGTCCAGAGCACAAATGATCTCTTATGAGGATAAATTCTGTGAGACCAGTCTATCTGCCAGTCCTTCAGTTGTGGCTGCATCATCTCTACTCATCTGGAGATGCCATTCCTCACCTGGAAAGTCTCTCAGTTTACTCATTTCTCAATGTGTATTCATTTCACTATATTCATATTAATCTCTCAAATGCTTTCCATTCTGCACTATTCTATTATTCATGAAGACACTGCTACGTGTGCCAATATGCATGTATTGTTTTCATCAGTAGATACCATTTTTCTCTTCTTACTAATATTTATTTGGATAGGTTAAATTAAAATCTAAAGCTGGCCTCTAAAACTATATAAGCCACTGCACAGGAAATTATTTAAATTCCTTTCCTTTTGCGTTTTGCTTTTGAAATGCTTTCTTTGTGTTTACCTTTTTGTACCCTTATAAGCTTTTAATCCTTAAATGAGCTCACATTTGCTGTTTCAAAAGTTTATATTAACTAATAAAGAAAAATATTATATTATTACGGAAATGAAGTTCATTCTTCAAAGTTATAGCAAATCTATTCACAGTGTCTTATTTAATTAATTGGCTCAACAGTTTCAGATGAATAGAACATTTGGCCAATTATTTAGGCAATTGCACTAGCATTCAGCACCATATATAAAAATCATTTTTTTAAAAAATAATAATAATGTATCTGTAAAAAATCAATATACAATGAAAGTGTAGATAATTAGGACTTTACACATTCAGAAAATGCATGTGCTTTATCTTCTCTGACTGAATCAATTCAGACAGTACACTAGAAATCACAAATGAATTATGTCCATATTACTCTTTATGTAGAAAAACTAAGGTAACCCAAAACTCTAAGTATATAATGCAAAGGAAATATGAACATTTTGTGCTCATGCTAAAAATATAAATGAAATGACTAAGTAAATAAATAAATAAATAAGTACTGACATTTCCTTAAAACAGACTGAATATTTCTCATATTCAAATTTATCCTATTACCCTAATTTCAAAATAAGTAGATGTACTAATGAATATTGAAGCAAATAAACATCTTATGTGGCATATACAATATAAGAATCTGGACTGTCACTGTTGGTTAGATTTAAGATTTTTTTTCCTATATAACTAAATGAAAATTTTGAGTGTGCGATAAAAGAGGTATAAATTGAAAATGAACAGTAATTTTAATGCCTATACATGACTGTGTGGTAAGGGCAACAGAATATTGAGTACACAGTACCAAATATAATGTTAAGCTGAAATAATAATAATAATAATAATAATAATAATAATAATAATAATAATAATAATAATAATAATCACCTATGCAATGAGGAAAAATGGGAAAAATAGAAGGAATACAACTGGGAAACGGAAGTATTATGAAAGCACTAGCAAAGGATGATGGTTACAAATACCTAGGCATATTGGAAGCAGATAACATCTTGAATGGAAAGGTCAAAGAGTCAACACAAAAGGAATACATCAGAAGTGTCCGCAAAATACTAAAATGAAAGCTGAATGGTGGAAATATAATTAAAGCCATTAATACATGGGCAGTCCCACTGATACGCTACCCAGCTGGAATTATCAACTGGACATTGGCCGAATTGGAACACCTAGACCGGAAAACGCGTAAACTTTTGAACATGCACCATGCTCTACATCCACAAAGTGACATCAACAGATTGTACCTGCCAAGAAGAATAGGGGGCAGAGGGCTACTGCAAATCCACCAAACTGTAGAAGAAGAAAAACGAAGTTTGAATGACTATGTGAATCAAAGTACAGAAAAATTGCTGCAGGCTGTGAAAACAGAGAGCATTATCAAAATAACAGAAACAAAGGCAGAATATAAGGAAAACAGCTGGATGATAGTTTAAATAGATGGAAAACCAAAGCTTTGCATGGACAACATTTGAAAAACATTGAAGGAAAATGTGATAACAACTTGACATGAACATGGCTTAAGATGGGAACCATCAAGAAAGAAATGGAAGGCTTAATACTGGCTGCTCAAGAACAAGCATTACAAACTAATGCCATGAAAGCAAAGATACAAAAATCTACTGACAATCCAAATTGCCGACTTTGCAACAACAAAGTTGAAACTGTTTGTCATTTAATATGTGAGTGCAGCAAAAATTGCGCAAAGTGATTACAAAGCTAGACATGACCGAGTTGCTAAACTAATCCACTGGGCATTGTGTAAAAAATACGACTTGCCTGTGTCTGAAAAGTCGTGGGAACATAGGGTGGAAAAAGTTGTCGAGAATGAGAGGATGAAGATCCTGTGGGACTTCCGAATACAGACACATCACCATTTGGAACACAACATGCCAGATATCACAGTTGTAGAGAACTGAAGCATACAGTTGATTGATATCGCTGTACCAGGAGATGCCAGAGTCAAAGAAAAAGAACTGGAAAAAAATTATGAAATACCGCGACCTGGCCATCGAAACTGCACGATTATGGATGAAACATGTAACAGTGATACCCATTAAGAGAAGAGTTCCAATGTATTTAAGTTTAGGTTAGGGGGAAAAAGTGAGTGACAGGAAATGTAAGAGATATGTAAAAAATAATAATGCATGTTGTTGTTAGTTGCGAAGTCGTGTCCGACCCATCACGCCCCTATGGACAACGTTCCTCCAGGCCTTCCTGTCCTCTACCATCTTCTGGAGTCCATTTAAGCTCACGCCTACTGCTTCAGTGACTCCATCCAGCCACCTCATTCTCTGTCGTCCCCTTCTTCTATTGCCCTCAATCTTCCCCAGCATTAGGCTCTTCTCCAGTGAGTCCTTCCTTCTCATTAGGTGGCCAAAGTACTTGAGTTTTAGCTTCAGGATCTGGCCTTCTAAAGAGCAGTCAGGGTTGATCTCCTCTAGGACTGACCAGTTTGATCGCCTTGCAGTCCAAGGGACTCGCAGGAGTCTTCTCCAGCACCATAGTTCAAAGGCTTCAATTCTTTGGCGCTCAGCCTTTCTTATGGTCCAACTTTCACTGCCATACATTGCAACTGGGAAGAGCATAGCCTTGACTATACGCACTTTTGTTGACAGGGTGATGTCTCTGCTTTTTAGTGTGCTGTCTAGATTTGCCATGGCTTTCCTCCCCAGGAGCAAGCGTCTTTTAATTTCTTGGCTACAGTCCCCATCTGCAGTGATCTTGGAGCCCAGGAAAATAAAATCTGTCACTACCTCCATTTCTTCCCCATCTATTTGCCAGGAATTGAGAGGGCCAGATGCTTTACCTTTACCTTTTTAAATATATTTAAAATGTACACAATTTTTTTTAAAAAAATTAAATGCTTAAAACTACAGTACTTCTACAATAATAATCCATCTATGCCAGGGTTGGGCAATTAATTTTTTCAATGAACTGCATGAGAAACTACAACTGCACCCCCCACTGATGCCCCCCCATGCTGTCCCCCCTGCTGCCTTTGCTGCGGGCTGGATAGAGACAACCCACAGGCCAGATGGTCATAAAATGCCCAGATCTGATCTATGCCATTCCATAACATTCTATGGTGATTATCTTTAATTCACAATGACTTAATTTTTGTCAGGGGATGATCTTATTGAATAAAATGACCTACTAATTTAGCTAAAAATATACAAAAACAGGGACATACATTTTTTAAAAGTGATGTCCTTGGGAATAATGATCTAGTTATGTCTATAGAAATACCTTTTATTTTGACCATACATATACCCTACACTTTTGATCTTTTTAAAAAAAAATGGAAATGAATGTTCTCTTATTTCAAATGGAACCTATTTTCTTGTGGTACAGAGTTACATAAAGAATTGAGTGAAAATGCATTGCCCAGGTATTTTGCTTTTAGGCATTTTCTCAACAAGATGCCAAAGTTCTAGTTTGTGCCTGCCAGCTTCTCCAATTTTATTTGGTAAATGGAATCCATAACCTAACTATCCCATGCCTCTCATTTTCAAATCCAGTCCCTGTAAGCATCACAAAGACCCACCCGGTGTCAAGTGATTGTGCAAGTGACTCTCACTGGATCAAAAACAATATTCAAAAAATTGGATTTTCAAACAAGTCTGATCAGTTTGATTAGTTACAAACTCACTTTGTTTCCTCACCTACCCAAATATATGCCAGTTCAAAAATAAAAATCTACATGAGATGAGGACTTTAGGCTTCATTATATCAATTTTAAATAGTTTTTAAATGAAATCTCTGGAGACTCTCAACAACTGGCATTACTGACCAATCACATTAAAATGGGGAGAAAAGTGCTTTTAGATACTAAGTTTAACAAAGTTGATCTCCAAATATTAAGGATGACAGTTCTTGAAACTAAATTGTCTGTAGCTAAACACTACTTCATTAGAAGCTAGTGTCTAGCCTCTTTAAAATTATATCCTGCTGTCTGATTCATTATTTTTTTCTTTAGCCCCCCAAAAATAAGTCTTTTGGATATTCATACATAAATCAGGGTTTCAATATATCTTCAACAGCTGGACATTTTAAACTGATAGCAAATCAAGGAAAAAAGGTAAAATAATTCAGTGCACCAGGACTTTGATTTAGCATTCATTTGTGCAACTGCAAGGCCCTTTACTGATTTCTGTAGGCTATAACTAAAACAAATGGACCACTTTTATCTGAATTAAATAGGACAAGAAAAAAAAATCTATATAAACACACAAGACAATCTGCACTCACTAAGCAAACAGCAGCCGGCGCCTGCAATGGGTGGGACAAGGGTACATACTGTATGGATGACAGTCCAACAGACAAAATTATTGCAGGATATTCTCTAGTTGTCTGGGGAACACTGGACCAGCTGGCCATGTTGTTCTGTTCAGTGTTAAACACAGACAGGAAACCACATGTCTGATACTGTAAAAATAATTTGTCTTCCTGCCAGAGCTAAGCAGGCAAGCAACGCAAAGGGGTTTATTTTCATTTAAAAAGAACACTAATCCACAACAATAAAAACCAAATGACGATGTATCAACTGTGTATGGAGTGTAAATGTTACAAAAGGAACCTTTAGATTTTAGCTGAATGTACTCCTAATAGTCTCCTGGATTCTAAATTTGGACAAATATTTTTGAATTTTCCTAATAAAAGGCAACAGTGAGGAGGTAGAATGCTGGCTTCTATTTTTTTTTCCCTTAGTGAAGGAAGAATGAATTCAGTTCAAAGAAACATCTGGCCATTTTGTAAATTTTAATAAGTATTCAGAAATAAGGCCTTACTCAACAGCAGAATAGCACGACACAGTTTCTAATGACAAGTAGCTGGACCTATGATGAGCTAATAGCGCTTTAAGAGGCCTTTTTAAAATCAAGATTCTAGATTCCAGTTGCTTAGATGTCTGTTGCCCTTATCTAACCATTTGCCTGATACTTAACAAGCCTATCCATGCCTGACGACTAGATTTTATTTCTATTAACCTAAGTTTCATCTTAAACAGCATAGAAGTATATTTTTACAGATCCAAATGAGACTCTTTAAAAGCATACTTTTTTCATTAAAACTGTATCAAGCCTTACAGAAAAGTTATACAGATTATCACTCTAGAAAAGCACTATCAGTTCTTTGGCATTTTTGTAGAACAAAAAACTCTTACTAGAAATTAAGGCCAAAGCTTTTGATTCCTTCTGTTGCTAACTTTTAAGCAATGAAGTAGGAAATAACTCTAGCATGCCAACTGTATTATCTCCAACAGCTTAAGAAGTAAGAAGTGCAATGAAATATTTATTAAAAGTCATCCAAAACTCTACAGTGATGTGGATTCTTTGGAAAGCAGATCCTTTATTACTACAATATTATTAAAATTACTATTAATTGAGACACAAAGATATCTTGCAGCAATATGAAATTATTAAGAATATTAACAATCATTCATTTATTCTCATACATATATACACGCATAGCACAAAGTGGAAAAATATCTCCAAATTATGGTATGCGAAAGAAATGTCTGTTATGTAAATTTTAACTTAACATGTTCAGATAAAAAGCAAATAGATCACTCTCCTAGGCAAAAACTGGCACCAATTTTTGAAAACTATGACTGTAATATTCTACAAGTAATCCTTGACTTACAATGACTGAAATTTCTGTTCCTACGCAATTTGTTTACAAAAAGTACAACCACATCATTTAACAAAGGTGATACCTGCAGTCCCAGTTGCGATCATTTACTGAATCCCAAAGCTGTTGCCTAACGACTTCCCAAAACTACATCAGAGAAGTGATAAGTAGGTCACAATCAGGCTGGTAAGCAAGTAAATGGCTTGTGGCAATTGGGAGGGGGGATCAAGCAGGTACGCAGGGAGACGTAGCGGGTGCACATGGAAGGAGGAACAGCAAGGTTTGGAAAGGTGACCATAGATATGCAAGGGTATGAGGGAGGCATGATGACAGCCAAGGTGGGACTGTGAGTAAAGTGCAGTGAGGTTAAGGAGGTGTATAGGAGAATGTGAATGATGCACAGTAAGGATTGGGGAGGGTACATGGTGATATAAGAGAAAGACATGGCAAGGATTGGGGAAGGTGTGGGAAGTATATCAACCATCCCTTTCCAGCCAGCTACATTCCAGGTCATCAACTGTATGGGGTTCTCAGAGGCAAGGTGGTCTGGCTTGGTTGATTGGCTAGATGGTAAAAATGTGGGGAGTATATGAGTGCAATTAGTTACTGACTGTAAATACTGAAATATTATTAAATCAAGAAGTGAAAATATCAGGAAAATATAAAGGCCCTCTAACACCTGGCCGGTGTTACGCGACCCTGCCCAGCCTAGCCAAGTGTAGTGGAAGAGGGAACGAGCCAAAGCGGCACAGTGCAGGACTTGCCGTGAGGGAGGAGCTGCGGGCCGGCTGGGCCGAGACACTTCTGGCTCACTGGGAAGAGAAAGGAGGAGGGGCCGGAGACAGGAGAGGCTATAAAATGAGGCAGTTTGGGCAGGAGAGGGAGAGGGGGGGGGAAAGACGCCGGAGAAAGATTCAGAAGAGAGGAAAGCTTTTGGGGAGGTGCATGTGCGTGAGAAAGAAAGGGAAGGCTTTTGGAGAGACATGTGCATGAGAATGGGAAGACCTTGGAGGCACATGTGCATGAGAATGGGAAGGCTTTGAACAGATATGTGTGTGTGAGATTGGGAAGGCTTTGTAGAGATGTGTGCATGATAATGGGAAGGCTTTTGGAGAGACGTGTGTGAGAATGGGAAGGATTTGGAGAGACATGTGCGTGAGAATGAGAAGGATTTGGAGAGATATGTGCATGAGAAAGAGAGAGAAAGAGAAAGGGCTTTTGGGAAGGAAGGAAGGAAGGAAGGAAGGAGATTGGAATGAGAGGGAGGGTCTGAGAGAAGTCCTGCCTTAGCACTTGGCCAACAGCAGCCCTTCTGCCCTTTCGTCAGCCCCTTGCCCCATCCTCCTGGGCTATCCTGGTGGTCTCCCATCCTATCACTAAGAATGATTTGGTTACAAAGCTGAGTCTCCTCGCATGGGGAGGGAGTAGGCCTCCTCTGACCCATACACTTTGCCCTCCTGCACCCACCATGAATAACCTAGCCAAGAAGAGTGAGCACAGCAGCAGCAGCTTCGAGGAGCCAAACATAGCTGGATGCCCCCTCGGGAAAGTGGGGCTGGACTGAGTTGGGCTGCAGAGTCCTGGTTGCTCCAGAAGCTTGAGGACTGGGCTGGATACTTGCCCTCTGATGTCCAGGGCTCTGGGTAGCCCACACCATTGTCCACGAGTCCCCTGCACAGCCCAAGAGGGATGGTGAGGCTCTTCCACCAGAGACCCCCAGATCCCCCCCCATAGGCGCTCCCCGACCTGAGCGACATTGAGCTGGCAATACACATACTGCCCCCTCAACAGTAACCACAATGCTGATGTAGCCCTCAATGAAATCAAGTTTGACACCCCTGATATAAAACGAGGGGGGAGGGGAGAGGAGAGGATATAAAAGAAGGAGGTGGGAGAGAAGAGGATATAAAAGAAGGAGGTGGGAGAGGAGAGGATATAAAAGGAGAAGGGGTGAGAAATTTGTTAAATGAGTTTTGCCCCATTTTATGACTTTTCTTGCCTCATTTGTTAACTGAAACACTGCAGTTATTTATTTATTTTTTATTTTTTATTTCAATTCCATTTATATCCCGCCCTTCTCCGAAGACTCAGGGCGGCTTACAAGCTTAGCAGTAGCCTTCATTCTATGTATATGCCTGCTTGTTAGGGCTTTCACACATACCCCAAGCGGCATTATTACAAAGTCAGCTTAATTGCCCCCAACAATCTGGGTCCTCATTTTACCTACCTCGGAAGGATGGAAGGCTGAGTCAACCTTGAGCCTGGTGGGATGCGAACCTGCACTAATTGCAGGCAGCTGGTGTTACTTAAGGAGGCATTAGCCCACTGCTCCACCAAGTTACTAAATTAGTAACATGGTTGTTAAGTGAATCTGGTTTCCCCACTGACTTTTGCTTGTCAGAAGGTCACACGAGGGGGGTCACATGACCCTGGGACTCTCTGACCATCATAAATATGAATCAGTTGCCAAGCATCCAAATGTAAATCACGTGACACTGGGGATGCTGCAATGGTCATAAATGTGAAAAATGGTCATAAGTTGTAACTTCAAACAGTCACTAAGCGAACCATTGTAAGTCGAGGACTACCTGTACTTTTATCACTTTATTCCTTTTTCTTTGGTCATCAGGTTTTTGACACTTTGCTAGGCGATTGGTGGTACTCGAATATTGCCATATTCTAAAAGTGATGCAATCGAAGAAAAGGTTGAAAAGCTCTGCTCTAATAGTCTAAACTTGTGTTTACCGATTACACAACATTTGGGATTGTACACATATGAACTAATAACTTAAAGATGTACAGTGATTTCATAAGGAAACAGACACAAGTGAAATACATCTGCTCAGTTCTACAAACTGCCAGATAATCAAGGACCCAACTGATTTAGTTAAGAAAAGACAGATTTGCTTAAGAAAATACCGTAACTTTGTTGTTTGTTTAGTTATTTGGGTTATAACTCTTTAGATGTCCACCTTCTAAATGCACATTTAAAAAAACAACAACTTACATTTTTCAAGTACTACTTGAATGCTAAATTGCCATCCCAGTATTTTCAAAATAGAACTTCCTATTTTTGTCTAAACGTCTTTACATCACAAAACATTTATATTTATCATACAACAAATATAATTGTCAGTCTTACTATTTATCTTGTTGAATAGGAAACAGACTTGATTTTATGTCTTTACTGTCAAGGTTTGGCTTTTTACAAAAATGCAAACTCATGGCTATTCCTTAGTATCTTCCTCTTTTTTCCCCCTCCAACTCTTATTATTTCTCCTTTGTGATTTTCCACAACTTTAGCCAACTGTTGTGGGCCATGTTGTTTCTCCAAACTATTCTGATTGTGCAATGGCTCTCAAATCAATTACCTCTAAATCCAGTACAAATTCGTTCTCCTTCATACTATTTCAAGGCTTTTATTTGTTCCATATGCCATTTTTGTTTTTGTTTTAAAAATACCTGCAAACCTACTCTGAAAATGAAAAATGATTTGATATTATCTCTTTTTAATTGTGAAACATTGATATGATTCTTGCTCTTTTAATGTCACCCAAAGTCACAAGATACCACCTTTTCTGCCAAGGATTCATTGGACCTGCATGTTTTCTATAATCCTTTTAACAATGTTTTAATCATTAATAATAATGTTGCATGCACACAATTATTCATGTAAGTAAAACAGAGAACAGGAATGAACAAAATTGCTTTCCAAAGTGTGATGGAACTTTGGACTATAATTAATACATATATTCAGGGCAATTAACATATCTTTAAACTTTCACTAACTCTATATAAAGCAGTTATATTATTACCCAATGATTAAGGGGATAAGGTGATGCAATTGCAATTCAAAATAAAAAAAAACAGAAATTCCATAAAAGAAAATAGTTAATATGACCATTTATAATTTTATTAAGAATTACAGAAGATACTAAGCTATTTCAATAAAAATTTCTCAAAACATGTGGCCAACTATCATTGCCAAATCGTTTATCCAAACAAATGTAAGATATCTATTAGTTCTGGAGTTGATAATGATGGGCTTGGACTGAGTGAATCAAAAGCAAAAAATCAGCAATTACGGATAGTAATCACTTTCTGGATGGAATGGTACATTAAAACCTTTATAATGGAAGTCAGTGCTACTTGTAAATATCATATAATTCAGGGATGATAGCATTCTAGGATCTCAGAAAATGAATTCAAACAATGCAATGAGGAAAAAAAACTGGTAAAACCACTTTCTTTTTATTTTAATATTTAATCTCCCAGGGTATTTTTTCCCCTTTCTGCAAAAATTTGGAATTAATTATTTACAGAACTAATGTCTAGTTAATATTTCATAGGCTGGTAAAAATATTCCATACATTGGAATGTGGTGGAATAACAATACTGTAACTGAGGTCATAGAAAACTGTCAGAATCCATTGAAACACAATGTTTCCTTAAAATATTATTTTATGGATTATTCTACTAAAGCCACTTTGGAGGAAAATATAATCAGATTTTTTTTGATCTCTAAGTTTACTATGCAAATTGCATGGGACATTTCACAGTGTTATTGATTTGTTAAAGCAACCATCCTCTTTCTTCAGTATCATGGAAGCCTTCTTTATCAGCTGGACAATCCTGGTTAAAAAGTGGGCCCATATATAAAATGAAGTACAATATACACTTACTTTCTGAAAAAATAATTTCATCATTGCATTCGTCTTCTTTGCAGGAACACATATATAACAGTCCTCCAGCAGCTTTCTTCTCTTTCATCACGCATTTCTTTGAATTGAAATCATCTAATTTGTAACCATGGAGCTCTATTGTAGGATCATGGCATATTGTTTCTAGGGTTATGTTCCCATTATTCTTTCTCCTAAAAACAGTGGAAAATTTAAAAAAGCACAAATTTCTTTTTAAAGAAAGACAACTGAAAATAGGTAATGTACAATAAAAAAATAATTGCGACAAAATTAAATTTCATGCAAGGTACTATAATTATAACATTTCAACAATGTTTACTGCAATAATTTAAACAGCATTAAATTATCTGAAATGGAAAGTCCAACGTTCCATCATAGTAAACATGTATTTATTGAAATAGTTGTCTGCACAGATGTGTATAGTTTTGAACTATCTTGGGAACTATTTTTTGAGGAATGGTTAGTTATAGCAATAGCACTTAGACTTATATACTTCTTCACAGTGCTTTACAGCCCTCTCTATCTGGTTTACAGAGTCAGCGTATTGCCCTCAACAATCTGGCTCATCATTTTACCAACCTCGGAAGGATGGAAGGCTGAGTCAACCATGCTGGTCAGGATCAAACAGCTGGCAGTCAGCAGTTAGCCTGCAATACTGCATTGTAACCACTGCATCATTACCAATCCCTAAATTTGAGATGTCTATGAAGTCAACAGCTGAACTGAAGATGTGGATTTGGACTCACTGAATATGCACAAATAATTGTAATATGTATGTGTGTGTGTGTGTTATTTATAAAAAAATAATAAAAGAGATAAAAAATTAAAACAAAGGTTGTCCCAGATGCTTGGAGGAACATCTTGTGGTATCTAAAACACAAATGTGTATCTACAGAATTTGATTCATGTTAGGAAGATAGTATAATGAAGGTGGTAGCAATGGCAGATAGGGAGAGGAAGAACATAATACACTACCCATCTCAATCTGCCATCTTCACAACACGAATAATCATCCTATAAAACTTATTATCGAAGTTCCTTTTCTAATCAACACTGCTGCAGCAAGCCAGTATTTTAAAGGCAATTTAATATACTTGGCTTGTTTCAAATCTTATAACCTTAATTTCCAATCTGGAAGGAATCCAAACTTGATGCTAATTAGAAGTCTCCCAGTTTAATTATGTTGTGAGAATTGTAAAAGTCAAACCAAATCAATGAGTTTTAATCAAATCTTGTTGAGTATCTTTTAAAGTTCCATATGGCTTTCAAGACACCGAATCTATTATAGCTTGTACACCTCTGTGTTTATAGTGAGCCATAAGGTAAAGGTTCCCCCGCATATGCGTGCTAGTCGTTTCCAACTCTAGGGGCCGGTGCTCATCTCTGTTTCAAAGTCGAAGAGCCAGCGCTTGTCCGAGGACGTCTCTGTGGTCATGTGGCCAGCATGACTAGACGCCAAAGGTGCATGGAACGCTGTTACCTTCCCACCATAGTGGTCCCTATTTTTCTACTTGCATTTTTACATGCTTTCGAACTGCTAGGTTGGCAGAAGCTGGGACGAGTAACAGGCGCTCACTCTGCTACGCAGCACTCGGGATTTGACCCGCCAAACTGCCGATATTCTGATCGACAAGCTCAGCATCCTAACCCACAGACCCACCGCGTCCCATACTAGAGTGAATTTAAATAGGTATCACTTAATATACTTCTAATCAAATCTGCTCTGTAATGGCCATCTTCTGAAGAGATTCTAACTCATCTGCTTTGCTTCCCAAAGGACTGGAACTTGCTATCAGATGTAAATGTCTGAATTTCATAACTACCTAGGCCTTCTTCCCCGGGTATGTTTGTTTCATTTTGTAAGAAAATGATGTTCATGAAATATAATAAGAATTTCAATATACTACATTGAAATGAACGGAAATAAAGCTTAATTTTATCTGAAAACTGTCACAATAATCAAAACATTTTGCACTTTTTGCCAAAACTACAGTGGAAATTGGAGACAATTTTTTTTAAAAAACAAAACCCAACACAATTAATCATATGCCATAGCTACAATGAACTTACCAAACAGCTACACAGATTTCACTTTTCTTTGGGCAAATAGAAGTGATGTTGCAGTTACTCCAACAATGACCTTCGTTGGTACAGGTTGTCAATCTAACATCACAAAATTTGCAGAGTTTTTTCATTGCGAATCCACCAATAAAGAAGTTATGTTCATGATATTCAGCTACAAAGGAAATATATATATATAAAATAATTTAGATCTTCCCATAAAAATACATTTTATTTGTCAAATTATATTTTAATATGTATCATTATGAACAATATTTCTGTATCTTAAACATATGCAACATATGTTGGGGTTTTTTCCATCTGACAAAATAAGGTAAGAATCTTATACTACATTAATTTGCTTTAGCCAGTAATGATTTGCAGAGCTATTGTCCTGAAAACACACACACACACACACACACACACACACACACACACACACACACACTGGGAAATACTACATAACTGAACTTTTTTGGCCAGGGTATAACATCCATGAAGCAAAGGTAATTATTGTGAAAAGCAAAGACCTACATGAGTAAAAATTAAAGAACCACCAAATTATGCAACCATAATTTTAAAATTAAATTTTAAATCAAATTTAAAATTTGATACAAATAATCTTTGAAATTATTGCTGTATCAACATTCTAAAAGTCACAAAAATTGAGACATTTGTGCTACAAGAATCAAAGTCCCCACACACAAATCCCCCAAAAGAACCGGTGCTAAAAAAAACACAAAAACCACCCAACCCAAAAAAACCCCAAAAGACATCTCCTCTTTCTCATTCATACCGAAACAACCGTTGTATTAATAATTTCCCAGACATACATAACGCAGCAGGATCCGGTCACTAATCGAGTTAAAAAACAAGGAAAGAGAGAAAGAAAAAGAGAGAAGAGAGAGAGAGAGAAACAAAAAAGAAAGAAAGAAAACCTCTCCGTTTTGCAAATCTGTTACTATCAAAATTCTCGCTAAAAACAAAAAAAAAAAGGACTCGGGGGCGATGCGTCAAAAAGGACCCATTCTTGAGGACCACAATTCCCATAGTGCTCCCAAGGTAAGGAGGGGGTGGGGGTGGGGGTGGGGGGCACATGGGAGACCCATGTCGAAAACCACAATTCCCAAGGGTAAGGAAGGGCGGGGAGTGTGCACGGGATGTTGAGAATCACAATCCTCCTGTATCAACATGCATTAAAGAACATAGAACAAATGAACCATCCTAATTTTGCAGGATGCTCTTCATTCCGATATTGCCTATATCTTGCATCTCTTGATAATACACTAGCCACATCACACCTATATTTGGAATATAAGTGGTACTTAGAAAAGTTCAGCCAGAACAAGGGGAAGAAAACAAGCAACACATATTGCAAGACAAGTAACTTGGAAGTAAGGGATTTTCCAGTCTGAGAAATGAAGATATTCGTCTTGCATTTAGGTTTCATAGCCACGTTTTAAGAGGAACTTTCTGTTTTTCTCCTTTTGTTTATAGAAAATGCATGGCTGCTACTAGAATTTTGCACTTTCCATTTTATTAATGGAATGACCAGTCAGATGCAAATGTCTGTACATGGGTAATATTATGCTCTGTATTTGAAAGCAGTAATCTGTATTTGTTAAGGATTTGTGTTAGGTTTTGAGTACTAAGAGGCTGAGTTATGCTGGCACTCTAGAATATTTTGTTTTTACAACTTTTGCTCTTTTCACAATAATATAAGCACCAGCATTTAGGGTCAAATCCATGTAATTAATAATCTCAATATGCAGAACAGCTGAAGAGAGTAAATATGAATACTAACGAAATACACTATATTTTTAAACAAATATGATGGTTCATGTTTTTCCTTTTCAGTTACTAAATAAAATGTGATAGAACTTTAAGACGCAATGAATATTTATTTTCAGTGCAAACAATACATATTTAAGCTTTTCATTATATAGTATTAGAAAGCAGATTTGTTTTTCTAAAGGGTAAGAAATGAAGCTGCAGCTCATATTTAGTAGCTTTAGAAACTTGTAACACAGTTCTTTCCAGTCCTAAAAGTCATGAAATAAACTGATTCTACATTGCTTATTATTAGACAGCAAAAATAGCCTAGGTAGGCAGGCAGGTAGGTAGGTAGGTAGGTAATTGTTAGGTAGATAGGCAGGTAGGTAGACAAACAGATAGAGATAGGTAAATACATAGATATGGACAGATATATAGCAAATATATATTTGAGCAGGGAGTTGGACTAGAAGATTTATATATAAATTTGTATAGTGAAACGAGCGTCATTTGAAATAAGTTTCCCCATAATGACTAAATCAACAGAAAGTTAATTTTATTCCATAGTTGTTTCTTTTAAATAATTTGACACCATCTGTATAGTCTCAGGTACTTGGCAGCATGAAAAAAAAATCAAAGGGCAAAATAAAAAAAAGAAGCACCAAAGAAGCAGATATGGGACAAATAAAACTATTTTTGTTGTTAGCTGCGAAGTCGTGTCCGACCCATTGCAACCCCATGGACAACGTTCCTCCAGGCCTTCCTGTCCTCTACCATCTTCTGGAGTCCATTTAAGCTCACACCTACTGCTTCAGTGACTCCATCCAGCCACCTCATTCTCTGTCGTCCCCTTCTTCTCTTGTCCTCAACCTTTCCCAGCATGAGGCTCTTCTCCAGTGAGTCCTTCCTTCTCATTAGGTGGCCAAAGTAAGTAAGTAAGTAAATAAATAATAAATAAATAAATAAAAAAAAACTATAATAAATAAAAAAGAAAGAAAGAAAGAAAGAAAGAAAGAAAGAAAGAAAGAAAGAAAGAAAGAAAGAAAGAAAGAAAGAAAGACTATAAGAACATAAATTATTAAGAACCATATCTTCTTGCCATTCTTTCAAATGACCGTAAGAAACATGGGTTTAGACTCTAATATTAATGCAAATAAGATCTGGTTAATATTTGCTGGATTATTGTTACAGTGAAGCACATCCAAAACTCTGATATTGCAATTTGCAATCTATGCATGTTTTCCCAGAAACTAGATAACTAAAATTATAGAACTCTACATACTAAAACTTGTTGAGTGATCTGTTTTTGATAAGTTAGTGAGGACATTCTTCCACAAAGCATCCCCATAATGCTGTTTTTGGGGGAAAGATAATAATCAAAAATCATTTTATTAGTAATTTTATCATTTGAACAAATTATTTTACTGTTTTAACATTCTGGTAACATGATAATAATGATTATTTTAATACTAACTGATGAGAGAGAAATATTAACTTACTCAGGCTCACCTGAGTTGTGCAAATGGGTGTGGAGCCTTCTTTGAACTGTTGAAAGGACTGTGTTGTAGACTGAAGATAGATGAAGATAGATGTTGTAGACTAAAGATAGAGGGGTCAAAGAGGCCATCCATCTCAAAATCAAACAATCTTCTCTCAATAGAGGGGGAGATACAACTTAATCTATCTTCAGTCTACAACAGAGGTCCCTAGCCTTTGGGCACCAGGGACCGGTTCTGTGGAAAGAGGTTTTTCCGTGAACTGGAGGGGACACGGTTTCCTGCCTGCATCTGGGGATGGGGCTTTGCTTGTCTGTGTGGCCCAGTTCTGATATGCTGTGGCCTGGTGCCGGTCCATGGACCGGGGGCTGGGGACTCCTGGTCTACAACAGTCCTTTCAATAGTTCCAAGACAGCTCCACACCCATTTGCACTACTCAAGTGTTCTTGTCGACACAGATAAGCCTTCAGGTGGCATCAACAACTCTCTAAAAGAATGCAAATGACCAGCTGTCTGCAAGAAGTATAAATCTTTCCATTCCCCACCATCCAGTCAGAGCTGAAGAAGTTTCTTGGATGAGAAGTGAAATGTCTTCAAAAAGAAAAAAGAAAATCCAGTTGCCTTGTGAAAACGTCTATGGGACTTCTATGACTATGGGATTTCCTTTTGTTGATGACTCCTTTAGAATATATCACTAAGTCAAAACTAACTCTAATCTACATTCACTTGGTAAACAATGCAATAGATTTTTTTGTGTTCATGCTTTTAATGTATAAAAAGTAGAGGTAGTCTTCGAGTTACAAGTGTAATGGAACCTGCCCATTCCACTCTTAACTTGAAAACTCGTAGAATGAATCTCTTACTTTGAACGAGATCACTCCTTTGCTCATTAAATTGCACAGGGCTTTTAAGTACACATGAGGTATCTCAGGGAAGGCCATGGGGGGCCTAGTGATGGAATAGGCCCCCATGGCCTCCCCGACCTACTAAGATACCTCATGCTTCCCCCTCCCTTCTTGTTGCACCAGACTCACTTAACTTGAAAAAATCTGTCTCCTCTCTGCCATGGTTTCTGGGAGAGGGAGAGGAAAGTTGATGGAAACTCCTGGGTGCCCGTAATATTGCACGAGTTCAGGCACAGATTCTCTTTTGCAGAGAATGGGAGCCTAAACTCTCGTGGTATTTGCTCTTGCCCCCAACTCCTTTCCACCACTGCCAGAACAATTTTCACTAGGACGGACACCTTGGGAAACTGGAAGTTCTGTCTGCATTCAAATGCACGCTTAGAAATGGAGTGCCTCGCTCTTGGCTCCATTTTTGCCAGAAAAAGCCATTTCTCAAGCCTCTTCCTAGCGAAAACAAGCCTTTGGAGGGAGCGCGTTCACTCCAAAGGCTTTTCGTAGGATTGCTTTTAAGAAGAGTGAGGCATGCTTGCTCCGGAGGCTTGTTTTTGCTAGGAAGGGGCTCGAGAAATGGCATTTCCTGCAAAAACGTAGCCAAAGAGCTTGCAGTCTCTGCCAGATGTCCATTGGGATAAAAAGTCTTTTAGCTCTTATAGAGCGCTTCCAAAGGCAGCCAGTCCCTACGTTTGGAAGTGCTCCATAGGTGCCAAAACATTTTTTATCCCAATGGAGATCTGGCAGAAGGCTCCATTTCTCAAGCACCCCATATGGAGCTTGCAGTCTCTGCCTGTTCTCCACCAGATCTGGCAGAGACTGCAAGCTCTATATGCCTAGATCTCCATTGGGATAAAAAAAATGTTTCAGTACCTATGGAGGGCTTCCAAATGCAAGGACTGGCTGTGTTTGGAAGCACTCTGTCAAGGTTCTGATAGATGAAACCCTTCAAAAGAACTTTGAGGCATTGTTTTCTTTAAAGAATCTTTTATTCAAAGAACAAAGTATCGGCACTACATAGTTGAAACCAAAAACTAAATTCCCTTCCCCCTGATACAAAGTAACAAAATGCAATTCCCACCCTCAATAAACTGTCATAAATCACATTCCCCAATTAGCTTAAGGCACGGGGTTTCTCCTTAGCTCCACAGCCTGCCAAAATGTTATCAGCATGTCCTTGGGTTCCCACCGCAATGTTATGTTATGGCTAGCTGAGCTTACATTCCAATCCTCCCCCTTGCTACACTTGATTTCTAAAGCAAAAATGGAATGTAAGTTCCTATGCCTGGCTGACTCTGATTCCACGCTTTGCCCCACAGGCATGCAAATGAAGCAAACACTTCTCCCCCAGTGAATGGAAGCTTCCAGGGGCCATGATCTCTTTTGCAGAGAACTTGTGTTTGAACTTGCGCAATATTATGGCACCCAGGAACTTTCATTGTCAATGTGAAAAGGATTTCAAAGCTGACTCTCCTCTCCCTTAAAGGAAAAGAAACTACAGCAGAGAGGAGACAGGTTTTGCAAGGTAAATCCAGCACAGCAGGAAGGGAGGGGGAAGCAGTTGAGGGGAGCGGGGAGAGGAAAAGAGTGAATATTGCAGAGCCTCTGCTGTTGGTCTCTCGTAAGGGCAAATGACTGTTGTGATGTTGCAGTAGTTGGTAATTTTGGGATTTGCTTGTAAATACTAGGGGTCGTTGATCACGTAACTTTGAATGAGCGTTAAGTGAACGCTCGTAACTCGGGGATTACCTGTACAAGTAATTTCACTCATTTAACAACTTGCTGAGATTATTCACAGATATTTAGATAAAGTGGAATACAAAATAAGGAAGCATTCTTTGCTTTACCCAAACACTTTTATGGTAAGACATGAATGTCAATGAACCTTCTATTACAATGTAAATTCCACACCCTCTCTGTTTAATTATCTGACTCTCAGAGACTCTCTGGAGAAGCCCCTGAAGTTTTCTTAGCAAGGATTTTCAGAGCTGGGTTGTCATTGCTTCCTTCCTAGGGCTGAGAGAAAATTAGTGGCCCAAGATCGCTCAGTTGGCTTTGTGTGAGAATTTTACGATTTTCCAGTTTCTAGCCTGATAAATTAAACACCAAAAATGCTCGCACAAAGTAGATATCTGCTTTTAAAAATAAATTCAAATACATTTTATTAATCTATTAGAAGGGCTTGCTGATCACTAAATGTTAAACTTGATGATAAAAATGGAAAAAAGCTCCTTTTACTTAAATGGTATACAATAATTTCAAAATGAATAGTAGTGTAAATTTGCAATAGTGCGAATGTCTGTAGCTTGAGTGTAGGATGAGGCTGAAAATTCATTCTCTGAGCTTGTGGGTTGGTTTCTGAATGTTTCATTACCATGCTAGGTAACATCTTCAGCCTAGTTTAGGGGAAGTCAGTGTTTTCTGTTTATAAAGGCTTCAGATGTGGGTGTGTCAAGTGAGGGTGTTGTGATGGGTCAGGTATGAATGCTCAGTGAGAGGCTTGTGATGGGTCTTGTGATGAGGAGCTTACATCAGGTCAGGGTCATTGGGAAGTGAACCTCTCATGGGGGGGCTTGTGTGGGCTGACTGAGGGTCAGTGCTCTCTCTGGTTGGCTGTGTGGTTGATTTAGATTCTGAGGGGTTCGTAGGCTGGTTGTAGGTCAATGTGTCCGTTGATGGAATTGCTTGTGGAGCGCCAGGCTTCGATGAACTCATGAGTGTGGCAGGTGGTAGTGTGGCTGATGATTTTAGTGTTGCTCCAATCAATCTGCTGTTGTTTGGTGTCAATGGGGGTAGAAATTAAAGATTTGGGATTGTGGCATTTGCTGCCAGCCAGTATTTATGAATCTTGGTTTTTAATTGATGTGATGTTTGTCCCACATAAAATTGCAATGACTTGAATCCATAGCTCTACCTATCCAACCAAAATTCTGGACACGCTACATCAACATCATCATCAGACGTTCCCTAACTGAAGAAACACACTACTTAACAACATATTGCCTGGGATCAAATTTACATATGAAGAGGAAAGAGACAACTGACTCCCATTCATCGACATTGACATAAGGAGACTGGACAACAGAAAACCCATGTCTACTGCAAACCTACCCACACGGACCAGGTTGCCAGCTTCGCAATCAACCACCACACCACACCCAAAAGAAGCTCTGTCCAGACCTGCTTCAGAAGGACCAGGACACACTGCATTATACCACAACACTAAGAAGAGAAACAGCTGCTTGACATCCTTCTCCATAACGGCTATCCCAAAAAATTTGTATTCCGATATACAGCACCCAAACCACACCACAACACACAGCTGACTACCATCCAAAAACTAACCCTACTATACACAAAAGTAATGTTGGAAATGACAGCCAGAATTCTCCAACCCCTAGGTATAGCAATAGCCCACAAACCCACAGCCAAACTCTGCCAGGAATTATCCAGAACCAAAGACAAGATATAGAAGATGAAAGAAACAATGTAATCTACAAAATCATCTGTAACTATTGCAATCAATTTTATGTGGGACAAACCTCATGTCAATTAAAAACCAGGATCCACGAAAACCTGCTGGCATTCAGATGCCATGGTCCCAAATCCTTAATCTCTATCCACACCAACAACGAATAACACCAGTTCTATTGGAGCAACACAAAAATCATCAGCCATTCTATCACCCACCAAGTTCGTGAGTTCATTGAAGTCTGGCATTCCACTAGCAATTTTATCAATAGACACATTGACCTACAACCAGCTTATGAGCCCCTCAGAATTCAAATCAACCGCATAGACAACCAGAGACAGTACCGACCCTCAACAAGCCAACACATTTATATTTGTCTGGGCTGACTATTCTTGTTTCTAACAGTAATCACAAGTAATATTTCTTTTAATTAGACTTTGCACTTTGTAACTATGCTTTGTGGTTCCTAATGCCAACCTTTGACAAGACATTATTACATTTTTTTAAAGATCAAATGTTTTTTAAAGATCTAATGAAAAGTCATAAAAGGCACACAATTTATATTTCTAATCCTAAAAATTGATAAAGATTACTGTTCCTATTTGGTCCTGTCTTCATGTGAATCACTAAAATAACAAAGATATATACTTTTCTGTGATCTTTTATTCTACAGAATCCAGTCAGGATTTGCATATTAGCAATAAGCTGGATATTAAAACCGATTTATAATCATCACTTCCAAGAACCACAAAAAACTATATTCTTTGGCTCTCCCTTTTGTTTGTTTCTACAAAGAAAAGTGTGAAATTGGAACAAATGATGGTTAGGTCATATTTCATCTATATACTATTTTCCAGTTTTGTTTTCAGGTCCAGTTCAAGGTGCTGACATATGGTGAGAAACTTTTTCCTTGCTTAAGATTATAAAATCTAAATGACTATCTCCTCTGTTAATTCTATTAATTACAGAAACCCAGAATTTTCCTTGGAGGGATTGTTCTATTTGTCCTCTCGTATAAAGGTGTAGCACAGGGGTGTCAAACTCAATTTCATTGAGGGCCACATCAGCAGTACAGTTGCCCTCAGGGGGCCGGGTGGGTATGGCCTGGGTGGGCGTGGCCTACTGGGTGGGCGTGGCTAAAGTGCTTATGGCCTACTCGGTGGGCGTGGCCAGCTCTACATCGTTCGCATCAAGGGTGCCTATGGGGGCCTGGCAGGAGTGGGACAGATCTGAGGGTTTCTGGGCCAGGGCCAAGGCAGTGGGGGCCGTTCCCTCACTGTTTCCAGGATGGCTTTGCGGGTCGCATGAAACCACTTCGCGGGCCGGATCTGGCCCCCGGGCCTTGTGTTTGACATGTCTGGTGTAGCAGGTGGCTGACTGGGAACACCCTCATTAGTTCTAGGTTCTCCAAAACGGGAGCTGCCTTTTTTGTACTGGACAAGACTTTTCTATTTTACAGGGTATTTTTTTTAACATTCATCTTTATTATGCTGCAAAGGTGTTTTAAATCTTTTTAAACTGCTGTCTAGAGACAGTCTCAATTATTTTAATTGCTTTCTTCGCTTGTTGTTTATCTTTTATGTTTTGCTACTGCTTCAGTTTAACATTTCCTAAACTGAGAAAAAAGGGTAGGAAGTTTTCAAGTGTAAGATAAAGACACTATGAAGTAACCATCTATTTATTTTTGTTTTGTTTATATAAACCATGATGTATGTCTCCAGAACATTTTAAGTAGTCATTTCCGAGTTTCAGAATAACAGTTTCAAGTAAAAACATTCTATAACTTCAGAAAACGTCTATCTAAATTCATAACACAAAACATAAAATAATCTTACTAAGTTTCCTTCACACCTTCCTGAAAGAAACAATATATTTACATTCCTTGCCTTGTTAATATATATATATATGTGTGTTTGTGTGTGTGTGTGTAAAATTGCAATATAAATAACACAGATACAAAATGTCTCAGTGTGGTACAGAAGAGTTCCAAAATGTTTATTAACACTTCCTAGATGCAATATGAACAATTACAGATATCAAATATAGGTTTAAGAATGATTGGAAGGGATGAAGTAGAATAATAGCTGTCACCAGATTAATAGTTTAGCATAGATTGAAATTTTCTAGAATTCTTTGTAATGTAAAATGTACCCCATGTATTCAAACTAGACCTGAAGGACAAGTTCAAAAAGTGTGAAATTCCCTATCAGAAATTACTGACATTCATTTAAGAGATCTGTAAAACCACTATGAATATCTGTAATTGCCACATGTTTTCTTCCTATGATGGTAGACTTAAAAAAAATACTCTTCAAAAAAAGTTTATTTTAATAGCTCTTACCCACCTATCTGAAAAATGGGGAGACTGATTATCCTTATCTCTGGCAGTTTTGTGTTTAAACAACAGATGCCTCCAAATAACTATCTAATCTATTCCAGTTTACTAGACACATACTAGATTACTATTTTCAAGTGTTACTAGAGTTCAGAATGAAATTTTTTTTGTTATATTTTCTAATCATAAAACAACATTACAGCAAGCCTCCTGAATGCTAATAGCCACTTATCTGCTTGCCCAAAAGAGAGGCAGGAAAGAAAGTTACTCTTGCTCCTAATGCTTTTATTCCCCCCCCTCCTCTATTTAGGTAAGGAAATTTCTATGAAACAATGACCCAATGTGGCAACTTTTTGAAAGTGGGAAGTGGGAAGGGATTCTGAGATTAAAAAAAAAAATTAAGAAACACACAGTGGTGGGATTCAGCCGGTTTGCACCACTTCGGCAGAACTGGTAGCTAATTTTTTGTTGCCCAGGCCCAGAATGGACTTCTGGAAGTGGCATCGACACAGAGAACCATTTGTTCACATATTTGAATCCCACCACTGCTTAAACATAGATCTAAAGTCTCCACTTCTGGTATACATGGAACCATATTCATACTTTCATATAAATATATAGAAAACTAAAAGCGGAAGCAAACAAGAGCATGCATCTAGCTCTGTATTCCTCTTTCTCCAGCTCCATACATTTAAGTAATAATAATAACACAGTTGGAAGGGACCTTGGAGGTCATCTAGTCCAACCCCTGCTAAAGGGTCAGTAAGAAGTGCAGCCGTGCCAGTGCTTGCCTTTAAAATGAATACGTTATTTGGACCCTGGAATAATGTATGGACAATTTTAATTGAATTCTGTTTAGAGCCTGGCTAGATTGTCCGTATTTATAGAAGGTGACATGAGATAGATGCAGTGCTGCATGAATGCTTATGTTTTCTTTTTCTTACCTCTCGAATTGAACATCAAATAGAACTTGATATATTAAGGAACACTTAATATACAATTCTCTGATTGGTCATAGATTACAGGTGTGTGTGGGGGGGATTAATATATTATAATATAGTAGGTTAGACCAGGGCTTTTGAACCAGTGGTACGGGTACCACCTGTGGTACATTGGCACCTGGCAGGTGGTACGTGACCATCCTAGAAAAGTGGTAGCAGGGGAGGGGAATGAGCTGAACCGGTGGCAGCACCACACAAGCCTCAGCGAGAGTGTCTGGAGCTACAGGGCTGTCAGGGCTCAGCGGAAATGCCAGGATCAGCGCCAGGCTCCAGCTGGAGCTCGGGGCTGATCCTGGCGTGTCTGCTGAGCCCAGACGAGGTGCCGATCAGCTGGAATGTTACAGCTTCTCCAGAGTCTTGTGATTTACATTCAGATGCTTTGCAACTGATTCATATTTATGACAGTCAGTGTCCCAGGGTCATGTGAAGTGCTGCAACCACCCAGAAGAGGGGGGGAAATAAAAACCAAACACCCCCCACCCCACCCCCACTGCCAATCTTCAACAGAAATGCTCACAACAATGAAAACCTTGGACAGGAGGAAGAATGCCGTCGGGCGGGCAGGCAGGTGTCTTGCTCGGCTGTGGCTTGGGGGAACTTTTTTCAGTGCCATTGTAACTTCGAACAGTCACCAAGTGAACTGTTGTAAGTCGAGGACTACCTGTACTTCATCACTTTTTTCCTTTTTTAGTTTTTGGTCATCAAGTTTTTGACACCTTGCTAGGCAACTGGTGGTACTCAGATGTTGCCATACCCTAAAAGTGGTACAATGGATGAAAAAGTTGAAAAGCCCTGGGTTTAGAGGTGATTCTGCAGTTTAGAGGTGATTCTGCAGGTACCAAACTATAAGTAAATACTGTAGTAGCCACAGAGTGAAAGTGCCCCAATTCAGGATCAAAATTATGGCACACCAGCCATGAAACTATTAATTTTTATTAATTTTTTTATCTCACCTTTATAATTTTATAAGTAATTCAAGTTGGCAAACATACATAATATTCCCTCCTCTTCCTTTCCCACAATAACAGCTGTATGAATTAGGTAGGGTTGAAAGAGTGTGACCAGTTGAAAGTCACCCAGATGGCTTTCATATCTAAGGCAGGATTGGAACTCAGTCTCCTGGTTTCTAGGCAGTACTTTAGCCACTACACTAAACTAGGTCCTTTACCCAATTATCTTTTTCCTCTTCTGCAACACTCCTAACAAAATGAGTCCCATGCAGCTATTAGCAACAGCATTATTATTTTTTCTGTGAGCAAAATAATATTGCCACAGGTAAATAACTATCTTAGTCTAAAAGAGAATCCCCACCCACCAATACTCAGGATTTCTAAAAATATTATGTGTAGTTTAGTCTTTAGATTTCTTGGGAGGGAGAGCAAAGAAAAAGATGTCACTTCTTGTAACAATTAGGATTGGTAATATAGAAAAATATAATTTTTTTCTTACTTCAACTAGCTTTGTGAATGCTTACCATTGCATCATAGAATAGTCCATCTGATTTTTTTAAAAAATGCATAATGCTACTTTTTAAACAGTAAAACAAACAAATGATAGGTGGCATTGCTAGAGTTTGTTTCCTGTGAGTGACAATACATTTGCATAAATTTTCTCATGTCAAAAAGACAAGAGGCTATATTTTGATGATTTAGTGCAGTGTCCTGCAGCCTGATAGCTGTGTAAAATAGTAACACTCAGATTAGTCAGGTGTTGCTTGAACTGTAATCCAACACACCTGGACAGGGTTAGCTTGGAAAAGGTGACTGGACCTTCTGTATTGATTGTTGATATCTTACATATATGATCAACAAATACTTCTGTTAATGTGATTTTTCTATACATTACTAGCAATATCCTTAGCAGTGTTCTGTAAGGTAGAAAAAGAAAAGGTTGGTTTTTCAACCGTGACTATCCAAAGTTGAAAGTTTTTGTCTTAGATAATTTATAATTCTGAAAATCATTTTGCTTTGACCAAATATGACAGAGTAATGGGCAAAATTAGATTTTTTTCCTAATGGGTGTTTGTTTCAAGACAATCAAAAGCCAAAAGCCAAATCACTATATATTTCATTAATAAGCACTGTCTGAATTTTTTTTGATAATTATCTAATGATGACTACCTAGACCACAGGTCTGCAACCCGCGGCTCCGGAGCCGCATGCGGCTCTTTCAGCCGTCTCATGCGGCTCCCAGTCCTCTGCCATGTGCAGTCCAAAAAAAAAAAGTGGGACTAAAAAAGTTCAACCAATCAATTCAAATATGCAGGGTAGGTGCATATCTCGCCTTGGCTCCACTCTTCAGTCAAACCTTGTTCTGCGCATGCGCGTATGTACACACATGCGCACCCATTTTTTGCGGCTCCCAGTTTTTCCTTTTGTGAGGGAACCGGTTCCGAGTGGCTCTTTCACTGTTTCAGGTTGCTGACCCCTGACCTAGACTTTTCACTAATTAAAAAGTAGTAACACTTGCAAATCATACTAATTTGTTAAATTACATTGATAAAATACAATTAATAGGACGCCTTCCTATCTGTTTAATAATTTCTCTATTATAATTCTTTATTGGAGAATAGAGTGACACATACTGAACGTGCATTCAATGATCTCAGATTCTGCTCTCTCATTTTGAATCAACAATAAGTGAGTTCCAGTGCACTTGCATGCTTCTCAACTTTTTCCTCATGAAGAACCAGGAAAAGGAATGCTAACTATCTTAAGAAAGCCATCTTGTATTTAATTTAAACAGACTAGCTTTAGAAACTCCACTGACTTGTTCTAGAATAACTAAGGTCATCATCAATGTTTCATTACCTGGTATAAGAGCCACAAAAAGATTCCAATCACATTTTAGCTATGCTTGAAATACATGTCACTTAGCATGATATTAATATGAAGGTATTGTCACCGATTTGTTATGCAAAATTTCACTTGGCTAGTACTTTTGGATTGCAAAAATTCTACTTTTCTTTGTTAAAACATTCTATCACGGGTTTCAAACTCGATCGTTTCATGTGACATATTGTGATGTATTTTGCCTTTGCAGAGCTGGGGTGGGCGTGGTCTGTGCGTGAGGCATCCGGCCTGTGGGCCTCCAGTTTGACATCCCTGTTCTATATGCTTTTCCTTAACCCTTTAACAGGCATTTCTGACTTCATATTCTTCTGAAATCTGGAAAGAATGGTTGACATGCGCTCGAATCAGACCGAGTCTGAACAAGTTACCTTAGCCATGAATTATCTTAGACTGCAAGTGACTGAAGGTGACTATCTTAAAGAAAACTTATCTGTGAAGATTGCTGGTGGAGCTATCCCATTATAAGTTACTGAAGACATTTTCAAACAAGAGCATTCCACTGAATATCCAACATGTATTTAAAATGATATCTCAATTGTTTTCATTATTTTAAACTAGTCCCTGTAAAAATAAAAAAATATGGACTGAAGAACTTTCATACAGGCCTCAAAATACACAAAGCAATTTTTATTAACATACTATAGCTTTCTACATGCTTACATACAAGTAGCAACCTCAGAATTTAAACTGCTATTTGGAGGGAGTTTTTCCTACTAATTTACTTTGATGAAATTTATTTAATGTTATAAATCATTTTACATATGAGGTTTATACTTGATATATGTTCTAAGTTATTAAATTATAATAATAATTAAGTTATTAGTGATGTTAGGCAGCAATGAGAAATTTATATAAATGAAAAAAATATAACCACTCTCCAATACTGTAAATCATTCAAAAAATTACTTGATATTTATCCATGTTACACATCTGTAGGTACTTTAAGTTAAATTTAAATTTATGATATGAGGAAAACAGGAAGACTGACTAAAAGGAAAGTATACATGCCAAATAATTGTTCACTAAGCTTTTCACATCTTCCAATCATATTCTATCAATTTTATATTGAAAATTATCAGTTCTCAACTGAAGACATCCACTCCAACTATAATTTGGGGAGAAAGGCAAGCGTGTTTATTATTTGGTCATGAGGCTTAATTTTAAACCATCCGACTACATAGGCCAAAACTCAAAAAGGTTTATGTACAGAACAAATGCTACAGATGTCCTGAATACTGCTCCAGAAACTGTTCCACTCTTCAGGAGTAAGTGCAAAACTATAGGTTAACTTTTTAATCTAATTCTCAATTACCTCTTTAAAGCTCAAGCAACTAAATTTTTGTTCCCTAGCAAGACAAGCAATATATAAATTAGTATAATAAGCATGATTATTTTCCTCTTATAACATGCATACATTTCACACCATTCTATAGTATTCAGTGAGACTTACACTTTAAGATTCAACCCCATGACAATACCACTGACTCTGATAACTCTACATTATCATTACAGGAATAATATATTGAGCCACGCAAGAATCTGAACAATTACAATCACACAGTTAATCTATGATTATGCTTTGTCCAAATGCATTCGCTGCTCTAGTGAGAATGAAACATTTAACATTCTAAAAATAATTTGCAGAATGCTTAATATTATTACTGGTATTAATTTAAATATTAAATATACATATATACATACTTAGAAACAATCTTCCAGCACAATATGGTAATTTGCATTAACCATCAGTTTTCAAGAAACATAAAAGCAGCATTACTGTATGTGTAATGTCATATGATTTTATTTATAAAACATATAGGAAATTATTTAACTATAGCATGACAGTAATGTAGAGATATCTGCTCTGCCCTAAATAACTTGAAGCCTGAATTTCTCCATTAATAAGGAGAAATGGAAGGAATCACAAATAAACATGCATGAAAATGTGTTCAAACTTTTGAAATGGGTCTGAAGGGGGGGCAAAGAGAAAGTTGTTTTAGAAAGGTATATCAGACATAAAATGAAGGAAAGGAAAACAAGTACAACAGAAACTTTTAAGAGGGTGGCAAGGCTTCTAGAGACAGTTACTGAACTATTATTATAGAATACAGCTCCAGAGCAACTGTTCCCTAGCTAGACTTTGAGATGAGTGGATCACAACTTCCATCATGCTGGCCAATGATGATAATGGTTAGAGTCCTATTCATCTGCAGTATATCAGATTAGGAAAAGTAGGGTTTTTTCAGCCTAAAGTATATCTAACCTCATACTGTTCTCCAATCTAATCTATATAAATCTAATAAAATAAATAAATAAATAAATAAATACGATTTTATTTCTATAAACATTAACAGAATCTATAAAAGGTAAAGGTAAAGGTTCCCCCGCACGTGCGTGCTAGTCATTTCCGACTCTAGGGGCCGGTGCTCATCTCCGTTTCAAAGCCGAAGAGCCAGCGCTTGTCCGAGGACGTCTCCGTGGTCATGTGGCCAGCATGACTAAACGCCAAAGGCGCACAGAACGCTGTTACCTTCCCACCGTAGTGGTCCCTATTTTTCTACTTGCATTTTTACATGCTTTCGAACTGCTAGGTTGGCAGAATCTGGGATGAGTAATAGGCGCTCACTCTGTTACGCGGCACTCGGGATTCGACCCGCCAAACTGCCGACCTTCTGATCGACAAGCTCAGCGTCCTAACCCACTGAGCCACCGCGTCCCTTCAACAGAATCTATATACCCCCATAAACATGATTAAAAAAAAAATCAAAATCTTCATTAGCTTCAGTGGAAAGTAAATACTCTTTATTTTACCCCTAATTCACAGAACCAATGCAATTATCATATTTTATATACCAAAAAAACTTTAAATACCAAAAAATCTTTAAAATGATACTGCACTGAATGCAAAGACCTGCTTCTGAAAAAGACAGAAAGCAAATGGAGACAATAAGGTGCCTTAGATCCTAGACCAAAGTCTCATACACTATTTTGATATGTATTTAGCATCGGTATTTCAGAAATGAACTTGCAGGACCACTGCTTTCAGTAACAAAACTACCACATGCTTGCTCTGTAACTTACTTTATCCTAATTAAAGAGACAAAGAAACATAAAATTAAAAGGGGGAAAATTGCTGCTAATAAGCAGTTATGCAGCTCTTTACATTTGTATAGAAGGAGTTTTTTCTGTACAGATTATTCTGCTGTGTTTGCAAAATTAAGGAAACTTGACTTTTGGAAATTTGCTTCAAAACAAATTTGGGGATTTCTGACTCAGGAAACATTGGCACATAATATAGTTCATCTATTTCTGCTGCAGTGTATCCCAACTCACTAATTACTGCCAAGCCAGCAACAACTGACCTATGCACAAACAGTAACTCATCCAGGCTAGGTGTGGCAACAGCTGGAAGTGCAAAATAAGGCAGCTGTCTCTGATAACCAAAGGCCAAGATTAAAACTCCTGAAGTACATTTTACTGAACAGCAAGCCCCAAATATATGCTAGATAGCAAAACAACTGTGGTACTAAGGATGGTGCCTATGGCGTTCTTCAGCATTCAGAAAAGAAATGGAGGGGGATAGTTAACATTAGAATAAATTTGGACAAGGGAAGAGACAGATTAATCCCAGATAAAGACCGTGTAGAAAAGACTCTCCAAACCTGATATGCTCCAGATATACTCGACCGTGACTTTGGTGATGCACCCAATACACACGCTGGCAGCGGCTGATGGGACTTCCAATCACACACATCCGGAGAGTGCTAAGTCGGGGTAGTGACTTAACGAGTTCTTTCGAAGTGCGGTGTGCATGTTAGGCGGCTATTAAGAGAAAAGTGCGGAGAGGAAAAGGGGTGGGGAGGAGAGACCATCCAGACAGACAGACATGTCAGGTAGGAAATCAAAGTCCACATTTACCTGTTTCCCGTCCCAGCGGGTGAGCCGTACTGTGCAGGAGAGTCCATAACAAAATGTGCTTAGGAATCCAGCTCATTGTATCTCCCTCCACCCTGAGGCGGCCTGCAAGGCACGGGATAAGGAACAGCCTGGCCGAGACAACTCTGGGGGACGAGGGGAAGCGGGCGGAACTCGGGGCTAGGGTGAAAGACGACGAAGCGGCTCTGAAGCAGACTGGGATGAGGGGGGGAAAGAGGCCCCAGCGGAGGCAGCGGGAGTAGCTGCGGCTTGGGTACTTCTGACGTGCGTGTGCGAGTCGCTCCCTTTCTCTAGCTGTAGGAGAAACAGGAAATCTTAAAAAGTTCGCAAACAGCTGGGCAGGACTTTCTTAACTCTTACAGTAGTTCCTTTTCTGGCCCTCCCTCTTCCCAGCTTCTCCATCCCCCCACCCTGCTTCAGTATGAAACCTCTTCAGACCGTTCTGCGTGTCAATCATCGGCCTTAGGCCGACCTCCCTTGTCTCAAGCCGTTTCTCCACACGCTGCCAAAAAAAAAAAAATGTATGAAAAGCTCTGCCTGTGGAGGTTAACCCGCGGCTTGGTTCATAAAGGCGTTTTCCTCAGTCATCTCGCCCACGCTTTTTCTCTCCGACACAGGAGCGCGCGGATCGCTACACGCCCAGGCTCAGAACCCTGTTATTATTTCTCATATCCGTAATACATTTTCGTATTGCGCCATAAGCGATACAAAAGAGAACGAAGGCTTCCACCTTAATGCGTATTTCCGGAGCTCAGTATTTGCTCGGTTCAAAATGGTTTGTATCAAGATATGTTGAGCCCAGATGCTGTTTAGCTTAACCTGCAAGCAGTTTTCCATATTTTATTTTATTCCTTAGTTTCCTGTATCTAGTATTTGTAAGTCAGGTTAAAAGTTTAGCAACTCAATAGAATTAACATGTCAACATAATTATTTAACTTAATTTAATAAAATCAATGTTGCGAATGTTGACCAAACTTTCTTACCTCTTGTAAGACTTGGTGGTAAAAGAAATAGAAGAAGCACCATTCATTTTTATGTATGTGCTTTGGAAATGCATCTGCGCACTTTAGTAAAGTCTTTTTAAGTCCTGCTCAGTTTCCTGGTATTTTACAGTCACGGCCACTTAGTTTACTTAGCCATCACAATACAGAAATAGCTTACCATTGCCTTTTCCAGGGATTTTTGTATCGTTCATGTCTAGATTATATCACTCTTTCCTAGTGTCCCTCATCAAAACATTAAATAAAATTGAACCTGTTACAATTTTCCTGTTCTCTTTTGCTTCTCCTTCTGTAGACATTTCATGATTAGGCTAGGTAACATTATCAGCTGAAAATATCGAGACTCTTAACAATTCAACCCAGAGCTACTTATATTCTCTACTACAGCAAGACTCGACTTTGCCCAGGTTTTTTTAGATAAGTCAAGATAGGTTAGCTTAGCTTTCAATATATATAATTCAGATAGCCAATGGCTGTTTACCTACTGATTCACTTACAATTTTTGTTATGCTTCCTTATGAGGCAAATATAGACATGAAACATAGTAACACTTGTAAATAAAGACTGTACTGGCTGCTAGTGTGGTTTATGATTAAAGTGTTGGATTAGGGCCAGGCAGGCTCAGGATCAAGTACACTTTCAATTGTTAAACTCACATTTTGCTCACTGCAACACATGGGTACTTAATGGATCTGTACATTAAAGCTGGCCTAATGTGGTTTATGAATTCAATTCAATTCAGCCTTTTGATGAATGCCAATTACAGAGGAATCCTAGCTGCGTCTGTATTTGTGGAGGGATACTGGATTTAAAAACAAACATTCCAGCATATAGCTAGCAGAGATGAGGTAAATTAGATCCATCATTACCCATATTTTGCAAATTTATATTGTCTTTGCCTAAAGATTGCTAATGACAGCCTTGTGAGGTAGGCCAAACCATAAAACAGGCATGGCACAATTTCAGGAATGCTCTTTATAGTAGCAAGGTGGAATAAAAGATTTTTAAAAGCCTATTCAGGTTTCTGTTTCCCCATTTTGTACCCCAACAAAAGCCAGACAGGGTTAGTTTGATACATTCACATGTTTTTTTCTGTCTCTGAACTGTGTAATTCCCCCCCCCCACAAGTCCTCCTTCTTTCCCTCCTAATGGCTGTTTCACATCTTCATTTCTTTGCAATTAATATATAGTTGGGGAATGGCAGAATCTCATGAAAATTAGAAGTTTATTTCTTTTTCAATGTATTTATGAAGAAAAGCTGGCTCAGGAATTCTGGTAGTTGAAGTCCACGTCATAAAAGAGCCAAGGTTGCCTACCCCTGGACTAGATTATTGGAACATACTCTGTGTGGGGCTGCCTTAGAAGACAGTTTGGTGATTATAGCTGGTTGAACATGCCGCAATCAGGGGGGGGAATATAGGCTGAAAAAATAGCCTGCTGCCCTGTGAGTATACCAGGCCCTAATACTTGCCTATAAAGCCCTGAATAACTCTAGATTTTGATACTTGAGGAGTTGCCTCACACTCACTGACCATTCGGCAGTATGATCTGTTATAGAGAACCTGATGATGATCCATCTGAGTGAGAGGTTGCTGAGGCACATGTCTACAGATGGGTCAGCATAGAACTAGACTTCTGGAATGAGCTTCCAATGGACTTGACGTAGGTCTTTCACTCTGCATGTTTAGAAAACTGATAAAGAGCCACCCGTTACCTCTGGCGTTCTCTGAAAATTGAGTGGTCCTGTTAATGTTGATTGTAAATGTCTTTAATAATTTTAATAACTTTTTTATTTTTTATGTTTTATTGTAGATATTTTAATGCCTTTTTAGTTGTTGACTGTTAAAAGGAGCTCTGAGTGCCATGAAGTGGTGATTTTGGCATGGTTGGATGGATGGACGGATAGACGGACAGAAGTCAGAAGACTGAATAGAACTCATATTGAGGGTTCACTAGTTAGCATTAGTCAGAATAAGCTGTACTATGCTTTATCCTTAAGATAGTAATTATCTATCTTTGAGATAGTAATTAGATAATTATCATTATCCTTGTGATAGTATTAAACTAGATGAAGACCAAAGCTAAATCCAGAAATAGCTAGTGTAAATTGATAGGTCTCAGGTCCAGAGAAGCATACTAGCGGTATAATACAAATTATACCTTACCTAAATACTAGATGAAGTATAATTCCTGCTATAGCAATGGAAAATAGCTTGGAGCTTCTTTTTGACTTCAGTGTGGTAGTAGAGGATCAGGTTGTTTCAGTGGCAAGGCAGACGGGGCTGATGCATTAGTTGCAATCCTCTCTGGATTCTCTAACCTTTCCTCAGTGATCCATACCCTGATAACTTCACAGCTGAATTATTGGAATTTATGAAATCACCAGAAGCTGCAATTGCTACAGAAGCAACTGCCTAATTGTAAGGCAGGTGATAACCTAATGGGCTATCCCTAAAGAGCTGCATAAGTTGGATTAATTATTAGATCTAATCAGTGCTTTTTTTGTAAAAGAAAAAGGTGCCAGAACTCACACATGTCATACAACCCGCCTTGCCTACCCTACAAAGTTCCATCCAAAAAAGGTGCCGGAACTCCGTTCTGAACGTTCTATGACAACAAAAGCCCTGGATCTAATACTATGTGCTGACATTAATCTAAATGACTGTGTTTATCAAGCCTTAAATGATACCGCTTTCCCAGTATTACCCAATACTACTTGTGGTCTAACAGGGGCTTTGGCTCACAGACAATAGCCAAGATATGCTTTTCTCAGTGGCAGAATTCCAAGTACTATATGAAACATTCCCCAGAGTACACCTAAATAAGCTGATGCCCCCCCACACTCTAACTGATTAATTTTGGAAGTTTTTTAAAGTTGCCAAGTTTGAAAAAGATTGATGAAAGTATGTCTGTTTACATAGGCATTTATGGGGGGAAAAAATAATCTAGTTCCAGATCAGTCTATCTTATTAGATTGCCTCTTATACTGGTTTTTAAAAAAGGAACTCTGTTTTGATGTTTGTATTTATAATTTGCATGGATTGTTAGCTTTATTATGAAGGGTTTAATAAGATTGCTTTCATTGTTTTTTGTTTTGTTTTGTAAATTGATTTGGACTGTTCTAAAAGGAAGAGGGAATACAAATATAAAATAAAATGTTAAAAAATATCATGCTGTAATTGGTCACAAGTAAGTTTTGAGTAGTTCTCAAGAAATGGAATTAAATCTCTGTAATAAAATGTATTAGACACAATAGGAATATGAAACTACTGTTCTAAGATCTTGGTGTAATTGGAAAAAAAGAGGAATAATAAATAATATAAAATCAATTAATTAGAGGCAGAATTCTGGAGAAAAGGTGAATGCAGCACTGATAAATACTGCAACTACTTTTGTAATAATTCTTGTAATAACACTTCTACATGCTGTAATTAGCAACATTGGCTGTGTGCTATTACACTGTCAACTTCTGCTTCATTTATTTTCTTCTTTTCCAGAAGAAGCGGTAGTTCAAGGAAGTGTTTGCATCATATCTTCCAAGGCTGATGTGTTGGACTATAACTTCCATATTTCTCAGCCAGCATCGTGTTTGGTAGCTGAGAATTGTGACAAAACTGGAAGACACATCTATGGGGAAGGATGCTTCATAGACTTTATTTTGTTGATTTATTTTGGTGCTTAGGAAGAAAATATAGAATGTGCAGAGGCCATAAAGGGAAACTAAAGAAGCATCCATAAAGTGAAAACTCTATATCCAATTCACATCAGTATTAGCTTAGTTTACATTGAACTCTCAAATCCTCAAAGAAAGCTTACAGAAACTCTTTGATTATATCTATACAGGTACTCTATGACTTATGACCACAATTGAACTGAAAAATTTCCATTGTTAAGCAAGATAGTTAAGTGACTTTTGTCCCATTTTACCACCTTTACTGCCATAGTTGTTAAGGGAACCACTGCAGTTAAGTTAGTAACATGGTTGTTAAGTGAATCTGGCTTCCCCATTGACTTTGCTTGTCAGAAGGTCACGAGAGGGGATCATATGACCTCGGGACACTGTAACCATCATAAATATAAACCCGTTGCCATGGGTCTGATTTTTGATCATGTGACCACAGGATTAGTTGTAAGGTGAAAAAGGGTCACAAGTCACTTTTTCAGTGCCGTTGTAATTTCAGTCATTAAACAGTTGTAAATCAATTTTTACCTGTACCATATAGCTATTAGGTAGTATCTGCTGCCATCCATCTCTGTCTGCAGATAACCTTCTACTTCAGACTGGTTTCTGACAATGATGGTCATGATTTTCATTCTGAGAGTCAGGATCTGGGGAAGAAACAAAACAAAGTATTATTATTACCTTTAGCAGAGAAGAAATAAAAAAAACCTTAAAAGTTTTGTAAAATAATGTCATCTTACAAGGAAGCCTTATGTGAAGCCTGGCACCACTGATATTTTGGGGGTCTTTAACTCATGCTGCAAATAGTACAGCAATCAGTTAAGTGTTGCTCAAACGTGATGAATGGGACCATCTTTCTTTAATCCTTTTTAAGTTATCTGACCCATCTACTGCGATAATCAAGTTCGCAGATGATACAACTGTGGTGGGTCTTATTACAGGTGGGAATGAGACAGCATATAGGGCGGAGGTACAAAAACTATCCATATGGTGTAGTAACAACAACTTGCACCTAAACATCGGCAAGACGAAAGAGATGGTGTTAGACTTCCGGAGAAAAAAGGAGGAACCTGCCCCACTTTACATCGGAGAGAACTGTGTAGAGAGAGTTTCCTCCTTTAAATTTCTGGGAGTCTACCCCTGTGAAGATCTGACCTGGAAAGTTAACACAACTCAGGTGGCTAGAAAGGCCCAACAGAGGCTTCACTTTCTTAGGGTCTTGCGGAAGAACAGGGTAGAACATCAGCTAATGACCCTCTTTTACCGGTCTACTATAGAGAGCGTCCTCTCGTATGGTATTGTGGTTTGGTATGCTGGTCTGACAGCCGCGGATAGGAAAGTATTACAGAGGGTAGTGAGCACAGCACAAGACATTGTGGGCTGTTCCCTGACACCACTGGATGACATCGCCAGGGCTCGTTGCCTTGGAAGAGTGAGGAAGATTCTCAGGGATGACTCACACCCTGGACGGTATCTCTTTACTCTCCTACCATCCGGTAGGAGATATAGGAATATAGCCAGCCGTGCCAACAGGCTGAAAAATAGCTTTTATCCGTGGGCTGTTAGGCTTTTAAATGGGACATAATCTTATGCAGAATTGACTTGGGAGGCCGGTGTGTGTTGTAGTTGGTTCACATGGTGTGGTAGGATGGGGGGTTTGTTGTCACTGTGTGTTGGGGGAGAGAGCACGGGGGGGGGAGGCTCAGCTAATCTCAATGTACACATGTTGTACTTTGACAATAAAGGTTTATTATTAATGGAAGTTGTAACAGAGATCACTGAGTGGTGATCCTATCCTGACTCATGCAACAGGGATTAATGATGTAATTTCACGGCTGGAGATACAAAGATTTACTTTTGATACAGTGATTGTTTATTGGAACATTCATTGGGATGTTGTGTTAGACAAAGGGGAGATTTTTGTAGCAAGAGATTGAGCAAAATCCAAAAGATCACACTTAGAAACTTTCAAAGCTAAACTGGCTTTTAAAAAGGCCTACCTTAAAGCCAATGAAGACACTTTTTTAAATGGCCAGTAATGTAATGGTGCTATCTGTAGACAACAAACATCAGATTGCACAGCCCCAGCCCTGTGATTTTGAAATCCATATCTATTTAATTCTACATAGCAATAATATATCTGTACATCAGCTAGCTGGATAGATAATATAGACATCTGAGGAGAGATACAAAGTACTTGAAAAACAGAGTGGCATTTGAATGGCATGATATCACCTGATAGTGTATCACTGCTAAAGACAAGCAAGTGATTGTGTGCATATTTATATTACAAATCAGAACCCCAGTGCTTCCGTTTATTTTTGTAAGCAGGATTGACCAAGTATTCTGCTCTCCGAGAAAATGGCACTTACTGACTTAAAGCAAAGTACATAGCTGTGAAAGCTAACTGAAAATCCCATTGTTTTCTGTCGATTGTTCACCACTGATACGTAATTCCATCAAGGTGGAAGAAATCACTTTAATGCCTAGCTGCATACTGTGTTATCTTTTCCATTGGTTTGGGCCCATTTTTCTTGTAGGCCCAAAATACGGAAGTTGTGCAATGTAGTAGAACCCAAATATATTTATTCAAAGTCTTAGTGTATTTAGAGATGATTTACCTTGGTTTTGCAGCTCTTTGAAAGGGCACTTTCTTTCGATAGTGACCTATGAAACAGGTGGCTGAATCACTTCAATTCATTGGGTAGTAATGGGATCAAATGGTCATTCCTTGTTGAGAAAGATCAGCCCTGCCTTGACTCTAGGACAACAGCCCTTCTGAAAGAAATTTGGTGCATCTACACACAGTTGCTTTTTAAGGCAAAACTCATAAAGAGAGACTCTTGAAGGCCTAAGATTTATAGCATTTATCATACTATGTATTAAAATTTAGGTCTATGCAAAAAGCTGAGTTTCAGTGTTCCTGGAAAGTTCTGTTTTATTCCCCACGTGTATTGATGTAGCCATTCCATGTGTGGTTTGTTTCTTTCCAGAAATGGATATTTTGAATCATAAACAGTTTATATCAGATACAGAAATCATTAATTGCATTCCAGATTGAGGCAGTACTAAAGAACACTGAAAAATGTTGGTATGTTCCAGGAATTGAAAATAACATTTTGAATATTCCGAATAATAATAATAATAATAATAATAATAATAATAATAATAATAATAATAATAATAATAATAATAAGAAGAAGAAGAAGAAGAAGAAGAAGAAGAAGAAGAAGAAGAAGAAGAAGAAGAAGAAAGTTGGAAGGGACCTTGGAGGTCATCTAGTCAAACCCCCTGCTCAACCCCCTGTAGGCAGGAAACCCTATACCATTTCAGGCAAATGGCTGTCCAGTCTCTTCTTAAAAACTTCCAGTGTTGGAGCATTCACCACTTCTGGAGGCAGGTTGTTTCACTGGTTAGTTGTTCTAACTGTCAGGAAGTTTCTCCTTAGTTCTAGGTTGCTTCTCTCCTTGACTAGTTTCCATCCATTGCTTCTTGTCCTGCTTTCAGGTGCTTTGGAGAATAGCTTGACTCCCTCTTCTTTGTGGCAGCCTGAGATATTGGAACACTGGTATCATGTCACCCCTCACCCTTCTCTTCGTTAAACTACACATACCCAATTCCAGCAACCATTCCCTATATGTTTTAGCCTCCAGTCCCCCAATCATCTTTGTTGCCCTTCTCTGTACCCTTTCTAGAGTCTCAACATCTTTTTTACATCATGGTGACCAAAACTGGATGCAGTATTCCAGGTGTGGCCTTACCAAGGCATTGTAAAGTGGTATTAGTACTTCACGTGATCTTGATTCTATCCTTCTGTTAATGCAGCCTAGCACAGTGTTGGCTTTTTTGGCAGCTGCAGCACACTGCTGGCTCATATTGAAGTGACTGTCTACTAGATCCCTCTCACAGTTGCTACTATTGAGCAAGGTACCACCTATACTATACCTGTGCATTTGATTTTTCCTGCCTAAATGTAGAACCTTACTTTTTTCACCATTGAATTTCATTTTCTTAGATAGCACCCAGTATTCGAGTCTGTCCAGATCCTCCTGTATCTTAAGCCTATCTTCTGGACTATGGGCTATTCTTGCCAGCTTGGTGTCGTCTGCAAATTTGATGAGTTCCCCATCTATCCCCTCCTCCAAGATGTTGAAGAGCACTGGGCCCAGAACAGAGCCCTGGGGCACCCCCTACACACTTCCCTCCATGTAGATGCAGTTCCATTGAGAACCATACCCTGAGTACGGCCTGTCAGCCAGCTACAAATCCATCTGGTGGTGATGCTATCTAACCCACATTTTTCTATCTTATCAAGTAGTAGGTTGTGATCTACTTTATCAAATGCCTTACTGAAGTCCAAGTAAATTATATCTACAGCATTCCTCTGGTCCACTCATTTTGTCACTTGGTCAAAGAATGTAATAAGATTTGTCTGGCATGATTTGTTTTTGACAAACCCATATTGACTCTGGTAGTTCCCCAGTGCTCCAGGATCTTTGAAAAATATAGTTCAGTGGTTCTGAGATCACGTCCGCCAGTTCCTTGAGAACTTTGGGGTGTAATCCATCTGGTCCTGGTGATTTGAACTCGTCTAGGCTGGACAGGTGCTCACTTACCATTTTCTTGCCTATCTTAACTTGCATTTCTATTCTGTTTTTTTATGGTGCTGGTTTTGGTAGGTTGGCCTGTTTTTTTCCCTTTGTGTAAAGACAGATGCAAAAAATGAGTCAAATAGTTTTGCTTTCTCCCTGTTGCTTGTCACCTTTTTGCCATTTTCCCCCACTAATGGACCAATCATTTCCTTAACTTTTTTCTTGTTTTTTATATGTTGAAAGAAGCTTTTTTGTTATTTTTGACTTTGGTCGCAAGTCTTAGTTCATTTTGAGCCTTAGCTTCCCTCACTTCATCTTTGCAGGCACGGGCTATTTGCTGATATTCTGCCTTAGTTATGTGCCCTTCTTTCCACTTCTTATACTTGTCCTTTTTATCTTTCAATTATAGTTGTCCTTTTTATCTTTCAAACTTGTCCTTTTTATCTTTAAACTATCCTAGTCTGTTCCCCTTTAATGGAGTAGGATAGAAATCAGGGATAGCATTCAATGCAAATAATTTAACAATAAATAACCATCAATCTGTACTCAGGATGTTTTTGTAATTGGTATTAATACTGTAGAAACAGAAATATTTAATGAATGAATATGAATCAGATATGAATCAGAAAAGGGAATTATTTTCAATATTTATCACATTTACATACTAACTTCTAATGCCAAAGTTTATGGACTCATTCTTCATTTTATTCTCACATGAACAGCTGATATGAAACAAAGATACTAGTCCAAAACATTTAGTGAGCTCCTTACTTGAGTGGGGACTTGAGCTAGAGGTTCCTTGGTCCTAATCGGGCAGTCTAAGCACTACATCACAATGCCTTTCCAATATACAATATGTGTCAGGTACATAATCTGTCATAAAGGAGCTAATGTTCCATGACGAGCAAATTGAACTCAATACAGTAACAAAAGCTTTATGATGTAACTTCAAGTATTCCTCTATAGAGGAAATTGCCTTCAGCATCTCTACAAGTCACTTCCACTTTATTCTTAGAAAGACTTCATCAAGAAGATTTTGTCTAGTTCCACATAGTTCTTTAAAGGGCTCATCAGAGGGTAATTAAGTAAATTGGCAGAGTGGAAAAAGGTTGTATAATAAAAGGTTTAAATAACTGAACATATTTAGTGGAGAAAAGTAGAAGTGAAGAAGAACAAGAAAGTATTCTTCTGTCACACAAAGGATGACAAATATTTTTCCTCTATTGCCCAGTCAGTGGCTTTGAAACACTTTAATAATAGAACAGTTCAAATTAAGCATTCTCCAATGTCAAACAGTAGGATCTGTTTAATTGATGAATTGTTGTGGTTTAAATTCTGCTTTTCTACCAACAAATCAAACACACATTTATAAAAAAAACCTCAAAAGGAATATATTTGGGTTTTTAAAGACAGACTTCTCTAAGAAAGGAGTTCTGCTATTGAGGGGACACTACAATGTCTTTTCCATTGTTTGCTTCTAAAGCAACTAACTTCAGTGAATCTGTAAGAATTACAACAAATACAACTGTCATCAGAGAAGATCACAAGCATGCCTTTACAGTCACTGATAAACAATAATAGCCCAATATATTACATATCTCTCTGTGTGACAAGAGACAGATCTAATTATATTTATAAGTCTAGGTGTGATGATAGATTACATATGGAAATGGTATAATGTTTGTCATCACAAATGGAAAAGTTTAGGGTGCCTATACATCAACTACTAACTATCTACTTGGAGAATAGATACCACAGTAGTAACATAAGAATTTCAGTTGAGTCTCCAAGCTACATCAGGTTTATCGACTTTCTGCATCTGTATTCCAAACTAACAATAACCTCTCACCCAGTCATGAACCCAAAGTTCTAGCCCATCTCTTTTCATAATATATAAATCCAACATAACTTTCTTATGTCTGAATTATGCAGGTATAAAATCATCCAAATGGGAATATTTTCCCAGAGTAAGTTTTGAATTACATTACTGTTGGCTTTAGTTTGGCATCTCTGACATGGTGCTTAAATTTGCTCTGCGATATACCGTAATTAATACTCCAAAACCAATGGCTAATTCTTCATATGTGGTTTTGTCATTCATTTTTAGTATGAGACATATTAGTGACCACATTTCAATGGATTGTGAACAAAGCTTTTTTGGGACTATGAACAGGCAGGATTTAGACCTGGCCACTTGACTCTAGATATTTTATTACGATATCTAATTGAGAAATATAGTAGAAGATCTTGAGTTTCTTTCTATGTGGCATTTTCTTATTTCCAAAACTTGGCATCTGACCCAATCTGAAGACCTCTCCTCTGGGAAAACCTAATGGATTAAGCACTGACATAAGACTATTGTTCCTAATTCAGAAATTATATTGAGATTTTAGAATCAGAATAAGATATTATTTACAAACTATGGAGCAGCCTTCTAGCACCTTGATGCTTTTCACATATTCTTTTTCTTATCTGTTTCCATGAGTCATGCTGTTTTTTCTTCTCTGTCTCTCACATCTCTCATGTCCACTCTTTTTACTTACTATCTCTTTAGTCTGTTCTTTCCTTTCTGTCTCTGTCTTATCCCAACCATCATGTTTTTTTTCCAGGTCTATTCTTTGTGCTGTCAGCTCACCTGCTTTCCTGTCTTCCCATGACTATTACTCATTTTTCCATTACAAAGATTTTCCATGATTTCTGCTACCTATTTCCTATTATTTAATCCATTACATGTCTGCATAAAGACCCTCCTCTTAATTCATACTAATTTCATATCACAGACCTGTTAGAGTGTCTTTCCAAAATATTACCAGTGTTGCCCAGTTAAGACCAAAATGGAACATAAAATGTTGGCAAGGAAACAGAGAGAGTAAATGGACTTAGGACTACAGAAATATTCAAAGTATCACAAAATAGTAGAATGCTTTTTGAGTTTCCAACAATATTTCAATCTGCCAAAAAATTACTTGGACATAGTACAATTCAAGTTACAGAATTTTTAAGAAAGGGATATTTAATCAATGATTAGCAGCAATAAAATAAAAAAGCGCTATGGGAAAAATGCACAGGGTAGGATAGGAGAGGATAAAGTTGAATAAAATTTAAATTATAAAACTTGAAGGATCCTCTAATAATATTCTTTTTGTCCAGCTCATATTAAAGCACAGTTAAAAAGCTCCCCTAAAAAGATGATTTGTTAGACAACAAAAAGAGGAGGGAACATTAATATTTTGTCATTGCATGATACAAAGTGAATCTGCCTTCTGTCAGTGACAGATTTGGGGAGATTTTGATTTGTAATAAGTAAAGTAATTTATTTATTTATTTATTTATTTATTTATTTATTTATTTATTTATTTATTTATTTATTTATTTATTTTAATCCCATTTATATCCCGCCCTTCTCCGAAGACTCAGGGCGGCTTACAATTTTAAGCACAAACCAATGTGCTTAGCAATAGCCTTCTTTCTATGTATATGCCTGCTTATTAGGGCTTTCAGCCCCCCCCAGCGGCACTATTACAAAGTCAGCTTATTGCCCCCAACAATCTGGGTCCTCATTTTACCTACCTCGGAAGGATGGAAGGCTGAGTCAACCTTGAGCCTGGTGGGATGCGAACCTGCACTAATTGCAGGCAGCTGGTGTTACTTAAGGAGGCATTAGCCCACTGCTCCACCAAGGAGCACCAATTCCTATTGTAAATAGGAATTACAATCCCCTTTCCACTAATCTGATCCATGTTAATCTGTCATTATGACTGTTTTCTAAAAAAGACACCCAGATATATTAAATGCAATACACATTTAATGTTTCATGTAGGTCGTCCTGTTCCCCCAGTTTCCAACAAAACCAAGAATTATTGGAGCTTTTCCTTCTGCCCAAGGATGATAATTTGTGGTTCAATTCAACTCTGTCCTTTCTTTAAATTTGAATGGGATTGCATTCACTGGGTCTGAGTATAACTTTATTATTATTATTTCTTGCTATTTCTCTGGAGGCCATATGCAGGCTGCAAAAAGGAGTAGGTGCAGACTTTGCTAAATAACCTGAGGGATATTTATTCACACCATGCAAACAACTCATGCTGATCTACTTTCAATGTAATATTATGATGTGTGGCTGTTAGTACCAATTCTTTCAGCAGTAGATACAAATGCTTTTGTCATAAAATAAAAACCTTTGAGTACAGTAAATGGAATTAAAATAAATAGAAGAACACGACTGTTTCCCATCAGCAAGAGCTTGAGAATATCAATATAACATTATAATGTGCTTTACCACTGCACTTGTTGACTTGGTGCAAAAACATATCACATATCTAAAGCTCTGCACTGTCCCAAATGGTAAAACACTTTTTCCTGCTTGTTGCTATGTTTTTTGGCAGATACCCACTTAATCCAGAAAGCCATGCTCAGAGCATTCTGGAAACACCTGCCAGCAGATTGTTGTGAAATGGTGTTTAAACAAATATATCTGCCAATTTTCCATACTATCAATTCCACTGAGAAAGGGATAGGGATGAAGCACAGAACAGGCTTAGTTTAGAGCTAGCTTAGAATCATCCTCAGAAAGGAGACTGTCTCAGGGAGATGTGTCAATGCAATGGATATATTATCTCTCAGGTAATTGATAAACCTATTTTTTCTTTGTCCTAAAACCTTCCATTTACACTGTGGAAGCTGGAGTTACCACCAGGTCAAGCAGATAAACAAATAAAAAATATAATGTAAGCTTGAGAATAGAACAATAAAGGGATAAGCCTGGTCCCATCCACATGCAATGCCTAATCCTAACAACTATCATTGTCCTCCCCACTGCAGGTTTTAGTACCTTGAAGTAAAGAAAGAGGGTTTTTTTTAATTTAATAACGCTGTGAAAAGCCTTTATACAAGCCATAGTATTGTATTGCAGTGTCTCATTTCTTACAGTTGTTTAAGGGATGAATAAAATTGTAGCTGGAATGATGCAATTGATAATGTTTATGTCAACTTCTGAAAAGAACCAGGCTGAAGCCATCTTGCTGGCACAATTTGGGGGGGGGAAGGGGGCAAGAAAATGACAGCTTTGCTAGACTGAAGGAGCTGCAATGTGGAGAGGAGAGGTTTCATAAAGCCGCCAATTGCTTTTATTGGGTAGCATGATCTATAGCATAGTAGAGGGGAGGAAATTGTTACATTTAGTTACATTTAATCTCTAAGGGGAATTTTAGAGTTGGTTTTACTTTTGACTGTACCAATGTTATGTATCCAATAAACATGTGCTTTGAAGAAACTTCAAGCCTGATTTATTTGTTTTCATTAGTTGGAACCTTGACAGTTTGCTTCAGAGATAAACATCATTTTAACATAATAATCACAAGAAAACTCTGATGGATTTGTTCAAAAAATGATTGTAGAAAGTAGAAATAAGTTGTCCATTCTTGGGGTGTAAGAAATAGATTCCCAAAGAATTAATTTTTTTTAACCTAAACTTTTAACTAAAGTCAGACTAATCCTGTGAGAAAATATAAGCATTTCATAAGATTTCTTGAGAAAATGCTGAAATATTTTTTGTGATCTCATAGATTTTGTAGGGAATAGACAAGTTCTGACAAGATCAGAGACAAATAGCTGGAGATCAGGTTGATCCATTATCATAAAAAGATAAATTGTTTTGAACCAAACATGATGGTCTCCCATTATTATGTCACAAGTAAGGAGAAAAACATATAAATTTATGCATTGTTTTGCTTAAAATGTTGCTTGTATTCTACTGGCTTTCTTCTTAATGGCTCTCTTACTATATCAAAAACTGTGTCCTTTAATTGTTGCCTAATTAATTCATAGACCTATAGTTGATGGAGAAAACCCTGGTGCTGGGGTCAGAAAACATTACTGAAATCAAATGTATCTATGGTTTATAATCTGTCATAGCTATGTGGGTATTAGTACTGTGGTAGCTACTTTACTTTCCTCTTTCCAAAGTCTAGACAGGAAATTCTTTTTTGCCAAGTTCATTGCTAGTGTGAAGTTACATCAACAACAGGGTATACAGTATCTATCACCTGGAAAGTAAAGTTTATGGCATACAAGTGACCTTTCTCTGTATCATGCCACCATGCTCTTGATTCTTTTTGTGATTTAGCCACTCCAGTTTCATATCTTTGTCATGAGAATATTTATATTGTAAAAAGTTCCAAAAAGATACTTGAAATGTATTCCACAGTATAATTTTACTAAATCCAGCACACTTTAAGTGTGTATTAATGAAAATATTTTTGTCATCTTTCATAACTTCATTTATTGCCATTAAAGACATAACATTATTAGATCAACTAAGATTTTATATATATTTATTAAATTTGATGGAGTCTAAAACATAGGAAGTGTTGTGTAGTGGGTTCTGGAGAGCAGGAAGGAGATGAGGAGTACAGCATAACAGCTCTTTATTAGGTAGAAGTGACTGTACTGGGGAATAGGGGCTAACTGCCCTCTTATATATACCTGGCCAGCACCTGGCCAGGTACTCAACCAACCAATCGGATTGAACCTCTGTTTCCCGCCGAAATTGCTTCCCGCCAAAACAGTTACAGTTCAACGCCTCCTGGTGGTGACTCTTATACAAGCTTTAGGTGTTCCAATAAAGCCTAATACATAACAGGAAGAACATTTGCAGGAATTGGGTATGGCTAGTCTAGAGAAAAGAAGGACTAGGGGTGACGTGATAGGAATATTCCAGAATTTGAGGGGCTGCCACAAAGAAGAGGGGGTCAACTTATTTTCCAAAGCACTGGAAGGCAAGACAAGAAACAATGGGTGGAAACTAATCAAGGAGAGAAGCAACCTATAGGGAGAAACTTCCTAACAGTGAGGACAATTGACCACTGGAACAGCTTGCCTTCAGACATTGTGGGTGCTTCATCACTGGAGGTTTTTAAGAAAAGACTGGACAGCCATCTGTCTGAAATGGTACAGGGTTTCCTGCTTGAGCAGGGAGCTGGATTAGAAGACATTCAAGGTGCCTTCCAGCTCTACTCTGATTAATAGATGTTATGTTGTGGGCACTTAAATAAAACTTTTGGTTTGGTGCATTATTATGGGTATTTTGGGAAGTTCTGAAACTGTTTTTTAGAATTGTATTCCGGTGGTTTGTGGGTTTTTTTTCCCTTATCTTGCACCTGTCATTGAATTTTTTTCCTGTATTAAATTTGTTTGCTTCCTGATTTTTTTATATCTTTGGGCGTATTTTCACCCCCTGTTGCTTAAAGTTTTTTTTCCCTATTGTATGTGTCCATTCTTTTATGCATTTTTATTTTTGTAGTTGTGTCTGCTCTTTAGTTAATGGTGACCACTGCCTTTTTCATAGATAAGAGCCAGCTTCTTTGTTGGGACAGTGTTGCGTGTTAGTAACTAACATTGGTGCTACCTTCCCTGTAGATAGTGGGTCAGCTTGTTTGCTGGGATGATACGTTCCGTTGTTGATTGCCATGAGTTTTTGTGCCTGCTCCTTTCCCACAGATAAGAATTAGCCTCTTTCTGTTGAGGTAGCATGTTATTTCTCTATTTCTGCTGTCAGATTTACTGACAAGGTGGAGATGGACCTTTTCCATACATAAGGACTGTCTGTGTTGGCAGAGTTCAACTCCCTTCTATTGCCCCTGGATGGTTGGGTTCCTGGATTGTCTTAGAGGAGCGAATAGAGATTTTGAAGAACAAAACAATGTAAAAGAAAAGAAAAAAACAGAGGGGAAAAGGAACAAAGAAACAAAAATGAGATCCTGCCCTCAACCATGATTAGACTGCATGTGGGGAGACTTATACCGGATAAAGTGATTTAATTGATAGGTGAATGCATGGTGAGAGAACAAAATATAAATGCAACCACAAGCATGTTCGCCTGATTGCGCAGGTCATTATTCCTTGCTCATTCATGTACTCGCAATTGTCTTTTTATATTTTGCCTTTTTTATTTTATTTTATCTTTTATGCACCCCCCAGTTCCCCGGTTTTTTTTTTTGGTAAATGTTATGTAACCCCCAGGCTATGAAAGAAACAGTAAGTTATACATTGTTATGAAGTAAGTGGGAAGGCAGCAGTATGTGTTTGCAAGGAAATGAGAAAATGCAGAAGAAATGAAGAGGGTTTTGTGGAAAAATTCTGTGGGAGAGGAGCTTATGACAGGGAGAAAAGAAAAAAAAAAGTATGTGGTTTACTTAGGAGAAAGAAAAAGAAAAGGGATTATTTAGTTGGAGGAATGCTACATGGAAATAGGGGGTGAAAATTCTGTGTATTCTTTCAAACAATTCTTTCTGCCCTTTTTGCTATTTGTTACTTATGGGCTTTCTGCCTTAAAAGAAGGTGAGTATGGTGGGTTGAGAAATGACATGAGCGTTGCCACAAACATTTTTTTGGCACGAATGGGTGTGGGGTCATATAACAACAACGATTCATGCATTTACCTTTACTTTCTTTACAAGGCTATTTGCTTTCGTTCTCTTCTACGGTTTTTTTGCTAAGCAGTGGGAAATTCCCAGTTTGGAAGGGGATCCTGCTTTCATGCCTTTCAGCCCTGCATAAATCTCTCAGAAGCTTTAGCAGCAAAACACACTGACTCAGATGCTGCCTCCATTCATTTGAACTTTCTGTGGAATCTTTTAACCATTTTTATAATGTTTCCATCTCCTTTGCTAGTTGATATTTCTTTCTTTTAACTTGGGGACTTTCTGCCTTGCAGGAGTGAGGGAGGGCAGGAAGGAAAAGGGGGTGCGGTTTCTTTCAATTTAATTTTTGCTTGGTTACAATATTGAACTGCTTTTCTTAAAAAAAAAAGAGGGGAAATGTGCTATTTGAACTTGCAGTATGAGTTGGGACATTGAAGATCAGTGTGCTAAAATTCTTACATTGCAAACTAAAGTACGATATTAAGGAAACACACTTAATAGAACATGGAATTTTTGTTGTTTTAAAGTAACAGCTTAAAATATGCTAAATGGAAAATGTCAAGCTGCTTTAATATTAGGTAGGCAGCTAGCAGTTGAATATCAGCCAAAACTGCAAGGAGAGGAAGTACAGAAATAAAGTTAAAATGCTTGTCCTATGGTACCAGGAACTGGGTCATGGTTCACACATGGCAGCAGAGAAACTTAGAAAAAGGGAAAGTAAACTTGTAAAGTAAGGGAAAAAATCTGTTATTCTGGGTCTATTTTGTTTGTGTCTGTGAGGTTTATGAGACTGTCAGCTTCTCTACAAGAAATCCACATGTCGAAGGATGCAATGCTGGACTACTGCAAAGTTTTCATCAATGCTTTCATGGACTGTCATTCACGGGAGACCAGTGCAAGTCATGCCAGTGGCAAGCAGCCCTGCTCCTGTCACAATATCCTCCCCTCCCTCTCCTTTTACCTTCTTCTCCTTTCCCTGTTCCTGCCTATAAAGATTTTGTTTGAGATATTTCAGCTTCCCTGAGGACTGCTCCACCCAAGGAACCACTACATCTTTGTTATGCCTTGAAGATTGGTGATCAGGTTCTGACTAAAGTATCTCAGCAAGAAATGTTTAGCTCCTCGTTGAAAAGGACGGTTCCAGATTCTATTGACCACCAACATTGCTGTGAAGTATCAAGATCGGGCTTCCTGGATGCATGTTTTGCACTGCAAGAAAGTACCAGCCCCAGGCGATGAAGATATCAAGCCCCAATCACCTGACTGCACCAAGGCAAAGATTGAAGCTTTGCCCAACAGGAGAGCAAGTGCTAGTAATCTCTGCTCCCCACCAGCATGCAATCTCCAGCCCAGACAGCACCAACACCAAGTGAACTCTGATTTGCCATCCTCAGGCAATTGAAAAACTTCATACCACCTTTCCCAACACACTGGAAGTCCAGAGGCCCATGAAGGAAATGATCTGCATCAGAAAATACCTCATGCCTGCTGTATGGATTGTAGTTGTGTTGTTGTTTATTGGCATTTGTATTTTCTTATTATGAGTCTTAAACCTTCTTTAAATAACCCACTGGAACTATTGTGGACCCTTTACCCCAGAATCCCTCTAATCTTATCTTTTTGCTTACGTTTTGTGTTGTCCTTACGGACAAGAAGTGGGCACTGTGGGAGATGAAAATATAGCCCCCTCATATAACAAGATGAGGCTGGAGCAAACCTGTGATAGGACCCACAGTAGTGATTTAAAACAAAGCTTTGACTTGAACTTTATACTATTTCGCAATACGAACATACTATTTGTAATCTGTGCAATATGAAATTGCAAAGTAGATAGGTCTATGTATCTTTGGAACATGAGTATTATAACCATGGGAGAAGTAGGAAACTGAAAGTAGCTGATGGATGCAGGTTCCAATGTACATGAGTATATTTGGAAAGTTATGTTCAGCAGAAAGTATATGTGGAAAGTAGGTCAGCAGAGAGTCAGTAAGAGGTCAGCAGAAGTCAGCAAAAGTCAGCAAAAGTCAGCAGACCATCCGCCTACAGTCATAAAACAAGAAAGGGTATAAAAGGTTGGGACTGGACCTGATTGATTTTTGCCATTGGCCTATAGCTGTCCTGTTGGAATTTGCTATAACCATTTGGTCATCATTGCAAAGGGGTATTAATGTACGTGATGATGTGTTATTATGCTTGCTATGTTCCAAATTATTAGAAAAAAATAAACCTCTGAATCTTAAAGTAAGAATTATTGGTTTGTGTTGCTGTCTCTTGTCTTTTCCATTGGGTTTTTTCCACAACAATATTTTAAGTGTGTATTAATGAAAATATTTTTGTCATCTTTTAACTTCATTTCTTGCCATTAAAGAGATAACATTATTAGATCAACTAAGATGGAGTCTAAAACATAGGAAGAACATTTGCAGGCATTGAGTATGGCTAGTCTAGAGAAAAGAAGGACTAGGGGTGACGTGATAGGAATATTCCAGAATTTGAGGGGCTGCCACAAAGAAGAGGGGGTCAACTTATTTTCCAAAGCACTGGAAGGCAAGACAAGAAACAATGGGTGGAAACTAATCAAGGAGAGAAGCAACCTATAGGGAGAAACTTCCTAACAGTGAGGACAATTGACCACTGGAACAGCTTGGCTTCAGACATTGTGGGTGCTTCATCACTGGAGGTTTTTAAGAAAAGACTGGACAGCCATCTGTCTGAAATGCTATAGGGTTTCCTGCTTGAGCAGGGAGCTGGATTAGAAGACATTCAAGGTGCCTTCCAGCTCTACTCTGATTAATAGATGTTATGTTGTGGGCACTTAAATAAAACTTTTGGTTTGGTGCATTATTATGGGTATTTTGGGAAGTTCTGAAACTGTTTTTTAGAATTGTATTCCGGTGGTTTGTGGGTTTTTTTTCCCTTATCTTGCACCTGTCATTGAATTTTTTTCCTGTATTAAATTTGTTTGCTTCCTGATTTTTTTATATCTTTGGGCGTATTTTCACCCCCTGTTGCTTAAAGTTTTTTTCCCCTATTGTATGTGTCCATTCTTTTATGCATTTTTATTTTTGTAGTTGTGTCTGCTCTTTAGTTAATGGTGACCACTGCCTTTTTCATAGATAAGAGCCAGCTTCTTTGTTGGGACAGTGTTGCGTGTTAGTAACTAACATTGGTGCTACCTTCCCTGTAGATAGTGGGTCAGCTTGTTTGCTGGGATGATACGTTCCGTTGTTGATTGCCATGAGTTTTTGTGCCTGCTCCTTTCCCACAGATAAGAATTAGCCTCTTTCTGTTGAGGTAGCATGTTATTTCTCTATTTCTGCTGTCAGATTTACTGACAAGGTGGAGATGGACCTTTTCCATACATAAGGACTGTCTGTGTTGGCAGAGTTCAACTCCCTTCTATTGCCCCTGGATGGTTGGGTTCCTGGATTGTCTTAGAGGAGCGAATAGAGATTTTGAAGAACAAAACAATGTAAAAGAAAAGAAAAAAACAGAGGGGAAAAGGAACAAAGAAACAAAAATGAGATCCTGCCCTCAACCATGATTAGACTGCATGTGGGGAGACTTATACCGGATAAAGTGATTTAATTGATAGGTGAATGCATGGTGAGAGAACAAAATATAAATGCAACCACAAGCATGTTCGCCTGATTGCGCAGGTCATTATTCCTTGCTCATTCATGTACTCGCAATTGTCTTTTTATATTTTGCCTTTTTTATTTTATTTTATCTTTTATGCACCCCCCAGTTCCCCGGTTTTTTTTTTTGGTAAATGTTATGTAACCCCCAGGCTATGAAAGAAACAGTAAGTTATACATTGTTATGAAGTAAGTGGGAAGGCAGCAGTATGTGTTTGCAAGGAAATGAGAAAATGCAGAAGAAATGAAGAGGGTTTTGTGGAAAAATTCTGTGGGAGAGGAGCTTATGACAGGGAGAAAAGAAAAAAAAAGTATGTGATTTACTTAGGAGAAAGAAAAAGAAAAGGGATTATTTAGTTGGAGGAATGCTACATGGAAATAGGGGGTGAAAATTCTGTGTAGTCTTTCAAACAATTCTTTCTGCCCTTTTTGCTATTTGTTACTTATGGGCTTTCTGCCTTAGGAGGAAGTGGGTATGGTGGGTTGAGAAATGACATGAGCGTTGCCACAAACATTTTTTTGGCACGAATGGGTGTGGGGTCATATAACAACAACGATTCATGCATTTACCTTTACTTTCTTTACAAGGCTATTTGCTTTCGTTCTCTTCTACGGTTTTTTTGCTAAGCAGTGGGAAATTCCCAGTTTGGAAGGGGATCCTGCTTTCATGCCTTTCAGCCCTGCATAAATCTCTCAGAAGCTTTAGCAGCAAAACACACTGACTCAGATGCTGCCTCCATTCATTTGAACTTTCTGTGGAATCTTTTAACCATTTTTATAATGTTTCCATCTCCTTTGCTAGTTGATATTTCTTTCTTTTAACTTGGGGACTTTCTGCCTTGCAGGAGTGAGGGAGGGCAGGAAGGAAAAGGGGGTGCGGTTTCTTTCAATTTAATTTTTGCTTGGTTACAATATTGAACTGCTTTTCTTAAAAAAAAAAGAGGGGAAATGTGCTATTTGAACTTGCAGTATGAGTTGGGACATTGAAGATCAGTGTGCTAAAATTCTTACATTGCAAACTAAAGTACGATATTAAGGAAACACACTTAATAGTACATGGAATTTTTGTTGTTTTAAAGTAACAGCTTAAAATATGCTAAATGGAAAATGTCAAGCTGCTTTAATATTAGGTAGGCAGCTAGCAGTTGAATATCAGCCAAAACTGCAAGGAGAGGAAGTACAGAAATAAAGTTAAAATGCTTGTCCTATGGTACCAGGAACTGGGTCATGGTTCACACATGGCAGCAGAGAAACTTAGAAAAAGGGAAAGTAAACTTGTAAAGTAAGGGAAAAAATCTGTTATTCTGGGTCTATTTTGTTTGTGTCTGTGAGGTTTATGAGACTGTCAGCTTCTCTACAAGAAATCCACATGTCGAAGGATGCAATGCTGGACTACTGCAAAGTTTTCATCAATGCTTTCATGGACTGTCATTCACGGGAGACCAGTGCAAGTCATGCCAGTGGCAAGCAGCCCTGCTCCTGTCACAATATCCTCCCCTCCCTCTCCTTTTACCTTCTTCCCCTTTCCCTGTTCCTGCCTATAAATATTTTGTTTGAGATATTTCAGCTTCCCTGAGGACTGCTCCACCCAAGGAACCACTACATCTTTGTTATGCCTTGAAGATTGGTGATCAGGTTCTGACTAAAGTATCTCAGCAAGAAATGTTTAGCTCCTCGTTGAAAAGGACCGTTCCAGATTCTATTGACCACCAACATTGCTGTGAAGTATCAAGATCGGGCTTCCTGGATGCATGTTTTGCACTGCAAGAAAGTACCAGCCCCAGGCGATGAAGATATCAAGCCCCAATCACCTGACTGCACCAAGGCAAAGATTGAAGCTTTGCCCAACAGGAGAGCAAGTGCTAGTAATCTCTGCTCCCCACCAGCATGCAATCTCCAGCCCAGACAGCACCAACACCAAGTGAACTCTGATTTGCCATCCTCAGGCAATTGAAAAACTTCATACCACCTTTCCCAACACACTGGAAGTCCAGAGGCCCATGAAGGAAATGATCTGCATCAGAAAATACCTCATGCCTGCTGTATGGATTTTAGTTGTGTTGTTGTTTATTGGCATTTGTATTTTCTTATTATGAGTCTTCCATTCAATATCACAGTAGTCCAAGTCTATGCCCCAACCACCAGTGCTGAAGAGGATGAAATTGACCGGTTCTACGATGCCCTACAGCTCCTTATAGAACTAACACCAAAAAATGATGTCCTTATCATCATGGGGGATTGGAATGCTAAAGTAGGAAGCCAAAAGATAACTGGAATAACAGGCAAGTTTGGCCTTGGAGTACAAAATGAAGCAGGGCACAGGCTGATAGAATTTTGTCAAGAGAATACGATGGTCATAGCAAACACTCTTTTCCAACAACCCAAGAGACGGCTCTACACATGGACATCACCAGACGGTCAACACAGAAATCAGATTGACTATATGCTCTGCAGCCAAAGATGGAGAAGCTCTATACAGTCAGTAAAAACAAGACCAGGAGCTGACTGTGGCTCAGACCATGAGCTTCTCCTTGCAAAGTTTAGGCTTAAACTGAAGAAAGTAGGGAAAAGCACTAGGCCACTCAGGTATGAATTAAATCATATCCCTGTTGAATATACAGTAGAGGTGACAAATAGATTTAAGGAATTAGATCTGATAGACAGAGTGCCTGAAGAACTATGGACAGAGGTTCGTGACATTGTACAACAGGTAGCAACCAAAACCATCCCAAAGAAAAAGAATGCAAGAAAGCAAAATGGCTGTCTGAGGAAGCTTTGCAAATAGCTGAGGAAAGGAGGGAAGCGAAAGGCAAGGGAGAAAAACATAGATATGCCCAATTGAATGCAGAATTCCAGAGAATAGCTAGAAGAGATAAGAATGCCTTCTTAAATGAACAGTGCAAAGAAATAGAAGAAAACAATAGAATAGGGAGGACCAGAGATCTTTTCAAGAAAATTGGAGAGATGAAGGGAACGTTTAATGCAAAAATGGGCATGATAAAGGACCAAAATGGCAGGGACCTAACAGAGGCAGAAGAGATTAAGAAGAGGTGGCAAAATTACACAGAAGAACTATACAAGAATGAGCTTAACGTCCCTGATAATCACAATGAGGTGGTCACTGACCTGGAGCCAGACATCCTAGAATGTGAAGTGAAGTGGGCCTTAGAAAAGCTGAGCAACAACAAAGCTAGTGGAGGTGACAGTATTCCAGCTGAGCTATTCAAAATCTTAAAAGACAGTGCAGTAAAAGTGCTACACTCAATTTGCCAGCAAATTTGGAAAACTCAACAGTGGCCACAGGATTGGAAAAGATCAGTTTACATTCCAATTCCAAAGAAAGGCAGTGCCAAAGAATGTTCAAACTATCGCACCATTGCACTCATTTCTCATGCTAGTAAAGTCATGCTTAAAATCCTACAAGCTAGACTTCAGCAGTATGTGGATCGAGAACTACCAGAAGTACAGGCAGGATTTCGAAGAGGCAGAGGAACTAGAGATCAAATTGCCAACATACGCTGGATCATGGAGGAAGCTAGGGAGTTCCAGAAAAACATCTACTTCTGCTTCATTGACTATGCTAAAGCCTTTGATTGTGTGGATCATAACAAACTGTGGGAAGTTCTTAAAGAGATGGGAGTACCAGACCATCTTATTTGTCTCTTGAGAAACCTATATGCGGGTCAAGAAGCAACAGTGAGAACTGGACACGGAACCACTGATTGGTTCAAAATTGGGAAAGGAGTCCGGCAAGGCTGTATACTGTCGCCCTGCCTATTTAACTTATATGCAGAGCACATCATGAGAAAGGCAGGGCTAGATGAATCAAAAGTTGGAATTAAGATTGCCGGAAGAAATATCAACAACCTAAGATACGCAGATGATACCACTCTAATGGCAGAAAGTGAAGAAGAACTAAAGAGCCTCTTGTTGCGGGTGAAGAAGGAGAGTGCAAAACTTGGGTTGAAACTTAACATTAAGAAAACCAAGATCATGGCATCTGGCCCTCTCAATTCCTGGCAAATAGATGGGGAAGAAATGGAGGTAGTGACAGATTTTATTTTCCTGGGCTCCAAGATCACTGCAGATGGGGACTGTAGCCAAGAAATTAAAAGACGCTTGCTCCTTGGGAGGAAAGCCATGGCAAATCTAGACAGCACACTAAAAAGCAGAGACATCACCCTGTCAACAAAAGTGCGTATAGTCAAGGCTATGGTCTTCCCAGTTGCAATGTATGGCAGTGAAAGTTGGACCATAAGAAAGGCTGAGCGCCAAAGAATTGAGGCCTTTGAACTATGGTGCTGGAGAAGACTCCTGCGAGTCCCTTGGACTGCAAGGCGATCAAACCGGTCAGTCCTAGAGGAGATCAATCCTGACTGCTCTTTAGAAGGCCAGATCCTGAAGCTAAAACTCAAATACTTTGGCCACCTAATGAGAAGGAAGGACTCACTGGAGAAGAGCCTAATGCTGGGAAAGATTGAGGGCAATAGAAGAAGGGGACGACAGAGAATGAGGTGGCTGGATGGAGTCACTGAAGCAGTAGGCGTGAGCTTAAATGGACTCCAGAAGATGGTAGAGGACAGGAAGGCCTGGAGGAACTTTGTCCATAGGGTCGCGATGGGTCGGACACGACTTCGCAGCTAACAACAACAACATTATGAGTCTTAAACCTTCTTTAAATAACCCACTGGAACTATTGTGGACCCTTTACCCCAGAATCCCTCTAATCTTATCTTTTTGCTTACGTTTTGTGTTGTCCTTACGGACAAGAAGTGGGCACTGTGGGAGATGAAAATATAGCCCCCTCCTCATATAATTAGATGAGGCTGGAGCAAACCTGTGATAGGACCCACAGTAGTGATTTTAAAAAAAGCTTTGACTTGAACTTTATACTATTTTGCAATACGAACATACTATTTGTAATCTGTGCAATATGAAATTGCAAAGTAGATAGGTCTATGTATCTTTGGAACATGAGTATTATAACCATGGGAGAAGTAGGAAACTGAAAGTAGCTGATGGATGCAGGTTCCAATGTACATGAGTATATTTGGAAAGTTATGTTCAGCAGAAAGTATATGTGGAAAGTAGGTCAGCAGAGAGTTAGTAAGAGGTCAGCAAATGTGAGCAGAAGTCAGCAAAAGTCAGCAGACCATCCGCCTACAGTCGTAAAACAAGAAAGGGTATAAAAGGTCGGGACTGGACCTGATTGATTTTTGCCATTGGCCTATAGCTGTCCTGTTGGAATTTGCTATAACCATTTGGTCATCATTGCAAAGGGGTATTAATGTACGTGATGATGTGTTATTATGCTTGCTATGTTCCAAATTATTAGAAAAAAATAAACCTCTGAATCTTAAAGTAAGAATTATTGGTTTGTGTTGCTGTCTCTTGTCTTTTCCATTGGGTTTTTTCCACAACAATATTTTAAGTGTGTATTAATGAAAATATTTTTGTCATCTTTTAACTTCATTTCTTGCCATTAAAGAGATAACATTATTAGATCAACTAAGATGGAGTCTAAAACATAGGAAGAACATTTGCAGGCATTGAGTATGGCTAGTCTAGAGAAAAGAAGGACTAGGGGTGACGTGATAGGAATATTCCAGAATTTGAGGGGCTGCCACAAAGAAGAGGGGGTCAACTTATTTTCCAAAGCACTGGAAGGCAAGACAAGAAACAATGGGTGGAAACTAATCAAGGAGAGAAGCAACCTATAGGGAGAAACTTCCTAACAGTGAGGACAATTGACCACTGGAACAGCTTGCCTTCAGACATTGTGGGTGCTTCATCACTGGAGGTTTTTAAGAAAAGACTGGACAGCCATCTGTCTGAAATGCTATAGGGTTTCCTGCTTGAGCAGGGAGCTGGATTAGAAGACATTCAAGGTGCCTTCCAGCTCTATTCTGATTAATAGATATTATGTTTATATTTAATGAGTATTTGGAAAAGACATATGAATATAAGAGGCTTTTGAATGGCTATTTTTCTTTTTTTACTTTTTAAAACATTTTAGAGCAGGTACTTTGGTCTTGATTTGTAAGATAACATTAACATAGACACATTGAGAAAATTTGCAGGGTAGGACAAAAACTAGGTTTGAAGCAAAGCATGGATAGCAAGGAACACCATGTACTTATGAAAAAAAATATTTTTTTTACAAAAAACCCCTCATTTTTACATAAACTCAACTAGGCAACAAAGACACCACTTTGCTTAATGTTTTCTAGATGACTTTTGTTAAATATTCCTAAGCTTACTAGAGATCATGTGATTCATCCTGCTTGTTTTGCTCGGAAAGCTGATTTGTGTTTGACTCTATGACAAAAGAAAGGTCATTTATCAAAGCCCCCTAAGTCCAACAATCATTATGGCCCTGAAGACAGATTTTGTATTTGTTATAATCTTGTTTGTTATTTTATAGTCATTAAAATATTCCTGTACACATGTAATAAATGCTCATTTGTGCATTAGGCCAATCTGATTATATTTATTTCTTATAGTTAAACAAACACATCTAGTGCAATTAAAATGAAAAATACCATGTGCCTGTTTTCTGTATTGGGTGGACAATTGCTGAAGACCCTTCTTCTATTAGGAGCTGTATGCTAATTGGTGGGTAAGGCCACAACAAATGATGGGTGGAAGCAAAGCTAAAATATGGATGGTCATTTCATTTTGACATCTCTCTCTCTCTCTCTCTCTCTCTCTCTCTCTCTCTCTCTCTCTCTCTCTCTCTCTCTCTCTCTCTCTCTTTCTCCTTTTCTTTCTTTTCTCCCTCTCCCCACCCTCCCTCCGTACCAGTATTGTAGAGGTCTGAAGTAATCATTTGAATGATTAGACCAAGATGTGTTTCTTAGATTGTTATCTCGCCTTTATTACTTTATAAGTAACTCAAGGTGATGAATGAACTTAATACTTCTTTCTCCTTCTTCCCCCCCCCCCACAAAAAACCACCTTGTGGTAGTTGGGTTGAAACAGAGTGACTGGCCCAAAGTCACCCAGATGGTTTTAAGTCTATTACTTGCTCACTTCTGCTCTTTGCAGTCATTTTATACTAATTTATATTGATCAAGACTATATATAGTTACCATCATAATTCCTAAGGCAGGAATAGGCAGAGAAAGACAGATAAAGGCATCACTAACATACTTTTTTTACACTATAGACCTGATCAGAAGTAAATGCTGGAAAATAGAACTATAGAGATTAGGCACAAATAACTCATAAAGTTAGAAGGAAATACAATAACACAGGATGATCTAGGTAAGCTGCTTATATCAATCATGTGTTGTATTGGATGAAGTAAAAAAAAAACTATTTGCTTGAGATAAAAAACGGTATTCAAACTCAGTTCACACTGTATTTCATTGGGACATGAAGATGTGACTCTCCTTCTAATGCAACAGACATTCACAAAATTGTGCACCATTTTGAATATTTCCCCTTTGGGCTTCCTTTAGGATTGATTGTAACTAATGGAGGAGCTTCAAAATGGCTTGGCCTGGATACATTCTATGTTCAGATGCGACCATGGGCAACTCCAAATCAAGGAAGCTCATTGAAGATTCAGTGCACCCTTTCCTATGGCTTTAAGTTCAATCTACTTTATAGGGTGATCCATTTTCTTCTTACAGGCTCTCAGAAAAGTGTGTTAAGTAGATGAAGCTCCTGGCCTCACTCATGGGAGCAACAGGTGCTCGTGTGTGTGTGTTCACACAGGCCCGCCTGCCCTTTCCACAAAACCATCCCTCTTTCACCCCTCCCCCTTTCTGGGCCACCAACCCGGAAAGGCTGTGGGAGTGTGGTTTAGTACTTGATTTGGAAATGTGACTCTCAAAAGAAAAAGTTGAATAGGATGCATCCTAGGAAATAGTGAGGAGCAACCTAATAAGTTTGCCTTCTTATAAATAAGGTTTTATAATTTCCATGCTGACTGTGGCAACTATTTTGTTTTCAATATTTCAAATGTTGCACCGGTTCAACAAGTTACCCTTTCCCTGTATGTGTATGTCTTTATATATGTGTATGTCTTTCCTTCCCTCATAGTCAGCCTGGACTGACTATGGTTTTAAATTTGGCTTTTATTGGGTTAAATTGTCATTTATTTATTACATCCATTGTTTAATTCTTTTTTAAACTTTGTACTTTATATTTTGTAATTTTTTTATTGTTGTGAGCCGCCCTGAGTCCATGGGGAGAAGGGCGGCATATAAATTTAATAAATCTAAATCTAATCTACTACACAGTATTTACTATGGGCAGTAGCTATCTCAATGATCTGTTCAGTAAATTAGATTCTTTGGACCTTACATATCTGTTTATTGAGATAATAGGAATGAACCATCATTGTTCCAAATCTGAGATGAAAGACTAATCTACATCTAAATATCTATGGAAATTTTCAATCATCCAAGTCATGGTTGTCCCAAAGGTGCATTTCCAAAAGGCAACTGGACTTTCTTAGTTTTTTTCCTTGAAAACATTTTGCTTTTAATTCAAGAAGCAAATGAGAAATGAAATGTTTTCAAGGAAAAAACCCAACAAAGTCCAGTTTTCTTTTTGAAAAGCACCTTTGGAATAGTTTAAATGTACTAATCAAGATAGATCTCTAAACTTATTGTGATCAGGCTTTTCACCACAAGTTTCTCAACTTCAGCAATTGTGAGACACTAAGCTAGACCCCTATCTTAGCCTCATCTTTCAGCTATAAAATCTATTGAATTCAGTGTGGCCCTATTCTTGAAAGGGTCCAGAATTTCACAACTGGAAATGATCAATTCTACTGCATGATCAGTAATGTTGGGAACACGTTTAATGCTTTTTTTATTGTTACATGATAGAATTAACTGTGTGCCTCAGATATTTGCAAATGCCTACAGTGGTGGAAAGTAGCTTAATATTATTGAATAAACTGTTCTGCTTATTATTATTGTATAGATTTATTTTCAGTTGATAAATTATTTTGCTATATCTGCTCTTTGCTTTCTTTAAAGAAATGGAAAAAAGAATGTATTGTTAGAAGTCTTTGGAAATAAGTTCCTATTTCCCTATGTATCTATGTCCAGACATGTCCCAGGAGCCTCTTTTCTTTTGGCTTTGTCTCCATGATATTGCCTTCACAGATCCTTAGCCATATCTGAGACAACTTTAGATCATGATTAGTTATAGAGATGTTAAATTCATGTTCCTCTTCTTGACACATTTTTGTTTGGTTTTGGATGCATCCTCCATGGATGGTGCCAATTAAGTTTGGAGATCTAGCTTTGATAGAGGAACCAAGCTGATGGGTTAAGTGAAATGGTTGCCAGGTACAACAGAAAAAGATTACCACTTAATGGCACTATCCTATTTTTGTTCACCTCAGAGAAGGGTATTTTTAAACATTCCTCTTTCTAAAGAGTGCTAAATCTATGTTTCAAAGTAGATTCCCTGCAGCTGACTAGCACAGGGGAAATGGATGGCACCAGGAGAGAAATTCTGACTTCATAGCATAATCCTACCACCCCTCATCTAGCAGTTGTTAGATGACCTATTTTTAAAGATATGATTGGTAGCTTGCAAATTATGTAGTATAGAAATCTTCAACAACATGCAATCATTCCCCCTTCCGTATAGAGTACTTACCATCATGGTTTATATATTTGAACCTCTTACATTAGAGCTGAAATGGGGAAATGGGGTTGAAGCTGTGCAATGTGACAAGAGGGAGCCATCTCCTGAAACATGTAGGAGGATCCCTAGTGTAGGAAAACCTCATTCCCATTGCATCTCATATTTTGTCCTTTTTTTACAGCCTAGCCTTACCATGGCTTCTTTCTTTTGCAGGGATGGGAAGAGGCAATTAGAATGATGTAGTCTTAAAGGCAGGCATATCTTGATGGAATCTTGGATCACCTTGAACAATCATTACCTGTTGCATAGCAATCAGATGACTTGGTGAATATGCAGATTGCTCTGGTTTAGAAAGCACTCTATACAATAATGCAGTTGGAATGTTGAAAACTGAGCTACAACAAATTTTAGTGCCTACAGTTGCTGAAGAAACCATACTGCCATGCATTTTTGTGCCATTTAGCAGGACTTTGCTTCCCTCATCTCACTGCCAGCATGATATTCAGATTATCCTCAGAGAAACATTACCCTTTGAGGGTAATGTCACATTTTCACAGTGCTTTGGATACATTCAGTTCATTGTTGGATGAGTTTCAGTTGCTGTGCTATGTGGGCATTGATAAGGTGCTTGGAATATTAAGCATGGCTTTATTTAAAAAGGACTAAGCTGTTGTAGGTCTTCCAAATGAATACACACCAAACCTTATGGCATTTGCAGATGTTCAATGTCAAAGCAAAAATATCCAATTCAATTTAGTTACTCATTAAAAGAATGCAAGGTACTTGCAGAGTAACTGCCTTGTTTATTTGTTTGTTGCTTGTTTCCATCTGAGGCAGGAGAAGGATGTAATGGTAGCAGAAGCTAGCACCGAAGATGATTGGGGTTTCCAGGGTTTCCACACACCATCTTTCAGTGCATCAATAGACCTCTTTAATATCTCTCCCAAAGGTACATTCTTAGGTGTGGGGGAAGAAGATGAATGTGGTCATTCATACAAATAGCAAATAAAGTTGGAAACACACAGCTTTCCAAAATGCTTTAACAAATTGAAGACAAAGTTATTAGATAGACATTTTCCCCGCTGTTTTCTCTAATAATTTCTAAAGGATATGACCTTCAATGATCACAGCTCTACTATATAAAAGCCCAATTGGAGGAGTTAAAAGCATGGAAATCCAATGGCAAGATGATGGTATAGTGAAAGGCAGAACATTAGTCTACTGTATATCCTTTGAATACTTCAAAATGAAGTGAATGCAAGAACACCTCACTTCTCCAAAAGAACTTTTCCAAAATTATTTTTTCCTTTGAAAGAGTATAATCAAACTGAACAACATCCAGTGGAGCAAAATGCACAAGAATTCTTCTGCCTTATAATAACTGAAACTAGAACGATGGTGTCTTTAAGCCTGCTTGCAATGTTTACCTTGCCAAGTCTTTGTTGGCTGCTCAGTGAAATCTACCCATCTGCTGTTTGATCCTGTTTTTTCTGGCTCCTCATATCTAATGGAAGAGATTGATGCCATGACAAAGCATAGCTATTCCTACAGGGCACCTTTTGTCAGAAGAATCCTACTATTCTACTGAGCGAGTAGCTAAGCTAAGCTGCTGCTTCCAGTTGGCAAGATATATATTGTTCTTCCTGTTTAGATGAAAGAAGAAGGGGGGCGGGAATCACTTTGTCATTTCCTTCATTTAAAAATTTACTTTCTTTTTAACTGTCACTTTGAAAGACATAATGCACCCATTCACTAATGGCTTTAATATTTTTAATTTTATGTTCAGATCGGTCCTATTATTAAATTATTTTTGTATTCTTACAGATTTTTGCCCTACTCATTACTGCATAACTCCCAGGGTTCAAAGGAATTGTTTTCAATAGTATTTTAGTATCTTTGGTGGATATGTTCATAATTATTAAGAAATGTTTTTGAAGCCTGTAGTATGGAAAGGCAATCTGCAGCTAAATATTATTTTTTTCTCTTGGTGAAAAAAGGTGCAGTCCCTTGCAAAAAACAGTTGACCACATTGATCACTTAGCTGCTGAGAAATAAAATGCAATAGACAATTAGTGAGATGACACTTATCTTGTAGCGGGAAAGCAGCATGCAACAGTGAGAAAATATTTCCTGTAAGAAGAAGGAATCTCCATCAGAAGACCAGAAATTTTCAAACTAGAGAATTGCAGCTCCATCTACCTAGTGTCCCGTTCAGAGTAGCTACTTTTCTGCCACTAGGAAATCAATAATCTTGGCAATGATGAAATCTTCCCCTGCCTCCTGGCAACCTTAAATCAAATATGGGCCTTAAATCAAATATATTTAACTCACCAACCTAGAAATATGTTTAACTATATGTTTTAATTATTTGAGCAATATGCTCCATCTAGTCTTTTCTCCTAGGGTTCTTTTCACTTTGCCAACATTTATACCCAGAATAAGCTTATATTCATCAGGAAATAATGCAGCTCTTTCATCATTGCTTCCAAAAGCTAGGAAGAAACTTGAGTAATAAAAGAACACAAATACAAATATGAACAACAGCATGTACTGGGCATAACAGTCATGGCTTATGCAGCAAATCATGGTTAAACAAATAATGGCTTAATGCAATCTGTGTTCTCAGTCCTATTGATCATGGTACTAGTCTGTTTAGGCATTAAAATTGAATCTTCTATTCAGTGGAAGAATCCAGAATCCAGATATCTAGTACTATTAGATATTCCACTATTTTCAATCTGCCAATTGTAACCACGATCATTATTCTATCATTATTTGTCTGAGGTACTCTGGGATAGTAGAAATCATCTTCGCATGTATCAGAAATTATATTTCTTTGTAGTCATATTTTTTCAAAGTTTTAAACAAGCTTCCTCAATTTCTTCTTGAAAGAAATTTCTCCTCATTATTTTTATTGCTCTTTTTTGTACTTATTCACTTCCCTGAATGTTTCTTAAAGTATGTTGCACATGATACTTGGTGTGTGCCAAAGCAGAATACAATGAAGCTAATTCTTCCATGATTAGAAACTGTTCTTCTATTAATAGAAGTAAATTTGAATATCTTTTTTATAACCAAATCACAATTCAGATTCATATTTAGCCTGTGGTTATTTAAAGTTCAAGAAATTTTCACACATGCTATTGCTGAAACAGGAATTGTTTATTCTATGGGCATTTTGTCTATCAAAATTTGTCTTAATTTCAGTCTTCTACAGAATTAGCTACGTCTTACAATTTTTAGACGAATTCCTTCCACCTTATGGTTCAAGTCATGAATAAAAATGACTGAGATCTGAGTTCAGGGATGATTCCTGTGATACTTGTCTCATTTGATGAACTTTGATAAGGACCTAAAAGGTAAAGGTTCCCCCGCACATGCGTGCTAGTCGTTTCCAACTCTAGGGGCCGGTGCTCATCTCCGTTTCAAAGCCGAAGAGCCAGCGCTTGTCCGAGGATGTCTCTATGGTCATGTGGCCGGCATGACTAGATGCCAAAGGCGCATGGAACGCTGTTACCTTCCCACTGTAGTGGTCCCTATTTTTCTACTTGCATTTTTACGTGCTTTCGAACTGCTAGGTTGGCAGAAGCTGGGACGAGTAACAGGCACTCACTCTGTTATGTGCCACTCGGGATTCGACCCACCAAACTGCCGACCTTCTGATCGACAAGCTCAGCGTCCTAACCCACTGAGCCACTGCGTCCCTGATAAGGACCTATTGATAAGCATAATTTCATTATGCTTTTAAGCCAATTGTGAGTCCACATAATAGTTATGATATCCAACCCCAAGATGACATAGGGTACTTATCAAATGCTTTGTAAAGGTCAGCTTCTATCTTGTCCATATTGTTCTTATAATCAGAAGAAAGTAGTTCTAATTACCCTCAAATGCTATTCCTAAACTTATACATTCCATCATGTTTGGTGGATAAGTGAGTGAAGAAATGATAAGATTACAATTAAGGAGTAAAATTGACAGTGTGTGTAATAGAAAGATGGGAAACTTGGTGACTTCCAAAGTGTTGGTGATCCTCAACATATGGTAGAATTCCTACAAGGGCTATGTTTATGAGAATTGAAGTCCAAAATATCCGAAGAGCATCATATTATTTCAGCAGTTAGCACATTGCGTCTATCACATTCATATCAATTGTGTGTGTGTTTTCATTTGTGTGTGTATGTGTGTATGTGAAAGGTGCATACAAATAGAAACATATATTTCCATGGCATAAAAGTGAATTTAAGCTAAGGAAGTCAACCTTGTAGGAAGCCAACAATAGGAAAAAAACAACTCAGCATCACAGATGAGTAAGGTAAAATATAAGACTCTAAACTTCAGAGTTTCTGATATATGCAATTTTAGCCTGAGTTATTATATTATCTCAGTTGGAATGACTTGAACATTATTGCTCAAAAATGTAATATGAAATTTTAAAAGAAATGTAAAAGAGATAAGAGAAGTAGTATCCATATTCCATAAAATCTAATGCAAAATTATAGTTCAGATGTAGATTGAACATTTACTTCCACTTGTATAGGTTATTGCAAAAATAATAATAGTAGGATTTTAAATATTTCTTATTGAAGGGCTTTGAAATTGTTGTAATATTTATCCATTTTCTTTAATTTTCTCTTATCAGCTTTGTGAATACCTCATAAATCATAGACAGTAAATATAGGAGGTATTGGGCGATTCATAACCAAGTGGCTGAAATACAGGCATTTATTGCAAGCAGATATAATTTCTGTAGAAAAACTATGTTAAGGTTTGAATTATTGTGTATAAGATCACTATACTGCTAATCACAGTATAGCACTGCCGTATACAGTAACATTACACAAAGAAAAGCAGTGGGAATTATGGAAACTTGAGGCTAGTGTTAATCCCAAAATAGGAGTTTGATATTTACACCACATAGAATATCAGCAATTATTAGTGTACTGCATTTGCAAACCTCTATTTTAGAACAAGTGGAGGAAAGTACTGGACTCTTCCCCGACAGCCACCTTTGTAAGCCTTCAGAAAACAAGACAGCTTTGTCATCATTATACCCCGGGGCTTTCTAATTGCTGAGCTTGCATAGTGAAATTATATGAAAAAGCTGGAATGTTGAAGATGAAATCAGTTTGTGAGAGAGGGGTTCCATGCTCTTCTGTATTATTTTCTATATTCTCTCTTTCATTTCCCAGTAACAAATTTGTCTGCTATCCTTGTGTTTAGTTATTGAAAATATTTATACAATTTCCATAAGGGAGAGATAGTTGGAAATAAGCTACCATGGCAAAGTTTTCAAATCAAGGGCTTACATTGCTCTTTTGTGATATTTCTACTGATATAACAACAACAGCAACCACCACCACCATAATAATAATAATAATAATAATAATAATAATAATAATAATAATAATAATAATAATAATAATAATAATAATAATAATATAAACCTTATTGCCACTTTGAATGTACACCAATCGGCATACATGAAATTTCGTTGCATACAGCTCTCAAAGGGCCACTATCTCCGATATACACTCCTTGTTCGTGGCCAGCTTAAGTTTCAGAACATCCATTTTAGTCTCTAGGGAGCGAATGATGGCAAACAGGACAGATGGAAATGGAGCTCCATGTGGATTAGCCCTCAAATTAGCTTATATTCCTGCACGACAACCTCGCCTTCTTTCCTTTTCAGATCCTGTCTCTTCTACCTTTTTCTTAAATGGGCCTTATTATTTCCAAGAATTTTGAAAAAGTTAATAATGTTCCTTGCATTTTTATTACATATTTATTTGCTGCCCAACTCTCCATAAACAGACATTATCAGATGTGTTCATTAGTTTATTACAGTCTCTACTGCCAAATATGCATGCCTATTTTTCTTAGCATCTTTAAATTAATGGCATGATCTTCTAAGGAGTCAAAGTCTGGTATAATGCTTAATTAAAAATTAAAAATATATAAATCTAAGATCTCTGCCATCAAAAAAAAGGTATATCTAAGTTCAGGATCCTATTACAACTGCAGCACATGCCAAATTCCAGCATCTTGTTATTAGTTTATAATATTTATTTGTGGATTGTATGAATTGTGAGACTGGAATAAAGAAATAATATAAAAACAATAAAAATTAAAACAACCCCTCTTTTTCATTTCTCCAAAGAAGAAAATATTATGGGGTTTGATTGTCTAGTTTTCTCCCATTCCAGTTTCCCCTTTTCATGTAGAATCCTTAGTTACTGGAATATTATGTAAATCAGTGGTGGGATTCAAATATGTAAACAACCAGTTCTCTGTGTGGATGCTGCTTCTGGAAGTCCACTGGGCAACAAAAAATTAGCTACCGGTTCTGCCGAACTGGTGCGAACTGGGTGAATCCCACCACTGATGTAAATCCATTATTGGTCTCTTTAAAAAAACCTTTCATTTTTATATCTAAACTTTATCTAGCAACATTCAGTAAAGATAAAACCTTGAAAGCCTCTAAATGTATGAAATTTAGGTCATTTAATCTTGGCAGAGTTCAGATCCGTGCCACCTTTGCAGAAGATTCAGAATGGGATCCAGAACCAGGATGCACTGTCAGGCTTGTCCCCTCTTGAGCATTTAGGAGAGAAAAACCTTCAACTCCATTGTTGAAGTGAAACGTTCACTTTTACTAAAGTCAAGTGGTTACAGCATAAGCAAAGCTGGATCTGAATATTCCTGTGGAAAGTCAGTGGCTCTCCCTTCTCCCCTGCCCTCCACTTTGATCACTTCACCAGTGTCCAATGGTAATTCGAATTAGATATTTTGGGAACGGCTTTGAGATTTGGCACCTCTTTGGTGGAGTTTTGCATTCCATTCTCATGGCTTCATCCTTAGCCAGCCTGTTCATTCCGGACTGACACCTCTGGTTCCTGTCATTTCCCCTCCTTCTTCCCTCATTCCTATTCCCTATTCCTAAACCTCCTCCCTTCTCCTTGTGTTTTATGGTAGGATGCCAACAAAATGTGATGTGCTCAAGATGGTAGACCTGACATCCACAGAAAAGACAACAGCAGCAAGTGATATTGTGTCCTTCATGTCATCATGCAAGGAATACAAATTATATTAAATATAATAGTGCATGTTATGTACAATGCTATTGTGGCTTGATTCACATGCTTGTGGGACTATAAAACATAGATTGATGTGATCTGTCTTTATTTCTTACTGCTTTATATTGGCAAATCAAAATATACTAAAATATTAATCATCTGATTGGATTGAATGTAGATAGAATACAGATAGAATTCTCTTCAGAGAATATCCTTTGAAATAAATGAATTTTATGATTAATTTGAGGTCCCTTAAAATTCTGTGGGCCTGTTCTAAGTATTTCTAAGATCAGTATAACCCCAATTCTCCAGACCTTAAAAAAACATAAAAAACTAAGCTCTTTCCACAGGCTCTGAGTTAGATTCCTATGGTGCCCTGATTGGTACCAGTAATGCTGTAAATATCAAATTTATTCTTCCTAACATAGAACCTTTAAAAAAATAGTTTAACTATTATTGTTTTAATCTTTTGTATATCATGCACAGTCATAGGCAAGTAAGAAGCCTGAAAAATAAATGAACGAATTAAAAATAAAAATGAAGTAAATCTGGATTTACTCCTAATGCACTTTCCTGTGTGTTTATTGAATGCCTTGAAATAATTTGAAAGCTGCTGTTTTCATGTCATGGTATCCCCAGAACTGTACCAAATTATGACTTTATTTATGCCATAGATAAAAGTTGTACACTCTTTTTTGGTATTATATGGTATAGTATAGTTATGTTTTATTTTCTAAAACAAAAGAAAAATAGCATTTTAATATACAGTTCAAATATTCAAATTGTTTCTAATGCTTGTTTCCATAAGTAACTATGCTTTTTTTCCACAAAATTGCATGTTTTGTGGAGTATAAAAATGAAATCAATATTTCAGTTGGCTCTTATTAAAACCTATTCATATTCAAAAATAAAGTATGCTGCACGAACCTCATAGTTTTTTAACCTTTTTTCTCTGTCACAAACATCAACTTGGTAAGTTGATGAGAGGGAATCGCGAGGCAGGTGCCTCTGCTAATAAGTATGAAAAGCAAGCAAGCAAGTAGTTGTTTTTATTGGGTATTATTACAGAAACTACTGTTATAGACACTAAGTTGATGTTGAATCTAATTACGGCAGCAAGACTTTTAGTAGCACAATATTGGAAGAAGGAGGAACTGCCGACTATAGAAGAGTGGACTTTGAAAGTTTCTAACTTGGCGGAAATGGCAAAGATTTCAGCATATTTGAAAGACCAATCGCAACAGAGATATATTGTGGAATGGAGAAGATGGATTGAATATATTCAGAATAAATATGGGACTAAAAAGTTTCATTTAGCATTTGAATAAGTAGTGGATTTTTATGATGCATAATTAGTTATTTGTTATTTTATTAATATTATGACTATGGAGAGTTAAAGTGCGATAGAATTTAATGTTTTACTTTTGTTGTTAGCATATTTTAGCTTATGTTTGTATCACTATACCCTGTATTCAGCTCTGGGAAGTCGGGGAGGGGGGAGGGGAGGGGAGGGTTGGGGAGAGGGGAGGGGGAGGAGGGAGTTTTTTGTATTTAAAAATGTATTGTAAAACTTTTTAATAAAAAAAGAAAAGAAAAGCAAGCAAGCGAGCGAGATATGTAAGGAATGAGCTTTGCTCAGAGACAAAGCTGGAAAACCAATTTGGCTAAATAAAGGTACTTAAAAGGAAAAGGAAAATAAAATATAGGAACGTTGATTTCTTCCCTCTATGCAACCACATGGTATGTTTGTTAAGATTTTTGCCTTCACTATTTGAGATTTAATGACCAGGATGTGTAAAACTAAGTTCTGTTCCCTTTTCTGTTCTCTCTTTTTTGTCTTTATGAAATACCTTCACCCTAGTTTGCCTGGCCAGCAAAACAGGGTGAAGAGAACTGTGTTCCTTTTCCCCCGCTCTGTGCTTTTTTAAGAACAGCCCAAAGTTATCAGGAGGGAATGTTTTAAGTTCATTTACACACAAAAAATCATTTTTGCATATATTATTAATTTTTTACAATAACAATGTTTAGTGCTTAGTAAACAGCATTTCTGGGTTCATATATTTAAAAATAATAATAATTAATTTCTATAATTCCATAATCAATATATTAAGTAATGATATATTTCCTTGATCTTCTCTTCTTCCAGTAGTATTCTCCTTTTGTCAACATTAAACAAATATAGTTCTTAATACTTTCAATACATACAAGGTTGGATATAAACATTTTTCTTGTGTTTGTACAAATAACAGTGACATCAACATATAACATCTTTTTTAATCAGCTTATGTTTCAATTGTATTTATAAAAGTCATCTTATTAAGTCATTATATGTCCTGTTTTCAAGATTCTTATTTAAACTTAATTTTCCCTCTGTATTCAAACCATTCTTATCAGTCATAGTTTTCTGAGTTAATTACCTTTAAAATATCCAAACTTTTCATTCACGTACACCTTCCCAATATTTTTACATTTCATATATTATAAAAAATACTATACTACTTGTATATCTTATCCCTCTTACCGTAAGGACCCTTTATATCCATAATTTATCTATTCTTTTAACAATATTCAAACAAGTGTTTAATCATATAGTACTCCATCTGGTAAATCAAATCAAATCTCTTGAATCTAACTCTAGTCTTCTTCTTTTGCCGAGTAACTTTCCAAGTCAATGTGTTCTGCTTGTCAGAGGATTCTTCCTGTAATTTTGTGAATGTTGTTGGGAATAGGAAAGAAAAGTTAGGTAGGACGTACGTTTTTTGTCTCCCAAACTCTAATGATTCTCTTGGGTGCTCTATAATCCATTTTATTAGATCTTCTTTCCTATCTTCAGGTCTATTTTGAAGCCCTGAAAAATAAAATATCTTTTCCATTTCCATTGTTGTGGCAAAATCTTGCAAATTTTCTTTTGTTTGTATTAAGCTATAGTTCTCTTCATTTGTAGCTTCCCTCTTTGGTTCACTGTCCTCTAGTTTATGTTCTGCTATCTGGTTTGTCTGTTCATTCTTCATCATCATTTTCTGAGAGTTTTTTAAATTGTAAGTTTAGATTTATGCTCATTTATGTCATCGAATTTGTTTTTAATCGCATCATGATTTGAAACCATGGTCATTTGAATCTGTTGCAGCATTGCATACATTTCCTCCTGGAAAATATTTGCCTTGTCTTGGAGTATTACTCTTGCAGATTTCTGAAGTTCCAGGCTGGGGCCTTCAGAAGGAGATATTAGGTGTGGTTTCCAGCCACTTTTAGATAGGTATGCAACATCCATTTTATCTTCCCCTCCAAATAGTCTTTCACCGGTACCATAGTCTCTATAATTAGCCTTGTCAAACCAGCCAATCTTAAAGTCCAAACAACCAAATCTTGTATAGTTCTTATCTTTATATATGGTATTTATAATCCAATACATTTCCAATTACCAAAGCACCACTAAAAGCAGTATTTTATAACAGTTCTTCTATTCAGGGGTCTTACAATTATCAGCCAGCCAAAGTTGCAGTCCAGAATGTTTAACCATCTAAGAGCTTTCCAATAAATTCCCCCCTAGAAGATTAGCCAAGTCAAGGTTTTTCTTTTTTTGCAAACAATTCTTGAGCTTGGAGATCACAGCTCAGTAAGTGTTTATAATCCCAGAAGGTCAGCAGTTTTTAAAACAAGTATAGTTCTCATTCTGTAGTAGGTGGCCCAGTGTGTTTTCTTTTGTATTTGGACATCTTGCCAATTTCTGAGTCAATGTAGCTGCTGTTCTATACTCGAATCCTCCACTAGATGTCAGTAGCTATTCATTTTTCCAACTTTTAAAACAAAGAATTTGTCAGAATCCATAGATGGACCTATCTTTTTTTTTAAAGGAGAGCCAATTGTCAGAAATATTTGGAGTAATATTTAAAACATAATAGGATTAACCCACCATCATTAGAATACCAAAAGGGTACACTCAAGCTCAGGTCAAAGTACATCCCACAGGAACAGGAAGAACCTCAAATATAAAGCCACAGGAACGGGAAGAACCTCAAATACAAAGCCCAAGAAGGTATAAAAGCCCATCTATCCCAATTCCATTTTGTCAGCTAACCCAGAAACTTGCTGGCAACTAAATAAACAGAACCTTCTTTCCTAAGCAATCACCATTTTGTTTATTCCCGGCTTGGACTGGACCTGAAGATGTTTCTTCAACACTTTGATAATTTTTAAGAATATTTTAAAATAGAGGAAAAGATGTTTAAATCTCAGGAACTGACATATTATATATAAGTCTATCAGAAGAAATCCTACTGAGTTCGATGGAGTTTACTCTATGGTAAGCATGTATAGGATTGCTTCTAAGTGGCAAAGTAAAAACAAAATCTGTCCCAAAATCTCTACATATTGTCCTGATTGCATGCAAGACATATGTGTGCTTAGCAGCAATTTAAATTTGCATTTTCAGATATCACTGCTGAGACCATCAAAGAAGAAACAGTAGGTTTGAGCATAATTCTCTACAGAATCTACTCAAAATGCTTTAGCTAACACACAGTATTTGCAATTATTTTTATGAACACTCCTTTGCCAATTGCCAATTTAAGCATTTTTAAGTAATGGTGGGGGGGGGAATCTCTTAACTATTTTGAACTTAATCAGCACATAAAAATCCAATGTGCTTACTCCTCCCACCCGAAATATACATCTGCCATTTTGCACAAAGTAAGTCAAATGATCAGAATACCATAAAGATAAAATTATGGGGAAAATAGAGATTAGCATCCTTTTTATAGGGCAATAGGTGGATCCAGATGGATGAGTTTGCAGCTGGTCTGTCAGATTTAGTCTTGTCCACTTCTTTATCTCCATAAGTATTCCTTCCACCATCAAGAAGCAAAGGGATTCAATCAACACTCTATTTCCAATATCTCTGATTATCTTTGCACCAAATGGGACTCTTCATGAATGAATAGATACCATTGTATTTCTATTCTTACTATTATATTCATTTCAGTCTAATGCAGGGGTGTCAAACTTGCAACATCACGTGACGTGTCATGATGTATCACGACTTTTTTTCTATTGCTGGCAGTAGGATGGGCATGGTTTTACCATGATGCATCCAGCCCATGGGCTGGCAGTTTGACACCTCTGGTCTAAAGGATTGGAGGCAATGACATTGGAGTGAACATAGTATCTGTCTGCAACTCATTAAAGCCACTATATCTATTTTTGGTATTCCATGGCTGCAGAAGACCCCTGGCTATATTATCCTGAAAACAGATACAGCTACCTTAATTAGTCTCAGGGTACTACATTCATGCTCCTTCATGTCCCAAAGCAACTTTTTCCAGCTGACTCTAAAGCACAGCTCCTCTCTTCCTCTTCCCCTCTCGCCTCCTCTCTGTCCCCCCCTCTGTGTGTGTGTGTGTAAGTGACATTTTAGCAGCCATCAGCTTTCTTACCAAGATTGATAAAAATGACAGCATTGTACCTTGCCATCTGGAAATACTGTAAATCTTAAAATCAATATATCATAGTTAAAAATAAATTCCCAAACCTCCCACTCATATCCAGTTCTAACAAAGTAAATTTTACTTCCCCACTTGTTTTATGGCTATGGCCTTCAGAAATACTGAATATGATCCTTGGCCACCAAAAGCATTTCTCTTATACTTGAAAGGTATGAATAGATTTCATACAATGTGATTTTTACCTAGAATACAAATATTTAAGTATATTTCCGCTCTATTAAGGAATGGAAAATATTGAAAAGGGGAACAAAGAACCAAAATGATGAAGTCTGAATGGCACTAAGCTGCACCTTTTTGAGGTTCACAGACACAGGATCTGTCACAAATTCCAAAATACACTGAATCTAGTCAACTGCTTTCTACAGCTGTTTATACAAAGAACTCCATGATTTGGTTTATAAAAGAGATTTCACACACAAAAAAATCTGTCTTATCTGCAGGGTTGTTGATATAGTTCATTCTATCATTGCCAGCAGGAAGCATTGTATCTTAAAGTTCAGCTTTTGGGTCCCGCAATGAACCATAAATATTCATGATATACCAAAACAAAACAAAAAACCTCTAGACAGAATCAAACAAGCCCAAAACATATAACTAATTCTTCAGAACTGAACAACATCACATTGCTTGCAGCCAATGCAGATACCTGTTTTCTCTGTTTTTCAGATATGCTGAAAGACACAAAATATTGAAAAGTCATTGGAAACTATGTCATTGCTAGGCATTCCTAGCAGAGCATACCTCTTTTAGTTTTTCCCCCCTGGGATATACTTCTGATTCGTACGGAGTAAATGATAAGCTGGTATGTCTGACAGCACTCAAAGATTGCAATGAGTTTATCCCTCAGAGAGGGACTTTTAAAAATGTTTCACTTAATATCTGGCCATTTGTCTTTCATCTGCCGGCGGACAATACCCAGGGGGAGGGCCTTCTCTGTGGGTGCGCCTGCCCTTTGGAATCAGCTGCCTGTAGAGCTTAGGACTGCCCTGACCTTCGTTCATTCCGCCGGGACCTGAAGACCTGGCTCTTTGAGCTCTCTGGCCTGGTCTGAGCATATTAATTGGGATTTTAACTGTTTTTAACTGGGGTTTTATTGCAAGGTTTATATAATTTTTTTAAAATTGATTTTAAGTTTTGTAATTGTTGTATCTGTTTTTTAAAAACCTTGTGAACCGCCCTGAGTCCTACGGGAGAAGGGCGGTATATAAATTGAATAAATAAATAAATAAATCTTTCCCTCACCTATTCCTACTCAAAGTGGTTGCTAATGCAGGTCTCTTTGTTTTGTAAATCAAGGATATAAAGGAGCTACTCTATAGAAGCATTTGCCACTGAGCAACTGTTGGCCATTTTCGCTCAAGTCATGAAGCAACTTTTTTTTATTATTAAGGAGGATTGCCAATGAAAATTTTGCCCTGGTGAAAGTCAGCAGATGTAGAATATTAAAACTCAGCATCTTAGGCCACTAATGCTGTATTAATTTTCAACTACTACTACTACTACTACTACTACTACTACTACTACTACTATTACTCCAGAGAGCCTGGGTTTACATGCCACATTAAACTGGATTAAAAGGAAAAACTGTTGTATTTCAGCATATTATGGGAATTTAGCTATTGTCTTAGCATGCTCATGATGTATGAACCTGGACATCATATTCAGCTATAATATAGTTCACCTACATGGTAAAATATGTTACATGACCATTAAAAACTATGTTTTGTTACACAACATAATTTGTGATGCTTTTCCAAAAATATCACCAGTCACTATGACCCAACAGTCTGGATTGGCTAATAATCCAGTATACAAAGAAAGCACAAATTTGTCTGATACTGACCATTTAATTCTAGCCTCTTTGTTAACTCATGCATGGCCTTCTCATAACAAAGCTGTGTAATCCAAAATCACATGTGTTCTGCATTGGTCAGATCCACTTAAAATGTTAAGATCAATTTTGGGCACCAAACTTTGCAAATGATTCACAAACTGGTCAAGGTACAAAAGACCAAAAGCATCGATGAGATGGTTTACCTGCCTATAACTCCTTAAAGCCAAAGTTTTTCTTGATTGTATGACAATAACCATATGATCCTGGAGAAATGCAACTACATTAAGGAATTGTAGATGTATGTACCATTTGCCCCAAAGTTTAATTTTGAGAAAAGAATATAATCACACTTTTCAATAGCTTGAAGTGTCTTTCTCTCTTTCTGTATCTGTCTGTCTCTGTCTCTATCTATATCTGCATGCATACCCACACATGCACATATACATGGACATACAATACGTATTTTCTAGAGTATGAGTGTATATATTCCTAAAATGCTGAATGTGGAATGTTAACTTTAAATTACAGGACAACAGGATTTAGTTGAACAATACCCAGAGAATCATACATTTTCTTTCTTCACTTGATATGTTCAAGAAGAGCCTGAACAAGTACATGTTAGAAAAGCTTTCATTTACATTCACTCACTCATTCATTTTATTTACAGTTCCAGACTAATAAAGCTTTCATTTGGATTCATGAGGAATAAAGTCAGTGGCTTAAATGATGCCTTTCAAATGTTGATTTCCAAAGCACTGGCAAATTTATGTTTGAATATTTTATTTAAACTCTGGACATCAATCTGCTGGAATAAAAAACTATCCTGATAAACAACCAGCAAAATTTGAGTAAATTTACACAAAGTCCTTACTATGTGTTGTGACCTGAAATTGTTCTAAAATCAATTCACATTTTATGTGACTGATAACTTTGCCTTCTGTTTAATATAAGAGTCCAGGTGAATACAGTATATTTGGAAGACAAAGCCTTGAGTTGACATCACAGTACTATGCATAGGTTGGGGAATTATAGCTACAGCCAAAGCTTTTGGCACATTGCCTCTGTCTTTTTACAGATTGTCATTTTGTGTTTGTATTCATTTGCCAGACCTCAGCTGCTAGTTCCCTGCTTTTTACAGATTATATTTTGTAATGTGTAGATAAAAAACATGTTTAGCTCGTGTGAAATATTAACCTTCACCATATGTGATCTGTAAAACAGCAATTTATGTAAGAAATATCTTCTTGTGCTGATCCTTAAAATAATCTCATTATTTTAAGATGAAAATTTACTTCTGCTATTACCATAGCTTGGTTTTTTTTTAAAACTATTCTTAGTTATGGATATAATTGATATTTTCCCACAAGCTAAAGTATCACCAACAGGCAAATGGGTAATGAAAAAATGGAAGTTGACTATACACATTGAAGTACTGATTTTATAACTTGGCTAGAACTCAAAACAGAGCAAAACAAATTGGAATGTAGCAAATATGGTTGGAATATGATTTATATTACATTTCACTGCTATTTTTTTCAACGCTGGTGCTCTACTTCATTTGAATCCTCTTCCAAGTGCCCATGCCTATATAGTTTGTTTCCCATGTAAAAAACTTTGCATTTGTGTCTGTTAAATTTCTGTTATTTTCAGATGTTTTCTATTACCACATCACTATGACTTCAAGATACAATTTGTTCTTTAGAAGCATTATCTTTTTCTTGGTTGGGCAAATGATACTTGGCCCCAGTAACACTCTTTTATTTCTTATTTTAATCTAGGTGGTCTGTAGAATTGTCAAGTTTATTCATTTGGTTTCTAAGGAGGAAATGACAATGACCCTCAACCAATCCACACACACTCCCTCCCAACCAGCACTTCATTTTTCAGTAACTCTGGAAATGACCTCCCTATCATAAGACCCATTACAAGACCCTCACTTGATACACCCACCTGATACACCTGACCCATCACAAGACCTACTGACCACACAAAGCCTTTATAAGAAGAACAACACAGACACTGACATCCCCCAAACTCCACTGGTAATGAAATGTTTGGAAGCCAACCCACAAGCTTGGAGAACGAACCTCGACCTTCGCTAAATGAACTGTTGTAAGCCGAGGATTACTTGTATAGACAATGAAGCACCTGAATGTTGTGAAACAATAATCTTTCTGATATTTCATTAAACTGTTAGCTTTATTGGGGCATATTAATGTTTATTCTCAAATAAAGCAGAGTTCATATTTTTGCTGCAAGTATGAAGTCCATTTCAGAGCAGTTTATAACATCTTAGGTGAGCATATAGAAACCATACATTTTTATGATGGTCTCTTACTGAAATGTCTTGTGATTTGGCCTGCTGAGATCTGACAGCATATTGAATGTTGGCAAAACTTCTAAAATTCTGTCCAACCCAACTGAACTTATAGTGGCAACTATTGGATCATGAGTAGTAATTATGATTTCTGTATTCACTATTTTACCACAGATGAATGCCTGTTTGTAAGTACCATCCTCTGTCTGGAGCAGGCCTATCTAAAATAAATATTTGTGCTTGGCTGATGATTTTAAATTTTGTATTAAGGCTTATCATGTGTCTAATATTCCTGGCTCCCTAATGTTTCTGTACATACATGGCCTATCTCCAGAGTTTTTGCTCTCAGGCTCTCCCATCAAGACATGGCTATTTTTAAACAAGTGCTAGACATAGAATGGGAAAATGTGTTTGTTATTCCCAGTATTAGGAGTGTGAGTCTGAAGTATAGTCTGTATATATCACATAACATTTCAAAGGCTTCTCCCAGGCCCAGTTTAACAATATTACATGCTTTCTGCTGAGGTAGATTTCATAAGATCCCTACAAAGAGCAGATTTGCCCTTATAATTCTGAGTGTATCAAAATATCATAAGATGTTACATACTGAAAATTATAAAGAGCAAGATAGTAAATGTAAATGTGTCCCAGCCATTCAAGTAGATGAAATCCTGCTTACCCTTTTACTCGATAATAGGGAGCTTGCTATAAGGTAACAAGGTTTACTGCAACTGTCTACACAGTATGGCAATAAATAATGAAAGGTTGCTAGCAAAAGAGATGATCTAAAATAAATAATTCATTTGTCCCCAGCAACATATCAATATTTTTATACAGAGTACAACATTACTAGGTTTTTATCTCCAGTCCCACCCAATTTCAGATAAAAATTCCTCTATTTACACTCAACAAACTGGCCAATTTATTGTTTATCAGTCCTTGCAAAGTGACCAGCAATTTGTCAATAAAGTAAATCTCTTTCATTAAGACAATCTGCACAGTCATTAACTTACTATCTTCACCGTCCCTTTACTTCTCTTCAATGGAAAGGAAGAATGGATGTGAACACTCACCTGACCATCCAGGGCCGAGGAACTTTCTTCCCGGATCTTCAAAATTAATGTTGATATAGTAATCTCTATTACTATATTTTTTTCTATCACATGGAAGGGATAATTTTCAGTGCATTTAATAAGCCTTGAAAGTTGATCTATCAACCCCTTGTCCCTGATCCTGACAGACAGCACACCACAAATGATCAGTCCAACTGGCACGCATTTGTTTTGATTACTGATAATAGTGAGTTACCAACTATCACATTTTTTTTGCTTTTTTTGCAGATGCAAGTACATCCCCTTTCCTCTTCAGTAATTTATTGTCCTATCTCTTATTCCTCAGTATCTTCTTCAGGTGCCTGAAAAGTTTTATAGTAGAGCAGGGGTCCCCAACCCCTGGTCCACAGACCGGTACTGGGCCGTGGCCAGTTAGGAACTGGGCTGCACAGCTGGAGGCATGCGGCAAGTCTGCAGGTATCTGGGCAGGGCGGGAGAGTGGCAGGGCAGAAGCCAGCCTGCTGTGCTTGCAACTGGCTTGCAACATATGAGCTCAGGATCCTTCCTCCTCTTCCTCCTCCTGCTTCTTGTGCTCTCTCTTCTTCTGCCTCTTCCTGCTTCTCCCTCCTGCTTTTTCTTCCTCCTTCTCTTCTTCCTCACTTTCCTCCTCTCCCCCTCCCAGCACCCTGGGATAAGGGAAATCATGCTCTGAAAGAAATCTTGAATTAGTGTGATTTTCGCCATGAAAAGTTGGACGTGGAAGCATAGTCATCGCCATCTCATCCACTTTTCAAAGTAAACTGGATTTTTTTGAAGGAAGGACAATTTGCAGATGTGAAGTATTACAGGTAGTCCTTGACTTACAATTACAACTGACCCCAAAATTTCTGTTGCTAAGCAAGACAATTGTTAAGTTAATTTTGCCCCAACTTACCATCTTTCCTGTCACAGTTGTTAAGTGAATCACTGCAGTTTTTAAGTTAGTAACATGGTTGTTAAGCTTCCCCACTGACTTTGCTTGTCATATGACCCTTGGACACTGCAGTTGCATTCAAATTTTGATCACCTGGCCACAGGGATCCTTGCAATGGGAATAAGTGTGAAAAATGGTCATAAATCACTTTTTTCCCCAGTACTGTTGTAACTTGTAACACTAAATGAATGGTTGTAAGTCAACAACTACCTGCATTAGTATTCATCATTAGATCAATGTCCCCATAAATGATTTTAGACTTGTTCTGTATTCCAGGCAAGAGTTCTCTCACAAACAAGAATAAACTAATTGGATTTCAAAATATCTACAGTTATACAATAATCTTACATTTTTTGTTTATTTTGTTGTGGCTGCAAATTCAGTTCAGATGTAAACATGCTTCTTCTGCATATATATTTGTGCTATATAATAGAGAGGGGGGGAATATAACAACTGAATAAGCAAAATATGAAAGTGTGGTTATGCGTGGAGCCCAATGTTAAATATGGCGTCTGCTCCCTCAGTAGAAAAGAAATCTTTTGAAATGTGAATACAATAGCAATATTGTTATCATTCACAATACCAGTTGAGGCATCAGTGATACACAAATTTTAACAATGTATTCATGTAGTTGGACAATAGAGGCTTTATATAATTAGAAAACACATTTTAAAAATAATTAAATGAAAGTACTTTTCATTTCCCTTTTCCATGCATTCCTAAAGGGTTAGCAGAATGGTGAAAAGCTACATACTGGATCAAACATCAGCATTTCTTGCATATGAAATGCTGTAGAAATGAAACTATAGCTTTGTTTCATGAGGAAATTCCACTGCCCACAGAGATATAAAGCTATATCCAGAGCAAGAACGATGGAATGCATTGTCAAAGAATTGAACAAATTCTTGCGAGATGAGACTCATGGCCAATTAGAAGAGGCGCATTTTGCAATTAAAATGGGGCATCTCAATTTATAACTTGAAATAGTTTGGAACTGTAACATAGAAGGCACAGAGCAGCTGTCAAGTAAGAATGGTGTTTCCTTATGAAGGTGCCTCTCAGAATACCAGTTATACTTCCAGTGTTTCCATACTTTTGCCTAGTAGGAGATTTTAAAATGATTCTTAATTGCCAATATAAATCAGAAAAATTCATAACAGTACAGACAACCCAGGGTTAGTTTAACTTGTACAAAGCAGCAATTATTTGCTCAACAGTTTTTCCAATGCAATTGCATGAGGATTTTTATGAGTTTGTGCTATATAACAATAATGGATTTTGTCAAATGCTAGCTCTACTCTTTCTAAAATGGATTTGCCAGAATGCCTTCTGCAGAACTTTAAAGCCTACAATAAGCACCTCCTCCATGCATATGTATATGTCTGAGCATTATTTTCCAGGGCTGTTGGGTTTGTTCAAACTGCACTCTTTGTTGTACAAAAAAAGACTTCTTTCTCCCACTTCTGCCATCCCTGAAAATCTGCCAGGAAATCCTCAGACCTCTGGGGACTCCTAGGAATTGCAGGAGAAGAGATGAAGTCTGGAACTGGATAACTATTAGTTAAAATGCTAATTCCCTCAATCCACTTTTCCTGCTAGTCTTGGAATGTGGTGGTAAAAGGAAGAAGCCTTATCAATGATGTTTGCAATTGCACTGAATATATCCATGTAATCAGAGGTATATCAGTGAAAGAAACAGCTAACAGATAACTGTGGATTAGATCCATATTCTTCTCCTGTTCAGTCCATCACTATTTTTCAAGAGACTAATAAATAATCTGAAGAAATACATTTTTAGACAGAATTTTCACTCTTCCCGAAGAAGACTGAACTCATGTTCTTAAACTAGACCTAATGGGAACCTCCCAGTAAACCAGGAGGAATTTACTCATCTTGTAGAGCATTTCATCTTGGTGGTAGATGGTGCTTCCCAATATAACTAATGAAGATTGCCGACTGATTCATTGTGATGTGTGGATTCTGCCTTTTTCCCCGTATGGATCAACTTCTTTAGACCACTTTTGACATGTGGCTATGCCGCCAGCTGTATCAACTATCTAAAATTGTTTTCTCCCTTAGGGACAGTAATTGGTAGCAATTGCTTTCCTTATTCACAGGGAGGATAGCCAAATGCTACTATTATCACATATGGACTGCAAAAAGTTAGATGGCCAGAGACGGCAGCAAGGAAAACTAACTCATTCTCCTGTCAAATTAATCCATATTTTATTTTATTTTTTCATATAAGGTTTGTATTTTGTTTCTCTTCAGACATTTTAGTTTCATTTCATTCACTTCTTTCTTTTTCATTCCCTATCCATTTCTCCCACACCCAAAACCATGCTTTATACTACCAAATAATTACCTTTCCAGATTTAGAAACTTTCATCACTTTTGTGTCCTTCACGAATTCTTTCAATCTTTCATCACAAGCAATCAAAATAATCATGTTTTCATATTTATATTCATTCCTTTGTCATATGCACACATGAACAGAATAATGCTTAAACAAGCATTTTGAAACAAACATATTTTTTGAAACAAGCAAACTTTTTTCTAGGAGCTACAAAATATACTGTAGACTCAGTTACCAGTATTGAACAACAGTGTTCAGGGATGTGAGGGGGACAGCGGCAACAGTTTCAGTAGCCAATAAAACTCAGTCAGTGGTCATGTCATTAGCCGTATTGTTGCGAACTTGCAAACTTATGAGTTGCTAAGTATATGAAGTGTTTAAGAAGCTTCCCAAGATTGCCATCAATGAATCCACTTTTTTCTCTCTGGGTTATGAAATGAAAGTAATTCTACAAATAGGAAAGTTACTAATGCATGAAAAGTGATTGTAGAAATTGGGATCTGATTTTGTGAAATTTTATCACTGCAGCAGAGAAAAAGAGAAATAATGAAGTCCTACACCAGGACAACTGGAAAAATCTGGAATTTCTGTTTTCTGCCGGGTCTGTGTGTATGAATGCTGAGCTCAGTGCTAGCAGCTGCCTCATTTCCACCAATTACTCAAGTAAATTGTGAACTGCTTTAACATTTTGATCCTGAAAGCATTTTTAAGATTAACAAATGAAACATCTATTTTTTCTTGATATGTGAAGATATCACTTTTAAAATTAATACATTAAAATTAATGTATTAAAGTTAATTTTAAAATTAATACATTAAAATTAATTTGAAGAATTCAAATGTGAAAAAATGGCAGGAGGAATACAAAATTATGTTTATTTGGGGGGGGGGGTGCAGGGTCCTCTCCAGCTTTTTTCAGCCTCCAAATATCTGTTCATGAGTTTAAAGTATGGAGGAGCAGACAAATGTAGACAACTGACATTTGGCTTGGCTAATAGTGGATAATCACTTACATATGAGCCAGCAGTGTGCTGCAGCTGCCAAAAAAGCCAACACAGTGCTAGGCTACATTAACAGAAGGATAGAATCAAGATCACATGAAGTGTTAATACCACTTTACAATGCCTTGGTAAGGCCACACTTAGAATACTGCATCCAGTTTTAGTCACCACAATGTAAAAAAGATGTTGAGACTCTAGAAAGAGTACAGAGAAGAGCAAGAAAGATGATCAGGGGACTGGAGGCTAAAACATATATGGAAAGGTTGCTGGAATTGGATATGTCTAGTCCAGGGGTCGGCAACCTGAAAAAGCAAAAGAGCCACTGGGAACCGGTTCCATCACACATAAAAAAAGTAGGAGCCGCGTGCGTGCGTCCACACACGCGCATGCGCAAAAAAAGGTTTGCACATGCGCAAAACCTTTTTTTTGCGCATGCGCGTGCATGGATGCACGCGTGTGGTTCCACCTTTTTTTATGTGGACGCACCTACGTGTCTCCCTGGTGACGGGCGCTGGGTTGCGGTGCCGCCTTCAGCCTGGGTGCCGCCGGAGCCACCCCCGGGACCTCCAAACTGCCGCCCATTCGGAGAGGTGCGCGCGCAGCTCTCCAAAACTTTGGAGAGGTGTGCACGCACCTCTGCCTGAACAGGCGGCGGTGGTACCCATTTGAAGACCTGCTGCTGCCAGTTTGGAAAGCTGCCGCGGCCCATTTGCAAGGCTACCGCCTTCGGAGGAAGGTGGCAGCTCTGCAAACAGGCCGCGGCAGCTTTCCAAAAGGGCGGCGCCACTGCCCGTTTGGAGAGCTGTGCGTACACCTCTCGGAACAGGTGGTGGCGCTGCCCTTTTGGAAAGCTGCCGCGCCTCGTTTGCAGGCTGCCGCCTTCCTCCAAAGGCGGTAGCTTTGCAAACGGGCTGCGGCAGCTTTCCAAATGGGCAGTGCCACTGCCCATTTGGAGAGGTGCGCACGCACCTCCACCCGTTTGGAGCAGTGCACGTGCACCTCTGCCCATTCAGAGAGGTGCGCACGGACCTCCGTCCGTTTGGAGAGGTGCGCGCGCACCACTGCCCGTTCGGAGAGGTGCGCATGCACCGGGCGACTGGGAGCCACAGGAGACAGCTTAAAGAGCCACATGCGGCTACGGAGCCATGGGTTGCCGACCTGTGGTCTAGTCTAATGAAGAGAAGGATGAGGGGGGACATGATATCAGTGTTCTAATATCTCAGGGGCTGCCACCAAGAAGAGGGAGTCAAGCTATTCTCCAAAGCACTTGAAGGCAGGACAAGAAGCAACGGATGGAAACTAACCAGAGAGAAGCAACCTAGAACTAAAGAGAAATTTCCTGACAGTAAGAACAAATAATCATTGGAACGACTTGCCTCCAGAAGCTGTGAATGCTCCAGCATTGGAAGTTTTTAAGAAGAGACTGGACAGCCATTTGTCTGAAATAGTATAGGGTTTCCTGCCTGAGCAGGGGATTGGACTGGATGACTTCCAAGGTCCCTTCCAACATCATCATCATCATCATCATCATCGTTGTTGTTGTTGTTGTTGTTGTTGTTGTTAGTATCAGAGCAATCCATACTTCAGTTTCAGGAAATTTAGCAAAGAATATATCCACCCCCCCGCTGGATTTTTTTTTTCAGTTTTGAGTACTATAGATTGCCTGTAGAAGCAACTTACATATTATTGTTTATCTCCTTATTTCAGTGCCCTTCTGAAACCTTGAGAAATTTTCAGAATTAATTTATGTGGCTGCTTGACAGCTCATCAGCAGAGCAAGGGAAGAAGAGATGGTGTTCCTGCAGCGCCAAAAAACTCTTCTGAGAGGAATGACCAGATAGCAGCCTTGATAAAAAAAAAATCTGTTGAATTTCAACTATGACTGCTATCTATTTTGAATACTGCTGTGCTTTAAGGTAACTGCACATTTCAGTGCTTCTTTTAAGAGCAAAAGCAATTGACAGCAGCTACTATTCAGCTGAAGAGGAACTCAAGTCAAGGACCACTTCATAAAAAAAGAATTGTTAGCAACAGGATATTGTGAAACACTTGGCTTCCAACTATGAAAAATGATACCGTTGGGCAGACAAAAATGCACTTACAATATTCAGATTTGAATTTTTCAAACAGATGTTCCCTGGTAACTGAAGGGTCAGTTTTCTAAAACAGGAATTTTAAATGTGATGTCACGAAAAGGACTGAAATGTGTCTTCAAAGACACATTTGGCACCCCCTTTGGCCAATTAAGAAGATAAGATTCCATCCAAGGCAAAATTATCCCCATCCCCAATTTTGCACAATTATTTTACCAATGAATAAATTTGGATATATTAACTTCATATAATCCCAGAAGAATGATTAAGGGTTGCTCATAATGTTCTAAAGGAAGATTTGAAACATCTTTCTATCCCTAGAAACTTACTACATAAGGCCTATGTAGGAAATCATTTTAATTCAAAAATATTAACATATGAATATCTAAATGCTGTGAAGAAATGACTGAAGACCAGAAATGGTTGGACTCATTCCACATATATAAGCAGTGCTGAGTTTGACGGAAGTTTTGAGGAAGTTTCAAATATTAGGATTTTGGGAACATTATAAGTTATGTCATATTTTCATATTTCCCATCTTATTGGGGCAAGAAACTATGGCATTAATTTAGAGTAATGATATTTGGGGCGGGGGAACCATGAGAGTTACAGAAAAGGAGTTTGGGACAACATGATGCTGTGAGGCCTTTCCCCAAATGTAGGAGAATTTCTCGGGGGAATTTTTTGGGAAAGAAAAAATAATAGTTTCTGACAGTAGTCCTTGAGGTTAGCAGCCCTGTGAAAGTAGCTGCTGTATAAAAAGCCTAGCTTGAATTGCAGAATTTGGCACAGTCCCACTGTCTCAGTCCAATCCACTTCACAGGACTGTTATTAAACGGGAGCTACTAAATGAAAAGTCAAAAAATAATAAATAAGTAATACATGAAACGCATCAGTAGTGGACGGTCTGGGAGCCTCAGTTCTAGTTTTGGAAAAAGAAAACTACGTTATTTTCAGGTTCATTTCATAACTACATTTTAAAGTTAAATGTTTCGTGAACTGTGCATTTAAATATCTCTTTATTTTACCTCCTCCTCCTATTTTGTCTGTCAAGTGAGCTTGCAATTTGATTCAATATTTGAATAAACTATCAATTGTATGGTATCTGTTTAATTTAGCAGAGGGTCCATCCACTGCAAAATTGGAGAATCATTGTTTCTTCATTCAAAGCAGCAAGGACAAAGCAGATAGTTATGGTATAGTTCACTGTGGTTAACAGCAGGAAATTTTCATCAGGACATTCTTTGGGAAACAAATGATCTCTTTTTCTTAGAAACAAACAAACAAACAAAAAATCTGTTTTGGCAATGAAGATATCCCACACAGTCACATATTCTCCCAAACCCTAAAATGAAAGTTATGAGAAACAGAACAATTGTACAAGGAATTAAGGAGTGAGTATAACTCCTCTCTGTTAGATCTTGATACGGATTGTGAATTTCTTTTCTTCTTTGTACATGTTTTCCTGTTTCTGTAAATTTAACAATTCTTACTGTGTTTTCTTATTTTTAGAAGGTCTTAATTCTGTATGTAGAACCACAGTATCTGGTTGCAAAAATTCATACCAGATACAGAAAATGCTCTAAGCTGCAATCTAATATGGAAGATCTGACTTATGTTCCTTCCATTGCATTACTCTATGGTCATGTGATTGTAATGTCAAGTCTACAAATGAGCATGGCTACAGCCATTTTCCCTATCATTCTAGATTGCCACATAGAATGGAGGGAGGGAGGTTGCCCAGGTGCTTCGCTAGTAAAAATAATCTTCTGTCCCATGGTAACCAAGGTCACTGGCTGCTCCCGAGACTGGGTGTTGCATAAAAAGTCCACCAAATAATTATATTTGGGAACATATTACCCAGCTTTTATGGGTGGGACATTTAACTTTGTATTGGGAAACTGTTGTTTCTGTATCCAGACTTGGTTTCACTCTTGACCATGCCCAATACTTTGTAGCTAATAAACATGTTCTTTGAGGAATTTGCAAGCCTCGGAGTTCTTTTTTATTCATCTCTTTCTGCCAGAACCATGACATTAAACCAAGTCTTGATTCTAGGTTGTACAAGGGAAAGTTACAGTACCTCGTTCAGTGGAAAGGCTGCCCCCTTTCAGAAGCTACATGGGTGAAATATACCAATGTAAAAGCAGATAGATTAATAAAAAAGTCTTAAAATAAATATCCTCACAAGCCTCAAGGAAATACTTAACCTACAGGAGACTCTTTCTTTTTCTTTTTGAGAGGGGCCCCGGTGTTTTGCTTTATTCGTCTCTGTCTGTCGGAACCATGACATGTAATTTGAATGCTTGGCAACCAGTGTGCATTTACAATTGTTGCAGATTTTGTCATGTGATTGTGACCTTCCCAAACAGCCTCTAATAAGCAAAATCAATTGGAGAAACTGGATTAACAAATGTATGATTCACTTAATGACCATGGTACAAATGATTGTAAAATCGGATATAGTCACATGATGACTCATTTAAAAACCGTGTCACTTAGTGATTGAAATTTCAGTTTCATTTGTGGTCTATGTTGACAACTATCTATATGGATAAACATCTCAGGCAAACAATCATCTAATGCACATGAATATAAGAACATAACCACACTTGTAAGATTCTATTACTATAGTTCATCTTAATAAAAGTAGCTATTTTGTGGGGCTGATAATTTAATTATTTCATTTATTTTATTTATGGGATTTGTATGCCGCCCTATCTCCCAAAAGACTCAGGGCGGCTAACAACGATAAACACAAAAGACAAACATTAAAAGGTATTAAATCAAATTATCCCATAAATAGTCCAATTAAAAACACAATAAAACAAAATTAAGAAAACCTCCCTTCCACCAGTCCAGGTCGGCCTGTTGAAAAAGCCATGTTTTAAGGTTGCGACGAAAGGAACGGAGATCCGGGGCCATTCGGAGCTCCAAGGGGAGTTGATTCCAAAGGGCAGGTGCCCCCACAGAGAAGGCCCTCCCCCTGGGGGTCGCCAGTCGACATTGTCTGTCCGATGGCACCCTGACGAGGCCCTCACTATGTGAGCACACAGGGCGATGGGCAGTCATTCCTGGCAGCAGACGGTCCTGCAAATATCCCGGACCTAAGCCAAATATCCCAGACCTAATCATACATGCTATGCAAAGAACTGTGATCATGCTGTCATGACCATTATCTTGATTTCCCTTGTGTCATAGATTGTAGCCTTAATTTTATAATTTAATTCTGGGAATCCATTGTTGTGAATGGCATGCCACAGACCTGTATATAGTTCCAGGTTTTTTGCAGCTCCTTCTAACATTTGTGTTTATCTATTTTTAAACTATAAAATTCATTTCGTTGTTGAACATCTTTCCTGCTTTTCTGTTTATTCCAGTATTAAAGAGGCTTATAATTATATCTAGAGTTTAAAAACTAAAACTTAATGAACTTAAAAATCTAAGCCAAAATTAAAATCCAACCATTAAAATGATTAAAAGTTAAAAGCTTGCAGAAAGTGAGGTATTTTAGTAACTTCCTAAGCCAGGGGTAAGCAACCTTGGCTCTTTTATGACTCTTGGACTTCAGCCCCCAGAATTCCTGAGCCAGCAAATTCTGGGAGTTGAAGTCCACGAGTCATAAAAGAGCCAAGGTTGCCTACCCCTGTCCTAAGCAAAGCATATCTCCTTAGGCACTCCATAACCTGAGAGTCCGAGAAGAAGAGTCTGTTGATTGACCATCTGACTAAATAGACATGAGCTTTCTCTTTTTAAAATTGATGTAGGTTATAATTGTAGACCACAAACATTATAAATGGATAGAAATACCATATCCCACAACAGTGTTTGGATAAACTATAAACAACACTGGAAGTGTTTAAGAAGAGACTGGACAACCATATGTCTGAAATGGTATAGGTTTCCTGCCTGACCAAGGGGTTGCCCTTCAACCTCTATTATTGTTATTGTTATTAAATCCCAAGGAATGCATTTCTGTAGAACCTCCTGTCCTTCATCTGAAAAAGCATTTTATTAGGTGACAGTTGCAGATACTATGAGAAGCTTAAAAAAATAATTCCTGCTGAAGCGAAGAATGTATTAAAGGCTCTCAATTTCTTCTTTTAAAGTGTCAAAATAATTTCCCACCTTAGAATAAAGGGACTGGATATAAATAAGTCAGGGAAAAAGCCATAGCTAAGTGGAATGAACTGTATGCAAATATCAGGCAAAACAAAATACCTGAAGGCTTTTTTCCCCAGGGAATATGGCAATATTATGCACCTCACAGCATGAGGCCTATTTAAGTAAGTTCATGCATTAATGAGTCCTACTTTGCAAAAACTTATTGAATAGTAAGTCTGTATTAATTTTGTATAAAATCTATGAGTGCAGAATTACCTTTAAAAAGATTTCTCTGTTATGAGTTTCATATAGCTGTATCCCTACGATTATTCTCTTATAGGTAAATGGATGCTTTGGGGTTAATACACAGTACAATATGTTATTGCAAACAAGTGTGTTTTCTCTAAAGACATCAATACTCTTGGCTGAATTTTTAGCAGCTTCCATAACCTCACTTTCTCTGTCGATCAGTCTACTGCTGGGCACCAAGGAATAGACCACTACTTTCTGTCTGGCAATAGCATCAAAAACCAACAATAGAAATGATTTTTCACCTCCAGGGCCCCGGAGTGGGGTGTGGGATTTTCTATCCCCACAACGTCTGGGAATGGCAGCAGGCGATTGTACAGAGGGCCGTATCTACATCCGGGAGCGCGTCCCCGCTGTCTCCAAGCAGTGATTTGCTCCGACTCTCTGGTTTTGACCTGTGGTTCCAGGAAGGAGGGTGAGCAGCCACCTGAGCTTAGGCTTGTGTATTTTAACGCCAGGTCCGTAGTTAATAAAGCTCCTCTCATCCGAGATTTGGTTGAGGAGGAGCGTGTGGACCTGGCTTGCATTATGGAGACCTGGTTGGGCCCAGAGGGTGGTGTCCCTCTGACTGAACTCTGCCCTCCAGGTTTCTGGGTGCTCCACCGGCCTCGGGCTCAGGGAAGGGGCAGGGGTGTGGCGGTGGTTGTGAGGGAGACCTTATGTCCGCGGGAGGCCACCGTTGTCCAGATATCCGGGTGTGAGTCACTCCTCCTGAGATGTGGCCCTAGGGCTCAGTTGGGCTTGCTGCTGGTGTACCTTTCACCCAGTCACGTAGCAGCAGCCCTGCCTGAACTTCTCGATATCCTCTCAGGTTTGGTGATTGAGTTCCCCAAACTTATGATTTTTGGGGACTTTAATCTGCCATCCCTGGGGGGATCATCAGAGTTGGCTCGGGAGTTCATGGCTTCCATGATGGGGGTCACACGCTCGATTTTGTTTTTCTATCTGGACGGTGGTTAGATGATCTGGGTGGGGGTTCTCCAATTATTATGCCCCTGTCATGGACCGATCATCATCTCCTGCTGCTGGCCTTCCATTTCGCCACCCCTCATCGCTGGGCCATGGAACTGACAAGATGGTTCCACCCTAGGCACCTAATGGACCCTGAGCGGTTTCAGGTGGCACTTGGGTCCCCACCTGCCGCCTTCGCTCACAGCCTGGCCGATGCCTTGGTGGAAGCCTGGGAAAGGGCAGCCACAGAGGCACTCGACCACGTTGTACCCATGCAGCCCCTGACCCGGCGCAGATCCCAGTGTGCTCCATGGTTTTCCATTGAGCTCTGGGAGATGAAGCGTCAGAGATGGGGCCTAGAGAGCTGTTGGAGATCCAGCCGGTCTGAATCCAACCGATTGTGACTAAGGTCCTCTATGAGGTCTTATCTCATGGCGATGAGGGCGGCAAAGTCTAACTACTTTGCTGCCCTCATCGCATCCACAGATAATCGCCCGGCCACCCTGTTCAGGGTGACCCGCTCCCTCCTTAATCAGGAGGTGAGGGAGAAGCCCTTGCAGGGTTGTGCCGAGGAGTTTAGCCAACATCTGTCGGACAAAATCGCTCAGATTCGGGCCGGTCTGGACTCTGACTGGGCAGAATCTGATGGAGGTGACATGAGCGGTCTTGGTGATGTTACCTGGGAAGAGTTTGACCCTGTGACTCCGGAAGATGTGGACAGGATCATGGGGAAGCTGAGCTCCACCACATATTTATTGGACCCATGCCCCTCCTGGCTGGTCTATGCAGCTCTGGAGGGGACACGAGGCTGGCTCCAGGCAGTGATAACTGTTTCTTTGAGTGAGGGTAGCTTTCCTGCTGCCTTGAAGGAGGTGGTGGTGAGGCCCCTCCTCAAGAAGCCTGCCCTGGACCCGGCTATTTTGAATAACTATCGTTCGGTCTCCAACCTTCGCTTTCTTGCGAAGGTTGTTGAGAGCGTGGTGGCGCATCAGCTCCCTCTGTTCCTGGAGGAAGCGGATTATCTGGACCTGTACCAATCGAGCTTTAGGCCCGGGTACAGCACGGAGACGGCATTGGTCGCGCTGGTGAATGATCTCTGGTGGGCTCAGGACAGGGGTTGTTGCTCTGTCCTAGTCCTATTAGACCTCTCAGCGGCTTTCGATACCATCGACCATGGTATCTTACTGCGGCGTCTCAGGGGGTTGGGAGTGGGGGGCACTGTGCTCCAGTGGTTCTCCTCCTACCTCCTGGGACGTTCACAGTCGGTGCTGACAGGAGGGCAGAGGTTGGCCTCGAGGCCTCTTGTTTGTGGAGTTCCTCAGGGGTCGGTCCTCTCGCCTCTCCTGTTCAACATCTATATGAAGCCACTGGGTGAGATCATTCGTGGTTTTGGAGTGGGGTATCATTAGTATGCTGATGATACCCAGCTTTTCATCTCTACCCCAAACCACCCCAGTGATGCCCTCGATGTGATGTCCCGTTGCCTAGAGGCGGTTCGGGTCTGGATGGGGAGGAACAGGCTTCGGCTCAATCCCGACAAGACCGAGTGGTTGTACGTTCCGGCATCTCGGGAAATTTAGTCCATTCCATCTTTTTTTTTTTTAATTAAAAAGATTTAACATACAATTTTTCCCTTAAAAAATCCCCCTCCCCCCCTTCTCCCTCCCCCCTCCCCCCCTCCCCCCCCGACTTCCCAGAGCTAAGTACAAGGTATATATATATAAAAAACAATCATAAACAACCATATACTAACAACCATAAACTCTAAAATCTATCACTCTCTAGCTTATATAGGATAAAACAAACCTTAGTAATATTAAATATATATAAATATATATATATATATAAAAAAACTAATATAGAAAAAAAAATAAAGAAAGAAGACTTATTCAAATATAAAACTTCTTAACCCTATACTTATTCTGAGTAAACTCAAGCCATTTTCTCCCTTCCATAATATAGCGTTCCTGCGGGTAATCTTTCAAATAGGCCGAAATCTTCACCATTTCGACCAAGTCGGAAACCTTTAAAATCCACTCTTCTATGGTCGGCAGTTCCTCTTTCCAGTACTATCCTATCAAAAGTCTTGCTGCCGTAATTAAATTCAACATCAACTTAGTATATTCCATCAGATTTTTATCCAAAAAGCCTTAACCTTTTTGCAAGTCTACCATATATGAAAATATGAAAATATATTACGTCTTTATCACCGCACCTCCAACATTTAGGCTAATAATTCAGATACATGCTTAGCTTTTTAAAATCTAAATACCATCTATAAAACATTTTGTAAAAATTCTCTCTTAGATTTCAAACTTATATAAATTTTACATTCCTCACCCAAATCTTTTCCCACCTCCCACTACTTGGCTGTAAGTACGTTGTGAAAGTTCCATAGACTTGTGCTGATCTTGTTCTTTTATCTTTTTTGATCATTTTAAAGCAGCACGCGTCACTCTCTGTTCTCTGGGATCATCCAAAAGTGTTATAACTTGATCTCCTGCAGCACCATTCTCCTCTATCTGTCCATCTTCAGCCTCTTGATATTCTCCTTCTCCAGGTCCCTTTGCAGCTTCCAGAAGTGTTAATGGGGTTGCTTTTAAGACATTATTGTAAAAATCACGCGCTTGCATCACAGTAACCAAACGGTACCTTTTACCTTCATACATCACCATCAACCCAGCTGGAATCTCCCATCTGAACCTTATATCTCGTTGCTTGAGCTCTTGCACCAGAAATGTAAAATCCTTCCTTCTCCTTAAAATCTTTGGAGGAATTTCTTTTAGAACCAGAACTTCTTGATCAGCAATCACGACTTTAGTATCATAGGCAGCTTGTATAACTTCATCTCTAATTTCCCTTTTTGCAAAATAAACCACCACATCTCTAGGCAGCTTTCTCTGTCTAGCAATCCATGAGTTCACACGATACACTTTATCCATGCCTCCTTTTATTTCAGATGCTGGCTGATTCAATACCACTTCGAGAGCCTCAGAAACCAGCTGCTTTAAATCTTCCTTAATATTCTCTTTTAAACCTCTGATTCTAATGGCAAACTGCATCTGGAAATATTGAGCAAGACTCAATTCTCTATCCATTTTGTCTCTTAAATCTTCATTCTCCAATACTTTTGCTTCTAATATAGCATTCTTTTGAGTCAAATCTTTAACTTTTTCATCCAAATCTTCCACACATTCAGCCACTTTATACACTGAAGACAAAATGTCTACCTTCATCACGCTGAACTTCTGTTCCATCCTCTCTTCTATTCTCTCCTCCAATTTCTCCAATTTCTCCTCCATCTTTGCAAATTTATCACCCATTGATTGATTAATTGATTCCAAAAGTTTATCCAGAGCATCTCGTAAGTCCTTCGATGTCACTACATCAGGAGGATGTAATGCCTGCAATGATGATTGTTGCACCGGGGAAGTTCCAGCACTCCGAAGAGTTTTAGGGGGAGGTTTAGCCGCCATCTTTTACTTTCAATTGTGACGCACTTTCACTTAGAGTTTAAAAAGTCCATCAAGCTCGAGAGTAGAATAAAATAATCCTCTTCACCTTTTCCTCTTGTACCGCTCTGCCTGCTCTTTTTATTCCATAGTCCTTCCTTCAGGCAGGGGTGGTCGCAGACGCCTGGCTCTGCTCCATAAAGTCAGGAGCAGAGGCGCTGGCCAGCTGGGAGCGACCCAGGCTACGGGGGAGTTCGATCCTTCGGCCGCCCAAGCTGCAAGCTCAGGCGGCCCCGGAGAACTCAACCCCTACCTGGGGCCTCACCCCCTCCTCTTCTCCCGAGGAGGGGGCTTCAAATTCGCCCGAACAGCTGATCGGCGCTGTTTCGGGCGAAAATCACTCAGCTGAGCCGCGGGCAGCCCGGGAAGGCTGTCTCCGTCGCCGCGCAGCCACCGGAAGTCAGTCCATTCCATCTTTAACCATGGGGAGTGAGGTGTTACCCCCCGTAGATAGGGTTCGCAACTTGGGTGTCCTCCTGGACTCACAGCTCAGTTTGGAAGACCATGTAGGAGCTGTGACCAGGGGGGCTTTTGCCCAGGTTCACCTGGTGCACCAGTTGTGACCCTATCTGGACCGGGATGCCCTGTGTACAGTCACTCATGTGCTCGTGACCTCTTGTATAGACTACTGCAATGCTCTGTACATGGGGCTGCCCTTGAGGACCACTCGGAGGCTTCAGCTGGTGCAGAATGCAGCCGCGCGAGTTGTGATGGGGTCTCCCGATACTCCCATGTAACACCTCTTCTCCGCGAGCTGCATTGGCTTCCAGTTGCCCTCTGGGTGAGATTCAAGGTGCTGGTGATTACCTATAAAGCCCTAAATGGCATGGGTCCAGATTACTTATGGGAGCACCTGCTGCTGGCATCATCTTCCCTTCGTCCTGTGCGCTCCCACAGAGAGGGCCTCCTCTCGTCGGTCAGAGAGTGTCGGCTTGCGGCCCCCAGGGGGAGAGCATTCTCTGTGGGCGCACCAGCCCTTTGGAATAAATTACCGGTTGAGCTCCGGATGGCTCCCAACCTTCGCTCTTTCCGCCATGATCTGAAAAACCTATTTATTTGAAAAGGCCGGACTGGTTTAAGGGTTTGGGGTATTTTTAATTATTTATTGTTAGGGCTTAATTAATTTAATCTTACTTTTAACTTTTGTATGTAATGCTTTTATTGCCCTGTACACCGCCCTGAGTCCTTCAGGAGAAGGGCGGTATAGAAATTCAATAAAATAAAATAAATAAATAAATAAATTTTCAGCAACTTTGCTTCAGATATCAGAAAATGCTTAGACAATACATTTATCTTATAGAAAAGGATACTTTGTGTAAAAGTGTGCTGCTATGAAAGACTGTCCACTTCAAGTGCACTTAAGGAATATTCGTATGAAGATAGAGTAGACACAATGAATTTGCTCATAAAAGGTTTTGCTCTTTGAACAGGAGTTTTGAGTCTAGGTCTAGGAGGTCTTCCAAAATGCACACACCATGTCTGTTTGGGGCAATGACACCTCATCCACTACCAAAGATAGCATAAACCCTGAGCTGGAGGGCCCCCTAAATTAGAGCCACTCTAGGGCTCAGCTGAAGCCGGAAGCTCCCAATCCAGGACTCCAGAGCTTCCAGGCATGGGACATCTATAGCATTGCTTAGCCAGGAGCAGAAAGGTATGATTGGGTACCACTGTACTGATGATACCTGATCCAACGGTAATCTATGATTTCATCTAATGGCTTCATGTAGGTATTATATAAGAGAGAAGAGAGCACTGAACCCCATGGAACCCCACAATTTAGGGATCCTCTCCAATGCCACTGCCCGGAAATGAGCTCAGAAAGGAGGAGAATGAGCACAGTGCCGCCCACCCCCAATCCCCCAACCCAATCCAGAAAGATACCAGGATCAATAATATGAAAAGCCACTGAGAGGATGGATGGATGCACAACTTCCAGTGATTATTCAAAAATGCAACCTGTGTTATTTCTGTCCCACATCCAGGCCTGAAGTCCATCTGAAAAGGATTTAGTAAATTGATCCAAACTTCCTAATAGCTAAGAACAGTTAACAAGCAATTTCCAAAATGATTAGAAAAAGAAGTATGCAAACTTAGTGTTCCTTCAAAGGTGTCAATCAGAGTTTGACCAACAAGTTTATTCTGTTAACTTCCACAACCCTAAACCTGCCAGAGACCTCTGTGTTTTGGTCCTTTCACAAGAAGCAACTATCTGGACATCTGTAGGTGATCTCAAATCCTCTCTTATCTGGAGAGTAATTATTGAAGAGCCACTCTATCCTCTGACTTTTTGTTCTCATAATGTTTCTTAGAACCTCTTCTCGGGAACTTCTTCTGTGTGACCAGACGGGCTCTTTGCACTTGTTCCCCCATTGGGTAAGGTCCAGGAAACAATGCTTATTATTGCTAAATGCACATTAATGCAAATAGCCTGCAGGATTTGATCACTATTAACAACATACTAAGCTCTAGTAGAACACCTTACATTTGATCTAATAGGCTAGCAATAGCTTCAGTATGAGAGTTTATTGATTATATGGTTAACACATCAGGCTAGAAACTAGGAGATCATGGGTTTCCGCCTTAGGCACTGAGCCAGCTGAGTGACCTTCACCCTGTTGCTCTTTCTCAACCCAGGGGAAAAGAAATGACAAACCACTTCCAAAATTCTTGCTAACGAAACTATAAAGTCTAATCCTTGCAGTTACCAAGAGTCAACACTGATTTGAAGGCAAGCACACTCAAAAAAGTTCAATGTATTGTTTTCTTGCTAGTATTTTTTTCCTGTGGCTGTGTTGTGCGTTTTTTCAAGTTTGGTGAACTTTTAAATAAAAGTTATTTGATTTAAAATTTTACTGCTGACTCTAACTGAACTTTTCTTAGTTGCATTCAGCACAAAGAGTGACAAATATGACTTTCTACCTTCCCAAAACTACTAACCATAAACTCATCCACTACCAATATCCTGTGATCAATTCCTTCCAATATAATCCATTACCCTATTAGCCAGATTGAATTTTTGGGGAAATGGTAAAGCTTATTTTTCAATTGTATTATCTGCTTCTGGGACAGGCTACTTCAAAGCAGCAGAGACAGATTGGAATATATCTTCTTTGGTAGGCCACCACTTGCAAGCATTCCAGCTGGGATGGTTGCATATATAAAGCTTGCTGCAGAAAATGGGGGAAGAGGCCTCTCTTTGGCTTCACTCAGAGCTTGGAATTGGATTCATGAGATGGGAGAGTAGTAAAGAAAGCTTAGGCTTGCAGGATTTAAGTGTCTGACTGAGTTTAACTGTGCTTTATTGAACAAACTACAGTGGACAGGACTCAAGCCACACATTAAGTAGTCAAATTTCAGAGGCTGAAATTACAGAATATACTAAGTTTTGATCAAGTAAACTATATAGTACCCTTGTGTTCCTGATATGCAAATACTGTTTCAAGTCTTAACTTCATAGTAATAAGAACTTCCTCATAGCTGAATTCTGATAAGGTTTGACAAGCAGTAGCTAATCGAATAGAATCATAGGAAGATTTATTTTGAATCATTCATATCCATACATTTTGAAAAAGCAAAATACACAAAAAGATAGCCACTATACTATGACACCTTCTAGATCGTAGGAAGCTAATGAAGTTAATAAAGAGTATCTTGACTAATGAATCCATAGCCCAAATAAGCTTTGAACCACTGGCTTCCTCACTGCATGAAGTGGTAAATAATCATGAATGATACAATTTCAGTGCTCTGTGTACTACTGGTAAACGTCTCTGAATTGTATCATTCATGATTATTTACCACTTCATGCAGTGAGGAAGCATTTCCCCCCACATTATTTTTATTACTTGTTTCCAGTTGTATAGTTAGTCTCCAGGTTCCATCCAAAAGTAGAAATTATCAGTGACTTTATTTATTTATTTAAATTTCATACTTTTTAACTGCCCATCTCCCTCAGAGAGGGGCTCTTTGTTACAAAGAGACTTTTAGCAAAGTCTGAATTTTGCATGAAAAACACATACCATTGCGGCCTCTAAGGTCAACTGTGCCAATGGAAGCAAAGTAATGTAAACTTACACCCAGCCTTAAACATATGATGTGGCTACAAGGAAAGCTAATGAAACTTGCTTCCAAGGAATTCATTTATGGGTTAGTGGCTTATTGGATGTTCTCTATTTATTACTTCATTTGACCTTGTGTTCATGGCATAGCAATTAAAGAATCTTTTCTGAGACAAATTGATTTTCTGAAATGTAGATAAGGTTTCTTAACCTGTTTGTGGAGCAGTTCTACTGTCAACCTCATCACATGAAAAAAGTTATCAATGACATGTTGTTCTTTATAAATCCTTTCAATGAATCTCAGCTTCAGGATACATTAGGAAACAATTAATATAGTGGAGATTTTATCAATAATTACTATATATGCAAACTTGACAAGTGTGACCTTTGCAAATTGATATTCAAAATTTTGTTGTTTTAACCCCAAACTAGCAATATTAGGCCCAATAATACAGATTAATATTACATCTCTTGATTGGAATCTCATTCAGCAACATTATTTCCATCCTAGCTGGACTCTCTTCCTATTAGTTTGGCTCATATATAATTTTTGGAAAAATATATAAATTTTAAAAGGCTGTATAATTAATTACAACATAATAATCTGAAAAATTTCAAGAGATGGGATCTTGGAATTCATACTATAACTGCAGGTCTGGGCTAAATAGGTCAAATGCCTTAGTTTCTATTTTGCCACCCTGATCAATTATGCAAACCACAATATCTTCCAGTAAGGTGATCCTGTAGTATATGAGGACAAAAGTATTTACTCTGCATATTAATGACAGCTTACTGAATTTTACCCCTTCATGGATTACTGCCTTGTCGTGGCGAAGGGGCTTGCGTAATTCAATGAAGCTATGAGCTATGCCGTGCAGGGCCACCCAAGACGGACAGGTCATAGCCGAGAGTTCTGACAAAACGTGATCCACTGGAGAAGGAAATGGCAACCCACTCCAGTATCTTTGCCATGAAAACCCTATGGACAGTACCAAAAGGCAAAACGATATGACGCTGGAAGATGAGCCCCTCAGGTCGGAAGGCGTCCAATATGCTACTGGGGAAGAGCAGAGGGCTAGTACTAGTAGCGCCAGAAAGAATGAAGCGACTGGGCCAAAGCCGAAAGGACGCTCAGCTGTGGATGTGTCTGGTGGTGAAAGGAAAGTCCGATGCTGTAAAGATTTTTTCTCCATAGGAACCTGGAATGTAAGATCCATGAATCAAGGAAAGCTGGACGTGGTCAAACAAGAGATGACAAGACTGAACATCGACATCTTAGGTATCAGCGAACTAAAATGGACAGGAATGGGTGAATTTAATTCAGATGACCACCAGGTATACTACTGCGGGCAAGAATCCCTCAGAAGAAATGGAGTAGCCTTCATAGTCAATAAGAGAGTAGGAAAAGCAATACTGGGATACAATCCTCAAAATGACAGAATGATCTCAGTTCGAATCCAAGGCAAACCATTCAATATCACAGTAGTCCAAGTCTATGCCCCAACCACCAGTGCTGAAGAGGATGAAATTGACCGGTTCTATGAAGCCCTACAGCACCTTATAGAACTAACACCAAAAAATGATGTCCTTATCATCATGGGGGATTGGAATGCTAAAGTAGGAAGCCAAAAGATAACCGGAATAACAGGCAAGTTTGGCCTTGGAGTACAAAATGAAGCAGGGCACAGGCTGATAGAATTTTGTCAAGAGAATACGATGGTCATAGCAAACACTCTTTTCCAACAACCCAAGAGACGGCTCTACACATGGACATCACCAGACGGTCATCACAGAAATCAGATTGACTATATGCTCTGCAGCCAAAGATGGAGAAGCTCTATACAGTCAGTAAAAACAAGACCAGGAGCTGACTGTGGCTCAGACCATGAGCTTCTCCTTGCAAAGTTTAAGCTTAAACTGAAGAAAGTAGGGAAAAGCACTAGGCCACTCAGGTATGAATTAAATCATATCCCTGTTGAATATACAGTAGAGGTGACAAATAGATTTAAGGAATTAGATCTGATAGACAGAGTGCCTGAAGAACTATGGACAGAGGTTCGCGACATTGTACAACAGGTAGCAACCAAAACCATCCCAAAGAAAAAGAAATGCAAGAAAGCAAAATGGCTGTCTGAGGAAGCTTTGCAAATAGCTAAGGAAAGGAGGGAAGCGAAAGGCAAGGGAGAAAAACATAGATATGCCCAATTGAATGCAGAATTCCAGAGAATAGCTAGAAGAGATAAGAATGCCTTCTTAAATGAACAGTGCAAAGAAATAGAAGAAAACAATAGAATAGGGAGGACCAGAGATCTTTTCAAGAAAATTGGAGAGATGAAGGGAACGTTTAATGCAAAAATGGGCATGATAAAGGACCAATATGGCAGGGACCTAACAGAGGCAGAAGAGATTAAGAAGAGGTGGCAAAATTACACAGAAGAACTATACAAGAATGAGCTTAATGTCCCTGATAATCACAATGAGGTGGTCACTGACCTCGAGCCAGACATCCTAGAATGTGAAGTGAAGTGGGCCTTAGAAAAGCTGAGCAACAACAAAGCTAGTGGAGGTGACAGTATTCCAGCTGAGCTATTCAAAATCTTAAAAGACAGTGCAGTAAAAGTGCTACACTCAATTTGCCAGCAAATTTGGAAAACTCAACAGTGGCCACAGGATTGGAAAAGATCAGTTTACATTCCAATTCCAAAGAAAGGCAGTGCCAAAGAATGTTCAAACTATCGCACCATTGCACTCATTTCTCATGCTAGTAAAGTCATGCTTAAAATCCTACAAGCTAGACTTCAGCAGTATGTGGATCGAGAACTACCAGAAGTACAGGCAGGATTTCGAAGAGGCAGAGGAACTAGAGATCAAATTGCCAACATACGCTGGATCATGGAGAAAGCTAGGGAGTTCCAGAAAAACATCTACTTCTGCTTCATTGACTATGCTAAAGCCTTTGATTGTGTGGATCATAACAAACTGTGGCAAGTTCTTAAAGAGATGGGAGTACCAGACCATCTTATTTGTCTCTTGAGAAACCTATATGCGGGTCAAGAAGCAACAGTGAGAACTGGACACGGAACCACTGATTGGTTCAAAATTGGGAAAGGAGTCCGGCAAGGCTGTATACTGTCGCCCTGCCTATTTAACTTATATGCAGAGCACATCATGAGAAAGGCAGGGCTAGATGAATCAAAAGTTGGAATTAAGATTGCCGGAAGAAATATCAACAACCTAAGATACGCAGATGATACCACTCTAATGGCAGAAAGTGAAGAAGAACTAAAGAGCCTCTTGTTGCGGGTGAAGAAGGAGAGTGCAAAACTTGGGTTGAAACTTAACATTAAGAAAACCAAGATCATGGCATCCGGCCCTCTCAATTCCTGGCAAATAGATGGGGAAGAAATGGAGGTAGTGACAGATTTTATTTTCCTGGGCGAAATTGAAGCCCCCTCCTCGGGAGAAGAGGAGGGGGTGAGGTCTCAGGTAGGGGTAGAGTTCTCCGGGGCCGCCTGAGCTTGGAGCTTGGGCGGCTGAAGGATTGAACTCCCCCGAAGCCTGGGTTGCTCCCAGCTGGCCGGCGTCTCTGCTCCGAACTTCTTGGAGCAGAGCCAGGCGTCTGCGAACCATCCCTGCCTGAAGAAAGAACTATGATTTAAAGGAGCAGGCAGAGCGGTGCAAGAGGGAAAGGTGAAGAGGATTATTTTACTATACTTTCTAGCTTGTTGGACTTTTTAAACTTTAAGTGAAAGTGCGTCATAATTGAGGACTAAAAGATGGCGGCGAAACCTCCCCCTAAAACTCTTCGGAGCGGTGGATCTTCGCCGGTGCAACAATCATCACTACAGGCGTTGCACCCTCCTGAAGTGCTGACACCGAAGGACTTACGAGATGCTCTGGATAAACTTTTGGAATCAATCAATCAATCAATGGGTGATAAATTCGCACAGATGGAGGAGAAATTGGAGAAATTGGAGGAGAGAATGGAAGAGAGGATGGAACAGAAGTACAGCGTGATGAAGGTAGACATTTTGTCTTCAGTGCATAAAGTGGCGGGATGTGTGGAAGAATTAGATGAAAAAATGGATGATCTGGCTCAAAGGAACGCTATATTAGAAGTAAAAGCACGGGAGAATGAAAATGCAAGAGACAAAATGGAAAGGGAGTTAAGCCTAGCCCAATATTACCAGATGCAGTTTGCTGTTAGAATCAGAGGGTTAAAAGAGAACATTAAAGAAGATTTAAAGCAGCTGATTTCTGAGGCTCTTGAAGTGGTATTAAACCAGCCAGCATCTGAAATAAGAGCAGCTATGGATAAAGTGTTTCGGGTGAATTCATGGATTGCCAGACAGAGAAAATTGCCTAGAGATGTGGTGGTTTATTTTGCAAAAAGAGAGATTAGAGATCAAGTTATACAAGCTGCCTATGATGCTAAAGTGGTGATTGCTGAACAAGAAGTTTTGGTTTTAAAAGAAATTCCTCCAAGGATTTTAAGGGGAAGAAAGGACTATACATTTCTCGTGCATGAGCTTAAGCAAAGAGATATAAGGTTCAGATGGGAGATTCCAGATGGGCTGATGGTGATGCATGAAGGTAAAAGGTATCGGCTGATTACTGTGAAGCAAGCGCGTGATTTCTACAATAACGTCTTAAAAGCAACCCCATCAACACTTCTGGAAGCTGGAAAGGGATCGGGAGAAGGAGAACATCAAGAGGATGAAACAGAGGAAAGTGGCCCTGGAGCAGATCAAGATACAACTTCTTTGGATGATCCTAGAGAGCAAAGAGTAACGCGTGCTGCTTTAAAACGAGCAAAGAAAATAAAAGAACAAGATCAGCAAAAGTCTTCAGATTCTTCACAACGTACGCAAGCTGTGGGAGGAGCACGGCCTAAAGAAATTAGCCCTATCAAAGCTGTGCTCCAAGAGCTTTGGGAGGATATGCATGGCAACTAAATTTCTAACCTGGAATGTTAATGGACTAAATTCACCGCAGAAGAGGAAGAAAGTTTTTCAATATTTAAAACAATTTAAGATAGATGTTATATGTTTGCAAGAAACGCATATTAGAGTTTTGGATCAAAAGCATTTATTGAACTCGAGACTGGGTACGCAATTTTATTTTCCTGGGCTCCAAGATCACTGCAGATGGGGACTGTAGCCAAGAAATTAAAAGACGCTTGCTCCTGGGGAGGAAAGCCATGACAAATCTAGACAGCACACTAAAAAGCAGAGACATCACCCTGTCAACAAAAGTGCGTATAGTCAAGGCTATGGTCTTCCCAGTTGCAATGTATGGCAGTGAAAGTTGGACCATAAGAAAGGCTGAGCGCCAAAGAATTGAGGCCTTTGAACTATGGTGCTGGAGAAGACTCCTGCGAGTCCCTTGGACTGCAAGGCGATCAAACCGGTCAGTCCTAGAGGAGATCAACCCTGACTGCTCTTTAGAAGGCCAGATCCTGAAGCTAAAACTCAAATACTTTGGCCACCTAATGAGAAGGAAGGACTCACTGGAGAAAAGCCTAATGCTGGGAAAGATCGAGGGCAATAGAAGAAGGGGACGACAGAGAATGAGGTGGCTGGATGGAGTCACTGAAGCAGTAGGCGTGAGCTTAAATGGACTCCAGAAGATGGTAGAGGACAGAAAGGCCTGGAGGAATGTTGTCCATAGGGTCGCGATGGGTCGGACACGACTTCGCAGCTAACAACAACAACTGAATTTTGTATTTTTAAAATATGCATTTTAAAAAAAGATTGCACTGTAATTTTCCAATCAGAAATTAGTACAAAACTCTATAAGTGTATAGAAAACTACATCTATTATTGAAAATAGTGCACAAAACCACTTTTTAACAAATGGGCATTCTAGATAAGATATTATATTCAGATTTAAATGTTAAGAAAAATGCATAAAATGCACATTAAAAACTTTACGTTGATATGAAAATGGAAGATCTTTTTTAAAACTGAGAAGAACGAGACCCTGAGAGACATTAACTTCGTAGATTCACCCAGCTCACTCTTCTTCCACCCAGTGAATCATTGTCAAGCTCTGTTTAGTCTGGTGGGGAGAGCAGTGCTAGACTGTTTCAGAGCCAACCATTCCTTCCAAAAATTACACTTACAGCAAGGATCTCCAATCCCTATTTAATATGGTAGGGGAAAATGGCAAAGACCAAATGGGACCTTGTATGTTCTTTTTTTTCCTGACAGTTCTCTACTGTAAAAACTAGACTTAGACAGGCGAAGTGAAAAAAAGTGATAGGGAAAGAGGAGGAATTCCTTCAAGTTTTTTTCTCCCTAAAGATCTTCATTCTCTCCATTCTCCTTTCTTTCTTTTTATCATAAAGGAAAAGGCGCTGAGAATTTCTACAATTTCCCCCACAAAATGATTGAGGTGGAGGATATATGGCACAAAAGGAAAATCTCACCAATCTTTTTTTCTGTCTTCTCTATTCTTACCCTAATTCTGGCTTGTAACTGTGTGCTTAATTAAAAGCAACAACAAATATAAACCAAATGGGAAAGAGGTGACACGTGACAGTATGCCTTGTTTACTTTCTTCCTTGATAGCCTTATCAACACAGGATGTGCTTTCCATGGGGCAAATCCTCTCATGCCACATTTATCTCTCTCTGTCAAACATGTTTTTAATCCAGATTACTGGAGAGGAAGGAAATGGCTGCTATTCTTTTTTTTGGAATCACTTGTCATTATGCATAGTATGAATGCTTCGGCACATCAGGTAAACTCAGAAATTTAACAATGGGTTGATTCAGCTCTCATCCAATTTTATCTTTGAGAATGTGACGGTTTTTCTTCTTTTGTAGTTTTTGTGAGAAAGTTTAGCACTGGGAATTTATCATTTCATCTGTTTTACTAGATTCCTCTCAAATGGCCTTTATTTTGGCCTCTTTCTTGTTTAAGTTAACTTTTTTCTCCTGAAATAAAAAGGTTAACTTCCTGTATTTTAGATTTAACACAATAGTGGCAATGAGATGTGTCTTTCTCACAAGACTTTTTTTTGTAAAATATTACAGGAACTGTTCTGTACATTCCCATACAAAGATTTTCTGATTACTTTTTCCAAATTGATATTTCACAATGTGCCGAGAGTGTGAGCTTGGAGGGGCAAATGATGAAGCATACATTACAATATTGCAACACAAACTCCACTTTTGATGCCATGACACAGGTACTGAGTTTGGATATTTCCAATATGCATATTTCCACATTTTAGCATCTTCATCATCCTCACCACCCACCATCTGTCTTTGGTGCCATCTCCTTAAGAAGTCATTGCTCATGCCCACTGTTCTGGATATTTTCATCCAGACTCCCACCTTCCCTTTTTAAGGAAAATATTTGAGAAAGTTATAGTATTACAATTCTAGGAGATCCTGGAGTAAATAGATTATATTTTCAGTCAGGTTTCAGGCCGGGATATGGTCACACACACATGGCTGATCTATGGTGGATGCAGAATGGAAGTGGTACATTCATCCTTGTTCTTCTTGCTCTTCTTGGCTTTGATACTATTGACCACGGTATCCTTTTGGGCTGACCTAGGCAGTTGGAGATTGGTGGCACTGTTCTGTGATGGTTTACCTCCTTCTTCTGAAGCTAGTCCCAAATGGTGTTGATAGGAAGTGAGCTCATGACCCCTGCTTTGAGGGGTGCTGTAGGGCTCAGTGATTTCTCTACTTCTACATCTACATGAAATCACCTGATGAGATAATCCATCACCATGGAATGAAGTATAGTCAGTATGCTAGCTCCTAGCTATGACTTCCACTTGTTCTTTAACAGCTCTATATCTCTGTTCCAAGTGAAGAGAGTAATACTATGGGTGTTCTTTTGTGGTGCCTGGAGGCTGCAGGGGCCTGGATGGACAATAACTAAACCCTAAATGCAGTGGTTATGGGTGAGGTCCCCTCTCTGTCCTGGAGTTTATTATCTTTAAACTAAAATTGAGGGGGAAGGGTGACCAATCTTTAGAATCTCTAGAACCGAAAACCAATCACAAATCCCAAGAAAACAAATCAAACAATGAGGTAGGCAATGACGAGAAAAAAGAAAAACTGAAACAATAATCAGGAGATGCAGGAAACATACCCATGGACAGGCATAAAAGTATTAAATGCTTATATACAAGTGCTTGGGGAACAAACAGGGTGAACTAGAAGCAATAGTTCACGAAGGAGGGTGTGACATAATTGGCATTACAGAAACCTGTTGGGACGAAACCCATGAATGGAATGGACTGATGGATGGATACAATTCCAAAGAAACAGGTCTACAAAAAGAGGAGGGGGAGTTGCGCTATACAGTATGTAAGAGAACACTACATATCTACAGAAATGCACATGATCAAAAAGAATCTCTCCAGAATGTATATGGGTCAATATAAAAGAGGAAAAAAGTGACATTGCCATAGGTGTATATTACAGGCCAGTCAACCAATCAGAAGAAATAGATGAATTCTTTGCCAACCAGTTAACAAATGTATGTAGGAAGTATACCACAGTAGTAATGGGAGACTTCATCTATCCAGATATCAACTGGGAGACAAACTCTGCAGCGAGCGGGAGATCAGATTCCTAACCAACCTAGCCAACCACTTTGTCACCCAAAACGTGGAGGAGGGAACTAGATGTAAAGCTATACTATTAATTCTTACTAATAGAAGTGATAGATGGAGTTGAAGTTGTCAGAAGCTTGGGTGAAAGTGACTACATCATACTAGAATTTAATATAATGCAAACACTAGCAATAGTAAATAATCCAATCAAATTAAAACTTCAAAAGTGCCGGGTTTAACAAACTCAGAGAGAACCTAGGAAAGATTCCATGGGTGAAAATCCTAAAGGGGAAAACAACGCAAGAAACATGAGAAACTCTGAAAAATGCAATCATAAAAGCCCAAACCAGCATAATACCACTGAAAAAGAAAAAAAAACAAGAAATTCCAGAAGAAACCAGCTTCAGCTGGATAAAATGCAGCCGCATGAACAATCTTGGGTGCCCAAAGAATGGCACATATAACAGATGTGCTGCATGAGCTGTATTGAGAGCTGGTTTGATTCTGAATCCAATTGAAGGTGTTGGTTATAATCTTTAAAGCCCTACATGGCTTTGGGTCAGGCTGCCTACAGAACCATTTTTACCCCATCCCATTAGCCAGTCCACCCAGTTACACAGGAATGTGGTAGATCCAGTCAGTTAAAGAAATCTGATGTTGGGATCCTGGAAGAGAGCCTTCTCTGTCATTTCCCCCCACACTTTGGAATATTCTCTCAACAGAAGCGAGGTGTTCCCATAATCTCCTGGTCTTGTGGAAATGTCTAAAAACCTGACTCTGCCATCTCATTTTGGGCTCACAGAGAAGCACTCAGCCATAGAGCTGGTTGGCACTAGAAAGCCCTCTCCCCATCTTTTAATTAATTTAATGTTGACTTTTAACTAAAGTTGCTTCTATTTAAAATGTTTACATTCATTTTTTATGTTTTTAATATTTTATATTGTATACCACTCAGAGGGAGGGAGATGGGTAGTTTCTAAATTTGATAAATAAATAAATCCAGGTTAGCAATGGATGCCTAAGGAGTTGAATGACATTCATTCAAGATATAGCAGATCATTTGAGTTTAGTGAATGATATTATGCATGATGAAAATATTCAGAACAGAAATGCGTGTTCTACATTAGATTTTCCCAATTATTTGCTTTGCCAGATATGTTGGGCTATAATCTTCATAATTAGCAAGCATGTCATGAAGTTGCAGCAAAAGAGAGATGAACACAGGTCTCCCACAGCACCAATTCTGTTGGCAATTCTATACTATAGATTATTAAGTGGGTTTTTGTGTCCCTGAAATTCAAAGGATGAACTTAATTAATGACCAATCAAACAATTTATTAAGTAACATTTGGGGTTAATGATATAAAGGCAATCTAACAGTAAGCACTTGACAGTGTATGGGAAATCTGTCACAAAGAATATCAAATAAGAAGCAATAATAATCTGTGAGAAGTTAGTAACTGATTCAGTTCAGTGGAGAAAAGCAAGGAGGTCAGAGAGTGTAAATTCAGTTTAGAAAGGAGAAAAGGATGGAATTCAGAGAGCAGCACATTTAATTCAATGGAAGGAAGACACTAGGGTTTGAAGTAAAACACTTTCAACTGTGTGGAAAAACAGCCCCCTACAATTAGCAAGGGCTTTCTTGGAATGGTAATTTGGGAGGCCCAACAGCTGGGGAATTGTCCAACAGAGAATGCTCATAGAAGCTTGCAGTCTAGACCAGATTTCTTGCCAGCTGCTACCAAAGCATTTTAATGTGGTTAGTTTTTTCTTACACTGGCACCAGCACAAGGAGCAGCCTGAAGGGTTAGCTCTAAAGGAATACATATTGCCTTTCCCTGCCAAAAAAATAAAAAAATAAAAAATAGATAAATCACTTTGCATCTATATTGGCGGGTTTAGAGATGTCCAGTATTACTGAGGTCACAAAGGATAGGTGAATAAAGAAGCTAATTCAGGATGCAGCCAACATGGAAAAGCCAAATTACATGCTAGAAATACTTGGAAAATACATTGAAAATAAAATTGACAATTGTGTAATGCTACTACACTACACAGATCTACGATATATATGTTGTTGTTAGATGCGAAGTTGTGTCCGACCCATTGCGACCCCATGGACAATGTTCCTCCAGGCCTTTCTGTCCTCTACCATCTTCTGGAGTCCATTTAAGCTCACGCCTACTGCTTCAGTGACTCCATCCAGCCACGTCATTCTCTGTTGTCCCGTTCTTCTCTTGCCCTCAACCTTTCCCAGCATTAGGCTCTTCTCCAGTGAGTCCTTCTTTCTCATTAGGTGGCCAAAGTATTTGAGTTTCAACTTCAGGATCTGGCCTTCTAAAGAGCAGTCAGGGTTGATCTCCTCTAGGACTGACCGGTTTGATCGCCTTGCAGTCCAAGGAACTCGCAGTAGTCTTCTCCAGCACCATAGTTCAAAGGCTTCAATTCTTTGGCACTCAGCCTTTTTTATGGTCCAACTTTCACTGCCATATATTGCAACTGGGAAGACCATAGCCTTGACTATATGCACTTTTGTTGGCAGGGTGATGTCTCTGTTTTTTAGTGTGCTGCCTAGGTTTGCCATGGCTTTCCTCCCCAGGAGCAAGCGTCTTTTAATTTCTTGGCTGTCTACAATCTGGCCATTGCCATTTGAAGGATATAATACAACTGGAAAAAATCACAAAGGACACTCATCAAAACTATCAGGAAATTCAGACACCTGAGCAAAAGATAAAGCATTTGAGATCAAGCTCTGACCACCCGGCATTACAGGTAGTTCCAAAGTTATGATGGAAATTGAGATTCGGATTAGAAGCCCACCCCTCTGCCAAGGAGGGCTTTGTAGGTGATGATCAGTGCTTTGAATTGTGTATGGAAGCCTTCTGGGAGCTAGTGCAGATTGCAGGTCAGCCCTGTTACACAGGCTTAACCAGAAATGCTAAAAGCTGCATGTGCTGCTGGATTCTGAGTCAGCTACATGACTCGTTATGAGCAAGGCCTCACGGCACGCAGCATGGCCATTCCTAAAACAATACGCGACTCCCTACCCCACTTCTAAAGACTGCCCAGATGATAAAGATGTGAATTGAGATGGCTTTCATTCTTCAAGATTATCTTGCTTTGGAATAGAGAATCAAACATAGTTCTTAGGAATCTACGTCCTTTACTTCTTCAGTGCTACCATATTTTCAGTTCCTGTAATTGCCAGTTTGAAAACCTAACCATTTCTTTGAAATTATCAATGAAAGTATCATGTAAAGGGCCCATTTTCCCAAAATGCATATTATTTTGAATTAATTATACATTTTTTTTCTTTACTTCTGACAGAGGTGCATCTATAGAGAAATGTTTTGCTTTTTCGCTTACTATTCTATTTGCAGTAAAGAGATTTGGCTCAGTGATGCGACAATGTTGACACAAGAGGACAATTCTTGTAACTAGAAAATTTCTCCCTGTAAGATATCAAGGTATAATTAACTGAGATACAGCAAAACAATTCCTGGAACAAGAAACACAAATTTTCTTCTTATTTAATTAGCTACTTTCTCATGAGCATGCATGCTGATTTATGAATACCTATTGTTCTTAATTTAAGTACATATTTAATCTTAAACAATGAAAGCTGTATACAATGTAATCCTAATACATTTAGAGTTATCAACGTGACCTTGATATATTGATATTTATAAAACCTTGGGTTAATAGTTGTTTAACTTTCCTTGTTGAAGCTATAATCAATTCCAATAATTCTTAAATTAAATCTTAAGTTTTACTGAATACAACCCAATAAAAGAGAAAGTAATTTTCTCAGTTGACAAAATCTAGAGAAATTTGACATATTTCATTCTAATATATCTTGAGTCATTCAAGATGATAACACATGGAAATATAATGGAAATGCAGTCAGCTTGTACATTTATTTTGGATTGAGTATCAAGTCAGTCAGAATGAGACACCTTTCCACAGCCAACTTTCCACGCCCAACTCACTGCTGCCAATTCACCATGGCTAATTTGCTGTGGCCAGCTCCTCACGGCCAATGCAGCATGGGGCAATTTGCTGTGGCCAATTCGCCATGGGAAAACTCACTGCAGGCCAATTCAACAATGTTATTTAATTATTTAAAACAATTAAAAATTATTTAAATTTTTGTCATTCACATTTCATTTTGTCTCTCCTTTTGCATCCCCTCTTCAATGATTCTATTTCACCATTTCTTTGATATTATGTAATTTTAGTCCCAAGGCAAGTTGTCCTGGGCAATTTAGCTGTCGTGAATTGTCCCATGGCATACAAAAAGCAGGCAGGTGCAGGTCCTGGATTGATCAGTATGACTATCTAGCAAACTCCAAATCTTATCTAAATCTCCAGATTTGATGATGCATCCATGTATTTAGAACCTTTCATAAGGCAACTAAGGGCCAATCTGACTTCCTGTTTGGTGGCCGATGGGACGACTGGGAAAAGCCAGTGCTCTGGCTTTCCAGTCTGGTGTCTCTTTGCCCAGCAACCCTTAAAGGATCAGAAAGTTGCCCTGGAGGGGCAACGAAGAAGAAGGGACACTTCAGAAGCTCAGAACAGGTGGCAACCAATTGGAGCGGACTGCAGACTCCTCTGAAAAGGCAGAGGAAAGGCTGCCAGGTGAACCAAGGCAGCCCTAGTTGTCTCCAGCAGGAAGGGAAGCATTGCAAAAAAGCTGACTCTCAACTGCATGCTGAGGCTGGGTGAGCCAGAATTTTCTTTCCTTCTCCCTGAGGATTATAAATGTTGAGCCCCTGGTGGGAAAGGGCTGAAAAGTAAAGACCCCCAGAAGGATGAAAGTTAAAAGTGGTGAGTAATTATAAAGAAGGGGAAGTGCTCTTTTTAAAGAATATTGGACATTGATAAATAAACTGAGGAGGACATCTAGTGGCGAAAGAAGAAATGACAGTACTAATAAATAGTGAGAAATGGAAAAAAAATGCTTTTATAACAGTGACCTTGGAGGAGACACCTGCAAATAACAAAAGTGCCCTGTTGTGAGATTGAAAGGCAAAAGACTTTTTAAAGTTACTTTTGTTGATTTTGGCTAAACTTAAACAGATACTGTTTTGGCCTTAGACTGTAAGCTGTAAAATGAGTTCATCAAACATTACCAGACTTATGAAAAAAAACCCTCTTCTCTACCCTCAGTAGGACAATCCAGTCCAGGAACACAGGGATCTATTGAAGCAATGTTGCAATGTGAAAAAATAAGCACTGCTCAAAGAGAAATACAGACCTCATTAAAATTGCTTCAAGAGATGATGCAAAGAAATCATGAAGAGACACAAAAAAACCACAAAGAGACACAAAGTAAACTTGAGAAAGTAAGTGAAGAAATTCTGGATATAAAGGAAAAATTTGAAGCTCAAAATCAAATGATAATTAAAAATGTGCAGAGAATACAGAAAGTTGAAGAAAAGTCAGAGGACAATGATTAAAAGATAGAAATGTTATTACAAAAAAATGAAAAATTAGAGAATGCAATTACAGTTTTAGAGATGGAAAAAGCGGAATGCTATTTAAGATTTCCCCCTTCATGGATTACTGCCTTGTCGTGGTGAAGGGGCTTGCATAATTCTATGAAGCTATGAGCTATGCTGTGCAGGGGCATCCAAGATGGACAGGTAATAGCAGAGAGTTCTGACAAAACGTGATCCACTGGAGAAGGAAATGGCAACCCACTCCAATATCTTTGCCATGAAAACCCCATGGACAGTACCAAAAGACAAAAAGATATGACACTGGAAGATGAGCCCCTCAGGTCGGAAGGAGTCCAATATGCTACTGGGGAAGAGCAGAGGGCTGGTACTAGTAGTGCCAGAAAGACTGGGCCAAAGCTGAAAGGACGCTCAGCTGTAGATGTGCCTGGTGGTGAAAGGAAAATCCAATGCTGTAAAGATTTTTTCTCCATAGGAACCTGGAATGTAAGATCCATGAACCAAGGAAAGCTGGACATGGTCAAACTAGACTGAACATCCACATCTTAGGAATCAGTGAACTAAAATGGACAGGAATGGGTGAATTTAATTCAGATGACCATCAGGTATATTACTGTGGGCAAGAATCCCTCAGAAGAAATGGAGTAGCCTTCATAGTCAATAAAAGAGTAGGAAAAGCAATACTGGGATACAATCCCCAAAATGACAGAATGATCTCAATTTGAATCCACAGCAAACCATTCAATATCACAGTAGTGCAAGTCCATGCCCCAACCACCAGTGCTGAAGAGGATGAAATTGACCGGTTCTATGAAGCCCTACAGCACCTTATAGAACTAACACCAAAAAATGATGTCCTTATCATCATGGGGGATTGGAATGCTAAAGTAGGAAACCAAAAGATAACCGGAATAACAGGCAAGTTTGGCCTTGGAGTACAAAATGAAGCAGGGCACAGGCTGATAGAATTTTGTCAAGAGAATACGATGGTCATAGCAAACACTCTTTTCCAACAACCCAAGAGGCGGCTCTACACATGGACATCACCAGACGGTCAACACAGAAATCAGAATTGACTATGTGCTCTGCAGCCAAAGATGGAGAAGCTCTATACAGTCAGTAAAAAACAAGACCAGGAGCTGACTGTGGCTCAGACCATGAGCTTCTCATTGCAAAGTTTAGGCTTAAACTGAAGAAAGTAGGGAAAAGCACTAGACCAGTCAGGTATAAATTAAATCATATCCCTGTTGAATATACAGTAGAGGTGACAAATAGATTTAAGGAATTAGATCTGATAGACACAGTGCCTGAAGAACTATGGACAGAGGTTGGCAACATTGTACAACAGGTAGCAACTAAAACCATCCCAAAGAAAAAAATTCAAAAAAGCAAAATGGCTGTCTGAGGAAGCTTTGCAAATAGATGAGGAAAGGAGGGAGGCGAAAGGCAAGGGAGAAAAAGAAAGATACGCCCAATTGAATGCAGAATTCCAGAGAATAGCTAGAAGAGATAAGAATGCCTTCTTAAATGAACAGTGCAAAGAAATAGAAGAAAACAATAGAATAGGGAGGACCAGAGATCTCTTCAAGATATTGGAGAGATGAAGGGAACGTTTCATGCAAAAATGGGCATGATAAAGGACCAAAATAGCAGGGACCTAACAGAACCAGAAGAGACTAAGAAGAGGTGGCAAAATTACACAGAAGAACTATACAAGAATGAGCTTAACATCCCTGATAACCACGATGAGGTGGTCACTGACCTCGAGCCACACATCCTAGAATGTGAAGTGAAGTGGGCCTTAGGAAAGCTGAGCAACAACAAAGCTAGTGGAGGTGACAGTATTCCAGCTGAGCTATTGAAAATCTTAAAAGATAATGCAGTAAAAGTGCTACACTCAATTTGCCAGCAAATTTGGAAAACTCAACAGTGGCCACAGGATTGGAAAAGGTCAGTTTACATTCCAATTCCAAAGAAAGGCAGTGCCAAAGAATGTTCAAACTATCACACCATTGCTCTCATTTCACATGCTACTAAAGTTATGCTTAAAATCCTACAAGCTAGACTCCAGCAGCATGTTGATCAAGAACTACCAGTAGTACAGGCAGGATTTTGAAGAGGCAGAGGAACTAGAGATCAAATTGCCAACATATGTTGGATCATGGAGAAAGCTAGGGAGTTCAGAAAAAAACATCTACTTCTGCTTCATTGACTATGTTAAAGCATTTGATTGTGTGGATCACAACAAATTGTGGCAAGTTTTTAAAGAGATGGGAGTACCAGACCATCTTATTTGTCTCTTGAGAAACCTATATGCAGGTCAAGAAGCAACAGTGAGAACTGGACACGGAACCACTGATTGGTTCAAAATTGGGAAAGGCTGTATACTGTCGCCTTGGTAAGGCCACACTTGGAATACTGCATCCAGTTTTGGTCACCACAATGTAAAATGATGTTGAGACTCTAGAAAGTATACAGAGAACAGCAACAAAGATGATCAGGGGACTGGAGGCTAAAACATATAAGGAACGGTTGCTGCAATTGGGTATGTGTAGTTTAATGAAGAGAAGGACGAGGGGTGGCATGATAGTGGTGTTCCAATATCTCAGGGATTGCCACAAAGAAGAGGGAGTCAAGCTATCCTCCAAAGCACTTGAAGGCAGGACAAGAAGCAATGGATGGAAACTAACCAAAGAGAGAAGCAACTTAGAACTAAGGAGAAATTTCCTGACAGTTAGAACAATTAGTCAGTGAAACAACCTTCCTCCAGAAGCTGTGAATGCTCCAACACTGGAAGTTTTTAAGAAGAAACTGGACAGCCATTTATCTGAAATTTTTATAGGGTTTCCTGCCTGAGCAGGGGGTTGGACTAGATGACCTGCAAGGTCCCTTCCAACATCATCATCATCATCATCATCATCATCATCATTATTATTATTATTATTATTATTATTATTATTATTATTATTATTATTATTATTATTATTATTATTATTGAGATAGCCAAGGATACAGTACCTAGACTTCTGCCCACTTCCTGAGAACCAGCAGGCTCAAACTCCTTTCATATTTCCAAGGCAGAATAAGCCTCAGTTATCACTAAGGGACCTGCTTCAAGAGTAGAGCACTGCTTGAATTGAAACCATGACTTGATCCAACAGATAATTATTTCTATTATCTAACAAGTCTTGATGTTATCGAATCTCCATAAGTGTTTCTTGTCTTTTCAAGAACTTCTTCAACCTTCTGTTCCAGGAGGACTGTCAGCCTGTACCACAACATATATAATGCTTATCTTCAAATAAAAAACAAACATCAACAAATTCAGCAGCAGGCAGGAATCAATGAACAACTTTCAAAAACTAGCATCAGCAATCTTTCAGCAGTCTCTGTTCCTTCTTGGTTCTTGTACTCTCCTGTCTTCCTATTTTTCCTTCTCCTTAGTTGTGAATTTTACAAAATGTCTTTTTTCCTTTGGGGAAAATCTAAATCTACAGCAAATTATTTTAATTAAATAAAAACTGCTAGGGGAAAAATACAGGAATATTTTGGCCCAGCACTATTTAATTTGACTACCTGCACTGAGCAGGAAGATAGGTTTAATAACCTCTTCCAATTGTGTGATTTTATACTCCCATTTCAGTGGCCCAAAATAAGTAGTTTCTTGATTACAATTCAAAAGGAAATGCTGCTAACCTATATTTACATGTTATTATTAGCTAATATATTTTTCATGATATGTGTGTAGAATGGCTAAGAATCTCACTGATTTATTATTATGGTTAGCAGGAGTGATTCAGGTAAAAGGAACAGTTTTAATTAATTATGTGTTAGATTTTAGAATAGAATAGAATAGAATAGAATAGAATAGAATAGAATAGAATAGAATAGAATAGAATAGAATAGAATAGAATAGAATAGAATAGAATAGAATAGAATAGAACAGAGCTGGAAGGGACCTAGTCCAGCCCCCTCCTCAAGCAGGAGAACCTATACTGTTAGATACTGGGTTCTTCGCTTCAATGACAAGATGAGGCAAGTGAGTTCAGCAAAGATCATTGTTTATTGCTTGCAGGAACTGAACTGAGAAACAGGGCTGCGAATGCAGCAATTTATACCCAGGCCTCTAGGCGGTGGCCAATAGGTTTAAAGCAACCTATTGCCGCCCGAGAGGCAGCCAATGGTGGTGCTGGAGACGGGTTGTCTGAGGAGCTAGGAGCCATTAGCCAGCTTCCCTGCTTAAGCAACCTTCCAGCAATTAACCCACATGGTGTTCCCTTAACAAGACAAAGCCCAATACATTACACCCCTCCCCCCTAGAATGTACAAACATTATAACAACAAAGGAAATTGATTACAGCAGTACAAGTTTACAAAGATACAACAATAGTGTGCATTTACATGTTTTCCATCCTGGCTAATACAGATGCTTCCTAGCTAGCAGCACAATCGTGATACAGACAACATTATAGCTTCATTATTTCAGAACCTAATCTTGTAGATATGCAGGAGGCTTGCGAACCCTTCTGGAATGCCTGGGAGACCCAGGCACTTCCTGGTCTACCAGCTTGCCCACTGGGCTGGGTAGATCAGTGTCTTTAAGCTCAAGTGAGTCTGGTTGACTCGGAATTCTCTGGCTGGCCCTTCCAGGTTGGCCCACCCCAGAGTCAGTTTGTTCCGCAGAGTTAGCACAGTGGCTGTAGTGTTCTGGTTGGCTTTCTCCATCAGGGGACCCATGTTGCACTCCTGGGCTTTCCTCCCCTATGGCCATCTCCATGTTGCTCTGACTGCTTGGGCCCTCAGAGCCTATGGAATGATTGGCCTGGCTGCCGGTTTGTGGTCCATGAAAAGGACCTGTGATGAAGTCCTCGCTTTGTGGCCGTTCTGGAAAACACTTTCTAAGCTGATCGATATGGCAACAGACAACTCGCCCACCCTCTAGGCCCACTTCGTATGAGAGAGGGCCTGACATTTTGGTGATTTTTCCTGGCACCCACAAGTTCCCATGCCCATAGTTCCTGGCCCACACCCCATCGCCCACTTGCAGCCCCCTCGGGGGTTTTGGGTGAGAGGCCTCCGCTGCCACCTGGTCTGGGTGCAACCTGTCCAGTTTCATGATTAGTAGCCTCCCCCAGCGCAGCTCTGCTGGGCTTTTCCCTGTAGCCATGCATGGCGTGGAATGTTGGCACAGCAAAAAGTCGGCTAGTCTGTGGTGCCAGTCCCCAGTTACTATACACCTCAATGACTCTTTTGTAGTGTGAACCATATGTTTGGCTTGACCATTAGTAGATGGGTGAAATGGAACCGATGTCGCATGCCTAATGAGGTTTGCTCTAAAGAACGCCTGAAATTCTGCTGCAGTAAATTTCACCCTGATATCGGACACTACGATGTCTGGCAGCCCATGCATGGCAAAGAGTTTCCTAAGCACCTGGATGGTCCTAGCAGTAGTCATATTTGCGATTGGTATAACTTCTAGCCATTTAGAGTGGCTGTCGACCACTATAAGAAAGAGCTGTCCCTGAAAGGGCCCAGCAAAGTCTCCTAGACCAGGGAGTGTGAGTCTCCTCCCATCTGTGCACTGGAGCGTGCGGCATTTCAGACCTTGATTGCTGGCATGTATTACATCCATGCACCTGGGCCTCAATGGCTTTATCTAATCCTGGCCACCATAAGTAGCTTCTTGCCAAAGCTTTCATGTGAACAATACCCAGATGACCTTTATGGAGTGATTGCAATACCCTGTCTCTTAGTGAAGTAGGACCTAAGACCCTGTTCCCCCAAAGAATACAACCCTTGTGAGCTGATAGCTCATGTCTCCTTGTAAAGTAGCTCTGAAACTCAGACCTGGGCTTTTATCCAGCCACCCTTTGTGTACCCAAGATGGCACTCTACTTAGAGTCTTGTCTGCTGCTGTTTCTGCAGAGGGGAAACTCTGGCAAGTACTGAATGGACAAAACGTGGGCTTCTGGGGCCGGATATGGTTTGATTTGAGGCAGTGGAAGCCTGCTCAGGCCATCTGCATGGCCCATATCCTTGCCAGGTTTGTGAATTAGCTTAAAAGTATAAGCTGATAAAAAAATGGACCATCTAAGCATCCTAGGGGATAAAATGTGGGGTGTCTGTCTGTCTGTAGTGAATAACCCCAATAGTGGTTTATGGTCTGTGAAGACCATGAAGTCCCTGCTGTATAAATAGTCATGGAATTTTTTTACTCCAGCAACTATAGCCAGTGCCTCTTTATCAATTTGAGCATAATTTTGCTCGACGGAGGACAGTGTCCTTGAATAAAAGGTAATTGGAACTTGAGTCCCATCTCTCTCTAAGTGACTTAGGACTGCACCCACCCCATATAGTGATGCATCACATGCTAAGCAAACTGGCTTTGACTCGTTGAAATGAGTGATAGTGGAACTAATGGACAGAAGGGCCTTCAATTCCTGGAAACTCTTTTTGTGAACACTAGTCCACTTCCATGTAGCATTTTTATCCAAGAGCCGGTGTAGTGGCTCTGCCACTGCGGCCTTGTTAGGAAGGAATTTAGGAGGCCTAGGAATGCCTGCAGCTCTCCTTTTGTTTTAGGGCTGGGTGCCATTTGAATGGCTTTTACTTTAGACTCAGCAGGGTGGATGCTGTCAGCATCAATGCAAAACCCAAAGAACTCAGTGGAGGGGACTCCGATACTGCACTTATTCTTTTTAAGCTTGAGGCCTGCTTCATGCAGCCTTTGCAGGACGGCTCTGAGCCTCCTTGCTAGCACCTCAGTGGATTCACTGGCGATGAGCACATCATTGAAATAGGGGCAAACCCCCAGAATGCCCTTGAGTGTATGTTCCATGATGCCCTAAAAAATGCCAGGGGCTACACTGACCCCAAATTACAGGTGCTTTACTTTAAATGCCCCACTGTGGGTTACAATAGTCTGTGCCATGGCTGTGGCCTCATCAACAGGGAGCTGCTGGTAGGCCTGAGCCAAATCTAATTTTGCAAAAATGGTGCCACCCTGCAAAGATGCTAGGATATGGCTTACTACTGGTACTGGGTATGCGTGCTGTTTGAGTGCATGGTTAATTGTGCAATTGTAATCTGCACAGATTCTGACCTCCCCATTGACTTTAAGAGGCATTACACTTGGGGTCTCCCACTCACCCCCATCTACTGGCTGCTGTACGCCCTGTTCAACAAGTTTATCTAGTTCAGCATCTATCTTGTGTTTAAGAGCAAATGGAACCCTACGAGGTTTAATCCTGACTGGCACTACATTTGGATCTAGTTTAAATGCTATTGGCAGGCCCGTGTATGTCCCCAGAGCTGAATCAAACACATTCCTTGCATACTGATGCTAGACTCTCGACTTGTGTCCAGTTGATCCCAGTTACTTGGATGCCTAGTGCATCAAACCAATCCAGCCCGATCAGACTTGTTCGCTGACCCCCTACTACGACAACATCCAGGTGCCACGAAAACCCCTTAAATTTAACAGCTAGTGTGGCCTCACCCTTGACTGTGACTCTAGCATTCTGAAAATCAGTTAGTACAATATCAGATGGCCTTAGATTGGCCCATTTCTTACTGCGACTACAAACAAAATTAAATGTTTCAAGGGAGATAATAGAAACGGCGGAGCCCATGTCCAGCTCCATCTTGCAGCTCCACCTGAAGTCTATACTTTGGTTTAATCGGGCGGCGAGCCCCGGTACAGCAAATGCTCCTATGGCTGAAGCAAAACCCTATGCTATACTGTCCCGGGGCCCCGGTACCTCGCCTGGTCGGATCTTCCAACTGGTGACTCAATGACTGGTCCCTCTGGCAACCTGTGCAGACGGATGCGATGTGACCCAACTTCCTGCAGGCCCGGCACGTGGCTGTTCGGAACCTACAGTCCAAGCATTGGTGGCAGCTGCCACAACCTGGGTATCTAAGGAAGGGATCTGCCTTGTAAGTGGTTCCCTGTTGCTTGTTGCTGCAACGCTGTTGGTCATGGTGTCTGTGTAGTTTGTCAACTTCTGTGTCGTCTTCAGTGTGTTCGGTGTCCTTGTAGTGGACAGCTTCTTCATGTTGTGTAGTTTTGGTGGGCCACATGGCTCGTACGGCCCCGCCACCAGCTTCATCTGCCATGACTTCCATCAGCGCATCTGGGAATGACAGAGTCTCTTTGGCAAAGAGCTTTTGCTGTAGCTCTCGGTTTCGGACACCGCAGACAAGCCGGTCTCGTAGCCTCTTCTCGATGTTGGAGAACTGGCACAGGTGTGCAGCCTGCCTCAAGGCCGCGATGAATTCAGATGCTGTTTCACCTGGTTGCTGGACTCTTTGCTCAAATGCATAGCGCCAAGCGATTACAGACAGTTTGGGCTGGAAGTGGCCTCCGAGCTTCTTCTTCAAGTCCGCGAAGGATACAGACTCCAATGGCGTTGGCGCGAACAGGTTCTCTGCTATGTCGAACGTTGCTGGGCCGTGCACACAGAGAAGCATGGCAGCCTTCAGTCTATCCTCAGCGATCTGGTTTGCTCGAAGGTAGTTCTCGACCCTGGACAGGTACGAGGACCACTCTTCTGGCTGAGTTATGTTGAATTCTTCCAGCTTCCCGACCTTGGCCATTTCTACTGGGCTTTGCGGCTGGTGCTCAGCATTTTCGAATCCTGCTCCTCCATTGCCCAGGGACTGGTCCTCTGGGCGTGTGGTCACTAGCATGGCTGTGCTAGCCGACCAAGTGGGGGCATTGCTTTTCCCGCCAGGCGTGCGCTGCCTCTCCCCTAGTGACTCTTTGGCTCAGTTGAGGAGAAGGATCCCACCTTCGTCGCCAGTGTTAGATACTGGGTTCTTCGCTTCAATGACGAGATGAGGTGAGTGAGTTCAGGAAAGATCATTGTTTATTGCTTGCAGGAACTGAACTGAGAAACAGGGCTGCGAATGTAGCAATTTATACCCGGGTCTCTAGGCAGCAGCCAATAGGTTTAAAGCAACCTATTGCCACCCTAGAGGCAGCCAATAGCGGTGCTGAGGATGGGTTGTCTGAGGAGCTGGGAGCCGTTAGCCAGCTTCCCTGCTTAAGCAACCTTCCAGCAATTAACCCATGTGGTGTTCCCTTAACAAGCCCAATACATTACATATAGCATCTCAGACAAGTGACTGTCTAGCCTCTTCTTAAAAATCTCCAATGATGGAGCACCCACAATTTCTGGGGACAAGCTATTCCACTGGTTAATTGTCCTCACTGTCAGGAAGTTTCTCCTTAATTCCAGGTTGCTTCTCTCTTTGATCAGTTTCCAACCATTGTTTCTTGTCCTACCCTCTAGTGCTTCAACGAAGAACGTGACTCCCTCTTCTTTGTGGCAACCCCTCAAATACTGGAATACTGCTATCATGTCTCCCCTATTTTTTCTTTTCTTTAGACTAGCGAAACCCAAGCCTGCAGCCATTCTTCATATGTTTTAGTCTTTGATCATCTTAGTTGCTCTTCTCTGAATTTTTTCCAAACTCTCAACATCTTTTTTGTGATAAGGTGACCAAAATTGGCTGCAGTATTCCAGGTGTGGTCTTACTAGGGTTTTGTAAAGTGGTACTAATATTTCACATGATCTTGATTCTGAGCCTCTGTTTATACAACCCAGGATTGTATTAGCTTTTTTGGCTGTTGCTGCACACTGTTGCCTCAGGGTTAAGAGATCTTCCACTAGGACTCCAAGGTCCCCCTCACAGTTGCTATTTTTAAGCCAGGTCTCACTTGATCTGTACTTGTACTTTTGATTTTTCCTGCCTAAAATTTTAGATCTTACATTTCCTTCAGGAAATCAAGATAACATTTATAATACTCCCTTTCCATTTCCCCCTTAATAACTATCAATTGGACTAAGAAAGTGACTGGTATCTAAGTCACTCCAGTGATCTTCCATGGCTAAATGTGAACTCATCTTCTGACTGCCATTCAAATTTCTTAATCACTACTCCAGCCTGTCTTTATGTCACTAATATAATTCTATTAATCAGTTTACAGTCTGGCAAGTAATTTAAACAGAATGATAAAAAATTTATCTTTTAAAAAGGGAAAGAAAACTAACAAATACAGTTCTTAATTTACTGCTGCATCCTTTTTATTGTATGTTCTTTTGAGAATAATAGGCAAATGAGGACCACTGGGGGGAACTAGTTAACAGGATTCACGTTGCAAATAATCTTGTACAAACTGAATATATTAGAAATAATGAATCCTTATAAGTTGATGCTTTTGCATGCTAAATCCTCGTTCACTTTAGATATACTGAGAAACATAGAGATGCTCTCTGAGAATAATTAAAAGCACAATAATGACAGATTACTCAGTTCACTAACTCTCCTGATTAAAATCTGTCTTAATAATAAGCCCACCAAATTAAAATGAGGCATGATATATAAGCACATACATACTTGTTAAAGTTTTGAGCAGTTCAGTATGTTGCTTGGGAACCACTGGCTAACAATAAACTAGAAATAAACAGTAATTGCTGTTTATATATGGCACCTATTATGGTTTCATTGGTGGAAAAGGGATAGATTGAACCTTATGGCCCTTTGGCTTCATTAAGAGGGGAGGGCATAAATGTTATCAAACTTCAGACCTGTTTCTCAGACTTTGAACTTGTGCCTTAGTTTGGACTATATATGGACTCTGGACTGTGCCTGGATTTAGGATTGTGTGTGTGTGGATATGTGGACTGAAGCCTTTGTTCTTGGAACTTTGGATCCTGGTGCCTCAGCTGAGCTGGTGGCAATTCAGTGGAATTTCACAGAGGGTGTAAGTGGGACCTGGGTAATACTAGTAGGAGCTTGCATTGTCTCAATAAAGGCTTTAAAAATTTCCCATGTGCGTGAGCGTATGAACTGGGACAGGATACATGGAGACATAAACAACCTCTATACTGGAACAAAAATACCCAGACACCTCCCAAAAGAAATCAACACCTAAACGAGCATTAATACCAAGATTAATATCATACCAACAATAAGAAAGTAAACAATACTCCAATCAAGGAACTGCCTAACAAGCTAAACAATAAACAGCCCAACCAAAGAGCCCCTAAGACCATTCCCACCAACGCTGACATGGCAAGCCACTAGAATATAAATTGATAGCAAACCTCACTCCATACTAGTACTAATGATATTGCTTATTTTTGGTAATGAAATGTCTGCAAGAAAACAACCAAGCTCAAAGAGGACCAAGGACCCCTCTGGTCTGATTTAACCTATCTGGTCTACCTATCACCCAGTAATAGCCTACTATGAGAGGTTATTACCATCAAAGACTTCTGAATTGGGCATTTTTATCTTCCTTCCTTATGTAGCAGCATTCCCCTCTGATTAGAGTAACTCCTTTTTGGAATTCAGAAAGGTCCAAGACCTGGTCTAATGTTCCAGGAAGCCTTATAACCAAAACAGAGAGGATTCTCCTGTATTTTTTTAAAAAATGTTTTCATAAGATTTTACATTATTGGTGATTTTGTATTGTTTTAACCCTAGTTACATAGATAAATGTACACCATTTAGTAGGAAGTTACTACCTGTAAACTAGAGAAACACATACATATATGGGATGGTGTGGGACATGCATTGAATAGAACTTGCAGTGAGGAAGGCTTGAAGTTAAATGTTTGAGGCTGAGGACAGCATTAAGCAAGCAATATTATAACAATGGATAAAGTCCTTTTATAGACTTGACTAGGACTGAGGTGTTTTATTCTCCCTTCCCCCCAATCTTGTCTAAGGAGGGAAAAATGTCATTTTCCCCTAATGGTTCAAAATATGTTGGCTGTATTTAAAGACTCAAATTATGGTTTTCAGGCATTTTCCCCCTCATAGGAAGGAAAGGAAATTGCACTGCTGATTTGCAGCAATGTTTTGGTGTAGAGGGTTGCAAACATTTTGAGAGCCAAATATGGTCCTTTGGCTATAAAATCCATACTATCTGTTCCAAAACTATCTGCTTGACCAAATGAATTTTGTGAACAAGGTCACAGGGTTCCGAGACCAAATGTTGCACTTGGTACCAGTAGTATTGTCATCAATATGCAGGAAACTGTGTATAAATGTTTGTATGACTATGATAACCAAATAATTACTTGCAGTTGCTTGTGGGTCACACCCATATTAATCCTTTGCCTTTGGCATTCTGAATAATATAATATGCTAAGAGAGGCAAATGAATTTTTGATATCAATTTCTGTAGCGAAATGCATGATCCTTAATAAATAGAAAATTTAATCCTTGCTGATTTATGCAAAAAAAAAAGAAAGAGAAAAGCTTACATTCCAATAACGGAAGAATGATAGTTATATAAGGTGATCATAACTGGAATGAAGCACAATTTTCCATTTTAGACAATAGGAATGAAAAATGGCAAATCTATGCAAATAGCCTGGAAGCATATCAAATTCCATTCAGATGAATATCCCATTCAGCCCCAATATCAGAATGCATGTCAAGGGAAAAGATTCTAAGATATGACTGTCATATTGTAGATAAGTGAATGCATACCTCCAGTCATTCCAAGATTATCAGAAAATACTATTATAAACCTTGGATGCAAAATGTTGCATTTGAGCTTTAAGCACCATGATTTTTAAACTCCAGACCAATGTTTTGCTCTGAAAATTACTAGGCTTTAAGACCAATTAAGGTTCAGCCCTAGGAAGTCACTAGATAAAAGGAATAAATAGCAGTTAATGGGAAAGATCTTTCAAAAGAAAAATACCATTTTTTTTTCTAAATTGATTTCTCACTGCCCCAATAAAATTCCAGCAAAATTCCAATACACATCATCCAGATATATCTTACACATGAGGTACCAGTGTTTCATACAAGAAAACAAGATACAGTTGGTGTGCTTTAATTGCTCAATTCAAGTCAATAGCCATGCTAAGTACGTTTCACCAACATACAACTTGGGGTGTGGCTGAAGTATCTATGAACATGCCCAGCTATACTCAAGATACCAGCTGTCACACAGCCCAGAAATTTTTGCAATCCAACTGAAAACAAAGATGAGAAGAATCTCTATCAAGAATAGAGGGAGGCAAACTGGTGTTTATGAGATGTTTTTAACTCTGAATCACTATCCAAGATATTTAGAAATCTGTTAATTCCTTAGTTCAGGATATTTGCCATTCACTGCCAATTTTACTAAGTAAGGAATTTATCAGTATTCATTTAGATGATTTTTTGAATGTTTAACCTTAAATCAAAGGTCAGAATTTCTTTAAAAGAAACTTAAACTACTGAAGATTACTTGCTTATTAACAATTGAGCCTTCTTCCCATACTATTGTACTATTAATTCTTTTAAGAAAGCTAAGTTTACATATTGGAGATGAGAAAGGGGATATTCAAGAAATGTCAAAGGACAAATGTATAAAACAGATATTCTAAGGCTGTCTCATTCTGAAAGAGCCGAGACTTTCTAACTGTTAAATAGCAGGTTCTTTGGTGCAGGAATGAAGACGTGAAGCTGAGTACAGGAAAACTCATTGTTTATTTCGTGCTGGAACTGTACTGGGGAAATGTCTGCAACTAGCTGCAATATATAGTCTAGCCCCTAGGCGACAGCCAATAGGTTTGAATAAACCATTGCCGCCTGGAGATAGCCAATTGCAGCACAGGAGACTTGTAGTCTGGGTTGCTGGAGAGCCGTTAGCTGCTCCAGCAACCCATGTGGTGTTACACAAGAGCCCAGTACATAACACCTCTCCCCTCTTAGATCAGACTATAATAACACCAAGTTGTCTCAACAATTGTCAAGACTCATTAGCCAAACATACTAAGTAAAGTGAAAATAATAATAAAAATAATAAAAAAACCATGTAGGTTACAATGAGATTAAACAACATCTCAATGAACAGGCTTCACACTTTGCACTATTAGACAGTTACAACATAGCACTAGTTTCTGTAGTCTAGTGGCAACAGGTTTTACAACAATATATATAGCTCTTTATTTTACAATGTAATCTGCAAGATACGAAGGAGGCTTGTGTGCCCTAGAGGAACGTCTTGGAGTTCCCATAACTTTGTGGTCTACCATCTAAGCCAGTGGGCTGGGTAGACTTGTGTCCCTTTGTGCTCCTGAGTCAAGGGGATTCGATGCACTCTGGCTGGCCTCTCCAGGTTGGCCCACCCCAGAGTCAGACTGTTCACAGAGTAGGCACAGCGGTTGCTGAGGTTCTGTTGGCTTGCTCCTTCAGGGGATCAATGTTGCACTCCAGAGCTCCCCAGTTCTCCCTCTGGTTCCACCTCAGTTAAGAAGGAAAAGTCCTAGTAGTCCATGTGAGGGCTGGCTTGGCCGCAGGTTTGAGGACCTTGGGAGGGACTTATAATGCAGCCCTCACTTAGTGGCTGTTCTGGAAACCATTTCCTGAGCTGATCAATGTGTCGTCTGACAACTCGCCCTCCCACCAACCCCACTTCATAAGATAGGGGTCCAGATGCCTTGGTGATTTGACCAGGAACCCACAGATTCCCATGACCATAGCTCCTGGCCCAAACCCAATCACCCATGTGCAGCCCTCTTGGGGGTTTGGGTCGAGAGGCTTCTGCTGCCCCTCTATCTGGATGCAACCTGTCCAGTTTAGTAATCAAACGCCTCCCCCAACATAGTTCTGCAGGACTTTTGCCTGTAGCAGTGCAGGGCGTAGAATGCTGGCAGAGTAAAAAATCTGCCAACCTGTGATGCCAGTCACCTGTAACAATGTGCTTGAGTGCTTCCTTCATTGTCCTCACCATGCGTTCAGCTTGACCATTAGAAGATGGATGAAAAGGCGCAGACATTGCACGTCTTATGAGATTAGCTCTGAGAAAGGCCTGAAATTCAGCAGCAGTGAATTGGGCCCCATTGTCTGAAACTAAGACATCTGGCAACCCATGTGTTGCAAAGAGTTTTCTCAGCACCTGGATGGTCCTAGCAGTAGTCATGTTAGGAACTGGAATTACTTCCAGCCATTTGGAGTGGCTATCCACTACTATAAGGAAGAGTTGCCCCTGAAAGGGCCCAGCGTAGTCTATGTGAACCTTAGACCAGGGAGTGTGCATTTCCTCCCACCTGTGAACTGGAGCCTGTGGCATTTCAGGCCTAGATTGCTGACATGTGTAACAATCATGGACTTGAGCCTCAATGTCCTTATCAAGGCCAGGCCACCAGAGGTCGCTTCTAGCTAAAGCTTTCATTCTGACAATGCCTGGATGGCCTTCATGTAATGACTGTAAAACCCTGTCTCTTAGGGAAGTGGGAATTATGACTCTGTTTCCCCATAAAATACACCCTTTATGGGCAGATAACTCATGCCTCCTGACAAAATAGCTTTGAAATTCTGAGCCTGGACTTTTTTCCAACCAGCCCATGTATACTCTACTAAGTATTTTATCTGTGGCAGTTTCAGCAGCAATGTCCCCTGCATGGAGGGGAAACTCAGGTATGTCCTGTATGGACAATATTCTAGCAGCAGGAGCCGAATCTGGATCCATTAGTGGCAGTGGTAGTCTGCTGAGGTCATCTGCATGGCCCATTTCCTTGCCCAGTTTGTGAATTAACTTAAAATTGTATGCAGATAGGAAAATAGACCATCTCAACATTCTTGGAGATAGTATGTGGGGGGTTTGTTTGTCCATTGTAAAAAGTTCCAACAGAGGTTTGTGGTCAGTGTAGACCATGAAATCCCTGCCATATAAATAATCATGGAATTTTTTTTTATTCCAACAATGATGGCTAGAGCCTCTTTGTCAATCTGAGCACAGTTGCGCTCAGCAGAAGACAATGTCCTTGAGTAAAATGCTATTGGAACCTGTTTCCAATTTTTTTCTATGTGACTTAAAACTGCCCCCACCCCATAGGGAGATGCATCAAATGCAAGACATACAGGTTTAGACTCTTTGTAGTGAGTTACAGTGGGCTTTTCTGACAATACTGCTTTTAATTCCTGGAAACTTTTTTCATGTAAGATAGTCCATTTCCATGGAACTTTCTTATCCAGCAGCCTGTGGAGGGGTTCTGCTATTGCGGCCTTATGAGGTAGAAATGTTTGATAGAAGTTTAGGAGACCCAAGAATGCTTGTAGCTCTCCTTGTGATTTGGGCCTAGGAGCCATTTTAATGGCCTTCACTTTAGAATCAGCAGGGTGAATACCATTAGCATCAATTCAGAAACCCAGGAATTCTGTTGAAGAAACCCCAATATTACACTTGTTCTTTTTTAATTTGAGGCCTGCTTCACGAAGCCTCTGCAAAACAGCCTTGAGCCTACTGGCCAACACTTCTGGGGATTCCCCTGCAATAAGGACATCATCAAAATAAGGGCAGACACCCTGAATACCCTTGAGTGTACGCTCCATGATTCCCTGAAAAATACCCGGTGCAACACTGAGTCCAAACTGTAAGCGTTTATCTTTGAAAGCCGCCCTGTGAGTCACAATGGTTTGAGCCGCGGCTGTGGCCTCATCAACCGGCAATTGCTGATAGGCCTGTGCTAAATCAAGTTTAGCAAAAATAGTACCCCCTTGCAAGGAGGCTAAAATATGGTTGACCACTGGGACCGGGTAAGTGTGTTGCTTGGGGGCTTTGTTTAGTGTGCATTTATAGTCAGCGCAAATGCAAACTTCCCCATTGGCTTTAAGTGGGGTGATTATAGGAGTTTCCCGCTCCCCACCATCAACAGGCTGTAACACGCCCTGTTCTACCAGCTTATCAATTTTGGAATCAATTTTATGTTTTAAGGCAAAGGGGACCCTTCGAGGCTTAACCCTGATTGGAACTACATTGGGATCAAGCTTAAATGAGATAGGTGGGCCTGTGTATGTTCCAAGGGTTGAATCAAAAACATCTGCGTATTCCTTGCACACTGACGCAAGGTCTGCAGTTTGTGTCTGGCTTATGCCAGTAATTTGAATACCTAAGGCATCAAACCAATCAAGTCCAATGAGACTCGTTTTCTGGCCCCCTACTACTATTACATCCAGGTGCCCCCAAAACCCTTTAAACTTAACCAACAAGGTGGCTTCTCCCTTAACTTTAACATGCGCATTTTGAAAATCCGTTATGATTATATCTGAGGGTCTTAGTTTGGCCCAATTGTTACTGCGCCTACACACAAAATTAAAAGTGTCTTGAGAAATGATTGAGACTGCAGAGCCAGAGTCCAATTCCATCTTACATGGAACTCCTTGTAGCTCTACCATGAGCTTAAGTTTGTGTTTGAGGGGGTGTCGAGCCCTGGTGCAGCATACACTTCTATGGCTTCTGAAGAATCCCACACTAACTGGACCCTGGGCCATAGTAACTCTCCTAGTCAGTTCTTCCGACTGATGTTTGCATGGCCGGTCTCTCTGTCAGGCTCTGCAAACCACCGTGATGTGTCCTGTCCTTCTGCAAGCTCTACACAAGGCTGAACGAAATCTGCAGTTGGCACGAAAAATGGTTGCCGCCACACCCCTTACATCTCAGTAAGAGAACTGCCTTGTAATTGTCCTCTCACAGCTGGCCGTTGCGGTGTGGTGTGTTGGGTTGCTTTTGGAGTCTGTTGATCTCAGGTTCTTCTTCCTCGGAGAGTTCTTCAGTGCGTTTGACGTCCTCATGGTGGACCGTTTCTTCTAACTTTGTCGATTGGGTGGGCTGTACAGTTTGAACAGTGCCCCTGGCAGCTTCGTTGGCCATCACCTCATCTTGCGCTTCGTAAAAAGTTAAATTTGGCCTAGCAAATAGTCTCTGCTGAAGCATTCTGTCCCATATGCCACAGATGAAGCAGTCTTGTAGTCACTCCTCTAAATTTGAAAACTTGCATAGGAATGTGGCCTGCCTTAGGCCTGCTATGAACTCCGATGCTGACTCCCTGGGAAGCTGCACTGTTTGGTCAATCTTGAACTGCCAAGCCATCTCAGACATCTTGGGCTGGAAGTGCCTGGTTAGCCTCTTTTTGAGATCTGCATAAGAGACCACTTCGATTGGTGTCAGTGCGAAAAGGTTCTCGGCTAAATCAAAGGTAGCAGGGCCGCACACGCAGAGTAGTGTTGCGGCCTTCAGTCCTTCTTCTGTGAACTGATTGGCTCCGAGGTAGTTTTGCACTTGCAATAGATAAGATGGCCATTCCTCCAGGTGTTTCACGTTGAATTCTCACAATTTGCCAACCTTCGGCATTCTTTCTATCTGGTTCCTGTGTTCTTCCGGATCCTGCTTCAGACTCAGGGAGTGAGTTCCCTGAGCACGAGGTCACTATCGTAGTTGCTAGCCGACCTTGAGGGGGGGGAAATGCCTCTTCCTTCTGGCGTGTGCTGCCTTTCCCTTGAAGACTTCAGCTCTTTAATCGGTGAAGCAGGATCCCACCTTCGTCGCCGCTGTTAAATAGCGGGTTCTTTGGTGCAGGAATGAAGACACGAAGCTTAGTACAGGAAAACTCATTGTTTATTTCGTGCTGGAACTGTACTGGGGAAATGTCTGCAACTAGCCACAATATATAGTCTAGCCCCTAGGCGACAGCCAATAGGTTTGAATCAACCATTGCCGCCTGGAGATAGCCAATTGCAGGACTGGAGACTTGTAGTCTGGGTTGTTGGAGAGCCGTTGCTGCTCCAGCAACCCACGTGGTGTTACACAAGAGCCCAGTACATAACACTAACTTTGAATTTCTTTTGCTTGAACATGTGTGTGCATGTAAGAGAAAGAAAGAGAAAGAAAAGAAGAAAAAGAAAGAGGAAGAGAAAGAGACACACAGAGAGAGTTATTTCCATATAAAAATCAATTTATAATTTGAAACCCCTGGAACACTATCTGGAAGATAGATGAGATGCTCTTTCCCAAAAAATGTTTAGTATCCATGGCTAATCTAGTTATTTTAGCATTTCAGGCTAAATGCTTTATTTATATTTATATATAAACTTTATTTATATCACAAATAAAGCTTTCACTCATATTAAAATCCAATAATAAAATTTGTGAAGTTTCAGATCTTGAATGGTGTATCATCCTACTGTACCTAACAGTAGGACTGAAAAATATTTTATCTTATCTTTTATTTCCATCAGAGCAAGTCAAAACCCTAGCACTGAAAGAAAACCTGATTAACCAAGAATATAGCTTAAGCAAGGTTTGGATTTCAAGATTAATGTTCAGCCAAGTCTTTCAAATATTTGTCAAATATTTCTGCTGCATATTGATTTCAAAGTTCTTATTTCACTAGGACCTTAAAACATCACCAATACAGATAGCAATATACAAAGAACACTAAATAAGACATTTGACATGGACACAACTGGCTTATTTTTGCCACAATTAGGCTGCTTCAAAGTCTGAAGAGCTTTTGTGTAGTTATGGTGAGAACCAATTGTGCTGTAGTGTTTATAAAAATTCTGGGCAGAGCTACTGTCTTTTGGATAGCAGATGAATAATCAATGTGCTAGATGAAAGAGAGAAAATGGATTTTTTTGTCCCTTCAGTGACTGATTAAACTGTCTTGTTGCATTAAAATGATAATCTTTTTCAATGGCATAGTTATCTCAAAGAATTACATTTTCCTTACAAATTAATGTTCTTCCCTCCAGTTTAAAAGTTACTATATGGCAGAGAAGATAATTTTACATTTTCTCCTTTTCCCTTTCCCTATTTTATTACCGAATTTCCCCCCTTTTTTAGCATTTATTTCTTCTTTAGATATATATTCTGAAACCCTTCAAATGTCACATAACCATTAACTCTAAGAACCAAGATCATTTAAATACCAGAAAAAAATTGAAAAGATCCCTGGTTATCAGTGTTTTTGGGGTTACCGTAATTAATATATGTAAGACTATACGTTGTTAGATCATATCTATTTTGCTTTGTTTTTTGTTCTTGCTTTTATATTGATCCTTGACCAAAATAAAGAAAGTAATAGATTGTGTATGTTTATATTTCATTAAAAAATGTGTCATGGTTCAATTGTCCTTTTTTTCCTTTCCACTTCCTATTGTTTGTTATCTGAGGATTTGCCCCAAATTCCTTGCCAAGAAGAAGCAGTAGATAAGAGATACAGTATATACCAGGCATGTCAAACACAAGGCCCGGGGGCCAGATCCGGCCCGTGAAGTGGTTTCATGCGGCCTGCGAAGCCATCCTGGAAACAGTGAGGGAACGGCCCCCACTGCCTTGGCCCTGGCCCAGAGACCCTCCTCCTGCCAGAGACCCTCAGATCTGTCCCACTCCTGCCCAGGCCCCCATAGGCACCCTTGATGCGAATGATGTAGAGCTGGCCACGCCCACCCAGTAGGACATACACACTCTAGCCACGCCCACCCAGTAGGCCATGCCCACCCAGGCCACACCCACCCGGCCCCCTGAGGGCAACCGCAATGCTGATGCGGCCCTCAATGAAATTGAGTTTGACACCCCTGGTATATACAGTTGGTTTAGTGTTTAGGCCCACAGCATGGACACTCTCAGTTCAATTCTTTTGGGCTCTAAAAACATTATCTTTGACACTATCTTACAGTCTGGTTATTAATTTTAATTGGTCTTCTCCACTGTGACTTGCTGGAATATTTCATTAGCTATACTAATAGTGTTTTAATGTGATAGTATTTTAATGAATGTTATTGTTATGCTTTTATATAGTTTGATATTTTATTTAACTCAAAGTTCCCTTGAGTTCGTTAGAAAATAAAATGAGAATAATTTAAATCTAAATGCATTAACCAACTGAATGAGTTCACTTTGATTTCTTTTAAAACTCCATGATTCAGATCAGACTAAAATATAAAAAGAAGCTTCAACATCCCTCAACTAAATAAAAAGTGGGAAACAGAAGCTAAACAATGTAAGAGAAATGCTTCTCTTATACTAAATTATCTTACTACATATATGTATCTCTACCCTTTGCTAAGTGAAGAGAAGTTTAAAATCCTATTCTTAGAAACAGTAGGATTTACCTCTTATTGTTACATAGAAAAATATCTGCATCCCTGTAGAAAAACCTTTAATATTTACTGAGAAATATTTCTTTTCAAGATGGTAGTTTGACTACAGCAGGGGTGTCAAATTCAATTTCATTGAGGGCCGCATCAGCATTACGGTTGCCCTCAGGGGGCCAGGTGGGTATGGCCTGGGTGGGCGTGGCCTACTGGGTGGGCGTGGCCAGCTCTACATCGTTCGCATCGAGGGTGCCTATGAGGGCCTGGGCAGGAGTGGGACAGATCCGAGGGTCTCTGGCAGAAGGAGGGTCCGTTCCCTCACTGTTTCCAGGATGGCTTCGTGGGCCGAATGAAACCACTTTGTGGGCCGGATCCGGCCCCCGGGCCTTGTGTTTGACATGTCTGGACTACAGTGTCCAAGGAAGATGCTATGGCTTTGGGGCACATATCCAGAAATCTCATCAATTTAGGGGTGAACTGTGATGAGAGTAAAATGGCAGGAAACAATACAGGTGACTATATTCTGACCTTTGTCCTTTTCATCTTTTTTTCTTTGTTAATGTTTAGCCAGCCAGATGCATTGTATATAAATCCACCTGCTGCTGAAGTTCCAGGTACATCCACCATTTTCCTTTTCCTGGAGCCTCTAAGACTGTTTAAAAGAAAAAAAGAGGGAGAAAGAGCAAAGAGGAAATAGGGTAGGAAAGCATAGGAAAACTAGAACTGCCTACTACAAAAGAGGAATTGGGGCAACATTAGCAATAACTCAGCAAATAATAAGACTCCTCCAAAACTGATAGAACCACCAGCTATTCTAGATCTATATAGCTTTGATCATTAACTTACATATTTCTTTTTCTTCAGATGAACTGAGAGGCAGAAATAAATGTGACAAAGCAAATTCTCACTACAATATTGCAAATTATTCATTTACTCACATGATCAGCACTTAAATGATGAAGAGGTAAATTTATACATGATGATTACACATGAAAAGCCATTCATGAGGTGAATCTTTAGATTAGATTTACACTTATGGAAACCCTGTTAGTCTTAGCCTACTCCCATATTCTATTTTTAATATTTTTGAAAGTCAACAATCCTTCAATAGGGACCAGTGTCTCCATTTCTAGTCAGGAAATGTTGGCATGTTGATCTATCTGTCTGTCTGTCTATCTAGCTATCTATCTAGCTATTGTATTCTATATATCTACCTACCTACCTTCTTAGCTAGCTATCATTATCTATCTTATTTATATGGTTACTCCTCTCACAAAACATACAACCTAACCTTAAAAACAAAAACCATTCAACAAATATACAAATTTATATTAGGCTGGGTAAATGTGTCAGATATTATGAATAACAGTTATCATATCAGATCATTCCACTGTGACTCCTAGACCTCTTGATACAACCTGGTTTTGAGAAATTCCATAATTCCAAGCCTTTTCAGTTTGTGGATCCAATTTGGCTAGAACGGTCATAGTTTAGGCATGATCCTTCCACCCAAAACCTGCCCAGGCCAGTCCCAGTTTTCTGGCATTAGAAATTAAGGAGACGCAAGAATACTTCTTCCCAGTATTGTTCTCACTGCCAAGGCCACTGTGCTGCTGCCATGTGAGGTAGTTCTTCCTGTTTCCCTCATTTCAGATATGTGAGAGACATAGGGAAAGTCTGTCACATTATGGGAGTTCTTTGGGTGAGGGGCTATGACAATGAATACACCCACACCAACACCCATGGCTCACAAAGTGGCAAAAGCTCAGGACTACTGGTTTTTGTTGGTTGAATTTAAGAGTTACCTCTATCCAAGGGCTTTATTATATGGACAATGCTTCAAATTAGAATTCTCTTCTACAGCATAGCATTTTTATTTCTGTCAACAGGGGCAGAACTAAAATTAATTAAAACAAGGCTTACTTTTAAAAAAATGATATAAATTTGAAATTCAGGACTTAGCAAGAATATTATTTCATTTTCATGTTGCATCATTGCATTTTGTCTAAACATAAATCCAAGCAGAATGCAGTGCAAAATTGTATTCAGTTTATGGGTATCCACAGGAAGTGTTAAAAATGTCAAGATGGTGGCTACAATGATCTGACTGAAGTTCTTGCTTTTTATGGGCAATACACTCATGATATACTTAAATACAAGCAAAGGTTCAATTGAACCATCACAGCCACTAAAACATATATATATATATATATATATATATATATATATATATATATATATATATATATATATATATATATATATATATATATATATATATATATATATATATATATATATGTGTGTGTGTGTGTGTGTGTGTGTGTGTGTGTGTGTGTATGTGTGTGTGTGTGTGTGTGTGTAAATTACTAACAAAGAATTAAAGGGAAACTGAGATGCATTTCTGACTCCTTAGTCGTCCTCAGTCAGCTATACCCTTCTGAGATTGCTGACTGAGCTGACTGAGGACGACTAAGGAGTCAGAAATGCATCTCAGTTTCCCTTTAATTCTTTGTTAGTAATTTACACAAATATATGAATTGTCCGGTGTGACTACTGCCTGTTTGATAGCCTTCAAGATAGGCTGAAAACAGGAAATAAAGATTTGCCCCATGTTTGGGGCCTAGCAAGGTAATCTAAATAGTTAACATTTGAAACATATATATATATATATATATATATATATATATATATATATATATATATATATATATATATATATATATATATATATATATATATATATATATATATATATATATGACAAATGCTTGTTAACTCTTAGATTACCTTGCTAGGCCCCAAACATGGGACAAATCTTTATCTCCTGTGTCAGCCTATCCTGAAGGCCATCGACAGGCATTAGTCACACCGGTGACAGCTCATATTTGTGTAAATTTTAAATTGCTAACAAAGAATAGTCTCCCTTAATTCTTTGTTAGCAATTTAAAATTTACATATATATATATATATATATATATATATATATATATATATATATATATATATATGTGTGTGTGTGTGTGTGTGTGTGTGTGTGTAAATTACTAACAAAGAATAACAAAGAATGTTAACTAAATAGTTAACATTTGACATATATATATATGTGTGTGTGTGTGTGTGTGTGTGTAAATTACTAACAAAGAATAACAAAGAATGTTAACTAAATAGTTAACATTTGACATATATATATATATATATATATATATATATATATATATATATATATATATATATATATATATATATATATATATATATATATATATATATATATTCAAAACAGGAAAAAGTTAATGTCTCTTTGAGAAATATGCAAATGAGATTTCTCAAAACAAAACAAAAAACAAAACCCCAGGAGGAGGCTTTTTTTTAACTAAGATATTTTATTAAAATTATGTAGGATTTAAACTGCAGTGAGATAAGGAGAAGGAGGCAAAGACAAATTGGCTATCTGCATATCGGTTACATCTGTGCAGCTATGATTTGAAGAATGTGAATTCAGAAAACACCTGGCTAATGGTGATGTTTGTCTCATTTCCCCAAAATGATAATTTTGACATCTTAGAAGGTTGAAATGCGCTGATATTACTTTGTCATTGGATTGAGTCTTGATATCAAACCTATGGACATTAATTCTGTTGTGCAAAGTTTGTCTTATTTGCCAGAGAACTAATTACTGTCATATGAAGGCATTTATCACATTAGATGAAGAAAAGGTGAAGGCACCTCTAATCTTGTGTGTGTGCTTATTGGTGCTGTTGGCCATTTTTGGGAACAAAGTAGACATCTGGATTTGTTGCGATGTCTTGTTCCCTTGTTAGTATCATTTTCCATTGTCATTCTTGATTTCTCAATGTCCTTCATGAATCACATGGCATATAAATCATGTACCTAGTGTAAAGCATAAGAGAAATGAAGGAAATGAAGATTTAAAATCTTCCTGAGCACTGATCAGCATCTTAAACCAGCAATAAGCAAAGTAGTGAGCACACATCTACTTTTTCCTACATTTTATTTTCTACTGGACTTTCCTCCTTTCTTTTCATCAATTTATTTCTTATATGTGTGGGCTTGTCCTGAAATTGTTGTTCAATTTTTTTTCAGATATTATTATCCCTTTATAAAATGTGAATAAATAGCAAAATAATTTATTTTCACTCAATGCTCATGCCATTCTTTTTTTAAAAAAATCCTCAGTGTCAAGGTTAGATTTTTGCCTCTAATACAGATCTCTTTGGAGTGATTTTTTTCCCCATTTCAGAGGTCTTGCACAAACTGTTCCAACCATCTTGTGTCAAATAAAGGAAAACAAACATTCCTTAATAAGCAGTCTAGATTCTTGCCAAAATTAAAGGTTTTGCTATGGTATGTGTTTCTAGAGTTGCATTTCTATTCTCTGTTGGGGTAATGCAACCTACCATTGACTTGAAAATAATTAGACAGCAGCAGCAGGGTATTTTTCTTCTTTGCTTTTCAAACTAACAATTCCCTTCCGTTCAGGAGCAACAGACTTTCAAACTGAATAATGATGGACTTGAAACAGCTGTTGGTCTGAGTTGCTACAGCACGAATCCAACACAAAAGAACAAACATCCTATGTTGCTGTTTGGAGTAGTTCTTTCTTTCAAAGTCAATTGTGGATGATTAAAAGATGTATTTCATTTTGAGCAAGCCTTGTTCTTTCACCATGCAACTATCCAAGGAAAGGAGATATCCCAATTCGCCCTTGCCACTGTAAGTAAGATGTTAGAGATCTGTAACCACAGAATTCAGTTATTTCATTTTCTTTAAACAGAAGTCATCCAGCAAGAGAAAATAGAGCATGATTTGAAGGCCCAGGAGGCATTTCTCATTTACACAGTCTCCTTAAATAAAGCTCACCAACATGATTTATTCTCTTGGGAATGATACACATTAGTCAGTACTAAGGGCCTTTTGTGCATAAATATATAGGGAACAGATTACAATGCATCGATGCAGCACATGCTTTGAATGCCACAAGTTCCAGATTTAATGCAGGCATTTCCAAAAGAATCAGGAAAGTTACCAGGAATCAGAGCACTAAGCAATACTGTTTCCATTAGAGTAAATAATCTATGGCATGCCAAACTTCATTTAACTAAAATTCCTGATTTTTAAAATTGCCCAATATGTTCTGGTAATGTTTGGAATTTAACAACATCTTAAATGGTCTGCCTCTATTCCACATATTAGACATATCCACATGCAGGTCCTTGTTTACAACATAAATCTATTTTTTCCCCAGATTTGATACTAAACATGACTGTAAAACTTGGTTTTCCATATATTTAGTCACCACGTTTTTTAAAAAAAATTACAAAGCAATGAAGCCACATATGTAGGTATTTTTCACTTCCCAATCATTCATTCAGTGGCCATTCAAAGTTATAATGGCTCAGAAAAAGACCTATAACTAGTTTTCAAAGTTGCAGCCATTGCAGCATCCTCACAATCATACAATTGTGATATGCATCCTGGGCAACTGACACACATGTACAATGGTTACAGCATCCTGCAGTCATGTGATCACTACTTGCAACCTTCACAACCAGTTTTCTAACAAGCAAAGTTAATGGGGAAGCCAGCAGGAATCACATGTTGTGGACTTGTGATATTGTGCTTAATTACCAGCAGTGATTCACATAACAACTCTAGTCTGAACATCTGGCTATCTGTGTGATGAACTATAATAATAATAATCCAATTAAATAGGCATGTTTTTTTAAAATTCCCACAATGGTGGTTTTTAAGGTTGAATACCTATGACAGAAATTAATTATTTTTAAATAAAAGGACAGGGTGTAAAAATGAGATTTCCTCTTTCACATATGCATTGGTTCTGATCCAAACTCAACTAACAGTATCTACAAGTTATAAATTAATATCAGAAACTGCAGGAGACTCCTTATAATTTGCATATTATCTAATTTATTTCTAATATTAGTGCTTGTATTTTCTGAACTGATGTGATATTATGAGGGGCCCTTGGTGCTCTCTGAGCTTGTTTGTTTTCTTGCAGATGTTTCATTACCCAAAATAGGTAACATCATTGATGCTAGTAATGAGCCCATGGTGATGTAGTGGTTAGAATGCAGTATTGCAGGCTAATTCAACTTCCTGCCAGGAGTTCGATTCTGTCCGGCTCAAGACTTCCATCCTTCTGAGGTCGATAAAATAAGGAACCAGATTGTTGGGAGCAATATGCTGACTTGTTGTTGTTAGTTGCGAAGTCGTGTCCGACCCATCGCGACCCTATGGACAATGTTCCTCCAGGCTTTCCTGTCCTCTACCATCTTCTGGAGTCCATCTAAGCTCACGCCTACTGCTTCAGTGACTCCATCCAGCCACCTCATTCTCTGTCGTCCCCTTCTTCTCTTGCCTTCAATCTTTCCCAGTGTTAGGCTCTTCTCCAGTGAGTCCTTCCTTCTCATTAGGTGGCCAAAGTATTTGAGCTTCAACTTCATGATCTGGCCTTCTAAAGAGCAGTCAGGGTTGATCTCCTCTAGGACTGACCGGTTTGATCGCCTTGCAGTCCAAGGGACTCGCAGGAGTCTTCTCCAGCACCAGAGTTCAAAGGCTTCAATTCTTTGGTGCTCAGCCTTTCTTATGGTCCAGCTTTCACTGCCATACATTGCAACTGGGAAGAGCATAGCCTTGACTATACACACTTTTGTTGACAGGGTGATGTCTCTGCTTTTTAGTGTGCTGTCTAGATTTGCCATGGCTTTCCTCCCAAGGAGCTGACTTAGAGAGTACTATAAAACACTATGGAGTGGTATATAAATCTAAGTGCTAGTGCTAAGAAGTGTGGTTTGTTGATGTGACATTATGCATATTAGACATGTGAAAGAAATCTGTACTATGTTTTATTACTTCAAAGTACCATATATTACTAAAGTGTACTATTTCATTATTCTGCTAAGTTTGTCATGACAATTAGTTCCTGCCTATTATTCTTGGCTAGAAAAGATCAGAGAAAGCAAATTTTATTCAGGTATTTTGTATAGAAATCAGTGCTAAAAGTAATAATAAATACTTTGGTTTTACGTATAGTTTGCATTGAAGAAACTTTCCTCATAAAAAGAGGAAAAAGCACATATTATAGATAAAGGCACTATAGATATTAAAAAAGGGAAGAAAGTTATGCAGGATAAAAAGTATATATTAAGAAAAATGAATAGCAAAATGTGTTTTAGGAACAGTTACCTAAAATGCAGATAAAATATAGGTATTGAATAAAGACACTGCAAAATTATGTTAAATTCTTTTTTTTTTAAAAAATGTACTAAAATAATTAGATAGTATAGAGTAGCTGGAGTACAGAAGGCATTGACATGATCAGATTTACAGTAAGTCACACTTCTCAATATCAGTTGACATAAATTTATCTTATAAGATTCAGAACTATTCCAAAGGCATGCAGATAAAAAGAAGACACAAAGAAGTCTAGTGCTATCCAGGAAATAAAACATGATATTATATAGGTAGAGAATACAGGTATTATATTTCTCAGTGGGAACAAAGGCAGATAATATACCTTTGCAGAATCCCTTCAGAGCCACTCAAAACTGCTCATCCACCAGACCAGTTTTATTAAATAAATACATTTTTGGAGTTACTCTCTGAATCATATACAGATGGATTCCATGTCACATATTATATTAATGATTTGTGCCAGTTCATGGGTGGGAAATGAAGAAATAACAATAATAAAGATGAAAAAATATTATTTATACTTTTCCAAGAGCCTTTAATAAAAATAAGTTAGTGAGGGTAAAAGCATGAAGGATAAACAGAAACTATGTCATGTTCTTGTGTGCTCTAGCTAATTTCTGTTCTTTGGTCCTATAACCTATTATTCCCCCATATATTTGCTGTATCTGTTTAAAGTCTTTATCACTCTAGCACAGGGGTGTCAAACTCAATTTCATTGAGGGCCACATCAGCATTGCGGTTGCCCTCAGGGGGCCGGGTGGGTATGGCCAGGGTGGGTGTGGCCTACTGGGTGGGCGTGGCTAGAGTGTGTATGGCCTACTGGATGGGCATGGCCAGCTGTACATCGTTCACATCAAGGGTGCCTATGGGGGCCTGGGCAGGAGTGGGACAGATCTGAGGGTCTCTGGCAGAAGGAGGGTCTCTGGGCCAGGGCCAAGGCAGTGGGAGCCGTTCCCTCACTGTTTCCAGGATGGCTTCACGGGCCACATGAAACCACTTCGCAGGCCGGATCCGGCCCCCAGGCCTTGTGTTTGACATGTCTGCTCTAGCACATCTACAAAATGGGGTACCCAAATAATAATAGACATAAGGATTCCAAATGCAGACTGTAGCTTAGTAGTTAGCAGCTAAATTATTGTCAGACCAAGCTTCGGCTACAGCAGTCAAGGTGGAATTTATATGGATTATATGCACTTTTTTTGAGGGGACTATAAATCTGGTTCACTTATATAAATTAAGCCCAGGAAGGAAAGGACAAGATAAAGAGATGCAGGCATGGGCAAGCAAAATAACAATCGGAAAATCAGCCTGATGAGGTCAGTTCAGAACAATTGACATGCCTTAGGAAAGAGAGAGAGAGACAGAGAGAAGAGTGATCACATTCAGGGACAACCTAAGCAATGACCTAAGCAATGACCAATACCAAGATGTTAGTAATATACAACCATGAGGATCAGCAGAGCCAACATTGGGGAGAAGTTGGCCTGGGGCCCTCATAATCAGTGTGAACCACAAAGTACTAAGGCAAGCTGTGCTCCTGCACTGAACATCTTACCAGAATAATTGAGAATATTCTATGTTATCAGCTGGCCATTCCCTTGGTGTTCACAGATAGCCACTTGAAACTGCTCTGCAACAGGTAGGATGAAATCTCACTACTTTTCCTACCACTATATCATGAGGAACTCAAAGACAAAAAGGACAAGTATAAAAAATGGAAAGAGAGACACATAACTAAGGCAGAATATCAGTAGATAGCCAGAATCTGTAAAGAAGAAGTCAGGAAAGCAAAGGCTCAGAATGAACAAAGACTTGAAGCAAAAATCAAAGATAACAAAAAGAGTTTCTTTCAACATATAAATAACAAGAAAAAAAATATCAAGGAAATAGTCAGTCCACTAAAGAGAGAAGATAACAAGGAAGTGACAGGCAGCAGAGAGAAAGCAGAGCTACTTAACTCATACTTTGCATCAGTCTTCACGCAAAAAGAAATTATAGCCAAACCCACCAAAAACATAACTGAAAAAGACAGACTAGAAACAAAAATTAAAATAAGCAAGAAAATGGTAAGGGAACACCTATCTGACCTTGATAAATATAAATCATCGGGACCTGACAGATTACATCCCTGAGTTCTGAAGGAGCTGGCAGATGTTATATCAAAACCATTGCACCATATCTTTCAAAAATCCTGGAGCACCAGAGAACTACCAGAAGATTGGAAAAGAGCTGATGTGGTTCCCATCTTCAGAAAAGGGAAAAAAACAGACCCAAAAAAATACAGATCAATCAGCCCAACATCAATACCTGGGAAGATAAAAGATAATCAAAAAACAGTGACAGTGAGAACAATCAATCAATGGAACAGACTGCCTTCAGATGTTGTTGGTGCTTCATCACTTCATCATTTCTGCCATCTGTCAGAAATGCTGATATAAGCATATGTCTCTGGTCCTTGTTTGGGGAATAAGGCAGATCTAACTCATGCATCTATTTTCTCAGTAATTTTTGACAGCAACCTTGACATGCTTGGAGATAATACAGAGGAAGTAGACTCTATGTTGCAAATAGCTTACCAATCTTAATAGACTGTACTATGACTAGGCCAGTGGTAGGATTTAAGTATGTGAAGAACTGGTTCTCTGTGTGGATTCCACTTCCGGTAGTCCAGGCAACAAAACATTAGCTACCAGTTCTGCAGAAGTGGTGCGAACTAGCTGAATCCCACCACTGGACCAAGCTTAGTAAAAATGGCAGCAAAACATGTGGAATTCCTTTTTAGAAGTGCCTTTTAACAGGAGACAAAGGATGGTGTCTTCTTCCAAATACTCCAGATAGAACATTTTATCATATCTGAGTCATTCAAGGCATCAACATGCCATATGGGCACCAGATTCAACTACCTTTTCTAAATACAGTGGTCTCCATGTAATATTTCTGGTTAAGGGACTGGAATTATACACAAACCCCAATAGAAGGAATATCTGTAGCCCGGGGTTGAACTATGGAGTCCTTGGTGCTCTTTGAGCTTGTTTGTTCTGCATATGATGTTTCATTACTTGACTAGGTAGCATCACTAAGGAGACAAAAGTGAGGAACTTGTGGTCTTCTAAACATCTCCAAATTACCAACAACCCCAGACAGTGTAGCCAGCAATCTCTGTTACAGGTTCTTTTCCCAGGGATATCAGGTTTATAGGTTAGACTCTAGCAAATAGCTCTGATATAAGGCACCATAATAAAATTGTTAGGTAGACTATCATAATCCCAGCCACCACCACCTGCTCTTACAGATGATAAAGAGTGCATCTGAAGAGGGGGGAAAAGTGCAATATTTCAAAATGCATTTTATTTGTAGAGAATTATGGGTCTTTTTGAAACTCTTCTTCTTTGTCACCTTCACCAAAGAAGGAATGATTATTTTTGACACACTGTGAAGTACAATGAGGAAGCAGGAAAATTGAGTCATCCATGGGAAATATACTAAAGATAACACATCATTTGTCAAAGTTATCAGAGGACGTGGAAAGCTGATTTTTGTTCAGCCTAAGGCAAATAGCATTACAGAGAGCCTATTTTTTTAATCAGTTCAGGATATCTTCAGGAATTGAATATATGAAATATAATACAGAATCTAAATGTATTCTTAGTTATGTTATATTCTTTCTAACATTTATCCAATTAGTATCAGGTTTCCTTGCTTTGCTCATAATTTAACCCTGCTTTCAAGATCCATAATTAATGTCAGAAATCAATGAAGAGTTCACTAGAGCTTTAAAAACAAACATGATTGGAACAATGCTTGCTTATGAAATTTTGTCCCAGAAGATGCTCATATAGCTATATGAGCATCTTCTGGGACAAAATTAACATTAACATCAATCAATCCTCAAAGCAACCTCAGGAAGTAGGCAACACTGACCTTACTATTTGGCAAAATGAAGTAGATGTTCTGAATATTAGACATTATTCAGAGAGATAATGAAATAAGGAAATGAGTCATATGTTACTCTTCTAAATTCCTGTTGAATATCCACAGCATACAATTTCAAAAACCATTTTCTACTTTATCCAGCCACCATAAGAACACTGACAGCTGGTCATGAGAGCCAGTTGCATACAGCTGTCGTAGCTATCTCACAATGTACTTGGAGGAAAACCCATGCCAGAAGATGATTTTTTTTTCTGTTGTTGCTAGTCTGGAACAAATGTGAAAAGGAAATTGTGATTCGGGACAGTATTAGATGAAGGCAGTAAGAGAAATAACAACTTATTCTTCCAATTCAAGGTGGTGAATCTTCCCTGTTACTCAAGTCTTCTAGTGTTATCCCTAGAAATACATGAAGTGAAGAAACATTCAAATTTGCTTCATAATTAAGTGGATATGTTATTCCAATAATCTACTATGAGTACCATGTTAATTAATGTCACACCAGGTCTGCTGTCTGAGGCAGATATTTCATTTTGCCTATGGATAGGGATTAGGTAATAATAATAATAATAATAATAATAATAATAATAATAATAATAATAATAATAATAATAATAATAATAATAATAATAATAATAATAATAATAATAAGTTGGAAGGGACCTTGGAGGTCATCTAGTCCAACCCCCTGCTCAGGCAGGAAACCCTATACCATTTCAGACAAGTGGCTGGCCAGTGTCTTCTTAAAAACTTCCAGTGTTGCAGCATTCACCACTTCTGGAGGCAGGTTCTTCCACTGGTTAGTTGTTCTAACTGTCAGGAAGTTTCTCCTTAGTTCTAGGTTGCTTCTCTCCTTGACTAGTTTCCATCTGTTGCTTCTTGTCCTGCCTTCAAGCGCTTTGGAGAATTGCTTGACTCCCTCTTCTTTGTGGCAGCCCCTGAGATATTGGAACACTGCTATCATGTGACCCCTCACCCTTCTCTTCATTAAACTACACATACCCAATTCCAGCAACCGTTCCCTATATGTTTTAGCCTCCAGTCCCCCAATCATCTTTGTTGCTCTTCTCTGTACTCTTTCTAGAGTCTCGACATCTTTTTTACATCATGGTGACCAAAACTGGATGCAGTATTCCAGGTGTGGCCTTACCAAGGCATTGTAAAGTGGTATTAGTACTTCACGTGATCTTGATAGTTGGACATATATATTTTAAAGATGCATATTACATTAATATATTTCTTCTACTGCTTTCAGGTATTTGAAAATTGTAATATGTATAGCTTTATAAGTTGTCCTTGTGAATCTGGGTCACATTAAGTTATGAGATTGGATCTTCAGCAATTGACCTTTAGGAGACATTTCAGAAAAGGTTGTTCTTTTCTTTTTCTATTTAAGTCTTGCTTTGAATCAAAGGACTTTATAAAACTATTACTGACTGGTTTAAGTTTAAACTTACATAGGATAGCAGGAAACCCAAAAAAGATTTCCAAGGAATTCAATAATATTTCAGCTTAATCATTTCCAAAAGCTCAGGGAATTAAGCAATTAGAGGTGATTATTTTCACAGACATAAATCACAGCTATGTGCTTTTGGGGAAAGAAGCAAAGACTGAAGTATTCTTGACAGCTGTGGAAAGAGTTAAAGTTGTTTGAGTTTCTTGACTCACAATGAGGTGGACTCAGTAAAAGCTTTTAAAATACTTAGCAATTTCACAGCAGGTTATGACTCAAGGATTCTTCATTAGAAATTCACCAGTAATCAACATATTTAAAAAGTTCTGAAAGGAAGGGGGGAGAAAAAGAAAGATGTAGTAACCACCAAGCTAATTCTCCTGCTGTTTTCCCTCTGTTCTCTTTCATAGCAGCTATTTGAACAAAACACACAGCTGATTTTTAATGCCAACTAAGAGATCAAGAAGTAGTACTGCCAAAGTGTGGCACTTTGCATTTGCATATATATAAGAATGTTATGAAGAAAACTATACTACGAAGAAAAACTATTCGGAAAAGTGACAGCCGTTTTCAAGTCTGACCATTTTGAAGAGTTTAACTTCACAAAAAATGATGCTTGCCTGAGGGATTCTCCCAGAATTCCATTCTGTTGTGACACTTTTTTGCTTTGAAAGGATATTTCATTGAAATCTGCTTTAAATAGATGGAATCATTCAGACAGAAAACAGTTTGGTCTGGTAGGCAGTTTAGGTTCTGACCTAGAAATCAGAAGAATGTAATTTCTAGCTCTGTTTTAGGCAGGAAAGCCAGCTGAGTGACTTCAGGTCAGTCACTGTCTCTCAGCTCGACACTCTTTACAAGGCAGGGGTCCTCAGCTTTGTCAACCTTAAGACTTCTGGACTTCAACTTCCAGAATTCTAGCAATTGAAGTCCACAAGTCTTTAAGTTGCCAAGGTTGAGGATCCCTGTTACAGGGTTGTTGTGGTGGGAAGCATTAGAAGAGTATTAGGTATGTTTGCTACCTTGAACTATTTATAACAATAATAAAGGTGGATATACATATATACATACTGCAAACAAACAAACAAACAAACATAAATAAATAAATAAATGTAAACTGAAGAGGCATTTAGGCTGCCTAACGTATAGGAATTTTCTCCTCTACAATAGGCTATATTTGATATTTCTATTACAATATTTATTTATAGTATGCAATATTCACTGTATTTATTTATTAACAATATTTATGTATCACATGGTTTCTGAAGATTCCACTATCATCTCCCAGAGAGAATATGATAATGGACAGATCATAGTAGTTTGATGGGCTTTCTTTTATTAATACTTGCCCTCTGTCCCTTTTAGTTTGTCACCAGGGCCACACTGACACCCTTGGAGGCCTTAGATGTTTTTATTTAAATCAATCTTTATTACAATATTGATCTTGATAGTAATAGAGAAATTCAGTCTGGGCCTAAGAAGGAGGTGGGAGAGGTCAAATGATAATATGGCCCTTGGAAAATAGAAAGCATGGCAAAAAGATTTTACCTAGTTCTTCTTAAAATGGACAACTTAAAATGCCTCCTTAAGTAACACCAGCTGCCTGCAATTAGTGCAGGTTCGCATCCCACCAGGCTCAAGGTTGACTCAGCCTTCCATCCTTCCGGGGTAGGTAAAATGAGGACCCAGATTGTTGGGGGCAATAAACTGACTTTGTAAAAATGCTGCTTGGGGCGGGCCGAAAGCCCTAATAAGCAGGTATATACATAGAATGAAGGCTATTGCTAAGCACACTGTGCTTTAGATTGTAAGCCGCCCTGAGTCTTCGGAGAAGAGCGGGATATAAATGGGAATAAAAAAAAACAACTAAGATTTGGGACAGCGTTTTAAGATTTTATTAAAATGGCTGTTATTGCCCATATTATTGGCCAGAGGAACATAGGTCACAATTAGAATTAGGCAAAAATGATTCTTTAAAGTTCTTCCCCAAATTGCCACACATAGAAATTGGGTGGTGATTTCTCTATATCTCCAAGACAAGAAAAAAATCTTGAAACAATTATTTCTATCTTTCAATCCAATCACTTTTAAAACCCATTGCAACTGAAAGACTGTGGGCACCGTACAATCTCAACCATACAATGACCATAGTAGAAATTATTTCATATAGCAGTAATCATGAAGCCTGGAGAAAATCATCAAATAATTTCCTAAGAGCAGAATTTCCCTTAATGCTGATTATTGCATTATTATTGAAAAAGCCCAAGAAAAGTTGATCCTGAATAATGATTTTTCAGATGAGGAAAAAGCAGGCTGTTTAAGAAGATAATTAAACAATAATGTAGGACTTTCTCATCACATTTAACCACCTTGTAATGGAGCCGGATCTGACTCCACATGAGGCAATGGTAACCTACTTAGGCCATCAGCATGGCCCATGTCCTTTCCAGGTTTAAATGTCAGCCTAAAGTTATAGGCAGACAGGAAAATGGACCACCTTAGCATTCTGGGTGAGAGGATTTGAGGGGTCTGTCTGTCAGTAGTGAACAGCCCCAATAATGGTTTGTGATCAGTGAATATTGTGAATTCCCTGCCATACAGGTAATTGTGAAATTTTTTCACCCCGGCCACTATGGCCAGAGCCTAACAAGGCTCTGCCACTGTGGCCTTGTTAGGTAAGAATGCATGGTAAAAGTTCAGGAAGCCCAGGAATGCCTGGAGCTCTCCCTTTGACTTGGAGAAAGATGCTATCTGAATGGCTCTCAATTTGGATTTGGCAGGGTGGATGCCATCGGCATCGATGTAGAAACCTAGGAACTCAGTAGAAGGGACCCCAATTTTACATTTGTCCCTTCTCAGTTTAAGTCCCACGGAGTGGAACCGTTGGAGGATAGCCTTTAGCCTCCCAGCAAGCACCTCAGTGGACTCACCGGCAATGAGCACATCGTCAAAATAGGGGCAAACCCCCAAAATGCCCTTTAACATGCACTCCATTTATTTTATTTTATTTTATTTTATTTTATTTTATTTTATTTTATTTTATTTTATTTTATTTTATTTTATTTTATTTTATTTTATTTTATTTTATTTTATTTTATTATTTTATTTTATTTTATTTTATTTTATTTTATTTTATTTTATTTTATTTTATTTTATTTTATTTTATTTTATTTTATTTTATTTTATTTTATTTTATTATTGGGACTTATATGCCGCCCTATCTCCCGAAGGACTCAGGGAGGCTAACAACAATAAAATACAATAATACAAAGTTAAAAAGAAATTAAATTAATAGCCCCAGTAGAATGAATTAAAATTAAGTTACAATTTAAAAACATAATTAAAATCCCTGCCAGTCCAGGTCAGCCTGATGGAAAAGGAGTGTTTTGAGGCCGCGGCGAAAGGACCGGAGATCCGGGGCCATCCGAAGCTCAAGGGGGAGTTGGTTCCATAGGGCTGGCACTCCCACAGAGAAGGCCCTCCCCCTGGGGGTTGCCAGCCGACATTGTCTAGCCGACGGCACCCTGAGGAGGCCCTCTCTGTGTGAGCGCACTGGGCGATGGGAAGTCGTTCCCGGCAGCAGACGGTCCTGCAAGTATCCCGGGCCTAAGCCATGTAGGGCTTTAAAGGTAAGCACCAGCACCTTAAATCTCACCCGGAGGACAACCGGTAACCAATGCAGCTCACGCAGGAGGGGTGTAATATGGGAGTATCGGGATGCTCCCATCACTACCTGCACGGCCGCATTCTGCACCAGTTGAAGCCTCCGAGTGGTCTTCAAGGGCAGCCCCATTAGAGAGCATTGCAGTAATCTATACAGGAGGTAACGAGTGCATGAGTTGCTGAACATGCTGTTCAAACATGTGTTGCCATGCTATCACTGATAGCTTTGGTTGGAAGTGTTCACCGAGCCTTTTCTTCAAGTCCATGAATGCTACGGACTCTATCTGGGCTGGTGTGACGAGATTCTCCACAATATCAAAGGTGGCTGGGCCACAGACACAAAGGAGGGTTGCGGCCTTAAGGCCATCTTCGGAAACCTGGTTTGCTCTCAAGTAATTCTCGACCTGTGCGATGTATGACAACCATCTCTATGGGTGAGTGACGTCAAATTCTTCTAGTTTTCCATCCTTGGCCATTTTGCGACTAGAGAGTTGTTTCTTCTGTCCTGCTTCCTGGTTGGCCCTGGAGCTGGTCCGCAGGGCCGCATGGTCGCTAGCGTGGGGACTAGCCGACCGGAGAGTGGTGAACTGCGTTCCCAGCCAGGCACGTTGCTGGCCTCACCCTAGTGCTTCTTTGCAGCTCTTTGCAGGAAACAGGATCCCACTTTCGTCACCAGTGTTATGTATTGTGTTGGTTCGAAGCATGAGGCGAGACAAGCAGGTGAAAAAAGGAACATGCTTTATTGAGCTGCTGGAACAGAAGAGGGCTGTGCATGCATCCGCACTGCTATTTATCAGGATGGCCACTAGGTGGCAGCCAATAGGTTTAAAGTACTACAGTTCCTGCATAAATCAGCCAATGGCTGAGCAGGAGACTTTAAGTCTGGCTAAACTCCCCAACCTGTTACACAGGCAACTGTTAGCAGCAATCACAACATGTGAACTTTGCACACAAGAAAAAAACCCAATACATTACAGTAGCCATCTTTGACACCCTTTATTATTGAATGAAATAGGCATATCTCTGCCTTTTGTAACAAAAACCTCCCAACAAACCCTTCTCTCTGATGACATCAATTACTCAGAAGGCTAACTTTTATAGTCAACATTTGCAAAAACTATATGTACTGCATGATAATGATTGCTAAGGAATGAGTCCCATTCTGTTACAGAATCAGTTTAGTATTCTAGATTGAACCTTTCTTTTTTTTTAGATGGCATTTAATTTTTTCATTCATTTATACTTCTAGTTGAAAGCAGTTTTAAAAATGAGTACATGAAAACTCAGCAATGTATCCATGATTTAAAAACAGAAAAAATTAAATGCAAAGTGCAAAATGAGAAAAGGAGTTAAGCATTTCTGTTTTGTTTAAATATGGAGAAAGTGTTTATTTTTACAGTGCTCGTTATAGACCAAACCATATCTTTATAATTAAGTTGTTATTTTCCATCATTAAATGATAACATAATTTGTGCTAGAGATCATTCTGCCTACTTAGCCAAACAGGAGGAAGAACATTGCTTCATTCCTACTTTCAAACTCTAAAAACACATTTCCTTTATAATTGCTCCACTACTAGAATTCTTCATCAAAGTTACACACCCTGTTTCTGATATATTTGGCATAGTTCTAGAGTTGTTGGTGCAGATACACAAGACATTTCCATTGTTGTTGTTGTTAGTTGCGAAGTCGTGTCCGACCCATCGTGACCCTATGGACAGCATTCCTCCAGGCCTTCCTGTCCTCTACCATCTTCTGGAGTCCATTTAAGCTCACGCCTACTGCTTCAGTAACTCCATCCAGCCACCTCATTCTCTGTCATCCCCTTCTTCTATTGCCCTCAATCTTTCCTAGCATTAGGCTCTTCTCCAGTGAGTCCTTCCTTCTCATTAGGTGGCCAAAGTATTTGAGTTTTAGCTTCAGGATCTGGCCTTCTAAAGAGCAGTCAGGGTTGATCTCCTCTAGGACTGACCGGTTTGATTGCCTTGCAGTCCAAGGGACTCGCAGGAGTCTTCTCCAGCACCAGAGTTCAAAGGCCTCAATTTCCATTGTAGGAAGAGGGTAAAGCTAGTCTATGATGGCGAAAAATCAGGAAACATCTTGGAGCAAATTTCAAATTCCAAAGCTTATGTGAACTGTAGCTCACCTTTATTTCAATGCATGGAATAGTCAAATTGATGTATGGTATAACTAGGACTGAGGCAAAAGAGGGTGGAAAGGGTGGTTATGCAGATGTAGGTTACATGTGAGGCAGATTATAAATACAAGCCACATGACTGTCAAAATAAGTCCTAGGAAACTTTTCAAAGTCTCTTTGGTTCAAGTTACTTCAGCTAAAATCCTCTGCTAAAATTCTGCATAAATCTTGCTGTCATGAAAAAAAAATGTTCTACTCAGTATGACAGTAAACAAATCTAAAATACTAGGTCTTAGTATGGCATAATGATGCAAATATATACCGTAGAATCCAATGGCAAAATACATTTGAAAGGTGCAGATCTACATGTTTGAAATTCAAGATGATAAATAAATGTAAATAAGTAATATGTCCACTGCTCCTCCCAGTTTATATTTATGCCTTTTTTCAAGATTGCCTTTGCTACGTTTAGTCAGTAACTTAATTCTTAGCCTATTACCCCCCTCAGATATCAGGAAATCAATAAACAGCATCAATCCTACCAGATAGTCTTTGTTCTCTGAGTTATACTTGAGTCTAAGATGTTTTGAGTAGAGTTCTTTTCTGGCATCAACCTCCACATAGCAGAACCAGAACCAGGCATAATTCAGTACTTGCCAGGGTCCCAGCCCTTCTACAAGTTCATCAGAGTTCCCTGCTCTGGCAAGTCCCCTAAGCACTCTAATTGCTGTTTTCACAAAGTGCTGACAAAACATAGATTTAGATAAATATAGTAGATTAAAATGTAGTTGTGGACCTTTCACTACTACTAACATAAGCAATCAGCTGGGATCTAGGCACAATGGAAGAGATTTCTACATGCCCTGCACTTGGAGCCCTGAGAAGTTGAAGAATTCATTTCAGCTCAATGGACTGACTTCATTCACACTTCTCAGGCAAGGTATGAAATAGAATCTAGTTATATTTGAGACTATCCATTTTCCCAATGTTATGATAAAAGTCTTGGATCACATAGGAGAGATACATTAATGTGCATAGGTCAGTGGTGGGATTCAGCCAGTTCGCACCAGTTTGGCAGAACCAATAGCTAATTTTGTGTTGCCCAGGCCCAGAACAGACTTCCAGAAGTGGCATCCACACAGAGAACTCCTTGTTCACATATTTGAATCCCGCCACTGGCATAGGTGTGCAGATGGTTCTAAGAATGAATATATGAAGGAAGTTTGTGGTTGGGAAACATTCTCTTTTGCCTGGAGCCTGGTTCAAAATTTGAAATCAAGAACATAATTTATTGCTGAATGTATGATTCAGTCTGTTTTTATTAATATAGTCCACCCCCTAAGGATCTCAAAGACAAACCATTATGTGTTATTTTGGTTAAATATAGATTAAAACCATGCTACAATCTAAAATCAGATTTCACTATTCCAAGTTACCTTGACCATCATAAGCTGTGAAATGTCAGTCTAAAGCTGTGTGTTTTGGCATTATTATCATGCAAATTCATATAACTTTCCAATCACAGAGTATAATTTTTAGGAATCTTTGGGAAAAGCGGAAAGAATGTAAGGAACTCAAAATATAGCTGCAATGCAGTAGTTAGGAAACTTTGCAATGGTGGATAATGCTAAAGAACAGTGGTGGGAAAGGCAGTGATTCCTTATCCTTGATTCAGTAGAACAGTCCCCAGCATAGAAGACTGAACTAGGCCTGGCACCTATCTACCCCATCTACCAAAAAAGGGCTATCTCCTATAATTAAAATGGCAGGTAGATATAAGATTCTAGTTTCAGTGCTGGTCAAATATAGAAATATGAGACCTTATTTTTATAGGATAACCTTTCAGTTATGTTAGTATGCCTCCCAAGGCTTTCTTTTTTGCCCTGAAATGAGGAATACATCAGATTCTACAGGAATATCCTTTGCTTATATTTAAATGTTCAGGTTTCTTTTTGCCATTTCCCAGCATGACTTCTACTCTGTGGTTTGGGGATGTGAACCATAATACCCTCAGTTTTGGTTTTACTGGCCATGTTCTTGGTTAACTCCCGTCATTGCCTCTTTTGTCCTCTTCTGCAATGTAGCTGCAGCATTTTTACCTAAGCTAGACTGTTTGTTTAAAAGGCTCCTGCCAAGAATGACTTCAGACATAAGGATGCCACCAGTTTGAAACAGCAGTCTTGAACCACTAAGTCGTATTCAGAATATAAAGCATCCTTTAGAAACATGTATCCACAGTGTTATTTAAAAACAGCACACACTCTACCAAAGAGCTGACAGCCAAGATAACTTTGTGCCACATTAAAATAATCACACAGACTGAAGGAAGGAGAGGAAGGGATGTAAAATGAAACAAGAACAAAACAGGAAAGCTAAAACTGTCCTTGTTCTGTTACCTCTTTAAGTCATATATATTTCTCATTGGGCTTTTGAACAGGTCTTTTTTGCTGCAATGAGAAATGGATATAAAATTGGCAATGAAGTGTCATCTTAGACCAGGGGTAGGCAACCTCAGCTCTTTTATGACTCATGGACTTCAGCTCAATTCTGGGAGTTGAAGTCCATGAGTCATAAAAGAGCTGAGGTTGCCTACCCCTGTCTTAGACTATGGTGGTGATGCAGAAGTAAAAAAAGGTTGAGCTTATTAGTTACCAACTCCTCTAAAAGGTGGCTATATGAAGATGCATTTTCTTGTAATGGCATTTTATTCAGAGGGTGCATGTGTTCTCTTCAGGAAGCAGAACAGTATACCAGAGAGTTCAAAAGCAATTATCAGAGCAATCATTGCTCAATATCACATTTACTTCATAAAAGAACTATAGAAAATAACTAGAAAGACTGTTAATTAAAGAAAAGATTATAGTTTGGAATAAAGAAATGAGGGAGGGGAGTAAGACTGGCAAGACATTCTTCAATGTTCTGTTGACTGCAGTGTCTTAATTTGCTTTTTCTGGCTATCAGGAGAAAAAAAAAACCACTGTTCCCTAGCTTTTATATTTAAATGAAATGTGTGCATTTTGCAAAAAAATTGTGTGAAAGCTCTGTATAACTTAAGCAACCCTCTTTCCATGTCACTAATATGGCAAATTACCAAAAATGAAAACATATTCTTTTTAGAGGTATTGAGAATCCTTCTCTTCTGAGCTCTAATGGGATTTCTTTCCACATTTGAATTTAATCACTCGAAATGTGGAATTTTTCATACTTGCCAAGCCCTGTAAAAAGACTTCTTATAACATGCCTTTGGTTATAGGAATCATAGCATTGCAATCAGTTCAAAATAATTTGGTTTAGAACTTTTTTTTAAAAAAAGATTGGCACTATTCTCCACTTTTTAAAGTTCTAAACAACCACGATAGTTTAAGTGGTCTTCCATATGAGATTTTTATTACTCATTCTCTTTGCCTCATTTGCTTAATATTACAAAGGAGGGTTCAAACTATGTTGTCCTGGGGTTACAGTAGTGTAATCCCAAGAATCCAGTACAAAGACAGGAGGAAACTGAAGCAGGGCAATGTTCTTAAGGTCAACTTGTGATGCAGATTAAGAAATCAGTGGCAATGGGTGTACCATCTTTGTGGATTCTAAGAGTCAATGCTGCCTTGATAGCACATAAAAGTTTCCAAACTTTGGATACCACTTTGGATTTAGTTTTTGTTTCTTTTTGGTTAGCTTATATTTAAAAGTATTCTTTCTTAGAAGATAAAATCTTAAGTGAGGTTTTGGGTGATCCTTCATGTAGTTCTCAGTTATGATAAAAATAAATAAATGAGACTATGAAAATTGAAAAACTGAACTTTATGATCCAAGTGCAAATTTCTCAAAAAAGACAATACACATCTGCAGAGATAGCTTTTTGATTTAGCATTTTATATAAAGTTCTAAAGAGATTTGAAAGAGTCTAAATATCTGTTGTTGGACTTTACTTTGGGCCTTTAAGGCTCTCTCTTTCCATGAGCTCAAGTAAATATGCATGCACACATCCAGTATCACTATGCATCATCCTCAGTATAGCCACTTCATATTTTAGTGAGTGGAGAAAATAGCAGCACAGAGTTCACCTCAGCTGTAGCTCTTCACCTTCCTGCCATTACTTTATGCATATGAAAAATTACACACACACACACACACACACACACACACACACACACACACACACACACACACACACTTACTGCTGGATCAGTGGATTATAGCCCATTCTCTACAGGATAAAATGTGGTTAAGGCAGGTTCTGATTGATGAGGTAGAAAAGTTCTTAGTTTACAAGTAGGTTTATTTTCATTTCTGATCAGAAGTTAACAGCTTTCTTTTTGCACAAGGGATGAATATTCTGGAACCTCCAGAAAGTTAATAACAAACTCCTTAAAGCCTTGGTGATTTGCGAGACATTGGTGGATGAGATTAAAAATGTTTATCAAATGAATGACACCAAAGGGAACTCAATGAAAACTGTTATAAGACACCTTGAAAACTATCATGAGAAGCAAAGTAATCAACTACCCATGCTCTGTCTAGGAAGAAAAAGTCTCACAAGCGAAAGCAAGAGCTTCTTTGAAAAGGTACAAAAACAACAACTCCACACAAAAACACAAAGAAAAAAAGGCAATAAAAGAATTAATAAAGCCTAAACCAAGCATTAATTAGTAACATATTGCACTGATCACAATATGTGTTTCTTAGATAGGGTTATATTATAATATTATGAAGGGTGCAAAGTATTAAGACCATTAAATGGGAACTTGGAAGGGGGCAGAATAGAATAATAGCTGACCAATAAATGTTTAGGAAAAACCTTGCAAGGATTTTGTTGCTCTTTTTAGTGATTTTTTTAAAAAAAATAATAATGAGAAAGAGCCATAATTGTTTGATGAAAAGACAGCTCTTAAGAAATTCTGCACTACAAATAATGGAAAATACAGTGGACTGTGCAACTCCACAATGAAAACAAAGAATTGCCATGTGTAAAGCACTTTATTAGGGTGAGAATTGTGGCTCTAATTTGCTCTGTGGATGTTTTCTTATGGATAATATTTTCTTGTGCTTTGAAACAGACATCTAATGCAGAAGAAAAAGACATTGAACATGGTAGCAACTTTACCTTGGTTGCTGTCTGTTTTAATTTATAGAGAAGATTACAGTTTTCCTTTGATAGAATTTATTATTCCAAATGCCTTTAGCAACAACACTTAGATTCTTTGTGTACTGGGCTCTTGTGAAACACCACGTGGATTGCTGGAGCAGCAACGGCTCTCCAGCAACCCAGACTTTAAGTCTCCTGTGCTGCAATTGGCTATCTCCAGGCAGCAATGGTGTATTCAAACCTATTGGCTGCCGCCTAGGGGCTAGACCACGGGTCGGCAACCCGCGGCTCTGGAGCCGCATGCGGCTCTTTGAGCTGTCTCCTGCGGCTCCCAGCCGCCCGGTGCGCGCGCACCTCTTCGAATGGGCAGTGGTGCGCGTGCACCTCTCCAAATGGAGAGTGGCACCTCCCCAAACCTTTGGAGAGGTGGGCGCGTACCTCTGCGCGAATGGGCCGCTGCAGCAGCTTTGCAGATGGGCCACGGCAGCTTCCTGAAAGAGCGATGCCGCGGCCCGTTCCAAGAGGTGCGCGCGCACCTCCCCGAATGGGCGGAGCTGCACGCGCACCTCCCCAAACCTTTGGAGAGGTGCGCGCGTACCTCCGCGCGAACGGGCCGCGGCGTCGCTCTTTGAGGACGCTGCCGCGGCCCGTCTGCAAAGCTGCCGAAAGCAGCAGCTTTGCAGATGGGCCACGGCAGATTCCTCAAAGAGCGACGCCGCGGCCCGTTCCGAGAGGTGCGCGCGCACCTCCCCGAATGGGCGGAGCTGCGCGCGCACCTCCCCAAACCTTTGGAGAGGTGCGCGCGTACCTCCGCGCGAACGGGCCGCGGCGTCGTTCTTTGAGGACGCTGCCGTGGCCCGTCTGCAAAGCTGCCGAAAGCGGCAGCTTTGCAGATGGGCCACGGCAGCTTCCTGAAAGAGCGACGCCGCGGCCCGTTACGAGAGGTGCGCGCGTACCTCCCCGAATGGGCGGAGCTGCGCGCGCACCTCCCCAAACCTTTGGAGAGTTGCACGCGTACCTCCGCGCGAACGGGCCGCGGCGTCGCTCTTTGAGGAAGCTGCCGCGGCCCGTCTGCAAGCTGCCGAATGCGGCAGCTTTGCAGACGGGCCGTCACCGTCGGGCAACCGGGAACCGGTTCCATCTCACTTTTTAAAAAAATGGCAACCGTGTGCGTCCGCGCATGCGCAAAAAACTGTTTTGCGCATGCGCAAAACATTTTTTGCGCATGCGCGTGCATGGACACACACACGCGGCTCCCAGTTTTTTTAATTTGTGATGGAACTGGTTCCCGGTGGCTCTTTTCCTTTTTTAGGTTGCCGACCCCTGGGCTAGACTATATATTATGGCTAGTTGCAGACATTTCCCCAGTACAGTTCTAGCACAAAATAAACAATGAGTTTTCCTACACTCAGCTTTGCGTCTTCATTCCTGCAGCAAAGAACCCGCTATTTAACAGTGGCGACGAAGGTGGGATCCTGCTTCACTGATTAAAGAGCTGAAGTATTCAAGGGAAAGGCAGCACACGCCGGAGGGAAGAGGCATTCCCCCCCCTCAAGGTCAGCTAGCAACTATGATAGTGACCTTGTGCTCAGGGAACTCACTTCCTGAGTCTGAAGCAGGATCCAGAGGAACACAGGAACCAGACAGAAAGAATGCCAAAGGTTGGCAAATTGTGAGAAGTCGATGTGAAACACCCGGAGGAATGGCCATCATATCTATCGCAAGTAGAAAACTACCTCAGAGCCAATCAGATCACAGAAGAAGGACTGAAGGCCGCAATGCTACTCTGCATGTGTGGCCCTGATACCTTTGATTTAGCCGAGAACCTTTTCGCGCTGACACCAATCGAAGTGGTCTCTTACGTAGATCTCAAAAAGAGGCTAACCGGGCACTTCCAGCCCAAGATGTCTGAGATGGCTTGGCGGTTCAGGTTTGACCAAACAGTGCAGCTTCCCGGGGAGTCAGCGTCGGAGTTCATAGCGGGCCTAAGTCAGGCCGTTCACCTATGCAAGTTTTCAAATTTAGAGGAGCGACTACGAGACCAGCTTGTCTGTGGCCTATGGGACAGAACGCTTCAGCAGAGACTAATTGCCAGGCCAAATTTAACTTTTTCCGAAGCGCAAGATGAGGTGATGGCCGACGAAGCTGCCGGGGGCACCGTTCAAACTGTACAGCCCGCCAAATTGACAAAGTTAGAAGAAACTGTCTACTGTGAGGACGCCAAATGCACCAAAGAACTCTCCAAGGAAGAAGAACCTTTCATCAGTATGCAAGGAATATGCAGATGTTTTTGATTCAACCCTTGGAACATACACAGGCCCACCTATCTCATTTAAGCTTGATCCCAACATAGTTCCAATCAGGGTTAAGCCTCGTAGGGTCCCCTTTGCCTTAAAACATAAAATTGATTCTGAAATTGATAAGCTGGTAGAAGAGCTGTTGATGGTGGGGAGTGGGAAACTCCTATAGTCACCCCACTTAAAGCCAATGGGGAAGTTCGCATTTGCGCTGACTATAAATGCACACTAAATTAAGCCCCCAAACAACACGCTTACCCGGTCCCAGTGGTCAACCATATTTTAGCCTCCTTGCAAGAGGGTACTATTTTTGCTAAACTTGATTTAGCACAGGCCTATCAGCAATTGCTGGTTGATGAGGCCATAGCCACAGCTCAAATGATCGTGACTCACAGGGGGGCTTTCAAAGATAAACGCTTACAGTTTGGAGTCAGTGTTGCACTGGGTATGTTTCAGGGAATCATGGAGCATACACTCAAGGATATTCAGGGCATCTGCCCTTATTTTGATGATGTTCTTATTGCAGGGGAATCCCCAGAAGTGTTGGCCAGTAGGCTCAAGGCTGTTTTGCAGAGGCTTCACAAAGCAGGCCCCAAATTAAGAAAGAACAAGTGTAATATTGGGGTTTCTTCAACAGAATTCCTCTGTTTCCAAATTAATGCTAACGGCATTCACCCTGCTGATTCTAAAGTGAAAGCCATTAAAATGGCTCCTAGGCCCAAATCAAAAGGAGAGCTACAAGCATTCTTGGATCTCCTAAACTTCTATCATACATTTCTACCTCATAAGGCTGCAATAGCAGAACCCCTCCACAGGCTGCTGGATAAGAAAGCTCCATGGAAATGGACTAACTTACATGAAAAAAGTTTCCTGGAATTAAAAGCACTATTGTCAGAAAAGCCCACTGTAACTCACTACAAAGAGTCTAAACCTGTATGTCTTGCATGTGATGCATCTCCCTATTTTAACACTACATATCTAAAGAAACGCACATGATCAAAGATAAAATCTCTCCAGAATGCATATGGGTCAATATAAAAGAGAAAAAAAGTAACATTACCATAAGTGTATACTACAGGCCACCCTACCAATCAGAAGAAATAGATGAACTCTTTCCCAACCAGTTAATAAATGTATGTAGGAAGCATACCACAGTAGTAATGGGAGACTTCAACTATCCAGATATCAAATGGGAGACAAACTCTGCAGCCAGTGGGAGATCAAACAGATTCCTAACCAACCTAGCCGACAACTTTGTCATCCAAAAGGTGGAAGAGAAAACTAGTCATAAAGCTATACTGGAGTTAATTCTTACTAATAGAGAAGAGGTGATAGAGGGAGTTGAAGTTGCCAGAACCTTGGGTAAAAGTGAACAGATCATACTGGAATTTAATATAATGCAAATACTAGCAATAGAAAACAATCCAGCCAGTGTCTTCAACTTCAAAAGAGCTGACTTTAAGAAACTCAGAGAGAACCTGGGAAAGATCCCATGGATGAAAATCCTAAAGGCGAAAACAACCCAAGAAGCATGGGAAACTGGAAAATGCTATCATAAAAGCCCATATCAACACAATGCCACTGAAAAAGAAAAACAAGAAATTCCAGAAGAAACCAGCATGACTGCACAAAGATCTCATGGAAAAACTGAAAGACAAAAAGGACAAATACAAAAAATGAAAAGAGAGGCACATAACTAAGGCTTATTATCAGCAGACAACCAGAACATGCAAAGATTAAGTCAGGAAAGCAAATGCTCAGAACGAACAAAGACTTGCAACAGAAGTCAAGAGGAGAAAAAAGATTCTTCCAACATATTAACTGTTGCGTAGTGGGTTCTTTGGCGCAGGAAAGAAGGCGAGACAAGTGACTTCAGGCAAACTCATGGTTTATTGCTTGCAGACTGTGAACTGAAAACTGAGCTGTGACTAGCCACAATTTATAGTCTAGCCCCTAGGTGGCAGCCAATAGGTTTGAAGTAATCATTGCCACCTAGGGACAGCCAATAGCAGCCCTGGAGACTTGTAGTCTGGGTTGCTGGAGAGCTGTTAGCTGCTCCAGCTACCCACGTGGTATTACATTTGAGCCCAATACGTTACACCCTTCCCCTCTTAGATCAGACAATATTGTAGCAAAAGTTAGTCTTAATACAATTATCAAGACTCATTATCAAAACTACCTTAAATAATAGTAATAAAAAACAATATAGGTTACACGTTAACTTATGTCATTTGAATGAATAGGCTTCATTGCCAGCACGTTAGACAATTAACATCATAGCATCTGAATGAATAGGTCTTCATTGACAGCATACTAGATAGTTAACATCATAGCTCCAGTTTCTGTAGTACAGTGACAAGTTACAATACAACAACATTATAGCTCTTTATTTTACAATGTAATCAACAAGATATGAAAAAGGCTTGTGTGCCCTAGTGGAACACCTCGGAGTTCCAGTTACTTCATGGTCTACCAGCTTACCCAGTGGGCTGGGTAGACCCATGTCCCTTGATGCTCCTGAGTCAAGGGGATTAGATGCTCTCTGGCTGGCCTCTCCAGGTTGGCCCACCCCAGAGTCAGAGTGATCAGCAGAGTAGGCACAGCGGTTGCTGAAATTTGGTTGGTTTGCTCCTTCAGAGGATCCATGTTGCATTTCTGGACTCCCCACTTCTCCCTCTGGTTCCTCATTGGTTATGAAGGAAAAGTCCTGAAAGTCCATGTGTGGACTGGCTTAGCCGCAATTTTGAGGACCTTGGGAGGGACTTATGATGCAGTCCTCACTTAGTGGCCATTCTGGAAACCATTTCCTGAGTTGATCAATGTGGTGTCTGACAACTCGCCCTCCCTCCAGCCCCACTTCATAAGACAGGGGCCCAGATGCTTTGGTAATTTTACCAGGAACCCACAGATTCCCATAACCATAGTTCCTGGCCCAAACCCAATCGCCCATTTGCAGCCCCCTTGGGGGTTTTGGTTGAGAGGCTTCTGCTGCCACTCTATCTGGATGCAACCTGTCCAGTTTAGTGATCAGTAGCCTCCCTCAACACAGTTCTGCAGGACTTTTGCCTGTAGCAGTGCAGAGCGTAGAATGCTGGCAGAGTAAAATATCTGCCAGTCTGTGATGCCAGTCACCTGTTACAATGCGCTTGAGTGATTCCTTCGTTGTCCTCACCATGCGTTCAGCTTGACCATTAGAAGATGGATGAAAAGGCGCAGATGTTGCATGTCTGATGAGATTTGCTCTAAGGAAGGCCTGAAATTCAGCAGCAGTGAATTGGGCCCCATTATCTGAAACCAAGACATCTGGCAACCCATGCATGGCAAAGAGTTTTTCAGCACCTGGATGGTCCTAGCAGTAGTCATGTTAGGAAATGGAATTACTTCCAGCCATTTTGAGTGGCTGTCCACCACTATGAGGAAGAGCTGTCCCTGAAAGGGCCCAGCGTAGTCTATGTGAACTCTAGACCAGGGAGTGTGCGTTTCCTCCCACCTATGAACTGGAGCCTGTGGCATTTCAGGCCTAGATTGCTGGCATTTTGGGGCTGTTTTTTTAATTCTTTTTTAACTTTTGTATTGTTGTTTTTATTGTTGTTAGCCGACCTGAGTCCTTCGGGAGATAGTCCCCAAAATAAATAAATAAATAAATAAATAAATAAATAAATAAATAAATAAATAAATAAATAAATAAATAAATAAATAAATAAATAACAACCATGGACTTGTGCCTCAATGTCCTTGTCGAGGCCAGGCCACCAAAGGTAGCTTCTTGCTAAAGCTTTCATTCTGACAATGCCTGGATGGCCTTCATGTAATGACTGTAAGACCCTGTCTCTCAGGAAGGAGGGAATTATTATTCTGTTTCCCCATAAAATGCATCCTTTGTGGGCAGATAGCTCTTGCCTTCTGACAAAATAATTCTGAAATTCAGAACCCGGGCTATTATCCAACCACCCTGTATATACCCATGAAAATATTCTACTGAGTGTTTTATCTGTAGCTGTTTCAGCAGCAATGTCCCCAGCATGGAGGGGAAATTCAGGCAGGTCCTGTATGGACAGAATTCTGGCAGCAGGAGCCAGATCTGGTTCTATTAGTGGCAGTGGTAGTCTGCTGAGGCCATCAGCATGGCCCATTTCTTTGCCTGGTTTGTGAATCAATTTAAAAGTGTATGCAGATAAAAAAAATACACCATCTCAACATTCTTGGAGAGAGTATGTAGGGGGTTTGTTTGTCTGTCGTGAAAAGTCCCAACAGAGGTTTGTGGTCTGTAAAGACTGTGAAGTCCCTGCCATATAAATAGTCATGGAATTTTTTTATTCCAGCAACGATGGCTAGGGCCTCTTGGTCAATCTGAGCATAGTTGCATTCAGCAGAGGACAACATCCTTGAGTAAAACGCTATGTGTTCCATTCTTTTCTAAATGACTTAAAACTCCTCCCACCCCATAAGGAGATGCATCACATGCAAGACATACTGGTTTAGACTCTTTGTAATTAGTTACAGTGGACTTTTCTGACAATAGTGCTTTTAAGTCCTGGAAGCTTTTATCATGTATGCTAGTCCATTTCCATGGAGCTTTCTTATCTAAGAGCCTGTACAGAGGCTCTGCTAATACGGCTTTGTTAGGTAAAAAGGTATGATAGAAGTTGAGGAGGCCCAAGAATGCTTGTAGCTCTCCTTTGGATTTTGGCCTAGGAGCCATTTTAATGGCCTTCAATTTGGATTCAGCAGGGTGAATACCGTTAGCATCAATTCTGAATCCCAGGAATTCTGTTGAAGGGACCCCAATACTACACTTGTTCTTTTTTAATTTGAGGCCTGCTTTGCGAAGCCTCTGAAGAAAAGCCCTGAGCCAGCAATAAGAACATCATCAAAATAAGGGCAGACGTCCTGAATGCCTTTAAGTGTGCATTCCATGATCCCCTGGAAAATACCTGGGGCAACACTGACTCCAAACTGTAAGCCTTTTACCTTGAAAGCCCCCCTGTGAGTCACGATCATCTGAGCTGCAGCTGTGGCCTCATCAACCGGCAATTGCTGATAGGCCTGTGCTAAATCTAGTTTAGCAAAAATAGTACCCCCTTGCAAGGAGGCTAAAATATGGTTGACCACTGGAACCGGGTAAGCGTGTTGCTTGAGGGCTTTATTGAGGGTGCATTTATAGTCAGCGCAAATGCAAATTTCCCCATTGGCTTTAAGTGGGGTGACTATAGGAGTTTCCCACTCCCCCACATCAACTGGCTGTAAAACGCCTTGTTCTAGAAGCTTATCAATTTCTGAATCAATTTTATGTTTTAAGGCAAAGGGGACTATGTTGGGATCCAGCTTAAATGAGATAGGCAGGCCTGTGTATGTTCCTAGGGCTAAATCAAAAACGTCTGCATATTCCTTGCATACTGATGAAAGGTTTGCAGTTTGTGTCCGGTTGATACCAGTAATCTGAATACCTAAGGCATCAAACCAATCGAGTCCAATGAGACTCGTTCTCTGGCATCCTACTACTATGATGTCCAGGTGCCTAAAAAAACCCTTAAATTTTACAGTCAAGGTGGCTTCTACCTTAACTTTAACTTGAGCATTTTGAAAGTCAGTTAGAATGATGTCTGAGGGCCTTGGTTTGGCCCAGTTGTTACTGCACCTACACACAAAATTAAAAGTGTCTTGAGAAATAATGGAGACTGCAGAGCCAGAGTCCAATTCCATTTTACATGGAACTCCTTGATCTGGGGCAGCTCTTCTAACCAACAGGAAAAAGATCAGCCATAGCAATATGGCCCATCACTAAGCTGCTGACAGCTGAAGTCACCTTTACTAACAAGCACTTTGAAAGCGACACAGAGGAACTGGGTGAGATCTTACCTTCTCTTTACCCTAAGTAATTTGCTGTAAAAAGCTTCTGTAAGTAGCTTACCCCTGTGAAGAGAGAGGGAACAGAATTTCCTTCCCACCCTCTAAAAATAGTGGCATCTGACTACCCAGGGGAATCAAAGCATCAAAAAGAACAACTTTAATATAATTTATGTGTTTTTGGAACTTGGAGAGCAAAAAAATTCCTACTCTTACTAGGACTTTCTATTTATATCTGCAAAAAAAGAATTTAAACCGGAAAAAGAACCTAAAAAAGTAGGGGACTTAAAACATTTTAAATGGTATCACTGACATCTTGTGGTGACGCTTGGTATAGCTATCTGTTATTTCCTACAAAGTGTCTTGGCTCACAGCCTAGACCTAGATAAGACTTCCCTGACTTTGGTACTATCTATGAGAGATTCAATACTGAGAGAACAGCTGGGCAGTGAAATTGGTCTCCATGAACTGTGAAGGTGAATTTTCACTGACTTTTGCTCAGTAAACAGCTTTCACTAGAAAGACTATTTACAACTCCGCGATAGAGATGGAGGAAGATCAGCAAAAAATCCTTGCCATGCTAAAATGAATACATGAAACTATTCTTGCAGCTTGTAAGAAAATGAGACCCAATATGAAAGACCAAGATGCCAGCTGAGATGTACAAAGCCAAATTCTGATCGCAGTTAAAGAACCAACAATCCAGAAAACAACAGAAATGGAACAACTGAATACCAAGACAGAAAACTTAATTGATCAACAAGTACAGCTTACTGAACATCCAGACAATGAAGCAACAACCTTAAAAATGGAAATGATTCTCCCCACAAATCAGAAGAAATTTGAGAAAGAAGAAGACCAGATCAAATTGAAGACAACTATACCAGAGCAAATATGGGGATCTGGGACACTAGGGCAACAATCTAATGATTACAAATGGATCAGTCCTTCCAGAAAATGGGCAATCAAATGGTCTCCTTTAATTCAAACAACATATACAAGAATCTATTTGATGATTTAAAAGCGTTGGTATGGAAGCTGGTTGGCAAAGGAAGAAAGCTAGAATTAGGCTGAAAAATTGGGGTCTTTGATTTACTAGAAAGGATTCTATATTGTCAATTAGAGGGTTAAAGGGAGACATTGAGATAAGGGGAATTTTGATTATACTGTATTACTAAGTTGGTGATTTAATGTGGTGAGAAATAGAAATTTTTTAGAAAATAGAATAAGATTACATTTAAGTAGATAAAATGTGTATTTTAGACATTATAGTTTCTTATGAAGTGAGATAAGGGATATGGATATTAAAGATTAAATTGGATTATTGATCAGAAACTAAAAACTAAAAATTAGGTAGAAATTAATAACAGGACATGGACTGTCTATGATGACCTATTAAGATATGTATAAGCTAAAATGCACTGATAAATTTAATAATGAAGTCTTTATTGAGTTTGATACAATTAGAAATATACTAGTTTAAATATGACATAAATGTTAAGGGGAAAAGAGAACAAATATTTGATGACATAACCTGAGATGTGTATTAAAGATTCTGTTTCTGAATTATTGATTAACCCAGTCATCACGTTGCTTTTTAAATATTCAAATGTAAAATTGGAAAAACAATAAAAAAAAATTTAAAAGAAAACCCTAGTAAAACCACACCTGGAATACTGCAGCCAATTTTGGTCACCATATCACAAAAAAGATGTTGAGAGTTTGGAAAAAAGTGAGAGAAGAGGAACTAAAATGATCAAAGGCCTGGAAACTAAAACATACAAAGAACGGCTGCAACACTTGGGTTTGGCTAGTCTAAAGAAAAGAAGAAATAGGGGAGACATGATAGCAGTATTCCAGTATTTGAGGGGCTGCCACAAAAAAGAGGGGGTCACATTATTCTCCAAAGCATCAGAGAGCAGGACGAAAAACAATGGTTGGATACTGATTGAAGAGAGAAACAAACTGGAATAAAGGAGAAATTTCCTGACAGTGAGGACAGTTAACCAGTATAACAGCTTGCCTTCAGAAATTGTGGGTGCTCCAACACTGGAGGTTTTTAAGAAGAGGCTAGATAGTCACTTGTCTGAGATGGTATAGGTTCTCCTGCTTGAGCAGGGGGCTGGACTAGAAGACCTCCAAGGTCCCTTCCAGCTTTATCCTATCCTATCCTATCCTATCCTATCCTATCCTATCCTATCCTATCCTATCCTATCCTATCCTATCCTATCCTATCCTATCCTATCCTATCCTATTCAAACCAATGAACTAAGTGCTTCTCTTGGGCACCAATGAGATCACCTAAGAGATTTACATCTACTAATAAGTTTGGTTTTACATGGCATAATTTTTATAAAAACAGATTCTTAAGAAAAAAGCAATACATGACAAATCACATGAAAATACCAACTCTGTTACTGAGTAGTTAAATGGAAACTACTGAAGCAAGGTTTTGACTTCTGGTTTGCTGATGCAGCCACCATGGACGTATAGAAGATGAGCTCCATCTTCCACGTCCAGTTTCGCATTGCTGTGGGACCCTGAAAAGGGTTGAAAGTCACCCTGTAGAGGCGACCAGCAAGGAGGGGCCCTTGTTGGATCACAGGAGAGTGGTAGCTCTCCTGCTAGAGCCAGAAATGATTCACATTTTGACATCCTCAAAATGTATAACTATTTTAAATAACAAGTAAACTCCTGAATTTTAACTCTTGATATCTCAGATCATAATATAAAACAGAAAAAAGATGTGAATTGAAACACCACCCCAAATGTACATAATGGATGTCTGGATAGTAACTATAAAAGTATGAATAATAGAGTATACATCAGTGGGAACAAAACATGTAAAAGCTGAGTATTTTTTGTAAAAAAAATGGAATCAAAGGAATTTAATTAAAAACAATCTTTACAACATGCTAAACTATTGGATAGGAGAGTTCTTTTCATGGAGAAAATGTTTTTTAAATAAAATGTTAAAGGATCCAAACTAACTTTTTTTGCTTCCCTATTTTATATTTTAAAAGTAGTTCATCAGAGGTACTCATTGTCACTGTGTTATTTTTCTGATTGTCAGCTACGCACGTCTCACTCTGTTTTTCTGCCAGCTGCATAGTAATCTTATCAATGTAACCAAGGTAATTGTCACATGTCCAGCCATGTTATGGTTTCATGCCTAGAACTGCTATTAAGTGCGCATGTCTACAAAAGTTTTCTCACTTTACTTTACTTTTTCTTTTCTCTTTTATTCTGTCTGATGAGAGGATGTAGTCAGTTAAGTTCTTTCTTTGCTTTCCTAATTAAAGTTTTATATACAGTAGAATATGCCTCGGGTTTCTTTATTTTTACCTGATGTTTACCATGCGTCAAATGAACCATGGTTCATCACCCTCTGATAGGAAAGTATTGATTTATTTTCCCTGACACTCATTCCAACACCAACATTCAGAAAATCAAGCTGACAAAGCAAGAAATTAAATTAATATGTAATACAAAGTTCTCAGTTCCAGAATTTCCTGTCAAGAAGAGATATAAATCAAATGGGAAATTGAAACAATGCTCTTATCTGAAGAGACTTTTTTCAGTAGTTTTTCTAATGGGATGTTTGTAGCTTTTATAATAGAAAGTTTGCTTATTACATTTTATTTGGCTGCAAATAAGAAGTAATTTTGGCAAGTCCAAATAAGCAGTCGATTTTTCTTGGCTATGCAACTTTCCCTAAATCTATAGGTGTTATGGATTTAACATATTCACTTCTGGGAGTGATATACCAGTTTGAGCTATGTTCTAGTGGTTCATCCTGTTTCACTTGAAAAATCTGTGACAGCATTTGAAAACCTTATTTGGTGGCAGGCAAAGCTACAGACCTCAGAGGAAATGAATTCCTACATGTACATACATGAGTGTAGGATTATGCTATTGGTGGACTGCTGCTGCCTTAGCAGTGGGCATCCTTGGGTAGGGGCTGCGGGGTTTCACTAGAGCTACAGGTTCCCCATTCTTGCACTTGATCAATAATTGCTAGGACTTGTTTAGCTCCCGCTTTTTGTTCCTGAAGGATTAAATATTGACATGGATGGCAATGTCATCTTATTAAAATAAGAAAAAGATAAGAAGGAGAAATTGTTCCTACCCACTCTTTCCTTAAGAATAAGTATGCCATCCTATCTAAATTTTAAATTTAATTTAATTTAATTTAATTTAATTTAATTTAATTTAATTTAATTTAATTTAATTATTTAATTTAATGTAATGTAATTTAATTTAATGTAATGTAATTTAATTTAATTTGATTTGATTTAATTTAATTTAATTTAATTTAATTTAATTTAATTTAATTTAATTTAATTTAATTAATTTAATTTAATTTAATTTAATTTAATTTAATTTAATTTAATTTAATTTAAATTAATTTAATTTAAATTAATTTAAATTAATTTAAATTAATTTAAATTAAATTAAATTGACTTTGGATATTAACCTGCCACTTCCTTGGCATGGTCCTATTCTCTTTCTGGATGCTGGCTTAATATATCATCTGAAACTCAAAAGCATTCTTTAACCCCTTCTGGTACACCTTCTGCTTTGAAGAATCAAACACATATACAATCAAATATTACATAGGATAACATTTTTTCTACACTATCACCCATGACCAGATTACCCATATTAATCAAACAAATTGGGGTGGGGGGAACAGAAGCAGTTTTCTGCAGTCCTCTTTATTTGCATCTGGTAACAGAAGAAACAGAAGACAACTAGAATGAGCTATTAATATTGAATGTTCAGTGGCCTGTATTTCCTGGCAAACTGATTCACTTGCCCTTCCCGTCAGTGAGAGAAAGAGGAGGCAGGGTGGGGAGAGAGAGAGAGAGAATTTAAGCCTAAGTAAAATGCAAACAAATTTAAATGTTAAATACCAGCAAATATGCAATAACTAATGCACTACGCTAGCTGCTTTTGCTGTGCTTTTACTGGAACATGACAGACATCTGCCAGTAGAATTTTTAAGTTATTATTTAAAAACCCAGCTGTTTTCAGTGAATCATTTCCTTGAATTTCCCAAATGAGTCATAGCAAACCAGAACATTCCCTTTGCCAGCTTTGGTTGCCAATATCAGTACTTCAACATCCTTTTATTCCCAATCTTTTAAAACTGTGTTTGCTAGGTGAATTTATTTTCCCCTCCCCTGGTGGTTTCAGCTTTCCACACTAATCATAGAAATGAAACTTCTTATAGACAAATAAGTACACAATGGCTCAGGCCAACAGCCTCAGGGTTCTTTCACCACATTATCTCTCAAGCTACATGTTTTTCCACAAGCCCTTGCATGAATAGCATTGGCTAATTAAGCACACACTATTGTTAGCAGGGACACGGTGGCTCAGTGGGTTAGGACACTGAGCTTCTCGATCAGATGGTCGGCAGTTTGGCGGGTCGAATCCCAAGTGCCGCGTAACAGAGTGAGTGCCTGTTACTCGTCCCAGCTTCTGCCAACCTAGCAGTTCGAAAGCATGAAATAATGCAAGTAGAAAAATAGGGACCACTACGGTGGGAAGGTAACAGCATTCTGTGCGCCTTTGGCATCTAGTCATGCCGGCCACATGACCACAGAGATGTCCTCGGACAAGCGCTGGCTCTTCGGCTTTGAAACGGAGATGAGCACCGGCCCCTAGAGTTGGAAACGACTAACACGCATGTGCGGGGGAACCTTTACCTTTACTTTTATTGTTAGCACTGTATATGTTTAAAAATAGAGCATGCTGTTTTTTGGAGTGTGTGAAACAGGTGAACTAAAAGTCCTGACTGTATAAAAAAATGATACAATCTAATTCTCTAATTGCATCTAAAGGATGTGTCTTTCTGACAAAATGATTTAGCCCATGATGTTTTCTAAAGATTGAATTGGGTTTCTTGATGATGTCAGCACACAGCTACCTCTTTCTGCCTTTTTTGTTTTTTTGCTTTTGTCCCTTTAGTGTGTATTGTGGGCTTTAATATGACATGACATTCAGATGGATGGGCTGAAACTTTGGACCAATTTTATATGAAAAGTTTGAAAAGTTCATAAGGCGGCTTTTCTCCTACAATAAGAAAAAAATTACCAAATTTTGTGGATATTTGGGATTTCTCTAGGGGTAAGTGCATGCCATAAATCACCACAGGAAACACATTTTCAGGCTGAAATCACTCCCACCACCCCTCCTAATACATCACACACACAAAAATCAAAAATATTATCTGGACCTACTCCAGGAAGCTTCAGAGTGTAAAAGCTAAAGGGTATCTATTTTCCTAGCAGACAAACTCTACCATTGTTCTTCTGCCTCATAGTTCCCAAATAGGGCTGAATCAGATGAATAGCAGCTTCTGCCAACCTAGCAGTTCGAAAGCACGTAAAAATGCAAGTAGAAAAATAGGGACCACTACGGTGGGAAGGTAACAGTGTTCCGTGCACCTTTGGCGTCTAGTCATGCCGGCCACATGACCACGGAGACGTCCTCGGACAAGCGCTGGCTCTTCGGCTATGAAACGGAGATGAGCACCGGCCCCTAGAGTTGGAAACGACTAGCACACATGTGCGGGGGAACCTTTACCTTTACCTTTTTAGCATATAAAAGTAGCCAACAGGTAAAACAGCAGAAATATTGACGTTCCACCATGAAGAGAAGTTCTACCCTGTTATACATGTTTCCTAAAAATGATCTCAGAGAATGTATATAGACTCATGGGGACCAATTCAGGGAACGTGAGCTGGTCAGTGGGGAAGGTAAGGCTTGATACTTTGCTTGCCTGTAGTAGTAATTTGGTGTCTATTGAATGAGTGGCATGATGAGCAGGAAGCAAGGTGAGTGAATGTTGATTGGCTCAAATGTTCAGGTAGTTGGGACTGTCTGAAGTCTGTCTTAATGAGTGGCTTTATGAAAGAGTTTGCTAGAAGGTTTGGCAATCATGAGGCCTGAGAGCAGCCACAGACAAAAGAATTGTGACAATCCATCCCTTTAGGGATCCTTTGCACATAGGCTGGACTCATGGTTTGGCAGGACCAAACTGTGAACTAAAAGGTAATTTAGCCTAAGGCTTATTAGCAGATGGCGCATATAAATAAGGGGAAAAAATGAGTGCAATAAAATGGATAACTATAAATATTCATTTTTGGAGCTTTCATTTCCCTTCTCTTGTAATCCATTTAAACTATGCATGGAGCTTAATCTCAAGTGCTTCTGAGAGGGCACAAGGGGGTGAGAAGTGGCCTAAAGCAAAATCTACTACCTTTTCCCAGTAGGTAGTAAGATCTCATTATTTCACTATTTTGTAAAAAAAATTGCAGAACTGAACTTTATTGGTAAAAAGGAAACAATGTAGAATCTATCAAGCTGAGTATGTGGGGGAAGTTTTAGCCAAAATTTAAGTTCTATGTCTTTTCCATATTTGACTCTTTTTGGGGAAAAAATGGTTTAAGATAATATAAAAAGAAGTAGTATCTGCAAGGCATTTTGCAAATTTTGGCAAAGGAAAAGAAATATGCACAATATTTTGTGCAACTGTTCTCAAAAAGTGGGATAAAAATAATCTCACACAGGGCAAAATATATAGAAGAAAATCTATATCTGTGGATCAGATCAGAGTCTATCTAGGAACATATCTGCATGTTACCTCTTTCAGATATGGCCTAAAAAGGTATATGGGACATCATCAAGCTAGCATTGTGCATTTTTACATTTCAGAGCTTAAAGAAGACTCAGGAAGAGTAGTATACTTTCAGATTTAATTTAAACTATATAGCCACATGCTCCCATCTTCTTCTCTTTTGTTTGTCAAACATTGCCAAGCCTTACTGTTTTTAAAAATGCAGAAGACTTTGAAAGTAATCCCTATTACATGCTGCCTTTGTTGTTTGTCCAAATGCAAAAGGCTTTGGAAAGTTTCCAAAATCTTATTTCCTTTGAACAAACAGCATTATTATTATTTACTTATTGTTAAGTTTAAACATTCTCCCTCCCCATATGATGCTGACGTTGTCTGCTAGTTGGTGGTTTTAGAATGTTGCAGATGGTTGGAGGAGAGGATGCTTTTCTTAGAGGATGGAGCAGTCCTCTGGAGTCGTCCATCTCCTGGTCCTTTCTTGTCAAGAGGCCCTGCTTAGTTGTTCATTTTATTCACGATTCTCCCGGAGATTACATTGGCCTCATCTTTATAGGACTTTGTATTAGAACCTGGGAACTTTTCCCCTGGCGGTATGGATGATGGATTACATCATGCCCAGCTGCTGTGTGTGTTTATTCTTGTTTTACATTATGCATTTTGTGTCCTAATTGGTTACCTAGAATCACATAAAATTGACTCTAAAAGTGAGGAGGATGGCTACAAATCAAATGAAGTAAATATGAGTGAATCTTTAAAAGACCAGCACATTACCAGTGTGTATATTTAAATAGAAACAATTAATGATATGTTGGAACAAGGTACGTTTTCTTTTTGTAAACAGGCTATTTCTCAAACTGAATAGTAACCCGTAAATATAAATTCAATATAAATTCTAGTATATGTGTGTACAACAAAAATATGTATTTGCTTTCATAAGTTTACCATTCCAAACTTAGCACATTTAAGTTCTCGAGGACTTTAACTTAACTTTTTCCATGGTGGCTTAAGCCAGTTAAAACTTCGGTTATATGGTCTCCTCTACATTGGTAGCTGGAAATTCCACCGATATTTTTGGTGTGCATGGTAATGATTCAAAGCAGATGGAGCATGTTATCTAAAAGGCAGGGACAGAATTTCCTAATTTTCTTTCTGTTTAATGTATGTTTTGGGTTTTGATTATGCTTACTTAAGTATTTACACAACATTATCTTATGTTTCCCACTGCAACATAATAAGAAACCAAACATATAATTTGGGGATGATCTCCAAAGAAGGTCTCAAGCTGCCAAAAAAGTGGGGTAGGGATAGATCTGAATATAAACTTTGGATTCAGATTGCCTATGCATCTGCATATTTTGATCCCTCACAAATGGGATAATTTAAAAATGTAATTAATTAATATAAATTGATTAATTTAATTAATATGTAATTTAGCCAGTTTGGGAAATTACAATATACACCATTACCAAATTTCATGAGTTTTCTTTTCAATGCACAATACAGTTCACCAAATATCTGCTTTCCCCAATCCATTGCCTTCTAATAGTGTAAGATTCTGAGACAACAGCACTAGACTATGAAAGGCTAATACAAGAACTGATTAAACATTACACATGAAATATGCTGTTGAAGGACTACCTGTGAATAATTGCACAAGCTCTTGCTAAAAATTAATCATGATGAACTTAACTCAAGTTGTTTTTATTTGGTGTTTCTTACCCTATGTCTGTGCTAGAGAGCATACATCTAATGTGGAAGCATTTATATTTTTATTGTTATAGTAACAGAATATTTTAATATATCAAGTGGATTTTATCTGAATTTGAATTTGCCACTAAGGTGTTGATGCCACAGATTTTGATTTGCAGTTGTATTATATTACAGGGAGAATTTTGTAGTGGCAGCTTTGAAAAACATGCAGGTAATCAAAAGAAATGTATTAGTTTATAGGGTCCAGTAATCAATATTTCATCACAACACTGCATCCAGGGAAAGAGCATATGATACATGATCCCCCAAAATGAATCCTCTAGGATTTATGGTATTAAAATGAATACCAAATGAATTAACAAAGGACCCCATTTTTAATGAAAACTGTTGTACAAATGTTTGCATTGCAATCTCAGCTATCAAATAAAATCAGCCTAATTAGCCCAATTTAATTACTTTCTTGTTCTCATCACTTTCTAAGAGAGTTATAATAGTATATATTTGCTATATTATGGCTAGTAAAGGACATTTGGCATTTAGATGATGTAAAATGTGTTATTCCTTATTTCCTTAGATATCAGTTTTTAATATTGGATAGCAAAACCCACTCAACCATGCATTCTCTAGTTACCATGTTACCATTTCAGTGCCTAGATTCTGAAAAAGAAACAGAAATCTAAATGAGAAATGATGAGAGTAGAGCCTTGGTGGAGCAGTGGGCCAATGCCTCCTTAAGTAACACCAGCTGCCTGCAATTAGTGCAGGTTCGCATCCCACCAGGCTCAAGGTTGACTCAGCCTTCCATCCTTCCGAGGTAGGTAAAATGAGGACCCAGATTGTTGGGGGCAATTAAGCTGACTTTGTAATACTGCCGCTTGGGGGTGTGTGTGAAAGCCCTAATAAGCAGGCATATACATAGAATGAAGGCTACTGCTAAGCTTGTAAGCCGCCCTGAGTCTTCAGAGAAGGGCGGGATATAAATGGAATTAAAATAAAATAAATAAAATAAATATAAGTTGTATTGCTATATTTCAAATTTTCTGCTCCATCACTAATATCTGAATCAGGAAAAGGGCATGGAATTGTTCAATAACCTGGTTTCTACTCATCCTAATTTTAATACTCTGTTAATTGTCAGGAACAATTATACTGCAAAGACAAATAATTAATTAAAGAAAGTATCTTGAAATAAGTGAATGCATTGTGACTGAAGAGCTTGGATGTCATGCTCTCTACATAAGAGAATGGTGTGCAAATATAGGCTGGACCCAAATCTTTCTCAATTTCAACCAGGGCTTTTTTTCTCACAGAACGCTCAGAACGGAGTTCTGGCACCTTTTTTGGATGCAACCTTGTAGGGTACGCAAGGCGGGTTGTATGACATGTGTGAGTGCCGGCACCTTTTCCTTTTACAAAAAAAGCACTGATTTCAACATATAACTAGTTGAGATACTGCTAGTGTTCTCCATCTTGCAACTGCCCCCCTTCTTTAGCATGACAAAGACAACAATTATATGAAAGACTTCAACAGCATGCAGACCTTATCTCTAAAGTCAACAAATGCATATTTTCCATTTAATATGCTTTATTATTCCCTGATTATTGTCAGGGAATTGCATTTAATCTAAACATTTATTTTTGAAGGCCTCCTAGGACAATCTGTTTAGACAACAAACAGAAGCATCTGGTGTTTTCACTGTTCAAAATGAAGCTGGAAGATGGCAAGAAACATTTCCAAATCACAAATTTTCTACCTCTAGAAAAGGAGAGAAGGAGGAAAAATCAAACTTGTGACAAGTCAAGTGCAAAAATAATAAATACAAACCCATAATTAATAGTGATGGTGATGGATCAAATTGCTACATACATCATTTCCATACACAATCTTTTGCATGAATATGTGAAATCTTTGTAGAATTGCCTTGGATGATAAATATAATAATCCCACTACAATTTATTTATTTATTTATTTATTTTATTGGATTTGTATACCGCCCTATTCCCGTAGGACTCAGGGCGGTTTACAGGGCAGTTAAAACCATGAATACAAAAAATTAAAAACAATTAAAACAATTAAATTAAATTCAAGCCCCAAGAATAAATCTAAAACCCAGTTAAATTAACAACCCCACAGTCTGGACCAAACAGATCGAAGAGCCAAGTTTTCAGGTCCCGGTGAAATGAGCGAAGGTCGGGGGCAGTCCTAGGTTCTGTGGGTAGTTGAACCAACTAGGGCAGGCGCACCCACAGAGAACGCCCTTCCCCTGGGAATAACCCACCGGCATTCATTAACTGGCGGTACCCTGAGAAGGTCCTCCCTGTGGGGGCGCACAGGATGATGGGAAGATGATGCCAGCAGCAGGTGTTCCCTTAGATAGTCTGGACCCAAGCCATTTAGGGCTTTATAGGTCATTACCAGCACCTTGAATCTCACCCGGAGGGCAACCGGAAGCCAATGCAGCTCACGGAGAAGAGGTGTTACACGGGAGTATCGGGAAGCTCCCATCAAAACTCGCGTGGCTGAATTCTGCACCAGTTGAAGCCTTTGGGTGGTCCTCAAGGGCAGCCCCATGTAGAGGGCATTGCAGTAGTCTAACCGGGAGGTCACAAGCGCATGAGTGACTGTACGTAGAGCATCTCAGTCCAGATAGGGACGCAACTGGCACACCAGGCGAATCTGGGCAAAAGCCCCCCTGGTCACGGCTCCTATATGATCTTCCAAACTGAGCCGTGAATCCAGGAGGACTCCCAAGTTGCGAGCCCTATCAACGGGTGGTAATACCTCATCCCCTATTGTTAATGATGGAGAAGGCTGGTCAGCCCGAGATGCCGTTATGAACAGCCACTCAGTCTTGTCAGGATTGAGACAAGATGTCTACAATAATGTCTACAATAGAGTTGAAAGTTCAAGAAAGGTGGAAAGAATAGAGAAAGCTCATGTTAAATTGTGAAATAAAACTTTTATGAACAGATCAAATCCATAACTGGCCCTATTTATTATGCATTTGCCCCACAAAACTTCAGGAGGTAGAACTCAGTGGCCTTGACCTTAGGGAACTTTTTGATGCTTAGATATCTTGGTAATGTGTGTTTCAATTCCCCTTCTTTAAGGAGAAATCAGGCATTCTTAGGATTCCCAATTGCAATGGATATTTCAGAAGATCCATTTTCATTCCTCTATGGAACTCAAAGAGTAGTGTGGTCCCAAGCACAATAGGCAGCTTGCTTCTTAACTTTTTTTCTGTTCAGAAATACTATTGTTTGGGTATGATTAATGAGCAACTGGGAGAGGGGCAATTTAAAGCAGATCAAAAACTGCCAGGAAAAAATCTCAACAGCTTTCTCATATTCTCTCTGAAAACATATACATAAAAATATACAGATGTTTTCTATTGAAACATTTATGGTTGTCTTGCAGTAAAGAAACAGAACAGAAAACTGTTCTAAAGTAATTATAGGATTCTATAGCTTTATCTTGCAGAGTCATCCTTTCTCAGTGGTAAACAAAAAGAGGAGGCATCAAAGATGTATCTTGAGATCAAACAAACCACAACATCATCCTTGTCACATACACAGCTATAAAAGTACTAATATTTTGCCCATTTTTTTTAGTTTTCTGTCATCCTTTCCTAATCAAATGTATCTTGACAATATGAATGAAGCAAGGCAGTTTGGTATATGACAGCAAAGCCAAACTAGGCAACCACAAACAACACCATTCACCTATAAATTCATCTATATATTAATCACTAAAAGCATATAGTTTTGCTTAATAGTCACTGCAAGGCAAACTACTCTTTCTAAACAGGAAACAAACCCCAGACTAACTTGCACTGATACCTACCGTGTTTTCCCCAAAATAAGACCTAATCAGAAAATAAGCCCTAGCATGATTTTTCAGGACGCTTGCAATATAAGCCCCACCCCCAAAATAAGCCCCAGTTAAGTTCATCAGTTAGACAGATGCATTTAATACCGTATTTCCCAGAAAATAAGCCCTAACTAGAAAATAACCCCCAAATGCATCTTTTGGAGCAAAAATTAATATAAGATCTGGTCTTATTTTTGGGGAAACACAGTAGTTCAATAATGAAATATCTGTAGGCAAACAACCAAGCTCTGATATCACAAAGACTCCACAGTTCATCCTTGAGTGACATATGTCCTCTTCTGTTGAAAGTTCTAAATAGGAAGACCAATCCTAATCCCAATTTTAATGGAAAATGCCCCCCAAATCACTTTTTCTATTTGCTTCACATTTTCAAATCAAATATAATATCTAGAGTCCACCAAAAGCAATAACTCTGAAATTTTGATATCAAATTTCTATTCTTCAAAAAATATCAAGGTTTTGGGGATGAGGGGAAAATTTTAGAATTTTTTAAATTTTCCTGCAAATACCTCTGAATTGTAAAGCTCTGAAATCATGTATCATTTGACCAAATGTATCTTATTAACATGGAGATAGCGAAATATATTGGTTTTAGGATCTTTGAGTTGGGATTTTCCAAACCATTTAGAAAGGATTCAAATAGTTTAGATTTGTTTTGAGGTTTTCCCCATCTAAAATGTCAAAACAGTGACCTATCTTTTATCTTAATCAATGTTTCTTCAGTATGTAAATAACCCTTTAAGCCTATAGTCACTTGTAACATTCCCCACCCTTTTGGAAACTGTTCTGCAGATGTTTTTCATAAAACGCTAAAGTAAAGTTCTGTTTTATTATTGTTCATACTACTTAACAGTGAGCACGTGGCTTTGTTTCAAGACCTTCAGCTGTTTTTTAGTCATTGCAAATGGAATGATGCTTTGAATTTTAAGCAAAGGTTTAGTCATTTTAAACTCAAATATTGAACTGTGCAACTCAGTTAGGTAAAGGTAAAGGTTCCCCTGCACATGCGTGCTAGTTGATTCCAACTCTAGGGGCCAGTGCTCATCTCCGTTTCAAAGCAGAAGAGCCAGCGCTTGTCCAAGGACGTCTCCGTGGTCATGTGGCCGGCATGACTAGACGCCAAAGGCGCACGGAACGCTGTTACCTTCCCACCGTAGTGGTCCCTATTTTTCTACTTGCATTATTTCATGCTTTTGAACTGCTAGGTTGGCAGAAGCTGGGACGAGTAACAGGTGCTCACTCTGTTACACGGTGGGTTGAATCCTGAGTGCCGTGTAACAGAGTGTGCAACTCAGTTACTTACTAGCAAATAAATAAATACGTACATGAACTAACTGCAAAAGGTTACTTACTAGCAAATAAATACATATATACATGAGTAAACTGCAAGTTAAAGTATGTATTTGAAAAGGAAAATGTGGCTTTAGATTTAGGCATGCATACAGTAAGACCAAACATATTCTATACATGACAGCTTACTCCAAATAGGGAAAGGCATCAGTAGGCTGGAGAAATTTTTAAAAGCAAGACAGAATATTTTCTCAGACTTGTTACACTCTGATATAATTCCTATGTTTTAGAGCATTAAATAGATTAAATATATAATTATCTAGGCCAAAGAGATGTACTTTTAAGAAATAACAAGTTCTCATCCACAATTTTCTGGAAGAAGCAGGTGTGCACCAGACGTATAACCTATTCCCCCATCTAGAAAAAAATAAAAAATCAAAGCTCATGATCAAATTAATGCTTTTATTAAAGAGGATTAAAGCATAGTCATTGTTGGACAGATTATCTATAAAGATTCTTTAGAGTTTACATATGATCAGAGAGACAACTGAGATTGCTTTTTAGAGCAGTGTTCAATCTTTGTATAGGTGTTATGATTATACTATAAACTTAGTAGTTAAATCAACAGTACTTTTAAAAACCTTGTTCACACAAGATTTCTTGTCTGCGAATGCAAAAATAGCACATAGTACCAGGAGTGAAAGGTGAAGGTAGAAAACAAGGAATAATAATAATAATAATAATAATAATAATAATAATAATAATAATAATAATAATAATAATAATAATAATAATAATAATAATAATAATATAATAATAATAATATAACAACAACAACAACAACAACAACAACAAGACAAAGTAGCAACAATGGTGCATTGAAGATCTGCAAGAAATATCATTTGCCTGTAAGCAAGAACTGGTAGGATCATAAAATAGAGAAAGTCATAGAAAATGATAAAGTTAAACTGCGCTGGGACTTGAGAATTCAAACAGACAAGCACCTGCAACATAATATCCCGGACTTAACAATTGTTGATAAGAAAGACAAAAAAGTCTGGATAGTGGATGTGGCAGTGCCTGGAGACAGCAGAATAAACAAGAAAGAACTGGAGAAGATAACAAAATATAAAGACCTACAAATAGAAATAGAAAGACTGTGGCAAAGGCAAGCAAGGGTAGTGCCAATAGTAATAGGCGCCTTGGGTGCAATCCCAAAACAACTGGAGCACCACTTGAACACCATTGGCATTGACAAATTTGCCATTCGTTAATTGCAAAAGGCGGTCTTACTAGGAACTGCTTCCATCCTGCGACGATATCTGTTATACCATCAAACATCCACATCTGCCTATCACAGGTCCTTGGTAAGGACTCGATAAGGCATCTCATCTTAACTATATTATGGGGTTTTTCCCCCTTTTCTTCCTCTTCTCTCTCTTAACATAACTTCAAAGAACATTTCTTGGCTTTTCATTTATTTTTCATTTCCTCTTTTTTATCAATTATCTCTTCCATTATTGGATGTTGCTGCTCTCCCACTATTTAACAGAGATGCTCCTGAAGGAAAAAGAAAAAGGACACATTGGCACCTTAAAGACTATCTAACCAGATGGTGCAGGAAAGTATCTGAGTGTGTTTGTTCTGGATAAACAAGACATTAGTGTGTGAATATAGCATCATCTTCTAAGTTGCAGATTTCTCCAGGATTATATGACTCCCTGGAAACACGCTATTAAAAATTGCAGAGAAATGCTATGTAATTGCTCTGAGGTACCCTTTTGCCTTGACACTCAAAACCTTAGCCATGAAGGGCAGATTTAAGTCTTTTCAAGTAAAACAAAAGGAGTGATATTTGCCATTATGCGGGTAGCCAACTCCTACTCTATCACTGAGAAAATAAGTCCAATTAGAGCAGACATGGGTCGCAAAGGAACTAAAAATTTGTTGTGAGAAGAGCAATTCTAAAATGTTGCTCTTGAGAGAGGGGAGAGGGGAATCTAGAATTCCTTCCTTTGCTATTTTCCTCAGAGCTATTTTCATAGCAAGTCCTGAAATTGTCTTTGCTGCTGCTTTGTGCTATAGCTTCCCCTGGCCTCCCTGTCTTGTTGGATTTACCTAATTAAAAGAAAACATTAACTTATTAACTCCCTAAGGACAAGAAGGGGAACCTGGCTGAATAAGGCAAAGTATGTTTCTGTCCTATACATATTTACTCAAGGGTAATTTTCAGGATTTATTTTCTAAAAAGATATGTTTAAAATTATGCTATCAATGTCATTTTCCCTTATAGTCCTGAATTCTGAAAGAACAAAATTAAAATTTATCACGTTTCATATAATTAGATGAGTTACTGATTTTGAACTACTATAAGTTCTTTGTTTGAGGTTCAGAATGGGCATATTATTCAGAGCTTCTTCCCAGGAGAGAGGATTAAAAGATCAAAGCGATGCTATGCTCTTCTCATAGGCTGTTTGGAAAACAGTCTCTGGAAGTGCACTAGAGTTCCTAGAGTACTCAAAGCCTTATTTCCTTAACCTTCTTTTTTCTTCCAATTTTGTTGTTGTTTTAAGAAGATTTTAAAACATAGAATGAAAACCTGAAAAAAGGATGAATTACTAAAGACACTTAATAAATCACTTTTTAAAAAAATACGCAGAACCAAGAAATAGAAAAGAAAAAAAACACCAACCTCCCAAAATGTAACTCACCAATTAAAAAAGTATCATTTCTATAAAGACCCTTTTTTCTTCCACCTGAGTTTTGAGGCACTTTGTGTGACCCTGATAATTCAGTCTGTTTTGAGCATGGAGTTTGTCAAGAGAAGGAAGGGGAGGGATGCTTTTGAAAAGTAAGACTAGTTTAATTAAGAGGAACATAAAATGTTGACCTGATATCAGTATAATTTATTCACAGTCCACTTTGATTAGAAGTCATGAAAACCTTCCTACCAGAAAGAACTGTTCAATATTGGAACAGGTTGCCTTGGATTTTCATGCCCTGCAAATACTGACCCAGGCTATATAGCCATCTTTTGAGAATGCTGTATTTATTAGTGAATTATTACTCTGGAAAGGTTTTGAACGAGATGATCTCCAAGGTCTCTTCCAACTCTGACTTTCTAAGGTTTTGCTGGCCTTAATCAGGGCAGTTACCCAAGCCTTTTCCTTACAGATAGAAAAAAAATCAAGATGGTGCCACTTTCCATTACAGGAACAAAAGGCAATCAGATCAACAGCTGAAATTTATTCAGCTGTGGAACTGTGATAGCATTTTCTACTTCATGGAAGATAGCAGACTAGTTTAAGGGGAAGTACAACATTTCCTGTTGTTTTCTCCATATGCATTGCTATTGCCAGAGATACTTGCCTCCCTTTGTTTAAGAGGGGAGCTGCTCCTGTCTTGACTAATCCCCTGCATCCTACCATCTGCCCAGTTCTTCACTCTCAGTAACAAAACAGCTGGATTTTTTTATAAGCTTCTTATATATCCAGAATTGAGTGTAAGGAGAGAAAAAACCCTCTACTTTCACTTTCTTTACTCAGGATAACATCTGAGATGGGCAACTTCTGCATTTCCATCTCTGTACGCCTTGCTCTAGGTCAATTTTATATTTCTGTTATATTTCATCTCATATTGCAAGCCTCACAATGAATAATCTCATCCATTCACTATTTTCTACTTTGCACCTTATTGTGAAAGCACACTTTGAGAGGAACAATGATGGTACCTAAGAGAAATGATACTACACAAGCCGTTACAAAGTGCAGCGTTGATGTCAGAGTCAAGATCATACTGGAATAATGGTGGCAGATGTATGCCAGGGAATTCAGAAATTGGAAATATGATAGGCAGCTGCCTCTGCGAATTGATTCCAGGTAGTCAGTTTCATAAGATAATTACACAGGGACCTAGAAGGTATGGTGGCTAACAAGCCTGCAGAAAGGGGAAATAAAGGATTATTGTGCTCCATCTTCATAAGCTTTTCAGATTGACAAATATTCTCTCACCAGATGAGATAAAAGAAGCAACAGCAATTTGCATCAGGTAAAAGGAGGCCTGGTGAATTAGATTAGACAGGGTAATGTCTTTGTTGACTGAATGACAATAGTACGCTATCCTCTTAAATTTCAATTTTAAAAAAGGCACCTGGAATCTCAGCATTAATATCATCAGACATTATCTCTTAATGAATATCTGGCAGAACTCTGATGATGGCACAGTGGAAATTTCAAATATTGAAAGACTAAGCACTTGTTTGAATACAGTTAAAGAAATAAAATTTTGAATCTTAGCTTAGGAGGGATAGGCTCCTTAAGCAACACAGTATTTTTAGCCTATTACTGTGGTGGTGAACCAGAGCCCCCTCTGTGGGCATGTGGGCCGTCGCCCCAATCCTAGGCCTTCAGCTGGGTTTTATAAACCCTTTTCACTTTAGGCCTCCATTGCTGTGTGCAAAAAAAAAGGTTCAATCAATTAATCAATTTCAACTTCTAGCGGGGAAAAAAAAGATCTTGCAAAGTTGGAATTGATTGATCTTTTAGTCCCACACAGCAGCAGAGGAGCTGGAAAGAAGGTGCCGTGGGGGCTGGGGGGGGTGCGGCGGGAGCAGGGTGCTCCATGTGAGGGGTGGGGCAGGGCCTGTGCATGGGGTGGAAAAGCCACGCGGTGGCGCTAGCATGGTGGTAGACCAGATGCTTCCCTCCCCCTGCCAGATACCTGCTGAAGCCACACAGCATATGTTGCCACCCCCGCCCCCACCCAGATGAGATCTCAAGAAGTTAGAAAGTCTGATGAATTTTTTTTTTTACCAGTAGTCCCACAAACACACGGCGAAGGCTGAGAAGTGAACAGAGAAATGGAATGCAGATGAAAGGCAGGTGGGTAAAAAAATGCTTGGGTGAGGCGAGGGCATCTGGGCGGGGACGCGCCTGGCAACCTTACCCTGCATGGTGGTGGGAGGGTGGGATGCATGCCCTTCTCATGCCAGGACAACCCCTGCAGTCCCGAGGCAGCCATACTAGGTGTTGGTGGGCAGGGCGTTGAGGTGGGGGCTGGCAGGCTGACCAAAGCAGCAGGTGGAGCTCAGAAGCTCGGGGAGGGAAGGCACTGAAGTGTGAGGTCAGGCCATTGGTAAGAGCAACGCATCTGAGCAGAAAGCAGCCTCAGAACAAGTGGGGCAGGTAAGGAAATAAATCCTTGCTCCCCCCAGAAATTGCCTTTCTTTCCTTATCTGACTTCCAGTCCTGTGCCATTGCTATTTTGCAATCCGCTGCCTCATGCAAGGAAGCAAAGGAAGGGGTTTTTGGGAAAAAAAGATCAATTAATCAATTCCAACTTCTCGTGAAAGATTGCAAAGTTGGAATTGATTGATTGACTTCTCCCCCCAAAAAACTTCCTTTGTTTCCTTGCACATGGCGAGGGCAGATCATGAAGGAGAAGCAGCATGGGGCTGTGAGTAAGGAAAGAAAGGCAGTTTCGGGGGGGGGGAGCAAGGGTTTCTTTCCTTACATGCCCCACTTTTTCCGAGGCTACTTTCTACTCAGATACGTTGTTCTTGCCAAAGGCCTGACTGCCCATTTCAGCTCACACGGTTGACTCCGAACAAGATGGGAGGGGCCAGGCTGAAAGTCCTGCAGTGCATTAAACCTCCCTCTGACACCAAAGGCTCCCCAAACCCCTCCTCCTCCTCTTCAGAATCATCTGACCCAGCTGCCGGAACCACAGGCTGACGCTGAATCACAACACCCCTGCTGCCCCACCCCAACCCAGCTGGGTGCTCTCCCGGTGCACACACAGGAAAGGGTGAGCGCTCAGGGGCTGGTGATTTGCAGCAGAAGCAGCTGCAGCTCATTTGTCTCACCCCACCCTGTCCCACCCCTCCCAGCCTCGCCCGTCATACCTGGCCATTCCTCGCTTTGCTGGGCCTCTCCTTGTCCGGTTCTGCGGCACCGCACGTTTCCTTGCTTGGGTCTTGGTGTTCTGTAAGTCTAGCACCCCGGGGCATGCCTGGCCTGTGGGATGAAAGGAATGGAAATAGGAGCATGCAGTGGCACAAGCTGAGCATCAGCCAGCTCCCATTCGCCCTCTCCACCACATTGTAGGGCCGGAGATGGGAATGCAGCAGTCATGCAGAGCTATAGCCGGGAACTGCTGGTGGCCAGCAACGTGTGGTGGCTGGAGAGAAAGGGTGAGAAGGAGGAGAAATCAGGAAGGGTGTGTGTGTGTGTGTGTGTGTGTGTGTGTGTGTGTGTGTGTGTGAGTGAGTGAAAGAGAGAGAGAGAGAGAGAGAGAGAGAGAGAGAGAGAGAGAGAGAGAGAGAGAGAGAGAGAGAGAGAGAGCCAGGAGGGGAAGAGAAGGAGGAGGAAGCCGAGGTGTTACAAAAAAGGGGAGCCTCCTCTTTTTCCCCCCCTGTTCTTTTTTTTAACCTCCTCCCACTCCATTCGGGTGCAGCTGGAGGAAAAGGGCAAGAAGGGGGAGAAAGCAGGGGGAGTTTTTGTGTGTGAGGGAGAGAGAGAAAGAGAGATTGAGCCAGCAAGGAAGCAAAAATGTGGGGAAAGGAAAGTGTTCAGAGTAAGCAAACTTACAAAAATGGGGTTCGCCGGCAGTTCCAGGCTGCATCCCTTTATCCAGCATGAATGCTGTGTTCCCCTCTCAGCCCTACCACAGGGTGGAGAGGGCGATGCTTGGCTTGTCCCTCCGTGCTCTCCCTTCTCCCTGCCTTTCACCCCACAGGCCAGGTGGCAGGTGAGCTGGGCTCCTTCTTTCAATCCTCCTCCAGGGCAGCCCTGAGGATCTAAAACTGGCCATTCTGGATGGCCAACACAAAGTTTAGATCAGCACCGCTCCTGCCACCAGCACCTCCATGGCCCGCTGCCTGGCATCACAGCCTGTGAGCGCTTCTCTTTTCCCACCCCTGCGTGGAAAAGCCGCAGCCAGCGGCAGCAAAGAGAAACAAGATGACAAGACTAGATGCAGAAGGCCAGAGAGAAGGTGAGGCCGTTTTTTTGGGGGGGGGTCCGGTTAGTCGCATTGCGATTCTCAGAAAAGTGAGAGGCCCGAAAGAAATATATGGAATTATCTGCAAAGGACCTCTGGGGAGATGGCTTGGAGCCATGTGCTGCATCGGGAGAGTGTTGTGTAGGCAGGCAAAAGAGCAAACTTGCAGATTGGCTTTGTGGTCTATTCTTGCCACCTCCCCTCCATAAAATAATAGAACTCTTTGGATTGAATGGGAAGTTAAGAGTCAACTCCCTTTCCCCCCCCCCAAATTATTTTGTCAGAGGCATGGAAAGTGTTTCTTGCTTCTACTTCCTCTCATCTGCTCTTTTATAATTTAATTCAGCCTTACCCAAACTAATGTCTTTTGGGTGTCATGGACCACAGTTCCCATAACCCTGTGGCGATGCTGGCTAGAAATGCAACGTCTTATTTTCTCTGCAGTATGCGCCTAGGAGGCAGTAGGTCTGTGGGATTTAGATGTATTTAAACATTTGTTTCTTCTGCCTAATTTATTAAATCAACATCTAATTTGAAATTAAATGTTTCAGGGTGGTTTACAAAA